>NW_026623199.1:0-2942992 GCF_028827665.1 Penicillium hispanicum | reverse complement strand
ACTTTAATAATATTATTTATAGCCTTAGTATAAAGACCAATTCTAAACATAGTATCAAAGCTTATTATAAGTTATTCTAGTAGGATATTAATATATAAAAATATTATCCTAAGTAATATAGTTCCCCGTCCTAAATAAGATATATAGTTAATAAATATTTACCTAGTTAATAGATATTATTCTATTTTATATTAGTCCTTTAAAGTTAGTATATAAACTAAAAAAAAAAGTCTAGAAAATATAAAATATTTAAACTATTCCTTAATACCTAATTAATATAGGACTACCTTTATAATCTATTTAATTAAATATATTATATAACTCTTTTTCTTACTGTATCTATTAAAATAGCTATAAAATATTTTATCTATAGAGTCTCTTGGAACTTTAGCGACCTTTCTAGGATTTATTATTCCTAATAAATACTATAAAACTAGCTATAATAATAAAGATATTTAGCTATAAATAAAAGTTAATTACTTTAGTAGGTTAAACGGCTAGATATCTTAAAGATCTCTTTTACCCTTAATAGGTTTATCATTATCTAGATCTTTATTTATTAGTATAGTCTCTAATATCCTTTTAAATATTGCTTTATTCCCCACTTTTACCGCTTCTTAGCCCTCTAAGGAATCTATCTATCAGATATAATATTAATAAGCTTAATAAATCATATTTAGATTCTAAGCTACCTTAAAATATCTATATTCTTTCTAGTGTAAAGCTATATCCTTTAATAGCAGTAAAGTAAATTAATATAAACCAATAAACCTAAATATAACCTAGTCTTTAGAGGTTCTAATAAGCTTATATTAAAAAGCAATAGCACTATCTTTCTATATTCTATAGTAGTAATAAAAAGGTTAAAGTATACTTTTATTTTATTAATATTAGAAGAGCAAGCTTTAATAGTGAGAAATTAAGTATAAATGTTATAGGCTCTTATATATAACTTATTATTATTTAGTCCTTAAAATAAATAAAGATAAAGGTTTAGCAGTTATAAAGTCTAGAACCTTATCTATATACTAGAAAGCTAGCTCTATACTAGATAACTGCTAATTAATAATACTAGTTATTACTAAAAGATTATTTTCTAAAACAAATATATTCTTTTTATATAGGTTAGGGTGAAATAGGGTTAATATAGCTATATTATAAACTAAACGTTGACTGATATTATATTAAGCACTATATAACTATATTTAAGAAAAGCTAAATATATCTAAGGCGAGTTATTATAAAATAGTTAATTTAAAAGCTCAGAGTCTTTTAAAGGGACCTATAAAATACCTATATTAATAAAACTATTAAAATATATACTTATTATTATCTCTATATCTCTAATCTTTAGCCCTTATATTCTTAAGAATAGGTAAAAGAACTAACTTATATACACTTTTAGTTAGGAACTATATACTAATAATATCTATATTTCCTATAATCCTAGTATTTTATTCTATAGTAAGGCCTAAAACAGAAGCCGTTATTTAGTAGTATCCTAAAAAAAGAACCTAATAATATAATAGAAAAAGTATAAGCTTCTATAGGCTAGAAAGTTAAATTAACTATCTCTCTAAATATTTTATAGATAGTATCTATATATTTAACTTTTTAATCCCTTAATATATAGGGCTATTTCTAGTGTAGCTAAATACTAAATATAATACTCTAATAATAATATATTTACTGCTAATATTATTTACTATATTATTGCTCTATTTAAGGATCTTAGGGATTAGAATATTAGTGTTTCTTTATACTATATTATATAAATTATTAGTAAGAGGTATATATTCCCTATAGATTAATATTTTATTTTATATTAGATTATTATAACTTTAGAAGTTATAGCTAATTTTATAGGGCTAGTTAATATAAATAGTAGCTATACTATAATATATAAACTATTATCTATAGTAAAAAATAAATACCCTATTAAAGCTATCTTCCTTTCTCTTCTTTCTTTTAAGTATATTTTTCCCTATTATATAAACCTACTATCTTCTAGTAAAGTTTATTAAAGTTAATATTTATTAGTATAATTAGTATTTATATCTATTATTCTAAAGCTATTAACTGCTAATATATAAGTAAGGATTAACCCCTAAATTTATTACTATTATTAAGCACTATATAAGGATTATTTAGGCTTACTATCTACCTTTGCTTAGTCTATTATATACTATAAAAAGGATTATATATGATTAGGCTTAGAAAAGAAGGGTTTAAATATAATACTATGAATAAAAGAAGACTAGATATAATAAGAATACTAAAAGTGATAAGTTAAGGAAAGGGCACTTATAATACTAAAGAGATGCTTTATACAGCTTATTATATAAAAGATAAGAAGTGTAGTATTAAAGGATGATATACTCTTATAGACTTAGGAAGGGGTCTATAGGGTTAAAATTTACTAAGACTAGACAGTAAACCTATAATAAATACGTTATCCCTAGCTATACACTAATATAATATAAATAAGTGCTATACCCTAAAGTATCTATTAAGACCTAGTAGGTAGGCTTTACTAATTAGACTAAAAGACAAAAATACTAAATCTCTAAGATTCTATATATTTACTACTACTTATTAATATTACTCTATAATAATATTATAGTAAGGCGATTTTTATAGATCTATATCTTAACTATAATAAGCTTATAGTAATAAAAATTAAATATACTATATATAAGAGGAGTATCTAAGTTATATACTAGAGTTAAGAATTATTTTACTAAAATTTTTATAATTATAAAAAATACTTACTCTGATAGATATTAAAATATATATCTAACCTGTAATATATTAGAAGCCGCTAAAATTTTATTAAATACTCTAAATATTACTAGGAATACTCCTTTAAGTCCTAATATTAAATATAAAGTGTTAAGATCTTAAGCCAAAAGATATCGTCTCGAATATAGGTTCAAGCTTTTACACTTATCCAATATACTGTTTTTATATTTATTATAATACTATACAATAAAGTATAATTGTTAAGTTATAAGGTTATAATTTATCGTTTTAAGTATAGTATTTTAGGGTATCTAGCTTATTTTTATATCTAACTTATTTATAGATTATATCAACTATAGTTAACTAGACTAATTATTTAATTATATTAAGAATTTATAGGTTACCTTATAGAGTATATAATAACTAAGGAAGAGTAAAAGATAAAGTATCAATAACTAGAATTTACTAAATATATAAATTTATTAACAATAACTTCTACTTAAATCCTTTATCCCTTCCTTTTTTATATATATCTTATAAACTATTAACTATTCCCTACTTAATAAAATTAGTAGACTTTTAATATATTTATCTAAGCTTTTATTTATCTATTTATACTAACTCCTTTACTATTTAAGTATATTCTATATTTTTGTTTTTAGCTATAGTATTAAAAGTTATAGTTATAAGTTTTTTATAAATTATATTTTTTTTAACCCAGTTTTTTAGTATGAGGCTCTTAGTTTATAAATTAATCTATAGGTTTATATTAAGATGCTTTATATTCTTATTATAGTGGCCTATATTAATATAGAGTTAAAATTGTTTATCTTTGGTTTTTAACGGGATAAAGCGGCTGCCTTTAGTAGTGGCACTTATAAACTTAGATAGTATATTTTTAATATTTTATATTAGTTAAGAAAAGTCTACTAAGACCTTAGATATTTTGCTATTTTATATATAATAGATTATTATTTTAATAGTAGTATAGATATCTAAATTGTTAGTGTAGTCTTAACTTATAAAGAAAATAGTTAATATACTATAGGTAAACTAGACTACTACTAAAACTAAAATAGAATTAGTTTAATTAAAGAAATATTAACTAGAAGGGTTAGGTATTTATATATTATAGCTATTATAGCTTCCTTTAATAGACAGTCGTATTATATATAATAAATGCTAAAAAAGGAGTAAAATTTACCCTAAAATATAATAAACTATAGGATACTGTTATAACTATAGCTATAAATTTAAAAACTAATAGAAGAGATATATCTTCTAATTATAGCACTATTAGTTAGGCTAAAAGGTACTTAATACGTAAAATACTCTTTACTATATATACCTATCAGAAATAAAAGTAAGAGCTATCCTAACAGGGTAAATATAGTCTTTTAAGTTATTATTTTATTAGGCTAAAAATAAACAATATTTGATAGGCTAAAACCACACTTAGACTCTAAGCAATTTGTCTAAGACCTACTAATATATAATCTTTAAAGCGATATTTATTTAGTTCTTTTAGCTCTATTGTTAGTCTAGACCTAGCTTTAAAAACAAGCGTCTAGCAGTAGTAGTCTGAGTTAGCCCTACTGTAATACTATAGTTATTTATATTTTAACTAGCTATCTAACAGTCTAGGAGGATATATTATTAGCTCTTTAGTAGCTACTAAGATATTTTAAATAAAAAGTAATAAATTTAATCTTTACTATATCCTATAGACTATTCTACTAATATAATTATACCTACTATATTATATAGTATTAGTACAATATATATTTACTGATATAAGAGTTAGTGTTTAATATCTATATAACTATAATAATAGTGTTCTATTCTTTCCTAAATATATACCCCTTATAAGACCTCTGTCTTTTTAGTATAATTCTCTAATATATCTAGGAGGCGCCTTATAATAGTGGGGAAATGCTAATACCTATTAGAATTAGATAGTATTTTAGCTAATCTAATTTTTATAAAAGATCTTAATCTATAATAACTTAATTCCTATAAGTGGATTTTTATGATATATATAAGGCTTAAAGGAAGGGTGCTGACCATTTATATACTTTGAGATATAGTGATATATATATAAAATCCCTACTAGTCAGATTTAGGCGCACTATACCTTATTAGGTCTATCTAGCCCTTAATATAGTCTTACTTTTTTTATTAATAAATAAACTAAATTCTAGCTCTAGAGCTAGCTAATTAATTAGTTAGCTATAGAGCTAGGAAAAAAGCACCTTCTAGCTTTTTAATAGTCTATTAAGTAAGATTAGTTTAAATAAAAGTTAATAGACAGTTATATAAGACTAAGAGCCTAGGAAAGGGAGGATTACTTAATTAGGAATACTGAGCTTTATAACTAACTATAGGGACTAATTTATACTATAGCCCCTATTTAAATAATAAACGTTTTTAAGTGATTAGCACTTATAAGAGGGGTTTAAATCTTAATCTCTAATAGTATTTTAGTTATTAGTGAATACCTTATAATTTCTAACTATAGAGCTACTATAAGTTTTAGAAATAATTTATAATATGCCTAATAAGTTATTTTGTGTCTATGCTTTAGCGACTGTTTCTATAATATCTATTATTAAGGAGTATTTATATAAACTACTACTAGATACCCCTATTTCTTAGGCTTTACTAGATATATACACTAAACAGTATAATATTATAATAGACTTATAATAATCTTTTAATTGTTAGAAATTATAGCTTAATATATAGGGCCTATCTAGAACTTTGCTTTGTGATTTATACTTCCCTACGAAGATTTACTATAAACCAGCAGTAATATAGCTAAGTAGTATTATTATTTAACCTTTATCTTTTACCTCCCTAATCACTATTAGCCCTTAACATCAAGGTAAGTTAGTAATATTGAACTTTACAGCTGTTAGTCTTTTATAGTAAGATCTAGCAATAATATAACCTTCATCTTTTGCCTCTCTAATCACTATTAGCCCTTAACATTAAGATAAGCTAGTAATATTGAACTCTATAGCCATTAGTCCTTTATAGTAAGACCTAGCAATAATATAACCTTTATCTTCTGCCTCCCTAATTAATACTAGCCTTTAATATTAAGATAAGCTAGTAATATTGAACTCTCATAGCTGCTAGTCTTTTATAGCAAGATCTAGCAATAATATAACCTTTATCTCCTATCTCTCTAATCACTGCTAGCCCTTAATATCAAGATAAGCCAGTAATATTAAACTTTATAGCTATTAGTCCTTTATAGCAAGACTTAGTAATAATATAACCTTTATCTCCTACCTTCCTGATTACTGTTAGCCCTTAATATTGAGATAAGCTAGTAATATTGAACTTTATAGCTACTAGTCCTTTATAGCAAGACCTAGTAACAATATAACCTTTATCTTCTGCCTCCTTAATCACTACTAGCCCTTAATATTAGATAAGCTAGCAACATTGAATTCTATAGCTACTAGTCCTTTATAGTAAGACCTAGCAATAATATAACTTTTATCTTTTACCTCTCTAATCACCACTAGCCCTTAATATTAAGATAAGATAGTATTGCTAAACCTATAGAACTCTAATTTTAAAAAAGGAAATATAATCCTAACTGACAATATCAACTTTTAGTGTGTATTAGGTAGAATCTAATAATAGTTATATAATATTCTTTTAATATAGGTAAATAGTATAAGCGTGATTATATCATAAAAAAGAACCTTAAAAGATATTAGACTAGACAATATTTTAGGTTATTACTAGTAATTAAAAGAACAATATTTCACAGTTTATAAAGAGTCCTCGCGCTTAGGTCTTTTACTATAGAGTATATAATATACTAAGAATATATTAGGATTCTCCCTATAAGGCTTAACTACTTTTATAAGTATATCTAATTAAGATTAGAAGACCTAATTAGTTAACTATCCTCTACATAATAACTATATAGTATAGCTATATAGCTTAGCCTAAAATATCTAGCTATTAAAGAGGCGCTTACTAAATATATTAATAAGTAAAATCTTCTTATAAATTAATATCTCTATTTATAGTATTAAATATTATAAGTTTTAAGAAGGTTCTCTTCTACTTAATACTAGATCTTATTAAATATATTAGATTTTTAATAATATTAATATAAGGTATACCCTAGCTATTACTGCTAATTTTGTATAATCTTATACTATAGTTTGAGAATTTATAGAGTATATATAAGTTGGCTATAAGTATATACCTTGTTAACCTTTAAGCATTTTCTTTAAGAGGATTTTAGGTCTTAACAGAGGCTCGTGATACTTTAAATCATAAGTGCCTACACATTAATCTACTAGATAAGCTAAAAGGAAACACTTATCTATTATTTTACTCTTAAAAAATACTGAGTTAGGTTCAAAATATAGTGAGTCTGCTAACTACTTTTATGTTATAAGAAGCTCTATCACTAGAAGGTCTACCACGAAAAGGTCTATTATAAGAATATTAGCCACTGGCAGTGGGGTTTAGGATGGAGTAAGGTTCGCTAGATAGTATTAATTAGATCTTAGAGTACTCTTCGGCTTTTTATAGTATTAATACCTTTAGTCCTATATTCTATATAGAAAATATAGCTATATAGGGCCTATTATAAATCCCTATATAGTTTATAGTATATAAGTAGATAATATATTTCTTCTTATTAAAATATAACACTATTGCTTAACTTATATAACTAGCTCCTAGCCTCTTTGGTTTACTAGATTTATCTTTAACTATTAGCTGGTATATTCTATATATATAATAGTAGTAACTTAGTTTAATTACTTATCCCCTAACTATAGCCTTTTCTGATATATAAAATAGAATAATTGCTATATAGGGCTAACTGACTATACTTTCTCCTAGGAAATATATTTAAATAGTAGGCTTTATTCTTTACTACTATAGCTAACGTTTTTAGCAGTATAGATTATTCTATAGAGGTCAGTAGCTTATTATACTGAAATATATAACTTTACTAACCAGAGACAGTTCTCCCACTTTAGCTATTACCTTTTTACCCCTACCTTAGGCTACTATTATTATATATCTTTAATTTATAGGGGTAGATATAGGGGCTGAATACTTTCTTTCTAGTAAGCCTAAGTATAAAGATCTTATATAGAAGCTAGTAGTTCTATATACTCAACGAAATTATTGTCTAGATTTTATATAGCTATATATACCCCACTTAAACGTTTTGTGGTTCATAATTAGTGTTAACTAAAGCAGAATAAGCTAGGGCTTAAAAATATAGCCTAGAGTAAGTAGATTTATATAGGGATCTAAACTTATATTCTATATCTATATATAGGTAGTGTAAAGAAATATAAAATTATATAAAAAATTGTAGTATTATAGGGGTAGTTAAAAGGGTTTATATAATATTATATAACTAGATAACCTCCGCTTAACTATTATAGAATTTCAGCCTAATAGCAGTTTAGAAAGATATCCCCTATAGTGCTATTAAAATAAAAGGCTAAGATTAATATATATTATAGGAATTTCGAAAAATTTAGTAGATAAATATCCTAAATTACACTATAAGACTTATCAGATATTACTAAGAATATAAATATTGATTTATAAGTTTAGTAGTCCTTCTAGAACTTAAAACCTAGGTGTCTATTCTATAGATATAAATAGCTAAGAAATAGAACTAGGGTAATTAAGCCAATAAGATATACTAGTAGAACTTACCCTACTAGATAAATTCTTATTTAAACCAGTAACTAGCCACTATAGGGTCTATAGGGCGGCTTAGGTTTAAAAGTAGATTAATATTTCAAAAAACCAATTTATAGGTGAAATTACTAAAGGCTTAAAATAAGTGTAAATATATATTAACTTAAGTAGGCCTAATACTAGATATTTATATATAATACTATTATACTTAATAACTTTTACCCTAGATATTAAATTCTCTAAGCTATAACACTATTAAGGCTATTAAAATCTAGTTAAAAACTAAGGGTAATTAGATTACCTAGCACTCAGTATATAAAGATATAATCCTTCTTATTCTTAGCAACCCTACACTCCACTAATAATAGTATAAAAATAGAAAATAAGATAGGACTCAGCACTCTAGCTAGAATTCTATCTATATAAATTTATATACTAGTGATATACTATCTAGATCTTTTTTTTTTCTCTTTTAGAACTAGACTTAAAGACTTATAAATATATTATACCTATACTTTAATAGAAATATAATATAAAAGAGTATAAATATCCTTTAGTAGATAATAATTAAAGCTTATTATTCAATTATATTTATATAGATTACTTAATATTAGTATATAGATATAGTAAGTTAAAGTATAAGCTCTTTATAATATATTTTATTAATTCTAACTTAGAAAGATATCTTAACCTTTTATAACCAGTGTCTTATAAACCTTAGTAGGCTAGGTTTTAAAATTATTATTAGCTATAATAGCTAATAAACACTATAATAGCTTATATAGAAGCCTTAGTAGAGATACTAAATTAGTTTTAAGTGTGTGTAAGAGTCTCTAAAAGGCTTATAATAAAGATAGTGTAATAATTAATAAATTAATACTTATTTCTACTGTAGAGACACTAATAAACACTCTATATTATAATACTCTTTATAAGTTAGTATTAATAGCTTAGAATTTCGATAGAACTCTTTATTTAAAGGTATCTGATTACTAGCTATCTTAGAGTCTTAATAGATTTCTAGAGAACCCCACTAATATAATAATTTAATACTACCTTTATATATAATACTATAATCAGATACCCTATAGCTTACTATATAAATTTTAAGCCTTTTATAACTTTTTATTAGTCTAATAGTGAAAGTGGGTCTATAATTAGTGTTTTTAGCTATTCTAAGATTATTATAAAAAACACTTATACTTATTAGGATAATCTAGATACTTACAGTATTAATATAAATATCTACCTCCTTTTTATTTATTTAATACTAAAGTTATCCTAACTTTCACTAGAGATAATAACTAATCTAAATAGTGATATATCTATAATACTATTAGTAGCTTTTAAGTTACTATTCTTAGGCTTTTCTATTTTAGCTCGAATTATTTTTTTTATTTTTATATTAACCTATCTTTATTTACTATCTATATTGTTCTGTTTACTTTTTTATTTTTATTCTTCGGTTTTTTCCTTCTATAACTCCTTAGCTACCTAGAATAAGTTCTATTTATTTTTACTATATCTATTAAAATCCTATATAAAGATATATTATACAGTAACCTTATATAATAGATATTAGAGAATAATTTATTAAGCTAGACTTAGTGGTTTATTACTTAGATAATAGATAATCTTATTTTCCTTTAGTAGTATAAAGATAAAGATAAGGACTAAGCTATAGACCTTTCTAAAGATAAAGCCACTTTTGAATATAATAAACGCGATTACTGGTTCTTTCTTAGATAAGATAGTAATAGAAAGTTAATCTGCTTTATCCTTAGCTAGGATAGGCTTTATTATTTTTAATTTAAAAGATATTACTTTATTATCTACTATATATTATAGAAGGCTATTAGTATTTAGCTTATAAAGACAGAAAAAATCAAGATTTATTATTTCTTTTAGAATAAAGCACTATTACTTAACCTTTTATAAGAGGCACAGAAAACCTTAGTCTATTAGAAAAAGAAGAATATTTTAATCTATCATAGTCTTAGCTAAAAGAATATAGTTAGATAGGCTTTAACTGCTTCGAGACCTCTTTATCTAATATTAATTTTAGTTTTAGATTTATATATTAAGGATAAATTTTTAGAGGATATTAAGAGTTTTTCAAGCCTAGAAAGCAAATTCTAGTATTAATCCTATAGTATTCTATACTATTAAGGTTATCTCCTCTATACCCCCCTAGAAATAGGTAAATTAAGTATATTTTTTACAATTATAGGGTATTTTTAGCTTAATATCTATACTATTAGTCTAAACTCCCTAAAGCTTAATAAAAATAGTTTAGCTAGTCTTTTTTAAGATCTTCTAAAATACTATATAGTGCTTCTTGAAGATATAGATAATACTAGAATCCCTAATTAGTAAAAATAAAAGCAGACTAATAATAATAAATTAGATAATTTATTTAAGCAAAATAAAACTACTAATAGTGGTATTTTATTATTTACTTTTTTAAATTATATTAATAGTGTTAAGGTATATAAGGGTTATATTCTAATTATAATCACTAATTATATTAAAAAACTTGATCTGGTTTTAACCTAATCTGGTTATATAGACTAAAAGTATTATCTTAGTTTTATAAATATATTTAGGATTAAGTAGCTTTTTCACTTATTCTATAAGACTAAAAAGGAACTAGAAAATAATTTAATAGGGCAGTAGAGTATCTTAGACCTTTCTAGCTAATTTATAAGGATTCTACCTCTTAGTGAGTTATCTATAGTAGAGATTAGTAACTATCTGATATATTTTAAGGGTAATCCTAATATAGTAGTTATAGAAGCTTTTAATTAGATCCTATATAGAAAGCTATAATATATAATTAGTTGATAGGGATAAGGATTATCTAGGGTATAAAGCCCCCCTGATATAGTAGATATCTCTCTTAGTTTAGAGCTTTTTCTTCTTTACTCTATTATATATACTATTTCTTTGGTTCCTTTTATTCCTTAGAATTAAGATATATATCTTTTGATTTCTTATCTTTTTATACTTAGATAATATAATATCTACTATATAATAATTTAGATATTTAATATAGTAATCTTATATAGATATAGATCTCTTTCTCTCTCTCTTAAGTGTATATTCTCTTTTCATTTCTATTTATTTATATATGGAGTAGACTCTTTTGTAATTCTTTTTAGCCCCTATAATCTTAGCTTAGCGCTTATTATAGGTTTATTGCTATCTAATAGTTAAAGGGTATACTACCTATCTTAGTATTCTTATTTAGTCTTATAGATCTATTAAATTTAAGTAGAATTAGGCTATAGGATATACTAGCTTTTTAACTAAAAGATTTTAATATAGTATACTGAATTAAGATATAAGATTAGAGGGTTTATATTTTTTCCTGGAAAATTGTATATTAAATATAACTTAATATTGGTTATACTGTTGTTTATAGAAGGCGAAATATTTATAGATAGAGTAGTTCTTAATATAGATCACTTTTATTAAATTTCTTAGAAGTATAATATTAAAGTTAGATAAGCTGCTAAACTAGTGGCTATTATAGTAGATATTAAATAATTATTATAATTAATAGATAAGTAGCAATAAATTTAAATACTTATCCTTAGTGCTTTAAAGAGAAAGACTAATATCTCTAGAAATTAGTCTTAGTTTCTATATATAGGCTTTATTACCTATACTTTTCAAAATATTTATCTTAATCAAAATAATCTAGAGGATTCTAGTCATTTAAGTGAGCAAAGTGATAAAGGGTAAGTAAGTATATATATTTAAGTATCCCTAATATAATAAGGTTAGTTAACTCCAATAAAGACCTTTTTATCTCTTAACCTTAGATAGATTTCTATCTAAGTCCAGAATCAGCATTAGTATAAGCAGAGCTATAAAGATAAAAAGACTTATATCTATATATATAAAAAGGATATAAAGGTATTCCACTATACTGATAAAATCATTTAGTGTATAGTATAATAATAAATAACCTAACTAGGTTATTGAGATATTAAACTAAAGTTAACTACTGATATTTTTATAGTAACTTAGACTTCTTTTAAGCAAAGATCCCTTTTAATTGGGAGTAAATCTGCTCTTCCTATGAGCACTATATAGTTAATAATCTTTTTAGCTAAATCACTAGCTATACTAGGTTACTATCTAGCTAAAATATTATAGTAGCTTCTTAGTTCTATAGTTTTAAAGAGTTTAAACCCTATAAAGGAGTTTATAGTTAATCTAAAAAAGTAATTCCTAGAACTCTGCTTCTTTTTTTATAGTATAGCTAATTTCTATCCTAATATTAGATATAATACTAATTTTTATTTAGTAATAGTAGTAGATAAGAATAGCCTTACTATTATACTTACCTTTTTAATACTTCTAGGGAGATATTAGTAGAAGTTTTTTCTATAATTAATATATTTTAGCCCTGCTTAAGTCTATATATATATAATAGAAATTTCGCGAGGAAATACTTTTAACTTAGCGATAGGTAAAATACTCTAGTTAGTTATAGAGTATAGCCTATTAAATATCTGTTTTAGAAGTATAGATATAGGATCTTTTATAAAAATTGCCTTTAAGCTTTAAACCTTAGTCTTTATATACTTTGGTATAGCTTTATTTAATAAAGATAGGCTAATTATAGAATCTATATAGTGTATATTGGAGTGTTTTAGTATCTAGTATAGAGTGTAAAGGGAAATTATTAGTTAGTAAATTAAGTTTATAGCTACTATATTTTGACTTTTAGAGAAGGAAAGTGACTTAATAGACCTTTTATATATATTTAACTAGGGTTAATTATAGTTATAAATCTAGCTTAGGTGTAGAGAATAAGAATAAAATTATTTTTGATTAGTTTAAAAAGATAAAACTCTGCTGTTTTAAGATACTCTATGATTCTTTTATATAATTTATAATCTATTAAGTTATCTATTAGTTACTTTTTAAATAAGAATTTTTCAAAAGTGCTTAGATATATAATAGAGAAATTAAATACTAAAGAGGAATAGTGATATAGACTGGGTAAGTGTTAAGTCCTATACTCTATATTCTTTTTGTGTTAAGATTAACTAATTTATATCCTATAGAATATATCTGCTAGCTTTCCTTTATTCTTATAGATAGTTTATTATTTATCACTATTATATTACTAATCACTATTTTAATTATTTCTTCTCTCCCTTAAATTCTTCTTTAGCCTTTATAATCCTATCTTAGTATTCTTATTTAGTACTATAGATCTATTAAAATTTAAGCTATAAAGTAATAGGGAAATAACCTAGTTTAGCTTACTATAGGATTTTTAAGCTTTTTAGTTATTCTCCCTAAATCACCTTTTTTATATATAGATAAATATCTTTCTATTGAGAGCTCCTTCTACCTATAGTTACTCTATATAATAACTCTATATTAGTTATATTACCCTAATTTTATAATACCCTAAAGTATTAAATTATAAATAAGTTACTTAAACACTATAGTATATTGTTATACTATCTAGAACCTATAATAGGTATAGGTAAGTATATAGATATTATTTAATTAAGTGAAGTGCCCTAGGCTTATTAGTAGATAGTCTTATTTAATTAGTATAAATATATAATTCCTAAGATTAAGATAAATAGATTAGCTCTGCTATTTAATATAACTAAGACTGTGGTTCTTTTAGTCCCTATAAGAGAATATCCTATATAAGACTAGTCTTTATCTTTAGATAGTAGTCCTATTAAAGAAAATAACTATTTCTGTCTCTGTTAGCTAGTAAAAAAGACCCTTTAGCCTTATAATAGTAAATTAATATTATCTATACTATTATTAAATAAGTATAGTAAGTGCTTTTTATTTTAGTTTTTTGGTGAGCTAGTAGCTAAGAGACCTAGTTCTGATCTAGGGTATAGAGTAGATTCTTAGAGCTAAAACTAACCTCTCTCTAAGCTAGCCTTTATTCTATACTATTAATATTACTAAATAGAAATAGTGATATATAATCTAGGACTCTTAACCCTAAAAATCTCTAATATTATTAGGGCATAGTGGAGAAATCTCCCTAAGAAAGATAAGAAAAAGTAAAAGGCTTTAGTGGTAGTAAGAATTCCTAGATAAGCTCTAATCTATAATCTTAATATTTATAAAGTATCCTTAGGTAGAGAAAGTTTATTATAGTTAGTAATATTTTAACTATTGCTATTAACTATAGAGGGTTAGTCGAGATAGAGGTTCTTAACTAGGAACTAGCTATAATCTACTAAGTAAAATATATTATATTAACTATAGTGGTTATATAATAAATACACTATCTCCTCTAATAAGCCTATTTATACTAACTATAAGTCTTATAACCTAATCTTTAAGCTTTTTAGCCTTATTACTGTACCTAATATCTAGCTTTATAAGGAGCTTATAATATCACGAGAAGGATCTAAACTAACCTTTAATACTAATTAGGATTAATTAAGTTAATTCTTATATTTATTATCACTATATAGAGGATAATAGTGCACTATCTCCTGATTTAGAAGGTAGTTAAATTTCCTAAATTTCTCCTAAGCTAGTAAACCAGCTTTATTGTGATAGGAGCTAAGAGTCTTTTTATACTGTCTATCTAGAAATACAGTTATCCTATAATATACTACCTCTCTAGACTTTAATACTTCTATCTATATAGTAAAGCTGTATAAAAATCAACTTACTACTTAATCTGCCTATTTATAATAATAAGTACTCTACTATAACTAGCTTACCTTATATCTAATATATAAACTTAGCTTCCTTATTATATAGCGCTAGCTACTTACCCAGCCTAGACCTATACTAGCTATATAAGCGCACTAACTATAGGGGCCTACTGCATTATATATATAAGGAGGAGGAGATATATTTTATCTAGCACTACTATATTAAATTATATTAATGGTAGAAAGAGGTATATAAAAGCTTTAACCACTAGTTCTTTAGCCACTAGTATAGCTTCCTAGGTATATAGAATTAGTTTTATTAGTTTATAAAAGAGAAGAATTGCCTACTAATTTATAAGTAACAGCAGAGCTTAAGTTAGAATAATTTAAGCTATTAAAAAAGAATATAAGCTAATATTATATTTTTTACCCTATTAAAGGTCAGCTATAGATTCAGATAATATAATATAGATAAATATTAGATTAAGATAGCTAGCTATTATAATTATAGAAGCCTAAAGTAAAAAAGTAGGTCTTTAATTAGCTTATAAAAGAAATATAATATAGTAAAAGTCGAGAAGCTATTAAAAATAAGTTTAGAAGTAATTTTAATAAAAAAAGATCTTATATAGCAATTTACGCTTAAGCTAGGTAATATAAAAGTAATAGATATATTTAATATTTATTAGTAACTTTATAAAGGATCACTATATTAAAGATATATTAATACTATACCAATATAAGACTAAATTGGGATATAGTTAAATACCCTAAAGTCTTTTAGCTAAGTAAATCTAGCAAAAGTATTAAAGGTATTAATATCTATTAGCTAGGTAAAGCTAGTAAAAAGATAGAAAAAAGCTAGTATTATAGATTATCTAAAATCAGAGAGTAAAATAAAGCCGCTAAGAATACTATCCCCCTAGAGCCCTTTAAGGCTATAAAAGGGCTTTATTAGTATAAATCTAGATAAAGTGAATATTTGCTATTTATAAATCCTAAAGCTTTACTAAGTAAGTTCACCCTATATCTATTAATAGGTCTAAGCCTATTCCTAAGGTTAGATTATATTAAGAGCTTATTTACTAGTATTATTTCTATAGCTTAGTTACTTCTATTGATAAGCTAGCCTAATAAAAGAATCCTAAATATATTAACTCCTAAGAGAGAGAAATATACCATATCTTCTTTCTCACTTCTAGGTATTAATAGTCTTTTATAATTATATCAATAGTATAATATAGTAGAATTAAGAGGAAACTTACAATAATTATTTTAGGAACCTTTTTATTACTTTATTCTAAAGATTCTTCTTTTATATCTATTTCTTTTCTTTTTCTTCTCTTAAGTGATTTATTATATATAATTTATTACTTTTTATATTAGGATACTATATAATTCCTCTATATAAAATAAGATTTATAAGGTATTTTTTTTAAGTCTAATAGAATAATTTTAGCACTTATAATATTCTAAATATTAATTAATCTTAAAAAATCTCTAATATAATAAAAAAGCCCTTTATAAATAAAGTAAATATTAAATCTATATCTACTTATCTAGAAGAGGGGAAGGTATATAAAATATCTATATAATAAAAAGTGATAATCTACTAGCTTTAAGCAAATATAACTATAATTATTATTTAAATTATAATAGTGAATATCTAAGGGATTTATTAGTTATTAGTATATATTACAGATGATCTTAGTTTATAGAGCTTTCTATTTTTATTTACTCTATTCTACTACTTTTTACTATTTCTAATTTTATCTAGTCTATATATAGATCCTAATATCTAACTCTAACTTAGACTATCACTTATAGCTATAAAAGGATAGATATATTTAAGAGCCTTTATGAAGGAAATTCTTTAAACTCTATTACAGCTTTTACTATAGACTATCTAGTTATTAAGCTACAGTTTACTTACTTAAGTAATACCTATTAACTAATAAAGTGCTATAAATTAAACCTCTATAAATTATAAAGTCTGAATTTCCTATAAATCAAATATATTCTAGAAAACCCTTAAATTAACACTATAGGTATATAGTAAAAGTACTAAAATTGCTAAAATCCTTCTAGTAAATAGATATACTATATAATCTATTACTATACTAATAACCTTATAGTCTATAAAATTATAGATCTAATTATAGCAATATATTAAAAACTATACTCTTTACTTAATAAAGCGGCTAAGTTCTATATATAAAGATTAGTACTTTTAGAATTTAAGATAGACTCTTAGAAGTATCTTAGTAATTAGGGGTATAGAAGAGAAATATAAGAAAAAGTAACTAAATAAGCCTTAGTAGTATTTAATATATAGCCTTTATTGACTATACCTATAGATAATATTATAGTCCAGTTTATAGTAATAATAAAGAGAAAAGAAGTAAGGTAAATAGAGACTAATAGTTCTTTATCATAAAAATCCACTAAAAAGAGAGGAGAGAAGAGTTAGACAGAGACTTAATAATATAGAATCTAGTTAAAATAGAATAAACTATTTAAAAGAGTTATTATTAATATATAAGGTTAAATAGCTATTTATTTAGTATATATAGTATATAAGTTAGTAAATACTAGCTTAAAAAACTCTTCCTAGGTCACTTTTTAAAAAGTCTCTTAAAGATTATTTTTTCCTTAGTATTAATAGTTTCTAATACTAATACCCTATAAAAATAAATTATTATATATAGCTAGTTAGTAAAGTTACTTTACTTAAAAATCTTATAGAAACTTATTTATTAAATATAAATAAATAAAGGTAAAAATACTAGCCTTTTAAATATTTTAATAAGTAAAAGCAACCCTATTACTTATTTAAAAGTTATATTTTACTATAGACACTTTTTTTAATAGATATCTAGTTCTAGGCTTAGTCCTTTTTTACTATATTATTATTACTATAATCTTATTATTAATTTAGAAATAGTTTTTCTCTAGTATATAAGCTCTAATTAGCACACTATAATATACTAACTTACTATAGGTTATTTAAACTAAGATTATTTATATAAGATTGTTTAACTAGTTAATTTATTAACTCTATAATATAAAAAAATAAATATATTAATACTAGTAAAAGATAGGAGTTATCTAGATCTAATACTAAATCTTTAGCCTAAAGCTATATATATTATCCTAGAGAACTATTTACTAAAAAATAAATATAATATTGATAAAGCTAGTAAGTGCCTTTATTGCTTCTATATATATAACACTAATATAAAAGAAATATTAAGTTTTTTTATAAATATTATATTAGCTTTTAAAGGTAGAAGGGGATAGTAATCCTAGATAGATAATAGAATAAAATATAGGGTAGGACTCTTAAACAAACTTTAAGTTTTATAACTAATATTGCTTAAGGATATTATTTTTTTTAGTATAGAGTATTCTAGAGATAATCTAGTTATAACTATTTTTAATTAGTAAAGATATTTCTATATCCTATAGAGGGAATTTAAAGCAATATATAAAACTAAAGCCACTATAGCTATTAAAAAAAGAGGCTAAAACCTATATAATCTAAATAAAGTATCCTAATTACTTTTTAATTATAGTATATTTAAATTTAGTTAACTAAAGAAGTACTATTTAAAAATAAAGAGAGCCTAAGATAGTGTTATTTTAGAGGAACTATATAGTATATTTAATTAAAGCTGATTTATAAATATTTTATTTAACACTACTTTTAAGAAGAAGTAGCTCTTTATATCTCTATAGGCCTTATATAACTTATTTTAATAACTGTTATAACTATACTGTTTATCTATAGCCTATTTAATAGGTCTCTTTTAACCTAAAATAGTATCTATTTCTTTTATTAAAGTCTCTTTAATCTATAGTATCCTTAGCAATAATATAAAAGTAGATTAATATATAGTTAATAGCTATTATTAATAGTTAAATTTATCTCTTTCTCTTTACCTTATCTTATTATCTACCCTCCTCTTTATTTTACTATCTACCCTTATAAGATTGCTATAGCTGCTTCTTTTAATCTATATAGTTTTATCTTAGCCTATTATAAGTATAATAATTATTTAGTTTCTTTATATAACCTCTGCTAATTAAAGTTTAGTGGCTAATAGTTTATTTACTAAGACTACTAGGGCTAAAAACCCCTTAGTTAAGTTTTATCCCCTTCTTTTTATTAACTAGTTACCCTATATAGTATACCTTAAGAATATTATCTAGTATAGTGTTTTATAGTGCTAAACTATTAGCTAGGCTATAATAATAGATAATACTATATATTTTATTAAGTATAAGCTAGTTCTAGGCCCCTTAGTATACCTATATATTGTCTGCTAGTATAAGTAGATAGTTTACTAGCAGATCTATCTACTCCTAGCTTATAAGTTATAGATTATACTATACTAGTACTATACCTATTTATAGTTAATTAGTGATAGTAATAATATTATAGTAAGTAAAGCTGCTAGGATAGCCTATAAAGCCCTTTATAATCTATTTATTTAATATTACTATTATACTAATAATACCTAATATCTAGTTATTTAGTAGATTAAAATAATAATTAGCTAGGCTAGAATAGAACTCCTATATAGTAGTCTCTAGACTATAAGTATTATATATAGTTATTAC
Source organism: Penicillium hispanicum (assembly GCF_028827665.1). NCBI lineage: Eukaryota > Fungi > Ascomycota > Eurotiomycetes > Eurotiales > Aspergillaceae > Penicillium > Penicillium hispanicum. The sequence goes on along the minus strand of NW_026623199.1, from coordinate 2,923,256 downwards.
TATCTTTCCTATAATTAATTATATAAACTGTAAATCTAAAATAATAACTAAATCTAACTGCTATAGAGATTAAGATAGTTATTAAAAACTATAGATTAAATACTTTACTCTATATATATTCTACAGTGTATCCCTTTTATAGCTAGAGGTCTAAAGATACTATTAGCCCCTTAATATTATCTATATATTAGTATAATTTATAATTTAAAGTACTTTAGGCCTATATAATTCTAGCTTATTTAGTTATTTAGTAAAAACTAATATATCTAATTATATCTATCTTGTTAATAGGAGAGTCTCTTTCTATATTATATTATCTGCTTAGTCTGTATATAATATATCTTCCTTTTTAACCTTAAATTTTCTTTTTAAATAAGCCTAATCTATAGTCTAAGGCTAAAGAAAGCCTTTTATCAGATAACCTTTCTATTAAAAGGTTCACTATTTATTATAATACTATTTATAGATAATAAGTCTTTATATCTTTAAGTTATAGAGTTAAAAATATATATTTAGTGTAAATCCCTTTAGTTTAGAAGTTATTAATTTAATATAGCCTCACTAAATTTTTAGTTAACTAAATAGATTAATCTTATTTTAAAATTAAGTATTCTAAGATTATATCCTTCTTTATTACTATCTACTCTGATATAGACGATTTCCTAATAATAAGCATTTAGGACTATTTTTAATATATTCTAAGATAGAGTATAGGATATATATCTAAAGGATTTATATTATCTTTTATTAGAGAGAGTAATAATAACTAAGATCTAGAATATATAGTCTTACTATTTAATCTTCTAATATAGGGCTTTTTGCCCCTTAGTAAATCTTTATATACCTAGATCTAACAAATTATATATAGGGGAGATAGAGAGTAACTTATTAACCACTTTTTAGATAATAAGACCCTTTATATAACTCTATAGAGCTATCTAAATATATTTAACTTATAGACCTTTATAAAACTATTATAGGCTTATTCTATATACTAATATTCCTATCTATATAGCCCTTTTATACTAAACAGATATATTTTAGGTTCTTATATCTCTTACTCTCTTTATCTCCTCTCCTTATACTTTAGTATTATATTTCTGCCTTTTTTCTTAATTTATAAACTAGATTTTTCTCTTTTATTAATATAATCTTTAATTACACTTAATTATAATCTTTTTATTATTAGAATAATATTTAATATTAAATTTTATTAGTGACTATAATTTACTAAGTACTAAGTAGTCTTTTTTAGTTTACTTTTATAAATTTAAAGTATAGTATAAAATAACTAAGTTACTTTAGGCTAATTAAGTTAATCTCTAAAGTATATAGTAAGTGGCTTAAGCCTTACCCTAAGTCCCTTAACTTTAAATTTAAGTATATTACTAATAGTAAATAAATTAGATATCTAGACCACTAAGTTTTATATTTTAATAAAGCCTTTAAAAAATAATTCTAGATCTAGATTAGTAGATCCCTAGACCTACTGTAGCACTGTTTTAAGAATCTTTTAGTACTAATCTATAAAATTATAGGTCTTTATTAGTAAGCGCTAATCCTCTATAATATATAATAGATTTAACTTATTAACTAGTGTGTCTTAAATTGTTCTTTTTAGAAGAAGTTAGTATAATATCTTTATTATAAGGTGTGTACTATATTTAAAGCAGTTCTTTTTTAGCCTATATAATAAGATATCTTTAGTATAGGAGTAAGTTAGATATATATAACTTAGGATCCTAAATCAGAAGATTATATATAATATTATCTAGGACTACATTTATTACACTTCTGGATTTAGCAGCAGATTTACTAGTAGATTTATCTATATATTTAAATACTATATTAGGAGAGTCAATAATAGTAAAGGCTTATACTTAGGTAATATATAGATTAAACAATTTAATAAATATTTTACAGTAAGTAATCTATACCTATGGGTCTAGAGTTTTGCCTTTATACTATATATCAGAGAATAAATTTCTATAACACACAATAAAGTAGTCCTGGAGCTCTATCTACTTAAAGAATTTCTGGCTATGTTACTATAAAATTTTGCGCCTAAAATAAAGGATTTTTAGGTGAATATAAATCTCGCCTATACAATTCACTATATAGCTAGGCAAAAAAAACTAAAGATAATTTTAAAATATAAAGGGATATAATATAGTATAACTCTTTCTTGGTAAATCGACTGGGGAAATAGGCCCTTTTATATTATTGCTGCACTAGTTATTACTGAATTCCTAGGAATCTAGACCTAACTTAGAGGGGGACCCACTAACCTACCTTTAAAGCCCTAAATATTTTTAGTATCCTAGGGTATTAAAGGGCTTAGCTATTTCTGAGAAATCCTAAGCTACTAAGAAATCTCTATATATTAAAGGCCTTAGTATTATATAGTTAATTAATATCTATTATATTGTTATAGATTAAGCCTTAGAAGAAATATTAGAAATATTAACCAGATTTAGACTAGCTAAATAATAAATATAAACCATATCCAGTTATATATAAAAAAGGAAATTATTACTTATATATATATAGACCTTTTAGCTCTATCTACTTATATTTAATAATAGTAGTCCCTTTACTATCTTTTCTACTTAAGCCCCTCTTTAATTAGTTAAGGCCTAAAACCCTACTTAAGTAGAATAATAAGTTTAGCTAAAAAGGTATACTACTACTGCTAGAAGTGCTCTAGCTCTATAATAATCACTATAGCCTCTGTATTAGGCCTTTTTTACTGCTTTATATAGATCTAATTAATAATAGTCTTCTTTCTATAAAAAAATATATATTCTTTTTAAGAGGGATACCACTAAGCTCTATATAAGTCCTCTAAGGATTAAACTAATAAACTATTACTAAGCTTAACTGTCTATTCCTTTTAAAGGTCTAGAATTATTAAGATTATATAAAAGAGTCTATATTTTAGAAGTTTTATTATAGTATTAACACTAACTCTAGCTTTAGTATTAGTATTAATATTAGTAGTATTAGTATTAGCTTTTTTACTACTAATTATATTTAGACTAGCTCTAGATCTAGTAAAAATTACTTTAATAGTTACTATAAAAGGCCTATTTTATATAAGACTAAGGATAAAAGGGATATAGCCTTATATAAAGTTATTAAAATTAGCTAGTTTCTTTAAAAGTTCCTATTTATTTTATTTAATTTATAATAAGACTGTCTCTTATAATTAGTTTAGCTAATTAGCAATAGTTAGTATAATATAGTGGATTTAAACCTTTTTAGGCTACTTTATATCTTAGTTAATAGATTACTCTAACTGCTAGTAAAAAGCCTTAAAATTATTATAATAAAAAATAGGGTTAGTCTAGATTAGATATAATAGAAATTTAGCTATTTAAAGAACAGAGTCCTATAATAAGATTAGATAAAATAGCTTTAATAGTCTAAGGAATCCCTAATTAATAATATTATAGTGATTATCTATTAAGCTGTTTAGCCTTTACTTATACTATTCTATCTATTTATTAACCTATAGCTAAAGATTATATATAAATAATTTAAGGGGTTAGATTACTGCTTTTAGTAGGTAGTAGCTATTTTAGAGGCTTAGATTAAAGCTAGCTATAACTTAGATAAATTTATATAGGAGGTTAGATAGGTAGCATTAGCTTAGGATATTATTATTTTAGTATCCTACCCTATATATCTAAGCCTTATTTATACCCACTTATTTAGCCTTATAAGCTCCTTAACTCCTTCCTATATATATACTTTTAGATATTGATATTAAACCTATAGTATAAAACGCCTTTTTAATCTACTCTCTCTAGGTATAATATATTAGTAGCTTTAGATAATTAATATCTTTAAGTATATAGATTTTATATTACTATTTATATTTACTGAATATTAGAGGTTTCTCTTAGAGGATATTCTATTAAAAAAAGAGGTAAAAAACTAGATACTTTATTAAGCAATGTTATATATAGTAATAGTATACTATAATACTATACTTTAGTTAGTTTAGTTAATTTATCTTCCTATTATTTATTATTATAAATATTATAGGATAAGATATAGGCCTTTTATTCTTTAGTTTTATAGTAAATAGATTAGGCAATTAAACTATATAAATATTCTCCCTTTTAAGCAGTATAGTGTAGTAAAATAAGAAATCTACTACTATATAAAGATATAACTCTATTATTATTAATAATAATTATCTAGGATTATTAGTATTAGCCTCTTATTTATCCTAATAAAAATATATAATATTAGCTATCTAATCTATATTATAGCTATCCTAAAGTATCCTAAATGTATAATCTTTAAACTCTTTTTTCTTCCTAGAGGCCTCTTTAGCTAGATTTGATCTAAGTAATATCTTTAGGGCCTTATTTTATATAGATAGCTCTTTAACTAGGTATAATAGACTACTGTACTAAAAGTTCTAGAGATTTATAATAGTAAACACCTCCCTTTTTACTGTCCTCTCTAAAATAGTAAGAATAATAGAATCTTTACTGTTATTAGTATAAGCTTTTTTCTTTATCTATATACTTTTAGCTACTTAGCTAATAATTTTTATATTAATATATAGTAAGAGTTTATTATTATTAATAAGCTCTTTATTTATAAATTGTATTTTAGCACACTATTCCTACTTAGTCTTTAAAAATTAATATCTCTATAGTAGAGGCAGAGGGAAAAGGTAGAAAGAATCTTTTACTACTTCTACCTATAAGTATATACTTTAGTAGTATTATTAGGCCAATTAGTATATCTTTTTTAAAGCACCCTCTTATTTATAGCAGTATATTATATAGTATAGTTAATAAACCACTTATACTATATATAATCTATTAAATAAACAATAAGAAATAAGGCTATATATAGTATATCTATAGTAGTGTTTAACTATAATAAAATTTTAGTCCTTTATTTATATAAGAAATTAATTTATAGCACACTAATATAGTACCCTATATATACTAGCCACTTATTAAAAGGCTTAGCAATTTCTATATAGTAACCCAGGAAATTACCAGGCCTATACTACCCTAAGATATATCCAGGGTATTAAGGGGCTTAGCTATTTCTAAGAAATCCTAAGCTACTAAGAAATCTCTATATATTAAAGGCCTTAGCATTATATAGTTAATCAATATCTATTATATTATTATAGGTTAAGCCTTAAAAGAAATATCAGAAATATTAACCAGATTTAGACTAGCTAAATAATAAATATAAACTATATCCAGTTATATATAAAAAAGGAAATTATTACTTATATATATATAGACCTCTTAGCTCTATCTATTTATATTTAATAACAGTAGTCTCCCTACTATCTTTCCTACTTAAGCCCCTCTTTAATTAGCTAAGGCCTAAGACCCTATTTAAGTAGAATAATAAATTTAGCTAAAAAGATATACTATTACTGCTAAAAACACTTTAGCTCTATAATAATCACTATAGCCTCTATATTAGGCCTCTCCCACTATTTTATATAGATCTAATTAATAATAGTCTTCTTTCTATAAAAAAATATATATTCCTCTTAAAAAGGACACCACTAAACTCTATATAAGTCCTCTAAAAATTAAACTAATAAACTATTACTAAGCTTAACTATTTATTCCCTTTAAAAGTCTAGAATTATTAAGATTATATAAAAGAGTCTATATTTTAGAAGTCTTATTACAGTATTAACACTAACTCTAACTTTAGCACTAATATTAGCACTAATAGTATTAATATTAGCTCTTTTACCACTAATTATATCTAGATTAGCTTTAAGTCTAGTAAAAGCCACTTTAGCAGTCACTATAAAAGGCCTATTTTATATAGGACTAAAGATAAAAAGGATATAGCCTTATATAAAGTTATTAAAATTAGCTAGTTTCTCTAAAAGTTCCTATTTACTTTATTCAATTTATAATAAAACTATCTCCTATAACTAACTTAGCTAATCAGTAATAGCTAGTATAATATAGTAGATTTAAACTTTTTTAGGTTACTCTATATCCTAGCTAATAAACTACTCTAGCTATTAATAAAAAGTTTTAAAATTATTATAATAAAAAATAGGGTTAGTCTAGATTAAATATAATAAAAATTTAGCTATTTAAAGAATAGAGTCCTATAGCAAGATCAGACAAAGTAGCTTTAGCAGTCTAAAAAATCCCTAATCAGTAATATTATAATAATTATCTATTAAGCCGCCTAGCCTCTACTTATACTATTCTACCTATTTATTAACTTATAGCCAGAGATTATATATAAATAATTTAAAGGGTTAAATTACTACCTTTAGTAAATAGTAGCTACCTTAAAGGTTTAGATTAAAGCTAACTATAGCCTAAATAAATTTATATAGAAAGTTAAATAAATAGCACTAGCTTAGGATATTATTATTCTAGTATCCTACCCTATATATCTAAGCCTTATTTATATCTACTTACTTAGCCTTACAAACTCCCTAACTCCTTCCTATATATATACTCTTAGATATTAATATTAAACCTATAGTATAAAATACCCTTTTAATCTACTCTCTCTAAATATAATATACTAACAGCTTTAAATAATTAATACCCCTAAATATATAGATTCTATACCACTACTTATATTTATTAAATATTAGAGGTTCCTTTTAAAGGATATTTTATTAGAAAAAGAGGTAAAAAGCTAAATACCCTATTAAACAGTATTATATATAGTAATAGTATACTACAATACTATACTTCAGTTAGTTTAGTTAATTTATCTTTCTATTATTTATTATTATAAATACTATAGGATAGAATATAGGCCCTTTATTCTCTAGCTCTATAGCAAATAGATTAGATAATTAAACTATATAAATATTCTCCCTTCTAAACAGTATAATATAGCAGAATAAGAAATCTACCACTATACAGAGATATAATTTTATTATTATTAGCAATAATTGCCTAAGATTATCAGTATTAGCCTCTTATCTATCCTAGCAGAAGTATATAATATTAGCTATTTAGTCTATATTATAGCTATTCTAGAGTATCCTAAATATATAATCCTTAAACTTTTCTTTCTTCCTAAAGGCCTTTTTAGCCAGATTTAACCTAAATAATATTTTTAGGGCCTTACTTTATATAAATAGCTTTTTAACTAAGTGAAATAGACTACTATACTAAAAGTTCTAGAGACTTATAATAGTAAATACCTCCCCCTCCACTATCCTCTCCAAAATAGTGGGAATAACAGAATCTCTACTATTATTAGTATAAACTCTCTTCTTTATCTATATACCTTTAGCTGCTTAGCTAATAATTTTTATATTAATATATAGTAGAAGCTTATTATTGCTAATAAGCTTTTTATCTATAAATTATATTTTAGTACACTATTCCTATTTAGTCTCTAAGAATTAGTATCTCTATAGCAGAGGTAGAGAGAAAAGGCAGAAAGAACCTTCCACCACTTCTGCCTATAAATATATACTTTAGTGGTATTATTAGGCTAATTAGTATACCTTTTTTGAAGTACCCTCTTATTTACAGTAGTATACTATATAGTATAGTTAGTGAACTGCTTATACTATATACAATCTATTAAATAAACAATAGGAAATAAGGCTATATATAGTATATCTATAGTGGTATTTAACTACAATAAAATTTCAGTCCCTTGCTCACGCAAGAAATTGATTTATAGCATACCAATATAGTACCCTATATATACTAGCCACTTATTGAAAGGCTTAGCAATTTCTGTATAGTAACCCAGGAAATTACTGGGCCTATACTACCCTAAGATATATCTAGGATATTAGACTAGCTTAGCTAACTAATCCCCTTATAGTATTTATACACTTATTTATACTTCTCTGTCTAATCCAGTAAACGACTACTTCATCTCCTTCTGTAATATCTTCTACACTAGCTAAATCATATAATATATCTTTATAACTGCTAAATAAAATTATCCCTCTTTTATAAGAGTGCCTTAATATTATTATATCTAATCCTATAGGTCTTATATAAAAGGCCTAGGGTAAAGATTCTAAGAGGATAATATATATATTCTATATAATTATTAATAAATTTTATAATAAAGTACTATTAGTTATATAGGCTATTGTAGAAGCAATTTAAAGTAAAAATAACTAAAATAATACTAAAAGGCTTATTAAGGCGCAGACAAAAGTATCTATAGTATACTGTAAATAAAAGCCTAACTATAATTATTTATTTCTGCCCTTTAAGTCTATAAGATTAGATAAGTATATCTCTTAGTGACTAGAGGAGCTTATAGATAGCTAACACCTTATTATTACTAGTTTAATAAAAGCGAGATCTCTATAAATAGTAAAAGTAAAATAACTTAGAAAATCACTTTTTAGATAAATCTCGATTAAGCTTAGTATTTATATAATTAGAAAGAGAGTATTTATTAAATATATCTAAAAAGGGTAGTAAACTATATCTATCTAAAAGTACTCAATCTAATAAAAAAACTGTGCCTAAGGATATTCTCTTTATATATATACTAACTCTAGGGGATAAGGGTATAAAATTTAATATAATTCCACTTTAATAACTTATTATTAAGATAATATAAATACTCTATCAGTTTAGTAAGTACTATAATAGGGTTCTAGGTCTAGTATATAAAAGGATAATCGACCTTTATAAAGGATATATAATCTTATAATAAGCCTTTATAGGGTCTAATTAGTCTAATAATACTATATAGGTTTATATCCTAGAAGTAGGATCTATCTAATATAATAAGCTAACTGTTCTTAATATAATTAAATATATTAGGGCTTAAGAATAGTTTAATAGCTAATTAGAATATAACTAAAAAAACTTAAAAGACATTAATAAAAAATATATAAGGTATGCTAAAAGCTAGATTCTAGATAAGATATAAGAAAGTACTAACTAAAAGTCTTAGATATCTAAATAGATAAGTAGGTTTAGATTAATTAGTTTTATTAAGTTTAGCCCTATTAAGAAGCTAATTAGCTTAGCTAGTTAAAAGTAAAGGTTATAGAGAAAGCATATAATTAATTAACTAAGCTAGGGCTAAAGATTATAGATTAAATTAGTAAAAGAGCTAGGCTTAAAAATATTATTTAGTCTAAGAATCTAGTTAATTTCTATTTAAAATCTAAATAAACCTTCACTAAAAGATCTAGGGGTTATTTAAAAATAGATAATAAAGCTCTAGAAGAGACTATTTAAAAGATCTAAGATAATATATATTACTTAAGACTATTTAGTGTGTTTAGCTTATAGATAGACCTTTTTCTAGAAAGTAGGTCACTAAATATATTTACTTTTTTTAATAATTTAGAGGCAATAAACCTACTATTATTGACTAAGCTTTATAAGCTATATAAGACTTTTATAGAATACTATATAAATTAATATATCTATTATCTATAATATATAAACTTATACCTAGTTTAGGATAAACTACTAAGTTCTAAATTTAATCTAGCTATTAATAAACTGAATAATAATGTTAAAAAGAGGGTTATAGGTAAGTTAAATTTAGATATAGATACTACTATATAAATTAGTGATAGTATAGAATTTCTATACACTATATTTAAGTATCTTTATATAAGTAAATAGTTAGATTTCTAGACTATTACTATAGCTATATATATTATAAATAAGCCCCCCTATATATACTATAAGCTTAGTATTATACTAGATAAAAGAGATAGAAGTTATAATTTAATTATAGTGAAGAACCTATTTAAAAAATAGGCTAGAGAAATTGAGAAATACTAAGAGGATACTAAGATATTATTTAAAGGATTAGTATATTACTATCTAGTTAACTATTATTATAGCTACTTTTTACTTCTTAAAATTAATAAATAGAGAGGAATAATCTTATATTTTAATTTTAAAGTAAATATAGCTATAAAGAAATCTAACTAAGAAACCTAGATATTAAAATTAGTTTAAAAAGAGTTTAGTAACTTTAGATTTAGGTATTATAAAATTATATATAGAATCTATCACTTTTAATAGTATAGTTAAGCTAATATAACTAGTTTACTCCTTAATAGACTAATAAATAGAGCTATAATATATATATTATTTTAGCCTTTTAATAATTAATAAATAATCTACTAATAAGAGATTAAAGTACTATACTCTGCCTTAAGCAGCTAGTATTTAAAACTATTTATATATTTTAAAGCTATATTAAAAAAAACTAAATAATAGGCTTTAAATAGAAGGGAAATCTGATTTAAGAGTGGTTATAGATCCTAGCGCCCTCTTTTTAAAATAAATAACTACCACTTTTTTATATACTACAGAGAATTTAATTAAATAATTATAAATAGGGCTATAGACTAGAATAATAAAAGTTTACTAAAGCTAGTTATATATACTATATAGAGAAAAAGAGAAATTAACTCTTATAGTATTAATAGCAACGACTATAATAATAAACTCTTAAAAGTAAATATTTAATTAGTTATATAGTTAGTCTTTTATAACCTTTAACCACCTCTATATACTACTTAATAAATCCTTTTAGAGTAAACTATATAGTAGCCCTTAAATCGACCTTTATTTTTAAAAGCTAAAAGTTAGAACCTTTAAACCTATAGATTATAATAAATATACCTAATTAAGCCTAGTTCTAGACTAATAAGGTTAAAAGAAAAACTTTTGATTTTTTTAAGTATTAAAGGTCAAGACCCTTTTAAAGGTTATAAATTTAAATTTTAGGTTTAAGTAAAGGCTGCTATATATCTACTATAGAGTGTTAGTTTCTCACAGTTCTATAGTAGGCTATTTAGAATATCTCTTATAGTTACCTATTTTACTAGTTAGTCTTTAGTTCTTATAATTTATTACTTATAATTAAATATTAGCCTTATTTTTTATAAATAGGGTAAATAAATTATATAAAAATAGAATTAGTTTACTATTAATAAAGGGGTTTAATATAATAGTTAATTATATACAATAAAACTATAGTCTAAAACTATTCTATTTAAAAGATATTTAAAATAAAAGCTATTAAAGAGTGATAAATAACTTAGTTAAAATACTTTATATAGTTTAACTAAAATTATTAGCTAACTAATAAGCCCTTCTCTACCTAAAGCTTAGATCTATATATTTCCTAATAGAGTTAATTAATAATCTTTACCTAAGTAAGCCCCTAATCAACTTAGTATCTTAAGAATAAGTATATAGTTACTAAAATAATAAGTTGCTTTATTATATATATTAACTAAGCTAGCCTTAAGGTTCTAGTTAATAATAAGTTTATTCGCGAAATAATAGAAGGTTAAAATATAGTTATTAAGATAAACTAAGTCCTACTTTTTAATATAACTATATCACTTAATAGTGTCTAAAAAATTAATTTAAACTATTAATTTTAAAAAGCTCTATACTAATAGCTAAGGGTATATACCCTTTTTAGTTACTTTATATATAGCTCTTTTTAGTGAGCTAGAAATAATTTATTAATATTTAGTATTTACTAAGATCTTAATCTAGGTATTATTAATATAGTAATAATAATATATCTATTAATATTCTATTTACTTTTTATATAATTTCCTTAATTCCCTCCTATATTCCCTCTATTTATTCTATATATTTTTAATTACTCTATAGTACTTTATCTTCTAGAAGAATCTTTAGCTATATTTCTATAAATATTTATATATAAAGTAAAGGATCTTTTAGTAGATATATATCTTATCTATATAGTTTGCTATATAGCTATATAGAGAATAGCTAGAGGAATAGTGTTAGAATAGGAAGGGTATTACTTTAGATAGCTCTTCTCTAAAAAATTAATAAGAGAAATAGACCTTTTTATATCTCTACTACTCTAGATAGGGTAGTAATCTATATTTTAAACCACTAATACTTTTAGTATCCTTAAATACTAAGCAGCTTAGCTAACTCTTAGTACTTACTAAAAGAAATATAGTCTATAGTGTTAATATTTAGATAAGTTATAATTTATTATTTCGCTAAGTATTTATAGCTAAGATAAGTCCTAAAACCTTTTATATTAAGTGCCTACTTTTTATATTACACAATATATATATTATATTAATCCTTTTTCTAAAGATATAGAAATAAGTGTTAGAAATATCTAAACTTTATATATCTACTAATAAATAACTGTTAGTTATCTTAGAGTATAAATGGTTTAGGTAAACTAAAAAATAATTTAGGAGAAAGGAAGTTTAGGATTAAATTTCTAAAAAGGCTATATAGTTTTATTTACTATAGATATAAGGGTAAAACGATCTAAACCCTTCTAATTTACTTTATATATCTATAAAGCTAGAGTAGTAAATAGCTATAGTAATAATATAAATAGAGCTTACTACTTTATTAGCTTTTATACTACTTAAACCCTTAATTCTTTCTTTTCTCCTATACTCTTCTAGATTAGGGCCTTTTAAAAGGCTAAGCTTATATTTTACTATCTATTTTAACTATATAATTATAGTAATTATTAATATCTTAAGAATAGCCTTTACTATTAGATAGAAATATCTTAATAACTTCCTCTGTATAGTATTTTATCTATACTAAAAAACTGAAATAAGCTACTAAACGCCTATATCCTATTAGACAATAAATAATATAGAGTATCTACTGCTTATATATAATATAAGGTGAAATAAACTAAGATTTAAAGGATAGAATATAATTTATGATTATTACTAATAAAATAGCTAGTGTTTAGGAATAATACCTTATCTAGCTTATATATCTAAGTTAAGTAATTATATATATAAGCTAGGCAGTGACTAAAGGTAGAAATCCTTTATTGCTGAGCTTTTATCTTTATAAGCTACCCTCTATTAATTAGTTAAAAATATTTAGTATAGTACTACTAAGTAGATATTAGATATAGTCTAGAATATTTAAATATTATTGATAGAATAAGATATAATTAACTTTTTTATAAAGCCTTATAATAATAAATAGATTTAGAGCTAGAGGCTTTTAAATTAATATTTTTTTAAGAGAGGCAATAAATTGCTATAAATATAGCTTTTTTATATAGAAGGAATATAAAAATACTTTAATTCTGCTAAAAGCTAAACTATTAGGTTCTATAGTACTATAGATAGACCTAGGTAGAGTAGGTTAACTGTTTAAATCCCTACTTAAGTAGGCTTTATTTATACTATATATACTATATATACCTACTTAAAGTAGCGTTCTTTAGAATTATATTATAATTATTTAATAGCACCTGGGTGTTTATATAGTAATTAATAGTCTAAGGTATACTACTGGAAATTAATAATTAGTGCTCGCTTAAGCTTAGTATTTTATAAGATATTGTTTAGATAAAGATCTTATAGATAATACTAAGGTAATAGATTTCCTTTACTAAGAAATTATATACTAGATAATCGCCTATAGTCTTACCACCCTAGCCTATAAGAAGTATATAATAGATCTTTCTTATACTATAAAGGAAGTAGGTTAAAGCTAAATTAATCGCCCTAAGAAAGATAGGAATAGCCGATCTTTATATATATTAGAGGACCTAGTAGATATTTACTTTACGCGAAACCTCCCTTTAAAGTCTTAACATCATCTTTTTCCTGATAACTATATATCTAAAGGTAGTATATATAATCTTAATTAATGCCCTAAAGGACTTATAAAGGCTGATAGGAGTATAGTTATAGTCTAGATCCTAATTTAGCTATAGCTTAAGTATTTTCACTAGGTTAGTAGCACTAATTAGATAGTGGTTAGCCCTTTTACTAAGTATATATAGCTTTATATTAGGGTATTTTAGATTAAATATACTGCTCTGCTATAGCCTAAAAAGGCACTTTTGTGTGTAATAGGGGGTATTATAGGAGTAAGATTACCTACTTTAGTTCCTTTAGTAAACTATTTATGATATTAACTATTAGGTAAAAGGGGATAATATAACCTTACTAAACCCTTACTTCTATCCTATAGATATAGTAGGGTTAACCTTAGAATCTAAAGAACTCTTATAGTGAGATAGATAGGAGGATAATATATAGCTATAGTTTAAACTATATAAAGCCTAGATAATATATATAAACCTACTAGCTATATAAATAAGATAAATAATATCTAGATATCCTGGTTTAAACCTAAGAAGGGTTATTAGTTAGGAGAGATATTTAATATATATTTATATAGGGATACTGAGGTTAGGAGAGCTTATACCTAGAAAAAAGAGAGGAAATTTATAGAAAACTATAATAACTTTAGTTTCTATTTTATTAAAAATACTTATAAGAAATTCCTAATAAAGATATACTTACTAGTCTTAATAAATATAATAATACTAATTTTATTAGCCTTTTTTATTAAGGCGGCCTACTAAACTATTTATCTTTTATATTGCGATTTACTCCCACTAAATAACTTTAAGTAATATCCTATTAAGGGTTTTAAATTTTTACTGTAGTATATCTAATTTATTTTTTAACTTATTAAGCTAACAATTTATACTATTAAGATGATTATTTAACCCTATAGTTCTAGATTTAATCGTCTAAAATATAGTTAGATAATTACAGCTACTAAGCAAATTACTATCTAAGTAGAGGGGTACTTTTAAGTCTATTATAGATAATAGTGATATAACTCTATTTAGTTAACTACTTAGATTTTAGTGTTTTAAAATATTAATTATAAAGATAGATTTACCTATACTTTTTAAGGCTTAAAGTTAAAACTTATTAGTTTTAGTAGACGTCTATTATTTATAAGTTACTTAAGTAGAGGTTTTAGGGTATTTTAAGAGAGAGACTTTTACTCTTTATAACTAAATTGCTTTATAAATATATAGTATTTAACTAGTTATAGATTTTGCTAGTGAAATATTCTATAGGAGCACTATTATTATCTTTTAGGACTAAAGAGGGATCTGCTATTAATAGCTTAGTTAAGGAATTAAAAGTTATAAAAGCTTAATAATAATATCTTTAGTTAGATCTAGATATTATTTAAATAAAGGCAAGTGTAGGTCTACTATAACTACTAGGGCTAGCTAGACTTTTTATTTCTTTTTTATGCTTTTAAGTGTTAGGGTATAATTTAGTGAAAGGCTAGTTTATAAACTATTTTCTCCACTATTTACCTTTATATCTTTTTATCTGCCCCTAAACCCTAGTTATATTAGTATACCTTTTACTATATAAGATAAATAGTATAGAAAGCGTTATATAGGAAGGTAAAAGTGCTAAAAAGCTCTAATTTTCGGGAGTCTAGATATGGTATAGTATTAATCCTATATTCTTTATCTGTTATATAAACTAAAATAAAGTATACTAATTAAAAAATAGGCTATAGATATAGTTTATTAGTATAGTTACCCCTTAAAAGCAGAGAAAATAGGAATTTTGCTTTTAGAGATAAGTAACTCAGAATATTGTACCTAAATATATATTATAGATAGTAAGATTGCTTAGTGATATAGGGATTATTGTACCACTTATTATAATTTAAATATAAATATATATAGTTTAACTCTAATTAAGGATATATATTATATATTAACTATTAGTTCTGCTTTAGGGGTGTTTTTCTAAATAGGATAAAAAGGACAGTATAAGGTTAAGAAAAATAGTATCTAGTATTCTATTTAATATTTAAAAGTAAATCTAAAAAAAATTAAAAAAACTATAGAAAATTAAAACAGATAGCCTAACTATAGAAATAGCAGTTTATTTAAATCTATTTATAATAAAAATATAAAATATCTAAATACTCTACTTATTAGCTATTATTTACTATCTTAAATATTTTTAGGGTTATTCTTTTATTTTTAATTATTAAATCTTTTATTTAAGGATTTAGATTTCGCCTATATTATTATTTCTCTTTCTAAATACTATATTTTATTCTCTCTAATAATAAATTAAATATTAAGTTAGCTTACTATAAAATCTCTTATATTAAGATTAGTAAAACAAAATAGAGCTATCACTTTCTATATTACTCTTATTGCTAGTTTTATATTAAATTTAACTTCCCTTCTTCTATCTAGGCAAAGTTAGATAATTAGCTAGTTTACTTTAATACCTTTAATAGTAGACTAACTAGAAAAAGCAGTAGTTATATTTTTTACCACTGTCTTTATTATTATTATTATCAGATTTATCTAACCTATATTTCTTATAATATATAGATTCTAAGTTATAGGCCTTTTAATAGAGTACTTTATTACTATCTAGAGCTAAGCCAAAAATAATATAATAAATAAAAGATCTCCCCTTCAGAGTTAATTTACTATTTTTCTATTTAATAAGTATTTAAGTTTATAGATAAATAGCGCTTTTTTTGGGCTAAAATATAGTTAAAATATCTATATTATTTTTATTGTCCCTTTTAACTTTCTAGCTAACCCCAATAAAATCTTTAATATACTTATACTTATACTTCTAATACTCTCTAAGAAGTCTATTTTTAATCCTAGTTATTTTAGCAGTACTATAAGTCTTTATAGTTAAAATATATTCTATATAGCTTAGATTATAGCTTTTATAGGACTTAGCTTAAATATAATAGATTAATATAGAGCTACCTTTATAGTATATAAAAATCTAAAAGCTAGTACCTTTAGGCCACCAATATATTATTTTAGCTAAAGTCAATTAGTGTTACTCTTTTATAGTTTTTATTTTTAAGGTATTAAGCCCTATCTACTTAACTTTAATATTAATCTTAGACCTAGTACTAAAATCTTCACTTACTAATAGCTAGCTAGCTAAATTAACCTAGCTATTTTTATTATTAGAAATAGTATTAGTATCTATATTAGTCCTAGAATAGGGATTTAGAGTACTAATCTCTTTTTAGGCCTATAGCTTATTAATATTCTAGGATTTTAGGAGATAATATCTCTTATTAAAAAGCTATAAAAGTCTATATATCTAGTTAAATACCCACTAAATATCTTATTTAGCTCCCTCTACTTTTGCCTTATTATATTATTAGCGCTAGATTTAGTATAAATCAATATATAAATACTTAGGAATAATACTAATATTAATATTAATGACTTTATATTTTTTATTAGCCACTTAGATTTACTAGTTAAGTCTTTTAAAGAAGAGCTTATATACTTTATAATTAGGTTCAGCTAATATAAAGAATTCTTTAACCACTCTCTTAGGCTATTTCTGTATTTTATATTAAATAATATCTTTAACCTAGCAACTAATAAGATTAAACTAGTGCTTAATTAAAAGATCCTACTCTAATATATTAGCTAATTAAGAGTCTATTTTATTATTTAATTTATAATTATCACTCTCCCCTAAAGTAAAGTCACCTTTATAGATTAGACTATAAAAGAAATTATTCTTTTAGTTAGAACTAAAGTCTTAAATAAATCCTACTATACCTTCTCAGTTAGAGGTAGATATTTATATTTTATAGATATTTCTTTAAGCCTTTAAAGCTTTACTATTCTTATTTTTCTTAGGTATCTTTAATATAAATAATAATAGATATAAATATATAGTTATAAAACCTAAGATTTAGGCTTTTTTATAAATTTTATTCCTATAATAATCTAGTTATATAATCTAAAAATAAAGTTCTATATTACTATAGCGGACTTTATAGATAGTGTTACAGAACTTTACTAGATATCACAAACCCTATAATATATTATAATCTAGAAAAGATATTATATAGTATTTAGAAGACTAAATAATATTTTAGACCCTATCACTGCTAGTTTAAAATATTAAAAGTAAAGATATTCTTTACCACTTTTAGTTTAGCTTTTATCTATAAAAGTATAGGTATTTTAGGAGAAAGATATATAACTTATATTATTATAAGATAATATTACTAAAAGTATTATCTAGTATTCTATAAGCTTAAAATAACTTTAAGTATACTATATTTTATTTTATTAGTATTAAATTAAATACTTCTTTAAAGCTAATAAGATAGCCCTATATAGGTACTCCCTTAAAAAAATAATATATATAAAAAATAGAAGTATCTATTTTGGTACTATTAAAAAAGAGCTATCTAATTTAAAGCCTCTTATTAGTAAATTTAAATTATTATTTAGGCTTCTTTATTGATTGATATTTAAATTTTAATCTTATCTTCTACTTCTATAGCTATCTAATAATATTAATATACTTCTTTTTTAGCTAATATTAATTTCTCGCTAAGTTTAAGATCTTTAGCTTATATTTAAGCAATATATCTAAGGTATTTCTCTTTTTCTTTACTCTAGGATACTATTAAGATATTTATATTAGTCTAATTAAAGCTATATTAAGTTACCTCTAAAAGACGGATTATACAGAATTTCTAATATACTCCTCTATAAAGCAGTATATATCTTTATCAATTTCTTACTTAGATCCTTCCTAAAAAGGAGCTAAAAAAAGGTTATTATATATAATATAGATTATCCCTTATCTTTTCCCCTTAGCCACTATATAAGCTGCTATTAATAATATATCCTAAGATCTTATATATATATTAAGGAAGTTAATTTCTATAAATATATTATTAAAAAAACCATATTTCATTTTCTAAAAGATAAAATTATTTATCTATATTGCCTATAAGCTAGTAATTATAGGAAGATTAGGTTAAAAGTATTTTATACCCTATAAGTTATCTAAATTTAAACTATTATTAGTTAACAGAATTCTTTATAAACTTTATTAGCTTAGTGCTAGTATTTAAAGCTAATAAAATAAAAAGTTAGCTAGTAATAGTAGAGAGTATAAGTAACTAAATTATATAATTTTAAATCATATTTCTATTTAAGTATTATATACAATAATAAGGTTTTCTAATCTACTAATCCTTCTAGTGTTAGAGACTACTTCCTATAAACCCTTTATATAGCTTAAATAATAACTATTCTCTTTAAATCTTTTATAGAATAAACTAACTCTATAAAAATATATATACTATATAATTGTATTATAAGATTCTAGGAAATAAATTAAGCTAGATCCTATAAGCTAATAACTTACTAGTTCGAACCTTTATATAGATAGTAAAAAAATAATAGATATAAAATCTAGTAAACTAGGACTTTCTATTAGCTTAAGTTAATTAATATATATTAGAGCTTACTCTATAAGCTCTAAAATATAGTTATTTATTAAAGTAGAGCTAAAATAAATACCCTTAATCTTAATAGATTTAATAAATATTCTATTATATTAGGCTATAACTATACCTCTAAAAATTATTTTAAAATAGGTAAATATTAATTCTTAATCTTTAAGAAATAATCTATTAAAGAACTATAGAAGCTAGTCCTCTTTAGCTTCTATAAAAGATAGTTTAATAGCCTTTAGGCTTAAAAAACAGAGAAGTGATCCTAAAAATATTTAAATATCCTTTCTTCCTTTAAAAAGTGCACCTTAGTCGCTAATAAGCATTTTAAAATAGGACTAGATTATTTTATAAGAAAGATCTTTCCCTTAAAGATCCTAGCAAAAGTCTATCTAGTCTCTTATATATTCCTATAGTATATATATATAAGTAGTGAAAAATTCCTAATATTAAATCACTATAGAAATTAGCTAAAGAGTAATACTAAAATATACTTATAATATATATAGATTAAATAGCTTTACTATATTATAATATAGGACCTTTATATATAATACTAAAAGAGATCTTATTAATTTCTTTAATAATATAAAACTATATTCTAAGAATATTACCTTAATTATATAAAATAAATTAGGCTAGCTCACTACTCTATATCTTTTATCCACTAAGCATAAAAACTTAAAGGAGGAGATATTAAGATTTATAGCTATTAACTTTAATAGCTTAAAAGGTAAATTTATAAATTCCACTATTTTACTTAAAGTCGTCTAATTTATACTAAAAGGATATTCCCAATCTTATTATAATCTTTTTATTATTCTAGAACTAATACTAGAACTAAACTTCTTTAGCTTTATAGAGAGTAAAGATTTTATACTAGTGCCTAAATAGATATAATAGACTTATAGATTTTACACTTTGCTACTTTATCCTATAACTAAAAATATATAGTAATAACCCTATAACCACTTTTAGTAACTAGGGATTTTTACTTATAGGATAAAGCTATAGCTATATTTTAATTAGAATAGTGTCGCACTTAACTATTAATTATAAATAAATCTATAATACTAAAAAGGTATATACTAAAAGAAATGCGTTAAGTAAAGATAGTTTAGCTATTATATCTATAATACTATTTTAGTATCTAGAAATAGATAAAAGTCCTAGTTCTAGATAGCTAGGCTACCCCTAGGACCCACTTTTATATTAGCTAATCACAAACCTTAAAAGTAGCCTAAGTAGCTGATCCTTATAGGAGATAGTTAACTAATATATATATATTTTATATTATATAATATTTTTAATCCTAACTATATATATCTATTAATCACTGATTTAAGATAATTAGATTAATTTAAATTATACTATATAGCTGTTTTATACTTAACTGTGGGTATTTCTATCCTACTTAATCAAAATCTAGACTTCTTTATATAGCTTAATAAAAGAGCCTAGAAATAAGATATAGTACTAGGTTCTTAGAATTCCTACTAAATAATAATATTATTTAGAATAAAATTATATATTATATTAATATCCTATATTTTAGCTAGTGTCTACTTTTGCCTATAGTTATTACCTCTATTTTATACAATTTAAGAGAAATTTTATATTTATATACTACAATTAGGTACTAAGTTTTATAAATATAGCCCTAGGGCAATAAATTAGAAGTTATAGTATTATATAGTATCTTAGTTAAAGTTTATCACTAGGGACCTTCTCTATAATAATTACAATAGATAATACCTTTAATAAGCTATTATTTATCTTATTAATTATCAATTAATCTTTATTATCTTAATTAAGTGTTACTAATTATAGCTCCTATATAGTGTGCTTATATTTATTGAGTGTAGATTAAAGGTTTATAATTAACTTTTCTTACTATTAGTTTTTAAATAGAAGATAGCTATTTTCCACTTTATTATATACCAATCTAGCTTTATACTTTTCCTAAAATAACTTCTAAAGCAATAAATCTATATTTAGATATAACTTATTAAGAAAAAACTTAAATTCCTACACTTTAGTTCTCTATAAAGCAAAGTCCTAGGCTATAGCTTAGTAGACCTCTACTATAGAGGCTAAAGAAGCTTTAAGCTATAATTTATAATACTACACTCTAAATACTATTCTCTATAGCTATAAATAATATATATATACTTACTAGTACTCTATAGATTTAGTATAAATATAGGACTTTAGCTGCTCTTAGTAATACTTTAATTACTGCTTTTAGTATAGAAGATCTTTAATAAAAAGTAAAGTATTATAATCATACTTAAAGATATTTATATTATCCTAGGTATAGGATAAAGCATTAGCTAAACTCTATCTAGATTAGATTAAAGTATTACTTAATAAGTTTTACTCTTATATTACAACACTATTTTAAAAGCTCAGTATAATATATTAACTTTTAGTAGCTTAAATATTTACTTTCTTCTTAATCTTCACACTATAAAGGAATTAATTATATCTATAGAATTATTAAGATTATAAATAAATATATCCTCTATTAATTAGCAAAAATAAAGAAATTTCAGATTTTAGGTCTAATTAGGTATCACAGAGATATTTCAATCACAAGGCTATTTTAGTCATATAGCTTTTTTCTAATTATATAGCTAAATAGGCACTACATTTTAGATCTTAGCACTAACTAAATATATAATATAATTAAAACACTATACACTTAAAGAATAGTATCACAGTCTATATTATAGATAAGAGCTCTTAATAATAAAATTTTAGATATAGCTTAATATATATATTATAGCTACACTATCTATACACCTAGGGTAATTATAAATTAAAACCTATCTTAATAGTAAAAGTCTCGTTACTACTATTCACAATCTTTTTAGGGCTTATCCATACTTATATTATTAAGTGATATAAGAAACCCTTAATAAATTTTACCTTTTAAGCACACTACTATAGAATTATTATAAAATTATCACTAAGATATAAATCTAAATATAAATCTTAGCCTAAACTCCTATACTCCTTATTTTTTTATTATAGATTTAATTTTATACTTATATCTCTATAATAAGCTAATATTCTTACCACTATTTTAACCCAATCTCTAAAGAGATCACTCTAATAGATTATCAGATTCTATATCTTAAAGGAACTTTATATAACCTCAAAAGACTACTATCCTAGCTATAATATATAAAACAAATATTACTAAACTTAAAGGCTTAATTAAAAGACTTTATATATAAGATAAATTATCTTAAAGCAGAGCTTTAGTAGTATAAAGAGATTAAATAGATACTTTTTTAATTCTAAGAGAGGGTACTTAATATTTATATATCCCTAAAAAATAAGCTTTCTTAGGCGACTGCTTATCTATACTAATTAGAGCAGTAGTATCTAATACTTTAGGAATTAGGCCTAATAAATAGAGGTAAAGACTATCTTTAACTAAGTAAGATTTATTATTTAAAATAAATTTAATAAAATACAATAAAAGCTAGTAATAAAGAGTTTTAATATACTATTAAAATATATTTAAATCAATTATATTTAGTTGTTGTTTCTTTAATAATAGAGTTATATTATTTTTATTAACTAGGCCTAATCCTAAAAGATACTATAATAGTAAATTAATTTTATATATATTATATTACTAAGGTTAAAAGATAAGATCTTTATATTTTTTTTCTATAAAAACCTAAATTATAAAACTATCATATAGTATCCTACTCCTACCTAATAACTTTAAAAAGTAATTTATTAAAACAGCTAAACCTTAAATCTAAGCTTTCTATTTATTTATCTATTTTACCTAAACAATGCTCTAACTTATTAAAATACTATTTTATATAGCTAAAACTATTATTTATCTTTTAAATTATAGAGCTAAGCTAATATAATAAAGTACTATACTAATTTATTATAGCTATAAATTAATTTATAGCAATAACTAATCTTTTATCTATACTTAAGATTTCACTATTTAATTTATAAAGGAGCTAGATATTTATTAAAGAGGAAGATAGTAGAATATAATCTAGCTCTCTTTAAATTTATTAGTTTAAATCTAGATATATAATAGACTATTATTTACCTATAGTTCTATAATATATATATATATTTATTTTATTTAACACCTATTATCTCTAAAAAAGGCTCCTAGAATAACTTAGAGGTATCAACTTTTTTACTAATTAGCTCTTACTAATAATCTATACTATCTATCTTATTATTAGCTATATTACTATTAATAGTAGCTAAGAGATCTTTATAAAGATTAAAATATAAAAACAGATTCTTAGAATTCTATAGCTCATTTAAAATATAAAATACTATAAAATTCTTATTAGTATATTTATTTTTAATATTTAATATAGTAAGCTATAAATAAAATCCTATAACTATAATAGATAGTTTTTTTATTACTATTTCTCTCTATACTTCTAAGCGCCTATTAATAATTAAAGTACTTTATTAGCTATATATATATATAAAGATATTATAAACTAGCACTATAATAGTGCGTTATAAACTCTTTTCTTACCTTTTTATCTAGTCTTATAAATTTCAACACTATTTTATTAGAAACTAGATTCTAGTAAAAATACACACTATAAATTACTATAATTAGTAAATATATATAAATTAAAAGTAAAATAAGAAATAACTAAATCTCAGGGTCCTAGTATATTAAGTTTAAATAGATATATCGCCTAGATTATAAAATACACTTACTAAATAATAGAGGTATCCTTAACTTAAATATTTTCTATAGCCTTAATATATAAAGAATTAAAATATATTCTTTTTTCTAAGCTTATATTATATATAATATAAAGGAAATTAGCTAGCTTAATATTAAAGTTTAAAAAGACTCTAGATTTATAGTTTAGGACTATAGCTAGCTCTAATATATAGTCTATAATCTATCTAATCCTAATAATTAATATCCCTCTTTATATATTTTCCTTAGTAAAAAGACTAGAAACTATACTCTTTAATAGATATATACCTTAAATAATATTAAACAATATATCTCTAAGGCTTAAATTAAGCTCTAATATAATATTACTTTTTTAAAAAGCTATTAGCCTATTTTTTTAGCTAATAATAATATCCTATATCTAAAGCAATCTCTTATAATAAAGAGACTCAATACTAGTATAAGTCTATTTATATATTAGGATAGTCACTTTATAGATAGAATCCTATATATTCTATAGTTATAACTAATTTTTGTCTTTATAGATATAGTTTATATCTTTATTAACAATACTTCTAGCCTAAAAAAGACTATATAATTCCTAGTTAATTACCTCTAACTTTATTTTATATCCCCTTTCCCCCTATTATATTTACCAAAAATAATTTTTATTTACAGTTTAAGACTAAAAACTAATAAAACTAACCTACTAAATATTAATCTAATCTACTAAAAAATTCAGAGCTAAAAATATAAAGATCTATCTAGCCTATTCTTAAATACAATATTTATTAATATATAAGATAGTTATTAGTTAAACACCACTAAATTCTAATAACTAAAGGCTCTAATAGTAAAATAACTAAACACAGTTTCCTCTCTTTAATAAAAATACTAGGCTTCCCCAAATATAACACACTTAGTAGTACTATTTTAGTTAGTATTCTAGCACACTCTAAATAATATCTATAATCTATTTAATATAGTGTAAGCAATATAGAAGGATCGCCCTATTAATCTCTATTTAGAACTATATCTTATACACTATCTAGAGATCAGTCTCTATATAGATATCTACCTCTATAAATTAGCCCTATCTATTATATCTGCCCTTTTTATAGACTACTATATACTAAGGATACTTAGTAGATACCACCCTTTACTCTTCTATAGATAAATACTAATCTTATAAAATAATAAATCTATATATAGTTTTCTAGTCTTTATATTAAATAGCTATTATTAAAAAGTATTACAGATCTAAAGCACTATAGTATAGATTATATTCTATAAAACAGACTAATCTAGTTAAATAGTATTTCTTAGACCTCTTCTAGCGCTTTTTATAAACTACAACTTTATTAATAAATCTATAGTAAAAATAACTATAATTATAAAATAGTTAAATATACTACTTACAGAGTAATTATATTTATCTATATTATCTTCTATATTCTATACAATATATTCTTATTTATAGATATACAATATATAACCTCTATATCTAGATATTTAGGGCCCCCACTATTAGATTAGAGTACTAGTTTATCCTCTAAAGCTACCTTTATTATTTTTACTAAAAACTATTAGTGGTTAATATTCTACTACTAACTATAGGCTTTATTATCCTCACTATAGATAGTAAAAAGATTTAGAGAGTTATTCTATTAGAGTTTTTTATTCTAGTTCAGAAATATCTTTACCCTTATACTATTTAAAAGGTGGTTAATCTTACTATTAGCACTAATTTTAGTCAGTCTAACACTAAAACTATTATATAAAGATTTTAAATTAAAAAGAAATACTAAAATATACTAAGAGATTTTATTACCCTTAAATTATTTACTATATCTTAGAATATTATAAAATACTCTCAGCACTTCAATATATTAGTATAGTGTATTTTTCACAAAAGATATCTATCTACCTTCCCTTAGCTCCTTTATTAAATCTTAGACTATATATCCTTTCTTAGCAAAATAGTAAAATAAATCTAATAGCTTTTATACAATAGCTACTATAATTTATAGGTCTTTAATATAGCCCTTAAAGCTACTTTTAAAGAAAATTGTCTTATTTTTAGTACTATATAAAATAACCTTTTTAGACTATAATACTTAGGCCTAAAGGTAAAAGTAGTCACTATAAATATCTTAAAAAATATAAATACCTTTATAATTAGAAATTTTAATACCTCCTATAATATAAAGAGTGAATACAGTAAATGTTCTAAGTCTTAATAATTAGGTTATACTAATATAAATAGATTACTAAATAATATAGCTAGATAATATTTACTATAAATTAACCCTATAAAGAGTATATATTCTATCTCCTCCCCTCTCTTTATATATATAGTGCTAACAAATAGCTAGTGCTTATACTACTATAGCCACTTTTTTATAAGTCCTATATATTAGCCTTATATAGATAGAGCTAAATAATTAAATAATAAGCTTTTTTACTCTAATAGATCTATAGAGAATTAGCTCCTTTTAAGATAATAAACTAAAATATAACTTTATAAAGGAGATAATAAATTAGATCTCACACTAGATCTAACCCTAAAGTATTAGCTCTATATAAATACTATCACTAAAGACTAAAATAGGCTAATTAAACAATCAGACTCTATATTTCTACTATATATTTTAAAATAGTTTTTTATACTAAGGGTTTAATATATAGATATTAACTATAAAGACTAATAGCAATTAGAAGAAATAGAGAAGTTATCTAGCTAATTTAGTCAAAAGAGACTACTACCACCTTAATATCTTATTAAATAATACCCTATATACAATAGATACAGTTAAGGCTATAAAGGACTACCACAATCTTATCTACCTTTAAAATAAAACTATATAAATAATCTAGGATATAGTAACTATATTATTAATCTCAAGGTTTTTCTTCTCAGTCAGCTTATTACCAAAAAATACTATAATACTATTTTAGTATTATAGATTAGTATACTATAAAAGGCCTACTTAAAAGGTAATTATAGTATTAAAATATCTTTACCTAGAAAGGCTTAGTTATATCTTAGATTCTAGATTAATCAACAATTTTTAGGGTCTTAATAGCCTCTATATAGTTTATAGATACTATAACCACATAATTTTATTCCTAACCCACTACCTAGACTATATAGTAAATATCTATATCCAGACTCACTCTAAAAGGTGCTAGAGGATTAGAGGCTTCCTAGAGAGTATAGCTATATTTACTTCTAGGCAAAACCTATAGTTATTATTTAGCCAAAAAAACTATAGATATCCTTACTATAAACTTTACCCTAAATATAATACTATAAAAGATCCTTAAAAAAGCTAAAGACAGAGGCGTAAATCAAAAGGCTTAAGAGATATTAGTTCTAGAAAACGCATATTAGCTTAAATTATAATTCTATAATAACCAAATATAAGTATAATAACTAAAATTAGTATTAGTATATAAATATAGCACCTTTTTCCTAACCAATATAACCAATATATATCCCACAGTAACCACAGTTAACTGTCTCTAAAGCCTTTACTTTATTAGACAATCTAATTATTATTTTTATACTATATTAAAAATTATAGATAGCCCTAATCCTAACTAAAATTCCTAAATTAAATTTATAAAGCAATATAAGATATTAAAAACTAAAGCTCACTAGCTTACCAATTTATATAATACAAATATATATCTTATTATTATTTATCTATAAGAATTCTATATTTATAACTCTATAAAAGATAGCTTATAGCCCCCTTTAGATAAGGTACTAATAAATTTAGCTAGGCCTAATTCAGCACTATAAAATTAAACACCCAATAAAAATAATACTATCCCACTTTATAGTAAAAGCTATATAAAGAAATAGAATACTTATAAGAACACACTAGCACTAACCTAAAATAGCTTACTCAGTATTTTACTACTAGATAGCAGCTTCTATATTTATTAAAAGAATACTATAATACCACTTAGGAAAATACCTTAGACAATATTTCCTAATAAACTTAGTTATATTTAGTTATTTAGTCTAGATTATTAGCAGTAATAGTCTAGATTTAGTAAGCTATTTTATAGTTCTTAGTGCAGTATATTCTCAATAAATATAATTAAAATATATATAATAGAATCAGAAAATTTTAGATTAAACTACCAGCTATAGCCAATTAATTAGCTTAATACACAAGCTATTTTAGGCGTAATAGGCTACCTTAAGTATAAATACCAATATTACTAATAGTCATCCTTCTATATTATAACTAAAAATATAAAGTCTTAAATTTCTACTTATTTAAATAGTCCTACTAGTCTATCCTATAAATCTCTAGAAACTTACTATATATAGATAATAATAGAAGCAGATAAGATACCCTAACAATATAATATCCTTACTAGTATAGTATACTAGATTCTTTTTACCAGATATCTAGTTATTCTAGGTACTTTTATATCTCTTTAAAGATCAGATATAGTTTATAATAGCCTAATAAATAATAAAGCAGAAAAATTAATTCTAACTATAATCTAGAATCCTTTACTTCTTATATTAGTATATATCTTCTTTATAGCAGGACTACTAACTATAGGGTACCTTTACTAAAAGTATCAGAGCAATTATATTTAGCTTATTAACTATATATTTATATATATCTAACACTAACTTAAGAGAGAACCTACTAATTAGTCTAGGCCTACACTTCTAAATATATTAGCTAATCTTCTTATAATAATTATTAATCTATATACTACCTATAATAGTAACTAGTTAATTATAGCCCTATTAACTATAATTATATCTAGTTTTTTAGCAGTCTCTTCTCTTGGCTTAGTGATTATATATAAGTTCAGAAAGCTAGTAAATTTAAAATAAAACACAGTTAAAGAGCTCGCACTAATAATCCTTCTTATACTTAGAGGCAATTTTCTTATTATAACAGATATAAGATAATTTATAAAAATAAGTATATAAAAAATAACAGAGTATATTAATATTTATATATACTCTAAGGTCCCTCTTAGATACAAAATTTTATAAATAATATATAAATTAAGATTACCTATCTTTATCTTAGGCTAATAGAAAATTAAAAAGAATAGACAATAAAAGTATACTATATTATTTAATCTGATTTTATTAAATAATAACCAATTAAGTACTAGATTTAGCTATTAAGGTATATATATTACAGAATTATATTATTTAAATTATAAATATACCATTAACACCTTTCTAAATAATATTATTATATTAATATATTTCTAGTAACTATTATTAGTCTATACTATACAGTTATTTTTAATAATTAACTATAGCTCTACTAGCTATAATTATATATAGGATTTTATTATAGTTAGACTAAAGATATATTATAAATATAGTCTACACTAAGTTTAAAAATTATAATTATCCTATACCTTTAAGTTTTATATAGAATATAGAAAGTAAAGATACTACTCCAATAGATCTCTATAATCACTAAAATAGATCAGTATAACTATAAATATTTTCTTATAGCCCTTAAAACAAAATCTTTAGTCTATACCTTTAGATTAAAATAATTTTTATTTTTATTATTATATACTAAATAATAGTTATAGTTTCTCTCTCTATTTTATTAAAATATTACTAGGCTCTATCTTTTTTAATATACCTAACTTATTGTTAGCTTCTAAAAAGATAATATAAGTCTTTTAGATCTATATAAAATAAAAATAGAGGTCCTATAATAATAAAAACAATACTATAAATATAACTAGCCTCCTTTATCTTCTATTTTTATATATTCTAAACTATAGATCTTATATTTTTTTATACTATTACTATAAAGGATATTCTAGTAATACTCTTTTTCGCCTATTTAGCCCTATCCTTTATAAAATTTATAACTATTATTTTACTAATTATTTTAAAATATCTTATTTATCCCTATCTATTAAGTCACTATAAACTCTTTAGCTTTTAGACTTATACTAATATTTTACTATATCTTATATACTATATATTTAATATATTCTTTACTTTATTTCGAACTCCCTTAGTAGTAACAGCAGAATATTATACTAGAACTTTATTATTAATTAATATAGCTTTGCTTTTTCTTATAATATACCTAAGCTCCTTTACTAATACCTTTAGTATTTCTTTATTAGCTTACTAATAGATATATTAAATTATAAGTTAGATAATAAGTATACTCTTAGCTTTCTATATTATAATAGCTTTAACTATTTAATAGCTAGAATAGAATCTAAATAACTAATACAATATATTCACTATTATTATATTCCTTTTAGCTCCTCTAATAAAGCAGATAGTAGCTAACTAAATATAAGGTGCTATATTAATAAAAATGCTTTTACTATTTTCTCTTCCACTTTTTTGCTGATCTACTTATAAGATATTTCTTTAAGTGTATTAACTTATTACTATAATTTATATATATTCTACTTAGTATTATTTACTATCCTAATCTATCCTACCTTAAATATATATTTATATACCACTTAGTATCTTATTGCTAATGACTATAGTATATATTGCTTTTTTTATATTCTAAAATAGTATTCTTCTACCACAGTCTTATCCCTATATATCTATTAGATACAAGAAATTAAGGCCACTATTAATAGATTCTAGCTAAAAAAAAATACTATTAAAAATCTATATAGTGCTTTTATAACCACTAATAGTAAAAGCTAGTTAATATATAAATATTTAGTTACCTATAGCTAGTCTTTTTTCTTAGACCTAAGTTTATCTTTTTATAGTGATATCTTAGTCTCTTAAAAAATAGGATATTTTAGAGCTTTTTATCTAATCCTATAGAGGGCTTATAAAGATTATTTATACTTATATAGCTTTAAAAGGATTTACTTTCTATACTACTTTTATAAATAGGCTATATAGAGTTAGTATTCCTATAGATTAATATAAATATATCTTAGTGATTACTACTAATTTTAGTATTACTAGAATTATACCCTATCTAAAATAACTACTCTATAAATATAACACCTCTACCTTATATATCTATTATATTTATTTTGTATAGTAGATATAGACACTAAATAAGGATTAGCTAATTAATATAAATAAAATATAGGCTAACTATAGTAGATATTACTATTATTATTTAGTTACTACTAAATAGCTTTTTAAGCAATAATATCCTAGATAATAGTTATATAAATTAGCCTTTTTAATTTTAGATTTGCCTTACTAATTATATTAATAAGATACTTAAAATATTATTTTATATTATATCTAAATAAATAATAGAGGATAGAAAGCTATTTAGTAAGTACCACTATATAATAGTTTTCAATAGCAGCCTAAACTATACAGAAATAGTATTAATAGAAGCCTTTAGTTATTATATCACTAAAGTTATAGATACTTATAAATAATATAGTAAAGTACTTATATTAGATATAATCCACTCCCTTTAATATAAAGTTTTATTTACTTATTCTTTAGTATTAATACTTACTTAATTATAAAATAACTTAAAGGAAATAGTTAGTAAACACCTTTAAATAAGGATAAGATTATATAAAATAGAGTTTTAGCCACTTTAATCTATTAATATAATATAGAAGGCTTTTTATAGTTAACTAATTAATTAGCTTTTTTTACCACTAAAAATAAATATCTTTACCCCTAATTTTTTATTATTATTTACCCTTTATAAAGAATTAGCTTTAAAGCTCTTATTCCTTTTAGCTATAATTAAAGTAAAAATAGCTACTATATATTATTTAGATATTTTTTATAGCTTTAAAAAGTATAGCTATTAAGAATTATAGTGTATAAAAAATAAATTATAGCTATTTAATCTATAATATCTTTTAGTGTTGACTTAGAGTAAAAACTGAAATAGCTTATATCCTCTATAGTCTAAAATATTGCTTTTAAAATAGTTTCTCTTAATTAAAGGTGCTAAAAGGATTATTCTACACTTTATTTTCTCCTCTCTAAGCTTTTATACTACTCCTACTTTTATTACCCTCTTACCCACTTCTTAGATAATCCTAGCTTATATCCCTTTTAATATAATCCTATATTCCTATATCTTCTTATAGTATCTATACCTTTCTAGGCTTTATTATATAGATAGTAATAGTTTAATATTAGGGTTAAACTATTAATACTAATAAGATATCTCTTCTTCAGTTAGCCTTACTAGTATCTTATAGTTATAGCTTTAACAATATTTTTTTCCCTAATTAGAGCTCTAACTTCTATAGTTTAAAGGATCCAGTTAAATAGAGTACTTAGCTTACTTCTAAGATACTTAAAGAGGAACTATATTTAGTAAACAAAATTAAAAGTTATAAACTTAGTTTAAGTATCCCTAACTTTAGCTATTGGCTTTTCTAGATATTTTCTATAGCTAATTTTATATTCTATTAAGGGAAACCTCATTTTTTATACTCTTAAGACTCTACCTTCTATCTAATAACTAGATTTCTAGTTATATATCTATAATTAAATATAATAGCTCTTAGAGTATTTTATCACTAATAGATTATCTATAAACTATATAATTTACTATTATAAAGGCTAAAGATATATTATAAACTATAAATATTCTAGTATTAAGTTTATACTTACCTAATTTTATAGACTTAAATACTAGTAATAAAAATAATAATAGCTATTATTCTATAGTTAATAAAGGAGAAGAGTTTACCCCTTAAAGCTATACTAAACTACTATCTAGTTAATCTTTTCTTTCTTAGCCTAGATATATCTATTAAAGATATATATTAGAATCACTGAAGGTAATAAATTATTTTAAATCAGAAGATAATACTAAAAAGGAAGAATCTCTTAATATAAAGTTAGAAATAACTAATTCTTTTACTCTATAAGATAAAATTAATAATATCCAACACTTTACTAAAATAGATAATATTATTATATCTATCTAGTTAATATATAAAGCTATAATAAATAAACTGTTAACTATCTAGAAAGTATAAATTATCAAATATTATAGTAATAATATAGTTTTAAGAAGACCACCTAGCGTCCTTATTAATAATTTAAAGAATATTTTAGTAACTTATAACTAACACTAGCTACTTAGAATCTATATATTAAATCCTATATCCTCTTTAGTAGTATATATTATATATTATTAGTTATTGAGCTTAATACTAAAAAAATATTCAATAATAGACTATATACACTATTATATTACTTAAATATAGCTTTATATTTATTTTAAAAATTATATCAAAGAACTAATAGAAAGTAAGAGAAATTGCTTTTTAGCTATCTATTAACAAAATTAAAAGACGTTTATAGTTGCTTAAGATTTAATTCTATAGGTTATTTATAGAGAATATTAGACTATAAAAATAAGAGCAAGATACACTAAGTGATATATACTACTAAGGAGATTATTAATAGAGAGTTACTAATTATATAAGACTCAGTGTGATTTTTTTTACTAATAAAAAACTAATAAACTAAATATTTTTCCTATTAGGGCCCTAATCTATTTAAACTTAATTATTATACTAACTTAGATCAGAGAAAAATAAATAGTATTTTAGATCTATATAGTAGATATATTAGTAAATTATATTATTAATTGCTACCTAAGTATTATTTATCTTTTTTAGATATTTAAACCTTTAGCTCTAAATCTTATATTTAGTATTAAATTTACTTATTTAATAGAATAAATAAATATTCTCTTTAAAGCACTAATAATAAACAATCTATATACTCTATATAACCTAGGAATATAGTAAATAGTTAATCTAAAATCAGTAACTATATCTTTTAACTCACATTTTATTTCCCTTTAGCAGACCTAGGCTACCTTAAATAGTAGACCCTATACCCTTATAAACTATATTAGCCTTATTTTTATATATACTTCTAATATTTAATAGATATAAATATTATAAACTATTATTTTTCTGTTTAACTTTAAAAATTATTATTACTCTTATAGAGACTAAAATAGCTCTTAACAAAACTCAAATATTATTATAAAAATTAAAGCTTAGCTTTATATAAAACGCTAAAAAGTAAATAAATACCTAAAAAATTAAAAATAATAAGTATAATATATATAACTAAAAACTTAACTAATATCTAGATATAGGCTATTTATATTAAAAGTAGATATCTATAAATTTAATACCTATATTAATAAACTAAATTTTATATAAATAAAATATCTTTGTAAAGAGTAAAACTAACTAAGCTAAAAAAACTAACTCACCTAATAAGTGATATTTCTTATAAATAAACAGTTATTTATTAATAATTAGCTATTTAATATATAAAACAAACTAGCAAAGATAGAGGTAACTTACCTACTTTAATACCTTAATCGACTTTATAGTTAAGATTATAGAGAGAAATCTAAATATATTTAAATCAATAAGCTATTAATCTAAATTATCTACCCTAACTATTCTATTATCTTTCTTATACTTCTATATAAGCTCTATAATAATAGAGGTAAGCGCCTTTAAATACTTACCTTATAGCTAATTAAGCAGACAATTAATATAGGTCTTCAGACTAACTATCAATTATTAGCTATATTAGTATATAGAGAAGATCTACACCTACTAATCTTAATAATACTATTAAAACTAAAGAGAATATATCTATATATTAAAGACTAATAATCTAAACCAATCCTACTAAAATAACACAGACTATCTAAGATCTATAATTATCAACAGATATCATAAACACCTATATAATATATAATATACCTACTAAA
This sequence comes from Penicillium hispanicum, assembly GCF_028827665.1. Classification (NCBI taxonomy): domain Eukaryota; kingdom Fungi; phylum Ascomycota; class Eurotiomycetes; order Eurotiales; family Aspergillaceae; genus Penicillium; species Penicillium hispanicum. The sequence continues at coordinate 2,888,703 of NW_026623199.1, read as the reverse complement.
CTATAGAAGCCAGTTCCAGCTCAGTAAGGTAAAAAATACAGTACCCTATAAGATACTCTAAAATAAATAAGAGATCATCAACCAAAATATATATAGAACTTCCCTCTAGAAAGTATTCCTATATAGATAAAATATTCATATAGTAAAAGCTATAATAGCACTCTAGTATTATATTTATATCTCCTTTAGTATATTTATAAATCGCTATTACTTAAAATAGACAGAAACAGTAAACTATAAAAAATATATTACTTACTAACTTATAACAGAAGGCGCGCTAATATATATCCTAAAGCAACTTATATCTTACAATAAAGGAATAGGGCTTAATCTCTAATTTATATAACTAAAACAAGCCTAGGCTTTTAGGGCTTCCCCTAATAACTTTCCTTATACCTTTACTAAGTAAAGAGGCTTTTCTTTTCCCTATTTCAGAAGTCTAATATATATATAACTCTCTATTAGGTCGACTAAGCTATTCACTCAGAAATATCTACTATAAAAGAGCTAGTTACTTAATATTATCCTTAAAGCATTTAAAGTCAACCACAGTAATATATTTATCTACTTTTCCTAATATAGCTTATAATAAATATAGATAAGCTTTAAACCATTACAAAGAATCAAGAAGTAAATAAAGCAGATATATAGTATATAAGATAATTATATTTATAATAAATATATCAAAAAGTCATACTATATTATATAATAGTTTTAAAAGCTAGCCCTCAGTTTCTAATTTAATCCTACTAAAAGGCTAAATTAGTATCAACTAAACCTATTTTAGGAGGCTAAAAACTACTATAAATACAGAAACACTCCTCCTCTTAGATATACTTTCTTACTTCACTTTTCTATTCCCCACTATAGATAAATCTATATATATAGACAATAAGCTATAACTTACCACAGAATAAAGCTAAAAATACTAAAAGACCACTAAAATTAATATTAGTTAAATCACTCTTTATTTATTAATCTCCTAATATATAGACTAAAAAAATATAGAACAGCTTTATAAAATATTCAATAAAGAAAGCTATCAACAACTTAATATCTATAATCACATTAGTGCTATAGTATTAAAACAATATCTTTAGGATATATTTTAAATAATATAAATAAACACAGTTAATATACTAATAAACTAACCTAATCACTATCTATATCTGCAATTCTATATAAGCTAAATAGAGTATCTTTATAGTCAATATTATTTAAAGGCTAGAGAGGGGTATTTATTATCTATTAATCAATAGTAAATAGTTAATTTATACTTAAATAGTAAATCAAAAGTTCTAGGATCTTAGATATACCTTTTTAATATCCTTTTTTACTATTAATTCTATCTTTCTTAGCTAAAAAGCAAAAAATCTATATTAATAAACTATAAATATTAATCTAGACCTTTATACTAGCCTTATTAATAAATACTCTAATAAAAAGGCTTTAAATAATAGCGAGATTTACCAAAAAATTTAGTAATACCAATATAAAGCAAATATACACTTTAAGAATTAGTAGTTATCTTAGCTATCCAATAATAAAGCTAGATAGCTCTATAAACTTAAATCTTATATAACTATTTAAGCTACTTTTAATTCCTTATTTATAGTGCTAGCATTAGTTATATATAGAATAAAAATTAGTTCTCTTTTATAGATATTAGCTATTTACTATAATAAAATAAGATTAATTTAACCTTTATAAGCCTAAATATTGATTTTATAGAAGTTAATTTATAGTCTAAATAAGCTATAGCAGTATTAGTCTTCTTTTATAAAACACAATTATATAAAAATACTTAAAATTAATATTTATATAGTAAAGACTTTATAGTTTCTAGTACTTAGGGTCTCCTTAAAGGATACTATTACTATAAAAAGCCTTATATATAGTAATAAAGTCTTTTTAAACTTTACTATATCAGAATAAGTATTAATTTAGAGGAAAATAAAGAAAAAAAAGGGTATTATTCTATCTTTTTATATATTCTTTAAAGACCTTTAGTATCTAGAATCTTATATAAACTATCTAAAGTGTCTTATTCTACTTATAAAGTCTTTACCTACTATTAAAAGCACTATATATACTACCTTTATAGCTTTTAATCCCACCAATATATAATACTTAATATAGATTTCTAAAACAGTATTTTGATATTATCTATACTCTTAAATAGACCCTATAGAGCTTAGATATAGATAAATTTAGCTTTTTGCTATATATTATTATCTAAAGTTATCTAAAAAGCAATAAAAAAAAGACCTTATAGTAAAGCCTTATTATAAGATAGACTAAATAATCTTATATAATATAGCTATTTTTGCTAAAAGACTTAGTTTTAAGTCACTATAGATTAAGTAGCTTATTTAGCAATCACTAGATCACTAGATTATATATAATACTCTTTTAAAAGCCTAATAGTTAGACTGTTATTAATATAATAAAGGAGAATTCAAATCTTTTATTAATTAAGTTACTAAGTACTTTTTAAAAGCTATCCTTTTTAATAATTAGCCTTAATTACTATATACTAATAAAAAAGAAACTAAGAAAAAGTCTTATTATAGATACCTATAAGCTAAAGCCTAATTATAAGATTATTAATTCCTTTTTATTAACTATATTTATAGTAATCTTATCTTAACTATATAAAAGGTCTTTACCCTTTTAGTGAGGTATAGTATCTATTTTATCTTTTTTAGTAAGCTATTAATCCCTAATATAAATAATAGTATAGATAAGTCTTTTAATTATAACTTATCTATATCTCTATTTTTTATTCCTAGTAAGCTCTAGCCTTAAAATAAATAACTAAGCGAAGAGGGTAGTTTTATTAATAGAAGAAATAGATTAGATAATAGCTTAGAATAATAGTATTAAAAAGATATATATTAACAGTAATACTAGCAGAAATAAAACAGAAAGTTATAGAGATAAAAGTAATAAAAGCTCTAAACAGTATATACTAAATATTATTTAATATTTAATTATAGGGATTTATTAAACTTAGCTCCTATACCCTATATAGAGATTACTAGTATTAATTTAATAAATAATAGAAGGTTAGAAGAGGAGTTAAAGTCAATAATTAGTCTAATATTAGGTTAATTTTAGGCTATAGTAGAACAGATAGAGATAAATAAGTTATATATAATATAGCTAAAGTATTTAAATAGGAGTTATTAGTTAAAAAGAATATAGCTAACAAAAAAGAAGAATCTAGACTTAGTTATATTAAATTAGAATTAAAATAAGAATAGCTACTAAAAAAAGCTAGAGAGAGTATAGCTATAGGATAGTCCTTAGTAAATACTTATATAGAGGAATTAGCCTTAGATATAGTCTAGCCTTTTTTAAAGGAAAAACTAGAAGAAATCCTAGCAATAGTAAAAAGAACTAAGCTAGATAGCCTAGTTAAAGCACTAGAGTTTACTAGATTAACTAATAAAAAGAGTGCAGCTTTAATAAAAAAAGCTAAGTAAAGACTATATAATAGGGAATAATAGCAGTATTAATAAGCTACTTAGCTATTAAAGCCACTATAGGAAATACTTAATTAGTAGATTTATATACTGTTATAACTGAGTTATATAGAAACCCAAGAATACCCACTAAAACTAATAATCTAAATTAACTTTATTAAAGTATAGATTCACTTAAATAGCTTAGAGTTAATAAAGAGCCTACTAAAAGTTATAATAGGATTACCTTACTATACTATTCCAGCTAATTAGGATTTCTAGGCCCTAAACCACTAAAAAAATATATCCTAAGAATTAGAAAGAATATTAGCATCTTTATAAGTTAAAACTAAGCTCTAACCTAAGACCTTTAGTCTAGTTAATTAATAATCTAGATAGAATAGGGTAATATTTACTAAACTAGAATCCTAGTTACTATTAATTAATCCTATACTAAAAGATAATTTACTATATATTTATACTATAGTAAGTAAAGGATTAAAAAGAACTAAACTCGCTTTATTAGATAATATAAATACTCAGCCTATATAAATTAACGACTAAATATTAGCTAGGCCAGCTAATAGCTTCCAGGAATATATTAAATTATCTATATTTACCTTAGCTCTATAATATTAAATCTAAGTATTATAGCCCCTAGGAACTAATAAAGCTAAAAAAAAGGCTATAAGAGTATAGGCAATAGATACAGCAATAATAATAGAGTTAATAGAGCAGCCGCTAAAAGAATAAAATAGATATAAGAATTCTCAGGAACCTATAGTCCAGTAGCACTACAGAAGTAAAGGTTAGTAAATACCTTAGATTATTATATAAATTAACTTCACTAACCTAATTTAAAATAGAAATACTGTATAACCCTTAAAAGAGCTTTATAACCCTAATACTGCCCTATAAGTTAAAAGGTATATATAATATAGAAACTCACTAAATTAGGAGATATATACACTAGAAACTAACAGGATTATAACTATATTAGCTAATAATCAGTAGTCTAGACTACTAGTTATTCCAGAGATTAGGAATACCAACCATAAGGTATATATCACAATTAGATTCCTAGTATATAATAGGGGTAAATAGAATTATATAGTCTATTAAATAGTGGTAGATCTATCTAATCTATCCCCTATAGAGTAGATAGTTAAGAAGAGCGCGCAAATATAGAAAGTAACCTTTTATAACTAGAATCTTTATATAATTTCCCCTATATAGTGCTTTACTATAGTAATTAAGGATAGTATAAACACTATCTTTATAATATATAGCAATATATTAGATATAAATAAAGAGATAATAGAATCAGTCTTATAGGCCCTCTAAAACAACAGTAACAGAGATAGACTAATAAAACGCTAGCTATAGTCTTACTAAATATTTTAGTGGGAGACTTAGATTACAGGATTTTAATCTTATATAAACCATAGTTAAGAGACGCAAAGCTAGTAAAGCTAATAAGCTATCCTAAATGCTAATTAGTGGACTAAGAGCTTAATAGGACCTAAAGCTAAAGATATATAGCTAGATTAGATATATATCTATAACTAAAAGTCCCTAACTAGAAGTTATCTACTCTAGGTCTTTATCCCTACAACTAGAGCCTTCCTATACTAGACTCTAAACCTATCTAGATATAGATCTATAGATTTCAATTATAACTAACCTTATAACCAGTAATAAGCATCTAATATAGATAGTTAGCTATCTAGGTTTATAGTCACTATCTTAAAGTCTATAGAGGCTATTAATTACCCTTAGATAATTTCTTTATTCTACTTGCTAAATAGTAAAGCTAAAGCGCTTAGATTATCTATAGCTTTATAAATATCTAAAGAACCTTTTATTTTTATCTAACGAAATTACCTAATAAGATGGATATCCTAAACTTAGATTTAGACAGAAATATATTTAGAGATCTAGTTAGATAACCTAGCTAGGTAAATATTCTAATCTAAAGAGGGAGATTAAGTGACTATTTATATATAGGCTCCTATATAGTTCTCTTTACCCCTTTTTCCCTTCTCTAGCTTTATTATTCTTATTAGGTAAGGTTGTCTTTTTAGGGTCTAACTGTCTTTTTAGATTAAGGGCCCTTTTATTTCGCTTATTTATAGAAATACATTTTGGATATAGAAGGCGGCTACTACTATATATACTATATAGTAACCCTAATACTAATATAGAAATAGGTGTAAAAGACTTCACCTCTATCCTCTATCTTATAATTATTATAGGCGTAATATATTCAGTATAATAGTATATAAATTGAAATAGTGAGCTTAGTTATATTCTATCTATAATATTTCTATACTACCTTCGCCCCTACTTTAAACTATACCTAGCTCCTATTAAAGCTTTTTAATAATATATAAAGATTAAAACTAAAACGATATAATAGCCTAGATAAGTAAACTAGGCTCCTTAGCCGTCTAGAGGTTATTTTTAGTTCTTTAAACAAAAGTTAGATAATAAAAGCCCTAATAAAGTAAGATTATATTATTAATAATACTAGGGATTTTTAGGGCTATATACCAGTTAAGGACTAAGAAAAAACTAAAATCCTAATAGATCCACTAAGAAAAGGAACACCTTCCCCAACTCTCAAATTTAGATACAATAATATAAATCAGTCTTATATAATTTACTATATTTATAGGTCTTTCTCTCTAAGTTTATTTTATATTAATCTTTTTTCTATTAAAGTGATTTTATTCTCGCACTAGTAGTTTAAGAATATTTATAAAAGCTTATAGCTATTTTATTATTAAGAGGCTAAATAAATCAAAAAAAATAATATAGCTTTTTTAGCACTATTAATTAGTAAAAAGCAAAAAATACTAGTAATATAAGTTTTTTCTTTAGAAAATTATAGTTAAGATTATAAAAAATAGATTATATATTCTTAGATCTTAGCTCACTATTCTAACTATAGTTAAAACATTATATACAAAGAGAGATTAGTTTAGGTTAATTAAAATAGGTTAAAGATAAAACCATATACTAACCTAGTATTATAATTAACCCTTAGAGGCTTAAAGATATAGAATAAGATCTATATATCTTAACTACCCTTAATATTAAAAATTAGAATTTATACTAATAAATAGAAGTAGATAGAATCCACTTTAGTGCCTACCTTTTATTTAAAGCTAAAGGACCCCTACCCTATCTAAACCTAAAACTATATTATAGCTCTCTATATATAAATTCTAATATATAACTTAGCCCCACCTCTTTTAAAAAAGTATAATCCAAAACAGTATCATAAACTAATATATATTATCTTAATAAATAATAATTCCCCACTAATCATATAAATTAGAACCTATTATAATTAGCTATTATATTAATTAAAAGATTAAGGTTATAACCATTAAATAGGATTAGATAAGAAGATCAAAAATCTAAAGAATTGCTCCTTTTTATATTTATTACTATACTACACCTTAGTCCTTTATACCTTTATCTTTCTTTTTTATACAGATAAATATTATAAACTATATAGCTATATTTTTATATAATCAGTCAATTTAGCCTCACAAAAAATTGTCTTTTTCTAGAGACCTAAGATTATTCTTTTTCTAATAACAGTATACCTATAAGGAGAACAAAAGAGCTAAATATATTACTTTTAATAAATCCTAATCTCTATATTCCTATAGCAATTAACCTCTTTTATATTATACCTAATTTCTTTTAAAAGATAGGGTTACTCCTAGAATTTACAGAAAAGAATATTTTTAAGTCTAAGTGTAAAATATCTTTATTTTAACTTAATATTTATTACTAGAATAAACAGAATAATACTACCCCTTATAGTCTATAACTAACTATTACCTTAGTATAATAAAATAACTTAGTAAACCTAGATAAATAAAGGTTAAATTTTAACTTCTAGGACTATATAGCTAATAAAAGGAATATATACCCTCTACTATATATCTAAATAAAATTAAAAAAAGCCTATTATTAAGTCTTCTCTAAGAAAAACTACCTCTTAAATACTCTATAAAAAATCTATTCCTTTAAAACTAGGTCTTATCCAAATAATATCTTAAAGACTTAACTTATTTACCTTAATATAACTTAAATTATAGTAATAACCTATAAAAGTAATATATAAAAAGTAAAATTAAATATTTAATAACTAGTAATATATTTAGAATAAACAATATATATTTTCTATTATATAAAGACCCTCTACTTTATTAAGGAGAGACACACACTAAGGTAAAAGTTATAGTTTTTAACTTAAAATCTAATATAATAGCTAATATTACTATAGTTAAAAAAGTCAAAGTAAAAAATAAATTAGTGGTGGTTATATATTTAGGATTAAATATATTACACTAGCTATCAGCTTTAAATCTATAATTTAGAGTATATCCTAATTTATCACTATTCTGATTAAAAAAAGTAACTTCTTTAGTTAAGTTAACTATTATCTAAGCAGCATCTTTACTATTTTTAGTACTATATACCTCTATATTAAGAGCAGAGAAGTCTTTATATATACTATTTATAGCCTTATTTAGCTCTAAGAAACTATTAATATAATAGTATTCAATTCTAAGCTAATTTATAGTTTATACCTAAACAATTAGTTCTATTAAGCTCTATAAAAGATACAGAGTAATTTATATATCTATAGTTATTATTGGACTATATTATATATTAGCAATCCTAATCAATAACCTTAAAAGAGCCCCTTAACGAGGTACTAATAAAGATTTTAGAGAGAATTATTTAGGCTAAAAGATATATTTTGCTAGGTTTAAAATAGAGTATATTTAAACATAATAAACAGTAAAAAAAGTTTTATAACTCTTTATATATTTAAGCTATAACACTATTTTAGACACCTTAACTTATATTTTTATTATTTTATTATAAGAACTCTATTATATATAATTAATATTATTTAGCTAACTATAGTAAACTATTTTTCTAACTGCAACACTCTTCTTTATTCTATAGTCTTATATAAATAATTATAATAGATAGGGTAAAGACTAAGAAGTATAATATAAATTAAAAATAAACACTAAATTAAAAATCTACTAGAAATACTTACTTAATATAAATAAGCTATAGTAATAGCTAAGTCCTAAGGCCTTCTAGATAGCTAAATAGATATAGATTAATATAAGAAAACATCTCTATTCTATATATAACTTTCTAAGAGATAATAAAATCTTAAAAAATATTCGCCTTAAGAGCTACTAGCTAGGTCTAGCTATATATAAAACAGATTAACTATTTTAATCCCCACTTTAGTAGCTTTTACTTATACTATATATACCCACTTAGAGTGGTATTCTTTAGAATTATACTATAATTATTTAAAAGTTCTTAGCTATTTATATAGCAATTAATAGTTTAAAGTGTATAGATAAAAATCAATAATTAGTGCTTATCTAAGCTTAGTGTTCTATAAAATATTGTTTAGATAAAGATCTTAGTGGATAATACTAAAATAATAGATTTCCTTTACTAACTAAGAAATCATATACTAAATAGTTTTATTAAAAGGAGGATTATCTATAGTTTTACTACTTTAGCCTATAAAAAGTATATACTAGATCTTTCTAATACTATAAAAGAAGTAAATTAAAGCTAAATTGATTACCCTAAGAAAGATAAAAATAGCCAATCTTTATACACACTAAAAGACCTAATAGATATCAACTTTATATAAAATATCCTTTTAGAGTCTTAATATTATCCCCTTCCTAATAACTATATATCTAAAGGTAGTATATATAATCTTAAATAGTGTGCTAAAGGACCTATAAAGGCTAATAAAAGAGCAATTATAATCTAGATTATAATCTAGCTATATTTTAAGCTTTTTCACTAAATTAAATATATTAATTAGATAGCAGTCTGATCTTCTATTAAGTATATATAGATTTATATTTAGGTATTTAGGGTTAAGTATACCACCCTATTATAGCCAGAGAAAATAACTTTATATACAATATAGAGCATTATAGGAGCAAGATTGCCTATATTAGTTCCCTTAGTAATCTCTTTATAGTACAGACCACTAGGTTAAAAGGGACAATATAACCTAGCTAAACCCTTATTTTTATCCTACAGATATAATAAGGTTAGTCTTAGAATCTAAAGAACTCTAGTAGTAAAATAGATAGAAAGATAATATATAGCTAGTAGCCACTTATATAGTTACTTAAAGGCTAGTAATAATAGGAGAAGATAATATAAGATATTCAGAGGTTAACTACTTAAAACTAGTAAATTCAGAGCTAATATTATCTATATTTAGGTCCTAAGGTAAATCTACTATTATAATCTAAAAGAGATTACTATTATAGCTTATACACTATTTTAGTAGGTTATTCTTAGTAGTATTCTATCACACCTAATTATAAATAAATAAACAGAAACTCATTAAACAGAGACAGAGTATCCTCTTAATTCAAGTTCTAGGAATTATAGGCCTTATATCACCTACTATCCTATATATCCTAGAATCACCTAGGTAGTAATATAGGGTAGTTAGATTATTATAAGGCACCTAGAGCTATATATCTATTAGACTATTTATTAAATAAAAATACTCTAGACCCTTTTAAATTATTATATAGAATATTTATATAATAGTAGATCTAACCAGCTGCTTAGTATAATACCTTAATTTCTCTAGCTCTTTAGTTAGTATACTATCTAGTTAAACTACTTCTTACTAGAAATCTATTAATCAGAGGCCTTATTATAGGTTTATAGCAGAGAGCTTATAGGGGGGTTTATACTTAACAGTAGTAAGTAAAGTCTACTAATTACTATCCTTTTAATAGATACAAAATTAATCTAGCTTTAAAGGTTTAGTGGTTAATAGTTAACTAGTATTAACTTTATTATTATAGTTTAGTATATTAAGGTGATTATCAAACTATACTCTATTATATAACCAGAACTCTTTATAAGCCTTTAGTATTTTATATAATTTAGTAACAATATTATATATATAGTCTTTAACAGTAAATTACTTATAGGTCTTAAGGTCCTATTTACTATTAATAGATTAGTATATAAATTATTAGCTATAGTCTTCTAAGGTAACTAGTGAGGTAAATAATTCTAGTATATACCCTTTAATTAGTTATAAGTAGTAATAAATAGATTTATAAATCTCCTACTATATCTCTTTATAGTCTATCTATAGATATAGTTATAGGGGATAGTGTTTTCCAATTAAAGTAGGAATTTTACCTATTATAGAGTAAAACAGTGTTTAGGCTTAGAGTGGCCTCTAAAGGAGATTATAGCAATATTAGATAAACTCTGGAAAAGTTATTAGTTAGTTATAGTCCCTTTATTGTCTCTTTTACTCTTTAGCCTATCTCTCTCGCTCCTTAGCCTATCTCTCCCTTTCCTCTACCTGCTTCTTTTCTTCCTTAGCCTACTATCTAAGTAAAGCTTCTTTAAGGAAAAGCACTCTATAGTCTAGAGAGCTACTTCCACTTATCACTACTATAAATATAGGAGGAAAAGATAGATAACTCTAGTATGATAGTATAGGGAAGTATCTTATCTAGAAACTCTTCTCCCTATTATAACTATTAGCTTAGTAGTATCTTAGTTAAAATATTTATCTATTAAATATATATAACTTCAGATAATTTATTATATTATTACTCCTATACTTTATTAACTAAAAGTGTAGATTACTAGATTATCTATAGATAAATCTATTAGATCTATTACTAATAAAATATATTACAAGAAAGTATACTTAGAAAGATTATTTGTTATATAATAAGAATATACAGAGACTTAGTTTAGTATAGTACTACTATATAGTTACTGTTTATAGTAATAAGCCGACCTTTTTTAAATAATAAAAATATTCTATTATTGGTTTTATAGATATTTAAAGAGCTAAAGCTAATATCCCCTATAAAATACCTATAATTCTAATCTATTTTATTAGAGGAGCTATAAGCCGCCTTTTATAATTAATTTATAATCTTATAGTAGAAATACTTCTAGTAAAGCTCCTATAAAATTTCTATTTCTTTTATAAATATATTCGCCTATTCTATATATATTAGAAGATCTTAGTTATAATATAGGCCTTAATAGATAATAGTTATAGGATAGCTTTAAAATAGAAGGATTATTAATTTTACTTAAGATAGCTTAGTATCTCTTAATATTAGGGGTTTAAAGAATATTAAAGAGTCTAATAGTAATCTTAGTTTCTAGAAATCTTATAGTATTAGGGTGAAAGTGGGGCTTTAGTTAAATTATATCCTCTTTACCTATATAAATAGTAAGAAAGCTAAGTAGATTATTATAGGAATCACCTTCTATAGTGTAAAAAATATATAGTAGCTCTAAGAAGTATCCTCCCTTAGGAGCTAATAATGGTTCCTAGGAATAAACTCTAATTCCTAGGAGTACTGCTTATCTCCTAGGAGTACTGGTTATTAGCTTTTAGAGTAGTAAAGGTATAAAAGGCGTTCTCTTACTTAATAATATAGACTATAACTAGGTATTTTAATTTAGTTATAAACTATTCTAGTTAAGAAATAATTAATTAAATAAGGGGTTATTATAGGACCTATATTCTTAATAGGCTAATAAGCTAATAAAATTAATTTTTACTGGGATAGTGTAGTTATTTAGCTAAGAAATATTATCTATATCTACTAACTGTTTTAAAACTATTTTAAGACTAGTCTAGGCCTAGAATAATTAGATTAGGAGAGAACTAGTACTAAAGGGTAGTTTATATAATATATAGCTTACTATATTATTTATACTCTTTAATAGGCTATACTATAACTGATTTCCTTTTAAGAGGATTCTACTATAAGTGAAGCCCTTTTAAAAAAAGTCTTTTATTCTTAGCCTCCTAAAAGGCCTTTACTTTTGATATATATTAGTTAAAAATAATCTATTATTAATATCCTTCTATGTTACTTTTTATAGGATATTTTATATAGCTTTATTATAGATATAAGATTAGTTTTTTATTCTAATATTACTTTTATTAGATTTCTCTTAGGGTGCTATATATCTTATCTATATTATACTCTTATTTTAAGCAATATAGGCCTATATAGGGGTTATAGGGTTAGAACTATAGGAACTAGTATTACCCTTATTAAAAGCTATCCTATATACTCACTAAGGATATTCTAAGTATTTATAGGCTTAGACTATTTATTTTAACTAGGCGAGCTACTATAAGTATTTTATTAGGGTGTATAGTATATTTTAAAAGCTATATTTTTCTTAGTAAAATATAGTATTAATAGATTTAGTAATTAACTAATTAATAAATATAGAAATAAGATTTTTTTAATTTTGGATAAACCCTATAAGTGTCCTAATTAATTAGTATTATTATCTAACCCTATATCTTTTTTAATATAGTAATTCTGTTAAGTACTAAGATAATAGATTTCTTTTATATATTTATAAAGATATATCTTATAGAGTAGGTCTTTATTATATATATAATACCTTTAATCCTCTAAATACTTTTCTTAAAAGTGTTATAGGGTTAACTTATACTCACTATATTTTTATATTCTATAATAAATAGGAAGTCTAGTATTACTATAATATTAAAAATACCACTAAGGCTTCTTAGCCTTCCTAATATAGTCTCTAGCTTTCTTAAGAAAAATATCTTCTTATAAAGGCTTTAGAGAACTATATCTCTTCTTAGTTAGCTTTAGTACTATATTAATCTATTCTTTATTAAATCTATCACTTAGTGCTACTTATTTATATTATTTATATAATAGGCCACTTTTAAAAAAGTAATAGTATTAAAAGATTATAGCTATAGTGATATTCTTTTTTTACCACTCTACTTCTAGGGATTAAGAGGTAGGCTATATAAATAAGTTCTTAAGAAGATTAATCTACTTTAATAGTATCTAGTCTTTTATTTAAAACACCTTTTTTGCCTCTTTATTATTAATAGTAGTCCCTAAAAGCTATTATTTAATATTTATTATAGTCTATTTATAGTTAAATTTATAGCAGATCTTTTATCTTAGTGCTCTTTTTAATTAACTAAATATATTAAAGGTTTTATATATTAATTTCTCTAATTATAATTATATAGTTATACTAAGATTATATTTACACTCTTTGATTTACTCCTTTATTTACTACTAGGCTTTAAGATATTCTAGATATTTATAAAGGGATACTTACTGCTCTAAAGTAAAATATTAAAGACGTCTTTTATTAATCTATCTACTTATATAGGTAATTATATATATTAGAGATTTATTAGATTTATAGTTATTTATAATACTCTATATATCTATATCAATATAGTATAAAAAATAATAATTTAAGAAAGTGTAAGTGTCAGTATATTTTATAATTAGATTTTACTATACTTTACTGACTATACTATTTTTATTTAATATCTTCCCTCCTTTATAGCAAAAATGATAGATAAATATTGATTAAAGAAAGCTATAGATCTCCTTTAGATTTTTTAGATATCTAGATATAGTACTTTTAGTTATTAGCTAATTCTATTAAAAAACTATATAGCTATTAACTACCTCTATCTTACAGAATATATAATAGTTTTTAACTTTATATTTTAAAGATAGTTCTATTTATTATTAATCATCTTTAATAAATAATTTTTAAAGACGCTCTATAGATAAAAGTATAAGGACTTTAAAGGCTTAAAGCTAAAAAAATATACTAAAGATAAATATATAAAGGCTAAAGATAAGCAATAGATTATTAATAATTTCAGGAAAAGGAAAATTATTACTAAGAATAAGTGGTAATATTAAGATTTTTATTATCTAGTTTTAATATATAATATATATACTTATAAAGTTCTAAGGAATTTTTTTATATACTCTGACTTAATTTTTACTAACAGTATAGGAGGTCCTCTATCTGGATTATATTATATAGAGAAATATAGATATTTAAATTATAGTAAAAGAAGAGTATATAGCCAGTTTATAGTAAAAATATTTAGTATATTAAAGAGATAGAGCTAGATCTATTTATATCTAAAATAAAATCGCCTCTCCTAAGTTTAAAGGATTATTTTATTTAATTCAGTTAAGTCTTAGATATATACTAGCTCTTTGCTTTGCTTTTATTGATTAAGGTTAAATTTATTAATAAGTTTCTGGATACCCTAGAAATAGTTAGCTTTTAAATATTAGTTTATAGTAAATAACTTATAGTATTAATCTCTTTACTATTTTTAGAGGTGATCTTGGTCTATATAATTCTTTAATAGTAACCCTAAAATCCTTTCTAGTTAGCTTTTAGGGTACTAGCTTTTAATATTTTTTTAAGATATTAACTATCTTTACTATATTTTAGCTTTATATAGTAGTTAAAAAATTAATATATATTATTAGAAGTAATCTTGTATAATACCTCCTCTAGATTATCTTATTTTAAAAGTATACTAGGCTAAGTAGCCTTCACTCTATAGTACTTATACTATATATTAGTAACTATCTCTATTATATAGGTCTAAATTATTATTTATTTATACTAGCACTTTTCTATTTATTAACTTTAAACCTTAGTTTAGTTAGAGTGCTTATAATTAAGTAGTATATCTATAAAGTCCTTATCTATATTATTATCAGAGTTATTACTAAAATTAGGCAAAACACTAGTATTTATTAGGTAGTATATAGATTATTTTAAATAAGTTAATAACCTACTATAGTTATTAGGTAGATAGCTAGGTTTTAGGTTAGTTAGCTTAGTTAAAGTTAAGGCGTTCCTAAAATTAGAGTCGTTAGTGGTATTAAAGTTAGGCTAGAAAGATACCCCTAAAGTGTCACTGTTAGTCTCTAAGGATAGATCTATAATATCACTTATATTGCCTTTAGGGAAATAAAAAGTAATATATAAAAGCGCTCTAGGCAGATAAACAGCTAAATAGAAGGGACGAGCGACTGTGAGGTATAGATTAAAGGAGGGACTAGCAAAAGATAAACACTAGAGGAGAGGAGGGCTAGGTAAGAGAGTAGAGAGAGAGGGACTATTAGCAGCTTTATAGCTATAAAACCCTTATTACCCTAGTAACTAACAAGTATCTGATAGAGTATACTATTTTTAGCGACCTCACTATATAAAGGGTTATAGTAGCGCTTAGAGAGTAGATCTCTAGAGGGGGGTAGAAGTCAATAGAAAGTATAAGTAGGATATAGATGTAGGGGAAGGGGAGCTATACGCCTAGGCACTAATATAGCTGAATAAGAACGTGATGGTGTATGTTATAAGAGGGGCAGTTAAGCAGCGCGTAGCTCTAGGGTGAGAGTGTGTATACGGAAAGATTGTGCCGAGGAGGCCAGAAATGGCCTCCTTTAACGCCAGAACCAGTGGCCTCAGCACAAATGCTTTTTGTTAGGGCGAATTTTCTTTATATTCTTAGTGCTAGTATATCTCTTAGGCTATAAATATAATAGCTTTTATTTATATTTTAGGGTCTAGTAAAGTGTTTAAGACTTTTAGTATACTATCTATAATATAAGATAGTACTGCTAATATATACTATAATTATAGTAATAAAAATCTTCTAGAATTTAGTAGTAAATTAGTAAGGCTAATATTAGTATTAGTAAATTAATTATTAATATCTATTTATAATATTTTTTTAATTTAGGGTATATAATTATATATAATAGGAAATATAAATAAGTGTATATAAATATATATATATCTTTATTTAAAAAAGAAATTTTTCTTTACCCTCTATCTAGCTAATATATCCTCTTTTCTTTAGTTACGACTAGCTAGGTCTATAGTTCTAAAAGATACTATTTACTTATCTTAGGGTTTACTAGGGGTTACTAGTAAATAAATTTTTTAGGGATTATTAGGCCCTAGATCTATATAAAGGTGACTATATAGGAATATATAGTCCTATAAGAGAGTATCCTTACCTAAATAACTATAAAAGATTATTTATTACTATAATATACTACCAGATAAGATTTATAAAGCAGGAATAGTATAATATTTCCAGGTTAGGGGAAGAGTACTTAAGTACGCGACTATATAGGAGTATATGGTTACTGAAGAAACAACTTATATAGGTCCTAGGTTCCCAGACCACAATAGAAATAGAATATTAAAGGCTAAATTAGATAAATATATAGATTTTTATCTTAAAAGATAATATTATTTACTTATATTAGATTAATTACCCTAATATTAACTAATTAGATTATATTATTTATTAGATCTTATTATTTTAATAAGTTTTTTCCTATAAATTAGATAAAAATAGCTTTCTATCTTAGTTTAAATATATATATATATATAGTGATCTTTAATTAGTTAAATCCTTAAATATTTAAGTTATTATCTTTATTACTAGATCTTTTAGGATTCTATTAGCTATTATTACTATATTTAATCTAAATATATAGTAAATAAATATAGTAAATACCTTTTTAAATAGTACCTTAAATAAAAAAGTTTATTACTATATCTTATCTAATTATAGTAAAATAGATTATATAATTTATTTAAATTATATACTTTATAGTTTTAGTATATTACCCTTTTTATAGTAGAAAAAAATTAGATTAAAACTAGCTTAATTAAATCTTTTTTTTATTCTAAAAGATCTATATATCTATATAGATAAATAAATTATTATTATAATCTTTATTAATAATCTATTTAATATCTATTATTTTAGTAATTATACCTATACTATAGAAATTAAATAAAAACTATATACTTTTTATAATTTTAAAGAAATAAAAAGCGCTTTTTATTTATAAGTATAAAAATTATCTAAGATTAGCTAGCTAAAAAGCTATAAATCTACTAAGATTCCTATATAAAAAAAATTATTTATTAATTTTAGATAACTAATTAAAAATTACTAAAAACCCTATTTTTAAATAGAAATCTTTACTAATTTAACTAATTAAATAAAAATATTATTATAAATTAAAACTAATATTATATCTATTGATAAATAATTAGTTCTATCTTATTTATTACTATTATAATCTATTTTAATCTAACTAAAATATATTAGATCCTCTTTAAATTTATTTATTAACCCTATTTATATTATCTTTATATAGTAAAGTATATAATCTTATACTAATATAGGACTAAAAACTATATAATTATATATAATAATATATATTTTAGTTTAATTTTTTAGATAGTAAGCAATACTAGTTATAGTAATAATATAAAGCAAAAAAGTATTAAAAATTATATATTTACTCTATTTAGTAGACTTATTAATTAAGTATTAAAAAAATAAAAGACTATTACTATATTAACTATTAAAGCTGAATTTTTTACTTTATTAGTAGTATCTAAATAACTTCTATAGACTTAACACTTATTAAAAATAATCTAATTTAATCTAGAATATAATATTACTATTATGAAGGGCTGTAGCTGAATTAATTTAATAGGACTAGGCTGATATATAGTTTATATTAATCTTAAGGAAACATAGTCTATCTACAGTAGGCAAGAGTTTTTATGTGGGTATAGGTATATACCTTATATAATCTATATTAGGTATGGGCCTATTATATTACCTCCCTCCTCGTCTTAACCAGATAGATAGTATAATAATATCACTATTAGCGTTAAATTAGTGTTAAATAGGCCTAGAAACTGGCCTAAAATGTCGCTTAAACTTATTCAGTATAATGTAGTCTTTAACTATATCTATACTCTCCTATATTATCTCTATATACCCTATTTATTTAACTAATACTTCTATATATTATCCTTAGCTAATTTATTGTTCTTTTACTGCTAAGATCTCTTCTATTTTATATTCTAATTTATTATTAATTTTAATTAAAGGAGGTTATAAATTATTAATAATTTATAATAAAAATAGGTCTAATACTATAGGGTAGATTAACTCTATATAGAACACTAGATATATACTAGATAGTATATCTAGGTATATAGTATATAGTAATAGGATATCCCTAACTATATACTATATATATAATTAATCTAATTTTTTTAATAGATATTAAGAGTGTATATTCTATAAATTTAACTATATTTTATCACTAAGCTAATAAATTACTGCTGCTTAGTAAGCTTAGTTTAACTGCTTTTATTATCTCTTTTATATAATTATAATAGCTAACTAAGCCTAATTAATAGCTTTTTATAGTGAATTTATAAATAATTTACTAATATATATTAGCACTATATTTTAAAAAGTATTAATAGTTACTTTTTCTATAATTAAGGGGTTAATATAGTAGCTATATATAAAAAAGAAAGGGGATAAACTAGTAAATATAGTATCTTAGTTATTAATTATTATTATAATAACTAATAATAGATTTATCTAGTTATCTTATATATATATTATAAATATTTATATTATCCTCTTAATTTCTTAATTTACTTATTCTATTATTCTATCTATCTATAGATAGAAAGTAGTTAATAATTAGTGCTAAATTAATAGTCTTTTATAGATTTTTTACTAAAAAGCTCTTATAAACTATAGTCTTTAGTTATTTATTATTGCTAATAAAAGACTATAATATATATAGAAGTGCACTATAAAGGTCTTAGTAACTTATTCTAAAGTAATCTTTTATATTTCTATTAAGATTATATCTTTTATTAGCTAGTCTATAATAATTAGTAGGTTTATTACTTTATCTTTACTTAATAAAAGAAGATCTATAATAAAATCTATTAATATTTCTACCTAGATTTACTAGGGAATTAGTAGTAATTTTAATAACTTATATTTTATATCACACTATACTATATTTCTTCTATAGATTATATAGTTCTTTAGAAATTATTATATATCTCTTACTATATCTAGCTAGAAGAATTATTAGGATAGTATTAAATAGATTATATCTTATCCTAGATAGCTAGTAATATAAGAATTATAGACCTTTTAAATAATTCCTATTTATAAGGGCTTACTATCTAGAATCTATATATACTGCTAAAAGTATAATAAACTATATTTATCTAGGTAATACTTAGATAGGCTTATTTTTACTTCTATTTCAGCAGTAATTTATTAATCTCCTTTTTATAATACTTCTAAATAGGCTTAATAGATATTATTAGTTTTCCTAGCTTATTACTATTTTTCCTATATTATTAGGTTATTAAATATTAATATATTCTTTATAAAATCTACTTAGGCCTTTTTATTATAATTAATCTAGTTAAGCTTTACTTAGTTAATATAGATTAATATACTTTTAAAGAGTTTTTAAAAGTGATTTAATAATCTCTTATTAGTAATATTCTATAATATATCCTATCTATATTAGGATAGGGCGTTTAGTTATAATATATACTTCCTTAGCTAATAGAAAAAGTTAAAATTAAACTCACTTATTAAATCTACTTATTATATCTATTATTTATTAAAATATTATATTTAATTAAAATAATAGAGGTTCTTATAGTCTATAATAATAATAAATTATAGGACTATCTTTAATTTAGGCCTTTATTCTTATAAAATATATATAATTATAAATAGCTTTTTATTATAGATCTTATAATTTAACTTAGTAAAAAAGAATTTCTAAAATATAAATATATATAGTATTAATTTATTATTATTTTAGTACTAAAATAATATAACTTTAGTTATCTATCTTAATATATTAGTTCCTATAATTATCTTATAGTCTTTTTTAAAATATACTAGGACTAATATAGATATAAATAACTCTTTTAGTTTAGTAAATATTTACTAACACTCTTTATTCTATTAGAATAAGATATCTTTCTTTATTAAATTTATTAATAGGGCTAATAAAGCTATAAATTAGAGGATAAATACCTAGTAAAAGTTAGTAAATCTTAAAAATCCCTATATATTATAGACTATTTATAAAGCTTTCTATATATAAATAGCTTTTATCTTTTTTAGATTAATATAAATACCTTTGCTAATATATATAATAAATCTAAGATATTTTACTATCTAGTACTTAAATTCTAACTTTTTAATATTATACTATAACCTTATATCTTTTAACTTCTATAATACTTTATCTACTTTTTAGTAATAATCTACTAATAACTTATTTAAATATATAATAATATTATTAATATATATAGAGATAAAATTATTAAGATATTTTTATAGTATTTAGTTAATAAACTACTAAAAGATTACTAATATATTAATAAGTCTAAATAGGGTAATATTCTATTTAAAAAGGCTATATTATATATAAAATATAGTCTTTTACTCTTTGCTTAAGGATATCTAAATCTTATAAAAAATAGTAATAATATCTAATTTAGTGAACTATTATACTTTAGATATATTTTTTAAAGTCTTTTAAATTAATAATAAAGAGTATTAATCCTTTATATTTTATTTATTAATCCCTCAGTAATTAATATAAAATTATATATCTCTTTTTAGCTTTTATACTAATAGCACTAAAGTAGCTATAAATAATTTATTTATATAGATAAAATTCTTATCTAGGAGGTCTATTAATATCTTTTTTAGATATAGCAGTTCTTTTTTATTTATATTATATAAAGGACTATAAGATAATATCTTTTTAACGCTATTTTAGTTATATTTTAATAGGATCTTATAGTTAATTCTAGGCTAATAAGATAGTAGCTTCTTTATTAGTTATTAGTTAAATATATTTAGTTATAGCTAATACTACTTTAGTAACTTATTTTTTAGATTAATAAGTTTTTTTAGTTATAGGGTATAGTTAATATTATCTAATATAATCTTTCTAATCTATATATAATCTTATTATAGATTATTATTAAATAGTTACTAAATTAATATAGCTATTACTTTTTTTACTTTTAACCTTTTTATTCTAATAGATCTAATTATATTATCTTTTCTATTCTAATATTATATTTTTTTACTTTCCTTTATAAAGATATCTATATACCCTTTTTGTAATAAATATATTCTATTTATATCCTTTATCCAAGATATATCTAAGATTATAATATCTATTTAGTTTTTAATAATATAAATAAAAATAGCTCTTTATTAGTAACTATAGATATTAATATTAAAATATATTATATATATAATTTAACCCTAATTTAGTACTATTTTATTAAATTATTATAGTTATATTAGTATATATAAAAGATTAAAATTTTTAATAAGTTTTTTATTTATAGTTATATAGCTTAGATAACTTAAATTAATTAAAATATTAGTAAACTAAATTCTATTCACTTTAATATTAACTAAAAATAGTAGTTCTTTATTTTTAAATAGTTTTTTAACTTTTTTTTACTCTTATTTATAGCTAAAAATAGAAGCTATTTATTTTTTAACTTATTTTCTTTAGTAAATAATACTTCTTCTATACTACTAAAATCACTAACTTTTTTAATAGTAAAATATAACTTTTTTATATAGTTTTTTTACTTTATCTTTAGTAGCTTATTATTAGTATTTTAGTCCTTTAATAATTTTTTAATAATATAGTTCTTCTTTTTTAGTATATAGTTAGGATTCTATATAAAGAGGACTATATATTTTATAATTATATAGCTATATTTACTATATCTTAAGTATCTTCTTTCTATTTAGTAATAATTAATTTCTTCTTTATTACCCTATTTAGCTTACCTAAATTAATTAGTTCTACTCTAAAAATAATTTATATATAATTTAATATAGCTTATAAAAATAGTTAGGGTCTAATCTATCTTATTTAGCTTTAATTTATAGAGTTTATCTAGATTAAAGATATCTATATCTATACTAATCTTATAAAAATAGCCAATAAGACCTTAAAAGATTAAAAGTATACTATAATTTATAAATAATCTATTTATAGTTTAGTTTAGATAGCTTAATAGGATTTATCTCTTTACTTTATCTAGCTAATCTAGTATATTTATATTAGTAAACTCCTTCTCTAGGTAAAATAAGAACTTTAAAAAAAAACTTTTTTTAACTAATAAAATTAATATAACTATTATATTATTTATAATTAAATATTTAGGTCTTTATAGATCTTCTTTAGATACTCTAGAAGATTATTTAGTTTAGCTATATTTTAGTAGTACTTTATAAATATTCTATAATTCTTTTATACTAGTTTTTTTAAGTAGAAGAATATATATATAAACTAGTTATTTAGTAATCTAATAGTTTTACTATTAACTATTAGTTTATTTTTTATTATAATTCTCTAGGTTAATTAATTATTTATACTTCTTATAAATAGGATAGGGTCTAGTAAATAAGCTTTTAGTTAGTAATATAATACTCTTATTAGTATTAATTTATTAGGTATTTTACTTACTTCTAACACTAGTTTATTATCTTTTTTATTATCTTTTTCTTCTTTCTAGCTTATACTTAGGTATAGGAGTATTTCTTTAAGATATTATATCTTTTCTTCCTAAGTAATAGTATACTAATAATACTATTCTATTAACTATTTTTATACACTTATTAAGTATTTAATTATATATCTCTATTAAAAGATAATCTCCTTTATCTATAAGGATATCTACTAGGGTTCTATTATAATTTATTAGGGATTTATTATTAATTTATATAATTCCTAGTTCTTCTACTAATTACCTAGGAAATAGGGTCCTTCCAGGTCTTTTCTAATATATCTTAGGGACTCTTAGTGAGTATAAGGTATTCTAATATATCTTAAGGACTTATAATAAATATAAGGTATTTTAATATATCTTAGGGGCTCTCAGTGAGTATAAGAGATCTTCTGCTATACTAAATTAGTAAGGATTTAAGTAGATTTCTACTATATACCTAGGATAAGGGTCCTTCTAGGGCTTTTTTAATATATCTTAGGGACTCTTAGTAAGTGTAAGGAAAGTATTTGTTATTATAGCTGAATTGCTAGCAATTTAGAGATAATTCTGCTGTAAGCCTAAAAGTATAGCTTGACTAGGGCTTTTCATTGGTTTTTATAGTTTAACGATCAAGGATCAGAAGATTAATATATATAAAGGGCTATAGCTAAATTAATTTAATAGGACTAGGCTGATATACAGTTTACATTAATCTTAAAGAAATATAGTCTATCTATAGTAGATAAGGGTTTTTATATGGGTGTGGGCATATGCCTCATATGATCTACATTGGGCATGGGCCTATTACAACTATAATATATAATAACTAAAGAACTATTAATCTTTTAATTAAAAAAGATTCTATTTTTATCACTAAACTATATTATATAAATATCTATTATTATTAGCTATAGTAAAAGATCTAAATAAGTAAAATTAAAATTAGATAAGTTTTATTTAATTAGATAATTATTAATAGAATAATAAAGACTTTTCTATCTAAATAGTATCTATTTTTTATAAATTAGATAAATCTAAGAGATATTACTATACTTTTTTTAGTTTAATTTATCTTATTTTTACCTTTTAAACTAAAAAAGATATATTAGATTAAAGAATTCTTATTAAGAATATCTATTTATTTAATTTTAATCTAACTAAGATTTAAACTAAAGATCTTTCTTTTTTCTATTTATTATTTTAGGTATTTATTCTTTTTATCTTTCTATTTTACTAAATTAGTATCTAAGGGATAACCCTTTTTTTATTTAAACTATCTACCCCTTTTTCTGTTTAATAATATAGGAATTATATTATAAATTATATATTTATTCTAAATTATCTATTCTACTGCTGCCTAGCTAGGTAGATCTTATTTTCCTATTATTTACCTTTATTATTATATAATCCTTTTTATACCCTATATAGATTACCAGCTTTCCTATCTAGAATTGTTATCCTTAATTAATTCAATTTATCCCATCTATTCAAAGCATCCTTCTAGATCAGGAGTAGTGCTATTCTGGCCTAAGGCAGACCCTTATCTAAGTCCTTAAACTCCTATAGCTACTATAACACTAAGTAAGATAATAATTTAAAAACTATATATTAACCTCTAGCTATATCTTTAAGCTTACTAATAGTCCTATTACCTAGGTATTAAAAAAATAGACTATAATTATATTAAATAATATAGAAGCTAAATATATTATAGTATTATTTTCCTATTAGGAATTAATATAGATTTAACAGTTCTTTAATAAGATAGGACTCTCTAAACTAATACTATAATCTCTACCTATCTATAAAAACAATAAAGGATATGTTAATCTAACTAAGAATCCTAAATTCTATTAATATATATATTATATTACTATTAAATAGTATTATATATATAACAAGTTATATAAACTTATCTATATATTTTAATAGGTCTCCTTAGTTAAATAGATCGCTGATAGTTTAACTAAACTGCTTAAATAGACTAAATATAACTATTTTATCAGCTTACTAGGTCTTATAACCTAAACTACGCTGATTCCTAGCCTCTAATTAGCTAGATCAAATTATATACTTAATAGATATTGATATTATCTATATCTACAGCTCAGTAGCTAGGGGGGTATTTATATATAGGTATCACATGACTCACACACTTAAGCTTCCTCTCATATAGATAAATCCTCCATCATCATCACTCATACACATGATCATCCTTCCTTTGTACAACCTCACTCTCTCAAGTGGTTTATAAAGCTATCTAAGGATATCTATATATTCTTTAATCTTTTTATAGGCTAGCTCTGTTTTTTCTTATTTAGTTAAGTACCCTAAATCAATAATATTAATACCTTTATATACTAAAGTCTTTAATTAATCTATATTATTTATTTATTTTTAATATATTTCCCTAATTTAGTTAATATCTTTATTAATCTTATCTAGATTTTTCTTAAGTCCCTAGGTATTTTCGCCTACTATTATAGTAATATTTTATTATAAACTTTCTTAGTTCTAATATTAGTTAATATATCTTTCCTAAACTATAATCTATAGTTACTCTATATTATCTAGTATTATTTTTTTAATTCTAGGCTTTTATACCTTTTTTAAGATTCTCTTATTCATCTAGGTTTATTTATTTATTAATTTATCTTTTATATATTATTTTTCCTCTTAGATTTTATATAGTACTTATTTAGCCTTCTTAACCTTTTCTATTTTACTCTTAGAGCCTTTATAGATCTTATTAAATACCTTTTATATTTCTATAGTATATTCTTTTAATATTTAGTATATTAATTTTAGGCCCTATTCTAGGTTCTATTTAGTATTAAGTCTTTAACTTAGTTTATTTTATATTATATAAAGTATCTTTATTTTTATATATTACAGACTTAGCATCAGTAACATACTAAGGCACAAAGATAAAGAAGTGATAATCAATCAACTTAGAAGTCATATAAGGATAACCTTTAAGTTACAATCTAGATAAATAATAGATTATATAACTGGTTATATTAGGAAATATAAAGTATATTAGAGGATATATTCAGAATATAGTAACTGGTATAAAGGAGTATATTAGGCAATATAATAGATTAAAGTATAAAAGAGATAGTCTTTATTAATATATATTTAGTTCTTTATATTTAATCTTTAAGTTATTTAGGACTAACTCTCCTTTACTGTATTTAGAATACCTAGATTAAAATATAATTTATCTTTATTCTACTTTATATTATTTAATACCCTAACTAATATCTAATAGCCTTAAAAGCTTATTTAGAGATAGCTATCTCTAAATAACTGATTTAGTTAGCACCTTTAATTAATATACTTTTTAGGATAAACACCTTATAGACTTTAAGCCTATATAAGACTAGATAAATAGTAGTAATAAGAGATAGATAAGCTTAGAGGGACTATAATTACTAAAAGAAGTATTACTTTTAAAGCAGTAAAGCTAATATAATAATAAATAATTAGCTAATATATAATATATTAAATACTAATTTAGGATTTAAATAAAGTTAATAAAATAATTAATATTTTATTATTAACTATAATCTAATAATAGGAGGAAGTAATAGTATTAGTAATATAAAAAAAGGATAGGCTAGATATATATTATTACTGCCTCTTATTAATATAAAACTAATAGAAATAGTCTTTTAACTATAAGATTAGTTAATATATAAATAATTATTAATAGTAAAACTATCTAAATTAGATTTCTTTTATAAAGATTAAGCTAAATTATAATTATTTTTTATATAAATAAATATATAATTATATATTATTAATTATATAGAAGAAGTAAATAAGATAATATATATATCTATATATCTTTAAAGATAGACCTTTAAATAGTTTAAGCCTTATATTTAAGAATTCAATAAAAAACCTATAAAAGATTAAGGTAATATAATAAAAGAAATATTTACTATATACTAAATCTTTAAAAAAAAGCTTAAATAAACTTTTAAAGATATTAATATTTAGTAAATAGCTAAAAAAAGACTTAAATAAATTTAATAAACTAGTTTAATAAATATATATACTACTAAATTCTAATAAATTATATTATATCTAGATTATAATAATAATATATATATTTAGTTATTTAAATAAGGTCTTAAAAAAGAAATTAAGAATAAATTAATATAGATTAATTAATTTACTAAATTATTAAAAATAATTAAAATAGTAGTTAAATTTAATAATTAACTCTATAAATAAAAGTTTTAGTAAAATAAAGTATAGTATAGTAGATAATACTAGAATAATAAATATTACTATTAAAAAGATAAATAAAGATTATAATAGTTTAAAAAGATCTATAGTGACCTTTATAGACTATAACTAATAAAATTTAATATAGTAAAACTCCTTATTAAAGAATAGAAATAGTATAAAGAAAAAAAGCTTTATTTTAAATATAGTAAGCTAAGCTATATAATAAAAGAATATAAAAATAAAATAAATAGTTAAAAACTATAATAAATATATATTATCTAGGAAAAAAGGGTATATAATATAACTAAAACTATAAAAATAAAGATACTTTATATAATATAAAATAAATTAAATTAAAAACTTAATACTAAATAGAATCTAAGATAGGGCCTAAAGCTAATATACTAGATATTAAAAAGATATACTATAAAAATATAGGAAATACTAAACTAAATTTATAAAAACTCTAGGAATAGAGTAGAAAAAACTAAAAGGGCTAAATAAGTATTATATAAGATCTAAAAAAGAAAACATTATATAAAAAATAAATAAACCTAGATAGATAAAAATACCTTAGAAAAGATACTAAAGCCTAGAATTAAATAAATAGTATTAAATAATATAAAATAATTACTATATATAGTTTAAAGTAATTAGATAAATAAACTATAGAACTATAAAAGTTTATAATAAAAAACTACTATAATAGTAAATAAAGATATTTAAAAGATTAAAAAGAGCCTAGATAAGATTAATAAAGATATTAACTAAATTAAAGAGATATATTAAGAATAAATAAATAATATAGATTAATTAAGAACTTTAGTATATAAAAATATTAATATTATTAATTTAGGGTAGTTAACTAAATAATAAAAGATAGAATTAGTTTATAAAAAAGTTAAAAAGTATATTAATATCTTTAAATAACTTTATAAATTACTTAATAAAGAGGCTAAACTATAAAAACTATAAACTATTAATAAAATATTAAATAATAGATAATCTATATTTAAAAGTAATAAAGATTATAATACTAAAAAAAAAATAAATAATATAGCTAAAATATAAAAACTTATTATAACTAAACTCTAAATATAAATAAAAGATAAAAGTTTAAGAAAAAATAAGTTTTAAAATCTTAATTAATTTATAGTTTAAAAAATATAATAAATAAAAAAGGTTTTTATAGATAAACTAGGAAATAAAAGTAAATTAAAAAAAATCTAAGATAATTATTAGATAACTAATTCTTAAAAGCTATTAAAAAAAGAACCTAAAAGATAAAGAATAGATATCTTAAAAATATCTATAGAGATATTAAAAACCTTAAAGATCTAAAAAACTTTACTATTTTAAAAAACTAATA
The DNA here is from genome assembly GCF_028827665.1 of Penicillium hispanicum. NCBI lineage: Eukaryota > Fungi > Ascomycota > Eurotiomycetes > Eurotiales > Aspergillaceae > Penicillium > Penicillium hispanicum. The sequence goes on along the minus strand of NW_026623199.1, from coordinate 2,860,275 downwards.
AAATACTTTTAATATTTTAAAACTTTTTTAAAAATAAATACCTAGGAATTTAGAAATAATTTAGCTAAAAGAGTAACTTAAATAGTATATTATATATAAAAAACCTATAAAAGATACTTTATAATAAATCTAATAGTAATAAATTAGTATTATATATTAAAGATATAAAAAAAATATATCTATATATATAAAAAGACTATATATATATTAAATATATAAAATACTTAAAATATAATCTAAGAGCTATAATCAGATACTATAATAAATTATATATAATCTATATAATTAGTAAAATAGATTATAGTAAAATTAATCTAAAGCTATTATAGTATATATAAAGACTATGCTAGAAAAAATAGTAATTAATAGCTACTATATAAAAAAAATATATAAAAGCTAAAGCTTTAATAATAATTTTTAAAAAAAATAGTATTTTTACTTAAATTATATTTAACTTTAAAACTATAAAAAACTTTATAAATTTATAGTTTAATATTAAATACTAAGTACTAATAATCTAGAAAAGTTAAATTATATTAGTTATTAGGCTATATAAATAAGAACTAAGACTAAGAATCACTTACTATATAGAATAGATCTAGATAATTATTAAAAACTATAAAGAAGAAATATATTTTAATATTACTAGATTAAAATAATATAATATAGTAATTAAAATATTATAGTTAAAATAATATAATTTAAAGATTAATTAATAATATAATAGTATCTACTTTAAAAACTATAAATATAAATAAACTAAAGTAAAATAGACTAAATATAAAATATTAAATAATAAAAGATTTAGTTTTAAAAAGATAGGAATCTATTATAATCTATATAAATATAAAGCTAAATAGAGTTAATAGCCTAAAAGTAAAATATAGAATAAGACTATAGATATTAATATTATTATAATAATAGAATAGTTACTAAAAATAACTAATAATAAACTAAAAGAATATATTATAGTAAACTATAAATTAAAAACCTTTTATATAACTAAAAAAGAAATATAGATATTTAAAGAGTACTATAAATACTAAGATATATTTAAATTACTAAAGGATAGTAAGCTACTAAAATATAGTCTATTTAATTATAAGATTAAGATTAAAAAAAGTAAAAAGTTTATATTTTAACTAATTTATTAATTATTAAAGCTTAAATTAAAGATATTGTAAGTCTATATTAATAAGAATCTAAAAAAAGGTTATATCTAGAAGTTATTATTATTAGCTAAATACCCTTTTATTTTTATAAAAAAAAAGGATAAAAGTTTATAATTTTATATAAATTATTAGTAATTAAATTTAATTATTATTAAAAACTAATATTTATTATTTTTAGTTAAAAAGATCTAAGACTAAATCTATAAAGTAAAATATTTTATAAAATATAATATCATTAATATATATAATTAACTATAAATTAAAAAAGATAATAAATAAAAAATAGTATTTTGAATAAAATATAAATATTTTAAATATATAGTAATATTATTTAGGTTTATTAATATATTAGCTATATTTTAGTAATTTATTTTTAATATATTAAAAAAATATCTAGATATTTTTATAGTAATATATCTTAATAATATCTTAGTATTCTTTAAGATTATAGAAGAATATATTAAATATAATAAAAAAGTTCTTTAAAAGCTTTAAAAGACTATAATAACTTTTAAAGTAATAAAATATAAATTTTATATCTAAGAAACTAGATTTTTAGGATATATAATTAGTAATAAAAGATTTAGTATAGAAAAAGAGAAAATATAAAATATTATTAAGTAGTTAATACTAAAAAACCTTAAAAAGATATAGTAATTTATAGGACTATATAATTATTATTAAAATTATATCTATAACTTTAGTAAGATTATAATTAGACTTAATAAAATAATAAAGAAAAATAAATACTAAGAATAGAATAGTAAAGTCTAGGAATTATTTAATAAACTAAAGTAATTATTTATAAAATAAATAATATTAGTAGTCTATAATTTAAAGAAGCTAATAACTATTAAAATAGATATATTAGATTATATACTAAAAGTATAAATAATTTAACTAAGAGATAATAAAAAACTATAATTAATTATATTTTAGTCTAAAAAGATAATCTAAATAAAGCTTAATTATAATATCTATAATAAAGAACTATTAGCTATAATATTAGTATTTAAAATCTAAAAACTATATCTAAAAAAAGTAAAATATACTATAATAGTAAAACTAGATTATAAGAATTTAATATTCTTTATAATAATAAAAGAACTAATTTATAAATAGGTAAAATAAATAAAAGTCTTTATATAATATAATTATAGAATTAAATATTATAATAATAAAAGTAATAGCTAAATAGATACTTTAAATTAATAACTAAACTATAAAAAAAAAAACTAAAAAAGCAATACCTACTATATTAACTATAGATATTAAAAAGAATCTTATATATAATTATTAAGTTCTCCTAATAATTAATAAAGTTATAGATAATAAATAGATTAAATAGATTAAAAAAGTAACTAAAGATAATATAAAAATATAAGAAATCCTAGATATAGATCTAAAAAAGATAATTAGAAAATAAGATAATAGATTAATCTTAATTTATAGATTAATCTATATATCTTAGATATTAAAGAAGAAAACTATTTAATAATATTATAATATACTAATATATAGATATATAGGGATTAAAAAGATAATTAAATATCTTTTATATAATTACTATTTTCTAAATATATATTAGAAAGTTTAGTAGTATATTATAATTTATAATATTTATTAGTAAGATAAGCCTATAAAATACTAATTATATAGAGAAATATAGAAAAATAAAATACTAATATATTTATAAGAATAGATTATAATAGACTTTATTACTAAATTACTAAAATCCTAAAGATATAATATAATTATAGTTATTATAGATAAATTAACTAAATATATATATATAATCCCTATAATAGAAAGAATTACTATAGAAGAAATAGTAAATATTCTTTTATAATATATATTTATAAATTATAAGACTCTAAAAAAGGTTATATTAAATAAAGATAAACTATTCACTAGTAAAATATAGTAATTATTTATAGATTAGATAAGTATTAATTATAGACTTTTAATAGCTTATTATTTATAAATAAATAGAAAAATAAAATAAGTAAACTAAATACTAAAATAGTATTTATAATATTATATAAACTATTAATAAAATAACTAGATAAGATTATTACTAATTATATAATTTATATATAATAATATAATATACTTAACTATAAAAAAATCACTATTTTACACTAACTATAGATATAATCCTTTATTAATTAGTAAACTATAAAATAATTATATAGTTATAGAATTAGTATAATTACTAATAATTAGTATTTAATAACTATATTTATAGATAGTAAAAGATATTAAGTTTCTTAATCTATATATAAAGATATACTATAACTAAAACTATAGAGAGGGGTTTAACCTTAGAGAGGGGGAAAAGGTCTATTTACTATAATAAAATATTAAGATAAAGTGACTAAGTAAGAAGCTAAACTATAAGAAATTAGGATTATTTATAATTAAAAAAATAAGATTAGTTAATTACTATTTAAAGTTATTAAAAAGTATAAAGTGAGTTTATTTAATATTCTATATATTATTATTAAAATTAGCACTAAAAGATATATAAATTACTATTAATATTAAAATTAAAAGAAAAGATAGAAGATAAATATAAAGTTAAAACTATTATAGAAGATAGCTAATTTAATAGTTAATAACACTTTTTAATTAGATAGAAAGGGTATCTTACTTTAGAAAATATATAAGAATCTATTATAAATTTAAAGGGCTATTACTAGCTAGTTTAATAGTATTATTATAAGGTAAAGAAAACGCCCTAGGGATAGAAGTAAAAAAAGTATTAGAATTAATATTAGTTTAGTCTATAGGATTTATTAAATTAATAGATATAATTAACTATATTAGAGTAGGACCTTTTAATATAGCTATAAAGATCCTATTAGGATTATATATAGTAGATAGAGTGGACTTATTTATAGTATAAGTACTCTCTATAAAATAATCTTTTTAGTAGATAGTCTTAATATATTCTTTTTTAAAATGATCTAACTCTTCTTTTTTTATAATATTTAAGCTTCTCTAGCTTAATAATCTCTTAATAACTATAAGTGATAAAATTATCTATATAATAATATAATAATTTTTTTTATTTATAAAGATAAAGGAGTTTAGTTAGAGTAGCCTCTTTTTCCTTTTTAATAGTATTTTAAGCTTTAATAAACTTTTGCTATTCTAAATTAGAGTAAGAGGATTTAGATATTTTATAATAGATATAATTACTAATAAAGATATAATAACTACACTGTTTAGAGACACTAGATAAATAAATATAGACTTTATTGAGATAAATATAATATTTATATAGAGAAATGGATTTAAAACCTTCCTCTTTAATCTAATAATATAACTTAGTTTAGTAAGTAGAAGATATAGTTAGAGAAATATAATAGAAAAATCAGAAAAGTAAAAATAGGGGTATATATCTAGGAGGGTAGCTATACTTAAGAGTCTTTAGGATAAAGACCTAAAAGGAGGGGATAATATTATAGACTTAGTGTTAGTAATATACCAAGGTATAAAGATAGAGAAGTGATAATTAATTAACTTAGAAGTTATATAAGGATAACCTTTAAATTATAATCTAGACAAATAATAGATTATATAACTAATTATATTAGGAAATATAAAGTATATTAGAGGATATATTCAGAATATAGTAATTAGTGTAAAGGAGTATATTAGGCGATATAATAGACTAGGGTATAAGAGGGATAGTCTTTACTAATATATATTTAGTTTTTTATATTTAATCCTTAAGTTATTTAGGACTAACTCTCTTTTACTATACTTAGAATACCTAGATTAGAATATAACTTATCTTTATTCTACTTTATATTACTTAATACCCTAATTAATATCTAATAGCCTTAGGAGCTTACTTAGAGATAGCTATCTCTAAGTGACTAACTTAGTTAACGCTCCTAATTAATATACCTTTTAGGATAAACACCTTATAGACTCTAAGCCTATATAAGACTAGGTAGGCAGTGGTAATAAGAGATAGGCAAGCTTAGAGGGACTATAGCTACCAAGAGAAGTATCACCTTTAAGGCAGCAAGGCTAACACAGCAGTAGACGATCGGCTGGTGTGTGACATTATAGTCTTAGTAGTATTATATATTTCTCTTTCTTAGATAATATTAATCTATTATAGCTTTTTATTATTTACTTTATTTTTATTCTTTTTATTATATAGCCTAGTTTATTATATTTAAAATAAAATTTCTATTTTTTTATTATTTCTATTCTTTAATTAGAAGTTTTATTATATTAAACTCTATTAACTATAATTTATAAAGATTAATATAGATCTTTTTAGGCTATTATAGTCTTTATTTACCTTTTTAATAGTAATATCTATTAGTTTAATATTATCTACTATATTATATTTTATTTTACTAAAACTTTTATTTATATAGTTAGTTATTAAACTTAACTATAGTTTTAATTATTTTTAATATTTTAATAGATTAATTAATTTATATTAATTTATCTTTAATTTCTTTTTTAACATCTTATTTAAATAATTAGATATAGATATTATTATTATAGTCTAGATATAAGATAATTTATTAAAATTCAGTAATATAAATATTTACAAAACTAGTTTATTAGATTTATTGAAGTCTTTTTTAGCTATCTACTAAATATTAATATCTCTAAAGGTTTATTTAAGTTTCTTCTTAAAGATTTAATATATTATAAAAATTTCTTTTATTATATCTTTTTAATTTTTATAAAGTTTCTTATTAAACTTTTAAATATATAGTTTAAACTATTCAAATATTTATCTTTAAAAATATATAGATATATATATTATTTTATTAGTTTCTTTATATAATTAATATTATAAAACTATATATTTATTAATATAAAGAATATATGGAAGAAGCACTAGTGGCACGCATAATGATTGGGCTTAATTGCAGGGTATCAATCCTCAGCCACTACTCGGCCGGAAGAGTTAATTTCAATGTGTTTCAATGGACATGCTTGCACCCCTTATTGCTTTCGGCTTGGTAATTCTACCCCGAGGCGACGGGCATAATCCTGCATCACCCGAGTATTAGCTAGCCAAGTAGCTAACCCCGATCATTGCCATCGCAATCTCGGTGGGTCATAGTTTGCTTACCTCACAGCTGGACCGAATGGCCTCTTCAATACCAATATGAGCCTCGTACCCCAGGATTGCCTTGGCCTTATCTCCTCTGGCGTATCGAACAGCACATGCATCTCGGACACTGCCGCGACTGAGGGTGGTGCTTGCACCCGTCACCCAGGTTGCCATCTCACACATCAACCCCACAAGATACGCCAATCCTTCCGGAATCCGAATCTCAAAGGGCGGGACATGCCCAAAACTCACCCAGATAGCTAGGCAAAAATCGCGAAACGTGATGGGCTCGTTATTCTGGATGAAGAAGGCCTCTCCTGCGGCAGTGCGCACAGTGATTAAATTCTCCACGGCGAGAACGTGAGCATCCGCAACGTTGCTCACATGGGTCACGTCCCACAGATTGGTGCCATCGCCGATCACAAACAGCGTCTCATACTTGGCAATGCATGCGTGAATGGCTGGGACCAGCTGATAGTCGCCGGGTCCGCAGAGGACGGAGGGCCGGAGGGCACATGTCGCCATTTTGTTACTGGATGCCTGGAGCACCAGAGCCTCAGCCGCGGCCTGTATTTGCTATTAGCCATCCTTTCCCACTCCCACGGACTAAGATACCTAATCAATCAACAATGGCTCGGTGATTATGACCTTGGACTCGCCGTATATAAGCGAGGTCGGTGATACTGGCCATCGCTCGTCGATGTTGTGGTAAGGTACCCTCATGTTGTCGGTCACTACGCAGCAAGTGCTGGTGTAGATGAAAGCCTCGGTACCGTTTCGTGCAGCAGCATCGAGCATATTCTGTGTGCCATTAACATTGACCTTCCACGTCTCCCGCTCCAGCCGTCGACCGAACCGGTCAGCGAGAGCAGGTACGAGCCCGGCTGTGTGGATAATAATGTCTGGTTTGACGGCTTCGAATGCCTGACTGACTTCCTCTGCAGAGGTAACATCGACTTGCATGCATGTGGTCTTCGCCGGCAATGCATATTGGGGCCGTGGGGGGCTGCGGTCGATGACGGTGATGGCGCACGCGGGATACTTCTCTGCCAGCGCGCGCACGATGGCCGAGCCGACAAACCCGGTGCCGCCGGATATGAGGATCTTCTTGGAAGCCACAATGTGATTTTCAGGCATGATGAAGGGAGTGGCACGTCGGACATCAGACGATGGGGTGGTGGTTACCGACTACTCTGCGGAACCCGCATACCAATCGACCGGGGAGCGGTGATCACCCCCCCCCAGCGCGTAACCTCAAGCTAGAGGCGTACAGCAGGACTTCCCCCAGCAATCACGTAGTTTAGTAAAGAGCCAATTGAGGGAATATAGAAGATCTGGACATGGTTCAGGTCGTTATGTATACATGGCGTTGCTATGCGACAGCTCCGCAACCACCCCAAGAGAGCATACAACCAGTGGTATACGCAAACATCTAATATACAGATCCTCGGCCGAGGTAAATTATTCCAAGAGTCGCACAAGGAAACAAATCTCGAGAGAGACCGCTGGCGACTAACCGACAAACTCCAGGGTAAATGCAAAAGGAAAACAAAGAATTCCACGTATTCCGTCTTTCTGCTGGGGGGGGGGGGGGAGATGCCTCCGCCACGGAAACCACTTTAGACTTATAGCACTCGGCACAGAACCAAGCCTCCGATCTTCTTCTCCACACACTCACGAGCTTCCAGGACCCCGCGGTCTGTTGACAGGTAAAGACTCTCGCCGGGCGAGCGCAGCCCACTCACGTAGCTGGCTTCCTCGCCACGAACCACCCGTCGCAATCCCTCCACATTGAGAGTGACCCGCCGTGTCGGCTTGCTGACCATGCTGACCTTGCCAAGTACCGGCTCGTTGCGCCAGTACTTCAAACCCAGCCACAGACGTCTTGAGGCAACATTATCGCGCGTAATTGGCTCGACACTCTCGACCTCATCGTTAGCGGACGGGTATCCGAGGATCGGGTGCGCAGGCGGAGGAGTCGGGCCTCCGCGCACCACGGAAGAGAGATAGCCGGAGTTCTGGAGGGCCAGGCAAAGCTTCAGGTGGAGGTTGCTGTTGGGGATCGAGGTGAGGCCAAGACGGGCCTTTGTGGCGTTGTTGAGGTGAGCGCACACGGAGGCAAGGTTGACGAGCGACATTTTGCAAGGCCGAAGCAACAATTGGCCCTTCCGGGGCCGTTGTTCAGAGGAGAGAAAGATGTGGAGAGTGAACGTTGGGTGGTGTGATCGTGGGAAGGACGACTGGTCCCAATCAAGGCTTGAGAAAAGGAGAAAATAGAGGGAGCTCCTCAAGAGGTGAGAGCAGACGGAGGAGTTGGAATGAAGCGGTCGAGCTCGTAGCAATCGCAAGGCCGAAGCGTGTCGGAGATGGAAATTTTCGGAGAAACCGTGCCTCCGGCCACCCCGAACTATGAGCCTAGTCTATGCTCCAGGCACGAAGTACCCGATACCTGCCCCACTAGTGCTCTATCTACTGCACAAGCAGGTACTGGGTACTCCGCCCTCTCGTCACATCACACTCTAAGCGCCTAGAGACACGGCGGCTCGAGGCCGCGTTTCACAGGCTCTCGCGGTTTGACCCCTCCATGTATGCTATAAAGGTAGCTGCAGCTGCATCTTGTAAGTCCCCGGTCCTCTGTTTCTTCTCTCGCTCTCGTCCACAATCTTCCTCTCCGCACTTCCAACCAAATCGCTAACCATGCCTCCACAGGCTGACGAAGAGCGGCTTGTGACCGTGTGAGTTGGACTGACCCTTTCCCCTCAGGATACACCTCGGCCAAATGTGCACCTGAAGTGAGGTCTGACGTGTCGTGCCATAGTTTTGCGGACATCCACTACTATTTCACTGCGCCGACCCCCAGACCTCTCCACCACCGGTTTGATAAAGGGTCATACTTGTATATCTATCATAATGCCTCTCACAATAAGGCCCGCATCGAAATAGCCAATAACCCCGGGACTCCCGACCAGGATGCATTCCACGGCTCTTTGGATGCCGTCCATATACGGCACTCGACACAATTCCCGACTCTCTGCACATTGACGGTGGAAGGCGTTCCCGGTTCACCTCAACAGCAAGCATCCCAATATGAGTGGAGACTGCCTAGCGCAGACCAGCACAATGAACAACATCAACTCCATCGCCTGCACACACTAGATATTTACCTCTGGACTCTGGAGGATGCTGATCAGCTCCTAGATGCTGTCGAGCGTATCCTAGCTACCTCCCAGTTGGAGACCGATCGTCATCCACCCACGCAGTCACAACAACAGTTGAGCTCCGTGGTCCAACAGCTCGAAGACATAGCTGTCTCCGACCCTGCATACCAGAATGGCCAGACGCCCAATTCTCGATCCGAGCCCGCGGCTACAGCAGCACCAGTCTCGCAAGGCATCCCGCCAAACCTCAGTTTCCCTCCACCTCCCCCAAGCGGCCCGCCAGCGGAGCAACATCAAGCCAATGTCGAGAGCCAAACCTCTGCAGAACAGAGGGATGAACCAGCATCCACCGCGCCACTCCCATATAATCCAGCAGCCCCCGCGGCACCAGAGCCGATTCAGCACCGCGAGAAGACCCCGCCACCCGAGGATGGAACCCAGGGAACGGGCCTGGCAGCCGCGGCAGCCGCAGACCAAGGCCTTCCATATACACCACCACATCAAGTGGCCGGCGGAGTGGGAATGGCAGCATTCGCGGGTCCTCCAACTTCGCCCCAGGGCGCGCCGTACACCGCGCCACCCAGCTACATCTCCCCGCCCCCAAGCGCCGGCCTGACGCATACTGGTTCATTCCCCGCTAGCTCTTCCGCCCAAAGCCCGGTCGTTCCATCATACACGCAAGCCGTCTATGCGGGCGGCCAGCAGTGGACGCCAAACACGCCGGGGACGGTGTCTTTTGCGCCCCCGCCGCAGGATCCAAATGCTCACCTGTATGCACCGCAGGTATATGGCTCGCCTCAATCACCGCCTTCAATTAGTGGCTACTCACACTACTCGTACGACCAGAGGCAGCCGCTTCAGCAGCCTGGGGCCTCTGAATATGATGTCCATAGCCAGGTATACAGGCCCACTGAGGCGGAACTGCACTCACACGCACAGAAGAATGCCCAGAAGGCTATGAAGAATCCTGGGCAGCGGCCACGGAAGTTGGAGGACGGCGCGGCTCGGTTCGAGAGTGGCGTGAATCGGTTCCTGAAGAAGCTTGAGAAGAAGTTGTGATGGGATCTCTTCCGACCTCTGACATCTATCATGACTACGTCATGTTGGTTGTATTTATTCGGCCGGTCTGGAGGCAGCTGTGGCACAGCTTCCTTGCCGGTAAATGAATCTTGTTCTTGATGGGAATCCGGAGTCAAGAATGCACTGCATGTCATCGCGTTCGTTTAGCATCATATCTAGGTAGCAGATAAGGCGCCAATCAAACTAAGAAGAAAATATATGCTCCCGAGAAATTGGCATTGACGTACAGTAACTGATGTACAGTAATAGCAAATGAGTCAAGCACTGGCTCAGAAATATATGACAGGATGATAAAAATATGCTCAAACCGAAGAATGCTCTGAATCGCTCAATAAAACAATATGCTTCCAAAATCACCTCCGATAAAGCGATAATCCCCATCACTGGGGATCAAAGGATATCTAGATGTGAGGATCGCGGCTTGAGGAAATGATAATCCATGAAGTAGTTCAGAAAGAAGACAAACGTGCACCAGAAATATGTCCGACAAAATATCCAATGGTAGAGCATGGAGCTCTAAAGTGAAATGGCCAAGGGTATAAGCACAGAAAATTAAAAGGGTGATCCGGAATGCAAGCATGCAAGAGAAGAGAGAAGATGCATTTTAGTTTCCTAGTTCAGTGTAAGACTGGCAAAGTCGACGTCATCGGTGATCGGTTTGCTTTCGCCTGTCTGCTGTTCCTCAGCGTCAGTCTCCTTAGAGGTCGGTTCGTCGGTAGACTTTGATGGCATCTCGGTAGCAGTGTCATCTTTCACAGTCTCTGATGAATCCTGCTTTGGCTCCTCGGCAAAGGTCTCGGTAGATCGCGTAACTTCTGGAGTCTCTGGCTGTGCCTGGGAGCTCGCTTTAAAGTGGACAGGGGCAGCTTCAATCGCAGTAGCAGAGGGTGCGGGAACTTCGACAACTTCCTGAGTAGATAGCTCAGGTTGCACTTCAGGAGCTTCCACGCCATTCGCTTTGACATTAACCTCCGCCGATAGTTCGGCATCCTTAACATCGGGAATCTCAGATTTCTGCTCCGAAGCTTCATCCTTGGTCTCTGCAGGAACCTTAGGAGCATCCACCGTATCATCCGCGTGGGTGCGAGCTTCGGGAATTCCTTCAGTAACGGCCTCAGTGGAAGCTTCAGCCGAGGTCTCTGTGGAAGCCTCCAGGATAGATGGCTCCACAGCCTTGGTGACCGGCTCTGCAGCAGATTCAACTGTAGGCTCTGGCTTCACTAGCTCGACGTTCGTATCATCGGTCTGATTTTCCTCCGATCGTTTTTCCTCTGCGGGCTCTGGGACAGACTTGGTAGAGATTTCTGTCTCTGGCTCCTCGATAATCGTGTCATTGGACTCCATGGCTGGTGAGTGTTCCGGGATAGCTAGGGCACCATCCTCGATGTTCTCTTTCTCACTCCCCTGCTCCTGCCGAGAAAGCTTCACTTCCTCCTGCGGTGTTGGTTCCTTGTTCGGTATCTGAGACTTCTCAGTCTGGGGTCGCAAAACGGCAGCATTTCCCTTTGGCTGGACTGCAGCGCGCTCGGGTACTCTTCCCATTGATGGTCTGGAGGCCTTGGGAGCCGCGGACGTCTTTGGGGGGGCTTTGGCTTCGGGTCTATCGTGGGTCTTGCTCGCGGAGCTAGCCGTGGGACGCATCATTCGGGCAAGAAACCCTTCGTTGACTGGCTTGGAACCGACGTCGCTGGCACGAGAACTGGGTCGGTCATGCGCGGGCTGAGTGGGGAGAGAAGGGCGAGACGACTGTCGGCGGACGCTTGCCGTGGGACCAGCGGTCGACCGCGTGGACGGTGCGCCCGTAGCACTTTTGAGAGAGGAAGGTTTCCTGGTAAGAGTGGAAGGAGTAGTGCTGGTTCGCCCGGCAGAGCTGCCATTACTTCCCAACTTGGCTGCAGATGCTTGAGTTGGAGCGGTCATTGAAGCGGGCAAGCGAACGGGTTTGGTGGGTGACTTGGTTCGGGACTTTGCGCCTGATAGACTCGTTGGAGACGTTCGGGAGCTCTCGTGGGAGGGAGTCGAGCCACGAACGGTCCTAGCAGTGCTCTTGGGCGCAGAGTTCAAGGATACGCGGCTCGGTTTGTGAGCGAGCGCATTGGCACGCTCCTTAGCCACTTCCCGAGCCGAGGGTGGTTTGGCGGTCGTGTTATTTGTAGATGACTTGGTGGTTGTCGAAGCTGTTGCGGTCGAAGCGGACTTGCTCGCTGCATTGGTTTTGGCAGCATGGATGTTCGATGGCCGCTTGGTCACTGTCTTTGGAGCTGCTTTTTCAGACGGTGTCGCACGACCAACCGCAGGCGCAGAGATAGCGGGCTGCTCCTTGACAGGTGCGGATTCATTGGGTGTTGCGGTCTTGTTGACTGAAGCAGCGGGCTCCTCCTTCGAATTCCCTTGCGCTGCTGTAAAAGCAGACGCAGCCTCTGGCCGTGGTTCACTTGTCACCTGGTCCATCAGACTGACCTGGCCATTTTCACCAGCACCAGCAGGCGTGGGCGAAACCACATTTTGCCGGCGCGTCTCCACCTCCTGCTCGTTGATCTTTGGGCCAAACATGCCAGGGCTGTCACTTCGCCCGCTTGTCTTCCTCAATGGCGAACCTGGGTTTGACTGAATCGCTCCCTCAACAGTCACAAAGCTTGCACGTACTCTGGAAAGCGGTCTCGTCGAGCTCGGGGTATCCGAAGGGGCGGGGGACCTTCCACGAGATGGCGGGGAGGCGACGGGGCTCTGGCTATTCTCAAACTTGGCCAGCAAGCTGCGAACGCCCGGGTGGTGGTTGTTGTCGGACATGATGAATTGAAGGGGCCACGCAGGATGTTAAACAGTCAGGGGCATGAGCGCAATGGAGGGGAGTCGGGGGGAAACGCGTCGGGGGGCGCGCAGAGCGGCGCAGGGATGCAACGGGGACGCCTGCAACGTGAATGAGGGATGACACACACTATTCCCCTCCCCTGCTGGAGCAGAGACACTGGAAACAACGAGTGAACACGGTGTTTCGAAACGAATATCGGAATAGATGGAAGGGGAAGAAGCGTGAAGAAGGGTCGATCAGGTCACGAAGGCGCTAGTGATGATTAGCGTATCCAATGGGGTGAAACCGTGGCGCCTTACGGGCTCCCCTCCATTTTCAGGGGCGCGTCTGTCTGGCATGGTGGATTCATGATCTCATTGAATCCTTCGTCCTTCATCTCCGTCCCCTGTGCGACTTGCGACCGGCGACCCGTAGGAGGAATCCTCGGGATCCGACATTATGGCCACGTCTCTGTGTGCTGGGCTTCAAAAGGTAGCGAGCCTAGACACGCAGTCATGTCGACTCCTTGCTGCAAGATCAAAAGCAAAACAGTCAACGGGCACAAAAAACAAGCCAATGCAAGCCAAACTTCGATCATGGCAGTTCCATGGACCGTGGGGTCGATCCAGGCACCGGAATGTGGAATGGTTTTCTGTCAGGCTAGTGTGACGTCTGGTTGCAGATCCAACTATATCGATGCATCTTCCCGGCTCTCCATTGTCTATGCAGGGAGCATCGAGACCAGTATGCGGTCAACTAACATTTAAACAAGACACCTTGGAAGGACGCAACAGTAATCCAGCCACCGCTTCACGGAAAAGAAGGGATCTGATACATGGCGTTGCAAACTCAAGTGATTCCAGATCTAAGGACTCAGCACAGCATCGATAGAAGATCTGACACCGATAGAAGAATACTTGCCGTTCTGTAGATACAAAGCGCGGGCCGGTTCAACGAATCCCCGGGATTATGTCATCCGGCGTGTTTCGAATACGAGATCGATCCAACTCGCCTCGTTATTTCCTCTCCATGAGATGATCTACAATGGTCGGCGTTCCTCGCAGCAGTGGCTGTGCCCTGTGTGTGAAACGTCGGGTCAAGGTGTGTGAGGTGCGGCGCGACTGTGACTGTCGCTGATCCTAAATTCCCCAATAGTGTGACGAAAGAGTCCCAGGCTGTGCCAAGTGCGAGACATACCGCAAGCCATGTCCCGGATACGACAAGGGCTTCAAATTCATTGCTGGGAAACCATATCGGACCCGGCGGCGCCAGTCGGGCCACACCGACCGAAAGAGTCCTGGGTCGACCAGCCAAACCTGCATCAACAACAACGCATCAACGAGCCACTCAGTGGCTCTAAGAGAGGGCCCGTCATCATTGTTTGTCTCTGCGGATTTGAATCTGCAACAGAGTTTGGGGGCTCTTGTTCATGAATTCTCCCAGCCAGCCCCAATCGATCGGAAACACGTGGTTTCCCACTGGCTTGGGTTCCTCCCGTCCATCTATGGCTGTAGCCAGACATTGGATGCTACTATCAGGTCCTTTGTGGCGCACCACGTTGGCAGAGCCTCTCAGAATGAGCAGATGATTGTATATGCCAGGTCAGCCTATGGAGAAGCATTACATAGACTCAGGAAATCTCTGGAATGTCCATCAGAAAGCCTCTCTTCACATGTCTTCTGTGCCGTGGTTTTGCTGTGCATGTACGAGGTAAGAGTGACAGCCCTGTTGACACGGCTTGGCAGGTTCTCACAGAGGCAAAGCTCTTTACAGATCACGAAAACCCGGAGTCTTGGATGAAACATGCTCAAGGGCTTGGCCAACTGATCAAGATCAGAGGGCCCGACCGCTACCGCAACGAACTGGATATATCCCTTCTCAAAGCGTCTCGCGGATTGATAGTGAGTGTGGCATCATTGATCTCATTATAGACTTGGTGTAAGACCTTGGTCGTTCATGTCAAAAGATGCTTACTCATGATACAGGTCATGCACTCAATGTTCGCTGGCGAGGATTGTTTTTTAGCATCTGAGGAATGGCACCGAGTGATGCGGTATCAATCTTCCACAGAAATACCTCCTGAATTTCACGACTTGATCGAAGAGTTCTTCGGCCACTTCACCCACTCCCCGAGTCTTGTGCACAAGCTGTATAGCCTGAAAGGGATGGATATCACGACTTCTGAGGCACTCCAAGTGATCTCTCAAGCTTTGACCCAGGCACTTGATATGCAGAGAAAAATGGCCATTTGGTACGACAGATGGACCCAGACTGCTTCTTTCCCCACCGAAGCGCTTTCCACTACGGGCGACGGCTTATACCCCGTCATTCTGACATACAACGATATGATTGATGCAACTATATACTGCGGCTATTATTCCTACATGGTGATCATTCACGAAACACTCAAGACGTTCAGCTATCCTGGTCCGCACGAAGCCATGGTGATTTACTTCCGAGATCAGATCTGTAGGTCTGTCGAATTCAACAGCGTCGGTATCCTCGGCCCTTACCGAATGGGATTTCCTTTGCGCGTCGCATTCGAGGTAGGAGATCCCGCGACGCGATCATGGATAATCAGTCGACTACAAGAATTTTCAAAAACATACGCGGCTGCCCGCCCAGAAAACTTTGAATCCATTTCATGATTGGACACGAGCCGTTTTTGAAAAGAAGAAGAGCTATCCATTACGCCGAACAAGATATTAAAGATAATCAAAAAGTCATGCTGACGATTCCGGTACTGAAGTCTCATTGTTCAGTGTCAGGTTTATGACCATTCAGTATTGTCTTCCTCGACACACCTCTTTTCACCTGCCAACTGAACGGGCTCGACCACAGCACGTGCGGTCTGGAGCAAGGAGACAATGACAATCTCCATCAGGAGTCCCATGCCAGCCAAGATTCCCACATTGCCAGTCACCGGGTTGAAGTCGGAGGGTCCATACTCCTGCAGCAGGAAGTAGATGATTCGTACTAGCAAAAATGGAAGAGTGATCGCAATAACCAGGATGCCGCGATAGCCTGCCCCGGGAAGATTCGAACGCGAGTTCGCCGCAAGCCAGGCAATCAACCCACACATCAATGCGAACATGACAACAAGAATGACCGTTCCAGCCTCACCGAGAGGACGAATCTCAATGATCCCACCGACAACAGCAAGGATGATCGAGATAACGACGGGCAGACGGAAGAAGTGTAGCCAGAAGCGCGTGGTCTTTGAGTGTTTCGAATTACCAGGTCCATATTGACCAGCTTGGCCACTGTGTAGACAGTCTATTAGCAAAGTTTAAGGAACGCGTAGAACAAAAGTCAAGGACTGAATACCATCGCAAGAGGACAAAGCTGACTTCGACAAAGAGTGGCGAAAGGCCCACGCTTTGCATGGAAGATTCGGCAATGAGTATTGACTCGCTTGGATGTGAAGTGGACAGGATCATGGCTGAACTGGCAATACGAACTGTAACCACGATTGATCAGCGTATATACAATGAATCTTTTGGCAGGTTACACCGCTTACTCTGTGCTAGCAACCCACTCATGCTAAACCAGGAATAGAGGATACAACGGATGGGGTTTTTGTTTTTGCTGTGGTGCCAGTATCTCTGCTCTTGTATGTATCTGAGTGTAAGTTGAACAACGTGGACGATAGAGAAGATGATAATCTCCGATATGGCAATGTTGTGTTTGCCTGATGAGATCGAGATCTCAATGGCTCGAGGGTTTATGGGTGCAGTCATGTTGGTGTGGGATTGAGATAGAAGGTTTCAGTGGAATAAAACCAGTAGGGAATATATTTTGAAAACAGCCCAATCCTTGCGGACTCGTCGTGTTTTTAAATGATCCATCTATACCTTCTCCATGCTAATTTGGGTCGCAACCCGCGAGCATTCTATCTCGGGAAGCCATAGGTCCAGGGCTCGTGGGAATTGACCTCTTGGGGCTTAGCGTGGAACCGGGAACCTTAAAAATCGAGATGAGCTAGCCACTTCCGAGCCACTCAAGGTTGAAATTAGAGGCGAGGACAAAGGATGGGGGTGGAAAAATGGTAGATACGATCCACTTGTGTAATGGGTTTATAGATGAGACCATCAGCCTATCGAGAGCTTCGATAACTCATCATCTGGTCCTCAAAGCGCGACGACATTTATATACTTCATGAATACAGAAACATCGGTATCTTCTGTGGCATATTATAACGAGCTTGAAATGCAAGCGACCATGTGGTGAGGGTAGTTCCATCTGTCCTGTGCCACTATACACTATAGGAACGTGGTTCAGCAAAACCGAGACTCGCGACAACAGTCCCGTTTAGGTAGTCAACGCACGTCCCGCAATCCATGTGGCTGAATATTCTCATTTGTTGCCGGGAAATGTAGGAAGTACTGCCTGGAAATCTTGAGGCAATTGATAGGAAGGAAAATAAAGAATATTCAAGATTTCGACTGATCCCAGCCAGAATGTACTGCGAGCACGCCTTGACTCCGGAACCCGGAGTCTGACCGGAACAATAATCATCCAGCCCCGTATACAAAAAGAAAAGCTCCGATGACGGCGAGTTCTCGAAGTCAGGAACAACCCCGAACAAATAGCCATGGCCGCTGCTGCTCGAACTCTTCGCATTGGTAAGACTTTTCTCTCTGTTGCGAACTGGTGGCTTGCATGCATTGAGACTAAGAAACCCCACAGGTCTTATCCCCGGTGACGGCATCGGACGGGAGGTCATCCCGGTAGGTAGCTCTCCACGACGAAACAAAACGAACCAATTGTTGCGGTGGGCCCTCGATTGACGGGATATAGGCTGGCCGACGGGTTCTGGAGTCTCTTCCCTCGTCTCTGAACCTCAAGTTCAGCTTTGTCGACCTGGATGCTGGTTATGAGACCTTCCAGAAGACCGGCACCGCCCTGCCCGACAAGACCGTCGACACGCTCAAGAAGGAGTGTGATGGTGCTCTCTTTGGTGCTGTCAGGTGAGTATTGATGACAATCCCAGTCCAATTCCTTCTCACCACATCCCATTGACCTCTTTGCGTCCTGCAGCTCCCCGAGCACCAAGGTCGCCGGCTATTCGTCGCCGATTGTCGCCCTGCGCAAGAAGCTCGACCTTTACGCGAACGTGCGCCCCGTCAAGACCACCGTTGGCAGCAGCAATGGCAACCCGATCGACCTGGTTATTGTCCGCGAGAACACGGAGGATTTGTACGTGAAAGAGGAGCAAACCAAGGAGGGTCCCGACGGCAAGGTCGCCGAGGCCATCAAGCGCATCTCCGAGCGGGCCTCATCGCGCATCTCCACCATCGCCGGTGAGATTGCGCTGCGCCGCCAGAAGATCCGCGCCGCGGCCCCTGCCACCTCCACCCGCGACCAGCCCATGGTCACCATTACCCACAAGTCGAACGTCCTGTCCCAGACCGACGGCCTGTTCCGCGAGACTGCCCGCAAGGCGCTCGCCGCTCAGAAGTTCTCCTCCATCCACGTCGAGGAGCAGATTGTCGACTCCATGGTCTACAAGCTCTTCCGCCAGCCCGAGTACTACGACGTGATCGTTGCTCCCAACCTGTACGGTGACATCCTTTCTGACGGTGCTGCTGCCCTGGTCGGCAGTCTGGGTCTCGTCCCCAGCGCCAACGTCGGTGACGGCTTCGCCATCGGTGAGCCCTGCCACGGCAGTGCCCCCGACATTGAGGGCAAGGGTGTTGCCAACCCAATTGCCACTCTGCGCAGCGTTGCCCTGATGTTGGAGTTCCTGGGCGAGGAGAACGCCGCTGCCAAGATCTACACTGCTGTCGATGCTAACCTGGACGAGGCCAAGTTCCTCTCCCCCGACATGGGCGGCAAGGCCACGACCCAGCAGGTCTTGGACGACGTCCTGAAGAGACTGTAAGAGATGATTTGTACATAAACCATGTTCTATGACGGTAGAAACCCCAAAAATTTAGTTCGAGTTGACAACCAGCATTGAAAATTCGATGGCACTGCGCTTGAGGCAGCCCTCTCCCTTAGATTAACTTGCAACTCTTAGCTCTCTTTTCCTCTCTTTTCTCTTAGAAGGGGGGTTCAATCGTTTTCTACCAGTTCCAGTTCTTCCTCCATCATCACAAGGAGTCTCATTGCGGTACATACGCCAATAACCTCATGTAGATCGATCATGGGGAAGTGTATGCTGTCTCATCTGGAAACTTCTTATTCAAGTGGAGAACACCTTCATCCCAACAGATTGGCGTGGGCAGTCATTTCTGAGGACCCAGCCAGGGCACTTCCTCGCATGCTCTCGTCTACTGATTCCCCAGAACAAGCGTGAACAGGACGACTAGATATGCGCGACCGGTCTTTGTGTCCTTGAGGACATATCGTAGCTGGTTATTCTCGCTGTCGACCAAATTATGAACTGGAATCTCGATCCCAGGCAAAGTCACAGAGAGATCTGGACATTCCAACTGTCAGCTCATAACTGTCCACGTCCACCAACCCTCGTCTTTGACCTACCACTAAAGTTCAGAAATTGGTTCCCAAAGTCAGCCATATACATCCTCCCAGCCTCAAAGTCGAAGGCCTGGCGATGTTCTTCCTTTTGGAAATGCTTTCTGCGCGCAGCTGCCGTGCTCGGAATGTCGAACCGGCTACGAATGTCCGGTCCTTCGGTGCCTTGGGCGCCTTCTTCCACGACATGATCTTTCGTCAACGCCTGGCCGGGCGGGGAATTCTTGTCGCCGATGCGAAACTGGTTCCACGTTGCCAGTGCTGGGCTGTACAGGTACGGCTCGTCGGCGTAAGCATCGCCGTGGATATTTGGATCCAGCGTCCATTTCACAATATTCAACCCCATGTTAAAACCCATCGGCAACCGATCGCGGATCGGATGGTCGAAGTCATTTCCGAAGAACAGATCGTTGCCATTGACGTCTTGCTTGGGTACGAATGAGAATGCGATCGAGTACTTGTCATGCTCGTGCAGGGCGTGTTTAAAGTAGTTGCTGGTGCTGGGAGCACCCTCTGGGTATCCTGTCGACATTGTCAGTTCCCACTCTCCTGCGACACAGTTCGGCCATCCCTACCCACGTAGTTCTGGATGCTGACGTTGAGGTTCACCGTTGCACGGTCACTGTCGAACTGCAGGGTGTCGCTGTTCACCTGCACCGTCTGGTGCGTGGCTGGGTCATAGTCTGGGCCTGCAGTCACTTTGAGGCGCCAATTCGAGTGACTAAGAAGAGGCTCTGCCATAGCTCACACTCACGGCTCGCCCCGCCGAGTGGTTATGATTCAAAAGCGCACGAGTGTGAGGAAGTTGAATTCAATCGACGTCGATGTGTCTCCGGTCAGTCCGTGCCCGGCGTGCAAGATAATGTAAGGGCCTCTGGAAACCAGAAAGCGCTGGAGCTGCCCAGTTGGAGCGCGATTTCTTGGAGGGAGCTTAATTGCTCCATTGACGTCGTTCTCTCATCATGGCACTTTGCGCCCGGCCTCTATTCTACACGCTAGGCAGTTGACATTCAAGTCCACAATGAGCGGCTGGGACTGCTACGCACTACTCTAGGTCTAAGAGTACGCTCAGCCTTGACCTCCCAATAGCATCATCATTAACTAAATGCCTAGACTGACAACTGCGCCTGACTTCATCTTGTTTTTCTGCCTTCTGGATGAGTGGAGCGTCGGATTACAAGATGATTCGTCGAACTCTTCTCTGTTGTGATTGGTGATCGTTGTGTATAACGTGGTTTACAATATCTCTGGTCTATCAAGAAGGCACGAGACCGAATGATTCAGTACAGCTGCTAACTATTCATGGATTCATGAGCCTTGGCGCCCCCTTCTACGTCCTAATTCATGTACTAGGTATGTTTACATAGGTAAGTAATGTATAACCGTACGGACACGTTAAACTATCGTCGTAATTTTCTGAAAATGCTTGATTCCCCATTCGTCGGGTCCTCGCCTAAACTAGAAATCTTTTGACATCGGGGCGCTCACCTGGCTTTTGGCCTTTCCGCCATAAGAGTGCTTCGTTTCACTTCGCCATAAGTGGACCCCAAGCATCCACCGCAGGCGAGACTCCAGCAATGCATATCCATCGCCAGAACCAACATGGACCCCTTTTCTCACCTGCCCGCCCCTCTTCCCTTTCAGATCATCCAGCACCTGGGCACGTTTGAGGATCTCGACGCCACAATCCATGCCTCGCCCGACGCGTTCGCGGCATTTCAATCCCGGGGGCCTCTCATTTTAGATGCCATCGCTAGCAGCGTCCTCAATCCCGAGCTGCACAATGTCCTACATTCAGTGGCCCGCATCCACAGCCAGCCAGTTGCCACGTCCCTCACCACCCTGGAATCTTTCAGGCAGGCCTACGCCGGAAACTTACTCGATGTCGACCGCCGGCCTGGTCCGTTCCCAAGAGATGCCGCACCACAGGTATACGTGGGCCTGGTCCGCACAGCTGCCAATATCCGCAGGCTTGCAGCACTGGTGCTTGCGGAGCTTTTGCGGCGGACGTCCAAGCTGAGAATCCGGCATGCCGTTGACCGTACGATTGACTTCGCTTCAGGAGCTCTGCCTCGGGTTCCGGGGACCAATGGGTGGCCCAGAGGGCAGGATGTCACTGCTCCCCAGTCACTGGCCACGAGAAGCCCGTCCTGGATAGAGGGCTATCGGATCCAGAGAGCACTTTGGCTCATTCAGCTTGCGCTTGACGTCCGGGCCCACGCGCCATGGTTGCGCTGGACCGCGAGTGATACGTCCGATCCAGCCTCGCGGTCGGGACGATGGCCTGTCAGCAAATTGGTAGCGTGGCTCCCGTCTGCGACGGATGCTCCCTTGGTTGCCACGGTGCTGGAAGACGTGTGCGCTGCCCGAGGGCTGCTTCCAACTTGTGGCCGCTCATCCACACGGACGGGACTCGTCTCTCTGGAGCGAATGCCTTACTATACAGGGTGCTCGGATCCAGACTGCAAGCTTGAGGATAGCTCCCAAGACGACGCGGCTGGAGTATCCTGGTCGCAGGATCGTGGTGCTGCGAAGCGCCCAGCTGATGGGCGGCGTATCCTCGCGCAACTTATCAGCAGTCGCCATGTGAACCCATCTGCAGAGGTAATGCACAGGATCATGGAATCAGGACTGGTAATATGGGACAGAAAACGTCTACGCGACTTGGGTTTGATGGATGAGCCTGGGTCTCCTGAGCGGGGAGTGAAATGGTGGGAGAATGAGGAGAGACGCCCACAGATGAGTCCAGATGAAATTTGGTATGCTTGGTGTAGTCTAGACTATGATGACGCCAAGTAGGTGGCCAATTACCCAAAGTATTCTTTACACGGAGATAGTTTGGTGGCAGTATGATGCTGACACTCATAGCTACGTCAAATCAGTAATGAAGAGTTGACTTTGTAACATTTTGAAGAGATTTGGGGCTAAATGTTCAATCTATGTGTAGACAACATGAAACAGACACAGTTATCGTAACCGCCTTGCTGCTGATACAGGCACTCAGGGAGCATCGGTGAATTCTGCAGACATGTAGTACCATACCGAAGTATCTTCGCCAAATATCGGGGCCTTGTCTAATGCAGATCGCGGAGTGGTGAAGACGCTGATCTTCTCGAGCGTCTTGGATCCCAGCTTATCCGGATGTTGGGCAAAGAGGAAGTAGCCGCCGTTCCCGTTGGGCGTCTTGAAGAGCGCCTTGGCCGCATCGCTGCCAGCTGGGAAGTCAACCGCGCGGCCGCCGTTGCTAATGTCGACATCCTGCAGTCCCTTTCCTACGGCGCTCAGAGCCTCCCGGATTTGACCCTGCGCGAGATTGTCAGCGAATGGGCGAACGTATCAATAATGCAAAGCATTGATGGCTGGCATATCCGAGCAGCGGCTTGATCGAAAAGGTGAACTATGGGCAAATTACCTGCGTAGTCGGATTTGTGACCTATCGCTGTCAGAATTGATTGGTCAATCAACCAGTCTCGCCGGTTCTTTGGCTTTCTTAGCTGCCACGGTACTCACATGGTATTGAATAATGCGTTGCACATCAGGCCTGGACCCCAACCGCAGAAGTTGCAAGAAAACGATATCTAACCATTTTGCGAGCGTGGGTATCGCATAGCCAGAAGCGTCTTGCGGTGGTATTGGTAAACCTAGCTCTTGAGCGACCTCTATCCCACCGAACGCTTCAACCTGAGTCCGGAACTGAGCATAGTTGAGCTCAGGGGCAGCCTGTGGGCTGAGGATATCCTCCACAATAATCGTGCCCTCGTCAAAATTGAAAATGTTCTTCATCGGGGCGCCGGTAGGTAGTAACTGTATATACGCGGCATGAATCAGTAAATGAGGCAGAAAAGGGAAAATACGCATCCACTTGTCATAGACCGCGGAATTACTCCATGACGGATCCAATCACTTGAACTCACATTACCAGCTGTGCCTAGGGCGTTCTGATCATTCCGTGTGTTTTGAGTCTTGTAATCCCCAATCGAAGCAGATAGGCAATTTGCTTGCAGGAATGGGGTAATCGATGCCAGAACCTCCGATGACGGTGCAAGGTCAACAGTGACCCACCCGTAGTTGCCATTTTCAATTGCGGATTTATCTGTAAAACTCGACGATGCAGGGTATTGTCTGTTGTTGAGAGAGTCGACAAGTTGGCCGCCTTTCTGGACGAATGATGGGTTCAAGGCTCGTGCTAGAATACGATGAGACCCAGCGTCGGAAAAGCGCCTTGCGCGTCGGGGAACGGGGTTGTTCTCCTGGATGGAGCTTGAGAAACCGTGGGCGAGCTGGACAAGAAAAGCAGCACTGAGAATGTAAAGAAGGCACTGGCGGAGGAAGCCTCTCGAAGGTCCTGCTGCGTGATCTCGACCCTGTGAATGGGCTCTAAAGTCAGCGCCCTCCGGAGTATCTTTGGGAAAAAGTGGGAGTGACCATTGTAAGTCGTGTGAGGCTTAGTTGAGACCCTGCCTTAGGTATATGATGTAGTACTCGGGGGTCCAATCAATCTTCAACAATCAAACGGAGATTTTGCTCTGGTCTCGCCGCGAAGAGGGAAGCGGAAAAAAAGAATCAAAGTAAACAGCCCTAATAATAACTATCGGCCCGAGACAGACGGGCCGTGGGAAGTATGTTGCCCCGTGAATGATGATTTTCTCGCAAATCCAGTTATATAGACCATCCGATTACACCTGTAAGGATGGGGAACAACCCCGAATGGATCTGTACGGCACAGTAACAGGACGCTTGATGCTTGTAACAGTTCCATAACGAGGTTTTGATGGAGAGAAAGTGGATCGAAAGAGGCGGGATTCATTGTAAGGTGAGAATTACCTGTAAAGCGAAATAGGTGAGTGGGCTACATAACAACCTACGGCCCCGGGGCCGTACTTGCGGGCTGAAGGAACAACTTAAGACTCATAAGGCAATTGGAAATCATGTATTCACGGCATTTGACAAGCAGACTAGTTGTTTTGCCCCATGCTAAATTAGCGAGGGTAGCCATGCCAAGGTTTGGCTTGAGGCAGTTCTGCCCCCTTAAATTTTTGCTCTTCCCCAGATCTAGTTATCCAATTGTCTAGACCGCGAGAGCTGCCACCACTCTGCCGAGCAAGGAGACCTCGTTTTGGACAGAAACCGGCCAAAACTGATCCGTACGCTCATAGCTACATATCATCCCATACAGGAACTGAATGTCCTGACTCAGTGTCCGAGTTAGCCGCGATGTTGCTGAGTGGTGTTGGTCGTGTGGCCGGGCTTCTAGTCCTGCTGGGTTCTTTGGCCGCGGCGCAGTCTGATTACGGATATATACTTGAGAGAGATGCCAGTGAGTGAGATACACCCGCCTGACTGCATCTTATTTGCGCAATCCCTGCAGAGTTGTTGTTGCTATCGCATCCGGTAACCTTGTGTCTAACTAGCTAATGCACACCCCAAATTAGTTGTTAAAGCAATCCGCGATGATCAGTTTCCGACCTCGACGCCATCCTCTTCCACCGAGACTGTTGGTAGCAACGGAGACACCTGGTGTGACGCCGCGGAAGATACTCAGTGTACCGCCAGTACCTGCCAGGGGCAGATCCTCCCATCGCCATTTGCAACCCCAGGGCCGGCCTGCCTGGTAGTCGGCGCTCAGATGTTCTGTCCATGTACGCCATCTGATCAGACGGCGAACTTTTGCCCCGATGCGTCTGAGATCCCGTGTGACAGCGACTGTGCTCCAAAGAACAATGTCTGCTCTCGGAAATGGGCGAAGTGTTCGTGTGGCCAAAAGTCCTCAACCGCAACACCGGCTTTGAGCACTGCCACAAAGCTATCCTAATCCGAGAGCCTTAGGCGAAAAGCAATAGAGCACCAAACACTGAGACTAGGCGAAACTTCGATACTCCCCTTCTTGCGTTGTGTTTCGCTATCTTTGATGTATTCGTGGAATTAAACACTCTTCTTCATTTCATCATAATCATAAGCTGAGCCTTCATATGATATATCCCCGTGGGCTCTACAGATACATCAATTGACTACTTCATATAATCTCGAATGCAGCTTTGGAGATCTATATCTTGGCAACTATAGGAAACATGGGAGGGGAGAAGTTCTACTGAGAAACCAAGCCATGAACGTAATACATAATTTTTATATGTGCTACTAGGTAGGAAACGCGAGAGAAAAAAGAGTTAGGTACGTCTAGCTACTACAAGCCCCTGCAGCGTATCACTTGTCTGAGACATAAGGACTAGGCATTAAAAGGAGGTATGCACCGCAAAGCCCACGCGGACCAGGGATTCATTTAATTCGCGGTTTCTAAAAAATTCAGTAGTTTGAATGTATCTACATACTGTGGTGAGAGCTACGATGCTCATGGCGTAGATGCGATACTCGCACCTAGTTCCACAAGGGGTAATAATGTGTGGGGTCTGGCGGATGAGTCTAACGGGCTCTGGGGGTAGCTACATACCTAAATATCGACGGCCAACCAATAAGGGAGAAGGGGTTTTGGTGCTACGGTGCCCGATGGATTTTACGGTATCCCAGCCCATTTTCCCGGTGATATACCGTATAGATACCTGCTACGTATGCTTCGTTTGGCGCCGCAATAATACACCCCGGGGGCGGGCCTTGGACCTGTTTATAGCCTGAGGTTTGCAGACCATCGCCCTGCCATGTAGATAGCTTCCTCTTTCTTAATGTCAATTCCAGACATTTAACTCCCAATCAAGTGTATACAAATATATATAGGGAAATTCCCAGTATAGGGAAACGATCGTTAAAGTACAAACACCCCATGGAATCACAAAAGAGAATAGTATGAGAGATGAAACGACTTAAACATCAATTAAATCGGAACCAGGAAGATCAATATCCGAATCCAGCCCCCGTTGTATATCAGCAAGCTCCTCATCTTCTAGAAGCTCCTCTTCAGTGAGAATACCAATCCCACTATCCATGCGTCTTCGGCCCTTGCCCCTTCCCATCTCAACGTCCACAAATCGTGTCATGCTCACAGGAGTAATGGGATCGCTTCCCGTTCCTGTGGTACCGTCGGACATGAGGTCGTCAGATTTGAGCTCCCAATTCGCCGCGCGGACCTTGGCTCTCCGACGTTCGGAGTTGACCGTCTCTTTCATGAAGGCGAAAGAGCGAGCCTGTTCTGCAGCCCACTTGTCCACCAGCTCATCCCGAGCTGTGATTTCCATTTGAAGCTGGTCCTCAAGGCCATTGTTGATTTGGCGGAGACGTTGGGCCTCAGACCTGGCCCCTTCAAGGGAGGTGGTGAGTTCCGAGATGCGAACATTGAGTGTACCCGTTTCTTCTTCGTGTTGCTGTGTCTGCGCTTGTGTCTTTTGATCAAGGGTATCAAGTGCTTTTCGATGCTCCTTTTCGAGTGCCTCGACCTGGGCTGTGAGGTCGCAAGCGCGAATGCGGTTCTGCTCGACTGTTTCTTCGAGCTCTCGGATGCGAGATCCATATTCCGAGGCTGAGATCTCAACAGCCGACCGTTGTCTCCGCTCACTGACGACTTGTGCTCTGAGTGTGGATATTTGCTGCGTATATTGCTTCTTGGCGGCCAGATTCTCGCCTTCCAACCGGCCCACCAGTTCCTCAAGACTCTTCACATCTTCACGGTATTTGTCGAGGGCGGTGTTTAATCTGTCAATCCCGATAGTTTTTTCCTGATCTTGGTTCTCGAGATCTTGCATTCGGATCCTAGTGTGAAGCATGTCGCTCGCAGAGGATGCAATAGAGTCCTCGAGGTTGCCAATCTTGTCCGATGCGGCCTCATAGCGATGTAATAAATTGTCGAATTGTCTGCGAAGAGCCTTCTCGCGGCCCTGCGAGCCATAGTGGTGTTTGCGTTCGGCTCTTAGATCCTTAGCTAGTGACCTCACTCTTTTAACCAAGGCCCCAAGTGTGGCTTTGCCGTCTTCAAGTCCTGCATCTGGGGTCTCTCCCGGGATAGCACGTTCGAGTTCGAGACGAGCTGAGCGAAAGTGATCCCTTATATCAGACATCACCTGGTCTGGACTGGTACCAGAGAACCCCAATTCTGAACACTCCTGGCTGATGCCTTCAAGAGCCTGAGTTGCATCAGATGCACGGGAAAGGGCCGTTGTCAAAGTACCAATGAGACTATCGAGAAAGTCCGGCGGAGGTGAGGATTGGCGAAGGGAATTGTCCATACCAAAGTTCTCGAAGACGGAAATGTGCGACCGGCATACGTTGAATAAATCTCTCTTTTCGTTTCTCGCCGCTTCCAAGTCGAGAGTGAGAGTGTGTAGATCTGACATCTCTGTGCTATCTAGAACTCGTGTTTGAGTCGAGACATCGGTGTTGGTTTGATCGCATAGCATCATGCCATCTGAAACTGGAGAGCAATAGTTGCGAACACCGCGGAAATCCGGGGAGTTTGAAGTAATGACTGCACTATCATTGAGCATGAAAATGTCTCCCTCGTTATTGACAGACGGGGCATGGGCATCCACGCTGTGACCCGAAGCCACCGAGACACCGTCGTGAAGCTGGGTTGTCTCCTCTTCCAGCTGTCGACCTCGTAGCTGAGGAGACGTCCAAAAAGATTGGTCGGATGGCAACTGCCCCCCAGTGTTTTCTTGTGGCTGCCGCATGACGTTTAATTCTTGCTGTAAAGAATCACGTTCTTGACGCAAGGCCGCCAATGTCTTACTGTAGCTAGTCGCCTGGCGCTTTTCACGCTCGATATGATTGATCTCATCACTGAGACCAAACCGCCGAATTCGCCTCTGGGTGCGCGAATCTAAAATTTGACGCAGCGGCGTGAACTGGACCACCTGTTCAGAGGTTTTATCGAACGAGTCCCCTGGGTCAGAAACTTGGCCGAAGCGTGGGGTTGGAGCTGATCTCCGCCGAGCTTTTCGGCTTGGTGTGCAGTTGCCAGGTCTTGAGAAGCTGTTGAAGAAAGTACGCCGCATAGCCGGAGTCAACCCGGTAGAGCATGCATTGGTGTCATGCAATAGTCGTGGACCGGGATCGGAGAATCGCACCCGCTTCCTGGACCTTCGTGGGGTGCATGTAGCCGCCGGCGGTACAGCGCGCTTCTCCATTGCAGCAGCGCTTTGTCTGGTGCGGTGCGAGACAGGAGAAGAGTCTCTCGAGTCCGAGATGGAACTGTTGGCCCGCTTTCTCCCAGACTGTCGAGTCTCCATCTTGAAGCAGTAGACTTGAGCAGCTCAAACCCGTCGAGTGTAGGCCGTTTAGCACTGAAGATATAACCAAGGGCCTTCCAATGGGTTGAAGAGGAATGGAGGAAAGAAAATCAATCACAACGGGACAAATGGCACGATCGAGACGAAAAATGGCAGATGCAGAAAGTCGGACTGGCGCTTATAAAAGGGTCTGTATAGATCACAACATAAACAAACACCGGCGCAGGCAGCAGAGGCGCGAGGGCGCGCCTGCCTGCGCTGCGCGTGCCGAGGCCCCATCTGCTTGCCTCTTTCGGCAGTGTAAACAAGTTGCTGCTTTAGGAGATCACGTGCTGTATCAATACACATACAGGTTGACCATGTCTACTGGGCTAGGTGGGTAACTAACTGTATGCTGCCGGTGAGCAAACATGACGTCGGAAGAGGTGATACATAGTCTCTTGGTCTGAAAGTAATATAGCCATTTCCGTGGTTCTATCATGTTCCGCATAGATGCCGCGGTATCCCCACACGACCTCAGAGATCACATCTGTGGATATGTTCTTTTTATCTGGTGACAACTTCACACTGCCTATATCTATACCCTCGTATATGAAGACTACTCACTCACTTTGGAGAGCCGTTCAGGACCGATTAGGCCTTTCAGATGAAAACACCACCATGTTGAGTTGGTGGCTAAGAGAAACCCGTTGAGAGGACTCGAGAGATTCGAACCTTTCAAGTGGTACAAGTTAAGCAATACATAGCACGGAATTGTATCTCAACATTTGCCGTTGTTTCTTTGAAGGTCAATAGCATCGATTTGTAACTATGCCCTCCAACCACGGGCGTAAAATATTGAGCTAGCAGTGCTCGTATCGCTTGCGGAATCCAAGGACTATGATTGTTGTAAGCCTGAAGAGAGGTACCTCCATGTCTATTTGCTTTCCACGGAAGGAGGTTCTTGTCGTTCTTGGGAAGGTGCCACTTACGATTGCTGCAGACGCATCTCAGATGCTTCTGTGGACGCGTTTCTCCCACTTCCCACCTCGACGCGTCTCTTCCACTCCACGCGACTCTGCCACACCCACTGTGCCTCTTCCAATAGCTTCACCCATAATTTCTGCCAGAAATATTTGTATCTTGACTGTCCAGACAGCATTGCCTCTTGCAATTCGTCAGTTGTGCGGAGTCAACTCCAGTGCGGCGTTATCTCTTATCATCGCGACCCACCACTCGAAGAGCTCCCTCTCCTCTCGATTCACGCGCCTCGCGCGGTATCAGCGTTACTCCAGCTGGAACAGACCAGCTGCTGTTAATCTTTATTCTGGTCTGAATCCCTTCTAACCCCGCCGAATGCGCCGGCCATGCTGACCCATGCCGCCGCGTCGCAGTGATGTCATTCGCGCTACTGTGTTGAAGCACATTGGCCATTCGACATATTGCTCCGCATTCTCCTCTTGACACCCTCGAGGGATATGAGCAGGATGGCTGTAGCACCTCCACCTGAAGTACGATTTACTAGAAAACCCCAAATCTAGTGGTTTTTTGACTGATATCGTGGGGTTGATCATCCAGCATCCGAGCGACCGCAGCAGCCTCAAAGACCACCAGCAGTTCATCGATGATATTCTCCATGATAAGTCATGGTCCGAAAGCACAAAAACCAAGTCATTCTTTGATAAACTACCCGCTGAAATTCTCCATCAAATCCTGTCCTACCTCCCCGCTCAAGACCTTGCCCGTGTGTCCATTACATGCCATGTCCTCGCCGAACATGGCTCCAATGACCGACTGTGGGCTAACCTGGTCAACTCGCATCTTCCTTTCCCCATCTCGGACCCGGGTCCTTTTGACTCCTTCCGTCGTCTCTACCTTGCCCACATCTCCTACTGGTTCATCCCCCAGTACAAGATCTGGTTTGCGGACAACGAACACACCGGCAATATCATCCTAGCCCGTTACGATAACCGACGTGGCGTGATTGAGGCCTACAGACTTGTTGCAGACCGAGGTGCACCGCAGCTTCATCTTTGGCTGGCCAACCCCGAGGTCATGATTCAGGCCTTCGATCCCACTATTGCCCTCTGGCTTGACGACCCTGTTCTGTTTCTGAAAGATCCGGATCCGTCTGATCCAACCGCTGCAGCCCAAGCATGGATGGCTGAACGTCGGATGTCTATGGCTGCAGAGACTCAGTACATTTTCAGCTCGTTACTTCTCTGCCCCCCGGAGCTTCCGCGTGACTCGAATGTGTCCTCAGACCAAGTCTGGCCACCCCGAACCATTCCTACCGACAAATACGTACTCAGGGAGACAGCTGGCAACCCGGTGCGGCAGCCTAAGAGTCCATCGCAGGTCTCGGAAGCCGCCTTTCGCGTCCGGCGGTGGACCAATTTTCGACTGGCGCTAGAGCCCGGCCATAACGAGGCACTGTTGACGTATGCAACTCTCGACCCGAGTTTGTACACGCCAACCAAAGAGAAGCCATACCAGGGCATCTGGGTTGGAGATTACTCTGCCCATGGATGTGAGTTCCTTCTAGTTCTTCAGCGGGAACGATCCGGGCCCCCAGACTCGGAAAGTGGCATAGTGGACAGGCCCTCAAATGAGGGCGATATCAAAGAAGGGACTGAAGAATGTCATGATCAGACCTCTGACAACAAAATCGGTCAGAGTGGGGGCCTGGTGGCTATCAAGCTGACCGGCGACCCAAACGTCCCCCGGGGTGAGGTAACGTTCGTAGCAAATGACATTGGCCCCGGGGGGCTTTTGCGAGTCGCAGATGAGGCTCCATTCGAAGGTGCACGCATTGTGCGTTGCACGGGTCATGTCGCCGGTATCGGTTTCCGCGATGGTAGGTCATCTCTCTTGCGATCTCTCAGTTCCTTTTCCGATGGGCCGCTGGAAACATTGTTCTTTGCTAACCTTAGTGACAGATACGTTCATTGCATCTCAGCTCATCTTGATCTCGCCGGACTACATGGGCCACTACTGGGAAGAGATGGGCCACGTCTCTTACTACCGTCGTGTGGATATTGACGCCTTGCTCCAGACGTAGGCGTCGTTTCGATATTTCTATCGGTGGATATTTGTCGTCCTTTTCATGTTTATCTTACATACCCCCTTTGATCTAAGTTTAGTTAGGATCGATGCCAAAGATACCTACTATCACGACTACGAGCACCCTACTCCACTCCGATAAGGCGTCGGCGAGCTACTTGAATACGATTTTTAGGAGAACCACTGCGTCAAGAAGCCACGGCCATTCGGTATCCGGCCAGAGCCAGTCCACTGCAACGAGCCCACGCGTCTTTGTACAATCGCCTCCGCAATTCGACCCTGAAGCAGCACTCCCATGGTACTAACACTCCACATGCAGAACTCCAGAAGGAAGTGAAATGCTAACAGAATGAGGATCCATGGAGCATGGAAGAATATAGAGTGGATTTCATATGAAGGTGGTATGAAGTAGGTATAGAGTAACAAAAGTATCCCATGATACGGGATAAGACCAAAAAACGCCATAGCTCTGAACATGATGTTGGTAATAGAGATTGCAGCGCAGTACAGAGAAGAGTTGGTCGTTACTCATCAATCCAGCTATCCACGGTGGGCACATCAGCTTGAAAAGGCAAATATGGAAACCACCACACAGCAAGCCCTTCTATACAGATCGTCCGATATTCTGTCAGGAGGCCTCACGGACCGCTCCTGATCCCCTGCTTCTCTCGGCAACGCCCACCTTTGTCCCGCAAGAGAGCTGCAACCACCGCACCATCTCCCAGCAGAACGTCCAATTGAGAAATACCAAAACAGGAATGGCAGCGTAGACCGGATCTGTGCCAGAGCCGCGGAAAATCACCGTCTCCGCTCGAACCAGCTGGATGAGCCCATCACGGCCACTGACTGGTCCATGACCCACTCGCCGACACCGAGGTAGTTATCGACCCAACGCTTGACGTCTTTGTTATCGGAGATCTGTTCGGATTTGAGACTGGGGCTAGAGACGCCCCGTACGCACACGACCCTTCCGATAGGGCGTGCGTCGGGGGTCAACCGAGTTAGCCAGAGATTCTTGCAAAGATAAAGCCTTCAGCTTCCTCGACCGTAGAGAGGGTGTCGAAGGACCGGGGAGGGATAGGGTTTAGATGGGTGGTATTTACGTGAGGCCTGTGGAGCGCTTGACACCTGCCAGGAAAGCAGAAACTATTGACAGATATATAGATTAGCTGAGTTTCATGGCCTGGTCTTGCATAACCCGTGAAAGAACTTACAAAGAACCGCATCGAATGCGTAGTGGGTAAGACGGCCGAACTGTTCGAAGAGTAGCGGTCAGTATCACCGTCGCGTTTCATTTTAATGCCTGGAGCTGGACTGCAGCAACGCAAGACTCGTACCATTATTGTGTATCGGCACCAGCACTGGGAACGGGAGAGAAAATGGGAATTTGGAGGGCAGATGTGTAGACGCAGATGATGCACAGCAGAAGACGGGGAGGGCCTCACGTGGGTCGTTTTCACATGACGTCGGGCATGAGATTCCCAGCCACAGGGCGGTGCGGATGAGGTAAGCCAGCCCAGCCAC
Source organism: Penicillium hispanicum (assembly GCF_028827665.1). Lineage (NCBI taxonomy): Eukaryota > Fungi > Ascomycota > Eurotiomycetes > Eurotiales > Aspergillaceae > Penicillium > Penicillium hispanicum. The sequence continues at coordinate 2,826,760 of NW_026623199.1, read as the reverse complement.
CGGCTTGCTCCCCCCCCCCCCCCTTCCTCCCGTTATCGATAAGGCGCAGCCCACCGAAATCCCAATTCTGTCGAAGCCGTCATCAAATTGGCTGTCGCTATTTGTCACATTTACTCGATCAAAGGACTCCAATCTACGCCGCGCAGGCTAGCACGGGCCCTTTCGCTTCTAGCCTTGTATAATTTTTCTCTCGTTCCTTTTTTCTGTCTACCTGCGGCAGACGGCGGATATGCCGGATACGGATGAAAATCTTGGGTGGAGGGGCTGAGGGGCATTGGGGGTGTGCAAGAAGTCGTATTGGAAAGAAGCAACGAAACGATAGCGAGGTCATGGGATCCATCGGGACCGAAAAAAGAAGAAATGTAGCCCATCCACTGCAATTGAAGTCCAATCAATAGACGCAGGCCAAGAGACCCCAAGGGCACACCGTAGCAACCTGGGGGACAACGTTGGCGGAGATAGCATAGCATCGGCGACCAACATTTTCCCTCCCGCCCCTCACCCACCTTCTTCCTCCCCCTCCCACGCTTTCTCTCCATCCCACCCTCAATTGTCTCCCACTCTCCCCTCTGCTACCAACTCTCCACAGTTAGTTCAGCAGTTCAAAATGGCGGCCAGCAGCTCTCTCGACCACCTTTCCAACCGGATGAAGCTGGAGTGGCACTCGAAGCTCAACACCGAGATGGTGCCGGCCAAGAACTTCCGCCGCACCTCCATCATCGGTACCATTGGTATGTCCTGTTAACCACCAGCCTTGCCTTCATATCGAGTCTCGATTCGTGGAGGGCAAGTCTCTCATCCGAAGAAAAATTGCCACTGACAGGCGACCCCCTCTCTAGGCCCCAAGACCAACTCCGTGGAGAAGATCAATGCTCTCCGCACAGGTACAGAATCCCGATACCCCACGTTGTATGGCGAGAACTAGACTGATTCGATTGCAGTTGGTCTCAATGTGGTCCGTATGAACTTCTCTCACGGCTCATACGAGGTTAGTGTCCCTCTATCCAGAAAGAAAACAGACGTGGAGAAGAGACATCCATTGACTCTGGCACCAGTACCACCAATCCGTGATCGACAACGCCCGCGAGGCTGCGCGTGTTCAGACTGGCCGCCCTCTGGCCATTGCTCTCGATACCAAGGGTCCCGAGATCCGTACTGGTAACACCCCCGATGACAAGGATATCCCCATCAAGCTGGGCCATGAGCTCAACATCACCACCGACGAGGCCTATGCCGCTTCCAGCGACGACAAGAACATGTAAGATTCCACCTTTCCGACAATGGACTCGGTCGGCGGCTCGAGACCGTGGGGGAATGTGTGGAGTGGAGGCTGACCAGGGCGGACGACAGGTATCTCGATTATAAGAACATCACTAGCGTGATCTCCCCTGGCAAGCTCATCTATGTCGATGACGGTATTCTGTCATTTGAGGTGATCGAGGTGGTGGATGATAAGACCCTGCGCGTCAAGTGCTTGAACAACGGCAACATCTCGTCCCGCAAGGGTGTTAACCTGCCGGGTACCGATGTAGACCTCCCTGCTCTTTCGCAGAAGGACATCAGCGACCTGCAGTTTGGTGTCAAGAACAAGGTTGACATGGTCTTCGCCTCGTTCATCCGCCGTGGTAGCGACATCCGTCACATCCGCGAGGTCCTCGGAGAGGACGGCAAGGATATCCAGATCATTGCCAAGATCGAGAACCAGCAGGGTGTCAACAACTTCGATGAGATCCTTGAGGAGACCGACGGTGTCATGGTCGCTCGTGGTGACCTGGGTATCGAGATTCCCGCCCCCAAGGTGTTCATTGCCCAGAAGATGATGATCGCCAAGTGCAACATCAAGGGCAAGCCCGTCATTTGCGCCACCCAGATGCTCGAGTCCATGACATACAACCCCCGCCCCACTCGTGCCGAGGTTTCGGACGTTGCCAACGCCGTTCTGGACGGTGCGGACTGTGTCATGCTTTCTGGCGAGACCGCCAAGGGTAACTACCCCTGCGAGGCCGTCAAGATGATGCACGAGACCTGCCTGCTTGCGGAGGTGACCATTCCTCACTTCAGCATTTTCGATGAGCTGCGCAACCTGGCTCCTCGTCCCACTGAGACTTCCGAGTCCATCGCCATGGCCGCCGTCAGTGCTAGTCTGGAGCTGAACGCCGGTGCTATCGTCGTTCTGACCACCAGGTATGTTTTGTCGTTTCTCTTTTCGTTTCACTGATTGATGAGCCTGTGTACTGACGATTCCTCAGCGGCCGCACTGCCCGTCTTCTGTCCAAGTACCGCCCTGTCTGCCCCATCCTCATGGTCACTCGCAGCGACACCGCCTCTCGGGTAAGTTTTGCAACCCCGGGTGTCCTTGGATCCCGATCAAGCGCTAACCAGAGCTTTCCAGTACTCGCACCTGTACCGCGGCGTGTGGCCCTTCTACTTCCCCGAAAAGAAGCCCGACTTCAACGTCAAGATCTGGCAGGAGGATGTCGACCGCCGCCTCAAGTGGGGTATCAACCACGGTCTCAAGCTCGGCGTTATCAACAAGGGCGACCCCATCGTCTGTGTCCAGGGTTGGCGCGGCGGCATGGGCCACACCAACACCGTGCGTGTGGTGCCCGCTGAGGAGAACCTCGGCCTGGCCCTGGAGTAAATCTGTCGCGACGCCGAATGGTGAGCCGAACGATTCGATGCTCCAATCTCTTTTTTCTTCTTGTTGATCGCCGGTGCGAAGCTGTGACACATACCTCTTCTCCTCTTTCCTTGCCACATGTTTTCTCCCTCTCCATTTGCTTTTGTTGATCCAAAGCCACATCCAGTTTCTGTTCTGCGGTCTGGACCACCGCTGTCTTCTGGGGAAGAGGTTAATGCATTGCTCATGTACATGAGACGAATTTAATGCCTTCAGTTCAAGTGCGTCATCAGCTAGCCTTCCCACCAAAATCCAATAGACCTGGAATCGCTGTACTGGGAGGTTATTGTGAGTGGAGTACGTCCTTAGACGTAGTATCTGCGTGCAAGACTGCACGTCTTGGTTGCCAACAGCTGTTATTCAAGCGTGTAGCAAGGGTCCACGACCGTATAAACTCTCATCGTAGACGGGAGCAACGGAGAGAGAACAAGAGAAAAAAGCACGCAGGCACGAGCCGGAAAAGCGCAAGCTGGATGGCGGGGCGCTACGAAAACGCGCGCCGAGTCCGAGGCCGAGGCTACTAGAGTCCCCGTCTGCGTCCCGGTTTCTGCCGATGGATCGGGTGAGCGGGAGCCATACAGTATTGGACTACAGCTGGTGAGCTTATAGGCTCCTGGCTTGGCCACGTTCGGCTACGCAGCTTCTCGGTTCCTGTCGCGGGATACTACTAGTTCAATAGTTTACCGGTTGGGACAAGTGGACACGGATGTTAAACGGCAATGTATTTCGAGGTATAGGACGGGATGACCATGTAGTGCGAAAAAGCGACTCTGCTGTCGCCAGGAAATGAAAACAAAGGAGAAAGGCATGTCTGGGATGCAGTTTTTCATTGCTTCTGCTCGAATTCCCCATACACAGTAACAGGCCTCAGCCGGGCGAACGAGTCTGTATGTGCAGTGCCTCTATTTGTACATCGTCGCCCAAGGCACTCAAAACACAAATGCACAACTGCAATCAAAAACGCAACTCTTGATCATCAATATCTTGTCATGAAGTCATAACTCGTTAGGAGGAGAGAGAAAAGGAAATAGTCGCGTACGTTGACGTCTCAGGTAGTGATTGCCTCCTGTCACTGGAGAGCATCGGCCTCTGCATTGATTCCCCTTTCATCGACGGCATCTAAGTCGATCGCGTTGTGCTCATTCTGCAGATACCGATACATTGCATTCGGTTGGAATTGGTGCCAGCAGCTAGGAGCTTGGAGAACGTATCTTGCCATTGCCTCTCGGAACCGGCTCTTGTATTCCTTCGGACTGGTCACAGTCGGACGGTTGCGACCGCCACCCGCGAATCCGCGATCTTTGATCCAGGACTCCAGCTTCTTGTCCCAGGTATAGGTGCGGATGCAGTCTATAATCCCCACCACCAGCTCGCTGCGTTGATCATCAATGGCAATCATGAGCGAATAGTCCATGACGTTCTGGCGACCCAGGAACAGGGTATCGTTCCACACACTCTGGCTTAGCAGCTTCTTCGAGTGCTCGCGCGAGAACAATGGTGTCTCGTAAATGAAGTCCACCATGTTCTCATCCAGCAGGACTTCATCGCGTTCGCCGGTGCTTTCCACTTTGCGGTTGCGCATGGAACCCTTCAAATCGAAGATGCGATTAGGCACCCGGTCATAGAAGAGGTTCTCCATCAGCAGTAAGAACCAGTTGAACTCCGTTCCTGTGACAGGATTCTTGATAATCACTTGGTAAAAGCCAAACATCTTTGCAATCGCGGAGGGGAGTTCGTGGAACAAAGCCTCGGACATGATCTGGAAGTAAGCCGGAGCGAACTTAAGGAACGCTTGCGTCTCAATGGGTGACAAAGACTTGAGGATGAATCGATCATCTAACGTCTTCAGGAACAAAGACTTGGTCTTCCCGCCCTTGGAATCCCATTTCGCGCACCGAGAGAGCGACTCGACGATTCGGTCCGCGACGCCACACTTCTTCCGAAGGGCATCAAACTGCTCAGCATAGAACACTTTGCACAGCATTTTGGCTTGGCCCTCTTGGAACTGATACTTGAGGTGAGTTCCCGTCGCCCTCAAGAGCGCGTGCTCAACTCGAGCTTCATCGGGTTCTTGGGAGTCGTCACTGGGGTTGGAGTTGTGCTCCTCCATCTCGTCGTATCGCTTTTGGATGCTTGCAAGTTTTTCCTTGTAGTCGAATGAATCTAATGCAAATGCAACCAGCGAGCTCGGCTCGTCTTCTCGCACAATGATATCGCAATCTGCGAAGACGTGGTCCATTACACTTAGAGGGTAATCAAGGGCAGTCCATCCACTAGCAGAGCGCTTGGACCAGAAATCGGTTAACATCTTCAAAAGCGTCGTACGTTCGTGTTTCGCCAGATCTTTGAAGTCCATTGACTCATCATCCGGTAGTAATTTAGCTTCTTCATGTGAGTCCACAGGACGAAGGTCCTCTGCCGTAGCTCTTTCATCATCACTAGCTCCTTCATCCTGCTCACCTTCAGACATGAGTTGGGAGTCGGTGCGGACGATGCCTTGGGGCTCGAAAGACCCTGGTGATGTCTCTTGAGCTGGCTTCTGCATGGTACCTTGATGCCCTGCTAGCTGATTGGCGAATTCATCACTTTTACGACTTGGATCGTCATGCGGCATTCGCGGTGCTGGTCGTAGAGCTTCTTCCCCATCAACTGGAGGCTCTCGTTCTTCCACGGCCTCTCTCACATTTTGGTAAACCTCCACGATAGGCTTTGAGGATGCCAGCGGGAAAGCACGAGACTGCGTACCCCGAGCAGCCCGCTGACGTCTCTCGCGCTGTCGTTCCTTCTCAAACTCACGACTCAGCTGCTCAAAGTGTCTCGCGAGGTTCGAGACATGAGGATTGTTGCGTGTCCTGGATGTTGACTGCGGGATCAGAGAGTGCCCTGAAGGAAATCGACCATTCTTAAGGGCCGTTAAACCAAGAACCGGGAACTTCCTGTCTGGTGATTTTGTTGAATCACCCCGTGTGTGATCGAGGTCGTTCGTTTTGTTTGAACCAAATTTCAACCCGCCCAGTGAGATGTTACCCAAGCTCTTCTCTCTCACAAAATGAGCCGGTTGAGATTGGGCACGAAGCAATGGAGGAGAACGTGCTTTCTCAGACCGTCGGAAAGGACCATCACTAGGTCTGGGAATGGCAGAAGGACGATTCGGCGGAGTACTTGGCGGCTCAGCGCTGCTATCTTCCTCCTTTGCCTTGATTTTGCTTGTCGAAGAAGCGTCTGCCTCTTTAGGTGGCGACGGAGGTGACTGTGTGACATTCTTGCCAATGTGCCCTTCGGCCAGTGCGTCGGAATTGGACAACGGTTGGTTCAGAGGCGAGTCCGAATCTAGAGGTGTTTGCTCCGATTGACCAGAGGGAACTGCCAAGTCAAGATGTCGAACTTCTTCTTGGGCGACGGCTTCATCTTGGGGGGAGGCTCTCTTGCCATTGACAGCGTCAACGCCCAAAGCAGATTCTTCAGCTGGAGCAGGAAGTACGGGTAGCTGAGCCTCTTCTCGTGATGCTTCGCGGTGCTTCTTGCCCGTGTGCTCCTCAACAACAGAAACCAGAACATTTTGAGCCTTTTCAGGGGAAAGCGTCATGCGCCGCATCATTCGTGGCTTGTCGCTTTCCTGCGTGGTCTGGTCTTCTATATCATTGGAAGTTTGTAGGGAATCTTCCGAACTGACGGATGTTGCATCTCTGTCAAGGAAGATTTTCTTGATCTGGAGGGTTGCCAGTCGCCTGATGTCCTTCTCTGATGGGAAGAAACTCTGCTCGAAATCCGCAAATATAGTATCCCATTCGACGACCTTTTCTTGGACAGAACGAAGGACTTGATTCAGAGGTATTACCTCCCAGTAGCGAGAGCCAGAGTACTTGTCCTGAAGTTGACGTATCAAGGCAGCATGATCCTCGTTTGCTTTCCTGACCAGATTCTCAACCTCCTTTTTGCATTCGTCTAGAAGCTCAGGAACAACGCTTTCAACATTAATGCCCTTTAGACGAGCATGGACCGACATCATGAACTTGCCGAGACGTTGCTCGGTCCGCGTGAAGACTTCATTCCTCAGTCTCAAGTCGTTGTCAACTTTCCAAGTGACGCGAGGCCGAGGAACAATGATCTCTAGGAGATGAATCGTATCGTACTGGATGCGAAGTGCAACGTCTTTGAAGCCAAAATAACGTAAGTGATCCCGCTGGAGATCATGAGGACACACCCCTGCACGAGCATGCAAATTTCGGCCCCAAAACGAAACCTCCAGGTATTTACCGAATGAGTACTTCCATGTGTTCTCGGACATTGGCATCACTTGAGTTTCGTTGCCACAGATCTTGCAGCAGCTCCACATGAGAACAGTGTCCTGCAGTCCCCTAAGCTTCGAGGGATAAGGCTGGACCAGAACACTGATTTGGGCATCTCCATGAACGTATTGGCGATGATGTTCGAACATGCGCTTTTCACAGCCGTTGGAGGTGCAGACGGCATTCGCTGTATGACACAGGTCCTCAACATATTGCCCAAGGGTGCAATCTGGCTCGAATATCGTATCATCCCCATGCTCGTTGTAGAACTCCAAAGCAAAGACGTCAGGTCCAGAACATGGAACCGATGTTGTAGTGCACACAAGACTGTAGAGAACGACGATGTTTTGATGGGCGTATGGGTCGAACATGATTCCATTTCCTGCCACATAGGCTTCCCATTGACGCTTCTGGGTTGAATAGTGGTAGAGGACTCGGTCATATTCTGCATCATGAGCTGCACGGAGCACCTCTTTGACCTTTGGGGGAGCATCGTGCGGTGAGTCATGGACCATTTCAGGAGTAATAAGAATGAACTTCTGTGGTTTAGCTTTCTCCTCTGCGCTCTCTTCAGAGTATCCGTCTTGGTCGCGGAGACTTTTCAAGTACGCCAGTCGGCGTTCCATCTCTCTGGTCCGCATGAGGAGATATGGAGGCTCAAACTTGACGAAAGGCGAAGCAGACAGAATTTTCGTTTGGTGGTCATGGACCATGTTGTCGTAGTACGTCGGCATAGGGATGTTATCCGGCACCTCAATGACACCGGCAGCGATCGACGCTTTACCGTCTGAATCTTCGATGCCTTTCTCGCTAAGTGTCTGAGATCCCGCTGCATCCGTGGACGAAGGATTATTGTTGTTGGAGCCCATATGAAGGTTGACTTTCTGTTCTCCCTCGCAGGTGATTTTCTTTGTATCGTTGGTTGATGATGTTGGAAGCTTCGCGAATTCGTCACGCATCACACAAGTTTCCAAACGTAGGTTGTAGACAACGTAGATCATGAACTCCGTGATTCGTTTGACCTTTCCGAGGATTTCTGCGTTGCCACCTCGCAAGACAATTGTACACCCTAGCTCTTTCGGACAACCAGAAACGTACATGTACGTCTTCTTTCGGCCATTGTGAACGTATGTTTTCACGTCAAAGCTGGTGCAGTCGCTATGTATGGTAGTTGTCAAAAGCTTGTCCATCGACGTGACAATTCTGGTTTGCGTACAGCGTGATACAGCCTCGAGGACAGACGGTTTGACATTGTACGCAGTCGCAATGCCAACTCGCTCAAGAAGATCTAGAGCGAGACCGGAGACGTTGTTCTCGACAAGGAGCAGGTTTGGTCGTAATGCTGCAATTCGGCTCACGAGATTTTCAAGAAACTCACGCTCCTGTCGTATGACGGGTTCCAGACTCATGAAGTGTTGTTGTTGGCGAGCGTATTCGAGCGGAAATGTGAGGATAAGAATATTTGGATGCAAAATACTTCTGGCCATGCTCTTCAGTGCCAAATTCTTGGTGAATACTAGCCCTGATACGTAAGAAGTGTCGCCAGGACGCCCCCCGGGTATCTTCTTCACTTTGACGTAGTGGCGAATATCCATATCATCACCACGTTGGACATCAGGGTCGACCTCATCCGCTGCCTTCAAAAGGATTGGCATAAGAGCACTTTCCCAGCTGCTGCCATTTGGAACAGACGATTCAGTTAAGAGCTGGCCCAGAAGCCTCTGGACATGCTCCAAGCTGGCTTTGTTGAGCTCAACAGGGGGTGCTTCTGGCCCCCTCATTGACGAGCTGCGGGTGCTCTTGAATCCCGTCTGGTTAACACCATTGTGAAATGACAGCCCCCCCAGAGATAGATCATGCGGAAACATGATTCCTTTTGACCCTCTGGGTGATTGACGATGTATGCTGCTTGTCACGCTGAGGGTCCGGTGACGAGAAGACCGTGGTAGATTGACTGCTCTGGAGCTGCTAATGCTGGCCTCGTCAACATCCCGCCCAGCTTGGCTAAGACTGGGGACACTTCGATCCCCAAATGCGGATCTGCCTTTCTTCATAGTGGCAGCAAGTAACCCGCCGAAAGTGGCCTTTTCGTTATCACCGCCGCTCTTAGAAAAATGACTTTCGGAAACCGCAGACAATAGACCAGGCTGCTCATCCCCGCTTGATGCATCATCTGAAAGATACTGAGCGAGATCGGGGTCAATGATATTGTCTTTGTGAAAGGCCGGAAGTCGAGACTCAGTGCTGAAGTCATCCCCGTGGCGACGCTGGAAGGGCGCTCGATCCTCGTGGTACGGCTTGAAACCCCGGATGTACTGCTGACGTGAGGGATGCCGTTTATGGCTGATTGAGTGTGGCCTACCTCCCATCGAAGACCTTAGAGATCGCGAAGAGGTAGGTCTTGTCAAAGGACGATCGGGATTTATTTCGAGAACGGCCGAACGATTGTGGCCCTCGCCTGCACGTCGAGTTGCTGGAATAGCCATTGTCGGGGTCTTGAGGACATGCTCGATCGATTGAGACACCATGGACGACGAATCATCATCTTCCACGGAGGGGCGAGAATTACCCCAGTTGAGCTCAGAAACTCGAGGGTTCGTGATGATGGGGCTTTGCTCGCTATCAGAGAACTCAGAAGAGTCATCATCATGCGCATTGATCATTGCCTCGCAAGGCTTGCAAACACGGATGGAGCCCGGCTGTCCAAATCGGGTCCCGGGGATGAGAAGCGTGCATTTTGAATCGAAGATTTGACCGCAGGTGCGACAATGATGTTTCCTGCGAAAGGTCGTAAAAGGCTCTCCGCAGTAAAAACAGTCCTTGGCGTTTTCATCCCGCATCCAGAAATCTCTACTCAGCAGTTTACTTCGCAACTGCAGAAGAACGCTATCACCTTCCACAACTGGTGGTAGATCATCCTGAGGGGCTTGTCCGGTGACACTTTCAACGTTTGTATTTAACGGCGGTAGAGAAGGCGCCGTAGTACTTGTCTCAGCTGTGGATGCTCGTGATAACACATAACCAGGAAGCCGGTTTCTGTTAGCGGTCGGGATCGAGTTTTCACTTGTCTTCGCAGGCACGGAGGGTCTTGAAATTTCACTGAATTCCGTATCTTCACGAGATACTGGAGCCACGCCAATCGGAGACGGCTCTGCACGGGAGATACCTACTTCGGCAGGAGCGACAGTAGCCTTTTGATGATTATTTGACCCAGAGATCGGCGCAGCCTGCTCTTCGTAGGCAAAAGACATTCGGGAGTTGGATCTACTTTCATGAGGTTGGGGAAGTGCGTCATGACTGGGTTCGGTGTGCTTCAAACTTCGCGGTATCCCAGGTTGAGGTAAGCTATCTGGCAGTCTCGGTTTGTCTGACGATACGGAGTTCCTCGACTGATTGTCGGAAATATGGCTAGGCAGGTCACTGCCTTCCAGCGGATCTTGATCTTCGTGTAGACTTTCTTGTGTCTTCGTAGACAACACCGGTGAATGGAGTAGATTCTGGCTAAGCGCAGAAGATGTTTGGCTCATGGATGTGTCCATGGGACCATCCCTGCTGCCGATACTTGCAGAATCTGCTTTCTTTATCCCCGGCGTGGGAACATTGACAGAGCTGCTCCTAGAGCGGTGCTCCTGACTGACAGTATTCACGTGGATTTGGGTGATTGCGGGATCTACTGCAATAGAGCTCCCACTGGGTTTGGCCAGTGGTGCAATACTGGACTTCATGACCGGCGAGGCCGAGACAGACGTCTTCGAAGATATGCTGGCGCTCTTGGATGATTTTTTGGAGTTCTTTCCCGCGTTGGGCCGCGGTGCAGCGTCCTGGCCATTTTGAAAGCTTGTCACCACTGGTGAGTGTAGTCTCGAGCCCTGCGACGAGTCGGGGTGTGACGGAGGGTAATCTGCGGTGCCCCCCGCTGTATCTGAGACCGACTTCGTCATTGAACGCTCTGTCGGCGGGCTCTTAACGCCGGGACTCTCCATGGAATTTTTGTCTGTTGTCTTTGCCGCACCGCTCACGATGTCTCTCATGCCCCCAACTGAGGTCCTAAAGCGGCTATACAGCCCACTCAGACCACCTTGCAACTCCTCTGACAATACTTTATCATCCACCACTGATGCCGGGGCTGGTGGACTGGTGAAATCGTTGAAGTGCGTCAGTGAGTCGGACTGGTACGCCGTAGTATGGATTTGATCAAGAGCTGCATTCATGTTTTCTCGTTCGGTCTGGGTCGTGGCGAGGGAGGATTTAGACCCACGCCGTCCGAGTGGAAGAAACCCAGACGACGCGGAGGGGCTGGAGGTTGTATGTGACTTCTGCTCCATATGTGTGCTTAGTTGCGATCAGGCCGAAAGCTCGTGAAGCTCGTAGATCATCTCCGCACAGAACGTGGGTGACACTAAGAACCTGTCATTCGGGGGGAAAGGTGTAGTGAGCACTTGGACTTGGGCATGACATCCAGCTCTATGAGATGTCTCACGTTAAACTCGAATGAAACAAAGAACCAAGCAAGCGATGCGAACGGAGAGAGATCGCCCTTGCTCTCCGCAGCGGCCCAATGACGTGGTAGTGCTGACTCAGCGGGCGCGTCCGGGTGCGTGGCTTATCAGGTCCTATCAGCTCCCGAGGTCGTTTTCGCTCCTCGACAAGTCGCGGAATCAACAGCGACTGCAATCGCCAATGATCGGTACTCTCTGGCGGCAATGACTGCACCAGTGATCCATTCCCTCTGCAACCAAGCTGGACCCTCATGATGAAGGTGGTGTCACACTGGATCGCGACCTTCGTCGAGCAGTGTCTGTCGTCTTACCTAAACGAGGCTAAACAGCCTGGGATTGAAGTGGAAGACGATGGCACCGTCTTGAGTTTCAGTAGCGAGGGGCGCGCAGAAAAGGTCCTTGTCGCAGAAGTATATCGCACTTTCGACCTTGTCTCGAGATTCGTAACGCTAATTTCTTATCTACTAGTGGGGTCGAGAGCGTGAGTGCGGCAGGGCGGTTTTGATGGATTCAGACAACCAGATCGAAGCAATTATCTCCTCGGCAGCATTGTCCGCGTACAACATCGAAGTATCCCAGCCACAATCTGTCGAAACTGGACCCAAGAAACGCCGCATCGAGCTGGTAGATTTTAGGCTGATCTTTGCCTACTCAACACCCACACCTGACGTGCGCCTTCTCATCAATCGCTTTCGTGTCGACTGGGATATAGGCGAGGTCAGATTTGTGCTTACGAAGAAACTCCGGAAGAACCAGGCCGTCAAGGCTATGCTAGATAGAGCACACCAGGAAACGCAAACTCTACGACAACCTGCCAAACCGGATCAAACAAGCCTATCCACCAGGTGCTTTGGGCCCGGAGACAAGCAGCTTCGCCCGTCAAATATCGCTCAAAGCAGCCCGTTGAATAATCAGGGGTCCCAGCAGTTCTTTTCTCAACTTCCGTCCCATGATCAGGATACGACGGATCACAGCTTCAGTGCAGGCCCCCCTCGATTCAATGTGTCATCTGAGCTGCTTCAACACCTTGGGCCATCGTCTCTATCTAAGCTGAACAGAACCTCACAGGCCACTCGACTGGTCCAAGATGATAAAGATGGGAGTCAACCCCGTTCGAAAGACTCTTGTTTCGGTAATGTCAGTCCTGTGACAAATGTGACGGGTCAAAGGCCGGTTGAGCCTGCCACGGAGGAAGCAGCGGTGACGTTTGGCTCCCAGAATTCGAGTCGAAAAAGTTCTATCTCATCTCAAACAAGGAATGCAGCTGCTGTCATTAGCAGCTCGGAGATGCTAGCTTCTCAACCACTGGAAACTCAAAGCCATTCACATTCCAGAAATGCCTTCCTTGGGAGCCGTGAAGTCAGTCAGGAGCAATATCATGAGACACACGAGTCTTCCACCAGGAAACGACAACGTGATAGCACAGATGTACTATCAGACCCAGATGCCGATGAGAGTGGAGGGGCGGGGTCCATAAGCACATCTCCGTTGAAGAAAAAGCAGCGCACTTCCGTTATGCAGCAGCTGTCGATCGATGGGTCTGAGGCTGGCAGGGTCGGGAATGGGACGACGGGCTCATTGCCATCTGAGCCTCCGGACCATGGTGCTGCTTCCAACGCTGCGCCTGACTCCACGCCGGCCACGGTCAACCCTTGGGAAGGGCTTACACATATCCCAGCGCGATATGTCACTATCCCCAGGGATCAGGCAAAACTTCTCGATGAAAATATGCGCTGGATTCCGCCCAACACAGGAGAGTCGATGCCTCTAGGACATGTACCGCCTTTCTTGCTCACGCAATGGAACCACGTCGCCCGCAGACGGAATCGGTTAGCTGAGGAAGTCAGAGCGGTGCCCGAGAGACCTATCACCCCAACGCAGGAGACTATTGCTTCCTCTCAACCCGAAGAAGATTCCCCTGGGACCATACTTAGCCCTTGGGAACCTAGCCCGCCTCGGTCCCAGAGCCATGGCCGGCTTTCTCTCCCACCAGATAGCAGCCCCATTAAACAGCCAAGCTTCACAAGGAGAGACCGAACATCGCTGCCAGGCACTGACAGTAATATTAGCCAACCAGTGATCAATGCTCACCCCAGAGATGCCAACGACTCTCACAATGCATCTCAGCCCGAAGAAGTTAACGCATCACCCTCTCAAAACATTTCCAAAGCTCCCTTGGCTGAAGGTTTTCAATCCTTGCGGGCAACAAATCAACGCACGGAAAGCCCCGCACCCTCTACCCAAGACTCCGTGAATGGCACGGGGGCCCATGAAAGAGAAATGGTCAATAGAAATCCATTGAACGCACATGAGAATCCACAATGTGAATCTCCAGGCTCTTCGAAGGAAATTTTGCCTATGTCTCTGAATAACCCGGAGTCTACAGCAGTGTCTCGGGAGATTGATTCTGATGACGATGATCCGATGGATACTTCTATACCTTTGCCACTTGGAGGTAGCTGGCCAGAGCCTACACAATGCAGTCAGGCAGACCAGGAGATCGCAAGCTCGGGACACTCTCTCCCGAGGACGAATAGGGAGCATGTCCAAGTTGCGGAAACTCCTGTGATCGGTAACAGTTGGCGACGGAACAGCAACCTAAATGGAGGGCAAACTGGACATGGCCTTTCTAATGTGCAAATGTCCTCATCTCCGGCTCACAAAACCTCTTCACAATCACGGATCCTCGACACATATCCTTATCATGGCAGCCACGAGAAGAGTCAGTCTTCCCATGGAGAATCTAATTTCCCAGGGCAGAGTGCAGATAACGGGTTACTTCCGGTTGATGTCCAAGGGACACAAGCTCAAGTCAGCAGCATGAGCTCACAATCGCAGTCGCAATCCCAGGATACTACGCAGCAATCAAACTCGGACGTTGTGCTTGACTCCTCGACATTAGCCAGACGCCGCGTTGAACTTTGTCTCTGGGGACCATCTTCTCCTGGCAAACCGTCATCTCCCAACTTCGCGACCTCTAATGTCCCACTTTTGCCCCAGCCCAATGAGTCAACTCGGGAGCCCGTGGACTCCTCACGGGTTTCTTCTTCAGATCAATCTAAATCTGCTATTGTCATCCAGGGTCAGTCTCCGTTCACGGGCTCCAAAGCACCCCTGCTGGAAGGGAAAGAACGGGGCCAGGTCCTTTCATACACCCAAAGCGCAAGCCTAGTGGCTCGCCGCCAAGGCTTCATCAGCAACCCAGGGACACTAGCCGAAGCACAGGAAGTGTACAAGAAATTTTGCAACGACTATTCAATCTATACCGGAGACTTCGATCATTTTACAGAGCTTTGTGCAAGATTGAAGGCTGTCCGGGCGGACGGTCAGTTGCAACGATCATTCTTGTGGGATGATTTTATCATCATACACCTGCAGGAATATCCATATCACATTGAAGAATGCAGGTCGCAGGACACGAAGATGCTGGAATATGAGCGATATTTCTTGATGAAGGTCGACCGGCCAGTATTCAAGAAGCGAAGCTTGACAGCCCGCGGTATTGACTTGGTCGCGTCGCAATTCAGTCCATCTACTTCATCTTCCTGGGATGCCAGCCATTCAGACCTTTTAGCCTCAACAGCGGCTCCAAATGAACCCGCAAGCGCGACTTCCTTCACAACTAGTCTGGTTGAGCAACTTTCAAACTTCCATGCGCATTCATTTCATGATGCCTCCCAAAACGATCATCCCAACAATGCCACCCAACTTACGCCCGACGTAACACGAACGATGCGTGACTCTGTGCTGATCAAGCGAGAGAGGTCAGAACCCACTCTCAACGAGATAGTGGCAACGCAGACTGCTCGAATGAGCGCCCCTGCGGATGGCACCATCCCATTTAACGTCGAGTCAACCATGGATTCAGATGCAGCCCTTGATACCTTTAACACGAATCGCACCCGTGAAGACTCCAATGTTCTCAACATGGAAGAAATCCAGGAAACCGACACAGAAGACAGCCGCCATGAAACCGCCAGCATTGAGCTGGGCGACGAGACTTTCGTCTCAAACAGACCGCTATCCCATTCAGTGGACCGTCCAGAAGAAGAGGCCGAGGAGGAAAGCGCGAATGAGAACTGGTTCCTTTCGCTGCGCCACATGCGTCCAGTGGGTCCTGTCTGGTCCGATGACCCCCAAACGCCATTCAAGCGCTGGGCTCTAGCCGATCAGAACGTACTAAGTGAGCGCGTCTATCATCGCGGCGGCGCCAATATTCTTGTCGATGCGAATGGCGTGATTCGACGGCCAATTCACCGATGACAGACGCCAGTGATTATCGTCTCGTCTCGTTCTTCTTTCTTATCGGCTCCTTCGCATGTGTCTGCCACCAGCACGCGGGCGTCAGGACAGAATCACAGGGCAACTCAAATCTCTAAACAAGGACACGAATCGTACTGATTCTGTCCAATATGGCTTCCACCCTGCATTTCAATTCATGTAACTATATTATTCCACGCATTCGCTGATAATTCACCAAGAGCTCCCCATCTACCACTCCTTCGACTATTTAGCCAGCTCTTTTTAGTCCATAGGTACCCAGCCCCCAAGCCATTCAAAACTACATAGGTATAGTCCCAGTCCATAAAGGTTGCAGACTGATCAGTCCCGCGCAATCGAGCCCGGGGAAGAATTAAGATCGGCAGCTGACGCTTACCCCAACTACGTATATACGTCAGTTCTCAAACTCGCAGTGGAGTTCATGACCTATTGATATCTGGCTCCTTTGGAAGGACCTTCACTCAGCTCGCAATGGCTTACATTTCCAGTACTACAGAAACAATGGCCCCTAGGCATGGATTCGACGCGTTCGAAGGCCACTCGATGATGGGGAGGCGGTGCGAGCGGACTCCACAACAGAATGGAGGTCACACTACTGAATCCAGTAGTACGTGCGACGCAGCTGCCACTATTCTAAGTTAGATAGAGCCTCAACCAGAGCGAATCTTGCTGGCACCATTGCTCTTCGCGGGGAATGGGGAATTGGAGAGTATGTCCCTAAATACTCCTGGCAAGAAAAAGTTTGGGTGGACGGAATAATATACTTTGGCGTTTACAGTTGAGCACAGTTTGATTCAGGTAGACATAAACAAAGCCATACTTGAAGCGGAGGAAATAAACTCCTTGAAGGATGTGTTTTCAGAAGATTTCTTTTTGGTGTCAATCTGCTAAAAAGCCAAGTCATTCCTCTGATGTGCAGAAGCAATCGCCATAGAACCATATACAAATGCAATTTGGCCAGGAATATCCATCCTTGAGCGCTGTGCAGGCATTAGGTCATCAGAAAAGGAACGGTCGTTAAAACACATGCAACGAAGCAAGAAATCTGCCGCCCTCCATATCACAAGATCACGAGAACGCCATGGTATCACCAGTATAGAACGCTTCACGAAGGATGGACACAAGAAAATAAAATAAAAAATAAAAAGATTTTCCGTTGCGCCAGTCGTTTAGACGTGGCGGAAGGGCTCGTAAGAGTTGGTTCGATGGTTGGTGTTGGTCATGGGGTATGCGTTGCCGTGCATGGGAGGCGGGTAGGAGGTGTGGGCAGGGTATGGCTGGGCAGAACCGGCACCAATAGGCTCGTAGGTGTAAGGAGCCTTCTCGGCAGTAATGCCACCCCGGTTGTTACGGTTGCGGTGGTTGTAAGGAGAGCGGCCGGAGCAGCAGCACACGCTGAAGGTCCAGAACAGAACCCCAGCCAGGGAGAAGACCACGGCGAGCCAAGTGGCCGCGTACATATTCTTACCCATGGAGAGCTTGATGCCATAAGCCTCGAGAGTCTTGCCCGCGGCAGACCTGAAGATGGAGAAGAGGACCGTAGAGGTCACCGAGGCGGCGGTAGTGAACAGGAAGGCAAGAACGGCGAACAGAGTGGTAACGCAGCTACCCCAGCGGCTGCAGATAGCGAACACACCAACCACCAGCTCAACGATGGTGGTGACAAAGGCGATCATGTAGGCGATGAACATCCACTTGGAGACGGACTTGTACACCTTCATGAGCTTGTTGTAGTCATCGGGTAGGTCGTCCTTGATGCTTGTGCTGTTGTCCAGGCCCCAGACCTTGAGTGGGTCAAAATAGAACTCCGACTTGGGGCTGGAGCACTCGTCCGTGGTGTACTTGTTGTTCGAGATATCGCCATCACAGTAGCCCCAAAGACCGATGGAGTAGAAATCCTTCAGGGTGCTGTCTTTCTGCAGGTCGCTGATGAGGTTCTCGACCTCTTCCGAGGTGACGCTGGTGATGTGGAACTTGTTGAGAATGGTCTCCACTTCTTCCGTTGTTTTCGAGCCCTGGCTAATGTTCTGGAGGTTGACTCGAATAAAGTACAAGTTATCCAAAGTACTGGAACTGGCCTTGGTGCAGCCCAGTCCCACCATGACAATGCAGATGAGTGCGGCAATGGTGAGAACGTAAGGCGTGAAGATACACGCGACGCGACCGGCTTTCCCCATGATGGATAGATGAGAATTGGTTGATTTGGGTGGATGAGGATGGAGCGAGGGTGGATGGTTAGGAAGGGTGAGAGAAGAAGATGTCAGCTTGGGGGCAAGGTTGGGTTTTATCCTGGCATGATCGGCATCTCACTTGAGTGTACAGCCTCGCGAATAACACTAGCAACGACGACCTCCAGCCTCCCAGAGGCGCAGTGATGGCACGCACCAATCAGCAGGCAGCATGTGACTCCACTGCCCACGCCACGTTGGTTTCTATTCGTGTCGACGCTAACCTGTTTAGGAGACCAGGGCTCGCGTTGGATTGAAAATATCTTTGTCCTGAATTATTCAATAATATCTTAATATCATGTCTGGGATTACGCGGTGGCCCGATATTTACTGTGTACTAACTAGCTGTAGCCGTGATATCTCCATGGACGTTAGGCAGATACTTGGATGTAACACACCAGGAACCCTTCGCGACACGAGGGTCATGCTGGTGGATGATCTCATCTGCCCCCTTTCCCTTTCTCTCTCTCTTGTACACCCAGCACAGTCATCAGAACTCCCCTCAGAAATCAATGCCAATTCAAACAGGGGTTACATGACGGAGCAAGTCTACATAGTGCCGAGCATATCCCATGGTCGAGCGCAGGATCGCCATACCAGTGGCCCCAATCGGGCCACCCTTTCCCCCCGCTGCCTCGTCATCCACCCTTTTCCAGCCCTGTGGGCCGAAAGGGATTTTTCACTCGCCTTTCCCGCGTCGAGTAAAGTCGTGGACGCTGGCCCCGCCCTGCTCGACTACGTAATTCGCTGCGCCTGACTTCCAGGCTTCTTTAATCCTCGCTTGGCACAGATGCCGTTTTCCGCGTCTCCTCCACCCTGGATCTCTACTGACATCCCTGCCTTGCGCTGTCGTTTCTAAATATACTGTTTTCAGATAAACTTTTTGTCCTGGGGCTTGCACTCTGCTGACGAGCCTCAGGGTACCGAACCATGGGTTGAGTGTCGAGGTGTATATATGTTGTATACGCATTTGCTTCTCGAGCGGCGGTGAAAATCTTGCGTATGCACCAGCCACACGCCACGACATGCATAAGTGCCAAGTTCAATGCTGTGGCCACCGGCATACTGATCTAGGTAGCAAGGAACCTCTAGTTGATCTGTCAATTCTCTGAGATGCGAGAGACATCGCAATGCGACAGGGTATCTACGTGATATATCTAAGGAAATAAATAGTGTGGAGGGGACCCAAGATAATTCAAAATTCACAACCATCATCATCAGCAGCTGCACTGTAAGAAGTCGGCAAGACTGATTTAAAGCTCAACTAACCCATGCCATTTTCAGACCGGAGATCCAATAATAATACATTGCCATGGGCGCTGCAGGCAGGCAGCAAGAATACAAGCAGTTGCGCCCGAGGTCATGCTTTGTTTTAAATTCTGGTTTTGAGTCTTTCAATGGTTCGTGGCGCATAGCTGCCGACAAAGATGCGTCGACACATTCAGCGCAGAATTATTGGTCTATTTGCCTAGTATAGCAACTGCTCAAAATATCAGACCAGATGCCTATCGCGGGTTTCTTGGTAGTCGCTCAGCATGGACTTTTATGTGCATTGTTTTTGACTCGGCATTGGGTCAGCGAGATATGGTATCCATGATGCTGTGCTCTCTATATACATTCACGTTGCCAGCCGTCGCGTCGTCATAAGGGTCCAGCAGTGTCTCATCGCAAATCGACTTCTAGCAACTCCATACCCACACCACAGATCACAAGCTTGGCCTCTGTCTTGTTGCATGAAGCCGAGGAGTCTTCTGGTTGGTCCTTCATAAGCACCAAAGATGAGATATCTGCCACAGAACTATATCTATCCAGCAGCAACTCAACGTTGAGGCCGTCGGTGTCTGGTTGTGAGGGTTCCACTGTGATGGACCAGATCTTCAATCGGTGATCATTGCCAGAAGTTGCCACTGTTACCTTATTGACAGCCGAGGCAAGGGGTTGACTTTTTTGGTGCCTGAGAACCTTCAAGGCTGTGACCGAGGCTGCATGGGCGTCAGGAATTGAGATTGTGGCCACATAGGGGTTTGTATTGGTGGGGGTTGTCTTCACAAGAGACACTGAGAAGGAGTTGTCGTCGCCACTAGCCAGGATAACAGTGGCAGTATCGGAAAGAGAAACCAGCTCCATCCCCTTAATGCTGTTGGAGTGGATCTGATACCGGTTCTCATAGGTGATCGCGCCTGGCGAGATATTGAGGCCTTTGAGTGGGCTCCTGACTTTCAGAATGGACGAATTGATGGAGTAAAAGTTTTCCAAGGTGCTGGTCAGATCCCAGACAGTAACGTATCCATCGGTCGCGGCTGTGGTCAGGTTGATGGAGGCGTCTTTCACTGTAAAGTGCGCTTGAGTCAAACAATTCGTCATATATTTCCCCCTCGCCAGAAGGGTGATTTTGTAGTCATCAGCTGGTGAGAAATGCAATATCTAAAACGAATCAGTCATCTCATTTTCAGGATGGAAAGAAAGTTCTTCCCTTACCCTGATAGTGGAGTTAGACAAAACCAAACACAAGAGGAACGCCCGACTGGAGTCATGTTCCTCGACGTCCACGACATCAAAACTCGTTATCCGGAGTTCAGACTTAGGATCATCTTTTGGACCCGTAGCCACCAGGACAGTAGTGATACCGAAAGAAGGAACCGAGCCCACTTTCCATACGTAGAACTCTTCGTAGGCAGCGCTAGTGAACAGATATTGTCCATCTTTTGACCAGCTGACTTGCTGAACCCCAGATATGTGTTTTTGCAGAACGCGGACGGACTCGAAGGATCCCCATGGACCGGCATTCTGTGGCGAGGGTGCAAAGATCCGCACTATGGTATCTTCTGCACCGGTAGCATACAGTGGTTGCCGCCCCGGAATAGGGTTCAAGCCTTCGGCCGTTTTGATTTCTCGCCCGTGACCCCCTGCTCGAAGGGTGTGCTGGAGATCGGTCGGGACCTGCAAGGTTCGCAGATGAGACTTCTCTTTCCAGACCACTAGAGCACGAGAATCGTTTCTTGTGTTTGGGTGGAAACTCCATGTTCTGCGGGCACCCCCAGAGGGGATTGATACAATATCTGCTTGCTTCGACTCGTTCCGTAGGACAAAGGCCTGGGATCTGAATCCGTAAAGCATCAAGTCGCCCGTAATCTCATCATGGTAAAAACCTTCAATGGGGCCAGCAAGTGCAGATGATGTTTGATGCACCGTTTCAAGGGAGACCTCATCGCCATGTCCACCGACCCTGACTTCATGGACACAGAATGTCTCATCTCTTCCGCTTGTAAGTACGTACTCAAGACCCGCCGAAGAAGTATCTGTTAATACTTTGATGTGGGTAGTCCCCTTCCGGTCGTGCACATATCGCTTGACTGTCAGAGGCTGTGGAGACAGACCAAGGCTCCCAATTCGGTACACGGCCAAACAACCCTGTTTAGACCCAAGCATCACGTACTCGCGGTTCAAAAGGAAGGAGGCAGAAGAGACCGCAAATATCGGGACTGGCAGCGTTAATGTGAAGATCTCAGTTTGCGGGGACTCGGTAGTCCACCCTGAAACAGTCACCAAGGTCGCCCGATCATTTGTGGGATAAGACACAATGAATGAAATGCTCTCAGACGGGGCATATGAACTGTCTGTGTTGCTTTCTAGCACAAATAGCCGCAGTAGCCGACTGCCAATGTCCACCAGTTCGGACACTGATTTCGTGCTGTGGTTGTACAGTCGGATCCGACCTTGAGCATTGCCTATCAATGCCAGTCCCTGACGAGGAAATCCAGCGATGGTTACAAATGAGCGGAGATCTTCTATGACGCAGAGAGTCTGCCAAGTAACATTGACATTCTCCCCAGAGCTGACATTCCCGATCTGGAGCTCCCCTTTCGTAGCATAGCCAATGAGACAGTTTGGTGCGACAAACGCGAAGTCTTTCAACTCATCAGACTCTGAACATTTTGAATGTCTTGGATTCGCTGCTCCTTGATGCTCCATCAGCGGGGAGTCGGATTCGTCAATTATGAACCTTTTGAGTGCGCCGTCAGCACCGCCAGTGTAGACCACAGTCTCTTCGCCACGGCTGAAGAGACCAAGTGACCAAATATGTTTCCCAGAATGCCGGTGTAGCAATTTTCCATCTCGCAGCTGGTATGCTGTGGTTCCAGATGATGACGTCTCCCAATGCAAATCCCAGAGTACACAGCTGCTGTCCTCTCCATGGGTCACCAAGCCCATCATACAGGAGTCATGTTTCTTGATTGGACGGAAATATACATTCCAAATGCGAGCAACATGTCCAAAGGCCTTTGCAACACACGACTCAGAACGAACGCCAGATTCGTCTGCAGTAACACCGAATCCAGTGGTCCGGAGCTCAAAGCCATCGGTGGAATACGCAGAAGGGTCTTGTGACGTTGTATGCTCACAGTCAGAGATGTCCCAAATACGAACAGTTCTGTCATCGCTGCAGCTCGCCAGGAGCCGACCAGATTGTCCACCATTGAGGGAAGGAATTCTGGATGAGATTTGCACTCCAAATATTGAACCATCATGGCCGGTGAAGAAATGATGAATAGAACCGATAGCAGCAGCATTGGATGACCTATTGCTGTCTATGAAGCAAGACCAGACAATAATCTCCCCAAACACGGTACCAGCCGCAATGAGCACATGTGAGGTGGAAATTGCAACCAAGTCAGCTGCATACAAGATCGACTTGACACTTGTTGCTAGTTGATAGATGAGAATATCGGTTTGATGCTTGAGCGATTTGCTCTGGACAAGCTTTGAGCTCAGAAGAGCATTATTTGCCGTAATCCAGTACACTGTATCAGGCTGGTCCGCGACAGCGGTGCACCCGCTCATAATCCAGTCCGGAGCGAGAAACTCGGCACTAGAGGGTGTTAATGTGACGGCATGGCCAGAGCTCAAATGAAGATCAATCACTCGCAGGGATTGACCACCCCATGCCATGACTTGGACGTGGCTTGATCCATTCTCATGATGTCGCTGAGAAAGTGTGATGAATCCATGTACATTGTTCCGTCGGAAAGCTTGAACTTGGGCCAAAGCATCACCGGTGCGGTCATCAATGACCCGCAGAAAGGGACCCTGGCCTTGAACAACAAACTGGCTATGGCCCAGATCCAAGGGCTCTAGCGCAGTTATCGGGATACAGATATCCACATGCTGCAATTTTGAGTCAGCCGGGACATAATGCATCTAGAGTTTCTTCGGCCACACCAACCTCAAGCGAAAGGGACATCTTCTGCGGGCTCTGCTGATCTGCGAGCAGAAGTACCCTTTTCGTGCGACCAAGGAAAGTGCCACTCGACTGATCAACAATCCACCCGTCCCAGATTGCACTTTTTCTTCATCGCAACTTCAAATGCAAATCGCGATTATCGAACCGTCCCCGCGCTAATCCCCAAGAGGCATTAATGGTTCACGTGACCGCGCGCCGCCCAACGCGGGCGCAGCAACGCAGTTGAGTCTCACCAAGTCGAGTGAGCCGGGCTCACCTCACCTTTCTCCCACTTTGATGCTTTCTCCTGCCCAATCGCCATGGGTGTCACCGGCCTCTGGACGGTGGTGCAGCCGTGCGCTCGACCCATCAAGCTCGAAACCCTCAACAAGAAACGGCTGGCTGTGGACGCGTCCATTTGGATCTACCAATTCCTAAAAGCTGTTCGCGACAAAGAAGGGAACGCTCTACGTAACTCACACATTGTCGGATTCTTTCGCCGAATATGCAAGCTCTTATACTTTGGGATACGGCCTGTTTTTGTGTTCGATGGTGGTGCTCCGACCCTCAAACGGCAGACGATCGCGGGCCGGAAGAAAAGACGAGAAGGCCGCCGGGAAGATGCAGCGAGGACGGCAGGGAAGCTGCTTGCCGTCCAGATGCAACGGAGTGCAGAGGAGGAAGCGGAGGCACGACGAAGAAATAAGAACCGCCCCCAAGCGGACGAGGAGGAAGTCACCGGTGCCCCGGTCTACGCGGACGAAGCACTCATGACCGAGCGGGAGAGACAACAGACCCGCAAGTTCAGGAAGAAAGATGCCTATCATTTACCGAATATGGATGTCTCGTTGGAAGAGATGGGCGCCCCGAACGATCCGCGCATAATGTCACAGGAAGAACTGGAGGAATATGCGCGACAGTTTCACCAGGGCCAAGACATCAATCTCTACGACTTTTCCAAGATTGACTTTGATAGTCCCTTCTTCCTCAGTCTTCCAGCCACCGACCGCTACAATATTCTGAATGCTGCTAGGCTCAGGAGTCGCCTGAGGATGGGTTATTCTAAGGAACAACTAGACACCATGTTCCCAGACCGGATGGCCTTCTCGAAATTTCAAATTGATCGAGTAAAGGAGCGGAACGACCTGACACAACGATTGATGAATATCAACGGTATGAACGGAGAAGAGGCATTCTACAATTCTGGGCAACGAATCGCCGGAGAACGAGGCAGAGAATATGTCCTGGTCAAAGACAGTCAACATGAAGGTGGCTGGGTTCTGGGCGTGGTTGGAAACAAGGACGCAGGACAGGAAGATAAGCCAATCGATGTCGATCATTACGACTTACCTGAGGTCTTTTCGGAATCCGATGGCGTCTCGGATGATGAATTTGAAGACGTTCCAATCGAGGGCCTCAACAGACTTCCCAAGCTTCCTTTTCTCCGCGAGGGCATATTTGATCAGTCACTTCGGCACGCGCAAGAGGATTCAGATCTACAAAGGGCTTTATATGAATCGCATAAACGAGCCGTCGAAGATGATGCCCTATTTGTGGAAGATGATGGAAATGTTCTCTCACGACGTGTGAATCGCGACACTGACAAATTATTTGAGAATGAGGAAGACGACGATTTACAACAAGCTATCGCTATGTCATTGCAATCCAGTGAAGAACATGATGAGGATATGCCAGAAATCTCTATTAATCGACCGATAAACACAACTTCTCAACCTGAGTCTATGCCAGACCCGGTATCCGAAGACAGCGATGATGATGGAATGGACTTTTCAGCTGCAGTGGCACAGACCAAGGTTCCTAAGAGACAATCTCGTACCCAAAATCCTTTTAGCGGACCTCTACCCTTTGAATCAATCAAACTCACCAAGTCGACTGAGCCTGCCGGGCAGTCTGCCGAGATCGACGACACTGCGGGCGGCTTTGTGAAGGAACCCACAACCGCAAAGAAGAAGACGGAAGTGCTGCCTCCATGGTTTACGGGTGAGCGATTAAATGAAGAATTTATTACAGATCGCATCGACGAGGATTCCGCGGAAAACGCTGATAAATCGGAACCTGATCATTTGTTTCTTTCCAACCGTCGTTCACCAGACATCATCGACGTTGATGACATGTCAGATACCAAGGAGGTCGTTGATCTTGAAGCAGAATCAGAAAGGGAAGAAGTGATCGAGCCGATCACGCAAATAGAGGCTACTCCATCAAAAGATGTGCGGGAAGCAGCAGATCCTGCTTCGGTTCCTACCACCTCAGATGCAGAGCAGACCATAGCCAAGTCTTCAGCCACGCCAATGGAAACCAAAGAAACTACATCTGAAACTCACGAGGAACCTATCCTCAATGCTGCAGACACGTCCAATGTTGAGTCACGACCCCAAGCCGAACTCTCTCCCGAACCTGAGTTTGAAGACGTCCTACCCCAGGCCCCGGCGCTGGCGCCGGCCCCTGAAATAACCGTGGTTTCAGAAGAACGCGCTGAACCACGGGAGGAGCCTCATCTACATGATATTGCTGTTGAAGATGATGGCGAATTCAGCGACCCAGAAGATGAAGATCTGCTGCGACAACTGGCAGCGGAAGGGGAGGAGCATGTTCGATTTGCCCAGACCCTCAATTCGGCTGCGCCTATTCAAGATGCGTTCGATTACGAACAAGAGCTCAAACAGCTGCGAACTCAGCAACAGAAAGACCGACGTGATGCCGATGAGGTAACTCAAATCATGATAAATGAGTGTCAGCAATTGCTCAAGCTCTTTGGATTGCCATATGTCACCGCGCCTATGGAAGCTGAGGCCCAGTGCGCCGAGCTCGTCTCCTTGGGACTCGTGGATGGCATTGTCACGGATGATAGCGATACTTTTCTCTTTGGTGGCACCCGAGTCTACAAGAACATGTTTAACCAAAGCAAATATGTGGAGTGCTACTTGACTTCGGATTTCGAAAAGGAGTATGCCCTACACCGGCACAAGCTCATTAGCTTCGCTCATCTCCTGGGAAGTGATTACACGGAGGGAATTCCCGGCATTGGACCCGTAACCGCACTTGAGATCGTGACTGAGTTCTCAAGCCTTGAAGAGTTCCGTGACTGGTGGACGCAAGTGCAAATGGGCATGAATAACCCCGACGACGTCCACCTGGCCTTCCGAAAGAAGTTCCGCAAGAAGGCGTCGAAGATTTTTCTGCCGCCTTCCTTCCCTGACACACGAGTTGACGCTGCCTATCTTGAGCCCGAGGTTGACTCGGATCCTTCTCAGTTTCAATGGGGTGTGCCTGATCTGAATGGCTTGCGGCACTTTCTCATGACAACGATCGGCTGGAGCCAAGAACGTACTGATGAGATTCTGGTGCCCGTTATTCGGGACATGAATCGACGAGATCAGGAGGGCACACAATCGAACATCACGCAGTTCATGCAAGGCCCTCAGGGTGCTGGAGCGTTTGCGCCTCGCGTCCGATCGAGTGGTCCTAGTCGCATGGAGAAGGCCTTCAATCGGCTTCGCCACGAAGCACAGTCAGGCCGGGACGACTCACATCATGCTGAAGCCGCAGACAATGATTCCAACCGGTTGACCACGAGCTCTCAGGGCAAACGAGGAACCTCAAATAGAGCACCCGAGGGCAACACGAGCAAGAAACGCAAAACGCGCCAGACTCGTGCGGAGTCCCATGCGTCATGAACTCGGAGGAACCGAAAAAAATTTCTTTTTTTTCTACTTCTTTCTATGTATAGCTATTCTGGTGCATAGAGCATGCTTGATCTTCCAAGCTCCATAAATGAATAATGTCTCAGCGCCGCTCCTTACCCTCGGGGAATTAGCGTACCAAATTACCACGAGCCCGATCCCCTCCCGATCCACCAGATAAGCAGTGGTCTGGCATTCCTCACCCCCCATCTCCCCACTGACGATCAACCTGCGTGACCCAACGACTCGGGCCAGCCAACCCGCTTGTCTACCAGGCACGACAAGTAGAAAGAGGGCCAGTGCAACGCTCGGCGACTCATGACATGGGCGAGTCGGCGCAGGAACGACGCCAATGATGTCAGGCGGGAACGATGACGTCGGCGATCGCAAAAGCTGGAGAATGCAACACCAGCGCATCGGCGCTATTGGATCTGCACCCCTTTAGCGCCCCAATTGAGTTGCTTGGAGCCCTCTAGTTTTCAGCAAGCGAGCTAGCTCCCAGCTCGGAGGCGCAGTTGATCCGCCAGCGTCCGGGCGAAACTCTCTGCGATTCTGCGTTTCCTGCTTCACTCATCCACTCGCTGCGCGCGCCGAAACGGGTAAAGTGTCCGTCAAATTGTCGACGTCACCTTGGAGGAAGAACTCTGAGCTCTTATAACTTCCTTCTGGTCCTGCACGAGCTCGAGCAGAAACCTAGGCCTGGCTCAGAAACCCCTGTGTCGATCTCCGGTTGCAGTGCTAATTCCGTCGCATCCCGTTCGAAGGTGAGCATCCTGAAGATCTCCATTGCCCCCTCTCCCCTCCTTTTCCCTTTTATCTCACGTCACTACTGCGCAAGGCACCTTTTTTCTTCCTTTTTTTTCCTGAACGTCTTCCCTTGATTTCTAACTTGCCAAAGTTACTGCACACTCATCTCATCGACCCCTGATTCTCGATTTTCCCCAACTCCCTTACGATCCCGCCATGCATCGCACCTATTCTATGCGCCAGACGCGCGCTCCGACCGCCTCGCAGGTCGAGAACCCTCCACCGCCAATGTCTACGACCAAGTCGAACCGATGGCTAGGAAAGGGTGGCTTGGGTGAGTGGGATACTGTGGCGCCCGATCGATCGCGTCGATCCGCTTGTTGGGACTCCAGGAGGGGATGGATCCATTTTCCGAGGATGCCTGATTGGGCATCGCACCCCCCCTCGAGTCACTACGGGACTTGACGATCGAGGCGAGAATATTCCATTGAAGCGATTACTGACGTTTAGCGATTAGGCCATGCCTTCCGTAAGAACGCCGCTGGTGCCTTCGGGCCCGACCTTGCGCGCAAGCTGTCGCAGTTGGTCAAGATGGAGAAGAACGTCATGCGCAGCATGGAGCTGGTCGCGCGGGAGCGCATGGAGGTCGCTGTATGTGTACTCATCGGGCGTATTCGGTAACGTCAACAGCTAACAATCTTGTCGACAGCAACAACTGTCCCTCTGGGGTGAGGCCTGCGACGAGGATGTTTCGGACGTGACGGACAAGCTCGGCGTCCTGATCTATGAGATCGGTGAGCTGGAGGACATGTTCGTCGACCGCTACGACCAATACCGTGTGACTATCAAGAGCATCCGGAACATCGAGGCTTCCGTACAGCCCAGCCGAGACCGTGAGACCAACCTTTTGCCGCCACTGCTGCTTATCATTGGAATCTGTCAGACTGACTGCGATCAACACCTGTAGGCAAGCAGAAGATCACCGACGAGATTGCCAAGCTGAAGTACAAGGACCCCAACTCGCCGCGCATTGTTGTGCTGGAGCAGGAGCTTGTCCGCGCGGAGGCCGAGTCCCTTGTCGCCGAGGCGCAACTGTCAAACATAACCCGCGAGAAGGTCAAGGCCGCTTTCCAGTACCAGTTTGACGCTCTGCGGGAGCACTGCGAGAAGGTTGCCATCGTTGCCGGATACGGCAAGCACTTGCTGGACCTGATCGACGACACACCTGTGACGCCCGGTGAGACCCGTCACGCATACGACGGCTACGAGGCCAGCAAGGCCATCATCCAGGATTGCGAGGACGCACTCAGCAACTGGGTCACTTCCAAGGCGGTAGTCAAGTCCGGTCTCTCGCAGCGCTCGCGCACGCTCTCTCAGCGCCACCGCAACAACCTCTCGAAGAACCGCGAGGGCGTCGACCTCTCCACGCAGGACCAGCCTATGACCGGTGACCGCGACTCCTGGCTGCCTGCTGACCAGCACCCAACCGCCCAATATGAGGATGGCGAGGATGGCGCCAGTACTTTGGAAGGTGAGGTGCGCGGCCGTGACGAGGAGCGCGAGCCCATTGCGGCTTAAACGACAAGGGATGGACTCCAATCTATCTTTATGTCGATTCGTGCGTCGTTCCTCTCCTACTCCTTCACGAACTTGACGAATCTGTTCGCCTCCGACTCGAAAATGCCGGGCCGTGGTGTGCACTTTCACCTCACTCTCGTTATCACATCTGCGTCTCCGCCACTCGCTGCATCTGGATGTCCCTATCAAGCCGGTCGCATGGGAATCAGTATCGATGACTACTTCGTACTCGTGTACATCCATACCTACCTGCGCCTAGATCCCGATCTAGGCAATAGGCCAGGAATGCGATGCGATGTCTTGGTCCCAGCCACGCATGACACCGTCATCAAGATGGGCAACGCGGTCACGCAATGTCGAATTGAACTAAAACCCAACCCTTGCGTGTTCTTTTTTTTTATTTTCGTTTCCCCCCTTTCCACTTACTCTTCTTGTTATCTGCCTCCGTTCCCATCTTCACATGAAGAAGCCCCTCCCTATGTCGTGATACAGCACCCATGGATCGTGCTTGTCCTGCCTCAGTTTCGATCGTGGTTGGGTGTGGGCCGGGCGACCCTGGTTACTCCAATCTCCACGCACCCCAATCCCCAGGTTGTGCGGGGGATGGAAATGCATACGAACGCCTAGGGAATATGCACGTGTGCTTTTTGTGTTTCTCTCGTGGTTGTTCCGAGTTTGTGCTTATGGGCCTTTTGTGGTCTTTTCTTTTCTGGTTTCTTTTCTCTCTTAATGTAATACCATCTTGTGCTGGGCTTTTATAGTTGTTTAGGGAAACTAATCCACTAAGTGATAATGAACTTGTGTCTTGACTTACTTGATTACTCGAGGACTCTGTAGACCGTGCCTTATTCAGATAGTCATCTGTCGAAGATGTATTGAGATACTGTCGAACAAGGACAGGCTAGGCCATGCTACGCAGAGGGGCGAAGACAAAGAACAAAGTTGGATGAGGAAACCCCGAGGACTCTTGATTCCGGTCCAAGCAAAAACCAAGCAACGACCCGTTATATGTATATGCATTGCCAGTGGCAAGTTCAACCCAGAGCAATAGTGATAGAGACACCCAGTAAAACGTGTAGGAAAACACAGAACAGAGAGAATAACAGAAGCAACCTTGGAAGCGAGACCCATCCAAGAACCGACCTCACCAAGCGCACTGGCGATTCCCACAACACCACATCACACCATACCGATACCGTACTGTCATCGTCGTCTCGTACTACCATTCTCGGGGACAGCATGGAATAGACCAGCAAAACGCCGTAGATGACGAGGAGAAAGAGAAGGGGCAAGACCCAGCACAAAGCCAAGGGCTGCCAAGAGGAGAGAGGGAGAACCCGGGTAGAGGAGAGAAGAGATGGAGGAAGACCCGGGGCAAGGAGGAGCGGGATTGAGAGAGTTGAGCAGAGAACAAAGGTTGAATCGAGGGGACCAAGTCCCAAACACAAAAGTCAAGACCGTCCCCACGGGTCGCAGAAGCCACGGTCGGAAAGTGGCCCCGAGTCGCGGGAAATGAGAATGGGAGAGAAAGGTCGTGACATCGTCAGTGAACGCGAGCGCCGCATCCTCCTTTCGCCCTTTCCCGCCTTCTACCGGTGGTAATATATAGGGCTGAAGGCGTGTATCAGAGGGAGAAGGTGGGAACGAAGACAGCCCGGTCAATCAAAGCAGACTAAAAGGAACACACAGAGAGATGATACACGAACGCAGACAATATAGCCAAGACCGCAAATCGACAGCACAATGACACCAAGCGTTCAATTTTGCGCATCACTCATCGGTGCCCACGCCCTTCTTTTTGGGCTGGATATGTTGTTGGCCGGAGCGGCCGCCGCCGCTTCTTGGCTCGAGGACTGAGCTATCTTGAGGCGGCGCCGGCAAGCGGGTCGAGGTAGCCTCGTGCTTCTCCGTAAGGAGGTTCTTGAGCCAGCGGTTCTCCATCTCTAGCTGGGCGACGCGAGCCTCGAGGGAAGCGTTCTTCTCGGTAGTCTCGCGGACGGTGCGCTCGAGGACCTGCTCGCGCTGCTTCTTCTTCATGCGGAAGCGCGCGCTGGCAGCCGTGTTCCGACGACGTCGGTCCTCTTCGGCTGCAACGCGCACTGACTCCTCCTGCCCGAGGGCGGCGGCGATCCGGTCCCCGGGGATGGAGGTGCTGTATTTGGTGTTGCCCATTTGACCGTTGGGCGGGGAGATGGACGATGAGACGTCCGAGGGAGTCAACTGGCCTGGAGCGTGGCCTAGCTCGTCGGGTGCAAAAGGCACCGGCGGATAGATGGAGTGTGCCGAGTACGGCATGATGTGGTCGGGAATAGAGTAGTTGATGGACTTGTCACCGGCAGAGCCTGAAAGAGGACGTAAGCAATTTTGGATTCCGAAGGAGATGATATAGCCAGAGGTGTATTCATCAGCAGGCAGAGGGAAGATGAGAATCGCGAAACCGCAGCCTCGTGGCGGGAGACATCCGCGCGTACGATCATTCTCCGCATCAAATAAACTCAAGGGAGATCAGGGTTCACATAAAAAGGAAGGGGGGACGGGGATTGTGCCAGCGAAGCCTGGCTGTGGTAACGCTGCGCGTGTCATTTGCAAGCGGGATTGCGTGCTCGCTATTGAGCTGGGGCTGCTCGCGAACGGTGATCTCATCCTCTCAAGGCGATGGATCACCGTCCGCTGCATCGGCCGAGCCGGGCACGAGCTTGCACGCAGCCCCAAAAAGAGGCCAAGGCTGGTGGGATCTGGGGTTGATGGACGGAGGAAATGACGATCCAATGTCACGACACCGCCAGTTCTTAGGGAGGTTCCAGCGCCGAGGCCAGCGAATCCATCGAGCACGTCAAAGTGGGATTGAGAGAGAAAATTGAGAATGCACGCAATCACAACATTGACAAACTGGGGAGCAGAATTCGCAAGGGGGGAGGCATATTCCATCCGGGCCTTTGGGGGCTTGCCCCAGCGCCCAACACACGAACCACAAGGCCGGGCGATGGCGCAACAGATGCAACCTCTGGCAACAACGCAAAAGCTTGGACTGAACATACCGTGATAGGGATACCCCCGGAGATCGAGAGAAGCGCGGTCATCTTCAATGCTATCGTAAGAACTGACGGAGAGACCGCCCATGCCCTCGGTTTGATCATAATCCATATTGGCGTTGGGGAACGGGACCAGCCCAGTGTCAGCGTCGAAAGAATAATGCCGAGTCTTGGCTGCCGGATCGTGGCGTGACAGCAGGAAGTTGAAGTTTTCAATCTTGTCAAAGCGAGGCCCAGATGGATGAGGATGTTCCTCCGGCATGGTGAGAAGAGAAAAAAGCTGGAGGGGGGTGTAGAAATAGGAAATCCGCAGGACCAACGACGGGCGTCTTTGCCCTCTTGCGTTTAGGGCTCCGCGTGCGAAGGGAGAGGGGAAGGGAAGGGCAAAGAGATATCAGTGGTCAAGAAGCGTCTGCGTGCTGTGCCTCTTCTCCTTTTCTTTTTTTTTCCACGGTCACCCCGGATCGAAGAGGCCAGAGAGTGGACGATCGCGGGAATACAAGGGACCACAGGTACGAGCGGTACAAAGGTACAGCGAGAGAGGGAGAGGGACGAGCTAGAGAGGTACGGGCGTGTGCGGAGGCAAGAGACGAGGCACTCATGTAATGTAAAAAGAAATACGATGGGCGGGGGGGATTAGTGGCGCGGAGGGCGCTGGCTTCCAGAATCCCAAGGTGGAAACGTGTAAATGTGTAAAGAGAACAATGTCGTACTGCTAATTAATGCCCCATGGCCGGTCGCATGCCGCGGCCACGTACCCTCGTGCGAATCAGAGTGCAGCAAAGTGCAGCAGAGAAGTAAAAAAAAAAGGGGGCCGGGGGGGACGGAGCGCGAGAAAGGGGGGAAAGACTGGAAAGAAGCCGTCGGCAGGGGGGGAATGAGGCAAGACGTGATGCGAGAAAGATCGCCCTAGTCGATGATCTGATAGAATGGAGAAATGTCGTGATCGCGCGTTCTGGTTCGCCCGTTCGGCGCTCACCGCCGAGTGGATTTTGCCCGGATTCTAGACAGATTACCTAGGTAGGTAAGTCGTGGAAGAGGAGGAGTAGATGGGTATAGATCGCGGTGGTTGCAGTCGAGATGCACTGGCATTGGCAACAATTGACGTGATGGACCTCGGTCATGTCAGGAGAAAATCGACAATAAGTACGAAGTACATAGTAGTGTAGGGCTTCTCTTACGATGACGCGGACTGGCCCGATGGGAACCGCCTATTACGAAAGGAAAACGGCTTGGCGCGCGCCCCATTTCTCCGAGACGCTGTCAAGTCCAGACTCAGGAGTAGTCATAGTAACTTATACGCCATGCGCCGAAGTGAACGGTTCAACCCGATGTTCCAATTCGTGCTATACCATCTGACGAGCTCCAGCTTGACGTCGTGATCGTCCTGTCCCCTCCCCATCACATCGCTTCCGCGATGTCGTGCTTTTGCCTTCGATGCACCAATCGCGCTGGAATTTTCTACTGCTGACCCTGGTGCTCCCGGTCCCGCTGCGCAATGATTTCGGCCGCATCCTCGACACTGGTTCCACGATGTCGTGCTTCGACTCGTTCCTGGCCCAGGACGGTGTCCTCAGCCACGCTGCGGTAGATCTCTGCGAACCCTCCATAAATACGGCTTCCGACGCCATCCCAGCCGCCTTCTCGGTCAAAGGCCTCGCCAATGCCGCGCATCTCGTCCACCCACCGGTACGCCTTGGGACTCATGCTGGTCACTCCGTGGCGTGCGAGGGCGGCCGTCTGCGGCGAGTACCGGTCCAGGTGATCCAACAGCTCGGGCAACAAGCCCTCGCCCTGCGCGGTGGAGACGGACAGGATCGACAGTGCCGTGAGGCCCTTCGTCAGAGCTGCAAAGGAGAGCTTGAGCGTAGAGGCTGCGCCAATCCGCGGAGACACCAGCTTCAAATTGAGCACGTCGGCCAGCGGCGCAAACGTGGGGGGCTGGTCCGCTGCGCCCGACAGCACCACACTCGGCTTCTTCCACTTCCCGTCCTGCGAGGTCTGCGATGGTGGGCCTCCGATGATTCCCCCGTCGAGGAAGTGGCACCGGACGAAGGAGCCGGTTGACATAACTAGCTCTCGTCCTGGCTCTGGCGCGGGCTCGTCAAACAGGACCGCCGTCTCCTCCGCCAATCGGGCTGGCGTGGCATTGAGGTCCAGGAAGAAGAGTGGACTGCGATTTGTCTGCCCATTAACGTCCTCGAGGGCGTCTCTTCGCGTTGCCGTTTCGGACAGTCTGCATGCTCCCGCAATGCGCTCTGCCGTCGCAAAGGCGTCTCGCGGTGGCACGATGGATAAGACGTAGTCCGCCTGGACCACAAGTTCCTGGTCTGATGACAGAGCTTCGATGGCCGCCGCCTGGATCCGTGCCAGTGTGTGCTTGCTTGCTGGGTTTGAGCAATTATGCACGCATTGGTTCGAACATCCCCGTAGAAATCAAATTATGGACGTACCTTCGACCCTCCGCGACGGTGACCACCCGGTATCCATAAGCTTGGAGTAATTTGGCCATTCCCAACCCCATGTCTCCGATGGAGACGATCCCAACGGTCGTCGTACGCATGGTTCAGTTGGATGCGCGTATGGACAGGGAGATACTTGATCAAGTCGTTTATGCTCGCAGGTGGTCAGCAAGTCGAGATAGGTACATCCATTAGTTGTTGTACCAGAGCGGAGATGTGGGGGGCCATTTGTCAGCGGAGGCTTTGGCGTCTCCTAGCGATGGCGGTGGTTATGGCGAGGTATGGTTATAGTCCCGGTTTAAGCTTAGATATGCCAATATGCGTGATTTCTGTGGCTGGCCTTTTATCGTTCGGATGGCTAGCGGCCGTTATTCGCTTTCCAACTGGCGGTTCGGTCTTATCAGTGATTTCTTCCGTCTTTGGTCTCTAGTTGGTGGATGGATGGCCAACCCACGCGAATCGCAGGTGCACACTGGACGCAACTTTATGCGGGAGAGGCCTCATGGCATGAAGAATGGTAGCCCGATGAGGCTCCTCATAAGGTATACCGAAGCCATCTCTCGGAAATGCGACCGTGGGGAGAGGACGGTTTGCCGCACGCAGATTCTAGATTCAGGGTGTTAAATGTACCCCACGGTGCCAACCCCAGAGCGAAAAGAGAAAAAAAGGCAGCTCGGCATTCGGAGATCCCGACATCCCGACAACCAACCTCCGTCAACGCAAAACCACATCCTTCTCTCGTCCCTCACGAACTCCTCCGTTCTAAGACGACGAGGCCTCGCGTTGAATTCAACCGCGCTAATTCCATGAGTCCAAGCGCCCGCTAAAAAAAGAAAGGTTTGGCATGAACCCCCGGTGGAGGACTCCGAGCTGGGGGACATGCACAACGCAATGCGTCATCCGGTTGGCATAACCCCCCACGATGCAATGAATGTCTACTCCACCCACGCCATGGCCGCAAACGACACAAATAGTGTCCCCACAGCCGGGCGCCGACGTAGCCAGAGGGTATGCTCGATTGCCACTATGATTTGGGAGTGCGCGATGGCCGCTGACCGGCTTGGTTCTAGGCTTGTGATATGTGTTACCGAAAGAAGACGAAGTGCGAATTGGAAGGGTCCAGCTTAGTCTGCGTGCAGTGTGCACGTCACAGGACTAAGTGTGTATTTCGGAGGCAGGTCCAGGAGCAGGGGAAGGACGACGAGAAAAGGTATGGGGAAGTTGACTCGTTCTTATGGGTTTCTTTTGTTTTCTTCTCTGCTTTCATTGCCGTATGCTATATTCGCATCGGAACTGATATTCATTCCAGCGAGCAATATGTCCAGTCTCTCAAGACTCGTTTAGTCCAAGTGGAATCCCTCCTCAACGCAGCTGGAATCTTGCAAGACGGGGATCTGACTCACGACACCATCTCGGATGGAGAAGATGACCGGCTGAATGAATACTGGGATGTTGATCACCAGCATCAATTTCGGGCCTCCCCAGATCGTGGCCACTCCTCACCCTTTCCTGGTGGTGGCGATGTTGAGACCACAGCCATCTTCAAAGGGCATGAAAGAGATGAATCAAGATATTTCGGTAAGCCATCTACTATCTCCACTGGGGTAGTTAATCCCGTAGCTAACAAAACAATAGGGCGGTCATGTCCACTCTCAATTCTATCACGAGATGGAATCGAGTGGATCAAGAGCAAGACTGGCGACACCAGCTTCTTAAGCTTTGTCTCTACCGATTCCGTCCATGATAATCCGTGGAGTCAGTGGCGTCCGGATGTATTCCACGACCTGTTTGCCTCTCAGGTCTACAAGCCTCTCCCTCCGAGGTCGGAGGTGTTTTCTCTCATCAAGGACTTCTTTCGAACAGCGAACCGGTTGTTTCCCATCTACAATGAAGAATCATTCATGAACATGGTGGAATGGCAATATACCCAACAAACCTGCAACGATGCCGCTCGGTGGGCCAGCATCAACATAGTAATCTGCCTGGCCTACGAATATCGATTCTCAAACAGCCTGAAGCCCGAAAAGGATCGTGAAAAGGCGCAGCTGTACTTTAAGAATGCCATGTCAGTCTTTACGGATCTGGCAATACGACGCACCGATCTTCTCAGTGCCCAAGCCTTGTTGAGCATGGGATTTTTCCTTCGTGGAAACTCCGGCACCCAAGCAGCATTGCCATTCATCACAGCGGCCATGCGGACCTGTCAACGTATGGGACTCCATAGGGATGTTCCAAGGCCGGACCTGAGTCCCGCCGAGCAAGAGCAGCGGCGTCGTGTGTTCTGGGTCGCCTTTACTGTTGACCAGAGGTAAGTAGTTCGCAGAGAGAATCGGCGTGGAAATCTTTCCTGATAGATCATTTAGCTCGTGTCTGCGGGCTGGGAATGCCCCATCTCAACACCCGGATGACTTTGATGTCCCGCTTCCACAGGAGATGGAACACGACCACGACCCCGAGGTGTCCAGCAACATTTCATTCTTCCGCCGGCTGTGTCGAATGTCCCTCATAAAGACTCGCATATATTGCCAACTCTATACTGCCAAGGCACTAGTAAAATCACCCCATGAAATCTACCAGACAGTCAAAGAACTGCACGCAGAGCTCGAGGAGTGGAAGAGAGACTACCCTCTCTCCGAAGAACCAAAGCTCAAGGTTGCAGAGGCTGATTTTTTGTTCGGCTTTGCGACTATTGGCCTCCATTACGTCTATTATAATGCCCTGATAATGATTCATCGAATACCTTTGCTTCTCAACTTCATGGTATCGTCACGAGACGAACCGGAGGATTTGAAGTCACTCAGCAAATCTTATGCATCAAAATCCGCTGTTATATGCGTGCAGGCAGCGCGAGATACACTGAGGCTGATGAACAATATGCCATGGGGTGACATCGCCTGGATCTGGTGAGCGCAAGGCCAAGTTCTGTCCTCAACATTTTGCATGACTAACTTTGGCGATCTAGGTCCTTATTATACTACATTTTCCTCGCAGCAGCAACCATCTTCTCGAACATCATGCGGGATACTCGCCACCCGCAAGTTCGAGATGACCTGCAGTCCCTCAACATGGCTTCAACCTTCTTCGCAACACTTGTGCCTGCTGATGGAGCTGCCAACTACGCAGGATTCATGGCCCGCATGAGCGCCAATCTTGAACGTATTGCCAGGATGGCAGTCGATAAAGACGAGAAGCGCTCTCGGGATACCGACGGGACAGAAGAGGAGCAGCAGCTGCCAGGGCTAAAAAGGCAGAACTCCCAAAGAGCTTCAAATTCGCACTCAAAATCACGCCGCCGACCTACAACACTCCACTCATCTATGACACACGACACTAGCTCGAAGTCCCACGGTATGCCAAATGCACAGTCCACATCTTCAAATGGGAACCACGCCCGTATGGTCGATCTCAGCATCCCCGAGACCATTGAAGGCCTTCCGCCTGTCAATTCATCAGGCTACGTGGTACCCATGAGCCCTGGCGACACTAATGGCGTTGTCTCCGCCATGAATGGGACCCAAATCCCTACATCCAGCGGCAATAACTACGCCGGCCTTGGGATCAACCACATGGGTGGACCCAACATTAACGACTTTAACACCCCCAACATGACAACCTGGCAACCCTCTCAAGACCACACAGCAACACCACCTACCCCACTAAACAACACCCATTCCCCCTTCTCGCAACACAGCAGCAGTACAGGCGCAGGCACAGGCAACAAGTTCCCAGAATCATGGCAAGTCCCATTGACCGCGGACTGGCAATTCGGCGATGAGCTCTGGGCCGGCCTCCCCTCAGCAATGGCAGCCTCGGCGCACGCGCAAGACATCTCGCTCCCCATTCTATCCGCGGAGTCCTTCCTCGACGTCCCACCCGGTGCAGATGCAACAACCGCCGGTGTGGAAACAAGCCCGGGGTTCGGTCCCCATTGCCTGGGGTATACATTTGCGCCTCCGGCGGACCCGAATCAAGATCAGAGCCAAATTGAGGAACCCTCAGAGTTGCTCGGGCCGAACGGGTTCCTGGGTTTTCTCTAGGAAGAGATGCATGGTCGGGCGTGTGGCGTCGTGTTCTTTGTGACCATAGTCCTGTTCTTTGCCATGGTTCGCTTGTGTTGATTGTCATTGGATCCTACCTGCTTAGGCCCGGAAAATTCGCCCTCCTCTCCCCCCCCCTGTATCATTTTATGCGTCTGGCTTGGACCATCATGGAAGATGGGATCAAGTCTCAGGCGCTATGGATATCTGTGGGCTGGGTCCACATTGAACGTTATGATATGCGACATGACTTGACTATGTATGCATGATTTGGTAATTGGTTGAAAAAGACTGAATTGATTAGGATTGTCATGGAAACAATTGAAATAAAAATCGATCATCATTGAGATACTAAAACGCTCAACTGCGCTCCGAAAGAAATAGAGGTGGGAGATCGCTAGATAATCAGACCCTAGGGAACGCCTAAGCTCCTTGATACCCACGGATATTCCATTCCCATCAACACCATAAAGGAAAACACGAAAGTAAAAGAGGCTCAAAACGCAGATCCGGTGAGCATGCGAACAGCCTTGCACCAAACACCGTTTCCAAGAGATTCCCCATCTCCCTGGCCAATGCCGTTGTTGAGGATGTTCTGCATCTCCTTGTCTGGCAAGCCGGACTTGTTAGCAGCGCCAAAGCCGTAGACTTTGCTTGCGATGACGTCGATATCGAAGTCCAAGGAGCTAGGCTCTTCAGCGTCGCTTACAGGAGCAACGCGTGTGCGGACGGTGAAATCAACATCGATTCGCTTGGCGCTAGTGTTCGTGGCCGGAGCACCTTTGCGGCCTGGTGTGGACGAGACAGCGCTGCCAAGGAGCGTACAGCGGGCACGTAGGGACAGGGAGGCATCATTGATATTGGAGAGAGTCAAGCGGGTGACACCGCAGAACTCGAGCATGCGGGCCTCGTTTTCGAGGCCAAGAGTACGGTCCCATGCATTCGAGATAAATCGCAAAAGTTGTTTTGGGGCCAATTTAGATTGCTGGACTGTGGACAGATGGCGCTGGAGGGATTGAAGCACGAGGGATGCGATTGGTGTGGTCGATTTGCCTTTGATGAAGGTCAGCTCGAGAGGAAGGTTCTTCTTGTCGGCGTCTGTGGAGTTTTTCGTCGCAAATGCTCCAGGATGGAATTTGATCTGCAGCTGGCCTCGGTATGACAATGTCAACATCGGATCAGTGGATTCCGCTGGTGTCGACGCAGAAACGACCGACCAGCCTGCCTGGTGCTCAAGTTTCTGCACAGATGCTGTTCTCAGTTAGATGGAGTTGAGTAAAACAGATCGAGAATTGAAAGGCTCACTCTTAAGCTCGCTAATGTCGCGGGCACTCCACCCGCGGCATTCTTCCTTGACCCGTTCCGCCTCTTGAATTTGGGACAAGAATTCCTCGCGCATCTCTGTGCCGGCTTCAATCGAGGCAGTCTTCCGCTGAACTTCGTTTTGCATTTGTTGAAGTTCTCGTTTTTTGGCTTCAATCTCGTCTTCGAACCCAGAGAGCTTCTCACGTGCGCTCCGCAGCTCGTCTTGGTCACAGTTTTCCATTTCTTCAACCAGTTGCTGGAGGTTGCTCGCTTCTTGCTCCAGCGAAGCCTGCTTCTCTGCCAGAGGAGGCACGGTTCCGTTGAGAATTTCTTCGCGCCTAGACAGCAGCTCATCGTCGGCTTTCATGTCCTCCACATGGCGATTTAAACCTTCCTTGAGGCCCTCGAGAAGCTTCATACGCCATTCATACCACGTGGCCTTACTTAGCAGTCGTGCATGAGTCTTGACATTTCGAAATTGGTTGTCCATGATCACACGAATGTCCGGTGGAGCTGTGGCATATTCCCGGAAAAGAGGAGGGTTGTCGGTGTAGGTTTCCGCCTCGATGGACCGGATGACCTGTCTCCCTTCTGATATGTATGACTTCAATTCACGGCAAGAATGTTGGTAGAGCTCAAGCATGGGCACAGTGCAGAATCCAGCCGCCACACAATCATCGAAAGTAATCGTGCCTTGCTTTAGCAAATTCTCACCAGACCGCCTACTCAGTCTCTTGTTCGCGCTTCCAGGTGCAGTCGTATGTCGTCTCTTCGTTGTTGTGAGCTCCATGAAGTGGATGTTGGTCATGTTCAGGAAATCCTGCAGTGGAATGGGTTCGAAATCCGCCGACACTTCTTCGGGAGCGACCCGTTGTTCCTCTTCTTGGTCCGGTTGTTGGGGATCGGAAGCAATATGTAACGCATCAATCCCTTCTTTCAGCGGAGTGGTCGCCGTTTTGGAAGCAGTCCGGGGCTCATGGGTGGGGGTAGTGCTGCCCTTAAAAGGTGAAGGGCTGCGAGCTCTCCGAATGGGCGATCGGATTGACCGTCGGGTGGTTTCATCTTTTCCAATTGGTGCTGGAAGCTTGACCCCCTTGACTGGACTCACATCGTAACCTCGCAATCTCTTGGGGGAGTTTTCGGCCTCCTCATCATCCAGGTCGAGCTCAACAGGACGCTTCCCCAAAATACCCCGAGCAGCACCAACATGAAGGCTCTTCCGGCTGCCAACCCTGGTCTTCTTTGGACTTAGGCTGGAGATCATATCGCGCAAGTTCGAAGTGGCATCCCCATCCGTAAGGTGAGATGGCTGGATATGTCCATCTTCTCTGAGTTCCTCTTGTTCACGGTCCCTTTCTTCATCTGCTTGCATCTTCAGAGGGTCCTCGAAGCGCACCCCGCCGCGTGGACGTTCCTGAGGTACGAACTGCGGTGTATGTTCACCGAGTGGGGGACGTTCATCGAGAATAGCTGCCACACGAGGGGACCCAAGGCCTTCTTTGTCAATCCCAAGGCCGGAAGAACGGCGTCCCTCGCGAGGCTGCAGAACAATACGAGGAGTTGACTCCCCTGTCTTCATATTCTGCTCGAAGATGCTTTGGCGGAGAGACTTCCGGTGATCTGCTGACTGCTGAATCTCTGGCTGAAAGAGCTTCTTTGGAGAGGCACTTCTGAAGGACACGTTCGCAGACGGGGGGGTTTTGCTGGGAGTAGTAGGTTTCACCTGAGGAGTAGACTGTTTCGGAGGAGTTGAAGGCTTCTTCGAAGGCGAGCGCTGCCTGGTGGCAGAGTCGGGGGTTTCTGGGGTGGTTGAGGCCCCCAGAGTAGAGCTGCGTCG
This sequence comes from Penicillium hispanicum, assembly GCF_028827665.1. Classification (NCBI taxonomy): domain Eukaryota; kingdom Fungi; phylum Ascomycota; class Eurotiomycetes; order Eurotiales; family Aspergillaceae; genus Penicillium; species Penicillium hispanicum. The sequence continues at coordinate 2,784,860 of NW_026623199.1, read as the reverse complement.
CGAGCGTTTGGACTTAACGCTCGCCAGGCTAGGACTGCCATCCTCAGACGCCACGGCAGCGACCTGGAAGAGAGGTGATTTGGCGGGTGATTTGGCGGGTGATTTGGCGGGTGATTTGGCGGGTGACTTGGCTGGCGATTGCCGGACAGTTTCCTGGAATGGTGAGCTGCCTAGCTGTCCTGAGTCTCCCTCGAGCTCCATGACCATCTTTGCCTGTGACTTGTCTTGGGTTTCCAGGCCCGACGGTATGATGCCGCCAACGGCGCCCGTCATTTCCATTTCCATATCCATGTCCCCATCTGACTCGTTGTTCTGGTCGAAATCCATGTGATCCGTTCTTGGCATGTAGGAAGCAGGTTGGCCATGATTCTTGTCCGTGTTCTGTTGCTGCGAAGAGTCTTTGCTCAGCACCCCGCCAATTGCGGCGGTAAATTCCATGGTCATTCCTTCATCGTCGTCCTCGTCCTCATTGGCATCTTGTGAGGGTTGAGCAATACCTCCTATCATGTTGGTCATTTCCATAGTTTGGTCGTCATAGTTGGTTTCCTGGCCGGTTGACTTGCGACGAACGGCGCTTTGTCGGCGTCCAGGAGATTTGTTTCCCAGGATTCGGCCCACTGCATTTGTCACATCCATGCTTAAATCCTCGTCTTCGTCAATATCATCCGGCCCTGAGAGATCCCTTTCGGCTGCAGCTTTAGAAGGATCCACGTTTTCTTGGTCAAGGCGGGCGCTGATGTCCTCCCAGTCAAAGCTCTGGCCTTTCTTAATCCAAGGCTGGAACGCGCCGGTTATCTCTTCGTCAGCAATCTCCATAGACATTTCTCCGTTGTCGTCGTCAACGGCTTGCGTTCCTGCTTCTCTTGCGGCTTGGCGAAGAGCTTCATTGAGTCTGGCACTAGAGCTAGAACTGCCGGATGCATCGGACTGCACAGTTGCGGCGGAGTGGACAGTCATATCATCCATGCTCATAGCAGTGCTCTCGGCATCAAATCCATCATCAGACACTGAGGAGGCATCTTCCTCTTCGTCCTCGGCGGGCAAGCTTTGCGCGACTGTATCTTCGCTTCCAACGGAACTTCCACTGAAAGGGCTAGAAGAAAGATCTACCGATGGCCCCTCGCCTCCACTAGATTGCGGATGGCCCGCCAATTGCTGTAGATCCTGATGACGAACAGGGGAGAAGCCAAAGTCCGACTCCCCATCAATATCAGGAGAGGGCACATCTTTCGCGGGGGTGGGTGCTGGTTGCTGATTCTGGTTCTGGGAGCTTGTGAGAGATGACGCGCGCCTTGTGGAATTCGATGCAGAGGATGAAGTCGAGTCTTCCGGTATCTCGACCACGTTCCAAGTGTGCAATGTAGCTTCCGGGGCAAATGATACACGCCGGTTCGCCATAGACTTCCGTCGTGCCTCTCTCTTCTCCAATATGCCTTGGCGTTCGCGTTCGCGGCGCTCTTTCTCGTCGCGTTCCTTGGTTGCAGCCATTTCGTCGCGGATAGCAGATGTCGCATTGAATGTGTCAAATGGATTGGCTGTGTCTTCGGATTCTGTGACAGGGGGCTGAGGAGGTGTTGCAAAATCAATCAGAAGTCCCTCCTTCCCGGTGCCATCACCATCTGTATTGGCGTTCTGGCTGGGTGCATCACGAGCTGGCGTGCGCCGGCGCGTCTCTTCAAAGGTTGGAATATTTCGAACTGGCGAAACGGGCACAGTGGGCTTGAGGATTGACTTAAGTGGGAACGAGGCCGTCGACTGAGATGCATCGAAGTCAACACCGTCCCACTCGAGCATGCGGGGATACCGGTCGGATGATAGCTTACCTTGCGACGATTACCGTTGGAGTTCTGAAGAGCATCAAGGCCGCCAGGTCCCAGGCTCTTACTTCGCGACTTCTTGTCCTTGATGACAGGCCGGTTACTTCCACCGAATGGGGGCACAGATCCAATATCGGCCGTTGCATTCTCCTTATCCAGACCAGATGCCATCTTAGATCGCGGGACATGGGCAATAGAGCGACGAGAGCGCGGCCGCACGGCGGCAGAGTCGAGTCGGGAGGACATGGTGTGAATAGCCCTTTCTACGCGCAATCACCCAAACATGTCCTGCGCAATGGAGAAGGATGATGGCGTAGATTCCCTGTGGAGAGCTAGTCGCATTGGTCGCATCCCCCTCCAGATGTTCTACACGTCGGCCGAGGCGCGTCTGGTCACGTGCGTGTAAACAAAGGGGGGCGGAACGGCAAGCCCTAACCCGACTTATGCTAGTCCCGAATAGGCCTAGTGGCCACACACACAATATCCCGTGCTTTAGCGAATCTTTCTCATCTTCGACGTCTATCCGCTAACACGCCAATCTTTTCAACCCCAGCTCGACACCCGCTTCCTCGTCGACCCGAACACATCGCAACCATGGCGACCGAGTTGACCGTCCAGTCCGAGCGCGCTTTCCAGAAGCAGCCTCACATCTTCCTGAACTCGAAGACCAAGGCCAAGAGCAAGAAGTCTGGCCAGGGTCGGCGTTGGTACAAGGATGTCGGTCTGGGTTTTCGTACCCCTAAGACCGCCATCGAGGGCACCTACATCGGTATGCGATCTGCGATTAATTACCTCTCCGGGAGCGACGAGGTCGACGAATTTCGGTTTTCGGTCTTTTTCGACGGATACGGGCGCCTCATGGAATAGGGTTGGGAATCGAGGCCGCATCTGCGCGATAAGAACATGACGAAGTCAATATTTCAATCTGCGAAATCTCTACAAGAGTTCTCCGTTCCAGCCGCCTGTTATCCAACCTCGAAAAAGACCAACAACCAGATTCAAAACCTCTGAGCCACCGGTCCACAAAACTCGAATCAACCGCTAACATTCCGACAGACAAGAAGTGCCCCTTCACCGGTCTGGTCTCCATCCGTGGCCGTATCCTGACTGGCCGCGTTGTCTCGACCAAGATGCACCGTACTATTATCATTCGCCGCGAATATCTGCACTTTTGCCCTAAGTACAAGCGATACGAGAAGCGTCACAAGAACCTGGCTGCTCACGTCTCCCCCGCTTTCCGTGTTGAGGAGGGTGACTGGGTTACCGTTGGCCAGTGCCGTCCCCTGAGCAAGACTGTACGTTCAAATTTCCGAGACTTCTTCCTTATATGCAGTTCTACTGTGGTGTCGACTTGCTCTCTAGATTCGTCTGGACACGCAGCCGTCTAACCACATGCGCAACGTTTATGAGTTGAATCTGACTTTAGTTTGCTTGCAGGTCCGCTTCAACACCCTGCGTGTCCTGCCCCGCACCGGCAAGGCCGTCAAGGCTTTCAGCAAGTTCTAAGCGATGGAGTCACTGGGTGCTCGGAAAGGACAATTCGGCGAAGGAAGCGGCTAAACTGGAGATAAAGGAATTTCTTGAACGGGCGTCGGGATGGTTTACGAGTTTCCATGTCCCAGATACCTTGCTGAAGAATGTGTATCTACACAAAAAGCAAAATATTTCATCGATTCTCCTGCCATGGAAACCGTACGCCCGCCCTAGGGCGATTGGCTCTGCCAAAATCATCGGGGCGGATTTGTCTTGAATGCATCATTTCCCCCTTAGTTCATCTGCTCTTCTAAGCCGCTGTCAACTGATTCGATAGGAGGAATCGATATTTCTGTTTCTGCCAGTTGCGGTTGTACATTTGTAGTTGATGTTGAGATTATCTCACATTGATCCTCATGGTCTCAAATCGTAATTTCCGCGAGCTCTTTCGACATTGGACCGACTTGATACTGATCGATCTTTCCTTCACGCTAACAGCATCAATGTCCCCTAGTATCCACCTTCAGGGTATTGAATCACTGACTGCCGAGTTCGAATTTCTTAAAATACGCCCGTCGTGCTAACTGATTGTCCAACGCAGGAATGACTACGCGAGGCTGGGTTGGCGTATCAATCAACCCTTCATCGTCCGTCGGCCAATCGTCCCCCATTTCAGTATCATCTTCGTTCGATTGGTTCTGTGTGTTTGTTTGTTGTAGCGGAATACCAATCGGTATAGGAGTCATTTGTGCCCAAGCCAGGACCCTGTCGTGTTGTCCACTACTCGGGGTAGTCAGAGGCGCATGTCGTCTCCACCCCTCGGAGCAAGTGGTCGACCCATCATGCACTGAAAAGCAACCCTCATCGGGGGTGTCGTGACGGGGACAGCGCGCTTCAGAGGACTCGTCTGAGCCTCGACTATTTTCTTCGACAGATGTCTCCCGCGAGCCGTCATTCGTGGGCGGCGGCGGGAGATACTCGGGCGTATCCGATCCAGCTCTCAGGGTCTGGGTAGGCTGCAGGAGTCTTGCATCGTTCAAAGTGATCTGGGTTTCTGTATTGTCAGCCGCAGAAAATTGAGGCTGGTCAGGTAGCTTTTTGGTCCAGGATTCCCAGAATCCGCGGGCCACAATGTCCCTATATGGTTCTGGTACTCCTAGGGATTCTGCAAGCCGCTTTAGGGTCTGGCCGTGCACTTCAATTGAGCTGATTCTTCTCTTTAGCTCGTTGTGAAGCTTGGGGTTGCAGCGAAAGTTGCTTTCAATCAGGGGTAATTGAAGGAATCGGTGTATGTCGTCGTTAGCTGCCGCAACTTCCTTCAGCGAGGCTATTGTAAAGGTAGCCACAATTGCTGGAGTCGGAACCCGGCCCCAGATCAAGAATTCTCCATAACCCCTCCAGCCCATTGTTGCCGTTCCGGTCAGGGGTACAAGTGACTGCGCCTTGTATACCGGCGTGTCCAGCTTTCCGGTATCTATCACGCTGACCATTGCCCCCTCGGGACTGTGGAGAGATCGGTGGACCGGCGCCAATGGGAGGGTAAATGCGGAGATGAAAGGAGTTGGGACTTTCTCCTTTCGAACATGAGAGCAAAAATGCTTCAGGAATTCTGAAACGTGGAGTTGTTCTGGGCGCATAAACCTCGCCTCTGTGGAGGCAAACTGCCCAGCTAAGAAAATGCTTCGGGAATTTACGCCCTGTGAGCTAAAATTCGACCACCTGTAGAGCACCAGGGGCAGCTCTTCATGGTGACAGAACCCAGGCATGTTTTCCAACGAGGTCAGGAGAGCCTGGCCTGTTGGATACTGCTGGGTGAGCATCGCCTCCGGAAGGATCGTCTGGGTCGGTGGCGGTGTGCCATCTTGTTGGCACCAGATGCACACCTTTCCATAACTCGTCACGAGGCACTCGGATTGGTCAAATGGCTGTTTGTCAGCGAAGCTTGGCGGAGCGAGCGTGGACTCGTGGGCAGGCGACATGTCCACGGCTTCCGGGCTGCTATGGTTCTGTGGGAGAACAGATGAGGATTGGTCCTAATCACTGAACATGGGGCCACCGAGGCAGGTCTTACCGAGATGAGCACAGATTCGAGGAACTCCTCGAACCTCTCGTCAATATTGACGTTGTTTAGATCGGACGTGTCGATATCGTCCTTGTCCTTTGAGACGAGACTAATGCCGAGTTGCCAGGCCATCGCTTCAATGCTGTTAATTATTGAGCTCCAATCCGCATCAGGACGAAATTCTGTCTCTCTGTGAACATGGATCCACACAGGACTTCCGGATCTCTTCAGCCAAGTCCACTGCGCGTGGAGGACCCTGTAGGACGGATTGTCAAGGCCGAATCCACATTTGACAAGATCATCTCTGAACATTTCACAGAAAATTTGTTCAAATGCTCCTTCGTCACACACAAAAAATCGATACAGACAACACAGCACTTGTCGCTTGACACAGTCCCACCGGATCTTCGGCCTCTTGCTGGTGCCAGATTGCCCCATTTCGACTGGGCTGAATGAGAGGAAACGACTTGGATAAGATCTGGCAAGAAAAATGTCAGAAGACTTCCAAGGAGAGAGGGTCACCGAAAAAGATTTCAGAAGGGAGTTTGAAGGAGAGGCTAGAAGAGACAGTTGGAGGAGGGAAGGTTGATCAGACGAAGACGAGACTTGGGTGGAAGAAAGGGAACGCTGGGTTCTTCTCATCTCTCGGTCTTGTCCGACCAGGATCGAGATCTTTCAGTAACTCCGACTCAGACACTGCAAGAATAGCGCATCTTAGTCATTTCATCTTTGCATGGGATTGAGTCTTTTCGTCTCAAATATGCGAGGTTGATTCGATGTATATATTATGTTATCACTTGAAGAGGTCGTCGCAACTCTACACCATCTGAACAGTATACACTAGGATTTCACCATTTTGCAGAGATTGATACACCAGTACCTACAAAAAATCCCATCAATCAACATACCCTGCATAGTTGTATGCAAGACTGATGTACCTAGCATACTCCATCGTTTGCCAGTCACAGCGCCTCTTGCTTGTCTGCACTATACCCGATCGGGCACCCAACAACTGCGAAGCTCCGCCGCCCCGACCTGACGACCTGACAGTGACCCTTGGCTTCACTCCTTTCGTCCAGACACCCCCGGTATCTTTATCCATAGCCTGACATCGCTATTAATTCCTGTGCAGGACCGCCCTGATTGTCAATCGCCAATCCGGTTGTTCCGATTCCCTTCGTCTTCCTCCCCTTGGACAGCGTCGTCATTGCTCCCCTCTCAGGCTCCCGCTATGGCCCAATGAGCAATTCCACAGCGATCGGTGATGATTGAGGATCCACACGGGTATTTCGAAGGCATACACTCCTGAAGCGGGCTCTTCAGTCTCCCCCTGACATCTGACTGCCCACTCTGTGTTGCTCCTTTCAAACTTAATCGATCCCAGCTGAGGGAGCGGGCCGCGACCCCAGTTCCGAAGACATGACTGGCTTTGAGAAGTCGGTCAAGGGGGCCACCAAGCTCAAGGTGAGCTTCGGTGATACACTGCTGGCTGATGGATATGCTAATCGTCGCATGCGCATAGCTCGCGGCCCCTAAATCCAAATACGTTGAAACCATCCTAGTGGCAACGCATACCGGTGAGGCGGGTGTTGCTGAAGTTTTTCGAACCCTTCAGCACCGACTGCGCGATTCAGCATGGACAATTGTCTTTAAAGCGCTTATTATCGTCCATCTCATGATTCGAGAAGGCCAACAGGATGCGGCGCTGTCATACCTCTCCGACAATCCGAAGAAGATCGCACCCAGCAATTTCTCTGAAGGTGAGACTCGTGGCTGGAACACCGCGAGAATCCAACCCACTGATCATTTGCGCAGCACAATCGCAGGGACATAATATCCGGCGCTATGCCGAGTATCTCATTGCTCGCGCAAAAGCATTCGATGCCACAAAGACAGATTACGTGCGAAGCGGACCGGGGCGCCTCAAGCGCTTAAGCGTGGATAAGGGGCTCTTGAGAGAGACGGAATTTGTACAGAAGCAGATTCGGGCATTGCTGCGATGCGACGTGGGTTACCTCCACGGTTCTGATTCCGCTTTTATACTGACGGACCTCTAAGATGTTGACGGATGAGCCTGAGAACGAGATCAGCTTGACCGCATTTCGCCTTCTTACTCTCGACCTCCTCACCTTGTATTCAGTCATGAACGAGGGCACAATCAACGTCTTGGGTAGGGTTCCTAACTTCGAATCGAGCCATGACAGCAGCTAACAACGGCCCCTAACAGAGCATTATTTTGAAATGTCAAGGCCGGATAGTGAACGCGCTTTGGCAATCTACAAAACTTTCACAAGACAGACGGAGGAAGTGGTACAGTTCCTTGGAGTTGCGAGACACTTCCAGTCTGCCACCCGTTTGGAAATCCCAAAACTCAAGCACGCTTCTACAGATTTGGCTCGCCTTCTCGAAGACGACCTGAATGACCCGGATTTTGACCTTCGTCGACGAGAGTACTTGGCGCAGAAAGGGGTGAAGAAAGAAGGGCGCGCCCCGCCCGCTCTCGCAGCTCCGTCTGCCCGCTCTGATCCAAAACCCACGTCGAGCTTACCTACGCAGCCTGTACAGCAGAAACCGCCGCCTTCAGATCTCATTGACTTCTTTGAGTCCATCGAGCAGAACCAGCAGCCAATGGGCCAGCAGGTCCCAGCGCAGTACCAACAGACGGGCTTCCAGCAACAACAGCAGCAAGCATTTTATCCCCAGCAGACGGGGTTCCCGCAGCAGCAGCCTCAGATGACAGGATTCGGTCAAACATACCCATACAGCGGAGCTCTCCCACAGCAAAACACTGGCAACCCATTCGGACAGCCGCAAGCCCAGCCGCTCCAGCCTACTCCAACTGGTGCTGGGTTTGGAGGATACACGCCGCAGCCACAGTCATATGGATATCAAACACAACTAGCACCAATCCCGCAGAATGGAGTTGCCTCATTCCCCCAGCAGCAACCGATGCCGAACCAGCCGCAGCAAGAGCAGCAGCAAACACCCACCAATCCATTCCGGCAATCGATGATGTTCAACACACCCACTGGGAATGCCGCACCCCCAGCCGCTCCACTGGCGCGGCAAAACACGAACCCATTTGCCAAGCGTCTCTCCACCGCACCTCAGTCCAACTATGGGGCCCCCGAACAAATTCCCCAGGTTCCGCAAATCCCCCCCATGCCTCAAACCCAACCATCACCACAGCCACTCCAACCTCAACGTACAGGTACCAATCCGTTTGCTCGAAGCTCGTCGGTGCCGCCACAGAACATGCAGCCTGCAGCTGCTCCTCTTCGGCCCAACCCCACTGGAAGCACTAATCCCTTCCGCCAAAGCCAATTCATCAACCAACAAACCGGGCAAGGGTGGCAAAGTAGTGGGCAGCATGGTACTATGGGTGGGTTAGAACAGCTGGAGACGGTTCCCATTTTCCCGCGACCGGGCATGACTTAGGGTCTCCAGTGCTTGAGAAAAGACAATTGATGAGGGTATCTGCCTTCATTGCGTTGCGCTTTGATTCCTCCTTTTCTTGTTATATTCAAATTCTTTTTATCCCCTTCCTCAAAGCGGGCGCTTTCGCCATCAAGTCAGCATGAACTCATCATGCATATGATATGGCAATTTTTTCAGTTTGCGACCTGCTATAAGGCCGCAGATCCGAGGCATGCAACGCCTGCATTAGTTCCCGCAAACCAGCATAGCAATGACAGAATCGAAGTATATGGACGGTAGCAATGGCCATATCATCTAACAGTAGTCTTTTACACATAAGAATAACTGTGATCGACTCTCTTCGTCGTCTGACGTGATATTCGACGCACGCGGAGCCCAGGCTTTGCATGCCGAACCTGCCAATGCGATCGATGTAAGGCTGAATGGCCCCAGCGGTTGAAAAAGCCACACGCGTGGATTTTCGTCACTCATCGGTACCTCGGCAGGGGCCAAAACCTAAGAAAAACAAGCTCCGCCTGGTTGCAGAAAATTCCCCGGCGTAGAAGTACTTGGGTACTTTGGATCTAGAATTATCTTATCGGGTCTATCTGCCTTGGCATGCGGCTGTTGAAACCGTGCGATACGAAGTACGAAAATCGGGAGAAAATCCTTTTCAGATTTTGTAATCCATATAGGGGCGGGGTTCTCCCTGAGCCTTTTTCTTCCACTGCAGACGGGCTTGTTCAACGTTGGAATTGTACTGCGTTCTTCATTGGTCCCGTGCTGGATAGCGCACCCGCCGTCCATTGTCCGTCCGCTGCTCCTTGTCAAGCAGTCTGGCCGTGCCGCACACGTAGCGAGGCGCCACCTAACGCACGCCCACCGCCCTTATATAATTATGCTTCATTAACTATTCAAACTCGGGGATCACTCTAAGATACGCCCGGGAGATTGGGACCGCCAAGGCAATTTCGAATCGGGAGAGCTGGGATCAGACGCGGTGGCGCCGTCGACTTCAGTCGCTACCTCCACCTACGTGAAGGTATACCAGGCCCCAACGGGCGTCAGCCTCCCCCAATCGCTTGTATAAATCAGGTTGCGAACAGTCCTCCCGTAAAGTTTTAGGGGTTCGCGGCGCCGAATTGCTTTCATCTTCGGTTTCCTCCCTGGTGGCCTTTCTGATTTCCCTCCCCGCCAGAACTCACTCCAACCGGGCGCAGCCTCGCATCCCGCTAGCGACCTTAGCGGGGGCCCATCATTCGCCATTGCCATGATAGACTTGAAGAATCCCTTTTCCTCAGGCCATCAAGTATATCCGGCCGACGCGGACACCTTCATTTCTACCCCGCCGGTCCCCCCTCGAGGGCTGCTTCGAAGCTCGCCTGTCCCCCCTTTTGATCTACTCATCCTCTCCCTAATTTGCTCTTTCCACCCGGTCGCCTTCTTCCCTCCTTGTCTCCACTGGAGCTTCGGATAGAGTTCGCATCATGGCCAAGCAACCTTCTCCGGAGGGTTACGGACAGGGCTACGAGCAGACCTTGCCCGTCCTCTCTCGGCCTCCCGCGACGACGTCCTGGACGGCAACTGATCCAACCCCTCACTCGGGTGCTTATCACGTCGCTCCGCATCCCACGACGCTTGCGCCGGGACTTCCATCCACCAGTACAGCGGTGCAGCGTCCGGATTCGAAAGTAGCTCCTCTCACTCCAGCCATGAGCACCGCGGGGACAGAGCGCAATGCCTCTTCCAAGGTCCGCAAACCGCGCAAGGCGGCCAATTCCTCGGCGGGGAAATCGACGCTGTTTTGGGTGAATTCCGATCCCCAGACCGCATCGACGGGGACGAAGGAGGAGACATTGAAGCGCATTCGATCGCATGTCATGTCAGAGCATAATCGCAAAAAACGGTTGGAGAGTACCAAGAAGTACAAACCCAAGACCTGGAAGAATCTGGCCTTCCAGCCGCCAGAAACCATTCCCGGTGCCATGGGCCCGCCGCGCCCTCCCGTATCCTCGTCTTCGTCATCTTCCTCGCCAGACAGCCGCCGGAGCTCCTATGCAATTGACCAGAGTGACATTAAGCAGGAATTGGTCCCTGTGGCCACCACCACTGCTATGGGGTATCATTCGGCGGTGTTGGCAGAGGCATGGGATGGCCGGTTTGACGATACGTTCGATGAGGTGGTTGGATATGCTTCCAGGCCAGCAGCTCCATCTGTGTGGGCATATGTGGGATCGGGGGCACACGATCCATTTAATACTGGACATACCCAAATGACAGATCGCATGATGCGACATCTGCAAAATTGTCAGTGACTGCCCAATCGGAATATAGAAACGCATGCTAACCCGGCGAACCACAGTCCTGTGGGATTTGACACAGGAGGCGCATCCATTGCAGGTGCGGTATAAACCAAAGCTGCAGGCTCACTGGGCGACTCTCATCCAGCGGGACCCGGCCATTCTCCATGCCACGATCTGCATGTCAACGTCTAATGCGGCCATGCAACGCGGTGAGCTGCCTATTCGGGACCCAAACCAGCACCGTAGCGCGCTCGTGTTGGATACATTTCATCACCGTGGTGAGACCATTCGTTTGGTCAACGAAGGGTTATCAGACCCAGTCAAAGCTGCCAGTGACGAATTGATCGCGGCTGTCTCCACTCTATTAACGATCGAAGTAAGTGTGTAGCACACCAACAATGGGACGAGCGTGCAACTCATCAGTCACAGATTGCGTCGGGAAATCCAGACTATTTAAAGATTCACCTAGCAGGCTTGCGCCAAATGATCGGACTGCGCAAAAACTTCGCCGACGTCCCTCCGGATATTCGTTTCCAAATCTCATGGTCAGTACTTTGGAGCCTTTTGGGATCCACCACGACTATGATTGCTAATTCTCGAGACAGGACTGATATCCGAGTCGCTTGCATGGCAATGACCAAGCCCATCTTCGCCTTCGTCCGGTCTCTACGACCCGCAGGGTTCTCTCTGCTTCCACCCACTGACGACGTCGCACTCATGGCTACTCGTCTGGTACCGTTGATGAAAATTCCCGGCATCTTCGACGATGCCTTCGCCCAGACCATTTACGATCTCCTCGAACTCTCGTGGTATGCCGAATGGATCAAGGGCAGCACAGGCTACAAAGAATTCGACGACGACACGGAGGACTACTTCAATTTTGAGGTGTTGTACGTCGAGTACTCGCTCCATGCCGGCCGGTACACGCCGATCGGTCAAGTCAAGAACGAACACTCTATCGAAGGCTGCTGCCGTCTGGCCTGTCTGTGCTTCCACAATAGCGCCATCTGGACCTTCTACCCTATGCTCGCCCCGCTACTCCCAAAGCCCATCCTCACCCTCCGCGCCGCCCTCGAGGCCACAATCCCGACCGGCCTGTTTGGTCTTTGCCGTGACCTGTTGATCTGGTTATTATTCATGGGTGCAATCTGCAGCCAGGCGATGCCCTCAGAGCGTGCCTATTTCGTGTCTGAACTCGTAGATGCTGCCCGTCTGCACGGCGTCAACTCCTGGCAGGAAGCTCGTTCCATCCTGCAGGGCTTCTTCTACACTGATCGCGTTCACCTACCTATGCTCCGCCAGGTCTGGCATGAGGTCCAGATGCAGGTGGAACCCATTGCGTGATTTTTCTCTACTCACCCATGGGCGATCCTTGCCCTCCCCTTATCTATAATGTAATTACATAGCTCCGCTTCTATGTGAATGTATGCTACGCGCATGGGGTCTCGGTATATACAATGTATCGAAGCCAGCCCAATTAATGATGACTTTTGAATGGTGCCAGAATCCCAGCCATAAATCCAGCTTGAGCAACCTTACTCAGTCCTAGAAGACGGAAACAACTCCCCGGAACATATTACACTGCCCTAGTCGTCTGTCTACTGGCGTGAGCATAGACCACACCTGGGCGCTCCCCCTTGCGCCGAACAAAAGCCGAGCCTCTACGCTATAGTAGAACCTCTTCAAGAAGGACACTTTCCAAGCAAATAATCCCACCGGAATGTCACATTATTAGCGCAAGTGTTATACTGCCAAACTCTGTGGAGGACGCAATTACCAAGAGCAGGATGGAAATCCAAGTATCTCCCGACGCAAACCACAGCCACCTCCTGAACACCGAGCGACCCCCGATCTCCAACCGGGTAGATGTCGGCGCTAACTTGGACTGATAAAGGGCGCTTCAGCGGCCCGAGCAAGCCCACAAGCTAAATAAGAGGTCCTATGTACATGATTGCCTAACCCTTGCTCTTATCTACAGTTTCATTCTCAAGGTGCTCTTCCTGTTCCTGGGCACATTCATGCACAGAAGACCCTCCCTTCAGAGCCTCGATAGAGTCCTCGGGTTTGCCGTACCTCAATCTAAGCAACAGTATGTACTAGTTAGTACTGCTTTGACTTATCGTCGAGGGAGTCTTGGTTACAAAGTTCTTTGCTACACAGAGTGAGAAGAACAAGGCTATCTGAGCTGTGGCTACATCTCAATGGTCCTCTTTCTATCTTTCAACTGGTCATCCTCATCGAGCATTTCCGCATTGCATCACTCCACGAGGAACAGGACCAGAATCTCGGAACAATGACCTGCCCTGGCTTACTTGATGTTTTGCAGAACCCAGTCACACAGCTGAATCAAAAATGTCACGGCCAGACACACCGACCAAGCACGCAAACTACACCAGAACGACTCCACTCATTATCATAACGTCAATCGATTATTACTCAACTGAATCAGACAAGGAGACTAGGTACAACAAGGAAACTCGGAGACCCGAACCGGGTCCCCTATTATATATACCCACGTTCTGCAGAGAAACTACAGCTTCCACGCGAACACGAATGATTTTGTGCAACTGCGTGTCGCCAGAGAAATAACCCGACGACCATTCGAAAAATCAGAGAACGCGCACAGTCCCAGGCCACCGACAAGGAAGGATCTCCTTCGATTCGACACAGCACCGCACCAGCCTGTCATCGACAACGACTCAACGCCTCGAGAGAAAGCCAGCACAGGGCGCGAGAGAACGTCCTCCCCTCTTGCAGCCAGTATGGTACGGTCGCGCGGGGTATCAGAACAGCATTATAAACGCGACAAGTTTCGCCTTTTCACATCCCCGGCGTGGTGAAGACAGTTCACGCCAGCTCCCGGTCGGTCTTGTTGCGACGGCTTCTCCCGGTCGGCGACCAGGGGAAATGGGCAACGGGGATGATGAAGAAGCTGTTGCTGGTGTCGGCAATACCAGCCAGAGCGTTGTACCAGGCCGCGAAAGCAGCCATGAGACCAAAGAAGCCACCTGCCTTCTGGATGTTGGGTTGGGCCGAGTGGTGGTCTCCCTGCAGGTAGGCAATTCCCAGCAGCAGGAAAGTCAGGTCCAGGAAGAAGAAAAGCAGAAAGAAGGCAACGGTTGACTTGAGGGTGCAGAAGAGCAGAATGGTGGTGAAGATGAACCAGCCCTGATGGGAGATGTCAGCACGAGGCGTTTTCCTTGTGGGAACTGTGTTTGCGCGACACGGGTTTTAGACTATCAGGGAACACTTACCATCAGAAAAATACCCATCGAGCTGTTGAATGACTGGGATTTCAGGCCACCCAGTTCTTCCACGATCTCAAACCCACCTGGAGTCAGAACGATGGCGAAGGCGATCCAGAATCCCCCGTACGAAGACAACGCAGTAGCACCAAAGGTGTTACCCACAGCCATTTCCCTGTACAGGCATAAATGATCAGCACTTGCGACTCGCGACTTGTCAGCAGCAATTGATGCAGGACATACCACATCCCAGCCAGCAGCTGTACCAGACCGCCATAGCCAAAGGCCAGACCGACGACAATGTTGGGCGCGGTCAGATCCTGAGCGCCCATGTTGATGGCGCTCAGCACGAAGGTGGTGAGGGCGAAAGCGCACAGGCCCAGAGGAGCCGGGTTACCGAACTTGCGGTCCGCGACGGACTTGTATAGACCGGGCTGGAACTCACCACCGAAGGGGCGCAGGCTGGCCTCAGCGGTGTTGACCTGGGCCAGAGGGCCGTAGCCGAAGCGTGCGGCGGCGCGGGCGACGTCGTGTTCCTCGGCCGACATCTGCGGGTAGACAGTGGTGCCGTTGTCGGAGTTGGAGGCCTGGGGCACAGGACCGACATCCTTCTCCAGGGCGCCGTTGTTGGTAGTCTCAGTCGCAGACATGATGAATCACTGGTGCTCAAGACGAGGTTCAGAGTTCAGGGTCACAAACCGAGGGAGCAAAAATCAGGTGCGTCGACAAAAAGAATATACCCAGGTCGCTGGATAATACAATAACAAAACCTCAATTGATATAACACAGTTATAAGAGAGGACAAGAGGAATAGAAGGCGAAGAGAGGTGATCCAAACGCGGGCCAATCAGCACTGCTAAGGCAGATTTGATATAGATGGGGGAACGAGAGAAGAGCCAGCGGGGGGAGGCGCAACCGGGGCTAATATAGCTTTTGGATGTTCGGCTCTCTCACCCTCTCACAGGACCGCCGACTGCAGTCTGCAGACCGCAAGCTTTGGCAAATACGCTAGGACCAAAAGTCAAGCTTGCCTTGCGGGCCAAGGGTCGCAGCAGCATGCCTCGGATGAAAAAGATTCAGAGCCGTTGGGGGACGAAGGGAACAAAGTGGAGTCGACGACTTACCCGCTTTCTCGTTCAATAAATCGCAATGATGTGCAGCTGCAGGGAGTCCCACCCAACACTAACAGAGGTTAATTGGAGAAAAAAAAAGGAGAAAGGGAAAACTGGGACTGTGTGAGACTTGGGGAACCCCGGCGACATTTATCCATGATTATGCGGAACACGACGGAGGGCTGGTTCCCTCCGCGGCTGCTGCAACTTTGCTGCATTTTCTGGGGGAATCGTCAGCATCTAGAATGCGCGCCGAGCCCGCCATCTCCCATGGGGGGGAGAGGAGGGTCGAACCCCGGATACCTGGGATACGTACGAGAGATGCATGGGGGCGCACGGAGGTAAGGAAGCTGCGAGCAAAGTCATTGGCCGCACAGTCTGGGGAAAGTAGTGGGGCAGCGAGGGAGAGTGAGTCATGACCGTCACGGAACCGAGTTTCCCCTTCTTTCGCAGGGTTGGAGCCCGCATCAGCTGGTATTCGTACGGTAATTTCCACGCCTGGCAAGTGGGACCTCTCTTCCTCTTTTCTCCTGCTCGGTCTTGCTGGTACCACGGTAATCCCCCTCCCCGGCTGCTACGACGTGAACATATTGAGTTTCTATGCACTCCAGAAGGCGGGCATCGGAAACCTCGGATGGTTTCCTAGTTCGTGGCAAACTGGTTCCTGCGATCCTCGGTGGGGAGTGCTTGTTGCTCCATCAAGCGGAGTCTCCAGTCGACTGCGTCACGCCTCAAGCGCATTCCGTGCTGACTTATGTGCACGCCGTGCTCAGTACCCGATTACCAATCTTAATATTGAGCTGCAAACTAACTGATCCCCCGGTTATTATGGGTCTTGGCAGAATAAGCGGACGATGATGCAGCAATGGATCGTTGCCCACCGCTGAAGACTACCCTGGCACTGGCCCGACCTTCCTCGTTGCCGTGCTGGATCTAATGCTCGCCAGTGGGCAGACGGCACTAGGAGTGAGCCCCTGTTTTGGAGGCCTCGTCGAGCCCAGAGGAACACAACAGTGGAGCCTACTCAAAACCATGCCCAAAATTCAACCACCTCCCACACCGTGTGGAGACCTCAACGTCTCGGCCCATCTGGACGTCGCCGCGCGAGTCCATCCTCATTAGACGCCCGCTCGCACCGGCTGCCGTGCTTGTCTCCGTTGCAGCCACGGCCGACATTTGATTTTGATGTGCCGCGACACACTTTCAGGCTGGTCGGCGCGGGTCGTGTCGTGTCGTACAAAAGTACAAAAGGTACCGGCTGCACCGACCACACCCCGCCAGACGGTGACGGGCCTGGTCGCGAGCGTGCTGGAATTGGACGATCGGCGTGCACTGCACGAATGCCCACTCGGGGATGGACTAACTCGCTGCGTTCTCTATTGTGGTGACACGCAGTCTGCTGGTGGTTGCTAGAGCTACATGCTGCGACACGACCAGACGCGCCTCTGGTGGGACCCTACTCGGCCAACCTCCACCACTATACGAAGAAAATTCTGACTATGGAGTTCAGGTATACAGTACTGAGTGTATGGTGCCCAGCCTCGTCTGAGGCTAAACACGAACCCACTTAATTAGGTGTGATACTAACCGTCTAGGTCCCTTCGCAGTGGAAGCAGTGTTGTTGCAGTCTCAGCGCTTCGCACTCAGGCCGTGTCAGGTCAAAGGGCCTATTGTTTGGACTCCGACGGCTCGTGTACCAGATCGACTCGCCCCATGCGAGGGGTCAACTGACTTCTAAGCTCCGTGGCCGAGCTGATATGACAGGTGTCTCTCATCAATCATGGCCGACACAAGCTTGTTCAAAATGGCAACGGGAAGAAAATAGAACGGATGGACATCAACCATCCCGTGTGTGAGGCCAGTGCAGCCCGCCTACGCAGTAATGACTGATAGTCCTGGAAATCGACAATAATAGCGCCAGCTGCTCATTCCAAGGATGCAATTTCTACCGATCGTAACCATGACAAGAACTAGTCGAACCGAGGGGCAGAAGTGGCCTGCGCAACCACAATCTGCGGCGTCCAACCAGCCCGTCCACTCGCGGTCTGCAGGTGCTCCAATGCCTATGATTGACGGAGTTATATGACCGTTTCCTGCAGCCAGGATGTGTTGCACCCGATTAGTGCTGGCAGTACATAGTAAGCTGTCCTAGCATCATGATCAAATTGTTATGGAATTGTTGATCGTCAGCAGTACGAGTGGGCCCGGGCGGTCGCATGAGCATCGCTGGCGGAAATAATAGTCTACATAGATCCAGATTTCATGCCAATAATAGTATGGCTGCAAGCCATCGATGCCCAGTTAGTACGGAGCAAGCCATAAGCCATTATGGCTTGCGAATCCGCGAGGATCCGGGCGTGGCATTCATCTTCGAGTTGGCAATTATTAGTGGTGGTCTTATGTGAGATACTTCCAGAGTTGCCGTCGATCACGATTGTCTTTTTCGCTTGAGGGTATACTATTCTCCACTGGAGGGCTGACTCGTTTAGTCTTCCACTCCACAATTCCATTTCACGATCTCACTTCACGCGTATGGCAAAGGAGTCACCACGTCACTCGTTCCATCTTGTGGGGCCACGCAATACCGGAATCCCCATATGCGGTGATATACACTTTCAAGGTCCAATAATCGATTGCAGCATCAGCGAATCCTCAGTCCAGCGTAAACCGCCACTTCCGATCCAAAAAGGAGCTGATCTGGGGAAGCCTTCATGGTCAACCCAATCTTCGACCGCCAAGTTCCCCGGCCCATCCAACCGAGAGTGGTTGGCACTCAGTGACCCTGAATCCACAAACTCCATTCCCCATTTTCCTGGCAAGCAGGGTTCCAGCGCCGTGTATTCCATTCCCCCGGCCTGTACTGAGCCTTACCACGGCCTTCAGCAGTACATCGTCACATCAGCAAAATGTAGGATTGCGGGGGAAGCTCTCACAACCCGCCAGGCAGATCGATTGGCGGGATGCAGTGGCCGATCTCTAGCGCTTGGGCCGATTCCTGGCCTTCTACCTGACTACCGAACCCATGCATCGACCTGTTATGCTCAATGCAGAGCGCACGCCTAGAGCGAGACTGATTTCCCCACACGTCGCTCATCTGACCCCGATCCCCATGCGGGGGATCGGCCCATGCGAACAGAATTACACCCCGGCACGAATGAACCTGCATTCAAACAGAATCAATCATTCAGTCTCT
The DNA here is from genome assembly GCF_028827665.1 of Penicillium hispanicum. Classification (NCBI taxonomy): domain Eukaryota; kingdom Fungi; phylum Ascomycota; class Eurotiomycetes; order Eurotiales; family Aspergillaceae; genus Penicillium; species Penicillium hispanicum. The sequence goes on along the minus strand of NW_026623199.1, from coordinate 2,766,238 downwards.
CGCGAGCAAACCAGAGTCGCCAGCGTCTGGCACATCCGGACCAAACGACGTCATCGGCGTCTATAGCGCGCAGATCGCGTGCCGTGTCCGGCATCGGGTGCCGGATATCTAAGCACCCGTCGGCTAAGGGGTATTCATTTTTGAGTCCATAGATGGAGTCCATCTTCTGAAGATGTGCCATCGATCTTGCTCCACCAGGATCCATCTCACGGTTCTACGTCAGTTGTTTGTGTTAATGCGAATTTCTTGCCGAGGTCGCCGCGTTCGGCTCGGTGGAGCGGAACGATGACACCAGAATGGCCTCATCGATGCTCGGGGCCCACCAGATTTGGGGATTCCCTTGTTGGTCCACAAATCTCGGTCTCGGTTCGACCCCGCTGGGGGAATTGCGCAGGAGATTGGGGCTGTGGGCGTTGTGCAGAATCGCGACAGGTCTGTCTACACTGGAAGTGGACGTATACAAACCGCCGGAAAAGATAAATCAGAACGGAGGACGACACCGCTTGCAGTCCGAAAAATAGAGAGATGCATGGGCAATGCGTTGTAAATCGGTGAATCCGCTCGACGCCCGCTCGGGGTGCTCACCTCGTACTCCGTCTGTCCTGCATGGTCTCGGCCGCGCCAGTCACTAGGGATTCTGCAGTGAAAAGCTTGCCCAATATCGAGCCTGATGACAAGATCTGTTCTTCCAGAAGAAAAAAAGATGACAGAATGGCGGGGTGCAAGAAGACCCTGATCCAAGAAAACGTCGAGGACTCGGCCATCCCGCGCATCTGTAAGCTTTTCTTATCAGCACTCGCGCTTTCCAATCTCACCTTCCAAGCACGGCAGCTCCCCTGACGATACCGGGGCACTGCACCTTTATCTCTCTTCTCGACCACTGACAATCCGTCCTCCAGACCCGTTGCGTTGGACGGGCTTTCTGCGACAACAGTTATCTCTCCCACTTATGCCTCATGCCACAGCACCTTCCTGTTCAAGCCTGACTAACCAACCAAAGAGCCTGTCATGCTTCACGCTCGTCTCGCTACTATCTGTGATTAACTTTGGCTCTCCCTCCAATCCTCAATCATGCAGCCAACCATACGTCGTCCGATCAGTCATCCAGTCTGTGCACTGCCGTCGAAGACGAGATAACCTGCGCCTCCACTCACTGTCGCGGGCATACCGGGATCAAGCTTCTTGAAGAGGCATCGCGGCTCGTGTTATCAGTTGCACAGCGATGGCGGTTCTCGGCCGAGCTGGGCGATATACTGCTAATTGGCGCTGCTCCTTATCTGTATTTAGAGAAGGGGGGTAGCGCCTGGACGAGATTGATATTGGTTGATACCTCTGGGCCTTCAGCGAATTCACGCGACCAGCATTACCAAGACAGATACGAAGCCTTTGAAAAACAGCAACTCGACATGGGATACCCCGATGAGCACAGTCGGTCTGGCGCGATTGAGTCGGTCGATGTCGAAGTCAAGGATGGTACGATTCCAGCTGGCAAGGCCGATGCGGCACTCGAGTTCCTTCGCGACGAGGATACGGCAGTCGTGTTGGATGTGGATGAGAAGACACTAGTGCGCAAGATAGATTGGATGATTATGCCCCTGATGTGGGCGGCATATAATCTCCAATATCTCGACAAGGTGCTTAGTAGGTGACGGTTCTAGACTGTCATGAGGTGTGGGAGTTGGCCTTTTAACGTATATCCCTAGTCAACTACGCCTCCGTGATGGGCTTGCTTAGCGATACCAATATGCGGACGAACCAGTTCTCCAACTTGACCCTGGCTTTCTACGTGACCTATTTATTCTTCGAACTTCCGACAGGATTCCTGATGCAACGACTGCCAACGGCGAAATATCTGGGTCTCAATGGTATAGCGAAATCCCAGAATACTTGATCGATGTAACTGATAAGATATAGTCACACTATGGGGCCTTATGACAACTCTGAACTGCACCGCGAAGAACTTCGGTGGCTTGATGACCCTTCGAGTGTTGCTGGGTTGCTTCGAAAGCGCAATTGCTCCTGCGTGAGTGGAAGCGACAGAAATTGATTCAGCATCTTCTGACAACCATTCAGATTAATCCTGATTACTTCAATGTGGTACAGGAGGAATGGTTAGCCAGTTCTACTATATCCATTGCTTCGCTATTCTAACCCCCTAGCAGAACAACCTAGACGTATGGGCATCTGGTATCTCGGTACCGGAACCGCTCCAATCATGGGCGCACTGGTCGCCTATGGTTTGCTCTTCTATACGAACGACCGCTTCAAGGCTTGGCAGATCATGTTCCTCATTTTCGGACTGATCACCATCGCCGTCGGAATCACCATCTTCATCTTCCTGCCAGACAACCCCATGACCTCGCGTCTGTCCAACGCCGAGAAAGTCCTATCCATTGAGCGCCTGCGCGAGAACCGCACCGGAATCGAGAACAAGCACTTCAAGTGGCGCCAAGCAGTCGAGGTCCTCCGTGACCCGCAAACATACCTGATCGCCGTGATCGTGACAGCAATGGACGTCCCCAACGCCGCAATCACCAGCTTCACGTCCCTGATTATCAAGAACATTGGGTTTACAACCAAGGAAACCGAGCTCCTCAACGTTCCCAACGGCGCTGTCAGCATAATCAGTACGCTGACCGCATCTTATTGCGCCTCCCGCTACGACCAGCGCTGTCTCAGCGTCGTCGGTACCCTAACCGTCGGCTTACTAGGGGGCTGCCTCCTCGCATTTTCACCCAAGGATATGAAATCCGCCCAGCTGGCAGGTAACTACTTGACACAAGCGGCAGGCTCCGCCCTCCCAATCATGTACTCGGTGGCCGGAGCCAACGTCGCCGGCCACACAAAGAAAGTGACGATGAACGCTGTCTTGCTCATGTCTTTCTGTCTGGGTAATATTCTCGGACCATTGACGTTCCGCACAGCAGATGAGCCAAACTATATCCCGGCGAAGATTGCGATTGTGGCGACGCTGGCGGTGGCGATTGTTTCCGTGCTCGTGCTTCGAGGGTACTATACGTGGGAGAACCGGAGGAGGGATAATCATCATGAAGGACTAGAGCACCGGGAGAACTCTGAGTTTCTGGATCTGACGGATATACAGAATCGGGAATTTCGGGTGAGTGGGTTCATTGTTGATTCTTGGGCTTGATACTAACTCGGTTCTTAAGTATAAACTGTGATTTTGGGAGCAGTGGGCAAGGCAAGCCTATCTAACTCGAGTCCCATATGGATTACTACATTAATTGCAGTTGATTTTCTTTCAGAAACACATTGACGGCTATCACAGAACTAGACAGCCCTGGGGCGATTGAAGAGGTGAGTGCCGCTCAATGGAAATAGAGTGTATTAGAACAATAAACCATGTGGGAACATCAGATCTATTACGATTCGTCTTCTAGAAAACAAATATCAAAAACCATGCTATGCAGCATAACAAGAAACCCGAAAACCTCAATTAAGCCGCAGCGGTAGCAGCCTGAAACTCCGCACTGAAGCCAAAGTCAACATATCCCTTGGGCTCTTTGGGGATATAGAGAACATCCCGCTGGTAGGGCGTGAGCTCCACATTTTCCTTGAGCCGGAAAAGCAGGTCCGGGTTGGAGGTAAACGGCCGTCCAAAGGCAACAACAACCTCGTGGTTCTGATACGTCACATCGACCGCCTCGCGCGCCGAGTCCGGCGTATAGCCTCCAGCAACAACGATAGGGCCAGCATCCTCGTACGCCTCGAAAAAGAAGTTCAGCGTCTCATCGGTCTCGATGATGTCGAACCCCGAGGCACGGGGCTCCACGAGATGCGCATAGGCCAGCTTGAACGGACGCAGCGCCTGCGCCAGATGTGTGAACTGCGGCAACGGGTCTTCCATCTTCATACCCTGGAAGCTGCTGAACGGACTGAAGCGGATACCCGTGCGGTCAGCGCCGATGGCGTCGACGACGGCCCGGGTGATTTCGACCGCGAACCGGGAGCGGTTCTCCACGCTGCCGCCCCAGCGGTCGGTGCGCTTGTTAGTGACATCCTGGATGAATTGGTCGATCAGGTAGCCGTTGGCGGCGTGGATCTCGACGCCGTCGAACCCGGCCGCCACGGCGTTGCGCGCGGCCTGCGCGTACTCGCCGATGAAGGCTTCGATCTCGGACTCGGTCAGGGCGCGTGGGACGGGGCCGTCGGCATTGGCGGGCACGGCGCTGCTGGACACGAGGTCGAAGCCGCCCTCGGCTTTGAGGAGGTCTGGGATGCCGACGCGGCCCAGGGCCCACAGCTGCAGGTAGATGTAGGAGCCCTTGGCGTGCACGGCTGAGGTGACTTCCTTCCAGGCGGCGATCTGGGCGTCATTGTAGATACCCGGCGTGTTGGGGTAGTTCCCGCCGCGTAGAGAGATGGAGGTTGCTTCGGTAATGATAAGCGTTCCGGGCACCGAGGCACGCTGGGCGTAGTGGTCCTTCACAATTGGGAGGGGGGCATGCTGGTCGTCAGCGCGGAGGCGGGTCATTGGTGCCATGGCGATGCGGTTCGAGAGCTCCATGCGGCCAACTCGAAGGGGGTTGAAGAGCTTCGTCATGACGGATGTCGGTTATTACAGGTGGGCTGGACAAAGATATGTATAAATCGGATGATTTCGAGTCAATTGAGCCAGTTAAATGGTTCTAGCGCTGTATAATATTAGAAGAAAAGGATCATGGATACTGGATGCTGTTGTTTTATTATTTAGATTGATCTCGATAACTCCGTAAACTCCGTGCCAGTATGAGAGGATCAATATTAATAATACGACCAAGCGAAGGTACGTCGAACACGAATAATAATCAAGGGCTTCATACGGTGATTTCAAAGCCAAAAATCCGTGATTTAGGTATTAGCTAGTAATGTCTGCTATATTCACCTTCGGATCGGACAAGTGCAGACTCCGTCCGTACATCCATACATATGTCAGCACTGTATAACTAGTGCGCGAGGTCCCGAGGTCTCCACTTGGCAATCCTGCCGGATTCCTAATCATCGATCAATGAGATACACTCCTCCTTTCAACTGTGCATTTCATTCGCTAGTTGTCCGTTATCACGTTATCTCTACTCGAATGGCTCATTATGATCTCCGTGAAGAATGTTGGCCACACCCATCCATAATGATGGCTGACAAAACCGGACCTCGGAAGTTTGTCTTTGCCGATTTGCCGCGGCTTTGTAATAACCGTAAATTCGGGTGCCACGAGGGCCCGGTGTACCTACCTAAACCCTAACACTATGCAGGCCGTTGTTCCCTTGGTCCCGCCATGGGAATATGCCACAATATGGTATCATGAACGACAGATTTCACCCCAATTACTCCGAATTAAACACGCTCATTGTCTCTCCAGGCGGCGCGCTTCATTCTCGAGCTGCGCATTAAAAGCGCGGACCTGGTTGAGAAGACCACCTTGCGCACCCGGCGCCCGACTGCTCACATCCTCCGCCACAGTGCGAAGCATGAAATCAAAGTCTGTAGGGGAAGTATCCGCAGCAGAGGAAGCTCGGTGTTGACTACGGTCAAGTGCAAGCTCGAGACTGTGGAGGGAGTTGTTGATACTGGCTCGCGCCTGTGTCCTTGTTAGTCTGAATGCGTATCAACTCGGGATCTCAAATAGTAAACTCACCGTCTTGCTACTCTCCTCTTCCATATGCCTGCCCCGGATCGCATCCATCTGTAGAGCTATACTCTCTCGTTCGCGTCGCACCTTGTATAAATGGTTCCGCATATCCATCATCTCCCGCTTGGCTTTCTTGAATTGCACACCAAGTACAAAGTTGCTGTCTAGCATCTCGCTCAAATCCAGCAAACGACCATCCAGCTCAGTGCCAAATGTTTCGACAGCTTTCCGCTTGCGCGTCCATTCAGCACGTCGTGTTTGGTTTGTTTCATTTGCAATTCCATTCTTGAGGGTCGTGAGCGTCTTTTCAAGGGTCTCGCGACAAATCTGGCCCAACACATCAGCCGGATTGACCCCGCCCCGATTGGGTAGTTTCGTCTTCTGGCGAGTCGAGAGTTCGTCGGCAGAGTCTTCCTCCTCATCGCCAGAGCCGGCAGAAGCATACATTACACCCAGAGCAGATACATTGGTCAGACGATGAACGGTGACGGGCACAGTTTCACCGCGGGGCTCTCTGGGCTTCCGGCCAGTCTCTTGGGTTATCTCGGTAGTTGGCTGTTCTTCCGGTGACGTGGATGCAGTCTCTGCTGTCCGTTTGCCCTTCTTCCCAAGTCTACCTCCACGAGACTTCGACCCTCCAGATCCTGTTTCCGGTTCAGGCTCTTGGGGCTGTTCGGGTTCAGGTTCAGGTTCAGGTTCAGGTTCAGGCTCGGGCTCGGGCTCGGGCTCGGGCTGCGCTGCTTGTTTCTTCGTGCGCTTGCGGCCTTGGCGTGAGCCTACCTTAGACGACTCACCCACGCTGGGGGCATCGATTGGGCTCTCGGTGTGGCCTTCAACCTGATTAACCCCATTCGATTTTCTAGGCACAGACGGTCTGCCTTGATGGCGTTTACTCTCCGAGGAGAGTTTAGACCCCGTCTTTCTGGGCTCTTTTCGTGGTTCAATACCAGCTTCTGGGCCTGCCTTTTCCACGGCCCGCAGAGTAGAGTGGTTGCCATTTACAGCGCCTCCTCTGCCCCTTCTAGACTTCTTTTCCGTCTGAGATGAATTCGTCGGTTCTTGATCGTCATTTTCGACCACCCTACCAGAGTTGGTATCCGGCTCATCAGCTCCTCTCGTCTCGACTCCAATTCTTGGCACAGATTGTTGACTTTCTTGAACCGTTTCAGATGTATTAGCAGAGACGCCACGCTTCTGTCGACGTTTTGTCTTTGCTTTATCGCCTCTCTCTTGGATTGGCGATTCAGAAGTTCGCGAAGGCCTCTTTGGCAGTTGCTCTTCAGCTCCTTGAGCATACTCCGTAGTTTGTGGTGGGGAACGACTCTTTTGCCGCGTCTTGCGTGACTGTTCAGTGGATTCGACAATGGGCTGGGCTTCATCCAATGGAGCTTTGGGTGATCGGTTCCGATTGGGCCGCGTGGCTCTCGTACTCCGATCGGGGGCAGGCCCGGGGCTTGGTCCTTGTTCCTTACTTCTCTGTCGCTTATCTGTAACAGGTGGAGATCCTGTCTCTGCGCCATTTGTCCCGAGGATTTGGCCCTCCTCTGCTTCTTTGTTCACGGAAACCTCGGGGGCAGGCGACGGTTGAGATTGACGCGTGTCATCTGTGGCTTTTCGCTGTGACACATCCTTATTTGAAGCTTCGGCCGTAGGAGTTTGGGGCGCGGGCGCGTCTGTACCCTCCGCACTTCCATTTTCGGTGGGTAGTGATTGGGCACCCTCAGATTCCGAGACCGTTTGACGGGTCGGGCTGTCTGACTTCCTACTAGGTGGATCTTTGCTTTTGTTAACACAGGAATCTAATGACGAGGGTATCGCATAACGCACTGGGTTTTCGCCGTTTGTTGCTTCGCGGCTCTGCGGGCCTGTCATCTGAAGGTATATCGTACGTCGAGGGTCGTTGTGGAAGTTTGTTACGCGCGCTTCCGGGTGTGCGCTGAGGCTGTTCGACTTGCGCTTGCGACCCTGGTTGCGAGGCAAGTTTCGACGACGGCGGAGTTGCAGCAGTTGGCACGGGTTGTGTTTGCGGCGGTTCCGATGGCTCAGGGGCGCCGAATAGAGGAGCTGGCTCTGAAAGACCGAGCGCTGGTCCCCCAAAAGAGAATCCAAAGTCAACTTTCTTAATATCGCGCGTCCTGGACCGCAAGTTAGCTCAATGGCCTTGTGTTATGGTTTCGCGGGGTAGAGGCGCGTACCCAGCTCCGCGCTGTCGCATTTGCAACCGTTCCTCTCGTGCTGTAAACAGTTAGCATACATGATCCGTAATCCCCAGGTCATTTAAGACGTACTGGAAGCCATTATGGAGGAACGGCGTCGGGATGGACGCGTCGTGTTGGTGTCAGAAGTGCACGACGCCAGCGGCGGTCGGAACCAAGCCTATCGGGGCCGATCCATTTTTGTCCCGATTTCTCCGCAACGCTTTGAAGAGTCGCCTTCCCACGCCTTTTCCTCCCGCTTGTCCAGCAATTATTCCCAATGGGTTGGTTTTGGGGTGATAGCAAGATTGACCCTGTCAAAAAGCTCGATCCGAGCCTCCAAGAGTACCTCAAGCAAGAAGCCCCCGATAAATATGTTCCGGCGCCCGACGTGAAGCACCCAGCATCGACACCCACGCCGTCCTCCGAATCGAAAGAGTCCGCCGATCCCTCGAAACCTCAGGTGCCTGCTGCCTCGCTCTTCCAGGATGGCCGTTATGCGGAGCTGTGGAAAACATATAAGCCCCCGGCCGTCGTCGACGAAAGCTCCGGAGTCCGCGGGGCGGAGCGAGTGATCGAAAAGTTCAAGGAGCGCGGTAATTCGGTACAACGAGCAGCGATGGAGAACTGCGCACTGGAACATGAGGCCTTGACATACTGCTTCCAGACGGGGAACTGGAAAAAGCAGCTCGAATCGCGGTTGACGATGTGCGCAGCGGAGAACGGCACTTTCTCGCGGTGCTTTTTGACGCAGAGTGTGAGTTGGCTACCTTCACCCCACCTGTTTCCCTCACTTGGTTGAATATATATTGATACCAGAGCAGAAATTCCTTCAGGCTCTAGGTTACGCCGGATCCTTTGAGATGGACGCCGAGAAAGAAGAACGTATTCAAATGCATGCCGACAAACTCTACCACCAAATGCTAGACTATGAGAAGCGAGTGGAAGAAGCCAAGGCAGCGGGCAAAGAACCACCCCCGCTCACCTCGCTATTCCATCCCGAAAATACTGCAAAGGCACCGGCGGTAACTGGCGACAAGCCGCAGTTTACTGTTGAGATCCCTGGGGGCGAGTCAATCCCAGCAGGGTTCAAGCCGTCAAAGCCGCTCAACAAGCTGACACCACATGAGCGGGAGCTGGAGATCCGGGCACACAATGCTCAGCTTGAACAGCAGAAGGTCTATCTCCAGGAGGCCAGTCCATTTATGAAGACCCAGGATGACGCGCGAGAGAAGAGACGGGAGAAGGCTGTGAGCTGGTTTGGGGAGACAATTGGGAGATGGATGTCGTAGTCGGCATTTTCTCAGCACTTCATTCTGTATTCTATCTCACCTTCTCCCTTCTGATGTATTATTTTGTGGGTAATGGCAATGGTAACTGGGCGGCGTTATGTGGATTCTTCCCTCGGATTTGGTGCCCGGGATATATACTCTTCACTCTCCCATGGTCGCCGACCGACAGGTGGCAACCCTCGTAAAGGCAGAAAACCTTGGAAGCTAAGAGCGAGTCATTGTGATCAACGACTCGATTACGAGTCTAGCCGAACCCTAATATGATATAGCGTGCATGAAAGAACGAGTTGCGCCGCCATCCACGCTCGTGCTCGACTCTCGTGGCGGAAATCAGCACTGGCTCGTATCTAATCGGCTCGTCGTGAGCGGTCGCGTTCCCGCGCAAACAACTCGAACATCGTCGCCGACCTCCTGCCCTTCCCCATCTTTCCTCTTCCTTCCCCCTTCTCTCCAAATACTCTCTTCTCCGTTGTTCCGCACGATATCTCCTCCCTTTGCGGCTCTTCCCCCGTTCTTCCTTCAAGCTACGCCGACTATCCCTTATCAACGGACCAAGACGGGGCAGACCTCGTTGCACTTGTTGCATCCGCCCAAATCCACCGCGGACTTCATCCTGGGATTGGTGGCTCACAGGATCAGCTCGCTGAGCTGCGGTGCTCACCATGAAGGCTTCACCGGTGCTCATATCATGGCACAATGACAATGCCCCCATATATTCCGTCCATTGTGATCCCAATGGCAAAGGTCGCCTTGCAACCGCTGGAAAGTAAGCGCTCATTTTGTTTCTGTGAATCGTTCGTGGACTGACAATCATCTTCCAGTGACAACAATGTCCGAGTACGCCTTCCGCCGTCCCCGTTACCCTACCCTCACAACGAAATTCTCCTGTCTAACATAAACCCATCTAGCTCTGGAGAGTCGAATCCACCGGGGAAGAGCGAAAGGTTACATATCTGAGTACCCTGATCAAACATACACAAGCTGTGAATGTGGTCCGGTTTTGCCCAAAAGGTACAACTCCCCATATAACGCCATCGGGCGATAATCTGACTCGGGGACAGGCGAGATGCTGGCATCTGCCGGAGACGACGGCAATGTCTTACTCTGGGTGCCTTCCGAGCTGCAGACTCAGGCTGGTCTTGGGGAGGACCGGTCGGATGACAAGGAAACTTGGCGGGTGAAGCATATGTGCCGCTCGTCCGGTGCAGAGATCTATGACCTGGCCTGGTCGCCCGATGGAGTCTTTATCATAACAGGGAGCATGGACAATATTGCTCGGATCTACAATGCTCAAAATGGTTGGTTTCTCAAATAAGCGGGCGTGGATCCCAGTACATGAACTAATCATCCGTGTCTGTAGGGCAAATGGTACGGCAGATTGCTGAGCACTCTCACTATGTTCAAGGTGTCGCCTGGGACCCGCTCAACGAGTTTGTTGCTACGCAGTCGTCGGACCGATCGGTCCACATATACAGTTTGAAGACCAAGGATGGGCAGTTCACACTAACGCCCCATGGAAAGGTCCTCAAGATGGATCTGCCTGCCAAACGCATCTCATCCAGCAGTCCAGCTCCTCCAGATCTGACCAGCCGGGCGCAACCGAGTACGGCGAACTCAGTCGCAATCGCTTCGCCTGCTCCTTCCACCCCAGGGACCCCAATGGCGTCCAACCTACCGATGGATCCCCCTCCAGTTTCTCACAGCCGGCGGTCGTCGTTCGGTTCGTCTCCATCCATCAGACGCTCGGCATCTCCCGCGCCCTCTCTGCCATTGCCTGCCGTGAAGCCCCTGGAAGTGTCATCTCCGAGTCTATTTGGAGGGCTCGGGGTGAAGAATGCCAGCATTTACGCCAACGAGACTTTCACATCTTTCTTCCGGCGCCTGACATTTGCACCTGATGGGAGCTTGCTGTTCACTCCAGCTGGCCAATACAAGACTACTCGCCCCTCTCCTACTGACCCCTCGAAGACCACCGACGAAATAATCAACACTGTCTACGTCTACACACGGGCTGGCTTCAACAAGCCGCCCATCTCTCATCTTCCGGGCCATAAGAAACCATCGGTCGCTGTTAAATGCTCACCAGTCTTTTACACGCTGAAGCAAGGCACCCAGCCTGTCAAGAACATCACTCTGGATACGTCGTACGGCGAGGAAATGTTCCCGCCTTTGCCTGACTCTGTTGTAGCAGCACCTACTGCAAACGCCAGCCAGCCGCCTATGGACCCACCATCTTCTACCCCAGCAGGAGGTGACGCTTCCAAATCCCAACCTTCACCGAAGACTACCGAACTTGGCGGTGGAGATGCCAGTCAGAGTTCATCAGCTCCCGTATTTGCACTTCCATACCGCATTGTCTACGCTGTTGCCACTCAGGATGCTGTCTTGGTGTATGACACCCAGCAACAGACACCTTTGTGTGTTGTGAGCAACCTGCACTTTGCCACATTTACTGACTTGACCTGGTAAGTAAGTTAAAACCCATTCTCAAACAGATCCTGACCAAGAATAGGTCCAACGATGGCTTGACATTGATCATGAGCTCATCCGATGGTTTCTGCTCTACCCTTGCTTTCGCACCCGGGGAACTGGGACAAACATACACAGGATCTACCTCTACTGCGCCTAATCCTGCCGGTCTAAACACGCCTTCGGCGAATATCACCCCTTTGCCAACTCCGACTCATGTTCCCTCACCGGCGAAGGCTAGCCATGCCCCAGCAAGTAGCGCAGGCTCTGCAGCACCCAGCACCTCTCAGGCACCGCCAGCCAGCCCAGCTCGCTCCAACTCCGCATGCTCCGTTGCAACCCAATCCTCCACTCAACAATCAGGAACTGTGGTCAACAACCCAACCCCGACCCTGGGCTCTGTGCCTTTGGTGACAGCAACCCACTCCGCACAACCCTCGGCGCTCCCGCTCACCACCCCGCCTCAAACTCCACTGCCAACGACATCACATGGCGGGTCCAATGCAGCTACCGGCAGTGTTTTAGGCAAGCGAGACGCCCGTACTGCAAGTGAATCTGAGAGAGAGGATAGCAAGAGCCTGGAGTCGGCCACTCCGGCCCAGCAGCCAAAGAAGCGCCGGGTCGCTCCGACTCTCATTTCGGCGGGTACGGATCCAGCCTCAACATCAAAGGACGACACTGGTAACACCGGTGCTGGCGGCTAATTTGCTGGCCCAAAGTCTAATAATACTGTCAGCTCTTCGGTTTTTGAAGTCCTGCAGAGTCCCCTCGTCTCCTTTTTTCAACGCGGCACCGCTAGCAAATCAAAAGAATTCTTTGCCGGTCGGTGACAGGCCCCTTACGATTCATGTTACTTTCAACCACGGCTCTGCTTCTGGATCCGTTACTCTATTCCGAAACTCATGCACTTGCACTGCATTTTTGCATTAGTTCGTTTCCGCACGTTTTTGAAATCTACCCAAGTCTCCCATTCGGGGATATTGTATGCTGGACGGGTTACTCATAGTACTCTCTTCACATTCGCCTTCAATGCACGCATTGCGCCCTTGATTTTTGTCTTTGCTTTGCATTCTGATGTGTTTCTTCCGAGTGAGCTTCCGGCGCCGCGTATTTTTGTCTGCTCGATTTCCATGCAATGTTTCTCATAGTCGGAGTCTGGCTGTGTCTGTCCGCTCATGTCCTATAACGGATCGTGTCAACGGCCAGCTCTTCGTGTCTGGCTGCTTCTTGCTCTACTGCTCCCACTCTAGCTTCTCCCTTCGACTACTCAACGTACTTGTTTTGGGTATACTTCACATTTCACCTGTGTTCGCAGGAGGAAATTGCAGCAAAAATGAAGAACACTTGGAACGCATTAAACTATCGGGGTGTATCTAATGCTATCGTATTCCTATCTGACCAGCTCCATCTTCGTGTACTCCGCACCGTGTTCATAATTGTGTTCGTTGCGCGTGATACTTGCATAAAAGGCCGAGTGTCATCCCCATCATAAGTGTAGAGGCCATAGAAGATACAACCCTAGACAACAGGACAGAGAAGGAGAAGTACTGGCGTGATATAACAGAAACTCAGAAAAAGGGAGAGAGCGTTGCAAAAGAAAAGAAACTCAAACCGTCACCCCCTCGTCCGCATTATCGGGGCAGCTTCCAGGCTCCCCATTATCTCCATCTGGGAAAGCCAGCGTCTGCAACACATCTAGCAAGGAACAACCAGCAGGCAAAATGGCTTTCGCCTCTGTGGCATGCGTCCCAGCTGTCAGGGTGGTAACGGCTGTATACGATGGAGGCGACTCGCCATGCCCATTTCCACAGGCATTTGTGCCAGAAAGGGCCGGTGATAATGTGAGACGGTTCGCCCAGCGGAACAGCGCCTCGTCGCCTCTCGCACCGCCCGCCACGAGAACGAAGTCCGGCGCCTTGTCAGCCGAACTGCGGGCCATGAGCCTGGACGCGGCCACGGCTTTCGAGGCGTGCAGGGGCTCCACGCTGACGGCGGCGATGTCGCGCACGACGCGGATGGCCTGGCTGCCGCGCGCGCCGCTGATCTGGTCTGCCAGCTCCGAGGCCTGGTGGGCTGCGGCGTTGGCGTCCAGGGCCTTGTCGTTGTGGAAGGTCAATGAGCAGCGGCGTTCTTCGATGGTGCTACCATCTGTGCGGTCGGCGAAGTACTCCATTACCTTGCGGATGCCGGCGCGCCAGTCGCGGGTGCCGTCGACGTCGACGAGGGAGTCCCAGGACGCTGTGTCGAGGGGCTGGACGAAACAGCCATTCTCGGCGATGAAGCCGAGTGGGGAGGGGAGGGACTGTGCCGCCTTGTCGAGCTGGTCTGGGCTGTGATTGCTTGTTAGATAGACTCTGTTCTTCTGGTCGAGAACTAGGGCTTGCAGGATGTCAGTTGCTTCAGTGGAGGGGTGGAGCTCGTCAGGGGTAAAGGTGGCGCCGTCTTCGAGGAAGAAGAGACGGTTTTGAGAAGCATGGTATGACTCCTGTAGACTATCAATGGACAGAGGGGCTACAGCGTGCGTGTCACGAGACTGTTGCATGCTGTGAGCTTCGATAAGTGCGGATTGCAAGGAAGAGTACCAGGCGAGTGCGGTGTGGGGGGACTTGCGGTCGAGCAGGAACTGCCAGTTGCGCTGCTTCTGCTGGGGAGACATTTCGAGTGCGGTGTTGATAGCATCGGCGCATTGCTTGTAGTCCCATGGATTGACGATGAGTTCGTGTCCCTGGAAGATGGAAGCGCTGCCAGTGAATTCACTGAGGATCAGGGAGCCATGCTTCTGGGATGCTAGCTGTCCGTCTTGACAATGGATGAAGTCATGGCTGGTGAGATTCATGCCTTCGCGGAGGTTGGTCGCCATGAAAATCTCAGCTACACTCAACAGGGCGAGGAACTGGGAGTAGCTGATGTCTTGCTGGAGGAGAACCAGAGGCTGGTGAGTGAGTGTTGAATAGATCGAGTTGATCCTCATTGCAATCTTAGAGACTTGGGCTTCTAATTCTGGGATTTCTGATGCGGACGATGCAACCTGGACAAGGACCACCTAGATCAGATAAGATTAGGATGCATGAAACACATACCTAATTCCATTCGACTCACATTCTCTCTCCACTTGGGGTAGCTTTCCAGAAAGAGTTCATAGGCTAGGAGTTTCTGTTTAATGCCCCCAGGCGCATCAAGTCGATCTCGCGCCACAACCAAGTGTTTCCCTTCATATTTCTCGGTAATGCTGGTAATCCAGTCTTTGACCTCGACAGATTGACGCAGAACATTGAGTGATTGATAGTCAATCCCCATGGGATAATTCTTGACGTGGACGAAGCGATTATTGACCAGAACCCCGTCGACCGACACTCCCAGTCTCCGAAGCCGGCTACAGGAATGCAGGAAGTGATGGCAGTATTCTTCCGTTTGGAAGCCAATCAGGTCTGCACCAAGGAGGCCGTCCAGCAAAGCCTCGCGTGGATTCAAGCAGCGAAAGACCTCAGACGAGGGAAACGCAGTGTGCAGAAAGAATCCGATTTCTGCGAGGGGAAGTCGCTTTCTGAGCAATGCTGGAAGGGATAGTAAGTGGTAGTCATGCACCCAGATCCGGTCTCCTGGCTGCCAATGGTTGGCGATAGTGTCGGCAAAGGCCTCGTTCACCTTGAGATACTGTCTCCAGGAATAATCGTCGTACTCGGTATGTCGAGGGCTCTCTTGCATTTGATAATGAAGGGCAGGCCAGAGGACCGAGCGACAGAAATGTGAATAGTGGCCTTCAAACTCACTGTCGCCTACAAAGACGGTCAAGGACTCGTGGTCCTCCCTGAGCGTGTCGTCAATGACTTCCCTCGTCGGCTCTGTCAAAGAGTCCGTGGGCATGCCCAATGTCCCCACCCACATCTTGTTCTCGATGATGCCGGCTGCTTCAGCGGCATGTATGGCATTTTGCAGACCCCCGTGGCCCTGTTCTGCGGCTTTGACAACCCAGTCCACAGCGGAGAGCAGCGCACGAGGACTTTCTTGGCCGGGGGAGCTCTGCCGGCTCGGCGTTCCATCCAGGAACGCAGAATCTCTCGCCTCTTGCCGGGAGCTTGGGCGACTGAGAATGGATGGTTCCGGGTGCAAGGTTGCCTTTGATCGGGGCTGATTGAACTTGCGACTCTGACCCCACGGCACAGCACGAGGCTCGTTGGGTCCAGGGCCGCTGGGATCATCCGCTGTTGGGATTTCGCCTGCCATCTGTGACGCATAGGTCTTGAAGATCTTTTCGTCTTCCGTGGTGGCTCCCGGGGTCAGTGTGAGGCTGCTGGATCGAGGGCGTGGCTTGTAGCGGGCATCCGCCAAGCGTCCAACAATGGGTATTGATGAAGAGCCATCGACTGCAGCATAGCTGGGCGAGGACTTGCGACGATGCGCAGTCTTCAGGCCAGTGGCTCTGAAGTCAATGGTGTATGGGAGAAACCTGGACGTTAACAATTTTGAGTTTGTGCTGTCGGACTGAAAGAAAGCACTGGGGGGATGGTTGCATACAGGGAAGCAATGAAGATGGTCATTGCAGCGCATTGCAAGCAATTTCGACGTCAGAATTACTGCAGACAGTGAGTAGGCATGGGCGACAGAAAACTGGTAGGGGGCGACTGAGAGTTGTAGTTGCAATGTCAGCTGAGGGGTTCTCGCTCGTAACCATGGAAGAACGGGTTGATGGAAGCGTGGACTTCTATATTCGAGCGAGGCTTTATAGATCGCTACATTCCATGGCTGCCCGACGGCCGTTGCGCCGTTGGACTATATACCTCAGTCTGCTATACCCTGCAACGGTCTCACGCATCGCTGGGCTTGTCTTCACTGCGAGCTTTGTGCCGAGGGAAATATGATGTCGGATTGTCTTGCTTGAGGGGAATCTTCTCCCGTTCCGCCACGGCCGGTTCGCTCATGCTCCAGCAGTCATTATCTCCACAAGTCGATCAGTCGTAGTGAACTCCAGTCTCTCGCCAAATGTCTCCTAAGCATCTCCTGTTATCTCTGGATATCTTGCAGCAAAGCCTCATGGGCTCCCCTGTAAGACGCCCAAGCGCAAGCAGTTCCGGAAAAATACCCCGATGATTACGGGTCGAGATCTACTGTCCGAATAGACCGAGACTTCTGGAGTCGGATTTGGTATTGCTCCCAAGAATGTTCCATTCAACGTCTGCTAATGCCATATCCCACTTGCTACCAGGTCAGCCTTAAGAGATTGAAGCAAGCAGAAGATGGAGGCGACTAATGAGGAAATGCGAGAAGCTGGCGTTGCACAGAGAAAAAGACGCACCAGAGTCGTTAAGTACTATCATCAGTATATCAAATTTAACTGTCAGGGTGAGTTGGGGTATGGACCCGTGCCGACGCACTCATTCCTAAGGCAGGTCAAGCAAGATGGTGGAAGAAAAGCAACAGTTAATATCGGTCCAATATTTAACCGGTAGAGCCATATTGAGATAGGGCTGAGAGACCTCAAACAGAGGGACAACGTCGGCTCATGTCGCCCCTATGATAGATCTGGAAAAGCGCGCATCCAAGACCGATATAACGCTAGCCGCCAGTCAAGACTGGGCAGATTGTCGCAACCATGTCATCGAACCCAGGAAAAAGAAAAAAAAAAACCGTGCCCGGACAAAACTAGTGTACAGTCAGTGCTATCAATTTAGCTCTGGAGCCATGACCATCGGTAGTTCAGACCCGCACATGCATCAGCAGCGTTGATCCACGAGAGGAGCATAAACGCGTAAATGCTTAGAGCGGCAGCAAGCACCGTAGTACATAGTCATATTCGCGCAATGGAGCACGATGGGGTAAATGGCTCAATCAACTCTGAAAAGGTCGGTCAAATAGGGCCAACGTAAGTCAAGCGGACGGTGGTGGAGGATGACGCGGAAGCGCAGAGCTAACGCGCGGTAGTGTTCCCGCTTCAATGCCGTGGCTGCCTTCCCTGCGTGATGCACGAAACTGTTAGTTCTGTCGGGCTCAACCGACCGAGACGACGACGAGGTCGAAGGGATGGGGAGGACGATGACAAGTCCAAGATGCTGATCCTCTTGGAATCACAGGACCATTGAGTGAGAACGTCAAAGGCGATCGCCGACCGTCTCCGTTGAGTTGCGTGTGTGCCTTCTTGGCTGATAAGAGCGCCAGGATTGGGAAGAACGGGCGATGATGCCACGCCGGAGCGTCGCAATGGAGTCACGTATAGATGAAGCCCAACTGATGCTGAAGAAGGTTGCGGACGGGCGCCAAGCATCTGCATCGCCATCCCCGGGCTTCCAAATCGTGGGCCATCAGTCGGAGGAGTGAGCCTCAAGATCTTGGATGCAAGGATCAGAGGGGGGTGGTGCCCCGGACGTATACGTCACGTCTTGCAAGGATAAACAACAGCCTAGCTGTGCATTCTGGGCCATGCGTGGATGATGACAGCTCTCGGCTCTTGGCGGGGAGGGAGAGAGAGACGAGAAGACGCGAATTGGCTGCGCTGGTCGGCTGGACGAGCCCGACTGGCGACGCCGTTGAAGGAAACCCGTCTGGTGCCTTCTGCTCATGAAACCCAGTGATGATAATGCGACCGAGCTGAGAAGCGACGAAACGAAATGAGGAAGTCTTGGAACGGGATTCCTTGCGTGCGGGTCGCAGAGTAATGCCACGCTATTAGCGGCGCAGGATTCTCGAGCTGAAGTGGTGTCCGCACTATAACGACTGTGGTCGAGCTTGTGCTTGTTGAAGTGAGCGCCCCCAAATGATAATGGTCGTGCAGAAACGATCTGGCATTTTGCGTGCCATTGATCAACGCTGACGCCATCGACCGTAGCGATAGTTAACTAGCTATAGCTAGCTAACTAGTTAGTTAACTACAGTACCATCTGTTAAATCGACCGGGGGTCTGGGCATCCTGCCCCAGCTCTATATATACCTACTCGTGCTTGCGTTGTACAGAAAGTGCTGAACAGACGGTATTGATTCTGGCGTCGAACGGTGTGGCTATGCAACCACTGCCCGTTGAGGCTGTGAGTTAAGCATGAAACGGGGTCCGGAGATGAGGACGGAATGGGAATAGGCTGGATGATGAGGTAAGTCGAACATGCATCATACATCTGTATACTACTGTAAGCTAAGCTTAAAGAGGATCGAGTCACTGCCCGAGATGCATGAGTCAGGCATGAAGAACTCCGCTGGGTTGCGTCAGGGGGGATGGAGAAGGGGAACGGGTTGATGAGCTAGATCATAGATATAGAGGCAACAGACTCACAAGATGGAGGATTCTGACTGCCTCACCCAGTGAACCTTGACTGCAACTCCCTTTGGACCGATATCAGGGTAGGCGGAAGTGATCAATAGGGTGGATAGGAGGACGTGTCGGGTGGGTTTGGGCGGGACCAAGCGCAAGCTTGCGAATCACCCACGATTGTATGGACGAGCCTGATTCTTACTTAAGCAAGCCTCCATCGTTCAGGGACCATCATCGGAGACGTTCCACGGTGACGAGGAAGTGCCAGGACCGGCACTGCGATGGCAATAGCCTCCAGGGCACGAGATCCCGTGTCTATACGTGGCCAAACCCAAACTCCAGCACGACCAGTGTTGCAATCCGATCGACAGGAACATTGAGCCATACCGGAGGGAAGTAGAAGTGCAACCCGGAGGCCAAGCCCCCCTACAATTTCCCCTTTTTTTCACTTCGCAGATTAGTCAGGCCACGACTGCAGTCAAGTAGTGGAGACTCTAGCCCGATCGTGTTGGCTGCCAAGACGGACGCTTGCGCGTCTCCCCAGTGCGGCTGCTGCTCCAGCGAGCCCTGCAAGATGAAGACTTCGCGTCCTTTCGTCGGGACGAGAGTTTCTCTCATCTTGACTGCCACTACCTCTGGGCTGGAAGGAGAGGGGGGGGGGGGGGAGGTTGGCCATGGCCATTGACCATCGAAGACAACTGTAATTCCAGAACTGACGGCGAAGGATCGATAGAGCACCCGTCGTCAAGCTCTGAGGAGCAGCTATCAAGAGTGCGTAAGCCCCGTCGTACAGCTCGCGGTCATGGGAACCCCGTGCGTCTGGCAATGCCAAGTCGAGATCGGAGTCTACGTGTGCAAGGGAAAAATTACGGGAAAAAAAAAGGGTCTGTTTTCTTGGCTCCCAGTCTCGCACGCGCGGCTTGGGACGCGGGGCGCTGGGGCGAGAGAGGCTGACGACGCTCGTAATACGCAGTACTCTTCTCGTATTGCGCTTGGCCTTGCTCTCAACCGTGCCCTTTCTTTACCTCGCCTCCTCCTCTCCTTCTTCCATCTCGACATTTCAACGCCTCCCCCGTCGTCTTCGACCACCCTGGAGTACTTGCTCCTCCCAGTCTGCCGCCGGTGACTTCCCGCCCTCCCCGAACCCTTCACCATGGCGGACGGCAGACCTCAGCACCGGGCGGCTTCCCAGCCGGCCTCCACCACCTACGATGCCACTTCCCTCAGCCGCGAGTTCGAGCAGCTGATGCGCACCAAACGATTCAACCAGCTCCAGGAAACCTCTCGATCGCGAGCCGGCTCCCAGTCGCCGGCGCCGCGCGCCAACACTTCAATTCCGCCGCCTCCGCCCTCGCGGGCGCCGCCTCCGCCTCCCTCGCCCTTGGGCGCTTCGTCACCGCGACCGGCCTCGCAACCGGCCTCAAATCCCGCCCTCCGTGGCCTTCCCATCATGCCATCCCCACCGCAGGATCCCGTCTCGCTGAAGTTCTTTAATCTGTTGAAGGGCCTATCCGTGACCCCAACCAAATACGAAAACCCCGGCCTGTTGGATGAGGCGCTGTGTGTGATTCCCCTCGATCGCCTGTATTCCGAGGCCGAAGAAGAGAGCCAAATCATGCAGGCCCAGGCTGCCAGCGTCGGCGGCAAGCCGGAATGGGGATACCAGGATTGTGTCATTCGAGCATTGTTGAGGTGTGTTTCCACAAGTCTAGAATCCCATCGACTCTCTCCACCCCGGTGCCAGGACTAACATCCCTTGATTCGCAGGTGGTTCAAGCGGTCTTTCTTCAAATTCGTCTACAACCCCCAGTGCTCGCAATGCCTCATGCCCACCATTGCGCAAGGCATGACGCCTCCTAGCCCCGACGAGACAGCCCGAGGCGCCAGCCGCGTTGAGCTGTATCGCTGCTCCAACCACAGCTGCGGTTTCTACGAGCGATTCCCCCGATACTCGGATGTTTGGCAATTGTTGCAGTCTCGGCGCGGGCGAGGCGGCGAATGGGCTAATTGCTTTAGCATGCTTTGCCGCGCGGTCGGCGCCCGTGTCCGCTGGGTGTGGAATTCTGAGGACTACGTCTGGACAGAGGTATACTCGGAACACCAGCGACGATGGGTGCACGTCGACGCGTGCGAGGAGGCCTGGGATCAGCCCCGTCTCTACACGGAAGGATGGCGCCGCAAGATCTCCTACTGTATCGCATTTTCAATCGATGGTGCGACCGACGTGACTCGCCGCTACGTTCGCAACTTCGCTAAGACCGGCTCCCCACGAAATCGCGCGCCTGAAGAGGTGGTCCTGTGGTCCATTCACGAGATCCGACGCAAACGCCGAGAGAACATGTCAAAGACCGACCAGCGCCGTCTGATGAAGGAAGACGAGCGGGAAGAACGGGAGCTTCGGGGCTTCACTGCCTCTGCGCTCGCGGCAGAGATTCAAAAACTCCTGCCACGCAGCCTCGTGGGTCGACCCGACGAACAGAAGCACGCGGATGCCCGCCAGGAGGCTGCGAGCGAATGGCTCAGTGCTCGCGGACATGGCCACGCAGGACCTGATCGGTCTCCCGGCGGACGGTAATCTGCTACCAGGTCTTTCGGATTCTCTAATTTCTTTCCCTAAGGGGGGGGTTTCAAAGCCGTGCTTGGACCTTCTCATCTTTGTCGACTCTTTGTCGACTGCTTGAGCGACCCATCACTCTCCAGCCGGAGCTGCCGAGCTGCCGGGAGCACTGGCCGGGCGCCCTTGAGTCATTTCACGACAACTTGAAATCGTTTCACCGATCGGAGTATACGATGGCCCCATCCGGTCGCCCGCCTCGCGGATCTCCGCTCTTAGCCGTTGTAGCGACGGCTCCCGCCCTGGTCAGATACCAGACTGCGACCGCGACAGCGAACTTGGCAGGCATTCGGGACCCTTGTTTGACTTGCGTCTCCAGCATGACTGGGGATGCTGAGCACAATGGTAGCCCAGCCCACTCATCCTCGATCCACTCATCTTCCCTCTCTTCCCTTCTACGACCCAGCGACCGACGCACCCGACATGATTCTCTATCTCCTTTCGTTTCAGTTTTATCCTTGGATACCCCCGGCGTGGAGCAAGCCCATTCTCGGAACATCTTACATCTCTTAATTCGGCCTCACTCCTGACATACCTTTTCCTATATCTCTTTATTTCCCAATCTCGCATCATGGCATTGGCTGGGGCATGGTTTGTTTTGCACGGCGCCTGTGGTGACGACTTTCCTCTTTCCTAATCAAGGATTTGCCTAGACGGTATACGTTGTACGAGACACGGTCGCAATCAGATATCTCTTTTCCTTTTCGTCCTCTTGTCCCAGCCGCTCTAGGCGCTCTCGTCCTGGGGCGCGACTCCCGATCTTTGGAAAATGTCCCCTTTTCTCGGGACTATCTTTCTACCGTTACTTCCCTATTCAATATCAGATCTATTAATCTTCCACTCCCGTTCTTTAGACTGAATGCTCAACCGTAGAAGCCCCGTAACAAGCGCCCGTTACCAAAATTACTCCTTTGATTGTGATGTGCGATCATCCCCCCGCGACAACGTTGCTAGCGCCTGTTATCCCTGCCGGTGGAGTCGACGGGCTCGGCCGTGGGCCCCTGGCGACATCCTCCCCAAATCCCAGAGAGTTCCTCGCGCAGATCATCACGACTGCTGTCGCAATGGGAGGACTTGGGAATCCTGCAGCTCTCTCGACCATGTCTGCATCCCGCTCCTCAACGGACTCGAACAAGGCGATTGCCAGCCCATAATCCAAACAATGCTCTACGCCCACCGGACGAGAGATATTTTTAGCCACGACCCGCGGTGGGTCCAGGGTTCAGGGTCCAGGGAAATCGGGCTCGTGTTTGGTATCTGCGATCGGCCTTGGATGCACTG
Organism: Penicillium hispanicum; assembly: GCF_028827665.1. NCBI lineage: Eukaryota > Fungi > Ascomycota > Eurotiomycetes > Eurotiales > Aspergillaceae > Penicillium > Penicillium hispanicum. The sequence continues at coordinate 2,743,521 of NW_026623199.1, read as the reverse complement.
AACGAGTTAGGGTTGTGGGAATGGATGGGATGTGACGCGTGTGCGCGTTTCATGGGCCCTGAGTTTTCCTTCGGTACGAGTGTGCTCTGTGGTCAACTGCGATTCATGTGTAGCTGTATGCCCTCCTCGAGCAATCAGCCTGTCTAGAAAGTTCTGGATTCGCGTTGATGCGAGGGGCCCAGATGATGCTATCAAGAATCTGACGGTGCAACTGGTGTCCACACTTAGGGCTAGGATGGGGGCCCATGTTAATCAGATTATCCCACTGGGGTATGCACGCATCTCCATACATAAAAATGGATGTGCATCCGGCGGCGTGGCTGCTGCGTTGATTTATGCATATGTAAGGCAGATGTATGGTGTGTGGCTATAGATAACGCAACTGTCAATAATGAGGACGAGAGTTGATCCTATGCATCTAGTTACATACGACAGAGAATCCGGCTATCGAATCGGATCTCCTACGTCGCTATCGTGCAGATGCGCCAGGAATGCTCCGATCGCCATGTCCATCACTACGTCTGTGGCATCCAGGCCAGGGTCTAGACCAAGATCCCGGATTCAGGCCAACGTCGGACGCTCACCGTACTTACACAGTACATCATGGTCGAAAGATCATGACGTTCTCAGGCCTGTCTATCACTCATGCTGGAAATGCTGAGTGCAGAACCAACCCACACCCCCCTCACGTCGTCAAGATGCAACAGTCGATCCCCCTCCGCCGCAGGTCGTCGCTGACCCAGTCCAGCTCGTGCGCGTAATACGGCTGTCCTTGCAGCCGCAGTTCCCACGTTGCCCTCGCGGAAAGGGCGTTGGAAGGCGTCAACGGCGCGGCACCGTCTCCAAGACCCGGCACAGACAAGGCCGAGCCATCGCAGCTGGAACTCGAGCCGAGACTCGCCGTCGACCCGGAGAACGACTCGTCGTCGGAACTGCACGCTTCGCTGAAATCCTGCTCCGCTCGCAGCGCGCTTTTCGCCGTCCGCCGCGAACGCTGGATTGGAAGCCCGCGCAGCGGCTCGAGGAACACGGGTAGTTTCTCCACGGACTCGCTGTACCAGCTGCTTCCCAGCACGAGGGCGAAGGATTGCAGGGCCGGGAGTTGGGCGAGGGTGCGGCAGGTCTCGAGCCACTGGGCGCGGCCGGCGGAGACGTACACTGCGCGCACGGGGTCTTTGCTCGGTAGCCAGTGGCCCGGGAATGACCAGCGCAGCTCGACGGTGCGGATGCAGTCCCAATGTTCGGGCAGCAGGGTCGGGCGCAGATAAGGCAGGGACCAGGGGTTGCTGAATTCGAAGGTGTTGAGGGTGTAAAGAAGGTGGGTGGATTCATGGGCTCTAGGGACGAGGGGGTCTGGTTAGAATCTCGCACGAGGGGACGATATGCCAGTCCAGTCAGCACCGGGGAGGAGCAGGGCAGATGCCATGCTCCGGCTCAAAGCGTACATTTGTCGACATGTCAATGCCAGTCCCAGCAGCCTCTCCCGGTCTTGATGGCCGGGGAGGTCCCCTTCCTTCACGGGCTGGGGGATGCCTCCGCCATGACAGATCTCGCAGAATGGCTCGCGCGCCCTGCGAGGACTCGTGTCTTGGTCTCTGTTTATGTCTGATGAGCCCGTCGCGCCGAGCGGGCAAACTACATGTCCCAGTCGCTGGTGGCTGCGCTGGATGATGTGCAGGCGCAGACCCCCCAGGGCCATTTCCCAGATCATCAAGCGCAACTCGGGCGACAAACGCGATAGCAGTTGGCATTGGGGCTGTGGCTGCGCGGCCGCGAGAGTGCGGCGACGGGCGCGCGCGAGGGGAGCGGGCTTGTTGCCTGTCGCGCAGCACGTTAGTCTCGAAGCCCGGGGAAACGCGGAGGAGAGTACCGCTGAACCGATTGGAAGAATCCACGCAGGGGAACCAGGAACCCACTCACTTTGGTATCGTTGGGCGAGCACATCTTCCCAGGAGAACACGCCCTTGATGCGAGCCATGGCTGAGCCGGTGAGTTTTCCTCTTGTCCTCGCTTGATTGGGGACTTCAACACGACTCGCGGCCCTCCAACGGTAGATATATGGGCGTCCGGGAAATGATCCGGCTTGCGTTCGTCCTGCTGATCAAGCCATGGACTCGGCCGGAGCCTGAAACGAGTTCCATTCGATCCGAACGGGCAGCAACCGGGGGTTACATATAGTTACATATACAGAAGTAAAAGAAAAGGCGGGAAAACAAGGAATCAAGCACGCATCCGACCTCGGATGGTGAGAGAGTCGGTGAGCGCGATAAAGGATTCATTTGCAGATAACGCGCGGTGGGGAGTCGAGAAAATGGCCTAGCGGCGTCTATTCTCGACTTGATCTTTGATCTAGCCCGGCTTCGGGTATTACGATTGCGGATGGCGTGGGACAGAGGCATTTGGCATTGGATCCTCGGGTTTTATTAACAGTAGCAGTAACAGTAACGACCGGCCTAGTGTACAAATAACAGACATTATCCCGCCGAGATCCTTCCCTGCGCCTAAAATCTAATGCGCACGAGTCACCGATCTTCTACGCACAGAAACTGTTGAACTCGCCGTAGTACTGGCAGCGGTAGCACCGGCTGCCAGAGTATTGGTCGCGCACGACACCTTGAGCCCATCCGTAAACTTGGCCAGCCCAGCCGGCTGGAGCTCGTCGATCGTGCTGGGCGCCGGCAGCGTGCCCACATACGCATTGAAGTTGTAGATGCCGCAGGGGCAGGTGTCAACAATATTCTTCAGGCTGGTGCCCGACAGGACCGTCTCTCCGCTCCGCGTCACGGTGAACGTCTGCGAGCCCACACCCATCGGCGCCGACCACGCACTCACGCCAGCCGGGGCCTGGAAGGTGGTGGACTGGCTGCCGGACTGCACGACGAGCTGCGCGGCCTCCTTCAGCAGCGCAACCACAAACACCTCGTCCGCCATCGATTCCCAGCCGTCTGGCCGGCTGCCCGTGTTGTCGGTCGAAGCGCAGTTGACATCTTTGGGAGTCGGGCGGTACCAGTATACCAGCTGGTCCTCAGTGACATAGTTATCAGGGTCTGTGGAGCCGGCCTTGAAGGCGGCGATGAAGGGCTTGGCCATATCCCGCCAGCCATCGTGCGGCCTGTTGTGATGGGCATGTCAGTCGTTGTGAAGAACGTACGCTTTCCGAGGAGACTTACATGTCCATCACCCACTTGGAGGCTCCGTCGTCCGAGTGAGGCGACGACAGCGGTCCGATGTAGTGAGACTCGCCGTAGTCGTTCCAGGTGATCACCTCCACGAAACGAGGCTGGAGCGTCAAGACCTCGCGCCAACGGTTGTACCAAAGCAGATCCGAAGGGAACACCCAGTTTTTGCTATACGAGACCTCGGCTCCATAGTGCGTGAAGAACCAAGGCGAGACAGCTGGTACAATGCAAATGATCAGCGGGGCACCGAAGGTGGTTGTTGCTGTGGGACTCACGCGCAATATAGGCCTTCCCACCCAGGGCATTGATGTAGGACTGGTCGCCACTGGGGACGGTGACTTTGCTGCTCACCGTCGGTGCTCTGTTGGCACCGTTGCTGGGCCAAGCCATCCAATTCAGAGCACCTTGAATGGCACCAAAGTCGCCACCGCTGGGTTCGAAGTTGGGCGCGAAGAAGAGAGACTGGCCAGCGGCGGCCTCAATGGCACTGACATCAACCCCATTACCGCTAAACGACGACACAAAGACCTTGCCGTCCACCGTGAGCTGGGCAGGGTAGCTGGCATATTGCTTGACCTTGGCACCGATGCCACTGCCGTCAGAGGTACTCCAGTAGCTGAAGTCGAAGGAAAGGAAGAGCTTCATGCCATATTTTGCGGCGGAGGTGTAGGCGTAGCCCAGTTGAGTGTCGGTAAACGAGTCGGTGCCAATGTCCAAGGCAAAGGCGTCGATTCCAGTGTCTTTGGCAAGCTTCATGTCTTGATCCCAGTCACTCGAACTTGTCCGTTCGCCAACAATGCCAACCTAGATATGACCATGGGTTAACACCGAGAGGATTTGGAAGTGCTGATCATATACCATGAATAGGCGACAATACTCACCATAAAGTGACTGAACACCAACTTGTTCCCGGTGGCAGCCGAGGTGCTGGTGGATGAAGCTGCCGCGGAGCTTGCAGGTGTAGCCGTGCTGGCGATCGCGTAGTAGGGCTTGGGGACAGCCATGGTGAACGGCGCCAGGAGTCCTACCAGGACAAGTGAGAGAAGGTTCTGCAACATGCTATCGGATAGCAGGAGGCGGTGAATAAAATGGGGTATCGTTCGTAGATCAACTACGAGCTTCAGAAAACGAATGAAGTAAAAGGCTTCTGTGACCGTGCACAGTAGAGAAAAAGAATGACTTGACGGGAGTGGAAAACGAAGAACAAAGAACGAACTCACTGAGCAGCAGTGAAAAACGATGCTCAGCTCAAAGCGAGAAAATGTCCTGCTATTAAAATATCTTCACTACAATCTGCGCCTGGCGGAAGTTCATGCAAGGTACAAATTACTCCTACGATCCTTTTGGACTCAGTATAGATGCCCCCTTCACCCCTGAGCCCCAACCATTGGTCTATGCTCGATTCATGGACGGCAAAAGGCGCCTCATTTACAGCGCTACTAGGGCTTACGGGCTTGCAACAGTATGTACATATCACCCTGTCAGACCAACAGACTCGGCATTAACCAGCAGCAGGATTCGCGGATTCATTTAGCTCCGACATTAGCGCCGGCAGAAGGGGCTAATGTAGCAGATCGGCATGTTTCACGCTTACTTTTTTGATGATGACAAGGGACCTCCCAACTGATTATGATTGCTGGTATAATTGCATTAGATTTGGTCAGGATGATACCCTGCTTCAAGATCCCGAGTGCTCGTTTCAAGCTTCCCCTAACCCTCGCTAATTTAGACTAGGATCGGGGGTTCGCGTGTACCTGTCATCCCCCGCTATACCTTAAAAGTACTCAAGTATCTCGCCTTATGCAGTTAAGATGAGCTCTCGCAAGGCTGGGCCGAGCATCCGTAATCAAGTTTTGCTCCCTGTTGGATAGCCCCCCGGGGTGACTCCGACCCCGTTTCTTCTGCGACAGACCAAGCGTTGCATGCGATGAGGTCGACCAAGAACACACCTGCAGCATGTCTGCAGCCCATAATCGAGGAGAAGGAGGCGCCAACGCAAAGTATACTTGCATAGACCCGCCCCCAACGCTGATCGAGATGGCTTACTGCCGACCACGCTTTGGCCAACTTTGCGAGCCCCCAAACGTCAGCACTGACACCAATGGGTCCCCGGGAAATAACTAGCTAACTATTACCGTCCTCATGGAGATGACATGAGGCCGCTCAATACAACAGCTATTTCCCTTCTGCCTGAGTGTGCACCTTCTCCCGGAGCGACTCGATTAAGCGCTGATCGTGTGACGGCGCATATTGGTCATTCTCGGCGCTTGGAAAGGAACACTGAAAGCATGGTCCCCGTCATGGCTACGGTGGAAGAGCAAAAATTCCATCTGGTGTGAAATGCCTTCCGTCATCTGAGAGCAACTCCAGGGTAAATCATGGGTCGGTATAAAATTAAACACTGTCTACACAGCCCCAAGCGGCCGCATTGATCGCGCCAGAACTACGACCGGAGAGTAAGCATGGCACTGGAATATCCTTCTTGAATCATGCAATTCTGATTTCAGAGCGTGGGCCCCACAAGGAGGTTCCATGGCCCCCGATACTACCGCAGATCGAATGCCTTTCTGATTCGACGTCGTCGCGAAAGGAAGGAGATTTCGCCGCCGAAAACATGTCCGCCTAGAGAACCGCAATGGCGGAGACATAGCTCACCGAGCTGTCCGCTACATCCACCGCGTCCGAGCTGCGCTCATATCTCAGGAAATGGAACTGGCCCTGTTTACCCACGGGTCGGTCTATAGTGACAAGCTCCAGTGCAGCCATAATCACCCCGATAGGATGGCGACCGCAGACGGTATTCCCTGTACGGTCGATGGTGTCCAGGAAGCTCTTTGCAGACCCAGTGGTGATCGCAGCCATGGTAGCGATATCAAAGGCCGAGATACTCTCGTGGATAGCGGGTTCTTCACTCGAGATGCGATCTCGTCGCTGCAAGGCGTGTCCCGCCAAGACCATGTCAATACTCTCCAGAACATCATCTGCATCCATACCGGGCTGTGGTAGGGCGTCACTTGACAGCGGAAGACGTGGACCCGGCTTGGGAGCTTGCGGGACGTAGTATGTATAGCGGAAGCGGAGACCCCAATGGCAGAAATCAGAACTGATCACGAAGGCATTGGATGGGTCGGCCAGATATGGAGCCAGAAGGGCACCGAAAGCTTGTTCTGTTCCGGCAGAGGTACTGCCGACCATGATGGGGACTAGTGGCGGGTACTGTGATGCTGGGGTATTGGGATACTGCAGCTGGAGGAGGCGGTGGATATAAGGCAGGTGCATCTCAATACTATGTTCCTCTTCGTCAACCGACTTGGTCATCGTCGTAAAGCGGACCGTGGACCCATTTGGTCTGGTGGCCGGTGTCTTCAGGAGCCTGGAAATCAGTTCTGTATCTAGTGGGAGGGGTTCATCCGAGAGCGGGGTGTGGTAGGAGGTGACCTGAGGGAGGGCCAACGTTGAAAGCGAATAGTGATGTGAGGGACCCAGAACGAAGATTCGCTTCCTGGATTCGGAGGTTAGACAGATGGCTGTGAAGTGGGAACTCACGAGGGAGCCTCACGCCTTGGACAGATCGAGAGCCTTATAAGCGTAGGCCGCGCATGGCCCCGAATAGGCATAACCCGCATGTCTGTCCGGTCAGGGTGTCTGTACTCAGCCCAGATCACTGCAGAAATGACAGGCAACAGAACGAACATACGGCGCGATGATCACTCGAGCTCCGGAGACAGGAACTGACCCGACATTGTCCATGGTCTCCGGTACCTGCCCCAACCAGTCGTCCAGCTGGCGAGTCAGCGTGCGAGTACTGTCTGAGTACCATGAGCCTGCATGGAGAGCTTCTCTGGAAGGCATGGTGATGATTAAACGAAGTGTAGGGCTTGCAGTGCGGGCGAGCACGAAGGTTCAGTTGGGGTGAGCATGAGGAGAAGCGGGGGGAACACCGTCATGGTGGAGTAAGCTGCGGGATACCGATCGCTCTAGCCCATGGCATACCGAGGAAGCGCCAACGCTCTATTTGTACTTCGAGATGGTTTGGATTGTGGAACTAGGCCTACCACGAATCGTTAGATGGGCTATCGATCGGACTTGACCGTGGATTGTCTTTCAAATGACCTGACAATCTGACGTCTACAGATAGAAGCTAGTGGGTGATAATGTGAATTACTATGCCCTAGCATCTGTTCAATATTCCCGAGCATCATAGTGGGAGTCGATCTATCTTGAATAGCGTTACGGTGCTATTGGTCTTGTTGCTCTCTGACCGACTAATATTGCCTAGGTAATCTGGAGTGGACTGAGCCTGATGTCGTGACTAACTCACAAAAAGAAGGAGGTAGTACGCCCCAGATGTGGCCTACTAAAGTGATTCTCAAGACTAACGCGAAATCTCATCGTCTGACTTGCTTGATGGTACTAGTATCTTCGTTCGATCGTTTGGCTCCTGTTGACCTGTGCAATATTACTGCATCCGGCCTAGCGTGTTCTGGTTCCAACGCGCCTCTCGTAATCCGCGGACGCGCCTGGCCAATGGCATTCTGCCCCAGCCATCTCTCCTCCAGGTGCAACTCTACACCTCTTCCCACTGGTGACCTGGGATCCTAATGCGCAATTGTCCTCTGGGATTTCTCTGTGAACGATCTACTTCCCAGTACTCTCGCCACAGCTATGTCACTCAAGCGGAAGGCTTCTTTCCCTGCTCTGCCGTCTAGCCTATTGGCACCCACACCTAGCGAATGGGGTATGACCGGCGATTCCAAGCACCTCCACAGCCGGACACGAAAGCGCTTCAGAGATGGCCGCCCAAGTGACGAGGTGGTTTATGGTGAGTGCGATGAATTGGTGCCCTTTTGGTCGCATTCGAACGCGGACAATGTTTGGATGTTGCAGGTACATCTAAACAAGTACTGACCCGATTCAGAGAAAACGCTTCGCTGGATCTTCTCTGCTCAGCAGCAGCAGCAGGACTCTGCTCCATTGGAGCAGAGTGATGAAGCAATGGACGCAGAGCCCACAATCCCCTCGCCCGAGACCGTTGACCCGCGACAGCAAACACTCCTGCGATTCTTCCAGCCTAGAGTCCAGACATCCTCCCCGTTTCGACCCTCGCGCGAGGCATTGGCGCCGCGAGCCAACGAGACTGCTCTAAGTCAGGACGAGATCATTCGGCGCCAAGCTTTCAAACAAATGAATCCCACCGGCAGCTCGAGCGGGAGTGAGACCACCAGTCTTGGATTCAACCAAATGGATACCGATGTGGATATGGATATGGATACAGATCAAAGCAGTGAAGGTTCGAACCCAGCTTCCAAGATTGGGGTCATGGGGTGGATGTGATTCCCGTTTCTGGAACCACCAAATAGGCGCAGGCCGCTTTATATGGAGAGGCCGCTGCTTTATTTTCATGATGCCTCTCGACTGATCCTGGCAAAGGACTAAGGTTATTATTTCGAAGCTGGTCTTCGGACAGGGCCTGGCGTTTTGTGATATTAGTGTTGTTAAACTCGGGTTATTCGGAAAGGCGACTTAGGCGTAATGTTTTAGATGAACATAATTATTATTCAGACCTTCACAGTGATTTTCGATCGCTCGGTCTCTGGGCCGTCTGGGCTATGCTTGCAAACTCTCTGAGCAAGCTTTTTTATTGCTCTTTGTGTTCTCTTTTCCAGCATCAAGGATTCCCATAAAGCTTCCCGGTAGATGATGATCCATAGAAAAATAGACTGCGAACCTTCAAAGGATGGCGTGTTGTTCACCTAACGAAGCGGTTGGGCACGTGCCATACTTAGGTAGTTCGATGGGTTTACGGTGTCGAGGATGAAACATGTTTAGATTAGTTGAGCTCGCGATGTTTGATATCTAATTAAATATTTCTTCACTGTCTTGTTTTTGTTTCTTTGATTTTGATCCAAAGTCCATTGCGCTCCTTTCAATCTTCACAATGGCGGTTGGTCCCACTGTAGTGGCCTCAGGCATTGAATGCAGACATCCACCTTCCGACGCGCTGCTGGATGATGTTTTTCCTTCTGACACATCAAATCTCAATTGAGCACAAGCTCACAGTTTGCTGCAATATTTACACGAATACAAATTCTTTGCAACCGCAAATCCTACTGAGCCTGAGATCTCGATTCCACACTCCCTACCTCGAGGTTGATTGCCATCAAACCCGGCCTCTCACCCCACCCAACATCAACACCTTATCGACGACGCAACACTCCAACGTCAAGGATGGATAGCGAAGAGGGCCTCCGATATTTGGATGGGCTTCTTGGTCGTACACTTCGTGTCCACACTACCGACACCCGCATGTTCGTGGGTACTTTCAAGTGCACCGATGCGGTAAGCAGTTTCCGGGATTGATGCTGGTGATACTGTCGAGCCCAATGTGGAATGGATGATGCCTATAGTCATGAGCTGTGCTGACCAGGATTGGTTTTGACAGGAGCGAAATATCATCCTTGCTAGCTCCCTCGAGTACCGTTTGCCAACCCCTTCCGCCGTCCAAGCAGCCGCCAAGGAGGCCGAGGCTTGGGACAAGACACCCGAGACCAAGAACACCTCCGTGAAGGTCAATATGACCAGTCGTCTTATTGGGCTCATCGTCATTCCAGGCCGCCATATTACGAAGATTGAACTGGAATAGACCCAGAACGGTCTTATCACGAGACGTCCTAGGCCTCTCAATCTTCCAATGAGAGCGGGCCTCCAATACGATCACTTTGACAAAACGCAGAGGAGAGGGAACCAGGCATCAAGCTGAACCTCCATCTGGCCTGGAATCTCGCCCTATCATCCAGCATACAACCCTGGTCCATGCTTTTCCGTCAGCATGAGGAGTACATAAGGCTACCAATTGGTAGGCAAATATCCTATCCGGTGCTATTCAATGAACGTGGCATGGGAGACACAGCAGCTGCACTGCAGGAGTACGTGGGCTTGGCCGGCAGGTCCCGCTGTCGAGAAATGGCTCCTTTAGGAATTCTTTGGCACGGATTGTTGAGGTACAACACCGTGGGTGGAGGGGGAAAAGGCGGTGTCTCCGCCACGGATATGCCTTGGCACGCATTGTGCAGTGGCTTTCGTGCAGCACCAAGACTATCTGTTGACTATCTGCTGACTATCTGCGGCTCCTCCCTGGCCAATCTGCGACCAGACAAGAGAGATCGGATGTCTTTGCTGTCTTTCAATGCGCCCAGCCAGGACGAGTTCGCGCAGGAAATTAAAACGACACTAGGCTTGCAGGGCATGATCCAACAACATCCATTTGGTTCCAGAGATGGTGGCGTCTGGAGAGTGGCGGGAAACTTCAGCCTTCCTCCCCGCCGGTTGTGATAGGAGCCCAGGTGGGGTCTAACTTCCTGATGTCTTTCTTGCAACTGGTCGGGTGCGCTCGGAAAAAGACACTAGACGCCGCCTAGCCCTGCACCTCCAACCGCACAGTCCTTCTTTTTCCAGATTGCTGGGCCAAATTCAAATCTTGGATGTGTCGATGGATCATGAGTTGTGTTTGCCGCTTATCGGAAGGAAGACACAGCGGTGGAGGTGTCTACGATCACCCTCCCCCCACCAGCTAGAAAACGCAGAGACAACCATCCATGAATAGATAGACATAAATAGCCGCTTTTCTCCAACCTGGCCCTCTCCCGAAGAACAAGAGTGATGAACGCATCACCGTAGAAGACTATAAATACACCAGGCCCAGACTGTGAGCGGCCCGGGGATGATCCGGCTTAGCTAACCCGCATTCCCCGAAGTCGAGCTGTGGCCAGAACCGGACGAAGAGGGCAAGTACTGCGGTGGTACCTGCCCACGTTCTGGCGGTGGCGGAGTACTTTCGCCTACCTTCTTGTCATTTGACATCAACAGCCTTTCCCCTCTTCTCCTGCTCTCATTCTTTCTCATTGTGTATCGGCTTCTCTAAGGTGAGTGGTTTCACATTCAAGCTGTTCCCTTCCTCTCACTCCCCACTGCAGTCGATGGGTGGAATAAATACCTCGTTCCAACTGCCCGTCCATAATGACGCATTCCTCTACCCGCCTACACCCCAAATCCACCACAACCAGACCCAAACTTCCCCAGCAATTTCTCCCTTGCGTTCATCGCCCACCTCCACATACCTACCCGCCGTGAGCTTCCGTGAAGTTCACTTTGTTGTCCACATCGCCTGTGTCCGGCCGAAAAAACTAATCCTGCCGGTGCAGGAGGCAGCTTCTTGTCTGTGCAGCCCGGAGCTCCGCCTCTCACCTCCCACTTCCAGCCTTTCCTGCGAACGCCGCCGAAACCTCCCCTTCTCCCGTAGCTCACCCTCGACTAGCCCTGCCACTTACCAGTACCCATCCAACAGCGACCGGTCGCTTAATCACGGTGCCTCTCTCGGGATCGAATCACCCTCGCCAGCCTCGCCTCCCCCAGCCTCCCGCACGCCAAACATCCCCGGTGTCGAGCTCCTGCTGAAATCGCCTCGGAAACCGTTGCAGGGTGTCGGTCAGCTTTAATATACTGTCGGAGGGAGATATTCTCCAGGTACTGAAAAGCCAAGACATTCCAACACCCAGGGGGCCTTTTCTCGGCGTAGCAGCTTGAACATCCACTGTTCGTGCGATTAACCGCAGCCTAAGCTTGGCAGACATCCAGGCCTTGCAGTGATGGGTCAGTCGCATTCCAAGGGCAACGCCAGCTCGGCCGACTCGTTGCAGTCGTACCCGTCGATTTCGAAATCCGATACCAAAGAATCCCTCCGCTCGTTCCGCGGCTCCATTCGTTCAAAAATTCCCGGTGCACGCAGCACCGACAGCCCGCGCGCATCCACCACCGCCCTCTCCCAGACCGACAGTCAGATTGACCGATCCGATGCAGGCTCTGTTAAATCAGCCAGCAGTCGCCCCGGCTCCAACGCTGGCCTTTCGGCCCAAACCCCAGGCTCTGAAGGCCCGTCCCGGACGGGGTCCCCCGAGCCCCCGCCATCCCCATCGCTGTCGACCAGCCTGAAGCGAGGACATAAGGATGTGAATGTGATGCAGCAAAGTGGTGAGGTCGATCATGTTTCGGAGGGACCTCCCACCGGCGTTCCTGCAGCGGGGACGCCTCAAGTTGCAGGCGAGTCTATTCTCATCAAGCGAGAGAACCAGCTGAATCCCATTCTGGACTTCATTCTCAATGCTCCAATCGAAACCTCTGGGTCTCCGGGCATGGGCATGGGAGCCTTGAAGTCCATTGATTTGGATGATATGATCTCGCGGCTTTTGGATGCGGGTTATTCGACCAAGGTCACCAAGACTGTTTGTCTGAAAAACGCGGAGATTACCGCCATTTGCACTGCGGCTCGGGAACTATTTCTTTCTCAGCCTGCTCTGTTGGAGCTCTCCGCCCCGGTCAAAATCGTTGGCGATGTCCACGGCCAATATACCGATTTGATCCGTCTTTTCGAGATGTGTGGCTTCCCGCCGGCATCGAACTACCTCTTCTTGGGTGACTATGTCGATCGAGGAAAACAAAGCCTGGAGACAATCCTTCTGCTTCTTTGTTATAAACTCAAATACCCGGAGAACTTTTTCCTGCTTCGTGGCAATCACGAGTGTGCCAACGTGACGCGGGTGTATGGGTTCTATGACGAGTGTAAGCGTCGTTGCAATATCAAGGTTTGGAAGACTTTTGTCGACACATTCAACTGCCTCCCAATTGCTTCGATTGTCGCAGGCAAGATCTTCTGCGTTCACGGTGGGCTGTCTCCTAGCCTGTCGCATATGGATGATATAAGAGGCATTGCCCGCCCGACTGATGTCCCTGATTATGGATTGCTGAACGACCTTCTGTGGAGTGACCCGGCCGATATGGAGGAAGACTGGGAACCCAACGAGCGTGGTGTCAGTTATTGTTTTGGCAAGAAAGTCATCATGAACTTTTTGCAGCGCCATGACTTCGACTTAGTGTGTCGCGCGCACATGGTGGTCGAGGATGGGTATGAATTCTACCAGGACCGGATCCTGGTGACCGTCTTCTCAGCCCCCAATGTAAGTTTCACTTTTTCTTTTTTTTGCCAGCTAAGTTGTTCTCCTGCAAAGCAGTCTTGGCTGATGATCCCTCTAGTATTGCGGTGAGTTCGATAACTGGGGCGCTATCATGTCCGTCTCAGGCGAGCTCCTGTGTAGCTTCGAACTGTTGAAGCCCCTCGACTCGACTGCGTTGAAGAATCATATCAAGAAGGGCCGTAACAAGCGGAATAGCATGCTGAGTAGTCCTGTAAGTTGGCCCCTTGCTTTAATCATCAGGCGCCAAGTGATCGCCCCCGTCGTACAGCGCGGTGGCGAGACCTTCCATCGCGCATATGCATCTCTGTGCTTTTTCTGTTGCTGACCAAGTCACTGCGCAGCCTGCTTTGCCCTCTGCTCAAAGTTACTAAACCTGGTAACCATGGAAACATCGGTCTTGATCACGGCATTTGCAAACCGTCGCAATTGTCACAGTTGCGGCTGCAGTAGCCGACAGAAACTGACTACGAACATCTCCCCGCCAGCCGTGTGGTAGCCCTTTCCATAGTGAAGTATGGCTGCAGCTGCAGGCTACATCCCTCCTCTGGACCCCGATGCTCCCACTTTGAGTCCGGGTCGTCCTCCCGGAGGAACACTCCCAGGAGCCTGCGGACCCCAGGCTCCATTCTGATCCACCCTTCAGGGGGAAGGAAATCATGTCCGGTATAAGCGCGACTACATACCGTGATAACCCGAGGCGCCAGCACATCCGCGTGCGGTCACGGGAGATCCCGTGCTTCACACGCTGGCTTTACCTTTTGTGCCTGAGGTCCCCAGAGTCAGTCGCACCTCACCGTCGCTGCTGGCAGTTCTAGTGCGCTTCATCCCCTGATCCTCTTCGCCAATGTATCTACTCTCTTCTCAATGGTGTTTAGGGGAATCCTTTCTGCCTTAGTTCAGTCTAGTCATCACCCTGGGACGATAATTTGCATCAATTTTCTTGATTTAGGGTAACTCACCCATGCTCTGATAGGATCTCGGCCTGACTCTGGCATCACCTAAACTAATCTTGTAACGTAGTATATGTAAATATCAGCTCCGACGAGATATATGCAAGTAAATATGACCTATCGCTGCCCAAGTAAATGCCGATTCGCCTCCCAGAATCGTTGACAGCCCGCATGTCCCCAATGCTCTGTCCACCACTCCCCAAAACTGTCCTGCACATCCACCTCATCAATCCTGAGCACACGTTCGTCTCGCTTCAGCGCACACAACGCGCACGCATGTGACGCCTTTAACGCCCCCTGGTCAGCCCTCGCCGTGACAACCTTAAGTGCTCCAGCATCGGGGACAGCAGGAATTGACCGCTGGCCTGCAGCCTGAATCACAGTGTTAAACAAAGCCGCACGCTCCCGCCACAGCGTGAGCACGTCAACGGCATCCTGTTCCTCTTTCACGTCTTCGTGCTTGTTGACCGCGCTGAGCTTCATCCCGCCGACCTTGCCAGTTGCAGGACCGATACGCATACTTTGACTGAGGATTGTGTCGCGCTTCCAGCGCAAGGTGCGGCCAGCAATGATGCGGGCTGCTGTTTCTAAAGTGTTGTTTATACGGAGGGCGGTTGTTTCTCGTGCCGATGCCGCGGTGTCGCGTGCTTTGACTTTTGTGGCTTCCTGCTGGAGGTTGTTGAATATGTCGATGAGGAGTTCGAGGAGTACGGATGGTGGGGGGATGTTGGTTGGCCGCACGACCTTGGATGCTGGTGCTGGTGTCCCTGAAGTGAAGCTGCGGGGTGCCGGGTTTGGAGTTGCTTTTGAGGGTTTCGAGGCCGGCTTTGGCTCGGCGGGGGATGGCGCTGACGGCGCCCTTGGTCCGTCGGTGAAGTCGCCCCAGTCATCGAAGGCATCATCGTCCCAGGTTGGCTGGGCCGGCGTTGGTTTGGGCGCAAATTGGTTAGGCTTTGGAGGCGACTTGGTTGGCGGAGGCTGTACGGAAGGTCCGTCTGCGAATTCACCCCAGTCTCCGAATGAATCATCTTCCCATACTGATGCGGGCGGAGGCTTGCCCTCTTGTGGGTGCTGATTGCTCTTGAGAGCGCTATTGGGAAGTTCCTTTGTAGATGAGACTGAGTCCTCTACTGATAGAGAATCTAGTAAGTCGACTGTTGCAGAGATTTGTGTATTCTGATAAGGCTGGAATCTGGGTGTTGGGGCTTTGGCTGCCTGAACCGCAGGTGTCAAGTGGGCTGGCTGGCTGGGTTGGCTAGGAGCTTCCGGGCCCTCGAATTCACCCCATTCATCTTCTGTTTCACTTGCTGGCGTGTCGACAGCGGCATCAAACAGTACATCACTGTCATGAGGTCGAGGGAGATCGAATACATCGAAGCGAGGAGGCTGCTGAGATGCCGGGGTGGTATGTTGACTTTGTGGTGCTATTAGATTAAAGCTCTTAGGCTTGTCCTGAAAGGCCGCTGCGGTGCTATCAAAAAATTCATCATCGGTTGGCTCCAGGTCATCAATCAATGAATGTGCTTGTGGCCTCGTGGGTTGTGACTGGGCAGGTCCAGAACCCTGGCCGAACTCTGCTAGTAAGTCCGCGGACATTGGTGTCGAGTATCATGAGATGGACGATCGCATGAGAACAGGCGGTCTAGAGGAGAATCAAAAGATCCACCTCGGCCTGGCAGGTCCCTCGCAAATCGGAGTCGGGAATGTCGTAATGTTGCAGACGAGTGGTGGGAGCGCGATAAGACTGGAGGTCCGCGGGATTACATTATCGCTCCCCCTCACATCCACTCAAGCTTCCCTCCGCCACTCCACAACAACAATCGCATGAGATGAGAACCATTGAGGAGACCAGGTAATTTCCCAGAGCGTGCGCCACGTACAACCTCCCGACTGACCCCCCTACAGAAAAAGATGGGAGATTTTGTTCCTCGACAATGACACGACCTCCGATCTGCAGTCCGCACTGCGTGGGGAGCAGGGAGGAAAGCTGTGCAATGATGGGCTGAGGTCGATATGCTGGAGGGTTTGTGGGAATGAGACCTTTCTACCTGAAACTAGATACTGATTATACCTGCAGGTGTCCCTGCTCTTCGAGGGTCTTGATCGCGACCAATGGTCACAGAAAATCGCCGAGTCGCGGGATGCATATGGTGCCCTTCGCGCCCATTTCTTGAAATACATTGAACACCCAGATGATTTGGAGTCGACAGTTGATCCGCTGGCGGATGATGAAGAGGTATACAGAGACGCTGGTTCCGTGATATTGATGCTGACCTGGCTACTGATTAGTCTCCCTGGCAAACACTTCGAAACGACGAACAGCTGCGTGCTGAAATCTCGCAAGATGTGGACCGATGTCTGCAGGAAAACTTCTTTTTCCAGGAACCGGCGACGAAGCTGAAGTTGATAGACGTCTTGTTTGTTTACTCGAAGCTTAATCCAGATGTTGGCTACAGACAAGGCATGCACGAGCTGCTAGCGCCTATCCTTTGGGTGGTTGATCGAGACTCTGTCCAACGCCCCTCAAAGAACTCATTGGAGAATAAAGATGACAGCCTGATGCTGCGCCTTCTTGATCATAAATTCGTGGAACATGACTCGTTTACCCTTTTCTTGAGTGTCATGCAGACGGCTCGGGTATATTATGAACATGGCGAGACAAAATCGGCGAATGGCCAGATTGAAGTCATACCGATTGTCAATAGGTGCCAATATCTTCACCAGGAAGCACTGATGATCATTGATCATGAGTTGGCAGAACATCTGCAAGCAGTGGACGTACTCCCGCAAATATTTTTGACGTGAGGATCCGGTAACCCGACATCATGAGCACCGCTAATTGACAGACAGTCGGTGGTTGCGCCTGCTCTTTGGGCGGGAATTTCCGTTTGATGATGTGCTCATGATGTGGGATGTACTATTCGCTCATGGGCTACGTTCCGACCTGGTGGATTTTACTTGTATTGCAATGCTGCTTCGGATTCGCTGGCAATGTTGGTGGTCCCACACACTTACTCTGTCTTCCGGCTACGCTAATCGTACTCTACGTAGTGCTCAAAGCGGATTACTCGAACGCATTATCAATGCTGCTGCGTTACCAATCACCACAGCCACATCCGCCCCAGACTTTCGTGCATGATGCCTTATACTTAGAGCAGAACCCGACTGCAGAACGAGGCAGTGTCCTCATCTCAAGGTACTCTGGAAGACAACCGGAGTCCTCGAAGCGCCACAGCCAATCCGGTCTGCGGCCCCCCAGACGAGCCTATCTTTGGGAAGACTTCAGGAATCGCAGTGGGATTAGCCCACCATCACGAACACCAGCTAGGAGCAGTCCCAAGAGCCTGGAGGCACTTTTTCAAGATGTGTCACAAGGTATTCAACGCCGCACAGAATCTTGGGGCGTAGCTAAAGCTGTTCGTGGAGCTGTAACTGAAGCGAGAAGAAACATGCAAACGATGCATTATGAGCCAGGCGCTCGTACTGCAGGTTCAATTCCCAGGCCGTCTACGATGGTATCACACGCCGTACCGAAGTCGTCGACGGTCACTGAGATGGGCCTGGAGAAAAAGATTAGCCGCCTGGAAGAAAGGAACAAGGCGCTCTCCACAGCCCTAGGCGAGGCATTGGATGACGTTCGCTCGCAATTGGCCGTTCCAAAAGATTTTGATCTGAGCTCCAACGACGCTGTGAAGCAGGCGTTGACCCGAGTCGAGTGGGTGCAAGGATGTCTCGCAGACCCATCGCGCCCAGTAGCCCCTGTCCCGCCTATTATTCCCGAAGTAGATAGCGAGCCAGCTCCATCAGCGCCACTACCACAGGGATCAGATGCAGAGAACAGAGCCAAAAATGTGGCGCAGAAAGATCAACAAGCCAAGCTGCATCTTAACGCGGATGCCCCCGGACCGAGCGTCCAGAGTGGGACCTCCAGACCTGTCAGCATCGCCACATCGCCAACGCTAGACACCGACGGCCAGGCCGACAGTGGGCGGGAGGTGCCTCGGTCGACTGTGCGGCCATCCCTATCGGATGCAGGGTTCTCATGGATGCTGGAAGGCAGCCGCAACGTCTCCAGCTTTGTTAGTTCGGCATCGGTACCACCCGAACAAACCCGACATCAGGACCAGACTCGAAGTAAAGGCAACCCATTGTTCGGAAATGGCGGGGTCGAGCAACTCAAATCCGACGGCGACCATGACGAACTGGCGCTTCGCAGCCTCCGTGGCACTCGAGGGCCGCTGTAAGGGACCAGGGGACGGTTATGATTAATTCCGGTATAGATTGCACATGCAGGCGGAGGAGTTCATCGATTCCGCCAGATCCATTATACAGTCCTCACATACACTGGGCCTGTCATTCGCTGGGTGACCAGCATGAGAGCGGCGGGGGGTGCCACGCATTGGTTTTCGGATCGGCCGGGCGAACTAACGGGATACCACATTGCATAGAACCCACTGATGGATTCGACGACCCGAAGGGATAGATCTGCCAAGTTGGTGCAATTGGGAAGGTGGAAGGTGGGATGTGTTCCAAGCCCTTAGTGGAAGCTCGGAGGGCGTTAGTCCCTTGGGGCATCTCCTCTCAAGTAGGGTATGATTGACATTTGCGGTCCCTACTCCCTGCACCGTTGGCACTCGAAGCGTGTGGACAGCTGAAAGAGGGGGACAAATGATGGCTCAGCCAGAGCAGAGAATATAGACATCCCACATGGTCGCAGTCCCGTGCCGATCAGTCGATCCAGAAATTCCTTTCCCCTTCCACGCTTATATACTCCCGTAAGAACAGTTCCCACTGCGGCACTCCAATTGTATTACATCACCCGCGCTCTGCTCTTCCCCCCCCCTTTGGCTCTTCTTTTCCTCCCCACCGCGAAGCACCCCCGCTGTCTTTTTTCTTCCCCCCCCCCCCCCCCCTACAATCACCTGCACACACGCGTGCCCTCGCGCCACATATGCCGGGCGCTCCTCGAGGCAGCTGTCCTCTCCTCCCGCTGCCCGCTGCCCGCTGACACGACCGAATGACCACCGCATTTCGTTCATTTCATGTCTTCGCCTCGTTCTTAAGCCTCATTCCTTTCGTCTCCCACTTGGATTGGGACCAGACAGAACTCCCTCCTCCTCAAAAGAATGGGGTCAGCATATAATCCTGATGGTGAGTCTACTCGCTGCCCCCGTCGCAGGTCTGTTGTTTCACATGCCACGGGCTGTTCCCTTTGTGTTGGGGTGGATGGAGCAAGGGAGCGCTGCAAGATTCACTGCCGATTTGCGGCACCCAAAAGAGAGAAGGGAAAGCGAGCAAAAAGAAGAAATCAGAAAAAGGAAAAAAGGCCCTCGAAGACACTGGGCGAAGCGATTCCTTCACGGAAGCTAAAAGGGGGGTCTTTCTTGCATGCCCTCCGCCGGGAATGCATCTGACCGCGGAGATCGATCCCCTGTCCCCGTTCGGCATCACTTGAGTGAATCACATTGCGCTAGGGATCCCGTGGAATGGAATCTTCAACAGACGCCGATTGAGTGGATAAATAGTGGCAGGCCGCTGATCATCCGTTGCAGGCGAACCGAGTCCTCTGTCGTCTCCGTTGGCTCCCCTCTCCGAGTCGCCCGAATCGGAATCGGGTTTTCAGAAACTTTCCTTACAGACAGATCAACCTTTGAGGAGCTCCGCGGATAGTATCTCGTCAGGATATGACCCTCTTCCAAGGTCTGCACACAACCCCGCTCACATCCGAGCAGAAACGAGAGAGACTGACGTATTCACCGCATTTCCAGCAGATCCCCGTTGTTCGAGAGCGAGCATGGACTCGGTCCATCTGGGCTGGATCGTATACGCCAGAATCAACCTTCGCGGGTTCTGACTCTTCCGAACCTGTCAACCTCGTCCCTCGCGCCGATGGCTGCCACCTCACGCCCTTCGCCGTCGCCCCGCTCAAGTTCGTCGTCGCGCGCCCCTGCCGGCTTCAGATCGATGAGCCAGAGCTTTGGAGACCTGGAGGACCTGCATCGATTTCCATTGGAATCATTACATTCATTTTCCTTCGCCCAACAATCAGAGGAATTATTGCACAGCCGGCAGACCATTCTCAAACGGTCGATTGATTTCATGCGCGACCGCATGGGATGGGCCGCCACTAACCCCGGGATCGCCAGCGCTCAGGCGAACGTGAGTGGAGATACGGATATCCAAAGTATGATGGATCTGTTGACCCGGTCTCACGTTCTTGACGAAGAGAGTGTGAGCCAGACACGAGGACCGATGACCGGACCCGCGGATGTCAATGGTGACAACATCTTCGAGAGGGCCTTCTTGGATCACGGGTCATCTCCAGTCAGTACCCGGGACGGACTCCAGGAACCTTCGTCCAGCTCCCAGGCAACCTCTGAAAGCTCGCAGCTGTTGAGTCCCCCTCCCAGTGATCGTATCCCACAATCCAGGAAGGACTTCATTTCCGCAGCGTCGTCCAGGCGTGTAAGCTTAAAACGTACATACACGGACCTCAACTCTGCCTCCCTCAAAAGCAAGCTGATGGAGACTCTAGCGCAACCATATTCATCTGCGGATCCTTTCGCATCCCTGGCCTCCTCAACAACAACTGGATTGGGTTTACCAAATCCTGCCTTGCACACCCACAGCAGCAAATGGACTCCCGTCTCCCAAGCCGTGTTCCGGACTGAAGCCCAGGCACCATGGACTATCATTGCCGCCAATGATCTCTCTTGTCTTGTATTCGGGGTGACTCAATCTGAGGTTCGCCGCCTCAGTATCCTAGAGGTCGTACAGAAGGAGCACAGGCAGTGGCTCGAGGCCAAGCTTCGGGATCCCAGCACTGATGCCACAGCCCGCACGCCACTTCAGCCGGAAAGGCCTAACATTCGTGCAGTAAACCCGAAGTTCCGCGGTCTGGGAAACGGAGTGACTGCGCAGCTGCTGAGTAAACCGTCCTCGCGCGAGAAGAGAGCTCAGACCGACGACGGGTATGGCTCCAGCACCAGGAATGCACGCAGTGCTAACCATCCAGCCAACAAATCACGAGGCGTTCTACTGTGCGGTGACGTTGTTCCAATCCAAAAGCGCAATGGTGCAAAAGGCTCCGCCAGTGTATGGGTCATGGAGAAACGAGGCGGTCTGATCTGGGTATTGGAGGAAATCACAGAAAACATCGCCTCAGTCCGCTGCGATGATTCTTGGAACGTTGTGGAGGTTCAAGGAGACATCGAAAAGATCTGGGGCCCTTCTGTAGTACAGAAGGGTCAATCGATCACAGAACTCCTACCGCGCCTACCATCGGAGTCGCTAGAACTCTCGCCTGGGGAGGGACTCGCGAAAATTGTGACTTTGAAGCATTTCGCCGCCCGCACCGCCGCCGGCGTGTGCATTCCGGTGGCTGTAGGCAGGGCGGAAGGAAAGGATACCTTACAAGTATCAAGCTTCCCGCACGTCGCGGGAATGATGGTCCTCTCATCCTCGACTTTAAATGTGATCAGCTCAAACTCTGTGTTTTCGTCCGCTCTTTTTGGCCAGGAGCGCCCAGAGGGGCGTCATATCACCGAACTAGTGCCTGGGTTTGACGAGATTCTGGATGTGTTAACCGAGGAGGACAATGTGCCATTAGTGGATGGTATCGTGATCCCTGAGCATAGCTTCCGCCGGGCGCGAACCCTATCCATTCTTCGTGACGGGAAGGCCAACGCAGCATCTGTTTTCACCGAACCCAGTGGCTTACTGGCCAAACATCGGGACGGTTCCACCATCGTCGTGGATGTCCAATTGCGGGTGGTTAAGAGCGGCACTTTCTTCTCCAAGGAGCAGGCGGAGAAGCTGGAAGAGCATTCGAGCGACTCGGAAGGGAGCGATGATACGATTGCGGTAACAGAGCTGGTTTATGCTTTGTGGGTTACTTATTCAAGACAGATCCATGCTGCTGGACCCGCGACCAACATCTCATCGTCCTCGCTCCCGAGTTCCAAACCCACTTCTCCCAGGACTACCCCTGCATCGGATCAAACGTCCGCAGAAACCTCCAGCACCGAAATCGCCGATTCCAGCAAATCTTCCGTGGAGATCCGGGCTCCGAGCTCCACGCTTAGCCAGCAGCTCAGCGAAGCTGCTTCCGAGCCTCTCACAGATCGGCCCGTCCAGCCGGTCCCGGAGGTGACGCCGAGCAATGGCAAGAAAGATATTCAGCAGAAACGGACCATCAATGACTACGTGATCTTGGAGGAGATGGGACAAGGTGCCTACGGGCAAGTGAAACTGGCCCGTCTGAAGAAGCAGCCTGCGAAGAAGATGGTGTTGAAGTACGTTACCAAAAAGCGCATCCTGGTGGATACTTGGACTCGTGATCGACGTCTGGGGACGGTGCCTCTAGAGATCCACGTTCTGGACTTTCTCCGCCGGGACGGATTCAAGCATGCGAACATTGTGGAGATGGAAGGTTTCTTCGAGGATGATGTCAATTATTATATCGAGATGATTCCGCACGGCTTGCCAGGGATGGATCTGTTCGACTACATTGAACTCAAGGCCAACATGGACGAATCTGAGTGCCGCAACATTTTCGAGCAGGTAGTCAGCGCCATTCATCACCTACACACCAAAGCCCTGGTCGTGCATCGCGACATTAAGGATGAGAATGTCGTTCTAGATGGAGAAGGGCGGATTAAGTTGATCGACTTTGGGAGTGCGGCTTATATCAAGAACGGGCCGTTTGATGTCTTTGTGGGCACGATTGGTAAGGACTCTGCCTGCTCTTTGAACCCCCCCCCTTCTTTTGCCTTTTCCTTTCTTCTTTCTGGGAAATATCTAACGAAACCTTCTAGACTACGCCGCCCCTGAGGTTCTGCAAGGAAAATCATACCGGGGCAAAGAGCAGGACATTTGGGCACTGGGTATCCTTCTCTACACCATCGTCTACAAGGAGAATCCGTTCTACAATGTCGATGAGATCCTTGACCATCCGCTCCGCATCCCTTTTCTCCCCTTCTCGGAAGCTTGCATCGATTTAATCCGCAAGATGCTGGACCGCGACGTTGATAACCGGCTCACCATCACGGAGGTGCTTGAGCACCCGTGGATGGCTGAGAACTAAAACCCCACCACGACCCCCTTTTTTTTATGACCGGACACAAAAAAAGAACACGATACCCCACGACGTTTTGTTTTGCTTGATGGATGCGGACTTGGAAAAATCTTGGGTATCTCTTTCTTGTCGTTTTCCTCTTTTATTCAGGTCCGGGGGGTTCGGGGAGGTAGGGCAATGGTCATTTTGCACAAAAGCACCACCTTCATCTGCACATGCCCATGACATGCCTAGACATGACATTTTGCATGCTCTTTGGAGACATCTCATGCATGAATCACGTTTTTTTTTTATTTTCCTCCCCTCCCCCATCCATCAATGTACCTAGAGAATTCGAAACCATCAGCATGGCAGCCGAAATCTATATACCTCTGTGGAATGGCGGATTTCCCGGCATTGTGGGGGATTGGCACTACTGAGCGACTGGGCTCGTTCTAAGTGGATAAGATTCTCAGCGTCGGAGACTAGAGACTAGCGCAACGTGTTCCACTGTGATGTAGGTAGTTGCTCCTTAGCCCGGTTCAGTTGTACCTCGCACCTATCATTAGGCCGGACGCAAGGACGCACCCACAGCCACGATTTGCCTCCGACGCAATACCCATATCCTGCGCACCATGGGTGCCATGCCCTGTCAAGCGAGGCGTGGGGCGGACATTTCCAGGCACGTTCGGGGGATTCGGGTCGTCCCCCCACGTCTCTGTGCAGGTAGATGTCCGAAGAGACGAGGGACTACTCATGAGGCGTCGTCAGCCGAGTCGCGTGGGTCACACCGTCTGTGCCACGTTACGACGAAGTCAGTACTAAGTGCAGCGGTCCCAGATGACTTATCGATGATCGCGAGTGGTCGTGGTGGGGGGAGAATTTGGGTGATAAGAGATAAGTCCGGGGGATGGCGACTGGGTACTTGCGGTGTACTTATCGCTGCCTGGTATGCACGCCATGGATGCAAGTCGACTGGATGTATCGCATTCCTCTCGCATTCCGTGAATGGCGTGCGTCTGCCCACTTTCTTTATCGCACTCTCCCCTCTTCTCATGATCTTTCTTTTATGCTTTTTTGGCCTTCTTCATCTCTGGTCCTGTCTGCAAGCTCTCCCTTGCCTACTTCTGCTCTGGACGACTCGCTACAGCGGCACGCCAGTCAGCTTCCAGACTCCGTGGTCGAGGTCAGCCAGTGCCACGGTTGTCTCGCCGTGGGCCCCCGAATATTCCCAGAATCCCCGACTCTCAAACCTGCAAACGTCCCCACCGGCCGTTCAACCTTTCTTTCTCTTCCGCCTCGCCCGGCTTTCTCACACTTGAAACATCTCTCGAGTGCTGGCAATCACTATGGTCAACTAAACAGTGGTGCATTGTCGCGCCTGTGCCCTACCTTTTCTTTTCTCTCGGTATTCCCACATTCCTCCCGGCTATACTTCTCTATCTACGAGTTCAAGAGTACTAGTAAATCCTCCCCGCTCTCGCCCACTATGGCCACACCGGTCTCCGACGAGCCCGTTCCCTCGCCGGAGATTTCGCCGGCGAGTCCGGCATCATCAACAGGGCAAATACCCCTCGAACAGCCCCCGAAACTCAAGGGTCGTCAGAAGCTGCTGCAGAGTCTCCAGCGCATGTCGTCCAGCCCAACTTTGACCCGCCGCGGCCGATCTGCATCCTCAACCGGCTATCGTCGGGATCACAAGGCCTCGTTATCGTGCGTCTCATTATCATCTGCCGCATACTCGCCCTGTCTGGGCAACGGGAGCTCGTCGCAGCTCTATGGAGGCCTCAATCCCCGACCGGCGACACCGGGCTGCTCGGGCTCCCCGGATGAGTCCCAGCGCGTTAACCCCCGGATCCGCCTGGTGGGAACTGACACTCCCAGCGGTGCCCAGCCGCGGACTGTACCTTTGCCATTTGATTTAAGACCGATGTCTCGTGGCTCGCCCCGCAATATTGCACTTGAGGGAGAGGCCGTGGAAGCCAAGCTTGTCTTGCCCGCATCGCGACCGGCTCGGTCGTTCGATTTCTGGGGCGACATGCCTCGGGAGTTGAAAACGGAGGTCTTTCGGTACTTGACACCACAAGAGATCGTCCGCTGCTCGGCTGTATCGAAAGCGTGGAATGAGATGTGCTACGACGGGCAGTTGTGGTCCAATGTCGACACCACGGAGTATTATCAGAAGATTCCAAGCGATGTCCTGGTCAAACTCATTACCTCTGGTGGTCCTTTCGTGCGCGACCTAAACTTGCGAGGGTGCATTCAACTCCGAGATAAATGGACTTCTGATGGAGAACGCATCACCGACTTGTGTCGGAATGTGGTTAACTTTTCACTGGAAGGGTGTCGCATCGACCGGACTTCCATCCACTATTTCCTGCTGCGCAATCCGCGCCTGGAGTACATCAACGTTTCGGGTTTGGCTAGCGTGACGAACTCAGCCATGAAGATCATCGCCCAGTCCTGTCCTCAGCTTGAAGCACTGAATGTGTCTTGGTGCAGCCATGCTACCACAAAGGGTCTTCTCCGGGTGGTTCAGTCTTGTCAACGACTGAAGGATCTTCGAGCCAGTGAAATTCGAGGCTTTGACGACGAGGAATTCGCTCGGACTCTTTTTGAACGCAACACGTTAGAACGATTGATCATGAGTCGCACCGATTTGACAAATCAAGCTCTGAAGGTTCTGATGCACGGCGTCAACCCGACTATCGATGTTCTCACTGATCGACCCATCGTGCCGCCTCGGCGGTTGAAACACATTGACGTACACCATTGCTCTGAATTAACCGACGACGGGCTGAAAAGTCTCGCCCACAATGTTCCAGATCTAGAAGGTCTGCAGGTCTCGCACTGCTCTGAGCTCACCGATGACTCGATCAGTGACGTGGTGCGAACCACCCCTCATCTATCCCATCTGGAACTGGAGGATCTGGAACATTTGACAAACAGTGTCCTGGTCGACCTTGCAAAGTCGCCATGCGCCCAGCGCCTCGAGCACTTAAACATCAGCTACTGCGAGAGCTTAGGCGATACAGGAATGCTGCAAGTGATGAAGAGCTGCCCGAAGCTCAGGTCTGTCGAGATGGACAACACTCGAGTCTCAGACTTGACTCTCATGGAAGCAAGCTTCCGTGTCCGTCGACGTGGCTACGGCGAGGAGGTCCCCAAAGTCGGACTGCGTTTAGTCGTCTTCGACTGCGCCAATGTCACCTGGGCCGGGGTGAAAGAAGTTCTATCTAGCAATGCATACATTCCCCGCAGCCGTAAAGGGGGTGCAGCAGTTGTCACGGTGACTCAAACGTCAGGCGCTGGCTCGTCCCCAATGACCACGACTTTTGTCACTCCGACGTCGACCCCGTCACCACCACCATTACTCACATACCCGAATGAAATCATCCAACTTAAGTGCTTCTATGGGTGGCAGATGACAGTCGATGAGCACACTAAGCGTGTTCTACGTGGTGATCTATCTGCTGCCAGTCGTCTAGATCGCAAATGGGCTGACTACATGATGGCCACAGAAGAAGCTGGCGCGGCTGGTGCAGGAGCCCGGCGGAGACGGCGCCGAGCGCGTGAAGCAGAGCGACTGTACAACGCCGACGAAGATGAGGACGAAGAGTATGGCGTTGGTGGGATGTCTGCCCTGGGTGGTCGGCGCCGACGAGCTCAAAGCGGCGGTTGCGCTCTGATGTGAGGCCTGCTCTTGCCAAAGCACCCTCAGAGCTGGAAAGTTATCTGCTCCCTTCTTGATCAGTGTTCCCCATACACTTTTTATTCGCTTCGCTTTCAGTGACATGCGGGCTCTTCAACACGGAGACTCGATCTCTTAACGTCACTCAAACTTTTGATTCTACTAGCGCCGGATCGCTAGCTCTACAGCGTTATTGGATTTTAACATGCTACGAGAAACGCACGACATGATATGTTTTGTCTCCCATGAGACTCGTCACGACCATCGGACGATGATGGTATCTGCAATAGAACCGATATTCAACCATTCAACCATCTTCCTTATTTTCTCCACAATCTCCGGTTAGCAACCGACATTCTTTTGTGAGGATTTGCTATGTTTTTGCTCGAGAATGATCCTATTGCCGGCGTCAGGATTAAGACCAGACCGACCTGCATTTCTATGGGCCTATCTCTTCTCATTTTCTTTGTCGCCCCTAAGGCTGTTCTATGCCGAGAGTACTTTCCCACTTTAGCATTTGTAGAATGGTGGATATTGGAGTTTGAATTTGGCTTTCCAGGCCTTGCTTCCCTTTAATTGCAGTACGTCCTAGCTATCTCGGCTCCAGTCGGCTCCAATCAACAACCGCCTTTTCGGCTGTTCGCTTATCTGTGTTGGCCCTATGCATACCTTCCTCTCATTCCCTTCGTTCCCTTTTTTCTTTTCTTTTCTTTTTTTCTTTTTTCTTTTTCTTTTTTCCTTCTTAATTTCTCTCTGGTGTTCGTGCATATTCGGCTTGTCTCAATCTCAGCATGTAATTTTCTCCTGCGACAAAGATCCATTCTCACTGCATGTACACCCACTAGCTTTGAATCCGGCAGACTCAATCGTCAGTCATTGCCTACTTTGGTTCTTCGGTATCCGAATCCTGGCTGGCATCATCAGCCACGGAATTCTTCGCCACTGCCGACTGGATATCCATGATGGGTTCGGAAACTTCCTTCAGAAGCCCATTGGCGTCCACATCCATTTTGTCTTTGCTGGTGACTCCAGTGACTTCGACAGCCTTCTTGGAGAGTTCCATGGTGTCTCCCTCACCTGCGGACATGACTGCGTCTTCATAGGATTCCTCCGAGATTTCATCTGCATCCATATCTGTTGAAGACTCATAAATGACTTTGGTGACTCTTTTGTCAATAGTTGCTTCGACTTTATGCAGCAAGGTATCTTTATCACATAATTAGTTCCATCTTTCTTTACTTGGATACATAGTGTGATTGAGTTCTTACCACGCTTCATCGCAGTTTCAACGCAGCTGCCACCATTGGCGTGGGCATTTGGGGTAGCACCGTTCTTCTTCACAGGCTCCAGCTTGCTAGCAGAGCCTCGAACGGCTCTCTTCGTAGCTTTGGGACGAGGGGCTTCAACAGTCTCATTGCCATCCTCATCGGTGTCTTCATTTTCCCCATTCTCATCGGCGGCTTCGGCTTCACTTTCGTCTTCGTCCATGGCCTCCGGATCGCCCTCAATCTCTTCACCCCGGCCTTCATCCTCGTCCTCATCCATGCCCTCAGAATTGTCGTCATCGTTGACACTTTCTCCTTCGTCATCGTCCCAAAATGCCCGAGGCCGCTGCTCATTGGCATAACTCTTCTTGACAGCAGCATCCCAGTCAAAGTCTTTGATCCCATTGTCCGTGAAAAACGACCGTCCCATCAGCGACGCTTTTGTGCCATTAGCAGAATTCGGTCCACAACGGATATGGTAGCCCTGAATCTGATAGAGAGCCGTAACCTCGAAACCCCCAGCCGAAGACCTAGCCACAACGGAGCCCTGGTGGTGGAGCGCCGAGACAACGTCCCGCGCATCGGGATGCTTCTCCCACCGCTTCTCGACGTCCTTTGTGCTGACGGGCTGGTGCACATGGAGCTGGCGGTCCACGGAGCGAGCTAGCGCCACAGCCGAGCCAGGCGCCACGACCGGGCCAACCGTCCAGATCGGATACGACTTCGTCAAGCCGAAGCTCTTCGTGTGGAGCATCCACCCAATCCACGATGCATGTTCTCGGCCGCAGAGGATGTAGTAGCCCTTGTAGACGGGGAAGAAGGGCAGGCCGTGCGCCCAGACAATGGGTCCCACGCCGGAAGGGACGCGTTCGGGGCGGATGTCGCCGCGTGTGAGGAAGTCGTACGGGTAGTTCTCGGCACGTTCGGTGGCCTTGAGGAACTTGGTTGCGAGGTAGACGAGTTCGTCGCTTAGACGGGTGTTGGGTGGCGGGAAGACTAGCTTGCCGTCTTGCATGGTCACAGTGGTGACAAGCTTCAGGGACGCGGCTTGGGTTTCGTCTGTCGGGGTGTTGCCGGGGCCATCGTCTTCGTGCCAGATCTCATCCGGCGTCATGTTCTCGTGGTCTGTCAGGAGGGCGATGCATGCTTCTCTGTGTTTCTTCAACTCGAACTTGTAGCTTTGAATGCTGGTTTTGGGGCAGGCCATTTGGCCAGTTTTGGCGGGGTGGGGCATGGTGCTGGATTGTATTGGTGTAGCTGTCACGAAGTGATATTGTGGCTGTTAAATGTGATTCTAGGCGTCAAGAAGATGATCGTGTGCTGCTGTCCACGAGAGGAAACGAGATAATGAAGGAATATGGACTCGTAGAAATGGTATTTTATCAGTCAAAGCGGTGTCTGGAGCTCGATCTCCGTGATGGATATGCCGTTATTGCAGAATGTGATAGATGAGGACTTTGACGATGAAGATGGAATGGTTGTTGGGAGAAGATATCGTTTGATATGGTGGGAAAAGCAGGAATATGGAATGAGTGAGGAGATCGTGATGCGGGATATGGAGGGATGATGAGAGCCCAAACTGCACGCAGCAGGGAAGTTGACGTTGAAGCGGGCGAGACAAGAATGTTCTAGGTAGAAAAGATGTCAGGACGAAGAAGGGAGGGAGACAGTCAGTTCTGTCATGGGGAGATGAGCAGATGCAGAGTTAAAGATGACAAGAAGTTAGCAGATGGCAACAGGCGCAGAGTGACAAGTAGGATGCCTGAAGAGGTACCTTGGTAGAGGATAATTGAAGGAAATGCAAAATACTTGGTTATTTAATGTGCGTGCACCGAGGTAGGCAGGTAGTGTGGCATGGGATGAACTCGAAGGAGATTGAACGGTTGGATAGGTGTAATTGACAGAGTGTGAAGATGATATTGAAAGACTGCTGGTCTCCAAAACAGAACTGCACATTACCTATCTCCCTCGATTTTTGTCTATGACCAGTCAACGTGTCCTAAAGTGCGCTCAATGGGCTACTGGCTGTCAGCCTGAAGAGCTAATATGTCAGTTGGTCAGACAAAGCCATGCGCTATGGAGATGTACAAGAGTACATCATAGCTGGTGTCATTGCCGAGGATAGGCTGAGCTCTGTTAGCCAGAAGTCCATAGAATGTTCTTCGAAATGATGAGAGACTGTCCAAAAACGAGTTCCGTTTCATGCAATAGTGCTATATTGGATATCAAGTTGAAGATGTGAATGATGAGGACACCGCACACCGGTTTTGCCCGCTCGTGGACATGCTCACTCATCGAAAAAGCCCCCATCACTGTCATTCGCATCCGGCGCAGCCGGAATGTCCTGGAGCCTGTCTCGCTCTTTGCCATAGTCTCTCCGGGCCTGCTTCTCCCGCTTGGCGTTGCTCTTGCTATCCCTCGAGGTATGTTTCTCCTTCTTGGGGAAATGCGTGGGCTCTTTGTTCTCTTCCTTGGGCTTCTTCGCATCTGTCTTAGCAGAGGGCTTCTCACTGGACGCCAATAATTGCTTTCCATCAGCTCCAATCTTGAGCTTGCCTTCGCGCAGAAGGTCGAGATTGCCCTCTTCCATACATTTCTCCACGACGGACCAAAGGGCAGGTTTTGGCTCGTCCGCTTGTTTCATTTTCTCCTTAGATTCCGGCTCCGATTCCGACTCTGCACCGGCGTTGTCTGACGCTTTTCCTTTGGACTTCGGGTAGAGCGAAAGGTATTTCTCGGTAAGAGGGTAGTAAATTGTATAGTTGAGGTTGACGCGGGCAGCATGAATCTTGCGCTTGAGATGGGATTTCTGTTTGGAATCAAGGTCCTTTTCCTTCTCGTAGCGGAGGAGTCGGTTCAATTGCTTCGTCGCAGTCTTGCGATCTGTCCGACAAAAATGACATGGTCAGCAACACAGCTCAGAAATAAGTATAACTTTCATTCATATACCTAAGAACCGAACAAAGTGATACTTCTTGATCATTTGCGACCGCTCTCGTCGCGCGGTCTCCTCCACGAGGTCCTGTTCATACCCTGCAAGGGCACGCTCCTGGAGAATTCGAGCATCTGCTGGTAGGCTTGTCTTGTTGAGAAGGCGTTTGACATCCCGGATGCGCTTCTTCAGTTCATTTACCGATGGATAATCTTTCTCGTTTCGCACAGATTTTCCCCGTGGATTGCGTGGGACATCGTTGCCATCGCTCCCATAGTCTTCAAGTTGAAAATCTTCGTCGGAGCTGTTTGCCACTGGCCGCAGCTGCTTTTTCCGAGGAGCAACCTCCTCCGAGCCTTCGCGGCCCTTGCGTTTCGAGGAGTCACTCCGGGCATGTCGAGCATTGGAGGACATGGTTGATTCGCGACAGATCGATCTGCGCTGTTTGCGAAGAAAAAAAGATTATGTCGGGGCATCATCGGCCCGTCCCCAGATCAGCACAGCCAATGAGCGCCCACCCGATCACGTCGATAGCATCACTGCGTTCCCCTCGTTTTGCCCGCACCATTTTCTTGTGCGTGGCCCATTGGCTTACTGACGCGAGGCTGCGGCCTCTGACAACTCCTCGATTGCCGACTCCTGGACCGGCGCCCTAGCACCATGGAGTCCGCGGTCCGTTGGTCGCCGAGCTCGACTGCGGCCGAACAGCGTTTCCTCTCAGTCGACGTCACCGGCAAATCGTTTCGCCTCTGCAGAGTCACTGGCTTTGATGGCAGGAGTATACACCACGAGCCACTCTCTACTCTAAGCGGCGTCCCTCTATTTCGCGCGTTCGATTGGTCGATCTCCAACGAGAACCTCATCGCCGTGGGCCAGTCCTCCGGTGAAGCCACTATTTTACGATTAGACGCCAGTCCCAAGGAGTCACTTTCCTTTCCCGTTCGCAACCAGCGATACTGCAATGCGGTTGCGTTTAGTACGCATGGTCTTGTCGCCTCGGGTCTTGATCGTGTACGGAATGATTTTTGCTTGAACATCTGGGATGTGAACCAGCGGCTCAGCCCTGCCGGTGGCAGCAAGGGATTCCCAGAGCCCCTACGAAAATTAGCCAGTTCTGAGCCGATCGCCAGTATAAAATTTTTTCGAGATCAGCCTGATACGCTGGTTACCGGAGTGAAGGGCCAGTTCATCCGCATATATGATCTCAGAGGTTCGTACCATTTGCTCGTCGCCATGTCCCTCACATTCCCTAACATATAAAATTTAAAACAGAGGGACCTGTAAACCCGTCTTTGCAGTTTCCGACACGGTGTGTTCACAACTTGGCGATCGACTGGCTTGACGAGAACTATATCGCATCTGCCGCGACTTCCAATGATAGCACGATATGCGTCTGGGATCGCCGTGTTGGCACTCGGCTAACATCGCCGTCTGTCGGCTCCTCAGCGAGTCTTCTAGAGTCGAATCAAGCTGTTGCAGCACTACAGTTCAAGAATGTGTTCACTCCAAAGGCCTCGATTTGGAGCTTGCGCTTTTCCAAAACCAACCGTGGATCGCTGGGCGCGCTCTCCAGTCACGGGCATTTCAAGAACTTTGATATCGCCAAGGATTACCTATCTGAAGAGTACCGCTCTTCAATCGATGAGACCCTTGGCCAGGGCTCCTTCAGAGACTATCCGGAGCCGGTCTATACAAAGTACGTCCGTGACGTGCGCGCTCCATTCGATCATCCCAGTCGCGGGGGTGACGCAAAGGAAAGGATTGTCTGTTTTGATTTTCTAAATATGAGCATCTCCCCTCAACCTAGCGCTATTGCCCTGGATGGACATGGGCAACCACAAATTGTCACCGCGAGACCACCGTGCCCGCCCACCAGTCTTTCATCACAAGGAGTTTTGGCTTGCGGCGTTGCGTCTAGCGATTCGGATGTGAGAACTATCCACCCTCTGTCAGAGCATATTGCTCCCATATCGGAGTTGGTTGGGAATATCAGGGCACGCGTCTTGTCGAGCTCCAAGGAGCCTGTAACCAACCCAGGCAGGAAGCCCTCCGTGTCAAGGATTTTAAATTCCGAACCCGCCCCGAGTCGAGAAAACCGGGAGCGTGCATTTTCAATCGGCACTAATGGGACTTTGCTCACTGCAAAAGAAGCCTTGACTATATCCACGATCGGTCGCTTTCGATGCAAGGAGGGATACCTGTTCGACGAGAGTCGGAATCAACAAATTGTCTCTGACGATACCGCACTACAGGACTTCTGGAGCTGGGTTGCGCGTAAGTCGTTCCATCGTTCAGTGGCTGCAAAGCTCGATTCTAATCTTCCCACAGGTGCGCGAGCGGATTCGACGGGGATGGCAATGGTGCTCAATGGCTTGGATCTGAATTATTTAGGAGTGAGCAATGTTTGGAATAACGATATGGGTTTGTCTCCGGTTCCTGCCATGCTATGTTGGTGGTAAAGCATTGCTGATGATTGACACAGGTCAGGGCTTTGAAAAGCGACGTATCAGCTCTAAGCCTGATGATCCGAAGAGTGCAGCTGAGGCGGTCGTCCTCCTAGCGGAGCAGCTCAACCTCCCAGAGATCAAGGGCTGCGAAACCGCATACCCAGAACATCGTCGTCTTTGTCTTCGTCTCTGCGGCGCGGCACAATCCCACCGTGAGCTCGAAGAGCTGGTCAAGAACCTCTCTGCAGAGAACCAGCACACCAAAGCCGCTGCGCTGGCGGTCTTTCAAGATGAATCCAAACTGGCTTACCTTGGGCTCCGAAGTAACAAGCCCACCCAGGCCCATAAACTACTAGCCATGGCCATTGCCGGTTCTGCAAAAGGTGATAACAGTGCCGACTGGGAAGAGACCTGTGCGGAAATTTCCAAAGAACTCACCGATCCCTATGCACGAGCGATTCTTGCTCTTGTGAGCAAGGGCGATTGGAATGCTGTGATCAAGGAGACTACACTGCCCTTGAAGTATCGCGTCGAGGTTGCCTTGCGCTGGCTTCCGGACGACGAACTGAGCGAATACCTCATGCATGCTACCGCAGACGCAATGCGTCAGGGCGATATTGAGGGCGTAGTTCTCACCGGCTTGGGCCACCTGGCGATGGGGCTGTTTCAGTCCTACATTGACAAATTCAACGACGTTCAGACTCCGGTGCTGGCAATGAGCTACAGCGTGCCTCGAATTGTCAGTAACCAGGCACTCGTTTCCCAATTCGAAGCCTGGCGCGAGACTTACCGCCGTCAAATGAACTCTTGGAAACTCCAGCTTGAACGAGCTCGATTCGACGTCGGATCTCGCCGCTTTGCGGTAACTGTGGATGGGCGCAGACTGATTCCAGCTCCACCACAGCAGGTCAGTCTGACCTGCAATTACTGCACCCGCCCGCTGACCCAGCACGACGCTTCCTCCCAAATATCACCTTCCGCTACGGGCGAGACGGTGCATCCAACTGTTGGCAATCCCCTGGGTGCTGCAAGCATGTCCGGGACGGTCTGTCCCCGTTGTGGTCGCCACATGCCTCGCTGCGGTGTCTGCACCCTCTGGCTGGGTACCCCAGACCCGATGTCGCGTTCTGGAATTGCAGCTGATGCAGAGGCCAATCCTCGCAAGCCTACCGACATGGAGGTCATGCGCCGCTTTATAGTCTTCTGCATTCACTGCAACCATGGATTCCACGCACATCATGCGCGAGATTGGTTCTTGCGACACAAGGTGTGTCCAGTGGCAGAATGCAGCTGCATCTGCGATCGGTGATGCTTTCAAGCTATGGTTTTGGAGGATTTACTGAAGCGCTTCGGTTGAGGACTGACGTGGTGGGCCGTTTTTTTCTATTTTTCCTCTTCTTCTACTTAGATATCTTATACCCATTGAACCAGTTAGTTACTTCTGTAGAGTAAAAATGCGGCCAATCAGACGATGATGTCAAGATCCTACCTAACTCCCCGCTTCCTTATCGCCTTCTATCTCTCCAACAGAAAAAAAAATCATAATTCTTGTGCAAGTTGCTAGATCCTTTCTGATCTAATAGAATTCTTGTCCTTCTATCCAAGACCAGGCAGAAGCACCGTCAGCCTGTGATTCACTGTGAGTCACAATTCCCCTCTATCATACTGCGCCACTGTCGATGGATTCTGACGCACATTTCCCCCACCAGAACATCTCAAAAGCTCCACGGAACTCAACCACTCCCCGCAACTGATTACAACAGCTGCAGACCTGCGTGGGCATCCATTCCTGCGAAAGCGGCAAAGACTGCCCCGGTGAAAAATACCGACCATGGCCAGAGATGGGAAGGACAGGCGCAATCGGGGCCAAGGCCAAGGTCAAAACCGCGACGTGCAGATCTCCAAGGCGTTGAGTCTGCTGTTGCGACACGCTGCAGAGAAGGAAGGACTGAAGATGAATGCCCAGGGCTACGCAAATGTGTCAGACGTGGTATGGTGTCTCATCAATAACATGCAGTGTTGTTCTACCTCCCGCTAACCTGTCCTGTGTTGTGGCAGCTCCAATGGCGGAAGCTCAAGTCCCTCAAGGTCTCCTTCGACGAGATCATCCACGCCGTCGACTCGTCGGACAAGAAACGTTTTGCTCTCCTCTACATTCCCTCCTCGCAACCGACCGAATCCACCGTCAAGGCTACCACAATCCCTACCACGCCAGCTGGGTCAGGTCCGGAGATCGAAGGGGCTCCAACCGGCGATGACCAGTCCTCTAGCGCAGTGCTGGAGGCTCCAACTACAAGTGAAGAACAGGCAGATGCCACCCAGCACGCGCTGTCTGTGAAGGATTCCGATCCATCCCATTTCTTGATCCGCGCGACACAGGGCCACAGCATTAAGAGTGTCGATGCGGCATCATTCCTCGAGCCACTCACGCTGGCCGAAGAAGGGAAGCTCCCAGATACAGTTGTTCATGGCACATTCCATGGCTCATGGCCGGCGATCTTGGCGTCGGGTGGATTGAAATGTATGGGCCGGAACCATGTCCACTTCGCCTCGGGGCCGTCCCTCGCGTCTGCTCTAGCGGCGTTGCAAGATCAGGGAACAGATCAGAAGCAAGCACCTAAGAAGGATGGGGCACAGGTCATCTCAGGCATGCGGTGGGATGCACAGGTGCTGATCTACATTGATTTGCGAAAAGCACTTGCCGCGGGCTGTCCGTTCTGGCGCAGCGAGAACGGTGTCATCCTCAGCGAGGGACTCCCGGTGCCCAAGGCTCGTGAGGATGGCCATGGAGAAGTACAAAAAGTGGTATCTGTAGACTTTTTCGAGGTCGTAGTCGAGCGCAAGGTCGGGATGGGCAAGATCTGGGAGCGCGGAGAAGTGCTCCAGGAATTGCCGGAGCAGTTGACGAAGCGCGGGAATCCCAAGGGCAAGCGGCGATGATAGATTTTGTGATACAATGAGACACGATGTGCCCCGATTGCACTCTTCATCAACAACTCCCACATCCGCTACCAAATCGAGCCATCGGCTGCGTTATACTACTGCGAAGTATACCTCCAGCGCCACGGGCCAATCACCGCGCCGTCACATCCGACGGGGATTCGGAATGTGATCTCTGCAGCCACAAGACATCCCGATCCGATGACCCGAGCGCTGCTGCACGCATCCGACCAACCCCAAGCCCGGCGTTCAATCATACCACCGCGCCATGGCTTTGCGGGGTCGCCCTCAAATAAGCATCGTCGTGTTGGTCGACTCGCCTGGAGCCGTCTGGGGCAACCGGTATCGCCTCTGGGGCTGTTGCCGCTGCATTGCTGAGCCGGATCATCCTTCCATGGTTGCTATATAAGTCCCTTCGCAGCGCTGAATTGCCAAATTACAGAGCTCCTTGGGTTCCTTTTCTCTTCATTGGATCTATACACTCGCCACAACGTCATCGTGTTGCACAGCGTCAGCAGTCATGGCAACGCACCGCTTCGATCCCAACTTCACCAATAATGTCATTAACGCGATGGGCCCCAAGACCTCGCCGCGTATGCGCGAGCTCATGACCGGCCTGATCCGCCATGTGCACGACTATGCGCGCGAGTACCAACTCACCGTGGGTGAGTGGATGGCCGGCGTCCAGATGCTCAATTGGGCCGGACAGATGAGCGACGACAAGCGAAACGAAGGCCAGCTCGTGTGCGACGTGATTGGGCTGGAATCGTAAGCTTTTCCCAGCGTAGACTCCCCTGCAAGTGGATGTTGCGGGCAGATCCTCGGCGCTTGAAGGTATACCACCATATACTAACTCGATCGCATAGTCTCGTCGACGAAATCACCTTCAAACTCGCCGAGGAGGCCAAGGACGCGCCCACCGCTACCGCCATCCTGGGCCCTTTCTTCCGGGCCGACACCCCGTACCGCGAGAATGGCGCAGATATCGTTGTCACCAAGCCGGCCGACGGCGAGATGGCTTTCATGCACGGCCGCGTTTTGGACTTTGAGACCCAGAAGCCGCTGGTCGGCGCCACGGTTGAGGTGTGGCAAGCCTCGACCAACGGTCTATATGAGCAACAGGATCCTGAGCAGGTGGAGTTTAACCTGCGCGGCAAGTTTAAAACGGATGCCGATGGTCGGTACTACTTCTACTGCTTGCGGCCGACGCCCTACCCTGTGCCGGATGATGGTGAGTAGACTCTTGCGTTTTTCCAACGATTGCAACGGTAGATACAAGCTGACTGTCTGTGTATAGGCCCCGCCGGCAAGCTGCTAGAACTTATGGACCGCCACCCCTTCCGGCCTGCTCATATCCATATTATTGTGTGTCTTCTTGCTAGAAAAGTCCGCACTGCATGCAAAGCTCATTCTGTATCTTCCAGGCCACTTTCGATGGTTATCGCCCTCTGACCACACAAATCTTTGACCGCAAGGACAAGTATCTGCACAACGACTCGGTGTTTGCTGTCAAAGACTCGTTAATCGTGGACTTTGTTGAGCGCAAGGGCGACCCTCAAGCTGGACTTGAGCTCAACTACGACGTCAAGCTGGTGGCCGACAAGCAGACCAACGGCGCATAAGGCGGCGAATTGCGAATTGAACTGCGTAGAAATCATCCTCTGTGAGTGATGTACTACTATCATGGCTATAGCATTCCCCGTATATCCCTGTTCGAAATAAGGAATCTGGAATATCAAGCGCATTTTCACTTCAGAAAAAAGAAATCTCTCATCCACTCAGAAATGGCGGAAAATCTGATTCCAATCTGATTCGGGCAGTATTATATTCATCCGCATCTATTCGGTAGTTTCATGTTCAAGGCGATAACTCGCTCGCAAACCTTGCAATCAGTGCGCCCACATCGTCACTCGCTTCAATGCAATGCCAATGTCCCACGCCTTTCAGCACCTCTAATGACTTGCTCTTACTGGATACATTCTCAAAGATATGCTTGCAACCTTCCATCGACGCCGACTTATCCTCCTCGCCGGCAATAAGCAGGAAGGGCGCCTGCACAGCAGCATAGTCCGCCGGCTGGGCATTGGCAATGGCACGGCAGAGCGCCGCATAACCATTAGGGTCTTGACCGAGGATCAGTTCCCGGATAAACGCTCTCTGGAGCGGCGTACTGCGAGAGCCGACGGCAGCCGTAGGGATGGTGTTGGCCATTGGCTCCATGCCAGCTAGAACAGCGGCATTAGCATTGATCGTATCGATAGAAAGTGTATGACAGAGCGCAAGAGTACAGAGAATGGGCTCTTTCACTCCAGTTAAACGCGAGAAAAGACATAGAAGGAATAAATACCTTCCAGAACGGTCTCCGCTCTCTTGCTCATCACTGTCACCAATGCCCCAGACGGATGCGTCGGACCAACCGCTACCACGCCCTGCACGCGGTCCGAGTACCTTGCACCCAGCTCCATCACAACCAGTCCGCCCATGGAGTGACCGACAACCACCGCCTTGGAGATACTCAGCGCGTCCAGCGCTCCGATAACATCAGCCGCGATGCCGGAGAGTGAGACCGGCTCGTTTGTATATGGGGAGCGCGCGGAGCCGTATGTGTCGAGGGTAATACATCGGTGAGCCGCGGTGAGGTGCGGGATGACGGGGAAGTAGTAGTTCTGTGAGGATCCCAAGCCGTGGATGAAGATGAAGGTCAGACCGGTTGGGGTCGGCGGGCCGGTGGGGTGAGAGTCTGCATAGTTCAGACGGTGGTTGTTGGCAGTGAGGAAGGGCATTTTTTTCCAGGATGAGGAAGCTAGGATATGGGAAGAGAGTAATTGAATCTGGGATTTGTTCCGTGAAAACCACAAAGTACTGAAGGTTGGAGTTGGGAAGTACAAGTGCCAGATCTATAGTTAGTGATGCAGGAGGTGAACTGCGAGTGTCGTCATTCCCGAGAAAAGGTATCGTCGCTCCATTTTTGCCAATTCTTTTCTGCCTTCCATGCCGAATAAACTCTTCCATAAACTCTCTTCGGTCCGGGTTAATGTTTCAGGATCGCAGGCTACTATTCCCTTCACAATTCAGATTCCCAAGCCGAATTGAGGGGCGCGCAATGCGCATCCGAACAAGGCGGATGCACAGCAGCCGACCGTCGGACCGCAGCCGATCAGACTCGGAGTACCAACACAAGAGATCATCGAATAATCCAAGTCCTAATCCAAGACTATTATTGTCGTTGTCCTCTCGAGTCCAACTGGATTAACTCGCCAAACGAGTCACCGCAGCCTCGCGCAAAAGCTTCTTCAAGAAAGTCTGCCGTGTCATCTCGAAAGGAATCCCCAAATGAAGTCGTCGGGTTGGCCACCGTTTTAGAGACACTATTCAACATCGGTCGGAGTAGTCCAGAGGTGTCTGTGTCCGAGGTGGAAGTTCTCTTAGTGTCGGCCGTTGTCGGTCGCGTAGTTGCGACTGCATCTGCCTCTTTCATGATATCTTCGTCGTAGAACACTGAGCAGTCCGAGAACTCGTCGTCGTCTCTTGCCCGATGTGGTATTTCTTGACTGGCATCATGGCCAGAGCTGTGGGATTTGGTCGTCTCTAGGATTTCTGGGACGCCGGCGTCTTCGAGAATAGACATTTCTTGCTCCAATTCTTCGTCTAGGTCGTCGAACGCGTCAGAGTCTACCTCCGTGTCGCCTCCCGTACTTCCAACTTCTATGTCTCTTCCATGGTTATACTCCCCAGTTTCCGTAGTTGTAGGACCAGGGCCAGCCTCGTCTATTGCGTCGGCTTCGGTTTCGGTTTCGGCATTGACAGGTGGTTCCTCGGCAATCCGCTCCTCAACACAGGAATCTCTCACGGACGATTCCCCAGCGGCTGATTCCTCACTAGGCGGGGGACGACTCGCAAGCCCCAGAAACCTCGAGAGCAACGGCTGGCTCGACGAGACCTTGACATTAGGATCCGGCAAACCCTGACGTCGGCGCTCCTCGCGAGCCTTCGCCTCCTCCTCTGCCTTCTTCTTCTTATTGGCAACGCGCTTCTTCTCTTTGTCACGCAGGTCTTTTGCCCGACGTTCGCGGGCCTCGTCGCGCTCGATCCGCTTCAGCTGCTCGGCGGTGAACTTGAACCGCTTGTTGCTGCGCTGGTACCGGCGACGTACGGTGCTTGATTTCTCGATGACGATGCGTCGGGGCTCGTCCGGCATCGTGGAGTCAGCCGTCACGGTGACTGCCTGGCGATTTCCCACTCATGGGGGACAGGTGTGGTGCACTGGAGAAGGTTTGCGTGTCGTGGCGTAGTCCCGTATCCGGGGTGGTTTTGTTGACGGCGATACGTTGTGCCGAGGGTCAACAAATTGCCTGATTGGGCGATTGACGCCGTTCGCGCCTTGCACGATGCATTTAACTACAGTATCTATGTACACATCTGATCATTTCACGCTATGAGATTCGATCTTACGTATCAACTCTCTGAGGCTTTATTTCTGGTTTTCCTGATTGATATCAGGAAAAGAATACAAATGATATGCAACAAAAAGAACCTTCCCATCTATTAACTAAGTAAAAAGTGTGAGGAGAAAAAACAAGAATGAATGTCAGCATTTGATCCACTCCCGAGGAACCAAAACAAGGATTATAGCTGTGCAATACTGAGACCCAGATTCGCATCACCCATATATGAGACTCTCAGTGTGGACATAAGCAACACCGGATGAGTTCTCGGGCTCTTACAAACCGCCAAAACGAGGTATCACCCTGTAACTATCCGCCCGGTGTCATTGTATCTCCTTTAGATCTTACATTCCCGCACCGGATCCCAGCATACAGGTGCATAAGAGTCCAGCGTCAGGCCGGCCATATCTGCCTCGGAGAGCATGAAATCGAAGACCTGCGAGTTCTCCAAGATACGCGATTCAGTCGCGGACTTGGGGAGAGGCACATACCCCTGAAAGGAAATGAGCAGCTTGATCTCCTATGTCGCAGAAATCAACACGTACCTTCTGCAAGCTCCAGCGAACCAGTATCTGAGCCGGGGTCTTGCCATACTTCTGGGCAAGAGTCTGCAGGATAGGATCCTCCATGCGAGTCGCCTTTACAAGGGGCGAGTACGCCTCAACAATCGCATTGCGCTTGTGCAGCCAGTCGGCGACATCATCCCGTGGGCACCAGGGGTGAATTTCGTACTGGCCCACAGAGATCTCTCCCCCGGCTCCGCTCTGAATGTACGCCTCCAGCTCCTCGAGCTGCTTGATACCGAAATTGGACACGCCGATTGAGCGAACTTTACCCGCCTTCTGCGCTTCGACTAGCGCGCGCCAGGTCCCCAGCCGGCTTTCCTTGCCACCGTAGGGTGCGTGGATCAGCATGCTAGGGAGAGGTTAGTACGAAGGAAGTCGAACCTAGGCACGATGATGTTGCGTACAGGTCAATGTAGCCGAGATCGGCGGCGGCGGCAAGGCTCTCTTCGATGGCCTGCTTCGCCGACTCATAGCCCATGCGCTGCCGCGGGACTTTGGTGGTATAGAATAGCTGCGACCGGTCAAGCCCCGACTTGCGGATAGCTGCCGCGCTTTCCTTCTCGTTGTGGTAGGCTTTGGCACTGTCGACCTAAACTGCGGTCAATGTCGGAGACCCCCGAGGCTTCCGGGTCAGAGGGTGCAGCTTACATGGCGGTATCCCAGCTCCAGGGCCTTGAGAGTCACTTTCTCCGTTACGTGTTGGGGCCTATGAATCGAGCATCAATATTCGTTTGTTTTGACCCTGGTTCATTGCGACAGTTACACACGTCTGGTAGACCTGCCAGCAGAAGGTTAGATGCAGATGACCAGGTTGACACCGGAATGATTGCAATGACTGACACCAAACCCGACCACGGGAATCTCGTAACCAGAGAGCATCTTGTAAGTCGTCTGAAGCGAAAGCTCGGCCATGGCTGTAGACCGTGAACTGCAACAGATGTTGGGGATGAGAAATGAGGAGAAGCTCGGCAGGAACAACAGGGCCACAAGCTAATTTCTATAGCGCAGATTGATAACGACCACAGACCACCGTGATTCCGTAATCTCCACTCGGTTTCGTCAGTGTCAAAAAATCTGTCGGTCAATTCGACAGTCTGACGCCATTCGAAGTGGGGAGCGACTGTGAGCTGGGTCGATCACTGGTCCATGAAAATGACGTGGGGCCTCGATTGCGGATGTGTGAGTTGTTAGGAAATGTCTGAGACGATTAAAAGGAACTGTTTGTATACTCGAGATTCAATACTCGAGACTCAGGCCGACTATGACCGAATTTCCCATTGAGCGCGATCTACTTGATACCCGCATAGTCCGGCATAGAGATCTCTGGAGCCAATGCCATGCTGGCAGTTATTCTCAACCTTGACATTCTCACTATGTGTTTCTTCTTCATGCGCTGACCACGCCGATCTACTCTACCTCTTCAGACAGACACTGCTTGTGATCGATAAGCCGCAGGAGAGCACACAAAAGTACGTTTTCTCCAATATTTTTGCATGCTTCTACAACACATACACCAGTCTTGAGTTCGATGAGTCCAATGCATCATTGGCGGTGTTTAACATAGTTACTCTATATTCGCTGGATATAGTTTCACACTTTGAGGGCAGGAGACCCAACACTCACTCCCATAATAAATCACAACACGCCTAGGTACCAGAATAATCCTTACCACTGAGCAAATATCTGGAAATCCATTCAAGCTTGCGCACATCATGATAGTTAACTAGTTAGGCAGAGCACAGTCGAGTAAGAACAGCGCAAAGGGCGGTCACGGGTGGCAGTATTATGCGGGGCAGCAATCCGATGCGGTCATTTCCATCCGATCCATTCTTCATTCTATCACGATTCGGGCTTGGGGGACCTGTCATTCTTTACCAGCCAGGCTGTCCTTATCTTGCATCTTTGCGCATCATTGAGCGTGTTAGATCCATAGAAAAGAGTCTTTCCGAACATTGTCAACTTCTTGGCAACTTGATTATCTTCAATTCCAGTGGCCTGGCGAAGCCACTCCCCACACAATGCGCCTGGTCAAGAACAAAATCGAGCACAATGGCTCGGGGACAGTCACCCTGCTTCCCGAAGAGCCTGAAGACATGGTAATTGGCCACTCAGTCCAGTCCCAAATCTACCACCAACCTCACAAATCCCGTCTGATACAAAGCCATCTCTAGTGGCACGCATACAACCTGATCCGACCAGGCGATCTCCTCCGTGCTAGTGCCATTCGCCGTGTCACCACTGTCCAAGATACGGGGTCGACTACGTCCGCCCGAGTACACCTGAACCTCGAGATCCGCGTCAAAAACCTCGATTTCGACCCTCAGAGCTCCCAGCTCCATGTCTCGGGACAAATCGCCAATGAAACCGCACATACCAAGATCGGCCAATTCCACACTCTTGATCTCGAGCTCAACCGCAACTTTACATTAGAAAAGGAGGTCGGCGCAGATGGCGAGGGCGTCGGGTGGGATAGTATTGCGGTGGAGATGCTCAAGGACGCCGTGGACGAGGGGGGGAAACGGCGCGCGGAAGCGGTTGCGGTCGTCATGCAGGAAGGCCTGGCCCATATCTGCTTTATTGGGCAGTTTCAGACCATTCTGAAGCAGAAGGTTGAGATGTCGGTACCG
Organism: Penicillium hispanicum; assembly: GCF_028827665.1. Taxonomy (NCBI): domain Eukaryota; kingdom Fungi; phylum Ascomycota; class Eurotiomycetes; order Eurotiales; family Aspergillaceae; genus Penicillium; species Penicillium hispanicum. The sequence continues at coordinate 2,699,396 of NW_026623199.1, read as the reverse complement.
CGGAAACGCCAGGGAGGAGGGGACCATGATAAAGTGAGCACCCGCTGCTCGTATGGACGGCTCTTTTCATCGGAAGCTAACACTATGGAATCCATCAGGGGATGAACAAGTTTTACCGCGTCACGCTGGATACGCTACTCCGACAGATGGAGTTCAACACCAGCATCACTTCGGGGTCTAACAACGAGGCTGTCCGGCCTGTGTTACTGGCCTCTCCCGGCTTCGTCGCCTCCGGGTTCCAAAAATACATCCAATCGGAAGCTTCAACCACGACGCCGGGCTTAAAACGACTCCTGCCGAGCATTGTGGTCGTGCATTCAGCATCAGGGTATACAAACTCGCTATCGGAGGTCCTACAATCACCCGCGGTCAAGACTCTTCTAGCCGATACCAAGTATGCCCGCGAGACTAAATTAATGGACGATTTCCTCGACCAGCTCCGCAAGGAGACGAATAAGGCCACGTACGGGCCCCGGGAGGTTGAGTCCGCCGTCGACCAGGGCGCTGTTGGCCGCGGTGGTGGCGTGCTAATTATGTCGCACCGTCTGTTTCGGTCACAGGACGTTGCTGAGCGGAAACGATGGGTAGCACTCGTGGACCGTGTACGAGAGGTTGAAGGTGGCGAGGTCCGAATCCTCAGTTCAGATCATGAGAGCGGGAAGCGTCTTGAGGGCCTGGGTGGCATTGCGGCACTTCTGACATTCCCTATCATTGAAGAAGAATTGGACTCTGAGGAGGAAGATCCGGCTGTGGAGTGAACAGCCTGCAACTGCATCATAATGAAGCCGACTAAGCATTACAACCATTAATACTCATCTCATTGTAGCGTGCTTGCATTCGATCCATATCCTACTCCTAGACTCACGAGAGCAAGCTCAACGAGGTTCTCTTATCAATTCCCCAATGAAAACCAGAAACAAGAACGCAGGCTTGGAAGTATAGGCATGATAAGAACGGATTAGTGAGTTATAATTAGACAGTGACCCCAACCCCATTGCGAGCCTGTTCTCAACTGACCTACATACCTAGTCGATATACTACTACGCAGGTATATATTTGGCCCCAAAGTGTGGGGTCCCCATGACAGCCGAGCTATTTTTGTATGGCATCCGAAACGACACCCAGCCCCCCCAACTACCGAGCATGAAGATCTCCACTTTCATATTATGTAGATCTCTACCGGGCTGAAATATGCGCCACGGGACAGATGAGAGTATTAAATTTAGAACGAACACAAGACAACATTAAAGATGGAACTCGCCTCCGCCACCAAGGCAGACTTGGCATCACGGGTGGGACTCCGAAGATACATAGACGAGCCTCCCAATAAGACGCAGCGCAGAAAGGATTTTTTATTGAAGAATAATGATTAACAAATAGTCAACAGCTTGAATCATGGTCGCTGACCGGGAAGATGCCGAGAACCGACAAGGCTGTCGTGCTAACAGCCGGAATCCTTCTCGATGTACACCGACATGTCACTCTACTAATAAGCTCGGAATGGGGGCTGGCAAGTGAGCAATTGTCTTGGTCTCTTTCGACAAGGGCTGGCCTTATTAACTATTATCTATTAGGTTCAATCGACGTCTTCTGCTTACCGTAAGCCTCGCTTATGGCGGACCCGCAGGGCCGAAACTGGTGGATCTAGAATCCTTCAAATGCTCCGTAAATCCTTGAGGCTTGCCAAGATCAGCCTCATGGGAATAGTACCCAAGGACTCAATTTGATCGACCTCGAGCTTTCAAGTTATGTTGAAACAGAAGAGCGGCGAGTAGATGATTTGACGGTGCGGGTATAGTCCAATTGGATTGGGAAGGTAGAAAAAGAGTATGTTGTCACTAATACAGGTACAAGGTCAAAATAATGCTCCCAAAGTAATCACATCCACGCAATGCAACCCCAGAGCTATATTCATGTCAATCGTAAAATGCCAATTGACGCCATCAAAGTTCCCGCCATACAAAAATGCAGCAATGCGATAGGGCCTCATTCGTCCTGTGGCGACTGAGATCGGGCTCGTTTTCGAGATGTTGAAGGTAACGGCGAAGGTGGAGGGTCGGACATGGCCGAGGGCGAGGCACTTCTCAGATCTTGACGGTTTTCTTTAGCCTCGAGAAGCTGTAATTGAGCTTTGCATTGCTCGGGTGTATATTCTTTCGTCGAGCCAAGCTCTTTCATCTACAGAAAATCGTGAGTATTTGATAAAAAAAGCAACGACGACGTTCCGCCAGGCTCACCTTGTCTGCCATCAATCGATATTTCTCGTTCTCCCAAAACTCATGGGCGGTAAGAAGGAGTTGGACCTGAACGAACACGAGTACATCCATGAGTTAGCATGGGCTCCGTGGAGACACTCAGAGTCCGCAGTAGTTTCGGATCACGTACTCACATCTGCATCATCCCAGCGCGCCAGTCGTTCCTTGCGCCGTCGTAGCAAGCGCATCTGTAGACGCGCCTCGGACGCATCTTTGTTGAATCGTTCGCGGAACATCTCCCGTACCACCCTCCACGCCAGGTTTTGCTCGCGAAGATTCTCGACGAATGCATCCTCCTCTTCTGCTTGTGGGTCGCGACGACCACGACCCGGTGCACGAGGCCGTGGGTGAATCAATGGATAGGCTCGCGGGTTGAGACGTTCGCGCTCAATGCGCTGGACGCCTTCTGGGTGTGGGAGGATGCTGACGGGGGTGTCGCGAGACGGAGTCTGGGAAGAAGCGCGCTTCATGCGCTTCGATGGGGGAGGTGCTTGTGGTGACGTGCTGGGGGTGAGACCCATGCCGAATGGTATGTCATCCGGCGCATAGACATAGGTCGAGGCGGGAGCTGTGGTCTGCGGAAAATCGCTGGGAAAAGGAGCGCTGATGCCCAGGCCCTGTGGAGGGATGGCATCACCGATGCTATATTGGTATTCCTGTGGAGGGTAATCCTGCGAGTGGTGACTGAGTGCTGGACTGGGGCGAAAAGAAGTGTCCGGCAAACTGATCGGTGTCAGAGTGGCAGGCTGGGCCATTGGCTCTGTGCAAAACGAAGGATGTACCCCCATAAAAACTGGTTGAAAGGTCGGCTACAAAAGAAGCGTGCCAGTTAGCCTTGAAGGTTCTTTTTTGGGTATAGGGCTTATGCGCCCCGAATGGTGAAGGGCATACTGTTTCAACGCCCGTCCATTCCGGTCCAATTCCCCCGTAGAAGCTTGAATAATCCTCTCCCGAACAAGAGATGTCATCGTGGAGGGACATTATCTTTGTGCGATAGGCGGGAAGGACCATAAAGCTTTAGAAGCTCGCGGTCTTCCGCGCACTTGATTGGAACGGACGCCGAGGCGTGGCAGAAGATGAAACACGGTTCCAAACTTGATGCAGGAGAAGTCGGCGGTTGACGGGGAATTGTAGTTTGGAGCGGCGGCTAAGGAGATCCAAATCCACATACAAGACGTTGGGCGGCAGGGTGAAAAGAAAGCGATATGGACGGTTCTGCAGACAACCAAAATCGAGCTCGAAGGGAAGGGGGAAAGAAGATTCAATGCGCCGAGATTCTTATAGATGAAGAACCCGCTCCGGCACGGGGTGTGGGGATACAGAGAATAAGATATAGAGTCAATGGCCGCTCTCTAGACTCGACTTGAGAGACATCACAGCCCGCGCCGGAATGCCTCGCAAGGCTGGTCAAGCAGTTCGGTGAACTATAGGCTCAGAGGGCACCGAAAATCCAGGACGATTGCGCCGATGGCCGCTGCCCTGCATTTCAACCGCTCGGAGTGGGAATTGGGGTGTAGACTCGACGAGGACCTGTATTTAAGCGCCTACGGATCCAATAGTCCCGTCTTCTAGATCTCCAGCGTTTCCCGCCCCCATCCACCACTCCCATCCTCCGCGAAATGAGACGGGCACAGAGTCGAACGCCCTGCGGTCATCAACGGGCGCACAAGAAATCAAACCATTCCACTAGACTAGGCCCTGGAGCAAGTGGGTTGAGTCCAGGCCAGGGCCACCTCGACTGCTTCTAATTAGCCGCTGGACATGAAGATGGACGACGGAAGAATATCACGAATCATGATCGGTCGTGCACAGGGTTCCATGCGATCACAGGGATCTGGATTGTCGTCAGGAATCTCATCCTCGGGGCCAAAGGCCCCCTCGTCCATCCCGGGATATAGTGCTTATCCACCGGGCATTCTGCACGACACTTTCCACCCGTTGCAGATCACGTTGACTGCCTCGATATGAATCCGAACAGCCCCTGACCAGGGTATAAACAGCGACAGATGGGCTCCAAGTAATGAAGGCGGCTCTTGACTGGACAGGGCGAACGGAGCGAAACCGGGGTTCCTGTGAGGCTGAAAAGACTACCCGCGCACCGGCGTGGCTTTTCGCTCCGGAGAATTCACGGCCGCTGGTTAAGCGCTGCCAGGCTGACCTCCCCGCTCCTTCTCCTGCAGCCGAAGAATCTTCAGGTCTTCACCAATGACAGGGGCCCGCCAGCCACTTAGGCGCAAGGCAGATCGGCAGTGTGCAGTGCGCAGTCATGGTTGCAAAGGGGGGCCCCATGTGTTGTTCATCTGTCAGATCTGGGCGAGCCGGGGCTCTTTGTACGCTCCGTGGCCCCCACATCGCGTGGTCAAATTGTCCATGCCATAGTCCGTCGTGGTCAGCCTGTTAAGCGCCTCCATGCTGGGATCTGACCTCGGTGAATGGGTGTGCTCGTCATACTTGATTAGGAAAGAGGGAGAGGGAGAGGGAGAGGGAGAGGAAGCGATACGTACCAAGTATATGCGGAGTGCATCTACTGCTTGTCTATCCCGACAGCAGGCCGTGAATAAAGGGGCGAGGGCCCAGTTGTATATGATTTGGGATTTGTGTGAGGATAATCTCAAGACTAGGATGTCTTTGCGTGCTGGGGCTTCCTCGTCGCCACTACGATCATCCAGATCATGGTCGGCAGAGTGAACAATCAAGTGCAAATTGGGTTGAGATCGGTCCTTAGGGTCAAGCCCCTGTGTCCTTCTACAACTTCATGTGGTGAAACACCGCGGGGTGGAATCATCTCGAAAATGCCCCGGCTAATGTCCAGCGGGGGTTCCACTACAAGACTGGTTCCTTCCACAGAATGCAAATATACTTCATAATACAACCATTCATCCCATAAATATCTAGAATCATCCCCAGTCCATCTAGTTACACTCGCCGGACCACTCCATACCGAGACAGAGGTCGGCCGAGATGATCACCGGTCAGCATGGCCAGGGTGTAGGCTAGCCTCCTCCTCGTCATCCTCCAATATCCCTTCGAGCTCGTCATCGCCACCGTTTGGACTGTGGCCTGCATGCTCCAGCGTGTCATCCGCCGCAACGGAAACGCCACGGGCGCCCCACCGGTTGTTGCTCGGTCGGCCATCTTCATCATCTCGCAGGTTCTGCTCCTCGTCGGTCGATGCACGCCCACCCCGGCGGAAGTTGATGACTCGGTTCACCAGCCAGCTGTTGCTGTAGTCTTCCGAATCCACAACTCCACCATTGCGCAGCTTCACCCGCTGGCGTGAATAGTACACCCAGGCAAAGTCGACGTAGAAGGCCGTCTGCACGATGCCAAAGATCAACGCGATCGGGTCCCAAAACTTCTCTGAGCCGAACCCGCGGACCAGCCAGTTCAGGATATAGAATGCCCGGTATGAGCCCAAAGCCACAAGATAATAAGAGTCAATCACAGTGGGCACGGTGGTTTGGCGAAGCAGCAAGAGCTGTGGCAGCACACAGACAGATTCAAGAATGATAGAGAAGGCCCACCAGAACTAGTTTGCCGTCAGTGAATGTCGTGTCAAAGGGTAAATGCAGGGTCACGAGGGCACTCCATACCTCCATGAACCAACGAGTTGGGAATCCACGCTCAAAGATAAGGATCATAAGAGGTGACAACACCAGCGATCCAATCACTGACCAGATCCCAAGCTTCCACGCCCGTTCCCTCTCTCGCGTTCGGGGAAAGACCTTCATCATGATGAACACGAGGTAGAAGGAGGAGGTAATGTAGAAAATCTTGAAACAGAGGTTCCACATAAAGGCCAGATTTGTTGGAAGTGCCCAGAATGCGCCATCAAGCAAATCCAGGTATCGGGTAACAAACACAAGAGCATAGAGCATCTGCGTGAGGAGTGATACGCCTACCAACAAGCAACGTGTTAGCAATGGCGAGAGCAGTATTGAGACCACAGCTTCCGTACATACCCTCGGCACTCTTGTTCCTATGGATGGCCCATATCAGGATGCATATTGATGACAGATGAGAGATATCTGCCACAAAACGAAACAAGTTCCACGCCATGCTTGCAGGGATACGTGTTGTGAGGGCAGAGCGATAACGGGAACCGACCAAACGAGATCGATCAAAGGACTTAGACACGCTCAGCCACCATCAGCATCGAGAACACAGCTGGTCTGGAGGGTCATTCACGGACTACACGCCCCAATGCTTGATAGCGGTCCAGCTGGGGTAGAAGAAGGGGAGCTCCGTTCTCCGCGACCGAGCTTGGGCCGCGTGTCCCTCACGTGAAGCATGACGTCAGCCAAATATATCCATGGATGGCTTCCATGAGGCAGCCGTTTGGAAATGATCTACGAGATGCATGCAATACTTGCCAGGCATTTTGGATGATGCCTAGGGGTCTAATCTGTATGCTGGCTGTTTTCTTTTCATCACCAACGCCCACCAGAAAAGCGTGATCTAACCCTTTTTTACATCGGCGCTTTTCTCACCTAGTAGAAGGTTATAACGTAGAATAAATAAACAGAACCTTTGGCCAAGCAAATAGGTCCAATATAACGCGTTTAATCTACTGCCTTGCTCAATCTCAGTCCATGAGCTTTCGACCGCCTTCTAACTACATGACTGTATTGGTATTTGCCAAGACAAAGAGAGGGCGGTTGTAATAGGTCTGATTTCACCTGTTTTCGGGATGATAAAGTTCCACCCGCTTGAAGGGTTCCCTGAAGGCCATGAGCCTTGTATAGGAGAGAAGCCTTTGCCACTTTGTATCCTGGAGAAAATAGACTTTTTGTACTTATGTCCTGCGTTTAGTAAAAAAAAAAAAATCAATTCTCAACGATTATTTCCCACATATCACCGTTAGGACTCAAAATCCTGCATTATGTGACAACTATCTTACAACGGCCAGGATTTCCCAGGGATACAGTTCCACCAGGCTATTGGATTTTGTCGGGATGCTTAGTCTGACTTGCCGTACTTTGTCATAATTGGTGAAAGCATCCGAGCATGATATCTCTATGGTAGTAAGTCCTGCAAGGTGCCGAGAAGGCCTTAGAGCTAGGCTCATTGACAAAGTATATGTTTTGGAAGCAAAATGAATCACTCATATCTAGGTAACTTTCTGCTACCTTTGGTGAGCGGGGTCAAGAGAGCACTAATGATGAGATGAACTCGGCTAGAGATACCAAATGCAGAAAGGATTTTTGAAGATAGTTTTCTTAAGGGCTTGAGGTATTTATCGATGCTGCATGCTTAGGGAGATGAATTCACAAAGCGCCTAAATGGCTGTCATCAGGCCAGGGTTCTCGACCCAATTTGAAACCTATCTTGACCGCATGGCGACGGTTACGATTGAGATTCTGACGCATCCATCTTGGTTGGTCCCAAGACTTGAAGATTGAAGTAGAATGAATATGAAGTTAACAATCAATATATTTCTAACGAGCTTATAGATTATAATTAGGTCTTGCATTAGAAAGCCCTGACTATCAGTACACGTTCTGTCTCAAGCTGTGGGATTTATTTGAAATTTAATCTCTAAACAAACGAACCATTTAATTTACTAAATGGATGCGAAACATTTATAGTCAGCTGTTACTGCGAACCTGGGCTGCGAACCACCTGCTGTTGCACAGTCCAGTATACGATCGATATCGCCGATCTCTAAAACCCGAGCCCCGGAGTGAATGCCCCTTTTGTGGCACGACATATCTCCTCGGGGTTAATCCCACTATCTGATGATGAGAGGAGGCAACTGAAGGAATACCAGTTGCTCTCAGATTTATATATTAGACTCTTTCCCAGTATACTCTGTGCTAAACTGTAGGAATATTTCAAAATCCATCGAGCGCTAATAACCGATTTGCAGATATGCTGGCTGTCGGGGTACAAATTTTGTTGCTACTCTCTCTAGCATGGGCCAACCCGGCCAACTTACCACATTTCAAAGAGGAAATTCCGTCTTCCTCCCTGGACGTGGCAGCTGGCCAACTCAGTCAGCTAGCATTGGTTGCTCTTCAATCCACAATGAAAACCATCATAAACCAGGGCAAAAAGTGCACTCTGCAAACTACGCATGTTCGTCGCAACTGGAGAAACTTCACCCGAAAGGAAAGGAGGGCATATATCAAATCTGTACTTTGTCTGCAGAAGCTGCCTTCTCGCACGCCTCCCAATCTAGCCCCTGGGGCCAGGACTCGGTACGACGACTTCGTGGCCACTCATATCAACCAGACTGACTTTATTCACCGATCAGTCCGTTTCCACACTGGCTTTTCCTCTTTCCAGTTACTGATATTGCATAGGGTCTGTTTCTCGCATGGCATCGATACTATATTTACGAATTTGAACAGTCTCTGCATAATGAGTGCGACTATACGGGTGATTACCCGTAAGTTTTCCCACATCATTAGACCCAATACGTCTGGCTCACACAGGGCACTTAGATACTGGGATTGGGGTGCGGATGTGGATGACCTGGAGAAATCACCCGTGTTTGACGGCAGTGATACATCCCTGTCTGGGAACGGTGCCTATATTCCCAATTCACTCGATATTACGGTTCCAATAAGCAACTACACCCCCGCCATTCTTCCCCCAGGCACCGGAGGGGGCTGCGTTACCAGCGGCCCATTTGTTAATTATACAGTCAACATGGGACCGTCCTACCTGTCCGTGCCCGGTGGAGATGTGATCGGCGTGGCAGAACCTCTCAACTACAATCCGCGCTGCATGTCCCGCGATCTGACCTCGGCGGTCTTGAAGAGGTATGTTTGCCACGCGCCGAAAATCCCTCAGATAGCAAGAAACAAGCTCTGACTGCAAGTCCTCGAGAAGATATGCCAACTACACCTCGATCATGAACTTGATTCTCAAAAACCAGAATATCCTGGACTTTGAAACGTACGTCCAAGGAAAACCCGGGACTGGAACCCTTGGTGTTCACGGAGGTGGACACTACGCTATGGGTGGCGATCCTGGACGCGACGCGGACAATAGCCCTGCAGACCCCGGGTTCTGGCATCACCACGGGATGATTGATCGTGTGTGGTGGATCTGGCAGAATCTAGACTTGAAGACACGACAGTATGCGATTGCTGGCACCGGAACGTTTTTGAATCAGCCCGCCTCGCCCAATATCACTCTGGACACCCTGATCAACATTGGATATGTTAATGGGAATCAGACTATAGCTATGGGGGATATCATGAGTACCACTGATGGGCCATTCTGTTATGTGTATATGTGATTATTGCTTGGTTTAAGCTGACTGGCGTGTGAAAGGACGTTTTTATTCTTGTTTTGATGCATTTGCGCAGAGCTTTCTAATGATTCGTAAATCATTCGGGGATGATGATTATGTGAAATGATCTGTTTGAGGAAGCGAGAGACAATTTCTAGATATCATATCCCAAGATTCAGAGCCTCCGCATTGGAACGATCGGAGAGACGTCCTATCGAGGGAGTATTAACCAAGAGGCTGTTGCATACGGGAATCAAAAATAGTGGCAGGATCAATCGCAGTTGAAGATCCATCATCTTGCTCTTATGGTTTTCACTTCTTCGACATTGAATGCCAGGACTCCAAATGTCACATAGGTAGGATATATCAGAGGTCACAAGCTCTGAAGAAACGTCGATCATCGACTTTCGTGGACAGGGATGGCTAGAATGCTTCAGTTGATATTGGCGACAGTACTAGTAATTAGAATCAAACCCAAAGCGGTGGGTGACGTGCATCATCGAACATCAACGGCGCCAGGGACCTATGCTGTCTGTAGTAGTATGACGACTGGGAATCTTAGAATAGAAAGTCGTCATCGTGAAGCCGGTGGCGTAGGATCGGTTCTGAACTGTCCTACCGGGGCTGAATCAATGTAGATTTCTACTTTGGCCGATACACGACCCTCCGACGCGTTCTGAATTGATTGACGAGCTCTGCTCACAGTCGGTCGCAGTAGTAGTGTCCACTACGAAGCTATACTAGTATGAAATCTCCCAATGGCGTCAAGAAGTGTCTACTGCACTCCACCCCATATTTCTGCAGACCACCGCAGCCACATTGTTTGAAAGGATGCATGATCCTAGGAGACATCCCCAATGTGCAGCGCCTGGAGCCTCTGCTCTCGTTGGCATGGTGGGCTGGCTAGAAACTGATCGACTAATTCGATCCCGTGTTCTGTTCACACACGCACTATCTCTCCCCCATATGGATCTGATCTGATAGGCACTGACCGGATCATATCTCGTCTGCATGAAAGCGGTGGCTGCCATGAGTACATCTGCCCGAAGAGTACCCCACAGCCATGGAGAAACCGACCAAGACAACCACAGGGCTGGTTGAGACCATGCCGATACTACAGGAACTATACCACGCAGCACCGGAGCCAGGCCAGAAAGAAAGAAGAAAACAAGAGGGATTCGATGACCGCGATGGCAAGTGGAGCAGATGGGGGAATTGAGGGGCGTGCAGGCCCTCTCGCAGTAGCTGCCCACGAATCCCTTGTGTGGCTTGATTTAGCCCGCCAAGTCTCGGGTCGAACGGAGGCTGCTAGCTCTGGAGGTTGGATCCTGCGTTGGAGGACCGATGGTTGCGGCTCGCGCTCCCGGGCCATTGGGTGCCTTTGCAATCCTCAGGACCTCTGACGCGCCATTCGCCGGGCATCGCGGCGTGGTGGTTGTCATCCTCGCACGGGTGAGAGCTCGCCGGGTCACCGGATTCTGGAACAGGCCACTCGCGGGCCTCTTTCGGCCCAAATGTCTCATGGAAGCTGCCGGACGTGGCCCATCCTGCTTCTGCATACCTTCCTCGCCGGTCGAATTGGAGTGCAGCATGAGCCATCTGTGACAGGGGACCCGGCATCAGTTCCTAAGCCCAGGACGAACGGTGGGTTGTGGAATGCACCGGAGGAGGCTGGCATATCGGGACCTCGTCCCAGTGTTGATCTTTTTTGGGGGGCAGGAGAGCGGGGGGTGTGAATATCAGGTGTGAGTTTCCATTGGGACTCGAGGGGGACGCGGGGAGGTGAGAAATTGGATGGTCTCCAATCTCCAATTGTATTGGGAGTTGCAAGTTGGGGGAGAAGGGGAAGAGGCAAAAAGGCCTAGACTCGCGGCCAACGGAGCCTGAGGCTTGCCCCCTCTTCCTCTTCCTCCGTCTCCCCCATTTTTCCCCCCAATTGACTCCAGCTGGAACACCAACTTCGTACATTGGACTCGACGCGCTCTCCCCTATAGATCGTAGTGTAGATGGAACCAGCCGTCTGGCAATTATTCTGATCTGGATGGTCAAATTCACATCGATGAATCGCAACCAACAGCTTCCTACTACCCCGTGAACCCCCGATAGTGTCAAGGTGAACTTCCGGTCTTGTTCCTCGCGCGCGCCGTGATATGAGGTGACTCCATCCCCGCTCACTTTCTCTCTCTCACTCACTCTCTCACTCACCCTCTTTCACCCTCCCTCCTCGGTTGCCTTTCTCTGTAACCTTCACTTCTCCGTTTCATTCGAACCTCCTCCTTCCCTTCCTCTTCTTCCTCCAGCCTCATGTTCTCCCCGTATTCGGAAGAATTCGAGGTCCCCGATTCGACTCTTCGACCATGCGATTTTGATCTGTGAGTCTTCCACTCGCCCCCCCTCTATCTGCACCCTGCAAGCTGCAAACCCGGAACCTCCCTCTTTTTTTTTTCCCCTATCGCGAGAATCTTCCCCTCTGTCTCCTCCTTGTGGTCTGCTCGCACGTTGCCTTCCAACTTGTCTCCGGAAGCTACACGGTCGCGCGGGCCAACATCGTCCGTCTCCCATCTCCCCCTGTTCCCTTCGTATCCCGATTTGGTTTCGCCTGGGATGCGCCTGTGTCATCGTCTGTTAGTGTAACGGAGCCCGCTTTCCTAGAAGTTGACCAAGGCGCGCCTGTAGCAGATCTGCTAACCCCCGACGCGCCTTTGTGTATGTACAGATGAATCGGCACAGTGTGATTGAGAACCGCGTGTGTCCTTCACCATGTCGTAAGTATCTCGTCTGTGATCTCCGTTGCGGCGGCAGGGAGACTGGAATTCTCGCGTGTACCGGGGGCGCCTTGTTTTGTCGTTGACGTTCGCTTTGACCTCACCATCCCATAACTTTGCTGACATTTGCTTGCCTTCTCCCATCCGGCTAGATCCCCTCCGACGTCCAAGCGAATCAAGACCTCAGCCGCGACAAGCGCTCCGCCGCATCTCCTCGCGCAGCAACCGATTCACCCGTTCCACAGGGTGCCGGCCTTTGAAGGCATCCCCATCCCGACAGCTCCGATCCCCCAACAGCAGCCCTCAACAACGTCGCGGAAACGTCCACCATCGCCCACGGCTGGCTCCTCCACCATGATGGCCACGCCGATGACCCCGGCGGGTGGTGCGATCGAGGGCGATCCGGCTTCCCTTCCACCCCCTGTCGAGCCCACCCCCAAGAAGAAGGGTCGCACCAACACTCCATGGACCGCGGAAGAAGAACAAAGACTGAAGACAATGCGCGACGCGGGCCGTAGTTGGAGTGAAATTGCCAAGGTACGCGCAGGTGTGGCGTTCGAGGGCTTGGGGACAATTGCGTAAACTGGCTAACAAGGATTGCTTGACGCGTTCTAGACTTTCCCTACGCGCACAGAGGGTAGTGTGAAGAAGCATTGGTACAAGGTGTGTCGTGATAAGACATTGAAGGCCCGGGGCCCCTTGCTCACTATCACAATAGGACATGCACTATGCTGAATTCGCCGAAGATGAGGTATAATATGCGACAGTCTTGAATCCCCCGCCAACTGGTCCTGCCACTGACATTGTGCAGTCTGTAAAACTCCGTGAAGCCATCAAGGAGTATGAAGCGAACAAGTGGAAGGTCATCGGTCAGAAAGTTGGCAAGCCGGCCAAGGTGAGTGGCTACAAGCGTCTATCAGACGACCCTGTATGAGAACACCCACTAATATTGTCCTCCCTCAGGCCTGTGAACAGTATGCCAAAGAGCACTTCAAGAATTCTTGAGGATCTGATGACCGCTGATGAAGTGACGATTTTTTCCCACGCGTCTTTAATGAATTTGGCATTACCCCGGATTCTGCAATTCCACAGCGATGCAAAGTCTCATCGACGGCCCTCGGAGGCCCTTGATTTTACAAGGCAGATGGAGTTGGTGATCTTGGTCTCTTTTGTGATTTCCTTAAGTGTTGTGCTTTTCATAGTGCCTGCGGTCTTTACTCATTTGATTTCCAGGCGTTTGCCTCACTTGGTGCCAACGATAGGGGGTTTTTTTCCTTATGTCTTTTTCGATGAATACTATATGATTCCCAGGACAATCCAGTAACTTTCTACCGTGACTCCTGGCTAATAGACATTTTTCTGCCGTAATGTGTCTGTCCTGTTACATGTCGCATGTCGCATGTCGCACGTCGATCTTGCGCATCTCCTATCTCCTATCCGCGGAGGCGGGAAAATGCGCCGAGAGCGCGGGCGATCTTTTTTTTTCCCCGCGGCGAAACCCGTTGGTCTTTTCCACTCTCTCCACTGCTCACAATTATTGCAGACGTTTCTCGCCTCCACGAAACGACTCAATTGCATCTGTCGCCAGCAATATCGCTTCCAGGTGATTCTACATACTCGAATGCTTCCCTGCCACCAGCTCCAGCTCACTAACTCGCCTTTTGCTTCATAGTGACTCATCTGGAAGGTGACACAAGCGTCTTCGATTTCCATTCAAACCTGCAGCTCGAGTACAAAATCCTGCCTTCCATCTCCCGGGGACCGGCTATCATGAAGACAAGTAGTGCGGTTTATCTAGTGATCAAGGTACACAGTGGTAGTCCGCTTGCATGAAGACCGGTGTTCGGTAGTCTGCTCTTTGCCTGCGCATGAGCAGTCGCCGTTCTGAGATCATACGGTTTGAACTTGACGTGGATAATTCCAGCGAAAGAACTCATGCGCGCTTCTGGTTACCCTGCTCTTCTTCTTGCAATCGCCCCGCCATACTGACTGTCTGCAGCATGACCCCGGAAAATGAAATTGCCACCGTAGCGGTGCACCCCGAAAAAGACGGGTTGGCTTCGCAGCCTGCTGGACAGCATGTCTCTCCCGAAGAGAAGACTGCTAGGACCTATTCCGTGGATGGCCCGCCAAATCGACGCAACCCCGTAGGTTCGCGCCTGGGCTCACTGCTCTGGACGTTTGAGCAGCAGCTTGTTGAGTATAACCTGGAGGCACGGGGCATTGAACGAGTCGCGCCAGATGAGCGGATGAAGCGGCTGTCGTGGGTGTCGTACCTGCAGGCATTTTTGCTCTGGGTCTCGATCAATCTCGCGGCGAACAATATTACACTAGGGATGCTGGGACCGGCTGTGTACGGCTTGAGCTTCCTAGACTCAGCCCTTTGTGCGGTCTTTGGAGCCTTTGCGGGTTCCCTCGTGGCCTCGTGGATGGCTACCTGGGGCCCGATTTCCGGCATTCGGACCATGGTAAGTGGAGTTACTGCTCCTGGCTCATGAACCTTAAATTAATCTATGGTTAGGCTTTTGGCCGCTATTCGATGGGATGGTGGCCCAGCAAGATCATTGTTCTGCTGAACCTGATTCAAATGATCGGATATTGTCTGATCGACTGCGTTGTGGGAGGTCAGATGTTATCTGCAGTCTCCCCTGGAGGCATGTCTGTTGCGGTTGGTAGGTTATCCGGGGATAGGATCCACTGCGGGAGGGGACTGTCGGGTTAACTGAGAACTATAGGTATTGTTGTCATCGCAATCATCAGCTGGGTGGTGGCTACATTTGGCATCCAAGTCTTCCACTACTATGAGAGGTTGGTGCGTCGCGCTTCATTGTGACTGCTGTTCCCTGCTAATTGGCCTTTCAGATTTGCCTTTTTACCCCAGTTGATCATGGTTTGCATTCTTTTCGGTGTATCATCCGTCAAGTTTGACATGTCTGCCTCCTCGACAGGCGATGCTCGAACGGTGGCCGGTAACAGGTGAGTATGATAACGTCAGAAACCCAAAGATCCCACTAATGGATTATCGATCCAGACTCTCGTTCTTCTCCATCTGTCTCAGCGCAGCAATCACATACGCACCACTAGCAGCAGACTTCTTTGTCTACTACCCCGAAAACACATCCCGACTCACCATCTTCGCTCTCACCCTGACCGGCCTCTTGATCTCTTTCACTCTGGCCCTAGTCTCGGGTATCGGCCTCGCCTCAGGCATCTCCGCCCACCCCGAATACGAAGCAGCCTACAACCGAGGCCAGGGAGCCTTAATTGTGGAAGCCTTCGGGCCTCTCCACGGCTTCGGCAAATTCTGCTCCGTCATCGTGGCCCTTGGACTCATCGCTAACACCGTGGCTCCCACCTATTCCGCTGGCGTCGACTTCCAGATCCTTGGCCGGTATGCTGAAAAAGTGCCCCGCGTCATCTGGAACACAGTTGGCGTCATCATCTACACCGTCTGCGCCCTGGCCGGCCGCAGCAACCTCTCAGAGATCTTTACCAATTTCCTCGCGCTGATGGGCTACTGGGTTGCCATCTGGTTTGCCATTGTCCTGGAGGAGTTCCTTCTCTTCCGGTCCCGGAGTGGCTATAACTGGGCCGCGTGGCGCGACCCGTCTAAACTGCCCATTGGCATTGCGAGCTTTATTGCGTTCGTCGTTGGCTGGGTCGGTGCGGTCCTGTGTATGGCTCAAGTATGGTATATCGGTCCGCTGGCCAAGTTGGTCGGCGCGTATGGTGCTGATGTGCGTATTCCCAATTCCGTTGTGCTTTCTCATAAATCGTTTGGGTGACGCTAATCTGTTTCTTTCGTAAGCAGATGGGCAACTATGTCGGTTTCTCCTGGGCTCTGGTCGTTTACCCACCTCTGAGATTCTTGGAGCTGAGTTATTTCGGACGCTAGTGTTGTTCTCTACCTTTTATATCTATCGGGCCACGTTCAACTGATGTGCCTTGTCCCGTACTTTCGATTCCAGATATTTCAACACTATCTGTCCATTCTGGCCAGGGACTCTATTTCAGTTATATAATAGAGCATATAAAAGTCAATTCTTCCAAACATAAGTGTGATTTGGCTTATTGTAGGTGTGAATGTTCACGACAAGAGTGCTGGCATGTATGCCTCCATAGAAAGCTCCAATTAAAAACAATAGTTCCTCAAGCGAGCGATCCTGAATCCGATGGAGGACACGCTACACGTATGCATGATTGCTAGCCAAAAGATACCTTGGATGGGAGAGCCAATCGCGAAGAAACGATATCAAAACCACGAACAAGATTGGTCAAAAGTACACCCCCTCGGGCACTCTCATTTTCATCCACTAGAGAACTATTCTACAAAAGAGACGGGAAGCAAGCCGCAGAGACAGAACAGATACAGACACACAGGGAAAATCGCATGCTACAGGGCCGTTCACACTGTATCGGGGGTTTTATGCAGCAAATTTACCGGTACCAGTACTCGGGCTTGACGAAGTCGGCAAAGGTCTTGGGCTCCTCGTGAGGGGGGTGGCCGTGACCGTGGCCATGGTCGTCTATTAGGGTTGGAAAGGCGTTAGTACGTTGGATGTACAGGTGACGGAAAGATGTCAAGACCGGAGAGTGTAAACATACGGGCGTGAGGGTCCTCCTCGGGGCCAATGTAGTTCAGCTTAACGACGTTGCCGCACTCGTTGCAGCGCTCGATGGGGCGTTCACGAGAGACCTAGAGAACTGAAGTCAGTATTTTCACATGTTGGTAGTTCACGAGCGAGCCGTACGGTCAGCCAGTTAACCTGGTGGGAGTCTGCGGGGTAGCCAGTGCAACCGGCGTACTGCTCATCGCCAGCACCGTTGACGATGATGGGGTTGTCAATGGTTCCTGTAGGAAACAAAATCATTGGTCAGTTACGATATTCGGAGCTCCAGACACGCGCAAGTATGGGCGCCGCGTAATAGTAGCGCGCGCAACGTGGGACAGAAGCTGACGTACCCTTCCGGGAGGCATCCAGAGGACGCATGTCGAAGATATCGATGCCCTGCATCTTTCCGATAAGCTCGAGACGCTCGAGACCGGTGGCCTGGATGTAATCGGTAGGGACGGTACCGGGCTTGGCACCCGGGGGGATCAGGTCGTCCTCATTCTTGATCTCTGTAGGCAACCAAGACCCACGAGGTTAGCGGCATGTTCTGTTGAGTGTAGTTGCGTCTAAACAACTTGCGTCCGTCATGACTTGACGGGGAGGGGGCCCACAATCCATATTCCCGACATCTCCCGAGGTCAGATTGCATGAGACGCGGCAACAATGGACTATGTCGTCTCCTCCCCGTAACTCAGAGAAAAAACGACGCAATTGAGTGTCGCATGGCGGGTAAAGTACGAACCGTCGAAAGACAGGATCTTGCCCTCATCCTTGGGGGCCCACTTCTTCTCGTTGCCTAGATAGTGCAAACAACTTGTGTTAGCTAGTGCGGATGGAAAGGGCGTCGAGATGCCACGGATGTAATGTATGCTGGGACGCAATTGAGGCCGAAAGGGGGGGCATTGGTAGAGGTCGGGTGGGCGAGGACGGATCAGGCCACTGAGGGAGTCACGTACTGCGCACGATGGACGAAGAGAACGGGCGCTGGGTGAGAGTGAAAGCGCGGGCAGGCGAGCGCCTCGCGAGGGCGGAGGCAGTGCGCTGGAGGAACATTGTCCGGGGAGAGCTGGTGGAATTGGGGAGGGGGAATTGGGGGATAGAGGGAGAGTTTGGAGTCTGAGGTTGGGCGAGTTTGAAGCCGCTTCGGCCCGTGGGCTCCTGATTGGCTGATATCCTGGCCAACCAGAAGCGGATGTTGTCGATGACTCAGCATTGGTGATTTGCTGATTTTAGGGCGGGCGGTGTAGGCCAGGAGTGCAGCATGGCCGCATTGGGAAGATTAGGGCTTAGGGCATCACGTCGACATATCTACATCGACTGCATTTTGCATGCAGGGCATACACGGAGCCAATTTGGAGACAACAAAAATAACAAATATCACAATTCTGCTTTTCTCTTCTTACAATATTCTATGCTAAATAATGCCTTTCGCATAATCCCAGTGCATGTGTATGTGTCCGATACGAAAGCAGCTCGATTGTTCTAACTACCAGTTGCTACCATGTACATACATGTACGACCTCTTGAGTACTCACAAATCCTCTTCGAGCTTGCTTGGTGCTGGAATTACGCTATGACTTCCAAGTGGCAGCCCAATTGGCATCGTCAAATGGCCATCCAACCAGTCCAATGTTCAACTCGGTACTCCCTTCGATCTCTTTGCTTCGAGCCTTGAGCTCATCAACATCCCAGTTCGCCCAAAGGTACTTGCCTTTCAGGAAGCGCGCTTCAGGGCTTGCAAGCCAGACATGGAAGCTGGCCGGAAGAGAGACTGCTCCATCCTCAGCATCATGAATATTCCCATCATTGAACTATCATTGCACTTACCATGATCTTCGATGCCAGTAGCGGCAACGCCGCCAGCTTCTCTATTCATGGCAGTGTCGACAATTCCAGGCTGGATATGGAAGATACTCAGATCGGCGTGTGAAAAGGCTAGGAAATCCCACAGCCGGAACACAGCAAGCTTGGCAATACTGTAGGAAGCGAAGAGAGGTCCAAAATTCACATGGGCAGCACTCGAGGAGATATCAATGACGACTGCATCCTTGGATGCGAAGCGAAGAAATGCTTGTGCAACATGCATGGTTCCTCTGAGGTTTTGGTGGATCGCGTCGAGAAACTTCTCGCTGTCCACATCCTCGAGGGGATCTTTGGGTCCAATCATTGCTGCGGCGCTCACAAGGACGTCGATTCGTCGTCCATCGCCAACAAACTTCGTGAAGGCCGAGTCTACTTGACTCTTGTTTGTGACATCGGTAGATGCCACAAAGACCTCGACACCGGAAAACTTCTGCTTAATGGCAGCTTTGGTCTCGAGGAGAGGCTGTTCTCTACGGCCAAGAAGGGCGATGCGAGAGGCACCGGCTTCAGCAAAGTAGGAGGCAGTCTCGGCACCGATGCCAGAGCCCCCTCCTGTCACAACCACCGTCTTGCCTTTGGCAGAAAGCTCAGGTCGCGTGGGTGATAGCGATGGGTAGGTTGTCGTGTGCCAAACGGAGGTTGGAGATGGGAAAGGAGCCATGTTGCGGGTTAAACAGATATCGAGATGGATCGATGGCTGAAGAGAATGAGTTGAAAGATGGAAGACCTTTCAGAGCAAATGGCCATCCTTATATACATAGAACTGAATTGACCACTCCGACTGAGAGACGGAGATGTACAATTTGTGAAACCACCGGAAATCATCGTGACGGTGCTGCAAAGTATGGCCGTGGGAGATGGAAGAATCTCGACTTGCATCTACAAATTGTCCCGCCCGACGCGCTGACAAATCGCCCATCTTTCCACTAACCCGCCGGCTTCACCTGTTTACACCACCTTGGACCCGTGCCTATCACACTCAGGTCCACTGTCAAATTTGAAATGTCCGGGGACCTACAGTCTGTTCTGCGCTGCGGGCAGTGCAGTAAACCGTTCGATAAGCGTGAGTCGCATTGTGCAGAACCCACCGAACACGTCTCGGCGACGCCGAATCTCGACTAAGAAGTTGAATGCCTTTAGAGTCCACTCTAAAGAGACATGGATACTACTGTCGATCCCGGAGAATAGGTAGTACTCCCCGCCCTCGATCATGTATGTCCTGTTCTGGAGCCAAGGCCCGTTGCGATAAAAAGCGGCCCCAATGCTCGCGATGCATCGCCAAGGGGATCGACTGCCACTATGTACAGAACACGATTAAAGAAGGAAGAATTCAGCTCAGCAATGAGGTGTCCGCGGAACAGCGCATTCCGGTGCCTTCGCTGGCGGCAGATCCCAGCGTTGGAATGAATCAAGAAGCCAGCAATGGCGGTGATGTGAATCCCGCAAATGCACTTGCCATATCACCACCAGCAGCTGCAGCCCTCTGGGAATGGGAGGGACCCTTCAATTGGGATGTCCCAGATTTAAATTTCGTCGAATTATTAGACTCGCAGATAAACGACAAGGCAGTCCAAGACCCTCCATTGGAGTGGCCGCCCATGGTCCATCCCTTGACACCTCCAATTGATCAAATATTATCAGCACAACATGATATCTTGTCGCCAAACGGATCGATGCCGATGCAACCCACATCTAACCCCCGGTCACTCATCATGCGACCAAAGCTCAAAACAGGAGTTCAAAGGACTGCTACGCTCATATTACATACCCTAAAATCTTATCTTGTGATGATGTTGCACCACAACACACTCCCGCCCTTTATTCATCCGCATCTTATATCTTCTGATATTGAGAATCCTCTGGTAGAGCCGCTCACCAACTGCATCAACTTGGTGCGTATGATTAGCAGCGAAGCCAAGGGAAGTCGGAAGTTGTTTTGGAAAAATGTGCGGCTGGAGTGTGAACGCTTACTTGCAGAGGTAGGCAGGGATTCCAAGATCACCGACAATGACTCTGAAAGAAAAGCTCACCACGAGGCTTCAGCATCGGCAATTGACGAAGTGGGAAATGCTTACTGCCATGCAAGCCCTTTCTATCTATATTCTGATCAGGTTGGATGAAGGCGAGACCGACCATAACAATTTTGACTCTCTCCTACTCGCAACGGTGACTGTACGCTTAGCACCTACTCTCCCCTGTCTGGTCTTCACTCTACTGACATGTTGCAGGTCATAGCTCAACAATTCAACCATTATGACTTCACATCCAGCAGTGCACCATGCAATTACGATCTCGAGAGCAGCTGGAAAGAATGGATTTTCGAAGAATCACGCCGAAGGTTTGTCTCTTCCTTAAGTGTTCTACACATCGAGAAACTGATTGACCCAAAGACTGGCCCTGATCTACCGAGTCGTGGATATGATAGTATTCTTTGAACCAGCTAGGATGTGCACGCTACCTGCAGACCTGATCCTGGCACCGCTCCCAGCAAAGAAGCAGCTGTGGGAAGCAGGCAATGCATCTGAGTGGAAGACACGAAGTGAGAGGGTATCTGGGGCCCATAGTATCTTTGGATTGGCTGCCAACGGCGAGCTGGTCGGATTAGGCGAGGACCAAGTCTACTGTAGCCATGCAGTGTTGTTGGATGAAAGCGCTCCCACGAGGAGCACTGCAAGTTGGGAGGAATGGTGCTCGGGAATGGATGGGCTTGGAGGACTCGTCATGCTTGCTGCTTCTTTGATAGTGTAGGATTTGAACTGTTGACACTATGCGTCAGGGCATGACCATAGGGAATTTGTGCTCGTAGCGGAGTTGGCCCAGTCTACCTGACATAGTAATGTGTTTTGAAAGACGACAAATTACACAAAGAAGAAAGATCCCAGGATACTAAATAGAGTGCCATAGTCATAGGCAAGACAATGTGTGCCTAATAGGAACGCTAGCATGAATCGCCCAACAGGACTACCTAGGGTATACGAACCCAGAGAAAAATACAAAGCGCCCGTTCCATACACCACATTCATCATTGCTCCAATTGCGATTGTCCCAATTGCAAGGCCCGCTCCCGACATGCTGCAGGGGTATATCCGTTGCCGACCTTCCCAGCAACGATACGCCACCGGTCAGCCTCATACTCGTCCAGCGCCCTCTGAAGCCGAAGCACCTGCTTACAGTAATCAGCATCTGTGGCTCCTGGATGAATGACGCTTTCTTGTACGGGGCTCTTCGCGAGGCAATACGCACCATATCCTCGGTCCAGTTCACATCCTTTGCCTTCAACTTTGTGCAATATCGGACTTGGAGGGTGCCGCTCGTGCGGCCGGGGAAGAAGTCCGCAATTTGCTTCCATGTTAGGCTTTTCTCCTCTTTCAGCTCCACCAGCAAGGCGTCTTCATCCGGGGTGAATTTCAACTTTGGGCCTCGGGGTCGAGGGGCCGGCTCTGGCATTCCTGGTTGGCCTACTACACTAGGGGGACCGATGGCCAGAGGGGACGAGGCCGAGTCAAAGCCATGGGGGTCTGAATGCAGCAAGGCCTGGGAAGGGAGACGGTGGTGATGATGCTGTTGTGGAATTGGAAGTGAGATTGCGGGGGCAAAGATGTGCGTCGAGGGCGGGAGTGCAGTTGAATTATCACTGTGCATGGAATAGAGAAATCCAGACGCTTCTGGTGATGAAACCTGGCCTTCAATGGGTATAGGCTGCATGGACTGTTGGATGCCGGGTCCTAGAGTCCGATTGATGCCGCGTGCTTCATCGCCTTCGACTGCTGATTGGGAGCGTCTTCTCTTCCTATTATCTTGCAGGGGCGGAATGCCGTAACTATAGTGCGAGGGCATCTGGTGTGTGTCCATGAAGGTCGACTCCGGCTCATGATGGCCGTCGGCTTGGTTGTGCAATCCTGTCTGTTGATGCGAGTCAAAGGATTGCTGCTGGGGGCTATCGGAATGGAAAGGAGGACCACTGAGGAGCTTGTCGCGCTGCTGCGACGGCGACGTGCCGTAGGAAATCAGATCATAGTCGTGGGACTTGTCACCGTGGGAATAGCTGAACGTAAAGCCTCGATACGGATCCAAAAGTGCCACAGACATACATCGATTTGGCCAGGGGAGCCCCGGCGGATGACTGTTTGGTGCAGAGTGAATGGTCCGCGAAGACCGAGATGTCGCTCCCGAGGAGGGACTGAAGACAAACTAACGTCCCGCGGTCACATAAGTTGCCAGTGTAGAGTATACCCGGGGGGTGATAACAAATACAGGGCCGGATTGCGCGAGCAAACTTGGACAGTTTAACGTGGATGGGGGGCAAAGATGACAAGGCAAGGCCGCCCAAAGTCAAAGGGGTACAAAGACTCGTACTCCAATGGATGAATGTACCATAATGGACAGTAGAGGCAGTAAGTTGGAAAGCATCTGCTACAAGGCGCAGTCGCAACCGCGGAGACGCTCATCTTTAAGTCCTTCACCGAGGCGACGGTCTTGTCCCAAAGGTTTGCAGTGGCCTAAGGAGGAAAGAGACGCCCTTGTGCCGAAAGAGCTCATCAGCTGGTTTATGCGTCACCCAGGGTCGACTTTTGCGGGCTTCGGGTAGAAGAGATGTCACCAACGGCAAGGTCCATATGAGTCCATCATTATCAAAAAGCGCGCGCTTTCCAGCTCTGCCCAATGGCGGCGATCCCTTTCTCAGTCAGACCTTTTTAAACCGTTGTGCTATAAGAAAGGATGTCCATTTCCGTGGCAAGTCTTTCATGAAACGAAGGATATGGCCAGCCATGCAGGGAGAGATTTGCCAGGGTGCAAAAGCCACGAGAAGGGAGCCTTCGGAGGTGCTGGATGAGCCCGACAGCAGCCGAAGGAACGCCAGTCAGACTGACATCGGGGAGGCATGTGCACAAAATGGACAGGGGCTTCGATTCGACGGCCCAACTTGCCATGCAATCTATGCAGAGTGTTCTGTCTAGCCGGGGAGGAAGGGGAATTGTCCCTTCGGCCAGAGGCTATCGTATTGGTTGGCGAAAGAAGCAACCAGGCAGACTATTCATTCTTGTGGCGGGCTGTCTAGGAACGCCAAGGCTGCGAGGATCAATCACAACAGTGCCAGACGAGCCCGAAGGTGGCTGCGCAGGGGTTGGAGACAATGAATTCCACGGAGTTGAGATTAGCGCCCCGGCTCGAAGCGTTGACAGCATCGTTCGTTCACGAGCATGAGCATGGTGGACCAAACACTCACGATCCCACATCAGTCACTGCGTCGATCGGGTGGATATCCCAGGTGTGCTGGCTGCTCACCCCACGGGCCACAGGCGGGTGATTCGCAAGCTCGGTCTGCCACTCTTTGATCGAATGGGATTTCAATCTGAGGGTGGGGGGGGGGAAGGGAGGATCCGAGTGGGTTGCTGGCCTCTGTTAGCTGCATGCCGGGCCGTGCTCTGACACCTTTATCCTTTGTCCCATGCGTCTCCACTGAGGGAGCGTCGATACAATCCCTGTGAATGGGTTGATAGTCTCTCGTTAGGCACGGCTTGTGTTTTGACTCTGCACTGATAGCCCCCTGTCGCCAACGCGGCCCTTGTAGGTGACGGTCGACGGGGCCACGCCATGGACGAAGGAGAAGGAGGAAAGAAGCAAATGAGATGGAGACTTCGGGCCTTCGGCCGAGGCGGTGGCGCATGATGATCTGCCCTGAGACCAGCGAGCGCGGACAGTCTCATTGCTTACCGGAGACTATGGAACCTTCTTCCCCTGTGACGAAGTTGAAAGTTGGGCAAAGGGGCGTTTGGTGTCTGCCCTGTGATCAACTGGATCTGTGCATTTCAATGCCGCCTGCATCCTTCTCGTATACTGGGTTCGGCTGAATCAACCAAACAGAGCGGCGAGGGTAATCACTAATGAATGGAATCAGGATGCCACTGAAATTGCACAGGACAATGACCGTCTCGGTTGAGATCTAGGGGAGCCAATGCATACCAGTCTGCGTCTACTCTTCGAGCTGCATTCCATGCAGTTGGTTTTTACGATCTCATCAGCCTCAACTACATGCTGTTGGGTCAGCCTCCAGCAGAATGGCGATCCCTGACATCCATAAAGCGCACGGCTTTGGGTCTCTTGCTTCAAATACATGAAATTATGATTGTCGTGATACAAGGGCTTAAAAGAAAACAGGGGGAAAATACAAAGATAAGAATACAGACGCCGCCGCCAGAGAAAACACGAAACAGAGCACGGCTTTTGTAGACGCCCACCAATGACCCCTTACTCAAAGTTATCCGACCGGTCGACCCAGATATCCTCCAGTTCGGCGAAGTTCTGGAAGTGCAACGGGCGGTGCTGGTCGTCGTAGAATCGCAGCGGGGTATCGATCTTCACGTAGATTGGTCGCTTCTCGACACTGCCGAAGGAGCTGCCCATGAAGCTGTAGTTCCAGAGGTTGTCCTCGGGGACCAAGAAGTAGCCGCGCACCCGGTCACTGAGCAGCAGCTGGCACTTCTCCCCCATGTTGGTGGAAAAGCCTTGAGGCTGGTCGGAGGTCATGTCCTTGTTCTCAGCACCCCACTTATAGCCCTGAGGGGTGAGGCCCCAGGCGGCAAGTGAGACGGACCCGGGGGTGAAGGAGACGGTCATCGTCACCGTCTTTTTATCCCAGGAAGGATGAGAGTTCATGAGACGGGCATGTTGTGTGACATCGGCGGCAGACATGTACGGCGGCTCGTTGCCCGACACCGTGTGGATGACACCCAGCGGCTCGAGATTATTCAGGTAGTCATGCTGAGGCAGCTCATGCGGCAGTTGGACATCTCGGGTATTTCCGACCTGCGGAACCATGACAATAGTCCGGACCTCCTTGACTTGGTCATTGTCTGGCGGCGAACTGCCATAGATGTAGCCCGTGACCTGAACACGAAGATCGGCGATGGTAATGAAGCGCTTCAGGATGTTCTTCGGCATGATGTAAGTGTAACCTTCATCGCGAATGTCATCCGACGAGACATAGATGTTGTTCGATCTCGTCCGCAAGTTGGAGGTGGCAATCGCACGAGTTCGCCATTCGGTCTTCGACGCGAAGGATTGCTGCTCGTACTGAGACGTGGTGGTGACAATGATATCCTCGCCTCGCACGTTCTGGGTCTTGGTTGTAACAGCAGTGAGCTGCTTCTGCTCCTCCTGCTGCTTCTCGATCTCGGCTGCTTGCTGTCGCTGCAGAGATGGTGCGCTGATCTCCATACCCAGAATGATATCACGGACCTCGCTGCTAGTCAAGCTCTGCACGTTGACATTGTTCTTTTTGCCGTAATCGTTCAGGATCAGGTCGCGCAGCTGCACTTCCACCTTAATCCAATCCTCGTCAGAGAGTGATGGCCAGATGTGATGCTCCTGAGTGATCACGCTCTTATCGGGTCGGAGAATAATCTTGGCCTTGTCAATGTTGACATGAAGAGCACGGAGAATCAAGATCAGTCGGGAGAAGGCAGTGTATGGTGAAATGGACTTCAGCCACTCGTCATACAGATTGAAGAGAACCATCTGAGGCTCCGTGGCCCGAAGAATCATATCAGCCAGCTTCTCGACCTTCATAGCAGCCTGGAAGGGCAGTTGAAGCTCAGATGCACGGATCGAAATATTAGGGAAATCAAGCAAGTGGACTTCAAGAGGATCAAGCAGACCCTTGCGAGTGACGATGAGTTGCTTCGGTTGCTCTTCGACAGGGAGCGAGCGAATGAGCGCAGCAACTTCTTCGGCTGTCTTCCACTTGGCCAGCTGACCCAGACGTTTCTGACCAGCCCAGACACTCGTGTGAATGATCTTCAGGAACAGCTGTCCAGTTCGAGGGTTGAAGATAAAGATGGCACCGTTGATAGGCTTCGTGGTCAAATTACCCTCGAAAGTCTTGTGGATTGTGACACGGTAGACATTGGTGTCATCGATGAACAGCTGAATCTGAGGACTGAAGAGTTCCGAGTAATTCTGAGAGTTCAAGAACTCCTGGTTACTCTCCGAGGCATAGAGTTGCAGACCCTTTCGGATACGTTCCCGCAAGACATACAAGGCCGGGTTGGCCTTCATTATCTTGGCCATAGCCTGTTGGACTAGGGTCTTCAGACCTGGGAAGTACTGCCCATAGGCCGAGTACAAGTTGTATGCAAGATCGATGCCAATCATCAAGCCGGTGGCGGAGGGGTAAATACTCATGCTGTCCGTAGTGTAGTCGAGGTACTTGGCACGAACGTAACGCTCAATGTCGTGAGAGTCATAGTCGCCGTATCTCAGCTGCACATCAAGCCAGAACTTGTTGGAAGTGGTGGGTTCATAGACATCCTTTGTGTCGAACAGCAAAGAAGGCCGGGTGGCATTCCATTTGTTGGTGGCAAACAAGAGGATGTCAGCACAAGAACTGTTCATCTTGTAAGACTTGCGAGGATGGATTGTCTCCTTCTGAACAGCTTCAATGCCCAATTGCTCCAGTTCCTGGTCAAATACTTGACACAAGTCCATCACAACCGACTCGTGGATCTTCTGCCACAAGTGGGCACGGAAGATTTGGATCAAAGAGATCTTTAACGTAGGAATCTTGCCGTGCAAGAAAATACCAGTCAAATCAAGCTGCACCTGGAAACCAACATAGACATTGGCTCGATTGATAGTCGGCGACCACCAGAGGGTGAACCGACGGTTCGGGATCTGGTTCAGACCGGATCTCTGGGCGTTGGTGAGCTTCTTGAACTTCATACCTAAGTTTTAGTATTCACGGTTAGCAAATGAACTCAAAATTAAGGGTGAATCTCACGAACTTTCTTCAAATCCACTGTTATGCAACACCATGTAATCGTGTCGAAGATAAAGCTGGTCTTTATCAACCCGGAAGCCAGCCCATTCAGTTGTCTCGGTCTCCAGGCTAATGTCCTTTATGGTGAAGCTATGCGACTGGGGAACGTGCCTTTCCAGGCCCCGCTTTCGCACCAAGAGACAAGGAACCTCCACCAGGTTACCGGAGATTTGAGCAACAAGCTGAGGATATTGCTCAGTGCGCTCAGTATTCCACTGTAGAACCCGGCTGGTCCGCACACCGAGCCCCAGAGACCGTGCTAGGGCAACAACATCCCAGAAGAGCTTGGCATTCCAACGCTCACTTTGAGCAAAGCCGAACATATTTTCCTGGTGGGCATACCAGCCGTCACAGTCAATGAGCCCTGCAAGCACGGAAAGCCGAACTGATCGTGAGTTCTTCATGTATCCCGCTGGGATATGTTTCTTGTCGGCCAATGGTCCCTTTCGCGTGGTCATGAGATCCAAGCCCTTGAGAGCATGCAGCAGCATGTTAGATGAGGGACGGGTTTTGCTGACTATCTCGGCACCAAGCTCATCTCGGTCAATAACCGATTCAAGAAGTAGTTCTTGCTCGTCTGCATTCAATTCTCCATAAGCGCGACGGCCCATCAGGAGACGGTAGTTCCGTTCACGCCTCTGGAAAACCGAATCGGTTGATTGTGAGAGTCGGCTACCAGCCAAGGGCCCTTCGAGTGGAACTTCGTTCAGATCTAACTTGGCATCCTCGTCGCACATTTCAACAAGGTTGAAATCCAGCTCCTCCACATTCTTCTCTTGTACTGAAGACTGGCATGGTGAAGACTCAGATTCTGACAGCTTCGTCAACTTGGTGAGCACTGAATCGGCACTAAGCTGAGAGAGAAGCTCAAAAAGTTCTTTCTGGGGAACCTCCTCTACCCGGAAATCAATAGCTTGGTCACGGACGGATTTAGGTATTTCGTCAACTTCAGAGGCTAGTTTGAACTCCTCTGGACGAGACTCAGGGATTTCAGGAACAGCAAGGCGTTGGTTGCGAATGGTCTGTCGAGCTTGGCGACGTGGCGGACGCTGCACATTATCCGCCGTGGCGGCAGGCATGTGATGGTAGGCAAACTGAAGATCCAATTCCGCCGCGTGGTTGGTGAGGAAGTCTCGAACGGCTTCTTCCTGGTTCCTGGAGACTGTGGTGGACTGACGGTTTCCGTCACCAAGCCAGAGTCCGAGGAAATACGGGTTGACCGGCACAGCCTTCTCGGGTAGCTCAAAGCCTGGACTTCTGAAGACCTTGTAAAGTTTTCTTTCCTCGGGGCTCAGGGCAGCAAAATCAGCAGCTGTCATTTCGATGGTCTCATAGAGATCTGCTGAAACTTCAGGCAGTTGGTGCTCTGTCGTGACAGCTTGGTCTCCAGGGTCTTCGCTTGGCAAAGACTCGAAAGCATACATCCGCGCATAATTCTTGCAGTCTCGCGAACAATACGTCCGGAATCGGAGGTTGGATCTTCCCTTGCTCCACATAAGAGAAATATTGGGCAAGTTCGAGTCAACCAGGACTTCTCCACCCTCGCCATTTTCTGACTTGGCAAGGAATCTTTGGCGAAGGTTGCCCAAGGTGACCTCACCTTGAGAGTAGAGTTCACGACTCTTGGCAACAGCTGCAGAGAAAGCTTCTTCTTTGGTGGGGAGGAATACAGAGGGGCATTCAGGGTGTTCTTCAAGGTTGGAACGTTGAGCATTTCCCCACGCGTAAGTGAAGTGCGAGCCCTTCTGCTGGGGATTGCTAACTGTGTAGCTTTCCTTGTGAGTGTAGAGCCCAACCGTGCCGTTGAGGACGTTTCTCACGGCATTGACTCCTGTGCTGCTTCGCTCTGTATGAAGGATACAGGAAAGGGCACTTTTCAGGGCTGCCAGATAGTCTTCACCCTGCTTAACCGAGTTGTTGGTTCGATCAGCAGCCGCGAGAATTGAATTAAGTGCTGGAAGTTCCCCAAATTGGTCACCAACTCGTTGATCCTGGCCCATGATTGACGGCCCAGTGTAGGAATTCCTCGCGCGTTTTTCACGGTGAAGAACCAAGATATGGTTTGGCGTAACCACGAGGTCTTCTTGGTTGCCGCCAATCTTGATACGGTAGAGGCGGTCTTCACCACTCACGATGTTGAAGGCACGGCGAGCTTGGCCATCAGGACCGAGAAGTTGGTCACCCTCTCGAACATCTTCGACGTTGATTTCGGTCCCGTCATATCGCAACAAGCGTGTGCCCTTGGCAAGACAAGCCCTCTCCCAGAATAGACCCTCCCAGGATGGGAAAGCAGTTGCTTTGAACAGAGTGTGCTCCAGGATAGTCTCGACACCACCCAATGCCTGGATGACATCTGTACGGTAAGCGTTCAGGTTCCACAGTTTACCGTCATGTCTCTGACTAGTCCACCAGAAAGGATTGCTCTTCATCAGCTGGTATTGCTTGAATTCAGCCCGGAGACGGAATCCCTTGTCGAAGCTGAGCGTGCTGCGGTCCTTCTGGAACAGAGTATTGATACGCGGCAAACCACGATCCCAGCTATCCTCAAGATCCTCCAGAGTCAACCGACGGTTCTGCTGCTGTGCCTCCATACGCTTCTGAGAGTATTCCATCCACACGCGTTGAGAATCGATGAACTCGGATTCCCAGGGCACGATGTATCGGAAGATGTTGGGAATCAATGTCTCCTCGTCATGTGACATACCCGCACGGAAGTGGGTAATTCCAGTATCGGTCTGTTTCGACCAGCGCTTGTCGCTGGTGGGGATAAGAATGTGAGATCCTGAGATCATACCGAGACCACCGAGCTCCTTGGGGGTGTAGAAGACGGCCGGAGGGAAACGAGAAGGCATCTTGGAGTTTAGACCAATCTTGACACGCGTCTGGATCTTGGTCTCACACTTGACAATGGTGTCAAGAAGGTCAACAGTCGACACCGCTGCCTCGCGGTAGTATGTGAAAAGAGCAATGAGCGCTGTGTTCCACTTGTTGGCGATCTTGGTGAAAGTAGTTGATCCGGAAGACATGAGGATTTGCCGAATGCGGTTGTTGAACTTCTGGATGTCTTCTTCTGTGACCTGGAGGAAGGCATGGGCGGTCCGCTCCTTGGTTGAGTTGTCGACCAGAGACCAAACACTGTCCTTGACAGAGAATTCCTCGTTCTGGTTCCGCATCTTGGGAAGGATGCGGACCTCGAAGCCGCTCATTGAAAAGAGCAGGTTCGGGTTGTCCTTGCTGTAGACACTGGCGAATGTATCATCCCATTCGATGGTGGTGATGGACCTAGGAAGACGGTTCTTGAGATCCCAGAAAACAGCCCGACCAAGGTTGACATCATGACGCATCAAGCGCATTCGGCAATCACGAGGCCAGCACTTCTTGTTCTTGTAGCCAATGACATTCTCAAAGTTTGGATCCGGGTTCTCAGTCAAGAATCGCTGTATGAGATCTCTAGACTCGTCGGCACTGAACCGGAAGAAGACCCAGATCTTGTCAACATAACGAGTGTAGAGACGAATAGGGTGTCTTGTCTCAGTGGCCCGGTCCCGGAATTGTAAGAAGTCATTGGGACTTTGAGGCGGGCCGGCCATTTCGCTGGCTCGCTGCAAGCCAAGAAGCAGCAGATCGATCATCATGCCATAGTACTGGAAGACAAAGCCGGAAAATTGAAGACCACGAATCAAACCATAGCTGTTGGTGTGGTTCATGTCCTTGTAGCTGAGCTGGACGTTGTTCTTGGAGGTGATGTAGTCCGCCAGGTTGTGGTCCATGATGAGGCGAAGCATCCGGTTCAATAAGGTGAGATCCATCTTCTCATAGACCTTGGAAAGCTCGGTCTCGATCATGACGTTCGTCTCGCCATCTGCAGTCTCCCAGACGTTGGACAAGTTGTTGATACCCTGGGTCCACTTGTAAGTCAGAAGAGGGGGCACCTCGGAATCAGAGGGCTTGATCCAGGCAGGGAACAAGTGACGCTGCTCAGCTTGGTACCACAAGTACTGGTCCAGGTAGGCATCGGTGATCTTCTCGATGGGCTCGATATCGTAGACAGGGTTGATGTTATTGTAATTGTCGTTCATATCGATACCGACCTCCTTGAAAGCTCGCTGAGTCAGGAGGAAACGCTTGATTCTCGCGAGTGTGGTTCCGGGGGAGTCATAGGCCTGCTCAATAAGGGCAAGCTCTTCTCGCTGACTCTGGTTCAATCTGCCCTTCACCGAATAGGACTCCCGAAGACGCTCAAGAGCCAGGATGAGAATTTTGGTGTCATGCTTGTAGGACACACTTGGGAAAGGAATTGGCGAGAACTTGCGAGACTCCAGCCAGTGAACCATGGT
This sequence comes from Penicillium hispanicum, assembly GCF_028827665.1. Lineage (NCBI taxonomy): Eukaryota > Fungi > Ascomycota > Eurotiomycetes > Eurotiales > Aspergillaceae > Penicillium > Penicillium hispanicum. The sequence continues at coordinate 2,667,502 of NW_026623199.1, read as the reverse complement.
AGTGTAGATAGCCACTGCCTCCTCAGAGGAAACATAAGGACCATCCTTCAAATAGTTGTGCTGCCGTTCCTGTTCCGACTTCAGCCAGAGACGAGTGAGACGACCCAGGTTCTTCTTAGCCACGGTCTTGTCGACGGTAGCACCGCGACGGATTCTTTCTCGGTTGTAGTGAGCGACGGAAATCCACCAATCGGCCTTGCTCTTGACATAACGAAGAATAATGTTTTCAATGGGCGCAGGGAGACCAGGAACCTTCCAGGGAATGTTACTCTTCCAGCATCTCCATGCCTCAGACAAATGTTGCAAGACGACGTTGACCTTATTCTGCTTGATACCCTCGGGCATCATATCCATGAGATCGGCCATAACGGAAGCACGCAGTTCCAAGTCGAAGTGAGACTCCACACGCTGCTTCGTTACGGTTTTGGCGACACCCTTGCTGTGGCGACCCTCAAATTGGCGAGAGAGCAAGTTTCCAAGCCATCTCTCTAGCAGGGGGATGATACCACGCATGAAGAACAACCATACTCGCCAAGCCGGGGCCCAGAAACCACAGCCAGGTCCCTTGCCGACGGGGCCAGAGTTGAACCGGTAGTAGATAAGGTGCTTTAGATCCTTACACGAGCGGATCTGGTGCATCAACTTATACTTGTACCGATACATACCCGTCAGCTGGCCCACATGGTTGAAGGCATACAGGATACCATCAGCTAACTGGAATGCATCGATATTGCCCAAGCGGTATTGAACCTGGGCATCGACGATCAACTTCGTCAGACGCAGAATTTCTCTCATGAGATGGAAAGCATTGCCGAAGCGGGACTTCTTGCGCTCCTTGGTGGTCAGTGTCTTGACCGGCTTCAAGTTGAAATTGTAATCGAGATGCAGATAGGTCAGGTTCTTGCGATGAATCAACAAGTTCAACATGTTGAAACCTTGGCGGCAGACCTGCAAACCAGCCTCCACCCAGTCAATTGTCGTCTGCTGGAAGAACTTGGTCGTCTTGAGAGTCTTCAACAGATTCTGCTTGTTCTGGGCTTTTGATTTGCTCTTGTGCAACTCGTTGAGCACATATGTCTTGAGCAGCTTTTGGTATGAAACGCGGACCTTGACAGGCTGACCCTGCGGGCAATGCTCCAAGTACCACTGTTTCACAAGAGGCACGTCCTGGGCACGTACCATCTTTCCAGATCGCTTATCGAAGGGGTGGGGGGCCCACCACAGGGCGATGGCGGATGCAGTGTCCGGGGTGTAGAGATCTTCATCCTCGAAGAATGGCTCAACCTCTCCGGGGAGCTCAAAGTCATCTTCATTGTTACCTGGTCCAAAGATATCATCCTCGTGGCTGACAGTGATATTCTTCGGGGCAACGGAGCGGGACGAGATAGGATTAATGACGGGGTCGAAGTAAAAAGCGGGGAGATTGGGATCCTCGGTGCGAACGTACACCACTTGGGGATGCGAGTACCAAGCAATCTTAACGCTGCGAGGAAGGGTATTATACAGGAAAGGGAAAGTAACGCGGTATTCGGTACGGATCGGAGCGCGGAAGATAATGCGGTCGATAGCGTTAAACTCGCTGAAATCCTCGTCATTCGGGTCGATATCCTTGTACAAAGGCTCGAAACGGGGACCGCCGGGGATAGCAACGTTGAGGGCCTTCGCTGTGAAAAAGCTGTTGAGGTCAAACATGTGATGATAGTTCTCATCAACCACATCGCTTAGAAGTTGGTGGCTAAGTCGGTGGAGAGTCGCCATTTGTGGAAGTGACAAATTCCAGGTCTTGTAGCTCGGGCCGTTAACGTGGGGGGTATCTAAAAGAGGCCGATGATCGTAGAACCACTCGTAGACTGCTGCGTCTTCCTCCTCGTCCAGCTCCATTTGGATGGGCTCCAGCGGTTCAACATCCTCGATGTTTTCGGACCACGAAAGGGGAGGTTCTTCGTCGTCAAAAGGAGGAAATCGCATACGTTTGAAGTGTCTTCGGTCACTCTTTTCGCGACGCATACACATCCACATCGTAGCCCACTGCGCATGGAAGACTGGCTCGATGACGCGCGGCGTCTCATTCACGAGCGTCAGACATCCGTTGACGTGGTAAAGCACCTTGACTTCCCTAGCCGATTCCCATGGCATAGGCATATTCTCCAGGAGCTTGAGAACAGCATGCGGCATGAACTTGAGCGCGCCAAGATAGCTACGCTTTTCGTTGGTGAACTTCTTCTGCGAAACGTCGCCAATATCCTTCACGATCTTTCGTAAATGCTCCGGAGGCATGTCTGCCTTTTGTGTTTCCACGAAGCCTCCCTTCCGCTTCTCGCCGAAGCGACTGCGCTGGGAGCGCAACCACTCATGCTTCTTCTGTGCAAATTTTGCGACGGTTGGGTCGGCGGGCGGTTGGTATCCTGGAGGCGGCGGCGCCATGGGCATGGATGGGGGAGGTGCGCCCCATCCTGGAGGAGGCGGGGGAGGAGGCAGAGATGCCATGATGGTGGTTGTTGATGGGGGAGTACGCCCACCCTCCCTAGACGTGAGTTTTTGCTCAGAGTCGCGTCCAAATCACGTCGAGAACCATCAACACGAAGGAGGAATGTGAGTGCTGAGGATGAAAGAAGCTCCTCACAAGCACAAGCGCGTAGATAGCGATCGGGCTAGATGGAGGACGGAGGATGGAGACAAGGACACCAGCACCCGATGATCCTGTGCTGCAAAGTTGCTCCTTTCGCTGCGAACTTTGAGGTGGCGGCTCCGTGTCGTGCTAGGCCGGATCGGGGTTAGCGCGGGCTCGCCAAAAGTGCGCTAGAGCGAAACCCACACAAACCCGTCCGACTCGAACATTTTACCGTCCACAACCCGACGACGACAACGCCGCTCTTGACGACAGAGGTTCAAGCACAGTCACAATGGCGAACAACAGACTGCAATACGTGAGTCCTATCGATTGATCGACTGACTCAGGTGCAACTGCTGACATGGCTTTTTCTCACAGCGCCGCCGGAACCCGTACGTTGCAAAAAACCCCTTCTCCCGCACAATGCCTTCTGGACGCTTGACTCGATATTCATTGCGATCATGATGAACTGGCTATACGTTTTGGACGAACAAAATATTGATGATTCTCGTTTCGACAGGTACAACACGCGGTCCAACAAGGTGCGCATCGTCAAGACCCCCGGTGGCGAGCTCCGGTACCTTCACCTGAAGAAGAAGGGTACTGCTCCCAAGTGTGGTGACTGCGGCATCAAGCTCCCTGGCGTGAGTGCCCCCTGAATGATTTTTTTTTGCGATGGTGGGTGCGGTTTGTGTGGATGAGCGAAGGCGGGCTGGATTGAGCAACCGACGTCGAAAAATCTGTCTGGATGAATCGGTGTGATTCAGCGATCCTGCCGACACTCGATACGCGCAACTGTCACTCAATCAGTGCTTTCATTCGCCGCAGAATTGAATGACTGACAATTTTGGTCTTGACAGGTTCCCGCTCTCCGTCCCCGCGAGTATGCTCAGATCTCCCGCCCCAAGAAGAACGTCAGCCGTGCCTACGGTGGCTCGCGCTGCGCTGGCTGCGTCAAGGACCGCATTGTCCGCGCCTTCCTGATTGAGGAGCAGAAGATCGTCAAGAAGGTCCTCAAGGAGTCGCAGGAGAAGGCTGGCAAGCGCTAAGCAAAGTCCATTTCGTCGGTGTTGGTCTTTTTGGGGAGCGAACGTTACGGAAAAACGGATGGGAACGGTTCTTTTAGAATCTAAAAAGATGTTCAGGAACCGCTAGTACACGAGTCTAGTAGGCCGTGGCTATGCAAATGAAACCCAAATTCATTTTATCTTTATGTGATTCCCAACGACTTCTCTCTTCTCATTTCCTCTCTGAAGTGTACTAGCTCTTCTTGATTTCATTCTGACGGATATGTCGCTGCGTATGGGCCGGCCTCTTATCTCGCCACGGCAGAGATCACGAGTTCGTAAATTCCCGATGCCACTGGTACACGAAGCTTTACCAAAGTGTAGTCAAGCCTTTCAGCGTGAGCTTCAGAATACACCGAGTGCACCTCCATTCTAGCACTATGCCCGCAAAGACAATCATTTTCCTCGTCCGGGGGGAGAAGGGGATGTCCTCGAACCCCCAACACTGCCCACGGAGCCTCATTACGATGACATGGACGCCTTGCAGCATCATCGCTCTTGCATGCTTATACTTCACACCAGCTCAAGGCGGGGTCTAGACCTCGTGCCAGAAGTACGTAGTACCGTGCCCTCATCACGTCAACCACGCGAAACCACGACATAGCATCACAGCTCCCAACAGCTCCCTTCGCAACGCAGGCCATGCACAACACCCTTGTCCCATGAGTTAGTGCAGAACCAGCCAGCACAGCGGCGACAGCAACTTCGTCGTCAGACCGCTGCAGGCTATCTCGAAGGCCCAAGACCCCGATGCTGCATCAGGGACACGGAGACCGCTGTCGGGTAGGGTATATGTGACCTTATTAACGGCCAGGGAGTAGTGTTTCAATGAATTGGAGGACGTTTCTGGCTGAATTCTCAGTTCCGAGCGGGAAAACTCCCTGGGGATTAGAAATCCGGCCGGGAGCTGCAGAAACCGAGCTAGAGGTAGGATTATACGGCCCGCGGAATGGGGGTTGCGAAGCCTCTTCTATCCCTAGATACTTCATGTTGTTGCATGTACTTGGATTGGCCTTTCCATGGCTATCTTAGGCGGTGCAGTATCTGGCGCTTTGCCATCTGGACAATGCATTTCACGGCATTTGCTTTGGGCAATCGGTCGATCTATGGCTTGTAGCTGTCATTATCGCATCATTTTCATAGTTTCTACAGGTGATATAGCTAGGCACTGGTATGTATGTACATATGTACATATATTGATACGAGGAATCAAGAAGTGCACCGTGGAGACCGATGAAGATTTGGCTAGTTTACAGTATCATCTTTCTTTTGGCGGCCAGCCGCCTGGTGCAAAATCGGGCCCACCTAAGGCGCAAATCCCCTTTTTTTCTCAATAAATCAGATCTAGAGAGATTATCTAAAATCAGTCAGTGGTTAATCGGTATGTGATTCGAGAGAGATAACTTTTGTACGTGCATGATCTTCTCCGGGAAGGCAATGTACATATATTTTCGACGGGAAGCAAAACACCCCCCAGACCCTCCGCAAGGCAAAAAAGCAAATCACCTACCCAAAATAGCAGGCTTCCACTTACTAGAGAGTTTATGTTTTCCTATTTAGGCAAGAGACCTATCCTTGCTGTGCTTTGATGCATATGTACATATGTATGTACAATGGACTGCAGATGTCATCAGAACTGACACGACGGGAGGCGAATGAACGGTAAAAAAAAAAGGGGCACATGGCCACAAGACGAGGGCAGGCGGGAGCACCTGCCCGTCACGTCTATTTTTCACTTTAAGGTTATATGACAGGAGGTCTAAACTCGGGCATCTTCGAAACTCTGAATAGGTTCGTGGTGGTTTCTCGGCCATCGAAGACGAACGGGACCCGCGATGTCTTCAGTGCAGACACCCCGAGTGCAAGAAAGAGCATTGTCCGGGTGCAACAAAGAGAAATAAGGTGTGGAAAGCACATAATAACCTTCTTCACCAAGGTAACCCTTTACCACCCCCTAGCTATTACTGTCCCACTAGCTTGATCTCCAAGCCGAAGCAGGGAAATGTGACCAGAGGGGACAGGCAAGTACCAATGAAAAACGATCCCTTCGCTTCCATTAGCCCTACTCTAGTGTCTGCATGTATGTACATATCTACCTACGTGGCAGGTGAAACTTCGTCCTCACCCAACACCCTAGACCCTCCACGGGGATAGCAATTCTGTAGATCGAAGACGACTGCTGGCCTGGATCGGTAGTCACCCTTGACCGTTTCTTTTTATCTATTCCCCAAGTTTATGATTTGCCCCCACGCCGTTCCCCCAAAGCTGTCATGCTCACCAGCACGGGCCAGACAATGCACGATCTTCAGACGAACCATGGCGACAATCCTCTGACCGCTGGTCTTTTCTACCAAAGAGCATCACAGCCGGGTCTCCACTCCCGGCCCTTAGCGCTAAGCTGTTCCCTCTTCACCCCAATCACAAGATAGTGCGCGAACACCCGGCACTATTGACTCTCTGACAGCTGTGGAGCACTGGCCCGTCCCATCCCATCCCACAAGCGCCCAACGGGCTGGCCATCTGGGACTGGGTTTCATACCGTGACCTGATCCACAGGAACGACGGGAGATGTAGGGTAGGACTACATGAAGAAGCCCGCGGCTCGTCTCCATTGTCCGTTTCCGTATGATAAGATCCCCGTCTCGAACTTGCCGACAGCATGCGTCAAGGCATCTCTGCCTCGATCGATGGACTGGACTGAAATGTGCACATCCATCGACTAGAATGGACGACGATGAATCGTTCAGTCTGCGATTTTCTTCTCGGACTCCGTTTGATTCCCTGAAGACCATACGAAAAAAACAGAAGAAGAAGAAGAAGAAGAAGAAGAAGAAGAAGAAGAAAAGCCGGATTGTGTGGCTTTCTTTCTTTGTTTTTCTCTCTTTTCTCGTCTCTACTCGAATTGATAGATCAACCCGGGTCTATGTATAGTAGGATAGATCCGGCTAGGGGACCCATCTGTCAACTGCACCGCGATCGTTCGGGATGGCGGTGGCGGGTGCCTGACGGCGCCGGCGAGCAGACTATCGAATGCTGGTTTCCATAGGCGGCCCTGCATAAGTACCATGACTGATCTCGTGTTGGGGGGAGAGAAAAAAGGCAATGAAAGGCAGGGATCATGAGCATGGAGATCGCCATAGATGCAGCTTGCAAAGAGCGGACGCCCTTTTCCGCCCCGCGAAAAAAAGAATATCAAATCAGAAAATAAGAAACTATCGGATTGAATCCGAAAGGGGCGCTGGGACCAGACGGCGCTATGGCCAATACCCCGACGGGTCTTGGGGTGTCGCTAGTCTCGATCCGCTTGGATAGTGCAGCAGCAGCGTTGGGTTCGGTGAGCAGGCCCGCAACGACACTGATCGGTTTCGATCCACAATAACAGGGCCGGTAGGGGTTGGGTGGAAGGTTCTCCCGACGTGCGTCAGATTCGATTGATTTTCTCATCCTGCATGGTACTTTGGTATTGAATCGAGTACTGTAACGATATCGTAGGTCCCCGGCAAATCAGTCAGCCAGCGAGAAGAGTACCTGTCAAATGGCCGACTATTGTTATTGCACCCAAGTCCCACAGCGAGCTGTAAGGGTCATGCAAAGGGATTGCTAAATCCAAGCTCAGTGCAGCTCGGCATTGTAGAGATATGGAGGTAGACCGACCGCGCTAGAGCTTTGTGTTAGCGAATCGGGAGCTGCGAGTGACCTTTCAATTGGCAGCCTGACAGCTTCGAGACCGGCACGGGCCGTGGGGGGCCATTGGGACTGTGCAAAGCGCCGTGCGTGGGTGTTTTGTGAGCGGCCCCTGCAACTGTCACTGGCAATGGCGTACAGATACCCGCGTCCCCGCGCATGCGCGGAAGTACAGTAGCACATGCCCAGGTGGGAATATGGAGGTATAGACAAGACGAGCGAGGAGAGTGGAGCTGCTCGAGGATGCAGTGTCCTACCTAGTGTGGTTAAGGTACTTGGGCTACTGTAACTTACCTGGTAGTGTACCTACTAGTATACCTTGTGGTGCAACTCGTCAATCCACGGCTTTTGGCTCGGCGCGATCTGACCACGAGCCTCCCCTTGTATCGAAGGATGTCATGTAGAAGTGAAATGACAGCTGAACCCCACCCCGAGGCCGGGGTCTATGTACTCGCGTTCACTGTCGATCCTATTGCAACCGGATCTGACATGGCACAGGAAGCATCATCATGAGCTCAAACGTGCATCGTCGTCGGCGACGAAGTCTACTGTAGATCATGATGACAGAGTCAAGACAGGTCGGCTGTGATCACCGCGCTAGGTACTATTCTCCACTTGACGCCGCGTAGTACACAGTTCGGCGAGTCAGCCCGGGTGAGATCTACTTCCTCCCGCGGGCGATCCGCGCCACGAGAGGCAGCGAGGGCTTACCTAGATCGCCGAGATCGTGACGAGTTCGGCCGAAACCAAGCCAAGTGGGGAACAAGCCGAGGATAGGAGCATAGGCCATGAAACGAGGCCATCCGGGGACACTGCCAAGAGCGTCCGCGTCACCTGGCAGTCTGCAGCTCATCACTAGAGCGGCGACGAAAGTAGAAGGACTCTCTAGTGGATGAGGGGAGAATGTTGCTGGAGCGGCTCCTTTAGGGATGGTCGGACGAGGTCCGGGTGGAAGACGGGCGGCATATCGCAGCCACTCGAAAGACCCTTGGTATCTCTTTTGACAGGGTCACCCAACGCTTCTCGTGCGCGTTTTCCGGTTGGATGCTATTCCTGTTCCGCGACACCGCCGGAGTGTCAAGATGCATCCTGTACAGGACTTGTGCTGTCCACGAGAAGACCGACGGGACCAAGCTTCCTATCTGCCTGGACAAGTCCACTCGGACCGCGGAGAAAGAAAACCCGCAGGCTGAGACGGTCGCATCATCTCTTGGCGCATGTCCGATTCCGAGTGGGACGTCGGGGATGTGCGCGTGGGAGAAGAAAAAAAGGCTTAGCGAAGATGACAGGGTTTCATAATTTGATAGATCGGCATTGGAGCATGGGTCTCGATGAACAAGGCCAAGAAGCCGCCGAACTACACAGTATGGTACACTCGAACCTGACAAGAAAATTTGACGGACCAAAAAGAAAAGAAAAGCGCGCGGAGAGTCGATTTCCCATAGATGTGATGCTCCTTCAAGCATCAGTTTCCCAACCGAGTCACAATACGTGAAAAAATGCAAAATGGCTCTAGTTTATTCAAGAGCCATACTCACCAGAAATTCGGGGACAGCAAGCCAACAATAAAAATCGAGTAATACGTAAAAGAGATAGAGAAGAGAAGTGAAAAATCATTTATGCGGTCAGCGTGCCGGATATTCTCACCACGAATCCAATTGCACTGCTTCCCCTCCTTCCCCCCCCCCCCCCTTTTTTCCCCATCCCCGTTTTCCTCCTAAACACTAGACTGAAGATTGCATAGGCCATCAGCGCCTGTGATAGAACCCATTATTGGGACCCAATGCTAGTACCAGCGTATCCCTCCCATGTCTGACGGGGCGCACCCCGGCCCTGGTCCCGCGATATCGCAAAAGAGTCTGTTATCGCCGGGGGAGGAGCTCGTGCAGCCGATCACCGTCTCGCTTCCGCACACTTCGGGGAAGATGTCTGCAGGCATATTCGGCATGGGGGCCATGGTGTGTGGCATTGAGTAGCACGGCACAGTCCCGGGTGCAGGCAACAACGAGTGGTCCGTCGGTGGATGAGGCTGAGAGTTCTCCTGCTGTCGATGCAACGTCGAGGGGAAATACGGTCCTTTGCCCTGCTCGTTGTGGTGAGGCTGACGCACCCTTGCATTTCTCACACCTGCGGCCTTTCCACCCTTTTGGCCCTGGCGCGCCGAAGCCGGGGGCTCCGAGCTCATCGTCTTCTTGCTAGTGGCTTTGCGGTATCGAGTGGTGGATTGGACCTTGCCATTGTCGATAGCTTCTTGCGTCAGGCGCCAGTAATTTATCAACTTCTTGCCGGGGCCTTCCTCCTTGACGGCCACGAATCCCTATAATACCATGGGTTAGTTGACCCATGCTCCGAAAGCGTACGAGCTTGTAAATGGAACGGAGCGGGGGCACATACTGCATTCATGGAGAGATTGTGGCGGATGCTGTTCTGCCACCCTTTGCAGCTCTGATCCTTCCCTTTGTTCGTGTTCTCCTCGAACCAGCTGTAGATTTCTTGCAGAGGCATCTTGTATCCATCGGCGGAATAGAGGGCTTGGAAGATGAGCTGGGAGTATGGCAAATCTGAACCATGTTCTTCCTCGCTATGATCCCCACCAAAGCTCGTCTGCGGCGAGTTGGCATCGACGAGCACGGCTGTGCCGCCCGGACTAGCGCTTGCGGGTGACTGTGACGAGGACTGACGAGAGGAAATTGAGATGGGAGGTGATGGCGAAACTGCACGGACCGGATGAATAGCCCTATCACCTTCCAGCTTCGTGGAATAGTAATGGCCCCGTTGGCCGGGCCAAGGAGAGGAGTGGGATTCTGTTGGCCAACAAGATAGATCGTCATGATGGGAGCGCTTAGGCGCGTGAGGAGTTGGTTGTTCCATACTGGCGGGAGTCCCAACCATGGCAGGCATATCCGAGGATGAGGCGGAGTAGTAAGGAAATGGATAAGTATCTTCCGCGGTCAGAGCCCGCGAGGGAGATGGGTTAGCATGGTATGGCTCCGGTATTGATGCGGCCCATGAGTTGGTATATCCAGGATGGTGAGCGGGCATCGTGGGTTGCGGCGGCAGGGAAGATCTGGACGCCGTCCAGCTCTCGGCGAGGGGCCAGGGGTGGTAAGGCTGCGAGGCACCGGTCTGGAGAATGCCCTCAGAACTCGGAAACCCCGTTTGTACCGAGAGAGGATGTTGCTCGAGCTCCCGCTGGTCAGTTGTCATCTGAGCCAGGTGGCAGTGATAAGAATGAAACGAGTAGTCCATGGCGCCTATTGAGCGGCCTTCGGAGCGTGATAGTATGCAAATAACGTTGAAGACACCAACACCACCAGTTGCACCCGAAGAAATTAGAGAAAAAGAGTCTCGGGGTTGGAAGTTGAAAATAGCGAGAGACCGGCGTAGAAGTAACAGAAGTAGCCAGGGTTGGCCATGAGCTATTCAAGACTCACGCAAATTGGAGCTGTACACTTCTTCTCCGGGACTTCTTTTGCCAGCACATAGGGCACATGCTCCTCTTCGCTGCAAATAGCCAGAGGAACCTGCATTTGCCCCCATCGCTCGAGCAAACACACGAACCGGTGTGGGCCAGAGCCTTCTTTTTGGGGGGGACTTGGGGGGATGCTCAGGAAAAAAAAAGGACAGGGCTCTGGGACTACGACTAGCGCCACCTACTGCACCTGTTGGGAGATGCCCAAGCTGTGAAACGATAGTTCATAGTACAGAAGCTAGCCAATGATCTCACGGGAGATCCCCGGCGGCTCGATCGAGTGCTACAGCCTGGAACGAATGGGTCTGAAGGGCTGCATTGATGTGAATGGAGGGTTGATCTGGTCCACGGGTGGTGGCGGCCACCTGCAGCAAGGACTCACGATTCACTTGCACTGTCTGCGGACCTTCTGGAAGTTGAGTCCATTCTGGAAAGGTCGCCCCTATCTGGATTGCTGTCCTGGCTGCCAATTCGGGAGTTTCTTTTTGGCTGGGCTGCGTCCGACCAGCCGGAAGTCATGAAAGATGCTGCATGATGCGGGCCCGCGTGGTGTCACCGAGTTGACAACGTCTGCTGTTCCGCAACGCCGAAGAGAAAAAAGAAAGAAAGAAAGAAAGAAAGAAAGAAAGAAAGAAAGAAAGAAAGAAAGAAAGAAAGAAAGAAAGAAAGAAAGAAAGAAAGAAAGAAAGAAAGCAAAAGAACCAATGCCGATCCCCGTTGCAGAGAGACATGGGGTCCAAGAGGTGATTGATACAGGAAACCGGATAACATACGAGTGGTCATGCATAGCATGCGGTGGACAGCATCAGGATGATACTGGAGGTACAAGATGCGCTTTCCTCCGCCGTTGTACCTTTGGAAATCCACGGTGAAGATCTGTCGCAGGAACCCCAAGAAGTTGCAAGCGGTCGGATTAAGCATTTGACATTTGGCTCCACACGGTTCGAGGCAGACTTATTGAATGTGAGATGCTTAACATAGGGGAAATGTTTCCAACCCAATCAGTCGTGCGTTTGGTTGATTCACAGGGTGGCAGCACTCTGAAAAATACACCCCGAATCTCTGTCCTGCATCTCCCTCCCCAACTCCGCTCGCTCCATCCCGATATAACGCCCATGTGGGAATGACGGTTGCGCATGTGTTACTTCCGGTAATAGATCTGAGACCAGCCGTTAGCGCTGTTCTTGTGGCAAATTACAGTATCGAGGTCACTCACCCGCTTGAACTGGAAGTGCAGTTGAAGAATACCCTGTGTCACCGGCGTAAGAAAAAGAATCAGCATTGCCCAAAGAGGTGCCAGGAATGGAAAATCAAGAAGCGAAAACCCCGAAATCAGGGACATACCTTGTCAAAAGTACTCTTGAATCCTCTCTCGCGCTTCGCACTATAGTCCCATTCCTTGTCAACAATCCGGAAGGCAATGTCCTCATATGGCGGCCCTGCCATGAATCGGATCAGACAGGTATCCTCCTCTCCCGCCGCCGCAAAAGATTCACCGCGCTTACGGCCGTGTTCTCGTTCGATCCGGTAGGTGGGGGCCTTGGTTTTATCGATCAGATCGGGGTAGAAGATGTTGAACTTGTAACCTTGCACCACCTTGGGTGGGGGGTTGTCATGGTCGTAATGGGTCTGGTTGTATTTATTCCACTCGTAGCCCATCTGCACCCGATTGAAGTACCTCGGCTTTCGTGGCCGGTACTTGCTGGCCCACTGGGGTTGGGATGCCGTGCTCACAGCTTCTTCTCCAGTGAAGATTTCCTCGTTCTCGCTGACCCCCTTGGCCAGCTCCCTCTCATACAAGGCCTTGGTTGCCTGGGAGAAGTCATCATTGGGGATTGCGGAGAATCGACCAGACGTCTCAGGGGCAGCTGCTCTGGCCGAGACTGGATTGGCAATCACTGCTGCCGGCTTTTCAGCGGAACGCTGTCGCAGTGGCACATACCCCATGCGGAAGATCTTTTGTCGCTCACGAGCCTGTGCGGTGGGTTAGAGACAGGAGCCTGATCAAGGGTTGCTGGCGCACTTACAACTTGTCGCAAAAACACAGACTCGTCCATGATCTCTAACCCTTTATCTTCCGGGCGCACCTGAAGCAATGGATCAGGATCTAAACCAGAGAATTCAGCAGAGTCTGTGGCAACCGGTGGCAGATAATCTCCAGCGACGACTGGTGCAAGAGGTGCCAACTTCTCCCGGATTGACTCTGCCTCTTCCTTCTGCTGGTGCCTTAAATCACGAACACGCTCATCAATCACGGCTTGATAGACATTTCTCAGTCTGGCCCGGGCTTTCCAGACCGTCAAGCTGCGCAGCAACTCTTCCCAATAGTCGGTATCGATCGGCTCGTTGGAGTTCAATTTTCTCTTGACTTGGACCTCCAGCGTTTGGAGTTGTTCGTAGGATTTCGGACTTAAAAGCTGATTAATATCAGCAGCTACAGAGCTGAGGGCGCGTCCTTCTGGCGCGGAAGCCTTTTGGCGGTCTCGACAAATAATCTTCATAGTCTGTTCAGAAAGTAGACCTAGTCAGCCGGATGCTAGAGAGGAATGGAATGTAACTGGAACCTTACCTGCCAAAAATCCCGGTTCTGTGCGTTGGTCTCCAAGTTGACAAAGGTATCAATATCCTGCTCCAGGTCCTGCAACTGGGACTGCGATAAGCCCTCAAACACCCCATCCGGGTCCACCACATCAAGCTCGGAGTCGGCAATCTCATCGTCCAAGGGATCGCGGGTAGGGTCGATGACACGAAGCGTAACCGTCAGCCAGTCGATTGGCTTTGCGCGCCCTTCCTTCACTCGGATTTCTGCTTTCTTTTTGGCCTGTTTCAGCACAAACACATCCTCCTGCGCGACCCATTCCCGCTCTTGCTCGTCCTCTTGCAACTGGTTAAGCCGCAACTGATCGCGCATGTTCCGGGGTTGCTGAGAAGGACGAGATGTTCCATTGTCTCGCCTCCGATCTGAATCCTGTCGGTCGCGCCATGCTCTGTCGTCCGGTCCGCGGGGATGTTTCTGGGGTTGACGCCAGGACGGAGATCGTGACCGGCTGCGCTTTGCACCCGACCGGTCCGGGAGCCGCGAGGACATGTCGTATGAAGCGTTTAAAAGGGCCTGAGTCGAATCTGCAGGATCTGGAAAGGACAGCTCCAGCGGGGATCGGGGCGCGGCGTTGGTCGCGAGGGTGAAAAGTGGTTCGGGAGATCCGCAGTCAAGCGTGCGGCAAAACTTCCCCGGGAGCTCTCAGGCAGCTTCACGAGTCCGGCCAAAGACTCGACACCCTCGACAGCAACCCGCGGCGAAAGAGATCGTCAGCCATGCCTTCTGAGTGGCACAGGCTGAATTCACCGCAGGAGTCTTTGCCTCCACTGCTGTTCCAGTACACTTGGTCCCGCCAAGGCTACGAGCTCTACGTGACTGATCTCACCTTCATCTGGTCAGAGCGGCTCCCGCATCGGGAGATCGTGAAACGAGCGGAAGAGAACACCACCACGATCGATCCGAGTGAGGATGTAGAGCAGCTTGATGTTCTTCTGACGAAGATCGGGGAAGCTCTGCGCGGTGATGGCGGCAGCTCAACACTAAACAGTGGATCCCACGCAGATACGCTGGAGCTCACCACGAGCACCAAATTACCAGCCCCTCTAAGGCCCTTGAGTTGGTCTCTGTATCTGTTAAGAGAGCCATCATCCTCCCTAACAGAAAAGATCCTGCTTCCATTACTGAGAGACGAGGCTGGCTGGGAATCGCGTCAACGCCATCTCTTAGATCAACTGAAGCAAAAGGATTGGATACTCGGGAAGCTTTTGGACAAGGTTGAGACTCTCGGTGTTGATCTTGGGACGGTGTTTCCTGGTGCTGCTGGGTTACGCACATCCCGCAAGGGGAGCACACGTTCGGAGGCAGCTAAGATCATTAAAGGACTGGCACCATTCGACGGATCAGCCTGGTTAGCCGAGTCCACTGAATCGCGTTCTGGAATATCAGGTCTGGCGGCAAATATTTCCCAGGAGATTCTTGGATCTGAACGTATCAGAGATCTTGATCGGCTCCGGGCATCGCACGACAAGTGGTGGACGACGCTACCCAGTCGATCAGAAATGATATTCGCTCAAGAAAGACAAAGTATTGAGCCCTCTAAGAAAGGAATCTCTCCAGCACGGTCTGAGGGCCTGAAACAGCCCCCACAGCCTGATACTGACCAAGAAACTGCCTCTACTGCAAGTGAAGATGAATTCCAGGTTCGTCAGCAAGCCCATTGATACTTCATGTGAGGGCACATTCTTACCCAGTCTACAGCAAGATTCTCGGCTCTCAATATCCCCGCCAAAAGCGCAAAAAAAGGCGGGAAAAAAGACTCCTCCACCAAAAATCGCAGAAACAGCAGCAGATGATGTCACCGCATCAGAATCAGAGCTTGACCTAGAATCCGAAGCACCCCCAGAACATGCTGGTACGGCGTCCGCTCGATCAAAGCCCGCCCCGCCACAACCCGAGCCACAAGGACCCCCAAAGAAGCGCAAAGGGGGTTTAGGTGTCATTGGGGGCAAGAAGAAAGAAGAGAAAGGGGAACAGCTTCCTCCATCGTCGCCACCGTCGGGGCAGCAGACTAAGGCGCCTGGCCTCGCATCATCCACACCCGCAGCACCAGCTAAACGGCCCACGAAGCTTGGAACGATCGGTGGGAAGCCCAAAAGCAAAACAGCGGATACTCAGCCCTCGAAACAACCAGTGCCGGCTGCCTCTTCTGAACCTATACCCACCCCGCAAACCCCAGGGGCAGACGGTCATGTTTCAGAGTCTACAACTGGCAAGGACGCGCAAAAGGGGAAGACATCAGCTCCTTCTCGAACAATACCGGAGCCTACAGTGATTCCTGAAACAGAGGATGAAAAGGCTAATCGGAAACGGGAGGAGCTTAAACGAGAACTCGAGGCTAAGAGCAAAGCCCCTGCCAAAAAGAAACGGAGGTTTTGAGTAGGGCATCGTATACCGTAACAGGCTGGCCTGTTGATGCTTACGAGGTTGTGATGGCAGAGAAATTTGATTTGTTAAAAAAAGATAATTTGACTAGGGGAATCATGTGCTAAGTTCCAGAATCCCGATACGCCAGTATGCTGAAGGCAAATATTCGGTAAAAATACAAAAAATCAAGCAACGTGTTTCCAGAACCGTTGCTCGATTGAAAGATGTAGAGCCAGGAATTACATCGCCTATTCCCTGGATGTAATAGTAGAACGACTCGACGGCCCCCTTCGTTTGCCCTGCTCGATTGGAGTAACCAGCCTGACCTTCTTAGGAGACATAGCACCGGAAGAGACTGCTCCTTGGCTAGTGGTAGAGTTTGTGGTAGAAGCGCTGTTCCCTCCAGTCACTGCAGAAACACCAGCAGCACCCAGCATGCCGCGAACTTTCTCGACAGCTTTGCTCTCACCCTTGGTCCAAGGATCACGTTTCACGAGGCCGACACCGGCGGAACGGCTCGCAGAGTCACGACGCTTAGATTCAGCAAGCAGAGTTTGGCGGTTGAAGTCACGACGTGGCCCAGGTCCGCAGTCGTGCAAGCAGCCGGGAGTAGCACATCCACCCTCACTGATGGACAGATCGCCCAGCCAAGTGGAAATACAAGCCAAATGACCGCCGTGCCCACAACCTTGGCACCATGTCCAAAGGGCAGAGCCTTTAGGCCGAGCTATGGCAAAGGAATCTAGAGGGTCTAGTTCCGAAGTGGGCACAGGTTCTGTCGGAACCGAGGATTGAGCTGAAAGATGTGACAAAGTTTCAGCATCTGAACTAGGACTGGTGTCTTCGGGTAAGTCAGATTGCAGTTGCTGTGCTGCAACCCACTCGGCCGGCGGGTCAATGCTCATGCAAATGGAGCACGGCGCCTGGGGAGTGCTGCAGCGATAGCAACGAGTGTTGTCGCGCCGAGGGTTCTCATATGGTCTTTGACAGGTATAGCAAAAGACATTGATGTAAGTGTCAGCCTGGGCATAGTCGTAGACAGCAGGGTAGGTCGGAACGCAGGATAGGCGCAGCTCAGCAGCCTCCAAGTCCATCGAGTGCCGAATCAGGTATTCGTTGTAGATTGTAAAGATCATTTCACTCTCTTCATATGGCAGAATTTGCTCACAATCCTGGAAAAGGGCATGAAGCTTTTGAAGGAGATGTGCAGCGGTCTGGATGTCGACTGAGCTGCTATTACTGTGATAATATCGAACTGCCTCCTTCAATATAGCCTCAATGCCCCAAGGCTTCCAGTCGGTTGTATCAGGCGTGAGAGGAATGGCAACTCGAGAAATATCTTCATAAATCCCAGCAATGGCAGGGTAAGCCGGGGCGGCTGTGTGGAGCTCATTATCAGAAGACTGGAGGTTATCCTCCAAGTCTGGGAACTTGATCGGAGTGGATTCGGTCAGTAATATGGGAGGGCTCGAGGGTCGTTCAAGATGGACTCGATCTGACTCCATGAAAGACTCATCAAAATCACTATCGTTTTCAGGCTCTTCCGGTGCGGGCTCCAGATTGGATTCCCTTTTTGCCGCGGCAGGGGGGCGCACACCGGAATATGAACTAACCTGGCCGCTGTCGGATACTCGCGAATCGGGAAATCGGCCACTGGATGAATATGAAGCACCGATGGATTTAGAGGGATGAGAGCTATCAGTAGAAGCGGAGAACATTGGAAAGCTTTCGGATGAGTCGTGTCGATGATAGCGATCGGGTGCAGGGGGGCGGTTCGACTCCATTGGAGAATCCAGCGTCAAGAGTTTCTTGGGAGCTTGCTTGAAGTCACGAATTGCTGCTCGTTTGTCCTCTATTTTCTGCTCATAGTCATCTTCCGAGGCTTCACGAGTAATTTCTGGATCATTGCGAATGCGCCAGTCTGCCCGACCAGCAATCGCCCGGGGTGCCGATCTCTGATCGTTGTCCGGATCCCACAGGCCAGGTTCACGGAGATGATCGGACATGGCTGCCCCAGAAGGATGTGTGCCTTCGCTAGACGCTGACTGGCCTTGCTGTGAAGGTGCAATGGGCGGAGTACCGGGATCCGACATGTCCCAGCCGTTATGTGAGCTCAAGATGGACGGTGGAAGAGGGTCAAGATCGACGGCGTGTTCGTTGATTGAGGGGATCTGAGAGTCGGTGCTAGACCAAGACTCCTTTGGGGAGTCAGGTAGTGGCTGTGCAAGGGGCGTGGTCATGTTCGACGTGCTCTCCGCCTCTGGAATCAGACTTCGCGGGCCCTCTGTCTCCATGACGCCCTTGAACAATCGACTCTTTACCTTACCCTGGCGGTTATCATCGACAGTCCGCGATTTGTCCGTTAACATTCCATCTTTCGAAGATTTGCCTTGAAGACCACCTTTTCCTGGGGGCTGTTCCCTCGACCGACGCTGGAGCTCTTGGAGAATGGCAAACTTGATAATCCGCCAGGTTTGGGCCAACTTGGTTAATGATGTCTCATCGGCACTTTGAGCGTTATGATCAAGTGTCTCCATCAAGGAGTTCAAGGCTTCAGCAGGGCTCTGTCTGCGAGGGAGTTCATCCATCAGAGGTGAATATTGTCGTGCCAAGAAGCGAAAAATGGAAGCATCGTGTGTGGCACCAGGGATGTTTCCGACCGTTCCCAATTGACTGGGACCGGGGGTAGAAATTCTGGACAAGGCTTGGTCCAAAGGAAGGACCGGGATGATGTCCATAGCACTTGGTGGAGTGCCACCCAACGACTTGGAGGGTCGAATGGGCGCAGTGGACTTGGTTTGTGGATGCCGAAGCGACGAGGCCAGAGCCACATCGTCGAGAATGTCATCCGCTGGACTTTGACTCAGTGACTTGTCGACATTGCTAACCCTGTCCTCCTCAATCTGAAGGAATTCGTTGGCATTGACACCCAACGGGCGACGCCTCGGCCTCTTCTGCGCGAATGCAACAAAGTCCCCTTTGGGACTCCAAGCGACCGAACAGGTCGGGCGGCGATTAACCACTGCCGGCGCATAGCGCACGTCAGTTTGAGTAAAAGTACCTGCTTCCCCAACTGTCCACAGCAAGTCCTTGGAGTGCCAAAGCAGATCGGACGAGGGAGTATCGTACCGATCGAACTCACGGAAGGGCACATGTGGGCGATGAAGGTCCCAGAGATGGATGCGTGGATCCTCCTTGTCATAGGAGGTTACAATTTGGAATGACTGCCATTCCCCGGAGCTGGGGGAGTCGGCCACCCACGACGGTGGTCGCCACCGCACATTCGTCACGGCCTGAGGAGTTCGGATCTGGAAGGCAGGCTTCTGTCGTCGCTCTGCAGAGGAGAAATCCCAGACCTTGACTTGTCGGTCCGTGCCTCCACTCACGATGTGCTTCCCGTCGGGATGCCAGTCGACGGCGAAACACGGGCGATCATGAGCCGCGATCCTCAAGAGCGGGGCGGCGGTCCTGCGCGAATCCCACATCTGTATGGCGCCGCTGTCCGAGGCGGTCGCAAACACGACGCCATCGCTGGGGGACCACCGGACATCCCGGATGGCATCGCTATTGCCTTGGTAGACATGCTTGCTGCCGCACGTGGAAGCGCCCCGATTCGCAGAGGCGGAGCGCAGATCCCACATTCGAATGGTGCCATCTTGGCTGCCGGACAGCAGCCAAGAGGCGAGATGCGGGTTGAAGGCGAGTCTGTGAACCTGGCGGTTATGGCCCTGGAAGCGACATAATTGGAGACCGGGCCGCTGCAGGTCGTAGACGACAATCCGACCATTGGCAACCGCCGTTGCGATTATCCGGTCATAATTGCCATGTGACCACTTGACATCCTTTACGTTCAACTGGTCCTTGTGCGGCATCGACAAGCCAGCGTCGTGGTGGGTGGATGCATAGCTAACGACTGCATTGCGAATATTAAATTCTTCCGACGAGTGATCGGGCGAAACTCGGATGGTTTTGAGGATCTCTTTGCCGGCGATGACGGCGTGCGTCCGGTCCGGGGAGATGTCGAGGGCCGCAAGAGGGATGCCCGTTCGATGGGTGACGGTCTGCGGTTCACCAGGCCTGACGACGATTTAGTTCCCATTGGCCGATCTCATGCCTCGCGAATCGATCGGGGCTGGCGAAGGGGAGGGGGGGGGGGAAGAGTAGGTGTAGAGGAAAGAATGAGGAATGTCAAATGGCAGGACGCAGTCGAACGCATGGCAGGGCGGCGGTGTGAGAGGGCATGCAACACCTACAGCGATTTGGACCTGATCGGCCGCGCGCCATCGACCCGGTGACTCTGTGGACTGGGGGGTCGCGAGCCAGAGAAGAAAGGCTGCGCAAAGCGGGCGAGGGCGTTGGCCGCGCGGTGCGAGTACTTGGTTGGTGGCGGCGGGGGCGGGGGGATGGGCGAGCGTGACCCTGACTCCGACATGGCTCACACGTCCATTGCTGAGCACACGACCAGTTGACCGAAGCGTGCTGAAGGTTGGAAAGCTTGGGGTTGTGCAGGGCGGCGGCATCGCCGAGCGGTGAGGGCGATCGCGGAGTTGGACGTGGAGGACCTCAGGCATCCACAGGATTTGGTCCAGCAGTCCGGCCAAATGTACTCGGCCCCCGCTGGGTACTTCCCTTGTCCCGGCATGGCTCCCTCGGAGCCATGTACCCCGGTACTTCCATCCGGTCAACTCGCTCCCCAATCTGACGCATCTGGCTCTGGTAAGAGCGGTCTGGATGCCAACTCACTGCTCTCGTCATTCCATGGAGACCACCCTTCGATTGAGGGAAAACAAGAACCTCTTCCCCTCCCCCCAAAAAAAGCGAGAGATCAGATTTGGGATTTGAAAATCGTACAGTTCACTGCAGGTTGGTATCCCGAGCTCTCCGATGGGATAAAAATGAAGACAAATGTCTCACTTTCTGGTCGGGGAAACGGGAGGCCAATGGAATGGATTCGCCTAAACATAGATCACAGCCCAAGCCAAACAACGCCCCTGAAAGTAAAAAGTCAAAAAGTCTCAAGCGACATGGGGGGGCCCGGCTGGTGAGGCTGCAGCTAATCAGCTTAATCTAATCGGAGCTCAGACGTGAAATCGCTATAGGCTAATGCAGCGTGTGAACCGGGGGGCGCATCTGCGTGAATCTAGATCGTTGGCGTCCTGATCGCTCCGAGAACTGCGGATAACGGAGCGTAGAGAGAGAGAGAGAGAGAGAGAGAGAGAGAGAGAGGCCAGCGAGAGACGGCGCAATGATATCGACTCTGATTTCTAGATTTCTATATAACACGGCAGTGGGTCGCGTCGCATTCTCCCTTCGGATCGATTGATTCTTTTCGCCCCCTCCCTTCTTCTGTTGCCCTTGCCTCTTAAAGTGGCCCTGTGAAGTCATATTGCAGCGTTCTCGACTTGGATGGCATCTCTCCCTCGCCGTCCCCACCAAGTATTCCAACCCGGCCCATCGGGCACGAACCACTCTCAAAAGCCTCATTCGAAACTGGAAGGGTCGACATTGGGGTTCGGGCGTAGTCGGAGAGCAGGCAAACAACGGCCAACGGGGCCAATTGCTTCGGCTCCGAGTATCAAAAGACTGCGGATGAAGCTGGCGAGCGATTCTCGCAAACTCCGAGGTGGAGCCTGCATTAGCTGCGCATCCACACCGTCATTATAATTCCCCTCCAAACCTTCCCTTCTTTCCTCTTCATTCTCGTGGCCACTGTCTTCGGTTTGGCGCGTGCGCGTTTATGTGAAAGGGTTCGTATTGCTCTCCCTCTCCCTCTCCCTCTCCCTCTCTACCTGTTCTCGGCATTGCCACCCGCCAACTCTGCCTAAGGTTTTTCGGAGAAACGAGAAAACCCACCAGATCGCCTTCCCAGCCATCGGGGGAAGAAACAGACAAAAAAGCAAACAAATATCCCGGTGCATGTCATTTGCTGAACTCAGATTTCTCTAAAGCTCCGGTCCTCGTGGAAACCTGTTGCTCTTCATCCGTCCCCGCGTCATCCAGCCGCGAATCATCCCTCGCGTCGATCCCTCGCCAGACCCGTCACTGTCCTTTCCGATCCGCACCCGTCCCCTCTCCTCTCCTTCTTCCGGATCGTCGCCGGGTCATGGAAACCGCATGAACACTCTTTTCTAGGTTGTGCGGATATTCGTGGGAGGACTGGTCATCATGGATCCCCACGCAGCTCTCGAGCTGCTGGAGTACCTGCGCACATGCTACCCCATCTTCCTGCTCCTTCTCTTCGTCGTGGCCTTCGTGGCCAATACCATGCTCACTGCGAGCAAACACAATAACCATGCCTCCCCGCGCATGGGTCCCGGTGGCCGCCCGCTCCCCAAACGCTCGCGGAGCTCGGCCTTTCACAAGACGCAGGGCTTCTCGCAAAACGTGAAACAAGTCTTCAACTGGCTCTCCGCCGGAGTGCTCGTGACCTTCCTAGCCGATGCGACGATCTATATCGTCCATGTGATGGTGGCTCGGTCTGAGCATTGGTGGCGGGGACAGTCGGTGGTGGTACGTCTCTCGGTCTCGGCGGGAAAATGCCCTGGGCAAATGTGCCGCCCTGGTCCATAATGGAAGCTAACTGTCAGCGCAGATCTACATCGTCGGCTCTTTTTTCGTCTACGCGATCTTGCTGATGACCTTGCTCGATACTACCCCATCTCCCACACTCGCTCAATTCATCTGCTGGTCGGTTGCCATCCCCATCGAACTCGTTATTCTTAGCGTATCCCTGTCCTTGTACACCTCGGTCCACCACGAACCAGTCGTCGGAGACCCCGAGGGTGGCCGCGTGCGTAGGACCATCACGTCCTGGGAGTGCATGGAAGTGGTCTCGGGCAGCGTTCGTGTGCTCCTGCTGCTTGCCCTGGTTCTCCTGTATGCCAGTAAGGCAATCACCATCAAGAGCCATCACCAAAAGGCTGGCCAGCAGCCCAATGGCGTTTCCGAGTCCACCGGCTTGTTGGATCCTTCCAATGCGGAGAATGGCAACACCAATGGCCATGCCTACGGCTCGACGAACGGTGCCCCTCACGCTGAGGCTTCCAAGCCGCAAGACCCCTGGGTACGCCCGACGACGATCCCTTCAACCAGCTGGTGGGAGTATCTGAGTGGCTACTCTTTGTTTTTCCCTTACCTGTGGCCATCCAAATCTCGCCGTTTGCAGATCATCGTGGTGCTTTGCTTTATTTTGCTCGTCCTACAACGCATTGTCAATGTTCTGGTGCCCTATCAGGTGGATGTCATTACCACTAAGCTGGCCGATGGGGAAGGGAACTCGTTCCGTGTCCCGTGGCTTGAGATCGCCATGTATGTTGTTTACAGATGGCTGCAGGGTGGTCAGGGCTTGCTCGGCTCTGTGCGCTCCTGCCTTTGGATCCCGGTGAGCCAGTACTCCTACATGGAGCTGTCTACTGCCGCCTTTGAACATGTCCATGGCCTCAGTCTGGATTTCCACCTTGGCAAAAAGACAGGCGAAGTTCTGTCTGCTCTGAGCAAAGGAAGCTCCATTAATACGTTCCTGGAGCAGATAACATTCCAGGTTGTCCCCATGCTGGTTGACCTTGCCATTGCGGTTGGATACTTCTTAATCTTTTTCGACGTCTATTATGCTCTGGTTGTTGGTATCTCAACCTTTGGTTACCTTTATGTGACCGTTCGCATGGCTCAGTGGAGAGCCGAGATTCGTCGACAAATGGTGAACGCCTCCAGACAGGAGGACGCTGTCAAGTAAGATGCATATGTGAGGTCGATTGCATACAGCATTAACTGACTTTTGTTTGCTAGGAATGACTCGATGGTGTCATATGAGACGGTCAAGTACTTCAATGCGGAACAATACGAATTCGACCGCTATCGTGACGCCGTAGGCGACTTCCAAAAGGCCGAGTACCATGTACTCTTCTCTCTTACGCTCCTCAACACCTGCCAGAATACCGTTTTCATGTTCGGCTTGTTGCTCACGTGCTTCATTGCCGCATACCAGGTGTCGATTGGCCAGCGTCCTGTTGGTCAGTTTGTATCCTTGTTGACTTACATGGCCCAGCTGCAAGGCCCGCTGAACTTCTTTGGCACATTTTACCGATCCATTCAATCTGCCCTCATAAATGCAGAGCGGATGCTGGAACTGTTCCGAGAGCAGCCTACTGTAGTCGATAGCCCTAGTGCTACCCCCTTGGCTATGTGCAAAGGCGATATCAGATTCCAAGATGTTGAGTTCTCTTACGATACGCGGAAGCCTGCTCTGAATGGACTTACTTTCCGCTGTGAGCCAGGAACGACCACTGCCCTGGTTGGCGAGTCTGGTGGAGGTAAATCGACAGTTTTCCGACTTCTGTTCCGGTTCTACAATTCCGAGAAAGGTCGTCTCAGTGTGGACGGACACGATGTGCAGGATATTACCATTGATTCCCTCCGCAAACACATTGGCGTTGTCCCGCAGGATACCGTGCTTTTTAACGAAACGTTGATGTACAACCTGAAGTACGCGAACCAGGACGCCTCTGACGAAGATGTCTACGAGGCCTGCCGTGCCGCCAGTATACATGACAAGATTATGGCATTCCCCGATGGATACAACACCAAGGTTGGAGAGCGAGGCCTGCGTCTTAGTGGTGGGGAGAAGCAACGTGTGGCTATTGCTCGCACCATCCTCAAGAATCCACGCATTATTCTTCTGGATGAAGCTACGGCTGCTCTTGACACCGACACCGAGGAACACATCCAGAGAGCCCTCTCCACACTCTCACACGGTCGCACCATGCTGGTCATTGCCCACCGGCTCAGCACCATCACGACCGCAGACCGTATCCTGGTTCTGCAGGAAGGCCAAGTGGCCGAGAGCGGCACCCACGAGCAGCTGTTGAACATGAAGGGCCGTTATGCCAGCATGTGGCGGAAACAGATCCGGGCCCAGAAGGCTGCAGCTGAAGCACAAGTGCTGCAGGATCGTGCGGACCGCATTCGCAACGCCACCAACAGTGATGATAGCTCCAGCCAATCGGACGAAGACCGCACCGGTGCTGGCCGCCCAGCCCACTAAATCGACATCTGACGCCTGTGCAGGCAACCTAATCCCTTCAATACCTCTTTCTCCCTACTTAATCTTTCGATTTGTGCATATGCTTCTTATATTCTTTGACCGAGGAACCACAAAAGGAGTGGGTAAGTAATGTGATTGGAGACGACAAGGATGGCATGATGTGTGGTCTTGTTTTCTTTTGCACTTTCCATTTTGTCCTTTCTCTTTTCGGGTCTTTTCTTTATGGGTGCCAGGTTTCCATTCTTTTTTCTCATTCTGTTGATTGCTCTTCTCAGGCGTTCGGGTTTCACGACGCGCATGACATTGTCATTCTCCCTGTCCTTGTTTCATGTCAACCCGAGGTGCAAAACGGTCATGGTTGGGACACCTGGAAATAAAAAACTAGATCAGTCGCAAGGGCCACCGAGGATATATTAATACAAAGGACATTTGATTGAAAAAATGATAGGGGCGAGCTTGATTCTCGTATAGTTGGGTACTTCATTGATCGTAGTTGAGTAGTATGCATGTGCATATATAGTAGTGCAGGTACTTTTGGCTGCCAAGACCGGAGAGCTAATCAGCCTTCTCGGATTTCCGACTTCCATCGCTTTTGCGATAGCCACACCGCAACTACAACGACTTGCCTTTATCACCAGCACATGTTGGCTTACTCATTATGCAATCCCCATCACCCCAACTCCTCCGTGCCTTGCGCACTTCACTCTCCAGCGCTCCAGGTTCCCTCAAACTGCGCACCAGTGCCCCCCGAAGTCCGCGCGCCCTCTCATCGCTGAATGCTTCACCATGCGCAGCTTCGACATTCACATCGGCTTTCCCGCTCCCATCTACACGTCGCAACAACAGCTCTGCTGTCCGTCCAACGCGCATGATCCCGCGCGCCCATTCCCACAAGCCGGCCAGCCATGACCGAGGCCCGGAATCAAAGGAAGATACACAGACAGACTTTGCTGCCCTGAATGTCCTTGGCAACATTCCAGCACCAACTACAGCCATTGATGCCTGTCTGGACTCTGGCTTTCATTTGAACAGCGGTGTCAAGGTCTCTGGCGGCGATGCCCTGCTTCTCGTGGGTGGAGAGGCATTCTCGTGGCGACCGTGGACAGCCCCCGAAGGTGCGGGAAATGACCGCGCGGCCAAGGCAGCCATGATCAATTGCAAGGGCCAATTCGAACTTGACGAACAGGCCTGGGGTCTTCTGAGCTTAGTGTGGCCACGACCAGGTACGTGCTACTCACTACGATGATCACGAGTCACTTGCAATGCGGTGGTCATCTGGCTATTGTGCTACACCACGCAATTCATGGCAAAACCTTGTGTGAATGACGTAAAGCCTTTCGCTGACTCCTCGCGTAGACATGCTCATCCTCGGCCTCGGTGCCTCCATGTACCCTTTGTCGCCTGAGACAAAACGTCACATCAACTCGCTAGGCATCCGGGTGGAGATTCAGGATACCCGAAATGCGGCGGCGCAGTTTAACCTATTAGCCACCGAGCGGGGTGTCACTGAGATCGCGGCAGCGTTGATTCCTATCGGATGGAAAGGCCGATCATAAAGCAAGCAGAGTAGCCGATTAATACATTGCAGTCTGTAACCGATCCCTTTCAGGGTCCTCTGTATATTATTAGTGCTGTTGCACCCACCCCATCCGGGGTCATGTGAGCGGCCCCCTATCTTATCTGACCTCAGCTTTCCACGTCTTCTCCGCCGGATCTGTGACTCCACCAAACTCGGGGGAGCTGCCCACCACAACTTAGCCCTCTGTTTCAACACTGGATTCTTGCAGCTATGGTGCAGGAGACGCCACTTCTGGCTCCGCGCCCTTCCTCCGACCGCTCTTCGATCCGAAATGAAGAAGAAGAAGAAGAAGAAGCTCTGCTCACGGGTGTGCGGGCAGAGCGTCGGGAGGCCGGGCGACGGGGCTGGGCTTTCTGGAGAGAAGTCGGAGTCTTTGCCTGGGCTCTCATAGCCACAGTCCTGGTGATCATTTTGGCAGTGGTCTACCAGCATGAGACGTCTAGAAGCCACGGTCAATCGAAGGACACTTGGGGACCGGACGGCAAGCCCACGGGCAAGCGGAATCTGATTTTCATGGTATCGGATGGAATGGGACCTACCAGTCTTTCAATGACAAGGAGCTTCCGGCAATACACCGAGGGACTGCCGGTCGACGATATTTTGATCTTGGATCAACACCACATCGGCACGTCGCGGACTCGATCTAGCTCCAGCCTGGTGACGGATTCGGCAGCTGGCGCGACGGCATTCTCGTGCGGCTTCAAGAGCTATAATGGTGCTATCTCAGTGCTTCCGGGCCACTCCCCTTGTGGCACTGTTCTCGAGGCCGCTGCGCTGGCTGGATACAAGACCGGACTGGTCGTCACAACCCGTCTCACAGACGCAACTCCGGCGTGCTTTGCCTCGCACGCCAATCTACGACAGTATGAAGACCTCATTGCTGAGCAAGAAGTCGGTGAGCATCCTCTCGGTCGGGTTGTTGACCTTATGCTGGGTGGTGGACGGTGCCATTTCCTTCCCAACTCCACCGAGGGAAGCTGCCGAGGTGATGACCGTGATATCGTGGATATTGCGTCCAAGAATGGCTTCAACTACTTGCAGGACCGTGCTGGTTTTGATGCTCTCAATGGAGGCGCTGAAGCGAAGTTGCCCCTACTTGGTCTCTTTGCCGACAAGGACATCCCCTATGAGATCGACCGCCGCTCTCAGAACGACGTGTATCCATCCCTAGAGGAGATGGCTCGCACTGCTCTGACCATTCTGAGTGAGGCGACTCGAGACAGCGAGCAAGGATTCTTCCTGATGATCGAAGGCTCTCGCATTGATCACGCTGGCCATGGGAACGACCCTGCTGCCCAGGTGCATGAGGTCATCGCATACGACAAGGCTTTTGCTGCCGTTCTAGACTTCCTGGAGAAGGACTCTACTCCCGGCGTGCTCGTGGGAACCTCCGACCACGAGACGGGTGGGCTGGCGGCTGCACGGCAGCTGCACACTTCCTACCCGGAATACCTCTGGTATCCGGAGGTTCTCGCCCATGCGGAGCACTCCAGTGAGTATGCTGCTGCCAAACTATCTGCGTACCTCTCCGGGAAAGGTAAAGACGATGACTTGGTGAAGAGGAAGGACTATATTCGAGACGAATTGCTCAAGAAGGATCTGGGTATCCCCGACCCGACGCCCAAGGAGATTGAATCCCTCATTAGCCCTGATTCGGGAGTCACTCCTCAGTATATCTTTGCAGATATGATTAGCCGTCGGGCGCAGATTGGCTGGACCACCCACGGCCATTCCGGTGAGATGACATCCCCATAATCTAGTGGACCAAGCAAGACTCATGCTAATACCGCAACTCCTTAGCTGCCGATGTCAACATCTACGCGTCATCTTCTAAGGGCGCCTGGCCTCTGGTTGGCAACCACGAGAACACCGAAGTGGGCACCTTCCTCGCAGACTACCTTGATGTCGACGTCACTTCCGTCACCAAGCGCCTTGAGGCGGCCTCCCACTTGCGTGCCAGAGAATCTGTAGGAGATTCTTCCGTTTTCGAAAAATATGACTGGATGGGCGATCCGCTCGGCTCAGACGTCCGAACAGACGGTCTGGACACGTACCACGGTGATTTCAAGAAGCGTGATCTTGGGGACTGCGGATGTGGTGGCCTTCATTGAACGCCTTGGTTTAGCTACGCATATTTGATTTCGGGCTCATATATATCTCTTCTGAAGTTTTTTTTTTGGGGCGATATGGCGTCAAGGGCCGGAGACCCGTGGAGATGTTCAATGTCTTTTCTGGATATTTTCTGGTAGAGACCTCTATCCACTACAATCATACCACAGCTTCCTGTTCATTCCCTCTATCCCCGAGCAATGGAGAACTGTCTAGGCATTTCCTAAGCTGATAAACAGGCAGATGCAGATTGGAGATACAAAACAGCGAGTCCATCCATCGATCCTATCAACTTCCACCTATCCGAGTCTGTACCTCCAGCTTCAGCCTCCCATATTCCCATTTATCTAAAGAAAAGAAAATGAAAATGGAAACAAAGGAAAAGATCTATGAGGCAGACCCAGAGGCAGGAGCAGCCTCTTTCTCGCAAACAGGGCACTTGTGAAGGTATTCATGCTGCCACTCCACAATATTCGTCATCTTGTTCTCGTCATGGGCCACGAACACCAGTTCCCCTTTCCGTTTGATGATAATCGGATCGCAACCCGGCAAGTATGGACTGAAAGGCAGGGCAAATTCCTCCTGCTGCTTGGGATCGTTGATGCGCATCAATTGCTGGTAGAAGGCGCCGCAGAACTCATAGAGCTCGAAGCGGGGGTGCCAGCACCTGTAGTAGAAGATGCCTTTGAAGACGCACATGGGGCCGGTCTCTGTGCTTAGATGCGTAGATGGGTATTCTGGGGCATGGGTCTGATCTTCGGGCAAAGGGCAGAGATGGCGCTATCTGTTCTGTGTAGCGCTTAGTGATGAGATCGATACCACACTCAACAGAGAGGTTTGACCAACCGGTTCTTGGTTTTGTGTTTGGAATAATGTTATGTTCTTGGACAGAGGCAGTGGCTCGAAACGCAGACGGGAGAGAAGGTGAGGGTTGTCGAGTCGTCTTTATACATATTGATATGTTGCTCACGCAGATTGAATGACGAGAGCTGACGGCTGCTATGGTACGCCAGCACGTCCAGAATTGGCCGTATCGCCCGGGAGATATCTATACATATAGGGCTGTCGTCCAGAAATAGGAACCTTCACAGATCTGAAACGTTTTTGCGGTAAATGCTCTTGTCCCGTTGGCGACGACAGACTCCGTTCCGTTTTGGACATAGCATAAAACATTGAAGTACATGTTGTACGTGTGAATATAGGCACATAAATCTGGTGTATCGATTCTTCAGGATATTAGAACAGAAATCCATAGACTTAGCAATGACGCTGATGATAAAGCCACCACACCGCCATAACCTGGACGAAAAGCACCTAGAAACCTCACATGCGCTCGCAGGATGGACAGGCCTCTGACAAGGTGGTCACCCACTTAACCACATTCGTCTCACTATCGCCCTGGCAATCCGCAACAGTGAATAAGACACGCCTATTCCGGAGCACGCGAGGCTCGCAGCCCGGAATATTGGGATCAAAAGGTAAGGCCGAGCACTCTCGTTCCTCTAGATCGTTGATACGGAGGAGTTGGTCACGGAATTTGGCACAGAAACAGGAGAGTTCGAAGCGCATATGTAGACACTCGTAGTACCAAATTCCTTTGTAGAAACACATGGTTTGGCCTCTTTTTGCCGCTATAATAGGGTTTCCTGATAAGTGTCCGTATGATTGAGTATAGCTGTTTGTTCTGGAAAGGTAGATAAATGCACCAAGATACCTGACTCTGAAGTACAATTAGACTAGGGAGGCAGATTGATTGGGCTGGTTTCTATATGTGGTTGAAGACTGACGATGTGGTGTCAGGTTTGGAATTGCATCGTGACTAAACCCACCTCAATAACAGGACAAAGGCAATAATCGCACGATGATTCTGAAAGCGCCAGGATTGCAAAGGCAAGCTCAAGGTAGCTTGCCATTGGCGACGCAAAAGCAAGAGACAATAACGTAGCTTATACCTAGGTATCTGCCAAACGGTTCGCCTGCACGTTTGAGACAAAACTGCGAAAGGAATAAACTATAGATGCCGACATACCACGGCAGTGGCGTCTAAACGGAGACGCGGGTACTTTCGTGCATGCCATGGCCCACCGGTGCACACGCCACGCCCCCCATCACCATCTCGATCCACGGGGGACATTCTCTCAGCCCCATTTCCCACGTGGATCTGGATACGGACGTTGGTGAAACAGTGGAGCGGGTGTTCCTGCAGGGGCGGTTTGACATCCAACTAGCGCCCCGCATAAAGCGAAATCCCGGCGGTATGAGATGCTTGGCTACTGCTAAGAGGGACGACATCCACCAAAACCTGAGCTGGTGGAGGTTAAAAAGAGGTATCTACAACACAATTGTGAGTGAAACGGGTGTATGATTCTATTGAAAATGACCACCCATCATTAAGAGGCATAAGGTCGGGGCGTGGGGATTTTATTAGCCCCATCCCATCCATGGATATTGCTGGATAATTCCAAACATGTGCAGGAGAGCGCTATCCGTGATGAAAACCGAGATAAGAAGGACGTCAAACAGTGGAGCCGAGCTGGGAAAGACATCAAAATCAAACAGCGCACCGAATGTTGGTCAAACAGAGGAAAACGCCAGGCGGGTATTCCGACATAAGAGGGACATTGAAGGAGAGCATGTGCGACCAAACCATGAAAGTGAAAAAGAAAAAGACGAAGAATGGTACAGGAAAACAGCGATCTTCATTAGATGATTTGTTCAAGGTTCAGTTCACAGTGGAGAAGCGAAATGTAAAAGAGATATGTCAAAAAAAGATACTCAATGCGAAGAGTAGGAGAAGATAAGAATAAAAAGAGATATTCTGAAGATCGGACCATTCCCGTACGATTAGAGCGCCACCAAGACCACTACCGCCACGAGGACGGCGAAGAAGGAGCCCCGGAGGACACGTTCACCTTGCGCGGGCGCACTGCTATCCTTGCTAGCGCTGGTGGTGGTGCCCTGGCTGAAAGTTCCGTCGCCGGTGGTCGAGGCGCCGTTACTGGTGCTGGAGCTGCCGGCCATGCCACCAGAGCCACCGTTGTTGGTGGGGACGCTGTCGCTGGAATTTGAGGAGCTACTGCTGTTGGCACCCAGGGTCATGTCGAGGCCGGTGGCCGCCAGGGAGCCGAGCACGGTCGAGTTGCCGGTGACCTCAACGTTGGCCTGCATGGCAGCATCGTCGCTGTAGACATAAGAGGAGTTGCCGGTCTGGGTTGTGCCCGAGGGGGCAGAGTAGCACTGGACGTCAACCTGGCCAATCGTGGCGTAGTAGTAACCCTTGTCCTTGATGTCTTCGCTATCCCAGTCGATCTCACCACCAGCCCAGGCGATGGTACCCGCCGCGTTGCTGGACTGGCCGGCCGGCCAGAGCGACATCTGCAGACGGGCGGGGGTCTGAGGGTACTGGTAGCGGTTGGCAGTCTCGTTGAAGGTGTCGGACTTCTTCAGGGTGCGCATGACCTGGCCGTCAATGATCCACTGGGTTTGCTCGGGCTGCCAGTCGATCTCGTAGGTGTGCCAGTCATTGAAGGTGTCGGAGCCATTCACGGAGGCGTTGGCGCTGTTGTGCCCTGGAGATTGGTGTCAGTTGTTCGTTCCTTGTCTCAGGTACTAAGAATTCCACCTACAATCCAGGACTCCCTGCCAGTAGTAGTTGGTCTGCACGGCAGTGAGGTCGGCGCCCACCCACTCATAGTCGATCTCGTCCTTGACGTCCGACAACAGGATGAAGGCGGTCACGACACCCGCACCGCGGCTGCTCTTGACCTTGCCGGAGACCTTGCCGTACCAGATGTAGTGGTTGTTGGCGAACAAAGTGCCGACGCTGTTCTTGGGCATGGTCATGACCAGGTTACCATCCTCAGTCTTGGGGTTGCCGCTGTAGGTCCAGTCGGCCTTGGAGGCATCGCCCAAGTACTTGGTGTTCAGAACGGAGTTGTCGAGGTTGTCCCAGTTGTAGCTCTTGTTCTCACAGATGGGCATAGGGGCGCACGAGTCCACGGAGAAGGAGGCTTGGGGGTCGCATCCGCCGAGGCAGTATGCGCCAGTACCGCACTCGCCATACTCTGTTTCAGACCGAAGGTTAGCAATTGGGCCTGTCGCACTCCCCACCACCACCATCACCATACGGAATCGACTCACGGGAGCAGCAGGGCTTGTCCTTAGGACACTGGCTGCTAGAGCTGCAAGTGGTGGCTGCCCAAGTACTCGCCGACAAGGCCAGGAGCGAAGTCACGAAACGGACCATGATGGAGATTATGTACTGGTAGGGGGGTGTAAATGCCGCAAAAACAACCGAATATACAAGAAAAAAGAGGGCGACACCACAGACAAACGAGCGAACTGTGGGAATTAAAAAAATCAACGAAAGACCGCAAGTGAGACCGAGTCTTCACTGCTGAGAATCAGGGACCGTGGATCGCGAGAGAGTGGGCGAGGGAAGAAGCGCAGGCGATACATAAGTAGTTGGTTGGACGTTCTCCAGCGGGGGTGTAATACCATTACAGGGACCAAAACAACCAAGGAACTGCGCAGAGGGCTAACCGTATTGGGTGACAGGGTAGGGGTCACATTTGAACGATTGTGCGGATTGATTGGCGCGAGTCCCTTGATAAGGAGCGCGGTGGAGCCGGCACTGCCGGCAAACCCTAAAGGGGACATACGGTAATATCTGTCACATTACACCAGTTACCCAAATTAGTCCAGCTTCTCTCGCAGGATCGTCGTTGTGAATACCCAAGTCGTGGTTGGAACGCCCTTTGGAGTGTTCAAGGATTCCACGGCTGGAGCTCTCAACTTGTGGCTTCGAAGTTCATCGCTGCATCACGGGATGAGCAGCATGGCTAATGAAAGATTCTAACGGCCGGGAGATTAGCTGCTGGCCGTTGATTAGCCGGGCGTCGGGGGTTGAGTGAGACATGGATCAGTAATATCCAGTACTAAGTAGTACATCTATAGCGTGCATATAGGCAGTCGCGTTCACTCACCCCAGCGGTGGGTAGCGATAAAGAGGAATAACAATTTGTGATGAACGATAAGGTGGATCCCACAGCGGAAGGGAACAAGAAAAAGCGAGAGACAATTTCCCGCAAGCCAGAATGTCTTGATAGGACGGAGAGTATAAAAAGTGGTGGATATCCACCTCGTATAACCGGACTTTCCAATGGTCACGGATATTCGGCTAGAAATAGTGCAAGGCTCTCGAGCCCTGAAATGTTCTGGTTTATACCGAGTACTGCTAGGGAATAATTACTGGAGTTACTGCTCCCGTTTCCCGATTTTTCCAAGAGCGCAACGAGCCGACTGGCTTTGCCACCACGACCGAAATATTATCAAATACCACTGTTGGAGGCACAACGGGACCAGGCTGCACCACCCATCACCCACAATCCACTACCCACATCGGGGGCTCGGCGCCAATTCAGTCTGCGTCAAAAAAGTGGTTCACAGGGTCACTACCAAGCCTTGCGGCAGCCGGTTCGAGAATGATTTCCCATACCTCCGGACTCCCACTCCAGGAAGACCACTGATTGACTGGGCACTCGCCGCGTCCGGCAGGAAGATCGGTTGCACTCGCAAGACACCAAAACACTCGGCTGTCGATCCAAATGCCGATAGCACTGGGAGCTATGTGAACGACCAGTCGCCGGCCACCATGTAGCATCCACTCCAAAGCTCCAGGGGGGGACCCTGCTGATCGCCGGGGCACGAGGGGGGGAAATCAGGGGCAAGAGTATCTCTCATCAATACCAGAGCTGGCAGTTACTTCCAAGCAACCACTGCTGCTGTACTTCCAGAAGGAATGTGACGTGTACCGGAGATCTGTTGATGCCGGGTGTTTATTTTTCTCCAGCCCAGGAATGTGTCATCCACGTAAGGGGTTGAGGTGGGACAACAGACGTGGGTGGCTGCACTAACGCCAATACTCGGTGTGCATGAGTCAGGCAAATCTGGGGGGAACTGAAGATTGTGTGTTCTGAGCCACACAGATGGCGGTGCACCTGTGCATGAGTAATGTCAGAATCACGCTGGGCCATCCACTTGCGCCCTGGATTTACTGTGACATGAGCCAATGGCCATGCGTGGAACAGGCGTGCCCGATTTCCCATCTGGGGCTAGCGCTGTGCCAGAGTCTCTATATAGTGAAGAGACTATCCTGGTGGGTTGAGCGACCCCCAAAGACTATATGCAAGGATGGCCAGAGAGCAGATGCCTTCGACTGAGGATATTTGGTAGATGAAGTTCCTATCCACAGCACTAAACCCGTCTGTCGATCTTCACAACCTCAGCGCACCGTTCGTCAACAAACCTGCACAAGTCTCCCCGGATATAGATCTCGCTATCAGGATAGGAATATGAAAACAATATGTTGGCACTTCATTTAGACGCTTTTGGCCCAACAGTAAGTTATTTCTAATTGGATCCTACCTCTGCATCCGACTCAGTTGATCACCCTGGATGTTCTGGAACGGCTTAGGGGCCGAAAACGCGCAGCGAGTGTGGAGGGTTGATGTCATGGAAATATAGCCATGTTCTTTCTCAACTTGTAGAGTGCCCATTAAATCGAGGCCAATTGTACATCAATGAATGTTCGCCCATCTGCGAGATCGGGCACTATAATGTCGTGTCGCATGCCATGATTGCTGTCATGGTGTTCCAATACCTCCCACTGGGACTAAGCCGTACCATCATAGTCTAGATCTCAGTCAATCCGAAAGAGGGGGGAAGTCCCGCACAAAGCTAGAGAGAAGAGAGAGAGATCAGCATGACCCAACAAAGACACAGACCGAGATATATCGATATATGGAGTCACATACTGCGCAGGGCACTCGTATCCAGCGGGGTTCTTCTTCAGATACAGCTGATGGTAATCCTCGGCATCCCACCACTGACCTGCCGGCACAACAGCCGTTGAGACGGGCTGCTTAAACCACTGTTTGCTAACCTTGTCGGTGATCTCCTCCGCGATCTTCTGCTGCTCCGCGCCGTGGGTGAAGATCACACTGCGGTACTGGGTGCCGACATCCGGGCCCTGGCGGTTGGGCGTTGTTGCGTCGTGCATGCGGTAGAAGAACTCGAGGAGCTGACGGTAGGTCACGACGGAGGGATCAAAGGTCACCCGGAGTGCTTCGGCGTCTGCGGAGCAAGGCAATCAGTTGAGACTCGGAGTTCAGTATGAGACTGTGCAAATCGCGGGAGTTTGCGCGTAGACTTACGTCCTGTGTTGCCGCTGCAGACGGCCCGGTAGGATGGCGAAGAGGTCTCGCCGCCACTGTAGCCGACCTTCGCGTCCAGCAGACCTTTCCCATTGCCGAAATTCTTTCGGTACAGATGCTCGACGCCCCAGAAGCAGCCGGCGGCTACAGTTGCTTGCTCGGTGGTACCCGACATTCTGCGCGATTGTGATTCTGGGGTGTGAGAGAGGCTTGGGGTGCTGGTAGAGAAGGGACGAAGGAGCCGTGAGAAGAAAGTCGAGG
Source organism: Penicillium hispanicum (assembly GCF_028827665.1). Lineage (NCBI taxonomy): Eukaryota > Fungi > Ascomycota > Eurotiomycetes > Eurotiales > Aspergillaceae > Penicillium > Penicillium hispanicum. The sequence goes on along the minus strand of NW_026623199.1, from coordinate 2,631,502 downwards.
CAATCGGGGCGGCGAACGACATCTGCAGAATTCTGGTGGGGACGTACAGGATGAGTGGAGAATGGAGGAGTGGGCGATGACTTGCGGGAACGCAGCTCGCAGCAAGAATGGCGCAAGAGAAGCAATTATACGGAGTACGAGTGATCCGTAGCAGCCGTGGAAAAAAGAAAGATGGGGATGAAAGTAAATGTAGTTAACTAGTTAGGTTACCAGGATGGAACTGTCGGATGGCGTCATCCTTCCAATCTGACAAAGCAGCGCGGGACGAACTCCGAGCCCTGGCGTGATGGATCTGTGGATAGCAAGTCTGAAATTTCGAGCTTCTATAGTTGAAAACGCTACGGCAAATCTGACTCTGTACAAGACAAAGAAACAGTCATAACTGATAGATTGTGGTGAACAGAGGATTGTTCTTATTGTACACACCGAGAAGAATATGTCAAGCGAAGAAAGAAAATAAAGTATCGACGAATGCAAGCCCATTCTAATCGAAAGCGTAGTCAACGACAAGGGAGAAGAAAAGAAAAGAAACATAGGAGACGACAGTAAAAAGACATCGTGAGATCCGTTTGAATGTGAATAGGAAGGATGTGGTATCTTGAACGCCAACGCCTTGCCAAGCACCGATAACACCGTATTCAGAACAAAAGAAACATGAATATGAACATTTACCGCAGCCCACTCAGGTCCGAGCTGCGGTCGACCGAGGGTGTGGCCAATACGCTAAGACGATGAGCGTCTCTGCTGGAGAGACTGACATGGCGAGGCCGGATGTCACCTCCCAGGGTGGTTCGCCGCCCAGTGTTTTTCATCACGGGCAGGGTATGAGGGCTAAGCACGCGAGGCTTGGCCTCGAACTCTTTCTCACTTTTGACCATTCGGCGCGCCTGGGATGCAGTGAACATGGTGTTCTCGCTTGGAGAGCTGCCATATGTATTGGAATTGGGGCTGCGGCGACGGTGGACACGCAGAGTGTTGCTGGAAGAAGATGGACCGAATTGTCCACTCGAGATCCGACGCATGGCCGAATTGATTTTGATTGCATCGTCATTCTCCGACTTCCAGTTGTCCTTGGTCTCGGATACCGGGCTGCTAGAGAAATTCCCGCTCGGGCTCCGGACGGCAATCCTAGACGGCCGATCCACCGAGGAACGGTTCAGGAAACTGCTACCCTCAATGTCACGGAGTGGAGAGTTCTCATTCTCAGAGAGGTGAATGGTTGGAGGAGGCGGTGCCAAGGGCGAACTGCCAGTCCTCTTCGACAAGAAGCCGGCCTTGAATCGGCTGTTGTTCTTCTGAACATTAAGGGTCGGCTCTGCTGGAGCTGGAACCGGAGAAGCGGTGCCTAATGGGCTGCCAGCCCGAGGAATGCTTCTCGGGATAGGGGAGGCTCCTCGGCGAAGGGAAGGCTCTTCCGAGCTGGCCTCGTCTGCAGACTCGGGTTTTAGTGGTGACTTCTGAAATTCAGTCGTAAGAGCGCCATCCTGTTCGTCGTCTTTCCACCGAACAGATCGCTTGGTTGCCTTGCTCTGCGTCTTCTTCGGCGTGAAGCTGACGCTCTTGCGACCGGCAGCAACCTTGCGGCGACGTGGCGAGCTTTTCATTGGAGTGGCAACAGGGACTGGGGCTAGCTGAACAGAAGGAAGGAGGCTCCTTGGAGGTGGCATACCTGCCAGGCTGAACCTCTTCTTGGGCTTCGGAGGGCTGGCTGGCTTGACAGGGCTCTGGACAGGGGGGACTGCAGGCATGCTGCCATCAGGCTTCACTAAGCTAGAAGCCGTGGTTGAGCAATTGTCCAGCATCTTTGTGAGAATGACACGTCCCTTCTGAATAGCCTCTGCTGCATTCAGTTGCATGATATCCTCGATGGAGGAAATAATCTCAAATTGAGCCTGGAGCAGCACTTGCACAGCAGCCATCTCGCCAGCTTTGTCCTGCTCTACCACAGCTGACAAGGCCTCACGCTCCGCGTTTGATCGGAGGAGCTCAGCCTCTCTGTTCAAGTTCGCGAAGTCACTATTGTCACTAATATCAAACTCTTGAAGCTGTTTTGTCGCATTCTCAACAGCAGAGTTCATCGCTCGGTCCCAAGTGCACTTTGTCAATCGTTGGTTGTAGTGGTGTCTGCTGCTCTCCAGCTCCAGCAGAATGCCCTGAGCAGTCTTGCGAATCGCATACAGATTGGCCAGGCCGTCCTCATCTTCACGCGAGGCACACACATTGTCAAACGCGGCAATCCAAGATGATAGAATGCCGATTCGGCGGCTGATCTGTCTCAGCTTGAGCATATTGTTGGTCTTTTCTTGTCTCTCTGAAAGCGTGTGCTCATAGGCACTGCGGATCCGAACAACACCTTCGCGAACAACAGCATCCTTCTTCTCGCTTTGCTTCTTGAACTTGGCAAAGGCTATCTTTTCGTGTTCCTTTTGCTGGGCCTTCAATTCATTGATTAGGTTCATCTGTTCGTCGATCTTGACTAAGAAGTCCTTCACATGGCGGTTGACATTGAACACGTTTCGAGTGACCTTGGTTTGGATGTTCTTCGCTCGGTTGGCATAGCGCAAGGTGTTTTGAGTCTCATCAAAGTGATGGCTTGATGGGCTGACACAAACAATCATGACGGTCTTACAGTTCCCACCAAGTGCAAATTTCAGCAACCGAGTGAGCTTGGAATTTCGGTAGGGAATATGGTTGCGCTTTCGAGGGTCGCAGAGTGCGTTGATGCAGCTGCCGAGGGCCAGCAAGGATTTGTTGATGTTGGCGCCTTCGAAGAGCCGCTCGCCTCTGTTCTTTGTCGCGCTGGCTCGCTCGCTTCCAGCAAGATCAATGATACTCAGTGTGGCCATTGTGTGGGGCTCGTTGACGTCTGCGTTCCGATCTCTCTGGGCGACGTTGATTTGGAGGACGGCGTGAGATCGGGATGAGGTGGCATTCGCCTCGGTGGGGGACATGGTTCGACATTCATTGCCTCGCATGATCATATCCATGACCTGCTGGACGTTTTGAGGGTGGTGGCTTGACAGACCAGCCACCGATACGGACTGGTTAGTGTCCTCTCGTAGCATAAGACCACCCTTGGTGCCGCCGGGGACCAGCAAATCACGGATTGTTTCGTTGTAGATTTCCAGATAGGAAAGTGAGACCTCGGTAGCCTTCTCACTTGATCTTTCATCAATACGTTCGAACAATTCCTGCATCGTCATGAAGATGATACCGGGCTGTTGTGCTGTTCCGGTGATGGTATGGGTCTTTCCACAACCCGTGGCACCGTATGCGAAGACTGTCGCGTTGTAACCATCAAGAACGTTGTCGAGCAAACTGCGTGTGGTAGACTCGTACACCTCGCCTTGGGAAGTATTTTGGTCGAAGATCCGATCGAAGGCGAATGTTTGGTCCTTGACGCGCTTGCCGTTGGGCACCACGCTCCTGGAGAACTTTTGAACGGGGTTGTCTTCTGGGGGATCGAACACTCTAAACAGAAGAGTCAGCACATTGCAGCTTGGCTGACAACTTTGCCCTGAGTCACGTACAGGCATCGGTCGTCAATAACCTTTACGATAGATCTGATTCCTTTCTGATTGAGCTTCGGGGCTGGCACGCCGGCCAGCGACCCGTCGCCCAGGAACAACGGTCCATCGTCACTCTTGGAGATCTGGGCTGCCTCTCGGATGGTAAACGGGCGAACGCGGACCGCGACGGTGATCGAGGAAGCGCCATCGGAGGCGGCCATGGTGGAAGATGGGTCAAGGGAGCCCCCCTTCGTGTCGCGATGTTGCGGGGCCGGAGTGTCAAGGCAGTTGGCGACGCAGTTCGTCGACAAGGCCGGGTGTCGATGTGGTCGAAGGTAACGATGAAGGATGAAGAATGCGTAGATCTAAAGGAGTATGGGGTATGGGATGCAGTATTCTCCGAGAGTCTCCTGGGAGCAATTTCATTTGTTGATGCCAGTGCGTGTTGTCCCCTCCTGGTTGCTCCGAGCAACGCTTTGAGCGTGGTGATACAATGGCATATGACGTGGCATTTAGTCCTAATCCTAGTATCGGGCAGCCGGTCGGGGCGCTGGAGCGTGTTTCAGGTGCCACATACGTCCCAATTGCCGATGCCCACGCACTGTTCCGCCAAACTCGGTGGGGTTCAGCTGTGATGGCCTGGAGGGAGATCTTACTATTCTACTATGTTCTACTATGTAACTACTTACGGTCCTGATCGTCTCTTACTCCCTAGTTCCGGGGACCGGCCCCATACCGGATATCTAGTGTAGTCCCTTCCTAATGGCGATGTCATGTTTTTACATACTCGCCAATAGATGGATGAATGTAGAAGGAAATTGCTTTTCAGAGTCGCCAAACTCCATGGCAACCTGGTTGTCTCCATTGTCTAGTGATAGACCCATAAACGCCACGAAGAAAAAGTGTGCAGCAAGAACTCCTTGTCCATCAGCGCCGTAAACTTCATTCTGGGCCAACAATGCTCCCACCCCCATATGTACCCGAGCATACCGATGACTCGCAGTTATTGCCCACTGTCTGCCCCAATTATGCATCTTCTTGTTCTTCAAACCTGGGGAGAACCACATCCCAGCCTGGCTCGTCCAGTTCAAGATCCATGTCGGTTTCGTTGGCTTGCTCATTCTCGCGCGCCTTGCGGAAGCGGAATGCGACTGAGTAACCATCATTCAAACCCGCAGCCAGTACCGTGTCCAGGTTTCTAGAGCTTTCTGTCTTATTCTTCGTAGCATCATCACCGGCAGGGTCTGCAACCACAGCTCTAAGGAGCGTCCATCCTTTCTCTAGGTCGCTTCGGTCAATGGGGACACCGAACTCGATCTCTGCCGAGTCGTCTGGGAGGGATTCGCCATTGATCTCGAGAATATTGCGTGACTTCAAAGCTGCCAGTAGCTTCTCCTTGGTCGAAGTCAGGGTTGCGTGGGGTTGGATTGAGAGGAGGACGGTGGTTCTATGCTTTTTGAAGAGGAGAGTTAGGACCCCCGAGTCCGTCTTCGCTTGCTTGGGCGGCTGCTCCGTGAATCTATTAGCATTTTCCAGAGATTCTGCCAAATAGGACCCTTGAGCTTTCATACGTACCATTTTGAAGCGCAGATACCAATGGAAAGGTTTGGGTTGGTGCGCTCTGGTGTAGTGACAGAAGGCGGAGAGTGGAGGCAGAAGAACTCCGCGCCCCGAATTTAGGTTGCTCACTTACGTTGTCGACATTGGAACGCTCCTGCAGGCTGGTGCTTCTACACCTGTTACATCTTCGAGATGGAACACAGCCAGCAACCATCTGATTCCTCGCGGGAGAATTCCCTTTTTCTCAGGCTTGTTCACTGGCACAAGCTGTTTGAATCCGACAGTCCTCCGCGGCTCGGCATCGATGTTGAAAGGCGCATTCCCTATGCGACCATGTCAGCCTTTTCAACAGGGTTGGCACTGGGATACTACCATGGCAGCAAAAAGGCTGGTCTGGTCTTCCGAGCGGAAAATGCTCATCGATTTCCCACAACTTCAACCGGGTGGTTCCAGTACCATAAGACGAAGAACTACATTTCGGTGGTGGGTGGCGTGAAGGATGGCGCCAAGATGGGCATCAAACTGGGAGCCGGAGCACTCGCGTTCTCTCTCTTTGAAGAAACGGTCGACTACTCCCGTCATGATGAAAGGGACTTCCTTTCCACAGTCATAGCTGGGCTGTCATTTTCTGGCATCTACAGCTTGTTAGGTATGGCCTCTCAGATCCAGCCTTGTTTAAAGCACTTAAACTGACTTGCTCATTCTTTCAGCTCGCCACGATGTCTACACTGCCGCTCGGACTGCCAAGCTAGGATTGAAGCTGAGCACAGTCTACGGACTATTGCAAGATGCTTTGGAAACAATGAAAGGAAATCGCCCTGCTTATGTGGACTTCCTCATGGGAAACCGTCGGTCCAGGTCTCAGAATGAAGGATCTCTCTGATACATGATATCCAATTTCTCGGGCTGCTTTGCAATCAGCCATCAAGCCAAGTCAGTCAATTGTTGACGACTGGCCGAAGAACCTGTCGCAAAGAGCCTTGCCAAGTGTCCGTGACATCTTTCCCCGGGGGGCCGAAATCATCTGAGACGCTGCACGCCTGCAGAATACAAGGTCTCAAGCTGATATGACTCAACTCTCCGTCGGTTTCTCCGACCCTCTTTCATCTCGGTCGAAAAAAAGCCTTATGATTTGCTCCAATGGGGCATTTACCCAATACCATGCCCAACCCCTTCTTCTCTGGCCCGGTGAGCTTCTGGCCAAAGAACCCATCTGGTTGGGCTCTTCATGTACTCTCTATATTATGATACCCCTTTGTACTGTTCGTCTCCAACACACTTTTCTCTGCTCTTGGAGTTTTCCTTTCTTGCAGTATAATGGCACGTGACTTCATACGCGACTGCAAAGTCAATGCCACCAGACGACTCTACCTCCGTTCAAGATACTCATGCTGCTCCGAGCGCATTGAGTAGGAATATGAGCATCGAGGACGCACTCGTGTGCTCCGGGGTAAGAATCGGGTTGACACTGTTCCTAGCGCGGGTGAAAACGCCGCATTGGGATTTTGGGAGAGGGGCTACTTGAAGCGAAGAGAATTCCTCCGTTGACGGATCTATTGCAGACAAGTGTAAAGAGGTATAGTGAGGAAGCGGCCAGAGTCTCGCTCCTTTGAAATCCCTTTCGCGACGAATGTTCGCAGCTATCTCGACTGTAGATGTAAGGCTCTCGCTCACCACGAACGGCTGGGGCGAAGAGGATCGCCTCTGCAGGCACCACAGTATATGCATCGATCCGCTCCGGATTGACCCCTCCAGGTCCACGCTAGGGCAATCCAGCATCGCGATGCACTGCTGCGCAGCATTGGCGTCCAGCGCGGCCGAGTGGAGCTTGGCCAGGCGGTTCCCATAGAGTTTCCGAAGGTTTCCAGATGATCGGTGGAGCTCAACCGCATTTGACGTCGCTGAGTCGGAGCCCCCCACCTTTTCGCCTGAAGACCCCCGTTAGCTCTGACACCCACCTTTGACCCTTTCCCCCTCTACACCTCCCGCTTCCCGGCTTCCTGCTTCGTGCTCCCTGGATGCCTGTCTCCTGGTAGCACCCCATTGGGCGTGGAAAGAATGCCGACGGCCCGCTCGACACCTGCGCTGCTTTCGTCGACGTCATCGTTCTATTGATGCTCCGGCCTGGATGCCTGGTCACCAACGGACCGTCCATCTGAACTTCCTTCCACTCTGCGATCGATCATGCGCCGCCATGGCAGAGCCGGCGGCGGGCCGACCAAGGCCGTCTCGCCCATGTCCGATACCGTGTCCCTCATCCATTCCTTCGATTCGGTCATGAACCCGAATCGGCCCGCGCGCCCTTCGCCCTTAGCCTCCTCTCACATCAAGGCCTTGCCGCTGGAACTCGTCGACCGGCTGCGCTCCTTTCCTCTTTTCCAGGCTACCCCGGAATCCTTTCTGATCGAAGTCGGGCAGCACCTGCGCCCCCAGCTTCACGCTCCGAATGATTATATCCTGACTGAGGGCGATGATGCGAAAGCAATATATTGGCTGGTGCGGGGAGCGGTATCGGTCACGTCGCGCGATGGGGAAAGTATATATGCCGAGCTGAAACCGGGGGCCTTCTTTGGAGAAATCGGTGTGTTGATGGATCGGCCGCGCACTGCGACCATTATCGCTCGCACCCGTTGCATGCTGGTCGTGCTCACCAAGGAGGACTTTCGCAATATCTTGCCACGCTTTCCAACAGTTGAGCGCGCCATCAGAGAAGAAGCGCAGGAGCGATTGATGATCCTAGAAAAGAAAAAGAAGGAGACCTCTGCGCCGGTGGTAGACTCTCTGGACTCTCCGCCCTCGAGCCCAGTGCGAAGAGGCTCAAAGCGGCTAAGAGAAAGCTTTTCAAAGGACTTGGTTGTGGCAGAGGAGGAAGATTTTAGTATAAAATCGGCCTACAAGAAACGAAAATCGCCGAGCCCAGGACGGCGGGACCCATCTAGTGCTCTGGCGAATGGCCTGGTGAACGTTCGTCTCTTGCTTAAGGAACTCCCCCTCTTCTCTGGGTTACCTGCCGATATCCTTCACTTTCTGGGTCTCAACGCTCAACCTAGTTCGTTCCCTCCATTCACCGACATCATCCGGCAAGACACCCAGGGGCGCGAGCTCTATTTTATCGTTCGCGGCGAGGTCGAAGTTGTGACTGAAAAAAGCGACTCGACTCATAAGAAACAAGGTACTCCGAACGGCACGGGTCGTTCAGCTGTCGAGATCAAAGCTCGACTCAAACAAGGCCAATACTTCGGAGAAGTGGTCAGCCTATCGCTCGCCCCTCGGAGAACAGCAACTGTCCGCTCGGTGACATCGGTCGAGTGTCTCATGCTCAGTGGAGACGTCCTTGCGAAGTTCTGGGAGATGTGCCCGCCCGAGATCCGCGCACAAGTGGAACATACCGCGCAAGAGAGGCTTCAGGCGGCTGCTGATGGGGACGTTGTCATGACTGATGCCACAGATGAACAACCTCCCATGGGTGACTTGGACATTGATGATCGAGTCAAGATTACCTCAGCTCGAAGGAAATCAATGCCCTTACTCACATTGACCGAGACCGAGCTTGATGGTCCACACCAATCATCAAACGTTGAGGATCAGGAGCAGGTTGTGGCACGTCCATCAGACCCTGATCCTTATCTTAGTCTTGGCCTAGACAAAGTCAGACTGCGAAGTCGACGTGGCTCAGTGGCCCCACTTACTCCAGAGGAGCTTTCAGGTGAACAACAACGACCATCTGCTCCTTCAGACCCAGGCTCTGCTAGCTCGTCGAGTCTGGCCCTTCCAGGAACTGTCGGGTTGTCGCAACCACATCAAGCAACGCGCTCCATCGGCGATACCCATCATGGAATCTTCCCAGACAGCATCCTCCTGAACATTTTCCAATATTTGGAACTTCACCATCTTCTTCGTCTTCGTGCTGTGTCCTCTCACTGGTCAGAGATATTGACTAAATCAGCCGATGTGGCCCGTGATTTGAATCTGAGCATATACAATCGCAGAGTGACCGACGATGTTCTTGTGAAAATCATCTGCCCCTTTGTTGGCAATCGTGCCCGCTTTGTGAATATCAACAACTGCTTTCACATTACGGATGAGGGCTTCAATGCATTGGCCAACACCTGTGCACCCAGCTCCACGACATGGAAAATGAAGAGTGTTTGGGATGTCACGGCCTCCTCAATCCTTGATATGTCCAGCAAAGCTACCGGTTTAGAGGAAGTAGATTTGAGCAACTGTCGGAAGGTTGGAGATACACTCATGGCCCGAATCCTTGGATGGGTCGTGCCTGGTAATCAGAAGCCCACGGAAGGGAAAAGCTCCACCATCAAGCCCACCTTTCAAACTGCTGATGGCACAGTCTACGGCTGCCCGAAGCTGAAAAAGCTCACGCTCTCCTACTGCAAACATGTCACCGATCGTTCAATGCACCATATTGCATCGCACGCCGCCAGTCGCATCGAAGAGATGGACTTGACCCGTTGCACCACCATTACGGATCAAGGGTTTCAGTACTGGGGAAATGCCCGTTTTACCCACCTACGCAGACTTTGCCTAGCGGATTGCACATACTTGACAGACAATGCCATCGTGCATCTGACTAATGCCGCTAAGCAGTTGCAAGAATTGGACCTGGTAAGGAAATTCATCTGCTGTGAGATGTTTAAATTCAATTACTAATGAACATACTCAGTCCTTCTGCTGTGCCCTGTCTGATACAGCAACTGAAGTCCTTGCACTCCAGTGCTCACAGTTGAGGTATCTCAACATGTCGTTCTGCGGCTCTGCCATCTCAGACCCTTCCCTACGGAGTATTGGCCTTCACCTTCTCTCTCTACAACACTTTTCCGTGCGTGGCTGTGTTCGGGTCACTGGGGTAGGTGTTGAGGCGGTGGCTGAGGGTTGTCATCAACTTCAGTCTTTTGATGTGAGCCAGTGCAAAAACCTCATCCCCTGGCTTGAAGATGGTGGACCAGTGCGGTACCAGTCACAGATCGACTTCGAGACTGTGGCATCAAACAGGAGAAAACCCCGATGAGCAAGCTTCAAATCAGAATTTGACCGCTAGACTTCCTCCAACTTACCCTGCGCTTTGCCCCACGCCTTGGAGCTAATCTGGCAAGCCTAGTGCATTACAGGCTACAACCATATCCACCATATCACAGCCATAGTATGCACTGTTCGCGCTTCCTTCCACGTTCTGATCGATTCATATGTTCCATCTATTTCTTTTCGTCTCACCATGGACTACCGATGAAATTTTCTCATAATCTAGGAGTTCGGGCTTTCTGGAGCACTCTTCATTCGTTCATTGCCATAGATTGGTTTCAGATTCAGGATTGCGGGCTTCTGGAACTGGGATTAGGGTCACAAATTTTGTGGTTCACGGGCTGGTCGAGCATGTCAGGAGTTCAAAGACTGAAAGCATACCATTTCGTGCGGCTTGATTTGGTATTTAATTACGTTTGATGATCTTTTATTTGTCTTTTGGTGCAATTTACGAGATAATGCCGCGCTGTCTATCTTTGCCTTCTGGTTGGGCCTCCCATGTACTCTAAATCTCTTCATACTAAATGTCTATTCCACAAATATTCTGTTAGATATCCTTCCAAACCCTTCCAGAGTTGTCAATGAATTTCCTGAGGCACATCGATATATCCTGTAAAGGTACTTTGCTGACTCGACGTGAGAGGTGCCAGTCAAGCCTGGCTATTAACCCCCTCTATGAAAGAGGCACTGGTGGCTCATACAAAATGCCACATCTGCAAATTTAAACAAGTTGCATCTTTGTGTTCTTGGAGAATCTGAGAAGACTCAGGCTGATACTTTCATCGTCATAGAGAACAATCCATATTCTAACAAAGCGATTCTTTAGCACCAGCCGTTTCTCTGAGTGTCTTCAACCAAAGACTTAGTGACTGAGATATGCACTTCTTTCGCCCTAGGCCAGAACATTTTCATATATAGAATTGCCTTGTAATATGCCATGAGGTCTTCAGTACAAAAAGTCGACCGCGGATTCTGGCCAAATCACCAAGCCTTGTTGTTCACGCGAAGCAGATAGGCCTCCAGTGTTGAGTCGATAGGATCAGGACTCTCTTTTGAAGTTTCAACATCAGGAAATTCCTCTAAGTAGTCCTTGGTGTTGGACATCTCATGGAGGTGAAAGTGTTTCGAATCCTCCATTTAAAGGCACACTCCTGCCTTCTCTTCATCCACTCTGCCACCTCAACTGCAGAACTCCTTCGCAACCAAAAAGATTAAAGTACATTCTCTCCACAGTCTCTTGGGGTCAGCCCTAAATCCTCTCCAGTTCTCAACCTTTCAAGGTATCAAAGAGCTCATTCAACCTCGGCCCTGACTGTCATCAACGAAACTTCTCTGGGCTAACAATCGGATTCTTCCTGCCTCTTGCTTTCTAGAACCTTCATATGCCCATGGCTACTCCAGACATGGAAAGCTCCCATCTTCTTCAGATTGGGAGTGATGCGCAACCTCTCCCCACCACCCTCAATGAGCCTGGGGGTCCCAAGCGAAAGGCAATACCGAACGATGTGCTCCCTAGCACCGATCCGATCCAGGGGTCTGAACAGACCAACGAGACTACGCAATGCGAGCCACCCCAAAAGAAAAGCCGCCGTAGCCGTTACGAAGTGGAGCCTGACTACTCGGAGATGCAGAGGGCAAAAGCCAGGCTGCAGAACGAGAAAGAAAACAAGCGAATGAGCAACGCGTGTGATCGTTGCAAGGTATGCTTGGGCCTCTAAGCCGCACTTTTCCACTTTATTCTGTTCAATCCAGAGTCGCTGATCCCGGGTTTATAGGTGCGTAAATTGCGCTGCGACAGTCGTAAAACAGGATGCCAGCCTTGCTTCTTTGCTTCCTTGCCCTGCAACCATACCAACATGATGACGGCGGAGACACTGGCTCGAGGCGAGACTGAGAAGATGCGAGCCAGAATTGCCGATCTTGAAGGACAGGTTCAGAAGCTTCAGGAGGAAATTGAGAGGCTGCAGGGCCGTAACAACTCCTCCACCCGCCAATTCAACGAGGCAGTAAGACCATACCAGTTTCGTTTTCTTCAGCCCATGAGATTAAGGAGTTTGCTAACTTGTGGCTCGCTCATAGCTCAGTACCATCTATGCGCCTTTAGAAAACCCGGTAGGTCGTTCCCGTATCCTTTCCTAAAAGTCATGGATCGTTGTGAGCCTTTCAGATCATGCCCTGCTTCCAATTCTCCCTATGCGCTTCCTACCTCGTCGGGTTTGTTATCCTTCTTCTCTTCTTGTTTCATTTCTAATTCCATTTTTGGGGTTTCTTTCCTTAGTACTTCAAGGAGAAGGACTTTGATTTAGTGTATGGCTCTGGGGATCGCTTCAACTGCACCTGCCGTTACGGTGGTCATTGTGTGATGCATGGCATGCCTCATGGCAGCCTTTGAGTCGCCAGACGTATCGGCGTGTTTCTTACCTCAAACTAAAGAAGCCGCTTGTCGTTTTCCACTTCAAAGTGCCATGGGAATATGTTGCTTATGGGAGATTCAGAGACGTGCTTATTTTCCTCCTTCGGTGGCATGCATAGATTGACATGAACATTGGTGGCATATGGGGTCATGCTCAGATCTAAGGTATCTTTTCGTGATGGGAACGTACGTTGTTGATCAATCTTTGAATCCAGAACACATTTGTAGCCGAAGATGTAGATCGAGTAAGTATTTTCTCATGAATCAATGTAGCTCTGTTATGCACTCTGGGTATCCAAGCCTTATATAGAAAAAGAATCTCCTCATAACGCCGAAGAGCCTGGAAGTACTCAAATGTCCTTTTGGTTTCACCAAGTTGCATTCTTCCAGCAGCAACAGATACCCTTGCTCTCGCACCATTCCCTCACAGCTGTGGGTGCAACTTCTCGATCCTCTCCGACGAGACCGAGTCCCTTAACATTCAGCCACTTCGTGAAGTCCTCTAGGACGATTGGATCGTACATAAGAATCTTCTCATGCCACGTCGGGCGACTTCGACTACTTGCCGAGGATGACTGCTGGTGAATTCGGGATTGTTCACGCACTGCTTGAGTGATTTGCGTGTAGAGATCGGGCAGATTGCTGTGCTTGGGAGCGCTCGTGCTATTCTTGGAAACAGTCGTCGACACGGATTGCGGTGCCTTTGTAGAGCGTGAAGGTTTTGAGACACCTGTCTTGCGTTTCGTTGGGCTTGTGGAGACTTCCCTTGTCTGGATGTCCAAGGAAACTTCGCCAGCGGAGCTAGTAGCAGAAAAGATCTCAGTGTATCGCTGCTGTACTCGGCTGGGCGATGGTATGATCTCCTCCTCAGAATCCTGAATCTCATCAACGTCTATAAAAGAGGATGAAGAAGCACGAGCTCCGCTTGATATCTTTTGCGTGCTTTGCTTTGAGCTCGTCCTGTTTACTGGCTCTGCCGTTTTTTGAGAATCTTTTGACAGAGACAGAGCAGATGTGCCTTGCTTTGGCTTCACCTTGCCTTTGGAATGTATGCTTTGAGCTGCTATCGGTGCAGCAATATTATCGTTCTGTGGTTCTGAGGCAGCCATGCGTCTTGAAGATTTGTCCTGGGATTCAGGCTGGGCACAAACAGGCCTGCTAACGTTCCCATTCTTGGACTCCCAGCATTTTTCAAGTAGCTCGATCATCTTCTTGCGGCCTCGCACTGATTTGAAACCATAAATGGCAACTTGTTTTGATAACTCTGCATCGGTAAATCCACTATACTGTGGCCTGGAAGGCTGTTCCGAGTGTGATTGCTGATCACTTGTTGCTTCCGCTGGAATATCTTTGACTGTTTTGGTTGGCCTTGCATTGACGGGTAGTTGAGAATCGACAGCAGGTTTGAAGCTCTTCGACATTGACGCCTTTTTGTCTTTTGAAGAGCCCGATTTCCCATAGTCAAGATCAAACCAATCGTCATCCTCAAGAATTAAAGGGTTATCAGCCTTAAGGTCGTCCTGGCTTCTGGAAGCCTGAGGTCGTCCAGTGAGATCCACGGTATCTGCCGCCGTTGCTTGAACCAAAGATCCCTCTGCATCGCGAGCTGCAACACGCCAAAGGTTTCTAGTGCCGGTCAAGCGATATGGAGCTCGGGTTGGTTTCGATTCGCTCTCTTTCGATTCACAGGCCAGGCTCTCGGATGCGCGAATAGCTTGCTGCATCTCCCTCAGTGTTCCAGGTGAGTCCTCTCTTTCCAGCTGGCTACAAGTTCCAAAGACGAGATCCTGCTCATTCAAAGTCTTGGCAGCAGCTTCTGGGGATAGAACGGTAAATGGAGGATTTTCTTCTGTCGGTTTCACTTTGCGTCGTCGAGGCTTTGGCCTTACACCTTCTTCAAACGCACCATCAATTGAAGAATTGTCATCAACGGTATTCGAGGTATATTGGGCCGTCATCCGGGCCGTCAATGTTGTGAAGCGCTTCTGACTCTTTGGCTTCCTTTTCGGCTGCGCGCTCGATGATGACGAGTCTTCCTTTTGCCCATCTTTGCTGTTTAATAATGGTTGGAGCTGGGAATTGACCAACTAGAATGTGTGAGTCGTCTTTGTACCGAGAAACGAGGACGTTCTGCTGCACATACCTCAATCCGTCTTCGTTTGGTGGGACCTTCACTATCAGTGTTCGAATAAACGTCGCGAGATTCCGAAGCCGATCCAGAGTAATTGTAATCTGCTAGCAGATTACCAAATCCGCTCGTGGCAACCAATTCGTGGTTTCCAGAAACATCCGCATCATCCACGGCAATGATCTCCTTGGGGTCAGTGTCCCTCGGCGGTGTCCATTTCATCCTTCTCCTCGTCGCCCGGTCCAGTTGTAGATCTTCGTTCGGCCCTAAAGCATTCGAATTTTTTGCTCCAATTGATTCTGATGGGTTCTCGGATGAGGACTGGGAGGAAGCCGTCTTCTTTGTCTTTTTCGGCTTCTTTACTTGGAGGTCACTGCTAGGTTTGGTGACCTTGCCAGACAAAGTCATATTCCCAGCGTCCTTGCTCTTTCTTGACCGCGAGCGCTTTTGCTGGCATCCAGTCCCCTTTCTCACAATATTATCCCTGGAATGGAGAGTTCCAGGTTCTAAGTCCCCCAGAACACTAGACTTAGGCTCTGCCGTATCTTTTTCTGTCCGTTGCTGGGGCCTGCTTGGACCATCCTTCTGATTGAGACTCGGTATTTTGGTCGTTTTCGTTGTTGGCCGTTTCTTCTTCGTCGCGTCCGTCGCTTGCGGCTTGGGAAAGAACCGTGAATGCGTAGCAGGTTGGAGAAGCTTGGAAGGCGAAGGTGAAGGCGGTGGCGTCACTCGTCGTGGCGAGGCTTCAAGTAGCTTCTCAAAGTCATCAGAAGGTCGCGATGGAGTTCGAGGCCGGGGAATTGGTGAGGACGACAGGACGATGACCTCTGCAGTAGTGGTCATTGTGGACTGTGGCGAGCAGCGCGTTCGATGTGATGGGTGATAGACCCTAGGCTTGGTCGGCATGTGTAGCTTCAGGTCACTACACCAATGATTGTCGCACAGCTGACATTTCCATGCACATGAATGTTGGCTGCCGAATCGTCTCTTGTGTGTGGTGAAACTTCGAAAATTCGTGATGAGCTTCGATGCGAAGGTGACGGTTGAGACCCGCGTTTCTTGGCAAAGTTGCGGATTTTCCCTTTCGGGACGATAACAAGTTAGGCCCGGCAACGCATGGCATCTTGACTGATGGACACGACGCAGTCACCTATCAGTTTTTCAAATGCACATGGTGAAAGATCGCCCTTCCAGGTCTTAAAGCTTCCAGCGCAGGATGACTTTGCTATAGTTGTTCTTTCAAGAGTATCTTATTAAACATTAAACATCCCCCTCGACAGCTTAAGGATCATCCTAGTAGAAGAGACATATTGGAAGGGTTACTTAAGATATGTCTTTCGTCAGAAGTGATGGAATCATTTTACTAATTCTGTAATCCTGATCGAGTCTGCCAACAAATCTGACAAGATTTATGAGACCTATGGATACAATGGGTGCCCTTAGGCCGTTGTCGAAAATCACATCGAAGCTCAAATCAGACGTACAAAGTAATTTCGAGCCGGGGGCCTTCTGGCTGGGTATCTCCGCGGAATTTAATCTATGAGATAGATTTGGCGACTTTTTCCATTCACAGGGAGGCAAACTGTGTTGATGATGCGCGGGCAGCGGGCTCATGGGGAGCCCCTGCCGTAGATAATCCACACATGCGGAGGACCATTCATTGACGTTGACCCGTAAGAGCATTCCCAGCAGCGGGAGGCTTTTTTTTTGTTTTTCTAGCTTGAGACAAGCCTATCATGATCCCCGCAAAGCGATAGCCCCCAGGAGTGAGAGCTCAATTCGTCGTTTGGCGTCGCCATGTGAACCGTTAACCTGACTAGAATCCGTCTTCACACCGGGCGAAGGTAACGCTCCGAGTTTGTACGCCTTCTTGATCTTGCTGATATCGGAGATTTCGGAGAGTGTCTGGTCATCAAACGCAACGGCAGTGCCTTGGATAGAACTTTCCAGATGTGCGGCAACGGAGTCATGGGTTATCTCCGGAGTTACGGAGACTTTGACCACCAACAGGTCTTTAGTGGAGTCGGCAATGCCGAATTTGCGGAATGAATCAGCAATCTGATCCTGTTAGACAGTGTCGACGTGGTAGTGCTGGAAGGACAACTGACATTATTTGCCGGACTCAGAGAGAGGACAATTTCCGAATGCACATTGCGGGACTTGAGTCGGTCATTCATGTAATCATTGACCGCTCGGAAGATGGCTGTTATCGCATGTGTTCGCGATAGGACCTTTGAATTCTCATTAGACATTCACCTCCCCTGCCACTGCATTTTAAGAAGCTTTCTCACATACCATGCTGGCGTCAATCAAGGCATATTCGAACTGTGTGTTGCCGGCAAGCAGCTGCTGCCGCAAAAAATCCGCATTCTGGACATCACGGTACAGCGCCACGTGTACTGGAAGAGACGATGGTAGGTGAGGGAAATCAATTGTCTCTAGCTGCGCTGCCATGATCAAAGAGAAATCAAGTCCACGATCAGTGCAGAGCATGACGTATCTCAAACCCGCCGCATCTGCCGCATCTGCCCCTCGGTCACGTGTTGTTCTGGAAGATTCGGACTTAAGAGATGCCGGCATCCGGGGTGAGTAAGCCGTCTGATACGCCCAATATAAAGCTCCCCTCAACATTCTCTCTCTTGACATCATCGTCGCCATGGCTTTCTTCCTCCGGCGCCCGTTCGCCGTGTCCTCGGCTCTTCGCCAATCTCCTAAGATCTCAAACACCGCTCGCTTCATCCATAACTCCCCTTTCAAACCTGCCCAGGCGACTCAGCCGCTTGGAGCCTCGTCCTCGCTCTTCTCCAAGTCCCGCCAGACCTTCCAGAATGCATTTCGCCGGACCTACATGCAGCAGTCCTTCAACCCCACGCAGGGTGGTAGTACTACTCAGAAGCTGATCTATGGTGCTGCCATCGTCGGCGGTACTGTTTTGGCCACCAACTTCGTCTTCAACCGCGAAACCCGCGAGGATGGCGGCATGCCCGCTTTCGAACGGAGCTTCTTGAACGAGACTTTCATGCACACTGGACTGGGACTCGGTATCATCGCCATCGCCGCACGAGCTCTACACACCAATGGATGGTCTTTCCGTCTCATGGCCATGAACCCTTGGGCTGTCCTTGGTCTCGGCCTGGTCGGCAGCATTGGTTCGATGTACGGTACTTATTACACTTCTCCGGACAAGTAAGTTTCTCTCACCATCCCAGCATGCTCCAGACTTAGTCCTGACATGTGAATAGCTACGTTATGAAGTACGGCTTCTGGACCGCATTCAACCTGACTCAGGCTGCGCTCCTCTCCCCGCTGATGTTCTTTAACCCCGCTCTGCTCGCTCGGGCTGGTATCTACACCGTTGGCTTGATGGGTTCCATCGCTTTCGTCGGTGCCACTGCTAAGCAGGAGAAGTACCTATACCTCGGTGGCCCTCTTCTTGCGGGCGTGACCCTTGTCGCTCTCTCTGGTCTTGCCCCTATGGTTCTCCCTGCCACTGCTGCCCGCACCCTGATGTGGTCTGAGCGCATCTGGTTGTATGGTGGTCTGGCTGTTTTTGGTGGCTTCACTCTCTACGATGTCCAGAAGGTCCTTCACCACGCCCGTCTGGCTGAGCGCGGCTACATCAAGCGAGATGTCGTTAACGAGAGCGTCAGCCTCGAGCTGGACTTCATCAATATCTTCGTCCGCATGGTCCAGATCCTCGGCATGCGGAGCAACAACCGGAAATAAGCGAATACCCTCGGCGTTCGACATAATGGCTTCTCCTTCTCATCTACGTGACATCCTGTATTTCTAACGAACCTTCCTGTTTCCTTTGCCCCTCGGTATCATATGCTCGTCTCAATCTGAGGCACTCCACAGCCGCAAATGGGGAATCTATCTCCACTCCTTGGCTTCTTGAATATTAGAATAGTTAATTTTTCTTTTGGAATATCAATCCTCGAAGTTCCATTCGACTCGTTTGTAGATGTTATTATGCATTAGATCCTGTACGCCGCCATGGATGAGCATTCCGCAGTAAATTGAAACCTTTGTTCCCATACGTCCATTCCCATCGATATTACAAACCCCATCTCGGTCGAGATTCGGAAGGTCTGCACATTTCGAGCTTCTAGCCTTCATCAGTTTCCCCTGGATCCGAGATTGCCTGAATTTATCAACTCGGGATCGTCTTGTGGAGTGAAAGCCGCAGAAATCCCGGGAAATCCTCTCTTGAGGACGTCGAGGTCCAATCCAAGCCGAGATGCCTGTGCTGTAATGGTCTCTTTTCTGGCAACTTCGTTCTGTCTGGACTGTGTGAGAGAGAGCCTCGTCATCAGTGGCGTTGTGGTCCTCTCTTTGATTCGGGCCCAGTTGAGGCCGGCGACGTCCTGCAGGACTTTACTTCTCACAATCCCGTCCCAGACAGTTGAATTGATCTCACGATATGTGAGAAGGATCAAGGCGACAGTCGCCCAGTCACGGATACGGTTCTCTGGGAGACGCAGTTGCAGAACCTTATTGGGCCCGGAGAGATCCATTACGTGCTTGAAGAGGGGTCCAACCTTGGGCTCCTGGAGCAGGAATCCGCTATCTTGAGTTCGAACCTTCAGCTTGGTTCGCCTGGGGTCCGCAAAGCCTCTAGTTGTAGTCTTTGATTCCATGTTGTCGGTGGGTGTTGAGTTCGGCTTGAAGGTGAACAGGAGCGAGTTGTCTGCAAGACCTTCCAGGTTGACGAAGGCGCTATTGCTCTGGGTGAAGTGGATGGTGGTTTTGTGCTTAATAGCTGGCCATGGCTTTGGATCGTGCACGCTTTGTTTAATAGTCATCGTGCCGCTGAGGATGTCGAATATCACGTCAAGCTCGGTGTCTTCGTCATGAAGGGGGCGTATTTCGCCTGACTCAGTGTCGCTTAGCAACAGATTCAGGGGCTCGATTGGAACTGGCTTGGGTTCCTGGCAGCTGCAGGAGGGATCGTCACTGTGTTTCGTTTGATTTATTAGCTCGTCTGAACTTGCTCGCATCAAGATCGGATGGAACGCACCAACGTCCCGGCATCGTGGGCGAGGGCTTTCGGTACTTGACTGATGACTCGGTTGGTTTTTTCTAAGTTCTTCAAGCAGTTCTGTTGACTTCCTGCTTCTCTGCTGAGAAAGAAAGTGTTGCTCGTCCTGTGTTGCGTTGGATGTGGCACTCGTGGGAGAGCAAGAGGTGAGATATCAACTTGAATTCCGGTGCCTCTGCGATTTGAGCGATGACTACGTCCCAAACACATTCAAATCCCCAATTAATTAGCACTAAGCCTTGTCACTTCATCTGGTATCTATAATTCGACGGGGTATTCGTGGCCGGGCGTATAACCGGACCAATATCAGACCGCGGACTCGCTCCCAAGTTTCGGGCTTGGTTTAGAGACTCGGCAGCGGCGAAGCTCTTTCACTCCAAAATTCGTAAATAATTCCATCGCAATATCATGAGTGATGTACAAGCTTCTTGCTGGACCTATTTTTCTGCTACGAAAAGACGTAGTTCTCTATTTCCGACATACATTTTGATTCCCGCCATCTCCATGGCTCAACTTACTCCGGCTTTTGTTTACAAGAATTCTCTGTTTCCCTAAAGAGCTCCAATATTTTGTATTTCATGCCACGCACCTTTGGTGTAGTTTATTTCAACTTAGGAGCCCGTTTCACTAAGATTTCTTGGGTTGGAGCGTATTATAGAGTATAGGAAGCTCCCGACGTGCGGAATGACCTTTTGTGTCTCGATGAAGAATCCTTTTTTTATATCTTAAAATGTATTGTTTTGAACAGGTGATTTCTCCACTTGTGTTCCAAGAATTAACATTACACGATACTGGTGGGAAGCATGGTGAGGTATCACAGTCCTATACTGACACGGGCTTCTGCCAGGAAGAAAAGCGCATATGTTCTTTGATAATTGAATTTTTCAAATACTGGGCCCATTAGGGAAATTGTTTGCCATATATATTCAAGGATAGACAACCTCTTGTCCTCGTTGACACTACCTAGGTAGTAGTTCAGCTTCTTCCGCACTCAAGTTTCACTGAACAGATAGCCTCGAGATTCAAGGTGCATTGGTTCAAAAGGAATTCATCCATCTTTATTTTTAGCACGAGCTGAAGACGGTTTCCCTCTTCTGCTATTACGCAAAGATGTAAGCAGAGAAGAAATAGCAACTGTCTGCGTGAAGAGCCGAAAGCCCCTTTGAGAACCCCGGAAATGGACATTTATGAGCATGGTGTATAATTTGCCTCAAAATACCCATTCTGCCATCAAACCAACTCATATATAATGCATTAGTGCATCTATATATCCCATGCGAGCGGAATACTTGGGGACGGGCAGCCCTAACAAGTGCGGAGTGTAAGGAGTACACGCTAACCCAGAAAGGGGCACAACTCGAGAGAGCTTTTCCCCATCCGCCAGCAAACGTCAGACTACAATCCGCAACGCCATCGCCCGCCACCCACTCAATTCGTCACCCGCGACGTCCTCCAGATTTCCCTCCACAATCTGACTACCATGTCGAACGAAATGGAAGTTGACCCCCCGGTCGCCCAGGACGACACCGCCGAGCAATCCGGCCGCGGTTTCGAGCCTCAAACTCAGTCCGGCACTGTCGCTGTGCGCAGTATTGAGGGATGGATTGTCATCGTGTCAAACATCCACGAGGAAGCTTCAGAGGAAGATGTCACCGACCTCTTTGCTGAGTATGGCGAGATCAAGAACTTCAACTTGAACCTTGATCGGCGCACGGGTTATGTCAAGGTGCGTTGTGGTCATTTGTCGCTCTCCCTGTTGTCCCAGGCTGCAGCTGCGGAGATACTACCGCCTGTCTAGAGCTGCTTTCGAATGCTTTGTGGCTATCAAGGACATGACTGCTAACACTCTTTCTGCACTAGGGATATGCCTTGATTGAATACTCAACCCTCCCCGAAGCCACCGAGGCCATCAAGAACCTGAACGGTGCCAAGCTCCTTGATCAGACCATCCAAGTCGACTACGCTTTTGTTCGCCCCCCTCCTTCTAGCAAGGGCAAGGGCGGAGGACCCAAGGGAGGTCGTGGTGGCCGGGGTCGCAGCCGCAGTCCCAACCGCAGCCGCAGTCCTGAGGGTGATCGCAACTAAGCCTTTCATTCTTGGCAACGACGAATTCCTGCTGGGGATAGCTTATGTGGCCCGCGACTCTTGATACCTAGCTTCTCTTTTTTTTTCCGCCCTCCTCGACTGCAGCGCTTATCTCGCCTTTCATCTCTACACCCATACGACACTTGATGGACGATGAAACGGGTGTGGTTCCTTTTACCGCCGACATGATCACTCTCCATGGCTGCCACTATGGTTACACGCTAACCAATTTCGTGTGATGCCAGGCACACCCATGGGGAAGTATATGTCGGCGCCATGATACGTGGTTCCAACGGGTATGAAGACTGTTTCGGGCTATTCAAGTTTCAGTATGCTGACTTGGGCTCAGAACCGAAGAATGTCTTTTTTTAATCGGCGACATGGCTTGGAAATAAAGCCTTTTTGCCTCATGACACATGCCATTTGAAATACAGGCCGGTGTTTCAGTTCCGATCTATGATAGCAATGTGAAAATCCCCGGACTTCCGGGCGAATATCTTTCATATGATGGCCTTCTTGTAGCCACCACTCCGACCTGTAGTCTCATGATTTGTCGATTACTGAGTGTCTCAACAACTTTGGGCATCTTCAACTACATGTTTTCGAATAGTCTATTCAGGGATTTGTTGGTGGACAGCATCTCCAAGTGGCCGGTTCTGCTATGCTACTTCCACACTGTCCGTCGGGGGTAATCCTTAACAGTTAATTCTTTACTCAAGCCCTGTGCGCTTCCAGGATTCGTTAGTTATGTATCGGGTGAGTCAATCGCCTAGCCCAACTGCTCATAAATGTTGAATAGCCCATGCATGCTAAACATGATAGAGGGGACTATGATCAATTGTCAATCTGCATCGATAATAGTGCCGAGACAGTTAAGTTATTGCGGACGACTAAGGGTCTCGAGTGGAGTCTCCGCTTCACTCCAGTTCCCTTGCAGCATCACCCGACCTCCATGTGGGCACCACGTATAGCTCTCGTGATACAGATGATATGCGGTTCACCCGAGTCCTCGCTACAGCTTTTCCCGCTTGAGTGACAAATGGTGGAAAGCGTCCTGATGCCACATTCTTGGGGAATTTCGACGGCAGGTGGGCCGTGAGTGACTAAGCCCCGTCCGGTCCCCAACTTTCCCCGCATCGTGCGGTTGCGCCCTTGTCTTCGTGCTGTGCAGGTGTGAATGTGCTTGAGCACTTGAGTGCTTGACTCCGGCTGCACTGGTATCCTTATAGAAGGAGGGGTCTACGCTGGCGTTGCAGCTGGACACCCTTCTCTCCTCGATGGCGTCCCGGTCGACCTCCCTCGCCCCTGCCGGGCAGCCATGGCCTCTATATCTGCTTCTATTTTTACTCTTCCTCTCCTTTTCAGCCACGGCCAACGCGTTGGCGTTACCACCTCAGAAACCATTCGGCGAGCCTCTCCCCATCGTCGAGGGCTCCTTGGACCTCTTCAATGATGTGCGTGAGGGTGATCTCGGCGAAAACGATGCGACTAGCCTGGGGAGCCGGGCAGCGCCTGCCGAGACATTGCAGGACCTGCTCGCCGCGTTGCATGTCATGCAAGACAAATACTTCGTGCTGTGGATGGGAACATGGCCTAGCAGCATCGATTGGACTGCCGCTGTTCTGGGAACGCACGTGGTTGCAACGCTCTCGTCGTATAGCGCGCAGCCGCTCGGTGGCAACCAATCCCTCGAATTGACGCCTGTTGCGCTTGAGAACACGGTCAATTACTTCTTTAGTCACCTCACCACGTTCTACTTTGGCGAGAATGCGTTCAGTCTGCGTAACCAGGCCTACGACGACATGCTCTGGGTGGTGCTGGGATGGCTGGAGAATATCAAGTTTCAAAGCCTGCACACGGACTTGCACTACTCGTCATCGAACGCAACGGCAGTGAGTACGTGGTATGGGACTCAATTCCGGGACTCGGCGGCACACCGAGCCCGAATCTTCTACGAGCTCGCATCGGCGGGTTGGGACAAGACGCTCTGCAACGGGGGGATGATTTGGAATCCTTCCTTGGTTCCATACAAGAATGCCATCACGAACGAGCTGTTCATATCTGCGAGCATTGGGATGTACCTATACTTCCCTGGCGATCCCATTGACGCCCCATTCTTCACGGATCGAGCGCCTGGCGATGGAAAGCAATATCCGCACAACCCTGCACATTTGAATGCGGCCGTTGACGCCTACGCGTGGCTCAAGGACT
Organism: Penicillium hispanicum; assembly: GCF_028827665.1. Lineage (NCBI taxonomy): Eukaryota > Fungi > Ascomycota > Eurotiomycetes > Eurotiales > Aspergillaceae > Penicillium > Penicillium hispanicum. Next base: position 2,607,518 of record NW_026623199.1, on the reverse strand, counting down.
CCAACATGACTGGCCTCGGTGGCCTCTACGCCGACGGCTTCCACATCAGCGGCTGGCAAGGCACCTCTCACCCCGGCTCGCGGAAGTGCGACGTGCTTAACACCATGGTGTACACATACAACCAGGGCGTCATTCTCAGCGGGCTGAGAGGTCTCTGGCTGGCCACCGGCTCACAGGACTATCTACGAGATGGCCATGGGTTGATTGGCAAGGTACTACGCGCCACTGGCTGGCCAGAAACTTCTTCGAACCAATGGGCTGGGCTGGGGCGCGGCGGTGTACTGGAGGAGACGTGCGACTCGCATGCAAGCTGCTCCCAGGACGGACAGACCTTCAAGGGCATCTTCTTCCACCACATGGCGGAATTCTGTCGACCTCTCCGACCGCACGAGGAGCGATTTATCGCTGGCGAGAAACCCAAGCTGGAAGCCGACGAGGACTGGAACAGGGTCATCCAGCGCCACCTGAAACGCTGCCGTGCCTATGGGCCCTGGATAGAGCACAACGCGCGAGCTGCGCTCATGACACGCGACGACGAGGGCAAGTTCGGCATGTGGTGGGGGTTTCCCTTCCAGCAGCCCGTCGCTTCGAACGAAGCTGTGAACAGTAGCTTTCTCCCCGCGGACGCGATTGATTATCGCAACGACGGGACCGGGGTAGCTGCTTCGACCGACGGTGTCCCGCGAGATTTCAATGATCGGGGCCGAGGCCGTACGGTGGAAACCCAATCCGGCGGCATCGCCGTGCTGAGGGCTTTGTTTCAATGGCAGACTAGCGATGGCGGTGTCTTCTCATGAATCACGATCAAATTGGGCTAGGTGTGGCGATTCGGTATCATTAGCATGAGTTTACTTTGTACGAATACATCACCGGGGATTTCCATTTCTCAAGGATTCAGAGCCATTTGCCCCTCATCCTAAAACCAGTGACAGTGTGTCTCTCTCGTCGTGCGTGTGGAGTACAGCTGGCAATACATATCGCCGTGCCGTCCAAGTCTGAGACAGCAGACGCGGCTCTGGAGTACGTACCACGGATCAACCTATGTATAGACCAGTTCAACGTCAATCCCGCAGGCACGCCAAAAGCACCCGAGTAAGTGCTCCATCCTCCTTCCGAGTCTTGTATCACATACTCTACCCACTCCGCTCCCTTAGCTTCAGCCCCGTGCGCTCAGCACCGATCGACCCGGCGGAGCCAAGGACGGACGGAAGACATCCGCGCTGACCGTCGCAAAAAGAGACCGAAACCAAGGATGGGATCTCAGCACAAAGCAAAAATGCGCGATCGATGGATCTGCACGGGTGGGACGGCGACGTCCAGTGTGACGTCGGAGAGCCTCTTGGTCGGGTCTGGCATGGAGACAGGGGACACATACATACACTCGCATCGGCATCGACCGCTGAGCTGAGCTAATTGTGTCCTGTGTCTAACGCTGACGGCCGGAGAGAGAAAGCTGCGTCCGGTAGCGTGGCAAAGCCATGCCAAGTACAGACTCATGGTCCGTTCGACATCTATGTCACGACAGGAAGGCCGTACTTGTGTCTCGCAGGGCGGACCTGCAGCTGTTGCAAGCAGAAACAAAGCACGACAGGCCACGGCGACACGACCCGCAAGCAGGCGCCCGCACGCAAGAGCAGACAGAGTATGTCGATATACAAGTGGTACTCCAACACTAGTAGGACACTACGACGCGATCTATTGATGGTTCCAACGCGGGAATCCAGTCACCGAGAGAGCGAAAACACAATCTCGGACAACGTCCTCGTCCTAGCGCAGGAAAGCTCCCGACAAAGCACCGCTCGTTCCACTCCATCCTCAGTATCAAACCGAATTCCCCGAGCGACCATTGGCGGGGCAGGGATAAATGCTTCCGCGGGACCGCGAGAAAAGAAAAAAGGCAAAAAAAAAAAGAGACGGTGGCCAGTGAGACGCGGCGAAGCGATGAGCAGCATCGTGCTCCCACCACCATTGATACCCGCACCGACCTAACCATCGCGCGCCACCCGCCCGCCCCCCTCTCAGAGGCGGAGTGGGCTCGCATGGTCGACGTGACTCACTCGCCTTCTCCCCTCCATGAGGGAAGATGAAACGAGTTCGCAGCGGGGTGGGGAGGTGGGCAGAGGCGAATCAGCGGTGGTTGGCGACACATCGGCAGGGTTGCCAGACACATCGGTGGGAAATTGGCACTGGCCCTGGCCCTGTGTATACGGGATACTCATCATGATGAATCCCCGATCCCACAGTGGAGTGATTGACAAGGCGTGACGTGGATGTCTCATCAGAAATAAGCAGCGCGATGGTGGAACCACGTCGCCCCGTGTCAATTCCATTCCAGGAGGATCATTGAGGATCGCAGTAATACTGGAGTAGATGTATGGATGATCTAAGTGAAAGGGTGGCGTGAAATCGTATCGTCATTGAACTCTCGCACGAGTTGCTTCTGTGCTTCTGACATGGCATGAGAGGTCAGGTCTGAGCGGGCCCATCTGACTCGGGGATCCAGGAACGAATCCCACTGGTGCACGGCGATGCTGTCGGAAATGGGAAATGAAAAAAAAGAAAAGAACTAGAAAAAGCTCTGCAGAGCTATGATCGTTGAGAATTTTCCGATCGGTCACATTGGGTTTCCATCGCAGACGGTGGCACTGCATTCTAGTACGACCGTGCAGGTCGTACAGGCGGCTGCAGCGACGGGGAGAGATTGAGCGATGCCATCCGGTCGTCCATCTTCCTGCATCGCATGTGAGAAACCCAGCAACGTCTCCCGGCCATGCCGTCATCAGAGATTCGCCTCGTGCGGAAGTGCGCCAGTGATGGAGTGGTGTCGGCATTGATTCGAGCACTTGTTCTTTCAAGCCACGAAGGGGGATCCCGTACCTGATGTGGGAATCTATATCCGTGGATATGTCTACGAGGTAGACTACAGTACCTATGCACTACTCACAGGGACCCGCGAAGTATTGTGGTTATTCATGATATGCTTGGCCTGTGACTGATACAGAACAGAGCACAACCCACGAGGACTTGGGGTCTCCCCATCATCTCATCTCACCACCAAAGCCACCAAAGACTATACCCGCGAACGGCGCCCCGGTTACCTAGCTGGGTAGCCTAGTGGAAGCCCTTCGTCACCCGTGTCGGCACATCCACCCGCGTTCCGCAGAGAACATTCTTCTGTTCCCAAACCCAGCACGGTGGACCCCTTTGGATCCTGGGGATCGGCGTCGTGACCCTGCTTGGCTTCACCCTCCTCCCGATCCATCAAATAAACAGGGAGCCCGTCGAACCCGCGGGAATGGATCATCTGCCCAAGCGGTTACCGGGCGCGCATTGGTCCCCGGGGAGTGGGTTGAGGTCCTCCGCGCCACTGCACGCGGGAGAGGCCTCCTTCCACTCGGCGTGGCGGTTGGGTTTCAACCGCTCGCCCTAGCGGGGAGCTGCGAGGCGCGCGCTCGAGTCCTCGACGTGTACAGATGTGCCGCTTCCTCACTGTCGATCGAGAGCCGGAGGTCCGGACGGGGTACCGTGGACAGTAGACAAGCCAGTTACTGCGGTACTGAGAGCTGTATCTGCAGGTCCACGTACCCTACGCAAGGCGAGTCAGCACCAACGGTCAAAGGGAGCAACAAGCGAGGGAAAAATCGCCTCTTCCTCGGGTCGAAGGCTGCAAATAGTAGGAATCGTGGGCCGGTATCATGATGGGACTGGGGCGGTGGGATCGGCTGGTTTGTAGTTTGGAAATGGTAAAGTATTGACTATGATTGGGTCTCTTGGACGCTGCAAAATTTGATGTTGCCCATGATCCATAGTTGCCAATCCCTCCGAGCGGGATGACGCCGTTTCCACCGACGTAACTATAACTAACTTATAACTAACTGTTACCTAGAGTGAGTTATATACCGACGGGCCTCAAGGAATCACTTGGGGCGCTGCTCATCCCTTGGCTCAATCTTTTTTTCTGTTTTTCGCTGGCCCTCGGGCGCATGGTGGCCACTATACCGACGCGTGAGAATGTCCTTGCCGGGCGGAGTAGACGGGGTACAGATGGGTGAAAGGACGCTCGTCCGCGTGAAATGCTCGAAGCCAGTCACATGGCGTCATTTCCACTCGTTGCGGCTCGATCGACAATGCATAGCGGCCCCCTCCCCTGAGCGGCGGATGGAGATGGTGCTTTCCCCATGCCTATCCTCATCAAGCCCGGCAGCCAATGATGATGCCTCGCGTCTTGTCAGATCCAAAGTGACCCCCTACCTCATTGTTATGTAGGTAGGTACTGGCTTCTCCCCACCCAGGCTGCTTCCGGGGGGCCGACTGGAATGCAGTCAGCAACCCGGTTCTGGGGTCGACGTGGCGGTTACACTAGTGCTCTGGATATGGAACCCTCTTCGGTGCTTGACCGACTGTCGCGTGGTTGATATGGAGATTTAATATAACCATCCCCGTCGGGGTGGCGTGAACGACAGAGCAAAGGCGAACGGAACCACACTTAGGGAACCATTCATACTGTACTATGCCATATGGGTTCCTCAAGGCTCGGGAAAACGCATCTGCCAGTCGGTGGCGATAGAGAGGGCCCATTGGCTCCGAGGGCGGAGCTTGCCCTAGCCTAGTCGTAACCAGTTTTTGACGAAAAGTGGAAGGCGGATGGTGGAAGAGGTCAGTGGTCGCTGGTTGGTGGAAGAGTGGAGATGCACGTCGAGGCGGTGTAGCGCCAGTAGCGACGGCAAAGGCGAAAAAGGAAGGCAAGCGACAGGGGAAAAAAAAGGAAAGGGAAAGGGGGCAAGCGAGAATGACCATAATGACTGGCCAACTAACACCTAAACCGGGTTTTACCCCCCCTCGATAAGTCGAACTGGCTGTTTGCGAGTCCTTTATTATTTTTCTCCCCCCTAAAACAGGTCGACCCTCCTTTTTTCTGTTTTTCTGTTTTCCCTTTTTTTTTTTTTTTTTTTTTTTTTTTTTTTAAATTCTCTTTTACTCCCCATTCCTCCGCCGCGATATGATACACTACTACGATCCACTAGGTAATCAGCGTACCAAGTCGAGGGAGCACTTAACCCACGGTAGTATCTTCACCGAGAAAAAAAAAGAAATAAAAAAAGAGAAATGGGGAAAATCATAGGAGTCCCGTTGTCCACCATGATCAGATAGCTGTGTAGCTGTTCATCCTCAATAGATTAATATCCACATAGGCGTGCAAACCACAAACTCGTCTAGGGAGGGGCAGCCGATCACTTCAACCAAGGGAACGCTCCTCCACCTTCTGAAAAGGTACTAAGATAGTCAGTGCCAAGTGGGAGCCTGACTAAGTTCAGTAGTATATGCCGGGTACGACTCAGTACTACTGCGTACGGATCCAGAGGTACCCCGTACGCAGAATACACCCGTACGCCGCGCTAGTTCGTCGCGGGAATCGCTGCCCGTAATCTGGTACTTCGGCACGGCCATGGTGGTCGTGGTACTGTGTACTCCCCTGCGCCCCAAGCTCGGGTGTCGCCCTGTACCGCCGATACCGACTCCTCTCCTTGTCCCTTTTTTTACTTCTCTCCCTCTTTCCAACACTCCTCGACTCTCTCATCCACCATCCCGATTCTTTCGACCTTCTCTCCTGCTTGACGACGCTTCATCCCCCCCGACCGCGTTTCATCTCTTTCTCCCTCCCCCCTCCCCGTCACCCCAACGCCTTCCGCCCGAAAAGATTAACGGTCTCCATCTCAACTGGCTCCTGCGACTTCTCAACACGTCCTCTCGACGGTCCAAATTCAACGCCCGTCATCCTCCTCGTTCCGATCCTCTCCCCCTCCGACCCCGGTAGCTACCTCAAGCGTAACACAGATTTCTCGTCTGGGGTACATCGCTAGGGGTAGACCCGTGGTCGTTCACCGAACTCGTTTCCGACCCGCCAGTTTCTTCAATCCAACCACATCCCCCCTCCCTCTCTTCAGCTCGCCTTGGTCGGACTCGCACCAAGACCTCAACCACCGCCGCCACGCTGGACCTCACCAATACTCTTTTTGACTGCATCTGTTGCGAGCAACCACCCATATGGCCTCTGATACAGAGATGACTGAAGCTTCTCCTGTGGACACTCTCCCACAGCCCAACGACGGCGGCCGCATGCATATGTCATCCCTGTCCTCTTCTTCATCCATATCCGACGCCGAGACTGAACGCCGCGGCCGCTCCGAACGCCCGCGCATGGCGAGCCGCAAGCCCAGCGCGTCCATACTGGTGCCGCGAGACCACCCCGAAATCGAAATTGAAGAAGAAGAATTCCCTCCAGACGATGCCCGCGCCATGAGCCCCCGTCGCAATTCGGCCGATCTGGAACGATTGGGCAAGGAAGCCCGTCAAACTCTTCAGGAGTGAGTGCCACCCCTGGGATCTTGCTCGACAATGACCCGGCCACTAACCCCGTCCACCACAGACAAGCCAAGGCTCTCCAATCATCGCTGCAGGCCCTCGCGGAGCGTATTGACGCAGTAAAGTCAGACCATGATAAGCTGGAGAACGAGAACAAGATTTTGCAAGACTACATCGGCGGCCTCACGCGCAACATGACCAAGAGCGAAATGACCCGGAGCACGAAGGCGCGGAAAGCGCAGAAATAGCTCGACCATCCCCTGGGGGATGAGACGATGTTGCAGGACAGTCGGAGGCGTCGCTCCGCTCCTGCACACTGGAGACGAAGTTTGAACATTCATCCGAGGAGTTTTGTTCCATATTAGGGTGTTTGGAAGCCGCCGTTGCGGCCTGTTACCGATGGTTTTTGATTTCTCTTCGACCTCAGCACAATCCCCGTTCAGTCTGAGGTTTTTCCGCCTCGGAGTTGCGTCACTTTCTGTGAAGTGGAGTCCGACTTCGAACCCGCATTGCAAAAATGTCTACACGACAGTCAGAATAGGCATTACGAGGCTCTTTGGAAAAGACACAGCTGCCCCTTCGCAAATCTGGGCTATTCCAAAGGCCGGGTTGTCACTACAACATGCTCTTCCTTCACGCAGCCACGCGACCGAATCGAATGGCCACCCCCTTCCCCCCTTTCTCAGAATCGACGCCACAAACTTTGTTACTACTCCCCACCGCTTCTTCGCACCGGAATCGACCGTTGCACCAGTGTGCTTATTTGCTCACGGGGCAAGGGATTGCCAGTGACATCATCACATACCTGGGGTTCGTCCAGTTGTCCGCCACCCGAGTCTTGGCAACCTTGAAAGTCCTCGGATCCTCCACTCACAAGCCACGGTGTGTGCGACGCAATCTATACATGGCTCCAACTCGGGACGGGGATTTCTTTGCATTTTTCGATACTCTTGGGGCTCCTGTTGACACTCTTCATCTCACTTCTGTTTTCCTCCATCTCTATTTATGCGTCTACCTCCCATGGCGTTATCATTTTTTCCTTTTTGAAGTGACAACCCGCGGCGGCTCTTTGAGACCTCATGTTTTTCACCTTGTACTTTTTTTATCTTTGGATGCATAGCACCTTCGGCGTTTCCGGGACTGGGACTAGACTCGATTTGATTGAATGAACTCTTACCGGAGCCCACACAGGAAATATTTTTGTCGTCATCAGGCATTGCATGGTCACGGTCATGGTCAACGGCAAGGACGGCGTGGAAAGTGGAAAGCATCATCAGGGGTTCTCTTTTCGGAGCAGTCCATGTCCTCATATCCACGTTGTCTTATTTTTTTTCGCTTTCATCTCATCTGATCGACTCCTAGTGGGAGGCATCTCTGTATATCTTTTCCACTTTTATGCTCTCGATTTTTTTTTCCATCTCTACATGGACTTGACCACGCAGAACGACTCCTTCATTTCCTCTTCCACCATTGCCCACCCTTTTTTCTTCTCCGGTCATTTTGCACCTTGTCCCACTCACGATTTCCGTGCGGCTCTACCTCTGCTACTTGCTTCGCTCTCGTCATACCCCAGGAACATGCATGTCGCATGTCTCAAGTCCTCGCCCGTGTTCTAGATTTGGATGCGCCCGTCATACCATACATACCCCCCTCCGCTGGCTTGCATGGTCGTCACTTCCGCGATACTAAATGAATGTTCAAAAAACCACGATCCCGTTTCTGATAGCCGTAGATGAATGGCGTTCTCGAACGACTAGTTACCATACGATGCCATGATGTAGTCCAGCCCTGCTGGATATCACAACCAGAAGCGCAGTAGAGTGTCGAGGGGTCAATGCGACTGGGTTCCAACGCTCCGTCTCTGGATTGGGCGAGTCATCTACAGCAGATACGAGGATGGGCATGCAAGTCGGTTCTGTGTGTACTTGGGTGGACTCCGTGGACTACTGATGCGGCTTAGCCGCCTGGCTTTGTCTGAGACATCGAGCATAGAGGGGTCTATTCGGGGGCCGTGGACGTTCATTGTCTCTGTTTCGATGCCAGACCTGTCTCTTGGGCTCTTTCCTGGATTGTTCAGCACGGTGCATGGAAACGGCTGGAGGCTTTCTTTGGTTAATGTCTGGTCGATGTCTAGGCTTGACGATGGCTGCTGTGTGTGGGGGGGGGGGGGGGGATAGTCGAACAGCCCTGATCTCGTATCTGCCAGCGAACCTCGGATCAGTCTTCCGTTCCTGGAGGTGGGAGCGGGTAGGGATCTTTCTTTCAGCGTTGGATCTGCATAGTTCCCAATCTGTGGTTAAAGAAAGCCGGGTCGTGGATAAGTGAATTAATTGGTCTCGTGCTATGTATATCTTTAACGGCTGGCTGGCTGGTGGGGTGGCATCTACGAAACTCGCTCAGAACTACTCTATAATACATCATCTACCCTCCCTAACGACATCCCAGAGACTATGATACTTCAGAGTCAAGCTGGTTAGACATCACCAGGTAAATATACTGCAGTTGGTCTTTAAGCCACATCTAGCGAGAATCAAACGCCACATGGGACAGATACGGAAGGCAAGAAAGGCATAGACAGAGAGAAGAAAGAAAAAGCCAGATCGGGGATCGGTACGAGGCCCTCATTGTAGTCCTGATAAGGAGCTGGTTTAAAAAAAAAATCTCTGTCCGTGTGTATGTGTGCGAGGAATTTGGAGAGTGCGCGCAAAGGGGACTCTTTAAAAGGGGATAGGGAAAGGGGCAAAGAGACAAAATAACAAGGAGAAGGGACGAAACGAACAAAGAAGAGGAGCTTGAACAGGTCCATGTGCAGCAAAAAACATGCCAAAGCCAAGCAGAAGGCTTGAAGCAAAAGAGGCCCATCAGCGCACCAGAAGAAAATGGACGTCACCCTTCATCCTGAAGCCGCGAAGCCTCGGGAACCCGGAAGACGAAGATTCGAATCCATGCACGTCACAGCCTTTCTGTCCTTCCCCATATACTTGAACTCCTTTGCACTTGAAGACGCGTCGCATGAACTCTCTCTCTGTTGTCCCATCTACCCCAAGGACGCGAGTCCATCATCAAGATCTTTTTAGATTTCACCGTTTACTCAGCGGGCTTCTCACCCTCCGCAGCGGGGGCTTCCTCCTTCTTCTCGGCGGGGGCGGCACCCTCGGCGGAAGGCTCGGCCTCGGACGAGGTCCAGAGGGTCTAGAAAAGCGATTCGTTAGAATGGGGTTCATGACAAGAAAATCGGAACGAATAGGAACGCACCAGATTGTCCCGGAGGAGTTGCATGATGAGAGTGGAGTCCTTGTAGCTCTCCTCGCTCAGGGTGTCGAGCTCTGCAGTTCACGTTAGCCCCAGTTCGGATTCTCGAGAGATGCGATAGGATGTTGACTGACCAGCAATGGCATCATCAAAAGCAAGCTTGGCCAGGTGGCAGGCCTGGTCGGGGGAGTTCAGGATTTCGTAGTAGAAGACCGAGAAGTTCAGGGCCAGACCCAGGCGGATAGGGTGGGTGGGGGCAAGGTCGGTCTGGGCGATCTCGGTGGCAGCCTTGTAGGCCTCCAGGGAGGCATCGGCGGCACCCTTACGGCGGTCGCCAATGGCGAACTCGGCCAGGTAACGGTGGTAGTCACCCTTCATCTTGTGATAGAAGACCTTGGACTCGCCGCTCTCGGCGGACTTGATGAGGTGCTGGTCCAGGACCTCGAGGATGTCGTCGCAAATCTTGGCCAGCTCGGCCTCGATCTTTTGGCGGTACTCCTTGATCAAAGTGACCTGGCCCTCGTTGCCCTTGGACTCCTCCTTCTGCTCGATCGAGGTGACGATTCTCCACGACGCACGGCGGGCACCGATGACGTTCTTGTAAGCAACAGACAGGAGATTCCGCTCCTCAACGGTGAGCTCAACGTCGGCCGAGGCAACGACCTTCATGTTCTCAACCATCTCTACATCGGATTTGTCAATATCGGTGACTCTGGGAGAGATGGAATCCATGGGGGCGAACCTTCATAGCGCTCAGCCTGCTCGGCGAGCTTGGCGAGGTAGACAGCGTCTTCGTGGCCCATGGTGAAAAGTTCTAAATCAATTAAATCGTGGTCAGTCACATTGCCCGGTACAATATTCTGTGTGGCCATCAAGTTTGGAGATGAGAGTGGGAATCACGCCATCGACATCATCGCCAGCGACCGGGGAGGGGTAGACACAGCCAGGATCTACTGTCAAACGGGGGGCCACTTCAGCTGCATCCCCTTCCACACCGTCGCGGCATTCTGATCAGGTCATTTACTCTCACTGGGACGGAGATGATGACGACCATCGGCGTTGCCAACCGATCTCGTTGGACTGGCTCCCGGCTGAGGGTGTTTTGGGAGGGACATGGCATAGCGGTCGCGGAAACGGTCCCACCAGTAAACAAGGAAACGGGGATCAGGATAAAATCCGCGATCGAGAAGAGTATGCGATGTCGATAATCAGGGGATTGGAGGGAGTCTCCGCCTTGAGGAGCCTCAGATATGCCCCCCTGTCCAATGATGACCCCGTTCCGTCGTTGTGGGATTGGGGGGATGTTTGTGTGGTCGCTGGGCGGGGCACAGCAGGGAAAAGGAGGAAGTTGGGATCAAACCGAGCAGACTCACCTGGATTTCGGGAAAAGAAGGAGAAGAGAGACGGGGAATTCGATACGCAGTGGTGGATGGAGAGGGGGGAAGTGGAAGGGGAAACAGAAGTAGGGGAAGAAGAGGAGAGCGAGAGGAGGGGGGGATGGACAACACCGCCTTCAATGCGTTGGGATTTCTCCTACGCCTGACGAGCAAGAGCGCTCTCGCCCACGGCAACGGGCATCAAATGGCCATGTCAGCCGTTTCTACGGTACGATTCTGCTCGATCCTATCCTTCCTGGTCTTCATCCGGCCTTCTTTCCTGCTGGCAATCGACCTCGTCGTGCTGTCGTGCACCGCCGCCGCCGCCATCGCGCTCGTCTTCTGTGTGGTTCGGTGGGCCTTCGAGCGTCATCCCCCATCCCGCACCCGCCAATCGTCCTGGGTCCTGTTGGCGCCTCACTTGGGGGATGGCTATACGGGCGATATCCCAGGAAGCACGGCGCCTACAGCCGTTCCATGCCATTCCCTGCTTATTTCCTTCGAAACAAGCCCTAATCTCACTGCCCGCTGAGCCGCCAGTTCTCGACGCCGACTGCGCCCATCACCCGGGCAAAAGAGGTGTCACAAGCAGATCCATCACAGCCGTAGTCAGCTGTGAGAGGATAGCTAGGCCCATCCTCAGTCGTAGTCGTACCGCACCCGTCCTGCCAAAGGGTGATCTCCAGCCTGATCTCTGATCCCCAATCGAATGAGAACGCGCCGACTTATCGCAGAGATTTCCCGCTGACATAAGCTATTATCTAATGCACCCCGGAATCCCCGACGGTCACCTGATGCGGTCTTGGCGTGTCGTCATGCCATGTCTGTGTCAGCCGGTTGTGTCTCCCGCGGTCTTTGCTTCCCATCTTCCACTCTCTGTTTCTCTTCTCTGCAACAGACTACTGACTGTCATTCTCGCCCATCATGCTTCGTCAATCCATTATCCGACCTGCTGCTACGGTCAACCGTGCCCTCCTCCAGCGTTCCTTCTCTGCTGCCGTGCCTCGTATGGGTGAAGGCGATACTGGAGCCCCCCGCCCCAGTGCCGGCGGTACTTCTGGGTATGTGACTCGCTGTCTCACTTGCATTCATTTATATGCCTTGCCCGTGAGAAGTGTGCCCGCTGTAGCGGCGATAGCATAGCTTTCTCTGCGGTGCCGCAGCTGTATGACATCACTCAATGCTGACTTGATTGCGTGGTGGCAGTGACGCCTTCACCAAGCGTGAGGCAGCACAGGAGGCCCTCTACATCCGGGAAAAGGAGCTCGAGAAGTAAGTAATGCAAGCTTGACTATGGGAATTGCGCAAACTGACCTCGGTTTCCATGAACAGGCTCGCCAAGCTCAAGCAGAAGATCGGCGATCAGCGCAAGCACCTCGACGAGCTTGAGAACCACATGTACGTTTTGCCCTGGCCCATAGCAATATTCCAGATGGCCTGTCCCATATGACACTGCACTCTTGTGGATAGTAGCGCTGATTCTCTGCAGTAACAACTTGACCAAGGAGTCCCAGCGGTAAAGCTCGGGCTGATAGTTGCGCATCTGTCTCGTTCCAACGACCTCGAATTGCTGTATCATTATCCTCTCCTCTCCCGTTAGCCTGTTCTTGATTTGGCAAGACTTCTATTGCATGCGGCATGTTGAAAAGGCAGGCGGTCATAGCATATTAGAAGTTGATATACCTCAAACTTTTGCTATGGTGTCCTATACTCTGTAAACTCCAAGGCTGGGAATTTGGTGTCTGGCATTGGCATCGTCTTGTGCGAAAGCTTGACGCTATTCACGATCACCTAGTTATTCGTCCCCCATTGTCTCAAAACTGTTGTAGCTCCGTCGGCGATTTCATCTCTTCATATCTCGCAGCTCCCTGCACCAGGAGTCCCGGATTCCAAACATTGAAAACGACCAAGGAGATGAACATCATCACACCATCTAGAGCAATCGCAAACCGCTCGTGCGTAAATAAATACCCTCGCCACCCTTGGATCAACTCCATCGATCGATACACCCCCCGAATAACCATGCAAGTGACAGACAGCATCGTCGCTGCGAACAGCCGCATCAGGTACGGGTTACCCCAGATGGTATGTCTCGCCCGTAGAATCACCACCTCCAATAATGTCGCAAAGACACAAGTTGAAACGAGCTGCCAGACTACCCCTGCTACCATAGTATACGTCCCAGGCCTCGTATCAGCGTCCTCAGCCATAGACGAGGCTGCTAGACCGCCTCCAATGGCCTGAAGAGACCCCGAGAAGAAGTCAACTATCATAAAGATGATGAGATATAGCCGTGGACGGAGCGGGGACTTGTCCCGGCCAATAATGGGGATCACGAGTGTCAGAATACCGTATATACCGGCGGTAGTGAAAGCAGGTGCTGTCGAGAGAGTCAGCGCTGTAGCGTGTATATTTCAGCGCTGGAGAGCATTACCCATAATCAATGCAGCCAATTGCATTTCCATGAGCCGACCCGAATACGGACATGGATATGCTGCGAGTCGGGCAATCCACCCTGCTAGTTCTCCAAATGCGCCTATACAAAACGCAGCTCCCAGCCAGAACCTTCTGTGAAGAGTGGTCTGCCAGGCGTGGAGGCACAAGGTGCCTAGGAATATGGCCGTGAAGATGATACCTGCGACCAAGGAGGGACGATAGCCGAAGCCATTTGGAATAGAGGACTGATATGATGTGCAAATATGAGAATTCGTAAGCTTGGCCTCTGACATTATCGAGTACGATGTCGTTTGTTTCGAACTAAACAGAGGGGATGAGTATGGGGAGCAATGCTTGGGCTTCGTCAGAATGAGCTGGGAAATGTAGATAGAAATCAACGGCTTCAGAGGATAGGAGAAATGGTTATAGATATACGACCGCATTTCTTAGTCTGTTGAGGCCTTCCTTGATCCTTGACTACGGAATATGTTTGGGATGTCCAATTTGGACAGCAAAGCTAGCCAATAGAAGCGTGAGCTTGAAGACGGATACGGAGGCGTTAAAGGACCTCTACTCCGTATCCGTAGACCGAAGTCCGTACTTCCTGATTGGCCGTTTTACCGGGGCTTAGCGCATCTGACTCGAAACTTTCTACATCGTTAACTAGTTAACTAATTAAGGCTCACGGAATTGACGTCGACTCTATTGGAGATAACTAACGGTTTACGCCTAACGGATATATGGGAATTTCCCCGTGTTACACGCAAATGAGCCTTGGCATAGCTCGAGTCAGGATTTTTTTTTTGAAACCCCGTCGCCCGTCGAGCGAAGACAAGAAATTAGAAACGGGCTGGCCCCAATCCCTATCATTCTCAGAATTAAGCCCTTTTAGCATGAGTCGATGCCAGCCAAGCTCAACCAAGCTAAAGATGTACAGAAACAGGAGGTTGGCCTCCCATTCAGCCGAGTGTTCAGCAAAGCACAGCCGCAGAAGAAGGCAAGGACAAGGGAAGTACACTTTCAGCTAAGAAATATTCTTTCCCATTGAGTAACGTTGTAGTTTGAATTTCCCGCGATTAAGGTCGTAAAGGTCCCGTCCATCAATCCCCACTACCGCCGTCCCATAAACGAACGGTAGAAATCGTCGGCAGCATTGCCTCCGCCCATGCCCATGCCCATGCCCGGACTGCCATACCCATACCCGAGGCGAGAAGAAATAGACTGGCCGGCTTTTTGGGCGGCAGCAACCTTGGATTGGAGCTCGGACGTGCCCTGGTCGATGACTTGCAGTTGGGACAGGTGTGAATTGAGGATGCGGACAATCTGCGAGATCTACAGAAATCATGAGCATCTTGGTCAAACGCTGGCTAGGAGGAGCCGCCTGGACAAGACTTACCGGCTCATCGGCCCGATTGGTCTTGCTCAGCGTTGCTGAGGCACTGTTCACTTCCTCGATCATGCTGGTCAGATCCTTGCCCATCTCATCCAAGCGCTCAGAGAGCTTTTCAGCCAGTTTGTACCTATATTAGAAGTGTGAGCACATGGATGGAAACTCAGGTGAGACTGAGTCAATACTAACGTTCTCTCGCGCTCTTGGTCCGGTCCTTGAAGAGCTTCGCCAGGACCCACCTGCTTCGCCACCATCTCGTCTACTTCCCTTTCATACCGATCCAGCCAAGAGCTCAATTCCTCCTGCTGACCCTCGACCGACGACAATTGACGTTCGACCTCCTGAGTAGCCCGCTCGGCATCCACAGTACTGCCATACAACTTCTGGACCTTGGTTCCATTCTCCACTAGCATACGATCCCACTCAGAGACCTTTTCTGCCTGCTCACGAAAGTCCTTTTGGTATTTGGTAAGATCTGTCGCCCACCGGGTGATAATCTCGTCCATTGTTTTGTTCTTCAGCCGCGATTGAGCTGGGGGAGCAGGGCCAGTTGTCGATTGTCCAAGAGTAGTGCTAGCTCCAGTGGTACCCCCGGTAGCCGTGGTCGTAGAGGTGGGGGCCGTAGTCGCAGTGGTCGACTTGCCATCACCAGTCGCAGTGGTGGTAGCGGGCTGAGTGCTAAAGAGACTTTTTGTGGCAGCGGCAGGCTGTGTGGTAGATGTGGAAGCTGGAGCAGCGGTAGTGGCCGTAGTCCCCGGAGTCGACGCTGCAGTAGACTTGGGGGCGCCACCCAGGCCCGAGAACAACGACGTTCCAGCAGGAGCTGCCGCTGGGGTAGAAGATGGGGTAGCCGAGGATGCAGCACCTCCAAGCGAGGGGAAAATGGACTTCTGAGGTGCGGTGGTAGATGTTACAGAAGTTCCCAAGGAGGGCTGGGATGCGGCGGTGGTTGCAGATGCAGTGGATGGGCCACCAAGAGAGAATACTGGCTTCGACGCAGAATCTCCCCCCGCGCTAGGCATCTTGAAAAGGGATGAAGCTTGTGTACCTTGCGTAGGAGCAGTGGCGGGAGCTGCGGCCCCGAATAGTGGCTTGGAGGTGCTCTCCGCAGTCGTAGTCGGGGTCGTATCGGCTGGCTTGGCTGCATTGCCAAATATACTGGCACTGGGGGAAGGAGCGGCCGGTGCTGCTCCGAAAATAGGTTTAGTAGCGCTGGCTCCAGACCCAGCACCAAATAGGCCGCCCGATGTCTGCGGTTGCGAGGTAGTTGGAGTGGCAGAGGACGGAGCTGTAGTGGAGGGAGTAGTAGAAGGACCACCATTCAATCCTCCTCCAAACAAATTGGGGGACTTAGATCCTGGTGGAGGACCAGCAGGAGTGGTAGAAGTATTGCCAAACAAAGAACCTCCAGACGGGGCGGGAGTGGCTGACGAGCCTGCGTTTCCGAATAGACTACCTCCTGTCTTGGAAAGACCTCCTGCACCTCCAAATAGTGAGCCGCCACCACCCTGGCCTGGTGTAGTCGACTCTGTAGTCTTCCCTGGGGTCTGAGTGTTGCCAAACAGAGGGGTGGTTTGTTGAGTGCCGCCGGACTGTGCTTGACCACCGAAAGTAAAGCCGGTGCTGCCGCTGCTGGGACCAGCGGCATTGTTGGTATTGCCAAAAATCGAGGGACCCTGCGTACCCGCAGAGCTCGTGCCAAATAGCGAGGGTGTCGTACTGCCACTCGTGGACGAAGCTCCAACATTTCCGAACAGCCCACTGCCTGACCCGGAGTTTGAACTGTTCTGGTTAGAGCCGAAGGTACTGCCTGCTGTGCCGAAAAGATTGCCGCTAGAAGCTCCACTCGAAGCTGGAGTTCCAAAAGAGAACGACATGTTGGTGATGATGTGTTGTCGCGGTCAAGGAAACCTGCGAACTTGGGCGAAAAAGTGAAGGAAGAAAACGGCCAGCGACCGACGCCAAGTCAGGGAAATCCTGCTGAGCAGTTCACAGGATTCAAACGGTCGACGCGATCGTAACGAAGGGAACAGAATTGCACTCGAAGACTGCGACGTGAAGGGCACGAGGCAGAGGTGAAGCTTGGAATAATAATCGGCAGGAGTTTGAGTTAACGCGCTTTTTGATGCCTGATTTTTATGCCTGCGAAATCAGGCATAACGACTGGCCCCGTTGATGCCTGAGGCTTGCGGGTTCTGGACTCGAGTCGATCCCAGGGAACAACGTCGTCACTCTACACAACTACTTGCATGACATTATTCCCGTTTCCTCATCGTTCCCCCGTTCTCTCATGTTAAATCCCTGATTTTACACCCAATT
Source organism: Penicillium hispanicum (assembly GCF_028827665.1). Lineage (NCBI taxonomy): Eukaryota > Fungi > Ascomycota > Eurotiomycetes > Eurotiales > Aspergillaceae > Penicillium > Penicillium hispanicum. Next base: position 2,590,382 of record NW_026623199.1, on the reverse strand, counting down.
ATGCCGGAGGTGTTGCCCGATTCGTCCACGTATCTGAAACCCCCCAGCAAGACCACCGAGATGGAAGACCCAGGAGCTGAAGACAGTGGTATGAGTTTCTTTTAGCCCCTAAGAGCCGCTGGACCAAAGCCTAACTAAGGTCTACTGCTTCTATAGTGTCGAATAGCGATGAAGAACACTTCTCCGACGCTAGTGAAGGCCACGCACAGTCAAATTCGAGTCCACAATCCGGCAACACTTTCTCTGTCCCGCACACTCGAGTAGAGCGGGTGGACAGCACCGCTCAGCATGGCGAAATACCAGGCACTGAGGCGTATGAAAAGAGGGAACGGGATGCAGTTCCTGACGAAATCGCAGTCGTTTCTGAAGGTGCACACAATGATCCTTTGCCGGCGGGGTCGCAGGATCGACCCTTGACCCCCGGCGGCTCACCAATCCCACAAACAATGGTTGAGAAGGTCGATCCGGAGTTGCCCAGCCATGGTGAGGTTCCAGGCACTGAAGCATACGCGAAGCGGCAAGCAGATGCTGTGCCCGACATGGTGAGGAAGGCATCTGATTCCGAGAAAACACAACCCTCGCCAGGCGTCGTCTCCCAAAACACCAGCTCCTCCGAACAATCAATCCCTGAAACACGGGTTACTCGAGTAGACACGCTTCCTGTCGAAGAAGAGGTAGCATCGCGACCACTAGCCCATCGAGGATCACTCAGCGATGCACAGCCCGATTCCGTGGAGACAATACCCGAAACCTCGATGTCGGAACTATCACCCCTCCCAGCTCAAGCTCAACAGGAGTTCATTTCGCAAGGTGGCACATGTGAAGAAAAAGAGGGGGACCACAATCATGGCGCCGCAGATGATTTTGACGAATTTGTTGAAGAGCAAGATGAGATGGGAGACGATGATTTTGGAGATTTTGATGACGGCTTCCAAGAGCCAGATGTGGAGGTTGAAGGTACACCCACGGGAGAGAGCGTCAGTCCTCAACAGCTTCACGCTCCTCCCTCAGTTGTAAGTACACAAAAGAACCATGTGGATGGGACTATCACTTACACTCATGTATCCAGCCTCCTTTGACCGACTTCGATGTCTTCAAATCTACCTCTGAACTCCTCAGTGCTCTCCAGGGCACCCTTGACAATCTCCTTCCCGCCTCGCAAGACCTCAAGTCTTTTCCACCCGTCGAGCCTATCCCTGACTCCGCTGCAGTCTTTAGCACGGAGCGTTCTCTTTCCCTATGGTCCCAGCTGGTCGCACCGCCACCTCTCCAACCACAAAACTGGGTCAAGTCCCGCATCCGCCGTCTTTTCCTTGTATCATTAGGTGTTCCCGTCGATCTCGACGAGATTTTACCAGCATCAAAACAGAAGAAGCTTGTGCTTCCCTCCATCGACCTCGACGGCTCTGGCACAGCCACAGCTGGTCGATCTCGCAGCCATGGCCGCCGAGACGGTGAGCCTTCAAATGATGCCGAAAATGCAGCCACGTCAGGGCAGGCCCCTACTCGCTCGAAAACCACCCGCCGTGGCGCACCCCCGCAGCCAGAACTAGATCTCTCTTCCGTCCGCCGCTTGTGTGCGACCACAGATGCCGCGCTGAGTGGCTTAACTGATTCAGAGCTGAAGATGCATATCCAAGAGCTGGAGCAGATCACTCTGCGCGCCAGTGCCGTTTTGGAGTACTGGCTCAAACGGCGGGATGGCTTGGTCGGCGAGAAGGAGGCTTTCGAGGGTGTCATTGAAAACCTTGTCAGCCATGTCCGGCGTGTTCGGAAATGAACTCTGCCAGTCATGTTCCATAAACTAAATATGTATAATTTAATGTTGAATGAGGCATCCTCACTGGATGAGTCACAGCTCTGGTCGGGTGCCCTGGGCTAATACCTGCCAGTTAATGGATGATCACACGTGAAATAGAGGTTGAAAGATTGGCTTTGGCAAGATCAAGGGCCAAGTCCTTCATGCGAAGATAAAAAGTCAAGACATGGTCATCATTTTATTGGGTCGAATTCAGTTGAAACAATGTGCTTCCCATTGATGAATTCTAAGCGTTTTCACAAACACCCGCCAAAATACAAAGAGTATGTTCATCTTGAGCATCAATCCAGATGTCATGTACACCGACTTCTGTTGATACGAAACGGTAAAATATGGACAAAGACGGGAACAAAGAGTAATGGCCTAAAGCCATTCCAAGCACGAACACCTGCTTCTAGCAGAACAAGAGGGTATCTTTGGATCAAATACACGCCATGCAAACTGGAAGCAAAACAGAAAGGAAAAACCTGAGATGTCAGCAGAACAAGTCTGACGTCCTATGCTGGCAACAGTGGAAGTTCAAAGTGGGTAACAGCTTTTTGATGCAGATATCTGGCCTTGAAAAAAAGTCACAAACGTCCAGGCAGATCCTTGCGAAAACAGTTAGTCTATCTCAATGACCATCGGCTCATTTGTCGAGGAATTCCTAGGGGAATTGCCATTCCTAGCTCGGGAAGCGTTGGCAGTTGTGCTAACGTCCGTCATGCTATCTGCTTTGCGCTTTGCCGAATTCGAGATGAGATAGGGTCTCTCGCTGCTTGTTGACTCGTCAACGGTCGTCTTCACGGTCCAGGTCCCGTCTGCGCAAATCTGGATTGCCTGGGCACCCTCTAGCCGGTTTGAGCGCATGAGCTCTGCGCGAACCTCTTGGAGGAAACAATCCACAACGAGGTTCATTGGTCGAGCGTCGGCATTGCAGATTGGGCAGCGCCAATTATCATTCATGGGAGTGGAACCAGACTCAGACTTTCGGGTCTTGATGAAGGTGTCGAGGTCGAAGCATTCCTGGTGGTTGCAATGGATGGAACGCGCGGGGACTTGGAAGATCTGTGCCGTGAAGGGGTCGATGAGGCTCACAGTCAGGCTGTCGGTGACGACTGCCAGATCGTCGTCATTGGCTTTCGGGTTGAGACGCTGCTGGATATTTGTACGGAAAACATCTGCAGGCAGCCTCCCCACATGGCCTGAAGCGCAGGTAAAGTCGACGGTCTCCATATTTTCAATCCCAAAAGCGTACTGCATGTCCTTGCACTCGTCAGGTCCGAGAAGCAGATGAATGCTCAACTTATTGGCACCGGGTCGTAGGTGTCTTGTAATGTCCAGAGGAAGATCTTTACCATTATGAACCTTTCGACGCACTTGCAACTCAGTGTCATTGACAAATAAGTAGAACACGCTTGGCCAGGTGGTTGGTGCAGTCGGCCACAGCTGCTCCTTCTTTTGCTTCTCAGAACCCCGCAGTGCGATGGATCGCAGACGAAGCGACCGACAACCTGTCTGGTAGCAAATAGTTGGACGGCTTCCTGTTTTGGTTTCTTGAAAAAGCGGGAACCTCTTCCAGTCATCCGGCGTTACGGCGAAATCCCAGGTGTAGCTAAATGTAGCCGGGTCGACGATATGAGGCTCTAGCGTGAAGCCGCCGAGATAATGGAACAACTCAGTCTCCAGCATTTCGCCGCTCGGGGGTCGTTGCACCAGCTTTTTTATCGGCTCGCGAAGATCAGCTTGGTGTATTCCAAGCCGCATGGGATTTGGATTTACTGTTTGCGGTGCTCTGTAGCCAGGAGGCGGGAAGAACTGCGGAGTGTATTGGGACTGAGGAGTGTGGGTTTGAGATTGAGACATTCGTGCGGTTGGTAAGTTGCCCTGTCCGACCAACGCCGCTTGTGGACCTCCAACTGGATGAAGAGAGGGCATTGGAACAGGAGGTCTGGATGGTCGGACGCCATTCTGCTGCGGTGCCTGACTGGGAAGAGTGGAGACAGGACGTGAAGCCACCGATGGGGAGTTGCTTTGAGAAGCAACTGGATAGATCGGCGATTGCGGAGTCCGATGGGTCCGGTTAGAGTAAACGGGCATCTGCCGGATGAAACCTGAATATATCTGGCTTGGGTGAGAAGCTGGTTGCATCGAGGTCGGAACCATCTGTCGGAATTGGTTCAATTGCCATGTTGGCTGGTGCCCCGGTGCCGTCAGCGGGGATGGATCTGGCGGTATGTGTTGTGAAGGATACTGATAGGGAACATGTTCCGGGTGTTGGGACATTTGGGAGGCACACGGATGGCAGTGTAAAGTGTTGGCAGGCAGCCCAAGAGGCGATCCCGCAGAAACCGGGCAATTTAGATGAGCGGCTGTTGAGGAATTCATCACACGAGGGGAGCTTCCGGAAGGGTGTAGTAGGGTATTCACTCGTAGAGCAGGTTGGGTGACCAGAGGCACGGCCTGGGGCTGTGATCCTGAGGGCGCAAAAGACATCGGTCCGGAAGAGGGTTGCAGGCCAGGCTCAGGCTCCCGCGAGGTCGGTTGGAGTGCTCTCATCGGAATCTTGAGGTATTCACGGATCACGATTCGGGAAACACGCTCGTCCAAGCCTTGGAAGGTGGCAGACAGATCGTCCCGGAATAGCATATTCAGTTTCGGGAGATGACACTCGTCATACAGTGATCGACACATGGATGCAAAGATCACGCCCATAATTACCGGGGACCTCACTTTAAAAACTCGAAACAGCTCCTTGACCAGAGGTGGATAACGACGACTGCGGACGCGCTTGTAGATCTCGCTTTGGATGCTCGCAAACCGACTCGCGAGGAGTGAGAGAAATTGGGCCAGCTCCTTAATTTTCACAGAATACCAGAGCTCCTGCGTCAGGTCTTCTGACTTCGCAGGAAATTGAGCCAATTGCAAAAGGAACATTTTGGAAATACCATCATTACTCTCCAGCAGTTCTTCCATCTTCTCCAGCCCTGATTGACAATTCGACTCGCGAAGCAATGGATATTCCAACAGGATCTGGTTATCAATTGATAGTCGACAGTACACCTGATGAAGGACCAAATAGAAAAGATCCTGAGAATGGCATGCATCGCGCAAGAGTGAGATCCGAGGCTCAGCAATTAAAGACGACCCTCCCATTGCAGGTTTGAGAGCATCGCAACTCGCCTTCCATTGCGCCCACCTCTCTTCCGTGGGCAGCATTACATTGGGTGACTGGAGTCGAGAACCAACTGGGAGGAGCGGGGGTATGCTTTCTTGTGCACTCGAACGCACGATTGTTGTGTCCGAAGGACTCCGCGCAGGGACTTGGGTGGCCCCTGATCGACTTGACGGGCGCGAGACTGCGACATCACCGGTGTCAGCGTCTGTCTCAGTGGCAGGCCCGGTTGGAGGGCCCGGTGGTAGTCGCGAAGCAGTGGCCGCAGCCTCATTGGTCGTGACAACAGCAGGACCGGTCATAGGACGGTGTTCGATAACGGGGCTCGGATGAGAGCCTGCGCTCAGGACGGGGGAAGGAAGGGCGGTCGTTGGAGGATCGGTTTTGTTGGACGTGGCCGCGTCGCTCGCAGGAACCGACGCGTTGGTGGACTGGTGCAAGTTTCCCCCGGGTGTGACGGGGGACATCGGTGGTGGTGGAGCGGTCGGCGTAGCTTGATCATGGCGAAGCGAGGAGGTTGACAGGGACATGTCATCCCCATCGGATTGCATCGCAATGGGGAGTTGAGCGGGTTTGGGGACAGACATCCAGTTCCGTCGCACGCGGCCCAAGAAAAGCGTGGCGGTGGAGTTGCAGTCCTCGATATGATCGCCCCGCCGTGGTCTATAGGCTCTGGGAGAGACCATGGCGTCGCGCAGAGGGAGTACAGAGTACAGAGCACAGAACACAGCCGGGACCAGAGAAATCCCCGTCAGGGATTCACCGAGTTCTTGCGATTCTGAAACAACAGACAAGGGGACTTGGTATTTAGGGAAGAAGAAGGGAAGAGAAGCGATGTTTGCTCTCAAAGAAAGGTTCCGCCACAAAGAAACCACCGGCTTCAACACGAGAGTCCAAGGGGTGCACGATCGGGTGCACACTAGGGAAGGCAGTGGTTCTCCTGCTTTTGAGCTGATCCAAGCAGGATATAAGGAGATATCTAGATTGTTCAGTTGCTAAGGATGTTCCTGGTGGGAGAGACTACGCCTGTACTTTTGACGATGTGATTGTGGTACTTCGTTGGCGCGCGCGTAGATGGTGACGCATGTATATACTAACTATAAAAGGATCACCTACCGAAACTCATCGATCGCCGGTGACGAGGCACATACATGTATGGTGTAGCTAGTAACTGTATAGGCTAGATTGGTAGAATCGTCATCACCAAGTCGGACGAGTCGACCTGTTGAGTCTGCATTGGGTACTTCGTGGTCTGTACCGTTCGGGCCTCAAGAATGACCGGATTCATCTGAATGGTCGAGTTCGAGACTTTGCATTTTTCTCCCGTGTGCATCCGCCCTTATCTTCTGCACTTCACTCGCTTTCTCCCACCTACTTGCTCCTACTTGCTCCTACTTGCTCTCTATACTCGTCCCACCTTCAGCCGCGCGACTTTGCAATTCCTCATCCGCTCGAGCTACCGTGGTTTGCCCAGGCCAGAACTCTCTTGCCGCACACGTCACTCACGACCCGATCATTCGTTTTTTTTTCCTTCTCGAACGCCTCGATTATCTTCTTCCCCCCTTTTTTCCTCTCCCTCCGTCGGTCTTTCCTCTCGTCTTTTCTGTGTGTGTTGTGGTGGACCACGTCATTCCACACTAGATTCTCGGAATCTCTCCATCGGCGCCTGGATCTGATTTCTGTGTCCCTGTGGCATGGGAGATCTCACCTGCCACGCTCAGTATTGGAGATCGACCTGGCGCACCGACACCTGCCCAGTTGATGTACTCGGCGCGTGCGCGCGAAAGACAAGCTCCAGTCTGGTTCGAGGTTAGTGCTTCTCTCGACCCCGCGAGCTAGTGACCTAAGCCCTGGCCTGACCGGCGCACTAGATTCCTCTCTGCATTCTCTCCCCTTTCCACCGAGTTCACATTACTCTCTTCTCGAGATTCCATCGGCCGGTTGATCTCTGTTGCTCCCTCTCGAAAGGGCTGCCGGCCCTGATGTCCTGCGACTGACTGCCCCCCCCCAAACAAAAAACCAATCCTCGCCTCGGCTCATTCCCTCTCAACTTGCGCGATCGGAGGAACTGGGTTCCAATCAAAATCCCCTTTGCGAAAATGGCCGACATCTCGCAGTTACTGCCTGCGCCACCCAAGCATGCTCGGCCTGGGGACTATCTTGTCGTTGTCCGTAAGTGATACCCTGTGCGACGCTCGCGCGCCCCCCTCTGCTTTGTTGGAATTAGAATGCGCGCCTAACCCAACATAGATGGCCATGTCGGGCAAGGTGAAGACGAATTGCAAATGAAGCCCGGCGATCTAATTTATCTGATGGAGCTGGACGAAGAGTTTGGAGATGGGTGGTGGCTTGGACAACATTTAGGCACGGCCTTACAGGGTCTCTTCCCAGCAGGTAATGCGCACCCGATTGGAAAGTTGGCTTTTCCACGGCCGGGACTGATCCACCTTGCAGGCTTCACCAGAAAGGCCGAAGGCCGCGAATACCTGAAGGCGCTTCAACCCTCGCCCGAAGGGGTGATTGCGACCGAGACCGAGTCGCCTGCGCAGATGGAGCCGACCACGCCCGTCGACTCCTCTTTTACCACGGTGGGCAGCGAGCAGACAACGCCCCAGGCCTCGCGCCACACTAGTACATCCGATGTTCATTCACCCATGGACTCTCCCAAACAACAGAGATCCGCCTCGTCTCCGCTGCCGCATCCAAGTCTAGCGGCCGATATCCAGCAGACATTTCGCAAGTCCATCGACAGTCACACAAATGGCGAAGAAAGTCCCGTGATGAACGAGACCTTGAGTGTCATCGACGAACACATTACCGATATGAACACCCCTCGTCATAGCATCTCGACCCAGGAAGGAAAACCCATCACTGACTCCGGCAGCGAGTACAGCAGCCACATCAGCCACATCAGCCACCGGTTTTCCTACATCAATGGACAAGAGACAGATGAAGAAGAAAGTAATCCGCTGACTGAACAGCAAGTGCGAAAATGGGACCAGACCCAGACTGCAAAACATCTGCGCAGCCTCGGTATCGACTCCAGCCACTGTAATATTTTCGAAGAGCAGGAGATCACGGGCGACGTGCTCATTGACATGGACCAAGATTTCATCTTCATGAAGGAGTTCGACTTTGGTGTTATGGGAAAGCGTCTCAAGACGTGGCACAAAGTCAAGGCATTCCAGGAGGAAGTGAAGGGCATCCAACAAAACCAACAGCAACCGCAGCTACCAAGCGGCTCTACTTCTGGATTCTCCGGCCAGACTGAAGAACGATCACTGTCTCGTGCCGGGCATACTGGTTCTTTCTTGCCCCGTATTCCCACCGTGTCAGAGAAGACTGGTTCGGGCTATACACCCCGGGTCTCTGCTATGCCCGGGCAACATCCAAGACTCGCCAGCAATGGCAGCTCTCCCATGACACCGCAGACTCCGTCATTCGGTCCCGACTCTCCTAGACGAGTTTCTGCTGCTTCGATTCGTGATCTCAATCATACACGACGTCATTCCTCCATCGATGCCACTTATCGTGGAATTCCCGATTCATCTTTGAATGGCTACCACCAGAAGAAACCGTCCTTCGACCGAGCCTGGACTCTGAACAATGGATCTCAGGCCCTTCCAGTCCGCCCTGGTACCTCGGTAGGCACCGCAGATGGCATTCGAGCGACCCGCGGGCCCCAGGCCATTGGGTCGGAGCCTAACACCCCCGATCATTTCGATGATCTGGATCGAGGCTATTTCTCTGGGACTGAGGTCGACTCACGTCGCACTCGACGCGTTCTGCAGAAACGGACGTCGACTGGTGGCAGCATCAGCCATTCTCGAAATTCGAGCTACGCAGAAGATCCGTATAGGGTCAAGTCAGGCCGCAAACGCCAGTCTCGGATCAGCAGTCTCGACTCCATTCGTGACGCGGATAGACACGTTTCAACTGCCGCCCAAACCTACCACGGGACACCGCCGAAGAGTCGATTGCGGAGCCTGAGCACACGCGTGTCAGAAAGAAGCGGTCATAATTCGCAGTCATCGAATTCTGACGGGAAGCCTGGTTTCTTTGCAAGCCTGGGTCCTCTTATAAAGAAGGGCGATCCGGAGCACAATACGCGCTCATCTGCCTTGAACTTCCCCCCATTGAGAAATGTTGGCCCTAAGATGCGACGAGTCGTAGGTCTTCGTGCCACATCTGATGTCGTCGGCAAAGGTGTAGATATTTCTGCGCCTGTCTCTCCTCACGATTACGACCCCGCTTCCGCTCGTACTGGGTCAACTACGCCATCGGCTACCTCTAAGAGCTCGGAACGGCACAGCACAGACGGCTCTGGTAAGGCTGCCGACGGTCCTGGGTTCATGATTCGTCCTCGAACTGTCAAGTCTAAGAAGGATACCAGCGCTTATACTCGTGGTCTGGAGAAGAAAACACCCCGGGAGCAGATGAATGGCTGTGAGTATAGTGGATGGATGAAGAAGAGGTCATCTAATTTGATGACAACGTGGAAGCCTCGGCTGTTCGTCTTGCGTGGTCGTCGTCTGTCGTACTATTACTCAGAGGATGATACCGAAGAGCGAGGTCTAATTGACATCACTGCCCATCGTGTGCTGCGGGCAGACCACGACGCCATCATTGCACTTCACGCGACCGTCACTGGGTCCACCGCTTTGCCTGCCAATGCCAATGCCAGCGAACACTCCGGTGGAGTCAAGGTGACCACACCTTCGGTTATCTCTTCGATCACTCATAAAGACGGCAATGGTCCATTCTTCTTCAAGTTGGTGCCTCCCAAGATGGGCAACTCGCGCACCGTGCAATTTACCAAGCCCACGACCCATTACTTCCAAGTTGACAACGTCAAGGAGGGCCGCTTGTGGATGGCAGCTCTGATGAAGGCCACTATTGAACGTGATCTATCTCAGGTACCGGAGACCACCAACAAACAGAAGACAATCAGTCTTAAACAGGCCCGAATGATGAATCAGCGGCCTCCGGCGCTAATGAACCTTCCGACTACCACGGAATCCGAGCAGCTAGTTGAAGAAGACGAAGGAAAGAAGGATCTTCGCATCGAAGGCTTGAGCCTAGCCAAGGCGCCGTCTTCCGACGCCAACTCTTTTGTTGATGCGGAGGTTGATCTTGCTGAGAACGAACCTGATACCGGGACCGGTCGTCTCCAGTCGAACCCTCTTGGCGAACTCGATACTGGATACAAATCTCTTTTCCCAGATCCGTTGGCCAAGACTGATTCAAAGTAATTCCCCTGGTCTCTACCATATTATGCTTTTCTTGCTGCGAATTCCCGGGGAATACCTGGCTATGTCTTGTCTCGACTGCCATCTCTCCTTGAAGTTTCCTTTCATGATTTTTTGGTCTATTTCTTTGGCTATTTACACCCCCCAACCGTTTGGCGTTTCATGTGATATACCCCTCGCTCCGACGTCTGTTCCATTCGTTTTTGGCTCCGGCCGATTTCTGTTTCAGTTATGTGGGTATGAAGGGTTTATCAGTGTGTATGATGACCTGGCTATGAGATAGAAGTACTTAGGTAAACGCAACTCTGGCTTTATTCCGAGCGTCTTCCACATGAGATCTCATGGTTGAGCATTCGTAGATAGTCCCAAGTCTCTCCTTTTGGTGATCCTATGGGTTTCGGTGCATCTGGGGGTATCTAGGTTTTATATTCGCGAGCAACGGAAACCGAAAGATAGCTTGGATGTGGTGCGTAAGATAGTTATTATCCAGAAAATGCAAGTTAATCAACGATTTCCTGAGATCTTGATCCAGCGCCAGGGAGCCTGGATCCTGACAGCCCCAAAGGCGGAGCCATGAGGTGTCCGTTCCGCCCCCCAAGGGAATTAATTGGTTGCGGGCCACGGAGGCTTTGATTTCGCTGTTTATAACTCCTTAGAGCTTCGACGTGCTCTCTTTACGCCGCCGTCCACTCATTACTTTGATGTTCACCATGCTGTATATTTTTCTTTGATTCTTCTTTTTTCTATTAATCTTAATCTGCAACCCTCATGTCCCTCCTTCGCCCACTGCTCGCCCGCATTCTCGCGCTCATCCTCCCCCTCAGCATCACAGCCACCGTCTACCTCTACCTATACCCAGTCTTCAATGGCTGCGCATTCCCTCTACCACAGTCTCAAAACACACAGACAGACAATGGATCGGTTTCGGTGAAAATACAACAAAATGCGGCCGTCAATACTCTCCTCCAACACCTCCGAGCCTCGGACTCCTCAGCGGACATCCAACCTGCCATTTTTCGACTCCTAATTCTCGCAGACCCTCAATTGGAGGGCGATACCTCTCTTCCATTCCCAGAATGGGAACTTATTCCGCGCATGCGCTCGCATTGGCGCGCTGTTCAGGAAGCTGTGCATGATGCCCCGGCCTCGACGCCCCTTCCACTGGCCCTCATCAGCCAGGACGTGATCTCCAACATTACGACTGGATTGTGGACACTCGTGAGCGAGGATATACCCCGCTCTTTATGGGCTGCGCAGAAACGAATCGACCTGCTCGGTAACGACTTCTACCTTGCCCACATCTACCGCACGCTGTTTTGGTGGACGCGGCCGACGCATACAACCGTGCTGGGTGATCTTCTTGGCAGCCAATGGATCACGGATGAGGAATTTGCCTGGCGTGGGCAACGCTTCTGGACGCGGGTATTCAAGGGCGGAGAGCGGGTGGATGATCACCTTACGAGGACCGGTGCGGTTGGAAACGATGCTGGGGACAGCGATTATAAAACGACGCGTCTGGAACCACTGGGACCAGGCGCCGACCCGGCCTGGGCGAGGCGTATTATCAATGTTGCTGGCAACCACGATATCGGTTACGCAGGCGACGTGAGCGAGGCGCGGATGGAGCGCTTCGAGCGTGAGTTCGGCCGTGCTAATTGGGACATCCGCTTCGAGCACCCTCCTGTGTCACGGCCCGATGCCTCGGAAGGTGAGGCGACTGTCACGCCCACGCTGCATCTGATCAACCTGAACAGTCTCATGCTCGACACGCCGGCTTTGTCCCCTGAGATTCAGACTCAGACCTATGGCTACCTCAACGATATAATCAGCCACCGACTTCATCCGGTGCAAGACAGATCGACTTTTACTTTACTCCTCACGCATGTGCCCCTGCACAAGGAGGAGGGGGTCTGTACGGATGCACCGTATTTCACCTTCCATGATGACGACGACGAGGAGGGCCCGGACGGCGTTCCGCGCTGGCTGGCCGACGGCCTGCGGGAGCAGAACCACCTGAGCGATCAAATCAGTGCAGTCGGTATTCTCCAGGGCCTTTTCGGCATGAGCGGCGACGAGAATGCGCCTGCTGGGGGACATGGCCGGAAGGGGCTCATTCTCACTGGCCACGACCATACTGGCTGCGACGCGGTCCATTATGTGGACCGTGATGCCAGGAAAACAGACGAAACTGAGACACAAGATGAGAATGGACCGGACCAAAGCTCCTCCCAGAATTGGGCATGGGCTGCAAGACGCTATGGTGTCGCCCATGCTGAGACGGAAGCTAAGGACTCGCCTTCCATCCGCGAGGTGACACTGCGTTCTATGATGGGCGAGTTTGGTGGCAATGCTGGTCTTCTTTCGATCTGGTTCGATGCTGACCAGGGTGAATGGGATTATGAGATCACAATGTGCCCTGCTGGCGTCCAGCATATCTGGTGGGCGGTTCATGTGCTCATTCTGGTGACATTGATTGTTGGACTGCTTTGGATAGTGGCCGGGGTCGTTTGTGGTGACAAGTCCAGACCGGACAGGAAGACGCAGGTCTCTGACAAACGAGTAACAGAGAAAGGGCAATTGAAGAGGTCATCAAAAGGTAGACCTTAGCGAGTGCTCGTGGTGATGACTCGAAGAAATAATATCATGGATATAGATATATATATTAACTCCGATTGCCTCCGCTGTAATTTGTCACATGTACCGAGTGTTCTCGGACTTTCAAGGTTGCAAATACTAAGCCATCTTCTGGCCTATGTCGCAGAATAAGTGATATACTTTACCTGCCTAGGGATGGATTGCAGCATACAGCATCAATCTATGTCCACTAGTACTGCACCAAAGTCGCTACGCAACTACTAGGGGCAAGAGGATAATTCAAGCCATTCATCATCAGACTTCATAAATATGCCCAAATTCCACTAGAAAGAAGGGTCGATGTCATGCATCGAGGGCACACTGTGTAAGCCAGACATCCTCCACGCACACACGTACTGGGAGTTTCATGAAAAGATGTGAAATTTTTCAAGTAACTTCCGAGAGTCGCCAGTGTTCAAAGAGAAAAAACACGAATGGGAGGAAAACCGGCTTCGAAATAACACAGGTGGAGTCGTTAAATGGACCTCCCCTCTTCTTTCCCTTTTCTCCACAATATGCCTCGTATGCACCCCATTTCCCAGGTCCCAAGGAATTCAGGTTTGGTATCGTTGATTTTTGGTTGTTTTATTCGGTTCTCTCTCTTTACATGACGACACCGGAGTTGGAGGCAATACGGGGCCAAAGCTCAGCAGCCTCCTTACCGACAGGGCCGGTGATGGCGGATCCCTTCATCTCACCCTTGGCGTTGACGATCTGCGGCAGGAAGAATTAGCAATCCGAAACGAGCGGACAGGTACTCGAGCGAGCGCGTAGCATCCGCGAGACATGGCAGGCCCGGAATAATCCCTGGGCGCTGTATGCTTCATCTGATCCACATGCGCTACCCAGGCTGGATAAAGAAATATGAACTTACAACACCAGCATTGTCCTCGAAGTACAGGTAGATACCATCAGCCCGGCGCCAGGGCTTGCTCTGGCGGACGACAACGGCGGGCATGACCTTCTTGCGGAGCTCGGGCTTTCCCTTCTTGACGGTGGCCATGACCATGTCACCGACACCGGCAGCGGGGAGACGGTTGAGGCGGGCACCGGTACCGGTGACGGCAATGATGTACAGGTTGCGAGCACCGGAGTTGTCGCAGCAGTTCAACACGGCGCCACTGTTCGACGGAGACGGAAACCGTTAGCCTTGTGTTCCTCCCGTTCGTGGATATCCAAATCGTGCCGCTCCGTCCAATGAATCCTGGTTCCGCTATGGCTGGTCGAGGTCTTCCCAAAATTGCGGTGACGGAGATTGCGGGAAACCGTGTAGCTGGCGAAGAAATTGATGATTCGACCGGGGTATTTGAAATTGGAAGTTTCCAAGTTCACAGGACGGAGTGCACGGTGGGAGAGATCTTCATATACTCAAAACGTACCAAGGCAGACCGAGAGTCATCTTGAGCTTGTTGCCGGCGGCACCGCCACGACTGTTAAGGCAAAAATGTCAGCAAATCCATTGTTGCCCCTGTGTTGCACGCATTGGTTGTTTCGTCCGCTCATCTCTGTTCCCCCGCCTGACATGTCGATTGATGATAGTTTTCATGCTGGGTTGTCGAGATCCGGCACCAAATAGACCGACGGTGATGGGTGGGCTTGTTTGAATGAAGGGCAGTTAGACTTACCCTCTCTTAGACATGATGGTTGAGTATCACGGGGGTTGTCGAGATAGGCGAAAAAGGGTTGGCGACAGAAGGTCAGGTCGGGAGTCAAAGAATCGTCCACAGTGGTTTCTCGCTTAGTGTGTCGAGTGTGCAAAATCTTGGCGCGGATCCATTGGTGGATGGGGTTGCCCTAGGGCTAGTCCTGTTTGGGAATGGTGCAGACTGCTGCCGTTTTAAGCCTCAGGCAGCAAAATGCCCTGGCCACGTGATACCTCATCGAGGTTGAAGAATGTTGGCATGCATCAACTGCCCCAGTATTTTCCAAATTGCCGCAAAATGGAACCCTGTAGTTATAATTTGGGGGCCACAGCATGTTCAGCTTTAATTTGTTTCAGGGGACACTACGCGCATAACTCAGTCCACTGAAATATTCACTTCATCATTCACTATAGCATTCACATGGAAGAGCATGTCCCCATCTAGGCAACTCAAAGGGGGATAAATAGTTTCCTGTATTCCAGTCGCTTATAGTGATTTCAATCGTAATAGTCAAGTAATTAAAAAAAGGCACGACTCAGGCGATCCGATTCCTTTCCAGCGCATACCCCAGGGTTCGATCGAGTGCTTTCATCAAGACGCGCCTAGATACAGTGAATCAAGAGACCCGAGGATATGAATGCCGACTTGTGAAACATCGTCTTGCCGTTCCGCGGCAAGAAGGATCTGATGCCTCCGTTGTCAAACCAGATGCGAGCCGCTGACAGACCGATAACACCTTTCTGCCCATTGTCCGTTGCGCCAGTCCCGATATTGTTGTCTTGTACCACAGCCGTCTACTCTTCTTCCTTGGTAGGCTTATCAGTGGGCTCTGTACTTGCTGCTTTGGCTGTCTCCGAGCGCTCAGCAGGTACAGGCTCTTGCGTCGCGGCCTCCTCGCCCTTCTCGGCTGCGGCAGCTGAAGTCTCCTTTGGGGGCGACTGGGCGTGAGGTGGAGAGGGAGGTGTCTTGGATGTGTCCTCAGCAGTGGGGGAGGTCGTTGGCTTCTTTTGTTCCTCAGCTGCAGCGACAGGCTCAGTGGGTTCCGCTTCCGAGGCAGGGGCTTCCGCGTCCTCCATAGTCGTATCTTCGTCATGAGGCGCAGGGGAAGGTTGCTGAGAAACAGCCGTAGATGCGCCCTTCTCCTCGCCTTCAACGACCATCCGATCAGCATCGGTGACAGGAGTTGCCTGGTCGTTCGAAGCAGTAGCAGCCCCCGAAGCAACCGGCTCAGTCCTCGGGGCGTCGGCCATTTTGGTGTCCAGAGCAGTATCCATATCTCCATCACCAACAGATGATGCCTCCTGTGGGGTGGCCATGCCGCTGTCAAGGCCAGAATCCGCATCAAGGTTTCTGTAGTTCGTCTGGTTTCTGCGTCGGATGGCATTTGGCTGGCGACGAACACCGTTGGCGGCATTTTCTTCCTCATCCTCACTGTCACTGAGTTCGCCAGCCTTCTCCACATACTGGTCAAAGCGTCGTTGGGTGAAACGCTTGTCCTTGTTCTCGTCTTCATCCATATCATCGAGAACGTCATCAGCCTCATCATCCATGCCATTCACAAGGGGGTTGCGGGGCACATCGGTCATCTGAACGGATGGCGCAAAGGCTGTGCGCTTGAGGTTCTCAACGACCTGGTTGCGAATCTTGTCCAGATAGTCTCTCGTGTTGGCATTGTCCATGTTAGAGGGTCGGACATCTAGCTCGTAGTCGGGAGCAAAGTACTGCGAACGGTTGTCAGTACGTTAGTCAAGGAGTAACTACGAAAGGGAACATTACCTCGTAGTAGTCATTGTAAGGAAGCTCCGACCCCAAGCTATCACCGACAAGGATACCGGTCTCGAACGCCCAGGTCCGTGCGACATTGCGCATGGTGTAACCACCGCCACCAAGAACCAATGTCGGCAGGTCGAAACTCTTGACGAAATTAACACAGTTGGCATGCCCACGCATGCTCAGGTTGAAACAGCCCAAGCGATCACCAGACAGACTGTCACCACCGCATTGCAGGACCACAGCTTCAGGACGGTACCACTCCATGACACTTTTGATAACAGGCTCGAAAATGCTCTTGTACGAGATATCATTGATACCATCTCGGAGAGGGAAATTGACGGCATAGTATTTGCCCGAGCCAACACCAATATCACGAAGTTCACCGGTACCGGGAAAGTATTCACCGTATTTGTGGAAAGAAACGGTCATCACGCGATCTGTGGTGTAGAACGCTTCTTCGACGCCATCGCCGTGATGGACATCAATGTCAACGTACAGAACTCGCTGTTTAAATCGTAGCAGCTCAAGAATGCCGAGAACAATGTCTTAAAGGATTAGCACCAAGTTGTTGTTCCAATGAGAGTAATGGACGACTCACCATTCACATAGCAGAAGCCGCTTGCTTCACTCTTTTTCGCGTGATGCAGACCACCCGCCCAGTTGACTGCGACGTCACACTTGTTGCGATTCAACCGAGCAGCACCTTCCATACTACCACCCGCACTGATTCCGCAGAACTCGAAGAGACCGTCAAAGACCGGACAGTCGTCGCCCACGTTGTATCGGCTTTGTTCCTTCGAAAACTGATCCATATTGTCAGGCGTGACCTTGGAGAGGAAGTCAATGTATTCATCGGTGTGGAACTGGGTCATTTCGTATTTTGAAGCTGGTTTCGCACGCTGTACAGTTCTGCGCGTTAGCATGCATTTCTCTTGTTGGTGTACAAGAACAGACAGGGCAATCTCACGTAAATCTCCATTTTCTTGTACAGCCCATAGTTCATGACCAAGCTGTGCGTCATACGTATGCGATGAGGCTTCATGGGGTGGCCCGAGACGTAGGCATAGTTGCCCACATCAGAGTCGTAGAAGTAGGCGATTTTCTTATTGTTCGCACCGACACCATTGGATAGCGGCTCAGCAGCCATGTTGGACATTGGGAAAGATGCGCTTGGCCGAGAATGCCCGGAAGGATTGAGGTTGTCAATCAGAATGAAGTGGAGGATAAGAAGTAGGCGAATTGGGGGAGGTGGAGAAAGCAGGGATCTCAAGGGACGGCAGGAGAGGAGGCACTGGGTGACCAAGAACCGTCACGAGAGACAAGAGAAGTAATTAGTCACAGCAGCAGGCCAGGTCTGACCTACTCATGGCGCTATGGGCAAAGACGGGAGAGGCTTGAGAGAATCGATCGCCGCGTGGGAAGGAGCCAAAGCTGGCAGAATCCAGACCGCCTTCGTCAGTTGAGCTCCCCGTTCCGACTGGTTTGGATGTCTAAGCAGCACGCTCATTCCATCTCCGTTCTGAAGTCTGTTGGAGCATCCCATTTCCAGAGTTTGTGGAAATTTAGTCATATCCACACTCATATTTGTTCGTGAACAGTCTTCCCCGGCCTTGATTTCGCCCGAGACAACTTGACGCATTGGAAGCTTCCAAGCAGGAAGCTATCACTTCCATCCCTCTCTCCTCACATCTCATTTGATCACTTCAAGGAATCATGGATCGTCTCAACCGAATGCTCCAAGCTGCCCAGGGCATGGGGATGGGGAGTGCTGCCCCCGGTGGTGTAAGTCAAACCTCTGGTGGCGTGCACAGCAGTTTCGCCAAGTGTCAACCTCTTCGAGCTGCCATGTTTGCAGCTTGCACACTTCATATCACTGACAAAGGCTTGTTTAGGATACGCCAAACCTTATTGATAACTCTGAGACTGTGCACATTTCATCTCTGGCTCTGTTGAAGATGTTGAGACACGGCCGCGCTGGTGTGCCGATGGAGGTCATGGGTCTGATGTTGGGAGAGTTCGTCGATGAATACACAGTTCGGGTTGTTGATGTCTTTGCTATGCCCCAGAGTGGTACCGGTGTCAGTGTCGAGGCTGTGGATCCCGTGTTCCAGACCAAAATGATGGAGATGCTCCGACAAACAGGACGGTAAGCACCGCCCTCAGCAGCTTGATTCTTTTAAACTTGTACTGACAGCATTGTGTTCTTCTCCAAAGACCAGAAACGGTTGTCGGCTGGTACCACTCCCACCCTGGTTTCGGTTGCTGGCTCTCGTCCGTCGATATCAACACTCAGCAATCATTTGAGCAGCTTACCCCTCGTGCTGTCGCCGTCGTCGTCGATCCGATTCAGTCTGTGAAGGGCAAGGTTGTCATTGATGCCTTCCGTCTTATCCAACCACAGACCGTTGTCATGGGTCAGGAACCTCGACAGACAACGTCAAACTTGGGTCATCTGAACAAGCCCTCCATCCAGGCTCTCATCCACGGGCTCAACCGTCACTACTACAGCATTGCGATCAACTATCGGAAGACAGGACTGGAGGAGAACATGCTGATGAACTTGCACAAGCATGTGTGGACGGAGGCTCTACAGATGAAAGACTTCCACGAGGAGGGCCAGCACAATGTGGACCAGATGAAGCAGCTCGTCAGTCTTGCCGAGGGCTATGAGAAACGGGTCAAGGAGGAGACCGAGTTGAGCAAGGAGCAACTGAAGACTAGATACGTGGGCAAGGTTGATCCTAAGAAGCGTATGATTCCCTATCCACATCTATCCTGCTGTCGATATGCTAATTCAAAGCTACAGATATTGAGGACGTCAGCCAGCACTTGATCGAGGACAACATCGTTGCGGTTTCCAGGCAGATGATCGACAAGGAAGCGTCGGTAGCTCGGCAATCGGGGCCTAAGGATAGCACCAACGGTGCCTCCATGGAGGTGGACGAGGAGCTCTAGACTTAGAAAATGCATGAAGCTCACAGATATGCTCTAATTATGAATTGTTGTTCTGTCCACTGGCCAATTCGCTCCAAGCCCCTATCTCTATTTGTATCGGATGCAAGATCGGATGTCAAGTCAAGTAACTTCAAAAATGTTATGTATGCGAAGTATGTGTACCTCTGGTATATCAACGCTATCTGCAATGTGAATGCACAATGTATATGTATATGTATATCCTGTATATCCTGTATATCAAAAATTCGTGTCGCATCCACGGCAAGTGGAAGAGATCTCATTCCAGACTGACGGTCTGAAGCGAGTTGGCCAATGCCTCCATGGGCCCCGGATTGCGGGCACGCAAACCATCAATGGCAGCATCGGCGGAATCTTCCTCTTGTGTGTTATCGTCGTTATCGTAATCTGTCCATCCTCTCTCTGGGCCCCATAGGATTTTCTTTTGAGCAGTCCGAGTCTCTTTCATCAATCGTTTCATCAGAGAGCCGCTCTTCTGAACAGAGGGATACCCGTCAAATTCCACTTGCACCAGACCCGGCAGCCGCTCCAGGATCTGCTGCATGAGTCGACCCGAGAACTCTGTATAGTATTCCTTGGAAACACGGAAGCCCTCGAAGATCGGCTGCGAGGGATCACATTCCACGAATACCTTCAGCGTGCGCGCGAGTGCCATCTCATGCAAACCCAGACCTTGATTGACAACCCATGATCGGGGTGGTGCCGTCCAACTATTGCCTAGGATCAACTCAATAGTTGTGACGGAAGGACGGTGGCGTCGGGGTAGGGCCCGAACGGTCGGCATGCGCGAAAAGTCCTGCACGGGGAAGACCCGAAAAATTTGGGACGAATAGAAAAAATGACTGGCCTCATCATGGATCTGATGCGAGACCAGGAACAGAGCTATGCGGTGCGATGTCGGGGCCACGGCTTTGCTCTTCTTCGCCGACGCGCCCACGGTGCCGCGATTTTGGAGCGCACTCTTCCGCGTCGGAGTGAACAGGACGAAGTGGTAGATGCGCAGCCGGATTTCGGATGGTAAATCAAGAAAACGAAAAGGATGTCGTGGAAGCGCGGGTCTTGGCTCCGGCTCTTCTGGAAAATCATCCTCCACAGGCTCGATGATTGCCTTTCCCTTCCGGTAAGATTTTTTCTTGAAGGCCATGGTGGGATGACGGAGAAAGCGAAAGTGAGATCTATAAGCAAGTACGCGGCACGGGTCTAGGGTCTGGCACAGAATTCATGTTTTTCGCATTTCTTTGCATTCATTGAGGGCGAGTAGAGGCTGAGCGCGGTGTTGCGATCTCGATTGCCACGCGGAATCAAACTAGGCAGATGGAAGGATGGGAAAAAAAGGAATGTGTCCCACGAACGGGGCTGCAGCTTCAATGGAGACCTTTGCTGCGGCTCTTGGGAGTGGGAATAAGAAGAGAACTTCCTTGGTCTCCCCAGCTAATACAACCCAGCACGCATAAGAATAAGCGTGATGGGTCAAATTAATGTCTGGGTGGTCAACTTTCATATAACTTGAGAAGAAAAAGAAAAAGAGAAGGGAGATTGAGAATCCGCGCGATAAAAGGAAACTGCGCAATGGGGCCGTGTGGGCCACCCGATCCACCGCGCGCCGACTTTTCTGCGGGAAACCCAACCTGGACGCTTAGTTCCCGTGGCATGAAGTGCACTTCCCATTGATCACCACCCGCCATGCTGAGTCGTGCCGTCCTGCCTCTGACGAGGCCTAACGTCCTCGCCTCCACCGTCCGGGTTTCAGCTCTGTCCGCCCAGCGGTCGCGATGGTACTCCAAAGGCGGTGCTCCGTATGAGCTCCCGAAGTCGATGCAATCCGGGCCCAAGGCGAAGAATCCCAAGACCGCCAACAAGCCCCAACAGAACCAGCACGCCGCAGAACAGCCCGAGTTTGATACCACCGCCAAGCCGGAAAGTGAGGTGTCCGAGTCCTCCACTGTGAGATGATACTACCAACTCCCTTGGGAATATCTGCTCTGACAAGTTATGCTATCTAGCCCGAACCCGAGCAAGCCCCCCAGAAGCCCCTTCCCGATCTGACCCAGGGTATTCCTTCAACATTGGCAGCAGAGCTGGAAGGCCGCACGAAGAAAGGCGGAGCATCGCAGCTGAATCTCACCGAGGATCCTCACCAAGCCGACGAATATAGCGAGTACAGCCAGGATGGCCGTGGCGGTGATATCCCCAAGGGTGGATACGAGACCTCCTTGGATCGTCGCAAGGCCCGCATGGCTAACATCATGTACGTCTTGATGCTGGCCGCCGGTGTTGCTGGAATGGGATACCTGGGCCGCAACTGGGAGACAGACGAGGAGGAGCGTGCTCACACGGAGACACCATCAGGCTGGGGTCTAGGTCTCTGGTACAACCGCGTGAAGGCGCGCATGGGTGACATCACAAGCTACTACAAGGACCCGGCTTTCCCTAAGCTGCTTCCCGATGAGGACCCCAATCTGCGCCAGCCGTACACCCTAGTTCTGAGCCTGGAGGACCTGCTTGTCCACAGCGAGTGGAGTCGCGAACACGGATGGCGTGTCGCGAAGCGTCCTGGTGTCGACTACTTCCTCCGCTATCTTAACCAGTACTATGAGCTTGTACTGTTCACCAGCGTGCCGAGCATGATGGCCGACCAGGTCCTCCGCAAGCTTGATCCGTACCGTATTATCCGCTGGCCTCTGTTCCGTGAGGCTACTCGCTACAAGGATGGAGAGTACATAAAGGTAAGCTTCAATTCTGGCTCGCGTTCCTTCTTTTTTTCTCCATTGACGACTCACCCGCATCATCAGGATCTTTCCTATCTGAACCGAGATCTGTCCAAGGTGATTCTTATCGACACTAAGGAGGAGCATGCCCGTTTACAGCCCGAGAACGCCGTCGTTCTAGACAAGTGGACTGGTGACCCGAAGGACAAGACCCTGGTCGCTCTCATCCCCTTCCTGGAGTACATCGCCGGTATGGGTGTGGATGATGTCCGTCCCGTCATCAAGTCTTTCGATGGTACCTCAATTCCCGTGGAGTTTGCCAAGCGCGAGAAAGCTATGCGTGAGCGCTTTGAAAAAGAGCTTGGCGAGGAAAAGAAGAAGAAGCCTTCGCTTGGCATCGGTAACTTTGCCTCGGCCCTGGGGCTGAAGTCAACCCGTACCCTAGATGGTGAGGTGTCGCCGTCGGAGGGTCTTGCCCAAGGCAAGATGCTGTGGGACCAGATCCGCGAGCGCGGCCAGAAGAACTACGAACTGATTGAGCGGGAGATCCGCGAGAACGGCGAAAAGTGGCTGGCTGAGATGGCCGAGGAAGAGGAGAAGGCCCGTCAGGAGCAGATGAAGAGTATGAAGGGCTCTTTCACCGGCATGTTCGGTGTTGGTGGTGACAAGCAGTAGAGTGTCCACCCATCTATTTCTTGCTACTCACAAGGTCTACTTGCTTTCGATTATCTCCCATCTCATCATCTTTGGCGAATTGTTTTTTGTCACTTCCGGGCAAGGGGTGTGTCATTAGATGGTTTCTGGGCTTCGTTCTGCGTATTCATTCCGGAACGACTGTAAAATAGCGTTTGGTGTCCGATCTTCCTGTTTCTTGTTTCTTGATGTACAAAATTTGGCCAGATCCTTTAATCCGAGAGACTGAGACTGATAGACTATCACTCTTTGCCGTTGTATTGTTGATTCGATCCTGGCTTCTGCGTAGCTGCGTCGTCAAAACACGGGGGAACGACGGTCTAGCTTCGAGCAGGAGGTTATCTTACCAAGCATATGGAAATAACGAGGCAGCAGCCGCAGTTTGACTCTGATGCAGACAGCTTTGACGTTATTACAGTGAACTAAGAAAGTGATGCCCCGTCTCTGGATATCCATGACCAAGGATTGCAGAAGATTCGTTGATTTCTAACCAGGCAATTTCCGTGTCGCCCATACGCAGAATGAGGCAATGACTGTGAGGGAACTCAAGGAGGCAGCGTGAGGGTATAAGTTGTTGATTGCAGCTTCTCTTTGAGCGATTCCAATTGCATGCTGGCTACTTGGTATGTTATAGCTTGAGGAGAAATAGACCGAGCAAGTTTGATAGAAGATTGCGTTCTTCGTGAAGAGACATACACTGGTTTATACCTCGTCCCTTGACCGCGGGACGCTGAGTCAGCCACACGTGCCCGCGATGCTATTTATATCGCGAGATCGACACGACGGCGTCACAGGTTGGGACGCCCAGCCACGCTCGAAGGGGATCACGACTTCGGGGGCCAGTGTCAATTCCGCATGTAGGGGATTGCTGGTGACCATGGAGGATGCCGTGCCCCAGGTGTGCGCCTTTGATCGGCTGCCCTCCAATGTAATCGAGCAGTAAGTGTATTCTTTTATTTCCGTGCCCGTGGTATTCTCATCCATTATGCCTTTCCCTCGTTTCTGACCGGCGCAGCATTCTTTATGCCGCGGACGCCAACGTATTTGCATCGCTGGCTTTGCTGAACCGACAATGGAGGCGTATATCCGAGTCGCCCTCGCTATATGCTCACCACTTGTCACGCTGCCCTTCATTTGCCTGGTCAACAAGGGATACCCCCGCGCCTGGCGAGGCTGACAGTTTGCTGGGCCTCAAGCGGAAATTTATCGAAGAAATTCGCCGAAATGCATTTGATGTGTTTCTGCGGCCCCATAGGACGCTGGTCCATTTGATCTCGAGCTCCATGAGCTCCTCAACAGCCTTCCCGCAGGGTGAGGTGTTTCGCTTCTCGTTCTCGGCAAATGGCCAACTGGTACTCTGTATCAGTTCATCTAGAATCGTGGTCTTGGACGTAACCACAGATCCGGTATCCGTCAAGCACGAACTGAAAACTCGCCGCCGGCCCATGGGTGCTGCCATTCAGGACGATGGCAAACTGCTTGCTGTGTTATCCTCCACGCACCGAGTGAATATCTACAGGCTCTCAAGGGAAGATGCGAATCATATACAGATGATCACCTTGAATGATGCCCCAAGAGACTTAACATTTTCCCCCACGGGGAGTGTTTTGGCTTTATCCTTTGCGGATAGCATCGAGGTTTATGCTGTGGGAGAGGAGGTCCTATCGACCGAACGCCGCGCAGCACGCTGTCTTCGTCTTGATGCCCTTTCGTTTTCCTCAGATGGCTCGATGCTACTCGGATCCTCGATTGACCAGGAGGAAGACGGCATTGTCACTATTACTGCCCCTTTTTACACTGAGCCCGGCATCGATGCATCCCCAGAGGAAGTTCAGATGCGCATGTGGACAACCCAGATCCTTTTCCCTGAGAGTACGCATGGTTTCACTCACGCTTGTCTGATTGCAGAACATGACGAAGCAGATGATAGCTGGCTTCTAGGACATGACAGTCAACTTGCGGCTTTTAGAGCAATCAAAGCCTCCAATCCTACCACAAGTGGCGTTTACTTTGCTAGCCCATTTTTAAGAGAGGAATTGCGAGAAAAGCAGCCGATCATGTTACCCGCTACAGATGATGCGGGAGAGCTTGCTGCTTTGGGGTTTCAAGACTCGGAAATTTACATTTACGGAGTGCCAAAGCGCCTTGACATGGCTCCGTCAGAATCAAATCCTGGGACGGCCGCGACTAGTGACACTTGCTTTGCTGGTAATGATCACAATAGAGGGCAAGTGGCACCTCGTGATAATCTAGCCCAGCTGGAGAAGATTGTTCAACAGCCCAAAGTCCTAATACGGGGCCGACAAGTGACTGACATGCATGGCATTACATCTGCTCGTTGGGTCCATTCAGCCCAGCAAATCAAACCTAGACGTCGTCTGGTTGCTGTTGCGCCCGGTGGTGTACGCCCGCAAATAATTGGCGAAGAAGATGTCCCAGTGGATGGCGGAAGAATGCTCTTGTTGGACTTTCAGAGGTCGGCTACAAATGGCCAGGAATCCGAGATCGATATTGAAGTTGGAGAGACGGCACCGAAGATGTTGACGGAGCCGGACTCATCTCTTGACACGGAAGTCGAGCTGGAAAGAAGGCGGACGCGTTTGATACGTGGTGATATTGATTTCACCACGGCCCTCGCTCATCGACCTTTCAGACCCGTCACTCAAGCATCTCTTCAATCTTCAAGCCAGACAGCGTTACCCCAGGCTTATCGCAACAGTATCGCGGGGCCTATTTCCCCGGATGCGAATAGTCCTACTGACATACCTGAAACTCCGTACGACAACACACAGCCTCGTTCTCATGACACACTCAGCCGTGCTGCCACGGCTGCTGCATTGACTCGGGGCCGTTATGATCCACGATTCCGCAGCACGTCACCTCGACAAGTGCCCCAGGAAAGCGATGCAGACAACTGGGCGCCGCCTCCTCCGTACAGACGCGAGCCGGATGAACACTTGCCAGGTGTCTTGCAGCAAACCCTCCAACCGACGGTCCCTGCCACCGCCAACCAAACTATCGAGTCGCTCGATCAACCGGTTCAGAATGCGCAAACTCTTCGTGTTGCTCGACCGAATCCAGCAGACCAAACTCGCCCACAGTCGGCTATTCTCCACCGGCTGAGCACCATCACCGGCAGAATTGGCAGAAGAGAGTTCCTTGCTACTGGGGGAAACTCCAATCAGGAACCAGCTATTCCGCCAGTCCCTCAACCATCGCGGCAACTTCTCACAACCCCCTTACGGCCCAGCACGGCGAATCCAATAATACCAGTTGCTACTGGCTATCTCCCCTCAGCTCAACCACTCCCTGTATTAGCCGTTCACCCCGCCGAGCGGTTCACCCAACCTCACGCCCTGGCGATTCCAACCTTAGAAGCCTCCATGCTGGGTGATAACTACTTCCCATACTCAGTCTCTTCTCCAAACCTTCTCCATATCCCCCAGCCCCACGGAAATGCATTGGACTTGGCCGCAGAAGACGAGGCTTTGATTTCCGAGAGGCAAAGGTCCTTTCGCCGGCGTGTATCCACCGAACCTACCAGCTTGCCGCCTCCTGAGAACGCAGAGTGGCGGAGGCGCATTGAAGACTGGAATGAGCATACGATCCGGGAGCGGAGTCGTAAACGACGAAATAAGTGCATTCTCATGTAGCGTTTGGCATTGTGTTTGATCGGCAGATTTCTGCGGATCGTCTATACCCTCGTTCAATTTAAAGACTTTTGCATTCATTGTCTTGTCCGATAGAATATATCGGCTTCTTTGGTAGAGTTTTTATCATAGGGACTGCTTCTGTGTACTTCTCATAGAACCATGGAGTATTTTTACTCATCTAAGAGTGCTTGCGTAGGTCTGCATAGCCTGATATTCTACGTGCGAGTAGTGGGGCCCGGCTGTTGATGATGTTGCCGTTACTCTGTACTAAGAAAAATGACCTGTAATTCGCGAAATGCTATTTAATATCAGCGAGGTATCATAATTATAGGTGCACAATCTAGCAAGAGAGAGAGAGACTAGGTAAGGAAAGGACTGAAACCACAAAAGCAAAAGCAAGGGGATTCCACGGCATTCAGTATCGAGACATCATGACTATCGCTCAAATCAGCATACTAGAAGCCCTGGAGCTAACCACCACCACCACCTATAATAATTTATGGTCAGTATACTGGTCAACAACCAGGGGTCAGACGAGGAAGTAACTCACCTCCACATCCACCACCACCTCCGCCACAACCTCCTCCTCCTCCTCCACAACCTCCACCACCACCGCAGCCTCCACCGCTTCCGCCTATACGAAAAACAGACGTCAGCACTGCTGGGAAAGAGAGAGGCAAGACATCCTCCATGCGAAGAAAACGTACCACAAGCTGCGGATCCACCTGCGCAAGCAACGGAGCCGGCTCCACCACATGCACCAGCCGCCACACCTATTGATCGAGATAAATTAGCATACGAGCCCCATGGAGCAACAGCAACGTATCAGCTGCTCTTACCTCCACCACAGGTCCCCGCGCAACAGTTCCCAGTGGCACCCGCACTGACATTCATGCAGCTAGGATTGCACGCATACGCGTTGGAGCTAATTCCCGGGTCGCACATGTACGGGCCATAGTACGGGACGTACATGGGGTAGCCCCAGACAAAAGGCATGTAGTACATCGGCTCAAGTCCACCGTCCCGGGTGGTTTTGGAGTCGGAGCGTTGACGGCCACGCTTCTCGGCACGGCGAACGGACTTCTCGTAGTTGCGATGCAGGCGGATTCTCTGGAGTTGCCCTATGCGCGGATCCTCGACAGCCCTGGTATCCGGCCGGACTGCATTGTGCGCAGAAATGTGTGGGTTCTTGTCTGGGTTGGATGAGATGTCCTGCCGGTCGTGCAGGGAGTCTGCGTTGTCGCGCGCACGGGATGCCGAGCCGATGTTGAACATGCGGTCGTACAAGTCTGGCGCACGGGTAGCCTCGCAGTACCAGCACGTACACTCGCTGTAGATGCCGCCGTTAGTGGCGCGGCGGTACATCTTACTAGTCCATTCAAAGCCCTCGGAGAGTTTGTTTTCGTCTACCTTGTCGTCGTGGTCGATGAATTGACGTGCGCTGCGGGACGTCGACACCGGCACCGTGGTGTACTGATAGTATCGGCGGGGCATGAGCTGGTGAGTATGCCAGGCCAGGTCGACGTCCAAGGTCGGCACAGCCATGTTTGAATGGTTGTTGCGCATGATTTGGAGGAAGACGGAGTACTTCTTGATCAGTCGATCGGCCGTCTCCATCACAGTGGGCGAGTGGAGCCAGTCAATATTGTCCATTTTCTGAACGAACGTTCCTTGGCGGATCACCGCACCGACGAGATCGAGTGCGAACGGACCAAAATTGTCCCAGTATCGCGACATCATGCGCCGGAAGTGCACTCTCTCACCCGGTTTGACTGATCCCGCGTAGCGGCCTCCGTGTGCTACCGCCAGCGCTTTTTTATCGCGGAGCTTGACTTCCATCTGAGAGCGAAGATCATCAATACTCTTGCACCAGTCCAACCGAGGATCGGTGAATGCTGTCAAATCCTTTCCACATGCTTGCATTAGCCGACTGGGGAACATCATGCATCGGTGAAAGATCGGGTTGGTCCGCTTTTGCGGGCCTTCAGGGATTCCATTCAGGTTGAAAACCGATCCTGGCATAGGTCGATTCTCATCGAGCAAGGCCTTGACATCCTGTCGAAACTTGGCCACCTTGAGGCGGCCATGATCGGTCTCGAATTTGCAGTGCTTACAAACTGACCGAAAGGAGGCGTCTGCATAGCCAGTATTTTCCTTGAAGGCTTCCTGGAGGGATTCGCCAATTCCACCCTCGGTCCAGAGGACGGGATTGACCCTGTTGCAGCGTGGACATTCAAGGTCTTTGGTCGGAGGATCGTGGAGATTGTCCCATTTCAGTTTCACCTGTTGCTCGAACAGCGCCTGGCTCTTCTCGCCGACCACGTATTCCAGCGTTTGGTCGTTGATGCAGTCGTTCACAGCCTCAAATGGGAAGCCGGTCCTCCAAGTACTCATCTTCCCATAGCGGATACAGTCTTCGAGGAAATTCCGCGGGTTAAGCATATGAGAATGCCACACCATGAGAATGTCTAGAAAGAAGTTAGCCGACGCGTGTACCTAGATCATTCGTTCTTCCAACTCACCAAGCGGAGGCAAATTCTCGGTGCCCCAAAGAATCTTCGTTTCGCAGTCGATAATGTCCTCATAATTAGGGTTTTCCATGTCGGTCGTGGTCACACATGGCCGTGACATGGGCAGGCAGGTGAACCACCATTTGGTATACCGGTCGACTGCGCGCGCCGTATACACAGCCCAGCGCTTCTCCCGAATGCGAGCCCGCGCCTGGTTCAGCGAATCGGGGAATCGGTCAGCATCGGAGTCGAACAGACCGAACATCCCATCATCGTTGGAAACAGCGTCTCGTAAATCAGCCAGGACCGCGAGAAGTTTGAGGTGTGCGACACACTGGTCGCGGGTCACAGTGCGGGTGAGTTCACTGCCTCTGGGCTGACTCTTCGATTCACCCAGATTCAGCTTGGGGAGTTCCAGCGCAAGCTGCTCAGCCTGATTGTACGACGGTGGCCGCTCTTCGGCCGTGCCGTTGGCTTGGGAGCTGCCGGCGGGCGTCTCTGTGGACTTCACGTCCGTGGACACCCCCATAGTTGCGGTTGGGGAGCTTATTCGGCTATAGCAAAGATGCGATCAGGGTTGGTCTGGGGTGGGCAAGATTGAGAAAGTGGGAGTAAGCTAGATGATCCTGGAGGGTCCGGGGCGGGATTTATATCTGACGTCGATGTTGGAAAAGCGCCGATCCGAAGGAAACCGCCCCAACTGCGATGCAGGGAAAGATGAGCGGCCAGCGGCTCGTCAGACTCGGACGAGTTTAGGACGCCGCCCATGCAACCAATAGGCGGGCGCCTGATTGACTTCGGTGAGTTGGTGCCGTGAGAGACAACGCCCCGCTAAGCCTTGCGGGCAAGGGGGGAACAAGCTTCTGGAAGGAGACAGATTCGTTCAAACGTGGGAGAGGCGCAGCGCTGCGGTACCTCCCGTAGGTATGGACACTCCATACACACGCAGGTACTGGAAAGTCACCGCGGGATCCATATTCTAGAAGGAGTCGTTGCGGAGTGGAGGGTTCGAGCCGATCCCCGGTTGAGACCGGGTGTGGCGATCGGGCACGCTGGGATACTCTGGGGTGTGGTGATTGCCCGGCATGTTGCGTACTGCGGCAGTGTTCCTCATTCAGCAGTTTAACGATCTGTATATGGCCTGATCCCGCTTGCACTGCCTCGGTTGCGGCGCGGCTCGTATTCCTTGGCCCCCACGAGCGGTTGATATGACCTCATAGGAAGATCGTTGCAGGTGTGTCAACGAAGTGATTTCCTAGTTAGTTAACCGCATGTGTATGTGCTACGATTTCGTCCTGTGTGCATCCTCAGGACTATCCGAGATGTATGCAGCCATACTGACTGGCTGAAATTAGAACGATTCCTTCGATTCGCTTTCTAGAAGACTCAGCACTCAATGCTCGACTTAACCATCAAATCTCAAGAGCGTCGCGGGTAAACCACGCAAAGCCTCTATCGACCATCCCTTATGATTCGCTGCCGGTCTTCAATCCTCAATCCTTGAACGGTCCAACCTTTCAATTCTTGGGGCGGTCCATTCCACACAAAAGTAACACCCTCGACAATTTCTTTGACACCGTCGGGATCATCAAGGAAAGCAATCAGGCAAGGATGAAGACGAAGTTTATCCGATTCGTAGGCCACAATTCGGTCACATTCTTCCTGCGACTGCATCTCGTAGGCCGGGGCTTCGATTGGTTGAAACGGCGGTCCAACCAGAAGTGTAGGGTACGGCCCCCAGAGCTTGACGTAGAAGCTTATCACCCTGGCCGGACGCATCTTAGGAGGCTCTGATGAGTGTAGCACCGTTGACAGTATGCCCGGGTCTTTGAGGGTTCCGTAGAGGAAGCAATATTGTTTCTGAAAAGGAAAGCGGACCAAGGAAGATGTGGGAGAACCAAGAGAGCCCGATGGGTGCTCCTCCGGACTTGTAACATCTTTCGAGTCGTCATTGGTAGGGGAACTGCAAGTCGCAGGGAATGGTTGGATCTCGCTCATCACTGTGCCGTGTAAACGTCGACGGTGGCGAGAGGGCAAAGAATTCTTGTGAAAACAGAGAGGACTAAAAGAAGAATGCCAGAAACTGATACTCGAGGTAGCAGGTCCAAGATGACCTGGGAGGAACAAGAGAGATTATCTTCGTATGAAGCTGGTCTGTCGGTTTCGGGGATATTTGTGCTCGAAGGGATTTGGAAATGTTGCTTGATACGGTCACCTCGAGAGATAGTAGGTGCTGCAGTCCAAATATGCCAGAAGAAGCACGGTGCCTATGGGACATGTGAGCCTTGAGATAAGCCTGATACATTTGGGTAGGTCATACACAGTGAGCTTGGACGTCGGGTGCGAGCCAGTTTTAACCTGTGATGGAACTCGTGGAAGACCGTAGTTGCCCGCGAGATGGCGAGAGGTGGAAATAAGAAGAAAGAAGATCTGTAGAGTGGTGACGTGGGTTGTGCCTTCCGTATCCTTAGGCATTGTGTACATCTGGGTGCTTGCCTGAAAAGTGAGCGATTGCTGCATATCACTCAGTTCCAATTCTTATGTTCAACAACCTCCCCCCGGTGGCCGACTTGGTAAGCCACCTGGCGCCTGCAGGCGTGCCACGCAGCATAATACTGGGTGCTGTAGATGGCGGGGGGATTGACCGGTGGGTGGGCGGGACATCCAAGACTGGGCTCTCTAACCCCAGGACTTGGGGCAAAGGAGGATAAACTCCTCTAATATTTTTTATATTTTTTTTAAGTTCTGAGAATGTAATGTTGTATACTGAAGCAGGCGGTGATCTCCTGCTTGGGAGCAATGTGAGGTTATTCGCAAAGCCATCGCGACAGCGAGGTACGATGTCACTGGATGTCCCTGGTCGCCGGTTCGACTCCTGGCATTGGCATCTGCACCACTACCAATATTTTTTTTTGGATTGATGTATCTTTTCCCTTTTCGTGTCGGTTCAGTCCTAAATCCTTTCCCTCGTACTTATTTTTATACTGGGATGCTTGTCAGCGCGTGGATGTGGAGCGTGGTGGGGCCGCATGCAGGGATTCCCCCAATTGGCGCTGCGGATGAACCAAGGGTTCCCTGGCATGGTTTTGAATTACATGTGTGCAGGATTCCTTAGTATAACCCATGAAGCACATGGACCGAACTACTCGATCGCAAATTCTACTAACGGCCTTTACACTTCTATGTGCCCCAGGAGCTGTTGAGCTTTTCGCTAAGCTTTGGGCACTGACGAACTTCTTGTATCCTTCGATGCCGTGAACGTTACTGTACACTTCCTGGCCGGACTGACCTCAAGTAGAAGTTTTGGCCACACTTTGACTAGTTCACTACTCGAAAGGGAACTTGATGGGGCCCAAGGGCTCATCAGTCTCTTCCAGGAGGACTTCTAGTGTATTTCTGACGTGTTTTCACTTCGCTCAATATTCATTCTTTTCATTGGCTTCATAAGAGAAAGCAACAAAATAGTCGTACGTTCCTAGGACTTGGTAAGTCCAGTAAGCCTATGGCATATTGTGTCTTTTGAGAAAGCAGGAGTCTCGACCCCGAGTGAAAAAAAAACTAGATCTAACGCTAGTCGGAAACGGCTGCCCACCTTCCATTGTCGATCACCGGTGCCGCAAAAAACACCTGACCATGGTTAGAGTTGCGAAAAAAAGATGTGGAAGAGAAGATACGGCCACATACAGACACCCCCCAGTGAAAAAGCAGGAATTCCAAAAAGAGAATCTTCGTGAAACGATCTCAACGGCAACGAAGTAAAGCGAGCAAGTAGATTCAGCCCTGCACGCAGCGATTACATCATCCGCCTCTTGTGCGAGCCAGAGTCACCTGATCCGCTATCCCCGCGCTGAGTCATTCGGCCAGAGAAAGTGAAACCTGCATCTCTCACAGCGTGTGCGGAGAAAGAAAGGACCGAGTTGGCTTGGGAGTAAAAGGTGGTGGTACCTCTAAGTTCCTTGATCTACCCTGTCTTGCCAGCACCCGTCTGGTCCAGCAATTTTTTTCCCGTCTGGAAACTCGATTCCGCCTGCGCGAACGTCACCAGCCTGGCGTCTCTTGACCGGTCAAGCTGGATCGGAGGGTCTCAGACCCAAAACTTCCAAGATACTGGGAAAGCCGATAATGCTCAAGCTGCCACCAGTCCCGTAATGACGGGGGTCACCCATACACCAGGCCCTATGGCAGCCTCCGATGGTCTGCAGGGTCGCAAACGCAATGTCGCCATTGCGGGGATTGACAGCTCCCCGGGGAGTATGGAGGATGCAGAAGACAACGATGCACGCGATGATAAGAGGCGACAGCCGGTGAAGCGCGCCTGCAATGAGTGTCGGCAACAGAAGGTGAGTGCCGCTATTCTCATCCCCTACGATACCGCCAGTGGCAAGATCAGCGGTGTTTCGTCATGCTCGAAACCAATGCATATCGCTAACTTGAAAGGTTTGCTGCAGCTCAGATGCGATGTCACTCAAGATCCCTGGTCGGATTGTTCCAGGTGCCGTCGGCTGAAGCTAGATTGCAAGATCGAGTCCAATTTCAAGCGAGTTGGGAAGCGCAGTCGCAACGCAGAAATGGAACGAGAAATCATCGCATTGAGGAAACAAATTGCCACCGCCAATGCTGGCACCGCAATCCACCCACAGCAGCAACAGTTACTGGCCGGACAATTGACACCCAAGCAGGAATCCAGCCAGGTCAGTCCCCCGGGGGTCTACCAAACCCCATCGGCCATGTCCGCAGACCAATACATGGGCTCTCAGGAAGCCGTCGCATCACTTCTGGATCTGCGCTCTGGATTCGACGGATCGAACTACATGAGAAATGGGAACCATCAAATCAAGCGAATTGAAGATGTGATGGTTGTGCCTGAGAATGTGACTGAACTCTTCAATCTGTATGTTCCCCGCGAAGTCATTTAGTGGCGTACACACAGTATAGCGTATTCTAACAGCTCAATAGGTTTTTTATCTACTACCATCCGTTTCTGCCGTTCCTCGATCGCCAACAATCCCCTGACGATTACTATACTGCTTCCCCTCTCCTTTTCTGGACAATCATCAGCGTCGGTGCTCGGCGCTACCAAAGCGACCCGGGTCTTCTGAATTCCCTCGCGGGCCCTGTCACCAGACTAGTATGGAGCACGCTGGCAGATATTCCCCAAAGCTACCATGTTGTCAAGGCACTTTGTCTCTTGTGCTCATGGCCGTTCCCTACCAGCAGCACCTCTACAGACCCCACATTTATGCTTTGTGGCATGATGATTCAAGTGGCTATGCAGCTGGGCTTGCATCGGCCCTCTCATAGTCAGGACTTCAGCAAGTTTCGTGTGGAGCTCATTGAAGAGGAGTTGAGGGATAAGGTACGAACGTGGGCCATTTGTAATATTGTTGCGCAACGGTACGTTTTACCCCTCGCACGTCTGGGAGGACTTGTCTGATCAGCCTTCTATAGCGTTTCTACTGGCTATGGTCAGCCTCCATCCACACTCTATGACTGGACATTGTCATCGAGCGACTCGTTGGATCCCAACTTCAGACTACCTGGAGACATGAAACCCAGACTAGAGATTGAGAAGTTCTGTGACAAGATCACCAGAGCTCTCTACACCAATCGACGGGATCCTGTTGGTTTGACCAGCGATCGAGAGAGGACAACCATGATTTCGTTCCTATCCCGAGATTTTGATGAATTGGAGGAGCAACTGAAAACCCAAAATGACTGTAGGTTCAAAAGATTCTTTACTTTCCACGCTGGACAAACATTAATTGTCGAACAGGCATAACTGATTTGTACCTCCGTGCCTCAAATCTGCATTTGCATCTGTCAGCGTTTTTCGATGATCCATCTGCCAAAGACTACCGGGAGCGTCTTCTGTGTCTATATGTCGCAACTACGTCATTCCTCGAGGTAGCAATGAACCTGGAAACCGAAGTCGGCCCTGTCCTCTCTTACACCCCCTATTACATCTACCAAATGATGGTTGCCGCAGGCTGCACCCTTCTCAAGCTAAGCAAGAGCTTTTTTGCCGCCCACATCGACATGGAGTACACCAAGAATCTGTTCAACAGAACAATATGGGCCATCCGGGGGGTGTCTGCTTCAAGCAATGACCTACCTGAACGATTAGCGGAGGTGCTAGCCCAGATGTGGAGTCTCGGAGGGGCGCCTCAGCGGTCGGCAACGAGCAATGCCGACGTCGACGACTCACTGCGGCTAAAGGTCCGCTGTCGTATGAGTATGTCTTTACTCTTCGACTCGGTATGGCGGTGGCGAGAAGATGCGCGGACGAAGGGACGAAACATTGAAGGTCAGTGGAACCCATTTGTTATCTGTTTATTTGATCATTATCACTCATCTCATGTAGCCTATCTCAAAAACCCGACCAACCCGGATTCAGCGGCCGACTCGTCGGCTGCTTCGTCCGTGGGCCCTCCCCAGACTCAATCGTCCACACCTGGAATTTCTGGTGGTGATCCAAGTCTTGCGCCAGCACCGATGCTTTCGCAAGCCAGTATGGGAGTCCAAAGCAATAGTGGAGTCGGTAACCTTCCAAGTGGGTTCATGGAGCCCAACTACGAGGTCTTCGATCCCCTGAATTGGCTGCTTGACGGCCTGGTAGATTTGCCCTACTCATACTCAGCAATGGGCGGAGAGCCTCAGGGTATTGCTTAAGTTGACTTCTGGTTCTGCAAAAAGATCTTTGGGCGTTGTTTCAGGTTCTCTTCACAGGCGTACTTTGTGGGTATCTCTGCTTTGTACCATTATACCACCCGGATTCAGTCGTTGATACCTTTGGCGTCTTTTCTTCTTCTCTTTTCTGATCATCCTATTTGTGCGCTCGCGTCCAGTTATGTGATGGCTGATGTTCTACTCCCTTCTGCTGATTTCTTGTACGAATTTCACTTTTTTCCCTTGATGAGTGATGGAGCTATGTGTG
The DNA here is from genome assembly GCF_028827665.1 of Penicillium hispanicum. Taxonomy (NCBI): domain Eukaryota; kingdom Fungi; phylum Ascomycota; class Eurotiomycetes; order Eurotiales; family Aspergillaceae; genus Penicillium; species Penicillium hispanicum. The sequence continues at coordinate 2,554,639 of NW_026623199.1, read as the reverse complement.
TCAAAATCGAGTCCGTTCTGTCAAATATACAGTTTACTCCCTGTTACGTTCCATTGAAGCAGAAGCAGCGCAAATAATACTCAGTGCGAACATCCTTGACAGCTGCACAGGATATCACATTGGCAGTTTGGCCGCGCTGGAGTGGCTCCAGGTGACCAATCCAGTTCGCTCGCGTCATCTTCCTGGATATATGGCATTTGTATTATCATCGCCGGCAATCGAAATGGGCCGAGCTAGCCCAAATCTCCGTGGCATGAGGCCACCCTATGTCTCTTATAATGGCCTCACTCACTCCAACTTCACCCTCTACTTCACCATTGCATTTTACCTTTCATCCATTCCTCCCTGCAGGGTTCCGCATGCACAGTTCCCCCTTTTAGAGTCTCTCTATGACCCTTACTCTTTTATGTCAACCACTTGCTGCCTTTGAATCCTGGATCTCGAAGAGCGGCATGACCTCTACGCCGAGCTATTGGCTCAGCGGACTTGACCCCCGCCTGAAAATAGTCGCATTCCTTCTTGGTGTGGCCGTGGTCCTTGCTTTGGTGGCCGGGTCTGCGTTGGTGATTACCTCCAAGCGCTTGGCCAATGTCAGTTCATACTTGCTCCCCCCGTTCTCCCCGGTTTCAACTGATTAGTCAATATGAGATGCAAATAAACCGCGTATCTTCCAAAATGGCTCTTCCATTGGACTAATTGCCTTTCACTGCTATAGGCCCAGGTTCCTTTTGCGACGGGCAAAGGCCCGCTCTCTATACTGTACCAACACTACCGGTTCGTCGTCGACGGGCCGGGACTCATCCGAGAGGGCTATGCACGATACGCGGATGGTCTATTCGAGATCCCGCGAACGTTCCGATTTGGCCAGGTGATCCTTTGCAAGCCGGAGCTCATTGACGAGCTCAGAACTACACGAAGTGTGGTGGCATCGCCCGAGCCGTGGATTGACCAGGTAAGCATAGTTCCGATATCCGATCATCCCTGCACGCAGCGAGGCGCTCAAGTGATCTATTTGCAGCTGTTGCAAATCTCCCATGTTATGCCTGGTTATTTCCCGACGGGAGGAGGATGGCCATCCATCGCGAAGACAACGCCGGGGGTCATCCGCGGCACGGTGCACCGACAGCTGGATCGATATATGCCCTCGATGCAGGAGGCTATTCTGTCCCAGCTGCGCACTCTGGATTTCAACGACGGGGGTAGGTGTTTTCTTGAGCTATTTCCCTTCTATATCCTAGAATGGAAACACTCATCAGGTCCATCATTGGTTCTAGGATGCTGCGTTAGCTGCTTCGACTTTGCATACTCCATTGTGGCGCGCAGCGGGAGCTTCGCCATGGTTGGCGCACGGCTCGCCCAGAACGACGATTACCTCAAAGCTGTCAAGGACCATATTCTTGGGATGATCCTGACCACTCGCGTGCAATTCCTGGTCCCGGATTGTCTGAAACGGTAATTTCGTGCGCTCTGCTGATGAGTGGGGGAGTTTCACTGACCATTTTCAAACAACTCAGGTACATTGGTGGATTCATTAGCCGTTTGGCAACGTGGGGCACTTGCTGGGATATGCATGCCTCGCGCAAGATCCTGCTTAAGCACTTCGACGCTCGGGCAGCGGAATACAACGAGGAAATGGCCAGAGGCAAAGGCATGAACGGAAATCATCCTGGCCCGACGGAGCAACCGGTATGCATTGCCTTTTCTTTTTTTTCTCCTTTCTTGATTTTGGTTGTCCGTCTATAGTCATGGAGTCACTGTGGAAAGGTGAAGCCGTTCAAGCTAAGGTCTCTCTTTCCCCCCCTAGATCGAGATCTTCCGCTGGTTGTATGAAAGTTCGGTTCTCCGCCAGCGATGGACTTACTCCGAGGTGATCGGCGAGATGCTGCTTCTGCAGTTTGCGTTCATCTACACGACAGCTTATGTGGGTATACCAAGGACTTTCCAATTGAAACCAAACGAAGGGTAGAAGGCCGGAGATACTCACGTATATACAGGGCCTCTATGGCGCATTAGCTGAGCTCGCTCAACGCCCCGAATACGTGCAGCCTCTGCGTGATGAGGTCAAGTCCGTTTTCACCGAGCTGGGCGTCACCGTCGCAGCGTGCGATCGAATGGTCGCGCTGGACAGTTTCCTGAAAGAGTGCCAGCGCCTGCATCCCCCTGCAGCGGGTATGTCCATCTGACCAGCAAGCCGGGACTCGGGGAGATGATGCTAACAGTTTGTCCTGCAGTCTCTGCTCACAGGGTCTGCGTCACGGCACTAGAGCTTTCCAACGGTTAGTTTGACACCGTCCTATTCACACCGCCACGCCCTTCCCATACCAACCTAAATTATACAGTTGGGTTGCATCTAGAGCTGACAGCACCGTTCCCTCGGGTCCCATAGGCGTCGTACTCAAGCCTGGCACGCACATCGGCGTCCCAAGTGGTTGGATCCAGCGATCAAGCAAATCATACGAGAATCCGGAGGCCTTCGACGGATTCCGCTTCGTGAAGCGCGCCGAGGCCGGCGCCTCGCATACCCGACTTGTGGACCTGAGCCCCGACTATCTCGTCTTTGGAATGGGTGTGCATGCCTGGTAGGTTCAATGGCTCTGACTCTTCCCCGCCCCCAACGCAAACTTGGCGTTTATTCCCTGCTTCTTTTCTTTTTTGCTTTTGATTCTTTCGATTCCAACCGTCCGAGCACCCGCGGCTGACTCGCACTCTGTTCGTGTTTCCATTGCAGTCCCGGCCGCTGGATGGCGAGTGTCTTGATGAAATTGGTCTTCGCTCATCTGGTGATGCACTTTGACATCCTGCCCGGCTCGGCGCAGGGCCCATTGACAGGCAGCATGTCATTCGAGGAGTTCTACGTGCCCAATTTCGGGCTGAAGGTGCACCTGCGGCGCAGGGACGGAGAGAAATAATTTGAAACGGGGCGGGCATTCTGCACATAAGCCCTGGGGTTGGTGATTCAGACTTGGTGGTGGGAGTCCAAGGAGCCAATAACGGATAGCGCGCGATCAACGTAGACGTCGAATACCGATAAGCGATAAAAGATAAGACGGAACGGTCATCTCGGCCCGACGTGGCCGACCTCTCCCTAGACTCTCACTCTTTGCACTCCCACCCTCTCAAAATGACATCTTCTCGCCCTCTTCTCATCCCGCAGAAGCGGCCGTTGCTCTCGCCAAGCAGGATCGGCGAATCGAACCGCAAATCGGTTCACAAGATTCTCAACCCTAGCGCCGTTGCGGCCGAGACGCGCATGAAGAAAGCCAACCCATACACCTTACATTTCTCTGATGAAGACGACGAGGAGAGCACAGACCAGACGGTTGCAAATGGGCATGAACTAGATAACCAACCTGCGCGTATCGAGGTCTCTTTCGCGATGCCCCCACAGCCCTTCCTCGACCCTTCCACTTGGGAGGCCATGCTCAACCGGGCACGCCGCACGGCAACGGCACTTGGTGATGGAAGTAGTAGGGAACGCCAGGAAAGTCAAGGGGATTCAGAGCCGTCGGAGACGCCGGACCAGCGGAGACAGCGACGCGACAGGGAGGCGGAGTATGGATCAATGGCTATTCGGGGCCGATCGAATGTCGGTGGGAGGGGAAGGCGAGGAAGGCGAGGAAGGCGAGAAACGGCAATGGGGTGATATTGCCTGGGTTGCACGATGACACCTCTTTTTCTTTTCTGGTTCTTCATGCGACTACAGTTTCGACGCTCTGATGATGATGATGATACCCAAGCAAATGTATCTTGCCTCTCTTTCCTATCCGTATGGTGCTGCAAATCGCAAGCATATAACTATATTCAATCACGGGCTAAAGCTGAAGCAATATGCAAATCCAACGTAACGCAGAGAACTTATGGTACATCTTGAGGCAGCCAAACGTAACAGGTGCAATCGGGCATAAGTCATCGAGTCATCGAGTCATCATCGTGCTTCGTAAATTTCGTAGATCTCGTATCAAAAGTTCGCAAGATGACAAGAAGATGGGAAATATCAGCAAGGCAATCCAGGGCAGTAACGCAAAAGAAAAAAAGAACAATCAGACGCCTGGATGCATCGTCATCGTAAATATGGTCGTGTGAAACATGTCCAGTCCAAATAGAAAGCACAACGTGGCATGAAGATATCCCAGTCACTGCACGACGCCATTGGCGGCACTCGACGTCACATAGACAGGCCCACCAATGCTCTGCTTGAGTGTTTCCCGGCGCACTGCTCGCTTTCTCTCGTCGCGTTTCTGACGCATGCGTCGCCAGCGGTTTCGCACGTTACGCAGCGACATCGATCGAAGGCGAAGTCCCCATCGACCAAGGGAGCGGTAATGGTGCTGGTACAGGGGCGATGTGGTGCGAAGAATGCTCCGGTCAACTAAGCTGCCATGGCTAGCATTCAAGTCGAACAGGCGCTTCATTTCAGGGCTGCGGCAGGCAAAGGAAGAAGGTCCGTCGAAGATAACCCGCTGCTGGGGCAGCCCCAGGGAATTGTTGACAATCATTGGGTCGTCAGGATTCTGCAGGCTCTGGCGAGCTGAGTTGCCTTTCTTGGGTGATCCAGAAATATCCTCCCAGAACCCCCGTGGCCGCCAAAAAGGGTGGAGGCGACTGTCCATCTCCATTCCTGCTTTGCGGTTCTTCGCTGAGCGGATGGAGAGTGATCGTGTCATTGTATTGAAAGAATCCGATCGAGGTCGCGCAGCCCACGTACGACGAACAGAGCCCCATCGACGACCCAGGCGTCCATTACTATCTTGGAGCCCCTCCTTGTTTTTCTCTTCTGTTGGGAGTGCGGGAAGAGGCTTTGAAGATATTGGAGGCTTGGGTGGTGGACGAGGGTTCTTCAGTGGAGAGTCCACGAACAGAGTCAGAGCTTGAGGGGGATTGTCCGGAGTCTGGGGGTTAGTGTTGCGATCGGAAAGTTCTTGATGGAACGCCTGAAGTGTGCGTATCTCAGGCGCAGGCACTCCCTGTTCGACCAACAATAGTGATCGATTGTTATGGGCAAACAGGCTGACAGCAGTAGCCTCTCGAATTTCGATGGGACCTGGAGACGACGACGGTATCGACCATTGTGTAAAGGGTAACGAGGGTGGTCGGAGAGTCGCCATGTCTTCAGAGCTGATCAATAGTGTAGGCAGATTCACAGGCTCTAATAGACCACGGCCTCGGCCCTGAGGCTGGGTTTGGGCCTGGGTCTGAGGCTTGTTCTGGTGCTGGCTGCTAGCGCCCAGGATGTTGTGGCGTGGTGGTGACACAGGCTGCTGCTCACGGCGTTTTTGCATCTCCAAATCCAGGGCCAGTGTGTGACTTCGCAAGCTCTCTGAGGTAAGGGATGTGGCACGGGAATTGTTGCGACTCGTCGGTGCGGAAAGTGATGAGCTGCGAGGCGGGATGATAGGCCGACCAAAGGGACGGCCCCTCGAGTCCAGGTCTCGGGACCGTGCAGACACCGAGTCAGACATTGTTCGCTTCTTCTGCCGTGGTACCTCCACGGATCCTGCCGGTGCCGCTGGAGGGCGCCGACTGGACCGCTGAGAGCCGGGTTTCGAAGACGCATGGCTATTGGGCCCCGATTTAAGAGATGAGCGTCTCTCTGGCACAACCACCACCGGAATGATATCAATTGATGCACGAGGTGCACTTTCAATGGTCTTGGCGGAGAAAGAGATGTCTGATGAAATGCTTCGGCGATCCTGTTCGGAGATGCGAGCAGCCTTGTGGACCAAGCGGTGCTGCGACTCAGGACGAGACGCCGTGGATGTGCCTTCCGACCTTGTGATGGGCGAGCTAGCAGACCGGAGTGAGCTTCGCTTTTCTGTGTGTCGCAATAATCGTTGGGCTCGCTTTGGTGAGTCGATGATCATCGCCTCCACGGTGGATGTCGAAGAGATCGCAGATAAGCGGCGGGAATCTGGGTCTTCGGAGTGTGCAAGGCCATCGTAGGATGGCCAGCCAATGTCTTCACGGAACTGCTCCATGGACGGACTGGCTGCTAGCACATGGGATTTCTGCAGCCGGTCCCGTAAACTCTTTTCCCGCATCAAAGAAGCATCGAGATGCAGCACGTTCAGCGTGTCATTATCTGCACTCGCTTCGCAGCCCAACTGCCGTCGAGGCTTTGAAGGGTTTCGCTTTCCAGGCAGCGGCGTGGGAGATCCATCATTGAGGTTGGATGCCCAGTCTCCATCAAAGGATTCGAAGCCGGTTTCATATTCCGTCTCGCTGTGTGGCTGGGACGCCGACGGGGGAGCGTCTTTAGCATAAAGGGGCTTTCCGTAAGCCCCATTCGACGCATTCCGTTTAGAAGACATCCGTCGCCTCGTTTTCTGCGATGATGGAATGGGAGTTTTCATATCGCCGTCGGAGGAGATGCTCTCGCATGCGGTCTGAAAGGATTCGGCCCGCGACGACGAGGAGAAATGCACCGGCTGGTTGAGTGGCGGTCGCTTGGTTGAAGTTGTGCGAGGAGGTGTCACATCCGGCGTTGGGGGCTTAGACAGTCTCCGGGGCGTCAATCCTGTCGTCTGGAGTTCGGAGAGTGATGAGTGGTTCTTTCGCGGCGTGGAGTCCTCCTCGATGACTTCGTCCTGGTTCGCGCCCGGCGGAGTCAACGGAGGAGCGGGCGCCGCAGCGAGCATGCTGTTCTGATCCGGGGAGACCGGTTGGATGAGGTCGACATTGGGGACCACGATACCCCTCCGTGGAAGCGTCTTGTGGGACCTGAGAAGCGGTCGCCCTGGCGAATCCACCGATGCGCTTGACACCTCCACGCCTGGCATATCGTGGGTCCGAGTCGCGAGCACCAAGCAGACCACTGCGATCCGATCAGTGAGGAAAGGCGATAATGAGAGAGGTGGTCAAGAAGATGATAATGGCATGGCCCCTAGGCGATTTCAGACGAGTTCAGCGACGGATCGCAAGGGTCGCATCGCGGTCGGGTCGGGGGTGGTGAAATCAGAGGAGATGGACAGGTCTCGACAGGAGATGCAAGGGAGTCGATCAGTCGAGCGAGTCCACAACGGCCGATAAGGGTGCAGTGACCGAGCGCATACAACGGCGTAAGGTGGTTGGCGAGGGGCTGGGGAGAAGGAACAGCTCAACTGGAGGGTTTTATTCGCTGCAGGAAGACAAAGGAACACTCCACGTATCTACAAGAGTCTAACAGGTCCTAGTTACTATATAGTAGTAGTTCGTTCCTCCTCGTGACGAGTAATAGTGACAGGTAAACTATCAAACAATGAGGTGTCCCTAAGAAGCCACGAGTCCACATGCGTGTTTCAAGGCGCCTTTGGCCCCGTTGGTCGCCTCTCCACGACTTCCACTCCATCTCCCTCACGAGCAGGACGACATGCACATTCGACGTTGGTGACTTCGCAGATACGTTCCTGGATTGAACTCTCTCTTCACTTGGTGGATGTTTCAGGGTTCTCACTTCCGGCCTCCTTGCATTTGAGCAATGTTTGGCCCTTGATGCAGGTCACTTTCCAATATCCATTGCCCATTCCAGCCATGCACCCTGCGCTGCACCAAATCTGCCTCAAATCTCGGGGCCAGCGAGCCGCACGAATGAAAGCGCAGCCACCCTCTCGAGGAGAATCACACCTCGAGGGAGGGGGCATGTGGCGAAGATGACGATATGCCACTCCACACAGCCTCGACCAAGCTTGGCTCGACCCAAGATGAGAGTGCGCGATAAGCAAAGACAGCACAGGTCAAAGGCCTACGTCGAAAGACGAAAAGATCGGGAGGACACACAACGGACGAGAAACGAGAATCCACCCGGGGGGAGCCCATTAAGACGTCAACAGTCCTGAATTTGGCCAGAGGCGACTTGTCGTCAATCTGTCAATCTATCGCCGGCGCAAGAACAGGGAAGAGCCCGGTTGATATAGTCAGCCGTTGGAAGTGGCGATCCATGACGCCAGAGCGGACGGACAGGTAACTCACTAATTGCGTCCAGATGCGCAGTTGCCCATCGTAATGACTGTCGTCCATCGTGCTGTTTGTCTCTCTCTATCGTACTGTAGTAACTAGTAGTGACGGTGTCGCGGAAGCCGCCAACCCGCAACCACGATGACATCGCCCGGCCATACGTCGTCATAGGCGTTGTCGCTCCCCTCCGGATGGGAATTCTGACCTCATCCCGGCCAGGTTGTGTTCTGCTTCCCCCCCCCCTTTTGCTATCTTTCTTCTCTTCCTCCCCCACCCATTCTCTTTTACCTTTCTGGATCTTAGTCGCGGGGTGTAGAGTTTTGAGTCCTTTCAATCCTTAGGCCTCTGATCTCTTTATTCCCCCTCCCTCCGCGTCTCTGCCAACTTTTTCTCAGTCGGCGAGTCGTTTACCACGGACGGTCTTCCCTCTTCCCTCTTCCCCTCTTCCCTCTTTCGCCCTTTCTTTCTCGACCCGACACGATGAGTACCATACAGAATATCAAGAACTTCATTCGGCATGGGAAACAAGCCCGCCTTGTAACCCCTCATTCCGAACCCACCACCGACGTCTCCACCGTCCACGCCGAACAGCAACCGCAGCCTCAAGGTCAATTCTCCCCTGCGCTCACTGCCTTTGAGACCGGCGATCTTCGTGGAAATGGCCCTGCTGCATCACAGAAAACAACCGAATCCCAGGTCAGGCGAGATCGCTCGGTGGAAATTGAGCGGCTGGTGGCGGAAGAGAATGTCAACCGCACGAAGATGCCCAAGTATCCGGGCTTAGATCGTTGGATCCTCGTCGAGAAGATGGGCGACGGTGCCTTTAGCAATGTCTACCGCGCCAAGGATTCGACAACCGAGTATGGCGAGGTGGCCATCAAGGTGGTCCGCAAGTTTGAAATGAACAGCAATCAGGTAGGGTGACCAAAAGGTCTTCATTTCCTTGGCTCGTGTCTGGCTTTGTGTGCATTTCTGGTGGCATGGTCCAATTCGGGTCTATCCACATGTGAATCGTCGCCAATCTTCTTTTTCTGGTAGAATGATCCTCTTCGTCCAAGCGTCAAAAAGGTTCCGAAGGCTGCGGAGGTGGGCAAACCTCTTCTAGACCATGTCTTCCTGATTCATACCCATCACCGTGGCAGTGGTGAATCGGGTGTCACTAGCTTTCCGGTGTCTGTTATGTTACGCGGTCATCCAATTCGTCGCGATGACTTGTTGCTGACTTTGTTCTGTCCTACAGCGAGCCAACATCCTCAAGGAGGTTCAAATCATGCGCAATCTAGACCACCCCAATATCACCAAGTTGATTGATTTCTCCGAGTCTCGGCAATACTACTACATTGTTCTCGAGCTCTGCCCTGGAGGCGAGTTGTTCCACCAAATCGTGCGATTGACCTATTTTAGCGAGGACCTTAGCCGGCATGTGATTCTACAGGTAGCCAAGGCCATTGAATATCTTCATGAAACTTCTGGCGTGGTGCATCGGTTTGTACTGGCCCTTCATCCCTAGCCTCTTCCTCGGCTAACATGCTACGCAGTGATATCAAACCAGAGAATATCCTTTTCTACCAAATCCCCTTCGTTCCGAGCAAACATCCGAAACCCCAGCAGCCGGGCGACGAAGAGAAAGAAGATGAAGGAGAGTTTACGGTCGGTGTCGGCTCGGGTGGCATTGGCAAGATCAAAATCGCCGACTTCGGTCTTTCCAAGGTCATCTGGGATAGCCAGACCATGACTCCCTGTGGAACCGTTGGATACACCGCTCCTGAGATTGTAAAGGATGAACGATACTCGAAGAGTGTTGATATGTGGGCCATGGGATGTGTACTCTACACGTTGCTCTGTGGCTTTCCTCCCTTCTACGACGAGAGCATCCAGGTTCTCACCGAGAAGGTAGCGAGAGGCCAGTATACCTTCCTCTCGCCCTGGTGGGACGATATCTCCAAGTCGGCCCAGGATCTCATCTCCCACCTGCTGACAGTCGACCCCGAGAAGCGATATACCATCAAGGAATTCCTCGCCCACCCTTGGATCCGTCAAACCGATGAGGAAACCACCGCGGCGCCCGATGCTCCTCCTCTAGCCACGCCATTTGGACAGGTCCGCCAGAATAAACTCGAGCAGCTCGATCCTGTCGGTGCCGATCAGGCCCCGTATCAGCCAGCCAGTGCTCGGTTTATGGACGCGCCGTCTGCAGCTTCAGAACGTCGAATGGACTTCCGCTCGCCTGGGGCGTTCAACCTACGTGAGGTATTCGATGTCGGATATGCCGTCCACCGCCAAGAAGAGGAGGGCAAGCGCCGCCGTAACTTTCGACAGGGTGTCCGAAGCGGCAATCCAGCCGCAGGGTTCCAATCTGCCCTCGGTTCCCTTAACGAAGATTACGATGATGAATTTGACTACCGACCCCACGTTGAAAATGCTGAGCAACCCCCCGCCAAGGTTGTCAAAGCGACTGGTCAGCAAGGCGACATGGCCGGGATGGAGGCGAAGCTTCGATCCACGAATCTCGGAGCCCAAAGTAGTGCCGCACAGGCACGGCAGGCCCACCGTCAACCTCGGCAGCAGGGCTACGGGCAGCACGACGCAACCGTCGCCGCAGCAGCTAAGAGCAGCATCGCGCGCAAATCTCATCAACCCTTCGAGCTCAGCCTGGATGGCGCCACACTGCTGGAGAAGCGTGGCCGTCGCAACAATGGGCAGCCAGTGGCATAAACATGAGAATTTTGTACACGAAAAGGATTCTGGTGTTTTAGCGTCTGGGTCGATCCTTTCTTCTGTGTTTTTCACGAGCGATATGCTGCATGGATCTGCTTTTTTTTTCTCCTTGCTTCTTTGCTTTCATTTGGCTCTACCATTCTACCTTATATGCGCTTCCGAGTTTCTTATGACTCCTCGCCGCTTTATTTCGCTTCTTCGTACGTCCATCATCTCACTTTATCTCTGTGCTCGTTATTCGAATCTATCCGGCGAAGACGATAATATCTCATTTGACTGGCACCGGTACCTGGGAAGGGAATGGGGATGGATTTGATTGGCGATTGCTCCGATTCTGGTTATCTTGTCTACTACGCCCGGAGCTTGCTTGGTCGGGATGGAGTTCCACTGTGTTCAGTTGTCATCTAAGGGTCTACATACCAAGGATATTGATTTCCCGCTGTGTTATATGGCTATGCGCGTTGTTGTGTCGTGTTCCAGGGACTCTCCATACTTTTCTTCCAATTGCATCTGTTGGCTGAGTCCTGCTTGACTTGATGCCATGCAATGGACTTTTTGGTGATCATTTCTTCCCACTATTGCTTCCGTGTTGCTCCCGTCAACTTACTGTATTCCTTCATTTTGGGCTCCGTTCGTAGAGGCGATTTGGTAGGGACTTCGTCTATATTGAGGGGCGTTGGAGATCCCCTGTTGCTACCCATTCTTTAGATATTGGGCTTTTGCACATCTAGTTGTGGCTGTGGATAGATTGGAGTATCACGGTGTCTAGTAGACGAGTATACAACTGAAATCCAGAACCGGCTACGGCATAGAAGGCTGGGGAATGTGTCACGTCAAAGCACGATATCGAAGTATTGCATTACAGAACAGTTTGATTGAAAGGTCGTATTGGTATCTTGCACTTTGTATATCCACCTGGGAGTTTCCTGGCACTCCACGATGTCAAATGTACTTGAAACAAAGATAAACTCTCTCACACACACACAAGGCACCAGGCCTCTTTTGATAGTCATTCCGTATACATGTTATACGTTTTTGAGCAGCTTTCGATGAGATGAAATGAAATGTGAAACAAACACATTCGTGCGCACTATAATGTCTGCTTGCCGCGTGTCTCAATGGGGAGAAGGGTCATCGCCACAAAGGCAGCAAGAATCAGCGCCCCGGAGGCATAAATGGGCGCATCGGGGGTAGCATCGCCGGCATAAATGGCAACCAGCGGAGCACAGAGACCGGCGATACGGTTCAGGCAGCTAGAAATGCCAGTGCCAGTGCCACGATTCGGGGCAGGGAACACCTCCGGGGTGTAGGCATACAGAACACCGTACATGATGTTCTGGAAGAAGGCCTCGAGACAGGTGCAGGCCAGCTGGACGTTGGCGTTGGTGGAGGCAGTGAAGCAGAAAAGTAACACGCCGGTGATCATAGTGGCGATGGCCATGGTGCCCTTGCGGCCGATATACTTGATTTCCACGGTGTAGCATGCTAGGACGGATCCTGGGAGACCGACAATTGAGGAAATCGCGTAGTTGCGGTAGGTGATATAGGTGGAGTTGGTGCTGCCGCCCGACTTGCCCAGGTACTGTGGCAAGAAGGCGTTGAAGAGAGGATAGCCCATGCCAATGGTGGCCCAGCAGAACCAGAGCAGGACGGTGGTGAAACCCAGACGCTTGTTGGCGAACAAGGGGGCAATGCGGTCCATCGAGAACTTGGAGAAGAAGCGCTTGATTATTTCAGTATTAGAAAGTTTCTCATCTTCCTTCTTCTCGGCGTGGCCGCCAATCTCGTTGAGGATCTCATTCGTCAGCCAGGTCTTCGCTTTGTTCTTGTACGCAATACCGTGGACGGATGCAACAGCCTCTTCCTGGCGACCGCGAGATAGGAGGAACTTCGGCGACTCGTACAGATGGAAAAGGAAGAAGCGTGCAATCCACATGCAGAAGGTGATGGCACCCAGAGTCAAGACCAAATAGCGCCAGCCCATGTTCTCGGACTTGGTGCAACCGGCGGAACTCGCACAGCTATAGGTGGGGACATAGGCCCAGGCAAGCAGACTACCAATGAGCTGGCCAACAGGCCACCAGACACTCAGCATGGTCAACATATTGCCCGAGGCGAAGGGCAGGAATTCCAGAAAGAGGGCGCCATCAACCGGCAGGTTTCCACCCACGCCGAGCCCAAGGCAAGAAAACAAAGCGCAAGCACTGCATACTTTATTAGTGAAATATTCCCGAGGAATTTGGAGACGTGATAGTAGTAGTTGAGGGAGACATACCCAATCCAAGTAGGACCACCGCCAGCAGCCAGGCCAAATGCACCAGCCATAAATAGAGTGGTGTTGAACGCCAGGCGACGTCCGATAATATCAGAAGCAACGCCCCAAAAAGAGGCACCAATGCATAATCCCAGAAAGAGAGCGCAAGTAGTAAATCGAACACGCGACTCGGAGACGTCAAATTCATAGGAGAGGGGTGTCAAAGTAAGGGCAACTCCCTGCTCGGGATTAGTACTCCATCGTATGACCATGAACTATATCAATCGTCAGTTGCTTACCTGAAGCCAGAGGCTACAAAAACAAGGTTAGTTTATCCTTCTGGAAGGAGAAACGAGTGTAATGAAAGCTTACTTATCCGCGGTCCATCCAAAGCCACAAAGGAAGAAGAGCTGCCACTGATACCGGCCCATGCCAATATCTTGGAGTGCACGGTTGATAACCTTTGCCTTCCCTGGAGAATTACCACAATTAGGTCACATATACTTATAGACTCAATAGCTCTTAGAAAATTGTAGGTTGGGGAAATGGCGCTTTGGGACGGGGCTGCAATACTCGGAACTGGAATAGGGCACATACGGTCATACATGGAGTCATGACCCGATGCAACCACATCGGCGTCGATCTCTGCACGAAGCTTTTCAATAGTCAGATGGCCAGTCTCTGTGACAGGGCCGGCGGAGCCATTTTCTGAGGAGGAAGGTCGGTCCAAAGACTTGTCAGCGTCCGGGTTAGAGGATAGAGAGTTTCTCTTCTCCGGGTCCGGGGGTGTCGCTGAGTGGTCGGGAGCACTGGCCAGTGGTATCACAACGCCTGGATAATTCTGACGATCCTTTTTGAAGGGGCTCAACTTTGACAGACCCATGATGATGAATATTGGGCGAGGCGCTTGCGGGAATCAGATCGAAGAACCTCGGCTTGGGAGGAAAGCGCCTATGGGAATATGAGGACAGAGGCAGCTCTCAACGACTGTTGAAAGGCTGGGACTCTAACGGATTCTGTGAGCGAGTTGTTGCAACAAGGCTACAAAATTGGCGCGTTCGACGTTGTTGCAATCGGGAGTCTAGGGTCGTGCTGGTTGGGGAGTGGAAACGCCGTGACGGGTCGGGGCAAGCTTGCGTTGGGTGAACCGAGACCGCAATCGTCAACTCGTACAGTATGTGAAGCTAGACGCTGATCGGCGTAGTCGGGATATCAGATTCGGTTGCCGCAATGTTGTTTGCTACTGTAGAGCAGAATCGATGTGCATCAAGAATTCGACGTGCTTGGCTGTGGTTGAACCAATTCGTCTTGTCTTTGACTTTCTTTTCTGTTGTCTCACAGGTGAGGATGACGACGTAGGATGGGCTCCGCCTTGAATATCAACTCCAGCGAATCTGACGATTGCTGGTGGAAAAAAGGACGAGGTAGCTAGTGGCAGCTCCCCCCTCAGACCCAGAATGGAAAGAGTCGAGTGATGGAGGAGAAAGACTTGGGAGGAGAGAGAGAAAAGAAGAGGAAGGAAGGTGGGATTGACGAAGCCCTATATAGAACCTCGATTCCTTCCCTTTTCTTTGATTACGGGTTGGCCGTTCTGCGGTTACCAGCAAAACGGGTCCAGTGCGCCAGAATCCACCATTCGGGTTCGGCCATTCCGCCTAGGGTTTAGTGCGGCGGTATTGCTGAGACCGACCTGTATTTTTTCCCCTCTACTTCTACTCGAAAAGTCGAAAAGTAGAAAGCAGATTGGAACAACGCCACGGCCCGGACTTCAGAAATTGCGTCTGGGACGTTGGCGACGATCGGGTTTGCCCGAATAGGTGAAAAGTGTGAGAAGAAAAAGAAAGGAAAGAGCGAAGGATCTCCATCTACAGTTACTCCTATCTACTGATCAGCACGGTCCGACAGTGGGAACGAACGAGTTACAGGGAGACTCCGTATTCCTCGACAGGCATCCATGATTACAATTCCAAACTCTCACGGCCAAAGAAAGATAAGAAGCCCGCATGCGATCTCCGCATGCTCGGCACCGACGTCATCACCGCGCTCTTCGTTTTCCTTGCAATCGGGTTGCGGCCCATCTCACCCTCCCCTCAGCCCTACCAGCGGCGGTGCGCGATGATTCCATTCCCGCGGAAACTGCGTTCCTTCTCATGATTTTCCTATCGAGTTGATCAATTGCCCATCGAGAGATGCTCCCCTCTACTTGCACGCCCTCCAAAGACGGCCCCTAGTCACTAGTCTTGGCGGCGGCGTATCCCTTCCGCATTCGGCGATTCACTGTAACCATCCAAGGATGGATGTCTTCCCTCTCGACCTTCCACTGAAGCCAATCATAACTCCTCGAAGCAGAGTCATTTGGACGGTCAAGCTGGCCATCGTGAGTTACCGGTACATTTACAATACCGGGCCTTGCGGCAGGCGCCGCCTAACGCCACACAATGAAGGCCACACTACTTGTGGCGACTGCTCTGCATGCGACACCCTGGGCCATTGTTATTATTTCATTTGTCACGTTACTCAAATGCTCCTTGTAAATGGGAATCTCGTCGGCCGTGGCTCGGCTCACCCATCGGCAAGGCCCGTCTACTATGGATATTTCCTCTCGGGAATTCGACTCCTACTGTAACTCAATGCAACGCTGCTCCCATGCCTCTCGTCTTTCTGCAGAATGAAGGCAAGATCATCATGGCGTGAAAAAAAAGGAAGAATAAATGTGAAGAAAAAAGCCTGGATTTTCGACAAACCCTGATCTACTGCGGGATATAAGAATTTTCACCTGCATGTGCCGGGCAACGATGAGGGGCAAATATCATCTTGGCGCAGCGACCTGAATATGTATAGGCCTATAGATTCGGTTACAATCATTTCGGCCACTCAGGTGACTATATGTGATCTCAACCTGATGAGCGTGTTCTGAGTACAAGGGGAGGCGATGTCGGACGCGATGTCCTGCGTAGTACAAGCCATAGTAGGTAATACCATTGCCCTCAGAGAAATTCAATACAACTGCATCTATCATATAATTGCCCGACCCTGCGATGCTCTATAGTGGCGAAATTCTAGACGAGTAGATTCTTGAAGATAAAATAGACCCCCCCCCCCAAGTATTGCCTCTCAGATAGTCTCACAACGGACCAGCCAGTTTACTACCTATTTAGAATCCGTGAATATATACTTGAAAAGGAAACCTGGCCCCGGTGCTTGTGACGAGATATACTAAGGGAGCTTGTTTTGGATTTCTAAAAACTCAACTCCTTTGACCCAATTTGCCGTTGGAGAAGTAGGGAAGTTTTCCGCGGGAAACAATTTTAACAACCAATCCACTAGCGATAAACTCGGGAGGGATTCACTACGCGCAGAGACAGGACGGATCGGTCTTTCGAGTTTCGTATGTTCTGGGTAGCTGAAATACAATACAAAAGTGAGCAGTTGAATGTGGCTGCCGGAGAGCCATGATCCGTGAATGTTAACAGGAGTTGCCTCTAGGACTCGGAATTCGTTGGTTGTCAATTACATGCCCTTGCTGCTATTCTATGTACATAGGTACTCAAAATCCTCAGATGCGTCTCTTCGCAGTGGAAGCTTTTACGATCCGCTCAGATCTCGTCAGTGCGTTTAAGCAGCCATTCCAGATGTCGGTAAGATGCACGCGGCTGGTACTGCGGCTCCATATGCCCCGACATATAGGTCTCAACCCACATCAGTCCACGTTCATAGTGCTGGATACCCATTATGCCCTGGGGTCCATCAAGCCCAGTAGCATCATTCTCCGCAAAGGCACTCGCGTACATGAGATCGGGAATCTCGATGTTGATAGGGGTCTCGGGCTTACTCTGGAAGCCCAGGTGGCCGTTCCAGGTCATGTTTTGGATTGCCAGCAAAGTACCGTTGGTGATGATGACCATGTCATAGTCACCGTTACCAATGAGGACGCGATTGGTCGCCTCGATGACCTGGGGCAGAACATGCTCAATCGGGTTCGCCGAGGTGTCACCCTCCTGCTCGGGGCCGGAGCCGCCACCCGTGAAGACGGACTCGGTCGAGCATTCCGACCAGGTGATATTGGGCGCGTGGAGCGCCTTCTTCACGTCCGCGCGGTCAAAGTACACTGTCGTTCCTTCAGGCATGTAGTTCAGCGAGCCCGGGAAACCCAACACATCCCACAGCAAGGGACACACCGTGTTGACCTCGTACAGGTCGAAGCACGGGTTGGCATTAAAGGCTTCATTGTACACCAGGTCAAACACATCACAGTTAGCATCGGATGTATAGTTGAAGAATTTGGGTGGCTGCGCCTCGGGGGGAGGGAAGGTCAAGTATTTGTCGATGAATTCGGAGTATCCGCACGACTCATGCAGCCTCTCAAGCTGGGCCATGAAGGTGGCGTTGAAGTTGAACATATTCGCATGCTTCTGCACAAATGGCACAGTTGGTGCTTCTTCTTGAACATAGTCAAACTGGCCGATGCAGGGATCATAGGCCAGAGCACCGTGCAGATCGAAGTTTTCCTTGTTCTTCTCGTCAAGGATTGCGGCCGAGATGTAGGGGACATAGCGACCCGCATAGCTTTCACCGGTCACATAAATCTTGAAGTTCTTAATTCCGAAAATTTCCTGCCAGTTCTTGAAGAACTTGACAAAGTCTTGTGCAATCTCCTCCTCCGTTGAGGCTGTCGGTGTACCGATGGAAAAGCCGGTTCCGACGGGCTGATCAACCCTGATTGGAAGTTACTACACAACTTCTGCGCCGCATTTGAGTCTGTTTCCTAGGACCTACCAAAGCACGTTGGTCAAATTCACCCAAGAATAAGGATTCTCCACGGGAGCATAAGTGCCCGGTTGCCAGACGAAGCGGCCATTCTCCTGAAGAAAGCCTTCCATGGAACTGCACCCAGGACCGCCATTGAGCCAAATCGTGATCTCGTCGACAGGTTTGCCAATAGTGGGCTGGAAGACGAAGAACAGGGCCCGCGAAGCATTGTCCTTGTCAATGGGCACCAAACCCGAGTACATCTCACCAAGATCAAAATTGACATCAGGCAGACTCTCAACCACATAGGCTGAGAAGCAGGTCAGCTTCTTTCTACACACCTCGATCAAGAGTGGTAGGTTATGGGGCACACTCACGCTTAGTATCGTCGCTCAGAAAGCGATGCTTCTTGTCAGAGCGCTCAGGCTTATGCTGAGTCGCCTCGACAGCTCGTTTGGCTTTTGCCAATGGAGCACGAGAAAGCTCTGCAAAGCGGCCATGCTTGGCTGCAACCAGAGCATCTGAGCCCAATTGGAGCGCCAGGAAGGCCGAGGTGAGGACGGAGCCAAACAACATCCTGGGTGAAGTCCCTCGCTAATTGATGTTGGAGAGTTCGAGACAGGAATATGAAAGACAAAAGCGAATACCCCTGTTCACTGAATGATCAAGCGTGCAGATCGAGCGATTTCTGCAGATTAAATAGCCCGGGCCTACGCACCCACCACAGGAACCACTTGAGACTATCCGGCTTCTGTTAACAAATCAAGCTAGATCGAACCACCAGGTCTTATTGGAGATCCACTCAAGAATGCTTCTTCTGTGCCTCCACCGGCTCGCCTGCCGATAGCAATGGGACACTGATATCGGTCCGCGATGCAGCGCAAGCGGGGTTGAGCATCCCGCTCATCACCGGAAACAGCCCATCGCCCACGCATTTCGTAGTTGTCCCACGCGAAGTAGCGGTCTACATTTCTTTTTGCTCGAATGAGATCGATGCAGAAGAAAAGGGATCGCGGGGAATTGCAACCAAAACTTTTTTCGTTGTTTTGATGATTCTGATCCCGGTGCGGTCAGACGCCGAGCCATCCACTCTATAGCTTCCGGGACAGCGACGGATTCCGGGCCAACGGCCTATCTGCCCACGCGAAGGACACGAAGTTCGTTTACGGAGATGTGCGAGGCATCTTCAATTGGCCTGGGTTATCTCCTCCCCCTCATGCAGTGACATCGGCTGCAGCCCTCCACAGCAGGTCCCCACTCGAGAACAGATTGCTCGGCGGTGGCGTGAACAAGAAGAGCACAGTCGGAGTGATGCGCTTTGTAGCGGCGGGTGAGGGGTGAGCAGCAAGTAACCTGCCTTGGCAGCTATCGCTTTAGATGAAGCCGAGCACGCGAAATAGTGAACTGAATAATGCGGAGCTGGGTGGTCTTATCGGCGCCGAGAGCCCCTTGACAATCACATTGACCCACCTGGCCAACTCAGCTCTGGAGATGATATGAGAAAATGTGAGATGTGAGTAACATAGCGAAGGTGCTTGAGGCGATTGCACGACATGTACTGAAGGTTGACATTTGGGTATGCTAAGCTTTTTCTCTCCAGGGGGGCCAAATTCTGGCCAGCCAACCCCGCCCTGGGGGGAAAACTGTCGCAGAGCCTTCACTGATCGGATGTCGACACTATGGAACTGCAACAGATATGACCTCGTTCGAATGGGGGGTATTGGGTGGTCTGAGACGCTGACCGCTGGTGAGGTGAAAGAGCTAAGTTGAAGTTGGCGGTGACAATCGATGGAGATGTTACTCGGCAAGCAAAAGCAACAAACACAACGTATTCTGCATTTATAAAGGCGCATTTCACCCATCCCACCAGGCCTAGCGGGGCCAAAAAGCAAAAAGATGGACTCGCGGGGAATCGAACCCCGGACCACCCCCATGCTAAGGGGGTATTATACCACTAAACCACAAGCCCACTTGATGAGAAAGCAGGCCGGGATTATGCCACACTATCCAGAGTCAGCGTTGGATTGTGGTGAATTTCCGATTCACAATTCTCCGAGCAGGTGACCTGCAGACTGAACACCTTGTGTCGTGTTCGACACACTGTGGATTCCTGTGTCCTCTGGAGGAAGACTCTTCCTGACCACACATGTTTACTTCTGCAGGACATTCCGATCTGCGGGATGAATCTATTCCATGGGGACCGACACAGGGTGTGGGTGTACCTGCCCACGGCTACCAATGACTGGCCAGCTCGATTTTTTCTTACGATGCTGAATTCGGTCTAGAGAGACCCTCAGGAACCGCGGGAGACCAATGGGTGCTTTTCCGCTCCTCGAACTCGCATTTGAGTGTCCTTGGCCTGTTGGACTCCAACTTTTTGATTGCTAATAGCACCCCTCCCCCGGGCTATTTTCCGATCTGAAGACACAACCGCCTTCCCCGGGTCTCCATCTCTTTATACCCGTGGACGTGACCGACTCTCTTCACTAGCCCATTCTTTTAATACGGCAAGTGGACAACATCGGGAAGCGAGGGAAACGACTCCAGCGGCACATTCCGCGTAGCATGTCCACCGAGTCCAAGCCTGCCAGCACATCGAATGGAGCTGACAGCCATGAAAATGGTCCCATCCTCGTCCTCAGCCACGAAGCCGTGACAGAAATGGCAGTGAACATAGAAAAACATGCTTCCAGCGCTAACGCAGAGAGGTCTGGCATTCATGAAACTGAAACCGAGAAACAAGTACAGACGAACTTGGCCGACCAGCCTCCGGAGCATGGACTCCACTCTCCACATGATGGTGCTTTCTATCGCACAGTGTCAACGGTGGCTCCCTCACAGCGCTCTGTCGAGCGAGACCCCCTGAGCCGGGTGACGACAGACGCCGAGGGGAATACCTACCCGGAAGGCGGCACACAAGCATGGCTTGTGGTGTTGGGCAGCTTCCTTGGTCTCTTTGGATCGCTGGGCCTGATCAACACCATTGGCACGTTCCAGGCGTATATTGAAAGTCACCAGTTGAAGGACTACAGCTCCGGCAGCATCGGATGGATTTTCGGAATGTTCGCCTTCCTAACGTTTTTCTGTGGTGTGCAGATTGGGCCGATCTTCGACGCGCGCGGGCCACGCCTTCTTGTGCTGGCTGGGTCAATCTGTGAAATGGCTATGATTATCCTCATTGGATTCTGCACTCAGTATTGGCATTTCATGCTGGTGATCGGACTGCTGGGCGGTGTTGGGGCGTCGCTTATATTCACCCCGGCCATCTCAGCTATTGGCCATTACTTCTATGAGAAACGAGGAGTCGCAACCGGGATCGCGGCTACCGGTGGCTCGATGGGGGGTATCGCATTCCCTCTGATCTTGGAAAACCTCTTCCCTAAGATCGGATGGGGCTGGGCTACCCGAGTTGTGGCCTTGATCTGTCTGGTGTCTCTGTCGATAGCAAACCTCCTGATCAGATCCAGACTACCCCAGAGACCTTTTTCGAAAGACAATGTTTTGCCAGACTTCCGAATTTTCCGGGATCCTCGATTTGCCTTGACGACTGCGAGCGTCTTCTTCATCGAATGGGGTCTATTCATTCCTATCAGTTACATATCTTCTTACGCCCTCAACCATGGTTTCTCCCATCAATTCTCATATCAGATCCTGGCTATTCTGAACGTAGGTTCGTTCTTCGGGCGGTGGCTGCCAGGGTTCTTTGCAGACTTCCTGGGTCGATTCAATACGCTCATTGCAACTGTGGCTCTTTGTTTACTTTGCAACGCATGTCTGTGGCTCCCTGCCGGGAATAGTCTGGCCTTGTTGGTGATCTATGCTATCTTTTTTGGGTTTTCCAGTGGAAGCAACATCAGCTTGACTCCCGTCTGCGTCGGCCAGCTCTGCAAGACCGAGAACTATGGCCGGTATTATGCCACCGCTTACACCGTCGTGAGCTTTGGGTGAGTGTCTTTTTCTTTTCTACTTTCCTCTGCGAGATATCAGCTATTGTGATGTCATGTACCCTTCGATCTGACATACTTTTGCCACTAGTTCCCTCACCGGCATCCCAATTGCTGGTGAGATCCTGGCCCGCTGCAATGGACAATACTGGGGCCTCATTGCATTTACGACCATCTGTTATGCGGCCGGTTTGGCCTGTTGCACGGCTGTCAAAGTCATTCAGGTCGGCTGGCGCAAGCCCTTGGCCATCTACTAGAGGTCTAAAGCTCTAAAGTTCAACTCGATCTGCGTACCGCTTCATGACCGGCTTTCCATATATCAGCCATACCGCACTCAACTCTTTTAATTTCGACACGACCTGACGACTATTCACGCATCAAAAGCGGTAGACCGCGAAGAAAGGTCCCTTTTTTTGATATCAATGACGACTTTGCTAAATTGAGTTGAGCGTTATTTTTGAGATTCTCCAGCGATTGCCCGGGTGCATCGTAACGATGACAGTAACATACAGTGCCATAAGTCATTCTCCATGCTAGCTTACATGAACATAGATTGCAATTGATGTTGATATTCTCTCATGATCAGGCTCTTTGATCTCCAGGCTTCATACGCCCCAAAGAACTGCATTGCGTTGTCTTGAGATCACCGGGTAGCCAACACTACTCGGCGATGGGATCCAGGTCCTCCAAGCACCGGAAAACGACTCCGTGATAACATCTAGTCAGTTGAAACCAGAACGATGAATAACACCCAATGCCTTCTCAACTGAGTCGTCTATTCCTTACGCCAAGTGAAAATCTGCTGGAGAGGATCTCATCACTTGCACCAGCACTGCCATGGGAACCGCCAGCTTCCGAGACATTTATTACAACCAGCTCGGGACACGAGACCAAGGCCTCTCTCGCATAAGATCTCCGACAGGAACGCTGATTGATCTATGTAACCAGACAGTCACAATGATGGTCCTCAAGATACATCACCCACGGAACCTGACCTCCGATGATTTCCAATAGGGCGGCCGAAGCGGAACCTGCAAAACAGACCGACTGGACGACCTCGAACCTAAAGCTCATGCAATAATGCACCCAAGTTCCGACTCCCAAAAGAGTCTCGATGACATCGAGCGTTCATCACCCGATGGAGAGCTTTTCATGGTGCGCTACATATTACGGCGTCGTGCTCGTCTCTTGCCTCCTTGAACTGCTTAATGTCAATGTCAAGACTCACGTCCGCCTGAGCTTCCTGTCAGGTGGATTACGCTTGCGCTCTTCGATCTGCGTCCCTTTGGCAGCCGGTTTTTATCTTATTCTTTCTTTTTGACCAAGTACCTCTTGTGGACCTACATTGCTCTGTCAGCTTCGACTTGGATCCATCGACGTCCGTCGCGAAAGGCATCTGAGTTTTCACCGTGAACAGTGCTCTGCTTCGGGTCAGACCTCACTGTGTTTCTTCGATCACTGTGAACGCCGGTATACTTGGCTTTCGTCATGTTTACCAAAAAGTGTCTGGCTTTCGTGGCTGCATCTTGGGTGCTTTTACAGAGTTGCCCGGTCAGTGGCGATGAGATCTCGAACAACAACGATCATGTCGAGTTGGAGGAGCGCGGCAACCTCGGCGTATTAAACTCTATTCTTGCAGCTGCCTCGGCGACGGGGGCTGGAGGTAGCCCCTGCCCGAGCACTCCAGCTGGTGGTGGTGGTGGTGGTGGTGATCATCCTGGCGGTGGTGGCGGCGGTGGTCCCCCTGGCGGTGGTGGTGGTCCCCCTGGCGGTGGTGGTGGTCCCCCTGGCGGTGGTGGTGGTCCTCCTGGCGGTGGTGGTGGTCCCCCTGGCGGCGGCGGTGGTCCCCCTGGCGGTGGTGGTGGTCCCCCTGGCGGCGGCGGTGGTCCCCCTGGTGGTGGTGGTGGTCCCCCTGGCGGTGGTGGTGGTCCTCCTGGTGGTGGTGGTGGTCCCCCTGGCGGCGGCGGCGGTCCTCCTCCTTCTGGATCTCCGTCGCCGACAACATGTGCTGTCACAATCGGCCCAGTGGTCCTCACGCCCGCTCCATCAACGGTCAGCCTCAATTCCGTGGCAAGTGCCCTATGTGCGGCCTGTCCTCAGAGCGCTAGTGCAACCACTGTGACTGTGACTTTCTGCCCTAGCCCGTCTGCTGGAGGTGGAGCTGCTTCCAGCAGTGCTCCACCTTCTAGTAGCGTCTCGGCTTCAAGCAGCGGTCTGGCTTCGAGTAGTGCCCCAGCTTCGAGCAGTGCTCCAGTTTCCAGCAGTACCAGAGCGAGCTCAAGTGCAGCAGAAAGCACCGGCGCGTCATCCTCGCCTGCCACGCACACTTCCTCGGAAGTGCCGTCCAGTTCAGCTCACAGCTTGAGTCCAACTCACTCGACGACTCGAGTCTCGACGCCTCTCATTCCCGGAAACACCAGCTCACCAGCAACTGGCAGCACCCTTCACACCCTGCCCACATCTACGCCCTTGTCGGGCCTGACATCGGGCTCGACGACCGGGGTGGCAACCTCCTCCCCAGCGACTGGCAGCACCCTGCACACCCTGCCCACATCCACTCCTTTGTTGGGCCTGACATCGGGCCCGACGATCGTGACAACCACCCCGCGAGCGTCGATTCCTCCCGGTATAGTCCGACGTGGGGCGTCAGGGAACATGACGGCACCTTTCGCTAACACGAGCAGTATTCTCCCGAATGCGACGAGTCCTCTTAACCTGACGCGCCTGGTCACGCAACAAACAAATGGGCCGGCGCCTGTCTTCCGCTTCCATGTCAGGAACCGAAACTAGATGGGTTGGTGGAAGGAGTTGCTGGTTTTTCATGAAAGGGACGGTTAGGATCTGGTATTTTTCTGTTGTCTTTTCCACTTATCTACCGGGGTGTTTAATGGGCTATCTAGATGAAGGCTGGCTGGATCTATTGTAATCTTGCTGGGGATGCGGGCTGAATAGATCATAAAATTTGCTTTTCGTTGTTTTATCGTGTTTGGTTCGCAAAATGAGAGCACCTGAATAGAGCAATCCAAATGATGCTGACACGAATTGTTGAGGCAGCCCTAACTGGACTATCTCGGACGAAAATTGCAAAGCTCGGTCAAAGCCAGGCGGCGGCTTTTCAGTTGAGACCTTGCATTGCTTCCTTCATTCTACTTCCAAGCCTCTACAAATGAAGCTTATCGAAAAAAGGGTTCTTGCATTTGGTCGCAAACCCATGGGGAGATCAAAGCACCTAGCGAGAATCAAAGAGACTAATTGACTATCCACGCAGGATAGCGGAAGAGGAAATGGAACCTCGGAAACCAGGACGCTCTCTGGTTCGCACCGCATATGGCCCGTCCCGTCCCAGAGAGGAAGAAGCAACTAGGTACAATACAAAGATAGAAATGGGGAAATGGGGTCCGAGGCCAGACCGTAAATGAGAGAATAGACAGTAAACGAGAAGACGATGTAATGTTATCCAAGGGTGTAAAATAGAGCACCCCTTCCTGGTTGCAAACTCCTCCTTTAGTCACCCACTGGACTGCCGAACAGACCCTAGCCCTATCAAAAAAGATGCGCCGTACACCGACCTGAGGAAATGGGAGAAAAACACAAGCGAATGCAAAGATGTAAAGGAGTATGATGATGGCAATGAGGAAGAGTAGGTGGGTATGAGCAAGTCAAATGTGAAAGCAGGAAATGACTGAGCTTTCTTCCAAAAGATCATAAGAAGCACTCGAAGACTCATATAGACAGGGTATCAACGGCCACATCGCAACCATCTGATAAGATCTGCATGGCGTGAAATAAATGTTCATAGTATGCAAACGAAGCTCAGGTACTGTTGGACCGCAACAAAGACTGTATGGTGAAAGAGACCGATTAGCCGACGTGGTCTAGCACGTAAATTTTTCGGACATACATGCTCAACGTACCCGATCATCGATCATCTCTTCATCTTTGTCTTCTGCTGGTGCTGGACTAACAACACTACCACGGGAAATAGGGCCCGAGGTTGTGATAGCCCGAGTATCCATGGCAGGCCGTGGTGGCTGCGGCAACGGCTGTTGCTTCTGTGGCCGTTGCTGCTGCTGCTGCTGCTGCTGCTGGTTTTGGTTGTAGGAGGAGACAGAAGAATGGATCGGGTGCATTTCTCCACTGCTCGAGATTCTTGACTCTTTACTCTTCTCCAGCAAAGAACCACCAAGTGTTGCACACTTGAGAATGGTTTGCATCATCTGGTTTTGTTTAAGGGGCTTCGACAAGTACTCGTCCATCTGTGCCTGAATGCACTTCTCCCGATCACCCAACATGGCGTGTGCCGTAAGTGCGATGATCGGAGTTCGTTGCAGACCACTCTCCCGTTCATACTCGCGAATCTTGCCTGTGGCCTCAAATCCCCCCATGACTGGCATCTGAACGTCCATCAGAATGACATCGTAGCGCCGCTTCTTGACAGCCTCCACAGCCTCCAAGCCATTGCCAACGACGAAGACATTGTGGTTGTGCTTCTGAAGGATCTTCATTGCCAATTGCTGGTTCACATCGTTGTCCTCTGCAAGAAGGATGTCGAAGGAACGCGAGTTGTCCGTCGTAATTGGCGTGGACCGGCCTTCCAAAGCTGGAAGCATACCGTTGCCCAAATCGATTGGCTGACAAGGAGTAGTCATATACGAGCTGATACCAAGATCAAGGGCAGACTTCAAGCTCACGCAAACCAGAGGGCAGACCAGAACTATCGGAATATACTTGAACTCGTCGAATGTCCGAAGTATCCGAGCCGTGTCCACTGAGTCGACAATGATGACATCGTAAGCATGACCAGATTCCTTTCCAGAAGGATCTTGAATCTCAGGGGGTGGAACATGCTCCTCATTTCGTACAACCAGCGGCTCCAGATCAATCTGCTTCAGCA
Organism: Penicillium hispanicum; assembly: GCF_028827665.1. Classification (NCBI taxonomy): domain Eukaryota; kingdom Fungi; phylum Ascomycota; class Eurotiomycetes; order Eurotiales; family Aspergillaceae; genus Penicillium; species Penicillium hispanicum. Next base: position 2,528,151 of record NW_026623199.1, on the reverse strand, counting down.
TCTTCATGACATTGGAAGCCTGCACACCGTTCTGACCCTTGTCGATGAAAAGCACCCGATGATCCCGGTACGGCATGAGCTGGGAGGCAATAACTTTCAGAGATTGGTCTGCAAGCTTGACGACGCAAGTGAAGTGGAATGTACTGCCGTGGCCGTATTCGGACGTAACCCACACATCACCACCCATCAAATTCACTAGTCGCTTGGAGATAGAGAGACCGAGGCCTGTACCACCGAACCTGCGGGTGGTGGAGCCGTCGGCCTGCTGGAAAGTGTCGAAGATCAAATCCAACTTGTCCTCTTCAATACCGATTCCGGTATCAGAAACGGAAAATTCAAAGGCGTATTCATTTGGTCTGGTTTGCTCCCGATCGGATTTGCGGATGGTGAGCTTGACCTCGCCGTGCTCAGTAAACTTGATAGCGTTGCCGACCAAATTGAGAATAATCTGGCGGAGACGGAACGGGTCCCCAATCACATAATCTGGGACTGTATAGTCCACTTGATATGTTAAGCTTAGGAATTTCTCATTCGCCTTGACGGCTAAAGTCTTGAGAGCGTTGAAGACAGTGCCTCGCACGGTGAATGGAATACTCTCAATCACCATTCGGTTCGCTTCAATCTTCGAAATGTCGAGTATATCGTCGATAATCGTGAGCAGACTGTTTGCCAGATTGTGCACGACGTTCAGCATCTCGCGGGTGTAGGGCTTGAGATCGTCGGTATCCAACGTCAACTGGGTCATCCCAATAATGCCATTCATCGGAGTTCTGATTTCATGCGACATATTGGCCAAAAATTCGGACTTGGTGCGGTTTGCAAGCTCGGCGGCTTCCCTAGCAGCAGTGTTTCGCTGAATACTGTCTCGTAGGTTGGAAACCATCTTGTTGATCTTCCGCTTCAGCTCGTCCATTTCTCCAGAGGCGTTGACGGTAATGAGCTTGGTGAAATCACCGTCTGTGGCAGCATCCGTAATTTCACCGAATGCACGCACTTGGGACGTAAGGTTCTCGGCCATGGTGTTCACATCCTCGGTAATTTCTTTCCACGTCCCTGCAATACCCTCCACGTTGGCTTGCCCACCCATCTTGCCATCAACACCGACATCGCGGGCGACCTTCTTAAGCTCAGTGGCAAACTTAGCCAGTCTGCCCACCATGTGATTGATGGTGACCTTGAGAGTAAGAATCTCTCCTTGTGCGTGCACCTCAATCTTTTTGCTGAGATCACCCTTGGCAATAGCTTGCGTGACATCGGAAATACTTCGCACTTGGGAGGTCAAATTTTGCGCCATGGTGTTCACGTTGTCGGTGAGATCTTTCCATTTCCCTTCCACGTTGTCTACCTTGGCTTGGCCCCCGAGGGTTCCATCAGTACCGACTTCACGTGCGACCTTGCTAACTTCAAAAGCGAAGGTATTCAGCCGATCCACCATGCCGTTGATGGTACTCTTGAGATCTAATATCTCGCCCTGGACGTTGGCGGTGACCTTTTTAGTCAAGTCACCCTTGGCGACAGCAGTAGTAACGTCCGCAATCTCGCGTACTTGTGTCGTCAGGTTGTTGGCCATCCGATTGACATTTTCGGTCAGATCCTTCCACGTGCCTTCGACGTCGTTCACTGTAGCCTGTCCACCTAGTACACCATCTGTACCGACTTCCTTTGCAATTTTCGTGACTTCCTGCGCGAATTGTCGTAGTTGGTCCACCATGGAATTGATGATATTCTTGAGTTCTGCGATTTCTCCTCGGCAGTTGGCTTGGACCTTTTGTGTGAGATCACCTTTGGCAACAGCCTTCGTGACGGTGGCGATATCACGCACTTGTGTTGTGAGATTGTTGGCCATAGCGTTGACGTTAACCGTGAGTTCGTTCCACATGCCTTGGACGCCTTCAATCTGAGCTTGTCCACCTAGCACACCTTCGGTACCGACATCACGCGCGACTCGCGTTACCTCGGTTGCAAAGGTCCGTAGTTGGTCCACCATGGTATTGATTGTTTGTTGCAGTTCCAGAATTTCACCCTGAGCTCGGCTCTCAATCTTCTGACTAAGGTCACCGTGCGCGACAGCGGTGGTAACAGCTGCGATTTCTCGCACCTGATCCGTCAAGTTCTTGGCCATAATATTCACGTTTTCAGTGAGTTCCTTCCAAATTCCATGGACGCCGGTGATTTGAGCTTGTCCACCTAGTATACCTTCGGTTCCGACTTCACGGGCGACTCGAGACACTTCGCTACCGAACACTTGCAGTTGGTCCATCATGGTGTTGATCGTACGTTTGAAGGTCGCAATTTCCGGGTCCATTTCCAGAGGGTGAATTTGAACCTTCATGGAGAGGTCACCGTTGGCGACTTGAGTGATAATACCGCCGATTTCTCGCAAGGCCTTCTGGAAAGCTTCGTTGGCTTGTTGGTGTTTACGTAGTTCACGTTCCAAAAGGACAACATCCTCGTTCTCGACCTTGGTCAGAGCACGGCGAGTGTCCTCTTGCTGTCGCTGCAACTCGTCGCGAACCTGGGCAATGATTTCTTTCTGGGAGCTGATTTCCTCGGCCTGCTTCTGAACGTGGTTGCGCAGGATACTGATATCTTCTTCGCGGACAATGCGGGTACGCGCCCCAGACTCTTCATCATCGTCGGTTTCGTCGTCGTCAAGGTCTCCTGCTGGAGGTTCAACGGGGCCCGAAGGGGTCCGCTGTCGCCGATCGGGTTGATTCAGGTTTTGCTGCTGTGAAAGGCAATAAGAAGAGTCAGAACCTTGACCGGACGACAAGCGATCGAGCCCAAAGGTCCACAAAAAATCAGGGTCCTTCTCGTTGGATCCGAGAGCAGACGGGATGGCCTGCTGGGGATTGTCGGGGAGTTTGTGATGACTGACAGCTTGGAATTCCAGATGATGCACGCGACGCACCAAGGCCTCTAACTCGACCTCGAAGGCGGCCTTTGCCGGGCTGGCGTCTCCGGGAAGTTTGGACGATTTGGCACCGTTGGTCGAGGAAAATTGAAAATCAAAAGGAGGGGAGGAGGAGCCGGTCGTGGGCTCATCTCTGGCGAGAGACTGCAGCACGGCCGTAGCGGCCGCGAGAGTCTCGTCCGCGCCAGTCATTATGCCCTGTACCAATCAGCGGTTGGTCATACGAAGCATTTCACGGCGATAGCAAAGATAGTTTGAGAAACGACACGAGCTTTTTGAGCCAAGTAAATTACACGCCATCACCAAGGACACTACACCGCATCTTCACACGGCAGCATAGACGGGGGAAAGGAGTCGAGATAGTTCCATTGCCGAAGCGGGAGAGAGCCAAGGCAGCACTTACCGGACGGGTTCTGGGCACGACAGATTAAATGAGCTGGTTAGGGCGACATGGAGTGATTTCACAAGCAGTTCGGGGCCAAGGAGATGGAATCCAGACGTCCCGAGTTACTCGGGGGATGGTGAAAGGGAACCTTTTTAATTGAAAGAGTCGGGACGAAGGGGGAGCACCGCCCGGAAGGGAGTTATGTAAGCGCGCTATTTCGCGGGGGCAAAAGGGGGGGGGGGAGAGAGAAAAGAAGTCGAAAATCCCCGAGAAATGAGATGAAAGAATGAGATCCGAATCTGGCAGAAATGGGAAAGGAAGCGAAGCGAAGATCTGGAGAAGTGCCGAGAGGGAGAGGGAGAGGGAGGAGAGGGGGAAAGCGAGATTTCGAAAGGGGCGGCGATACCGACGCTCTCGTTTTTTCCTGCGATTGTGTCTCTCCGCGCCTACGAACACACACTCCTCCCAACACGCGACCTTCGGTACCTGGTACTCCCTGGCTCTGTGCTACTGAACCAACCGCCTTCATCTACGCTGCTCTGCGACCAGGCCGGAGAGCGCGCGCACTAGGACCGATCACCAGAGTTCGAGGGCCAAAGGTCCTCGAGCCGTTGTTCACTTAGCTTGGCCCATGTCAAGACACTGACTACGATGGTACAGGAGTCCTGACTTATCAATCCTGAAAAGCGGCTAGGATCGACGCCAGGACGACTGGCTCTCACGACGATCGCACTTTCAACCCGCCCGCTCATCACATTTGAGTTCTCAATAGTTTACGGGGTATGTGAAGAGGGAATGATCCCCATCCAGCAACTCCCATTCGAGCGCTTTTCCATGCTCCGATCTCTCTAGAGCGGCCACGATTTCAAATCCTGGTCCGGAATGGTTCCTAACGGAGTGGATGCTCGATGGGCCCCGTTGAACCTTAGTCTCAGCCAGTGAGAATCGACTCTGCACGTTCGTTGTCTCGGGCTTCTCTGCCACCGTTCCATACTTTGAATTCCAGCCTCGCTAATGAAATCTCTGTGGCGAAAGCGTGTTGGGCATTCGAGTCTACCCGCCTTCAATGCCCATTGGATCGGCTTCATCGGCCATGGAACGGGGGATCATTCACCAGGCCACCTTCAACGGTACCTGGACCAGCCGTCCTTGGTGGTGATGGTGGTAAGGCTCGAAATGATAGGTAGCTGATCTATAGTCGGGACCATCGGAGAGACGGGGAGATGATAATTGACCTCCGCCGTCCTTGCGTACTGACTCCCCCGTTCGGTTCAAAAGAAAGCCACAGATCCAGACAGAAACCATCCACACACCCTGATACAGCAGAGGATGTGGCAAAAAGGGACCAAACATCGCCCCCCGACAATATCGACTAGGGTCTAAGCACCCCCGAACGCCGGCCGCCATGGCGTTGAGATACCGCTGACACACAGGCGCCAAACGATTTGCAAGGCCAATATTGGCCTCCGCCGGGAGCAAATACGATGCCACGATAGGGAACGGGGCTGGTACTTTGGACCCAGGTCATTTACAAGGTCAAACGTAACGACCCTCGTTGCAGAGGAACAGCAATAGGGAGGAGACAGTAGTCAAGAAAGATGTACCACAATTCCTTTCAGCCACGCATTATCAACGATTGAAGTCGTGTTCATGCATCATGTCCGATCCATAGAATCTTGAATGTAGGGCACGGAATGGCGGGGTGAAATGGCGGACGTGGTCGCTGTGCCCCGCCGGATAAGATACAACGGAGAAAAGAGTCATCGGAATTTTGGGCCAGCACCGCAAGATCGATTCCCCCACGACCTGCTTAGCTCCCGCCAATCTCTCTGCAGGAAACGTCTGCAGCCATGGCGTCCGATATGACATCCCAGATCCTGGACGCCTTGTCCGCCTCCGATGCGCCAATCCTCTCCAACGAAGCGTTCCCCTCCACCCCCTCATTGAATGTCAAAAGTGCGCTGGACCGCCTCGGCTCGCGGGACATGATCAAATATGAAACCAAGGAAAAGGAGGTTGTCGTTCTCACTTCCGAAGGTGAAGTGATCGCCGCCAATGGCAGTCACGAGGCCAAGGTCTTCGACGCCGTCGTCAAGGCTCTGGACGGTCTGAAGATTAGCGACCTGCCCGGCATTGTGGGAAAAGACAACGCCAAGGTTGGCCAGGGCAATGCCTTCAAGCGCGGCTGGATCAAGAAGGACAATGACTTGCTACGGGCGACTAAAGAGTCCATTGTCGACGAGACTCGCGAGCAGCTGCTCACCGTCCAACGGACAAAGAGCCTAGATGACTCCAAGGCGGTTGCGGATCTGAAGCGGAGGAAGCTGATCAGCTTGTCCAAGGATATCGCGTACAAGATCACCAAGGGCCCTAAGTTCGCCCGCGAGTTTGTCAAGGAGGAAACCGACCTCACACCCGAAATGCTTATCAACGGCTCATGGAAGACGGCCCACCTGAAGCCATACAACTTCAACGCCAAAGGCGCACACACCCCATCCGGCGCACTGCACCCTCTCAACAAGGTGCGCCAGGAGTTTCGCAACATTTTCTTCGAAATGGGCTTCGAGGAGATGCCCACCAACCGGTTCGTCGAGACAGGCTTCTGGAACTTCGACGCCCTGTTCGTGCCCCAGCAACACCCCGCTCGTGACCTCCAAGATACCTTCTACATCGCCGACCCTCTCAAAGCCGATGGTCCCCGTGAGGATCCCCTTAATGACCCCCACCGTCCCAAGGCCGCTCAGCCTGCCTCCCAAGCAAGCAAAGAGAAGCCGCTTGACTACAAGCAATACTGGGACAACGTTCACGAGGTCCATGAGAGCGGCAAGTTCGGCTCGATTGGTTACCGCTACCCGTGGAATGCAGACGAGTCTCTTCGCCTGGTTCTCCGCACGCACACGACCTCCATCTCGGCGTACGTACTACACAAGCTCGCCGCCAACCCGCGGCCGGCCCGCTTCTTCAGTATCGACCGCGTCTTCCGTAACGAGGCGGTCGATGCTACTCATCTGGCAGAGTTCCATCAGATTGAAGGTGTCATTGCTGACTTCGGTCTCACCCTGGGTGGTCTGATTGGATTCATGGAAGTCTTCTTCGCCAAGATGGGCATTCACCAGCTGCGTTTCAAGCCCGCCTACAACCCATACACCGAGCCTAGTATGGAGATCTTCGGCTATCACGAGGGCCTAGACAAGTGGGTCGAGATCGGTAACAGTGGAATGTTCCGTCCTGAAATGCTGGAGTCGATGGGCATCCCCAAGGACATGAGAGTCTACGGCTGGGGTCTGAGTCTGGAGAGACCTACTATGATCAAGTAAGTACCGCAGAGCATTCTGATCGTTATATTTTCTAACAATTTCGCTTCTAGATACGGTGTGAGCAACATTCGGGAACTGCTCGGTCACAAGGTCGACCTGAACTTCATTGAGTCCAACCCGGCAGTGCGTCTGGAGAAGGAGTAAAAAAAAAACAAAGTGAGAAAATCAGCTCCATCTTCACCGAATTGTCGATGGCATGAATTGTTTATAGAACACTACCTTTTTTCATTTTTGCCTAGCTTAGAGGTTGTACTTGAAATCACGAGATTATGTGGATGGTAACGCATTGCATGTCAATGATGGACGAGGAGAAATGAAATACAAAAGACTTTTCATACTTATTCAAGTACCGGTAGATATCCAAGATTGATAAAAAAAAATTCGATAACCAGACTAAATGCTCTTTTGTCTCAATTCTAGGAGAAACCACCACAACATAACCCAAAAATGTGGACCGAGTCAGGAAGTTGATTATCCTTTACTCGGGAATAACCTTACGTCCATGTCTTTCACTACCTGGAGGTTCTACAAGGGAATGTCCCACCCGTATCTGTGCCCCAGTGCATGAAACTCTGCAACAGTGGCTCTTCAGAAGGCGGGTCTCGGAAGTACAATATTCGGCTGGATGTTTTTTCTACCTCCTCGCTCATGGAGACGCAGGCATCGGTAACACAGACCGGTGAGGGCCCGGTTTCCGAGCCTACAAGGGTGAGGAGGCCTTGATATGCCGACTGGATATGAACCAGAATGGAGAATGCTCATGAAAGGGCAGAGACAAGTGAAAGGAAATGAGGTGGAGCGCCACGCTTTTTTAAATGTTGCTAAATCATTTTGGGCTTGGTTTTATGGCCGTTGGCAGGGTAGTTGCGAGCGAGAGCCCTCCAGTCCTAGAGGGTAGAGGATCTATCGCATGGTGTGGAAGGGACAAAATATTGAACAAGCGGCCTCGTAGAGAAAACCTGACCCATTAAGTCGTCGATTCCATTCTCATTTCGATAGATAGGACAGTAGGAAAACAGGGTTACTCCCGAGGGTAAAAAAAAAATTCCAGGCTCAAGGAGATACAGTGGGCTCCGTTGTCCTTTTTTTTTCTCTCATAACCAATCCCGAACCTGGACCATCGAGCCAGTTCGTCTGCAAGGAATACAAGTTAGAGGGAGAGACAGAAGTGTCAGAAAGTACTTCGACACTCACCATAATATCAACCCGTCAACACCACCCCAGCGCGAATCGCATAACAGCCAGGTAATTTACCGCTGGCGGCTGCCGGACCACACGCTCTTGAGGTAACCGTCCTTCTGGGTCAGGCGGTTGAAGGAGTCATCGCTCTCACCGCGGGCACGGATGAAACCGCACAGGGCGTAGGTCTGGTTCTCGCCGGTGTAGCGGCCGTTCTCGTCAACCTTGCCGACGGAGATCTGGACCGAGGCGTGGTCGTTGGCCTTGATGATGCGGTTGGTAGCGCTGCACTTGCGGGGCACGTAGCTGTTCAAGCACTGCGTTAGTCTTCTTCTTCCATGCCCAATATTCAAAACCCGAGATTCGCATGCAACAATCCGCTGGTGGCCTGGGTCTGGCTGCTCAAAAAGAATTCGCATGGCCGTTGTTTTTCGTTCAGCGCGACTGGCTCCGAGGATCCCATCTCTGTAGGTTGGAAAATTCGACATGAAATTGCAGATGCGCACGACCAGACACAGGGCACCGAGCAGGTTGTAAACAAGGCAAATCCAAAGGCGAAAACACGTACAGATCGACGATCTCTCCCTTCTCGTTCTCCATTTTGGCGGGTTTGGTGTAGAGGAATTGACGGGCGACGGTGAGGTTGGAGGTGGAGGGTTTTTCTGTGGCCCATAAAACGGAGACTCAAATGATTTGTGTGGGTCATGTGATATTTTATCGAGGGCTGGCGTGGCCAGAATATGCATGTGCGTGCATTTTGCCTATCCCCTACCGCTTCCCGTGGCAATATCGCCACCGCGAGTCGGTCTTTATCCGGTCTATAAGCTGATAGAGAATAATAGCTGTAAGGTACCCGCACTATGTGCACTCTAAAGGTTACCCCGGTCTTCCTTGCTTTTGTGAAAGACGTCCTTCTTCCATGCCACCGTAACCTCCCTTGCACTGCCCTTCTTGAACCGCACAAGAACAACCCGATCCGACTCTCCCCCTCTCCGAGATCCCTCTAGCTCAGGACCAGGTTCACTGAGTGCAAGCACTGCTCGTCCATCTTCTGTCATCTTGAGCATCTTTGGCGAGATACACTTGTGCGTCCATGCGGGAGAGCCCGAGTGCACAAACTCGACGAGCGCCGCCCGGCGTTTCTCCATGTCTTCCACCAGATCGCCCGATTGGGACTCCTGATCGAGGAATCCCGATACTAGGTGCAGCAGCAGAAATTGTGGCGGAAACAAGATAATCTCGCCGCTCCGTGCACGACGCAGCCACTCCGAGGCCGGAAGGAACTGCGCTTCCGTGATCTCAATACCGCCGTCGCTGGTTGGAATCTGAATCTCTTCACGCTCGCCTTCAGTAGGAAGTTCGTCGAGCAACTGCTTATCGACATTGACTGTTAGTGGCATAAAATATAGATACATCTGTGTGGTGTAACGCTTGGGAACGTTGATTGGAGTAATCCAGCGAGTGAATGGAATCAATTGTCCTTTTCAATAATTTCAGCACATATAATAGGTTGTCAAGAAATGGACGTACCAATATCCGGCTCAGCATTTGCTTGCTGTTGCTTCAGCCAATCATCAAAATTCATCTGACCTTGATGAATGAGTCGTCGGCCCTTTTCTCTAGTCTCTTCCTTGACAGTTAACATCTTCCCAGAGCTCATATCTTTAGCAAGCAGAATTCCACTTTCTTCAAAGAGCTCTCGAACTGCTGCACGTCGGTAGGCTGGAGAATCATCGTGGCGTGCGTGGTCCCCTGGGGGTGGACACGAACCATCCTGGCTGGACAGGTTTCCCCCTGGGAAGACGTGGGCAGATGCAAAAGAACTGGACGTTTGGACGCGATGCAGAAGGAGTATTTCGTTCTTAGGTGATACGAGAATCACACTTAAACTTCATCAATGTTGTTCTCTTTTGGGTGGACATCGTCCTCATGGTAGGACATGAAAGTAGAGAACTGAGGATGACGTTTTCGCTCAGGAGTTTGCTTACCTGGAACTAGGCCGAGGAACAGAAGGCTGTTTCTTCTCACCATGGCCTTTTGCGCGTGGCATTTTTAACGATTTAGATGCCCTTTCCGAATTGGGGTTCACGGAATAGTTCCTAACTGTGTCTCGACCTATGGGCACTGGGTAGCAGAACCGCGCAAAGTAACGTGAGAAGCGGGATCGTCTAGTCCAGAGGTCCACGGTGTATCGCTGTACAACTCGTGGGGCCAACCAGCGATTGAAAAGTCTGTCAGGGAGTATGGCAGACATCTGCGTTCGTGATCGGGCGTCCGCCGGAGGATGTTCGTAGTTAAGAGCGACAACCCCGAGAACCTAGGCTTATCCCTGTACCCCGCGTCGGCCTTAGCCGCATCAGGGTAGTCCGTGTCCACGCCATGTGCCAAAGCACAAAGCACGACTGGATTACAGATGACTATACTCGATTTTCGGTTTGGCATGCAGAATAGTACAGTTCGGAAACAATGTGCTCATTAAGTAGAAGCGTAATTCCACAAGTAGTAACTCCAGCCCTATCATACCCCATTTTTTTTTATTTCCAAGGCCACGTATCATCGTGTGGACATCCCAATCATATTCACATTTCCCGTTGGAGGTCCAGATTTTTTCAAGAAGCCTGGATCTTACGAGTAAAGCTTCTTGTCGTAGCTGTGCAGGTCATGCACATTACCCTCAGACATGGCGCTGGCGCTTCTCATTTCAAAGCGCACAGTGCCGTTGTTGACGGCGTCGTGCAGAGCTTCGACGCTCTGCACACCAATCTCCTGCAGAGAGTGCTGGACACCAGCGATCAGGTAGGGAATGAACTTGGTGACCGAACCACGGTCAAGAACAGAGCCGGCAACACCCTGGGCGACCAAGACACCGGCCTTCTCGGAGAAGTAGCGGGCGGTGCCAGCGTTGCTGGCCTTGCTATCAGTGCCGCCAGCAGCGGCCTTCCGGTCCTCCATGGCAGCGATGCTACCCATACCACGGTATGCCTTGACGAGCTGACCCTGGTTGCTGACGAAGTACTCGCCGGGGGACTCAGTAGTGCCGGCAAGGAGACCACCCATCATGACAGAGCAGGCACCAATGGCCAGACCCTTGACGATGTGGCCAACGTTCTGGATTCCACCATCGGCGATACATGGCACACCGAAGCGAGCGGCGAAGGACGAGACGCTGCGAACAGCAGCGGCCTGGGGACGACCGCAAGCCATGACCTCCTGGGTGATACAAGCGCTACCGCTGCCCATGCCAATTCTCAGGCCATCGACACCGGCAGCAATCAAAGCAGCGGCCTGTTCCCGGGTAACAACGTTACCACCGATCACATCGAGCTCGGGGTAGGTCTGCTTGATGTACTTGATCATTTCAATCTGGTACTTGCTGTTACCCTGGCTGCTGTCAAGGTTGACAATGTCGAGACCAGCCTCGACAAGCAACTTCAGACGATGCTTGTCCTCTTCACGAGTACCAATCGCGGCAGCACAGATCAGCTGCTTGGAGTCGGGGAGCTTGGAGGCCAGAGGGTAGTGGAGATTCTTCATCAGATCCGAGCGAGAAAGCAGAGAGACAATATTTCCGCTCTCATCCACGATGGGCAGTTTGCCCTTCTTCGACTGGCGGAGGACTTCGTTGGCTTCAGCGAGAGTAGTGCCAGCGGGAGCAGTGACGAGGTCTGTGGCCATAATGGCGGTTACAGGGTCCTCGAGGTTGTGGTGGAACTGGATATCACGAGAAGTGACCATACCGACCAACTTGGAGCGGAGAGCACCGGTCTCTGTTGCAAAGCAACGAATATTAGCGTCCGTCAGGTTAAATATGCAGACCAAAATGGTATGATGGAGATAATGGAAAAATCAGATAAAAATTTTCTCTACAGTGCAACTCTCGTTGCTCCCAGTGGAACGAAAGTTATTGAAGGAAATATGGGATTCATCATGCGAATGGATTGTCGGGCATTGGGCAAAAGAAAAGGACAGCTTGCAATGAGACTTACCAGTGACAGGGAAGCCACCGAAACCCCACTTGGCCTTCAGGGCCTTGGCCTCACCAACGGTAGCCTTGGGCGAGAGGACCACGGGGTCAAGAATGAAGCCGTTTTCATAGCGCTTCACCTTGCGGACCATCTCGGCCTGGTCCTCGGGGGCGCAGTTATGGTGGATAACACCCAGACCACCGAGCAGAGCCATGTGGATGGCCATATTGTGCTCGGTGACGGTGTCCATAGGGGAAGACAGGAGGGGAGTCTTCAGTGAAATACGCTTGGTAACGGGGGTGTCCAAAGTCACGTCCGAGGCGGGGAAGCCTTTTACAAGTTAGCAAAGATTACTCGAGTCGACGGCCAGGACCAGGTAGGCTTACCGATGTAACCGGGGAGCACCAAGAAGTCATTGTAAGTCAAAGCTCCGTGCTTGTCCGAGTCCAGCAGAGTGTCCACATCCAGGCCATCCCGGGTTGCGTAGGTCTCCATGACCTCCAAGGCCTTGGTGTAGTCCGTGATCTCAGCCTTCATGGCGGCACCGGGCGCAGCCTCCTGGTTGGTGATAGGCATTATGGTTAAAGGAAGGATCTCTGACGCCAGATGACGAAGAAGGGACCAAAGAGAGGAGGAATTAAAACAACAGAAAAGAAACCTTCTGTTGACGGAGAGAGTCCAGCTTTCCCAAAGAAAAGAAAGAAAAAGAAAAAGGTCGAGCGAAAAGTTGCTTCCTTTTAATTTTTTCCGTGCACGGCCACGCCCGGAGGGGTCTTGACTTAATGCGGCTTAGCGCACCGGCTTTTCTCTGCAAGCGATGTTGATTGGCTGGTAAACGAGATTCCTGCGGGCGGTGAGTTAAGTACATGCATACTGTATGTACAAATGCGGACGGGCAGGTCTAGATCCATGGATTGGGAGGGAATATACATATACCATCTATTGTGAGCTGAGGAAGTATCTGACATTTGCACTTCTCTGGCTTCATAAGCCTACCTACGTAAGAAAAGAAAAGGCTAGAACTCCGGTGTACATATATATATATATATATATATATGCACAGGCCGATACACAGGACTCAAACTTCCCCGGGTGATGCCATCCTTAAATCGCCGAGTTTAATGCCTCTATTTCTAGTTGTATCGGAAAGATCAGCAAATATAATATCATCAGAGCCTCCGAGTTTTATCACCAGAGGCAGTCCAGCCCAGAGATCCAGTCCGGGAATCCATGTCCCAGTTGGAACTCATACGAATAAAGCCGTTCAGCCATCTTCTCATCCGATCTAAATCTGCCTATGAAATAAGAAGAAAAAGAAAAGCATTAAAATTTGAAACAGGGTCCTGCATCACACTTGGGACTTTCTCGGTCATCACCTGCTCAGTTGCAAGGATAGTTATCCGTTTTCCTCCCAGTGCCTTCAGAGTAGAAGTACCAGTTGTATGCCGCTTCCAATGCTTTGCACACGGGCAGGTTGAACACGCCAGGGCTCGTCAACCTATTGGCGACGAGTTCTTCGATAGCTGCACTATCGCTCAATCGCGGGGTATATCCTCCATTCTTCTTGTTGTTTGCAAAGTAGGAGTTCAATGAGCTAAATAAATGTCAGTTCTACCGGTTTGTGGGAAAGAAGCCGGATGTCTGGGTAAGTTCAGTCGTAACATACCCGTTAATAATGTTTCTCGGGGTGATACCTTGCCATTTGTCTGTCCTTCCGTCCATTGTTTCGACGCCGTAGAGAGGGTAGAAAGAGGAATAGGTACAATCACCGGGATTGAGAATGTTGCAGGATTGTCCTTTCTCTCTTCTAGCACTCACAAGGTAGTATCCCCTGCTCTTGTAGCAATAATATGAGTCAGTTGCTCTGTCTTCGTCAAGCCACTGCCTCTCGTAATCTTTGCTGATATCAGGCTTTCCGTCGACACAATCAACCTCAGCGTCGAGGACGAAGGGACCGCTTTCACCCAGACTCCATGCCTCAGGGATGACGTAGGCATAAAGGGCTTTCTCTACGTCGCCCTGTAACTGACTGGCACTGGGTACTTCGTCAATGGCCATGAGCTCTCCATCAGCCATATAGTCCCACAGTGTCGATATGGAACTGTGAGATCCATTGAAGAGCTGAAAAGCGGTTGAATCAATTGATTCTTGCCAGGAGATGGCCAAACTATTCATCCTTGCCTGGATAGTCTCTTGGTTTGCCAATTGAGTGCCACTCCAAGTTTATCAGTGACATAGCTTCATAGCATAGACGGGAAACATACCTTGCAGAGCTTGAATCCTTCAAAAGTGTGATAGATTGCGTAACAAGAGCGTTAGTGGTGTCCTTGGTAATCCCAAGGCTATCGTGTCGTTCTTTCTCACTCCAAGGACCCTTTCTCTTGAGAACTGTAGAATATGTTAAGCTTTTCTCTTTAAAACGACGAGGAACTTCTGGGATTTGGAAAGGCCACTAACTTTTGTTCCACATAGGAGCAACACCGATTGAAAAGAGGATGCTGACCACATCTAGGACAATCTTCGGTACCTCCATTGTATCTCCCTGTAGGGGCGCAAAAGTGTCCAGCAAGGCAGTTTGATTGACGGCATCTGCTCCACTCCACACCGCATCGTAGATTGACACCAAGGCCTGCGTCAGACCATAAGTTATCTGCATATCACATATGGAACACCAAAATTATGAAGGATGCAACTCACACTCTCAAACAGCATAAATGATTGAACAATGAAATACCCACCAGACGAGTCATAGTCCTTACACACCTGCGCAATATCTGTGCATCCGTTGCTATCTCTCAGATTCTGACAGAAAACATATTGCGGCCTGCTGGAAAAGTCCGACACGGACTGTGAGAACTGCTTTCCCGAATTCTTATCTTTCTTTGCCCAGTTGCTCTCGGCAGCTTCCCAGGCAGCTCTGGCTTCAACCTTTTCCCAACGTACTGTAATGTTCATGTTGGTGTCTGTCGCTGCTGGAACGTTGCAATCCAAGCTTCTCCATGCAGAGGCATCGGTGCTAGTGCTAGTTTTGGTCGATGTGCTAGAGCTAGATGATTTATGGGTAGACGGGCTGGTGGTGAGGGAAGACTTGGTGGAAGTAGACTGCTTAGAGGTAGATTGAGCAGTGGTTTTTGTCTTTGTTGATCTTGTGAGAAATTTCGCCGAGCGGGTTGTCCTCGTTTTCTTTGTTTGAGAAGTGCTCCTGTCGGCAGGCTTAGAGGCAATAATCGTATTCGATGAAGCCGTCAGCCTTGTGATGGAAGTGTTCTTTGATATTCCACCTTTCAGACTCAGATTTTGACCAGTAGTAGCAGTCGCTGGAGATAATAAGATACTGTAGGATAGCAGGAGGAGCAATACCGGGGGGCAATGCATGACTCTCGAGGGAGATCTGAAGCTGAGAGAAAAAGAGAAACTTGGAAGACGATGATTTGCTTTAACCCTGGAGATCGATCTCGAACTTGAAATGCATGCTACATATATGAGCTTTCTCAGAATAGTAACGCAGCATAGAAGGATTTATCAAGGGACCAATCTACCGTCCTTCAAAATGGTATAATAAGACGGCTTGGCCCCAGACGCAGTCCGTCGACCCCCGCGCGTATTCTAGAGATGACACTAGCTCAGCCAGTAGGGTTTTAAGCTTCCATCCACGTGCAGGAGATCGGTGATCTTGTTTCTGCACGTGCAGATAGACTGAGCCTCTAATTGATACAGAAGCCATAGGTGCCCGGAGCTCAAGGATCGCCGGGCGCAACCAAAAACGCATCACCTACGGATCCCGGGATTCCTATGAGAGTTTTACCGCAAATTCTCTTCATCAAAAATTCCATATGTGAGATGCAAGAATAACCCCATTCGGAATCCCTCCGGGGTCTATGCCAGCTAAAGCCCTTTGGTCGATAGTACCACTATTATGAACATAATATTTAGCTTGACCGTATAGCACTACCTATTCATTTAGTTTGAAAGAGTAGGAGGATAAATCTAGGAGTATAAAAGGCCATGACCAGCTCAACCTATTCGACCGCGGTAAATGCTTCGCTGGACTGTGAGGGTTCAGGAGCCTCGATTATATTACCCGAATAGGAATACATATAATTACCTAAATGGGAATGACATTGGAACCTTGTTTGATTTTTGCATAACTAACCTCCAAGTCTAGCAGGCGGATGGTTACCTACGGCCTTCTCAGGGAACCAGTTAGGAAAAGAGAACTAAGAAATGTCATGCAGTCAAAGTTAGGTATCTCGTATCATCAGTACTGGAGCCAGGGTTTTGCTCCATTCAACGCCTTATCCCACCCTTCCTCGTTTTGCCATATGGCGATACTCTCCACGTCTTCCTTGCCCAGCTTGAGTCCATTGTAGAGATGCTGTCCACAGATCAGCGAAGTTTTTTTTTTTTTTTTTTTTGTTACTGAAAGGATACATGCGGCTCACCGGAAACAGTCCCTCTCCCGGCCGCGGGCCACAGACTTCGCCATCCGGTGACTCCCAACGGATATCTTGAACCACACGCTCATATGGAATGCGTAGGATGTACACGAGAGGTTCTTCCTTGAAAAATAGCTTCAACGTGTTGGGAACCTGGTGCGACAGGGAGAGGTGGATGAACCCCGAGCTCTGATCCAGGTCGCTGACTGGCATTCGCTCGGGAAGTGGCTCGCGCACAGGTGCCGTCGATGGGACGATCTTGTAGATGTAACGAGGCTGGGAGTCGAGTGCTGACATGGTTGAGAGATGCTCTTACAAAAACGAAGGCTTCAGAGAAGATGGTCCGGGTGATGGGAGTTTTATGGAATCATCTCGCTACTGTCGTTGCGTTATGCTCTACCAGGCGGGGCCGTTCGACCGGCAAAATAAAATGTTTAAATCACGCACTATCGGGCGCCAGCATAGCGCGATGGGTGGTGATTCGAGCGGGCTACGACAATTGGAAGCCGGCTGTTCCAGACTGGTCTTCTTTGGACTGTGTCTCTCCTGGTGTATTTTTGGTTTTACCGCGGAGCGTCTAGAGTGTGCAGCTATTGCGCCCAGTTTCGAGCAGTACCTACAAGGTGGCAGCGGTTGGGAGGTGTTAGGAGATTCCCACCGATTGAATACATTCTTGTAGGGTTCAAGCTAAGAAGGGTAGCTTGGTATTTTCAAGGCTCCTTGAGGTCAGGAGTACATAGAGAAGCGAGACGTAGGTAGACCCTGGAGCTTGCGGTCAAATGTGATGGTCGCACGGGGCTACCGAGTACTCAGACCTGCCGAATCGATCTCAGCCACACTTGCCAAGACTGGAGAGCTCCTCTGTCCGAACGCAAGACAAGGAATGCGCCCGGCAAAACAGAATGAGAGCAATACGAGAGCTGGTCAAAGACACATCCACACGGATCAGGCCGTTCAGGAATTTGTTGCCGGGATCCACGTGATGAGTGGCTGAGAATCGATGTGGCACAGTCAGGTGATCGCCCATACCAGATCGGGAGATTTGTTTTGGACCCCGGTTTGGGATTGGGGAATCTCGGCCGCACCTTCCCCCCACCGTCAACAAGAATTCCATCATCGGTTCGCGCGGCGAACGCTCAGACTCCCCGACTTCCTCTACGACGTCAACTACGATTACTTCGACCTTTTCCTGCCAAAGGAAGCCCGATTCGCGGTCGCGCTTGATCTCACATTCCGCCTACACGTCCGCTGGAACTCACAAGACCCGTCAAGTCTGACCTCCCACCAACGCACCCCGGTTCTGCTATTGGAGCAGGGATGCGGTCAACCGAGAACCAAGGTTTTGTATCGGTCTTCGCATTCCTGTCACAGTGGTAATAGAGATGTCGAGTCAATACCCGTCGCTTAAGCGGGCTCAAACGGACCTTCCGGCGCAGGCATCAAGCCCACTGCGACACGGGTCGACCGCATCGACAAACTCCTCTGCTTATTCGGTCGCGTCCAGTTCATTTGCGCCGAGTCGAACCAGCACGGTCTCGTCGAATGCGTCCATATCGAGCACTCTAGGGCATCATCGAGGAAAGAGTGAAGTGACATCAAGTACGATGGATTCAGCCGCGCGAGGAGGGTGGTCCAATCCTGGATCGACTTACGAGAACATTCGTCGGTCCCTTCGGCCCCTTCAACAGGCACCCAATGTTTCTCCCTCATCCATCAAGGCTGGCGCACCCCGACACACGCGCAGCCAGACTGTCGACGAGAAACCGCATTACAACAAAGACCTTCGACCGAGTACCCCGGAGACCCATCGTGTTCACTTCAAAGAGAATGAGTCGCCTCGCTACAGAGCGGGTGCGCTTGAACCGCAGACACCCCCATCTGGAGCTTCACCTCGCCATTGGTCCCCCACCCTAACCCCAGGATCATCACGTCCGTCGTCGCCGGAGAAGGTGTCGTCGAATAGCCCTCGCCCTCCACAGCTCACCACCGCTTTGTCGGCACCAGAGCTTGAAACGTTCCAGAAATCGTCCACGCGCCATCTCCGAACACTCTCCAAGGTTGCCCAGTCCGGGGAAACTGAAGACTTTCAATTTGCCTCATCCACCCCATCGGTGGTGGGCCTGCAAGGACGCAGACGGTTGAAGCGTGCCGACTCCGTCGCCGGGAGAAATGGTGCGGTGTCTCCAGAAAAGCCGAAAGTGTCATCCTGGGCAGCAGGGAACTGGATGGACCAGCAGCGACAGTATTTGCAAGCCTACGAATACTTATGCCACATTGGTGAAGCAAAGGAGTGGATCGAAGGTGTAATCCAGAAAGAAATCCCGCCTATTGTACAATTGGAGGAAGCGTTGCGGGATGGGGTCACGCTCGCAGAGGTAGTACAAGCCATGTATCCTGGCCGGATCTTGCGGATCTTTCGGAATCCCAAGCTCCAATATCGCCATTCAGACAACATTGCCATCTTTTTCCGCTTCCTTGATGACACTGAGTTGCCTGAGCTGTTCCGATTCGAACTCATTGATCTTTACGAGAAAAAGAATATCCCCAAAGTTATCCACTGCATCCATGCATTGTCATGGCTGCTTTTCAAGAATGGCATGCTTGACTTCCGCATGGGCAACCTGGTGGGCCAGCTTGAGTTCGAGCACCACGAGCTCGAGCAAACCCAGAAGGGTCTGGACAAAGCAGGTGTTAGCATGCCGAGCTTTGCAGGGATGGCAGCAAACTTTGGCGCTGAGCCAGAGCCAGAGCCTGTTGAGTCGGAGGAGGAGCGAATTGATCGCGAGCTACACGAGAACGAGGGTGCGATCGTCGACTTCCAGGCACAAATTCGAGGAGCGATGATACGCTTGAAACTTGGGAACATGATGAACGACCTCTGGGACTTTGAGCCCTTGCTCATCCAACTGCAAGCTCACCTTCGTGGTGACTGGGCTCGCCAAATCAGCCAGTATCGACTTAGTATGCGCCAATTTGCGGTTCAGCTTCAAGCAATCAGTCGTGGATTTTTGGTGCGACGCCGCCAACAAGGGGAGATGCAATGGCGGAAGGCCCAAGAAGTCGATATTCTCCAGTTGCAAAGTCTCATTCGCGCCTCCAAAGTGCGAGCCCAGACAAACACCTTGCAGACTCGCATACGCCGACAAGAGTCTGGAGTCAAACAATTCCAGGCTGCGGTACGGGGTGCTTTGCAGCGCAAGGTCGTTGCAGATCAGTGTGAAAAGACTCGATATGCCGAAGATGGTGTCACGACGCTTCAAGCAGCCATTCGGGGAGCTTTGCAACGTAAACAAATGAGTGTACAGTCACGAAAGGTGGAGCAAGCTACCAGCCCGGTGAAATCACTGCAGGCAGTGATTCGAGGTGGTCTTGCCCGTCAGCACCTGTCTCAAATCAAGAGCTCTCTCCAGGTCGAAACTGCTAAAGTCACCTTCCTTCAATCTGGCGCCCGAGCTTTGGCTGCAAAAAACCGTTACTCCCGGCTGCTTAGTGCTCTTGCGCAGACTGAGAGGGAATGTACACAGCTGCAAGCCCTAGTGCGAGGTGCATCCCTGAGACAAAGAAATGCAGCACTTCGTTCGAATCTTGCAACACATGCCTCGTCAGTAACCGATTTGCAGGGAATCGTCCGAGGAAATGCCATGAGGAGATTCCTCCACGACCAGCAGGCATCTTTACTGCAAGAAGAAAACTCCATTTTGGAGTTGCAGTCTCGGGTGAGAGGTGTCATACAGCGCAAGCACTTGGAGGTAGAACGAACAGCTCTTGAGAAACAGGAGCACCTCATTGTGGACCTCCAAGCTCTATCTCGCGCCGCAATGAAACGTATCGAGGTCGGTGGCATTCTTACTCGTCTCGAAGAAAATGAAGAGGAAGCCGTCCAGGTTCAAGCTCTTGCTAGGGCTATGGTTCTCCGTGTCGAGGTTGGCCATATTTTGGCCGACCTCGAGGCTGATGAGGACATCATAATCGATCTTCAGGCTCGCATTCGAGGGAACATCATCCGGAACCGATTTGAAGAACGTCGTCGCCATTATAATGAAAACATGGAGAAGGTTATCAAGGCTCAGAGTGTCATCAGAGGTCGGATTCAAGGCCAGGCGTATAAGAGCTTAACAAGCGGCAAGAACCCGCCAGTCGGAACGGTCAAGGGCTTTGTGCACCTCCTCAATGACAGTGATTTTGACTTCGATGAAGAAATCGAATTCGAGCGACTTAGAAAGGTCGTTGTTCAGCAAGTGCGCCAAAACGAGATGGCTGAGCAGTACATCAGCCAACTTGACATCAAGATCGCTTTGCTCGTCAAGAACAAAATCACACTTGATGAAGTCGTCAAACATCAGAAACATTTTGGTGGCCATATTGGTAACCTCCTGTCTAACACTGAGATCTCGTCCAAGGATCCGTACGATCTCAAAGCCTTGAACAAAACCTCAAGGAAGAAGTTGGATCAGTACCAGGTGTTTTTCTTCCTTCTCCAGACTCAATCCCAATACCTAGCCCGACTCTTCCGCCGCCTGCGGGAAATAAACACCTCGGACAAAGAATACGAACGGATCAGACACTTGATGATGGGTCTCTTTGGATACTCCCAAAAGAGACGCGAGGAGTATTATCTCGTTAAACTCCTCGCGCGCTCTGCCAAGGAAGATATTGAAGGGCTCACATCATTACCGGAGTATTTGCGTTGCAACTCTTTCTGGAACAAGCTCTTCGGATCATATGCCAAGTCACCACGGGACCGAAAGTTCATGCGAGATGTTTTGGGCACAGTGGTAAAGGAATCCGTCATCGACAACCCCGAACTTGACCTTGAGAGCGACCCTATCCAGATTTACCGTTCCGCTATCAATAACGAAGAGCTTCGCACAGGTCAGCGCAGCCGAAGGAGGCCAGATATTCCCCGCGAGGAGGCTATCAGAGATCCCGAGACCCGAGAGAATTTCATCCAACATTTACAAGATCTCCGAGATATCGCGGACCAGTTCTTCGCAGCCTTTGAAGACTTTTTGTATCGCATGCCATTCGGAATCCGGTATCTCTCCCAGCAGATGTACGAAAACCTTCTTGCACGATTCCCTGCCGAAGACCCTGGATTTGTTCTCCAGACCGTTGGTCACTGGGTGTGGAAGAGCTACTTCCAACCGGCGGTGCTCGAGCCAGAGAAATTCGGAGTTGTGGACCGGGGCTTGACCCAGGAACAAAAGAGGAACCTCAGTGAAATCGCCAAGGTCGTTGCTCAGGTCGCATCTGGAAGACTCTTCGGAGCAGAGAACGTCTACCTTCAACCCCTCAATACCTACATTGGAGAGTCAATTCAACGGCTCGGCCAGATTTGGGGACAGAGTAAGTCAAATCCTTGTTTTTAATTGCCAATCTCAACACAGCTAACACGAAGCAGTGATCTCGGTCCAGGATGCGGAGGCATACTTTGATATTGATGAGTTCAACGATCTCTACGCTAAAGCCAAGCCGACTTTGTACATCAAGATGTCCGATATCTTCTCGATTCATCGGCTTGTTGCCTCTCAGATCGACTTTATGTGCACACACCCTGACGACTTCCTCAAACAACTCATCCGAGACCTCGGAAACGTGAAGAGCAATGAACACGAGCTGATGGGTGTTAGCTCCACCGAGATCAATCTCACGTTGAACCCCAAATTAGCCCAGGTGGAAGGTAAGAAGCTACATGTGCGCATGATTCTGTTCAAACCTGCTCACACTGCGATAGATCCGGAGGCCGAGGTCAAGGCTCTGTTCATGGAGACCAAACGATGCATTCTCTACATAATTCGAGTCCAGACAGGTGCAAATCTGCTGGATATTATGGTCAAACAACCAAGCGATGAAGACGAAGAAAGGTGGAACAACTTGGTCCGAGATGAATTGAACACAAACAATCCCCGCCGGGGCGCCTACTCAGAGGCTAGCACTTTGATTGACATCGGCTCAATGAGCTATTCAGAGCTCAAGGGCACCGCCCTCGAGAATATCCTGCGCCTCGAACAAGCTGGCAAGATCAGTCGACACAACCACTATCAAGATCTTCTCAACGCCATTGCTATCGATATCCGAACCAAACATCGTCGACGAATTCAGCGAGAGCGGGAACTAGAGGGTGCCCAGCTGACCTCCACACGACTTAATGATCAGGCACTTTATCTGGATCAACAACTCAAGACCTACAACGACTACATCGAGCAGGCCATGATCACCCTCCAGAACAAAAAAGGAAAGAAGCGATTCTTGATGCCATTTACCAAGCAGTGGGACCACCAGCGGGAGTTGCAAAAATCAGGCAAGGTATTCAAGTTCGGATCCTACAAGTACTCCGCCCGTACCTTGGCGGATCGAGGCGTTCTGGTCGCCTGGAAGGGCTACACAGAGCGACAATGGGACCGAGTGGACTTGACCATTTCCAGCAACGAAGTTGGTGTGTTTACCATCGATGGCAGCAGCGGCAACATGATGGTTCCTGGTGCCAACGCGCAGGTACCACTGGATGACTTGCTGCAGGCGCAGTTCAACAACACACAGTTCATGGACTTTTTCGATGGGCAAATGAGGGTCAATGTCAACCTCTTTTTGCACTTGATCATGAAGAAGTTTTATAACGAATGACCTTCATGAGGACGGATGTGATGAAGGATGATCCAGGTGGGCATTCTTGGTGATATTCTTTTCCCTGTGTTTTCTTTGTTTTAGATACCTAGGGTATTTCTTTGTATGGATTTTGATAGCGATAGCGCTTCGATTACACTAGCAACCCAATTACATGTCTACAATACACGAGATTAATTCGACCCCGTCCGTGGCCATCTATAATTTCCATCCACCCAACATTAGGCCGTCAGGCGTCAAGCCAAGATTCCATGGGTATACAAGCGTTGCCGGGGTCAGGGGCTGACACGTGACTGCGTGGCGCGTGGAATCGGCCAGTTGGAAACCGGCGGCCATCCCCCTCCAACCACTTTCTCCTTTACAACCCAATCCCGGCGGGCTTGGATCGCTTGTTCTTCTTTGGATCCAAATTGCTTGAGCGCTTCCTTCTACTCGCCTACCGAGCCTTCTGCCCTTCTGCTGCGTTTCATCCGGCTCATACCACCCGCCCCTCGCCATGGACTTATCCAACCTGAAGGATCAGGTCAGCAACCTGACCTTGTATGACCTCAAGGCGGGTGTCCGCAAGGTTCAAAATGGTAAGTCGACCATATATATGGCCGATCGTCTTGCAATTGCAAACGAGCTGGCTTCGCCTCAATCGGCGGAGAATGCGCTGACCGCTTCGTCATAGCCGTCATGAACTATACCGAAATGGAGGCCAAGGTCCGTATACTTGACAACTCCGCGCATACAACAAACCCACACCTCTTTTGGGTTTCCCACGACGCGGCCGTCAAAAACCAGCAACTTACTTATGCCGACTAGGTCCGGGAAGCTACAAACAATGAACCCTGGGGTGCGTCGACTACGTTGATGCAGGAGATCGCCAACGGAACACACAGCTAGTCAGTGGCACCTTCATAGTCCTTGTCATGGCACATCTACTGATTCTTCGTTACAGTCAATTGCTCAATGAAATCATGCCGATGATCTACAAGCGGTTCACCGACAAGGCTGCGGAGGAATGGCGACAGATCTACAAGGTACGGATGGGCTGCGAACTGGATGTATTTTTGCAGGGAACTGACATGGTCTCTTTGTGAATGACAGAGTCTTCAGCTTCTCGAATACTTGGTGAAGAATGGATCAGAACGGGTGGTCGACGACGCGAGATCCCACATGTCGCTTCTGCGGATGCTCCGGCAATTTCATTTCATTGATATGAACGGAAAGGATCAGGGAATCAACGTTCGCAACCGGTCATCCGAGTTAGTGAAGTTGCTGGGTGATGTGGACCAGATTCGCTCAGAGCGGAAAAAGGCCCGGTCCAACCGCAACAAATTTGGGGGATTCGAGGGCGGCATGGGTGTCGGAGGGGGAATGTCTAGCTCTGGCCGCTACGGTGGCTTCGGAAGTGATAGCATGGGATACGGCGGATATAGCGGGGGTGTGTTCGGTGATGGCGGGGGTTTCGGTGGTGCTTCTAGCGATTTCCAGGACACGGGCCGTAGGGGCAACCGATTCGAGGAATACGACGAGTACGACGAAGGGGATATCAGCCCTCCTCATCGCGAGCCTGCAGCCAGCACAAGGCGGGAGCCAAAGAAGCCAGAACCGAAGCCTGAGCCGGTGCCGGATTTGTTCGACTTCGGTGACGACGAACCTCCTGCTACGACGACAACCTCTACTGCCACTGGCAAGCAGCCGGCAAGCAGCGCTTTGAATATGCTGGATTCCACTCCAGCGGACGATGATGATTTTGACGATTTCCAGTCTGCTACTCCGGCACCACAGACCTCCACGCACTCATCGAACCAGTTCTCGATTGCGCCTCCTGCTTCCACTGCTAGCACCAGCTCCAACACTCAGTTTGTTGCGCCTCAGCCCGTGTCGGCGTCCCAAGGAGCCAACATCAATGGCCTGGTCGGCTTCACGTCAGCCACACCTACTCCTCCCACCAGCTCGATTGCGTCGCCGGTCTCACAAACAGCTCCGATTCAACAGCCCATGGCGGCCAAGCCAAGCGGCTTCCAAGCAGCAACCCCCAACTACTTCACATCTGTTTCGTCCAATACCGCTCAGCCCTTCTCGCACGGTGCCACGTCTTCCATCTCTTCTACAACTGCATCTTCCATTGTTGCCAGCAAGCCTGCCAGCTCAGCAGCCAAGAAGCCCTCTGGAGATGCTTTCGGCTCGCTCTGGTCCTCTGCCAGTGCTAGTGCCGGCATTTCTAAGTCCAACTCAACCGCGAACAAGGGCCCTAACCTAGCTAGCATGGCCAAAGAGAAGGCTAGCGCTGGTATCTGGGGTACGCCGGCTCCCTCCAACGCTGCCTCGGCCTCCCCGGCGCAGACCCAGCAAAAGCAGAGTGGCAGCTCCGCTTTCGATGACCTGCTCGGTTGATCATTCTCCTTGGGTCATTAAGCATTTGAATCATTTCCTACCTAGTTGTGATCCCAAGTACAGACCGCCTAGTCAGCCGTGGCAAGGCATTGGGGTTATTTCACGACTCCAGGCAAATTTTTGTCCCTCATAACCTCATTTCGCTCCTCTGCCCTATGTTCTTTTTATCTTTATCTTCTTTTTGCCTCATTTATTGATTTGTGGGATTGTCCACCGCTTTAGCAGAGCAGTTCTGAAAATTTTCCTTTCTTTGTTCCCGAAAACAAAACTTCCTTTTTTTTTTTTCCTTTCAAGTAAACGGCACCCAACTACCCACCCCGCTGATCTCTGTCATATAACCCTTGTCACGATGTCCTGAAACCAGATATCCTCTCCTGCTGGATTGAATGTCAACTAGCTGAGATGATGTATTATCATTGCAGAACCGTACTTGGGAATTTCCCTAGGTAATTTAGGTAGGTAATATTGTACATAGCATGAATCGCAGGCTCGTTACCTTGGCTGCTACATGCCTGGGGAGATTAATCTATCAGTTTACTCTGTAAAAGTTGCCTGAAGAGATGCGGTGTAGGGCTGAATAGGCATTACGCTGATGCTAATTGATGCTAGGACAACGCCCGCGCTGAAGTGAAGCTAGATACATTCGAGGAAGGGAGTTGAAGGTTGTTTGTAAAGGGAGAACAGACAATGTATGAAAGAGGCAGAACAGAATGTTGGGGAAGGTAATGGATAGACAAGGGAGGAAATGGAAAGAAGGAAAAGCAAAGCTATTTATTCCTTGCCTTCTTGACCTCTTTCTCCCTCCGAGATTCTTCATAGGGAGCCTTGGCTGACAAGGTGTAAGAGACGCAAGTGACTGTCGTAGAAGGTAAATGGGTAGGATATCGGGCGTGGAAAGAGAAGTGTGGATGTGGGGGGTCATTCATCAGATGTAGCGTTTCAGTGAAGATTAGAAGACCATGGGATGGAAAGGGCAAACGGGTATCTTGAAAAAGAGACCGGTTCGGATAATTCCTCGACTGTTGGCATCTTATTCAGATACATTGGTTGACTGGCAGATTGCACATGAATGGCTGGAATCCACAGACGAAGAGATTATTTCGATATTCATCGAGAAGGCGACCTTATGTTGGCAGCACAAATCGTCGAGACCTTGCGCCCCGCACTTCGATGAAAGGAAGTTGGAAAGCTTCGCCGGTGGGCTGTGGAATTCCACTGTTGTGGGTCAGCACCAATAGGCAGGCCCTGTCACTGGTGCAGCTGGTTAGGCGAGGCTGATTATTGACGCTGAGGCGTGGCGTCAGGTCTTTGTCATTGTGCTCGAGCGATTTCCACCCGCATTCGTGTTCATATTCTCCTCCGCCCCTTCAACTGAGATGGTCACCGGGGCATTACCATTTGTACCCTTGTGGTCATCCTTTATGGGTGTCGAAATCTGGTCATCTTCAGTCATATTAATGGATGCGTTCGTTTCAGTCGAGTCCGGATTGGGTTCCCCGTTCAACGAGGTCAACCCTCCCTCGATATCCCGGAGAAGTCGCACGAACTCCTCCGGCACCAGACCGTTTTCTCCGGTCTTTGGATCCTCGGCAACCAACCAGCCTTGACCGTGCCGATATGAGACATAGATGACCTGGCCCTCTGTAAGAGGAAGTTCATTTTCGTGTTCACGAACAAAGTCAAAGAGAGCAACGGCTTTTCCGTGCATCTCTTCGTCTGGACAGCCAACAGCAAATTGATAGTCATGCGAGTACCGGTCCCCGCCGGTAGTTTCCTCTTCGGATTCGAACCCTGTATCGGGTACATAGCTTTGCTGGGTGCCATAATACGACGGTCGCCCTTCGTTTGCCGGGTATGTAATATAGTCTCCACCGGGTCCATCTTCCACTGTATCACCACCATTGACATAGTATGTCTCGCTGCCGTCGGGATTCAGGCCAACAAATGTACCGCGATCCGAATTAACAGCGTCAGCCATGTGCTCGTCCGCAATGCTATTCAAGTCCGCACCAGTTGACTTCTTGCGCTGGCGCGTCAAGGTCACCACCGGGCTATGCAGGTCCTCATCTTCACTGTATGGAGGTCCATCTCCAAAAGACATGGCTGGCAGTTGTTGATTCCCGGAGCTATTCTCTGCACTCCACGGAGCAGCAGCCCACGAACCCCGTATGGTGTCCCACGACGTTGGCGGATCAGACAAGCGGCGGTATTCGCTTGCGGGCGTGGACACCCCGGAGGCCGGGGGAGGCGGTCCATAGTGCAGCGGGTGAATGGGCGGGTAAGCGAAGTCTCGCACCAGGGCATACGGCAGGCTGGTATGGAAGACAGGGAACACATGGGAACCTGGGCGCGAGCGATTCTGGGATGTGAAGGAGACGTTCGAGTATGTAGACAGTCGGTCCTTCGCACTCGATGATCGCTTCACCGTCCCATCTGTAACGATGGGCGACAAGACCCCTAGGTTGGTCGGGGACAGTGTATTTGGCGAAGGTGCCGGGGAGGACATCTTGGTTAGGCAGGGATTCCCAAATGGGAGTGTTTGACGATGGGAAAAAACGATTCGATCACAAGGAGGGATATGGGGAGGTTCATCTGTCGTGGTGGTGAAACCTTATTTTCGCATTGCGATTGGTGGCGCGCCGACGAGATCCCACTGGCAATTCAAGACGTAAGAGCCTCGTGGACCGAGACAACGGCGGCGGGATGACTGTGGACCCAGCTCGGAGGAAAATGCACAAGACTGCCCAACCGCAGCCCTGCAAAGACCAGGATGGTAGATGCCACCCGACTCCAATGGACGTGGACGAAGACCCCCGACGGGCAGGGACTCGGGAATCGGTAAAGTCGAGGAGGGGAGGGGAAGGGTTCAAGGGCGGGACAGGCGCCGAGTCACGGGCCTAGGGGGGAAGCAAAGCGTTAAGATCGGAGGATGATTCGGTGACTGGAGTGGACTCAGGAGTCCTCCGGTGTGGTGGGATGGGGTTTGCTGGGGACTGAAGAGTCGGGGCGTTGTTGTTCCCTTGTCCCGCAGTGTCGAGGGGACGAATGCTAAATATAGCAGAACCTGCACGGCGAGTGTCAGATATAAATGCGACCCGGGCACAGCGCTTAGGCGGGTGAAGGACAGCCGAAGAGAATTGGAGGTTTGAAAGTGAACAACAGCATCACAACCCGAAGTGGTTCTTGGTCTCCTCCAGGCATCTGTCTTCACCAGCAGGAGGCAATTGGATTCGGAGACATACCTCTTCTAGATTCCCTTCGGAGTGAATGATCAGCACGGGACGGTTGGAGGGGGGTTTGGCGACTGCAGGATCGATATACAGGCGCAGCAGGTGACAGGAAGCAGCGCAGAAGCAACGCAGCAATGCAACGAGAACGTCTTCTCGACAGCTCGCAAGACACAGCCTCCTGTGCG
Source organism: Penicillium hispanicum (assembly GCF_028827665.1). Lineage (NCBI taxonomy): Eukaryota > Fungi > Ascomycota > Eurotiomycetes > Eurotiales > Aspergillaceae > Penicillium > Penicillium hispanicum. The sequence continues at coordinate 2,499,531 of NW_026623199.1, read as the reverse complement.
AATTGAAGCTTCGCGGGGCTTAAGTCAGCATCACGTGCATATGTGTTTCAGATCGACGCCATGCCGGTTTAGGCAAGTGCAAATAGACTACTAACTCTTGTCTGAGATTCGATCGATTGTGATCCAGGTGTAAGGCCCGTGTACACAATTTCTTGTTTATTTTATTCGCTCCAGTGTCTATTTCTATGCGTGTTCATCAAGCGGTTACTGTCGTAGCACACCCAGTAACGGTTACCGTCTTCAACATAGTCTGCCACGCAGTCACGGTCGTCGGATCAGGCCCCACGGTCGAGGTGAATGTCATGAACAACGTCGATGTCGACTCCAAGAACGTGGGTGATGCTGTGTCAGATGCAGCTTGAGCAGTCTGTACACCTGCCAAGTCTGCAAATTCCGACGGGATTGCAGCACGATTCAGGTCCTGCCCACTGGCATAGTGGTCAAGCATCTCCGCATGAACCGTCGATGAGGCCTCCACTTCCACATCCATGCACGTCGTGTAGATTTCTTTCTTGCCCTGTGGGTATGTGGGATCGACGCCAGGGGATGTGGGCCAGTCCCACACCCAGTAGAGTGTGTACAATTTTCCAGACGAGGCGGTAGCCGGCAGTTGAATATCTTGCTGACACCAGAGGTCTGCTCCCATCAACTGATTTGCCTGATGAGGGAATTTCTCCTGTCGGTATTCCGAGATGTTGCCATTGTTGATCTGGTAGCAGCGCCCGTCGTCGAAGTTCTGCTTGGATAGGAGTACGCCTCGGCGGTCACCTCCCGTACCGTCCACATTCCAAGCCCCATGGACATCCAGCAGCGTTTCCCCGATCTTGGGCTGTGTTGTTCCATAGACGTAGACTGTTCCTCGGTTCGGTGGCTTCCCGGGCTGATTCTGAGGAAGAGTGACATGGCCGTTCTCTTGATATCGCAAAGCAATTGCATCACCAGCACTGGCCCGCAGTCGAGGGCTCCCCTTTGTCTGGGTTTGGTTCTGTTGTGTGCTCTTGCACAGTTTGTCCGTGGAGAGAATCCGATTTACATTCGTCCGGCCATCAGGCGGGATCAAGTAAGTCATGGTCAGATCGCTGAACCCCGGTGCCGTTCGGAGATAATTCCCTCGTGCATAGCCGGGGGCACCGATGAAAGTTCCATTTGCTGCGATCACAGTCATCTGCTCCACCCAGGAATGGGCGTTGACGTAGGTGACGAGAGAGAGGATAATTTGGAAGGTGTAGAATAACATGGCGTCCAGATTGAGGATTTGTCTTGTTGGGAAGAAAATGAGTAAAAAAACAGTCAACCCTTGATGAGGCTTTTGAAAAGCGCCGGCCAGCGGAGCAGTGTCGGAATTGAGAATCTTGCGAGGAGGTTGTCGTTGCAGAAGGTGCAGTCTCGCTGTTTATTTATTGATCGTCAACGTCGGATGCCTTGGGTCGAAGTAGGAGGGGCTGCCTCTATTTCCAGAAACATTCAATGAAGAGACACAATGGGACGAAAGGGAGGGCCGGGCCTTCACTCAAAACAATGCTGATACTTGGGTGTCAAAGAGACAAGAATTTCGTTTCAGAGCCTTGTCACCCTCCAAGACACCAGTCCACTCCAGACGGGCCTCATAAAGAAGACAAAGAACACAGAGCATATTCAAGGGAAATGTTCCAAATATATGGGAGACCATTATTTTAAAAGCCATCGTCGCGCCTAATTGGAGAAACCCAAAACACAGATGACCCTGGACTCAAATCGACGTCACGCTTGAAACGGTATATACCCGCCAGTAGGCTGCTATTGGAAATCCAGCGTCATAGACTGCCGAGGGCATAGGTGGTCGAATGGGAATGGTTGGATGAGAAGGTTGTAGAAACGACGAAACTTGCTTCAGGTAGTCGAAGCCGGAGATATTTTTGTGCCTGAGACAGGTATGAACCCGCAACTAAATCCCCTGGCGCCTATCAAGAGCCCTGAGGGAGTTCTGCAGTCGCGGGAGTCCAGAGTAGCTGCAAGTGCAGGAAGTCTGCAGCCAAACAGGGGTGAGCGGGCACGACGATTGGCTGAGCGTGGAGGTTCTCTTAGCGCTTCGTCCTCTGAGAGCGGCGGGATCCCGCAACACCAAATGTCCTGCATTTGACCCTGCGAATAGGTGCAATGAGGGCTTTCTTGGTCATTGGCTCGTTGCGTGTCAGGTCCGATCTGACCAGAAGACGTCTGTCACATCGACTGACGATCGGACATACTTATTGTGCCCGATTCTGCTTCGGGCGCCCCAGCCCCTTCGGCTTCTTTCCTCATGGTCCGAAGACTTGTTTGGGAGCCGGGATTGGTTCGAGGACGAGATATTATCAATAATTTTCAACGGTCAGAGCCTGCAGTTGATGACCCTCACCGTCATCTCCCTTGCCGCATGCGCCCAGGGAGGTCACACAGCGATCCGTTGAACGCCATGGACGATGCCGATGCCCACCGCTTGCTTTGAGATGATGGTAATACGCATTTCTATCAGCCATGAAGATGGACCGGTGTGCACAATGGGTCCGAAAGGTCCCGGATGGTTCCCACCGGTCTCGCTGGCGCACCCAGATTCCTCCTTCGCTCGGTAGGCAGGCCATCTTATCTTGATGTTTCTCTTGCTTGGCTAGCTTGGCGCGATTCGAGCCGAAGTGGATAGCACGCGCGGGTCTGCTGGCGAAGCGAGCGTGGTGATTTGACTTGAGGGATCTGATTTTATCTGATTTCTCCAACGGCTCCACCATGGTGGATTCGCTGAGGCTCGTTCGTCAAAAAGCAAAATAACCAGCACGGCGGATTTCGAAACTGGCCCTCTTGCCTTCTTGCCAGCCTCCAGGGCTTCCTCTTCGACAGAGAGACACTTTGCTGACGGGGACGGATTTGGTCCCGTCAAGTCGGCGGGTTTGATTGCAGGATGGAGGGCGAACCTGGGAAAGCAACGCGGCCAAGTGGAACCCGGTCGACTATCGGAAAGCCGAGTCGCAATCCACATTCTCGAATTTCCTGCGGTGTCGCTAGAAATTCATGGAACGACTGCAAGGCGCAGGCTTCCCCATCGCTGGAGATGTAGTAGTGCAAGGGCGAGTCGATACTCAACCGTGGCTGGCGTCCCTCGATCGGCACTCCCACTTGACTCTCTCAGTGAGAGCATGCAGCCACGCCTGCGCAGCAAGCCGATTCGGCAATGGAGCGGAGATCATCGACCTCCTTGTCGGTCGCTGCCGGGGTGAAATTCTCAAATTCGATATAAACGGCCCTGTAGACGTCGTACTCACATACTTGCTGTGTATGCCCGGAAGGAATGGGATGAATATGGATCGGGCCGTTGGACAGCGCGGAATGGAGTGATGGCATATTTCGGATCCATGCCATCGTCTGCTTCGTGACGGACTGTACGAACCAAATTTCCCATCCACTAGCCCTTTCCCCCGTATATCAAGCATCGAGATAATAATTGTGTTGGGTTGCCTCGATCGACAAATTCGAGGCGTGGTTTTTTTTTTTTTTTTTTTTTTTTCCCTTTCTTAATATTGTTCCATTGCAGCCTTCATTGTTCTCCCTGTCGGCTTTGAACTGCTTCTGCCCGCCTCCCTTTCCTCAACTTTCCTCTCTTTCTTCTCTCGCCTTGACCCTCGTGTATTTTCCTCCACTTCCCGAGTCTTTTGGTCCAACTCTCTCCACTGGCGTGGCTTGGCGACCCCGTTGTCGGCAATACTTAATTCCATCGGCGCGGGCCCGGAGCTTGAGTATTTTGCAGCCTTCAGGGGGTCCTCCCGTGCTTCCTCCATACCGCAATTCCGTACCCATTGCGAGGACGGCCTGTTCTCGTTTTCTTTGCTGTGTCGGCCACCGGTATGTCTGGTTTACTTTCTCCCTCTGTTCTGTCAGCGGTGCACTGACTAACGACCAAAAAAACCCCCAGTGGGATCTGCAGTCCCTGAAGAACGACGCCCTCTTGAGCCACATGCGGTGCTCGCTCTAGGCTCCCCTAGTCGCCTGTTGTCGCTTTCTTTCCGGGTTTGGTGATCAGAATTGAACCACGGCGGTAATCATCGCAGGCCCTGGTCCCTGCGGACCGTCATAAATACTTCTCAACGCCTTCAACAGACGTCCACGCCGCTCCTCCCCCACTCATCACAATGGCGACCTCCTTCATTTCTCAAAGGCTTCGCTCCACGGAGGATGTGCAGGATGCTGAGCCCAGCTGGCTTCGTCGCCAGGTCACTTCGGGTCTCCAATTCATCTCGCGCCGTGCTTGTGTACACCCAATCCACACTATTGTGGTGATCGCACTCCTCGCCAGCACCACCTACGTTGGTCTCCTAGAAGGGAGCTTGTTGGATACTGCGCGAACCTCTCGCAATGCGGGTCAGGTCGACACCGAAACTTTCCTCCAGGGCAGTCGGACTCTCCGGCTCGGAGAGTCAACGTCGTGGAAGTGGCAGGCTGAGGAATCTTGGGTGGATTCGGCGGTGAGCATGTCTGGACTGTACTCGAGGGGATTCGTTATCTAATCGTTACCTTCCACAGCAAATCGAGAAGCCTGCTGTTCATCACCTGGCCTTGACAACCTTCATCTTCCCGGACTCCTCCTCCAAGTCAGCCTCGAACGCCCCCGCAACCGGTGATGTCCCGATCCCTGCCAACGTGTCTGCCCACTCGCTCCCTTACACTCCAAACCTCTTCTCGCCTTTTTCTCACGATTCGGCTCTTGCATACTCCGTGCCTTTTGACCAAATTCCGGAGTTCTTGAGGGCGGTAAAGGAGATTCCGGACCTGTCCACGGATGAGGAGGAAGAGGAGTCGAAGAAATGGATCATGAAAGCAGCTCGGGGTGCTGCTGGATCTCGTACGGCCCTCAAGCTGTGGCTGACCGACGCGTGGAGCTCCTTCGTGGATCTCATCAAGCACGCCGAGACCATTGATATTGTCATTATGACTCTGGGTTACATCTCGATGCATCTGAGCTTTGTTTCGCTCTTCTTCTCGATGAGACGTCTGGGTTCCAACTTCTGGCTTGCTACAACCGTGCTCTTCTCCGGATCTTTTGCATTTCTGTTTGGCCTCTTGGTTACTACTAAGCTTGGCGTGCCGATCAACCTTCTCCTGCTCTCCGAGGGTCTGCCATTCCTGGTCGTGACCATCGGGTTTGAGAAGCCGATCATGTTTACTCGGGCGGTCTTGAACGCCTCTGTGGATAGCCGTCGGCCCGGTCCTGGTGCTGCCCCTCGACCCCTTTCCTCAAGCACCCCTGGCTCAATCCAAGACTCGATTGCAACAGCGATCAAGCAACAGGGCTTTGAAATCATTCAGCACTACTGCATTGAGATTGCTCTGCTGGCCATGGGTGCTGCTTCTGGCGTCCAGGGTGGCCTTCAGCAATTCTGCTTCCTTGCGGCCTGGATTCTCTTCTTTGACTGTGTGCTCCTGTTCACATTCTACACCACCATTCTGTGCATCAAACTCGAGATCACTCGCATTCGGCGCCACGTTGCGTTGCGCAAGGCCTTGGAGGAAGATGGGATCACCCACAGCGTCGCTGAGAATGTTGCTTCAAACAATGACTGGCCGAATGCTGGATCGGACAGCAGCGACGGGGTCACCAGCATCTTTGGCCGGAAGATCAAGTCTAGCAGCGTGCGCCGGTTCAAGATTTTGATGGTCGGTGGTTTGATCCTGATCAATGTTGTCAACCTGTCAGCCATTCCTTTCCGGAACACTGGAAATGGTGCACTGATCTCTCGGTTGTCCAATGTTATGGCTCCCACCCCTATCGACCCCTTCAAGGTTGCTGAGAATGGCCTGGATGCGGTCTATGTGGCTGCCAAGAGCCAGAAACAGGAGACTTTGGTGACTATTATCCCACCAATCAAGTACAAGCTCGAGTATCCGTCTATCCACTACGCGGCGGCTGAGGAGAAAAGCTCCTTCGACATTGAATATACCGACCAGTTCTTGGACGCTGTTGGTGGCAAGGTTTTGGAGAGTCTGTTGAAGAGTGTGGAGGATCCCTTCATCAGCAAGTGGATCATCGCTGCGCTAACCCTCAGCATCATTCTCAACGGCTATTTGTTTAATGCCGCTCGCTGGAGTATCAAGGAGCCCGAGCCCGTTGCTGTTGCCCCCAAGGAGCCAGTGGCGCCGAAGGTTTACCCCAAGTTCGAGCCCAATGAGCAAGAGTCTGCTCGGTCGGCGGAAGAATGCGAGTTGATGCTAAAGGAAAAGCGTGCACCTTTATTGACTGATGAGGAATTGATCGATCTTTCTCTCCGTGGCAAACTTCCTGGTTATGCTTTGGAAAAGACCATGGAGGATGAGAACTTGATGAGCCGTGTGGATGCGTTCACTCGAGCTGTCAAGATTCGTCGTGCTGTGATCTCCCGGACCCCGGCAACCTCTGCTGTTACAAGCTCTCTGGAAGCCTCTAAGCTTCCGTATAAGCATTATAATTATGGTCTGGTTCACGGTGCTTGCTGTGAGAATGTCATTGGCTACCTACCTCTTCCTCTTGGTGTTGCGGGCCCCCTGAAGATTGACGGACAAAACTTCTTCATCCCTATGGCGACCACAGAGGGTGTTCTGGTCGCTAGTACCAGTCGTGGCTCGAAGGCCATCAACGCCGGTGGTGGTGCTGTGACTGTTCTGACCGGCGACGGCATGACTCGTGGCCCTTGTGTGACTTTCCCAACTCTGGCCCGGGCGGCTGCGGCCAAGGTTTGGATCGACTCGGAAGAGGGCCGCAGTATCATCACCGCTGCTTTCAACTCGACTAGCCGCTTCGCCCGTCTCCAGAACCTCAAGACCGCGCTGGCTGGCACATACCTCTACATCCGCTTCAAGACCACCACTGGCGACGCCATGGGCATGAATATGATTTCCAAGGGCTGCGAGAAGGCGCTGGATGTGATGTCCAAGGAGTGCGGTTTTGATGACATGGCTATCATCTCACTTTCCGGTAACTTCTGTACTGACAAGAAGCCCGCCGCTATTAACTGGACCGACGGCCGAGGCAAGTCCGTCGTTGCTGAGGCTATTATCCCTGGCGACGTTGTCAAGAGTGTCCTCAAGAGTGATGTCAACGCCTTGGTTGAGCTGAACGTCAGCAAGAACTTGATTGGAAGTGCAATGGCTGGCAGTATGGGCGGCTTCAACGCTCACGCCTCCAACATCGTCTCAGCGATCTTCCTGGCTACTGGTCAGGATCCTGCCCAGAACGTGGAGAGTAGCAGCTGTATCACTACTATGAAGAAGTAAGCCCTCATTTACCCCGAGAGTGCTGTCGCTCTTTGACGAACCACGCTAACAATGTGCCCCCAACAGCTCCAATGGCAATCTTCAAATTGCCGTTTCCATGCCTTCGATTGAGGTTGGCACCATTGGTGGTGGTACCATCCTTGAGGCTCAGTCGGCCATGCTTGACCTGCTCGGCGTCCGGGGCTCTCACCCCACCACCCCCGGTGAGAATGCCCGCCAGCTGTCTCGTATAATCGCGGCGGCCGTGCTCGCTGGTGAGCTGAGTCTGTGTGCCGCTCTTGCCGCTGGACACCTGGTCAAGGCGCACATGGCCCACAACCGCAGTGCGGCTCCTACTCGGTCGTCGACCCCTGTGTCCGCCGCCGTCGGCGCTGCGCGTGGTCTTGCGATGACCTCCAAATGAGCAACGACGCCACCAGTGCTTTCTGGTCCGCGACAATGAGTCTCCGTACATGCCTTCCTCGTGACCTCTGACTTCCCTCTATACCATCTCCGATGCAGGCTTCTCTGGCCGGTGGACCGTCGCCCTTCTTCCACGTATTTTCTTTTTCCTTTCTCAGTCTGCATCACCAACCCGTCTCTCATCAATGGCCACTTCAAATCCGTCATTCGAGAAGGACAGGCATCGTACCCACGATGATATACGGCGAGTGGGATCGATCCCGCTGACCGATTGTGAGCCCCTACGGGCCACCCAAAAACACCGCTGCGAGCGGATACGAGCCACGCTCTAGTTCTACATGCTGTACTTAGTGCTTTCCCTCTCGGATAGAGACCTTGGTCGTCATAGACCCATGAAACCTGTATTCCTTCGTACAATCCCCTTTGATCCAAATGCCTAGCGTCGGACTTGGGGCTCGTGTGTACCTGATTCAAGTAGCCGAGTGCCCATTGGAAGTAGCGTCTGGTCACCCTCGTGCGTAAACATTACGGGGCGGTACCGTGCTGGTACTGTGCCGGTACCTCCGAGCCACACTGACCGGTAACGAGCGCCTGGGGGCCAAAGAGTCTAGAATTGGCTGCCTCCTGAACGGCGGCGTCTTAGGGCTTTCTTGTACGCCCCCCCTGAGCCAATGTGGAAATGCATGACTATGGTTATTATTCTACAGGGAATGATTGTATTCAAGTCCCACGATTCGTTCCACTCAATTCCGATTGTCTATGATTCTCAGTATTTGTGAGCGTAACTAGGGATTTGTCAAGGTCCCGAGGGATGGCGCGTAGATGTGATTCCAGCCCCCTTGTGTGGCTTGTGCTTCTAAGGTCTAAACCCGGCGACTCTGACTTGCTCGGGGAGCCTGGTTAGCCGGTACTAGTGGTTCGTACCATACGCCCTTTTAGCATGGCCAGCGGTTTTTTTTTTTTTCTTTCTCGCTGGTGTTTTGGACATGTCAACTTGTGCGCACGAGATGGTGAACAGGAACCATGGTTGGAAGAAACTCACTGCGATCATAAGAATATTCCATCACCCAACTCCCTACCTAGACATCATCAAGTCCGATCCCCAAATCATCGACAAGTCCCTGGCTCCAGCGAGGCTTGGCGGTTCCTGCAGCCAGTGACTGTAAGGAAGTAGCCCAGTACCACGTACCGGCGGGTCCCCTGTGTAAGGGAAAAGGAACTCCGGAGTTGCGGCCGCGCGAGAATCTTAGCACACTTTCCTCCCCTGTGCCAAATTATTCCTCTCGTCCTTCACTCCTTCGGACCATTTGACGGGCTCGTCCTGTGTGTTTTTCTTCGTTGCTTTCTTTGTTCTTCCCCCGAGATCCGGGTCTGGACCCCCCGTTCGACTCTCGGTGGGCTCCCCTTCGTGACAGTGTCTCAGATCGCTGGTGGAGGAAGAAAGACTAGGCCCTGGGGTGGTGACGAACGACGCGGATGTGTCTGACGACGGGATATCGTTCGATCACTACCTCGAAGAGTGAAGTGCGGTTGTTGTCCAACTAGGAATTCGACACCTTGACGGTTACTGGAAGTCACCGTTCTCCTGCGACCTTGCGACCCTGATATGAATGGCCATTCGGGAGCCATGTCGCCTGTCTCCGTCGATGGCAGCGACTGGTCCGGCATCAATCAATATCAGAAGTCGGAGGCGGCTTTCTCGCCCACCTTCTCCTCGCGAGGCAACCTAGCCACTCCCCCGACCTCCGGCATCCCCAGCGCTCCCTTGAGCCCGAATGGCAACGGGCCACCACCGCCACCCTCCAGCAGTGGAAACCCATCTCCTCCCAGCTCAGTCGCCGCGCGATCCAGCGTCGGCACGTTAGCCGATGGCCATCGAGATGGCGGCAGACGGCACCGGCAGATGGAGGAGATTCTAGGCCAGCATTACAACGCCCTGAGGAGATTCCTCAACGCCTCGTATCGCGATGACCGCATGGGCGGCCGGTCGAACAAAGCCCGCGACAAGCTCCTCCGACTCTCGCCCACGCAGTTTCACGAACTCAGTACCGATGTATACGATGAACTGATCCGACGCCAACAATCCATGCCTCCCCCTGGACGGCCGCCTCGTCCCGATGTGCCCCCGTTCCTCCCTCCGCGCAAAGATTTCCACGAGAAGCGAAACCAGGCTCGCAAGAAACTCGCATCACTCCAACACCAACGCTTTCGTGATCTGGCCACCGATGTGTTCTTTGAATTGGAGCGCCGATTTCCTCAGTTCACCGGCCGCGGCCGACCGCCGCCCAACATGCCCCCAGGGGCTCGTGGCTCGCGTGGTCGGGGCTATCCATCTGGCGGCCCGCCTGGCAGTCCTTTCCCTCCGCGACAAGGTTCCTTCGGGGGCCCGCCGCCGGGAATGAACGGTGACGGTCCCATGGCTCGCTCGTTTCAGAGCAACACCATGGTCCCCAACAAGAGTACGATGGTGGAGGATAGCGATGATATGGGAGGAGATGATGACGATGACGCGCGGAGTGACGCCTTCGCGCTGGATGCAGTCCTGAGCAGAAGGGGCACTACGACGACTCTTGGGGATAGTGAGAGACGACTGCTGGTAGAGAGCCAGGCACAGGTGAATGCCTTGCAGGAGAAGGTCGACAAACTAGAGGAGATGGTCCGCTCGAAAGATGAGGAGCTGGCACGATCACAAGATTCCGACCAATCTGCGGTATGTTCCTTTCTCCATCTCTCTCTGTCGACCGTGAAGAACCATTCTTACACATCCAACAGGTCAGTCACAGTGAACGTCAGGAATGGGATGATCTGCGGCAAGATCTGGAGAGCAAAGTGTCTCAGGCCGAGAATCTCAACAGTTCGCTCCAGCTTGAATTGGATAGAGTCCGCGCTGAGCATGACGATATGGAGCGTGACCTTCGCATGCAGCTTGACGAAGCTGGTCGGGATGTTGGAGATACGGACTTGCAAGCCCGCTATGCCGACTTGGAGAATAGACACCAGAGTCTGCAAGGGCAATTGCACCAACAGCAGCAGGTTACGGCAGAGGTCCGACGTGAGGCGTCCGAATTTCTCATGGAAATGAAGACATTGACAGCCGAGAGCCATTCCAACTGGGAACGGGAAGAGCAACTGTCTAGTAACATCCAACGTCTTGAGGCCGAAGTCAACGACTGGAAGCATCGCTATGCGAAGGCCAAGGCACAAATGCGTCACCTGCGCACCTCATCTGGCGGTATCACCGATGTTCGACCTGACGCGAGCGTTCTTGCCAAAGAACATGAGCTGGTGCGGATAGACGGCGTGATCAAGGATATTCATGTGACGAAGTTCCAAATGTCTATTGATGAACTTCTCCGCGTCGCACGTTTTGAGGAGTCTCATGAGGTGTCCCAACAGATCAAGGCCATAATTATGGCTGTCCGCCATATGATCCAAGACGTGGACCAGGCGCCTCCTCCAGTCGATGGGACGGCTGCTCTGCGCATTAAAGCCAAGGGTCGAGTATCTGCCACTGCCAATAACATGATCACTGCCGTCCGCAATTTTGCCAGCTCCAGTGGTCTTTCCCCGATTTCTCTCCTGGATGCCGCAGCCTCCCACCTTTGCACCGCGGTTGTGGAGCTGGTCCGTGTGGTGAAGATCCAGGCATCCCCTGCGCACGAGCTGGATGATATCGATGTGGACATGTCGCAAGAGAAGTTTCCGGACTATTTCAGCACCACTGCGAGCCAAAGACGACCCAGCAACCACTCTGAATATAGCATTCTGAGTCCTCCAGACCAAGGCCACCCTGCAATCCAGAATGGGTTCACCAATGGCTACAACTATGGCGCATCGCAGGAGGACCACGAGCTTCAAGAGCTGAAGGTAAGCTCTAACCTCCCACGAAATATACTACATTGTTATTAACCCTTTCTCTGTAGCTCTATGTTGAGGATCAAACTGATGGCATGGTCCAATCCATCCAGAGCCTAGTAGCCAGCATCCGCGCCGAACAAGGACTGCACACCGTTGAGGCCAACGTCTCTGCCATCGGGGACGTCGTTGCAAATGTAGTTTCCGCTACCGAGAACCTGATTCACGATCGCAGTGGTGATGTTGCCCTACGGGAGCGGTCTGAACCTGTTGTCCAGACACTGGATGAATGCCGCGGCCGGCTGATGGGTACTGCTGCTCAGGGTCATAATGCTACGGGGCCCGACCAGCTGCGTGAGGTGACCAATCAATTGCCGCCTATCGCTTTCGAGATCGCCCGCCAGACCAAGGAGCTTGTGCAGCGTCTCGATTCATTGGCCCATGGAGACGAGGATGACTTCCGGTGAAGACTGGAACTCTCGACACTAAAAAAAGATTCATGTATATGTGAGTAGCTGCGTAGCTACCTCTGCATCGTCTGCATTATTCTTCGATTCGCTTCATTGATCCCCTACTTCTTTCATCCCCTTTCTTTTTCTCTGGCTTTTGAGCGACTCTCATCTGTGGCAAATGAGCCGACAATGTCGAAACGATGTCCTGGTACGCGTGGCATTCATGGTTTCTTTCTTTTCGACTTTTTCCTTTTTTTTCTTTCTGGCACCAATTTTATCCTATTCGTTGTATTTTCTAACTCTGATCCTCGGATCCTTGGTTCTTCTCTTCCCCTGTGCCTTATCTTTTTTGGTTGTCAGTTGGTCTTTTTGTTGGTTGTTTTATATACATTGTTGGTTTATTCTCTGCAGTTTTCTGGCTTGACATAAATGGGCCCTTGCATCTTCATGCACATGAAATGGACGCACTTGACCTCTCTACATACATATGATATGCACCTCAGCCACTCCCTGCAGTAAACAAGCCCCGATCCATCTATAGATTCCCCGGCCGGAAGGGAGTTCCCGGATTAGCTAAGCACGGAGCTCTGGCAGCTTTTCTGGCCGGAGCTTCAATTTTTCTCCCTGTAGCTTCTGTTATCCGTTCTCGTCGTCGTCTATCCCTAGAATCTGTAAGTATGCTGTGACCCGGTGGCTACCATAAAGTGTCCAGGCTGCAATATTGCCCCTAGTGAGACCCTTTCCGGGCTTTGCACCGGGACAATGTGGTTCTCCTGGATGCCCTTTAGTTCTGCCCCAGGCAGCAACTACGCCCCTGGCCTGCACCGCCCACCGCAGCAGCTAACCTCGTTGCAGCCCGGCACCCGAGTTGTCCCGCTCCGCCCTGCCCCTCACCATGTTTTGCCGCCTCAAGTCAACCCCACCCTCCCTCTTCTCTTCTCTCAATTGTTCTTTCCACCCCGTTGCCTATCGATCTTTCGCATCGTCTGCCATCATGTCCGACACCAAGGCTTTCTTCGAGATTCAGTACGCCCCTGTGGGCTCCAGCACCCGTAAGTTTTCTCTCTGTTTACCTTGGTTCCTAGTCCCTTTTGCAAGTTGGAGGGGCAAGTCTAGTTTTGTCCCTCCGCTCCTTCTTCGCTCCCCATTGCATTCCTCCTCGGTCCTTCATCCAGGAGAAATCAATGTCTCTTATGTCTTGTGTTTGCTATTGTTGGAATTGATGCTTACTGTCCCTGCAGCCAAGGTTGGCCGTATCAACTTCAACCTCTACGAGAAGGACGTCCCCAAGACCGCCGCGAACTTCCGTGAGCTCTGCAAGAAGCCCCAAGGTGAGGGCTACAAGGGCTCTGGCTTCCACCGTATCATCCCTCAGTTCATGCTGCAGGGTGGTGACTTCACCCGCCACAATGTGCGTTTCCTTTTCTTTCCCCCAATCCATCTGGCCCGAATAGGCTTCGTCTAACGCCTTCTTTCTCCTTGGAACAGGGCACTGGTGGTCGCTCCATCTACGGCGAGAAGTTCCCCGATGAGAACTTCAAGTTCAAGCACAGCCGCCCCGGTCTGCTCTCCATGGCCAACGCTGGCCCCAACACGTAAGTTTTTTGGCCCCTTCTCTTTGTCCTTTCCGGACTTCTACCACTATGCGATATGAAATTTTACTGACTTGTCTTTTTTTCTCTTGCCTTACAGCAACGGCTCCCAGTTCTTTATTACCACCGTTGTCACCTCTTGGCTCGACGGCAAGCACGTTGTTTTCGGTGAGGTCGCCGACGCCGACTCCATGCAGATCGTCAAGGAGATCGAGGCTCTCGGCTCCTCCACCGGTGCCGTCCGCTCCAACGTCAAGCCCACCATTGTCAACTGCGGCGAGATCTAAACAGCTCAACCCTCGTTGATTTCGGCGGCAATGTCTCTTTTTGAGCGTGGTCTCCCTGCCAGCGCAGCAGTGCGGCCGACTAGCTCTTTTCACGAGTGACTTCCCCTTTTTGCGCGGTGTAATCTAGACAGTCTACCGAGCTAGTCCAAGCATTGCTCTCCTTCCGGAGACCTAAAATTTCCTCAAATCTCGTCTTTGTTGGTCGTAGCGTACCGTAACGTCTGGAGTACTTTCTTGGTTCGTCGGAGTCTTTTTGCGCTGAAGTGGGGCTCCCACGTGGGGACCGCATTGCTTCTCGAAACTCACTGTTGGGATGCTCCTGCTGTAGCAACAATGCTGGGATACGGGGATTTAATATTGATGTGAGAGGATTAGACACGGCGAGCAAAAAAGAACAGGCCATCAGGAATTAGCGTGCCTTTCGTATGAAGCATAGTTGGTGGGCTGTGATTGGCCAATTGCTGCTTGAAGACGGTGATCCTGGTTGTCTGGCCCGTTCGGGAAACTGATCGACTTGAGCCGTCTCAATATGGAAAGTGATCTATACCCATGGCGATTTGATAGTTTCCATACTCAAAAAGAAGCGCTACATGAAGCCCTTGACATAGACTCCGGCAGAAACAACCTCGTGGACAATCTCCAGCTGCCTGAAGCGAAGCTACCGGGATTCCTCCACTTCATTGAAGGATTCTGGGAAATCTACTTCAAAGTCGAGCTCTATACATCCTAGCAGCACTCGCCAAAGCCCTTCAAATCTCGGAATCCCCACTACGCATCCATGCGTATTATGACCGATACTACCACTATGGCGACTTGAGCGCCGAGCTAGCCAGAACAACCATTCTCCCGATGCGAGCCCGGTATACACAGACTTTTGAATTTCATCAGGCTTCATTCTTAGATAGTCTGATAACGATGAAGGAAAATTATGTAGTGGCAGGGTGTGATATCCACCTAACGATTCCCGGTCATTGAAGTTTGATACTGCCTTCGAGATCTTTGATATGGCGGAGAGGTTTCTTATGCTCCTATCTCAAGTCCGCCTTACAAATGAACGTATCTTTCTATGCTTGAGTCTTGAGGCTCAAATAATTTAGGACTCCAGCGAAAATATCAGAAAAGAGTTTTCGCGTCCTGCTCTCGTCGTACAAGTACCAAGTATGTTCACGAGCACTTGGGAGTGGAAAGCCAGATAAATATAGCCTAGCCAATGCAAGACTACCCAAAGCCATGCAGCAACGCGAATCTGGCCGGCCTTCATCACTGCCTGTAAACAGTTGATACAGAGCTCTAGTTGATTTTCGCATCTGGGGTGGACTCGTCTTTTATGACGACTAGGCTCATGAACGCCTCACTCTCTAAGCAAATAATCACGATGATCTGGGCACAGACGCAGAAAAATGGTCAAGATGGGGATATGAATAACTGGCTTGAGTTCCTCAGAGCTAAGGAGATAAGATTCATGTGTACATAATGCATAGAATTCGTGTCACTTCCTGGCGTTGAATCATCTCGTTGCATTTCACCGATAAGCATCTCTCTAGCGCCTCATGATACGTTGCGTGCCACCGACAACAACTAGACTAGCCACAGCACTTGGTAACCTGGGTGGCATCGTTTCTAAATTGACGGCAGCCAAGTATTAGCATGGATCCAATCATACTCACGACAAGAAAGAAGACTTACTCCTTGCTCATTGATACGGGCTCCCACGAAAAGATCAGCGAGCCAAAGAAAGCCCCGATGAAAATGCAGATGATGATGTACCCGTTGAAGTACATGGCCAGCAGCATGATGAAGTACGCCACGGCAAACTGCAGCATGTGCAACAGAGCGCGAATCACCTGCTCAACCGGGGACGGACGGTAGGACTCGAGTGAAGCGGAATCGATGGAGTCTCGCTGGGAGGTGACATTGGCAGAGGAATTAATATCGGCTGTGACAGCATGGTTCTGCTCTCCGGCCTTTCCATCCGAGTTGGTGTCGGGAATGGGTGTGATGAGATCATCAGAGGATGGAGTATTAGCGCAGTAAGAAGTTCCCTTTTGTTTCTTCGGGGTAGCGTGTGGTCCAGGAATGTTCCGACTGTTGGCCTTTGTGATTGTTGCAGGCAGACCTGAGGCGGAGTCGGACAGATACGTGCGTCGCAGGCGAGCTCGGCGAAGGATGAAGGCGTCGTACTCCCGGCCCACGCGACGCAACAGCTCGAGGCATAGAACAAGAGCAATGACCCCGATGCAAGAGCCAGCAAACATGCCGCGGGACTTGATATGCCAGCCACTCGAGAGAAAGCCTGCATCGAGACATCTGGTTAGTATGACTCTCGGAGTGGTGATCTAGGAAAGGGAAGCTCTGCGTACACGCGTCAATGGTGTTCCAGTTCCATAGCATCTGATATCCCCATGTCAGTTAGAGTCCTATCTTCGATGGTCAGCTACTGACCGAGATCTTGCAGCTCATGTCCATGCCTTGCATGCCGGGCATGGCCGGCATACTGGACATGGGCGGCATGGTCGAGGAATCGACTCCCATGACGGCCACAGTCGAGCTCGGAGCCATTGCCATGGTCATGGTCATGGAGCTCATGGAATCCATGCTGGAGAATGCGTCGGTGCTGAAGGGAGCAGTCGTACTCGGTGATCAGCTTTTGAAGGCAGCGAAAGCACCAGGCAAGATGGGATGACAGCGTGCAACCTGCAGTATGCAACAGAGAAAGATAAAGGAGAAGCGACTACGACGGGGTTGGCGCAACGCCGGGACGTGAGCAGATTTCCATGGTGGAGGCGCGCAATTGAGCAGATTTTGTTGCCCATCCAACCATCAAATGGAGTATATTGTTTTAACACCAGAAAAACGCCCAGAAAATGCAGAACTCACACACGTAACAGGGTATCCGATCGGGTTGGTCTCGCGCGGTCTGGTCACCCCCGGCTCGAGCCCTTAATCACACCCTCCAGCAGCTCGCGGATTTGGCTGCACCCGTCGATGCCCACCGCCAGCATCGTCTCGATATAGGTACAGTGCATCTTGGAGTCCATACTTAGCACCGCCACCTCCGTCTCGTTTTCCTCGTCGTCCATGCGGTTCTCTCCGACAGGCACGGCCGTCGTGGTGCCCACGGTGAGTGCGGGCAGCTCCTGTTCCTCCGGCAGGGCGAGGTCCAACAGCGGGTCGAGTTCGTCATGTCGAGGATCTTTGGGGGTCGACGCACTGCCGCTCATACCGGCGGTACAGCCACAGAGTAGTCCCGGCATGGGAATACCAGCATCCACCAGCGCCAAGGTGCACGCATTGATTGCGGCCGCCAGAAGAGACCCATCCGCCGATAGAACTGAGACGTGGATGCTGATCGTACTGTGCGGGTAGAGATAGGTGTGCAGATGTGACTGGAATGCAGACTGTAGAACGGTCGCAACGCGCGATGATTGCCTGGGAGAGGCGAGAGTTAGCATTGCTCGGGCAAGAGTCCTGTTCCTATTCCAATTGCCTGAAGGGCTGCGCCCACATCTCAAGGAAGAATCGGCAGATAATGCATGTAGGAAAACAGAACGGTGGAGATTTACCTGTCACTGCCACCCGCTCGCCTCTTTCGATCCACACTGGCGAACCCAGCGATATTCACGTCCACGGCGACGACTGCACCGGCACCTCCTCCCGCACCACCTGCGTCGCCTCGTCGACCCTCAGCGGGGCCATGAACGGAGCACATAATGGCCGTGTTGCCCATTGAAAGGTAGGAAGAACCGGAGCTGGCCGGGTTGGTGGAGATCTGGGCTTGAAGTAGGCGCAGTTCGTTCCATCGGCGGCCATCCAGGCGGAGCCGGGTCAAAGGGTATGTAGTGGAAGTGTCTAGAGGCATCTCGACGGCTTTGTCCTGATATGTATGACCGAGTCTGCACAATGGCGGGGGATTCTCAAAGAGCGAACTCGTCGGGCTTTGGTGACTGAGTGGGGAGATGCAGTTAGGCAGGCAACGACTCAGTCGCAGGGAAGATACAACAATGGCCAAAGGCTTACGCAGTGGCAGTCGCGTTGACAGTGCAAGCCACAATTCCAAGTCAATTGGGAAATCCTGGCAGTGTAGAGCGCAGAGCGCGTGTGGGAGCAGAAAGGTGATCGGGCGGCTTTTTTTTCTCGCCGATTCGGAATGACATCGCCAAGGTCTCCGCCTTCGCGACGAGTCGCGCCTGACACGTCCAACTACTCTACACCACTTGCGACAGGCTCGGAACGCAGTCACGACTATGCAGATGCTATGGACGATCGCAGCGGGCTCCCCGAGATTATTACGATCGAGTCCGACGACGACGACTTGGAAGTGACGCGGTATTTGGACTCGACGCCCACTTCGAGTATGCAAGTGTCCCCGGAAGTGCATGACGTGCCACTCACATTCTCGAAGACAGGAACTCTGGCCACATTAAGTCCGAGAAGCCGGCACCTCTCAAATCTGAGGCCACCGAGGCTTCTTCACGACTTTCGTTGAGTACGCCGGTTCAAATACCGTCTGATGACAGCGACGATGGGTTCAACGATGGCGAGGCAGCCTACCAAAAGTTCAAGGCGCGCAAATCTCTCAAGCGTCGACAGAGCGCAGCCGCAACCCGCAAGGCCAAGGTTCCGAAGAAGGAAGCGCCGAAAGGCGACATAATCGTTGGTCGTGTCAAGCCGGAGCGGGCAGCGCCGAGAGTCAAACGACCGCTGAAGCAGTATGGCGACGTATCTTCAGAAGATGAATTGATGGAACATACATTACCAAGTTATCTCAAGCAACGCCGCTCTCAGTTTGATCGAAAGCAAGAACATCTGAGGGACCATGGGTTAAAGCTCCCACCTTCTTACGACGATGTGGATTTCTCAGACGACGATCGCCTTGAGCATTTGCAGGAACGGCCGTCATTTCCAGGCCGGAAGCCAGTCCGCGAATACAAAGACATCACTTTACCATACTCCCTTGGCCTGCTTCCTGCCCCCATCGCACAGTGGTTGCGACAATACCAAGTTGAAGGCGCCGCTTTTCTCCATGAGATGTTTGTCTACCAGAAAGGCGGCGTCCTTGGGGACGACATGGGTCTCGGTAAGACAATCCAAGTCATTGCATTCTTGACAGCCGCCTACGGCAAAACAGGTGATGAACGAGATGCGAAGCGGATGCGCAAGATGCGTAGATCAGACAATGACGCTTGGTACCCTCGCACCCTGATCGTGTGTCCCGGAACCCTTATCTCGAACTGGATCGCCGAGTTTCAGCGATGGGGATGGTGGCATGTTGATGTATATCATGGCCCGAACAGGGATCTCGCACTCCATGCCGCGAGATCGGGACGAGTCGAAATTCTGATCACAACATACACAACCTACGTGCATAACAAAGACTCGGTGAACATGGTGGAGTGGGACTGTGTGATTGCGGATGAATGCCATAAGATCAAGGAGAGAACGTCTGAAACAACCCGGGCCATGAACGAAATTAACTCCCTGTGCCGTCTTGGCTTGACTGGCACGGCTATCCAGAACCGATACGAAGAGCTATGGACTCTGCTAAATTGGACAAACCCCGGTGTACTGGGTCCAGTGACGACCTGGAAGGCCCAAATTTCGGAGCCATTGAAGATCGGACAATCGCACGACGCAACAATGAACGAACTCAGCAAGGCTCGCAGGACAGCCAAAAAGCTCGTGGAGAACCTGCTGCCACAGTTCTTCCTGCGACGAATGAAAAGCTTGATTGCGGACCAATTGCCCAAAAAGAGTGATCGAGTAGTGTTTTGTCCTCTGACCTGGACTCAAGCAGAAGCCTACGAAAACTTCCTGGACAGTGAGATCGTCCAATATATAAAAAACTCCACGGATCCATGTGGCTGCGGCTCGGGAAAGAAAGCTGGTTGGTGCTGTCGAAGGATTATTCCCGGCACAGACTGTAGTTGGCAATCATACGTCTTCCCAGCTATCGCTGTGTTGCAGAAGCTTAGCAATCACCTGGCTATCCTGATTCCACAAGGTAATGACCCGAAGGACAAACAGGAGAAGGAAAAAGAAATGCTGCAGATTGCCATGCCTGAACAGTGGGAGGATCTATACCGCTCCCGTGACTCGATTGTCAACTACGCCAACCCGGAATTCTGTGGTAAGTGGAAGGTTCTTCGCAAGCTGCTCAAGTGGTGGCATTCAAATGGGGACAAGGTCCTTGTTTTCTCGCATAGCGTGCGGCTATTGAAGATGCTCCAAATGCTATTCAACCATACTAGCTACAACGTGAACTATCTGGATGGCTCCATGAAATACGAAGATCGCGCCAAGGCTGTGGATGAGTTCAACTCTGATCCCAATCAATTTGTCTTCCTCATCTCGACCAAAGCTGGTGGTGTTGGGCTCAATATCACATCTGCGAACAAGGTCGTGGTGGTGGACCCAAACTGGAATCCATCCTATGATCTTCAAGCACAAGACCGAGCCTACCGTATCGGACAGGTTCGAGATGTCGAGGTCTTCCGACTTGTCTCTGCCGGTACCATTGAGGAGATTGTCTACGCTCGGCAGATCTACAAGCAGCAACAAGCAGAAATTGGATATAATGCCAGCTCCGAGCGTCGATACTTCAAGGGCGTGCAAGAAAAGAAAGACCAAAAGGGCGAGATCTTCGGGATGACAAATCTCTTCTCGTATCAGTTCGATAACGTTGTTCTTCGGGATATTGTCAATAAGACCAATGTCGCCGAGAGTCGAGCCGGCGTCCAAGTCATGGACATTGACTTCGAGGAGGAAGAGGATGCTCACGGCCCCGGCGAGAGACCTATCAAAACCGAAGAGGAAGCAATGAGCCAGTTGGCAGCGATGATCCGAGGCGATGGGGCCGACGAAGGGCCCAAACATCAGCCTCAAACGCGCAGGCATGATCCCATTCAAGCAATTCTCTCGAGCGCCGGCGTGGACTATACCCATCTCAATAACGAAGTGATTGGTTCATCCCGCGTCGAAGCCCGACTTAGCCGCCGGGCTGAAATGACCTCCATAGAGTCTGCCGCCGATGTGCAGGTGTTTGAGCCCTCTTCACAGGCCGACCCATCCGCATCTCCACGAACTCCACCCCCTGCAACTCCGGGCTCTGTCTTCCACGGCCCGAATGGGCAGCCCTTCCGTTTCAGGTATAACCCGCCAGCGGATGTGAAGCGCCGCCAGTTTTGCAGTATGGCGCGGCGCTTTGGATATGCAGATGCAACCGAGTTTGCACTTGTAGTTGAGAGCATGACCCAGGCTCAGCGGCGGGCCTGTCTGGAGCGCTGGTACCGGGAGCGGCGGGATTTATTACTCTCCCGGAACGAGAAGGTCAAAGATGAAACGGTCAAGGACGAGATCTGATTGCACTTGGTCTGGAAGTCCAGTAGACGCTCTTTGCTGGACGAAGCTATATGAATTTTTAACGACTGACTTGGCCGTTGGATGAAAATGATACCCTCCTATTGTGTTGACCCTATTGTTCAAAGTAGAAAGCTGTTGGTAGTAACGGCCATGGTGTGCTACGTTGCGCGCTCTAATCGAGTTTGAAAGTAACCATTATATTATCATTCGATCCCGATTCGAATCACTTGAGCTACTGCTAGACGGGACTTGCCATTGGGGTATCAGAGACAAGAACAGAGATGAGACATCAAGACTACAGCCAAGCCAAAGTCCACAACGCCGGCAAATTCGGGTTCTTCTCCTGCCAGTCCGCCAGAATCTCAGGGACCTTCTCGTCAAAGCTCTGACGTGCTGCACCAGCTCCGTTCTCCCAGCCTCCGGGGCCGTGCAACTGCCGCTCCGCGATAGCAGCCGCGTTCAGGCGGTTTGCCAGGTCGAGAATGGCGTTTCCACCCACCAGCGCCTCCTCGTGGTTATCCTTGATATCGACGTTGAAGACGTGCACGGGGCGGTTCAGCGTGGAGCCCTTGTTCATCAGATCGTCGACGACGGCATCCCAGCAGCGCTCTTCGCAGGTGATGATGACATCGACGACGCCGCCCTCGGTGCCCAGAGCGCCCTTGTCGCCCTTGGAGATGTGGTCGATGCGTGGCACGCCGGGCACCCAGTCCTGGAACCGCTCAGGGCCCCATTTCAGCTGGCGGTTGCGGTCGAGCATGTTGAGGATGCCGTTGGTGCGATACAGGCGTTCGTCCTTGTCGTGCAGTTCCTCGTACATCTGGTTGTAGGAGGTGGTGTTGAAGCTGTAGACGTTCGGCTGGGTAATGGACGGTCCGGGGAGACGGACGAGCGAGCCCGTGCCGAAAGAGATCACCGGGAACGCAGTGGGCGCGGTCGACAGCCGCAGGTGTGCTTCCATGGAGCGATTATTGTTGGATGCGCAGACCGTGCAAAACTTCAGTTTCCATGAGTCGGGGGCCGATGCCTCGGTCTGGCTGGCGTGGGCTGCACTAGCATCCTTTGTTTCGGTGGCTGCCATGTCGGCGAGCGCAGCCTCGGGGGGCGGAGGGGGAGGGGGAGGAGGTGTTTGGGGAGTTGTGCTCCTCGTGTTTACACGGCGAGGGTCATATGCCATGGTGGGAGAGAGACTATGGAATGGAGAGACTAAGAGTGGGATGGTTCCGAGAGCAATGGAAATTTGATCACGGGGGCTTGAGGATGGGTTTACAATATCCTGTTATAGACTAAGGAGAGAATTAGCAAGAAAATCCCTATCTCGAATGGAATCAAGCATTGGTAGGTAGCAATGGATGTAGATCAGAAAGATGAAAAGCGTATAAAAGAGTTTGTCCGCATAGCAGAGCTCAGACAGCTCCAATAAAGATGGTTCATCATATAAAAAAATAACAATACAATCGCAGCTCGACCGACACGTACCTTGCAAGAACCGTTCATTATCCAGAGAATCTGATTGTGGGCAACACCGTGTCATTCATTGGGGCCGCAGCCCTTGGGGAGAAGAAGGAAGCAAGTTCTGCGCGGCCGGAGGGCCTCTTTTAGCGCTATGCGGCTGACTCATCCACCGCGGACCTCACCTGGGCAGCCTACCTAGGTGGGCATTCAGCTCATTAGGCCTTGGAGCGGGTCCGCCAAGACCTCGGATTCGGCGTATTATAACCCCGGTCTCCTAGGCCTAATGAGCTGCTGCAGCTCGTTAGGCCTAGGAATTGATGATTCCCTGGCTGGTTAGGTAAGCCATTTTCATATCCCTGTCATTAATCTCCTATCCGATCTGGTTTAACCCCTGTCACTCTGCAGCATAGCATCGCACATATTCTTTCCTCTACCACTATTCCCTACATCAGAATAGGCCAATCACGCTATTAACAGTCTTCTTTATAATCTCCCAGTATACCTATTTCTATTAAGAACTTGATTAAGATTAGAATTAGCTTCAGAGAGCTCTGTTTATAATAACTGTGTTAAGGACTATATTAATAACTAAGTCCTCTCTAAGTTATATAACTTAGTAAAGACTGAATTAGTATCTTTAGACTTAGTAGAGATTAAATTAGCACTTTTTTTCTTTAATTTAGGCCTAAACTAAGCTAATATTTATTATAATAGATTAGTTATCAGTTCTAATAGTTAAAATCCTATTTAGGTATATAAATTTTAAGACTATATTTTTATTTTTAAATATTTTTATACTAATTAATAGGGTATTTTATACTTTATTTATTTTTAAAAAGATCCTCTTTAAGGAAATTTATATAATAATATTATAATTAATAAGGTTTTTAAAGATCTTATATTTTTAGTAAGTTATCTATATATTTAATATATATATAATATTAACTGATTATATCTTAAGTATAATTCTCTATATTTTAGCTATACTAAGTAAAAAGGATTTAAAGTATATTTTTTAAGAAATATATTAAAGACACTAAAATATACTATTAGCACTAATAATATAAATATAATAGTATTAAACACTGTTAGTTTATATATAATAAGCTTATTAGGCTATTAATCTAATATAATTATATTTGTCGGAGTTTAAGGACTTAGGGAAGGGTCTGCCTTAGGCCAGAATGGCACTACTCCAGATCTGGAAGTCTGTTTTGAATAGATAGGATGAATTGAATTGATCAAGGATGATGGTTCTGGATAGGAAAGCTAGCAGTCTATATAGGGTGCAAAAGGGATTATATAATAATAGGGGTAAACGATAGGAAATGAGGATCTGCCTAGATAGGCAGGGATGGAATAGATAATTTGGAATAAATACGCAATTTATGATATAATTCCTATATTATTGAATAGAAAAAGGGGTAAATAGTTAAGATAGAAGGAGGGTTATCCCTTAGATACTGATTAAGCGGAATAGAAGGGTAGAAAGAATAGATACCTAGAAAATCAGAGGGAAAAAGGAAAAGTTTCTGGTTTGAATCCTAGTTAGATTAGAATTAGATAAATAGATATTCCTAATAGGAATTCTCTAATCTAATACACCCTTTTTAGCTTAAAAGGTAAAGATAAGATTAATTAAGCTAAAAAAAGTGCAGTAATATCTCTTAGATTTATCTGATCTATAAAAGATAAGTATTATTTAGATATAAAGGTCTTTATTATTCTATTAGTAATTATCTGATTAAATAGAACCTATCTAATCTTAATTCTGCCTATTTAGACCTTTTACTATAGCTAATAATAGTAAATATTTATATAATATAGTTTAGTGATAAAAATAGAATCTTTTTTAACTAAAAGATTAATAGTTCTCTAGTTATTATATATTATAGTAATATTATATTCTAGATTAAATTAAATTACTTTTAATAAATACTAAGTCTATAGAAGCTATTTAGATACTACTAATAAAGTAAGAAATTTAGCCTTAGTAGTTAATATAGTAATAGTCTTTTATTTTTTTAATACTTAATTAATAAGGCCACTAAATAGGGTAAATATATAATCTTTAATACTCTTCTACTCTATATTATCACTATAGTTAGTATTATTTACTGCCTAAAAAACTAGGCTAGAATATATACTACTATATATAATAGTATAGTTTTTAGTCCTATATTAGTATATAATTATATACTTTATAGTATAAAAATAATATAAATAAAGTTAGTAAATAAATTTAGAGAAAATCTAATATATTTTAACTAGATTAGGATAGATTATAATAGTAGTAAATAGGATAGAACTAACTATCTATTAATAGATATAATATTAGTTTTAGTTAATAATAATATTTTTATCTAATTAGTTAAATTAATAGAGGTTTTTATTTAAAAGTAAGGTCTTTAGTAGTTTTTAATTAATTAACTAAAATTGATAAATAATCTTCTCTATATAAGAATCTTAGTAGATCTATAGCTTTTTAGCTAACTAATCTTAGATAATCCTTATACTAATAAATAAAAAAAGCTCTTTTATTTTAAAATTATAAAAAGTATACAGTTTCTGCCTAATTTCTATAGTATAGATATAGTTACTAGGGTAATAAATATTAAATAGGTTATTAATAAAGATTATAATAAAGATCTTTCTATCTATATAGATATATAGATCTTCTAGGATAAGAAGTAAGCTTAATTAGGTTAACTTTAATCTAATCTCTTTTTACTATAGAAAGGGTAAAATCCTAAATCTATAAAGTGTATAATTTAGGTAAATTATATAATCTATCTTACTATAACTAAGTAAGGTATAGTAGTAAACCTTTTTATATAGGGTATTATTTAAAAAGGTATTAATAGTATCTATTTACTATATAATTAGATTAAATATAGCAATAATAGCTAATAAGATCTTAAAGGATCTAGCAGTAAAAATAGTAGCTTAAGTATTTAAGGATTTAACTAATTAAAGATCGCTATATATATATATATATATTTTAAACTGAGATAGAAAGCTATTTTTATCTAATTTATAGAAAAAAACCTATTAAAATAGTAAAATCTAATAAATAGTGTAATCTAATTAGTTAATATTAGTATAATTAGTCTAATATAAGTAAATAATATTATCTTTTAGGATAAAGGTCTATATATTTATCTAATTTAGTTTCTAGTATTCCACTTCTATTATATTATAGAATTTAGATTTATAGATATAATAGTTAATATTATATAGTAAATTAAGAAGTAAAAGAAGGTTATTAATAGTAATCTTTTTTAGCTAATTTAGTAAAATTATAAAGAAATAGTATAGTAATATATTAATAGTATTAGTCTAATATTATTTATTAATTAGATTAGATAATAGTAATCTAAAATATTTTAGGCTAAAATAGGTATCTTAATTAAATCTAGTATTATTAATTATAACTATTAGTTCTAAAAGCTACTATTCTATTAGTTCTAGGTTATAGATAAATAGTATTTAAGATAGAAAGGATATATCTTTATTATTATTATTATTATTTAATATATTAGAAGATTCTAATTTATTGATTCTATTAAATATAAGAGGAGAGAGTAAAATATCTTTAATAATTTTATCACTTAGATTATATAGATAGTAAATTATTTCCTCTTTTAGATGATTTTAAGGACCTTAGTAGATATTATTTACTTTATTTATATTAATATTTATATTATTTATATTATTTATACTATTTATAAAGGAAAAAGATTCTAGTATATTAATATTTTTAATAATCTTATTAAGTTTAGATAGTATAAATATCCTAATTTAGTAGTAATTATTATTAAAAATAGGTATATTATTATAGATAAAAGAAGGATAAAAAAAGCTAGTCTTATTAAAGATATAGTTATATATATAGATAATATAATTTAATTAAGAGATCTAGATTTACTATATATTTAAAATATTAAAACTAATAAGATAGCCAATTTAGGTATAAGATATTAGTTTTTTTAAGTGTAAAAGATTCTTAATATAAATATAGGTTTTATATCTATAAATTTAAAGATTTAATAGATCTAGTTTCTGCACTATATAACTAAAATATAATTAGCTAAATTAATTAAATAAAGCTTAATATAGTAATTTTTATCCTAATTAGCAGTTTAGGACTTAATTTAGGATATAAATCACTGTATTAATAACTTTAAGCTATAGATTTTCTAAAAGATTAATATTTATATATATAGATCTAGCTAATAAGATAATTAATTCACTAATATATTCTATATAACTATTTATCTTAGAATAATAAAGTAAAGTGATATTAGTCTTAATTCCTTCTTTTTTAAAAAAACTGGCTAATAAAAGAAAGTTTTAGTCTCTATTATAGTGGATTTACTTTAGTCTAATACTAAAATAGGTATTAATAAACTATATTTTATTAGATAGGGCTTTAAAGACTTAGTCCTTTAATCTAATATTTTTTAAAAGATAGTATTAGGTAATAGGGTAGAATAGGTAGCTAATATAAGTATTATAATTATATATATAGATTATATATATAAGGTCCTAATATAGGGTTTTAAATAATTTCTGCCCTATATTTATAGGATAGTAGGATATCTAGTACTTAATTTTGCTTTCTTAGTAGATATTATATAATCTAATAGTATTTATTTAATCTTCTTTAAATATATAATTAGTTAGTTTAATAAAGACTCCTATAATAGCTAATTCTAGATAGGTTAGGGCTTTAGTATTAATATATTTTAGTCACTAGTGCTATAGGTTAAAGATACTTAAGGCTAAATAAGGCTCTACTAACCTAATTATATAAGTTTATTAGTAGAATTAAGTAGGTTTTTAGTCCTAGATTATATAGTATAGACCCTAGATAGTATATATAGAATAAATAGGTATATCTACCTAATTTTTAAAGAGATAAAGATATATATAATAGAAGATTCTAATAGATTCTATATATAATATAGAGAAGATATTAAGATAGAAACTTAGTGTATATATATACTGTTTAAGATAGAAAGACTACCTATTATATAATTAACTAAGCTAAAATAAAGCTATTTTATAGCTAAGAATAGTAGTAGAGCTATCCCTAACTAGGACTTCTTCTATTAATATATATAGTTTATAATTAATAAATTATATATAATTATTATATATATAGATATTAGATACTATATTATATACTAGTTAGTCTTATAAGGTGATTCTTAATTAGATAGATAAGTATATCTAAATTATTAAATAAATATATAATACTGGTTTTTTATTAGATATAGTGTTATCTATAGACTTAGATAATATAGATTTAATAGTTTTCTTCTATATATAAGTAAATTTAGGGTAGTTATATACCCTTTTAATCTAATCTTTAGCCTTTTTAGATAGCTTTTAATTAGTTAGTTAAGTTTTAGGGTTAGTATAATAGTAATTAGTAAAGTTATATAAACCTTTATATAGGTCTTTATTATATAGATAATATTATTTTCTCTATTATAGATTTTCCTAATTAGGTTTAGACTAAAAAGTAGTATAAACTATTTTTAATAATAAGGTTCTTAATTAAAATAGGTTAAAATAAATTAATTTATAATAGTATTTAATTAGGCTAAAAAAAAAGATAGATTATTAATAAATTTACCCTCTTTTACCTAATTAATTAGATTATTATATTAAAATTCTATAAAATATAAAAACAGAGATATAATAGATTCTAAGAAGTTATATAGTAGATATTAAGGGTTTTATACCTTATTTATATTTAGTATTTTTACTTTAAAAAATAGGCTCTTTTACTTAGTTAGCTATATATTAATTAGTTAATTTTTAGTAGGTTTTTACTAAAATAGGTACTATTAATAGATTATATAATATTTATAAGTCTTAGTAAAAAGAGTATATTTATTATATAGTATTACTATAATATTATAGGGTTAGTTAAGATTAAATATAATTTATTAGTTATCTATAAAAAGAGTAGATAAGATATAGTTAATTATATAACTAATATAGCTAAAGATTTAATTATAATCTTAAGAATTAATCTTATAATTATAGTATATCTAGGTCTATATTAATTATTAAACCTTATTAATATTAATTAGAGACCTAATATCTTTTTAGATAGTAAAAATAATAAGTTTATATAGTTAAGATAGAAGAATTAGATAAACTAATTAGTCTAAATTAATATATTACTATATATTATAGATTCTAGAGGTTTACTAAATATAGTTAGACTATAAAATCTAGTTATCTAATATATATAGGATAATAGCAGTTTTAGTATTTATAGGTATCTAAAGAATTAAAAATTTAGATATTAAAGCTAAAGAAAGAAGATAATTAATTAGAAAGTGATAATATAATTAAGATAAAGATAAATATATACTTAAAAAAGAGGTATCTAGGCTTATAACTATTAGAGTTTAAGAACTTAAAGAAAGGTCTATTTTAAGCTAGAATAGTATTACTCTAGATCTAAAAGTCTATTTTAAATAGATAAAATAAATTAAATTAATTAAAGATAATAGTTTTAGATAGGAAAGCTAGTAGTCTATATAGGGTATAAAAGGGATTATATAATAATAAAGGTAAATAATAGGAAATAAGGATCTACCTAGATAAACAGAGATAGAATAGATAATTTAGAATAAATATATAATTTATAATATAATTCCTATATTATTGAATAAAAAAAGGGTTAAATAGTTAAGATAGAAAGAGGGTTATCCCTTAGATACTGATTAAGTGGAATAGAAGAGTAGAAAGAATAAATACCTAAAAAATTAAGGGGAAAAAGGAAAGGTTTCTAGTTTAAATCCTAGTTAGATTAGAATTAAGTAAATAGATATTCCTAATAAAAATTCTCTAATCTAATAATATTAATCTATAGATATTCTATAAACTCTATTTAAAGGTAGCTTAGTTAGTTTATAATTATATTCTAAAATAGATTAAATAGTAGATTTAATAGTTCTATTAAGGCTTTTTTTAGAATTAATATCTTAATAGGCTATATTAATATTCTGAATTAGACTATATCTGCTAAGGATAAAAGCTATTAGTATAGTGTAGAGATAGTATAAGTCTTTTATCTTTATAGCTTTAGATAGGCTTTTATCTAATCTATCTAGATCTTCTTTATTAGCTATCTAAATTATTTAGATTAATAGCTTTAGTATTATATATAAATTATATCTATATAGATTAATAATATTAATATTACTTTTTTAAAGCTTTTTTATAATAAAGATAATATATAGTTTATACTATATTAGAACTAAGACTATATATTTATTATATTTTAGTAAATTAAATAAAGATTCTATAGTATATAAAAAACTAATCTTCTTTATATTAATAGCTCTAATATCTTAAATATAGATTTAATATATACTAATAGTACTAGTTATTTTATTTATATAGGATATAATATAATATTTAATCTTTATATTCCCTATTTATAGTACTGATTCCTTTTTATTATTTTAGCCTATAAAAGATATTATTTATACTTTTTTTTATCTATTTTAAAGCTATTTAAAGAGATCTTTAATAAAATTATTAATATAATTAAGTCTTATAATATTTTAAGCTTAATAATATAGAACTTAATATTCTTATTAAGATTTATAGAGATTTAATACTAGTTTAGTATATTAGTATTTTACTATTTATATAGCACTTTTAATATTAAAGATAAAGTTACTATATTTATCTATAAATAATATCTTTTTATCTATTTTTAGGGTATAAGTCTTATTAATATATAGAGAGAGTATCTTTTTAATAAAGCTAAATTAAATAATAAATAGTAGATTTAAGAGATTTACTTTTTTAATATAGATTATAAAAAATTCCTAATTATATACTATATATATAAATAGGTAAAGCTATTTAAAGATATAAAATATATATAGATAGATCTTATATTAAAAATAGTTTAAAAGGATATAAAAGTATTCTCTTTATTATCTTTTAATAATATTATTAATTATATATTCTTACCTTTTAGAATATCTTTAAAGTATCACTTAATAATATTAATCCTTTTTATAGGATTAGTTATTTATATATATATCTTTATAAATATTAACTCCTATATAGTCTATTTAGTGATATTTAAGAAACTTTTTAAGATCTTTAGTGATATTAGTAGATACTCTATATACTAGATATATTAGTATAGGAATAATAATAATATTAAAGGAATCTAGATAGTTACTGTTAATATATATAAGAAATAGGCCTTAGATATATTATATATATTTAATATATATTATATTAAAACTGATATTATTAGGATTTAAGGATTATTTTTATTAATTTAATCTTTATTATATTTAGTTAAAGTATCTATACTATATCTTTATCTTTTACTAAACCTATATTTAATATATATTTTATAAGAAGTTTAGTATATATAAAATAATTAGTATTTTTAATCTAATCTTTATAGTATCTTTAAAAGCTAAAATCTTATATATTATAGATAAACTAACTAAGAAATAGCTAAAGATAACTAATTAGATAAAGAATAAAAAGGTTAATTAGATTTTTACTAGATTAACCTTAAAATAGTTAAAGATTTTTTTTTTATAGTAGAATAATATACTATATTATACTAAAATCTCTAAGAGCAGTTATTATATTAATAATAAAGTAGTAAGCTAAAAGCTTATATTTTTTACTATTATTTTTTAATAAGTCTCTTTTTATATTATTGCTTAATATAAAACTAATCTAAGGATATTCTAAATAGGACTAAAAAGTATATTAATAAGATATTTAAGAAGAGATAATAGGATATATATAATAGGTAAATACTAATCTAGTAGTCTATAAATTTTTTATTAAGAATTAGTAGAAAATATTACTAAAAAAGTAAATTAATCTTTACTATATAAACTAAATATATATTAATATTAGCTTAGATATATAAAACTAATATAGTCTTAGGACCTTTATTAATATATAAATTATAGTAGGGTAAAACTATTTAGATAGTTTTATTCTTAGACCTTTTAGTCTATAGGAATAGTGGTTATCTATAGCACTATATTTTCTTATTTAAAACTATCTAACTTAGAATTTAGGGGTTATATATTTAAATCTTAGTGTATATTTTAGGGATTTTACTAACTATATCTATTATATAATTATATTGCTAGATTAATTATTTAATAGATTTCTTTATCTAAATAATATTTAATCTTAGATAAAGATTTACCCTAATACCCTAAATAAGCTGCTGTTTAATAATTATATATATTAATAAATATAATCCTCTAGATTTAATCTACTAAAAAACCTAGTAAAAAGGGCTAGATAAGGTTACCTGATTCTGGCTTTAGGCTCTAAAAAAGCCTTAAAAATCAGTTAGGAAAAGCTTAAGGTTAAGTTTGATTTTTAGTAAGGGAGGATATAGTCTTAGAACCTTTATTAATATATAAACTATAATAAGGTAAAATCATTTAGATAGTTTTATTCTTAGACCTTTTAGTCTATAAAAATAGTAGTTATCTATAGCACTATATTTTTTTATTTAAAACTATCTAACTCAGAATTTAGGGGTTATATATTTAAATCTAGGTATATACTATTAGATTTATTTTATATCTATTATATAATTATACTGCTAGATTAATTATCTAATAGATTTCTTTATCTAGGTAATATTTAATCTTAAATAAAGATTTACTTTAATACCTTAAATAAGCTATTACTTAGTAGTTATATATATTAATAAATATAATCCTCTAGAAAGACCCTAAGTAAGCTTAGTAAATAATTCCTAGGTAAAGTTAATTAGTTCTATACCCTAGGCCCTAAAGAGGCCTTAAAAACTAAGTAATAAACTTAAGGATAAGCTTAATCTTAGTAGGGGAGGATATAGTCTTAAGACCTTTATTAATATATAAGCTACAGTAGGGTAAAACTATTTAAATAGTTCTATTCTTAGACCTTTTAGTCTATAAGAATAGTGGTTATCTATAGCACTATATTTTCTTATTAAACTATTTTTTTTATAGATATAAATTAATAAAAAAAAAGAAATTACTCTAAAAATAATCTATATTATATAGAATATTATATAATAGATATAAATATTAACTAAGACCTTTTTTAGGATATATAAACTTTTATCTTTAATACTTACTTTAATATACTATTAAATTTACTATTTTACTTTAACTAAGTATAGTTATATAATATAACTACTAATACTTTTAATAATATATTCCCTATATTATAATAGCTCTAAATAGATCTTTTACTAATTAACTTAGACCTATTATCTTATTTTAACTAAATATAGTTATATAATATAGCTATTAATACCTTTAATAATATATTCCCTATATCATAGTAGCCCTAGATAGATCTTTTACTAATTAATTTAGACCTACTACTTTATTTTAACTAAATATATAATATAGATAATTCCTAGATAAAGCTTTAAATTTATTATACTTACTATAGAATTAATTAATATTCTAATCTTTATCTATTTTAAGATAAACTAATAATTACTATAACTTATAAGATTAATTACTATATAGACTTAACTATTTCTAAGATAAATTAATAGTTATTAAAAGAAAAAAAAAGATAAATCTAAAGATTTAAAATAAAGATCTAAAAAAATAGTAAAAAAGAGAAAAAAAGAAAAAAAAACCCCCTAAATATATAATATATTAAAAAATAATAGATTATACTTTATACCTCCTCTTCTTTTTTTATCTCTTAAATAGAAAAACTAAGGCTTTTCTATTTACTCTACACTCTTATACTATTATTAAATATAGAATATATTTAATTTTAGGTTTTAAAATAAGATAATTAGTATTTCTAAATAATAAAGAACTTAAAATAGTATAAATTATATAAAATATTAGTATAGTATAATAAATAAAATAGTTACACTAAAAGCTAAAACTAGCTTATTATTAACTTAAATATATAATTTATCTTTTAATAGCCTTTTAGGGTTTATATAAATTTTATTAAATAATAATATAAGATATTTTTATTTTTAATAATTAATTAGTTTTATAGACTTAGACTAATATTATAAATATCTTTTTTAAATCTAAAAAAGGTTAATTATAGCCTATAAAAATAAATATAGAAAAGATCTATATATACCTTATTAATTTCTAATATAATTTTTAGCTAAAAAACTAATTCTAAAAATAGATCTTTACTATACCTCTTATTTTTATTATTATCTTTATTAATTATTATAGCTTTAAATATCTTTATTTTAATTTATTTTTAGATTTTTTTAACAGTAAAAGATAATTTTTAAGGTTCTATTAGATATAAAAATAAAGATTATTAATAAAAAACTATATTAAAATTAGTTAAAAGCTTTTTTAGTAAAATATTAAAATATCTTATAAAAATAAAAGTAAAAGTTTATCTATTTTTATAGTATAGCTAAAAAGGGTAAAAAGCTAAAATATAATACCTAATATTAGATATAAAGTTATATAATAAATAAAGCTTATTTTAGATTTATCTATAAGTTTTATTAGAATAAATATATAAAGAATTATATTAATAGTTTATCCTTTTCTTATATATTATAATTAGTTAAATATATACCCTTTAAATTAGTAGACTAAGTATAATAGTAATTCTAATTTTTTATTAATTCTTATTAAATAGATCCCTTTTTTATCCTAATAAATTCTTAAAATACTTAAAAAATTATATAATATTATTTAGTAATCTATATAAACTTTATAAATTTAGTATAATTAATCTAGTATTAAAAACCTAGCTTTATACTAACAGTATTATTATTAGTTTATTATTATAAGATAATCTAATCCTATAGAGAATATTAAAATTTAATCTTTTTTCTTTATATACTATAAATATAATAATAAAAATTAAAAATTTAAAAATTAAAAGATTAAACTAGTAAATAGTAGTTAACTATATATTTAGTTTAAAATAGTCTATATTATTATTTTATTAATAAATCTAAATTAATATTTTTTACTATTAATAACTTAGAATATTAACTATATACTTTTTATAGAATAGTAACTATAGCTATAATAAATTTAATCTTTCTTTTTTAATCTTATTTAAAACTTTTAGTTTTTTAGTCTTTAAACTTTATACTATAATAAATTTAAAGAGAATTCTTTATCCTCTATAGAAAATACTTTATAATCTAACTCTATAAAAGATATTATTTTTCTTTTAGTTCTATTAAAAATTTATTTTTATTAAGTAAAAAATAAATTATATATACTAATAGCTTTTACTATTAAATTATTTAATATATTTAGTCTAGTTAAAATTTTTATAGTATATAAGAGCTTTTATAGTTTAATATAAATAAAACTACCTATTTTCTTTAAAGGTATATAAATAAATAACTTTTAATAGAAATATCTACTATATAAAGAAGCCTTAAATAAAAATAATTTCTATATCCTAAAAACTTATAGTAAGATATAAATTTATAAATATCTCTAGCTAAGTTAATAAAGAGAATATAAAATATAAGCTTTTATATTAAACCTAAATAAGTTAGATTATTATAGTTTATCTTTATCTCTTTACTAAATATAGTAATATAGTAATATTATTAATATTAAAATTATTCCTATCTATATAGTTAATATTATTAAGATTATCACTATTAATATTATATAAAGATTTATTATAAATCTTTTTTTTCCCTATATAATATATATAGCTAGCTTTAGTAGATCTTTTTATATTTAATCTATTAGACTAAGGTTTAGAGATAATAATTAATACTAAATATAATCTAGGTAAATCTTTAAATAAATCCTTTTTATCTAATCTAGAATCTACCTATTTTTATTATTATAGGATAAATAAGATAGAATATAATAATATTTTATTAAGCTAATAAGCTATTAAATTAGCTTTATTATTATTATTACTTTATATTTCTAAATACTAATATACTTTTATAATAGATATAGGGCTAGATTTTTTAGGCTCTATATCTATCTTAGAGCTATATCTAAAGAGTTATTAATTTATAGGCTATATTTTATTTTTAGCTAAAATAGGTATTTTAGGATTATATAGTAAAGACTGATCTTTTAGAATATTATATTTATATTAACTAATAAATATATAATATAATTTATTAACTATTATACTATTTATTACTATTTTATAGTTTATAAAAGAAAGCTAAGTTTTCTTATACTTAATAAATAAAAGATCTATATTTATATAGTAAAAAATAACCTAGGAAAAGCTTAAGTTATTAACTTTAAATAATATATAACTTATTTAGTATAATAAAGCTATTAGCTTTTATTAAAAAAATAGATATATTAGATATTAATAAGAGTTTAGTCTTAGAAGCACTTAAAAAAATAATATTATTTTATTATATAACTAAATCCTAAAAAAGGAGCTATAAATTATCTTTTTAGTAGTTATAGTAATAAAAATCTACTTTTAAATAAATTAGTATATATCTCTTTTTTTTAACTTTAAAAATAGAAAGTACCTAATAATAATCTAAAAGACTAAAAGAATTAGTAGATATATATATTATTTACTATTATATAGATTATCTAGTTACTCTTTTTAAACACTATTAATATTATCTATTTTACTCTCTTTACTATCTATAATATATAATTTTAAAGTCTTTTAGCTCTTAATTCTAGCTAAATTAAAATTAACTATATATAGTAATTTTATATATATATAGATATTATAGTTATAAAATAAATATAATATAATAGGGGAAACGCTCTATTAATAAAGAGGAGATATTTATAGTAACTTATTAGAAAAATATAGAGGGTATAGAGGTAAAAAATAGATTAGGATAAATAGATTTAAAAGATAAAAAGAACTATAAAGAGAAGTAAGTAGTTATAGTAGTTTATAAAAAAGTTTAAAGATAGGAGGGTAATAATAGATAATATTATCTAGATTAATAGAGATTATAGTTTCTAAGATATAAAAGATAATAGAGTAAAAATATACTAACTAGTTCTTTTACTTTTATAGATACTCTAAAAGTCCCTTTATATTAAGCTATTTAGGTATAGCTTTATCTATTAAAGTCTTTAAAGAGCTATTCTTAATTTAACCTTAATTATATCTTAAAATTTATATAGCTATATTAGCACTAAACTATCTAAATATCTATATTTAAACTATATTAGTTTTAGATCTATCCTAATTAATAATAAAGACTATAGCTTAGTTAAGCTAACTAATAAGTCTATTAAAATTAGATAAAAGGCTAATTTATTAGTTATATAAATCTATAACTTCTTTTAAGATTCTATATTAGAAAAGATAGTCTTTATTAAAACTAACTATAAAACACTAAGCTAGTTATATATAACTAATTATACTAAATATTATAGGTTACTACTCTATATAATATTTTTTCAATTAGCTACTAAAAATTAAAGATTTCTTTATTAATAATAAAATTAAAGACTAATAATATATTTATTAGTATTTTATACTATAACCTAATAAAGAGACTATTATATTTAAAGATAAAGTAGATATTAGTAATAGTAAAGATCTTTAATAAGCTTAGATTAAGTAGCTAAAATAATAATATCACTTTTACTATATAAATATTAATAAAGAAAAGATAAATTATATTAACTAAAAGTAACTAGATAAAGTATTTTTCTTATTTAACCTTTTTTATATATATTAAAGTAATAGATAAGCTAACTTATAAATTATAGTTTAGTATAAAGGCTAAAAAGTTAGCTAAGAGTAAATAGTAAAAATAATATAATTAATTATATTATTAGCTATATAGAGAGAGAGGCTAATAATAACTTCTATAAACTATTATTATTTATTTTTATATTTAATTAAATAACTATATAGTTACTTAGTAATGATATATTAAGATATTTATATTAGCCTTTAAATAGTATATTTATATATTAAAAATACTAGAATACTAAGTAGTATTTTAAAATGTCTAAAAGTAAAAGCTAAGCTATAATATAATATATAGATAGTAAATTTAGAGATAATAAAAAGATCTTTTAGCTTAATAAAGGCTATATACTAACTAATCTAATAATACTATATTATTTTAGAGAAGAGAGGCAGAAAGTAGCTAAGAGATATAGTAGTAAATAGATAATTTTAAAAAAAGGAAAAAGCAGAGATAGAAGAATAGATATTAAATAATACACTAGGATTATATAGTTTATATAGCAGTGCTACTAGATAGTTAAAAGCAGTAGAAACTATTTAGGACTAGCTTAAAAAGCTAAACTATATTTAGAAAAACTAAACCTAATCTAGATATAATAAAAGCTAGCACTAAACTATAATAGGCAGAGAGCTAAATCCAGTGGTACCAGTATAAATAGTTTTTATATTAAAAAGATATAACTAATTATCTATTTAAATAAAGATTCTAAAAAGTAGTATAAAAAAAACTAAATAGATTAAAAGAAAAAAGTATAATAAAAATAGTTAAAAGACTAAATAATTAATCTAAATAGATCCTACTATTAATATAGATATTTAACTATAAGTTTAACTAAGATAGTTATCTAGTTAAATATAAGATATATATCTATATATATAAAGATCTAGAGATAATTAGTGCTAAAAAGAAATATATAGTTATATTAGTAACTAAAACTACTTAAATACTATTTATATTAATAGCTATTTTTAACCTTAATTTTTATTAATATAATATAATTAATACTTTTTTAAATAATATATTTATAAAAAAGATCTATATTTAGATACTAAATAGATTTAAAAAGTAAAGAAAATACTAGATACTATTATATACACTATATAGGTTAAGAATCTCCTTAAAACTATAATAATAAAAAATAGTGTAGATCTTAAAGAAATTTAAGCTAAAACAAATATCTAAAGACCTATATATATTTATAATTAATAAAATTATTATTTTTTCTATATTAATAATATCCTAATTATATACTATTATATTATTTATTAATAAATATATACATTAAAAAGGAAACTAAAAAAGCACTAAAAATTAACTAATTATAGAGATACTAAATAGTTTTTAAATATCTAGATTATTTATAATTATTAGTAAAAAAAGCTCTAATTATATTAAAATAGCTATATCACTAATATAGTAATTTACTATAATCTTACTAAATATATATTAGTCCTTATACTAATATTATTAAAAGACCTAAAACTATATAAAAATATAGCTAGTCTTTAAAAAATCTATTTATATTAATAAAAGGTTAGATTTATTTAATTCTTTATAATAATTATATAACTAGATATAGCTAAAATAATAGCTAAAATAATATAGTTCTTAACTAATCTTAGTCTTAAATATTATTAATTAATTAATTAAATTATTTACTATCTATATACTATTTAATTCCTAGTAATTTAGTATAGAATAAATTAAAATAAAAAAATAGAATCAGTTTAGATTATAAATAATATATTATTTATAGACTATATTAATTAAAAGAGCTCTATAAGATATATCTATTAGATATATAAAAGACCTATAGACTAAAAAGTATTAAAATAATTAATAGTAATAACCTTAATAATAGAAGCTAAACTATTTAGTATATCTAAAGCTAAAAAGTTAATATAGTAATAGAAATATTTATTTAAGTAAATTAACTTTATTCTATTACACTTAATCACTATTAATTATAATAATAAGTATATAGTTATATTAATAACCTCTAAAAATATAGGATTTAAGATAAAATTTAAATATCTAAGTATAGTTTATAAAATATTATATAGTTCCACTAATCACTATCCTTTACTCTTTACTACACTAATCACTATATATTACTACTTATTAAGATGCCTTTACTGCTTCTAGATAGTTTTACTAGTTTACTTTATTAAAAAAGATTTCTTTTTAGACTTCTACTATATATTTCCCTTCCTTCTTTAAATCTTAGTTATACTCTCTATAGTTTAGTAATAAACCTTATTATATTAATTCCTAGTAATCCTATATTTAATTCTATCTATAATTACTTCTAAATTTTTTTTTAGCCTTTTTATATCAGTGTATAGTATATAATTTATATTACTATAGTTATTTACTACCTTTTTATTAGCTATAGTTATAGTAAATAGTTTTACTATATTTTCTATTATAGACTACTTCTATACTTTATTAAATCTAATCTTCTATACTATATATCTACCCTTTTTATAGATATATATCTCTATACTACCTATAACCTTTTATACCTATACTAATATTTATATCACTAAATCTATTATTTTTAATTAAGCTAAAACTAAGGTTTATATTTATTTATATAGTTAGCTATATCTTCTTTTATACTATATCTTCCCTTTTTAACCTCTTTATCTCTTTATATTTTTATATCTTCTCTCTAGCTTTTCTATAACTATTATAGTGATTTAGTGTTATTTATTAGCTTATTTAGTAATAACTATTATATTTAAAACTTTAACTATATAGCTTATATATCTGCTATATAGTATAATAAAATAAAATAAATTATAAATAATAGCTATATATAGTACTATATTATTTATTATATATCTCTTTTAACTATCACTAAATATATTAAGTGTGATTTATATTAATCTACTATAAAGCAGTTAACTCTATTATTTTACTTAACTATCTACTAATATAAGATTTACTTTACTATTTTACTTTTATATAAATAGATATATAAAATCTACTATTAATATTATTATTAGTAAATTATATAAACTATTTAGCTATTATTAGCTTTAACCCCTTTTATATTTACTATTAATTATACCTTTAATACACTCTTAGTCTTTTTATCTTTATTATCTATTTTTACTATATTTAGTTCTATAACTCTAGATTATCTTTTATAGCCTTTCTTTTAAACTAACACTCCTATAACCCTTTTATCTAAACTAAGCCCCTACTAATATATATACTATAGTATTATTCTTTTAGTTTCTTTATAGAGATACTACTATTATAGACCTTATAAGGCTAATAACTAAAAAAGTTATTATTATATTAGTATTCTATATATTTTTTATTTATATCTTAAACTTTTTACTACTTCTAATATTAGTTAAATAGATATTAAATATAGTAAATACTATACTTTATATTAGAAGACTAAAACTACTCCCTCTCTTTTTAATATTAAGAAATACTATATATATAGTGGCCTTTTTACTAAGATTTATAGTATTCTTAATACTATCTCTCTTTATTTATAGTAGCTATTTAGTATTAATAATAATAAATTAAAGCTTTTTTAGAACTATATTTACTAGCTTAATACTACTTTTATTTTTATCTCTATAATTATAGATTAAGATAACTATTTTATAAAAGTATAAACTATCCTAATCTATTTTATTTATAGATTATATATTTATCTAAATAGCCCTTTATAAAGTACTTTCCCTATACTTCTCTATATATATATATTAACTTTCCTATATTATCTTAAATATTTAGCTTATTTATACTACTTTATACTTAATTAATTTATATAAGATAAATAATATTTAATTAAATAATAATCTTAATTTTTAGTAGTTAAATTATTAAATTCTCCTATATTTTTAGTAATAAGTTTCTAAATATAACTTATTTATAAAACTCTTTTACTATATATAGACTATTCTTTAGGATTATAATCTCTAAAAGCTATATATTATAGCAGCCTTCACTATAATACTAAATACTAAAGCTAAATAGATATTTAATATATTTATTTTAGTATATAAAATTAATAGTTTTTTTTTTAAGATTACTAATTTATCTTAAATTCAGAATAAATAAACTAAGCTAAGCTACTATAATATTTAGTTATATTTTTATAAATATTCTAATATATAATTAGAGTAATTATTTTTTAGAATTAATGACTTTATTAAAGAGATAAAGCTAAAAAAGAACTAATATTACTTTTTATATATCTATTATTTATATCTATTTTATATATCTATATAGTATATCCTCTTTTACTTTAAAGGTAATATTAGTTATTATTATATAATATAGCTATATAATAAGACCTAGACTAGTATAATTTATTAGTATTTAAATATTAATCTATAAATATAGACCTAGTTTATATTATTTATATATATAGACTTTTTTAATATTATCTATTAAAGTACTAACCTATTTTAGTAGTTTTTAATTAATCTTTATTTAATAGTAAAAAAACACTATATAGATTTTATTTATTAACCCTCCTCTTAGATAAAATTCTATATAGAGTTATATTTAACTATCTAATAGTTATATAATAGTGCTATAGAGTAAGGTCTATTTACTAAAAATATTAGTTATCTAGTTATACTCCTTTTATTTTATAAAAATAGCCCCTAAAATTATATTAATATATTCTATAACTTTTTAGTATTAATATAGTAATTTAGTAAATTTATTTTATTTATTATTTTTACTATAAATCTATATTAAGAAGAAATTTAGTAAAAGTTAATTATTAATACTAATTAAGTCCTAATTTAGGATACCTTTATCTAATCTAATCTAATTATATATATTTTCTATCTAAAACTAATAAAACTAATTATAAATATTAAGAAATAGTATATCTTTAGAGATAGCTAAGCTACTATCTATATAATTAAATATTAGAAATATAGTCTATTTTATATATATATTTTTATCTAGCTAGATAATAATTAGAATTTTTAAAACCCTATTTAAATTAATAAGATTATTTATATAGAACTTCTTAATCTTAATAAAGACCTTAAACTATTTAATATTATCTATTCCTATATAATATATAAGCTATATAGGGATAGAGTTAATCTAAATACTATATATATAAAGATATTATTTAGGAGTATTTTATCTTTATTTATCTACTGATTATCTTAAAACTATACTAAGAGATATATATATTTAAAATATTTCTTAAAATATTTTACTATAATAACTTCTATTTTTAAAAATATATATTTTTAGTACTAATAGTATAAATATTATACTTTCTCTATTTAGTTATTATATACTAACTAATTATTTACTACTATATTAGCTTTACTGTTTTAAAAGTAATACTTCTTTTAGTAGCTATAGTCTCTCTAAATTTATTTATCTTTTATTACTACTATTATTTTAATTTTATATAAGTCTAGAGTCTTTAAAGTGTTTATCCTAAAAGGTATATTAATTAAGAGTATTAACTAAGTTAGTTATTTAGAGATAGTTATCTCTAAATAAACTTTTAAAGTTGTTAAATATAGTTTAGGGTATTAAATAATATAAAATTTAAATAAAAATAAGTTATATTTTAGTCTAAGTGTTTTAAATAATAATATAAGATTAAATGTAAAGAACTAAATATATATTAGTAAATAAGTATCTTTATATATCTAGTCTATTATATTATTTAATAAAACTAGATTTTATTACTTAATAAGATTTAATCTTATTGCCTGATATATTATTTTATCACTTAATAAGTTAAATTATATAATTTATTATTTATTTAGATTATAGCTTAAAGGTTCTTTTATATAATTTTTAAGTTAATTAATTATTATTTCTTTATTTTTATATTTTAATATATTGCTAATACTAAATCTATAATATTATCCTTTTTTTTTAGGTCTTTATCCTAAAAACTCTTAAATATAGCCACTTTATAAATATATATTCCTATTTTTTACTTTTCTGATTTTTCTGCTATATTATCTTAACTATATTTTTTAAAGCTTTTATTTATAAAAATACTTTATTCTATTATATTAAAGATAAAGATTATTAGTCTATTATTCTTTATAATTATTATATTTACTTTAACTAAATATATATCTATTCTAACTATTCTAATTATTATAATAGTTATATAAAGGATAGTAATAGTATAAAATATACTATATTTAACTTTACCTTCTTTAATATTAAATAGTATTGCTTAGTTAGATCTTAAAATTCTTTTAAAAAAAAAGAGAAGGCTATTTTTCTATAATAGTAAATAATACTAACTAAACTTTCTTGTTTTTAAAAATAAAAATATTTACTATAAAAGTATATTAGTAATTTTATAGTATATAATTTTAAAGAGATTTCTGAACTAGAAGATCTTAAATATTATAAGAAAAAGGAATTAGATTATCTTAAGAAAGAGTATATTGAGTCTATCTATTAAAAAGATTATTTTATAGAGAGTGTTTATACTATAGATAAATCTACTCTATTTACTATTTATAATCTTAATAAGATCTTTATAGCTATATTAAAGGGTTTTACTCTAATATAGTTAATTATATCTATTAATCTAATTTTATAGTTATAGTATATTTTATTTTTTTTAGATATAGCTTTTAGACTTTAAATACTAACACTATAGTTAGTAGTTTTTTATTATAGATATTATAATTAAGCTCTGCTTAGATTATTTTTTTAGACTAAAATATAATTAGTTATAGTTTTCTATTATCTTTTAGTTAAGTTATTTTTATTTTTAGTATATAATCTAATATATCTATCTTAATAGTTATTAGCTTCTCTAAATTATAGATCACTAATATTATTTATT
Source organism: Penicillium hispanicum (assembly GCF_028827665.1). NCBI lineage: Eukaryota > Fungi > Ascomycota > Eurotiomycetes > Eurotiales > Aspergillaceae > Penicillium > Penicillium hispanicum. Next base: position 2,455,318 of record NW_026623199.1, on the reverse strand, counting down.
TTATAAATAATTACTTTAGTTTATTAAATAATCTCTAGGCTTTACTTGTTAAGAACCAGATATCTAAGTTGTTAGGATAGATAGCCTGTTGGTTAGATAAAGATAATTAAAGCAAGGAAGGATAATATCTAATTCAGATAGTAACTGATTCTTATAGAATCTAACTTAAGCAGCGAGGGAGATCTCTTTTTCTATCCTGAATCGTCAGAGAATTGTAGGGATTTATTATCGACTAGAGTTTGTTATAATATTGAAGGATATAGTTAGAGTAACCTTCCTTTATTCTACCTAGAGACTCTGTCCCCTATAATAACTTATCCCTTTTCTTATAGTAGACGACCTAGCTGATAAATAAAGAAAGTATAGAAGGTTATAGAATATATTATAATCTTTTAACTAAAAAGATCTAATAAAAATATTACTCTTCTTTTAACTTATTATACTTTCCTATCCTAAGCTATCTACTATATAATAAAGAAGTAACTAAAGATTATAGGATAAAGTGTATAATAAAGAAAAGGCAGTATAAAATTATTGATTTACTATATTTTCTTTAACTTTTCTATATTAATCCTTTAGTTATTATATTTTATAGTACTCTTTTAGTTACTATTAATCTATAATACTATTTTTACTAAGGATATTTAAGTTATTCTGTTATAACTATATAAGAAATAGTTCTTTTAGTAGCACTAATAGTAATATATAAGATAGATTTAGAGGATTTTATTTTATATTGTTATTACTATTCTAAGAAGTCCCTATATTATACTATAAATATCCTTCTAGTTTAAGAGTAAATTATAAGCTAATCTAAATAGGCGCTAATTAGGATATTAGCTAATATATATATTTTTATATTATTATTAGAGTTAACTATAGATATTATAGGCAGATATATATAGATCCCTATAATAGTAGTCTTTTTTATACTATTTACTTTTAGGCTAATAGCTATTATAAATATAGAAATAAATAGTATCTTTTTAAGGGCTAGTTTTAGTATAGTATAGACTATATATATATTAGAATATAAACTATTAGGGCTAAAAGGTAAAAGTTATATAAGTATATTAGTAAGTATAATTTAGAATAGTTTTATTAATAAATTAAATAGGTCTATTAGGATAAATATTATTAGTATATAAATATTTATTGGTAGGAAATATTTATTTATTTAAATAAACCAATTATACTAGTATATCTTAATTTATATTTATATCTAGGTAATAATAGTTATATTTTATAGTATTATATAATTTAGTTATTTTTCTATAATATTAGGAATAGAATAGTTATAAATAGAGAAACTATAATCGATTAAGAATAATTTTTTAGATTTAGTTCTTAGTTTACTTATAAGATATAGTAATATAGTATTATTTTATTAGTAAGGATATAGAGATACTTAAATAGTTTATTAAGGCTTTATAGTTTTTAATTTAGGTTTATTTTAGTTAGTTATTAGGGTATTTAGGTATTTTTAGCTAGTTTTATAGTAAAAATAAGAGATACTATATTTTTTCTAAAATTTCTCTTCTTTAATCTTTTAAAATTATATCTCTGTTTACTTTTTATATTTCTAAAGTGTTTTTTTTCTAATTTAAAAGTTTTTCTTTATTGAATTAAAGTGCTAATCTAGTTTTTGAAATATCTAAGGTAAATTTTACTTTATCTTTTATTTCTTCGCCTCTTTCTTTACTGTATAGGCTAATTAGTATTTTTTTATTACTAATTTATTTAGTATATAATTGCGTTTATATTATTTAGTTTAATTAGTGTGGTTTTTATTTTTAGTTAGCTAAAAATAGTTAAGATAGTATTAAGCTATTTTAGGTAAACTATATATTTAATGTGCTAAATTCTTAAATATATATATTTTATTTAGTAAGGAATACTATATATAATTTAGTAAGCTTTCTATAATAATTTAAAAGTGATATATTTCTAATATAGATTAGATTCTAAGTGGAATTGCTAAGGATATTATTGACTTAATAAAGTTAATTTAGTTAATAGATATATTCTAAGATCTTTTTTACTCTTTTAATAGTGATTTAGTAGAGATTCTTAATTAGAGTGCTTAGCTAGATAATATTTAGCCTTATATAGTTTTAGCTATTAAAGAGTTATATAGGGCCTTTATATTTTTGATTATTTTCTATTAGTCTATCTATAGATTTCTAGCTGTTTAAGTTTAAGTTCCTTTAGTAAGGGTTTTTTAATTATTTTTTAGGGGTTTAATAGTAATTTACTAATAATTTATAGACTACTTAATAAGAGTATTAGTAATTTTTAACTAGGCAGATTGCCTTTTTAAATCTTTTACTATAATTTAACTTTTAGGCTACCCTAAAGTAAGTCACTAACTATAAATTATTAATTTAGTATTAAATTATATCTATAGATAATAGTTATATATTTTAAATAACTATAAAGGTTTATTTCTATAAAGTGATTATAGAAATTATTTATAAAATAGATATTCTAGATAATAATAAAGAGGCTATTATTTTTTAGTTAAATATTTAGGACTAGTTAAAATTCTATTAGCCTTTTTTATTATTAATCCTATAGGGATTTAGTATTATTTTGTAGGTTTTAATTATAGCCTTTTTATATAATTTTTTAGCTTAGTATATACTAAATTAATCTCTCTGCTTTTTTTGCTTTTTCCTAAATTTATTAATTATAGCCTAGGTATTTTTTATATTTTTATATATAACTTATTAGTTATATTTTAATAGCTATTCTATCTATTTAACTAAGAAATAGCAATCTTTATTAATAAGTTTTTTATTATAGATTTCTTTAACTTTTTATTTATTATTATTAGCTAGTTTTAGTATTAGTAATAATTTAGTATTAATTTTTTCTCTCTATAGTTCTAAAAAGGATATATAGAATATATTATAGATTTAGGAATATTATTTTAGTAGTGCTAAGTGATATATTTAGGGTCTAACTATAGCTAAGACTTAGAAAAGTCTAATAAATTATAAGGCTAGCTTTTTAGATAGAAGCTTTAGTTTTAAATTATATATTAATAGGGCTACTAGATCCTCTTTTTTGAATTTTATTAGTTTATACTTTAAATTATAGTGTTTTATTTAGGATTTATTTAATTTTTTCTATAACTTAGTTAATTCTTAGTAGAGAATTTTTAATTTTTTTATTTATATAGTAATAGCTAGGACCTCTTCTATATATAAATTAGCCTTAATTTAGAGGTAAAAGTCTAGTTAGTAATTATAAAAAATATTAAATAGGCTTTTCCTAGTTACTATATTAACTATATTATTATATATAAATTCTATAGTATATAGTAGGTTTAGTTATATTATTTATTATATATTAATAAAATATTATAGGTATTTTTTAAGGGTTTAGTTTATTTATTCTATTTAGCTGTTTATTTATAGATAAAATATAGTAGATAGTTACTATTTAATATATATTATTTATACTAAAATTAATTAGAATTTGCTAGTAAAGATAGGGCCTTTATTAGATATAATACTATCTAAAGGTCTAAATTTTAATTCTATTTTATTATAAAATAGTTTAGCTAACTTTATAGAGTTAATTAATATAGAAATAAGGAAGAAAAGGTATATTTTTGTGAATCTATTGATAATAATCAGAATTAAGTTAATAAATTAATTTTTAAAGTAGATAGTTAGTAATCTTATAATAAAATCTATTAATAGTTTAGACTAGGGCCTATATAGAATTAGTAGTAATTTAAGTCTACTATAAAGCTAATATTATAGGGTAACTGTTCTTTAATAAACTATATAGTCTTTAATATATTTAACTATATTATTATAGAGGTTTACTTAATAAAATTTTCTTTTAAGAACTTTTTTAGTTTAATTTTAGCTAAAATACTCTATAAAAAGGTTATTATAGTATAATAATAGTAAATTTTGCTATAGCTATTCCCTAGCTAAGATATATAGCTATTATTTATAGTATAAAAGGTCTATAGAATTAATAGTCTAGTCTTTCTCTAGATTTATCTTTAAAATAGCAGTTTTTTTATATTATATCTTAGGGTCTTTATTTTAGATTTTAAGGATTAATAATTTTAAATTATTATTTACTTCTATAGTATAAATCTATTTATTTATATATATAGCTTAAACTATATATTAAGAAATTTATTGGTTATAATCTAATTCTTTTTAGATAGCTTAGTTAGCTACTTCTATCTTTTTATCTTTTTCTTTAGATTTATAGTGTAAAAGGCTAAAAGGATCTCTCTTAAACTAGGATTTACTAGTAATAAAGTCTATTATATTTATTAATTTAACTATAATATCTACTCTGTTTTTCCCTAAATTAGTAATAAAATAATCCTTTAGTAGGTTTAAAAGTTTAGTACCTAAAGTATCTTTTAGGTCTAAGTTTATTATTTAAGATAGTGTATCTATAAGATTTTCTTTACCCTTTTAGTGCTAAATTATAAATTTAAATAGACTTAAAAATATATATTATTATACTTACTAGCTATTTAATTTAGGTTATTTTATAAATATTTATAAGTTAGAATAGTTAAAAAGGACTTTAATTTAATATTTAATACTTTTAAGATAGTGTTATTAGTGTTTAAATAACTAAATAATAATAAATAGTTCTTAATCTAGTGTTCTATAATTAATTTCTGTTACTTAGAACTTTTATAACTAAAATAAAATAGGATAATAAACTCTATTATTATTTAGTTATAATAAGATACTAGCTATATCTTAGTTAGAAGTATTAGTTTCTAAGTAAATTTATCTTTTTAAGTTAAAATAGTGAAGTAAAAGGGCAGTCTTAAATATAGTGATAAAATTATAAAATATTATAGTTTTAATAGTGTTTAATTATACTAGCTTAGGTTTCTTCTCTTTTATATTACTTTTTAGTAAAGAGATTAATAGCAGTGTAATTAAAGAATAATTTCTAATAAAATACTAATAGAAATTATAGAATCTAAGAAACACTTAAATATTATAGTATAATTTTAGAATTAGCTATAATTTAATAATAGAAATCTATTAAAGGTTTATTAAAATACTTTCTTAGTTGATAATATATCTAAGGAATTTTACTTTATCCTAATAGAAAGTGTATTTTAAAGGTTTTATATAAAGTTTAGTATTATATATTTATTATAGAATTTTATAAAGATATTAAATATATAAATCTTAATTTACTAAGAAGATTAAGATATTATCTAGATATACTACTATAAAGATATTAAAATATCTATAAAGTGCTATATAGATATAGTTCTAGAATATTATAGGTATATTAGTTAATTTAAAAGGTATTACTGTATATTTAAAGTGGCTATATTAGGTATAAAAAGCCGTTTTCTATTTATCTTTTTTTTTAATTTAAATTTAGTAGTATATATTTTAGATATTAATTTTACTAAAGTATTTTGCTCTAGAGAGCTAATTAAGGATTTTTAAAATAAAAAGTAATAAATATCTATTCTTAACTAAAATTTTATTAAGCCTTTAATAGTCTATATATAAATATAAACTACTATCCTTTTTAGGAATAAAAAGGATTAAAGTGCTAATAGGACTTTTTAAGTATTAAATATAGTAAAGTGTAAGGTTTTTATTAAAATATTAATAGAGTTCTATAAGTTCTTTTTATAAAAGAGGGTAGATTAGTCTATATAGAGGATTTTTACCTAGATTTAGGTTGACTAAGTGATTAGTATTTTTATTAAAGGGTAATATTTTTAATTTTTAAAAGGAAAAAATATTAGTAAATTAGTGTAGTTTTAGTAGTAATTTAATAGATTTTAGTAAGAATTTTAAGTTATTATTTAGAAGCTATATTTCTTTTAGTAATTAGACCACTATATAAATATATATTTAGTTCTAATAAATTTTAGTGAATTTATATATAGTAAGAATAGAGAAAATAGATTATTTAAACTATTACTAATTATTCTAAGGAGATAGATATATCTAGTAGTTATTAATAGTAATTTAAAAAAGTAAAATAGGACTACTTTATAGTTTAAAGTCTTAATTAATTATAATATAGGGCTAAATAAATATCTTTTTAATGCCTTTATTATTAGTTAAAGTAATAAGAATTTTCTATATTTTATATATAGGTATAGGAGATTATAGAATTCCAGAGATTCTAAAAGAATTAAGTTTTATTTATTAAAATTTATATTTTTATATAAATTACTAACTAACTAAATTAGCTTTTTTATAGGTATTAAGATTTATATATATTTTAATATTATTTTAGATAGTAATTAGGATATAAAGTTATATAGTAGTACCTATTAGTAGTTATTGAGTAGGAGTAGTAGGTTTTATTTTAGTTTACTGTTATTTTTTAATAATTCTGTGATTTAGTTTTTTAGAGATTTATTATTATTTTATTAAAAAGATTAGATAGTAGCTTTTTTAGGTTTAAGATATTTAGAAGAATAATATTTAATATTCTTATAGTTATAATATTAATTATATTTTTTATTTAGTCTATAATAGTTTAGATAGGGTTTTAATAATAATTTATTGGTATTTTATAAAAAAGACTTAGAAGATTAAATTAATTAATTAGAATTCTCTTATCTCTTTATAGATAAATATCTTTTATACTAAAAGGATTTATATTAATCTTAGAATTTAGAAGATTTCTATTAAAAAGAGGATTAAGATCTTTAGTAAGATAAATTAGTATAAGAGGTGTTAGTCTTAGAATAATTAAATTATTAATATAGTATTAATTTATTATAGTTTTATTTATAACTTTTAGAGTTTATAAAGCTTTAGTATTAATAGATAATAGACACTATTTCTTAGTAGATCTCTAAAAGTTATAGTATATATTTTTGAATATAATTCTATAAAGAATTATAGAGTTTAGTGAAAAATAAGAGTATATATTTTTTTTTTAAAAGCTTTTAAAAAGTAATATTCTAAGATATTAAGATAAAAGTGAAACTCTTTTAGATCTTAGTTAAATTATTGTTAAGCTAAGATAAGCTTTTCTATAGTCTTTATTTCTAGAGAGGCAGTATTCTTAATTAAGGTAAAGGTCTATTTCTTAAACTCTTTTTATAAATTTTAACTATTATTAGCTTACTTTAGTGTTTTATTATTAATTTTTTAGTATTATTAATTATAATAGTTTTAGTCTAAATAGCCTAGATCTATAATAATTTTTTTTTTATCTATAGAATACTATTCCTAGCCTTTATAAAATAAGATTTTTATATCTATAAGCTAGATTTATCATTATTAAAAGGTAAAATAAATATTAAAAGTGTTAATATTCTTAAAAAAGATATCTTTTTCTCTATATTATTTTAAATATAAAAAAGATTTACTAGTTTGCTAATTTAATAGTGATTTAGATATAGATTATACCTAGATAGTTAATCCTTTTTAGAGTAATTTACTTTAAAAATAAATAAAATTTTAATATAGCTATTATAGTTATTAAAACTTAGTAATTTTTATTTAAATCCTATTAAGTTTAGTTTTAAGCTAAGCTATATTAAGCCTTTTTAGATATATTTTAAGGAAGTTTTAGCTTTATATCGCTAATAATTTAGGGTTAACTCCCTCTCTTAGTAGAGTCTTAGTAGTAGTAGGAAGTGGAGTCTTAGAAATAGTAAGAAGTAGAGTCTTAGTAGTAGAAGGTTCCTTTTAAAAAGGATTATCTAGTTAAGTTTAGGGTGCTATAATTATCTTTAGATAACTAAAAGAGAAGAATCAGAAATTATTAAGAACTAGATATCTAAATTATTAGGATAGATAGCCTATTAGTTAGATAAAGATAATTAAAGCAAAAAAGGATAATATCTAATTTAGACAGTAACTGATTCTTATAGAATCTAACTTAAGTAGTAAAGGAGATCTCCTTTTCTATCCTAAATCGTCAGAGAATTATAGGGATTTATTATTAACTAGAGTTTATTATAATATTAAAGGATACAGTCAGAGTAACCTTCCTCTATTCTACCCAGGGACCCTATCCCCTATAATATTACTATTCTATTCTTAGTAATTATCTTTTTTTATTATTTTATTAAATTTAACTATAATTTTTCTAAAGTTATAGATATAATTTTAGTAATAATTATATAATCCTATAAATTATTATATCTTTTTTAGGTTTTTTAGTGTTAACTATTTAATAATACTTTATACTTTCTCTTTTTCTATATTAAATCTTTTATTACTAATTATATATCCTAAAAATCTAGTTTTTTAAATATAAAATTTATATTTTTTTAGTTTAAAAGTTATTATAGCTTTTTAAAACTTTTAAAGGACTTTTTTATTATATTTAATATATTCTTCTATAGTTTTAGAAAATACTAAGATATTATTAAAATATATTACTATAAAGATATTTAGATATTCTTTTAATATATTAAAGATAAATCACTAAAATATAGCTAATATATTAATAAGTTTAAATAATATTACTATATATTTAAAATATTTATATTTTATTTAAAATACTATTTTCTATTTATTATTTATCTTAATCTATAATTAATTATATATATTAGTAATATTATACTTTATAAAATATTTTATTTTATAGATCTAATCTTAGATCTTTTTAATTAAAAATAATAAATACTAATCTTTAATAGTAATTAAATTTAATTATTAATAATCTATATAAAATTATAGGCTTTTATCATTATTTTTTATAAAAATAATAAGATATCTAGCTAATAATAATAACTTCTAGATATAACCTTTTTTTAGGTTTTTATTAATATAGGCTTATAATATTTCTAATTTAAATTTTAATAGTTAATAGATTAATTAAAATATAGACTCTTTACTTTTTTTAATCTTAATTTTATAGTTAAATAAACTATACTTTAATAGTTTACTATTTTTTAATCGTTTAAATATATCTTAGTATTTATAGTACTTTTTAGATATCTATATTTCTTCTTTAGTTATATAAAAGGTTTTTAATTTATAGTTTACTATAATATATTCTTTTAGTTTATTATTAGTTATTTTTAGTAACTATTTTACTATTATAATAATACTAATATTTATAGTTTTATTTTATATTTTACTTTTAGGCTATTAACTCTATTTAGCTTTATATTTATATAAGTTATAATAGGTTTTTGCCTCTCTAGAGCTAAACTTTTTATTATTTAGTATCTTTTATCTAGTCTATTTTTTTTCAGTCTACTTATATTTATAGTTTTTAAAATAGATATTATTATACTATTAATTAATTCTTAGATTATACTATTTTAGCTATAGTATTTTAATTACTATATTATATTATTTTAATCTAATAATATTAAAATATATTTTTTTTTAATAATTCTTAATAATTATTTAGATCTATTCTATATAATAAATAATTCTTAGTCTTAGTTTTTACTTATATAGCTTAATAATTAGTATAATTTAACTTTTTTAGATTATTAGTATTTAATATCTAATACTAAACTATAGATTTATAAAGTTTTTTATTACTCTAGAGTTAAGTATAACTTAAATAAAAATACTATTTCTTTTAAAAATTACTATTAAAACTTTAGCTTTTATATATTTTCTTTATATAGTAACTACTAATTATTATTTTTTTTAATATAGCTTTTATATATACTATAGTGGTTTTAGATTAATTTTACTATAATCTAATTTACTAATTATATAGATTATATATAATTTATTATAGTATCTAATTATAGTTTTTAGATTATACTTTAGATATTTTATATATCTAATATATATATAGTTTTTTTATATATATAAATATATTCCTTTTATATCTTTAATATATAATACTAGCTTATTATTATTAGATTTATTATAGAGTACCTTTTATAAATCTTTTATATATAGTGTATTATCTAGATCACTTTTTTAGCTAAACTATTCCTAAATTTTTAAATATTTATTTTTAAAGGATTTTTAAAATATTAAAAATATTTTATTAATTCTTTAAAATAATAGAGTTTTTTAGATCTTTAAGATTCTTAGTATCTCTATAAGTATCTTTAAGATACTTATTCTTTATCTTTTAGATTCTTTTTTTAATAGTTTTTAAGAATCAGTTATTTAATAACTATTTTAGACCTTTTTTTAATTTACTTTTATTTTTTAGTTTATTTATAAAAACTATTCTTATTTATTATACTTTTTAAACTATAAATTAATTAAAATTCTAAAGTTTATTCTTTTTTAAGCTTTTATCTCTTATTTATATTTAAAGTTTAGTTATAGTAAATCTTTATATTTTAACTATATTATTTATTTCTTTTTAATATTATAATCTTTATTACTTTTAGATATAGATTATCTATTATTTAGTATTTTACTAGTAGCTTATAGCTTTTATAGCTTAGCCTTTTTATTAAATAATTTATAAAGTTATTTAAAGATATTAATATACTCTTTAATTTTTTTTATAAATTAGTTCTATTTTTTATTATTTAATTAACTATCTTAAATTAATAATATTAATATCTTTATATACTAAGATTCTTAGTTAATCTATATTTTTTATTTATTTTTAATATATTTCTTTAATTTAGTTAATATCTTTATTAATCTTATTTAGATTCTTTTTAATTTTCTAGGTATTTCTATTTATTATTATAGTAGCTTTTTATTATAAATTTTTATAGTTCTATAGTTTATTTATCTAATTACCTTAGATTATATTTAGTAATTATTTTATATTATTTAGCACTATTTATTTAATTTTAGGCTTTAATATCTTTTTTAAGGACTTTTTATTTATCTAGGTTTATTTATTTATTAATTTATTTTTTATATAATATTTTTTTAAAATCTTATATAATATTTATTTAGCTTTCCTAGTTTTTTTTACTCTATTCTTAGAGCCTTTATAGATTTAGTCTAGTATTTTTTATATTTTTATAGTATATTTTTCTAATATCTAGTATATTAACTTTAGGCCCTATCTTAGATTTTACTTAGTATTAAATCTTTAATTTAGTTTATTTTATATTATATAAAATATCTTTGCTTTTATAGTTTTAGTTATATTATATACCCCTTTTTCCTAGATAGTATATATTTATTATAGTTTTTAGCTATTTATTTTATTTTTATATTTTTTTATTATATAGCTTAGCTTTTTATATTTAAAATAAAGCTTTCTTTCTTTATACTATTTCTATTTTTTAATAAAGAGTCTTACTATATTAAGCTTTATTAGTTATAATCTATAAGAATTACTATAGATCTTTTTAGACTATTATAGTTTTTATTTACTTTTTTAGTAGTAATATCTATTATTTTAGTGTTATCTACTATATTATACTTTATTTTATTAAAACTTCTATTTATATAGTTAGTAATTAAACTTAACTACTATTTTAATTATTTTTAATAATTTAGTAAATTAATTAATTTATATTAATTTATCCTTAATTTCTTTTTTAAGACCTTATTTAAATAACTAGATATATATATTATTATTATAGTCTAGATATAATATAATCTATTAAAATTTAGTAATATATATATTTATTAAGCTAGTTTATTAGATTTATTTAAATCTTTTTTTAGCTATTTATTAAATATTAATATCTCTAAAAGTCTATTTAAGTTTCTTTTTGGAGATTCAGTATACTATAAATATTTCTCTTATTATATTACTTTAATCTTCTATAGGCTTTTTATTAAATTCTTAAATATAAAGCTTAAACTATTTAAAGGCCTATCTTTAGAGATATATAGATATATATATTACTTTATTTATTTCTTCTATATAGTTAATAATATATAACTATATATCTATTTATATAAAGAATAATTATAATCTTATTTAATTTTTATAAAAAAAGTCTAATTTAAGTAGTTTTATTACTAATAGCTATCTATATACTACTTAATCTTATAGCTAAGAAACTATTTTTATTAATTTAATATTAGTAAAAGGTGGTAATAATATATATCTAGCTTATCTTCTTCTTATATTATTAGTACTATCACTTTTTACTATTATTAGATTATAATTAATAATAAAATATTAATTATCTTATTAATTTTACTTAAATTTTAAACTTAGTATTTAATATATTATATACTAGCGAATTATCTACTACTATATTAGCTTTACTACTTTAAAGATAATACTTCTCTTAGTAGCCACAGTCTCTCTAAGTTTACCTATCTTTTATCACTACTATTACTCTAGCCTTATATAGATCTAGAGTCCTTAAAGTATTTATCCTAAAAGGTATATTAATTAGGGGCACTAACTAAGTTAGTTACTTAAAAATAGCTATCTCTAAGTGAGCTCCTAAGGTTGTTAGATATAGTTTAGGGTATTAAGCAATATAAAGTTTAAATAAAGATAAATTATATTCCAGTCTAAGTGTTCTAAGTAATAATATAAGATTAAACGCGAAGAACTAAATATATATTAGTGAATAAGCGTCCTTATATATCTAGTCTATCGCATCACCCAATAAGACTAGGTCTTATTGCTCAATAGGATCCAATCTTATCACCTAATATACTATCCTATCACTTAATAGGTTAAATTATATAATCTATTGCTCGTTCAGATCGCAGCCTGAAGGTTCCCTCACGTGACTTCTAAGTTGATTGGTTATCACTTCTCCATCTTCATGCCTTAGCGTGTTACCGACGCTAGGTCTGTAACATTAGTATTTAACTTAGTAAAAAGAGGAGTTTTTAATAAAGAATAAATAAGTTATCTTATATAATCTATTTCTATCCTATAAATATTAAACCTATATTAATATTAAAATTTATAGTATAATTAATATAATCTAGTATCTTTATAAATATATCTATAAAAGACTAAATTAGGTAATTATATAATTTATTTTAGATAAAATAGCTAATTTAGTGAATAGATACTATTTTAGCTCCTCTAAGATAGTTTAGTAGTTATTAGAGTTTCTAATTAATTAAATTAAGCTATCTATTATAGCCTTAGTTATATATATAAAAGACTATTAGTTAATAATATATAATAAAATATTTAGTAATAAAAAACTTTAATAGATAATTACCTCTTTTTAATTTTACTATTACTGATTATTAATTACTATTAGCTTATAAGTAATTATAGGATCTTATTTACTAAATATTTTTATTAGTACTAAGACTATCCTAATTAAGAGAAATATATCTTCTAGGATTTTCCTTAATATTTTATATAGTAGTATAAAATATAGTCCTTTTAATCCCTATCTAGTCTAATATAGTTAAGCTATTTATATCTATTAACCCCTATTTATAGTAAAGTTTACTACCTATATTATTTTTTAATATATATATCTAGTGTATCTAATTTTAAAGATATTTAGATATTTAAAAGTGTTATTTATTTTACTTTTTAAGAGACTTACTATATTTATAGTGTTATCTATTAAAATAAAGATTAGCTAAAATATTTTAAGGATATAGTTAGGTTCTAAACTAAAAAAAGACTCTATATTATATTTATCTCTATAATACTAACTATACTATTAAATAAAGATATTTTAGATTAGATCTAGACTCAGTTTAAATATTTTTTTAGTAATAACTTACTATAAAAGATTATATAAATAATTAATTAATATAATCTTTTATATAATTAGTTATATAAAGACCTTATATTATATTATATTTAGTAGGACCTTACTTACATAGAAAAGACACTAAAAGACTTTAATCTTCTTAGCTTAGTATATAACTAAATAGTGCTATTTAGTATCTAATATTATAAAATCTAAAAAGAACTTTCCTATAATAAGGATACTACTTAATCTGAATTTAAATCCTACTATAAATAGATATAATTAAACTAAAAAAAGGCTTTTAACTATATTATATAGTAAATTAAATTATACCCTCTAGATATATATTTTTTTATATAGGCTAAGAGGGATTAATAAGTTATCTCTTTTAATATTTATTTCTATATTAAAGCTATTAATTAAGTAAAACTTTTATTTACTATACTTTTACTGCCTATTTCTAGTTAAAAGGATCTATTATACTCTATATAGCTTTTACTAGGGTAGCTACTCTGCTACTCTTAAATAGTATAACTATATATAAATATTTTTAAATCCTTTTTATATATACTAAAGATAGTATATACTCTATATTATATTATTCTACTATAGTATAGCTTATATATATAGTGGATCTAATTATCTAGGATAAGATACTAATAATATACTAGAATATTTTTAATATAGTTAACTATATACTATATAATATAAGGTCCTATATCTTTAGTATAAGCTCTACTACTTTTAAGAGTATTTTTACTATTTTTAATAATAATTTTTAGTAAACCCTTTTTATTACTAAATATAATAGTAATAATTATACTATAACTATAGTATTTTATCTTTTTTATATAAGTATCTAGGACTAATTAATAAAGGTCTTAACTCTAATAAAGAATATATATTTATAGAGTATAAATCCTAGAAATACTGTTTTTATTTAATAGCTTTTTAATCTTTTAACTAATTTAATAATAGATAAACTAATTCCTTTTCTAGACTATATAGTATCTATCTCTAAGATAAAAGGCTTTATTAAATTACTATATTTAGTATCTAATATAGTATCCTTTATATATATTGCTAATTTAGTTATCTTTTATTATATAAAAGGATTTTTTATAGAGTATATAATTTTTATTATATAAAATACTAATATAAATAAGTTTAATTTAATAATCTTATTTTCTATTTTAGATAATAAGTAAAATTTATAGTTTATTAATATCTATAAACTTTCTATAAGATAAAAAGATTTAATTTTTATAAAAGAGTTTATACTAGAGTATCTTTATTCTATATCTCTAAATAGCCTTCCTTTTAAAAATATCTAACTTAAGATTAGTATACCTATAATACTACTATATAACTTAGATATTTAAAATAGACTATATAATAGTATATATATAATTATTACTAAGATTTAATAATAGTATATTAAAATCTATATTACTATTAACTCTTATACTAAAAAGACTTATTTAATCTTTTTAGTCTTTCTATCTATTAAAAAAGGTAATTTCCTATTTATCCTATACTATTTATAGTTTTTTATCTAATTTATCTTTACTATAATAATTAATAAAAAATAGTCCTTTATCTATATTAGTATTAATCTTTATATCTTACTATTTATTTATAGGTAGCTATATATTATATTCTCTTAGTCTATCTCTATAGATATAATTAAAATCTTATTATATCTAGAGAATAATTTATAGATAATAAATAATATTATATATCTAAAGGTTTTAACCCTATTTTTAAAGGCTAGCACTACTAGCTAATAATATTTTTTAATTTATTTATAATCTTCCTATTCTATCTATAATATATTATTATATTCTTATTTTATCTATATCCTATCTCCTTTTATCTAGTCTATTTCTAATATAGTTTAATACTATAATATAGCCTTTTATACCTATACTATCTCCTAATCTAGAGTTATTATTTAAATATTATTTTATATCTAGTTCTATTTCTCTTAATTATATTTATATACCTCCTAGAGCTCCTATTATCCCTTTTTATATTATTCCTATATAGTTTATAATTTATAGTTATACTCTTTATATATCTTCTCTATTTCTTTATAATATATTTTAAAGAATATATAAAGTATAAAATACTAAAAATTAATATATATTTATTTATTATATAGTTCTATTATATATTATTAATATAACTCTAAATATTAGCCTATAAATTTAATAGGAAGCTAATAGTATTAAAAAAACTATATATATATATATAGATTTTTTTTACTAAGTAATACTTTTCTTCTTCCTTTTAGTATCTTTAATAAATTTTATCTCTTTTAAAATAGTACTACTAAGGTATTTAATATTTAAAAAGAGGGTCTTTTTAGTTCTATATATATATAGTATAAATCTTAGATAAGATAGTAATAGATATAGTAAGTAGTTATAGTAAAAATTTTTTAAGAAGTAGATTAATTAAAAGGACTTTTTAGTTTAAATATACTATCCTATATATAAATTACTTTTTTTTTACTAATATAATAATAATATAAATACTATAAACCCCTTTTAAGTGGTTTAGTCTAAATTTTCTACTAAAATTATTATTATCTTTTTCCACTATATTAGTATATTAATATATATACTATATATTTATCACCCTCTATATTTAAATTTCTCTTTTTCTTTTATTTTTTTTACTATAGCTATTAGCTTTTTTTATATTAATACTAGCTCTATACTAGCTAATATCTATTACTTTTTTATTAGTATTATTATAATCAATAATACCTTTACTAATCTAATAAATATATAGATAACTATAACTATATCCTTTTAAGGTCTATCCTATCCCTATCTATAGGATATTATTAATAATCTTAATAGATTATCTCTATTAATAAACTACTATAATTAATAATAGCTATCTTTTATATCTAGTACTATTATAATAGTTTAAAAGCTACTCTTTATTAATCTATACTCTAAGACTAATAGTATAGACTATCTTTATTTATCTATTTAAGCTAATTAATTTATCCTATATATATATTTCCTTTTTTATCTAGAATTTATATAACTTATTTTATAATAGTATATTTAGTAATTTTAGCTCTAATATATATAATAAATTTACTTCTATAATAGCTAATAGTTTTATTTTTTTTATTAATATATACTTTAGTGGTTTAATTAATATAAATAGTCACTATCTATTCTATATTAGTATAATTATATATAATAATAAATAGAGTTAGATTAAAATAAATATCTTACTATTATTTATAATATTTAAGATTATATATACTATATTAAAGACTAAATAATAAGCTAAATTCCCTATATTAGCCCTAAAATATTATCTCTAGATTTTAGATAATTAAATTAGCTATTATACTATATAAAATAAAGAGTATCTATATATAGTTATCTTCTCTCTCTTTTTTATACCTAATAAATCCTTTTTATCTATAATACTAACCTTAGTAATATCTACTATATCTATTATTCTAGATAAATAATATAGGCCTATCTTTAGTAAAAGCTATTAAGAGGTTCTTTTATCTAATAATAAACTATTTACTCCTATATTAATATTATATAAACCCCCTTTTTATACCCCTTTACTATTATTATATTCCCTATTACTAGCTTACTTTTCTTTATCACTTTTAGCTAAAGTTTCTTCTTTAATATAGAAGAGTAGCTTTAAAAATAAGTTAGATAACTAATAATCTATTACCTTATCTAAGGGCTATTCTCTCTCCTTTGTACTAAAAAAGAAGTCCCGCTAAAAGTTATAGAGTAAGAAAGATACTATTACAAAGAAGATTGGTTAGGCTAACTATTAGTTTCCTATAGATAATACTAAGGAAGCCTCTAAGAGGCGTAAATGTGGCGCAAGATAGGGATAGGGGAGTGGTTTATATAGCTACTAGTAGTGTTTATCTGACTATTTTAACCAGTTTATACTCTCTACTTTATATATTTCCATGATTTATCAAATTATACTGTCCATAACATTCGGCATTAAGTGTATATATAATAGGGGACTATAAACTGGCAAGCTCCAGTATAGATTTACCGCTGTACGGCAAGGTAGGAGGCCGCGCGCGCAGCGCGGCCGGTAAACCTTGTATTAATATTTATTAGCACTGGCTTAAGTAGAAGGTTAAAGATAGTTAAATTAAGATTTAATAGATTCTAACTACCTATATAGTCGCAGATAGATTTACCAAAACGCTACTACACTAGAAGCACTAGAACTTTTTGAATCTACTTAGGATAACTAATATAAGTTATCTAATCAACTAGCCCAAAGAGGAAATAGGTGCTGGTTTAGAAAGACAGCGAATTTAAGTGATTTAGGGGGAACGGGACCCTAGTGTAGGTGCTAGCGCAGCTGCCCTTAGGGATGGAAGGACAGCTGAGGGGGTGTATTGGAATAAATGTGTGGAGAATCGCATTAATAGTTTATCCTTTTCCTGTATGTTATGATTAGTTAAGCGTACGCCCCCTAAATTAGCAGATTGGGCGTAATAGCAACACAGATTTCTCATTGATTCCTATTGGACGGATCCCCGACCGATCCTGACATATACAAAGGATGAATTATGCCTAATGCTCTAAAAGACACCTGCTATCACCTGTACTATCATTTAGAGTCCTTTTCATTCTCAAACCCCGCACCATATATGGCTTAAAAAAGCAAGTTGAGCCCCCCTAAAAAAGCAGGATTTCCCATACCATAACACCGAGGGCGACCCTTATCATCACCAGATATCAGAGCAAAAGCTTAATGAGGCTATTGGCCTCCCTTTGGATCGTCACCAACGCCTTTCCATTCGCCTGAAGCTCCTTGTGGATCGCCACGACTGCGTCATCCGCATCCCTCATCTCCTTACGGCCTTTGCGGTAAGCCTCAGCTGGTGACTCCGAGCTACCAGGAATGGCAAGCTCAGTGAACGCGTCCAGCACATTGGCATTCTTGGTCCGTATATCGATGAGTTTTTCAAGTAAAGCATCGTTGCTGTCGGCCAGCCGTTGCTGCTCCTCTTCGATCCCTTCCAGCTTCTTCTGCCACTCCTTGCGTTGGTTGTCGGAGTATATAAGTCGACGTCCCTTCTTAGTGGGAAGGAGTAGGGAAAATGAGCACCGGGCAGCGTTCCCACCCCAATGGCAATTGGCGCATTCAGGGGTTCCATGGACAGTAACACAATGTGCAAATGGGCCATCCTTCTGTCGGCAGTGCTTGCAGGCAACCTCTACCTTGGTGCCCACAACTTGCATAAGGGCCGCTTCCGCATTTGGGAGTTTGCTGCCAATCAGGTCGTGTAGGCCGGACGGCGACCAGCGAGATTTATCCCCATGTCTCATCATCAACTCGTGCCTCGCAGGAAGCTGGACGAGTTCACGGAGCAGCTCAGATTTGGGCTCATCGCCCCTTGCGGCACAAGCCCACGGGAGGCGTTTCACATAGGCCGCCCAATCCCCAGGGGGCAGAAGCGTCGTCCCGACTTTCACTTCCGGAATCTTCGTAGACGGGGCGAAGGATTGCGAGGACGGTCCACTATGCAATCGTGGAGAGGAAAACGGCTCCCCTAGGTCGGTATCTTGTGAGGATCTGTATTATATCATTAGCGATGAAGTTGTAGGCACAAGAGTTCAAAGACTTACTCCATAATGATGTATAGAACAAATCAGGATAAGATAAACGAGGAGGCGGCGAGTGAGGACAAGACACAACGGGACTCGATGAAAGTGGAGGCGAGGCGACGAACAGAGATGAGATGGGGATAGAAGCAATGAATAGAGCGGTACTGGATGAGGTTTAGACTGATCCGATTGACCAGACTGATGATGGAGGTTTGGGTATGGGTAAGAAGGATGTAGATGCGATGCGACAAGATAGATGGGGGAAGCAGGAAGCAGAAAGAAGGAAGAATGGATGGAAGAGAGATAAAAAGAAGGCATACATCCATCTAAATTTCATATCAATCCTCGCCCCTCCCTTCTCTCGTCTGCACTCCTCTGCTCCTCCTCGCTCTACTCTAACAGTCCATCCTGTCCACAATTATCCCAGCTTCTCTCTAAACCATCAACCGACCAAGGCACGTCCCTAGGTGATATGACCGCTTCTGACTCAAATGAAGTACTAATCTTGGAATAGACAATGCAGCCAACTCAATCCACCACCCCACCCTCGTATAATCCTCACTCGCGAACTCAGTTCGAGGATCCCACGGTGGAAGGGCAGAATTGCCCCCCTGGCTACTGGGCCAATGAAGCCCGCAGATGCGAATGGCCCCGAGGCCGTCGACAGGCCCGAACCCCAGGAACTCTCCTGCACGAGTTACAGCAGCTACCGCTACAACGTGAGCCGACAGTGAAGAATCGGCTTCGACGCGGTGTTAATCAATGCCACAACGGAGCGAACTTCTGGAACCTATTGGGCCAGAAGAAAGCCAACATCGAGGCCATCAATGCGCAGTCCACCGGCGTGCTTCTTGATGGTGACTCTGCCTGCGGCACCTGCGCCAGAGGAGATGGCATCTTTGATGGTTGTGTGCAAGTCCCGGGACAGACGCAGTGTGCAAACTGCCACTTCGGCGGCCGAGCCCGGCGGTGCAGTCTCCATGTCACGTTCTCCAACGATACTCAATTGTCCCAGGCCCTTGCTTGGAAAGAGGCTCTACGCCAGCGGCGGGTCCTGATGGAACAGGAAATGGCATTGGTGGAGCAGCAGCTGGCCGTTAACGACCAGCAAATGGCCCAGGTGGAAGTGCAGATCTTGGAGCTTCAGGGACAGGGGAGCAGTACAGTGCCAGATTAGCACATACATAGGTACCATTCGAATGCTACTATATCGCTGCTTAGGTGAACTCGAAGTGTACTGGTGGTCGACCAGTGATTGACTCAGGGCAGACCGCCAGCAAAGCACTGGTACACTTCGAGTTCACCTAAGGGTCGCTGGTATATTGAAAGTTTGGAAAGCTTTGGGAGCAAGGTCAACTCCTAAATTAGACGTTCGAGCCATAAGAATACAGATCGGGTCACAAGCAACTCCACGCAAGCAATACAACAAAAGGGACCCCACCGAAGCAACAACACCGAGGGATGGTCGGCATCTATGGCCCGCAGATTTCCTGGATCCATCTTACTGTGAGTACTAGGTTCTTCTCTCGCGAGGTTTGTGGTGGCCGACGCATTAACGTCAGGAAATCGATCTCTAGGGTATTAGACACCCGTCCCTTCTCGAGAGTTGCGGACTGGGTACACGCAAGCTCCTTGTCGGCCGGGCTTCGGGTCTGAACCGCGAGAGTTTCTCTGTTGACCTCGGTCCAAATTTCGATGGTGGTTTTTTTCTTATGGACGTGGACCAGGACCACCATCTTGGTCCGCCCCCCCGAGTTGGAGTACCACCATCTCGCGTCCGCGTAGAGTTGAGGGCTAGACTCCGATACACCGACCTCTAAAACGAGGGAGGGCCATTCTGCATCAGCCCCGGCGGCCCATTTGTTGCCCGGGAGAAAGCAGTTGTCAGGCTGCTTGTTTGTACTGTGGCCAGTGGCCTCGCCCGCCCCTCGAAGCCAGAAATCTCTGTTGAGCCTACTCAAACACATATCACCAAGCGTTTGGTGCAAGAAGGCGGTAAATGTCTGGATGATTTCCTCGTGGTGATAGCCCGGCATAACCTTGAACAAGATCTGTTTCTTATGAGGGATGGTGAGTGTTGCCCGAACACGTTGTAGCGCTTCTGGGGCTTCTTTGAGTGTGGTGAAAAGGGGGGTGGGGATCTGTGTCACCCAAAGGTACTGCGAAGGAGGAGGTTGCTTGGACACTAGCTTTTCTTCGATCTCCTTGATACGAGCACGAAGCTCGTCAAGGGACGACGGGCAGTCGATGAATGAAGCGGTTCGGAGGGTTGCAGGGTCAACACCAAGCTCGATGGCTTCAGGGTCGTGGCGAGCGGCAGACGAGGCTGGTGACACAGGCGCAGATATCTTCGGGCTCCAGATGGCTGTTGTGGCTGTCAGCGAGGAGCTGGATTTCGAGTCTTGGGGCTCGAGATGTGCGTAGGTATTGATGTTGGATAAATTGGTATTGGTAGAGGACATAGTGGACTGGGGGATTGGACGAGAGCAGTTGGATTGGTATGGGTGAGAGGTCTGGGAAGTTTGATGGGACGCGAAGGAGGGACGAGTTTCCATCTCAGTCGTGCCTTCCTCTTGTGCACGTGCTGCTTGATGACCCATATTGGAAGATCCCATGATGACTGTTTTGAAGGAGAGTCCAAAAGCAGAAGAAGAATAGAGAGAAGAGGCCACCGATCGAAATCTTCGAGATGGAGATGGATGATCAAGATATATGCGGAGGATACTGGGAGAGTGTAGTGGAGCACGATGTATATGTGGGATATGCCATGATTTAAACTAAGCCTATTTGGGATAGACCTGAATTATATCATGTAACTAAGCAGATCTACCGATCAATGACTCACCCTGGATAATCCCCACCAAAAATCACCCCCTAATTTCAACCCTACTATTCAAACCGCTATAATGCCACCAAATCGCTCCCAAAATCGCCAAAAAAAACGATGAGCAGAAGGGGAGGGTTTTACTAGCCTATCCAAGCTATTCGGACCAAACAAATCACGTCCACACGTGATGCAGCACGCTAATTTAATATGCCCCACTCTATGCTATATGACCGCCTATTACAACCCCGGCACTTACAGGGACCACACACACAGTCTCTATGGTCCTACATACCATATACACCCATAGTCTATATAGGCCGCTGTACTATATAGGGATTTACACCCCTATACATATATTTCTTATTATATTTAATATATTTTTTTATAGTCTTAGAAAATACTAAGATATTATCAAGGTATATTACTATAAAGATATCTAGATATTCTTTTAGTATACTAAAGATAAATTATTAAAATATAGCTAGTGTATTAGTAAATTTAAATAGTATTACTATATACTTAATGTTACGACCCCGGCCCTCGCAGGGACCACACACATGGTCTCTATGGTCCTGCGTACCACACGCACCCATGGTCTATATGGGCCGCCGTACCGCGCAGGGATTTACACCCCTGCGCACACACAGATAGCACGCCAGCGATTAGTTTACACTCAGAATCGAGTCATTGGTTTCTTTACTCTAATCCTTTTATTATCTCATTGGACTGCCTCGCAGAGCCAGTCCTAATATTCTAATCGCTTTAAACCTACCAGATTGGACCGTTAAAACCCTTAGCAATATCTCGTATCACTCACAGTAGCTCACGCCTCCTAAGAGAGGATCTTGTAGGAGAAGACCAGTTAGAAGTAACAGAAGAAGGCTAGCAGGAAGCTATTCTATTACAATCTATTATAGCTATTAATCTACCAGAGAATCATCCTTTATAAGCACTTAATCCTCTATAAGACTTAGAAATAGTCACACTAACTACCTTTAAATAATAAGATAATATAGCAGATATACTATATAATACTAAATAGGAGGAATAAAGGAAGTAGTATAATCTATAGCTAAAAAGGAATAAAGTATTAAAGTAGCTCTTTATAGCTAAAGATAAAAAGGCTAAATTTATAGTATAACTTTATAAATAAGAGCTTACTAATAAAGCTATAAGAGAGTAAGGTTAATTAGATAAAGATAGGACCACTATTATAAATATAGTCTTTATTTTAGCCACTTTATAGATATTTTAAGGGCTACTGCCTAAATCTATAAATAATCTATTAATAGTATTACTAATAGTATAATATTAAAAGCCTTTATTACTCTTTAGTAGATTTAAAAATAATCTAGCTAATAAATAAATTTATATAAAAAAGCTATATAGTCTTTTAGATATATTAATCTTTATAAGAAAATCTATTAAAGAGTAAAACACTCTAAGAGTAAAACTAGGTCTTTTCTTTAACTAATATCCTAAATAGTTCTATTTAAAATAGAGAAAGGTCGCTAAAGCCACTAAATTCTTCTTAAATAATATTATAATTAGATAGTTAAATTACTGCTAGGTTAATCTATAAAAAGAAATCTTATAGAGTACTTTTAAGATATAGGCTTTTACTTAAATAGCTAACCCTATATAGTTATAAAGGGATACTAAGCAAGATTAATAGTATACCACTTAAAAGTATAATAAAAATGTTTATATATATATATAGTATTTTATTATAATCTATAACTAACTATAGACTATATCTTTAGAATAAAAATATATTAATTACTTAAAGACTAAAGTAGTTAATAAGGTTAGATTAAAAGTATATTAATAAGGAAATCTATATAACTATATTTAAAATAACTAAGTTATTTATCTAGTATATATAGAGAATAGTATATCTTTATATACTATAAAGCTTAGATTTAAGTACCACTAGAAAAGGCTAAATAAGAGTACTAATTTAAAAGCTAACTTAAAGAAGCTATATAAGTATAATTAAAAACCTATTAACACCTAGAGTAGTAATAAAAAAAGGCCTTTTAGAGACCTATAGGATAAAAAGTATAAATATATATCTAGAGTATTAAAATAGTAATATACTAAAAATAACCTTTATTATATCTATAAGAAAGTTAGTTATCTTAGTAAAGACTATCTAAAAAGCTAAAAGAACTAATAAGATTAGCTAAAAAAAATAGAGAACCTAGTGCTATATACTATAGTAGTATTAGGTTTCTTAAAGAAAAGCTTATAAGAAAGCTCTCTTTATATATTAATCTATAGTATATTTATAGTAAATACTTATAAAGGTATATTAATTTAGATTACTAAGATACTAATTAATAATAAAGCTATATAAACCTTTATTAGTTAATATTAGGTAAAAGTGAACCTAAAAGATATAATAATAGAACCTTATTTAGTTAAAGCAATCAATAGGTATAAAATCTATTTATATAGTTAAAAAGAAGTAGCCTTAAAACTAATAGATAGCTAAAGAAGATATAGTATCACTAAGATCTTCTATAAAGCAGTTAATATAACTAAATATAATATTATTTTAGGATATAACTAGCTTTAAATAGTTAATCTAGATATTAACTAAGTAACTAATAAGTGATTATACCACTAAAATATATCTATTAAGATTAAAATAATATTGCTAAAAGCTTTTAAGTAAGAACTACTACTAAAGATAATATTCTATATCCTTTATATAACTCTATATAGGTTAAAGGATAAAGAAAGATATACTATAAAAGCCTATCTTATAATAGTAAAGATAGATCACCTTATATATATAGAGTATACTAATTTTATAGATATTATTAATAAAAGATAAGCTACTCTATTATTAGAGTATACTACTCTATTATTAGAGTATACTACTCTATTATTAGAGTATACTACTCTATTATTAGAGTATACTATATATAACTATATTATTGAATTAGAATTAGAGAAAAAACCCCTATTTAAATTAATATACCTTTTATCTAATATAGAGTTAAAAGTTCTTTATATATATATTAATAAGAATCTTAAAAGAGGTTAGATTTAATCTTTAAAGAGTCCTATAAGTGCACTAATTCTCTTTATACCTAAGAAGGATAAAAAGCTTAGATTATATATAGACTATTATAGTTTTAATATAATTATAATTAAAAATTACTATCTATTATTATTAATTATAGAGTCCTTTTTATAGTTAGTAGATATATTAATCTATACTAAGCTAAATCTATATAATATATATTATTAGATCTAAATTAAAAAAGGCGATAAATAAAAGACTATATTTAGAATATATTATAGTTATTTTAAATACTATATAATACCTTTTAGATTAGTAAATATACCTATAATCTTCTAGTTATATATTAATAAAGCCTTAATAGGCTTAGTTAATATTTTCTTAGTTATATATCTTAATAATATTCTAATCTTTTTAAAGGATAAAAAAAGCTATATTAAATATATTTAGATAGTGCTAGAGAGGCTTTACTAGTTTAAGCTTTATATTAAGTCTTTAAAATATATATTTTATACTAAATAAGTTAAATTCCTAAGATTTATTATTTTATATAATAGTATTACTATAGATCTAGCCTAGATAGAAATAATTACTTTTTAGCCTAAACTAAAATATATCTTTAATATTTAATAGTTTATTAGCTTTATAAATTTCTATTACTAGTTTATTAAGTTATTCTTAAAGATAGTAGTATCACTTAATATATTAATTTAGGGCCTAAATACTTAGAAGAAAAGGTAGAATAAAAAAAAGGTTAACTTTTACTTTAATAAAAATATAAAAGAAGCTTTCTATAAGATTAAAGGGATCTTTTAAAATATATCTCTTTTAGTATACTTTAATCTAATATTTAAAACCTTTATAAAAACTAATATATTAGATAAAGTGATTAGTAGAATCTATTTATAGCTATAGCTAGAGATAGATATATAAAAATCTATTATCTTCTATTTAAAGAAGATAATCCCTATAGAGACTTAGTATAAGATTAAAGACTAAAAAATATTAGCTATTATAGAATCTTTTAAAGAGTAATAATCCTACTTTAAAGATAATCTTAACTTAGTAATTATAAAGATAGATTATATAAACTTAGTTAGTTTTATAATAATAAAGAAGCTCTCCTATTACTAGATATACTAAGCAGAGTATCTAGCTAACTTTAATTTTATAATCTAGTTTAGGGTAGATTTAATAAATCCTATAGATATATTAAGTAAAAAACTTAATTATATATAAAATATTATTTAGGATAGCTTATATAGTATAATATTTATAAAAAAGCTATAAAAGGTAATCCTTAAAGGTACTACTAATTAATTTAAAGAGATTTAAAGATTAGTGACTATCCTAGGTATAACTAATTAAGAATCACTATCTTTATTATTTATCTTGTATAAGGAAGCTAAAGAGACCTTTATAGGATCTTTAAATCAATCTAAGCTTTAAGAACTATTAAGTAAGCTTATTTAAAGGATTTAAGTAAAGGATCTAATAGTAAAAAAAAAGATTATAGAGATTAAGTAGAAAAAGGTAAATAGAAGATTAGTGGGTATATAGTAGAGAAAGACCTTTAGCAATAGCTTACTATATATTTAGGGAAAGATATATATCCTTTATTACTAGAAAGCTATAATAGTAGAGATCCTTTATATCCACTATAATAATCTATAAGTAAGGCACTACAGTAAATAAAGGACTAAAAAGAATATCTATATATAATATTAATAGTATAATATATATAAAATAATTAAGTTATATATAAATAAGTGCCCTATATATTAGTATAACACTGTTTATTACTATAAGCTATATAAGTTACTAGAATCCTTATTAGTCCTATAAAGACCTATAGAGTAGATAAATATTAACTTTATTACTAGATTACTACTTATAAAGTGGTAAGGAAAGGTCTTTAATACTATTATAGTAGTAGTAGATCTTATAATAAAGTATTCCCTTTATATCCCTTATATAAAGAATATTAATACTAATAACCTTATATACCTCTTCTATAAGTATATAGCAATAAAATATAGTATACTAGATAATCTTATTAGTGATAGAGGTTTAGTCTTTACTAGTATATTCTAGTTAACCTTCTATTATATATTAGGTATAAGATATAGATTATCTATTATATTCTATCTCTAAATAGATAGGTAGACTAAGTAGTAGAATTAGACTTTTAAATATTATCTATAGAGCTATATAAATTAGTATTAAGATAACTAGCCCTAATAGCTACTAATAGGATAGTATATCTATAATAGTATAATCTATATAACCCTAGGGATATTACCTATAGAGGCCCTTATAGGTTATAAACCTAATCTTTATATCTTAATTAAAGAGGAACTAATAGAGCTATATAAGGATATAAAATAATAGGCTAAAGATCTAAAAGAGATATAAGAGGACCTCTATATATATTTAGAGAGAGTAAAGGAGATAATAAAGAAGATATATAATAAAAAATATATTAATAAAACCTTTATAGTCAGTGATTAGGTCCTTATATATAATAAGTATTTAGACTTAGATAGACCTCACTAAAAGCTAGATTATTACTATACTAGACTATTCTAAATTATAGGTATTATCAGTAAATAAATATATAAATTAGTCTTTATACTAATATACTATAAGGTACACTTAATATAGTATATCTTTTTATTTAAATCCTATAAAAATGACCTATAATAAAGATATAATTAACTAGATCTAATCTTTATTAATAAATACCCTAAATTTAAAGTAGAATATATCTTTAAAAGCTGTAAGAATAATATAGAACTTTTAGTTAAATAGGAAGGCTATAAAGATAGTAAGAACACTTAGGAACTAAGGTTAAACTTTAAAGATATAAAAGTATTAAATTAATTTAAAAAAGAAGAAAGATCAAAGCTAATAAAAAAGCCTTAAAAGTTAACTAGATATACTTTTATAGCTATAAAAAGAGGACCTAGCTAACTAAAAAAAAATCTTCTAAAATAGATATAGCACTAAGTATTAGCTTATACTATATAACTATAAACTACTAAAAATAGTTTAAAACTATAAACACCTATTAACTAATAAAAGTAGCTAAATAATATATCTATTAAAAGGACTTAGCATAGATTAACCTCCTTTAGCTAAAAGAGCTAGTTAAATTATATAGAAATTAATATTAAAGATAAACTCCTAGCTAGGGATATACTAATATAATATATAAATACTATAAAAAGGGTCGCACTACTATTTATAGACTTATAGGATAAAGATCTAAATTATACTAGCTTAGATATAACCCTATAAAGACCACTAATAAGGTTACTATACCTATAGAATACTACTAATAATAACTATTATACCCCCTATCTCTATATACTATTCCTAGTATAGTAGATATAGCTATTATAATTATTATAGTTAGTATAGTTAATATAGGGATTAGCAGAGGAAGCTACCCTTATAGTGGTAAAGGAACTATATCTTTTAGTATATTAGTAAATAGATTACCTAGATTAATCTGCTAGGTTAATAATTATTATATACTACTAAACTCTTTAATAAAGCCAACTTGCTATATAGCTTCTATAGGTATTATAAAGGGCGCTAGGATAACTATATTAGCCTTATTGTTAAGGCAAGGATTAACCTAAGATATAGTTTATTAGTATTAAAACCTACTAAGGAATAATATAGATAATCTGCTATAAGATAGGCCTACTAGAGAGCTAAGCAATATACACACTTTGTCCCCCTAGGACTAGCAATATATATATACCCCTATATATACTAGAGTTGTTAAATATATTATATACACTATAATACTACCAGATTCGATAGTATATTCAGTGGTCGCTAGTTCAAGATATATATATTGGCTATCACAGCAACAAAGACGACAATAGGTTGATACTATAAGGATATACTGATAGATAATCCTTATAAAAGGACTCGCGACAAAGAAACCACTTACCATACTAGATCATAGGTAAGCCACGCGTAAGAAGTCCACATCTCACAAAGACGCTGGTTTACTATAGTAAAAGTGAGGGAATCGGAGGAACAAAGGCCTCACATCGACCTACAAGGACGCAGGCCCTCAAAGGAGGGGGGTAATGTTACAACCCCGGCCCTCACAGGGACTGCACATATGGTCTCTATGGTCCTGCGTACTGCACGCACCCATGGTCTATATGGGCCGCCGTACCGCACGCACCCATGGTCTATATGGGCCACCATACCGCGCAGGGATTTACACCCCTGCGCACACACAGATAGCACGCCAGCGATTAGTTTACACTCAGAATCGAGTCATTGGTTTCTTCACTCTAATCCTTTTATCATCTCATCGGACTGCCTTGCAGAGCCAGTCCTAACACTTAAAGTGTCTATACTTTATTTAAAATACTATTTTCTATTTATTACTATTTTTAATTTATAGTTAGTTATATATATTAGTGATATTATATTTTATAAAATATTTTACTCTATAGATCTAGTCTTAGATCTTTTTAATTAAAGGTAATAAATATTAGTCCTTAATAGTAATTAAATTTAATTATTAATAATCTATATAAAGTTATAAACTTTTATCTTTTTTCTTTATAAAGATAATAAGATATCTAGCTAATAATAATAATTTCTAAATATAACCTTTTTTAGATTCTTATTAATATAGGCTTATAATATCTCTAATTTAAGCTCTAATAACTAATAGATTAATTAAAATATAAGATTTTTATCTTTTTTAATCCTAATTTTATAGTTAAATAGACTATACTTTAGTAATTTATTATCTTTTAGTAGTTTAAATATATCTTAGTATTTATAGTACTCTTTAGGTATTTATATTTCTTTTTTAATTATATAAAAGGTTTTTAATTTATAGTTTACTATAATATATTCTTTTAGTTTATTATTAGTTATTTTTAGTAACTATTTTACTATTATAATAATATTAATATCTATAGTTTTATTTTATATCTTACCTTTAAACTACTAACTCTATTTAGTTTTATACTTACATAAATTATAATAAGTTCTTATCTTTTTAAAGCTAAGCCTTTTATTATTTAATATCTTATATTTAGTCTATTTTTTTTAATTTATTTATAATTATAGTTTTTAAAATAAATACTATTACACTATTAATTAATTTTTAGATTATACTATTTTAGCTATAGTACTCTAATTACTATATTATATTATCTTAATCTAGTAATATTAAAATATATTTCCTTTTTATAGTTTCTAATAATTATCTAGATCTATTCTATATAATAAATGATTTTTAGTCTTAGTTTTTATCTATATAGCTTAATAATTAGTATAACTTAACTTTTTTAGACTATTAGTATTTAGTATTTAGTACTAAACTATAGATTTATAAAGTTTTTTATTATTTAAGAGTTAAGTATAATCTAAATAAAAATATTATTTCTTTTAGAAATTATTATTAAGATTTTAGTCTTTATATATTTTCTTTATATAGTAGCTACTAATTATTACTTTTTTTAGTATAGCTTTTATATATATTATAGTAATTTTAGATTAATTCTACTATAATCTATCTTACTAATTATATAAATTATATATAATTTATTATAATATTTAACTATAGCTTTTAGATTATACTTTAGATATCTTATATATTTAATATATATATAGTCTTTTTATATATATAGGTATATCTCTTTTATATCTTTAATATATAATATTAACTTATTATTATTAGATTTATTATAAAATACCCTTTATAGATCTTTTATATATAGTATACTATTTAGATTATTTTTTTAGCTAAACTACTTCTAAATTTTTAAGTATTTATTTTTAAAAGAGTCTTAAAGTATTAAGAGCACTTTATTAGTTCTTTAAGATAATAAAGTTTCTTAGATCTCTAGGGTTTCTAGTATCTCTATAGATATCTTTAAGATATCTATTCCCTATTTTTTAGATTCTTTTTTTAATAGCTTTTAGGAATTAGTTATTTAATAACTATCTTAGACCTTTTTTAATTTATTTCTATTTCTTAGCTTATTTATAGAAACTACTCTTATTTATTATACTTTTTAAGCTATAAATTAACTAAGATTCTAGAGTTTATTCTTTTTTAAGCCTTTATCTCTTATTTATATTTAAAATATAACTATAATAAGTTTTTATATTTTAGCTATATTATTTACTTTTTTTAGTATTATAATCTTTATTACTTTTAAATATAGATTATTTATTATTTAGTATTTTATTAGTGATTTATAGTTTTTAAAGCTTAGCTTTTTTATTAAATAGTTTATAAAGTTATTTAAAGATATTAATATACTTTTTAACTTTTTTATAGGTTAGTTTTATTTTTTATTATTTAGTTAATTACTTTAAATTAATAATATTAATACTTTTATATATTAAGGTTCTTAATTAATCTATATTATTTATTTATTTTTAATATATTTCTTTAATTTAGTTAATATCTTTATTAATTTTATCTAGGCTTTTTTTAATCTTTTAGGTATTTCTATTTATTATTATAGTGGCTTTTTATTATAAACTTTTATAGTTTTATAGTTTATTTATTTAATTATTTTAAATTATATTTAATAGTTATTTTATATAATTTAGTACTATTTATTTAATTTTAGGCTTTAATGCTTTTTTTAGGGTTTTTTTATTTATTTAAGTTTATTTATTTATTAATTTATTCTTTATATAATATCTTCTTTTTTAGATCTTATATAATATTTATTTAGCTTTTTTAGCTTTCTCTGCTTTATTCCTAAAATTTCTATATATTTAGTCTAGTACTTCCTATATTTCTATAATATATCTTTTTAATATTTAGTATATTAGTTTTAGGCCTTATTTTAGATTCTATCTAGTATTAAGTTTTTAATTTAGTTTATTTTATATTATATAAAATATCTTTATTTTTATAGTTTTAGTTATATTATATACCCCTTTTTCTTAGATAATATATATTTATTAGTTTCTAGCTATTTATTTTATTTTTATATTTTTTTTATTATATAGTCTAATTTATTATATTTAAAATAAAGCTTTTTTTCTTTATATTATTTTTATTCTTTAGTAAAGAGTCTTATTATATTAAGTTTTATTAGTTATAGTTTATAAAAATCACTATAGATTTCTTTAAATTATTATAATCCTTATTTATCTTTTTAGTAATAATATCTATTATTTTAGTGTTATTTACTATATTATATTTTATTTTATTAAAGCTTTTATTTATATAGTTAATTATTAAATTTAACTACTATCTTAATTATTTTTAATAATTTAGTAAGTTAATTAATCTATATTAATTTATTTTTAATTTCCTTTTTAAGATCTTATTTAAATAACTAAATATATATATTATTATTATAGTCTAGATATAATATAATTTATTAGAATTTAATAGTATATATATTTACTAAGTTAGTTTATTAGATTTATTTAAATCTTTTTTTAGCTATTTACTAAGTATTAATATCTTTAAAAGTTTATTTAAGTTTTTTTTTAAAGATTTAGTATACTATAAATATTTTTTTATTATATTATTTTAGTCTTTTATAGGCTTTTTATTAAATTCTTAAATATAAAGCTTAAATTATTTAAAAGCTTATTTTTAGAGATATATAGATATATATATTACTTTATTCACTTTTTTTATATAATTAATAATATATAATTATATATCTATTTATATAAAGAATAATTATAACTTAGTTTAATTTTTATAAAAAAAGTCTAATTTAGATAGTTTTACTACTAATAGTTATCTATATATTAACTAATCCTATAGCTAAAAGACTATCTTTATTAATTCTATATTAATAAGAGATAATAATAATATATATTCTGCTTATCCTCTCTCTATATTACTAATACTATTATTTTTTACTATTATTAGATTATAGTTAGTAATAAGGTATTAATTATCTTATTAATTTTATTTAAATCCTAAACTAAATATTTAATATATTATATACTAGCTAATTATCTACTACTATATTAGTTTTGCTGCCTTAAAAGTGATACTTTTTTTAATAGCTATAGTCTCTCTAAATTTACCTATCTTTTATTACCACTGCTTATCTAGCCTTATATAGGCTTAGAGTCTATAAGGTATTTATCCTAAAAGGTATATTAATTAAGGGCGCTAACTAAGTTAGTTATTTAGAGATTGCTATCTCTAAGTAAGCTCCTAAGGTTATTAGAATTAGTTAGGGTATTAAGCAATATAAAATAGAATAAAGATAAGTTGTATTCCAATCTAGGTGTTCTAAATGCAATAGTTTAATTAAATGTGAAGAACTAAATATATGCTAGTAAATAAACGTCCTCTTATATCCAGTCCATTGTATCGCCAATAAGACCGGATCTCATTGCTGGTATCTTCCAAGCTCATCACCAATGAGTCTTGGTCATGTGATCCGATCTTTCTCTCTATCGTAACCCGAAGGTTTCCTCACGTGACTTCTAAGTTGATTGGTTATCACTTCTCCGTTTTCATGCCTTAGCGTGTTGCCGACGCTAGGTCCGTAACAATAGTATATATCCTTTTTATAACCTATTTAGTATAAAAGAGATAATAATTATTTATAGAAGCCTCCTGATATATATACTTATTAGCGAAAAAAATAGTTCTTTATCGATACAATTTAAACAATCTTTCTTAGATACTTTCTGTCCCAAAGTAGATTATAAATCTCTAAGTAGACTTAGCCTAGTCTAGGACTAATAGTCCTTAAAATCCTGATTTTAAAGATTATAGGGCTAGGAGATAAAGTATTCTTAGGAGTATATAGCCTAAAATATAATACTGATTAGCTAATCAAATAATAAGCCCTATTATAGCGTAACTAATTACTATATATTTACTAGGATAGATAGTTATATTATTAATATTAGTCCTTTTTTAATAGGACAGTAAATATAAATCTTAGGAGGGAGGATAGCATATAAATAAGGCTAGTATGTTATATTTTATTAAGGTCGCTTCTGCGGGCTTCTTACCCCTACGCTTAGGTGCTGCTCAGTAAGCAAATCAGGGAGCTCAGATAAAGGTCAGTAAGTAGATTAGGCTGCTCAGGTGAGGATTAGATAATACTCAGTGAGTACTTTAGTATAATTATATAATACTCACTGATCAGGTTAGGCCGCTCAGAGGCGTGCTCAGTTCTACTCACAGAGCGCTCAGTGAGCAAAAAGCGGCAAGGTCTGAGCACTAAAACGGAAGGGGAAGGCCAAGAAATGGCAGAGGAAATCCGCTACGTAGGTACCCAGTAGGGACTGCCTTGAGTTTTCTGTTCCGAAGAATTCAAACAATCGTACGGATCACATCAGGAATCTCGGAATCTATTGTAGGATTGTTCAGGAAGTAGAGCAGCCCCCTTTGTGAATAATATGCTCGGTGCTAGTGATCTTATTTTCAATGGCGGCAGTGCCCCTTCAATCGTATCAAATAGCTAGTTACTCGAGAGGAACAATGGCGATTATAGTGGCCTAGGTCTATATTGGAGTATTGTTGGCCTCGTCCCATTTTTGAAACAATCTATGGCGGAGCATATAACGGCATATGTCGGCCAAAACAAATTGGCCTGTTAGTGTTAAACCCTAATGGCGGATGTCTTGGTGGTGAGGCAGCCTCTCACCCTGCCCGAGTCTGATAGGCAAGATGATATTTCCTTGCCCTTATTTTCACAATGGAGGTGCCTTATCATTTCTCTCGCCAATTTCAGACGACGGATTCGCTGTACAGAGTGGAGAGTAAGTTCTGGTGCCAGGCTACAAACTCGCCCGTTTCTTGCGGAATGTAGCTCGGGAAACCTTGATTCATGGCCTGCAGGGTTCCCCAGGAGGCTTCGCCATTGGTTTGGTAGGTCGTGTTAGAGAACTCGCTCGCGTTGAACGAACGATACACGAGCGGGTGTTGGTCGAAAGAGACGCTGGCGACAGTCTGAGACCAGATAGACGAGGAGCCAGCTGGAAAGATGGTGGCTGTACCAATGCCTGCCTGGAGTACGGCGGCATTGCCCAGAGTGGCGTAGACGCGACCGAGCGCGGTGATCTCTTCAGCAGACTCGTATGTCAGAGAGGCGTTGCCGAAATCGGGAACCAGACTACAGTCCAACGTTAATCATCAAGATCGGTATTTGTTCGAGGGTCATTCTTACGGCCAGGACCCAATGTGGATATCCTCCGTCTGGGCCTGCATGAGGAAAGTGACTTCGGGAGCTGTGTGCTCACCGCAAGAGAGCATCCCGATGCGACCGATGGGCGTGCTGACTGCGTAGATCTGGTCCACGGTGCCGTCGGTCCACAGGTCTCTCTCCTGCGCCGAGGGTCGCAGCTTGTGTCTGTGGATGAGGATCTCGCCATCCGGGGCCACGAGAGCCTGCGCCATATATAGATGGACAGCATCTTTCTCGGAGAAGGACAGTCCCTATAGGGATGTAAGAAAACCGGAGATTCGTAGGCAGGAGCTGTGGTAGCAGCGTCTACTTACAACGTAGATCTCGTTGTCGGTGGCGGCTTGCACAAGCTTATTCCAATTTTCGCTTCCCACGACCAAGGAGTTGTCAATGTAATCCTTCACATGGTATTCAAACCAGGGGTTGGGAGTCTCAGTATTGATGACGCCCTATATCGAGGATGTCGTCTTAACGGTCACGTCCTGGAAGCTTCCTGCATGATGCAAGAGCACAATGATGAAAAGGAATTGCGGGATCAACTCACCTTGGGGTAACCAGGAAACCAAACCTCCGGAAAGCCGATCACGCGCGCCTGATTCTGAGCAGCCTCCTTGATCAGACGGACGCCCAAATCCACGGTGCCGTTCAGGTCAAGAGTGACGCCATCCCAGTTCTTATTCATCATGGGGAGCGGCCAATTGACCGGCTTATCGCGGACCGCAGCAATGGTCAAATTCTCAAGATCCCATTTCTTGACTATGTCGTAGACCGATTGGTGGGAGGTACATCTGGTCAGGTCGTTTGCCCGAGCGGCCATAGGATGACCACTCCGGCCGTTACTTGGAGAGGCCCAACACGCGGTCCACAGGCTGGCCGCGGTGGCAAACTGCACGAAGGTCTTCATCGTGGGACTATCGGGTGATTCGATCTCGGACTAAAGAAGATATTCGGAAAAGATCGCGCAAGACCGGTCGATGCCAAAACAGATGGTCCTCTGCTGCCTCTTGGGATGCCTGTCGCAAATGCTTCTTTCTTTTGGAACAAGGACGAAAGTGGCCTTTTATATTTCCTTCATCACCGATTACCATTTCTCACTCCCGGTCACTCACACCTCAGAAGAGAGTTTTCTGGGTCTCACATTTTCGCAGGTAACCAGACGATAACCAGACGACAGAATTTGCATTTGACAAATTCCATAGGATCATTCGAGATAAGTCCCTATAGAGCCGGACAGTGACCAACGAGCGGACTAGATGAGGTGAATTTAGCGGCGGCGGTCCTCCCTCCGCCGTTGATAAGGAGATCGGGGCTTATCTCCTATACTCAACCTGCAACCAATCTCGATCGCTGGTCATTGTTCAATGCTCCCTGCGGATTCTCCAAATTTACCCTCGTGAAGATCGTTATCTTTTTATCTCGGGTTTCTGACCGTCTTCACCCAGAAAAGATAAAAACTCTGTTGCAAGAAGCCCTGCGAGCGGAATGCGTTCTCCGAAAATGACAGCCTCCCATGGGACTCCCGAGAGTGTTCAATTACGCCACAAAGGAACCAAATTTTCGCTAAGATTTGGCTTGGATGAGACTGTCCTGGCCCTTTTGGCGGGTCAACGGCGAGGGTATAGATTGGGGAATTTCCATCCACGCAGGGCTGTTCGAATCAGATTTGTAGACGATGTAACATGCCCACGCCTGGAATATGTTAAACCAGAATGTAAAATCAGCTGGAATAGATGCATACATACATATCCAAACACAGATATCAATGTCTGGCAAGTTTGCTCCTTTTCCCCACTGCCCTCGACAGCAATTCCCCCCAAAATCCGTTTTTGGCTTGCGTAGTCGTTCTGGCGATATCGCTTCACGTCTTTGGTGAACGTAGATGCGCATCCACAGTTCTCCGACTCCGTGGAGAGGAATCCAGGATGGCCTCAGAGTGATATGCAATCTCCTTGATGGAAAAGTTCGACCGTTGCAAAAATTTCAAATAACTGGCCACTTGAATATAGTCCCGATCAACGCTCAGCCTGAAAACAGTAAGTTCCCTTCCGCAGTGACAAATTGGTCGTTTATCCCGTATACCACTCAAAGTTCGTCGTGGTGAGGTCCTCATTGAAAATGTCAAAGTGAAAGAAGTCAATCGGGTCGACATCCTCCCACGCAGATAGGGTGTCCGTCGCTGCTATGTTCCACAGTGCAAGATCTGCACCCCCTCGCGACCCTACTTCACTGGAGTCGGCTGGCACAGGCACCGCACTCGACTCCAATTGATGTTCCAGCGAGAGAGGAAAGCTGTAACGCATTGGGAGCGCCCTGACAATATTCCACCGGGCGGCCAACCCCCGAAGCACGTTTATCGCGTTACGGGCTCGTTGCCACCGCGAGCCCATCGCCTCCAGAGCATTGAAGCAGGTACGAAAGTGACTGATGGACTGATTCTTCATAGAGGGATCCGTCGACGTAGCATTCAGAAGAAGCGTGATCGCTGCCGTTTGCACGCTGTGCACGATAAACGGAGGCGCTTTGTCGAAAGACCCCACACTCTCAAATGCCCGAACCAGTCTGACAAATTGTGCCGCTTCCACCGTCATGGATCGTACTGCAAGGCGATGCACATGGCTTTGTTGAGGTTCGCTGAGGTAGGGACGGTGGATCAGGAGCTGGGACATATGGTACGACATATGGCAGAAGATGATAGTAGACTCGCTCACGTCTCTCGTTAGTCGCAGCCTCGGGTCCAGATTCCTGCGAAAGGACAAGAGCCGCTCACGCGCATCGATTAGCATCTTATGTCGTTCGCGCGGGTCAAGGTCCATGAAGTGATATGAGTAGCTAATCCTGAGTAAGAATTTGACTTGACCTGCAAGCTTCAGTGAAGGGAGGGTTTATGTCTAATAACTCCTACATTTTGTCCATGAATTGGTCATGTATAAACCAAAGTCGACAATGGTAGTCAAAGACTACTTCTTGTAGTGAAGCACTTCGGTCCGCAACATCCAGATAGTGCGGGACCGATACGCGGCGCCAGGGAATCTGACAGTTACGCCCCAGAAGCGATGTTGCAATTCTGCTTTCATTTATTAGCCTCAATCCACCCATAACAATGCCAAAGCCCATCTAGAGCGTACCTGTCAAGGAGAACCACGCTCCAGAGGGATTTAACACGCAAAATGTGGGACCGCAATATTCGCGAATTGGCGGCTTCGCGGTCAGTTGTCTGCAGGGTTTCAAGTAGGCTGACCGTGAGTCAAAGGTGGAGGGCCAGACTACAAGCCCATACCTAATAGAGATGTCAAGTCAGTAAATTAGTTAGCCAGAAACGCCGCTTGTCGTATCCTACCGTTGTACATCCATGCCATATTGTCATTATCTAGTGCAAGTTCTCGCCAGCACATGATCGTGAGTGCCTGGATAGTGCTGAGCATAGGAACCTTTCGGCAAGTTTCTAAAGCATCCGCCTCAACCTTGGCGGCCTCTTCGGCTCCAAAGCATTGATCCTCAATGCTATCTGCGTACAGCGAGCCAGCTGCCACGATAGCCGATCGGAGAAAGGCAGCGTGGTGATCAAGGTTATCCTCCATCCCGGCTAGTGTATCTTCGTCCATAAATTGGTGCACAGGGTTGATGAATTCCGCAAAAAGGGCCAACGACTGTTTAACCAGTGGCGAGGCGCCGTAAGCGATCGGAATATTTCCGTCGTTGTGCCGAATATGTCTGGTTTCTGGATTG
Source organism: Penicillium hispanicum (assembly GCF_028827665.1). Lineage (NCBI taxonomy): Eukaryota > Fungi > Ascomycota > Eurotiomycetes > Eurotiales > Aspergillaceae > Penicillium > Penicillium hispanicum. The sequence continues at coordinate 2,416,368 of NW_026623199.1, read as the reverse complement.
GCAGAAAGGGATGTGTTGTCCGCACCATCTGTGAGAAAGCAGAAATTGCCCGAAGGCCCGATGAAGGTGGTCTCGCCACTCTCGGTAACCTTGAGCCGCCACATAAGTGAGCTCATATCGTCGATGGCCGTTGAGACTGTCATATCTGGCGCGATAGGCAGGTCTGCTCTAGCCGATGTGTTTGATATCGTATCATCACCAGCCAAAATCTCTGCGATTTCCTCTGGAATTGCCGATGATGGATGCATGTTCTCTAGCCGACGGGCCTCCCCTTTTAGTAGATGAAGCTGGGCTTCAATTTCTTCAATATAGTTAGGGTCGTGTTTTCTCCTATGCCGTTTCTTGTCAGTTGGCACGCTCGATTCTCAAGCTAGCCCACCATTATCGTACTTCGTAGGTCTTTCAAGAATATATTGACATGCCAGGTTCCTTGCATGGCACCACGAACACGTCGGTTGAATTCTGTCGCACTGGCCGCGATAAGGCATTAGTGATAGGAGAATTGGTCAGAGTGAGAAGGACTCTGCCGCTGCCAGAGGCAGAAACATATTGGTACCTTGCGCTTGCGCTTCCGGCAGGCCTCACAAGCTGGCCAAGCTGGCCAAGCTCCTTTGCGTACGTTTTCGCTTTCGCTTTCCATCCTGTGCAAGCTAAGCGCAAGGCGCTGTTGATATGAAGTGGACTTGGTGTTCACGTCAATCGCAACCCGAAACCTCAATTGGCCCCTTTAGAGGCAGCTTCGTTGGTGTTGCACAGGCCACTCACTTAGATAGTGGCTGCCCAGTAGAGCAAGTATAAAGTCCTGAGTATTGATTCTCACTACTCTGCAAATTGAGTAGGATTCAAGGTCAAGGAATATTGACTTCATGAAAAGTCAATAAAAAACTTGGGTGATTAATCAAGTAATCAAGAATGAGAACAGCAATGCTGGCAACGGGAGGAGATGAAGAAAGTCGACGAGGGCGTTTCCAGAACTCGGCGTGGGGTGCACCCGAATAGGAATAGTCGATTTGGACCCCGTTACCTAACACAAGCTTCACTAGGTACCTTAGGTAGGTATGTACCTACCTACCTAGGTAGCTCCTCTCTCTTCTGAAACCACTGTGCAATCCCCTCCCCCACCATGGTCTCTGCAGATGGAGAAGCAGGGCCCTTTGTGCCCGCTTTGATTGTGGTTGACATGCAGGAAGACTTCTGTCCGCCCGTGAGTCTGAACAGGTGATTCTACCCAGAGCTCGTGCTGATGGACGCTCTGTTACGATGCCGGGGAAAAGAAGGGATCCCTCGCCGTACAGGATGGTCGGTCCATTGCTCCCTTGATCAACTCCCTCCTCGCCCAGCCCGGGTTCGTAACGCGGATCGCAACTCAAGATTACCATCCGCCAAACCACATCTCCTTCGCGAGCAACCACCCCTCACCGAACAACCGACCCTTCGAGTCATTCATCGAGATGCGAAATCCAGCGCCTGGCAAGGAGGACGAGACAAAGCTGCAACAACTTTGGCCGATCCACTGCGTGGCTGATACCCCCGGAGCCGCGATCATCCCCGAGATCGACGCCGATCGCTTTGATATATTGGTTCAGAAAGGCAAACACTCTCAGGTCGAGATGTATTCTGCTTTTGCAGACGCCTTTGGCAACCTCGACCCCACTGTCACCAAGCAGTCCGTCAGTGTTGACATCACCTCCGAGCTCCAGGCCAAAGGTGTGACCGATGTCTTCGTGGTGGGCCTGGCGGGGGACTACTGTGTGAAATGCACCGCGGTCGACGCCGTGAAGGCCGGCTTTCGCAGCTGGCTCATCGAGGAGGGGACCAAGTGTGTCGTGCCTGCTGGTTGGGCCCAGATCAAGGAGGAGCTGCGCACCGCGGGAGTTTCGGTGATTCAGGCTGACGATGCGGTGATGAAAAGACTAGAAGGAGGACAAGTAGCTTGAGCGACATGAACAGAAGATGAACGACGTAATGATATCTTCGCGCCGCTCTGTCTCCACTCAGCAATGTGCGGCACATAGATGTTCGTAGCCATTCCTATCAACCCATTCCAATCCAATCAGTGTTGCCACTAAGTGGACTCGGCGGGATGAATGGCCCCGATGATCGACACGAATGAACGGTCTGGGGGAGGATTAGGAATTCTTTTGCTTCAGGAACATCTGCGAACTTCAAGCCCTCTTGATCTCTACGGGTGACATCGCTTCAAGAGACTCCGTCTCTACGACCAGCACTCGCCGAAACTAGATGAACAGACCGAATCTCGATTCCCCATGACGCCTCATCCCACGGGCCCGTCGACGCCCGCTGCGACGATCACACAGCTCGATGAGAAATTGACCGACGCCGATACAGATGCGCCTGCTCGTTTCCTTCGAGAACATGGCCTCAACTCCGACACTCTTCCTTACTGGTTGGTGAATGTGCCCCGGTCGCAATGGACCGCGGAATGCCCGGACTTCCTACGCGACCAACCGCCGAAAAACATACAGTGCCTGTCGACGCCAGACGAGGATTACCGGCGGCAAGACTGGGAGCTGGTACAGGAGATAATCAGTTGAGTGGAGCTTGTTCCGTCCGCCGTGCATTGGCGGCACCTGGCGAGGTGCTTGGAGCTGACGAGGATTGCTTTCCTGCAGGGACGAACCGGATCGATCGATTCCAGCGCGTGCCGACGGACCTACGGAAATACCTGGCGTACACAGCCCAGATCAAAGCAGATTATGGATCGGTGATGCGGTTCGTGGTGAAGGAGCGTCTAGGCTGGGGTGATGGTAACGCGGAGGATCTGAAACCCAAGGGACGTCCGTTTGAGTTCGACGGTATGGCTTCCCGGAGCGAACAAATGGGCAAACAGCGCGGCTGATGACCGATGAATTGTAGAGGACATCTGCATTCTGTACAATGACTGGCCGTACGGCATCGACACCGACATCATCCACCTGGTGGTGTGGACCAAGTTCGAGCTCGCGGATGACCCGGCCACGGGCGAGCTGACAGCCGACGCGCGCGAGGCGATCGAGCAGTATGTGCAGCAGACTTTCTGCTCGCGAGTGGCATCCGAACAAGTGGTCTGGTTCAAGAATTGGAAGTCGCTCAAGTCGGTCCATGCGGTCGAACACTTCCACGTCATGCTCCATCAACCGGATCTGGCATTCGTGAGGGAGATCACCCACGGCGACGTGCCGCTCATCGCCCGAGTGTGAAGCACCACGAACTTGCGATCGAGGTTGGGCTCAGTGGATCTCGCTGCAGGACTCTGCAGCTGCAGTGAGATGCCCCGGCCTGCATTTGAAGTCGGTGCCAATTCGATTTTCCCCCACTCGCCAAGCCGTGCCCCTCATGACGATCGTGTAGAGCGTTGGGGAAGGGAGAGAGAGGGAGAAGGAGGAAGGGATAAGCAGGCACGGTGGGACTACATCTTAGAATATAGAGACTACAAACACCAACACCGCCCCGTTAGAGACGTGCAGAGTCTTACCTAGGTGTCTACAGTAGGTATATATCTAGACCAGGCCGAGTTCGCTCTGGTGAGGCTCGACGTCACCAGGCTAAGCCTTTCTCGCCGTATAATCCCAAACCACTTCCCACTTCTTAATTTTCTTTTTCGACTCGCCCACTCAGCTCCATACCTCTCCAGACCTCGACTGCTCGAAATCGCCCCGATTTCTGCTTTTTATTCACCCATAAATGCCGGTCGCCCACCCAGCGCTGCTCTAAAGTTCACCCCCCCACAACACCCTACTGTTTCTGGTCGAACTCCATTCCGCACGCAGCCATGCCGGTGCCGCACCTCCGCCGTTCGTCCTTGGCGAGTTCGTTTCATCCTTCATCCCATTGCCCAACCATGTCTGACATCGCGCATCCAGGCAGATCATCTATGGAGGATTCCCCGCAAAGTGGAGATGAAGAGGTCGTCGAAGCTGATCAGGGAAATGGTAACTGTCCCAGTCGGAACATCGCGATGACAATGACGAACCCCGCTGACAAGGTCTAGTCCTCTCGCACATCATTTCACAATTGCGACCGGGCGCCGACTTGAGTCGAGTTGTCTTGCCGACGTTCATTCTGGAGCCTCGATCCATGCTGGAGCGTATCACCAAGTGCGTGCCCTCTACCTCACGGACCTTTAACGGAAAAAGTGTCGCCTGAAGAATTGCGAGCTGACAGGCCCCGCTACATAGCTTCATGGCACACCCCGAAACACTGCTCCCGATGCCCACCATTGACGATCCGGTCGAGCGATTCGTCTCTGTGGTCAAATTCTACTTGAGTGGATGGCACATCAAGCCCCCGTACGTTGCCCGGCCTCCCTTGGCGCTGATTTACCGGATCACCCGGCGTGCTAATGTCCAACACATACAGAGGCGTGAAGAAGCCGCTGAACCCTATTCTCGGAGAAACCTTCACCTGTTACTGGGACTATCCTGATGGTACGCGCGGATACTATATCTCTGAGCAGACCTCCCACCACCCGCCCAAGTCGAGCTACTTTTTCATGGCACCTGAGCATAATATCCGAATTGATGGCACGCTCAAACCCCGCAGCAAGTTCCTGGGAAATTCCGCCGCCAGTCTCATGGAGGGCACTGCGATCCTGCGACTGCTTAACCGCGGCCAGGATAAGCAAAAGGGCGAAAGATAGTACGTCGCTGACACGTGGTCCCGTGCACCATTTTACTAACGGATAGTCAGTATTTTGACACAACCCAACATGTACGCGCGCGGCATCCTGTTCGGCAAGATGAAATATGAGCTTGGTGATCACAGCTACGTGCGATGTCCCGAGAATAACCTTGTGGCGGACATTGAGTTCAAGACCAAGGGTTACTTCTCTGGTACTTATAACGCGATTGGGGGCACGATTAAGAATGAAAAGACAGGTGATGTATTATATGAACTGTCCGGCATGTGGAACGGTGAGATGCAGCTCAAGGATGTTCATGTATGTTCACGCCGAGCTCTGTCGCATGCAACAAGGTAAAAGATACTAACAGTGACCCAGTCCCACCACAAGGAGACGCTCTTCGATGCTACACACGCGAAACACTCGAAGCCCCAAGCACGCCCCATTGAGGAGCAAGGAGAGCGCGAGTCCCAGCGGCTGTGGCAGGATACAGTTAAGGCCATTATCACTCGAAACCACGAAGCTGCGACAGATGAGAAGACTAAAATTGAAGATCGTCAACGAGACGAAGCCGCCAAGCGCGCCGACGAAGGCGTCGAATGGAGGCCTCGATTGTTCCGTCCTGTTCAAGGTGGACCCAATGGCCCCGACGAGGGAGAAGAAGATCTCGACTGGATTATCAATGCTCATATGTAAGACTCACAGGATGCCATGAGGCTCTTATAGACACCCCTTGACTGACGTTTTGAACATCAGCGATCCGCACAATCCGGAGGTAGCCACCAAGCAAATCCTGTCTATCGCCCCCATCGTCCAAGGTCAGAAGCAGTCATCCCAGTTCCAAATTCCGCCATTCAGTCCAGCACTGCAACACCGCAGAGTCAGCGACCCCCAATCAGAACAACACAGCTAATACCAGAGCTGCAGGCTCAGAAGCAGAAACCACTACCGATGGAGACCAAGGGAGTCTCGTGGAGCGGAAAGATACACAAACGTCAGCCGTGGAGCAGTTTGTGGACGCAGAGGAGAAGAAATAAAATGGAAAAGGCTTGAAAAAAAAAATCACCTTTATCTTCTCCATTCGTCCTTGGCGGAGATTATATACCGGTGGGTCTGGGGCCGACCTCTGCCATCATCGATCAAATAGACCGCACCCCTTAACTAGTTAACTACCTCAAGGGTGTCCCAGGCAGTGATAGGTACCTTCGGAATCAACCTAGACTGCACTTCTGATTGAAGATACGCTCATAATAATAACCATCTACAGCAATTTCTGAGAGTGGTTAATTTAGCCGTTCTTACGTGGACTCTGTGATCTGATCGTTCCCAGCCCTGTGGTGATAGACCGTTTGATAACGTGGATGACAAGGCTCTATAAAGCTCGTTGGTGGTGAAGGGCGGGTTTCTCCAATGTACTTTCACTGCGTGACTGAATTTCTGGATTTCTGGATTCTTCGTTGGTCCTCTTTGCTGTACTGTACAGATCTCTCTTTCCATGGGGATATCACGATAACGGACAAGAGACAAGAAACAACCCAACCAACTCCCCTTGAAATGTCTCAAAATGACGTCAATATACCATGCTCCATGTCAACGCCGTATACCCACGAACCTAATCAATAATTGCCAGAACACCGGCTCAACCGCAGACGAGCAGAGTTTCCATCATGAGTACAGCTCGCCCTTGGACCCGGCTCCTCGCTCCAGTTCTCGGCGGCGATTCCCGCGTGGGATGGCGCCCGCTGAGCCGGGAACGTCGGTGACTGTGCTCGCTGCAACGAGGGATCCATTGCCCTCGCGCTCCTCCCGTTCTTCTTCCATCATGGCTGTCTGTTCCTCGATTTCTTTCTCGGTGTCCTCGCGCAATCCCAAAATGTCGGGTGGGATGAAGCTCATCTGAACACTCGGTGCGCCCTTGATGTAGCGCAATTGCTCGTGAACAGCCTCGACGAGACCGTCGAGGTACGGACGCGGGTTCTTGTTCTCGAGGCGGCGGATCTCGGAGAGAGGCGGGAAGAGCGAGTAATCCGGACCAAAGTGGTTGCGGAAAGCCACCGAGTCTGGAATGGTGGAGTCGATAATTTGATCGGCCTCGAGGAGGATGGAGGTTTCGTGGGCCCATGCGCGCGAGACGTTGCGAGGTGTGTAGCCGCCACCGCCCACGACGAGCAAAGGCAGACCGAAAGTCTTGGTGAAAGCGACGCAGGCGCCATGGGCGCGCACGTTCAGATTGAAGCAGCCGAGTCGGTCACAACCGAGGCTGTCTGCGCCACACTGGAGCACAATTGCGCCGGGCCGGTAGTTCTCAACGCAGGCACTGATCACGTCTTGAAACAGCTGAATATAGGAATCGTCGTCAATGCCGTCATTGAGAGGAACGTTGATGGAGTGGTGGGCACCCGGATTGAGCGGATGTGAGGGGCCGGTGTCCTCGAGGGCGCCTGTGCCGGGGAAGAAGTTGTCTTTGTCGTATTTGTGGAAGGAGACCGTCAAAACACGGTCAGTCGACCAGAACGCTTGCTCAACACCGTCACCGTGGTGCACATCGATATCGATGTACATGACCCGCGGATGATGGCGCAGGAGTTGCAGAACTCCGAGGACGATATCGTTGACGTAGCAGAAGCCGCTGGCCTCGGCCTTCTTTGCGTGATGCAAACCACCGGACCAGTTGATCGCAATCTCCGCTTGGTCGTTGCACAGCTTGCGTGCGGCATCAACAGTACCGCCTGCGTACAGCGAGCAGTAGTTGTACAGGCCGTCAAAGATGGGGCAATCGTCGCCAAAATTGAAGCGGATCACATTCTCGCTCTGCTCCGCGCGGTCTATGTCGCCGGGCATCACCTGCCGCAAGAAATCAAGGTAGTCGGACTCGTGGAACTCGGCCATCTCTTCATATGTTGCGGCCCGCGCCAGGTACAGATCCATTGCATGGTGCATCCCGTACGCCATGACCAGCTGCTTGGTCAGTGTGAGTCGCCACGGCTTCATCGGGTGCGACTGGCCGAAGTGGTGCGGCTCCACAGCTGGGTTCGCGTGCCATGACACGCGGTATCCCTGCGGGCGAGGCACTCGGTAGATCTGACGCTCGTGGGTGACCTTCTGGTCGAGGCTTAGGGTTGTCGAGGGGGCAGCATACTCTTGGACGACGGAAGAGCGAGCCATCGAGGGGAAGGGGGGAGGTGGGCCGAATGAGGATGGGGGAAATCACAAGGCGAACAGCGTCGGGCGCATTGCAGGTCGAAATGCGAATTCAAGATGGAAGCGCTCGGTGGTTGGACTTTGGTCCGGACGGAATTCCAGAAGCGGATGACTAAGGCGATCTGCAGAGCCGGGGGCGTTTCTAAGATCCGGAACCTTGGAAGCTTGGGTGCTTTCTGACCTGGGAAGCGTCCTGCACAAAATAAACTATGATGATCTTGAGGCCCCAATCACATCGGGTGAGCTTTTGCATCACCGGGCTGGTATAGTCGCAGCACGAGTTCCGCTTCCTCTACCGGGGGTTGCCAGGCTAAATGCGCTCCCCGAATTTCGCGTGGGGCCCGCAGTTCGCCATTCATCCCAGCACTCTCTTCGCTCGGCATGCTACCACAGTCTCGCCCAACCAAACGGCCCCGGCTGGCGTTGAGCTGTGTGGTGTGCCGACGTCGAAAAGTTCGCTGCGGAAAGGAGCAGCCCCAGTGCAACAACTGCGTGCGAATAGGGGAGAATTGCGTGTATAACGTTGGCTCGCGCGATCCAGAGACAGGTCGAATCCTCCGAGAAACAGAGGATACCGAGAGCACAGGGAGACTCTCGAGCACCAAGGAGTCACCGCGCGGGAAACATGAGTCGACTCTTAAGGATGTTCATCTCAGCCCGCCTAAAGACTACCTCAGTAAACACCGGGGCGCTCGGCAACGATACATCGGTAGGACATTCTGGGGGTCTGTATCCGGCCAGGAAAAGCTTAACGACTCTTTCTTTTATGATGAGCGAGCCGGCCATCCGGATCTCCCTCCACCCCATATCTTGTCCATGCCCCTAGCAAGGAGTTTCCACTCTCTGCCGATCAAAGCAGTGTCTGATATATTCCTGCAATCGTTCCTCGTCGGCGTGCATCCGCTTTGCCCTCTGGTGGATGTTCCAGCTTTTCAAGTGAAATACCAAGACTTCTGGAGACGGTGCGAGGAGAGCAGTCTCTTCCAATCACCAGAGCTGGTCGAGGATCCCACCTTTAGCTGTCTCCTTTGGGCCATCTTGTATACGGGTGCTTCGGTGGCGCTCGACGCAACGTGGACATCTGCACTCAAAGATCTGAACCGAACAGAGACAGTGAGACAACTCAGAACGTCTTACTCAGACGGCTTGAATGCATGTCGACATACTGAACATCCCACTCTTAACACGCTCATAGCATCCATGCTGGTCTACCATTTCATGCCGCAAGAGGCATTGGGGAGTTCCCTTTTCGTGGTCACAACATGTCGCCTTGCGCAGAGCATGGGCCTGCATCAGGATGACCTCCCAGGTTCGAGAATTCCACAGAAGTATCAGCGGCGTGTGTGGTGGTATATTATCTGGCTAGATGTCCAGACAAGTCTTGCGAGTGGCCTACCAACTTGCTGCGGCGAAACGGCTGATCGAGTACAAATGGTATCCAGCTTCAAGGACTCTGTCAAAGATGAGTCGAATAGAAGCATGTTACCTGATACGTCTTCTTCATCAGACATTTCAGTGATCATGCAATATGCAATTGGACGATACGAAACCGCAAGGCTCCAAGGTCGGCTCATCCATCGCATCCAGAGTGCACACGCACTCTCACAACAGACCATTGCCGAGATCATCACCATGATTAAAGAACTACGACTTACAATCGACAACCTAATTGCCAAGCTTCCCGTGCACGGCGTTCCAGAGAAAGGAATGATTCCTTCTCGTCTAGCAAATGCTTCACCTCTCACCAACTCTACCTATTTCGAGGATCAAACAAATGAGCCAGGTGTATTATCCACATGGGTACGAATAATGCTCTCATTACTGAAGCTAGAGGTCGTGATCACCCTGCAGAAAACACTTCTCAGTCCGCCAGAGTCCCCCGGTGCACCAGCCTCATGGGACAGTACTGTGCGATTGTGTCTAGATTATCTCCAGATATACCTCCACCTCTGCCGTACACCTGCGTTCGAGCCATATTCTTGGTTCTGTGTGACCTACTACGGGCCACAGCAGTGTGCACTTTTAATTCTGCTCTGGCTGAATCAACACCATACCAAGGTGGCAAACGAGCAGGAGATGCGCTACTGCGTGGATGAGTTCATTGACTACTGCACCTCAAGACAATCCGCGTCCGACGATACGAAATCAGAGAATTTGCCGCTCAAGGTTCTCATACGTCTTCGCAAGCAACTTGATAGCGAATCGGGAGAAGACACTCGTACGACTGGCAGTAGCTTTGAGGGAATGCCCGGACCTCAGGCGATCTCTACAGCAATTGTGCCAACGAACACTGTAGAGGAGGTTGATTCCCTCGCGGATATCTTTGATTTTGATAATTGGTCAATGTCGCTCAGCTAGCATACCATGGACATTAGGCATCTTCATTTATTACCCTGCGGCAGTTGAAATCCCCGAGCCCCTGCACTAGGTACATATACATGGTCCAATGCAGACCAGCTGAATAGATTCACGCCACTGAATTGTTTCTGATGTCGGGCACATATCCCAGAAACCGTCTTCTGAGGTTTAAAATCAGATCAACTCGTGGACTGCTAAAACCTTGGAAGAGACCGAGTGTGTGACATAAGCGCTCCCGGTATCGGTCCCGGCACGGTCAAAAGGTGGAGAGAGCGCATCATCGCCAAACAAGAAGCGTCCATGGGTGGGGAATGCAAAGAGAAAAGGTCCGAAGGTCACACAGATGGAAACTGGAACTACGGGAGATATAAAATGGAACGATGGAGAGCTATTACCCAGCTTTTACACCACCAGTCAATATTGTACCGAACATCGAACTCACCATTAAACCTAGGATCCTGCTCTGAACGACCTACCTACACAGGCAGTCCTTGGTACCGAAGACGTCATGGCCCTGAATGCAGGAGCAACCAGTTTGCGCCGGACACTATCTGATCCCGATGGCTTTGTTGTCGCGCCTGGTGTTTACGATGGGTTGTCGGCGCGGCTGGCCCTCGCAGCTGGATTCGACGCACTATACATGGTAAGTGAAGCTGCTATCAGCATACTCCACGAACTGATTCCGACCGAAATCTAACAACCCCAAAGACAGGCGCAGGCACCGCCGCCTCCGTCCACGGACAAGCAGACCTGGGAATCTGCACGCTGAACGACATGCGTGCCAACGCCGAGACGCTCGCAAACCTCTCGCCCGAGACACCGCTCATCGCAGACGCAGACACCGGCTACGGCGGACCGATCATGGTCGCCCGCACGACGGAGCAATACGCCCGGTCCGGGGTGGCAGGCTTCCACATCGAAGACCAGGTGCAAACGAAGCGCTGCGGCCATCTCTCGGGCAAACAGCTCGTGGACGCCGGAACCTACACCTCGCGGATTCGGGCGGCGGTGCAGGCGCGCCACCGACTGGGCAGCGACATCGTAGTCATCGCGCGCACCGACGCGCTGCAGTCGCTCGGGTACGAGGCGAGCCTGGCGCGGCTGCGGGCGGCGCGCGACGCGGGCGCAGACGTTGGATTCCTCGAGGGGATCACCTCGCGTGAGATGGCGCGGCAGGTGGTGCGCGACCTTGCGCCGTGGCCCTTGCTGCTGAATATGGTCGAGCACGGGTCGACGCCGGCCATCTCGGCGGCGGAGGCGCGAGATCTTGGCTTTCGCGTCATCATCTTCCCCTTTGCGACGATTGGGCCGGCGCTCACGGCGATGCGGGAGGGGCTGGAGAAGCTGAGGCGGGATGGGCTGCCGGGTCTGGATCCGGAGCTGACACCGCAGATGCTGTTTCGGGTGTGCGGACTAGATGCGAGTGTGAAGTTGGATGCGGAGGCTGGCGGTGGTGCGTTCGAGGGTGGTGTGGACCTGCGGGAGAAATGAGCGTGATCCTCAGGGAGACCTGCCAGTCTTGGGCATTGGGAGCAGTGCATCATGGCTGGATCAGTCGTGGTGTCTGGCTTGTGTTCTGTTTTGGGATCTGGCTGTCTTCTCCGGGACTAATCGCATGTGTTCCATACCCCAGGGACTTAGTATCAGCCGGAGTGCTTATAATAGTAGTGTGTCGTGGCTAGTCTGTTGGCTGAGACAGTGAAGGCCTCCCGCCGCTGTAAATAGGAACGTCTCCACTAGGATGATTTCCCTCAATCCTGCGTTTAGAAGGCAGCAGCCAATGCGATGAAAAAAGAAACAAACAAATAAACAGCGGAGAGGATACAGTGATCATGTAGGAAGTATGTAGTGTCGATAATTCCCGAAGCTGACCGCTAATGATATCTGGTTCAGCGCGTTTCAGAGTCCCACGCCAATACAGTAGCAACGGCTGAAGATCGTAGTCTGAACCGTGGATTGGCTGCCACATTCATTCCTAGCGGGCTCCAATCAAATTAAAATTTACGGGTGGATGAAATAGAGCACAACTGTTGCTCGACGTGGTGGAAGTAACCATGACTGCATGGTGGCCAGGGGGGGCGCCAAAAGGAATACACAGCCCATGCAGATCAAACAGTTTCTGCAAAAGCTCCGCAGGATCAGCAAACTAGTCGGAGCAGGATTCGTTTACCGGCTGATGTAATCTGGCACGGCACAGGCCGAACTGGGATAAAGTTTAGACGAGGCTGGCAAGGATTTCCCGAGAGACCGGTCTCCATCTTGTGGCCAATCCACCGGGTCGCCATCGCGGCAATTTCCAGTCCCTGTAGACGAGAGTCTACTGTACTGTATGTGCACATCATGGATCTGGGAGTCCAGGGCTGGAAAGTGACTTTCCTGTGGAACCGGAAAATTCTACTCAGAGACGTTAGTCCTGATCGAATCCACTTGCCCAGTGGTGCCTTACCGCATCGCGCATCGCATATCGCACGACCCTCCCTGAAGACCCATTTGCCGTCTTAGGGGATGGAGACACCGACGCTCATCGGTGCCGCTAGGTGGCGATAGTTATGGCCCAGACCACTGCACGGCCGCGGAAGACGTGGGTGTGCCATTGAGTGGGTCCTGAGACGGGTGCAGAGCGGTCGAGTTGTGTACCTCGTATGGTGTACAGAGCACAACGTCCAGAGTTCCGAGGACGGGTTGCAAGGTTCGGATAGAAACTGATATCATGGTCCCCCAAGGTCGTCAGCGCCTAGGACTGCGGAAGAAAATCTGCAGGGATCCGGATTCCAAGGGTTATCAGACACGTAAGGCCGCGGTGGGTGGAGGACATCGATTGGTCTGTGTGGGGAAGGGGGAGATTTCCTGGCTGGATTGTGGATTGTTCTGACGGTGAGCGTCTTTCGGAAGACACCAGGGTTGGCATTGAAGTCAGAATCGAAAAACGATGGGGACCAGTGCCCTCACATTCCGATGGCCACATGTGTCTGACACTCGGGGAGGCAAGACGCGAAGAAGTGTGGAAGTGTAGAGTGGACGTACAACGCCCAACGCACAACGTACAACGCACAACGCACAACGTACAACGCACAACGCACAACGTACAACGCACAACGACAACATACGACCAGCAGGGATGATGAAATGGGGAGGCCTAGGGGGTGTAGTGTATACCTGGCTGTACAATGGGGGACTCCTACTGGGCCCAAGTACCAGGGACTTCCGGGGGACTGGGTCCCTCCACTCCAGACCCTTCAGGGTCTCGGCTGGCCTCCACCGCAGCCAATCAGAACGTACCGTGGCTGCATGGCGCTCAGGAACCACCTTCAATTGACCAATCACACGCCGGCACCCCCTGGTCCTGACTATTAGAGTAATGGGAGACTTTCGCCGCTTCTTTATTACCCATATCAAGCCCTCCTCTCCTTTCCTCTTCTCTACCCACACTCCTTTGCCGTTTTGCAATTTCGAGCGCTTCTTCTCGCTCTGTCACTCTTTCAAGTCGTTCCTTTTCCGCTTCCCACAATGCAGTTCAAGAATTCCATGCTGCTGATGACCGCGTTGACCGCCGGGTCAGCGGTCGCTCGCCTCCACGGCCATGAGCGTCGCCATGCTCATCCCAAGCCGGAAGCTGAGGCAGAGGTTGAGGCTCCGGCCACGACTGCTGCCCCCGCTCTCGACGTCGATGTCGACAAGCGTGCTGTCGGTGACGTGGTCTATGCCACCATTGACGGTGTCCTCCAGTCCTGGATCAACGATTGGTACGGCGAGAGTGCCTCTTCCACCTCCTCTTCTACCACTCTGGTGGTCGAGGCCCCCCCTACTACCACCCCCGAGCCTGTCCCCGAGCCCACTTCTACTCCCAGCGCCGTCGAGTCCGAAGTTAGCGCCACCCCGGCTCCTAGTGCAGGCACCGGCTCCGGTGGTGCCTGGACCAACTACCCGTCTGACGGCCAGTTCTCCCAGTCCGGCTTCGGTGGCTCCAACTATAAGCCGGGTTCTCTTGGAATCGGCTGGCAAGGCAACACTGGTTTGCCGTGGGGCAGCAACATCATCCAGGTTTCCGAAGCCGACGCCAACCAGTACCGCAACATCCTCCGGTTTGAGGGTAGTAAGACTGACGACTGGACCGTCATTTTCTGGAACAAGATGTCCCCCAGTGGCGAGCTGAATGGTTTCTTCACTCCTCACAAGGCTCTCACCTTCACCCTCACTCCCAACGAGGTCGCCTACGTCGCGATTGACGACCAGTCCACCGGTGGCTGGGCTGCCTACAAGGGCGACAAGGTCCCTCTCAGCCAGTGGGGTAGCTACTCCGCTACCTGGGGTGAGTTCACCATGCGTCCGGCCCCGGAGACCAGCAGCTGGGATGTTTCCTGTATTCAGGCTCAGCTGGCCGGCTTGGAGGTCCAGGGTATGTCGATCTGTACCCACGATAAGGCCCACTGCTCCAGCATCACCACTGGCGCTGGTCAGGTCAGCAATGCCTACACCAGCGCCCTTGCCCATATCGACGGCATCGGCGGTAACATCCAGGACAAAGCTGTCCGTCTGCTGGTCAACCTCGACTACGCCGGCTAAACCCCCGCCGTGGCGATGAGAAGGTCCTGATGTCTTCCGTTTACTTCCTTGCGCAAATGACTCCGACTGGAATTACTTTTTTTTTTTTCGATATTTCTCCGTGTGCGTGCGCAGGCTATGCTCTTTTTCGGTCTTCGGCGGAGGAGGCAAGGCCCTGGCCACACTCTCCATTTCGACAGCTATCCTGCAAATGCCTCTGTTTCCTTTCAGTCTGTTTCGAGCAAGGATGTACATATCTTTGTGATCATGACCTGCGTTTCTCATTATGATTCTGTGTACATATACCGCCTGGTTCTTTCAGTCCATATCGACTTTCTTCTTTTTCTCTGAGCCTACACCTCAAATTGTGCAGTGAAAACGTATCAAGTATTCTTCACTGGAGTAACAATTAGGGTTGCCCGCTAGTCCGGTGCTTTTCGAGTCATGCATTTCTGCAGGTACGTTTCAGATGATGAGTGGGTACGCTGTCATCTCCAGGTGTTCATGGATCCTAGTCCTATAAAGTAATAGTCCTATGGACCCGCTGGGTTGCGCGAGTCATGTCGTCCGAGCCCACACTGGAACAGGGGGCCAATTCCTTGATACATACTTAGTGTAGCGGGGAACGTGGAAAAAATCACGCAGCTGAGTTCTACCTATGGCTGGCGCCCTGGAGGCCTGATAGTTTAGGCATCCTCTCCGGTCGGATATCCGGTTACAGTATTCTCATACACAACACACACTCCTTTTCTTGTCCCTTGTTCTCTGTTTTCCTTCCATATTAGCACTGCCATGACACTGACTTCCAGCTCACTGTGCGTGTCGAGCCCGAGTCCGTTCCCTGTCTGGATCGATTCTCCTGCCCATGAGCAGGATGCCTTGAGCTTCTCCCTCTTCGTTAGGTATGGGTGGCTTTTGATTCCTGTCCCGCTTCATCAGGCTCATTTGAAGTGTTGTCCACCGGGGACCACGGTATGTGCGGGCTTTTCACTCGGGCCATTTTCTTTGTTGCATCGTTGCATTGTTCCATTCGATCAACAACAAATAGAAAAGACCCACACATCAGACTCCAGGCGCTTTTTACTTCGGAGCGTCACTGCATCGGCATATATTCAAAACCGCATCGGTCCAATGGCCTGTATGCGTGTATGTCAGGGTAAGGGGGGGGAGGGGCTATCAAGACAGTGCACCACGCGGTCGCATACTCCACTGAGAGAGCAGAACTGGACTGCAAGACCTGCGGGGCCGGTACAGCTAAGCCCATGGAGCACAGGAGCCTGCACCGCCACGACCGGAGGAATACGGCAGAGAGTACCAGAGATGAAACCATACTTGGAACATTGACAGATTACACTCTATTGAGGAATGGAAGAAAGAAAACAAAGACAGGAAGTGTGTGTCTTCTTATATACACTGCGGCGGGTCCCGGGTTCTAAGCTCCCGGGAGCGGCCCGAGTCGCGGCACTTTGCAAGATTTCCTTGTCATTCTCATCTTAGCGGCTATTTGTAACGCTGGGTATTGGTCCAGCTGCAAAACTGGGATCGAATCAGCCGGCATCGCAGATTGCACACATCACTTATGAATAATCTTACATTCGAGGCGCTAACTGAAGGGTTCTGAGAGGCCACGCTTCCGCTAGTCCACTCCGGTGCCCCCGAGATTCGCTCGTCTTGCGCGCGCATCCATGCGGAAATGACTCCTCTTTGATAACGAAAAGAGTCTGGGATGGTTCGTTTACCACTTTCACCATCCAGCCGCTCTGAATTCTTTCGTTTTCGCCGCTTCAGCAAGAAGTTCAGTGGAGTGGTTGGTACTCCGGAACTACCCTGTAATGTACGACAGGACGATCCTTCGCGGCACGAATCAGGCATTGCCCTAGGGGCCAAAAGGCAGACTAGAGTGCCTTGTCCACCGCTAGTCCTGCAGCTCAGCCGCAGGGTCCTGACTCGGTCGCGAGTCCACTAGGCTGGTCGCGGCTCAAGCGCCCACCCTCCCGGGAAGTGACATTATAAACGGGTCAAACGCAGGGTCTAGGATATTCTTCTTAACGTGTTTTCCTGTCCTATACGTTGAGGCTGCGAGCCGCAGACGGCACATGGTGTGCCCCATATTTTCCTTGCCGTCATGACGACACGACAATACGATGCAAACGAAGATCGCAATCTTCTCGGGGAAGGAAACTCTTACTTTTCCTCTCTTGTTCGTTCCAGCCGGTCTAGGTCGCGGAGCGGGAGCCCCGAAAGAAACAGCTCAGTCAGTGTCGACAGTACCGACAGGAATACTCATCAACCAGTGGGAACGGACGACCATGATCGTGAGCATTTCGAAAAATCGCTTGCTCAAACGGTGGCATGGATCCCCTATACATTTCGCCATTGGTTCATGGGCTCTTTGAGTCTGATTGCCCTGTCACTGTGTCTGGTTGTCTTCCTACTCTGGTGGAGGTCTTCGACAAGCTATGGGCTAGGGCCGGACAATGACTCTAATGCCCTGCTGTTTGGCTGGCGATACAGCCCGACCTTGATCACTGTGATTTACATCCAGTTCACAGCAATGTTGTTTAACGATGTCAAGCGGACGGAGCCATTTGCTCGACTGGCACGACCCGAGGGAGCGAAGGCTTCGTCGAGTATTCTTTATTCGTCCGGTCCCTGGTGGGTTGCTTTATACGATGGATTTGCCAGAAAGAAAAACGGCGGGCGCAGCTGGGTGCTGATCTGCGCCTCTCTCGTCAATATCATCGGATTTCTGGCAATCTCTCCCCTGTCTTCGGCCTTTCTATACTCTGAAGAAGTTGTGGTTCCCAGATCAACTGATTTCTTACGACTGTCGCCTCAGTCTGGTTCACCTCTGCCTATCGCAGCGGATCGTACCACCCACTTCCGAACGATCGCCAATCTGCTTCAAAACGTATCGACCTCTGGATGGATCACAGATAATTATACTATCCTGCCATTCTGGCCGTCGAGCCTCAAGGATACACCCTTAAACACACTACCAACCAGCTCGTCGGAGACGTGGGAGGGAGAAACCACCATGTTCAAGAGTGAACTGAGTTGCGAGCGTATGGCTGTGGAAGCCCAGACCAATGGGTCATACTCATATCAGAAAGACTATGGGGAATCACCGGGCATCTCTGTTGTGTGGTCAACGCCGGACGGCTGCAAGTATGGAGTTGAGGTGTCTATTGGCTTGATCTCGTTGGGAGGCGGCAGCTGGTCCAATACGTCGAATTTTTTCTACGGATATGATTCCTTGTACAAGGGAACAGTATCAGCCAAAGCCAATTCAACGGCAGAATGCAACAACCGGGAAGTCATCGTTGTTACTGAGCCGTGGAACTCGACGATTAAGCCGGGTGCCTATTCCGCCCATCTCTGCGACACCAAATATTTTATGGCTAATATTACCGCGTCGGTTGGATTGTCGGGAGACGAACCGGAGATCTCATTCAACGAGAGCGAATACGATCGAAACAAAGTGTTGATCCCGGATACTCTGGTCAACACCACCCAGTTCCGTGACCTGACACTGGACGCGGATTGGGCGACTTACATGATCTCCATCATTTGGTCAAGCACTGCAATGCTTGGAGGTGCTGCCGTCATCCTAGGAGCGCTCTACGACTACAACATGACCAGGATGGCCAGAGACCCGGACTTGGTTGCATCGGCGGCGAAGGCGAAGCAACGGTACTTTGGCGAAGTGTTGCAGGCATCCTTGAACCAGCAAGGTGCCTCTCATCAAGTCCCTATGCAAGGCCAAATACATGCAGTCCAGACCCAAGTAGTAGTGCAGTCCGGGCCTGCCATTGCTCTGGGCATTCTGTTCGCCATATCTTTCCTTTTGTTGCTTGCCGTGTGGTGGATGTCGCAACTGAGGCACAGACCATTGAACTTGAGCAAAGATCCTGCCACGACTGTCGGCGTTGCTTACCTTATAGCGCATAATCTAAGGACGAAATGCGGCTTTCAAGCCCTCAGACAACCTTCATCAAAAGAGCTACAGAAGAAGCTGGGCAGGGAGTGGTATTACACTGATTCTCAAGGCCTAGGGAAAAACCAGCCGGGCGAAACTGCCAGTCAAGATTTTGCCCAATCAGAAAACGGCACTCCCACGATTCTTCGTCTTCCGGCACTCCTTACTCTGCTTGTTCTCCTTATTCTTGTTGTTGTCGGCGTTGTGGTTCTGTACCATTATGCTGAGAGCTATCGGCTGTACGGCAAGGCCTTTGTCTACGAAGTTAAACTCTCATTTCTCAGCAGTGGTTTATCTGGAGTAGCGCCTTTCTCCATCATTCCTACTGTGATAGCGACACTACTTGGCTTGTGGTGGAGTGCCATGGATGACAACTTCCGTCGCCTACAACCCTATCTATCCATGTCGAAGAGCAGTTCGCCCTACAAGAAGAGCGTCGATCTATCATATCAGTCCTCATACTGGATGTGGGCAGCTACCAAGGCGGTTTTCAATAAACACTGGCTGCTTTTCCTAGTCACATTAGGGTCAACTCTGTCCCCGGTCTGTAAGTTGTTTTGTGATACCTTCCTTCCGTCGTCGCAACTTCGATACTGATAGTTGTCCTCCAAGACACCACCGCAATGGCCGCCCTCTTCGATCTTGGCACTGGGAATGTGATCCAGCCAGTCACCCTCCATCGCCAGCTCGAAGTTCGTGATATCCCATTTGTTTTTGAAACCGAACAATCCACCTACCCCGATAACCTTAGCGATTATTCGGCGGACATTCTTACAGATCTGTATAAGAACATCTCATCCTACTGGATGTACACTGCCACCATTCAATTGGCTTTGAACGGCTCCGAGCCTGCCTGGAGCAAAGACGGCTGGAGCTTCGTGCCTCTTGATCTGCGTAACATTACGGCCGCCAAATCATTATCAGCCATTGGAGCCAGTGCAGCCGACAACGTGAACTCCATTTCCCAGACGAACATCACCTTTGAGACCCCCGCCATCCGTGGCCGCATCGAGTGCAGCGAACCTCCGCTGCAGGTGTTGATGAATATATCGAATTTCTACACGTCTACAGACCTGCGAAATGGCACAATCTACAACATGAGCACCGTCCCCGATGGTCTTCTTGGAGGGTATCAGCTAGGCAACGTGTATATAAGCGAGGATCTTCCGAGCTCCATCACCCCGATTCTCCCTTCCCAGAATTGGACTGAATGCCCCGGATGCACCACGGCTTTTGCGAATCCGTCTCAGATCATTTGCTGCGGCAATGGAAGCAGTGACTCCCACGAGGGAGGTGCGGCAGTTGGCTATTGGTCTCCGAATGCTGACGGGATTTACTATTCGCCGCGCTGGTTCCAAAAGAACTTTACTGCGAAATGGTTCTACGGCGATGCGGTGGCTGGAATCAAGACTGCGGATACCACGGCAGCCGAAGAAATAGCCGACCCGGGGCTGTTGTTCCCCAACCCGCCTTCAATGTCTCTGTTGAATTGCGAGCCCATAGTGGAAACGGCCAATTCAAAGATCACGGTGGATCCGAGTAGCGGCGAGATCCAGGATTTTGATATCTTCGGCACGCCCCAGACCGTCTCTGAGCCTTGGTCCGATGATTTCCTTAGCCATAGTGGCTCCATCACCGATGATCGCAGCGGATATACAACTTACAACGTGACCCTGAGGTGAGTCTGAACCTTTCGCAAGAGCCCAGGGCAACCTGGAAAAGAAGCCGCTAACTCAATCTACTTGGTGCCAACAGCTATGGACGGCTCTTCATGACCACCATGCTAACAGCAGCGGACACGCTGCACATTGGAGGAGCAACGCACACTCTTGGTTTCACCACCGAGGACCTGAGCGACAATACTTATAATATCCGCGACGAAATGAACGGCCTTAACATGGACTTCATGACATATGCTACGTACACGATGGCCAACAAAGACCCGAAAGCGCTCCTCGACCAAGACACCTTCCGCCGACTGACCCAAAAAACCTTCACGACCTTCTTCCAGCACTTCGTCAGCAGCAATATCTCCATGCAGACGGGCGGCTGGGCGTATCAGAAAATCAATGCCAGCCTACCTAGCGATCTTGGCCAGGCCGTCGAGCTGGTCAATCATTACCTCCCGGGCAACACCCCTTCTGCATACCAAGATGACATGCATCCGATCTCGCATACGAACCGCACAGTCGCAGCCACGGTCTCGCAGCGCGTAGAGCTACTCCAGATGAACGCCGTCGCGGTCTGGCTGAGCATCGGAATCATGGCCTGGCTGATCCTGACCACGGTCGTTGTCGCCGTTTTCCAGAAACGGTACTTCGGCAGCCTCGTCCGCAACGTGGAATGTCTGGGCGACGTGCTGGTCTTGATCGCCGGCAGCGCGAACTTCCTCGAGGTCGTGCGCGAGGTGCAGGCCGGACGGCTTTCCGCGAGTGACTACGAGCAGCTTCGGACGCGGCTGGGGTGGTTTGTGGACGAAGATGGCGGGCTGAGATGGGGGATTGAGATGGAGGAGAGTTTCCGGGATGGGCCGGGGGTGCATTGGGTGTCGGCGCCGTATTTTTCGAAGGAGAAGGGGAGTTATACATGGAATTCCTCTGATGAGGGGCGAGAGGTGTAAGGCACTTGGAGGATGAGAGTGTGATGGGATTTGCTGATGAGTACATAGTACATAGTGATACATAGCGTCTTGTGGACATGCAACGTACGAAAGGCTAATAGCGAGGAGACAATGAAATGGAACGAATGCCGGAGATGGGTTGTTGTACAGTTCTGGGCCTTGACCTTCACTCCAAGGTTGTAGGGCATTTGTGCATCTTTTGAAATCGGAAGAATACCGCGGCATCTGGTATGGTTTGTTGCCCTCGTTAGTTATAGGCTGCCGGGAGTCACGAGCCCTAGAAAATCGGCTGCTTGGCCTGGGTCGGAGGCAGCGAGTGCTGCTTCCTCTCCCCCTTGGCCTTGGTTTTCCTCTTCGTCGGCTTCGAATTCGTTGTTCTCTACGACGACAGAGATCAAGCCAACGTGGAACACGTAGCCCACTAGAGCGGCTGCACCGGCCACAACCGCCGCGATGGACACATACATGTCCTTCTTGCTGGCGTCCGCGAACATCGACACAGCCTCCTTTTCTGTCGATGAGAGACCCGAGCCTGAAGACTGGGCCGCTTTCTTGAGACGATTGTTCATGCGGACTTCCCGCAGGAACGGGGTAGAGTCCGCCAGTGTCGCGAGCAGGGTGCTGCCGACTGTGGCGGCGGAAAGACGTCCTGGGGCGCGCCACGGCAATGGCGACGAGGGCGCAGACTGTGGCGCATAGGCATGTGCAACTTCCACGGGTGCATCGCCAAAGCACCGCCGCCGCAGGCGCTCTGTGTATGCTGTAAGCAGCGGGGCCTTGGAGCGCATGGCGTCTCGCAGCCACGGGAAGGCGAGCTCGGGCACGAGAGCGAGCGACAGATACCCGAGCGCAATACAGTCCAGACTCGACGGAGCGTCTTGGCCCTCTCTAGTGAGCAAGTATGCCTTCTGGCTGAGCATGGCCTCGAGGGGCTCGAAGAACTCGCCCGTCAGAGCATCCAGCCGAAAGTGGTTCTGCTGCGCGGTCCGGCCGAGTAGACCGGAGACTGTTTCGCGCGGCCGGCGAATGAAGTTTTTGGGGATGTGACCCGCGGCCACGGCAGCGGTGTGCTCACGCTGCCGTTGCTCCTCCATAGCTTGCAAGTCCAGCGAGGAGAGACCCAGGTGCTCTGTGCGCATCTTTGCAGCGCCATGCAGCTTTGGCGGGAGGATCCATTGGTTGGGCCATTGGAGAAGGGCACCGTATGCGGGTGATGTGTTGCCGTAATAATTCTGGCTGGTCACGTACAGGGAGAGGTCGACGAGAGACTGGCCACGGGATTCGACAAAGGAGGAGAATCTGGGAGGCCGGCACCCGGCTAAACGTTAGCTCGCGCTTACTTCCACTTTTCTGGGCAGGGCTTTGACATACGCAGTGTTGTCAGCCCGAGCGGTATCGTCCAGTGCGCTATCCAGGTCCCAATCACCGTGCGAGTATTGACGGAGGTAGTCGACGATGTTTCGGAACCGGCTTACCCACTCTGCGCCATTCTGGAGAGCGGGCAGCTCCCCTAATGGATAACCCAATGGTGTCAGCTCATGCCATGCTCGGCCGCGCATCACGTCACTTACCGGTAGGGGCCAAGGAGGGATCGCTGCTCGCGACGAGCTCCCACGATCCCTTGGGAAGCACCAGCGAGCAGTAGGCGATCGCTGCGAGACATTGGGCCTCAATGGAGGGCAGGGAAAAGGCCGGCCCCCACACATGCAGTTGCAGCACCATGGTGGTTTGCGCGTGGAGAGAGAGAAAGGCGACTGCGGGAGAGTTGAGCGGGCGAATCACGTGGCAGCTGTCCATCCGGTGATCGACGGCGCTTTTTCGTGTTGTCGCGGATAAGTTCCGTCGACAGAATCATGGTCCGGACATCGATCTGCGTGGTTGCTATCGGCCTAACTAGCCCAACACTGGGCGAGGTCCATTTGTCGAGACGGCGCCGAGATCGACAAATGCTGTGATCGGAGACCCTTGGGATCTTGGAACCCTATCAATGCAGTGGGAGATCTAGGCTTCTCGGCATCCATGTCTCCGATCCAACCATCGGATGCAAGCTCGTTCCCTGCATCCTCGCAATCCGCACTGTCCACATGAGACATCGCAATGCAGAACCGATCACCACTGCCTAGGCGACGCCAGGCAGCCCCCATTTACCTGGGCATCATCCTCACTCAGCACTGACAGAGACACAGCCACACCGATCCCCTCCTCTCCCACATAGCTAGCCGCGATAAGAGTCATGACCTCACGACATCGCGTGGCAGCCGCTCGAGCGTGGTTATCCACCGCGCCGAGAACCAATATCCAATGGCCAAGAGCGTCCAAGCACCCATCGCCAGCGCAGACCGGTTTTCTTGTGGGGCTCTGCTTCATGCAATCTGTGATGCCGCGCTCAAGTACTGTAGGGACGGACCAACGGCCACTATGCACGCCGACACGCCCTAAGCCCAGGATCCACCGCGGCGCACGTCCTGGATCTGACATTCGAGGTCACCAACCACTAACCACGACATCCGCCGTACTCCGTGCTTTGTGATATACATGATGATTCTACCGAACTTCAACCTAGCCCCGACAACACAGACCACCATAGCAGCAGCTGCTGAATCCGAGCCCCAGGTGGAGAGCGCATTTCACGCAGACTTCCAATGGCAGCGCATCCCAGCTGTCTGGAAACCCCGGCCCTCTAAATCAGCGCGCGCTTTACTAGTACGGAGTAGTCAGTGCTATGCAACCTGGGCAAATCCCGCCGAGCGCTCGGACGACGCCGAGTGAGTACATACATAGTTAATGTCAGGCCTCTCGGATTTCCTGGGCTCTGCCGCCCCCCCTTCTCCAGCGCGTGTCTGCTGAGCATCGCGTGGGGCCGTTAATCCGACGCAACTGTCCCTGTCCCTGCACGCGCTGGCCATGCACGCCGATGGATGGGGATGCTGGACGGCCGAGTCTCTTGCGTCATCTATCGTTGAGCCCCTCCCGCGAACATAGGTAGACCGTGGATGCGTCGCACTAGCATAACGCCTTGCATGCTCATATCGCGCATCACATTTCCTGACTCGATTGAGTATTGCCAGGATTATTATTTTTCACCGTACTGTGAATATTTGATTACTTCACTGTTGTCCTGGTCGTTTAATTGACCTGCAGCCGGGAGGTCGATCACAGCCTTGCCTGATCGACGTGAGGACGGGCTGTGCGTTCACTATGACACTAGTCGTATGTACTACACATGTATATACGTATATTATTGCTATTATTATATTCTTGTTATGCTATTATGATAGTCTATACGCTGCGGTTCGTGCCGCAGGCACGGAGAAATGACTATTTGCGCTTTGAGAATAGTTCAGCCCGCCAGATTGACCTTTTGAGCAAATGCTCGACTTCCCCATCGGCCCCCAAATCCCCCAAATCCTAAAATTCCCACTGGCCTCGTCCGAGCTCCCTCTTTGCGTTCGTCGGGTGTTCCCTTGGGCGGTTGCACCGTAGCGCAGGACTGGTGAAACGAGCGAGTGGAGCCGTGGTTTCATCCTACTGTGCTCGCCTTTCTAGGATGGAGAATTTTACCATAACAACATAGTGCGGGCTGGGTGTGGAGATTATGCACGACATTTGGGTGCAACGATAAGACAAATTGCTCTGCGGGGGGGGTATATTAAGTCTATGATACATGCCGTTGATTCAGATTCGGCCCAATGCAGGAGGCTAAAAACAAAAAAAAAAGGGGAAAGTCAAAAAGAAATAAGAGAGATTACAAGAGATGGTGGGTCGGTATGACGAGGCAACACGACATGCAAGGCCAAAGAGAAGAGAAGAGAAAACAAGAATGTCGGAGAGGCGCCCAAGGGTCAACGCATCATGACGCATAAGCGACCAAGGTCAACGTGCGATCGTAGCCCTATCATCCGGGTTCTCAGCACCAGAACTAGATTCCTGAGATGGGGCGTCGTGCAGCAGGACCGCACACCCGTCCAATGATGGTGGCTGATGGAAGCGAGGAGACACAATTCTCCGCATCGGCGCATCAGCGCATCAGAGCTAGGATCGAGATCGCATGCGGATAGATGGGACCCCGCACCGCCGGGAAGCCGTCTCGTAGACAGCGCGAGAGCTGAAACGCCCGCGGGCCAGGCGAAAGAAGCAAAGAACAAATCAAAGTGGATGAAGAAAGAGCTGGGGAGCCACGTAGCGCCCGCGCCGGGCTCCCGTTGCAGCGATCGAGTCGAGCGGAAGTGTAGGAATGGTAGGAATAAAGAAAAACATGGTCAGGTTCCCCCCGGCTAGGTCCGTGATAAGAAGTGAAACCAGCCAAAATGAGCCATCGGGTGTGTCTCTCCTCTTCTGCACGGGTTGGGTGCTGCATGCATGCGAGTGGCCGCGGGAGAACGAGGGATGAGGCAGAGCCGGGGGGAAGGGTATTAAGAGGTGGTAGTCAAAGGCCGAATCGAGAAGAAAGAACCGTTGGAGCCGAAACCAGGTCGAAGGCGAGGGTCATTCATATGCATGCCGAGGCGAAGCCTCCCAGGTCGTGGGCACAGGCAGGGCTGCGCCAGAGTCATCACGGTCATTGGGATGGGCCCGTTTATTTCGGCAGCGGGGGCAGAGGGCCCTTGGGAGGAGGGCCGGGGCACGGAGGGAATTGCGATGAGCCACCGACGGAAGGCATGTTGTGTAGTGTGGAAGAAAGGCGTAAAAGGTGGGAGCGAGAGAGCCAGTAGGACCCAAGACGATCAAGATCAAGGTCAAAGGTCGGGTTGGGTATCGAGTAGATTCACGGTCACGATGGGGGAGGGAGAGAAAAAGAAAGGCGCGGCAGCGCATTCTTATAGATCTCACAGGACAAGACTCATTTTACCTTAGTGCCTTCCCCATCGAGCATCCCTGCCATGAACAGGAGGCTGAGTCTCCACTTGATCTGACGTAGGAATTGTATAGGGATGAATAATGCAGCCCCAAGTGGAAATCCGCTGGAATAGGATTTTTTTTTTCTAGAAGCTCTCCACCCGAATTCCCGTGTGGCGCAAAGTCGCTGGTGAACCACTAGTGGAGGGATTAGGGGCTTACCGTTACACCAGGTACGGGCTCTGTACCAGCATCGTGCTGTGATGACTCTGGTCATCCTGGCATGGAAATTGAATGGGTATACCAACAATCCGTACTGTCGTTGTGCCTTGGCCGTTTGCCGGGGTTTCACACGGCATCCAGCTCCAGCAAATGATCATAATCATGAAACCACGCGAGCTCACCCCTTCAAAGGGCAATCTCCCGGAGCCCCACCGTGGGCTCCTTGCGGTGAGAAGGCTGACTTGTTTGGGGATAAATGTCCCGTTAGGACGATGCCCTATACAGTCAGGATGGAATATACACGGTAGCCCACGGGAAGTGCCGAGTCGGGTCGGAGTATACGAAGTATATACAGTATCAGGAAGTCCCAGAGCAGGGCCCAAGCTGCTGGGATCAGTGACTCAACAACCACAGTGTCGGAAACGAGGCCATCTGGAGGGGCCAAAAGGGTTCAACCAGAACATTTTTCTCCACGTGTGGGATGGTCGATCGCTGGAATACGACCAGCACAGAAGTACAGTACTAACTAGTTCACTAGCACTGCTGACGACAAAGAAAAGAGAAAGCGGGAAGCAGGAAATTCCCTGCACTCATCGAGTTTAACCCGGGTTGAGACCGATTTGTATTATTGAGCCCGGCTGGCCGGGTGCGCTTCCCAACAGGAGGATAAGGATAAGCTGTTTTGTGGCGCAGGTGGACGCTGATTCGCCTTGCGTAGTTGATGACACGATGTGACACGTCAACCCCCCATCTTCAACGGGGTGTAGGCAGATAACGACACGGAGGACGATCCTATACAAGGGTTCGCAGTGGATCGTTGCCTGCTGTATACATTTGACCTTTCCGTTTGTCTGTACAGACCCGGGGAGTTCGCTGGGCATGAATCATAGACATCATGAACCGAATTTCCCATGTCTCAGGGGCGCGGAAACGGCCGCCTGAATCCAGGGTCAACCGGTTTCACCAGACCCATCGCGGACCATGGTTCCTACCCGTGGCAAATCGAGGGCGATTTCATCCGATGCTAATCCTTATCGATATTCTTATTCGTGATCTTGGAAATGCTGAGCATGACCCTAATCCGGGGTGTTGGGATCACTTGGTGACGGAAGAACTCCAGTAAATCCTGAAACGATACTCTGAGGTGATTCTAATTTGACTTCGGAAAACGCAGCCGAGGGTCATCCGCGCTACCACACATCGGGCCATCCATGCATGGAAGTAACTGTGGCGGATGTCAGGGGGTTGCCCTCTGCAGAGAGTGCATTGCACATCGTCATTTCCATCGGCGGGCGACGATAGATGTCGTAACGGCATCGGCGGGTGTCGCACAACCGAGCAGGGGCAGATAGCGGTGGTCCCATCTGCATGTCGATGCCGTAGCACGTTCGGCCCCTGCCCCGGGCTTGATCGCGTACATCACTGGGTCGGTTGTTTCACGATGGACGATCTGCTGGCACCGGGGGTGGCGGCGGTCATTGCGTGCGTTGATTTGCATCGGCCATCATCATCCTCAATTGCAGGGGCCGATTTAGGAACCACATTCATACTGGATATGCTAGACATCCCTCATCGAGGCCGATATCAAGGCAACTTATCTTTTACGCAAGAAACCAACGCACGCGGGTGTCAGTAATCTCCGAATGTCCCCAAATTGGAGAAATCGACAAACCATGCCGTGGTCCGGTCCACCCCGGTGTCTCTGCACACCATCCTTGTTTTTTTTCTTCTCTTCTTTCTCCCGCTTCTCTCGATTCTGCGGAGTTAAAAAAAAAACGAACCGTCCGCATGACCGCAGCCCTATCCGGCAATTTGGAGCCAGAAAACGCCCGTGCGACCGGGATTTGAAACCTTGTCCAAGGTAATAAATCATCGTATGCATCGTGTATACTATCCACCCCCCCCCCCCCCCCCGACTCAGCTGGGTCACAGCCACGGGTACCTGAGTTCGCGGCTCCAGCGGTTCCCACTCGGGCAAAAAACGGGAAGAAAACAGAAAAAAAGAAAAAGGTACGGGTGGAGCCAATTCGGTGGCAACAGAAGGGAAAAGCGGAAAACGCATGGCAAAACCTGCGCGCTAAGGAGCGCAAACTTCAATAAACGGCTCCAACGCGGTTTAGCTGGGGCCGCACTTCCCCACTGTGGATGGGGTTGACCATCCGCCGTTCCGCACCGTTGGAAAAGGGTGCGGAGCGGGAGGAGTTTGGTCCTCGGAAATTTTCCTTTGCTAGGATTTGCAAGGATCGAGGATCCCCAACAGAGTCTTGGTTCGGGTGTCTGACCGCACGTGGAGGGATGCTGGGTGGGCCATGGTATCGTGTTGGCGAGTGGAAGGAGGACTTGCGATGACGCCTGCGAGAGAGCGGGAAAGAGCGGAAAGCCGAGCTCGCCGACCGAGCACCAGATGTACATTTTCTCGTAGCTGTGTTGGGTGGAACTCAAACACACGCTTCAGAGGATGCTTTGAATGGGCAAGTTGTCACAATGTCGCAGAAGATCGGCAGAAAGCGGCTCATACCCATGTCGCCTCGGTCTTCAAGATTGGAAAACCATCCACCGCAACTAAGACACCAGGATGAAAACCGGCTTCAGCATGAATGTCTCATGACGGACATGCATGTGCCGATGGCAAATGGGTCACAGAGGCAACATGGTATACCTCGCGGCAATTTGAATTCCAACGGTTCTGGAAAGCTAGTGGGTGCTTAATGGTCATGCAGAAAAAATGGCCGCCATCTACGTAAGGGTAGGCATCATGGATCAACTGGGACGTTGCTCCACCCCCCGATAAGCTGACTGCATCCCCAATGCGCACTGCAGCAGCCCGTTCATCGATGGCCAGGGGCACTGGGGCTGCCGTCGTACTCGTGAGCATAGACCGGCATCACCACAAGTACGCCCTCGCGTATCAGGGTGGTGATTTGCACGGACGGTGAAGGTGCCTGGACCGGACCTGGGATATGCAACTCTGCAATTTTGGCAGGTGTCACAGGAGGGGCCTGCGACCGATCACGCCACCGCGGGCATTCCCCCATGCAATAATCATGCGGAGGAAGCTTAGCCCTGAAGAAGGGTCTCAGCCCGACCGCTAAGCCGAAAGTGTCCCCTTGGTCTCCTCAATCCTCGTCAATGCTTGTCTGGGCCTGAGTAGAAATCCATTCCTCCATCAAAGGTTGTTTAGGCTCAGCCGTCACCACACTGGCCCTGGCTCGATCGCCTTTGCGGGTGACGAGCAAACACAACACCCAGCCGCAAATGTTGAAGCTTTCATAGTGGGTGCTGAACCCAAGTTTCTTCTCATCGCCTGTCTCATCATTCACCTCGAGCTGGCTTGCCTGGCCTCTCTTTCTTCGTCGATTGGCTGGCCGGTTGCCTTCCTCGGGATCCATAGCATCCTCACCGGCCCGAGGGATATTGCGCAGGTCAAGCTCAGGGTCGCTATCACTTTCGATGATGATCTCAGTGTCGTCAATGGGAACAGGATCGCCCGATGATGTACCCAGGTCTTCTTCTGAATTGACTGCATCCGCTGCGTTATTCCGGCTTGCTGGCTGTTGAAAGGTCTTGTGTCTCGTGAGGAGCGAATGTCGGGTGCGGGACTCGCGAAGGAAGATAGCCACCTCGAATTCATCTAGAGAAACAACATGATGATTTAGCCGCCGGATTCGAGTCTGCACGCTTGTCGAGAGGTCACAGCCGCACCTTCTGCAATGACATCCTTCACTGGCTTGCTCCTCTTCCGTGACCAGAGTCGCTCGTTCTCCTCCCGCAATTTGGGCAGGACCAAGGGCCGAATCGCGCCGAAGACGCGCGGGAGGACAGGATCACGGGAATCCAGAAGCCATCGGGTGTCGGACGGATTGTCCAAATAGATGCGGCACTCGAGAACAGAGTATTTGCTGATCCGTAGATAGCGTCGGATGGGTGCCATGGTGGGTGTATAGAGAGAACGGGAGCTGCGGCGGGGCAGCTTGAAGGTGAGTTCGTCCGTGCCAAGCCCCGCCGATCATCTGATTGGTGATTCGATTCCCAGGCACAAAAGCCATCAACCACACCTGGGGGGAGATCTCACCCTTGACATTCTCCTTCCCTGGCTGCGACACGAACTTGCGCTGACGGTATTGATCATGACTAGTTCCCATCTAGTACTTCCAGCGTGCCCAAGTGAACACATATCAGACACACGTGACCCATGGCCAACCACCGCTACCGGAAACAGACTGGCCGTCCCCAAGGTCCTCACCCGCTGCTCCGCTTGGGTACCGGGTACTTGGTCATGGCACGAAACCACACGGCAAACCTAAGTACTGAGTACTTTGCTCCCACTCACTTCTTGACGTCTTCGAGCCAACAAGGTCCCCATGGATCCCACTCTGCCCCCGCTGGGCATTCGAACTCTGAATCCCGCAGATTTTGATCTCGATCAATTCCTATCTTTCTCTTCAACGCGGTCTTGTGCGTGGCCGAGATCGATCTATCTCACTCCTTTTCTTCCACCGACGACAGTCAGTCTGGCCCTTGCTCCCAAGATACTCACCAGCGGTCCCACACCAGACACATCCGCAATCTCTGGCGAAGATTGCTCAGGAATTAATCTGGCTGTCATTCACCGCATAGTAGGTGTGCATCACCAAGAGATTCAGAAGTTCTCTTTTCGTGCTTGCATGCGTTGAATTGTCTGCACTGTCTGCTTTAGGCATCGATCTCGACAGGCCAACCCGCTTTTCACCTGCGCTAATCATTGGACCGTCTCGCCTATACTCGAGGACCTTGGGGGTTACGGCCAGTGGAGGAGAGGCATCCACCCACAGTCAGCGACCGATTCGCTAGTGGAAATCCCTCTACGTCAATCAACCTGTCCGGTTGTCGCCTTGTCCTCTTTTTCTCCCAAGGTGCTCGTTCATTGTTCAATCTGATTTGGTCTGGCTCAGCGGACCGGGCCTATCTTATTGATCCTTCTGAGATCTACTGTTCGGTCTTGCAACGTATCTCGGTTCCATTTCCCTGGTGCCATCTGACACGCGAAAGAGAACGTTGATCCCTCGATCATTATGGAGACGGAACCTTTCAACCCCCTCCTCAAGCGCGAGGATGCCTGCGCCTCGGGCAATGAATTTGATGGCCGCATGGGCCTGCGCATCTCAGCTATCTTTGTCATCATGGTGGGATCCATGTTCGGCGCTCTCTTCCCCGTCTTTGCGCGGCGATTCAGCAGCCACAGTGGATTTCCCAAGTGGGCGTTCTTCGTTGCCAAGTACTTCGGGTCCGGCGTCATCGTTGCGACGGCTTTCATTCACCTGCTGGCCCCTGCCGAGGAAGCCCTGACCAACAGCTGCTTGACCGGTGTGATCACCGAATATAGCTGGGTCGAGGGTATTATTCTCATGACGATCGTTGTTTTGTTCTTCGTCGAACTGATGGTGATGCGATTTTCGCGGTTTGGCTCGGGCCACGACCATGATGAAGAGGGCGACACCCACTCTCATGTCGACACCACCATCCCAATTGCCGAGGAAGTGGGCTCCAATAAGAACTACATGCCCGGCGAAGACCACCTGGGTCACTCCCGTGAACACCACGACACGGACGAGTCGGAGAAAGAACCAGATTCAATTGAAGACTACGCAGCTCAATTGACGTCACTTTTCATCTTGGAGTTCGGCATCGTCTTCCACTCGGTCTTCATTGGCCTCACACTCGCTGTGTCCGGCTCCGAGTTCACCACACTTTACATTGTCCTGGTCTTCCATCAGACCTTTGAAGGTCTGGGTCTAGGCTCGCGACTCGCAATGCTTCCCTGGCCTCGATCCAAGCGCTATACGCCATACTACCTGGGTATAGCCTTTGGTATCTCAACCCCAATTGCCATCGCCATCGGACTCGGTGTGCGCCAGAGTTACCCGCCGACCGGCCGTACCACGCTCATTGTCAACGGTGTCTTTGACTCGATCTCTGCCGGTATCCTCATCTACACGGCCCTTGTGGAGCTGATGGCGCACGAGTTCATGTTCAGCAGTTCGATGCGCAAGGCGCCGATTCGTGATGTGCTGCTGGCCTTCCTCTTGCTCTGCATGGGTGCTGCGCTGATGGCCCTGTTGGGTAAATGGGCGTAGACCGGTCCCGACACTGTCCATTTCTTGTTCATTGATTTCATCACCCGCTATCTAAACGGGGAGGTTTACTTGAAGAGTATATGTGATGAGTGGCCATGTGACGTTGCATTGATACCCGCGGCGACCGGCGTTGGTTGTTCGTTTTCATCTGGGATCTCGGAGTTTGGAGTGTAATTGAATCAGTTCAAGGAATTCACAGAGTTGATTCAAAGTACGTGGACGTACTGACCGAGTACGCTCACGATCCACTTCTGTAAGCGTGAAATCCCGGATGTGGATGATTTGTTTTAGCACACACGCTACCTAAGCTTTTTATGAGATTTACACGATGAAAATATATGGGAATTGACTGGTCCAACTAGACCGGCTATCAGCTAGCTTACTAGGTGCCCATATTTCGACAGAAGTACGCTCGCTTTCTCCACCCCCACAAGCGCCAATCACTTCCTTTTACGCTCCCTCGTGGTTGACATATGAATGCTGGATTGTCCGCATCAAGTTATATCGCCATGGTATTGTAACCGTATTGGGCTCAAAGCAGGCAGCTCTTATCATGGAGAAATTAAACCCCCTTTCTATAGGGCTAGTCTTGCGGCGAGTGTGTCTGGTGGCAGGCAGCAGAATCATGTTGCACACACTCCTGGTGACTTCTCTCCTCTTCACCTCTCCTGCCTTTGCCCTCTAGTCAGCCTCGTGAACACTCTCTCATCACGACCACGGCGACTATTGATTTTGCAGATATGGCCGAACGACCCAATGCGTCCAAGGCTGGGGCCAAAGACAGCATTGGCTTGGTCGACGCCGATCCCTCACGCGAGGTCTCCAAGAAGCGCCAGAGCTTGTCGGACCTATTTACCATCGTGAGTGCACAGTTTCTCCAGTCCGATCTAAGCTTCTAGTTCTCTCTTGCTCAGTTGGGTGGCCTCGCTAACGAGCACCAATCTATTTGCAGTGGGCAAGTGGCTTTGCCTTGATCAGCGATGGATACCAGAACAACCTGATGTGAGTGTAAGCCATTATGGAAATCAACGAAAGCACTGCCTGACTCCTGGAAACACAGGACTATGACCAATGTGCTTCTCAAAGCCGAATACCCCAAGGACTATACGTCCACAGTCAGTACGCGCGTGTCCAACGCGCTGCTTATCGGCGAGGTAATTGGCCAGGTTGTCGTCGGGTAAGACCCATTTGCTCTTCTTAGGAGACGTTTTCTAGAGACTGACGATACGGATAGCCTGACCTGTGACTATTTTGGTCGTAAGACTGCCATTGTCTTCACGACCCTGATGATCGTCATTGGAGGCATCCTCGCTACTGCGGCGCATGGCGTAACCATCAACGGTATGTTCTGGATGATGACGGTAGCGCGTGGAATTGTTGGCTTCGGTAAGCTTCTTCCCAACGCCAGGACACGCCCATGTCAGATTTCTGTCGCAACACTCACCCTCATTTCCAGGAACCGGCGGCGAGTACCCTGCATCGTCGACTGCTGCTTCCGAGTCCGCCAATGACTTGACCCCCAAGCATCGTGGCCCGGCATTCATTATGGTCACTAACTTTCCCTTGTCCTTCGGCGGGCCGTTCGCGGTGTCGGTTTTTCTAATTGTACTCATGGCCTGTGGCCAATCTCACTACAGTACCGTGTGGCGGGTCTGCTTTGGCATCGGATGTATCTGGCCACTGTCCGTGTTCTACTTCCGTATTCGCATGCTCAACTCAACGCTCTACCGCCGTGGAGCAATCAAGCGACACGTTCCCTACGGACTTGTCATCCGGTACTACTGGAAGACGCTCATCGGAACCTGTGGTGCCTGGTTTCTCTATGGTAAGTCTGGCATCCCCTCCCTATTTTGCGGCTACTTACCACTCATCTGCGAGTAGACTTCGTCACATTCCCGAACGGGGTCTTCTCAGGCACGATCATCTCATCGGTCGTCGGCAAGGGGTCAGTCCTCAAAACTGGTGAATGGCAGCTCCTGCTGGGAGCCCTCGCTCTGCCTGGTGTCTTCCTCGGCGCCATACTTTGTGACCGTGTCGGAAGAAAAAACGTCATGATGATCGGCTTTAGCGGATACCTAATCTTTGGCCTGATCATCGGCTGCGCCTACGACAAGATCACCAAGATTGTCCCGCTCTTCGTCGTCTTCTACGGATTAATGCAGAGTTCCGGCAACTTCGGCCCGGGCAACATGCTCGGCCTACTGTCGTCGGAGTCCTATGCCACCGGGGTGCGTGGGACTTGCTATGGCCTGTCAGCCGCAATTGGCAAGGCCGGCGCCGCGGTCGGAACTCAAGCGTTCACACCGATCGAGAACCACCTCGGCAAGAAGTGGACATTCATCATTGCGGCTATCTGCGGTGTTGTTGGCATCCTGGTGACATTCTTCTTTGTCCCCAATATCTCAGGCGAGGATCTGCGGCGCCGCGATGAGCAGTTCCGGGCGTATCTTGTTGCTCATGGTTGGGATGGTGCCATGGGCGAGGATGATCTGCAGGCTATCGCTGATCAAGGCATTCCGCCGGCCATGGGGCAACGATACTGAGACGACGACGAAACAAGGTTGATTTAGGGCTTTGGGGAGGTAGTTTTCCTTTTTCTGGATTTTTACAATCGTGGAACACAGCTTAATTTTGAATTTGGCGTGAACGCACCAATCCAAGAAGCATCATAATATCGTGCAACCGTGTCAACGTAGAAAACTCGCTGCGCAGCTCTTCCATAGTCGTCCAACTCTCAAGTTACTCAAGTTCTCCGGACCCACCACCTCGCCGCCTCCGCACGGCAGCCCACGTTGCAGTCCTCTCCCCCAATCTACTGACCTGATCCTCCTGCTCAACCTCTCTGTCTCTCCGCCATCCACGTCCAATTCCTCTATCGCCAATTGCACCTCTAGCAAACCACAATGCGTCTCCTCTCCACCCTCCTCCTCTCCCTCAGCTCCCTTGCCCTCGCCGCGGAGCTGGGCATCGAGACAACTCACAAGGTCGAGTGCTCGCGCAAGACCCAGAACGGCGACACCGTCTCCATGCACTACCGCGGCACTCTCCAAGACTCCGGCAACGAGTTTGATGCAAGCTACAAGCGCAATATGCCGCTGACCTTCAAGCTGGGCACCGGACGGGTGATTAAGGGGTGAGTCCGGACTCCAATTCCTTCTTTGCACTGCAGCCGTACGCTGCGCTTCATTCGAGATCCTCTCAATAGCTGGAGGCGATTTCATGGCCAAGCCCATTCTTTTCCTCGTCGCCAGCTGCAAAGGCCTCGAATCACTGAAGCAATTGCCCACCCCACAACACATCGCTAACTCCGTTCTCCGTACAGATGGGACCAGGGCCTGCTCGACATGTGCATTGGCGAGAAGCGCACACTGACCATCCCGCCCGAGTTTGGCTACGGCGACCGCGGCGTCGGCCCCATTCCCGGCGGCGCGACGCTGGTTTTCGAGACCGAGTTGGTCGGCATTGAGGGCGTGGACAAGGATGAGCTGTAAAATTGGGCACGATGGATTGCGTTGTTGGAATTCAGAATACATTCGTCGACGGTCTCCGTCCAGGGGAGATGTCTGCTATGCTTAAATGGATATATATACCCGGAAATGAGCTCCATCCTAGTCTTGGAATATACATATTCTGCGGCATAAGACGGCCGCCCCGTTCCTGGCATTCTGTTGGTAAATGTTAGACGAGGGAACTCTCTGACGACTTCTTACTGGGGTCTTACCTAGCACCCTTCCAGCTGGAGATAGACTATCACTCCTGTAGTCCAATTCGACTTGATGCATGAGTCCACATTGTATGCAACGAGCAGATCATCGACGCAGAGACTCAAGGAACCGGGTCCCCACTAGAGCCCACGGTACAGGATTTCCATCAAATATCCACGAATGAACGCCAGCGTTCGACCACGGGTTGCAGCGACTGCGTAAGCTTTCAATATCCTGGAGATCAAGGTGACTACCCCAGGGGGGTATGTTTTCACTTGCTGCCCAGCAACTGGGATATATGGGTTCATCCATCGAGTACTAATTTGGTCAACATCAATGGGACAGAAAAGGCTCAAGCCTGTAAAGTTAAGATCCTTCGATGTGAGGCTTGGGACATTGGCCTGTGCACTTCTGGATGATGATGAGGCTGCGTTCAAAGGATTGGGCTTATGTGCCTCTGCCGTTTGAGGAGATTGCCTTGTTGGAAAAGGGTCGAGTAGTGACAAGTTCAGTTCTCCACGGTGCCCCCGCCGAGGCTTTGAAGCAAAGTATCTGGAATAGACACTGGGCTTCGTGGATTTTCATTACTGTTGGTAGGGCTACTCCTTGGTAGCATTTCTTCTCCCGATCGAAATGGTGAAGAGGGCTTCTGCCGAAGCTTGTGCGCTTGCTTGGTGCTTCCGAACATCCTCAGTGGGCATGATAACTTTGCTGGTGAAAGGAGTGGCGGAGCTTGGAGCTAGTTGGTAGTTTAAATGTGAGAATGAGCGGGCAGCATGGCAGTCTAGACCACTCGCGACAGGGAAGTCTGATTGCTTATAACTCGAGAGTTGCATTCATGGATCTGGCGGCCCTCGGAGCTGATGCCGGAGTTGATTTTCTCAACTCCGCTGCCTTCTCCGGCCGAAGCATCGCTCTGTGCATTCTAAGCCAGTTCATGGGATACTTATGCAAATACATTTCATTATCTCGAGTGCACAGTGCTAGGGGATTTGGGTGATCTAGATCTATTGTACAAAGAGCCATGAAAGGGTATATCGAGAAAATATACAGACCACCGCAAATGCAAAAAGGGTTAGTGGATATCATGACAATAACGAGAAAAACAGAGGTTGTATGAACATAAAAGTGATAGGGAAGAGTTCCGCCTTGTTCGAGGCAGTGCTGCATCTGTACTCTGTACAAGCCAGGTTTGCTTTCGTTTAGCCAAAACCACTCGTTGACCCGGCTAATGAAGGTTGTCTGCATGGAGTGCGTTGCAGTGCTTCCCGGTCCAACCCGGTTCAATGCGCTGGTATGTGGCGTGTTGGGCTGTCCGCTTGAACCGCGGCTAGGTTGTCCAGAATGCATGGCGTTCTCGCCCTCGGTCTCCATCCAAATCAGCGATTAGAGGCCGAGTCTGATATAATCCAAGCCCATCCAGCCAAGTTGCCAGCAGCAGGAGGCCTGCCAGATTAATGCTGGGAGCCCATTAGTCCATCGCATCGAGGCCATTCTCAGTCTGAACATCGTTCTCGGAGACCAAGATCCCGACCAAGCACTCGCTCAATATACCGTCCCAATTGACCCATGGATGGATCTCCTGGAACAGCCGTGCCGAGTCTTTACCAGCACCGCGCAAAAGCTCCCCCTTCCCACCTGGATGGTATGGGAGGTAGGGGCTGATATTGTACACTTTACCCTGGTACGAGGTCCAGGCATCGCGGCCCTTGCGTCCGTTCTGCGATTTCAGCAGGGACGGCGTGACTCGCAGCAGGCCCGGGGGCATACCTGCACCGCGGAGTTGATTGTTGGGGTTCGCTGCCAGTGCAGCCCAGTCCAGGGGCGAATAGCCTGGTTCAAGAATGACTTTCTTCGACGCTGCAGGCGACTTTTTGAGGGTCAAGGGAACCGGGGCTAATGTGCTGTTGCTAAGGCCGCTGGGTGGAGCGCGGAGCCTGGACGCTAAGGATGGAGGTGGCTGAAGGCCGCTGGCATTGGGCCGCGGTGGTTGAAGCTGCGCCGTAGGCTGTGTGGTAGGTCGAGACCGTGGGACTGGAGGTGGAGGCATCATAGCAGATGTATTTACGCTGGTTGCGGAGCGCGTGGGCGGTTGTTGCTGCGCTTGTGACGACAAGGAAGGCGCAAGAGATGGCGGCTGCAATGTGGTATCCACGGCTCCATCACTGCGACCTGCCAGCGCTGATGGTCGCTCGGATCCATTCATACTCTGACCTGCGAGGGATGATCCCATCACCGCACCTGCAGTATTGTTGCCACCAGAGTCTCCGTCCAGATTCAACACCGGCACCGCAAGAACGGGTGGGGGCGCACTCGATGCCGACGCCTTTGGTGTCGTCGCGATGTCTTCGGCTTCGATCAACGGGGAGGTCGAGGGGCCACCGTCATGGCTCGCGGGGAAAGGTTCGGCGGGAGGAGTGGGCGGCGCGTCGGAGTCAGAGTCCGGCGGGGTGGAAGATGATGGAGGATCCAAGTTCCAACCAACGGGAGGATAGCGACAGTAGAGAAAAACCGCGGTCGCGATGAATATGCCCAAGCCTACCCAACCCATGCCGCAGATGGGACTGGAGAAGAGAAGAAGAGAATTGCTGATCAGCGGGATTCGCTCAGCCCGGCCTGGCCCGTGCGCTGCATTCGAGATCGACAAGATCCTAAGATGGTATAGTCTAGGATTAGAATTGTATAGAGCAGGTTCTTCACGGAGCTCGCCAAGCCAATCTGGTTCTTTTCATTCTGATCTCTGCTGGGAGAAAAAGAGACATGTTTCTCTGCGAGGGGAAAAGTTTAGTTATTCACATCGATGGATCTGTTCGAACAGGAGGAATTTCACCAGGCCCCAGCAATGTCTGGTAATAATCCAAGATGAGATTTTCAAAAACATAGGACTCGGCCAATTGTAAATAGAATGTCGTATATCAGGTAGCTATACCATTCAAGTACGCCATACATGATGTCAGTCCGCCATCACTGTCAGAGGCGACAACCTGGGGATTCATTGCGAGGGTCAGAAGATCACCTTGTCCAATCCTTCAAGATGGTCATCGCCCACCGAGCCTTGAGAGATCAAATGTTCCAGAGCACTTTCATGTCTACGTCTGATACTATCGTGCTCTTCGATGCGGGAGCTGGTCAGGTATAGCTTGTCCCCTCGAACGTGTAAACGGCCATCACTAACGATGAGGATGATGGAAAACAGGCACAAGGAGGCCGAGATTTCCAAGAGGACCGCTACACACTCATCCGGCCGGAAGAGTTTCCTACACAAACAGACGATAAGTTTGCCTTTTTCGCCGTCTACGACGGGCAGTAAGAAGGCCCGGGGCCCAAGACGATCCCTCATCCAGCAGGTCTAATCTGTGGCACGCAGTGGTACGGACCTGGTGTCAGACCATGCCAGCAAGAAGCTGCACCTCCTGTTCGCCGGGCGACCCGAGTTCCAAAAGGGCGACTCTGCGGCAGCCATCAATGCTGCCCTGGCGGAAGAGGATCACCTGTTGCTGGAGAGCTTCAAGCGTGACAGCGAGGAACCCGCGCTATCCGGATCGACGGCGGCGGTGTGCATTCTCAACCTCACGCAGGGCGAGCTGGTGGTCTCCAACCTGGGCGACTCGCATGCCATTCTCGCGGAGCGAGATCCCAAAACGGAGCATCCCTATCACATTGTACGCCATGACCCTGTGGAGGTATCGTGTGGGGTGGGGGAGAGAAGTCGGGGGAGTGGCGAAGAAAGGAAGGTGAAGAAGT
Organism: Penicillium hispanicum; assembly: GCF_028827665.1. Classification (NCBI taxonomy): domain Eukaryota; kingdom Fungi; phylum Ascomycota; class Eurotiomycetes; order Eurotiales; family Aspergillaceae; genus Penicillium; species Penicillium hispanicum. Next base: position 2,376,428 of record NW_026623199.1, on the reverse strand, counting down.
AGTAACAATCCACTAGCGACGACTCACGCAGGCACACAAGCCCGAGGAGCCCGACGAACGAGCACGCATCGAGCAGGCCGGGGGCCAGGTCCAGATGCGCAGTGGCATCCCTCGGTTAGGTAAGTCCGGTCTTTTGCCCCGGAGGGTCCAAGGTTCAACCTTTGGAAGGATCGCTAAGGTGGCATCCGGCTCGGTCTGACTGGGCCGGAGGAACAGGATCCCTGAACATGTCGCGCGCCCTAGGCGACCTGCAGTACAAGAACCCGGTGAATGCCGTGCAGGACGATCTCTCGATGCAGCGGAGACGACGAGCCTCGTCCTCCTCGTCCTCGGCCCCGACGGTGGGAGACTTTGTGTCCAGCAAGCCGTTCACCTCGCGGCGGAGCCTCCAGGCCGACCGACGATATCTGCTGGTGATCGTGTCGGACGGCGTGAGCGACCGAACGGACGACGCGGCCCTGATCCAGTACGTGATGAAGCTGTCGATGCGGGGGATGCGGGCCAGCGCGATTGCGCAGGAAGTCGCCACCAGCAGCGCCAGCCATCCTCGGAGCGACAATGCCTCGTGTATCGTGGTGATGCTGGATGGCCAGCAATCGTAGGAAGCGAGGGTGAGGGAGCCATGTTCTAGGTCGCGATAGGAAGTTGCAGATCCTCCGGCTCGTCCGGGATTTGCCAGGACTTGCCAGGACTTGACGGACGCCGGTCGTGAAGCGAGATGCTAGATGCGAGAGCCGTAGTAATGGCCACGGTTGTATTTGACTACCGTGGCAGTCCGTATATAGGCCGACGACGGAGTACTCCGTTCAGCATCGCGTGGAAATCGCGGGTCCACAATTTGTGTTATGCATGTCGATTCCTCTAAAATCCAACGAGCATCCGTCTCTCCTTTCCCGATCAAGAAGGTGGATGAGGACCAAGTGATCATGCGATAGACGATGGGTCGTTCATGATTGGGCTTGAATCATTATTCGTGAAGGAAGGTCGATGGCTGCGAGTCAAGAATCGCACCGCCAAGCGAACAGTGCAACGGCGAGCCTGCCCAGAAGAGAAGGATGGCTTTCGGGGTGGCGCGGCCCTCGTCGTTTTCGTATTCCCCAAATGCCACCGTTCATCGCATTCCCTCTCCATGAGATCCTGTGGCTGTCGGGATTGTCGGGGACATGCTTCTCTGAACTGCAAGTCGCGCCCGTGATTTGTGTGTCTTTCCCCCCCCCTCTTTTCTCTCAGATCCATATCGGCCACCCCCGCCGGGCACGGCGAACTCCACGACGACACGACGAATCGAGCAGGCGGATAAGAATGTCGCTTCTTGCCGTCGGAGTGGATCGTCATCGGCCAACCAGCACTTGCAAAGCGTCTGTGCTTCGATCCCTCGAAGTGGGAAATCCCCAGAGGCTCCAAAGGGGCCTCGATGGCCCAATCCGCTGGAAATCTGTCACGCCGCTTTAGGAAGGCGGATTGCATCTTCTGCACCCACTCTCGCGCTCTCTCATTTTCTCACAGGCTCGCTCTTGCTGACGCGGTGGAGTTCCTCGAGGAACAAGCATGAGCAAGATGCACTAACCACCTTCCATAACGGTCAATCGTGAAGAGGATCAGAGGATCTCAGCCCTTGTGCCTGGATGGTGCTTCTATCAACGGACCATCGACCCTCTCCGACAACCGATTCTCTTCACTCCCTCTCTCCGTTCCCCCCTTCTCTCTCTTATATACTTCCGGCTTTTCCTCGCTCTCCATTTTTCTTCTCTCGCCTATTGACCTCGATCTACTGATATTGCCACGGCTGGTCCCTGGTCCTTGTGTTTTCAAATGATTTCCACAGAGACCCGACCTCAATCTACACCTGGCACCATGACTGCCCCATCATGGAAGTCCTTCCATGTGGGAAGAGAGTGTGGCCATGTTAAATGGTCTCGGAAAATTGAACCTAAGTTGACCGTGACGTCCGGCCAGACTGTCACTTTTGATGCCATCGACAGCAGCAACGGCCAACTTACCACGGCTTCCGACGCATCAGCCATCACGACCCTGGATCTCGGCCTCGCGAATCCTGTCTTCGGTCCGATCTGCGTGCAGAGTGCCCAACCGGGCGACGTTCTCAAGGTCGAAGTCCAGGATCTCCAGGTGGCTGACTGGGGCTGGTCTGCCATCATCCCCGGCTTCGGTCTGCTGGCAGACGAGTTTCCCGAGCCCGAGATCAAGATCTGGTCGCTCGATCGGGAGAAGGGTTATGCACAGTTCAAGGATATGCGTATCCCCCTCCGTCCCTTCCTTGGATGCATGGGGCTGGCTCCCGGCCACGACGCGGAGCTGTCCACCGTCCCACCTACTCACGCCGGGGGAAACATGGACTGTCGTGAACTCAGTGTCGGCTCGGTCGTCTACCTCCCCGTCCAGACCCCGGGAGCCCTGTTCAGCTGCGGTGACGGGCACGCCGCCCAGGGCCACGGTGAAGTCTGTGGCACCGCCATCGAAACTCCTATCCGAGCCACGCTTCGCTTTGAGCTCCTCAAAAACCAACCCTGGATGACTGCTCCTCAATTTCAGACACCACCCTGGTCTCAAATTCCCAACCCGCTTCCTGATCTGGGAACCTACGGTGCCCTTGCTGTCGCTCCCGATCTGTTTGAGGCCGCGAAGGGCGCCACCCGCAACCTGATTCAGTGGTTAGTCTCGACCAAGGGGCTCACCCGCAGCGAGGCCTATATTTTGGCTAGTGTCGCAGGTGACTTGCAGATCGCAGAGATTGTCAACGTGCCCAATTACGAAGTGGCAATGAGTATTCCCTTGGGGATTTTCAGCTGAATCGGATGCATCTGAAGATTCAAGATTCCAGAAAGCAGGGATTTCGTACGGAGAATCGGTGGTGTGATACCCCCAGGTGTTGAATGATGTTATTATGATCCATTTGTAAATATCGTCGCGCGACTTGAGCCTTTTCCTTTGTGGTACCATAATTCTGGCTGCATGGGCTCCTGGTGGCCTTTAATATAGTTCAAGAAGAGCGGCTTCTTAAGATCCAAATCATGGAGCAATTTTTTCCCTCCACTCCACTCAATAAGTACTCCGTGTTGGCCTTTGGTACAGCCTAGACTGCACATGTAGCTAGAATGGCAGATTTCTTCTAGTATCGCTAAACACATCTGCCATTGTCAGAGTCCGCATCTTCTCGTGTACATGTCACATGACACCGCGCCTCAGCGCGTCTCGCTCTTGGCGAGCAATCGCATCCCCTCGCGGGATCCAAGGACTCTCGAAATGTCATGGATCCCATTCTCGATGGCCTCAATCCTGCCCAGCGTGAGGCCGTCACCTCCGCCGCGCCCATCTTGCAAGTGCTTGCCCCTCCGGGCTCCGGCAAGACCAAGACCTTGACGGCTCGCGTCGCGTATCTCCTTGCCCACCATGGATACTTACCCCAGGATGTCATCTGCTGCACATTCACCATCAAAGCGAGCCGAGAAATGCGGGAGCGTCTCTCCAAGCTCATCGGTGAACGACTGGAGTCGCGTCTCATCCTCGGCACTTTTCATTCGATTTGCCGTCGGTACCTCGTCAAGTATGGGTATCTGATCGGACTACAGAAGGGATTCGGGATTGCGGATTCAGACGACAGCCGGGCAATCCTCCGTGTACGTTCAATATCCAATTCACATCGCATGGTGGTCTTCTCTCATACTGAACACAGCGAATCGTCAAACGACTGAACTCCAGCATCGAAGTGAAGGCCGCCCAAGGGCGCATCTCCCGCCACAAAGCGCATGGCATGTCTCCAGATGCCTTAGCTGAGCGAGTGAAAGCGGAAGAGCTGGAGCTGGTGGATATCTACCGCCAGTATGAATTGGCCCTGGCTGCCTCCAATCTCTTGGATTACGACGATCTGCTCCTCCGCTGCGGGGACCTGCTTCGAGAACACCCGGGCTGTGTCTCCAACGTGCAGGCCGTCCTGGTCGATGAGTTTCAAGACACCAATGTGATCCAGTACGAACTGATGAATCTCTTTGCTTCCAAAAACCGACGTATCACGATCGTCGGCGACCCGGACCAAAGCATCTACGGGTTTCGGTCGGCGGAGATCCAAAATCTGAAGCGGATGCAACGGCGCTACTCGAACACAGCGGTCGTTCTTCTAGAATCCAATTACCGTTCATCGGCGTCGATTCTGAGCTCCGCTCAAGAGGTGATTGAGCAAGATACCTCGCGACCTGCGAAGAAACTGCAGCCGACCCATTCTCATGGCACGATGCCCGTGCTGAGGAAACTCCCCACCGCCAACGCGGAGGCGCTCTGGATGGTGCTCGAGATCAAACGATGTGTGACAATGACGGGCGGTTGCTTGCGGATGTCCGATTTCGCGGTCTTGCTGCGATCCGCGTCGTTGTCGACGCGCATTGAGACAGCATTTGGGCGAGCGGGCATACCGTACAAAATGGTTGGAGGTCGCAAATTCTTTGACCGGACCGAAGTCAAAACCCTCTTAAATTATCTCAGAGTCGTGAGCCACACCGAACACACAGATGCCCTGCTGGGGATTATCAACGTTCCGCCGCGGAGGATCGGCGATGAGACTATCAAGCAGTTGACCGGCGGTGCAGAGAAAGCCAAAGTGCCCCTATGGACTTTTATCAAGGACGTTATCCAAGGTCGCCGGTCGACAGAGAAGAAGCTGCAAAGAGCGGCAGAGCAAGGTCTCTGTTCGCTGATGAGGTTGATCGAGGCCTCTAAGCAGAAGTTGCAGGACTGTCATGACGCTTCTGCCCCCGGAGCTCTCCTTGAGTACATCACAGAAAACCTTTCTTTTCAGGAGTATCTCATCAGAACCTACCCTCTGGACGAGGACGGTCGCTGGGCGAATGTCAAGGAATTAATGGGCCAGGCAAACGAAGCTGCAATCGCCAGCGAGAACGCAAATCAGGAAGAAGACCTGCCCGAGATTGAGGGCATTGAGCAACAGCAAGCGCACGCCGGAGAGGAAGCACTATCTCGCTTTCTAGCTAATGTCGCCCTTGCCACCGATGCAACGACTCAGGATGAAGGAGAGCAAGCAACGGAGAAAGTCACCATTTCTACGATCCACGCTGCCAAGGGCTTGGAGTGGCCTGTCGTTTTCATTCCGGCCGTATACAACGGGAGTATTCCTCACTCACGGGCAGAAGTCATTGACGAAGAGAGACGGCTGCTGTATGTTGCGATGACTCGAGCGCAAGCCCTGCTATATCTCAGCTTGCCGCTACGGCAGCCCCGGCTAGGGGAAGGGGAAGATTCGTCCACCAGTCTAACGCCCTTCTTGCCCCCAAAGTTGATCAAGACTCGTTTTCGTCCTACAGGGCCGCAATTACTCGAAAAAGTGGTGTATTCCATTGCAGATATCCTGCGACGGCCACGTCCGTCACCTGAAGACATGTACAAGTCACTGAGTTCGCTTCCATCAACATTGGATGATCAGTGGACGGCGGAGGGTGAAGAGAATAAACGCGATGCTGAGTCTGAATGGAACAATCCGCTGGCCTCGAACAATCAGCCGGAAGGGCCTTACCCTAAACGCCGTCGCCCTGACTCCAGCCAGCCCACGTCTACTACCTATATCTCTGCGGGTGCATACAACACGACCATCTCGACCAACTTCACCGTCTCTACGACTCTCTCCTCCGGTTTCTTGTCTGCTCGAGACTACGTCGCGGCAAACTCGGCTGCAACTCAAGAAACAGACATCGGGTCTACGCCCAACGCCACTGCAGGACCCGCCCCAGCAAACAAGCCCAAGGCTGCAGTGCCAAAAGACGGGCTCACCCAGGCCAGCATTGCCAACTTCTTCGGGGGGCCAGGATCGCAGAAGAAAGTGCCCCCGTCGACTGATCATACGTTCACTCAACCAGCCCCGAGAACCCAGCCGCCTCCGCGGCCAGCGCCAAGTGTCGTCCCGCCGTCCCTCTCCTCGCACCGTCCTCAGCGGCGGCCACTTCACCCAACGCGGCCGGCATTAGAACCCACGGCGAACAGCAACTACACGTGGCTGGCGGCTCCGGCACAGCCTGCCGTAAAGCCGGCCCGGAGGCTGACGCAGCAACAACCAGATGGAAACAGCGCAGCGGACGCAGGGACTGGGGCGGATGAGGTGAAACAGCAGAGCTCCACCCGCGGCATCCAGTCCGTCACGTTTCACACGACGACGATGACCATGGCCCGGCAGCAGGCTTCAGCGTCGGGGCGACGGACATTGGGGATTCGGCGGAGCATGAATGGATGGGAGGAGCGGATGAAGCGGGAGGGCGGAGGCCAAGTGCGCTGAGTCGTGGCGGGTCTAGGTGTTTAGGTCTAGAATAATGACGATAATGACGATGCTCGGGTGACACTTGGGAGTCCCAGAGTATACACGCACGACGACTGGGCTAGTTGTTTTCCGCCTGATGCTTTGGCTGAGCCTCGGGCTCCGCAGGAATTTCGGTCTGGAGGCCTCACTCAGCCGGAAGAGCAAATGGCACATACAGACCGTGACGCACGCCGGCGTTCCCCCGGCGCTATGAATGCATGTTTACCCATACCTGGATAGGGAAGGGCACGGTATTGCATGTTGCAGGAGTAATGTACGCCGTCCGGTTGCAATACACGTCCTGTGGATGATCATCCGGGAGGGAGCTATCATTGGCGAGAAGCGCGCCATATAGCTACGATCCGAGGCGATCATTCGGGGCAGAAGAATCTGGACCAAAGTGGACCGGGGATGTCGGTGAAGACGCCCCTGGATCATTGACATCACTGCCGTTGTGTCGTTGACGCACACATCCCTGAGACGGTGATTGGTGTGAGGGAGAAGGAAGAGAGAGGAAGAGAGCGGTGAGGCTGAGGAATCCTCGTCCTGCAGGAAAGTACGAGTTGGAAGTACTTGCAGTAGTAAGTACTTCGAACGGGACAAGCAGCTCTCGGAGCGCTCTCAATGGCACCAGCACAACTCAGACGCTAACACATCTACGTTCTAGCCCATGAACACACACTATGCCTCGCCGGGCGAAGCTATTCTTGGAGGAATGGCTGACTCATCATTATTGGGTCCACCGCGTCAGTAACGAAGCTGCGTACAACCAGTCCACTGCGTATCGTTGTCAAACTGTCCATTGGCTGCCCTGCTTTCGCCTGGCCTCCAGCGCCAATCATGGCCACACACGGCCGTAATCTGATTCAATACCAGGCACCGGATATGTATACTATACGTCAGGGGGGGCGATCCATTCCCGTGAGCTCCCAGAGAGCTCCCTGGCGACGAGACTTACATGTACGCTCTCACCTTTCTCCGGGGTCGTAGATCAGATGCGCTCAATTGGGAATGGCCCGGGGTATACAAAAAGGGCCGCTTCGCTCTGGCATCACCTGTCGACACCGTGTCGTCGTCTGTGCCTTCTTCGTCTTCAATCTCATCAACAACCACCTTCACCCATCATCTTTATAGTTCTGATATCCCTCAACTGCTCTATCTTTTATAATCTATAGATCTCGTCTCTAGCAGTTCAACACTGCTGCACCGTACGAGATCCGCATCAGCCATACTCGTGTCGTCGAGTCTCTGCTACAGAGCCACTTGCTCTCTCTCTCGCCTCTTTCCTTCACCCTTCACACCGTCACCAGGCGAATCATGCCACACAAAGTCACCAACGACTCGAATTCCACCCTGGCCAGCAGAGCCAGTAGCGGGGACCAAGTCGTCGCCACGGAGGCCCGAGGTACGTCGATCCAGAGCGCGCTGTGGCTCTCACTCCCACTCTAGACCCCCGAACCCCCCTGTCCTCCGATCTCCAGATTCAGCCCGGCTAATGCAGACGCGCCCGTCAGCCGCCAATCCCGTCCGCAAACCCCCGGTCATCGTCCATAACAAGGGTGGCCAGATCTACGACGAGACCCGGCCGTCCGACTGGGACAAACAACGCTGGAAATAGTCTCTACAAACACGGATGCAGCAGTTGCAGCAGCAGGCCGGACCTGGGTGCTATATTGGTGTTGGTTGGGGAAGAGCTGGAGTTCTCCCCGAAATTCCATTCCAGCTTTATCCGCGCGTCTTCCCCGGCCCAACGTGACAACCCGACGAACCCCCAGAAAACAACACCAAAAAAGAAAAGAAACAACGGAACGAGGAGCAGCTCCCCAACAACCAAGAAGTGAGGCAGTGATCGGCCACTGGCGCGAGAGACTTGTCAGTCCCCGGGTCTGGTCGCTTATCTCCTTCTTCCCCCTTTTTTGGGCGTGTTCCTAGGCCCAGACGAGAAAGGGATGGGGCGTCTTTCGTCACCGCTCGAACCCCAAACCGCGGATCAACCGATCAACCACCCCTGACTCGATTCGGGGCTAATTCTGGGTCTAGCCCATGATGGTTTCCGCTTTGTCTCTCTTTCTTCTTTTGGTGAGGGTAATTGGGGAAGGCGAGTTTCCATTCCCAACCCGACGACCAAGTGGGCTCTGCACACTGCTGCTGCTGCTACTACTGCATCACCGATGGATTGTTTTTTGCCCCGGATTTTGGGGTTTGGGCACTGGGGAAGAAGGGGGATCCACTTGTGCTTCCCCCTGCCTGTGCATGTCTTCCGTCGCCCTTGTATCATTACTTGCGGAGTTTGCTGAGCTGGCGTTCTTTGGCTTTTTCCTTTTCCTTCCCTTTCTTTTCTTGACCATTTCCCTTTACTGTCCTCAATTAGGAGTGTGAGGTGACCCCCTTCTTCTCTTTTCTGCCTATATGTTTTCTCCCCTCTCCCTTATTATTCGTCACTTTTTCCTTCTTCTCTCAACTCTCCCTACCATTCCTGCTCATCCTATCGTCGATCCCGTTCGGCCTCGGAGAGCATTACACGTGTCACACTACTGTTCCCACTCCCAGCGGCCCCTGCTGCAGGATACATGCCTGAGTGTTGCTTGTTTCGTAGCAGCACATTTCCTGCTCTTCCCTTTACCCTCCACCTCTCTCCCTCTCTTTTTTGTCTAGCTTTTTCTATTTTTCTTTTTTCCTTTCTGGCTGCATGCATAGCGTGGGTAACGGGATCTGGATCTGCAATGAGCGAAATTTATCTGTATTCTGAACACAAGTGCTACACTACACTCAACAATTTGATCAACATCAAAGATGTGTCAATTCTTCCTCCAGCCTTCTTCGCACTATGAAAAGACTAGATTATATAGGTACAGCCTACTATATCTCCCATTGTTTACCTCCTACTACCTGCAGCTCGGGACAAAGTTGTCCACAACCGCGGATCCCCGAAACAAGCTGCGCTGTGATTGGTCTGCTCTAGCCTTGATCCACGGTTGAACCGCAGTCCACATGGGGACCCAACATCTTTAATACAAACATACATATTTAAATATTCTTCATGGGCGGTGTCAATACCAGGATTTTCATTGTTCCTTGATACATAATATCCATCAAAGCAATGCGCAGGTTGGGTTGGGATGGGACGGGACGGGACGGTTCTGTCGCACAGGATTCCTGGTTGCGCTGTACGTACGCGTCGCCGTGATGAGGGTGGATCTTCGGGTGTTCCGAACGGTCACGACCAGGAATGTAGTCTGCCGGGTGGGCTCGGCGGTCGACCTCTATGGTTGCGCGAAATACGTATATATCCTTGGGTAGTTGCTATGCGCTATGTGAGCTATTTTTGCCGGCTTGGTACAGGAGTGGGAGGTTTGGCGATTGAGTTGGAGGATTATATTCCACGCTAAAAAAGAATGAGACTTGCATGGGTTTGCAATTTATATGTTCCGGCATGGGCTTGGATATATACTTTGAATGGATAGATTGACGACCGAATGTTCTTGAAAACCAGATGCTGGGCGTGGTTATATAACAGGAAGAAAGTTGCATCAATTGAAAGAGCACCATGTTGAATATAGATAGGTAAAGAGCAAGGTACTCATCGTAAACGACCAACACCCATACAAGGGACACTGGACAAGGTTAGAACGTCGAAAAGACACAAAGGCGAGCTATTGACTATACGTGAAAATGCAAGAGTTACTACAAGACATACACACAGTACAGAAGACAGAGGCAGAAGTATTCCACTGAACAAGGATATCATTCGTGGGCCATGTGGCACTCTTGAATCCACATAGAAAGAATAAACAAGAAACACCTTCTCCTCTGCACCTCGGTGAAAAAAAAGACGAGGCGTAGAAGGCAGCGAAGGGCCATGTTCAGGCTAGGTACAAAGATAGGGGGCAAAGGGGGGATAGTATCAATCTCAGGTCTCGGATGCCTTGTCCCCAGGAGACCGCAATGATCTTTTTTGGAGATTTTCTTTCTTTTTTTGCTTTTTTTGTGGCCTGTGATCTATCCGCAGATCCATCTTCAACATGGCTATGCACATCAAAAGACGTGAGATAGTTCACCCCTTACCGAACTCGCGAGCGAGAACGAGAACCAGGGCGAAAGGCTAGACACAGTAAAGGCTTTTCTGTTGCTGAGGGGGGGTTGGGTTGGGGCAGGGGTGGGTGTTGACAGGTAGTGTTTCGAGCCAGTTGGGCTGCAAAAGATCGTCGTGGGTTGGATAGCAGGTGGATGTAAAGGCGCAGCGCCAGCGGGCGCGCAGCGGTAGAAGAAGTTGTCCAGAGTATTGGTCATATTTGCCATGGACAACACAGAAGCGAAGATGAGGGCGGATGGTAGAGATGCAATAAACAAATTGGATAAAAAAGAATCAAAAGGCTCGCTCTTGCAATGCTATGTGGTGAAAGATCAAAGATGCAGATGATGACCCAGAACCGTTGGGAACAGGAAAGAGAGGGGTATGCAATTTTTGGCACAAGAATGAAAAAATGGCTGGTCTCGACTCCGGCTCTGAAGACCGAAGCCGAATGCAAAGCGTATCAAAGGGGGATTGTCAAGGAGGTCGAGTGTCGACACAGTGAAGAAGAGTGCGTAGACGAATTAGGGTGTTATTAGCCGGGTCGACACAACGCAAAAGCGAACGCTCCTTTCGAACGATTCTATGCGGTCGGAATGAAAAGAGGTGCACCGAAGAATATGTGCAAGACGCCGAAACACTTTTGGGTGAGCAGCAGCTTCTTCTTTTGCTCTCCTTTTCGTTTTTTTACATCGCACCCACATAGGTCGGGTCCAATGCCATCTGAGACTGAGGGAACTGCTGCAGTTGCTGCTGCTGAGTCATATACATGACTTCCTGTTGCTGGTAGACATTGGCGTTAATATACTGCATTTCTGCCGGGGCGACGGGCGATGGCGAGCAGCCGTTCACAGCCGGATGGTCGGCCATTTGAGCCTGTACGTAAGCTCCATTCTCAGGGGTGATCGGCGGGGTCATATAGCCGTGAGGAACAGCGGCCAACTGCTGGGACTTCTGAGGGGTAGCAAGGCCTATCTCCCCATTGTACGGCTTGGACTCGACAGGAGTCTCGACCGGCGGGGTGCAACGTGCATAGTTGACCAACGAAGCCTGGCGGTTGAGGAAATGTTCCAAGATCTTCGAGACCCGCGAGTAGTGAGCCGACGCATACTTCCGAGCAACGACAGCAGAGGGCTGGTGGAGCTGCTGGGACAAACCGACGAGCGTCATCGAGTCGTACTGGGAAGCCCAGTGGGTGTGACGAGGCTGGGGACGATTGAGGATGCATCGCGACAGGGCCAGAGCAGCTCGAGCAAGCTCCGACGAAGGCTTGGACACGAAGTCGCGGTGGAACAGGGCAATCTCCAGGATGAAGAGAGACATGTGCTCAACCTCAGGGTCGAAGGCTTCATCCAGGACCGCGATCTGCAGGAAAGCGTCGACAGTTGGGTGGCCAACAGTCCAGCCGAGGGTTTGCAGCACATGCCACTCCATCTGGATGAACATGTCATCATCATAGAGAGAGCAGCACATCGACTTCAGCTCCTTGACAGTGGGAACCCGGTCCTTCTTATCATTGTATTTGGCGGCAATGAGAAGGGCTGCACAGCCGACCAGTTGGTAGTGGCGTTTGTAGACCACACGCTTGGAGCAGTATCTGTCAAGCAGGTTGATGGCTAGGAACAGCGTGGATGGCAGCAACTGGAATGCAGTGTGGGCCTCGATCAGGAAGTCAAGCAGGTACGGACGCATGAACCACTGGATCTCAGTCTGGATGTCAATCGATTCGACATCAGGAAGAGTGTTGCCCTGCGACACTGTTAGCTACACCAAATCATTCTACATCTGCCACTACTTACGTCCATCTCCAGCATGTGGCTCAGGACATCATCCCGCAGCTCCTCACTGGTGAGTTTGGATAGCTGATCTGCGATCGCATATTGGCGCTCACGAGCGACAAGCTTGTCGTGCTCCTGTTTGGCCTGCTTTTCGGCACGCAAGCGGTAGTCATCCTCGATGAAAAAGGTATCACAGGGCTGGAAGCTGGAACGGGGACGGAGGTACTCCATGATGGCTAAGCGACTTCACGTGACGGAAGTGGGAGGGAGGTGCGATACTGGATTAGCTTTGCTGAGTACCGAGGGAATCTGAAAGACGAATGACTTTCAGGGAACGACGGAGTTAAGAGAATGACAGTCGTCGAATTAATGAATCAAATGAATGACTGGAAGGTAGTTGGCAGAATTAAGGAATGGACCAGCGTCGTGAGAATAGTTCAAATGCTGAAGGCGATGAGGGTTGCCGAGAGGAAGTCGTCCAGAATGAAAGCTGTGGTGATGATTAACGTATTAGCGGGGACTGTCGGAGCGGATTAACAATTAGGATTAAGATGGGCAGATGATTAGAAGCAGCGAGTGGAAGAAAAGAAGGTGAGAGGTGGAAACAGAACGCGGAAAGGCATCAGATATCAAGCGCCAGAGATAAAGGGTGGGCAAACTCCTTCGGAGAATACTAACCCAGATAAAGAGCCTTCGGGCAGAGGGCACGATGCAACCCTTACCGTGACGGCGACACTGGCATCTAGGCTAGGAAAGAACGCAGGAATGATCCGGTGAATTAGGATTCTGTGGGATACCAGTCCGAGAGATGAAGCACGAGTCAACGTCTTCACCCCTGGGGCCAGGTGCTGCGGAATGTGGAGTGCAGGGCACAGGACAACCCTATGTAGGGGGTCACGATCGTCAGGGGGACAACTTGTAACTGGAATGACCACAACGTACACTTCACGAGTTAACGTGTTCTGAGAGAACCTCCGGCAGATTGAAGAGAAGACGGCGTGGGGGGAAGGTCGTTCACTGACTTGAATATCATCCACACGTTGCGAGTGGATTCACACAAGTCTAATGTTGGAACAATTCCTAAGACATGTATCAAAGTCAGTCAATCGCTTCACTGTGCATCAATGCAAAGGATAATCGTTGATAGCCAGAGGTATGTGTTGCCCTGGTGGTTGATCGTCTTGAATCTTCGGTATGATCCACCCTCAGGTAAGATTTTCATGGCCCCTTAATTCAATCCCACGCGGAAGATAGGAATGGCCAGTCCAGGTGAAATAACAAAGCAGGCTCCCCGGCGGAATCAAGATTGGGGCTTTGGAGAAATGCATTCCGCACCGTCTTCCATTGGGATATAATTTCCCCTTTATACCAATATCTGCCACCTGAGGAGCGCTGCCTCCCTTTGAAATCGAACACTGAACATTTCATGGCACCCATATTCACTTCCTCCCGCATGGTCTCTCTTGATCAAACAAGGATGAAGACATCTCGGTGACAGTCAGGAGGTCCAGGGATAGTGGAATATGGACACAACGTCCACCCACCAAGCCAACCATGATGGTCTTCTGGCCGTCTCCCAAGATGTTGCTTCGCCAACTCGAAAAATCCCAACCATCCTCCAGTATCTGTTTTATTCGAAGTAATGGTGATGTGGGTGTTGGTCTCCGACTCTCGTTCTCCGGGAGTTCAACCTGGGCAACCATACCAACTGGCCATCAGATATTTTTGCCGTCAACTTACCCAAGCTATGCAGTCCCAAATCAATCAAGAACCGAAAACGGGTAGTTTTCGTATCATCCGAAGAAAAATCCGAGATGATGTCCCTACGCTGACGCTCGTCTAACCGGCAGGAGCGGGATCAGGGAGGGTGGTTCGTCGGCGATAGTCCGGGGATCAGGAAGGCACCGCAGGACCGGGACGAAGGGAGGGTTCGGCGTTTGAGCTAACAAACGTCGAAGCTGGGAGGACCGTCAAGTTCGAGGAGGGGATTCGACTCGACCGGTGCCAGTTGCAGGTTGAGGCGTACAATCGTTTCTCAACCAAGGCGACTGGACTCCGTGCTCTCCACTAATTGGCAAGGGAAGAAGAAAAGGGTATCGAAGAGAAGGGGGAGGAGGGAGGGAGGTACAAGGAGGAGGAATTTGGGATTTCTCTCTCCAGGCGGGTGTGGGAAAGAAAAGAAGAAGAGCTGAGACAGACGACACGGAGATACCAGCGGCAGCTTAGCTGTGCGGTACCGTCATGACCAGGTTTCTCGGTGGAGGCTGAAGGTATTACCGATGCGTATGGTGTGTACCGTGGATACGGGGTTGGGCTGTATCGTTCGTAAGGAGGCGGGGGGTTCTGGTTGCCCTGCAAGGACGGCGAGACGGGGAGTTTGAGACTGTCTGTCTCGTCCAATTTGGATCGTTCATGAGAATCCCTCGTATCGATCTACGATCTACAATATTCACTGCGCTTGTGCTGTTGCGCCAGCCGACATGGTGAATACGGGTATTTTATATCGCTCCCGGCCGACCTCCACTTCCCAACTCCCACAACTGAGCTTCGAGTGTTCTCCGATGACAGAGTCACCATACACGCATATACATCTGCATCTCCCATTAGTCATGTTCTCCTGAGCCTCCTACCCGCTGGGGATGGACCAAGGCTCTCAGGAGAAGGTCTGAGCCCTGAGTGGCCCTTGCTCGCGTGGGAACGCCAGGAAACCAGCCCATTACGCTCCCCTTCGTCGACGTATCGACTCTGGAACCTGCGAGTCTGCGGCCATCCTGGGGAGACCACGCCTCGCCGGGCTGATCGCAGCTAGTCTCGCCTGTTGGAACGTGAATTTCGATGGGATCATCGGGGACTCCAGCCACCGCAGCTCCCAATCATCACGTTTTCGACCGTATGCCGCGACCCAGTCATTTTGCTCCGCAGAAGTAAGTCCATGTACTTTACTACTTTACTGACATGGTCTAACTCGACTCGGGACTAGACGCTAAAGTATTTCAGATCTCCCGGCCCATTGGAACAGCACGACGGGCGATTCTCGAAAATCGCCCAATACGGCACTTGCTCCTGTGGGCATGTTCTCGCAACGATCTCCAGCTCAGCCCAGCCCGTCTGGTGTACCCGCACGCCGGACTCCGTCCGCCGTACTTCATGCTGCTGAGATGAGGCCCCGGTATAGCCACAGGCACAGGCACAGGCAGCGGTACCGGCCGAGGCAGGTAAAATTACTACGGGGAGTTGCAGCAGGGCATTGTCATTCGCCCCGACCCAAAACCTATACAGTACTATGCACTCTGCATCCGGACGTTTCTCGATCAGACCCGAATTTATGTAGACTCCTAGAATCGACAGAGCGGTAGTCTGCACTCTCTCTGCAGACCGAATGTGATTCAATACCAGCGCTCTCCTCAGTCGCCACTCGTTCAGGAGTGCCTGTCCCAGCTGGATACTGGGGACGCGAGTCCGGCCCCAAAAAGCTCCTGATCGACTCGTACCGCGTCCGCCGTGGCCATCCTCGTTGGCCAGTCTGCTAGCGGCGGCGCGGGCTTGAATGGTTCAGATACTATCAGTCTTTCGGCGGGACGGTCGCGTTCCAGGGTCTCCTGCAGGCTGCGTTCGCTGACTGGTCCGGCGCCCAGGATTGCTCTGGCAATTGACTTCATCGCGTCCTTCATGCTTCATGCTCCCCCCTATCACTTAATCATACCGAATACTGACTCCTCCTGTACGATGCAAGTATACTTGCTCCATACCGCACCCTCGCTAATGCGCCCCTCTCGTCTCCGACCCGAGCCTCCTGGGCCTTGCAGGGATCTCATCTCGTCTTCTGTTCCATGTGGGGGAATAATATCGGCGCTCCCCAAGTATAGTAACCGACGCAAAAGCAGGTTCTTGCGACCCGCCCCAATCCTTTACTTTCCGTTGGAACTTGATTCCATTGGAGAGCGGCTTGAGCATGGTTCGCCAGAATGACGCCTTATTTAGGATGCTTTGGATGCTGGCGCCCCCTATCTTCGGTTGCACGCGCAACGAGTCCTCCGTGCCTACCGTGTCCGATCCTACTTGTTCTTCCGTCTGGTGTGAAACCTGCGCGACGGGTGTGATTCGTCCACGACGCCTCCCCAGATAAGCTGGCCAGCTCAAGATGTCTCCCTTGGCGTTCTTCCAGAACAATCATAATAACATGAGATGTGACGCACACCATCTATCGCCTTGTATACCTTCTCCCCGTTCGCCCTTCGACATCCGCTGGAACCCGCTCCCTGCGACCGGCGTATACTCCATATCACCACTCCATACTCCAACCACACATCGTAGTCGTGACATCTCCCCACTGGTCGTGCGACTCGGAGCTTCCTCTCCTTGCTTCGTCATTTCCGAGGACGCTGTAAGGTCGCCAAAGGGTTAAACTTCACTTGCCAATGGATCGGGACCTTACCTCTCCGGGCCAAAGGGGATCCAGGGGCGTAGCCATATGCGACTCGGCCGTTTTGCAATGGCATGGAAAGAGATCGCGACGCCATCTCCGACCGGGCACGATGGACCACTCGTGGTCTGGATCCATATCATCATGTACAGTACAATGCTCTCTTCGAGCTCGAACGCTAGGCCGATGGATCACGCAGCTCGCTTCCCAAACCCGCCCAAGCATGCAGATCAAACAACCCGCGGTATCTCTCCAGTCGACCCAGTCTCCCCCTCCACCGGGGAACCTTCGTCCACCGTTTCTACGTACACCTCGTGGGCGACTAGTGAAGCACCAACGGGAGTCTGAAATAATGCCGTCGCGCATCAGGGCACCGGTTTGCACACCGTCCAACGCCGCCAAAGTAAGGAGACTCCCCAACGGAGCAGGTGAATGAAAGACACGGGCACAATTGCGATTGCAGAGGCAGATCACAAACATACTTGGTGACTTGGCTCGGCACCGTTCAACCCCCAGGATGCAGTCGACGTACATCCTCCATACTTAATACTTCGATCTTCAATTCCCTTTTTATCACTCTGGTGCTTGGCCGGCTGCGTGGTCGTCCAGTCCAGCAGGATACCTCGGCCTGCGATGGAATGCATCACCTCGCAGCACTCCCTCAAACGCGGCCATGCATGAGCCCTTTCCTCGAGGAGACCGAAGCAACGCGGTCGCCGATCGGGTTTCAACCATTCCTGCGATGAGCTCCTTCGGGGCGACGAGGGGCCCAGTGTGTCGACCGAAGAGGCTAAAACATGGGTTTGATTATGCATGATTTCCGAGCACTGGCTCACCAGCTTGGACTGGACAGAAAGTCATCCCTGAAACTCCACACACGACTGGTCAACACATGGTTTCGTTTCTAAATAAAGCCTAGCACTGTAATATCAAAGGACTCATCGTGAGGATCCTGTCCCACTGTCGGCCTGGACACCAATGCCAGCAACGCTGAATCAGTTCCAAGCAGGGACCATCGGACACCGAATTAGTCGATTGCCTAGGATCATTGGACCAGGCTGGTTCTCTGCAACGCGGCCTACGGAGATCAATCAGGCTCCAAAAAGGGGGACAAGGTAATGGGGCCGAGAAACGCGATGCAAGTCCTATACTGGGTGCGTAAGTGCGCGCGCGCTCGCCCATCGCAACTGCCAGCGCGCATTGTCCCCCATGGAGTTCGGGGCGATAGGGGAGTACAGTAGCAGGAAGCCCCCTGTCAGCCCTGGCGACTTGCCCGAGTGGCTTGGAAACTATACTCACTACTAACTGTAGCTCGCGGATAAGTGTCTCCAGATGTGCCCACCCGGCCTTGTTCCTCGTCCAACCTCGTTATCAAAGGAGAAAAGGGGGGAGAAGAGGGCGAGGCTGGGCGATGGGCGATCGTGCGACGGTCGCATTGGCTTGCTGTGGCTATTTTTCGGCGACGCTTGTGTTTCCGCCCGGTTTCTCCTTCATCGCAGGTTTCAAGTGCCGACGGCTTTGGGATTCAGGAGGCTCAAGGCGGCGCGCATGCGATGCTCGGCGCTGGTCTGGACGCCATCGCCCGGGGTCATTTTCCCGCTACGCCGATATGATCCTCGACCGTGACAAATCTGTGGTATTTATGATTCTCGAGATATGGGATATACGGAGTAGACTTCAACGAGATGGCTATTCTTAGCCCAGAGTCTCTAGTGTTCTCGGGTTGACCAGTGATGGTATCAGCTCAAGCATGGGGGTGAAGTTTAATCTCTCAAATGTCAGCACCAGCAATACGTCAATCAAGGGTCTCTCTCCCCCAGGAATCACTTTAAACCCCCGTTCCCGACCATTGATTCGATCGGCAATCTTGGGGGCTTCCCCAGTTGCTGCAAGATCTCCTCCACTGGGTATACAGAGACATGACATGGATACTTCTGGATCCGCCCTTGCGTGAATGCGGGCCAGGAACATTTGGCCCTTCCGCGATGTATGTCCTCACCGTAATCACTTCCCACGTTGCCAGTCTTGTCTGCAGTGCCTGTGTTCCTGCAGTCGTCTCTCATCGCTTCCCGCAAGGGAGAATATCTCCAGCTGTAGCTGATTCAACGAGTCCAAAGGGCGTCGGCACTTTGCATCGCGTTGGACGGCATTTGCATTGATCTGATCTATTGCATGTAGGGACTGACTGCTCCTGCTGCAATGTGCATCTGGGTCTTTGATCCGTCGTTGTCCACATTGTGATCTGCTCTCTGCGTGGCCAGGATGTGGCATTCACGATGGAGAACATCCGGGACTTTGCGCCCTCGCTTGGTCTCGGAGTTGCATATGTCGAATCCATCGGTATATCCGCTGGTATTTTTGAGGATAACTACAGCGTACGGGTCCGCATTTCTGTTTACCTGTAGCGGTCAGCCGAGACGGGAGATTCTATAGATTCTATACAGGTTCGGTATAGACGTATATCTCGAAGGACGAAAGGAAGAGTACGGTATTCAGACATCGAGGAGCGTTTTTGGTCGAAAACGAATACGTCCCACCTTGACATCTCTGGAAAGCAGTACATAACCAAAACTCCACTCGCAACAACGGTTGTCCAGCAGGGCCGTGCCGGCAGCCAGAAACCATGGTCGCGACCGGGTACAAACCCGTTTTTTCCCTCTTGTTCTCTGCTGGAGAGAAAACGCCTGTATAACTCGAGCAGAAAGAAACCATTTCGCTGGGACTTCCGCCCCGCTCTGTTGACAGCTTTCCACTCCACTGGTTTTGACGTGGAAAAACGAAGCGTTGAAAGAGTGGCAGATACCGTACGCCCCCAAGCGTCAAGGATTCTGAGCGACTATCGTTTGTCTATGTTCGAATCCAGGCTGTTTGATGGGTTTCCAGGCCGAGGTGTGTCCTGGTAGATCCCACTCGTATCGGGGTGTCGATCAGTGTTGCTGGCTACATCCACGATGACGTCTAGATCGATATATGTCGACGCAGAAATCACCAGGTTACAGCATCCCAAGGTATTTCCATTCAGTAATCCTGCTCATACTCGACCGGTGAAGATTTTTTTTTTGTTTCCATGCCCCTCTGCGGAGAGTCATGCACCGCGGTGAAGTTTTTTTTCTCTGCAGCGGTGGGAACCACTCCACAGCTTCAAATTTCCTTTCTGGTGTTCCTTAAGCTAGTAGGACTTCCGGGGTCGTGGACAAGGTGCGTCAAGCTTGCATCACATTTCTGGCTGGCTTGTTGCTGTCTGTAAGCTACCAGGCGTGTTAACATGATCTTCGAACCATTGTGATATTATCAGTATTGGTATTTTTTGCTCTGTCGAGTGAATCTTTGATCCAGACTCTGCGTTCAACGTCCAAACAGCTACGCAGAAATAAGACTTCCAGGTCTGACACGTCTCAACCAAAGCAGAATCTTCGCGTGTGCCCCCACAATTGGTCAAGACAATATGACTCCTTTCGGTTAAGTCGATAGTCGCGGGTCTTGTGGAGGCTCAACCATGGATTTTGGCCTCCACTATGGATTCCCCCCGTCCTGTAAAGAACGCCACCGCCGAGGTTTCGCATTTTTACAGCCCGGGTATCTGGTATATCTCTGTGGTCCAGCATCATACGCCCCGATTACTCAATCCTCCAAGCCTGCCCAGGTGCCCCGTCCCAAAAGGGATATATTGGCTGGAACCCGTCGTGACGTGGACATCTTGGTGGGCGACGAGCAGATCGAAAACCACCTGAATAGCTCAACCCACCAACCCTCGCCTCCCTGCAAGTGCAAGGATACCACCAGAACTTGGAAGCGCGGCCCATCCTGTCGTGTACAGGTTAGTCGCAACTGCGGCATCGGCGGGGATCGAGGCTATGCCGTCATGGCCAAGCTCGCGTCCCATACTTCTGGTTACTGTAGTGTTGCGCGCTCGTCTCTGACAGTGTGGCTGATGGCAGTGGGATCTCCGAACTGTAATGCATTCGCAATGGCATTCTTGCTCTTCCGTCGGCCATTGCTCACTTCCACACTCCTCCTGTGGACGCACCAACCACATGCGCACCGGCGGCTCGGCTGCCGTCCGTATAGGGGCGGCTGGGACACGAATGGATTTCCCATCTTGGCGCGTATCCCAGTCAGTGCTGCTACGCGTGCTGATTCGACCGTCGCGTCCCATTGACGCTGCGTTTATATCAATGTCGATCCGAATGCTCTGCCCCTCCGATTTCCAAGGAACCGATCTCCAATCCTGGATTGAAGGAAGCTTTCCTAGCCTCCCCGGCCTCGCCTAGCCCTGGATGGGGCTTGACCGGGGTGTCGTGGCGGACGAGAGCATCGACATACCTATAGTCACTCGAGGTAGCTGGGGAGCTACTGTGGATTCAAGGTTCACTAACGCGTGTCTGAGCCGTGCTGCGTCGATGTGCGGAACATGGAGTCACGAACCCGAAGCACGCGATCATCTATCCATGGATAACTGCAATTCTAAACGAGCGCGATCGACAAATGTATCTGTGCTCGTGCCGACTGCCATCGACCTGATGGCTCGTCAGCCAATGAATTCGCCCGGGGCAGAATCTGGCATTCAAAGCGGGGATGTCCGGAGGGGGGCCAGATGCAACGAGATCGAGGTCCAGCTCAGCCCGACAGGTGGATCGAGTCATTGATATCAGGGCCATACGAGGGTGCTCCAACCCCTGAGAATTGAACTTCGCAAAGACGCCGGACTGCGCCTCTCGTGGGCTGCGCCATGGAAAGACCATTCGCTTGCATCGCGTTGGCCGGGGGCATTCCTATTCCATCATTCTAGTGCTTATCAGTGGGAGCGATGGTGACCTGTCGACTTCGGTGCGCCCGAGTCCGTGCTTGACCCGGGGGAACAAGGTTGATCGGGCGTTCTTGTTTTCTGTTGAAGGGCCACCCCGCAGCGCCAGAATCAAATCAAAAGTTCCCGGTCCGTCATCGTCAATTTCCTGTCGCTCAGGGGCCACGATCACATCCAGATGGTGGCGATTGCATCAACTGATTCAACTGGCACGATCCATGGATCCCTCCGAGACGACGGGATGCCTAGCAGCTTATGTGGACACGATAGCCCGAGGTTGTGTTCTCCTTCCCCTCTCCTGCAGCCGTGCCGTGCAATCGTCCAATCAAAGCCGCGACGGATTCCCGTCAGCCTCCCATAGCTTGCTTCTGCCTGCCTGTTGATCTCTGTGGCGATCGAGGACTATCTCTTTCCCGTCTGCAATCTGGACTCACTAATCTATGTTGTATGTAGTTCACCATGTCCTATCAGGCGCTAGTCGAGTGCCGTGGCCTCGGGGATCTGATACATACGAAAAAAAGAGATACATGATCGAGGGAGCCCTCAAGAACCAGCCACAGCCTCTCATCTCTCCCATGAATGGGGCTGCTTCTGACGTGGCACGCCTCGGTGGACCTGGGCTTGCATGCAGGTGAAGCAACCCTAATATGGCATCTTCATGCCGGTTGCCAAATCACCCGACGATTGGCCTAGAGCCATGCTGGGATGGGTCGGCGTCAACCCATCCCAGCTGAACCTGACACCTATGTACATACATACATAGACCATTTGCCCTGTGCTTGGCTCGCGCCGCCAGATTCCTTGCTTCTGGCATGGCATGACAGGCCACCCATCCACAATCGCCTTTCGGCATTAGGGTATTACAATGAACATCCCTGCCAGCGCCACCGGCGTTCGCATCGTCCAAGGATGGCTTATTGTCACCCACCCCTGCGACTGACATGCCCAACTTGCGCACAGGTTATCCAATCGTGCCGCCGAAGTCACCCCCCTCTAGCCCGGATCGCAGCACGGACTGCCTGGCGCCCTGATCTGCTACCGTCAGCTATGCATGGACTTTGATGATAAGAGACTTGACCGCTTTCTACCAATTGGCTTATTTGAATTATTACTCTCTGCGACTACGATCAACGGGAGAATCCAAGACCTACCGCGTCGGTCACTTTGTACACATTGGTACAAATGCCTGTTTTTGAGACGGTACCTGAATTTGGAACCAGATAGAACTGTCACAATACCTGTTGCTTTCAAAGGCGATTGTAAAATATCTATCTTGGATAGGGCTTCGTCGAGTCTGCCACTTACTCTACTAAGCCTTGTATATCTGTAGATGTCCCAGTCAGGCCAGTGGTGTCGACGATACGAATGATACCTAGAAACTTTGGATCGGGCTCGTTTTTAACTGCCATTCCATAAGCCGTCAAGACTTGATAATGCGATCACGAAGGCCTCATTCTATACATGTTTGGGTGCCTGATAAAAAGGGAACACACACCATCAACACCACGTGACCCAGCGCTCTCCGCCAAGATAATCCGGTCCGCTAAAATTTATCTACAGAAAAAAAAGAGACCGCGCAGCAAGCCCGACAGCTTCGACACCGCACGTCATACCCTATTCCGCGAGTTCGAGATGAGTGCGTAAGGGCTCGCATTCAAGCCCGAGCTGGAGTATACCTGAATTGATCTCCCGCGCCTCACGACTCAATTTTCCTTGCATCAACCTCTTTTTATCTTCACCGAGAAAGCGCATCGGCTTGAGAAGCCCAACACTGCAGCCATGGATATTCACCGTTGTCGATTCGTATCCTACAATCCCCAAGCGATCAACTCGCTCGCCTTCTCGCATCCGCCATCCGCTGACATTGCTGGACGTGGCGTGCCTACCCTCCGACTCGCGATCGGTCGTGCGAATGGCGACATCGAAATATGGAATCCCATGCGCGGCGCATGGTTCCAGGAGACTGTGCTACGGGGAGGACGAGATCGAAGTATCGAGGGCCTGACATGGACCCTGGACCCCTCGGAGGACGGACCTGACGGCTCCAAGCTGCCGGGCAAGTTGCGGCTGTTCAGCATCGGGTACTCGACTGTAGTCACCGAGTGGGACATTGAGCAGGGCCGTCCGCTGCGTCACTCCAGTGGTAATTACGGAGAGATCTGGTGTCTCGCTGCTCAGCCGCGCTGGCAGCCTACGAAGAGGGGCAAGGATGGAAAATTCCTGCCCCCGGCCGAGGGAGAGTACACCGGCCAGCACCTCGCGGCCGGATGTGCAGATGGATCAATTGTGATCCTGTCCACTGCAGACAACGATCTGAAGTTCCTTCGCTTGATGCGGCCGTCGACGAAGAGAGCTCGCGTTCTTAGCGTTACCTTCCAGAATCGCCACACCATCGTCGCCGGATATGCCGATAGCTCCATTCGCGTCTTCGACATTCGGAGTGGTCAGCAATTGAGGACGATCTCGCTTGGTAGGGGTCCCTCGGGTGGCCCGAAGGAATTACTGGTCTGGTCCGTCAAGTGCCTGCCTGACGGCACGATTGTTTCTGGAGATTCCGCCGGAGAAATCCGATTCTGGGACGCCAAGAACTACTCGCTCATCCAGCGGATCCAGGCTCACCTGGCTGATGTCCTTGATGTGGCTGTGAGCTCGAATGGAGACACCGTGATTAGTGGAGGTGCGGATCAGAGAACAGTGGTCTATCGCAAGACAGACGGTGAAAAGGGTGACAAGAAATCTCGTTGGGCTGAACTCATGCACCGACGATACCATTCGCACGATGTGAAGACATTCGCTGTCTACGAGACTAAGGAAATCAGCATTGCCGTGTCTGGAGGTATGTGACATGCCTCATAATATTTTCTGGTATTGGATGCTTATTTTGCTATTCACAGGGCCTGATGCCACCCCCGTGGTCCTACCGCTGCGTGAATTCGGAAAGGAACACCACCGGAAGCTGTCCAGCCTGCCACAGATCCCTCAACTGACGTCCTCGCCTGCCTCCCGTCTGGTAATGAGCTTCTGGGACAGAGAAGTCAGCCTCTACCGCATATCGCGCGGCCCTGTCTCTTTGCATGAAAATATTGATGGTCAGAGACACAAACTCGTTGGAAAGGTCTTGATTCAGGTAAGAGAAACGCACACCAAACGAGAGCGTGAGGGATCGTTCTGACCATCTATTTTGTTAGGGTGAGGAGAATATCACATCAGCCGTACTTTCCTCGGATGGAAAGATCCTTGCCGTTGCTACAGTCTCCGACGTCAAGATGTTCGCTGTGCGCCGCCGCAAGGGCGACGAGAAGGGTACTCTGCGGATTCAAAAGATCGATGTCCCGCAGGCTCTCTCCAGTGAAGGTGCGCGTCATGTTGTAATTTCTCCCGATAGCCGGTGGCTCTGCATTATTCGCCCTAATAGCGATATTTGTATGGTAAGGATGCAACCGACTTCGACGGCCGCCGAGAAGCCCCAGGTATTACCTCATCTCGCGAAGCTCAAGCGGGCCACGCGGCATCTGCGACATGAGAAGGCTTCGCACGGGACCCTGGGTGAATATGAGAGGACAATACGCACTGTTGTATTTTCCGAGGACAGCAAGATCTTGGCTGCTGGCGATTTAAGTGGCTGTGTGGACACTTGGTTGCTGAGCACAGCGACAGGATCTGCCACAAACGGTCATGCTCAGAGCAATGGGGTATTTGCATCTGACGACGAATCATCGGACGATGAAGATGAGGATGTCGTGATTGAGGGTGAGCGCTGGAGTCTGGCCTCTTCTGATTCCCCGATACCCCGAATGAAGGCTGGAGTCATGCTGCTCTCTTTCCGCCCTCAAACTCCTTCCCCGAAGGCACTCACCAATGGCGACAACCGCACCGCCTTCCCGACTGGGGAGGACAGGTTGATGGTTCTCACAAGTGAGCATCAGCTCATTGAGTTCGAGGCTCTCAGTGGGAAGTTGTCCGACTGGTCAAGACGCAACCCGAAGGCATACCTCCCCGCAGAGTTCCGCGGGATGAAAGACCGTGCTATGGGCTGTGTGTGGGATCTCTTCGAGGGCCGCGAACGCATTTGGCTGTATGGCACCTCCTGGTTGTGGATGTTTGATCTGCTGCAAGACTTCCCATCGCCTGAGGATATTAAAGCCGACGAGACCAAACCCTCTACACAGCTTGTCAAGCAATCGAAACGCAAACGTGATCCTTCCGAGGAGGATTACAATGACCGCAAGAAATCCAACACCGGTGCGGGTGATCAGATCCCCCGATCTCAAATGGCCATCCACCTGGGAACCAAAGTCCGCAAGATCGTCGGAAGCGACGAATCGCAGGGCGTGTGGATTTCTCTCGACCAAGAACGCCCGCCCGTCTCGGGCGAAGACCAGGAGGCTTACGAGTATGATGAAACCTTTGCGGCTGACAACGAAGCAGCCCTAGCCGGTCTCAGACGTGGTGATGGAAACGCAGCTACGAACGGAACACCTCAGAAGGCATCGCACAAGGGCAAGTCGACATCAGGTACCAATGGAGATACGGACACCTCGAAGGACCAATTGGTGGCGACCAATGGGACCTCATCCCAGCCTGCACGGCGTTGGTGGCACACCTATAAGTACCGTGATATCCTCGGGATCGTACCACTCAACACCTTGCCAGGCGGCGACCCGGAGGATCAGGATCAGAGTTCTAGCGGGAACTTGGAAGTTGCAGTGGTCGAGCGGCCCATGTGGGATGTCGAGTTGCCTGGCCGGTACTTGAGAGATTATGAGTGAATCTGCTAGACGGACTGTGTTCTTGTATAGGCTTTGTCTAGGGCCGTTCGACGGTTGTGTATCGTCGAGCAAGCAGGAGCGCATTTAACTGGCGCTTTGTACAGGGATCTGGACATTACTCAAAATAGACCGAAACTTTGATTTCTCCTGCACCATGTTCATACATATTCAGTGTCATGTCCGAATCGTACCATCGGCCATTTTATCCTCTCTACAGCTGCACCCTTTGTACTCCGCAGAGCCTCGATGTCTACGTAAACCGCGCAGCTGATTCATCTCGATCCCGTGCGGGGCCCCGCCCAGGTCCGTTCAAGACCGGACTTCACTCTCCGACCTCAACTTCCTTGGTCGAGTTTCTTTGTCGCCCGACTGGACTCCTCCTCCTCTGGCTCCGACCAAATCCCGACCGTGAAAAAGGGGGCTGCAGGCTCCTCGGTGCCCCTTTCAAGGTCCTCCGTGAATCCCGACTCTGCCATCTGGTCCTCTTATCGTGCGGAGACCTTATCGTCAGTGACTCGTCAGGCCGACAAGCTGCACCACCAGCCCGATTTCTCCGGACGCTCTTGATGCTCCTGTGCGCTGGCTAGCACTGGGAATATACTTTTGATCTCGAAATCAAGGATCCGCGAGTCGAGACGCAAGCGCGGACCTGTTAACCCGAGTCCAAGGCGGGGCAGCTTCATCCAGCAACTAATAACGCCGGCCGACACCCCTCCTGCGAATCGCACGATACAGTAGTCTTCGCTGGTCCTTCTCGAGTGAAGGATATAATCTGGCTTCATATTCTTCTCCTATATAATCTTTGTTCTCCACCTGCGTCACACGGCTGAGACCTACCGACCAACAAGTCCACATCCAGCAACCACCATGGGTCTCTCATACAATGTCTATCTCACTTCCGATAAGATCTTTGGCTGCAAGCAGTGCAAGACTCATCTTGCAGACTACCATGATATCATCAGTCGGGTGAGTTTTCAAATCTCGCCTTCCGTATCTACATTCCGTGCGGGGGGAACCCTGCCACTTGTCAAGCTTCACTTGCTGATTAGATCTGTGTCTCTCAATAGAACTTCCGCGGCCAGCATGGCAAGGCATACCTTTTCAACAATGTCGTGAACGTCACCCAGTCCGAAGCCGTTGAACGCAGCATGACCACCGGACGTCATATCGTGCGCGACATTGCCTGCCGACAGTGCAAGGAAACGGTGGGTTGGAAGTATGACAAGGCATACGAGGCCAGTGAGAAATATAAGGAGGGGAAGTTCATCCTGGAGGAGGAACTTCTCTGCGTTGTGTGTTGAAAGGATGCGTTTCCGACGAACGTCACCTCTCGATCTACACTTCAACTTCCTTTTCATCTTGTACCCCTTTACGATCGCATGACCCCTCGGCGAGGCACTAGCGATGATAGCGGTTACATTTTCCAGACATATCTCTCGCAGGCTGGCTGATTGACACGAAGTTTGCCTTTGATTTTGTGACACTCACTTCTCTCCTCTTTTCCAGCCTCGGTGTTTTTGAAAGGCGTTGCGACGGACCACGTGGATCTTGCTCATGAGACTTTTGAAGTCGATGGAGGAGCCACTTGCAGGACAGGGCTCTGGGTGTAAGAGATCTATGCATTTCCGGCATCATAGTATGGCCGGACCTTAATGTTGCTTGATGCATCTACTTCCAATCCTGATTCTCATCTCCATTTCCACACTGTAAGTCATACTAGTAGACAGACCAATCGTTATTGGTTTTGATGACCCATAACCAATCACCTCGACACTCGCCACTTTAATCCGATAGTAATGAAAAGCATGAAACGTATGCGCGAACCCATCTACCATCCCAGGCGGAGTCAATTACTCCACATACTCCGCACAGTATTATCGTGAATTAATCAAGGCAATCCCACTGGCAATGTCAATGACTCGGTTCCTCTCGCACGCCGAGAACCTGCACCCGTAGCCGTCGTTCTGCTTGACCCACCACTCGCACAGAAGGCCGATATCGCGACTGGACCCGCAAATCCAATTGAATTCCTTCTGTCAAGGCTATTCGGAACTGGAACTGCCTGGGCCCCGGTCGTTCGCCTGCTCAAGTTTCTGCAGACTCGGCTCCTTCGCTTGACTCGCTAGTCTCCATTCTACCCCTCCACACCCGCATTCTGCAGCCGCCAAGATCAAGCTTCGATCCTAGGAGACGTACAGCACAAAAAAGAAATGGCAGCCGCCACCTCGAGCGCTGGTACGATGCAGGCTGTCGTGTTCCATGAGCCGTACAAGGTTTCTGTTGAGCAGAGACCTATTCCCACCGTGCAGGATCCGGAGGATGTTGTGATTAAGGTCGGCTATACGGCGCTTTGTGGCAGGTGAGTTGCGCTGGGCGCTACACCTGGGATCACTGGCAAGGAAATAGGTGCTCATGGCCTGTACTAGTGATTTGCATACCTACCGCGGCATTGAGCCTGCCCAACCGGGTTTCATCATGGGTCATGAGTTCATGGGGGAGATCGTTGAGACTGGTAACGCTGTGAAGACACTTCAGAAGGGAGACCGGGTGGTCAGCGCCTTTACTACGTCTTGGTATGTACACAGTACAGATCCTAGGAAGAAATCTTCTTTTTTTTTCCTCTTTGGTTCATGATTTGTGATGGGTTGACATTACTTTAGCGGAAAATGCTTTTACTGCAGTGCGGGATTCTCTTCGCGCTGCGAGAAGAGCACTCTGTTTGGATGTGAGGTTTTGAACGGTGGCCAAGCCCAATATGTGTGTCGATATTCATCTCCATGAGTGAACTAGCTAAGAGCATCTTGGAAATTGACTTGATCCTATCTAGGTCCGAATCCCCCATGCTGAGGGTTCCGCCATGAAGGCCCCGGAGGGTGTCGACGACAAATACCTCGTGCTAATGGGAGATATCTTCCCAACTGGATACTTTGCGGCCAGCAATGCGTTCAAGAATTCAACTCCGGAGCAGATCGCCGAGCAGACCGTGGTGGTTATCGGCTGTGGACCCGTGGGTCTCTGTGCGCTCATCAATGCGCTGGAGTACAAGCCCAAACACGTTCTGGCGGTGGACTCCGTTCCCTCACGACTGGAGCTTGCCAGATCACTCGGGGCTGAGCCGTGGAACTTCAAGACTGATCGTGAGGGTCTGGATACGCGCGTCAAGGCGCTGACGGATGGTCGGGGCGCGGACGCCGTCATTGAAGTTGTGGGGTTGAGTCCTGCGCTGCGCACCGCGTATGACCTGCTTCGCCCCTGGGGAACTATAAGCAGTGTGGGCGTTCACAATGCTGAGGTACGTGAACGGCCAGCGCTGGAATGACGGGTGTAGGTGACTGATAAGTGGGTATAGATCCCTTGGGATGGCAACGATGCCTATAACAAGAACCTTACCGTCCAGATGGGCCGATGCCCTGTTCGTTCGGTGGCTCCGAAGGCACTCGAGGTGCTCAAGAAGAACCAGCATAAGCTTGGGTAAGTGGATCTAATGAATTCGTAGAGCATCGGCTAACTTGGTCCCGCTAGGTTCATGGCGGAGAAGATCATGCCGCTGTCGCAAGCGGTGGAAGCATATGATCTGTTCAACGCGATGAAGGTGCAGAAAGTCATCTTTCTTCCAGACCAGTAGCAGGAGCGTATTGCCCTACAAGGCGTGTAGCTGCTTGGACACTTAGGTCATCGTTTGCTACCGATCTGGACACTTGTATAGATGATTACCTGTCCAGGTTAGCAAAAGTCAAGGCAATGAGTCTGATACATTTCGACCAAGCCTTGAAACAGATACGGAACTAGCTCCCATGTTGCCACGTTTTGGTGCCATGGAACTACTAGGACAAAGCAAGCTCTGCTAATTGATATAGCCGAGTACGAGCCGCTCTTCGCCTGTTTTTTTTTTATCGAGCTTGCAGGAGCGAGATGAGAAGGAAGACAGCATAGACGTTAGGGATTCGCAGAATCAGACAGAGATGATGGTTCAACCTGACCTCATCATGACAGAGATGAGCATGGCGATATCGCGAGTGGGAGACAGCCCGTTGGACGCGGTAAAGGTGCTGAGATGGCTTTTGGTAGAGGAGTAGAATTGAATATCTTGCGATCGAGAAAGTAGCTCCAAAGTAGCTCCACGAGATCGACCTTACATTCTTCGCAAGATGGCCGTGACGTTGAGGGCAAAGCGAAGACGGCAGAAAGCAGCAAGCTGAGCGCGCGGGACGCGGAGAGTCCGCCTAACCTCGCATTCCTGCCAACTGCCAAACCCGCACCCGCAAACTGATCTCTCTCTCTCACGACATCCGATTCTCCCCCTCATCTCCTCACTCGTCCTCCTTCGCCTCCTTCTCCTTTTCCTTCTCTTCTCCTTCTTCCTCTTCCCCGTCCCCCTCCTTTCCTCCTGCGACACCCTCGATATCTCCGACCTCACTTTCCCCTCCCACGTTGATTTCTCCACCTCCACCTCAGACGCTCGTCGGTAAGTTCACCCATCCACCTCTCATCTTTCTGTCGCTCCCACTCGTCCCTGTTAGATGTGGAAGGATCGCGCACTATTCCACACCGTGCGCTATCATTTTTTGCTGTTGGTGAAACTGATCGTAGTGCTTTGCAGTGAATTCCCCGCCATTCACTCCGCCGCGACCGAGTGACTTTCGTCGAGCCACTCCATCCAGTCCTACGCCACCTTAACCCCCCGTCGTCGGACTTCTCTTCATTACTCATCATCAATATGGATGTTACCGAAGTTCACCAGACCACCGTTGTGGATGAAGCCATGCCTGATGCCTTTGACACCGCCATGGCCGACCAGGGCGATATCGAGGTCACCCCGAAGACCGAGGAGGAGTATGCGCAATCCATGCTGACCCTGCGTGCCATCGTCTCCTCTAAAGAAGCCGGTATCATCATCGGCAAAGCTGGCAAGAATGTTGCCGACCTGCGCGATGAAACCGGCGTCAAGGCTGGCGTGAGCAAGGTTGTTCCCGGTGTCCATGACCGAGTCTTGACCGTCACCGGTATCCTGCAAGGCACTGCTCGGGCCTATGCGATCGTGGCGAAGGGTCTTCTGGAGGGTGCTCCGCAGATGGGGATGGGTGGCATCGTCTCCAACAATGGGACTCACCGTAAGTTGCTTGATCTCATTCCCCGCGACAGTTGGTTCCAAGTGTTTTCCTTCAAAAGGCTTCTTAAGCCAGGGAAGAATCGTGCTTCCCCTCTGCTCGGGTTGAAAAGGCTGGGGTGAAAAATCGCTAATCAAGCCCAAATATAGCTGTTCGCCTTTTGATCTCCCACAACCAGATGGGCACCATTATCGGCCGACAGGGCCTGAAGATCAAGCATATCCAGGATGCGTCTGGTGTGCGGATGGTTGCCCAGAAGGAGATGCTTCCCCAGTCGACCGAACGGATTGTGGAGGTGCAAGGCACCCCCGAAGGCATCGAAAAGGCCGTCTGGGAGATTGGCAAGTGCTTGATCGATGATTGGCAGCGTGGCACCGGGACTGTCCTCTACAACCCCGCTGTTCGCGCATCTCTGGGCTCCCAGCCCCTCAACACCAACGCCTCCGTTGGTGGTGGGAATGGTTACACCAGCCGCCAGTACCACCGCACCGGCAATGGGGCTGACTTTAGCGACAACGGTGGCTACAACCGTCGATCCAGCTCGGACGCCGGCACTCGGGGATACCCTCTGGTCACGGAAGACGGCGAAGAAATTCAGACGCAAAACATCAGCATCCCCGCTGACATGGTTGGATGCATTATTGGTCGCGCTGGAAGCAAGATCACGGAGATTCGCCGGAGCTCTGGAGCTCGCATTTCGATTGCCAAGGCCCCCCACGATGAAACTGGCGAACGCATGTTTACGATCATGGGAAGTGCCCAGGCCAACGAGAAGGCCCTGTATCTTCTTTACGAGAACCTCGAAGCTGAGAAGACTCGCCGTAGCCAGCTACCCCAGGAGTAAATCTGCTTCTCTTGACTGCTGGCAGGGAGTCCTCCCCGAGTGGGGCCGCTCAAGCGGTCTCTGTGTCTCTTTGAACTTAACGACTTCAAAGACTGTCGGTCATGATCAGCGGCGGTCATGTGCAAGCGCTTTCTTTTGTTTTCTTCTTATTTGTCTTTCCAACCCTACTACTCTTCAGATTTCCTGCCTTCACCTCGTGCATCGCTTTCTACCCACCAGAGACAAAAGTCTGCCGCAATGGACGGGACCATGCATGTTAGATACGGTACCGAATCTTGTGTGGCTCAATTGATCACCCTATATTGAGCTAAAACGCAACCTGCCAGAATGACCTTCGCTCTCAGATCTCGACTTCATGGTCCACGGAACGGTGCTTGTTTATCGTGCCCTGTCACGGATATCTAACTTGCTGTTCTTCACACACCTGTTCCGCTCTCATCGTCTCTCGGTTCTCGCCGCGCGCCTTTTCCTACACCCGTCGCCTTTCTCGGTCTCTACCTCGGCCTCTCTCATATATCGTTTCCCCGAAAACTCTGCTCCTTGACCAGATATGGTTTGTCCATCAGAACCATTCTGCTCTTCTTTGATCCTTGCTCGCCAGCTCCCCCCCCTGTTCTCCTCACGGCTCCGACTGCACTTCCCTTCTCTTCCCTCCTGCTCTTCCTCTCTTTGTCCTGCCTCCTTCCGAAATACCGAAAAAAAAACTACATTTCCTTATCTTCCCTGTCCTCCTAATTCTTGCCTTGAATCCGCCCTTCTAGTTTATCTCCGTGTTTTCCTTGTCTCTTCTCCTGGGATATCTTACGGTTCTCAATGTGACCCGGACATGTCACAACATATCCCGAGTTTACACTAAATACCAAAAAGACGATTACTATCTGCCGCGGATAGGCATTGATGTGATATGGTCAATTTGTCGCCTTTGTCGTAGTCCTCGACTGTAGTATCTACTTGGAGATATACATTGAAGATGTAACAGGTAGGGGTTGAGTGAGTCGTTAGAAGTAGGACATGTATACCCCCAAAAAGCTAACAGGGGGAAAAAAAAACAGAAACATTATAATAATCATCCATACAGACACTGCCCAGGGCATTCATCTCGAACAGTTCTCCGTTTAACTTCCTTGGGCCAGATTACAGAGTGTTTCCAAACTGAGCTCTTCGGGAATCAACTCGGCCGCGATTGCCGGATCGAAGAAAGCCATGACAGCCGAAGCGAACTCCTCCAACTCCGCCATGAGCGCACAGTCAAACTCGGACTCGGACTCCTTGAATCCGACCTGCACCTGGAACTGCTCGAGAATCCCCTCGTTGAGACTGCTGAAGTAACTCAGGTCCACCAGGGACGGCCCCGTGTGCTGCACGATCTTCTCGGCCACGCCCGGCCCACGGCCCGTGGAGACCAGGTACTCGCCTTCCCAGGTGTTCCCGCTCTGCATGGCGTTGGCGACGAGTGCAAAGGCCGTCATGTTGACCCACTTGTCGAGGTTGTCGAGATCGAAGTGCGAGAAGGGCACGGTGACGGTGAGCTTGGCCTCCTCGGACTCGTCGTTGGCCGTGAACCGGATGTTCTCGGCCGTGGCCGTCGCCACGGCGCATTGGTACATGGTCGTCGGCGTGGTTACGGTCGCGACCTTGTCGTGCTTGATGTCGGTCGAGAGCCCGGTGACGGTGAGGACGGTGGTGGTGGACGATTCGTGGCAGAGAGTCGACAGCGCCGTGTAGAAGGCGCTGTACAGGGTGCTCGTGCGGTCTGCGTCGGTGTCTTTGTCCCAGTCCATGTCCTCGAAGTTGGTCCAGTTGCCATAGTCCAGCATGCCGTTGGGGCTGACGTTGATCGTGGTGGAATATGAGACGGCTGTGTGGATCATCGAGGTACTACCGGCGCATTGGGTGACGGGGTAACCGGCGTAGTGCACGACCGACGACGATGCGCAGGCTGTCACGGCCCCGTCCCCTCCATAGGCAGTATAGGGCCAGTTGTCGATGGTGATGGTGGCAGGACCAGTCGTCGTTGAGGGTGTGGACGTGAGACTGCTCATGACACTCGGGGGGATGGTCGTGGGACATCCCTGGTGGCTGGCAGGCTTGAAAGAGATGTGCTCATCCTTGTACTTGCAGACACAGAGGTCGACACTAGTGCCTTCTAACGCGTTCACGCTGGCCCAGTTTGTGCATTCGGGGGCTTTGGCTACCGACGTAGAAGACGAACGTTTCGTCGAAGGTGCAGATGTAGTCATTGGCCTGGTCTTGGTTGCCGGGGGTGTGGTGGACGTGGCAGGCTTGCTAGAGTGACGAACCCTGCAGCTTCCTGAACCTGTTGGAAAGCATTAGCAAATGAACGACGTAGGACTGGAGAAGCATGAAGCTATACCTTTCATCCGGGATGAGCTGGCAGTAGCACTGCTGGTCGAGGTGCGCTTGGTGGTTGTAGCAAGCCCAGAGGACGTGGCCGCCTTGCTGCTAAAGGAGCGGGCTTTACAGCTTCCCGATCCTTTCAAACGGGTCGATGAGGTCCCCGATGCTTGGAAAGGAGTTAGCTAACCTGCGATGGGGAGGGGGGTTGACGGAGTGAGACATGCCTATACTGGGCGCAGTATCAGAGACCGAGGTAGCGGTTGCAGATGAAGACGCGGGCCCTCGAGCAACTTTGCGTCGGGGAACTCCTTGCCCTGCAGGAACTCCCGGTACCAGGGCGTTGGCTACTTCCACGGAAAGCCATAGGAGCAAAAGAATGTTGGGCTTGAACAACATCGTGGAAGAAGCTCCGCAGAGAGTGACTGGAAATCACAGAGACTGGACGATCCGAGAGAGAAAAGACTAGACCTTAAACCCTGACTGCACGCTAAGTATATAAGTTGTCCCAGACTAATGGCCCCCATGGGAAACAGGCCCGTCTCGTCGAGGGCCTCCAAGCACGGAGGTACACACGCATCCTCGACTCATCGTCTCAACTGTGGAGATTGACCTTACAAGACATGGGCTATCGGGGTGTCATCATCCTCTAACAGGCTAGTAAAGATTATTCTAAGCCATCAAAATTACACCCATGCGTCTACAAGCTTATTTGCTTGGCGATGCGTATGGCCGTTGTTTTCGCCTTGTCCGGCATTGGAGCCAAACCCTAAGAGATATTGACGGAGCTTGACCACCAAATCATATTGAACCATAGAAAGACGGATTGGTCTCAGATACTAGCCTGTACGCACTTCGTGCTGATTGCTGGTATCATGCCTGCAAGAATCTCCAGTTTGACGACGATCCTATACTTCACTAGTCGTTTTGGGGTAGAAGGAAGGGACAGCTACGCAACAGGGCGAGGATCCACCGAGATAATATTATAGCCTATAGCCGTCGGATCGGGCGAAATATCGGTCTCTACTGTCTCCAGTCTATCTCAACCTCCTGGCGCTGCTGCATGGATTCACTCCATCCTGCCAATATCATCGATGTGCTCTACCGAAAGGCCTGACCTAGACGGTAAGAAAACTAGATGTTCCAGGGGCAGCTGTGCTGGCCCTGCCACTCATGCCATTTGTATAAACTGGTTTCGGCAATCTCGAGCGACGCGTCTTACTATGCTTATGCCGGATGCCACTTGCCTCTTTGGGTATGGCGTGTCTATTACGGAGACTTTCCATCCGCTTGTATAGGGTTGAAGAATTGGCCCCATCGAGAACGAAGAGAGAAATAAACTCGAGTGGCGCGTAGCAGAGATCCACCTCGTCAGGTTCGATCAGCGCCAAAGCTCTCGATGTAAATACGTACTCCAGTCGGAACACAGCAAGTGACAAGGAGATTTTCTCCTAGGGATTCCAAACAGACGTGCTGTCTAGATGCCCGGTTAATTTTCGGCCATGGCCAAGCCCTAAGCTTGTTTAGAAGCTTATGCGAGCGAAGCATCGCGTTGCTATCCACAAATGTATAACTAGATCGGCATGCTGACTGCTTGGCGCTGAAGAAATCAGCCGCATCATCCGCCCCCGGGAATACGTAAATGGGGCCGACTCCTGAAACAAATCTCACTAGTGGCTTCGAATTCCAAGGTCACTGTATTATTTTGGGTCTCTCGTGGTAGAGGTGGGAAAGCTGAAAGTATACTTGGACAGATTCAGATAGAACTTGACATCAGTGTAAGGAACTCCAGCAGACAGAAAATATTGGACTGGTATAATGAATATAAGGGATGGGCACAGACTATAACTTTGGCACCCAATGTCATAGATATTGTAGTCTGCCTACCTGCCATGCGAGGTTAGCCCCCGGGAAATATTTAGTCGGGTACTTGAGAAAGCACCGAGAACCACAGCCACTTGGTGGGCCGTATTTATATCACCAGTTCCGGACTCGTTCTCGATAGACATGCGACTTCTCTCATTTATATGCGATCGGATCAGTCGGCTCAGGTCATTCAGTGGGGAAAGGAACATACGAGTCCGGTCTTGAACCCAGTATACGAGGGGGCCGGTTGACACGAACTTCGGGCATATCACGTCGGCTCGGGGTGAGACTTACGAGCGAAAAGGATCCGTCGGCTTGGCAGGATCCCGGCGAAGTCAATTCTAACTGGCAGATTCCCCAGAACCTGATTCCATCATGCCGGGAATTGCGTCACATCTATGTATTATGTCAAAGCAGTGGAAGTGGGCAATTGCAAGTCTCATTTATTCGTAAGAGAAATTTCGTTCCAAATAGGGGCGTGGTCCCACCCCATGCTGAGATCGGGGAACCACTAAGCACTCGAGAAATGCTATGGTGGGATGAAGCACAAAGGAGACCAGAGGCAAGATGTACAATAAAGAAGAACAAGAAGTAGAAGAATGTCTGGACAGGACGCCGGTCGATGGTTGTTTTTGTACATGAATCAATGAACCCTTCAACTGATACCTGATCGTCGACAAGGTTCCGTTCTCGGAAGAAATGAAACGGAGGTAGAGTGGCACAGTGAGAAGACAAAGGGCCAGAGTAAAGCGGGCGGCTTTTGCCCGCGCATACCTCGCGACAGTTAGTCGGTGTATGGGATCTCTCGGTTCAAGTGCACAGAGGAAGGCCGTCACGATGCATCAACGTCGAAGAGTGCCATATTTTCGAGGAGCTGGATATTGCGACGAAGGACTCCAGACCCAACTGTATGCATACACAAGCAGAGCAAGCGCCTAAGAGGCATGAAAGAGAAACGCCGAGCTGAAGCCGAAATCCCCAAGAGGATACAAGATCAGATGCAAGGTCGCTGCGTAAAAAGTATCAATAAAGCGTAAACCGGTTTCAGTGGGCATGCATAGTGGCGGATCAACAGATGCAGAAAGTGTGACAGAAGCTAGTCGATGCTGTCATCCAGGTTGACGGAGTCGTCGGGTGGGCCAACTGGACGTTGTCTGAGACCAAATCGCCGCGTCCCCAAACTGTTGGTACGAAGTCGTGGTTGTTGGATAGGGGTGTAACTGGTGACTGATTTACCTGACGGTGCGCTAATCCGGGTCTGCGAAGACTCTAGCTGGGGAGACCGTGGACTGTCGTCCACTCCAGAACCCGGTGTCGCGCCCGAGAGATTCGGCGAGAGGCCGTACCGACGGGACCCAGCTTGGATGTTGGAGCGGGACGTGGCTGGGGAATAGACAGCAGGGGCCATGTAGCTGCGGCGGAATGGAATGCTGGTTTGGGATGGGATGGTAGTTGGTGTTCGAGGCTGCGATGCCGGCGCCTGAGATGGCGTCGAGAGCTGCTGATACTGAGGAGAGCGTGGCGAAATACCCAGGCCTTGCTCTTGTTGCACTCCGGAGATAGAGCGAGAATGGCCATATGACAATCGCTGGCGAGGGGGTACACTTTGGACGGGACTAGGTGTCCCAGTCTCTGTCATAGTCATGGCTCTAGAAAGTGAGCGACTGAGTGGGCTGTTGGTCTCCCCATTGTCTTCATCGGCGGGTAACCTGCGACTGCGGAGAGATGTCGAGATGCGATGAAGTCGGCTCGGTGGAGTAGGGACGTTGTTAGGTGACTGCGCTGGTTTGGCCTCCACAGTACTCCCTGGGCTGGGGTTGACCAAAGATGCTCTGCGCGCTTCAAGGCGACTAGAAATGCGACTGGTGCTCTGCCGCCGCTC
This sequence comes from Penicillium hispanicum, assembly GCF_028827665.1. Classification (NCBI taxonomy): domain Eukaryota; kingdom Fungi; phylum Ascomycota; class Eurotiomycetes; order Eurotiales; family Aspergillaceae; genus Penicillium; species Penicillium hispanicum. Next base: position 2,338,214 of record NW_026623199.1, on the reverse strand, counting down.
AGCACCCTCGGGTTCGTGGCTGGCACTCCTCTGGTAAGCGGGTCCAGGCATCAGAGAATCGCTCTCACCACCATTAGCCCGTAGGGACTGTGGCCCCGTAGTCTGGCTTGGAGGTGATCGATTGCGCCTGAGCTGTTCATCCGTCAACGCGAGACAAAGCTCGGTCAGGCTGCGGCACACACTGTCGGCCTTGCGACGCGCTTGGCGGTCCGAGGAACTGTATCCTCCATTCACAACAGAGACGGTGCCCGACGGGGCTGTATTGACACCTAACATCGTCGAAAGAGCCAATGCATCTGTGATCGTCGCCTCTAGCGCCGAGTACACGTCACTGCTCAGTACAGCCTTGGCTTTGGCCAACGCCGACTGCAGCAGGGGCTGGACCTGGCTTTGCGAGGCATTGTCCGTCTCTGTGGACGGAGTGCTGACCTTGCGATAATGTCTCGGAGAGGTAGACAAGGCGGTCACAGTGGTAGCGGCAGTCCGAGGCCGTTCGTTGGATGCGCCTGAAATCGCGGCTTGCGATGACGGCGGTAATTTCCCCGTGAGCTCCAGTTTGCGAATGCGCGACTTGAGATCGTCTAGTTCATCCCAGACCGTGGATGGCGCTGTAGTGGAGAGGGTTGACTCAGTCCCGTCTGCGCGAGTCTTTTCGGCGTCACCACGAGCGCGCTCAGTCGCCTCCGAGGTGGACGGCTGCCGGCTGTTTCGCACTGTCGACAGAGCCGGATGGCGATGTAGACGCGCCTCGTGTAGGGAAGCTCGACGTTCGCCGTTGACTGCGGCCGAACGTGGGGAGGTCTCAGGACTGGTGCGAGTGAGTCGACTTCGAGGGGCGCCAATCGTGGATCGCGCGCCGGTGGTCAAGCTTGAGTAGCGGAAGCGATGAGGGTCGTCGAGAGGATGAGCGGAGGCGGCTGGAGGATGGGGGATTGAGCTGTATGGGATGGTCGGGGAGCCATTCTGCGAAAGCAAGGGGCTGTCGGCATTGCTGAGGCGTTGATCGGGGGAAGGGGTTTGTTCAGGATCGACCCGACTGGTCGGCGACCGTAAACCGGGGCTGGAATATCCGAGTCTGGACTGTTTGCCCTCATCGTCACTCTCGTCAGTACATCGAGGCTTCTCAGGAGACGGTTCGGGGAAAGGAGGGACGGCAGTGTCATGGTCAACGGGCACCTCCCGACCCGCGAGCTGATGGGCGACTCACCCGTCGAAATTCCGAGCGTCCGAAGGAGTTGCGGCGACTGGAGTCCGTCCTCGCGATATTCAAGAACACATCCTCCGCCTTGGGCCGGGCCTCATCCATGTTCGAGGCCTTATTTTCCGCCCCCAGTCGAGGCGCGGCGTTCAGGGCGCGACCATGCTCACTCGCCAGGGTCCTCGATTCGGAATATGCCACGGTCGATGGCATGCTTTTCACATCAGGGCGAAGCGATGGGGAAGAGTCCGGTCGTGACTCCGAGGCATTTGAGGGGGATAGACGGGCGTGGAGGGAAGGGTCTGGAGCGGAATCGCGGGACGGCGAAGCTGTGCGGATTTGGATTTGGAGGCTGGGGAGATGAAAGCTCGGGGCGGATCGACGGGGGTGCAAGAAGGAGCGCCGGGCCTGATTTAGTGTCGTCGTGGCCGGCGTGGGCGTTTCACCGGTGGGGCTGTCAGGCAGTGTGAAGCTGACGGTGCCGGGCATTGGTAGTATATCACTTGGGTTGACGAGCTGCTCCTTCTACGAGCTGCTCAGTCGCAGGCTTGTTTCCCTTCTGGTCCAACGGGTCACTGCCGATTTGTGATTTCGGCTACTCGTCCTGCATGGTGGATCACTCGTGCTAAGTGACGGGCACGAGGTGTCGAGTGGATGACCTGTCAATGCCGAAGGGAAAGCACATACAAGAAAACTACAAAGTGGCTGGGAAAATTTCGAAGTGGGCGAAAGGTCCCCGTTTGGTCTCCATTGCAAGGTCCGTCTCTGAATTGGCTATTCAACCGAGTTCTAGGCTGTTGGATCCGAGTCGATGCCTCTTGAGAATTCCTGGGCAGTCATACCTAGGTATTTACTCCCGATGCCGAAGGTCCTAGGTACTCATCCATGGAAATTGGAATGATATCTTATATACCATGCCATGGCTGTCCAACATCGTCAGAATCACCCACGCAGAAAGAGAAAAAATTTTCGCGCGCCAGCAACGGAGTCCATACTCCGGTGAGAGCATCTCCAAAGCCATTCTTGTCAACAAAACAAACCCGCGAACCACGGTTCCCGTCACGAAGCCATGGGTCCAACATGGAGCCAGGGCTGCCGATGGGTCCCTGATATTCCAGTTTGGGATCAAAAGTCTTCGCTGCTGAGTGGGTATGTCTTCCACGTGGCTCTTCTGGCAGCTTCGGGCTCCATATGGGTTCTGTCTGTCTGTGTTCTGTCTCACCGTCGAATACTGGAAGAGGCACCTGTGTCCGTATGGTACAATCCAGCGATTAAGTACCTAAGAAATGGGCGCAATCTTCCAAGCTTCCATTCGATACCGGAGAAAGCTCGGAGCTGAATTGACAAAGCTCGAGATCAAGTCGTAAGTGCTTCTTGGGCCCTAGATGCAGGGAACCAATGCTGTCCGCTCGTTGTGGCAAAAGAAGTACAGTTCCTCTCCCGTCTTCTAGGGGGGGAAACAACATACATTTCTCCGGGATTGAAGACGGCAGTTGAGGGAAACCAGCCTCAAATAATGTAATTCAATTATTAATGTGCAAGCCACTGGTCCCACCCTGAGGAGCCATGACCAGATACAGTGGAAGCGTCTACTGTACATACATGAATTTCAGCTTCGCAGCTAAGTATGGTCGACCATTCTCGCAGTCCTCGCCCCTGCAAGTCTATAGTCGAAACAGCAAGACCTCGCGTGATCAGGGAGTCGTCAATCCGGGGAGCTAGTGACCCTGCAGCGGACGAGATACTGTCATGTACATAGAAGGTCGCAAAACGGCCTATCGCATCCTCACCGAGCATTGTATATACATGATACAATGCACTCTATTGGCCGCGCTCCAGACCAGATTCAACCAGGCAACAGTCCTGTTGGCCGGCGAACCACAATCTCCAGGAGCAACCTTGGGAGCGGTGTCAGCAGGAGGAGCAGTTCAGTCACCCACCAACAGCTCGGATGGAGGGTGCGATGGGATTCGTCGAGATGGCTGTTGGTCTGTGGCAGGCGGAGACCCCGAAACACAGGCGAAACAGGCGAAACCTGAACCCACTTCAGCCGTGCGCAGTGGCCGTGGGTTCAGGGGCGGTCCTGAGGTTTGTTCTTAGCAAGTTCTTCATCTGTGAAACGTCTCGCGTTCACGAGGCGAGGCGCGATCAGGAACTGCAATCTCTCAGACACGGGTGCTTGAGTCGATCGGAGCGGAATCTAGAGGACCACTATAGCCGCAGCACACGGGACGAATCAGCGCAGAATATAGATACAGACTTGGTCTCTGTAGACTGATCCAGTGTCGTATCACCTATCACCCATACCCATCAACGGTTCGTGGATATGGCAGACTGGCAGAGGCCCGGTTGCAGGCTCAGGATGCCTTCCACGTGGGAACCAGCGATCAGCGGATCCGCAGCAGAGGGTATTCGTGTCGACCGACTCGCGTCCATCGAAGAATATCTGTATCGTCGAAGTAAGTTTGACGTGGCAAAGAACTCGATGATGTGCATGTTTCACCACGCCAGGCATGATTCCATGCTGAAACTCAAATCCATCCAACGCGACTCCGGACTGGCTGACGCAGCAGGTATCGATTTCCGCCCTGGGCCACTAGCGCCTGCTAGGGCGCGTTTGGCGTGTTTCAGGATCGCCATCCCAGATCCATCGGCCTCCGGGGTTTCATCGTGGGAGGGGGATGATTCATGGTCAAGTTGCCTCTACCCGATTGGGATTTCCTGCCCCCTTCTTTGCGTGGCCAGATCGGTCTGCATCGATGGTTGGGAATCGGGAAGCCACCGGGCTATACTGGTATACTTGATGTTTTTTGGTCTTTCGAGCCTCTGACCCAACTTCGATGATTGGTACTGGCGGAACTCCCCAGCAGCAATCCATGGGTCGCTGCGCCCACCGTTCGGTGTGCCGTGTCGATGTCCTCTGAGACCCGTGCACTGGGACGGGAGAGGTCCGAATTTGAAATTCACGAATCAGGCTGGTCGAACAGGCTGCGCACGCATCGATGCTTCTCCACCCCGCGTCCCGTCTGACGATCCGGATTTCCGTGGAATTTTCTTGACGGAACGCATGGCGGGCGTAGTGAACGTATAGTCGACCGTATGGACGCACGTCTGGTCCCATGGGTACGACTGACGCCGGCAGGGACCTACACACACTACTGACTTGTCTCGACTCCGCTTGCACCAGGTGTCACGACCGTCGCACGGTAACCCAGCCTATACAGTAGTATAAGCATACTATACAGTATGGAATTCCCCCATCTCGATTTCGGACGGGATCCAAGGCAGCCTCACAACTGGAAAGATCCAACCGGGTGGCCCAGCCTGCGTGAACGCGACATCCTCTCGGGCTCAGCTATCGAGTGGAACTGGAGTGGACCGCCCCGGTCAAGGAATCCCATCGCGCACGCCATCCCGGGCAGTTTGTGGAGAGGGAGAGGAGTGAATTACAAACCTGTACACTCTGCGATATACCGGAGTGGCCGTCGACTGGAGCGCGTGGAGCATCCTGTGGCTAGAGATAGTCCCGTCACTAGGAGAGTAGGAGAACGGGAGGATATCACACGGGAACCAAGGGCGAAGGGGGAGGACGGGCCTCTCATTTGCGTGCATTTGGCGCCGACGCAGCACCAGCGACGCCCCCCGGCGGCTAAAATTAGAGCGGGCGGAATGATTGGGCGCGGGCGACGACACCAGGTACTACTTACAGTCCTGTACAGCATACAGCCCTCGTCCCCTCAAACACCCCCTGCAATCGCCCACTGGGGCCTATGTGCGGCTCCACCTTGTAAACGGATTACCCGTCACCCTCAGGCCAAATTACCGTGGGCCTGAAATCGGAGATCTCTAACATGTATCAGAGTTGGCCAATCTAAATAAAAACAGTAAGGGTCTATTTCCCCCATCTCTTGCTTTCAGACCTTCAACCTTCACCTTCACTTCGCCCCTTTCTCTTTCTCCTCCCCTTTTGCCTTCACCTGCCCCCCCGTCATCCGGGACTACTTTTTCCTTTCCTCTCCCCCTTTTGCCTCTCCTTCCAACATTCCCCGTTCCCCGGAGGAACGACCCGACCTGAAATCCCCCCCCCCCCCCCCCCCATTTCATCCTTCAACCACGCCTTTCGATTCTCTGGTGCTGGTTCCTGTCGCTCCTTCGCCACACAAAAAAGACATTCACCTGAATTCATCACCCGTTTCGATTCACGAAGTCGCTCTTCGATTCAACCGTGGGAGGGGGAAAGAAGGGAACAACACGATACGAAGCAACGTGCGGCTCTGATCGTCCGGTTGGCTTGGGATCTGGTATGTGAGGCACTGCAAAACCAACCGCAACCCTCCCACTTCCATGTCTTCTTCCACCTACTCTTTTGCATCGTTTCAACACTTGTTCGAGCCCATGTGACTCGTGCCTGCGCATCTTCTCCCGTCGGTTTGGCATGGTCGCAGATCATTGTTTCAGCCCTTGCAGCGCTCAGCCGTAGCTCGCCACCCTAGATCCCAACAGCAACTTCCAGAACTGACGCCCTTTCGTCCGAAAGAATCATTTGCACAGGTCGCAAACATCCTGTCTTCGGTCCGAATGCCCCCTCTAGCCCTGGTGGATACGTGCTCCCTTTGAGACCCGGTGGGTTGGAAAACCACACGCCTTTGACGCGCCTCTTCGAACCATGCCGGTACAAACCAGTCCACCGTCCTTCCCGGACTCGTTCCCTTCGTTCATGTCCGTCTATGGAGGTCTCCCTCCGCCATACAAAGAGGAAGAGAGCACCATCCAACCGCTTCAGCTTCCGGCCCATATCCCGGTCGACACATCGGGGCGACGACTTCTACCTTCGCCTCATCGCGAGAGTGTCTCGTCGATGACCTCGGGGTCAACGGAATCCTCACCGACCACGACAATATCCCCCTTTGATTCGCCTTCTGCGGGGGAAATCTCCCCCAGCTCTTCTCCAGAATCCCTTTCGGCTATGCCTGTGTCCTATCCAAAGTTTACACCACCCGCTCATCCGCTGGAAGTTTCGCCGCGGTCCACCATGCCCACCGACCGGTCCCGGTTGCTACCAGCTCCTCAAAACCTACGTCCAGGCTCACCAAACCGCCGCGCGCGTAATCTCAAGAATCTGTCCCTGCGCATGCCTCCGCCGTCGCAATCACGACCGCCCATTGCTACCGCTTCGGTAGTGGAGACGAGTTCAAAACATCACCTCTCTGCCCCGCCATCTCCTATCCAGATTCCTCCGAAGAGCACGCGACGAAGGCCTGCAAATCTCACCATCCGTACTCCCGGGTTTGACAAGTCTTTCTCTAATGGATCTGATGCAGTCCCTCCGACCCCCTTAGGGCGCCAGTCTCTCCGACACGCAGAATCCTCTCCTTCTCTTGCATCCATCACTTCGCCTTCATTCGCCCCGCGAGGTGGTATGCAGCTCCCGCGGCCGGTGTCGCATCACGGTGCACGTCGTTTTTCGGGTACTTCCGACGATGCAGCCTCTCCCCTCACACCCGTGCCAGATGATGGCTGTTCTTTTTCCCACCGGGTTCTGCACGGATTAAAAGAAGAGGACGACCACATCGACTCCCGAGAGTCCACTCGTCAAACCGACCGTGGCTACCCGAATGGCCCCATTTGTATATACGACTCGGGCGTGTTTTTGTACCTGGAACCGACCGCAGAGGAAGCCGCCCAATTCGATGTGGTAGTGAACGTCGCCAAGGAAGTCGCCAATCCTTTTAATACGAACAAGGAGGAACGGAACGACACTGTGATGAGCACTTGGCGTAACGCCTCGATGGCCTCCAAGCGGTTTTCCAGTGGGGAACCTGAGACTGCTGCCTCCGAGGTCTCTTTCAAGTCTGCATTTGAATACCCGCCGTCTGAATCCGGATCTGCCACTCCGACTACCTCCACTCCCAAATCACCTGCGACCCCAGAGTACGTTCATGTTGGCTGGGATCATAATTCGGAGATCCTTGACGACTTGCTTCCACTTTGTGAACTGATTGACGACCGGATATCTCAAGGCAAGAGGGTCCTTGTGCATTGCCAGTTGGGTGCTAGTCGGTCGGCGTCGTTAGTTATTGCGTACGGCCTGTACAAAAACCGCCACCTCGACTTTAATTCGATGTACGAGGTGGTCAAAGGGCGCAGTCAGTGGGTGGGCCCTAACATGAGCCTCATCTATCAGCTCACAGACTTCCGGTCTCGTCTGATGCGAGGGTCGCCATCACGACCCGCCCCTCGCGAGTGGTTTGTCCAGGGGGGCCGAAGGAGCTCTGAGCCTCAGGTCCCGCGCGCCGAGCGGGTTTCCAGAGCGGAAACGAGCCGGCCACCTTTCCGCGGCCTGTCACAGGCACCCTCAATGGGCTGCCTCGCTATTCCGTCGTCGAGCTCAGGCCGTCCAAAGACAAGTGATAATGGCAATAGGTCGCCGAAGCGCAGCCTGTCTCCCAATCAGTTGCCATTCCGACACAAATTCCAGTCTGTGGAGCCCGCATCTGGACGTCCCCGAGGATTGCCTCGCAGCGTGAGTAGCTGCGATCCGCTTGTCCAGACTCATGTCTTCGTTCGCGACACACCAGATGCTGGAGCTGGTCTGTTTTCCCCGAGAACTAGCGGGTTTTTGGCACCCTCGTTACCGCCGCCGATTCGAGGAATCGATCATCGAGCAGAGGCTCCCAACCCTGTGCAATATGCCCATCAGACGGCTGATCCACGTTCACCCCCAGCAGGAGGTGAACGCTTCATTATGCGGAACATCGATGAGTTCCTGTAATTCTGCGGCCCCTGTTTTTTCTTCAAGAGACAAGGCCTTGAAATGATTCCACGACCTGACATTCTGCATGTCTTTCGATTCTAATCCGAGGATTCTTTGCCTCGCCCCGGCCCCTTCTATTTTGGTCGCCTTTCCCCCTTTCTTTGCTCGGTCACATACCCATCTTGACTGAAATGACGATTTCCATGACCAAAGCGGGCTTTGTTGTCGCTCATCGCTTTTCACCTGGCACTTTTCCTCTCCGCCTATCCGCCTGGCGACGAAATGGTGTCTCAAACCCCTACCATTTGTCGACCTCTATCGCTTCAACTTCCCTTTCTCATCATCTCCGGCGTCACGGATCGCGAAAATGCGAACTTTCAATACCAAGGGATATTCGGAAAACTTTCTGGTCTTTCGCGAGCCCGGTAACTGTAATTTTATTGTGGAGGATACCCAGACACCTCTTTTGCATTAGTTGGCTACCCCCAACTCAACCTTCGCTTCTTCTACCTTCCAGAAATTCCTTTTCTTTGACCATCTTGTCTCCCCCCCTCCCCCAAAGAAGACAAGGCCTTCGTTTTTGTTTCCTCTGTTTTGATTACTTGCTCCATCTATCTATCCACGGAGCGAGATGGTGGATCTATGGACGGATTGAAGGAAAGAAATGACAAATACCCCCTACGCGCAGTCTGAATAGAACTGGACAGCTCCGAGCTCAATTTGGACTATCCTGAAGCTTTTTGTAGTTGATAACTCCCGAAACACTGTCTCCAGGCGAAAACTACGTTCCGCGAGGTCGATGTCATGTCCGGGGGTCGGCAATCTGATCTGATAGTAGATAAGGAACAGTATCCGCAACCATCCCGCAAATTTTCTCGCGCAGCCCACACTCTCAGATCCCACGCACAATGGCTGACGACACTCATCCGACCTATCTATCACCCAGCGAGCTGGGCACAAAGGACTAGTATGTATCATTGAGTCTACACCTGCACCACACGCCGAGCGGTATCAGGCCCTGACCGGGGAACCCCGCGTTCCTGCCCCTCCAAACACATAAGCGTAACTACTTGGATGAGACACCATACCAATCGACCATCCCACACATATTGGAAAGAACTCCTTGAGCTAATGCGCTGAACTTCTCAAGCTGGGAAACCTACTACGCACGCACGCTCGCCCACATCTCCAGCCCCGCCGATAAAGACGCCGCGAAAGACAATGCCAACGACGCGACAACAGAAGACAGCGACGCCGACGCCGACGCCGACCTCAACGACGAAGATGACCCCGGCACATCGTGGTTCTCGGAACACAATGCCCCAGAAAATGTGCTGCGCTTCCTAACCCGGTCGTCGTTCCCGCTGGCGCCGCGGAATACCCTCCGCCATCGACGGGGCCAGGCAGCTGCCACCGCAAACCTCGCTGCTGCGAGCCAGCCGAGTATCCTGGATCTGGGCACAGGAAACGGGAGCATGCTCGCGCTCCTGCAGAAGAAGGGCGGGTTTGGGGGGCAGATGGTCGGCGTGGACTACTCGGCGCAGAGCGTGGAGCTGGCGCGGGAGCTGCAGCGGTCGAGGGGCCATTCTGCGTACCGGACGGACTCGGAGGATGAGGATGACGAGGATGAGCACGAGGACGAGGACGCGGATGAGGAGAGCACGGAGAACCCCATCTCTGCGCCGCCGATCCAGTTCGAGGAATGGGATGTCCTTGGCTCGAAGGCGGTGCTGTCTGCGTCCGGGACAGGGTTCGAGCCTGGCGCGGCCGACGAGACGCTTTCGTGGTTTCCGTATGCGCGGGGCGGGTTTGATATTGTGCTCGATAAGGGGACGTTTGATGCGATCTCGTTGGCGGGTGATGCGAAGGACAGGCGGGTCTGTGAGCGGTATCCTGATATCGTGCGGCGATTGGTGCGGAGAGGTGGGTTCTTGGTTGTTACGAGTTGCAATTGGACGGAGGAGGAGCTGGTCAAGTGGTTTACCGGTGCTGGTGAGACGAGCCCTGCGGATCGGTTCGTGGTTTGGGGGCGTGTCGAGTATCCGCGATTTCGGTTTGGAGGGCAGGAGGGACAGGGGGTTTGTACGGTGTGTTTTCAGAGGGTGATTGATTCTTGAGAAACTCTATATTGGTGAATATCTGCGGAACAGAGTATATAGGACTAGTGTATGGCCAGGATCAATGTTTATATTATGATGATTACGACGATGGTGATTCCCCATTGGACCATGGTAGCTTCTATCCTCATAATTTCATGGGTGGGGGTACAAGCTCGAAGGCCTGGCTAGAACGTATTGTGTCTATATGCAAATGTGATTCTGACACCTCGCACTTCAAGACCGCAACGTCACGCCACCGTCTGTAGTTTTCACGGTCGTCGTCCTTGCGTCGACAACTCCTGGCCCAAGGCCGGCTCAACTTCAATGCCATTCTCCAACTCTCCAGAGAAATGCGCCAACAGTTAGCGGTCCTCGTCGGTGTGATACATGCCATCCTTGGGGCTTTGCCAGACCCACTACTACCTGCCCCAAGGGCTTTTCGCTCGCGCTCGGGTAAGATGAACTATGATCTCGATGTCGCTATAACACGGGGACGAGTAAAGAAAGGTGATCCAGCACATGGCGGGATGGCTTCCTGATCGCCTTCCAAAAAAAAAAAAGAAAGAAAGAAAAAAAAAGGTGTTTTGCACTGTTTGCGCAGTACGATGTCATAGTGGACCAGACGGTCGATTCCAAAGGGATGGATTCATTGTGATTGCACGGAGAACGGAGGATTTGCTGCGAGACTTGATGATTTGGAGCTTGGCTGAAGAGCAGTCACTCCGATCGCGCTCGGGCACTAACTATCCCTAGACAGTATGGAGTAGTCTCGCTAGTGCATGTAACTGCAGGTACCTCACGGGTTGTGTTTATGCTTTTTGCGCCACGAGCTGAAAGCCCCGAGCATCTTCATCTCCGCTCCACAGCCACAGGAACCCATTTTTCTGTCCGGAATGCACGGAGCATTCGGGGCCAGGAATCTGCCAGAATGTCTTGCTTTCATGAGGAGTCCAAGGGGGAGGGCAGCTTGCACCCACCAATAGTGATTCCGTTAGAGCTAGGCGCTCGGGGTAAAGATCCTCTCTGGCGGGTGTTAGCGGGCGGGCTGACGCGACGAGAGGAGATCTGATCGTCGGGAAGGAGGTCTCCGGGCCTGTGCCTTGGAAGCGGGAATGGAGTCATAGAGAAGGGAACTCGCCCATCGTTGCAGAGCCGGAGTCGATACTGCGTTCATGATCGTGTGAATAATGGTGTGATTTCACAATCCTCCGATATCTCTATCCACTCAACCAACCTTATCGGATTACTCGATTGGATCCCCGGTCACCTGAAATCCCCCGTGAGTCATCCCCGTGACTTCTCCTATCAGGTGCGCAAAGGGCTCCACCACGGCTGACCTAAGCAGTCCGGTTGGGAGAGGGTGACATCATCGGCCCCACCGGGGCGATGTCCTAGACCGGTCGATGCGGGCGATGCATGATCGAAATACTTGGCCTCGAGGTACTTGCGGTGTTCCCCGTGCTGCTGCATGTCCAGCGTACCACCAGCATCGCGAGCATGTATTCCCAGGTACTGGCCAAGTACCTGAGCAGTTCGGAGTCTGTTTGGCGTGGGAACCCTTTTCCCTGTCCTCTGCTTTCTCCTCGCCTCCTCTTGTGATCCTGGCGGGTGATCGTCAGGCCATAGCCGATTCGACCTTGTTGGATGTCGAACCCTTGAAGGCTTCACTCCAGACCAAGGCACCAAGCAATAGAGGCAATTTGCAACCCGATATGTCTTCCAATTGCTCCAGTTCGATCCATGGGTGCCTAGGTGTCCATAACCCGGAGACCCTGAACTTTGCCCTGCGGAACACCAGCCGAGGGGGTGCGAACCACACTCTATTTCGGGGGCATTGGATATCCCTCGCGGATGCTGGGTCGTTATCCTGAATGGATTCCATCCGCCCAGGTTGGCGAGAAAGGGATTCGATGGCAAAGTTGCCGGTGGCCATTACATAGTGTTAGGTTCAGCGTCGATGCGATCCGGGAAACCCAGAAGCGAAGTGGAGCCATGGTTATCGCATCATCCCAAGGCCCTGCGACGCACAAATCCGTACCCTGGAAGTGGTGAGATCGTAGGGATTCATTCCAGAACGACAAACCAGAAAAAACGAAAGAGCAAGAGATCAGTAGTGAGCGACCATCTCAGGGCCATGATCCGGCTCTCGACCCAATCGTAGGCATACACAGTGTGACCGGAGATCCTCTCTCTTTCCCCCCCCCCCGCATGCTCAAAGGGAAAAGCCCCCGCAAAGCAATGAGCGATTTTGCCCATGCCGGATGCCTGAGTCCTCCTTTCTCCTCTTTCCCCTTCTTTTTTTTGTCCACCGTAGCTTTCTTTTCTCTCCCCTTCTCCTTCCATCTCATTCTCGTCTTCGTTCCTCTTCTACCTTCATTCTTCTTAACCCTCGCACCGTCTAACTCGTATTCGTCAACCACCGCCCCCGACCCTCCACGTCATTCTACCAGCTTCCACCCGGAATTGAGAGCCACTCGCTACTCTAAGGACTTTCGAAAAATCGATTGCCAGAAAGTCCTTCACCATGGCTTCGTTCAAGGTACGTGGCCGGAATTGTTTGCACTGTTAGAATTCCCCTCAGCGGCTTTCGTGGGGATTTCACATTCCCAGGTGCTGATGATGTGGCCCTCTCCGGTCTACCCAGGAATTGTCCCTCTCGCGTCCTCTTCCCAACATGAACCAGCGACAACATGCCCATTCGATATCGCTGGGTGCCGTCAATGCCAATCACCGCGTGACGCGCCGCAAGAGCGTTACCACTGCAGCAGCCAATGCGGCCGCCGCGGTCGCGGCCTCCTTGAAGGACGGCGGCGAGTCCGCGTCGCTCCCTACGGCCGCGCACCGCCGCAGCCTTGGGGGCCGCAAGGGCCTGGAATCCACGTCGGTCGGCACCCCGTCGGGCTTCAGCTCGTATTTGTCCCGGAGCATGAACAGTCCCAGCCAGGAACCGCCGGTCGCTCGCAAACAGTCCCCCAGTAACTCCGAAACGGACGGCAAGGCCATCCCCAGGGGCCGCAACCGCCGAGCCAGCGAAGGCGCCCAGATGAAGACTGACGGGAAACGTGCCCCGGCGGATCTCCGCTGCGAACGCTGCGGGAAAGGGTATAAGCATGGCAGCTGCTTGTCCAAGCATATGTGTGTATTCCCCGTGCCGCCCGGCCGTCTTCTTCTTGCTCGATTGGGAGCATGCGCCATGTCGGCTCTGTGCAGGTCGCCCTCGTGGTCATTCAACTCCCCCTCCGTCATGATTCCCCTTCTTCTCATCTTCCCCTGATCCCGTCGGTGGCACTCGGTTGACGCGTTCTGTTTGTGGTATCTTAGGTGGGAACACGACCCAGCATGGGCGATTACTTCGAAACTACTCATCTCCAAGCACCAGCAGGTGCAGCTGTTGGAGGCCGCGAGTGTGCTGGTCAACATGAACCAGGATGACGAGCCCGAGCAGTCTCTCGAGGTGGATTCCGAGGCCTCGTCCGCATCGCCCGATGCTTCGTCGGAAGTGCGCGATGGAATCAGCTCGGCCGAGACCACGCCGCCTCCAAGGGATGAACAGGAGGAGGAGGACGACTTTGAGATGTCGGGCATGCCTGCCAACTGGACCAAGCGTCCCAGCATCAGCAACGCCCCGACCTTCTCCCGCTCTTACCAGTCCGTCCCCTCCAGCTCGTACACCGGTAGTGCCCCGCTCCATTCCCCTGCCTTCTCCCATTTCCGCCAGTCGAGCATCGATACTCGCCCTTCGACCGCCGACACGCGACTGCACGAAGATGATGAAGCCGACCTGGCTGCCGCCATTGGCCTGTGCAACTTCGGCACCCCACGTACCGGCCCTGTGTCCATGACTCCGGATGTGCCCCCTGTGCCTCCGCTGCCGGCTCGTTACCTCGACTCGAGCAGCCACCCTGGCAGCCAAAGCCCCCGCCTGGCGCAGTCGGGCCCAATGAACGAGAATCTCCGTCGAGACTCTAACGCTGACGTCTTCCTCTCGGTGTCGCTCAACCCGTCGCTCTCGTATAAGGTGTCGGATGAGCGTGCGGTTCGAACGGGAGGGACTCCCGCTCGAGAGTCCCGTCAACGCCGGAATGCAGACGTGGACTTTGGCAGCCGCGCTGCTCCCATGGATGATGATGATGACGGTGTCTTCGGCCGCATGGAGGAATGATTGGATTCTAATTTCTTGATCTTCCCCCCTTTTTACGTCTGCCCAGCTGGATAGCGGGCCACCGCAGCGGCCTTGCATCTCCGCCGAGCGACGAACTCTTTTCACGACCGAGATGTACGAGCTTGAGCGTTTTTTTCTTGGGAGCCTTCTTGTTTACATGTTTTACGTGCGCGCTGCATAATGAAGGAATGCACTCTTGACCGAGTCCATTGGTTTTGAAAGGACTAGGACTTGGATGATAGAGTTCCCTCTTCGCAGTGTGCCTTCAGATTTTCGGGACCTTGTTGCACTTTGAGAGATCCCTTGTATCATGTCTCCTTGGTCCGGTGATCCCTGTCTTTTTCCTTTTCTTGTTCCTTCCTGTCTGTTCCTCTTGGTCCTTTCATATTGTTCTGGAAACCTCATAAATGGCCTCACTCGAGTGGCCGGCGCATATTCATCATCATTAACCATATCCCATACCTGTTGACTTGGTCTTTGTTCCTTTGGTCTCTTTTCTTCCCTCGCCTCCTGCTCGAACATATACACCTTTCTCCTGTCTCGAACCCTCACATCCCATGTGTTTCTCGTCCGCTCTCTCTTCTCTCCGTCATTTTCTTACGCTCTCTCTCCCATGCTCTCTCGCACTCTCCCATGTGTACTCATGACCCTCGGACGGGGACGCGATGAATATAACTCATGAAACCCTGCTTGTCTCCGTAGAATGGTGCAGTGCAGTAGATCATCTCAATTAGGATCTTCCCTTCGTTGGGTGTTGTTGTTCCTTACAACCGTCGTTTTACCGACTATGGCACACTCCTGATGTGCAGCAATACTAAATCCTAGATAGGCACCACTTGACCCGTGGACAGATGATAGACACGCCACGTCAAACGTTGAGCCATGGACATAGTATACATTTGGAAGATGGTTCGTTCAGAGTGGGCGGCCGGTGGTGTCACAAGACATCCATCACGGGATATCGCCACGCACATATTGTGGCAACCACACAATTCCATCGGAGACCCAGTTCCGATGAAAACAGACCTTCGGTATTGAAACACTAGTCCGTAAGTCGTTGATTTAGCAACTGATAGTCTCTTGGTGAAACAGATAATATCTCTACATATGCCTAGATAATCCAGGCGGGGTGTGGGGCATCCAAGACCAGAGTGCCATGACTGGCACTGACATTCAGGCGTACAGCAAGGGACTACAAGGTATCCAAAAGTCTGAAATAATTCTCGGTATGATAGCAAAGCCATGGTCATCAAATGGTAGTAAGATGCCCTCTCTATGCTGCTAGCTCGTTGGATGTAGGTAAAAGCAGGGTGATATCGGTAGCTTTTGAAGAAGAACACCATGACAATAACAAATGAGAATGCAAGCCCAACTCCAGAGATCGTATCGTATCGGTCGACGCACAAGATGAAAGGAATAAAGAGAAAAGAAACCCAGTCCCAACAGAGAAGATTCTTTAGTCCACGTCCATCTCCTCTTCCACTCCACCATCCACCAAAAGTCTGGTCTTCTTCTTCTGCCGCAGCCGCTCCTCGCCGTGGACTCTGTTGGCAACCTTGCTCTGCTCGGCCACCATGGGACGACCCTCCTCGAGCTCCCGCAGTTCCTTGCGGATGAGGTGCTCGCCCTCGGCGACGACCTTGCGGTCCTCCTGGCGCTGGCGGTCGCGAGCCAGCTTGCCCGCCAGCCGGCGCTTGGTGAAGACGCGCTCGCGGCGCTGCCGGATGTCCTCCACACGCTGCATGGCCTGCACGGTAGCCGCCACCAGGTTGCGGTCGTACTTGACGGGGACGTTGCGCTTCTTGGCGAACTGCGACAGCACGAGCGACGAGTCGACGATCATCTCCTTGCCCGCGGCGGCGCGGTGACTCTTCGTCCACTTCAGCTTGCGGGGCTGACGCTTCATCTTGAAGTTCTTGTGGCACTTGGACCGGCAGAATCGGAATTGTCGGGCATCATTGCGGACGAATGTGATGCCCTTGCCCGGGAAGGCGGGGCGAGAGCAAAAGTGGCAGGTTTCCACACTGAGTAGCAGACAATTAGCGGACTGTGGTTGTATGACCAGGATGCATTTCGTTGGCGCCTTACCGCATGGTTGCTGGGTGTGGATGTGTGTGTTGTTCTTCGTTATCAGTGTTCGCAAACTTTTTTTCTGAAGCTTCGGGGACGTGGAGGAGGGCGCGCTAAACCCGATCGGGCCTCGCGCGCTGACTTTTATCCCGGGATCCCAAGCTGCCCGTCCGTCAACCGTCCTTTGCGTATCTGGCCACCGCTTCTGTATCCCCTTCTATCTTCGCAACATGGCATCGACTCTTGCTGTTGGCCTGGGTGTGGGTGTGGCTGCCTTCCTGGTTCGTTTGCCTGACAAGGTCTCCGGCCGAGGTGCACTGAACTGACTATTTCCGCAGGGCCGTGCCGGTCTGGTCGCCTACCGCCGTTCGCAGGGCGGCGTGAATGCTGCAGGAAAGGCATTTTACAAGGGGTTCGTCTCATCACTTTGGTGTAGTGTGTGCTATTTGCTGATCTACTCTGTAGAGGATTCGAGCCGCGCATGAACCGCCGTGAAGCCTCCCTCATTCTCGAACTTCCGTATGTGGCCTGGACTGGGATATCGAAGCGCACTGGGACAGTATTAACGTGAATGCAATAGGGAACGCACTTTGAACAAGGACAAGGTGCGCAAGAAGCACCGTCAACTCATGCTTCTCAACCACCCCGACCGCGGCGGCAGCCCGTACCTGGCCACGAAGATCAACGAAGCCAAGGAGTTCCTCGACAAACATACGTGAGATGGCTAGGTCAGACTCGACGGTCTCTGGGCCTTATATATGGGTCGATGATCTTCTCGGAACTGGCTGGTTGGCTCGCTAGGCCTCGGGTTTCCAGGCCCGGGGGAACTGGCCGTGTTTTGGGTGCATAGCGTGGCGTTTGGTTGATATTGACAAGGTCGATGGTATCGGACGCACAGTTTGTCCTCGATCTTCTTGTATTTTAAGCACTTGTGTGATATACTTCTTGCGCGATCGCCACTCCTCTGAATGTACTACTACTTTTACCATATACAGTGACTATTGCTATGCTCATGACTATTACTGCTGTGGCCAGCGCAAGACCTGCCATGCGAGCAAATGGTAGAGTTCATGGCTGATTCTGCGGTTCACGCTCGAAGGTCTCATAGATCCGAGAACCTTTGGACGAGACAAAGGAGGGTGGAAGAGAGCAGCGCTGCCAAGGACTCGCACCGCCACAGCCTGCGTTGGGCCCGGGATCCGGAGTTAAGGAATTCCGACTTTGTAGATGGGCAAGGCAGCAGGCTCTGCTCACGTATTTCGTATTTTCTGGGCAAGCTCAAGAGATACGATCAGCTCTCCACTTGCAGTACATTAATAATTTAGGACATTCCCACGTCAATCGCGTGTGGGTTGAGTCAGCAGGAGCCTTACCTAAAACCACCCATAGTTTGGGGGTGGGAGAAAGTGTCGGTTTTTGCCTCGCTGTTCCTTGGATGCGTCATCCACTCTGCGATCCCTCCAGCCCCATCACTGCGAGGACTCGTGACCTCCTACGATCCTTTCACATCAGGGGAAGAGCTTACCTGAACGAGCACGTCTTCGAGACGCACGATAGCCCCGCAACGTCACCTTACTTTAACACCGCCGTCACCTTCTACTCCACTCGGCGAAGGTTCTACGCGAATTAGAGAAGCAAAGGAGGGAAATGGACGCCATGGGGGATGGCAACGGCATGGGCTTTGACATGCAGCCCATGATGATGAACCAGGAGTCGCAGCTCTTCGGCTCCTACTCTCACGATGGCTCGCAAATGTCGGGAGTCCCTGCGGGGTCCATGTATCCCGACGATGCGGCATTGGGTGTGGGGGACGACACCAATGATGCGAAGAGGCGACGAATTGCTAGGGTGCGGTCACTTTCTCGGCTCCTCAGTTGTGCGTTGCATCGGTGCTGACCTCGCTTTGGATATGACAGGCTTGCGACATGTGCCGAAAGAAAAAGATCAAGTGCGACGGCAAGATGCCCAAGTGCTCGCACTGCATCAACTATAAGACAGACTGTATCTTCACACAAGTCGAAAAGAAGCGCAATCCTCCCAAAGGGTAGGTCATGGGCTATACTGCTGCAGTTTCCGCCTGCGCTGGACTGACGGACCCTGCAGAGCCAAGTATATCGAGGGGTTGGAGAACCGACTAGGACGCATGGAGTCTCTCCTTCGGCTGTCAGGGCTCTTATCGGAAGACGACAATGGAAAAACAGACCTGGGCACACTGGAAAAGCGACTGGCTGATCGAACCAGCGCTTTACACGCGGCAAGAAATGCGAACAAGGTCAACATGCCGACTGGAACGCAGCAGCAATCGGTGCCCTCTCACAATACCACGCCCCGCATGGACTCAAACTCCAGTCCACGGACAACCACTACATCCCCCGAGTCGCAAAAAGAGTCCGAGACGGAGGTAGAGGCCCTATCTGATATGATGTGCTCCTTGGTGACCAACAACTGTGGCGAGACTCGGTACATTGGTAGGTGTTGTTCTCTTCTGTGTCACTGGATACCAGTTCCCCGTTGACGTATAATGGTTGTAGGTTCTTCATCTGGCTTTTCTATCTTTTCGCCAAAGGGGATTCAGTGGGTCAACGAGAAGACAGGGGACACTTCGTTCCAAGACATGATCTCCTCCTCGTATGTTGATGACAATAAATGGATGTACTGGAAGCCAGAGATCTTCAGCGACATCTTCGCTCGACGGGTTTTCAAACCTTTGCCCCCGAAGGAGGAGGCTCTTTCTTTATTCAAGGACTTCTTCGAGAATTTCAATTGCATGTTTCCCCTGTTTCACGAAGCGACCTTCATGCATCTGGTGGAACGGCAATATTCCCGCGATCCATATGAAGGGTCCGGCTGGTGGGCAAGTATCAACGTGGTTTTGGCGATCTCACATCGACTCCGAGTGATGAGCAACCTAGTGCCACACGAGGAAGACAAGAAAGCATGGCTGTATCTGAAGAATGCAATGGGAGTTCTAACCGAGTTGACGATGAGAAACACCGATCTTTTGAGTGTCCAGGCGCTTCTGGGCATGGTACGTATACTCTGATCTGCTTCCATGAGATATCATGAGTCTAAAACGTTCACAGTCACTTTTCCTCCAAGGAACCCCTAACCCTCAGCCTGCGTTCTTCTTAGTTGCTGCGGCAATCCGTCTCTCCCATAGTATCGGCTTGCACAAACGTGGCTCAGGCTTCGGCCTTAACCCAGTGGAGGTGGAGCAACGGAAGCGGGTGTTTTGGATTGCCTACTGCCTCGATAAAGAGTACGTGACTGCCTGTCTTGCTTTTTTTTTTATCAATATCGTTGCCCTAACAGCGGTATAGTATCTGTCTACGATCAGGTCGACCACCAGTACAAGACGACGACGATATGAATGTCGAACTTCCAAGCGAAGACCCACCAGACAATGTCGGCAACGTTCCGCTAGCTGATGGCCGAGGCAAATTCAACCTCTTCAGAGCTTTCTGTGAATTTGCTGTCATCGAGAGCAGAGTATACAAGAGGCTCTACTCCGCCAAAGCATCCAAACAGTCCGACGGCGAATTACTTAACACCATCGGTGAGCTGGACAAGGACCTGGAAGACTGGAAAGACAGCATCCCAAGCGACTTCCGACCTGAATATGAAATCCAAGCCACCCACGGGCCTCTGCTGATTCACGTCGTTGTTCTCCACTTCGCATACTACAACTGTCTCACGACGATCCATCGCATGTCTGTTCACCATGGATATTGGACCAGTCGATTGTCCAACTACGCCATCCAGGGTCTGAATGCACGACCATTGAATCCAAGAGTATTTCTATCTGCCGTTCTTTGCGTGACGGCTGCAAGGGCGTCTATCAACCTCATCAAATACATTCCTCAGGGAGACTTCGCTTGTGTTTGGTATGTTTTCAAAGTTCTGTCTGCTACTTCGTTCTTGTGTCTGACTAGTATTGCAGGCTGATCATCTATTATCCGGTATCTGCTCTCGTGACGCTTTTCGCCAATATCCTTCAAAATCCCAACGATGCTCGTGCACGCTCCGATGTCAAGCTAATGAATGTCGTGGTCAACTTCCTCTCTACGCTGGTCTCGGACGAATCCAACGGGAGTATTATGCGCATGCTTGGGCTTTGTGGTGAATTCGAGCGGATTGCCAAAGTGGTCCTCGATAAAGCTGAGAAAGAGTCTCATGCTCGCAAAAAGCGGAAGGCCGCGCCAGACGATTCAGCAAACGGACAGCCACCCGCCTCATCTCCATCCGTAAATCTGAACACACCAGCCCCTCCCCCAGCAGGGCCATTCTCGCCCTCCATGTTCACTAATGATCCTACTGCTGCAGCTTCACCCGCTGCTGCGAAGCCCTATGGTGCCACCCCAAATGTGCCTTCAAGCACCGGTATATCCGGTGGTCTTCCAAGTAATGGTAATACAATGTCTGGACTCGGACAAGACTTCTCGGACATGCTCAGTCCTGATCATCTGGCCAATGTCGGGTTTGGGGACCAGGCCTCCTTCGAGGCAACCAGTCCAAATATGCCCTCGTTCCAACAACCTTTCGTTCCACAGGATCTATGGCAGATGCCGATGACGATCGAGTGGGATTGGGCTGATATGTCGACGAATTTCCCTGTCTTTGAAAATGGGATCGGTCCCAATGGCCAACCTCCGCAACAATAATGACCGTCTGGCTTGAGTTTGGGATCAAGGAAAAGAAAGGGGCTTACTCTGTTTGATTAGACTTCCACGGCGTTCTACAGGGCGGGTATATGGGGGGTTTATTCCTTTATTTTGACGATGGATGAGATGTTCTATCTTCTCTCAGCAACTATCTCTCCTCTCTCATGTAACTACAATGAAGCGCATTTCGTTACTTGAGCGCTCCGTTCCCCTATGTGTGGTGGCTCTTTCCCAGAATTTTTGCAGTAGGCTGCCAATTCGACCGACATATTCAATAATATTCATGTAATGACCTGAGTATAACGGTGGTGTTTTAACACCGCTAAGTCCACGTGGACCCTTCGACTGGCTTCTGATGACTCAGCCCGGAACCGCAGAAAAACCGATGCCGAAACTGGCCGCAGCTTGAGAGCTTCCCACCTCAATCCCCAATTCCCTCTATGGATTGCGCGCAGTTGTCCATTCCCGCCGAACTCGATTGATCACCCCTTTCCTCCGCCCTCGCAGCCCTTTGGGCTCCCCCTTCCTCGACCATGGCCACTTTCCTGCGGCGGTCAGGCAACCTTGCTCGCTTCTCGAGGAGAGCCGCAGAATCCGTCACCCGCCCAGGTCTGCTACCTGTGCGAACGCCTCCGTCAAGGCTTTCGTCCCTCATTACATCCCATCGCATCCGAAGCTATTCTACCCAGGGTCCTGGTGGCCCGACACCCCCGGATGACCATTCCCGGAATTCCAACTCAAATGGGGACGGGCCCAATAATGATGGCCGCAAAGATGAGAAGAAGCCCGAGTCAGTCCTGAGCAAAGAAGATCAGAAGCAACTCGATGCGTTCATCAAACATGTGGAGACGCGCCTTCCCGAATCCCAACATGCCTCGCTCCACGAGATGCGGAAACAATTGATGAGAGATGGATTGCCGTCAGACGTGAAGACTTTCATCTATAACCACCGCAATGCCTCATTAATGGATTACCTCCGGATGCTGCGATTTTTGTTGAAGTATACCAACCAGCAAGCTGACAAGCAAGCGGAAGAAGATATCTCCAAACTCATGAACAAATCACCGAAGGAGTTTGAGAAGGAGTGGGAGGAGGAAAAGAAGAGACAACAGAAGCAAGAGACGGACACGGACAAGGAGGAGCCTGGCCAACAGAAGAACAAGGACAAAAAGAACAAGTCACCGTTTCCGCCCAACGCCAGAGTTTTTGAGTTCCGATTTGATCCCGCCTCCACTTTGGTCACCGCGCTCGTCTCATACTACGTCTACCGAAGCTTTTTCCCTGGCGAGGGTGGTGGTCGGGAGATTACTTGGCAGGAATTCCGAGCAAACTACCTCGACAAAGGTCTCGTGGAGAAATTGACCGTGCTTAACCACAGCAGAGTTCGGGTGGATCTCAACCGTGAAGCCGCGGCTCAGGCGTATCCGGATTCGACTGGTCAACCAGTTTCGCATGTGTACTTCAGCATTGGATCTGTCGACAGCTTGGAGATGAAGTTGGAGAACGCTCAGAACGAGTTGCGCATCCCACCCCACGAGCGGATCCCCGTCGCCTATGTCGATGAAGTTCCTTGGGGCAGTGCTCTCTTGTCCTTTGCTCCCACACTGATCTTGTTTGCTGGTATCTACTGGGTCTCACGTCGTGCAGGTGGCGGCGCCGGTGGTCAGAGTGGAATTTTCGGCATTGGCAAGAGCCGTGCGAAGAAGTTCAACCATGAGACCGACATCAAGATCAAATTCTCCGACGTAGCAGGCATGGACGAAGCCAAGGTTGAGATTATGGAGTTTGTCAGTTTCCTTCAGCAGCCCGAACGATTCCAGAAGCTCGGCGCAAAGATCCCTCGTGGTGCCATCCTCTCTGGTCCTCCTGGTACTGGTAAGACTCTGCTTGCCAAGGCTACCGCTGGCGAATCTGGCGTGCCTTTCTTCAGTGTCAGCGGCTCCGAATTCGTTGAGATGTTTGTTGGCGTTGGTCCATCCCGTGTCCGTGACCTGTTCAGCAACGCTCGGAAGAATACCCCCTGCATTATCTTCATCGATGAAATCGATGCGATTGGAAAGTCCCGCGCGAAACAGAACTTCGGTGGCGGAAATGATGAGCGCGAAAGCACACTCAATCAGATTCTGACCGAGATGGATGGTTTCAACACTTCTGAGCAGGTGGTCGTTCTTGCCGGTACCAACCGACCTGATGTTCTGGATAAGGCCCTCATGCGTCCTGGTCGATTCGACCGCCACATCGCCATTGATCGCCCTACTATGGATGGACGCAAGCAGATCTTCCGCGTGCACTTGAAGAAGATCGTTACCGATGAGAACATGGAGTACCTAGAAGGCAGACTCGCTGCTTTGACCCCTGGATTCGCCGGTGCCGATATTGCCAACTGTGTGAACGAAGCTGCTCTTGTTGGTAAGTTGGTCTCTGACTCTTTGGTTTTCATGGAATACGCTAATGCTTTGGTATAGCTGCTCGTGAGAACGCGGACAAGGTTGTCATGAAGCACTTCGAGCAGGCCATTGAGCGTGTCATTGGTGGTCTCGAGAAGAAGTCGCTTGTGCTGTCGCCCGAGGAAAAGCGAACCGTCGCCTACCACGAGGCTGGCCATGCCATCTGCGGCTGGTACTTCCGGTGGGCTGACCCGCTGCTAAAGGTGTCGATCATTCCCCGTGGACAGGGTGCTTTGGGCTACGCCCAATACCTTCCTGCTGGCGGCGATACGTACCTGATGAATGTCAACCAGCTCATGGACCGCATGGCGATGACGCTGGGCGGCCGCGTCAGCGAGGAATTGCACTTTGATACCGTGACCAGCGGTGCCAGCGACGACTTCAACAAGGTCACGCGCATGGCTACCGCCATGGTGACCAAGTTCGGTATGTCGAAGAAGCTCGGCTACATCCACTACGAGGAGGATCAGCAACAGATCCAGAAGCCTTTCTCTGAAGATACAGCCCGCAGCATTGATCAAGAGGTGCGCCGTATCATCGATGAGGCCTACAAGCAGTGTCATGAGCTCCTTACCGAGAAGAAGGAGGAGGTCGGCATTGTCGCCGAGGAACTCCTGTCCAAAGAGGTCCTTGGCCGTGATGACCTGAATCGTCTTCTTGGCCCGCGGCCCTGGCCCGAGTCTGGCGAGTTCGCCAAGTACTTCGACGGTAAAGGCGGCACGACCATTGCTCCTCCGGAGCACCCGAACCCCGAAGATACAACGGGCAAGGACGGCCGGGATCAGACTCCCATCCCTTGATTAACAGCCTGAAGTGATGGGTTTTACTATTGTACTGATTGGAACTGCATTCTTGGGAAAGGTCTGTTTAGTCAAATCTCGCTGGGAGCGTGTTATCACCGGTCTCCTCGCTCTTTGTATTTATGGACTTGCATTTTTTTTTTCCTTTTCTCCTTTTCATCTCCTTTCTGGTCCCCTTACTCCCCTCTCAGTCCTCTTTGTTCGTTCCTCCTATAACCCCGTTCTTCCCTTTCGATCATGTCACAACTAAATATGAAGAGGTTTTGCCAGCTCTCCTCTCCTTTGTTTTAAGGTCTCTGGGTCGAGACCTCACATTGCATGTATGGGAAGTGTATATTATCAATTATTCGACGTCTCAAATCGGGTAGAAATTCTTCTGAAGCTGCTTCGCTTTGATTTCCTTAAGTTGATATATAAATCTCTCGATGAAGCCATCATGTCAGCTCTATGAGTTCGGTATGCTCCCGCCCATTTCCCTATCCTCTAAGAAGGAACACTCGATTCTAGTTGGCTACAGTTGAGTCGGATACACATTATCTTTTTTGCTTGTATTTCTTCTTATCTACTATAGTAACTATTCCTAGTACTTTGGTAATTAATTTTACTAGCTAGGATGGTACTATAGAGGATCCTTTATTTGACCATTTTAATTAAATCTTATTTATAGGTGTTATTAGGTATATCGCGTTAATTGAATCCAAAATTGACCTCGGGAGTATTCTGGTATAGGTAAGTAAGCATTCCGGTATAGTGTACTACGCGTGCATCCAAATTTTTCAAAAAATCCTGCCTTTTTAGGATGCCCTAGGAATATATGGAATTTACACAGCCAAAACATACAGAAATCGATTATAATTAAGCTATACATAACCCACCTCCTCCCGACCAGCTCCTCGCTGTCAAAATATATCTTCGAATCACCAGTTTACCCGCAAATTGACCACCTATATCTATTAATAATTTCTAGTAGGCGAGCTAGTAGGTATACTTTTTACCAGCTGACGTAGCGAATCTTTACTAATCGATTCCTATACCTTTTTAATAATATTATATAGATGGGTGCGACTTTACACATCACCGACCTGGACACCCCATCCTGGCCTCGGAGGAAGACCTTCCCCTTCTCAAGATCGATCACCATCCGGACCCGTCGCATCCACTTCAGACCGAGTAAGAGATCGTAGGTGTTGACCTTCATGATGTACGCCTTCAGATCAGCGACGCATCCGGCGACATTCACTGGGACCAGGACGTAATCCTGGACGGTCGTAATGGTGTTATCCGCGAGACTAATCTCTAGATCCTCACCCGCTTCTCGGGTCTCCTCTCCATCCGGGGAGCTCGATGGAGAGGGCTTTAGTTTCCCGATCGGAGGACTCTTGCGGGGAATCGTCGTCGATGATCTCCTGGAGGTCGCGATCGACATCTTCTATACCTCCTGTGTAATATACTCTAATACTCTAGATCGTGTACCTACATATAGTCCTACATGATATTCTACACGGCTTCAATCAGGTTTAATTCTAGCCTAAGTTATAATAGGTTAGTGGTATATACAGTACTATGCGCTAAGCGCACTACAATAGCTTCTTTAAAAATTTCGTTGCAGGGGTAGTACGTTGGTGCGCCCGAATAGGACTAGTCGAAGTGGGCGCAGTTAGTTACTGTCTGTATATAGAACTGACCTCCTGCAGAGACTGGGATATGCTTGACACGATGATAAACTGGTTCGAGTAGGACGTGTCGGAGTTGATTCGATTGTAGACATCGTTCGCAGCTTGTTGAAGGACAGAAATGGAGGGGGCAGTCAACAACACAGCACCAGGGATTTCGAATGGCAGGTGCGAATCACAGTCCCCCGCTGCCTCGACCGGTGAGAGTGACTCGGGACTACCGATAGTCTTCGACGATTCGGCGTCCTTTGTATCTAGGGAGTAGGAGGATACTGTTGATAGGGACTGTGACAGCATATTGGCTGAATGAGGGCATGCGAGGAAAGGGAGATGAAGGCATAAGAAGAAACGCAAAAGGAATATTAATGGAGCGGGGTCACGTAGGGTAGCGTTATCGATAAGGATGAGACGGCAACATTACCACAGGAGTACTATCATGTGACGCAAGTCTTGCGGTAGCAAGGTACCACGCTTGCCGTCGTGTAGAATACAATATATACTACTAAGACGAAAACAATGATCATATTATAGAAATGATCAAAATCATTCGACATATTTTCCAACATATAAGAAATTTGCAGAAGTCGCAGTCCCAAAGCCTGCCCAGTTGGTATACCCATTACATCCTCCCCAAAAATAGACGACCAATTTTCACCTTAGTTGCTCTTCTTGTCTTCTGGCTCAACCGCAGCCTTCTTGTCGCTGAGCTTGGTCTTCTTGGCCTCAACGGACAAGCGGGGAATGAACCGGCCAACGCGAGCCTGGTACTCAGGATACTCAGGATACTTGCTGGCACTGATGGATTCGGTGAGGCGGGTGCTCCCCTGGAAAATAAGGAGGTAGCCCACGACACCGAACACGGGCCACTGAAGGTATGTCTCAGTACGGTAGGCGCACCAGAGGTACATGGTCAGCCAGACAGCCTGCTCAGCGACAAAATTGGGGTGCCGCGACCATGACCAGAGACCACTGACCACAAAGCCACGCTCCAAGTCCTCGGGGGTGTACTGTTCCTTAAAGGGCCCGGGGATACGAGCGTTGTTCTGGTATTCCTGCTTCGCGGCCTGGAAGTTCCACTGTTGCTGGTCGGCAAAGTATTCAATGATGATGAAGAAGAAAGCGGCACGGGAGAAGGCCAAGTCAGGGAGGCCGAAGGCCTCGGGGCCCTGGGTATACGCTGCGACCACGAAGACGTAAGTCGGGGCGGTGATGAGGAGCAGTAGCACCGATTGGGCAATGGCAATGAACGAGAAGTTGAAAATTGTAAAGAGAAATGCGTTGTTCACTTTCGAGCGCACGATCTGCCAGCGGTAATCCTCGGAGCCGATCGAATAGCCGCCTTTGCGCCAATAGTTGAAGGTCAGACGAATCTGTTGGATCGTTGCAAGTTAGCACATCCATGCCTTAGCGCATTGACTTCCACGCGGTGCACTTACGCTCCACAGCACACTGATGACAGCGACGGTATCCAAAGTCTGGGTGCGAATCCCGGCCAGACGCGCCCAAGCGGCGAAATGCACGTTGTACATCGCAGGCAGGATGCTCCAAAAGCGATCCACCTGCGAATAGTTTCGGTTGACTTCAGCGGCCAGGAAAAATAAAGCAGCCAAAGCAGAGCCAATTGCGATCGCCGAGACCATAGGGTTGGTGGCCAAATAAACTGCCTTTAAGCTCTGCAGGTCCCAGCCGGCTTCGCGCAAGCTGGCGGGGAGCCATTGCAGCTGGGCTAAATAGGGAAGAACGGTGAACTGGAAAGAGGTACAGTCCACCAGAGACTCGACACGAGGAAGCGGAAGGGAGGCCATTTTCCCTCGGAAGCACAACACCCAGGATCGCAACCACGGGGGAGAACGAGAGATGGGAGACAAGAACTTCGGGTTACGGCAGATTTATGTTTGGATTACCTCATTGGGTAAGGCTCATTGCAGCCTCAGGCCACAAGGCCAGAACCAGGCATTATAAGGCATCCCACGGCATCCACTCCTCGCGTCCCGAAGTATTTGTTTCCTTTCCCCGTGGCGGATGGGACGAAGATGTCACCCCGGTTGTTCAGGGTCGCTCTCTGACTGTGTTCAGTGGGATCACCATGGCTCGCAAAATCCTCTGCGTGGCAGAAAAACCTGCCATTGCTCGCGCCGTGGCCTCACACATGTCGGGTGGTACTTTTCAGACAGTAAGTGCTCCGCGGATTGGTGACAGACCATGTCCGCTAAATTCAGCAGCACGCGATTCGCGGAAATCAATATGTCAAGAATTATGAGTTCGACTTTAACTTTGGCGGCCCCTGGGGGAACTGCTCCGTTACGATGACCAGCGTAATTGGTCACCTCACCGGCCTGGATTTTGAACGCCAATATAAAGGTTGGATGTCTTGTCCACCCGGATCGCTGTTTGAGGCTCCAGTCCAAGAGGCAGTTGATAAGGTTTGGAGAAGCAACGCCAAATTTCAAACTGGGTTGCTGACGTGCTCTTGTAGGACAAACTGCCGATTGCAGAAAACATTCGGAATCAAGCCAGATACAGCAAGGCGCTGTTTATCTGGACCGATTGCGATCGAGAGGGAGAGCACATCGGAACCGAGGTTCGCAATCAGGCCCAGTCTGGGAACACTCGCATTGAGGTCAAAAGAGCCAAGTTCAGCAATACAGAGCGAGCGTAAGTCCACCAGCATTTCGATGTAAATATTGTCCCATGATTTGACTTACCACCCCTCAAAATTCAGTCATGTCCTCCAGGCTGCACGAGAACCGGTCGAGCTTGATGAATACCAAGCCAATGCCGTTGCTGCTCGAATCGAGCTTGATCTTCGAATTGGTGCTGCTTTTACTCGTCTACAGACTCTTCAGCTCCAGGCCGTGGTGACAGTCTTGAAGGAAAAGGTCATCAGTTACGGTATAATTTCTGATTCGTCATCCAGGGGGACTTTCTAACAGTTTGCAGGCTCATGCCAGTTCCCCACGTTAGGATTTGTGGTGGACCGATATCTAAGAGTGCAGAACTTTAAGCCAGAAACATTCTGGGGCATTAAGGTAATGGTACATCGTCAAGGCAAGAAAGTCAATTTCCTCTGGAAACGCGTTCACCTTTTTGACCGTGCGGCTGTCACTATGATGCTGGAGCGGTGTCTGGTCGCAAAGCAGGCAAAAGTTACAAAAGTGAACCAGAAGCCCAAGAGCAAATGGAGGCCTCTGCCTTTGACAACAGTAGATCTGCAGATGATGGGCAGTCGATTCCTTCGTTTAGACAGCCAGACTATCATGAAGGTTGCCGAGGCCCTCTATACGAAGGGATACATCAGCTATCCACGTACGGAAACGGACCAATTCGACAAGGCGATTGATCTGAAAAAATTGGTTGAGAAACAGTTCCCAGCTGAATCATGGGGTCAATACGCTCGAGAGTAAGTGGTCTGGAACCTCTCCCCAGATGTAGACTTGACTTACAATGCTTCTTTTAGCCTTATCGACGGGAAATTTAGGACTCCTCGGTCTGGCCGCCATAACGACAAAGCCCACCCTCCCATCCATCCAGTATGTTGGGTATCACCCAATCAATTGAACAGCAATGAGAAAAAAGTATACGAGTTTGTGGTCCGACGGTTCCTCGCTTGTTGCTCTGATGATGCGAAAGGACAGGGCACTGAGATCGAAATTCAATATGGCGAAGAGATGTTCCATGCCAACGGTCTGATTGTGCTGGAGCGGAACTATCTCGATGTCTACGTCTACGATAAATGGGAAAGCAGTCAACAACTTCCCAACTTCGAAAAGGGTGAGATTTTTGAACCTACGGAGGCCAATATCTTCGAGGGAAAGACGACAGCACCGAGCTATCTGACAGAGCCCGAGCTGATCGGTCTGATGGATGCCAACGGCATTGGAACCGACGCAACCATGGCCGAGCACATCGCCAAAATCAAAGAACGCGAATACGTCATTGCACACAAGCGTGGCAATGGCCGCGCCGCAGTTGAAGAGCTCATCCCAACTCGATTGGGCGTTGCTCTTGTGGAAGGATATGACAATGTTGTCTCGGGTCTTCCAAATAGTATTTCTCTCAGCAAGCCGTTCCTACGAAAGGAGATGGAACTACGAATGCTCGAAATTTGCGCTGGCACCAAGACCCGCCAGGAAGTGGTGCAGCAGAGCTTGGACATGTACCGGGAGGTCTTCATTCATACTCAGAGGCGTATTGAGATGCTAAAGGCTGCCTGTCGAAAATATCTCGTGGAAGAAGCCGCAACGTGAATTTAGGACCCATCTAAGTTTCTCACATTGAACATGTCCTAAATTGAGATGAGAAATGTTGATGAAATACTCCAGTATTACAATTCCTGTCCAGCACGATCTTCAACACCGGGCACTAACAAGCGAGATAGAAAATAATCCACATCCACGGCAAATAAAAACTGTTTTCATGGCAACCCTATCATCAGATTCGCGACTATCACTTAGGGGCCTCTCTATCGCCATGTTCTTCATTTGATGCCTTCTCCAGGCCGCCCGTCACGCTCCTAGGCGAGTTGGAATCCGAAGTCTCATTTTCGGCCGCTTTGCTGCTCTCCGCCTCTTCGCTCCCACCAGCGTTTCCTGTTATATCAGCCTCCCAGTTCCCCATCGTCTCTCCCGCTGACTCCGAGGCCTGATTTTGTGTTCCTGCAGTCTCATTGAGGACAGCCACAATCGGAGTATCCGCCTTTTGAGACGGCAATACACGGACTAGACACTCTTGCAGATTTGAGGTGATATTGTTCATGGTCCGCTCAAGATCCTTCAAGACCTCATTCAAGCGCCTGTGCGGGGAATGGTCGTCATCTGAATGGCTCGCCATGGATTCGCCAGGAGCGAGTCTGCATCGTTGGCTTTGCAAAAGATTGACGAAAATGCAAAGCCTTTCGATACCCAAATGAAGCTGTTGCAATTGCTGGGGAAAACTGGAAATGGCCTGGTTCGTTGTGGTTTGGTCGTTGACAAATTGCTTGAGACGGTCATCCAGAGCCGCAAAATGAGTTCGATTGCTGTCTTCTAGACTCTGGATGTTGATTCGAATGCCATCCTCGACATGCCGGATATCCTCTCCTTGGTTCTGAATGTCTGCTCGAATAACATCTCTCAGTCCTTCGATATTTCCCCCAACACCAACTGCATGGGCTCGAAGATCTGCCCTGATATCGCCCCCTAGATTGTGGATGCCTCCTTGGATGTCATCCGTGAGATCCCGAACAATATCCTGGATCTCCTGACCAGCGGTGATCATAACCATGCGAATATTTGCTGACAGATCTTTGATCGCATTCTGGATCTGCCGGGTTGCGTCAATCTGCCTCATCATCTGCATCATGACTGCACCAAGGATGATAACCAGGAAGGTCAGGACAATGTTTTCGTGCAGCTTGTCCTGCTGGACCCCCCGATCCAGTCGGGGGATACTTTGCTGTGATTCGCCAGACAGGAGGAGAGACGGGCTGGAGGCGAGCGAGGGTGAGCCATGACCAATACGAGTGGCCGATGAGGCCATTGGAAACGAGTCGATCGTGATGTTTTTGCTGTCGAGGAAGTCCCGCAAAGCTTGCGACGCAGGAGTGTCCGGTACGGATTCTGGAAAGAACTCGATTTTGGTCGAAATGAGATCTGGCTGGATCTGCTCGAGGGTATACACGGTGCTTGCCAATTGAAAAGATCCCAAGGTGCGGTCCCAGAAGGAATTGGAGGGGTGTATGGCAGTAAAGGGAATTCCACCATAGAGGCCCCAGATGTTGGCTGTGAAGAAGACGGCACTAGCAATAGCCAGGTCCATGGTTTCTGGTTTCTAGAAGATGGAAGCTGCCGAGAGAGATGAGGAATCTTCCATTTCTGAGGGAGCTATATACTATGAGCTTCCTTTGGCTTCGTTCACTCAAGTTGCCTGGGCCTGCTAGGTAGCCGGTGGCAATCAATCACGCAGCTGCTAGTGAATGAAGCTCTGCAGAGTGAATCTTCTTGCTTTACTCTAAGCTTTATTTGCCTACAAATGCTGCATCTTGGGCCCTCGCAAACCCGTGTGTACCTCAGGTATTAGCGTGCATCAATAAGAACTCCCGCCATGCAAACAACTCATCAGGGTTCGCTGTGTAATCCGAGAATCTGACACCGAGAGCTGCCTTCAGCTGGCGAAGGCTCAAACATCGCTCGGCATTTCAAAGCTTCAGGACCAATACCTCATCCCTAGGGGTTCTGTAGGCCACACTCTTCCATATCAAGTGTCGGATGCATACCCAAGTGTAGTTGGAGTATAGAAACTCTGGAGTGATTTTGATCTACTATCTAGACTGCTGGTCTGAGGTTAGAGAATGGAACTAGCACCAGACCAGGGTCTGCGTGTCAAAGAAATCTCTCCGTTTGCGATTTCAAGCCAAGAATCCTACCATCTCACAGGATCCCAAGTCTCGGAGAATTTCTAAGCCGAAGCAACTTTTCCTGTTGGCTTAGAATCCGGTGGATCTCTGGGCCATGAATCATGGAGCATGCAAGGGCCTCTGATTGAAAGAGTGAGATTAGGACGCTCAGGCTTGCCTTGGCGCTGGTTGCCGTGCCTCAAATCGGAAATAAAGGATGAGTAGAAAACAGGGTTGTGAGCAGGAAATTTACAGTACGCTTTTGACCTTCTCACCTTCTCACCTTCTCGCCCTCTCACCCTCTCACCCAAGTACACAGTTCCCTCTCGCCCCATATTCACTGAGTCGTCCAAATAACCTTGGATGGGTCAAGGCCACTTTTTCTGCGGGAGGCGTTCATGGCAAAGCCGGCAAGCCACTGTCCTTCTGCGGCTCTGGGCGGGAAGCAGAATCCCACCTTTCCTGGGGCGTGAACGGGCATCAGCCCGCTCCGTCAGTGGCGCAATCCCCGAGGTCGCTGGAGGATTCAGAGTGAGGGTTGAAACGCGATCTGACTCACTCCGGGCAGTCGATACGCTCGAAACAGTTCCCCCGCATGCTCATCGACTGGACAAATACGACCGAATGCGCCGCGTCGACCCCGACGTGACGTAATCGAGCGAGTCTTCCCGTCGCAATAGGCTCATCCACCGACGATCGTTTCCTGGATGCTTGGACTGACTGCTTCGTATTGCTTCCAGTGCTTGCCGTCGACTGGCGCCACGCCCATGCAGGAGTGTATACAGCCAGGCTCGTCATTGGCGTCCATTCGCGTGGTGGCCCACCGCGGGATCCATCTCCAGGCCCACGTCGCTCTTCCCCATGGACAACTCCACATTGTCGGGGACTGGGATGGTGGAGAAGGCCCGATGACCAGGGAACAGCCATCTCGCTGGCTTTGGCCTCTCGGTTCATCCGGCTGTGGCTCATTGGCGTCGGATAACGGAGAGGAAGACGCGTTGTGACCACGGTCCATGTACATGGATCTGACAGGCTCGTTTACCATTCGCGGCTCATGCCGCTCTTACAGTGACGAAAAAAGAATCGAGCGCCAGTGCTTGGAGCTTGTCAGCAGAGTCCGAAAGCGTCTTTCAGTCGGGGCGTGAGAAGGATCGCTGCACATAAAAGGATGGTGTCCCCAATGCCCACCGTTCCACCTCTCGATGTCCATTGAAGCCTTCTCCACAATCTATGCCGTCAGCTCGATCCAAGTGCCGTTTCTGAACATCGTGAAGTTATTTCCCAGTGCATAGTGGGCTTTGCTTACCCACACCGCTACCATGAAAGAGGGTGAGATCGTCGACCCAGTGCAGTCCAATGACAAGGATGACAATCCGCCGAGCTACGCCCACGCGGAAAAGAAAGAGACGCCTGGGCTCCCCGATATTGAGGGGACTCGAAGTCATCTGAATGCCGTCTTCGAGAACCCCCTAGCTGGCATTTCACGACAGCAACTATTCAAAGATGTTGGAGAATTCTGTCGCAAGTTCGACCTGATGGACGACGTGGAGACTTTCAAAAAAGGCGCACTAATCTCTCAAAACCCTGAGTCGGCCACAATGCTACCAGAGCTAAGTGAAGTTGAAAGGGAGTCTCTCGTTCGTGAGCATACCCACAAATGGCATCAACCCTGGCAGCTCTACTTCCTCGCAAGTAAGTGCGCCGCATTCTTCGGAGTTTTTTTCGTGGATATATCCTAATACCGATTCCCCGGATAGTTATGTGCTCACTGGCGGCCGCTGTGCAGGGAATGGACGAGACGGTCAATAATGGTGCACAAGCTATCTACTTGAAGGTATACTTAAGAAGCCGATCGTCTCGGTGGACGCGGAAAGCTGACACAGCATATATAGCGACTGGGAATTGAAAACAGCGACAATCTTACTGGTCTGGTCGTCGGCGCGCCTTACCTAGCCTGTGCCATTTTGGGATGTTGGCTCACTGAACCTTTGAACCGATACTTCGCACGTCGAGGAACTATCTTCATTTCCTGCTTTATCGCGGCGGTTGCCTCGGTGTGGGAAGGGGTGTGTAACTCTTGGGTCAATCTCTTCCTTGCTCGTTTCGTGCTTGGCCTAGGTATTGGCTCCAAATCTTCCACCGTTCCCGTGTATGCTGCCGAATGCTCTCCGGCCCCAATCCGAGGTGCGTTGGTAATGATGTGGCAGATGTGGACAGCATTTGGTATCATGTTGGGTAACATCATGGGAGTCGCCTTCATGAATGTCGGCAACGACCTTAATTGGCGTCTTATGTTGGGCTCGACTGTGGTGCTTCCCTTGGTTGTCTGCGCCCAGGTCTATATCTGCCCAGAGTCGCCCAGATGGCTGATCCAGCATAACAAGATCCAAAAGGCCTACACGAACTTTAAGATTCTTCGGCCGACGGAGCTGCAGGCTGCACGAGACCTGTACTATGCCTATGTCGGAGTGGAGCTAGAGCGACAGATCAATAAGGGCAAGAACTTCTTCACCATGTTCATGGAGCTCTTTACGATCCCGCGGAACCGCCGTGCTACCCTGGCCAGTTGGATCGTGATGTTCATGCAGCAGTTCTGCGGAGTCAACGTCATTGCATACTACTCCACTACGATCTTTCAGGAATCTGGCTACGGTCTATCCAACGCACTGCTGGCATCCATGGGCACGGGTATCCTCAACTGGGTCTTTGCTCTTCCAGCCGTGTTCACGATTGATACATGGGGTCGGCGCAACCTGCTCCTCTTTACCTTCCCGTTCCTCGCAATCTTCCTTTTCTGGTCAGGTTTCTCCTTCTGGATCGAACCGGAGATCACAAATAGCAAGAAGAGAGTTGCGATGGTGACCACGGGCATGTACCTGTTTGAAGTCTTTTACTCCCCGGGTGAAGGACCGGTCCCCTTTACCTACTCAGCCGAGGCATTTCCCCTACACGTTCGTGAAGTCGGCATGTCGTGGGCTACTGCTACGACGTGGTGCTTCAATTTCATCCTGTCTTTCACCTGGCCGCATCTGCTCCGCTCGTTCAAGCCCCAGGGAGCTTTCGGGTGGTACGCGGCTTGGTGCGTAATCGGCTGGTTTTTGGTTCTGCTATTTGTTCCTGAGACCAAGGGTGAGTTGGCTCCCCTTCCTCGTCAGTTTTCTAATAATAACCTCATTGGATTTCTAGCTCTCACCCTAGAAGAACTAGACCAGGTCTTTTCTGTTCCTACCAGGAAGCATGCCTCGTACCAGCTCAAGAATGCTTGGTGGCACTTCCGAGTATGGGTCCTCCGCCGGAAACTGGAGCCTCTGCCCAAATTCTACCAAGGTGCATCCCGCCTTGCTGAGGTTGGTAACACTGCGTCCGAGTAGATCGCAGTTTACTTACTTTGGAATGTGTAATTTGGTCCCTGATATCGTTGACGGGTTTCACGCACATGTTTCATGGCTTCCATTTTGCTGTTTTTTGATGAATATCGATGGATACTACATTGGCTTTGCAGGACCGAAGACAATCCTAGCTAGCTAGACCATCTCTTTACTGCTCTATGATATTTGGTTGGTTCATACAACTAAGTACTGAGTATCGACGATAGTATCCGCATGCACCTAACTTGATCAGGTAATCTTCATATGACACTCTGAGTAATGAATATGCCATAGTAAACATCATTAAGTTCCTCTGAGATGCCTCCATCCAGTCTTCTCTCCCCCATCACTCAACACAAAGCATAGTGCTCCGTGTTCACTCCAGCTTCTTACTGAGAACGACCCCGTAGCAGACAGTGGCAACCAGGCTGATCAGGTTCACTAGACTAGAGATACCATGCACACGGCCAAACCGCTTGTTCAGAGCCACCATCTCCTTAGAATGGGGAGCAGGGTCGTAGCTCTTCTTGCCATCGCGGGTTTCTACCCCAATCAGTCTGTAGCCTAGGCAAGATCCATTTCCTTTAGCTAGAAAAGAGGCTTACCTTGGTGCTTCCGCTCGCGCATAATCTTCATCGTCAGTGGACGCAACACAATCTGGTTGATCAACCCAGTCACAGCGACGGTGGCCATAGGCAAGAGGGTGGTGTAGCGGTTCTCTGGGGCAGCAAGGCCCGAGATACCGAGCGCCTGTCCGCCTCTACTGGCTGTCAGAGCTACTACCACGGGTAACGCGGACTGCATGGAGAAGTAGATGGGGAAGATGGCCGCCTGCAGACTGGAGAATTGCGGGCGCGGCAGAGCGCGGAATGCAACTACGCCGCCGACGAAGGACTATGGCAAGGTCAGATGCAACGAGACTAAGACCTTGGAGAAGAAAGACCGATGATAAGGTTCGGGCTGATCTTACCTGGAAGAACTGTGTACCCAGAAGGGTACCGTAGCTACGGCGGTGTTAGTTGAGTTTTCGACGAATCTCGAACATCGTCTGATTGTTCCAGCTGGCATGTGATTTGACAAACCTCAGAACGTGGTAGGGGCGAGGATCCGTCATTTTGGCGACGCCTGTAAAAGGGACTGGTGGATGGCAGTGGAAGATGGAGCTGGTTAGGGTGTGGGCAAGACAAGCAAGAGGGATCATACGAGCCACTTAGCACCACGGCTATGGACTGGGATGAGGTGTTATTTCCACACTATTCTGTAACTACCTAATGTTAATACCACGCACTATTGTCAATACACACGCAGATCAAGTGATGTCATGTGCGCGCGTCCGGGCCTTAACCAAAAGGGAAATATCACGCGTCTGCCTACTGTTGCCTCGTTGAAAGCGCCCAACCTCGCGTCAAACCGAACTCAGATTCTTCCAACAATGGCAGACAAGGAGGCCACTGTGTACATCGTGGACGTGGCGCGGTCTATGGGGGAGTACCGCAATGGCCGCTCCGTCACGGACCTCGAATGGGCAATGCAGTATGTCTGGGATAGGATCACTACCACGGTATGCATGCTGCGAGCCAAAAAAAAAACCAGAAAACTAACATGCGCTCCAGGTGAGCACAGGCCGGAAGACGGCCACGGTCGGAGTGGTTGCCCTTCGAAGTGATGGTGAGCACTTCTCAGCCTCTCTGCAACTTTGTCTAACCAATGAGAATGCTAGATACATCAAATGAACTCCAAGAGGATTCCAACTTTTCTAATATCTCGGTCCTTGCGAACCTTGGGCAGTATGTTGCTAGCAATTGACTTTGGATAAATCATTCGCTGAGCCCTTGCCCAGAGTTCTCATGCCTGATATTCGGCGATTCCGAGATTTGATCAAACCAAGCCAGACCAACCGAGGCGATGGTATGTCTAACAACAGTT
This sequence comes from Penicillium hispanicum, assembly GCF_028827665.1. Classification (NCBI taxonomy): domain Eukaryota; kingdom Fungi; phylum Ascomycota; class Eurotiomycetes; order Eurotiales; family Aspergillaceae; genus Penicillium; species Penicillium hispanicum. The sequence continues at coordinate 2,300,683 of NW_026623199.1, read as the reverse complement.
TGAAATGCCTCCGTGCTATTAAAGAGATATTGACTGATCCTTTTTCAGCTATCTCTTCCATCGTCGTTGCCATTCAAATGATCAGCAAATACTGCAAGAAGCTCAAGTACAAACGAGAGATCGTGCTGGTGACCAATGGCAATGGGCTGATGCCAACGGATGGCATCGATGAGATAAAATCGAAACTCCAAGATGATGGGATCAAATTGACGATTCTGTAAGTCGTCTAGGTTGTCTCACCCCCTCAAGTCATGCTAATTCTATCCAGTGGAGCTGATTTCGATGATGCGGATTACGGTGTCAAGGAAGAAGACAAAGATCCTCGCAAGGTAAAGCAGCTCACATTATCTTTAGTAATGAACAGTGCTGATTCGATTCATCTACAGGCTGAAAACGAACTTGTGCTGCGAGACTTGGCCGAGGGGAGCCCGAACGGCGCTTATGGAACACTAGAGCAAGCGGTCGCCGAGTTAGAGATTCCTCGTATCAAGGTCACCAAGAGCATGCCATCCTACAAGGGATTTCTTCAATTGGGGGATGCCTCGAAGTATGAAACAGCCTTCCGCATACCCGTCGAACGCTACTTCAGAACCTATGTCGCTAAACCACCTTCTGCGAGCTCTTTTGTCTTACGGTCCGGCGCTGCACCAGGGCAAGAAGAGGGTGACTTGGCTCAAAGCCAAGTTCCCGGAGAAGGCAATACACTGACCTCTGTGAGGACCTCTCGGACCTATCAAATCACTGACGAGTCTGCGCCCGGCGGTAAGGTCGACGTCGAGCGAGACGACCTTGCAAAAGGCTACGAGTACGGACGGACAGCCGTCCATATCTCTCAAGAGGATGAGAATGTTACCACATTAGAAACCTTCGCAGGCTTGGAGCTGATTGGATTCATCATCAACGACCAAGTAAGTTCATCGATCAACTCGATATAGACGTTAGAAGCTAATTTGCCCGTGCAGTACTCTCGATACTTACACATGTCCAACACCAACTTCATAATTCCCCAAAAGGCCAACGATAAGGCTGCTCTTGCATTGTCATCTTTCATTCGTGCTCTCCACGAGTTAGACTATTACGCTGTCGCCCGACTTGTGACGAAAGAGACCAGGCCTCCGATGATCGTGCTGTTAGCACCATGCATTGAGAAAGAGGATGACGAAGTCTATGAGAGTCTGATCGAAGTTCAGCTGCCATTCGCAGAAGATGTGCGGTCCTACCGGTTCCCACCATTAGACAAAGTGGTCACCGTGTCAGGAAAGATCGTCACTGAACACCGCAACCTTCCGAGCGATAGCTTGCAGGAGGCGATGAGCAATTACGTTGATAGCATGGAGCTGGATCTCAAGGACGATGACAAGTGAGTGACCATTGCAAAATGTATCTAGGTCGAAGGACTGATCAACGTAAACAATCCAGCAATCCAATCGATGGTCTGCCGATCGAAGAGTCCTACTCTCCGTTGCTGCACCGTCTTGAATCCGCGGTGCGCTGGCGTGCCGTCCATCCCAATGACCCCGTTCTTGAGCCTGCGGAGCGGTTGACCAGATTCGCCCACCCCGACGAAGACATCGTGAAGAAATCACAGTCATACCTGGACGCACTGAAATCCGCAGCAGACGTCAAGAAAGGTAAACACATTCTGACCCCAGAAATGAGAGACGTGAAATCATAACCGAAATAACTCTGTCTACAGTACCACCGAAAACCAAGGGCCGCAAACGTCAACGCGAAACTGAAAAGCCCCTCTCAGGCCTCGACGTCGACGCCCTCCTCAACTTGGAGCCGAAGCGCGCCAGGATCTCGCCTGAAAATGCCGTGCCAGAGTTCAAGCAGATGTTGTCGCGCGCCGAAAGTGTGGAGACAATCCACGACGCCGTCAAGCAGATGGCCGTGATCATCGAGGCGCAGGTGAAGCACAGTCTTGGCGATGCCAATTACGAGCGTGTCGTTGAGAGCCTAGGGACAATGCGGGAGGAACTGGTGGACTACGAGGAACCTGCGCTCTACAATGACCTGGTGCGTCAGCTCAAGGAGAAGATCTTGAACGAGGAGCTGGGTGGTGATCGACTCGAGCTGTGGTGGCTTGTGAGGAAGAGTAAGCTCGGTCTCATTGATCAAAACGTATCCGAGAGATCTGAAGTCTCGGAGGAGGAGGCCAAAGAGGTGAGTTTGAATCCTATCTGGTCGGTGGCTAAGAACTCATAGACGCTAACTCGGGATCTCGTAGTTTTTGTCCGCCAGCTAAACGACCTTAAATTGTTATCTTTGTTAAAGGGACTTTACTATATTGCAGCATAAGCGAGATTAGCACTACTCGTCAGAATGATCTTTTTCTCAGCTTTAGGTCGTAAGTCGATGCTAAATCGCAATGATCATATTAACAAGCTTGCAAGGCGTTGGAGACCCTTCTAATCATCGCCCATGCTGGGAATCAAATATCGTGAAAATGTTCCACGCAGTGAACGCTCAAGTAGAAACTGAAAAGTGTAAAATGGCCTGGTGTATATAGCATGCTCGTCAAAGGAATGATGATTAGGGCCGATGTGCTTTGGTCCAAAAGCAAGAACATTAGGAAATCCTGCCGATGCGCTTCTTGCCAATGTCGAGCTTGGCTTTCAGTCTAGAAGAATAGTTAGTAAAGCACATCCCAGAAGCCAGGTGCGAAAAGAGAAGAGAACGAACCGATCGGTATCCTCATCAGCCAACTTCAAGAGCTCATTCTGCACCTCCAACTCATTATTGATAGCAGTGCCCAGCTCCCGCTGACGAATGATGATTTTCATCAACTCTTCAACGCTAGCATCCTGATCCTGCATCGTCTGCCGCTGCAGTTGCAGCACGCCTTCATTGTCGAGTTCGCGAGTGCGCTCTGTCTCTTTTCCAAGAACCCTCCCTGATCTTGCCGGAGTTCTGCGCCCGTTGCTTGCGGCATCACCGTTCCCAGCCCGAATTAGTGCATCCTTGTCCTGTATCGACGCTACGGCATGGTCAAGTCGGCTCTTCGTTGCCATAGCATGCAGCAAGTCCTCCAACCCATCTTTCTCCTTGCGCGCATTAATGAGCAGATCTTTCCGACGGCGGAGCTCGCCTTCACCGAGGCTCGGCGACGCAGCCGAACCGCTGGATTGATTGCCGCGGTTGCCGAGGTTCTTCAGGCCTTCTTCCAGCGTGGTTATCATGGACGATGCACGCACGAGACTGCTTTTCGCCTGTGCGGAGCTCTCATGTTGCTTCTGTGGCGTGGTCTCCTGGTCTCGTCTGGAAAGCTGAAGTCGAGCGTCGTGGAGATGGGCTTTCATGTCCCGGTAATAGTCAAGCCAGAGAGTAGGGTCTGTGATCGGGGCGTTCGCTGCGTTCCCAGGGTCTGTGATAGCGGCATGAAGCCTTGAGGAGGTACTGGCCGTAGTAGTGGATGACGAAGCCGCGGCGGTCGGTAAGTTGAGAAATGCTCGCCACGCCGGCGAGGTGCGCCAGCGGCCATCGGGGGACTCGTTTATTGCCCGAAGATATTCCTCCAGACCACAACGGCGCTCTTCACGAAACCGCTCGTTAGAGACTGTATTGGAGAACCATGACTTCGAGGGCAGTTGTACCGGGGGCTGTGCATTGGTCTGATTGACCAGGGTCGCGTGGAACGTTGAGAAGTCGGAGTAGCGCTTGGAGACGGTGAAGGAGCGGAGAGGCAGCCGAAGGGTGATGTGATATATTGTGTGTGGGGGAGTAGTGGGAGAAAGGGACGTAGTTGGAATAGAGATCTCCACGCTCGGTGCCATCGCTGTCAAGGCGGTAGAGGCATGGGACTTCCAGAGTTGAGGAGTGGAGGAGTTGAGAGTTGAGAGTTGAGAGTTGAGAGTTGAGAGTTGCGGCGTCGACGCATGACGCAAGGTGCCCGAAGCGGTCTAGTCCGGGCTGTCAGGCACCGGATCTATCCCAGGCAAGTCACTGGAAATACTACACACGGGATTATATATCTTCGTCCGTTCCTAGTAGGGAAATGAGTAGAGCCATTCAGAAAGTATTTAGCAATTTGGGTATCTCATTATGATTGCCAGGTTCAACCTTCAAACCATCCTCTAACTGACCCAGACCTCCCGTGCATCCAGCAGATCGCGCTGTCCGAAGAACTCACCCACGACGGTGATGATCATATCGAGCAAGGCGCGAGACTGTCGATACACTGCTCCTTGATCTGTAGTAGTGGCTGCTTCCGAGCTAGCGCTATCCAGCAGTCTGGCCTGTAATCGTGCCTTTGCCGCCTCCAGTTCATCCACTTGGCTGGTCGCGTCGGGCATTTCAGCTTCTGGACCATCCGCAGCCTCCCGCGGTTCTTCCAAGGTTAGATTAGCTGAGGTAGCTGAGGTTTCCGATATTTCATCTTTTCTAGAGTCCGCGTCAGACGCTTCGGCCTCCTCCATGGTCTGGCTATTCTCCGCCTCTTGCACTTTTTGTAAGATCTTCACGGCCCGTTTCCCGAGATCGCGAACCTCTCCAACATCCTCTGTCGCCAGCTCTCCAATTTCGCGACACTTGCCCAATAAACCCCAAGCCCAGGCGCCGATGCGTCGAATGAGCTCCGCGTTCCCACCCCGGACAGTGTCGGACAAGAGTCGGGCCGTAATCTGCAGCACACCTAATACGCTTTCCAGGTCCATGCAGGCTAGTTGAACCATCTGGGGATCCACGGAGAGAACAAGCTTCCGCCATTCCTTGCGCGCGGCATCGACTCTGCGGGGGAGGCTGATAGGATGGGTGTCGTCGAGGGCGGCGATGGAGGTGGCGGGGGGTGTGCACTTCAAGGTGGATCGGAGGAGAAGAAATCGATGTCGGAGTAGGGTATAGTAAGATATTTGTGCTTCTGGATATGAGTCTTCGGCGGGCGCGATCGTGTTGCTGTCCGTCTGGACAGGGGCGACATAGGCCTCATCCTCGAAGAAACCGGCCGGTAGGGATAAGGACTTTGAAGCTGTCGGCAAAACCGAGGGGGCATTCTCCTGTTTTGAAGCTGGGGCAAGGAAGAGCGATGGTAGCGAGCTCGCTTCGGATCTAAAAGCTCAATCCAGCAGGTCAGAGGCAGGTTCGCAGCGCAGGCACAGAGGAACTGGGGAGGTCATGGCGATCTTTAGCAAGTGATCAATACCGACCAGGAAGATGTAAGCCTACCGGACCATGCGTAGGTATTCCAAGCCATCCTCGGCGGGGCCGTAGAAGAGTTCGTCGTCGCCGCCGTCGTCCAGACCCGGGAACGCGTTCTTCTGGCCGTAAACGGGGTGATTGCGAGGTCGCTCGTGAGATGCCCCGGTCGACTCGCCACTTTCACCTTCGTCAAAGACTCGAGGCCGCTTGGGGGAGGGCCCTTCCATGGTTGATTTCCGCTTGTCTGGCATCGCGGGCATTTGCAGGAGGAAAAGTTGGGGGGAGCTTGGCGTTTATCGACCGCGGCTTATCGGCGTTCAGGGCAAATCATGAACGGCGGGTTCTTCTTACTTGGAGCAAGGGTAACTCCTGATTTAAACATATGGGACTACTGAAAATAATGTGGCAAATTTTTGATTCTTCATAATGACTGGAATAATCTGCCAATGTTTCGTCGTCGGAGTGTACAAAGTAAACAGTGGCTTATCAGGTCATCACGATCTACAAGAAAGACCGTTGTTAGGATTTTCAACAAGATACATAGCAGAGAACGTAGGATGACTCACCAAGCATTCACAACCTTAAACGAGCGCAGCTCATCATCGAGGCAACCAGTGATGGCGTCCTCCTCGCCATATGTGGGCGATCCGCTGCAATCCGTGGAAGAATAGAGGTACATCTGGAGAGCGTCGCTGGTCGGATCGACATAGACAGATGCCTCGTTGCTGGGAATTGTTACGCAGTCCTGAACACCCCCGCCCCCTTGAGACCAGTTGTTGGTCCCCTTGCAACCGTTGTCGGTGTAAGAAGCGACACTCCATTCGGCGGCCGCCAGGGAGATGAACGAGACGGAGGCTAGGATTGTAAAGCGCATGATGATCACTGAAAATAGAATTGAATCTTTTGCAAGTGGAGGATTTTTGACAGTGTGTGGCACGAGGAGAAGGCCACTCGGGGGCATTGAAGTTCACTTTATACCCTGAAGGGGTTTGTCCCTGTGGGACCTGAAAATAGTCGTTTGACCTATATAACTCTCTGTTATGTACCAGCTTACAGTAGCTTCTGGGACGCAAGCCTTGTCCTGCAAATCGATCTATGTATTGATGGGTCCTTGTGGAAGGACCGAGCCCCACAGGTTGTTGGGATTTTTATGGTCCACTAGCGCCAGGCGTTATGCCCAGACAAAATCTCAAATTCCGTGCAGATTGACTACGTAACATTTTCCTAGAAGAAATAATACCTGTACATCGAGGCTTGAAGGGACCGATTCTTCACAATTAAAAGTGGAGCTAAATGATGAATGACTATCTAGGTAGTAGTACTGTAGTACATAACTACTATCGTGCCAGGCTGGCCTTAATAGTGGAGCCTAAAGTTTTTTACACGTTTATTTATAGGACTAATTACCTTCCTAATTAGGATCAATGCCAATACAGGAATCACAGCCTTGTTGTGCCTTGTCGTGCCGTCCGGCCCCTTCGACGAGGCTGTGACTTTAGCCCCCATCATCTCGCTGTTTACTATATATAGTTAGTTAGCTATTGGTTAAGGGAATCCAAAAACTGATGTACATACAGTGATGTGCCATCAATTTTGGGCATTCAGCTTATTAGGCCTAGAAATGGAAGATCCCTTAGCTAGTTAGGCAAGCCATCTTTATATCCCTGTCATTAATCTCCTATTCGATCTTGTTTAACCCCTAAGACTATACATGTTACGGTCGGAACTACTATGTGCGCTACTTATATCGGGCCTGGGCTATCGATCCTCTAGAGAGGATCGATATAAAGGATCAATATAGGTTTTTTGGCTCAGTGGTAAGGCGCGTGCCCAGGCGTACCTTAGCAGTATACCCTTCTGGATCAAGAACTCGATCAAAGTTAAAATCAGTGTGTTGAATTAATATATGGGTTAAATCGATATATGGAGCGATCTGGATATAATTAATAACCAACTCAGTAGAACTGGAAAATCCCGCCTAATGAGCGGGTGCAGCTCATTAGGCCTGGAAGACCGGAATTATAATACTGCCGAATCCGAGGTCTTGGCGGGCCTACTCCAAGGCCTAATGAGCTGAATGCCCATCCATTTATCTCTCCATTGGACCGACTCGCAATGCCGGTCCTAACAACAGAGCAACTCCAGATGCGAGGACATATTTTAACATCATGACTCAAAAATAGTACATCATAAATGTGATAAAGATTTAGACCACTCTGATACAAAAGATTAATTGATCTGGCTTAGAATGGGCTGATCCCCGATATGGTTGCTGCCGGCCACAAAATAGGGGGAGAAGGGAGTTGGGAATAGCTTCATCGCAAGTACATCGGTCGCTGCCGGGGGGATAACATAAGCACAGTGTGGGTGCTAACTATGGGGGAATACCCGCACGGGCCCAGTAGTGTGTTCCAATCAAACGTGCAAAACAGAAATAAGGTGATTAGTCATGCGGGACTACCTGACTCCACTTACCTAATACAGGATAGTTTGGCGGGCTTCACTGAAAGTCGACATTGAATAGCTACCCTGGGGTGAGTGGCGTAGTGGTTCAACCCACTGCTGCATTAAAGCAAGTCCCGAGTTTGAATCCCGACGATGGACCTCATTTATGAGACTCCGGAGGGTCGAGGACGTTCGCACCTTCTTCCGGGAGGAAGTAGGAAACACCTCGTCAGCATACCACTGGCAGGCAGCGACTTCCGCAAAACCACTAGTTCATCACTACGCAGGTTTTATAGCCTGGACCCCGGACACCACGCTGGGACCATCTGGGTGAATTTTTTTGCAACTTCTCCGAGTAGCACCGGTCGAATTAGGGCATAGGAACGATGCGCCGAGGTCTAGGATGGAAGGCAACGCGATTTTGGACTTGATGGGGGCTAAATTGATCCTATTGATGGATATGAGGGTTGGTACATGGCACCCAAGTCTCAAAATCGCTGATTTCTCGCGATTTAGTCTGGCAAACTTAGAGGATGAAGCATTCAAAGCATTGGAAATTTAGCAAGTTAGCAAGTTATCATTTGCCATGGTTGTGACTAATATGTGACATGGGAGGTGGGCTTTTTCAATACTTCATCTCGACCGAGACATGCAGCGCGGGAACTCCAATTAACAATCACAAACTTAAGAAAAGGGGAGTCGCCCCATCGATGCATTTATTTTTCTCCGAGCCTATCTACACAGATCATGGCAATTAAGGACGCAGGCGCTGCGGGTCACGAGGGAACAGTGACGCCAGGCGCACATTGGGCAGACCGAGGAAGAACATCACAATGCGGTTCAGACCCAGACCACCACCGGCATGCGGGGGACAGCCCTGGCGGAAAGCATTCAGGTAATCCTCAAAGCCCTCCTGGGTCGGGTCTAGGCCCTTAGAGCGCATGGAAGCCTCCAGCTCATCGATGTTGTGGATACGCTGGGCACCAGACATGATTTCCTCGCCACGCATGAAAAAGTCATACGAGTTGGAGAAACGCGGGTCTTTCGGATCGGCCTTGGTGTAGAAAGGACGAACGGACATGGGGAACTTGTCCAGCACATAGAAGTCGGTATCATATTTGTCGCGGATGATCTGGCCCAGCTGCTTCTCCATTGCGGTGGTGAAGTCATTCTCGAACCGCTCCTGCTCCGACATATCGACACCGGCCTCCTTCAAGAGAGCGAGACCATCCATGTAGTTCAGACGCAGGGCCTTGCCGTCCTTGGGTAGCTTGAAATCACCGGCCTTGGGGTAAGACTTCTGAATATTCGCGATCTGAGCGCCGTATCGCTCCTTAAGCTGGGTGAGAATGAAAACCAGAAGATCTTCGGCAAAGTCCAAAACCTCATGGTAATGAGCATGGAAGGTCTTCTCGAAATCAAGACCGACAAACTACCGGCCGGTTAGTAAAAAAATGGCTTTTGTATTACTAGGCAACGGTCATACCTCTGTCAAATGTCGATGGGTGTTGCTGTCTTCGGCACGGAAAACGGGGGCAACCTCGAACACACTCTCCATGTCTCCAGCGATACACATCTGCTTGTACAGCTGGGGGCTCTGGGCCAGGTAACCACTGCGCTTGAAGTACTTGACCTCAAACACATTACTACCACCCTCAGTGGCCGCACCGACCAGTTTGGGGGTGAATATCCACCGTGAACCGCTTTTGATCATGTATTCGGTGAACAGCTCAGCAACTCCGCTGGAGATCTGAGTGATGGCTTGGCTGGTTTCAGTCTGCAGGTCCAGAACTCGGTTGTCGAGACGGGTCTTGAGAGTCACAATAGGTGCACCCTCAGCATCGACCTGAGCACCCTCATCGGTGGTTTCTGGGGGAGGGCGCTCGGCATCCTTGACCTGCATGGGCAGCTGCTGAGCGGCCTCGGAGATCATGTAGACCTTGCGGATGTGGAGCTCAAGGTGGCTGAGGGTTGCCGATGAGATAGGAACTTCGGGCTTCTTGACAATACCGGTGACCTGAACGATCGAGTTGACGTTCAATCCACCGGTGTATTTGATCATCTGTCGCGAGATAGGCTCAGCAGCCGCAATAACGGCCTGGACCTTCTGGCCCTGCTGTCGCAGCATCAAGAATGCCAGCTTGGCACTCTGAACTCGCGCATTGTCGACGCGTGCTACAACAGTCACTTCCTTCTCATAAGAGTCATCTGAGAACTCGCTGAATCGTGTGGTGGGGATAACATCCTCGGTCTCGGGGATCGGGCCGTACAGGTCCTTGGCTGTGTCATTGGCGTCCTGTGCCGCGGCCTGGGCCTTCTCCTGCGCGGCACGGGCAGCCGCCTTCTCAGCCTTAGCCTTGTCCTTGGCCGCCTTCTTCAGCGCATTCTTGCTTGCACTCTTGCTCTCGGCACCCTCCGCGGCGGGCGCGGCGGCCTCGTTGGTTTCAGGCTTGGGTCGAGTGGGAAGTTCGGAGTCCGCCATGATGCTATAAAAAGGGAGAATAGTTAGCGGCAATGAAGAACTGCCGAAAGGACGAGCGTCTTACCTCAATGATGATCTTGAAAAGTAGAGCTTGCGGCGGTTAGAACATTGAGTCACCCCGCCGCGGTGGCAGCCCTAAGCCCTAAGAGGGGTGTACGTCACATGACCATATCTATACATGGTCCGGACGCGACAACAAAGCTGACGAAACAGTGGTTTTTTTTTGAAGATACAGATGCCATTGGAATCGCTGCAGAATGTGGAATATCACTAATGGATATAAATGGTATATACGCATGGAATGAGCGCCATGTTGATGCCTATGACCAAAACATCTACTGCCCTGGAAGAAGGCCGAAGCAGTCCTGAAAGGCCCAGTTTGCTCAAGCAGACCATTTGGATGCCTCCAGTGCCCACTGCACTGCCTTCTGGACGTCATCGGCGATCGTCTTAGGCGTCCAAGCAGGCTCGCCACCACTGTACACGCCCGTTCTCACCAGAATTGACTGCCAGCTACTGCCGATGTTGCTCCGGTATGAGTTTGCGCCTCGAATATCGGACTCCGGGTTGTCACCAATCATGTACACGTGCTGTAGGTGCGGCAGATTTGTAGCGCCGCCAAAAGCCGTTGATCGGTTCCGAAGCATTTGTCGCTCTGCAAACTCGTAGGTCCCCTGGTAAGGCTTCCCAATAACGGATTTCTTCAATTCGATGCCTTTGCCGGGGCCTCCGGTCGTCGCAGCCCATACGCCCCCTAACGCTTCTCTAAATCCACCCTGACCAAGACGCGGGAGTGGATAGGCCGCAGCCCACCACAGATCGGGGTTAGAGAAGTATAGGTGGGGCTGGCCATCTTGTTGATAGCCGTGATTGGGAAGATCAGCCCGACCATTCTTGTCTGATAAGGTACCCAGGTGACCCTGCGATGACAGGAGAAGATCCATGATGACTTGTGTATCTAGTGCCCAGTCCCTGGGGTCATTGAAAACAAACATGGCATCAATCTTGAGACTCTTGGCTGGGTCTCTGGGGTCCACTGGCTTGGGAAGAGGCCTGGCGAAGGTCTTATAGTAGTCGTAGAAGTTCTTCGAGAATGGCCAGATAGATGGGTTTGCCATGAAAATATCACCTGGTGTCACAACATTCTTGAAACCGTATTGCTCGGCGACACGCCGACAGCCATCACCATCACCCCCAGCAACCAAGACGCATTTATGTTCCAGCGCACTCGTCTCGTCGGTGCCCTTGACCAGCTCTGCAAATGGCGAGTGACTCTGAACAATATCGGTTGCATCCAGTGGAACGTTGAGCTTTTGACTGATCTCCGCAACGCGCTCCGTCTCGTGTTTACCGCCGCCGTTGGTGAGAAGGATGAAGGGAATGTTCTGCCGTTTCAAAAGAGCCAATGTCTCAGCTGCACCAGGTATAGGCTTTGAGGCTCGAAGAAGGACTCCATCAATACTGAGCAAGAGTGTTAGATGCTGGTGGAACGGGTTCAGTCTTATGCATACATCTCACTCACTCAAAGGCGAACGCGAAGTTGGGGACCCGTGTGGAGCTGGCATTCTGGATAAATCGGCGACCGAGATTGCGACCAGAAGATAAACGCTGTATCTGACCCAGTGACTGCCAAATTGTGTGAGGCCGCATTGTGTGCTGGGTGGGAGGGAGTTGGAAGACGAGGATGAGTTGAAGGGGAAGGAGGAGGGTGATATCATCTCCGACTCACCTCCGCCCCACACTCGCATCTCCGATTACCCGTTATCCGTTATCGTCAACACTGCGTCGCTAGCTTCTGTCAACCTCCACAGCATGCTTTGATCGTGGTCGCGCCACAACTGGTGAGCACTAATGCCATGTCGTGTGGAAATGCCACTCGCTCCATTTGACTCAAGCCCTCTTCGTCTCTCCTTCTCCTACCCCTACTCCTACTCCCATTTTTTCATCCATCAATGAAAACACCACACAGGTCTAGCCGACCTTATTGATGTCCTCACCATCATGCCTTCTGGACAGGGTATCCATCTCCCTGACGAGATCGTCGAATTTATCGTGGGCTGGCTGTATGAGCTTCCTCGCCACAGAACGCCTGACAGTCAAGACCACCGGAGCCCGGATTTGAAGAGACAGATAGACCTGTGGGCTTTCTGTGCTGTTTCTCGCCAATGGTATCGAGTCGGTCTTCGGCACCTTTATCGCTGCCCAGCACTATGGGAGAACAACAGCTTTGCACTTTTCATGAGAACTGTCAAGGGGGCCAGCCCAGACCTAGGGTCGAAAGTCATGATATTGAATTTGCAGAAATTGCAACACCAAAGTAGCCCTAGCCAAACTGCCCGGCTGATCAGCTGGACAAAGAAGGGCTTACGAAGTTTCTTCGCCCCTCGTGTCTCATTTGCGTGAGTACTAGATGGAAAAGAACCTTCTGACGACCAACTAATCCCTCGACTAGGACCAACTGCCTGGCCCCGCTGTCCAAGTGCAATAACATCACTATGCTAGATCTCAGTCTTGTCGGCGGAAGATCATTCAGTTTTTCGCGCTTGAAGAAGGCTATTTGTAGCCTTCCAAAAATCTCCACACTCCGTTTACCAATCTCCGTCCCAATCACTGACCCGAATGACTCCACAGGCCAATGGCCATCCAGTCTATGGAATATGCACATAGGAGGACTTCTTATTCCAACGGTCATGTTGTCATTTCAGTGGCCGCCGAATATCAGCTGCTTAACGGTTTCAGGATGCCTCGATCTGAACCCGGAGGTCTTAGAAAGCCTACTGGGAAACACACAGCTCCGAGATTCGCTGAAGTCCTTGACCCTGAGACCTGACAACAGGTACATATTCGATGATTCTAGTGCCATTCTATATGAAATGGCTGCTTTGTATCATCTCGAGATTCCCGTGGATTTGATGTACCCCCTTTGCATCCTGCCCAGCTCCTTCGACAGTCTGCCCATCCGACATCTCGTGCTGTCGAAGCCATACGACGAAGAATTCTGGAAATCAGCCTCAAATCCCGATGATAATTCTTTCAAGAACAGAATCGCGGAGGATATTTACGAAGCGTTGGATGAAGGAGAAAGCCTTTCAAATATTTGGACTCTGGGCGTCGATCCAAAATACAAGCCCTGGGCCTGCGAGCACCAGCAGGACGGAATTGAGGCTGCAATCATACATCATCTAGATGACTTCCTGGATGAAGAGCTCGATGAAATGCTCTTTGAGGAGATGGGAATTTACTGGGCTTCAGGATAGGGCTATACAGTGATGCGTGTAACGCTCTTAAAGAAAAAGTCCCAGTGACATGACGACATGTCACAACATTGAGTTATTCCTCAATCAATGAAGAATTTTTGCGAAGAGTGGCACACACCTAAACTGACATTAATATAAGGCTCGGAAATATTTGGCCCCTTTTCATGCACACTATTTCGTCTATTTGGAACCTTTTGAGCTCAGTAAGAGGAGAAAACGCATCGAAACAGGCTTGATAGCAGAACCGGCCCTCCAAATTTTGTAACGGGCTTCGTGGGACACGTCAAAACCAAAACAAAAAATCGCCTTGGAAGCTTGAGAGCGATTGCACAAAAGAAGATAAACAGGGCATGTGAACGAATCCTCATGTCTACTACAATTTGCTATAAAAAAGAAAAATAGGTTAAAGGACATTAAGTGACAGATGCAAGCACCGCAGCAGCAACGCCCTCCTCTTCTGCCCGGACAGTAATCTTGGTCGTGACACCGCTCTTGCTCGAGTAAGCCATCTTAATGAGGGAGGCCACTCTGCCGCCAGACACGGTCTTGCCGAACAGCTTGAGTGTGTGGGTGCTGTTGTTGAGGGCGACATCGGTGCCCTCAAGGGGTTGTAGGGAAAGTGCGGAGATCAATTGCTCAGTGGCATCTAAAATATTGTAAGCAATTTGGTCAAAATGAATAAAAAAAGATGAGAACATACCGGTGATTCCCTTCATATTGCTTAGTTGAAGAGTCTCGCTCTCTTCTTCGCCGTTAGCACCAGCCTGTTCCCAGACGTGGTCGAAGCTGCCCGCGAATGCGGGAGTGACATAGTCGCTGCCAGTGAGCTCGAGATCCTCGACCTGGTATTCATCCTCGTAGCCACCCTCTTCCGGTTCGCCGGTAGTAGGATCAATCTCCTTGCTAGTGAACTTCAGGTTGTTGGTGAAGGAAGTGATTGGAACGCTGTGCTCGCCACCCAGTTTCTTGAAAGCCACGTAGACGACACCCGGCTCATTAGGAGACAATGTAGGCGCTGGAATGATGAAGTCATCCTCCAGCAGCTCATCCTCCGATGGTGTCGCAATCACAGTGACATTCTCAAGGATAGTATCTGGCAGGGTGTTCTTGATATCATATTGCACGACAATATTCTCCTTGAAGATATGCTTGACAGCGGTAACGACGTATTCAGTCTCACTCTCAGACAGCTCGACAGGGAGGGAGGATTTGAGCAAGTTGCCATATTCCTTGATATCGGGGTGCTGAATGAGCTGCTCGGCATACTTCTGAGTAGCGGCGGCAGTGGCAGCCTCGGCCACGCCGCTTGGCTTGCCCTTCGGGGGCCCTGCTGACGGAGCCTTGAGGGTGGGTGTGGCTGTCGTAAGCTTCTTGGTCCTTTCCTCAGCCAAGGCCTGCTCTTGAGTGACAACAGGAACAGATGCAACATCGAAGGCGGCAGCAAAAGTTTGCTTGTCATTCGACGTCACATACATGACGAGCTGGTGCTCAAAGGTAGAAAGGGAGTACATCGAGTCTGGTTCGTCAGTAAGAGGAACCATTAGAAGAATTGTTTAATGGGATTCTTACCGTTCTTGATAAATGCGCCGGCCATCGTGTCCTCCGCGCCCATCAGACGCAGGTTGAGAGCAGCACGGTCACGCACCTCATCATCGGTATCATCGAGACAGCGAGTAAGGAGAACTTGCACACTAGACTTGACTTCGGGATCCTTCTGGCCAATACCAAACTTAGCAAGCGCAGTGACAGCGGCAGCACGGACGATGGCATTCTCCAGCACGACACGGTTGTAGATATAGCGAATGTACTTGGTGGGGTGCGAGGTCTTAGGGCCTTCAACACCAAGCAAGTGCAAAACGCGGACCGAGAGCTTAGTGAATTCGCAATCCTCAATAAACTCGCAGAGATGAGCGAGCGCTACCAGAGCGTCAGTCAGATAAAGTGAAAGGGAACTCCAATAGCGTAAACTTACCATCCTCTTTGCTCTCTGGAACAAACTTGATAAGATCGAACATGCTCTCCACTACGGTGCGCTTAAATTCGTATCCACCCTCATCGCGCAGGATGCCGCTCAAGAAGGTCAGCATGCCAGCCTGCTTGCTCGGGAACTTCAGACATAATGTGCGGATGGCCTCGACAATGGTGATCTTGAACTCGTCGGTGATATCGGCCATGAAACCCGAGATTTGTTTCATCAAGCGGTCAACGCTGGCTTCGTTACCGGTCTTGAGCAGAGTAGTGATGGCAAAGGTGGCGATAGAGCGGTTGGAGTTGGAGATAAGCGACTCGATGTCGGGATTGCAGACATTGACGACGTGGGGCTTGAAGGTAGCAAAATTGTGAAGGATGCGGATGGCAGCGAACTTGGTGATGGACCGCGGGGAGGACAGGAACAACTGGAGGACGTGAACTGCCTGCGAGGCCTCGGCATCGGTGACATCCCGCATGTCGCAGATGGCTTTGGCGGCCTCGAAGTTAACCATCTCGTGCTTGTGACGTAGCCAGCCATCCAGCATCTGCATCATGGGTTTTCGCAGACCCTGGTCTTCCTGAGCCAGCTTGGCCGCCAGACGTACCAATAGCAACAAAGCCGCCGGGCTCTTCACCACACCAGCAGCACCGTACTGTTGCACCATTTTGACCAATGCCATACGATCGTGCGAACGCATCTGATACAAAAGACCGATTGCATGGTACTGGGTCATGAAGTTGGACTGAGAAATAGCGTGGGCCTGCGAGCTAGATGAGAAGCCCAGGAATCCCTGCGACTGCTTCGATGACGAGGCTGCTTCTTGAGTTTCGCTTTGCCATCTTCGTACAACATCGCGCGCGATAGGGAGGAGGTGGTAGGAAGAGACCAGAGCAGCCGAAGAGACCGAGGGAGTCTTGTCGACAATGGCAGTCTTGATCAGTCGCTCAATACCCTGAACCGTAGATCCATCAATGATTCGGCACAGGGCTCGGATAGCGTTGGCCCGGTACAACACATCGCTTCCGACAGCAGTGTCCTTCATGATGATGCTGGTCGACATAATGACATCCTCCGCGGTATTGGCCAATTCCTTCAAGATAAGATATACCATCTGTCGCAACGAGGGGTCCTTGTTCTGGAACAGCTTGGAGATACCAAAGAAGAGGGTGGTAGCTTCGTTCGTGGGGAATTGCTCCCCGGTGAAAAGGAGGACCGCGATCTTGGTCAGTAGAGTACGGCATGTCCGCGGCGAGATCGGCGAAGAATTGAATAGTCGAGCTATCAAGAATTGTCCAGTCAGTAATGTGCAGGCGGGTGTAGGGGTGTCTGATGAGCCGCATGGACAGGGGCACTGTCGTTGTCATTGCCATTGCCATTGTCGAAATGCATACCATCTTGGAACACGGAGGTCCGGTCAAGCTTGATCATGACCTGATCCGCATCTTCATCTTTCTTCATGTAACTCATTTTGCCCAGGCGCTGGGATTGCACCAGCGGAGTGTGCTTGCGATCTCACTTTGGGGCGGGTGGGTTTCAATTGGGGGGAAGGACACAGTAGCAGTAGAGTCGGGAGGGCGGTGTAGCCAACTACTGCATGCGCATATCTCACCCCCGGTGAATGAAGCGAGCAGGTAGAAGAAGAAAAAGGGGCGGAGAAACGGGAGTGATGAGTCGCAACCTCGAGCTCCACGGCACTGTTTATGGAGTTAAGTTGAAGGTGGCCTTCCGTGTGTTTAGCAGCCACCTGTGGCGGCGGATCAAACATTGCAAACAAGTGGCATCATGGTGCCAGGGTGCCTCGCGCCCGATCTCGACCTACACGTTACTTTAAAACCCTCGTTTCCAAAACTTTGCGGGTTTGGGATAGCGACTGTCTAGTCGTATTTATTCAATATGCAAGTCGAAGTCAATCCCAACGAAGACACCGAGTGGTATGTTTCCTAACCACCTGCCGCCCGCATCCCCGCCCTCGAGGACCTATTAGCGAACAGGGCCAAACTGAGTTTTGCTTTTGATCCAGGAATGACATTCTTCGTCAACATGGCATCATCCCCGAGAAGCCAAAAGACCCCGAGCCCTTGATTCAGGAAGCTCTGATCGAGGCAGAGCGGAAGGCGCACGAGAACCGTCTGGAGGACAAGGACCTGGATGAATTGGATGCATTAGAGGATGAGGAAGATGAGGACTTTCTCCAAAAATATCGGTAGGCTCGTGGTGGACCAGATTATCATATGCGCACTTTTCAGACATGCTCGAGAAATCAACTCGCCTAGCTAACCTCCAACCCAATAGTCAGAAACGCCTCGCCGAACTGTCCACCCTCCAACAGACCAGTCTTTACAACCAAGTCTACCCGCTCCAAAAAGTCGATTACGCTCGCGAAGTGACCGAAGCCTCAAAAACCGCCTTTGTGCTGGTCAACCTCACTTCACAAGGTGCCAATGTGGAGTCCCGTGTGCTGACCGAGCTCTGGCGACAACTGGCAACCAAGTATGGCGACATCAAGTTCTGCGAGATCCGTGCCGATATGTGTATCGAAGGGTACCCGGAGCGGAACACACCCACAATCCTTATTTATAAGGACACTGAGATCCGGAAGCAGCTCATCACGCTACGAGAGTTGAACGGCCCAAGGACCAAGATTGAAGGTAAATATGTTTCCGTCCTTGATGCATATTCTGCCTGACACTGCTGCTAACCCTGTTATAGATCTTGAACGACTGCTCATTGAAATCGGTGCCCTAAAGGAAAGCGATGTCCGTCTTAAAAACCGCTCTGATTCGGTGGATGACTACCGTAAGGCTGGCGGCGACGAGCTCAACATTGAGGACTACGATGACGACTGGGATTAATCTTTCCGTGTCAACTATAGACCAACCGGAAATTTCATGAATTGATGCTTGTACATTATGAAACACCGCTCAAACAGAGGCGGTAACCAGCCTGCAGGAATGTGGCATGAAGAGAGCAGAAGGGGAGCCAAAAGAAAAAAAAAAAGGAAAGGAAAGAAAAAAAGCTGAAACGAATTAAAGATCGCGGATCGCTCCCGGTATCGAAGATGATGTTGTCGACTATAGGCAGAGACAGTCGCAGTTCTCATGTGCGCTGGCGGAACTGGTAGGACATGAAAATCAAGGACTGATTTCCCGTATGATTGAACGCGAGCGGTGTCTGTCATTGGCATTTAAGGCTGGCCAGAAATCCACATAAGAACCTTTTGTAGACGAGATTAGTGCTACAGAGGGGTAGCATGGGCTTGATCTCAGTGTGGCAGCGCCTGAGACTTGAGGAACGACACCAATCGCCGTGTCGAACGTTAGAAATAAAGGGTGGAAAGTAAATCAAAAGAGACGTCGGCTAAAGAACTAAAGCGCCAAGGCAACGAGAGAAACAAATATCAGGCCAGCCGCAGTCAGGAAAATCCTTCGCCATCCCGCTAGTCCAGCAGGTCTAGCGCCAGAATACTCCAAATGTCGCCATATCCAACCACTACAAAAGAAAAATCCATATACATAAAGAGCATGTAAACATCACATCGTAAGATCGGAGGCATTGAAGAGGCATCGTAGAGAAGAAAAGACAGTCTCAAATCAACTCGTCGCAATCGGCAGCACTTGCCTCGATAGCCCGACGCACCTCGCTCTCCTTATAAGCCGGACCTTGTCCATTGCACTGAGCAGACCCCTTGAGCCGATCCGAAACATCATTAAGATTCACCTGTCCTCTTTTAAACAGCTCATGGCTTTGTATGAGGTCCCACGTTGCGGCGGCATCGAGAAGTTTTTCGCCGGTAATTTGACATACTGCGATGCGATGCTGTGGACTCTGGAAGTTGGCCGTGCCTGGGGACGAGCTTGAGCCCAGACCTGAGGCCGGACCTTCTGCGACCAAGTTTGGTTGAAAGTCCGTGGGCGTATACTTCATCGGACCGGTGACGGTTGGTTCGGCGCTCTCTCTTGCGTCGCTGTTGCTCCCGTTCATTGATTGGGAAGTCGCACGTAGAATCTCATTTTCAGTGGCAAATTTGGCGAGCTCGCGCTTCAAACGCTCGTTGTCGGCTTGGAGGCTGGTCGAGGCTTCTTCAAGAGTGGTCACTTTGTCTTCTAGGTCCTTCACATGCCGCTCTTTGCGCTCGCGGAATGCTCGCTGACTATATAACCGCGGGTTAGCGTAGCTCAAGCTAGCCTATGATATTCTTCCACAAAGACACCCAAACAGAATGATCAGGCATAGTTCTGAGGAATATTTCCACATACGCGGCTCGGTTCTGTGCTTTGCGCTTACTTTGCGCCGGGTTCAACGATTCCTTTTCTTCGCTGCTGCTCCGCCCCGCAACTGTGTCGGCAAACTGGTTCTCATCGCCATCAATTGACGTGGGATCTGACTTTGCATTATGGGTTGGATCGTTACTAGAAACCGAATGTTTCGTGAAAGAGTCCGGCGGCGAATGTGGTGGCGGTGGGACAAAGGAGGAAGGGTCAAGGCCTAGAGACGGATCAAAGCCGGGAAAATATTGGTTGTAGGTATTCTAGCGCACGAAAGTGTCAGTGAAAACGGTACACGAAGCAGAGTTAGCCTCGCCAAAAGCGACAAGGACTCATACCAGGGAGAACGGGTCACGGAGAGCCTCGTCAGAGGATGGTTGTGGCTGTGGTTGTTGATCGGGGGTCGGCAGCCCGTAGAGCGAGTAGGACTGAGGTTGTTGATTACCATAGTTGGAGTAGTCCATCGTTGCGACTCGGAGGTCGAGCTTGTCAGGTAGGTTAGGATAGTGAGGAGGAGCGGAGGGCCGGAAGGGCAAATAAGGATCGAATCCCCCAAGATTTCATTCGTGGTTTGTCACAACCCCTCGCCGGTGCCGCAATAGCGACCAACTACCCAAGACCAATCGAGCGTATTGGGCAATGCTGATATTACGAGTGAACTCACTGTTTCAGTGAATCCTCTCATCTGACAACTGGACCAAGGATATTGATTGCATTAATCCGGCAGTGCGGAGCAAATGGACGGGCCAGAACGGGAGGCGAAACTACTCGATGATCTCACCGAAACTCAACGCCCCCCCAGGCCTATCCTCTGGCTTTTTACGAGGTAACATGGAATCGCAAACTACGGAGAAAATACTTGATATTAGATGGTGAAGGGCCAACGACAACATTCCCACTAGGAAACGGTGGTGGCTGCTGAGTTTGTAGGATCCAGTGCAACCAATCCTTCCAGTCTCGTGCGGAGTGCTTGTCATTCAGGGGGTGTGGAAAATGAAGCGGAGCGAGCATGTAGTTGGGTAGGACAAGATAAAGTGCTAGAACAAACAGCAGTGCAAGTTGACGCAAAACCACCCCGGAAGCGACCCTAACCATATCCGTCGCCAACCACCAAATGGAAACTGACTTCCTTCGAGCGGGGGATAATGCAGGCTAGGCTGAAGAGGACCGGCAGAAGAGCCGGATCAAGACCCAAATAGCCCACAGAAAAGCAAAACACTCGAAAGAAAGCCAACCTCCAATCACTCCCATGCGTCATCAGTATTTGACCGGGGTTTGCCGGTCTTCCCCTCGTCCCCGTTCGGCGTCGAAATGCAGTAAAGGACAACAAATTTCAAGAAACAAGGAGCAAGAAAAGCGAGGCAAGAAATGTCATGGGTAAGGAAAGGGGTAAGGTAAGACGGGGTAGCGCAACTGAATGCGGGTTCGGAATTTCCAGTACAAGCGATCCCAGCAACAGAAACATAAAGTTCTGTCACCAGGTTGACGCCGTCATTTGCATCTCCTTCAGTCTTGCGGTTGTAGTAATTTGCGAGATTCGATCGATGGAGTGGAAACCGGGTCGCAATAACCGACAAGCGCAGACATAAGAATAGCCACCATACCACGAACGTTTCGAGACTGAGTGATCGGCTGTCCCGTGAGAACGGGTACAGGAAATCCGAATAGAAAAAGCAGTCGACATGATTGCCGCAAGCTCAATTCGAAGACCCATCAGATGAGAATATCTTCGTGGGGATGAACGGTGAGAGCAGGCGAACAAACAATGATAGATCGAAACGGTTGAAGTCGAAGTTGGATCGAAAACGGGATAGAAGGGCGGTCAGAGAGTGCAGAATGAATGGAGATTCAGAGAAAAGAGAAATCCGAGAAGTCGAGTGCAGGATGTGCGTCCATGGCGAATGACAATGAGAATTCCGGGTTTCTCAGGTTGACGAGTGAGCACGCTGAAGACAAGGCAATCGGAAAGATATGTCAAAGAACCCTGCTTCCGCTGCACGTGCTACATGATTAGTACCATTGAGCCCCCGTTCCATCGTCCCGCTTCGAACGGCCACCAGAAGGTCCATAAGCACCTAAAGCAGCACCCTTTGAGGCAGAACGCAGCCTAGCGCCGAAGACTATGCGATTAGTCAGATTCAGAACCGAAGGATCCTCCACGCCAGCGTCACGTAAAAACACCAAATGCGCAGAAGGAAAAAAAAAGGGGTTCCCTACACGGAACCAGATTTCAAGTACTCACATCCTGTCACTCCCTCCCACGGCACGGTTGGTGTCCGGAGTGTTGTCGAGGGCACCGCGGTCGATAACCTTGCGGCGCTGGCCAGAGATGGCTCCAGGTTTGGCGGCCGCACCGCCAGCCATGGCACCAGCGGCAGCAGCACCTCCAGCACGACGTTGCTGCTCGTCGTCCTTATCTTTCTTGGTAGCGTCCACGATCATGGCGGCGTTCTTCTGGTACTTGTAGACAGTCCAGTCGAAAACGTAGTCATACTGGAAGGACTCACGGACGAAGAGGTCCCGGAAGATCTTACGGAGGTAAGAGTAGTCGGGCTTGTCATCGAAGCGAAGCGAGCGGGTGTAGTTCAGGTAGATGGCGAACTCGTTGGGGAAACCACGGCACAGAACTTCAGTTGGTGTGGTCATCTTCTTCTCCATGATACGGTCATACTTCTGCTTCTTTGTGGCAGCCTTCAGACCCTGCCAGGGAAGAGAGCCACGGCAGAAGTACAGCATCACGTAGCCCAGGGACTCCATGTCGTCCCGACGCGACTGCTCGACACCCAGATGGGTGTTAATACTGGCGTAGCGAGCAGTGCCTGTGAGGTTCTTGTTCTCACGATAAGGGATGTGGAAGTGAGTCTTGGGGTCGCGGTACTTCTTTGCGAGACCGAAGTCAATCACATTGACTTGGTTGCCACGCTTGCCGATGCCCATCAGGAAATTGTCGGGCTTGATATCACGGTGGATAAACGACTTGGCGTGGATGTACTCGATCCGGGAAATGAGCTGGTCGGCAAGTAGCAGCACGGTCTTGAGAGAGAACTTGCGGTTGCAGAAGTTGAAAAGGTCCTCGAGACTGGGGCCCAGAAGGTCGATCACCATGGCATTGTAGTCGCACTCGGTACCGAACCAACGCACGAAGGGGATACCGACACCGCCGGCGAGGGACTTGTAGACACGGGCTTCATATTCCAACTGGGGATGCTTGGCCTTCACGCTCTCGAGTTTAATGGCGATCTCCTCGCCCGAGATGATGTTGGTACCTGGACCCTTGTGAGTATTCGCCACGGCACAGGAGTGTTTTAAGACACATACCAAGATAGATATCACCGAAACTGCCGCTTCCGATCTTACGGCCGATGCGGTACTTGTTACCGACACGCAGATCCTGTATATGATGTCAGTGACACGCGGGCGAATTCTTTCATACTCGAGGTTATCGATAACTACGAGTGGTCCCTCCACGAGAGATCCGAGCGATCCTGTACCGGGAGCAGCCGGTACTATCTGGAGAGAAGCCTGAAGGGAATAGGTACTGACCATGGTCGTCATTTTGGATTGCTTCAAATGGCACAGCTTTCAGCCGTACGAAATGACTAGAAACTGCCGAAGTGGTGGTTAGATTGGTCGAGACGAGGTATCCTGAAAGAAACAGAAGGCAGAATTTGTTTGAAGAAACGTGGGCGATGAAATCTGGCGCGCGTCAAAGCAGAGAGGGATTGGAGAGGGGGTGTGACAACTGAGCCTCAGGCAGATGAGGCTGGCTTTGGGGGCTCAGCAGACTTGGCCACCACGTGCACAGAAGGCAGCCAGGCAAATTGCTATCTCGCCAGGAGGCAGGAAGAGGAGATCGAGATGGCAAGGAGAGGGTTGGAGGATGGCATGGATGGGGTGAAGATGAGACCGAAGGTGAGCAACCTACCTGGAAGCGAAGGATCAAACGGAGATGCCCAACGCCGACCGTGTAGGCCCGACCGGAGAATTGGGGAGGAAACGGGGGGGTGAGAGATGAATTATCGGACCAGGCCGAGAGCAAAGTCGCAGAGAAAATAAAGGATTCAAGGGCAAAGCCTTGAAAGCGGCAACGATGGTGAGAGAAGAAGGAGGGAGGGAGGGGGGAAGTCGGTGAGCGGTATTTTTCCCCTAGCGAAGGAAGTCGGTGGCTGTAACATGCAAAGGACAAGGCGCCGAGCGGGCATCCGTGTGACATCCGAGGTACCTCCCCCGTCACTGTCACTGCTCACTGCTCACCTCGAGGCGTGGGTGACGATTTTCGTTCAGATACATGATGGACATGAGGGAGGGCATCTCTACCGTCTTTTTCGTTGTAGCCATACACCGGCTTAATCCTAGTGTGGCTCCATGGAGACTCCGTATACATAGATCCCCGTCATGGTATTTCGGTCTGGACGCAGCCATGGTCCTCAGCTGACCCGACAGCGCTTGCAGGGCTCCAGGACAATAGCGGACATTGCTTATATCTAGGTAATACCTGGATACCGACAGGTAAGCAGTATATCTACCTACGTACAATCCAGTCCTATGCGTCCGATACATTCTCTCAAACCCGCGATTCCAGCCGTGCGGGATTTTCCTAAACGGGATGTCTGATCGGGCTATCATGCATCGCCCTGTTTGCCCAGCCCAGGTTGCCTTATGTCTGCAGTAAGATTGTACAACTGCATGGAGCAAGCTATGATGCCCATCCTACTCTAAGAGAAGACGAGCAAATCAGAAACCCGTTTACCCCGAATTGGAAGGCGAGCCCAATATATAGGCAAGAGGGTTGGTTAGGTAAGAACAGAGCGACGTGGAACTTCCGCATACAGAAAAGATGTTGATTTTGGACTATAAGTAGAACGACGAATTCATACGGGGGGTTGTGCTAGTGGTACAGCCAGGGTCCAATGAACATCGGAAAACCGGGGTATAAGAGAAAGGAAAATAGGGGGGAAAGGGATACAGAGAGCGAACGAAAACAGAATCAGGAAAAAGAAAAAGAAAGAGGCAAAAGCCAAACGAAGGGAAACCCGTCCCTTGGTGCCGATGAAGAGGACGGAAATCAACGCGCATGAAAGAAAACCTCCATCATACAAAGATCATGTTTTCGCGGAAATGCAGAGCGAGAAAACGACGGAAGTCGGGCAGAATACATGGGCTAAGCGCTCAGAGGGTGCAGATCATTAGAATCTCAGAAGACATGGTCGTAGAATGGCGGGAAACTGCACAACTGCAGTGCCTAGATTACGTTCGAGGATGGCTGACCATTGCCCGCGCTGACCGGCTGGGCCTTGCCGGCAATACCAGCTCGTTCTTCCTCATCCAGTCTTCGTCGCCACTCTGCCAAGCTGTCGCTCATCGCGGCGGGCCCGTCGCTGTTCTCCTTAGTCGGGGTGCGCTCCAGGTCCAGCTGGCTACTCAGGCGGTAGTTGCGGTTGGTGCTTTCCCAATGAGTGCGTAGAGCCTCTAGCTCATTGGCAAGGGAGTCTAGGGCCATGGATCCACGATTGTCAGGAAAAGAGGTTGAATCCTGGGAAACACTGCTGTCGGCTCGGGCACGCCCTCCGACAGTGTTGCTAGATGCGTTGCTGTGGCTGCGAGAAATGCCATTAAGTCCGTGGCCATGTTGAGACTGACGGCGGTAATGACCCACCGAGGTCTCCACCTGCTCCAGGAGCATATTGACTCTCTGTTCCGCATCTGAGGCGCGAGTCTCCAACAGTGTGTTTTCTTGCTTGAGCTGCTCCAGCTCAATACGGCTCTGTTCGGCAGCAGCAAGGAGACCCTGCCGGGTGCGGTCATGCTCCGCCTGCGACTTCTCTTTTTCAGCCTCGACAGCAACAAGCTCCTCCTTCAGTTGTGCGATCTGACTCTCTAAGCTCTCGAGCGAGATCGAAGTGTTCTGCTCAATATCGGAGATTGCTTTCTGAAGGCGGGCGCGCTCAGTCTCCCACTCTGCTGAAGCCTCTGTCCGCTTTCCGGCGTTCTCCAGGCTCTTCTGGGCTGCTTCCAACTCAGACTGCACCTTGGCATTCTGACTCTTGTATCGGCCCAGTTCATCCTTCATCCGCTTCAACATTTTTTCAGTGCCCTTGACATAGTGGACAGCCGATTGGTAATCATTCTCAAGCTGCTCCAGTTTCTCCCGGAATGCCCGGTCAGCCTCTTGCTCCCGACTCTCAAATGTCGTCTTCAGGTCATCATGGGCTTTCATGCTGGCTGATAGTTGCTGCTCAAGTTCTCGCAACCGGCTTTGCTCCGGGGTGCCGAATCGTGATCCCGGGGACTCGAGGCGCGGTGATCGTCGGCTATCTGTGTTCACGCCGCGTTCACCAAGAAGATCCTTGAGAGCAGCATGCTGGACGCTCAAAACACCGGCTTCCCGATGATGGGATTCGAGTTGGGTTTTCAGATCTCTGCTTTCGGAAATAGCCGCCTGGCTCTCCTTCATGGTGGTCTGAAGCTGTCTGCGCAGCTGCAGGCCTTCACGGCTGGCCTGTTCTTGATATGCTTCCAGACCCGCAATGCGTTCCTCGGCACGTCGTAACTTGTCCGCTGCGGCATCTGCTGCCGCCTGGTTATTCTTGGCGATTGTGGTCGATCTTTCAACCTGGGCTTCGAGAGCAGCCACGCGTTGATCGGCTCGTGATCGAATCGAGCCCTCCAGGTCTGTTGAGGAAGCACGTTCCAGACCGGACACGAAAGCCATCTTATGAGTTTCGGCTTCTTTGGCATGACTCTCAGCTAACTCCTCGGCGTCACGCAGGCGACGCGTAACATTCTCCAATTCTGTGGTGCGCTCTTCGTGTTCGGATCGGAGTTGAAGGAGCTTTCTCTCCAGTCCTTCACGGCGCTCCCTTTCCTCTCCCAATTGTTTCTCAACAATTGCAGTTTTGGCGGCAGAGGCGGCAACAGCTTCTCGCAGGCTATCAAAGCTGGAGCCAAAGTCTGAAAGACGACCAGCAGAGTCCTCGACTTGCTTAAGCAATTCTTCCTTGTCGATGATGAGTTGTTTCAAGGACGCCTCGGCTTCTGAGCGCAACAGTGCCTCCTCTCGAGAAGAAGCTTCGGCGCGGTGAAGCTCAGCACGGAGATTCTCCGCTTCCAGAGAGTTGTTCGACATCTCAAGCTCCGCCAGACGCTTCCGAGTGGCTTCATTGGTGTCTTCGGCCAAGTCCTTGGCTTGGCGTTCCTGGAGAAGCTCGGTCGTCAAAACGTCCAATTTAGCCTTGAGTTCAGACTGTGACGCCAGGGCCAAGGCCAGACGACGACCCATGTCGGTGGGCCGCTCTGATGTACCATCCTCTCCATCACGGGAGGATTCAGGCTGTGGAGTGCCGCGCTGGCTACCACCGTGAGCCGCGAGTCTCGCGCGTGAGTAGGCGGCCTCACTGACGGCTAGATCACGCTGATGCTCCACTTCCGCAATGCGCTTGGAGGCGATAGCGGCCTGGCGGTCCACAGTGGCTTGCATTTTAGTGAGTTCTGCTCTCATAGCAAGGAAAGCCTCAACGAGGGGACGATCCTCATCAGTCAGGGAGTCACTGTGGCGCTCGTCCAGAGCAGGGCTACTGGATGGATTGGGCATGTACCCAGCCTTTCGTGCCAATGACAACTCAGAAGCATACCAAGCATTGCGAGCCTTGGCAGCCTCTAGCTCCTTCATCAATGCCTCCTGATGAGGGGTCAGCCTTGGCGATCGAGGTTCATCGCCAAGAGTCTTGGAGTTTCGGAAGCTTCTAGTCTCAACGGAGCCATCAACACTGACTTGACGACCAAGCACAGACTCTTCGCCGCTGTCGACTGAGCCTTTCTGGCGATGTTGACGCAACGATCGCTGACGAGCGGGAGTACTGATGAGCGGAGCCGCTTCACCTGCCTCCATGGCTTTAGCTGAGAGTCTGTGTTGCGGCTGAGTGGGAGTACGCTGACCGGTGGACCCCTGACCATCCAGCAGCTGTTCCTTGTCTACAGGTGAC
Source organism: Penicillium hispanicum (assembly GCF_028827665.1). Lineage (NCBI taxonomy): Eukaryota > Fungi > Ascomycota > Eurotiomycetes > Eurotiales > Aspergillaceae > Penicillium > Penicillium hispanicum. Next base: position 2,273,144 of record NW_026623199.1, on the reverse strand, counting down.
TCTACACCACCACGGTCAGCGTTTGCAGCACGAACATCAACGGTGCCCGTGTAGCCACGGTCCATCTTGGTAGGTGTCTTGCTGCGGGCATTCATTCCAGGCTGGGCTCCATTGGTACGTGGGCCCGGAGAAGGAGCTTGTCCGGGAGGAGGAGGCCCGGAGGGCGCTTGTGCAATTGAAGCTCGCGGGAGTCTGGAACCAGGACCCAAATTAGGGTTGGGTCCGTAGTCTCCACCTCGACCAGCCGGAGCCTGAGCCATGCTCTCACGAGATAGCGTTGGTCCCCGACGCGCTTGTTGCTCAGGAGTCGCGTTGTGAGCCTCACGTGAGGTACGCCCGGAGTTTGGACCTTGTTTCTCAACATTTGCCTTCCTGTTGCCCTGTATAGCACGATCGCCTATTTGGGCTTCATTCGGATATCGAATCTTCGACGTATCAAGGATATAGGCCATGCTAAGCTCTGCCGGGTCTCTCGGGGCAGAGCTAGGTTCACCGGCCATAACGATGATCTGCTTTCCAAAGGCCGTCATGCTGTGTCCAGAACGGGGCGATGGCGCAGGCCCCATATTCTGAAACGAGTACCACCGTCTGGTGGAGATGCGGAAAGCGGACAGATCACCAAGGTCTAGTCCCTCGTCCGTGCGGCCACCAAATACGTACATCACATCGTTGACCAGAGCAGCCGCATGGCCTTCCCTAGGGGTTGGAATGAAGCCAACACAGTCCACTTCGGTCCATGCATTGGCACGGGGATCGTACGACCACACGTCGTTGAACCATTTCACCCCGTTTGTTCCACCGAACCTGCGATTGTCAGTCTGTCAGTCAAATAAATCATTTGTTGTTCTCGAGCAGTCCAATCTTACAGGTATAATTTATCACCAAGCCCAACAATCGTGTGGTTGGTTCTCGCTGGTGGTATTTGACCCTCGGCAGGCCCACCCTCATGACTGTTCTGAATCAGCAACTCCCACTTGTTCGAGGGATTCTGAAGTTGGTTCAAGTCGAATGCAATCAGATCATTGAAGAAGAATCCCTCAACCTGACCTCCAAAAACGTAGAGCTTGGAGCCCAGGATGTTCAATGAATGGCCGTATCGTCCAGAGGGGCGAGATCCAGGAGGGATAGCGCGAGACCATTGGCGAGAAGCTGCAGCGCAAAGTTAGAACCTGGCAATCCACAGTACTCGACCGGGTAACATACAAGTATTTAATAGGTAAAGCGTATCATCCAAAGCGTCGTTTTCGTTGATCTTGGTGTCTCCGCCAAACACAATGAACGCATTTCCGACCAGCAAGCTGGCATGGCCGACCCGAGGACCCGGGCCTTCCGAAACTGTCGCAATCTGGAAGCACGACAGGCTACCTCCGCTGCTTTCGATCATCCACAGGTCTCCCTTGACGGTAGATCCATCGATCAAACCACCCATCATGTAGATATCGCCTTCTTTTGAGGCAACAGCATTGATGGCTGCGCCGTATCGCGGGAACGGGGTTGTTGTCGGGGTAGAAAAGTTGAGTCGCCGCTGCGACCAGGGGTAGAGGGACGAGTTGGGGCTCGGTGGAGGCACGCCATTTGGAGGCTGCTGCGGCCGCTGGGCCTGCTGGACCATCGGGGTCAGGGATCACTGGCCGACATGGCTGCCACCATCGGGAAACCAACTACTCACCTGAGATTCGGATTCCGCCCTCTGTCGCATCCTGACGGGATCTGGGCTTGTCGGGCTTGTGGCCGAATTGAGAGAGTTGTTGTAGCTACTGCTCGGAGTCGGCGTTTGCGAAAAACTCCCCTCTGCCTTGACCCCGTTTGTGACGGAGGACGCCACCATAGACGGGGCACCTTCGGAAGTGTGGACGTTCCTCGTCGCCGGAGGGAGCGAAGTCCCTTGTTGATTTTTCTTGGATTTGAACAAAAAGGCCATCGTTAGAAGTGTCGTAATCGGTCGTTCAGCGGCGCAGGCAACTCCGCACCCAGGTCCAGGTCAGGGTGCGCGCCGAATGCGAATTCTCCGTTCGGGTCCCAGCACCGATATCACAGAACCAGTTGAAGTCGTGCGGGCCGGTTTGGAGACGCGGGAGAGGTCGGGGTTGGGGGGTGTGCGACCGGGCGGAGACAGGGGATATGTTTTCAGATGGATGGTGGAGTTTGGAAGTAGGAACCACAGCGAACCGTAGAACTCGTGCGCCAGTGTTTCCCCCCAAAAAATTCAGGTGGCCAGGGGGGCGAGATTGGGGGTGGTCTGAACACGCAATGCCCCAGGCTTCGCAGTGCTGAGCATCAAGACAGATTCAAATACACCAGGCCGCTGGCCGGAGGAGAGAAAGGGGGTTGCGAAAATCAAAGAAAGCTGAGAGTCCAGATGGAAGAGAAGGAGAAGAGGCGTGGTGGTTCAGTTTCCCGGAGACAGTCTAGTCGGACTAGTTCTAGCGCAGGCATGCTCGGCCTTCTCAGGGGCTCCAACGGTCTCTTTGTCGCCAAGTATGTGTGTCCTCATTCCTCATTCTTTCCGTTTCCCCAGCCCCCGGTCGTCATGGCAAGTGCATACATGGGCTTGCGGATGCTGGCGTAGACTGCACAGAATCTCTGTCCCGAGTCAAGGCTGTCCCTGCATCAAAGGATCTCGCATCCAAGCGGTTTATAAATAGCCGACTCGATTCCGGTCCGCAGTGAGAACCTTAGAACTATACGCATGTACGGTCCATACAAACTGTGTGGTAGACTGCGGTTGGCATCTATTCTCCATTCCGACACAAGGCATCCATCATACCTAGACTAGGAATCTGTTCCCGACCTCTTGTCAACGCTGGTGAATTGACCAGCCTCGATAGTTGCTATTATTACGCCGCGGGGCTATAAGTGCTGCGAACCGGTCAGCGGCCAATGGGTGTGCATCGCATGCTTCGATTCCACCCGGTGATCCACACCCCACAACGTGCAGGGAACCTATCGACTTGAGCTGTGACAAGGCACGGTGGGCGTGCTGCAACTTGAGGAATCATCACCAAAAGGGGGAGGGGGGAGTCAGCGGCTTATTGGCGTCCACAATGGATCCCGCACACGCGAGTGTGAAAAAAGGGGGGGCTTGCAGCGTCGGGCCCTACCTATCAGAGGAATCCTGGGCCGCGATGATCGCTGGCATTTCCATGCAATTTAGACCTTGTTAGACCCTAGGCGAAGGGAACAGTGCCCCCGAGCACCACTCAGCCAAGGCATGCTGACTGAGACGGAGGTCCCTATCTAGGTAGGAGTTGACATCAAACCGCTTTGGAGAATCATTCCCCGATGGAGTTTGTTCTTATTGATCGCTGGAAGGTCAACACACCACGTTGGTAGTGGATCATTGTTCGATCTCTTGTCCCAGTGAGACCCTGTAGGTGTGCCGTGTCTATCACCATCTCCGGCCGCAACTTGTCTGAGACAGTGTGCTCATGAATGGCAGCAGAGACGTCTCGGCAGGGGGCAAGCAACAATAGATAGTGGGTTCAATAATTCTGGAGGTCTGGAAAAGCCCACACACTGGCTGCGCCTGCTCGGACAACAAGCTGCTGCGAACTCCGCGACAGCTCCTTCCAGACGGAGATGACATGAGTATAAGCAGTCACTGTCGAATGGGATGATTTCCACTCAATGAAATCCCAGGCGCCTGCTTCTCGAAGACTGGTTGCATCTGAAAACTATAGTGACGCTGTACATGCGATTGTTGTAGGATTCCTCTGTCTGCGTAGAATGTATATGTCCACTGCAGTACTCTGGAGTGGAAAAATGCAGCCCTGGCTGGGACGAGCCGGGCGATGATGTAAGCAGGCGGGGATACCGATAATCCGGCTTGAGCAATCGGAGCCTCACCGTTGCGTCGGTTGTGCTGTCTGGACCTTCGGAGACCGTGCTGCGCCGCTTCCTCTTACTCCCACCCCCGATTGATTCTCGAGATTAAACACTGAGATCGATATTGGTACCCAGTCCCTTCGCCTCAGATACGCAACCTCCTCGTCGGTCTTTCCGCCCGACCCGCGACTTCTCCGGCTTGGGCATCCTGGGAGGTATATCCCGGAGTTGCTCAGGCTCGTCGCCTGTCTCCATCCACCGCGGCGGTCCTACCTCCCGTTCGTCGCGTAGCACGATGACCCAACCTCCAACATGAGGGATCCCACCGCAGATATGGAGCCAAACCCCCAGCAACCAGCGACAAACGGGTCGACCGAACCCCGCCGCAACACCAAATCGGTTCGAGTCGCATTTGGTCCTGACCTGGAAACGACTATTCCCACACGCGAGCGATCTCCAGCTCCACTTTCTAGTCATCATCGCTCGTTTACAACTTTCGAGCAGACGCAGCCTTCGATCACGCCCCCCGCTCGTCCCACGAGCTCAGCCGGAGAGGATGCAGCCATCGGACCAGACTCACCACCGCGACGACCATCACCTCGAAGGTCTGAGAGCAGTCGGCCAGGTATGCTCAAGCGAGCCAAGAGTGATTATGGGCCGAGCCGCGTCACCTTCGACAAAGCTGCCCTGGGAGACGACGAAGAAGATTTCGCGATGCGGCATGGATGGCAGGAAGAGTACACGTCCAGCGAATACCTGAAGATTCTACACTCTGTATGAACACCCTTTCCAACGGGACTGGCATGTGTACATTGTTCATGGGCTAACATCGTGGTACTACAGAATTTCTACATGTATTTCACCGAGAAACGCCATGAGACGAACGGCATTCCCAGAGATCCCGTTGGCAGTTGGCCAAGCCAAGACTGGCGCATGAAAGACCGTCTCAAAACAGTGTCCGCGGCACTAGCAATCTGTCTGAACATCGGCGTCGACCCTCCCGATGTCGTTAAGACCAATCCGACATCGAAGCTCGAATGCTGGGTGGATCCCACTTCAACCACAGGCGGTGGTCAAAACAAGATCATGGAGCAGATCGGTAAGAAGCTGCAGGAACAATACGAGACTCTGAGTCTTCGCACAAGATATAAGCAGTACCTCGATCCTTCCGTGGACGAAACCAAGAAGTTCTGTATCTCGCTCCGCCGGAATGCCAAGGATGAGCGGGTCCTCTTGCATTACAACGGCCATGGGGTCCCATTGCCAACCCAGTCTGGTGAGATTTGGGTCTTCAACAAGAATTACACCCAGTACATCCCCGTGCCACTCTATGATCTGCAATCATGGCTGGCTGGTCCCAGTCTTTTCGTCTTTGATGTATCACATGCCGGAAACATCGTCCAGAATTTCCATACGTTTGTGGAAAAGCATGAGAAGGAGAACATCGAGGCCAAGAAAAGAGATCCCAATGCCGTCGTTCAAAACTACGGTGACTGCATCCTCCTCGCAGCCTGTCAGAAACACGAGTCCCTCCCAACAAACCCTGATCTACCGGCCGATCTTTTCACTTGCTGCTTGACAACCCCCATTGAGATTGCTTTGCGTTTCTTCATTTTGCAGAACCCTCTCCGCACCGACATCTCAATTGATGATTTTCGAGTCCCAGGTCGTCTGCAGGATCGGCGGAGCCCTCTTGGGGAACTAAACTGGATTTTCACCGCGATCACTGACACGATTGCATGGAATACCTTACCCCGCGCATTGTTCAAGAAACTTTTCCGGCAAGATCTAATGGTGGCCGCTCTCTTCCGCAATTTCTTGCTCAGCGAGCGCATCATGCGCACGTACAAGTGCCATCCTATCTCTTCACCAGAACTTCCCGAAACTCACCATCATCCCCTCTGGAAGAGCTGGGATCTTGCCGTTGAGATGGTACTAGCACAGCTACCAGCTTTGATTGATCAAGAAGAAGGCCGCCGGCAGTACGAGTACCAGCACTCCACGTTCTTTGCTGAGCAACTCACCGCGTTTGAGGTGTATCTTTCATCTGGCCCCACGGAGAAGAATCCACCCGATCAATTGCCCATCGTGCTTCAAGTCCTCCTCAGTCAGGCACATCGACTACGTGCCCTGATCCTTCTGAGCAAATTTTTGGACTTGGGCCCATGGGCTGTCCACTTGGCGCTAAGCATTGGTATTTTCCCTTACGTGGTCAAGCTGCTTCAGTCAGCTGCCCAAGAACTGAAACCAGTAATGGTTTTCATATGGGCACGAATCATGGCAGTCGACCACACGGTCCAGAACGATCTTCTGAAAGACAACGGCATTCATTATTTCATATCCATTCTTAACCCCTCTTCCCCCATCCCAGTCGGAAATGCCAGTGAGCACAGAGCGATGTGCGCATTCATCGTCTCCATCTTCTGCAAGAATTACCCCCAGGGTCAGAACGTCTGCCTTTCCGGGGAACTATTTGACTCGTGCCTGCGACATCTTGGAGATGTTGAAAACCCGCTGCTGCGGCAATGGTCCTGTCTGTGCCTGAGCATGCTTTGGTGTGATTTCCCGGAAGCCAAATGGATGGGCATCCGGTGTGCAGCTCCCGCTAGACTTTGTGAGCTGAACTTTGATCCTGTTCCCGAGGTTCGCGCAGCAATGTTGCATGCTGTGACTACGTTCCTTGGCATCCCCGACTTAACAGATCAAGTTGCACAGATCGAGGAAACATTAGCCTTGGCTGTTCTGCCCATGGCAGCCGATGGTAGCGTGCTTGTAAGAAAGGAGCTTCTTGTCTTCCTTTCCACCTTCGTCAAGCGCCACCAGAATAAGTTCCTTGTCACAGCGTATGAGGAACTTCAAGATGAGAAACTGTCTTTACTCCAACGCCTCCAGAACGAAGCATCTCCCAACAGCCAACTTGAGGTTCCGAAAGGCTTTGCGGGTTCTGGTGCAAAATCGCACCCGCCGCTTTCCCGTAATACTACATTCGGAGCTATCTGGAAACAAGTCTTGATTTTCTCTGTTGATCCACACCCTGACATCGCCCAGGACGCCGGAGTCATTGTTGATTACATCCATCTCATCCTCTTCGAATCCCCCATGGCCAGCCTCGCTGACAGAATGAAGAACGAGATCTTGGAACTCACCAGTCGGATTTCACAGAGGTTACAGGTGCATGAGCGATCAGAAGCAAAGAAAATGGCGCCTCCTTCAACGCCACCATCATCTAACGCAATACCGTCCAAGCAAGAAGGTTATCTCTCTCTAGGTTTCAAGCGCACAGCGAGTGTGGCTGCCTCTCTCAGGAACCTGGCGTTCGGTGGCGCAAGCGCTGGCGACGGAACATTCGACAGCACTGCTCCCCCCTCGCCATCAAAGAGTCGAATGCCCATCACCCCGCGTGGCCGCGCTCCCCCTGAATGGACTCGACCTCCCGAAGTAAATGACCACGTCGCCCCCGCAACTTCGTATAACCAGGCCCCTACCCCTACATCTCGCGGATTCAGATCTCGGAGCCCAGAGGCGGTGCCTATCATTCCCTTGAAAAGCAGATTCCTGGACTGGTCAACAGAGGTATTTTTGGACTTTCTTTCAGACATCACTGTCAACACCCTCGACACACTGTACAAACATTTACTCACCCCTAAAAAGTATTTCCGGGAGCCGCAGATGAAACCCAACGAGCCTGACGAGCCCGGTAGTTCGGACTACAACGAACGACTCTGGCGACGAAGCCGCAACGAAAAGATCATCGCGGAAACCCAGCCTCTTAAAGGGAAGGCCGGAACCAGTCGATGGGATAATTCAATGGCACTGTTGTCCAATAATAGCCAGCCGTTGAAGATGTGCTTCCATCAATTCGAGGATCACATCGCTGTCGCGGACGACCGAGATACCATTGCGTAAGATTCGGAAAACCATTCCCCATGAGTAATTCCGTGCTAATTTAATCTTCTTGCAGCATCTGGGATTGGCAAAGCAACAGGCGTCTAAATCAATTCTCAAATGAAAACCCCGTGGGATCCAAGATTAACGAAGTGCGATACATCAATGAGGATGACCAAGCTCTTCTGTTAACCGGATCTTCCGATGGTGTCTTGAAGCTTTTCCGCAACTATGAATCTTGCAGGGATATTGAGGTAGTCACAGCTTTCCGGGCCTTGCCTGAACTTATTCCTAGCAACCGAAATGCAGGTCTTGTGCTCGACTGGCAGCAGGGCCAAGGCAAAGCTCTAGTTGCTGGGGACGTGAAGGTGATTCGGGTGTGGAATGCAGCTACCGAGGTTTGCACCAACGTGAGTCTTGAAATTCCACGCCCTGGATATGATCATTTGTATGCTAACGATTTTCCTTGCGGACAGGATATCCCTGCGCGTTCAGGGTCATGTATCACATCCTTGACTTCAGATCAAGTTGCTGGCAACATCTTCGTCGCTGGTTTCGGTGATGGTGCCGTTCGTGTCTTCGATCAGCGACTTAAGCCCACAACTTCCATGGTCAAGGTCTGGCGTGAGCACAAGCAGTGGATCAGCAACGTTCATATGCAGCGTGGTGGCTTGAGAGAGCTCGTTTCGGGTAGCCGCAATGGCGAAATTCGACTATGGGATCTACGGATGGATAGCCCGCTATCGACCATCTACGCCACTAAAGATACCCTCCGGACATTGAGCGTACACGAGCACGCTCCGGTCTTTAGCATGTATGGGTCTTCCTCCACAAATGACGTCTGTATTTTTGAGGATTGCAATTAACTTCAGATCAGGGGTACCAACCGCCACGAAGTCAAGACCTTCAATGTTGACGGCACCTACCTTTCGACCTTCGAGCCGTACTCCAGTTTCCTCCACCACAACCGGTCTTCCCCCATCGCCAGCACCGCCTTCCATCCTCACCGCACTATGCTAGCTTGTGCCGCACTGAACGATCACCACATCAATATTGTGTCCTGCTAGATTTCAGCGGGCTGACGATCGCACTCCCTTGGTGGTTGTCAGTCTTTCTTTGCCGGCATTCATTCCACCTTTTCTCTTCTTTGCCCTTGTAATATTGGCTCTCCAGCACAATCCCGGCAATCTAACAGGCGTTTTGGCTAGTGACCTGCAAAATCATATGCAGCTTCCTAATGTCACTTGCCCGTGTCCTAAGCTTCCCCTTGTTTCTTCTTGGATCTCGGGCGATTTTGCTTCTTTTTTCTATCTGGTTTGAGGTGTCTATCCATCTTGACTGGAACTGCTTGTTTTTTTTTTTTTTCTTTTTCCACTTCTTAATTCTTTTTTTCCTGTTTTGGCTCTGAATATCCCGCTCTGGTTTGTATCGCCAAGTATGCAATTGAGACGAAGCGAGATTGGGGCACAGTCGTAATTGCATCGGATGGATTGGCAGCATCAGCCACTTTGTTCGTTGGTGGTGGCTTATTTCTTGTCAATTATTCGACAACGTTGCAGTAAGTTGTTTATATGAAACTCTTCCAAGTTTTTTTGGTAATTTTACTCGTCCGATGCTACGCAGTCGTTTGATAAGTATTCTTGCACAGCCAAACGAGAGGGCAAGATATATCACGTGGGGCCAATGTCTGTCTCATGCAGACTGACGCTGTAGCAATGCTCAACATCTGTACTGTAAGTATAGCCAAAAAGAAAACCTAGGATATTAGATCCTAAGAAGAGCGCTTTGTGCAAACCACGGCCGAACGAATGCAAAAGAAGGCAAATCTCTAGAACACGCAGGTTAGCATCAAGCCACATATCCATTGGGCAAATTTCAATCAATCCCATGCTACATCACGGCCCAAATAGGAATCCGTATCGCAAATATCCAAGGCTTCCACGGATACAATACCCAGTTCAAAAATGAGCAGAACCGCGCCCTAAAGTGCGTAAGTCTACTTAGTACCCAATAGGCGTCCTCACCAACAAGTTCAGATCAGACAAAGACTTTCGAGGACCCAAATGTCCGAGTCGAAAACGAGCAGAACCGCGCCCTGGAGTAAGTAAGCCTATTTGTATCCAAAAGGGAATATCAAAATGTCCAAAAATGAAAGCATGACAGTCAAAACGATAGTCGGCCATGGAAAGCAGAAACGGAAAAAATTCAGATGCGCACAATGCAGTGATACCTCGCGAAAATCAGATAGAATACATGTAGGTCAGAAAACAAATCCGAATGGTCAGGTCAGTTGCGGCACCCATGGTGTTGAAGTCCCTTGACGAAAAAAAGAGACTGAATGAAAAAAAAGGGAGCAAACGTTGAAAGACCACTCATCTTCGAGGACTCCGTCCCAGATCTATCTTGATATTCAGAGGTCTTCGAGGCTGTTGGTATTAGGCATTGTCTCGTAAATTAGTCGTTCCGTTGAAATGATCGTTAAATCGCAACTCATAAATCTTCTGTCGGTTTTTCGCTGCATTTTGGGTATCTGTCGAGAACATATTCATCACCACCATAGTTCGCCTCTTCGAAATGAGGCAAAGAAAAAAAGAGCAAAAGAAGGATCAACTCATCGCAAAGTGCTCAACGTCATAGGGATCTTCGCATGGCGGAAGCGGCGAAGGAGATTCATTGATGGCCCGCGAACCTTCAGTGAACAACGTTTGAGCACGAGCAAAGTGTTCAGCACTGCGTAGGGGCATGTTCGAGTCGATGGAACGGTTCGAGTGGGCAGATGCAGTTCGAGTCGGGGCATCGGAGATTTCTGCCTGAAGCAAATCGAGTGGCGTGCGGCGAGAGGACACAATTGGGGTACGCGTTCCCGATAATCCCATGCGAGCCGAGATGGGAAGCTCAGAGGAAGGACGTAAGGTCGTAGTCGCAACGCGCAGTGCCGGATGCCACGGCGGAGCAATTAGCTGAGACGATGTTTCATTCGACTGATACCTGGTCCGCGCCGCACTGGCTTCGTAGAGAACTGACCGTTCGTGGTCTCTGATTTCGGCGAATGGAGCAGGAGTCGGAGGTCTTGAGGAGACACCCACGGGCGTTATTTCATCAGACCAGGGAATTTGGCCTCGACTCCAGGGCAACGGGGTCCGTGGCAACGGAGTCCGAGGCGGAGGAGTTCGTGGCAGCGGAGTTCGTGGCAGCAGAGTATGCGGCAATGGAGACCGAGACGTTGGAGGATTATTCGTAGGAATCGATTCTGGAAACGGTACAGCGCAGGAGTTGTTGAGGAAGTCACGATGAGCAGTACCCGTTCCCCATGTTTCGGCCTGTCTCCAAGTGGGCACACCCCAGACTGGATGGTCGCGGCCAGGCCAGTCAGGCCGGTGACGGGGCAGGCGAAATTCACCGAGACCCCGGTTGTTCTTCAAGAGAGGCTTCTGGCAGTTCGAATAACCATTAGCATAGCCGGCCATGTTGCGGATCACAGTCTCCCATATTGATACCCATGCCTGATATGCTGGATTTTCAGCCCGGATACGTGCATCCGGCAAAAATGGATCTGGGGGTACCCCTTCGTTCGAAGTGTAGTTGGGGTTCGTGGTGCTGCGATGCTGACCCTCACGCTGCGAAGCGTGCTGTCGGTCCGCCTCCCGCTGTTCAGGGGTTTGTTTCTCTTTTTCACGGTGTTCAGGATTCTCTGTTCGCACTCGTCCAGCAAGAATGTCATCCTCCCGACAAAGCTCCGCTGCTGCCCTGGCTGCGCGCATCAGGCTCTCTGCCTGAGTTTCCCCGGGAATTCCAGTGCTGGCAGTAGGAATTGGGACGGGAGGATCTCTGAAAGGGGGCAAGGGACGAACAAGTCCTAGATAAGGACCAAATACCAACTCATCATTGTCAGGATCCATCAGTGAGGGCAGTAACACACGTCTCGGACGAATTTCAGGAGCTGCAGGAAGTAGGGGAAATTCACGTAAAAATTGTTCATCCATGGACCCGGGGCGTGGGAATCTGGAAATTGCTGGTCTGACGCGTTGATTAGCTGGAGCAGGAGGAGTTTTATCAGGATGAACTGGCTGGATTTCAGGCGTGAGTGGAGTCTGCTGGATAGTTTCGCTTTCCACGGTCACTTGGGCCATGCCGGTAGCCTGCTGGACATTTAGAGGACCTGAACTAGCACTTGCATTGTGAGTATCCTTCTGACGTGAATGCTCCACTGGTGCGGTAAGTGGATTGACTGTCGTATCTTGAATGGACAGTCCAGGTGCTTTCTGAGAATTCTCTTTCTTGGTTACTTGAGCGGTCGCACCTTTCTCGGGCACAGTGTTCATCATCTGAGTCTGGGCTTGGGTGGGCATAAAAGGTGCCACAGTAGGAATCAGGCGGTGCGAGGCTTCAATGCTGTTTCTCTCGGAAGGCTCAGTGGGAGCTCCCTGAGTAGCAGACGGCATCCGAGCATGTGTCGGCTGTCCAGATGTTGTCATGGATTGACTGGGGGTCTGAGTAGGTGCAGCTTCAGACTTTTGGGTGGCCTCGTTGCTAGGTGTACACAGTGAGCGAGGCTGAAACGGCTCCACAGTTGGGATAAGAGGACGTGAAGACAGAGTAGCTGGTCTTTCAGGTGCTTGGGGGATATTTTGTCCTTGGTCAGTGACAGATACCATAGGCGGCTGAGTCGGGAACGAGTTGCGAGAGTTGCGAGGGTTGCGAGAGTTTTCTCTAGCAGCAAACCCTTCAAAACGAGGTCCTGTGGGAAGCTGGCCTTGGTTATTTTCACCTATGTTCGTGTGTGGGATATCACGAGAGGGAATGTTGATAGCCTGGGGATTTTGATTGTAAGACTGAGCAGGGATATTGAAAGACTGGGTAGCTTGGCTGTAAGTCTGAGCATTCGGTCTGTAGGGCTGGAAACTTGGGTTGTAAGCCTGGGGAGCCTGGTTATGAGGCAGGGACGCTTGAGCATAAGGCCCAGCCTGGTATGGATATTGAGTGCAGCAGGGTTTCATCAGACCATGATGATATGCCGGGCCATGTGGGTAGCTTGGAGCTGTGATAAATGGCATGCCATGTTGAGGATACGGCGGGACAGAGGCTGTAGTAGTTGAATAAGGTGGGACGGCGCCATGACCATGAGTAGCAACAGGGCCCCAGGGAAACTGATCATGATGCATCATGCCCTGCGGAAATGGATATGTGCCAATCGGACCATGTGAAAACGGTGGGGCGACAGCCTGCGGACCGAAAGTAGATGGCTGGACAGGACCTTGTTGAGGAGCGGGCTGAGCAGCTCCTCGAGGGTCGTTACCTGGACGAAAAGCCCCAAGACCTGGGGGCGCCGGACGAGCAGTGCTTGCCGCCGCAGGGCCCGTTGGCACCCCAGGAAACTCGGGGTACCTGCCCTGCTGGCTGGGCTCGGAAACTTCGTTTTGATGTCCTTGAGACATCAGGAAAGCTGGTGGAAAGAAGGAAGGAGGTCCCTGATGAGCGAGAGGAAATGGTGGGTGGGTAAAGGAAGAAGGAAGAAAAGGATTCAGCGGATGTTGAGAGATATGGGCGGTCTGGCCCCCAGGTAGCTGTCTCTCACCAGTAAATCGATTTAGATATGAGGCACGCGTCCGCAAATCCTCCATCTGTCACAGTACCATATTAGTCGGACTGATCCTTGCTCAAACTCCCAAGACCCCGACAATATGATCCTCATCTACACATATTGCCTAGCCTCGACTTTATGAGCACAACAACGTACCTGTCCTGGAGGCCCAGAAGACATGGTTAGTTGAAAAGCAATACAGATACCTCAGGCTTCAGGACTGACCATGCTGTGCATATGGGGCACCTTGCCCCCTTCTTGGGACCATGGCACTTTCTTTGTAGCAATCCACCCACAACAAAGCACCACGCCACCTTTCACCAAAGCCCCAGGTTTGTGGTCTTATTGAGTGGAAATTATGAGCGGTCGACTGCTCAAATCTGCATGACTATCATGTTATTATCAGTGGAATGAGATGAAAGGCTGACAATAAAGCGTAGATTACTGTCTGAGGATCACTGGGGAAGATACGCACCTGTGGACTAGACCATTCTTTGGGGTTCACCCAAACTTTTGAAGAGCCAGCAGAAGTAAGCTTCTTCGAGCAGGGCACTCTTAGCCTATGCGTCCAAATATCGGGTGCTTGCCTATGTATCAAGGTTAGCACTAAACATAACATCGATGGTATCAGATGCATGAGAATGTTGCAAGACCTCACAACTTGGGAGGAAACATCATACTCACAATCTCAATACCTTCGTTGACTCTTTCTTAGCTCAGGTTCAAGCGTCTCGCGGTGTGAAATGGCGTGGTGATGATTCTTGGGTCGAGTCCTTCTGGAGGAGAATGTGGGTGATGACAGGGAGTCGTGAGAAATCACCATGAGGTTCATGTTGTGAAAGATTGATACGAGTAGCTGTCATCGTGACAGTACGATTGCTTGGTTTAACTATGTCGTCGTAATCCTGCGACGAGGAGAACCGGCGGGTGTATCTCGATGGCCGAGACTCGGGGGCGCCGAGCTCCTCGGCATGCCGAACCTTCTAAATTAAGCCACGGAAATAAATTACGACACCGAACGAGAAATTGCAAAGGATGCATTACGAAAGCGAGGTGTGACATTGTTACTGCCAGCCTCAAGGACATTTTCGCATATCATACCCTGCATCGAGATCAAGATCCACACTTGCAAGTCGCACGCGCTATCACAGACCCATCTCATGCTCTTGCCACCAGAATTCGGGTTCTGACCGTGTAGATGGGTTCTTCGGACACCCATCCCGACAATTTCTCCTTAGTCTCCCAGGGCTTACTCCCTTGTCGTCACCTTGGCTAGTATACAACAGGGTGATGATCCTGCAAATGGAGACATCTACGAGGTAGATTTGTGTAGAGGTAAATAAGTCCATGAGACTGCGGAAATACGGCTGGTTAGGTACCATGCTCCAAGAGCCAGGGATATTGCATATTATGATACTATTATAGCCATTGAAAGACACACTACAGAGCAACGATTGGCAGCTTCATTGAATGACGAGGGTAGATTCAAGTACAGGACAAGAAGGATGGCCCGTCGCCGGCCGAGCACAGGTTAGGGATGACAGTAAAGCATCAAGTGTTGGTATCCATTGTAGTCTTTATCCACTTAAGAAGAGAGATGGTGAAACGATTGGCCAGCGGGGTATATCCCAGTCGTTTCAAGAATGCTGGCAGATGCGTTGCAGCCGCCTAGCACTCCGAGATGTACCCGCAGAACGCCCCGCAGATTGAATGTCATAAGGGAATCAAACGATCGCTAATACGGCATGCGTCAAAGAAATAGAGCGATTCCTACGTGTAGGCAGGAATGATGTTAAAGAAAATAAACACAAGAAGTCAACGAGGACTGTTCAACGATTCCGGTCTGCACGAGTCTGGTGCCAGATAGTGTCACCACTGAGGGCAGAAAAGCTGAGGGAAGCCAGGTTTCTCCAACTTGACTGTGGCGCGGAGCTCGCATGACCATCAAGGCCAGCATTCTGCTCGGTATCTGAGTCACCATTCACGCCAGCAATGAGAAGAGGAGTGGAGGGTGCATCGGCCCCTGGATCCAACTCCTGGGGAGGGATGTTGTTGGATTGTTCATCTGGATGGCGAGAATCATCACAATGGTAATGCGCCATCGAACGAACGACATCACCCTTGCAAATGGGACAAGTTCGGCGGCGGGTTGTCAGC
This sequence comes from Penicillium hispanicum, assembly GCF_028827665.1. Lineage (NCBI taxonomy): Eukaryota > Fungi > Ascomycota > Eurotiomycetes > Eurotiales > Aspergillaceae > Penicillium > Penicillium hispanicum. The sequence goes on along the minus strand of NW_026623199.1, from coordinate 2,257,696 downwards.
CAGGGGGTGCTGGAGACAGTTAGGGAGGATATCTCGAATGTTGGGATGAGTACTTAGCCACTTACATGCATTCTGCGTGGAATTCGTGACCACAAGGCAAGCTCATCACCCGGCTTTGTCCGTCAATATATTCCTCAAGGCAAACGACACATTCCACTTGTCTTCCTGTGTATTTGCGGCGCCACAAAGTTGAGCCAGACTGTAAAGGAGTGGACTTCTCTCCTTTGCTGGAACCCGAATCTCTCGTGGTTCCAGAAAATGTTTGCGACCTCGAACGAGTTGGTCGAGAGGTGCCCGAGCGACTACCACTACCAAGAAGTGGAGAGGTTTGTGAAACCGTTCCTGGGCTAGATGGTCGGGGAGAGCTAGTAGATGATGAAGAACTGCTGGAGATTGTGTGATAAGTTCGCACAGGAAGACGCTCAACCACAGATTTTGGAGCACGCCAACGGCGACGCCGAATGCGAGATCGGAGTAGCAAGAGAGCGTAGACCACCGTGAGAGTCAACAGTGGGCTAACCACGAGTACCAGAAGTGTATCAAAGAAGGGGCTCGTTGACATGCTAGTAGGTGTCAAAGTAACCCAGAGACCTTGATGCTCCGAGAGCATGGTGGCCGCAGGGCTCGAGGAGGGAGCCAGGTCTTGGATCTTTTGGGATGCCGCCACACTCTGGACAGAAGGGGAGGAAGATGGTAGAGCATCACTGACATCTTGCTTGGGGCTATCACCCCAGCCAAAGTGGCTCGCGAACCAGCCCTTGTCGGATTCCTTCTGGGCTGTTTTGGCATCTGTTGCAGACTCCTTCACGGTTGCCTCACGAACATTCCCGGTTGACTTATCAATACTTTGATATTCCCCACTGCCGGGGGTGATGCTACCGCCTCGAAGGACGTTTGGAGTAGAAGACGCCTCTGTCTCGAGAGCGGGGGTTTTCAAACCGTCCTTCCCTGTTGTGGAAGTACTGGGTATCGGGAGTGTGTTGCTCCGGGGTAGCATGAGATCTGGATCTCTCCAGTCCTGAACACCGATAACAAAGTCATCGTCATGGAAACCGCCAGAAGGCTCAAGTTGAGTACTACCTAGATTCTCATCGACCTTGGCTCGGCTGCGGCTGTTGGAGCTCGTCAGGCCTGTTGGCGAGTCAGAGCGGGTCCCAGTGGAGCCCCAGGAGCCTAGAACCATCCAGTCAATGTTTCCACTACTGGGAGGACGTCGGCTGTCTTCTGGATTTCTTGAGCCCCCACTCCTGTTGCAAAGCCCCAGGAGCGAACCGATAGCACGCAGGAACCCACCACTCGAGTTCGAAGTCCCCGCAGGTCTTGCCTGTGACGTAGAAGAACTAGTCGACGTTGGCGTAGATGCGGCAGTTGCGGTCGTAGTTTGCTTTCTTTGCGCGTCCACGTCGGGGTGACCTGCAATTTTCGCTTGAAAAGCTTTTAACGCCTCACCCAGACTGGATGTTGATCCAGAGTGAGCGGGGATCAATGATGAAAGCAAGTGGGCAGTGGTATGGGATGTGAACAGGGACGGGATCGTGACATTCGAGGTGTCGCCCCTTGCATACATCGTAACCAAGTTGCCGCCTCGGGTATCGTCACCAACGATCAACGCGACAGCACCCCGGCGCTGGGCCCATTTGACTTTCTCGAGAAATCCACAGCCACCGCGGCTCAGCAGTACAACCTTGCCCTGGATTTCAGCGGTCTCCTGCAACGATTGTATATCCGCATGTGTAGATTGCTTGACCTGCACGTAGTCTCCGTTTTTCTGGTTCGCACCAGTATCTGAAACACTAGACTCCGGCAATGGATGGTGGAGATGATCGTCAGTGCCATCGTTCGATGAGGGGGGGACCGTGGCGTCACTTCGATCGCTCTGCCAGGTGGCCTCGGCCTGCGATGGCAACCGGGGCCAGTTCTGTGACACTGCACCCTCGTTCACTGTACCACTTCCAGAGTTGCCGGATTTCTGCTCCGTGACTCTGAAAGGAGAGTCTTTCTTCTTGTGACCAGCGCCTTCGCCCCAGCCGGGAATATCGGAACAACCCAGTTCACCTTCAACACCGGCAGCCAGTCCTCCTTCGCCAAAGCCACTTCCCACCCAGAGTTGACCGCTTAGGCCTTTGCCCGGTAACAGGGGGCCGAATGCCGCAGGGCGAGCAAGGAAGAAGGTGGAGTTGTCATCGGTGAGACTGATGATAGCCGACGGAGGAAAGAGCGAAGAGGGGATGTTGAAGGAAAAAAGGGCGTGCAACCCAGACGTCCGACCAGCGAACGTAGTGGGAGTCGCTACATTCGACGAAGAGAGCGCGGAAAAGATGGTGAGGATGATGGGGAAGAAGATTAGGCAGAAAAGAACAAGGAGAAGGCGTGGCGGTCGCATTTCTGGCAACTGAACAAGCCACCGTGGTTCAGAATTTGCGGAAGATGAGAATGAGAGGATGAACGTTCACAAGAACGATTTGACGGTGCCAGGGCTTCCGTTGTACGACGATGCTGACGGGGGCCGGGACCTCTTACCAATCCAATGGTTGGCGGCAAGCGAGCAGGCGGCCACTCATCGAGGACAATGAGCAGCACCGCTGGTCAAAAAGAACCGACGGCCACAACCAACACACCCGGGGAACAAAGGGGGGGGGGGGGGGGTATAAGGGATGGGAGGAGGGAAATGGCAAGTCAATCAGGTGGAGAAGGGGAGGCGAACTGATGGATTAGCTAAGCCGCTGTGACGGCATAGATTGCAGTCACATGCTGACTGCCTAAGGCATTGACACACCACCTGATGCGCCCGTCTAGCCGAGTCTTGGCCCACCGTTCATGTTTTCCACAATCTCCCTCGCGATTGATCATGAGTCCTTCCTCTCCCAGTCCACTAAGATCTCCTCCAGTCCAGTCTACAGACGCTCTTGAAAACGTCCAGTCTCGATGGTCTTCCAAAGTCTCCAGGTCCTTCGCCGATCATGTAATCATGCCGCCAGGCAACCGCATAAGCCACCGCTCCTTTGGCTTTTCCACGTTCGACTCACCGGCTCACAGTCGTGTAGGAAGACTATAAGGATCAAATGCACTTGCAACAAATTCGGGGACAAGTTCGAGCAGCGACAAGACTTCGCATACTCAGTGCACACAGAGATGTACATAGATCCACCTCCCAGTCTATGTAGTGTGTATGGTAACTAATTAACTAAGTAGTTAGATTAACTAGTTAGCTCTCACGAATTATATATTCTAGGAAAAAAGACCGAGAAATATGGAAGGATGGCTCCTGAATATGAGCCATTAGCTCAAAATGTCGTCTAGGCATCTGGTGCTCGAAACCTCCATTAACGTGAAGAGAACGCTGGCTGCATGACCGTGGATATATCCTGCAGAGCAGTCCCTGGTTACGTTTTCCATTCTCTCCACTCCGCAGGATTCCACGCGGTAAAGATATCCCTAAGGCCCCAGTTGAGTGGCGTATTTGGTCTTCAATATCTGGAAGCATGACGACGGATGACATGGTCGGCTTTATTTGTTCCCCCACAAATATTTGTCCCGCATTCCTCATCGTGCCACTGGAACGTCATGACAGGCTGGGGAAGACCGTATCAGAGCTCTACTCCTCCGTGAGTGGCCCTTCTCCTCTTATCCATCATGTGGCATGTCGTCACTGAGTTCCACGAGTAGACATTGGGCAATGGATCGGTTGTGGTGAACGTAAGAGCCAAAGCATTTAAACCCTCAATAGGACCGACCTCCCCTTTTGTGTCAAAAACTCACAGATCGACAAAACCCAACCCTCCAGTTACACATCCTGTCCCAATCTGGTTTTTTTTTCGATCCTACACACAAAACTTACCATGGAGAAAATGATGCACAAGGTCAAAGATGCCATGACTGGCCACCATAACTCGGAGAGCAAGGAATACTCTCATGACCCATCCAATAGGGCAAACAAGATGGATGGTGAGCTTGTCTTCTGAATGACGTACGGCCTGAATGCCTAACTCGTTTACTATAGATAACCGTGAAAACTACAGTTCTTCCATGTCTGGAAACAAGGACCATGGCTCCAGCAGGTACAACTCATCTGCCATGGATTCTACCAATCCCAGTAACTACACATCAACTATTCCGGGTGTAGGAGGCCTCAGCTCTAATCGCTATGACACCGAATCCAAGATGAGCCCTCAAGTGAATGGTGAGCGTATAGAATTATCTCGCAAACTCACATCCGCTGACACCCGTAAGACACCAGCAATGCCTATGACAACGCCTACCGCTCGGTCAACAAAGGCTCCGGCGGCTATGGTTCTGGCAATCAGCGCGAGCCCAATATGCCCAGCAGGATGGATGGTCAGACTGAATCCTTCTCCAAATGGCCTTCCACGCTCTAACATTTCGTCAGACATCACCCACGGCAATAGCAACACAGGCATGAGTGACTACGGAACCAGTGGTTACACCTCCGGCCAGTATGCCTCCCGAAAGGGTCCCGGTGGCTATGATTCGTCTACTATGGGCTCGAATGTCTATGATTCCAGCAAACACACCGGGAACTACAACACCGACTCCGTTCCCTATGAAGAGACTGGACGCTACGGGTCGAACAATATCAATGCTGGCCCTCGCGAATCGAAGATGACCAGTAATCTGGACTCCCGCTTCGACGGCAATTTAGGTGAGAGCATAAAAAGGTCTATGGTGCTTCTAAGGTAAAGACACTGAGTTCAGATTTAGACAACCGGCACACTTACGGGGCCACCACCACCGGCAACACCACCTCCACCGGCCAGATGGGCGACTACAGCTCCAACGTTAGTTCCACCGGTGGTAGCAATTTGCGCAGTGATCCTTCTCATGGCTACAACACTCGCTCCGGCAACACAGGCTCGAATATGACGAGCCAGACGGGGAACCGTGCCGAATCGGAAGTCAACAATCGTGCTAGCCAGCAGGGCTTCGGCGGTACCGCTGCCGGTGGCAGCAGCTACAACACACATGAGACTGGCAAGAGACGAACCTCAGGTCCTCACAGCTCCAATCTTTTAAACAAGCTTGACCCTCGGGTGCGCAGCTCTGACTATGAAGGCAACATCAGCGGGAACCAGCGGGGATTGTAGGCGTTTTGACTTTGATGTTATTACGGCTGTTCTATCGTGTATCAGTAGTTGCGGACTTTGGTCTAGTCTCCAATATTGAACCTCGTATAGCAGTTATTTGCTATGACTCTAACAGGTACTTCGATAACTTTATTACGCGAGTATATAGTGGCCTCAGAACCTGCCTTTGTGAGATAACGTTTACCTTGATCGAGTACAAAGTACAAAGTACAAGGTACAGCGGAGCTCTTCAGAAAGAGAAACATTTTATTGATCTGTCTATCCTACGGCGTAAAAATTCTAGCCCAGGGGGTGAATAGATGATGCGCGTGGGCAAGACTACGTTAGCAACCCGCAATCCTACTTACACAACTAGCCTAATCGGAGAGTTCCAGATACTCGCTCGTGGGCATATGCTCATCAATAGGATAGTGATTTCATCATATACAGGGAAGAGAAACTGCTCGGTTTGAATGGATGAAGGCTCATTCATGGGAACAAAACAAGGGTCAAGAAAAAAGGCAAGAGACTGTGTGGGCTTAAACGTATGAGACGAGGGATATGAAGACAGGTGTGACGAGAATGAGAGAAAAGGGGTTCATCCAGGGAAAAAAGATCAGGACATCCGTCACCAAGGTGTCATGATTGGCGCGAATTAGGCTAAAGCCGTGATGAGACACAAAGGACAAGAGAGAAAGTCAGGGTATGCAACGTATGCAATATGACGGCTGCAAAACCAACACCGAATCCCAGAGAAATCAAGTAGCTAGGCACCGAGGCCAGGATACAAGGATATCAAATCGTCAAGAGTAATAAAGTCGTAGGGGATGAGAAGGATCATGCTGGGTCGCCCAGTCTTAGGCGCCGACTTTTGAGGAAAGACAATCGTTACCGTGCCAAGAAGAGCAATGAAGCGTGGACCCAAGGCCCATTTATTTGTCCATCTTTTGCCACCCATTGAGATAGGCCATTAAACCAACCCCAAGCAGAACCACGCCAAACATGGACGCAAAAGGACTTGCTTCCTCCAAAAAGCCGCGACGATGCCATTGGGTAGCCAACGCCGTAGCTGCTGCATCCATCTCTTTTCCTTTTAAAGAGGCTGGGTCGGAATGCTGCACTGACGCGTCACCCTTCTTGCTGGGCTCCGCGGCGCCATTTTCAGCTGGTGAGCTATGTTCAGAAGTCGACTTGGCCGTATCTTGCCCATGGACATCTAGCTTGGTCTTGCGAATAGCAGCCGCAGCCGTAGCTTTCTCGTCGCGTTCACGGCGGTGGTCTTCGATCAGCTCCGCTAGTGACTTCCGCGAGTGGGCATTCTCGTTCTCAGCTTTTTCTGCACGGTCCTTGAACGAAGCCACCTGCTTCCTCATTTCTTCCATCTCTTCCATCATGGTCTCGAGACGTTTTTGAAGCTGTGCAGTGTTCACGTCTGGATAAGAATCTGGTTTGGTAGCTTCAGGATCCGCAGAGGCTTCGGATGGCGGAATTGACCCGTTGGGTTGTTCCGCCTTCTCCACGTCCTCATGCTCGCGTTGTGTCTCCGAATTATTATCCGGGAGGCTATCAGTCGAGCCGTCGGCGCTCTGTTTCGCATGCTCCAATGAGGAGCGCATTTCCAACTTCTTAACTTTCTCCTCTGCAGACTCGCGCGCAGCCTTCTCCTGGTGGAGAATATCTTCAAGCTCCTTCATGCGGACACTTTGGACGTCAATTTCTCGTTTGGCAGATGATAACGCCTCAAGAAGTGACAGAATCTGACTTGAATCACGCGACACCGGAGAACTTGTAGTGGAGACCGGCTTTTGCTTATCCGTGTCACTACGTTTCAAGGGTGAGAATGCATCCATGCCACTTCGAGGCGCATCTGGTTTCTCTGGCAATGGTTGCTGTGGTGGGGGAGCTGGCGGGTCCGAGAATCTGGAGAAAGAGTCCACGCGCGGCATCTTGGGGCGGCCATTTATTTGACGTGGTCCGCCATTCTCGAGAGAAGGCTTGGTGGCTTTCTCTTTCTCGGCATAACCGGGTTTCATGATAGCGTTCAGAAAATCATCGGTTTGGCGAAGATCCTGGGATTGTTGCTTGGCTTGTTTCAACTCCCCCTGCAGAGACTGTTAGCAATTCCATCGAGGATGACCTTGGCGGTTAGTTGGACATGCATACCGTCAACCTCTTGACCACTTGCTCAACAGAGATGGGCGAGTTCCAATAATTCATTTGACGTTGCTGTTGCACGGCGTTAAACTGGCTACTCGCGACGCTCTGAGAACTACGAGTACTCAGATTGCTGCTGGATCGCCCACGTAGATGAGAGAGCGGTTGGCTGAGAGGTGAAGGGAGAAGACCGCCACCCGATGCGGGATCTAGATCTCCGAAGTTAAGATCCAAGATGTTAGGGGTGGTCCCATAGAGACCAGCATGCTCAACCTTGGCAGAAACCTTGTGGTGTACAATGGTATTCTGATCCTCACTGACGATGTCGATTCCCAGTTCGAGGGTATCATTTTCTCGCAACTCATGAGGCTCTGACTCGCGGTTCTCCGGCGACAGGCGGTGGCCATTGACGAAGGTACCGTTTGATGACTTGACATCACGGATCCAAATCTTTCCAGTCTTATCGGCCCAAATCTCAGCATGCTGTCGAGAGAGAACTTTAGAATCAAAGAACCCATTAACCGGGGTGGGCACTGTTTTTGCATTGGTCTGGCGACCAATTCGAAGCACTTCGGAGAAGAAGGGCACATTAATTTGTTTTTTCTCGAATGTACCGTTCATGGGAGTGAGAGTAAGAATAGCAGGAGGGTCTGCAGACTGCCCATTGGTCTGCCGAATACCATTCTGCTGGGATGACTGTAGCATGTGCTGTGAGGGGACAATAGACGGAGGCTGGTGAATGGCGGACATTGTTGACGATGCAGTTGGCCCAGAGGAGAAAGCAGGAACCGGCTGGGATCGGAGGTTCGTTACTCCTGCTACCGCTTCGGCCTTGGTGTTAAACCAAGGACTTCTGATTGGCTTCTTTTTGGATGACCAAGTGCCTACTTCGGTACTGGAATTCTGTCCAGCATGGGTCTCTGATTGAGTGTTGGTCACTGTCGCCGTAGAGGAAGATGACGAGAGGGAGGACGAGGAGTTTGATCGCTGAACGTGCTTCCGCGGCATAAACATCCGGGATACTTCTTCCGCATTCACTGACGATAGAGCTCCTTCTCCTCCGTCACCAGTGCTGTACCATCCCAAGCGAGACCCCGATTGCACACTAGGCGGTGATGCCACAGCAGTCATGGAGAAGGATGGCTGAGAGCGTTCGATACTATTTGTCCTGGCGGTGATTGGCAGTCGCAGATTGGTAGAACGACGGTGGCAATGAGGATATTCCAAGAAACAGGAAGAAGACAAAATTAATAATGATTGTTGTAGCGCGGTTTTTGTTCGTGGTTGTGGTCGTGAATGAGTAGTGTTCCTCGATTTCGCGAAGGGCCGTTGTTTTTCTTGATCTCGGGCGGCTACTTCAGGACGGTCGCGTTAGCGCTGTCGGTGCTTGCCAGACAATCCAGTCACCCAGGCCCAAACGGGCTCAAGAAGGAGAGGTGCGAGAAGAAAGCTGGGAGTAGTATGCAACTAACCGGCTCCAGTTCGTCTCAAGAAGATTTAATCACAGTAGAGGACATGAGAGTCGGTGGTCCAGACCAGGGAGATGTGAGGTCGTGCCGAAAAGTGAGCAGCGACCGGTGTCTCACACCGTCCAAGGACAATGGAGAAAGTGCAGGACCGGGATGCCGCCTAGCCAGAGGCGTGAGGCCACCCTAGCAACGATGTAGCAAGAAAGATATCAAAGCCCGAGGATAGTCAGCCATGAGGAAACTGGCCCAAGGGAGAGGAGATCGGCTGGTCTCCTGCTCCCTTGGCAGCCCCGGGCTGGTCACGTGTGCTATCTGCACGTGCAGTGTGTCCGTTGGATCACGTGTCCAGAGCGGAGGCAGTTCCGTTCCGGGGTGCGCTGAGAGAAAAAGCTCCCCATTCCTTCCCAGTCGCCAGGTGAATTGCCTAGCTTTGCTCGGCTTCAAGCTGCTGCTGATCAAATCCCCTTCATTTTTGCTACCACGTGGAACTCAGGCTTGCTCTCTATAAGATGCCTGTCGTTGCTGGCCCTGCCCCAGGGGGTCCTGCGGGTCCCTCGACCTTTGACAAGAGTACGTTGTCAGCCCTATCACATCACTTCGAGCATTGTAATGCAATGCGATGCGATATGTTCAATCATGGAGAGTGAGGCTAATCTGAGTTTAGTGAAAATGGGTGCTATGATGGGATCTAGTACGTGAATCCAAAAGGATTACATCGTCATCGACTGAGCTTTTGCTGATATGGTTTTGGTTTAGCTGTCGGTGGCATCATGGGATTCATCATTGGTGAGTGAGCTCCCTTGTCCCAGTTTATATAGATTTCATGGTCTGGAAGCTTATGGAGCGAAGGAACTGTGACCATCTTCCAGTATGGCGCTGGCCCTAACGGTGTCATGCGCACCCTAGGCAAGTATATGGCCGGCTCTGGTGCGACTTTCGGGTATGTTCCTCTGCTATATTTCTCCCACCCTACCCTTGTTTCCAAGATCTTGAGCGTGTTCTCTTATGTCCTATTCCATGAACTAACTAGATTCTCCCTTCGTGCCCAGGCTTTTCATGTCCATCGGTAGCGTTATCCGTTCCGAGGGACCCTACAACGATGCCTGGCTCCGCGCCCGTGGCCCCCCGATGATGCTTCCGCGCCAGAACCCCCTACGGCCGATGCGTCAATAAACTCGATGATCCTCACTATTCTTGGGAGTGCTGCCAAGGGAGACGTGACATGACCTACCAACTTGACGGGGACGACGTGTACGATATAAGCAGAGTTCGATTTTGAGCGTTCTCAACAGACCTGTAAGGATAAGGAATGCCGTTGGTGCAAAGCTATACGCAGGCCGTGGTGGACAAGTTGGAGTCACTAGCCACCCAGCTTGCGATGTACATACACCAAACACATCTGAGGTCACTCAGGTATAATGCCAGACTCGGGCGTTGCAGCTGGGGCTCCTAGCTTATGTTCATTGCCTGATCTCTTTGTTATCTTCTTCGGTAGATGTCTCATGAAACAGGACTTGTTCCATACGATCAGTCACTTCGCAAAAGGATTTGCTGGGCCTGGTATGGCAGCTAAACAGATCACGCCGACAAGTACATATTTGTTTTTCTTTAGCCGGCGCGCTAGGATCTCTGATACGTGTGAAAATAGCCGCCTAGACATCTATAGTCCACGCATAAGCCGAGACAGACAGAAAGACCTGTGGTGCTGTAAATGCCGAATCAAGACAGGTGCCGTCACGTCAATTCGATTGCCGGGTTTGTACGCTGGGTTCGTGACCAAGGTATCTTATTTTGCGGTGGTATCTATTTACATGGATGACCGCCCAGTCAAGATCGATGCTAGCCTCAACCTCCAGAGGTCCACGGGCATAGAGAGTATGGTGTATAGTGGCTCAACTCATCCTGATGGGAAACAAACCAAAACAATCATCTCGACGTGATGATTGAGCGCCGCGTTTTGGCAGTCATTCGTCTGGCTGCCTTTTCCTTCTCCCAGGCCATTCCGATCACTCATTTGCAGAGGCAAGAAGCGGCATCCGCTGCTGTACCTACCGACCTACAGTATGTATGTACATACTGTACATTCTGATATTCAGGATATAGTACGTACCACCAGCTTTACCAAACCGAAGACATGCTCGCAGGAACTCGAAGCTCAGTATATTTCAGAACGGGCATCAGAACACAATAATCAGGACCGAAAGTGTTCACACCAACTCCGAAATTGAAAATTTGGCTGCAAGAGATCGGAGAGCGAAAGACTCGGAAGGATCAAGTGCCTTCTCTAATCCCCGGACTCGTCGCCACAAGCGGAAGGTGTGCAGGTCGATCGCCATCGCCCATGGTGGGCCCGTCTTTCCCATGGAACCCGCTAGGAACAGGCAAGCTGCGCTCGAACGAGCCCCGATTCTCATTACTCTGGTGGGGTTCACATCCCACTACCGCGAAGGACTGTGCTGTCTCTCCCGCACTACTTTCAGCCTTCCGGGCACCAACCGAGTCATAATGAGAGAATTCCGCCAGTCTTGGATCATGCTGGCCAATCCGGTCGTTACCATCGGTCCTGATGAGAAAGCCCCCAGACTAGGCCCGGGGCAAATTACAACCAACCAGGCTCGAGCAGATCCGATTCATCCGTTCCTGCATCCATGACGCCAGGGGTAAGACAACACAGGGCAGAGGGGACCGGGCATCCGCGGTGAACGCTCCAAGGGCAACTGAGAAACCTGCAGGCCTGCATCATGTCCCAGGAAAATCTTCATCTCAGGCACCCGCACACCTGATGGAACACACCCCGAACTCAGAGGGTTTGGAGGTCAGGTTATTGTTGGCTCGTTGGCACAATACAGACATGTACACATGGTAAGGATTGGCCCCGACAACATCGGGCATCATGTCCACGTATTCGGAATCGTCGTTTATCTCCACTGGCCAGGCTGGACAGCCCTCATACCGCCTCGATAGTCCATCCATGACGCGACGCAGTGATTGTTGACATACCAAAGTCCCTCGCATGCGAGCCCGAGGGTGAAGTCTGTGCGGGTATCGGACCCATTTCGTGTTCCACCTTGACGCCCTTGGGCGAGTTGGCTCATAACAAATCCTCAAGTAGCGTAGGTCTGACTGCATATTGGGCCCCATCGTTCGATTTCGGGCCGCCCTAATTCGCGTAGTCCCAGAACGGCGTGCGCATCCCTCCAATCGTAGGCGCCGCTAGTGCAGAAAAATCCATAAAATTCACCAAGGCCTCTAGAAGTGGCCGAATTGGCCTTTTCCCCAGGTTGGCCGCTCCCTCGTGCCTGAGCCTGGTATTTAGACTGCATGCCACGCCCTGTCATACTGCTTCCTTTCCTCTCCCTTTAGCCGCCTTGAACTTCCCTCATTCACCCCCCTCAGTCACTCATTATAGTCACTCGTTTATACTCTCTTGAGCCGCGCTCCCACGTTCTTTCCCTCCAAGTCTCACTCGTTCACGCTCAAGGCCAGATACTTGGTGACGTGGTTCACTGCCGGCCTCATCCTCGAGTAACCTCGTCGAGCACGATCTCAATTGAAAACTATCCCTCCGAGAAGAAAAAGACCACAAACTCGGTGACAATGCAGATCAGCTCTCTCATCACATCCTTCCTCTGCTTGGCTGCAGCCCAGCTCGCTGCTGCGGAGACCACCACCTCGGTTTCGACGACAACCATCACCAAGACTCTAATCAGAGTGAACTCGGTCACCCCGACGCCCAGCTCCAGCCTGGCCACCGTGGCCGCGACGTCGACTCCACTTCGAGTTCCCATCTCAACCCACGCCGTGCCCTCTGTCGCTATGACCGGAGGCGCCGTCAGCGTCAACGCTGCCATGCCCGCGGCGCTGGTCGCTGGATCCTTCGCGCTGCTTATGGGCTCAGCCCTCTGACTGCGGTCGCGATTCATTAACGAGCATCGATTTCAAGCTCCAAATGCTGTCAGATCAGAGAGGCGCATCATTGGCCTTGACCATTCACATTCCGACGTTGGGGCTACTCGTATGCTTCTTGGCATCACGCCGTTCATCTCCAGCAGAGCCGAGGTCATTTTTATTCGGGATTCATAATCTTCGCTTCTTCTTTACTTTTTTTACCTTCTTGTCTTAAATTCTCTTGGTTAGCTGGAGAACCCGATTCGGAGAGGAAACGGCTTTATGGACTTCAAATACCCCTTTTAACGACCTTTTGAGACACGATTCGATGCTGTCTTTTCTTCTTTCAACTCCAACTTTTGTTCGATTCTCATGTCCATATTTGTTTCGTGTATTGTTCTCATGGAGGCGCTTCTAGCACTGGCATGTCCTACTCTTAGGGCTTGATGTGGCGCTAGATGCGAGTGCAAACCAACAGCCTGTTGCTGGTTGAAATCCCAGCTCCAGACACTCGACAACAATTGGCACCTATTTTATTCTTGATGTGAAGACATGAACGTCTACAATGTTGACTTTGACGTAGCGTAGATCACGACGATCGAGCATTCCAGTGGACCTGGATGCCGCCTCCTCCGCGGTCGACTGATGCCCGTGCGCCCACGCGTGCGGCCGCTTTGGGAAACCAGTCGTTTGATCCGATCTTATCTCGGGAACTATTCGTCTTCAAACCCCTCGCCCGTCTTCCTTCCTGCACATTTCCGAGGGCGATATCGCGTTGGCCGTGGAAGCTGTCCGTTCGTTCAGGTGCTCGATTCGCGCGCGTTTGTTGACATTCGAGGTGAGCTCCACCACGCGTCGCTCCCTAAACTCCCGGCGCATCGCCCGCCACCCATCGAGTCCTCCGGACACGCCTGGGAGGACAATTGCAGCGACTCGTCTGCGCTGCGACTCGGTTGCTCGCAATGGACAGCGAAGTTCCGCTGCCTCCGCCGCGGCGAATCCGGCACCGTTCGCCGGCGCGCGCGGGCACCTCCCCCTCGAGCTCAATCGCATCGTCGTTCCGGAAGGCGCGTCGGTTGTCGCGTTTCGATGACCGCTCGAGCCAGCCATCGAGCGATCCTGCGCTCTTCTCGAGTGATGATATTCCCGCGTCCGGGCTGGAGAATTACAATGCGCCTGTGACTGGCGGGGCTGGGCGCAAGCGGCGATATCGTGGGACCTGGTGGGGTGAACAGGTTATTGATCCCAAGAGGAAGAGGGCCGATTTCAAAGAGAAGCGCCAGGTAGACAGCGGTGTGTGGATGGGGAGCGATGAATCTACGGCTGAGTCGCTTTTGCCTTCGGAGGATGCGTCGGCCTGGGGTGAGGATCTCCTGAAGACAGTACTTGATCCGAAAGCGACAGGCAAATATCCCCAGGGCCTCGCTCTGCCGAAGGCGACCGCGGCGCCGGTGTTACCTCTACCGATTTGGAAAGGGCTGCACGAGTCGGAGCAACACAAGTTTGCGAGAGCGGTTGTGAATGACTGCCTCGAGAAGGGGGAAGACAGCATTGACCTAGGGTAAGCTCCCCTCGTTGCGCAGTGAAAATAGAACCCTTTTCGTCCTAACTATTCACTCCCCCAGAAACTTTGATTTGAGGGAGATTCCTCCAGGTCTGCTTCAGCCACTGCAACATTTGACGAAGTTGCCCTCGGTGAAGGAGGCTCCGCTCTCTGAGAACGCCTATAGCTCTCTGCAGCCTTTTCTCCGCGTATACCTTTCCGGGAACTCATTGACGACGCTCAACAACGAGCTCTTTGAGCTCGGTGATCTCAAGGTCCTCAGCGTGCGGAACAACAAGCTGTCAGAGATACCGTATACAATTCAGAAGTTGGCTGCGTTGGAAGTCCTCAATGTCTCAGTCAATCTACTCACGCACCTCCCATGGGAGCTGCTACGGCTCCTCCAACATGGTGAACTGAAACATTTGACCGCATTCCCGAACCCATTCCCATCAATTGAGGAAGGCGAAATCACCAAATGGCACCGTCAACCAAGGAAGAGCCAGGAGAATGGAAAGCCTGAGACGTCTCTGGAAGACCAGCTGAGATTCGACGAATATGAGGGCTCTCCTCCCAAAAATGCTTGGGCTACGATCCACGTAGCTACGAGTCCGATAACCCGACGAGACATGGAGGGAAACCCGATCGACGATGGCTCAGCTTCTGTTGTGACACCCGTGGCATTGCCACCATCAAGCTCCACGCCAAGCGCTCCATCACTGCGCGAGCTCGCCCTCCGGGCCGTGTGCAAGCTACCGGGTCTCGAACAAGTCACCGATGACGAGCTAGACGACTTCCCCTCGCTGGTGGCTCCATTGATGTATCAAGCCAGGAAGATTCGCGCTGCTGGTGGCCAGCGCTGCTCGGTGTGTCAGCATGAATACGTGGTCCCTCGCACGTCATGGCTGGAATGGTGGGACTGCACGCCTCATGAGAGCGGTATGAAGAGGCCCCGGACCTCTGGAGAGAAGCTTCGTCCTCTGCCATTCCAGCGACATGGCTGCAGCTGGGCTTGTGTTCCCCGCTTGCAGAATATATGAGTGGTTTTTTGTGCATTATTCATGGCTGGGCACTGTATATCTTTTTAACTGTATGTACTAGGTTTCGGTGTGAATACATTGTTACCCGCCCTTCATAAGGGCGATCACTTTTCAGTCAAGCTGTCTAGTCTTGGTTTGTATTGGCCAGTGCCACCCTGGGGAGAATTGGTACTGTGCATGCTCTTCGTTTGGGGGTATGTTAATCAATCTAGTGAACATGAGTCATGTCTTTGGCTCTGTTATCCCAGGGCCCTGACACTGGTATCTTGCATGTGTGAACGAACACGGTCCATGTCTATGCGCATATAGAGCTCATCTCTGTATGGCATGAGACGACCAGGTGTCCTTTGATGATGCGACTCGAGGGTCCACATATGGCTTGTGTATTAGAGTCTGGACGCGTAGATAGGCGCAGGTCGACCTCATCCACTGCTTCTCGGATGGTCTCTAGGCAAGATACTAGCCAACATCCGTGCAGGCTATGTCTGGTTGCCACTTTCGGGGTGTATGGTCCGTGTTGAACTGGCCTGTAGTGATCTTGGCTTATCGTTCAAGGCCATGTCCTGTATATAGCATATGTCCCTGTGGCCGTGGGTGTGTCGAGATCACTTGAGGCTCACGGCTATCTCGACCATTTTTATCCATCGAGTTCGAGTTTCGGGAAGCTCGCTATCTTCAGAGGCCACAGTGACCTGGCGTTTTCTTTTCTTGGCAGCAGCTTTGCTGGTTGATGGCTGCTGCTTTCCAGGCACACTCTCGTCTTTCGAGTCTTGAGCATGTGGGCCATCCTCACCATCTGTGTTCCGTCCCCCAACGCGTCCCTGCTTCTGCATTTCTCGTTCCTTCTTTTCTTCGTCCTCGACCACGTCATCGACGACGAGCACGCTCCCGGTATTCACACGAACTGTGTACTCCGATTCCTTTTCCTCGAACCATTTGCCCACACTGAGCGCCTTCTCAATTGCACGTCCGGTGGCTTTGACAAAAACCTCCTCCCGTTTCTCTGCTGTTTGTGCCAGCTCAGCAAGCTTCTGCTTCTCTGATTTGCGCGTATCCTCGAGGCTAATATTAGCCGTGGCGCGCTTCTCGGCATGGCGGAGCAATTTCTGTACGCGTTTGACGGCGCTCATAAAAGGCGAGCCGCTGGAGACGTAGACAATCTTGGGAACGGAGGGGCCCGCGTATGGAGACGCGACCGGGGCATGGGGGATTGGGCGCTTCTCAACGTTGGCATCTGCCGTTGAAATTGTCAGTATTCATAGGGTGGGCCGATGGGGGAGGGGGGGGGGGGGGGGTTCGGTGCGTACATTTGGGCAGCTTCACGAGGTCTTGGTTCTTCTTCTCAAACTGGAGCTTTCGCTCCAGCGGCCCGTTTCCCATGTTCAGATCTTGAGGTAGTTGCAGCTTGAATGCGCCAGGAAAGTGAGATCTTATCGGTTCCCTTTTTCTGCCGGGCGGCGTGTTGGTTGTATGGGCCATGATGGGTTGAACCCCCACATCAGCTATTTGCTGAGTGCTTGTCTCTACTCTGTGTTTGATTGGATTGGTATTGCTTTGGTTTCCATGCCATGATTATATGTAACTTTATCTACCTAGGTTCGCCATTTGTGTTAAAGAATTCAGCGTGACACCTGTTTGTTACCCCATTGCGCTGTTCGAGCTCACGATATATATCACTGTAGATCCCAAATCAGCAGCCTCACCAACCTGAAAACCTTCGAAGCCATCCACCAGAATCGGCACCGCAAGGAATTGTAGTAGCCGAGCCACGTAACAGAAATCCCTTGCCCGAAATGCACTAGACCTACCTAAATACGAAAGAGATAAGCTAAGGAATATGGGGGAGGCCTACGTCAGCCTTTTGTTACAGACAACTTCTCGGGAATCACAGAAATATCTCCTGCCCAACGTTCACAGCGAACCGAGTAAGGAAAGAGGAGGCTCGGGATCGACTGGTAGACCTCTACCACTTCATCCATGACAAGCCACACACATTCTTCCATCCTTATTGAAGAAGCGGATACATGATGAAACCCCTCAAATCGCAGGATGACATGGAGCCATGGCGATTGTAGCACGGTGAGCTACCAAGGCAAAAGTGACCCCTGCAGCATGCATTGGTGCTTGGTATGAGGGGCATGATGGCGGCTGCCTGAGTTGTTAGCTTGCGCGCGCTCTCCCTTCCTCCCTTTCCTCCTATGACTTTTCCCACCCACTCCGTGCGTCTTCCTCACCATTGCAATGGGTAAGGCCTACATCGTGGATGGACTAACAAGTTTCTTCTTCAGCATGCTTTGCCAATTGAAGGTGGGATGGATGAACCGGCTGCTTTTGGTAAGAACGTGGAAAATATGCGACAGATGGATTATTGACACTTCATTTAGAAGTGAGTCAACAGGAGACAAAGCAAGATCGAAAATATCCCTTAAACGTCGAGGTGCTTGCCCTCTCATTGGTACTCCAGTGCGTTGTTACTGCCAATACTGGCATTCTCCCCATCGACAAGCCCGGCAATTTTCCTCCAGAGTTGGGCACTTTGTCTCCACGAAGAGGAGCCAGATGCAAAGGCTTTCGAAACCAAGAATGGCAATATACACAAAATACAAAGGCCACTACAAAGCCTCCAGGCCGATCGGGTTGACCTATTGTTTGAATGCTGACGATGCAGCAGCTGTGGCGATGGCGACAGAAAGGCTCTGGCTCAAATATTGAAAGGGAGAATCTCAGCAGAGTGCGCGACTGCCAGTCCAGCGAGCGCGACACAATCTTGGACAACCTCACGGAGTATCGACCAATCGCTACCCATCAAGGCCACAAGTCGTTCATCTGACCCCTCCACGGATCATAGTGCAATTTGAAATTCAAATGGTGCCACACTGTTGCGACGTTGGCGGGTGCAAGGAGGGGGAATGAGGGAGCGCTCGGGGATAAGAGATGCGTTAATCGACGCATTCGTTGGTCCATCATCTTCATTTTTTGTCGCATTCCTTGAAGATTCCTATATTGAATCATATTGGGCATGCCCCCCCCTCCCAAAAAAAAGAAGCCTCATCTTCGCCAAGCCGAAACTGCGCAGCAGCTCGTTGTCAATGGCCGACCCTTTCTTTCTCTCACTGCGAAGCTGCAGAATTTCTCTATGGCATCTGGAGAATTCATAGAGCCAATTTGCAGAAGCCCGTTGATACCAACATCAACAATGCTTTGGGATGTGTTAAATGGGAAGGCATTGAGCCCGTCGAGGGCCAATTCAACATATGGAGTTGGGCAAGGTCATACTGGGTAAGAGAGCATGGACTGCACCTTGTTCTGCTATGGTTTGGCATATTCCAATTTGCCCTCTCGGGATTCGATTGGTAACATGTTATGGAACATGAAATGCGAACTTCAGACATCTCCGTCCACGTTCCACCATGGCTAAAGACAAACACTCGATGATTTCTACGAGCAAAGCCTCGGAAAGCTGGCGGTGTTCTGAAGACCGGCCGACGTCTTGTCGATCTTCCAAGAAGAAGGTCTTAAAGCCGACGCTAAAGCGTTCTTTCGCCTACCAAGCCACGTCAAAGAGGTTCAAGGAACACGCTCGACAGTGGCTATGGCCCAAGTGGAGAACGAGAGAGGTCTTCTAGGAGACTTCGAGATGGCTCCGCTGCGGCCGAGAAACGTTCAGCAAGCCAGCGCCAAAATATCAGCTGCATTTCCTGGCTCAAAAATTGGGACGATATCCACAGCGACCTAAGATCAAACTCGAGCCACTTCAAATCTCAGGCAAGCCCGAGTGGATCATGGGCTTGAGTCTTTGGCAAGAGACCGCACACAGACGAGCTGTTCATGACATATCACTATGCGCAATATCTCAACCAGGTTTCTGCAGCGGGCAAGAAGAAATACCCAGTATCGCTGTATATTAGCGTCTGGCAGAAGTATGTGAGCAAAGACAGCGATGACGACATCCTCATCGTCGCCGGTGGTGGTGGCTATCCAAGCGCTTACCCGTCGGGAGGTGCCACCGTCACAGTACTCGACGTTTGGCAGCGCTTTGCTCCATCTTTGGACTTCATTGCACCCGATATTTGGCATACCCGGCCCAGTACCGGCATGGTCATCCATCTTGGCAGACCAAAATTCCTGTTGATCGGATGGGACTTTCAGGCCCGTGCTCGCTCGCTTTCACCTACGAGCAGCTTCACCGGCTTTTCGCAATTTGAGAAACTAGGCGTGAACAAAGAGATAGGGGAGCTGTGCACGCTGCGGACTTTGGACGGCGACGAAACCCGGAGCAGGATCTTGCTATGATGCCGAATGATGATCCGGATTACGGTGGTTTCCCGACCTGCGTGACTGCCCCTGCTCACACTATGATGGCGGAGCTGGAAGAGTACTCGATTGATGAGGCGGATGATGTGTCAAAGGGAAAAGACATGGTCTGGTGACCAGCTTACACATCACTGGCAGAACAGAATCCTTCTTTTATCGCCTCTACTGACCCTGTACAGAAGGAACCGCGGACTCGGTTACAGTCAATCAAGTGCCTCAACCAACCGCCAAGATCACCTGGTTGATAAACCCATAATAATCCTCGTCGGTAGGCAGCAGGTATTGGGATAGATTACAAGGTCGTCCATCACGTATGACCGACAGAAATTTTATGTGAAGAGACAAGTGTGGTTTCATCTGTGCTGGGCCATTACCGCGGATGGCGGCCCGATATGCAAGAAGACGCAAGAAACGCCGGCAGAACTGCCGAGACACTGTCACCATGCATGTGTCCCCTGTCATTTCTCACCGCGATCACGATATGACCCGCCGAGAGTGGGACTGGAAATCGAGTCATCGAGATTGGCATCAAAGAGAGACCGACGGCGGTGCGTGAAAAGAAAAAAAAAGATTTGGAATCCGCCACTTCGGCACTAGACTATCGAACACGTCGATTTGAAGAAGAAAGCGATATCGTTGGGCTCCAGCTCAGCTTCACACACACATCAACTCGATTCCTTTGACACCGAGGCTAGATCAGGAATGAAAAGGAATCCCGGGTTCCAACACCCAGGAACACGATCGTGGTTCTTCCAAGGGAGAGGATAGGGGCCCCCGGTTCTCAGGGGCATGATGCCATGATCGCCGGCTAACGTTAAACTAGCTCTCGTATGTAGCGAGAACCCACCGGATCTTGGCCAGGGTCTGACGTATTCACCCGAGGACAGTCCTCGGACTCTTATGTAGGAGAGACAAATACGGAGCGGTTCACGGTTAATGAAAATTGCGAGTTATCATATGTATGTACATATGTACATATACTCACAACGGAGGAGCGAAGATCGCAGTGTCTGGACACACGATGGGAGCTGAGCAGTTCCACCACTGCCCATCCCAGCTTCTTTGGGAAGGTCTTGTCCCCGACCCACGAGAGACCAGTTTTTCGGCGACGCAGGTGTCATGCATCCTCAGGGCCGCCTTCCAATCTTGACGTCCCCCATCCTCCGACTTTTGCTCCGATGCATAAGTACGGGACTTTCGAATCAGCATCCTCAATCTAGTGTGTATGTACTGTATAGAGAGGAAAATCAAAATTGAAAAAATGACCGATCATGAGAATCTGCAATCTGAAACAACGCAGGTACATACTCCGCCCAATGGCCATCCTCATCCTCACTGGAGGAGAGAAAAATCGGGTCACGGGCGGGGCTGACACGGCGGTGTTCCACGGGCGAGCGCCCCGATTGCGGTTGTTTATTGTGATTATCATGAGTAACGAGAATCACAAACCAAATCTGCTCTCTAGAATGTTTTGCGAGCTCATTTGTATAGATTGCCCTGAAACGACCTGTCCAAGACCGAGCGTGATGGAGAGAAGAGACTGGCAGCAGGTGACTGCTCCAACGCCTTCTTGCAGGGGGCGGCGATAGTGCGTTGCAGGGTTTTGGCTTGTCGGGCTGTGCGGGATTGCGCGGTCCACCCCACAGATCAGAGAGGTACCGTTTTGCCTGAGGTTGCCTGAGCGCAATTGGGTGACGAATGATTCTCAACAAGATGCTGAGTTCATACTGTACCCATACATACATACAAATATAGACTGTGATCTATATTTGGTCGGGTCTGGAGGAGGGAACCGGTGGCGAGTACTTCTGGCTCTGCCCACGACAGTCTTGCGTCCGCATCGCGTGTCCGGGAGCCTCTCTGGCTTAGCGCAGACGCATAGAAGATGAGATTGAGGGGGCGACCGGTTTGATTCGGCCCTGAACATGATCGGGGTGCCCCAAAGTACCGTCCGAAAAGAAAAATCCAAAGTTGGGGGGCTCTGTATCCATCCCTAGTTCCCGGTCAGGCCGGGGCGACGCTACAGCGAGGATATCCAGTCCCCCGGGGACAAGAGAGCCTGAGAATGTATTAGCGGGCGAATTAGTACGGAGGCCAAGTGGGCCATCCGGAAGGACGGAAAGCCAACGGTTGTCATTTCCTCCATCGCCTCTCCTGTGCGCGTCGGTTGACTGCAGGTGGAGCCCCGAAAAACGGGCGAAAGCCACCCAGCCAGATGGATCGGTAATGGGGAGCAATGAGAGACGCGGGCGAACGAGTCGAGGGAATCGAGTGTCCACTCGACTGGTCCAGACACTCCTTGTCCCACCGACGTGGGAAGGCAGAGTGGGAGCGTGGAGCGAGTCAAAGAGTGCGAGCCGGCAAAGAGGGCGCGGAGGGCCAGAATCTCCGGACTGTCAAGCCATAATATCGCCCCCCCTCGCCCTCCATCTCTCCATCTTTCTCTCCCTTCCCCGTCCTTTCCCTCTTTGCAACACTCGTCGTAACAAACCTTCGTTCAATCCTTTCTTTCCTCTAGCCTCTCTCTTTAGCCTTTCAATTGCCCAACCATTGGGACGTGTCTCACCCTTCATTTGCTATTCCTTGAGAGCAAGCCTCCAACTCGGTGTTTGCCTCGCTGCATAGATCGGATCTCAGGTCAGATCAAGCAACAAGAGCAGCTGTGTTTCATCCCTCGCATCGTGGGGATCTCTTCAGCCTGCTCCAAACTCGCAACCGGCTCCTCAGCCACCCTCCGCCACGCCGAGTGATGGCCGCGGCTCTGTGCATCTGATCCCGCCTTCGTACTTTCGTTGTCTTTCCTTGCTCCATCGTCACACACTACATCCCACCCCCGGTGTTTCGAATTCCTCCAGCCCACGGAAGCTCGATCTCGCATTGTTCTTAATGCGAACTCGTTCTTCCGTTTGCTCCTGATTTTCGAAGTCCATACCTACACTCGACTTCTTTTCTATCTCTTTTCGTCCCACCTCGCCGACATGCCTGTCATGTCTCAGCCCCAGGCGCTGGAGAGCCCTAGCGGTGTCGCTCTCACCTGGATCTTTGACCATTGCTTGCGCTACACGGGCTCTTATGAAATCCCTCTGCGTACCATGTACACCCTCAACTGCAACCCGGCCAAGAACCCGAACCGCGGCCCCGAGACCGCTTTCACCCCGCGCTCCTCCACCTCCACCAAGGCATCCGACGACTCGATCGACGCGGCTGCTGATTTTCGCTCGCAGCTGATCCACCAGATATCGCGTCTGCCTTCTCAGCCCTGCTCCCTTCCACCCTCCTTCCTGACCTCCTTCCTGCGTCGCTGCTTTACGGCTGAACTGGAGTCGGTCGATTTCCCGCAGGCTCTGACCGCGTTGGATTATCTCAAGGATTTGGAAGGTCGTTGGAAGAAAGAAATGAATGGTGCCCTCCAGCGACTGGGCATCTCCCGCGACGATGCGGAGAACCCGTACACCTCGGAGCTGGCTCTCAAGTACCCGGCAGTCCTGCCCTGGCTGCAGTCGATTAATGCCCAAGCACGCAAACTCGAGGCCCAGTACACCCAGATCTACATTGGCTTGCGTCGCTGGGTAGGTTATCACTGAACCAAAACTTGGATTGTTTTTGCTAATCCGATGGACTAGACCCTGATCAATGACATGATGCTCGAGCCCAACAACAAAGTCAACCACATTGCTATGCTCAACACGCTGTTCCCTCCGGTCACCAATGCCACGGTTGCTCCCACGCGCCAGTTGCCCCCGCGAATTTTGCAGGCGCAGCGTGATGGATTCTTCCGCTACATCAATGCCGTCGAAGCTAAAGGAATTGCAATCCTGCAGCCGGTCATGTCGCAAGGCGCTCCCGGGGGCCAGGAAACCTCGTGGCCTTTGGTCTACGACTCCCTGGACAAGTACCTGGTCATGGCTAATGAGGTCATTGACGAGTGTGCCTTGGTCAACGAGCCTGCTCACCTGGAGGAGTCGAGCTCTCCCCACCGTTCCAAGCGTGGTAAGGTGGACTCGGGTATTAGCTTTGGCTCGAACAACTCTGAAACTAGCCTCGCCGAAAGTGATCCAGAGAAGCCTCTCCCGCAGTTCCCTGTTCCCAAGAAGGCAAATGGCTCCGCCCTTGAGCGTCTGGTTACCGAGATTCGTCGTTTGGGCCCCATTGCCAAATCGAAGAATTTGCGTAAGATGAAGTCAACCACGACTTTGGGTGCTCGCCCTGGCAGCCAGCACAGCTACGCGGAAAGCTCCTTTTTTGAGATTGATGAGAAAAAGCGCCGCCGCCTCATTGGCGAAGCCACCAGCCGCAAGAGCCCCCAGATGCCGGCTCCCAACTTCCACGCTCAGTGAGATCGTTGGTTTTGCGTGTCTGCATGGCCATCTTACATTCTTTCGTTGAGCCTGGTCTCAACAGTACATTGCATTTCCATCCTGCATTAGCTCGGAGTCTGTGCACGAGTGCAACAAAAAAAGAGAAGACTGCCGAGTTGCACATACCTTGATATGGGTTTTATTCTCGGAGTCAAATATGGCGTATTGACACTGCATACTATGGGAGGCTATGGTCTGGCGCACGGAACATTCTAACTTTACGAAATTATGTCTTATGACCCCAAAAAAGTAGCTGGACTTCTCAATTGAACAGGATTCATTTCAGATTATGTATCTTTTCTTGTAGACAGTAGAACTCAATGTTTGTGTATTCTCGATGCGTTGAGCATGTTCGCGGCATGCGCGTGTTGCCGTGTCGTCCGCCGTACAAGCTGCGATAAGAGATAATGAAGCATCCAAGTGTTCAGATCGGCTGGGGATCTCCGCGATTGTTCAAGAACGCTGGCTCGTTTGGCCCGCAATGCTTTTCATCTTTCGCGACTGATCTGCGCTCTTACTAATTCAGGACCCGAGACTTTTGGATCGCGACACGAGGATTTTTGGGGGCCTTCCCCGTATACACTCCCTACACACCTTGCTTCCACCCCATCCAACACAACAGGATGAGGATCTCGTCAAGATCCCACACGTCGTGGCATTGGTATGCCGTCACCGGCGCACTACTACCCGGTTTGCTGGCCACTGCCAGCCCGGCGGTGAATGTGGCTCTCCAGGCCTCGTTCGACTCGTCGCCGTATCTCGTGGAACTATTGTATGTTGACACTGGGCATGATCGCAAATGTTAAATACTCACATGGGTGTCTCCAGAGAATCGGCCGCAGAGGAGAACGCAACATCTTACTTTCCATTGCTCGACCGTATCGCTGACGGGGTCTTCGAGGACGCCGGAACCGAGAAGGAGCTCTACGACCGCTTCTTGCAGGTCGTGCATGAAGATGGACACCTTCGCACCCCCGAAAGCCTCTCCTCATTCAAGCTATCGCTTTCCGTTCGATCAGCCGCACCCCGCATTCAGGCGCACTACCAGTTTTACAATACTTCGGTCCAACATTCGCTGATGGCTGCCCAGGATGCGGCCTGTCCGGTCTGGGTCCACCACGATGGACAGCAGTTTTGCTCATCAGCAATGGAGCGTGCACAACAACCTGTTGAGGGAGAACTGTAGGTAGATCTCTAGTTAGCATATCACCTGGAATTGGGGTTGGAAGCTGACCTTGAACGTTTGTGGCCATAGGGACCCTAGGGAATTACCGTTCGACCGCGTCTTCGGTGATATATCGCTGCCTCCTGCCGTCCTTTACGCAGATGTCTCATCGCCTATATTCAAGGAATTTCACGAACTATTGACCGAAATGGCAAAAGACGGACATATTTCGTATCGCGTGCGGTATCGTCCCCCTCAACACTGGATCTCTCGCCCTCTATTTGTTCCTGGATATGGTGTGGAGCTTGCTTTGAAGCGGACGGATTATATCGTCATTGATGACCGGGATGCTGAGCAGCGTGGCGAGGATGCGAAGGAAAGGCCATCAAGCGGCTCACAAGACCTGAAGGAGGATTCTCCAGATGACTTGCGGCCTCTTTCCTCGTCCGAACTGTCTAGACTGGGCTGGAATTCTGCAGGTTTCGTGATGGACAGTGAACATCCTCTGAGCACTTTGATGAAGCTCTCTCAGAACTTTCCAAAGTATTCGTCCATCGTTGCTGCTCATAACGCTACCGTGAACCTGAAGCAAGAAGTTCGTGCGAACCGGGCAAGAATGATCCCGCCTGGCTACAATGTTATGTGGATAAACGGCGTTCAGCTTGATTCGCGGCAGATCGATGCCTTTTCCATCCTAGACCATCTCCGTCGGGAGAGGACATTGATCGAAAAATTCCGAGACTTGGGTCTGTCTGCTCAGGATACCGTGAAACTTCTGTCTCACCCCCTCCTCGCCGAATCGCATGCAGATGATGAAACGCAGCGATATGATTATCGTGATGAGCTGGAGGGCAGTGAGGTCATCATTTGGATGAATGACCTCGAGAAAGACTCTAGGTACCAGGCCTGGCCGAGTGATCTTGAATCGGTAAGAATCCTCGATAGAGTCTTGCCTTGGGTTTGTGCTGAAGTTTCCTAGTTTATCTCGAGCGGGTACCCAGGACAACTGCCCCCCGTGAGCCGGGACTTGCATAACGTCATCGTGCCTGTCGATCTATCCAAGCCCGACGATATGATTTTGATTGCCAAGCAATTCCAGATCTTTATCAAGCGCCTGATTCCTGTAAGGTTCGGTTTGGTGCCTACGGCCTCTTCGCCTGAGTCTACCGCTCAGCTGAAGGTGGCACACTATCTCCAAGAGACTTATGGACTTGCATCTCTCATTCAATACCTGGAACAGGTAAGCACATGCTGATATAGTACGTTTACTGAGTGTGGATACTGAGTCATTTCAGTCGGCTTCAAAGCTGAAGGGTGGTAACCCGGAAAAATCAGCTTTCATGGCTGCAACTAAAGATCGAGATGCTCGTGTCGACAAGGAAGTCTTGTCTCTTGAGGAGGTGCTGGAGAGTAAGCGCTACGCTGAAATAGCTTCCTCTACAACGGACTACCAGCGCCGACTGAGCTTGACTGGCGAAGAAGCCCAGTTCCTGGTCAATGGTATTCCGATCTCACGCGAGGGGAATTGGATGCAGGAGCTGAGTATGAACATTGGGAGAGACCTGAAATTGATCCAACAAGCTATAATGCAGGGCGTCTTTGAAGCAGATGCCTGGCTGCCGGAATTTTTCCTGGCAGCATCTCTTGAAAGACGTAACTCTTTCCTAATGCCCGAAGATCCGAAGAATGTCAAGATTGTTGACCTTGCCGGTGTATTTGGTTCGGAACCGGAAGATTTGGAGGCAATTCCTCGGATCATTTCAGAGAAGACTGTCCTTGAGAGTATCCATATCATTGTCGTGGGCGACTTTGAGACGGAGGAAGGCCTGAAACTACTGGCTGATACCCTTATTCTCCGAAAGGAGCATAATGAGTTGGAGATAGTACTGCTGCACAATGGCGCTTCTGATCAAAACGTCTCCAATCTTGGCAAAGTCCAACGTGCGCTTGCACAGGAAAAGGACATTGATCAAATTCTCGATATCCTTGACTCTCCGGACCCGGAGACCTTAGAGTCGGGAAATACAGAGATCTTTGCCTTTCATCGACGCCTCGTTGAGAAGCTTGGATTTGAGCCCGGTGTCCAAGGGCTTGTTGTCAATGGCCGAACAGTTGGCCCCATTCAGGAGGATTCTATCTCAAGCATCAACGAACTTAGCCAGCTGGTGACCTACGAATGGACCAAGCGTATTTTTCCTGTTGCGAAAGTGGCTGAGAATCTAGGGTTGGATGCTAAGCTATCCGCGCCTCTTGATCTTGCCAAACTCACATCGCTTGTTGCACTTTCCACCATTTCTGATGTGCCTGAAGGAATCTTTGAGTCTTCACCAGACTTCAGACTCAGTGTCTCTGATAATTGGAAGACGGACCACTCCGTGATAACCATTTCTAACTCCGAAGACCCTGCTATTAATATTGCTACGGTCCTTGATCCAGCTTCTGAGGCGGCCCAGAGATGGGTGCCCGTTCTGAAGGTTATCTCTGAACTGGCTGGCGTGCAGATCAAAATACTGTTGAATCCGAAGGAGGATCTCCAGGAGCTTCCAGTTAAGCGATTCTACCGCTATGTGCTTGAATCGGAGCCCTCGTTCAACAGCGACGGTTCTCTGTCTCGACCTCAAGCATCATTTACCGGCGTGCCCGTTGAAGCACTGCTCACCCTGGGCATGGACGTGCCCTCATCCTGGCTTGTGGCACCAAAAGAAACTGTTTATGACCCAGACAACATCAAATTGAGCTCGCTTAAGTCTGGCTCCGACCTTGATGCGGTCTACGCTTTGGAGCACATCTTGATCGAGGGCCACTCTCGCGATCTGACCACCAAGTCTCCACCACGAGGAGTGCAGCTCGTTTTGGGCACAGAGAAAAATCCTCATTTTGCTGACACCATCATTATGGCCAATCTGGGATACTTCCAATTCAAGGCACAACCTGGCATGTGGCAGATAAACCTAAAGCCCGGTCGGAGCGAGAAGCTTTACAAGATCAATAGTGTTGGCGGTCTGGGCTATCACCCCCAGCCCGGCGACGAGAACAATGAGGTCACTCTGCTGTCCTTCCAAGGCCGAACGCTCTTCCCGCGCCTGTCCCGCAAACCTGGCTATGAGACCGAGGATGTCTTGGAAACCGGACCTCAATCCGGCTCAACAATGGATTTCGTGTCCAAGGGCCTCAACTTTGCATCAGGTGTACTCTCAAGTGTAGGGGTGGGCTCAAAGGGCGAGCAACACGCAGACATCAACATCTTCTCCGTCGCCAGTGGCCACCTCTACGAGCGCATGCTTAACATCATGATGGTTTCCGTCATGCGCAATACCAAGCACACCGTCAAATTCTGGTTCATCGAGCAATTTCTCTCTCCCTCTTTCCGCTCCTTCCTCCCCCATCTTGCCCGCGAATATGGTTTCTCTTACGAGATGGTCACCTACAAATGGCCACACTGGCTTCGTGGTCAGCGTGAGAAGCAGCGTGAAATCTGGGGCTACAAAATGCTATTCCTGGACGTCCTTTTCCCGCTTTCCCTGGACAAAGTCATTTTCGTCGATGCAGACCAGATTGTTCGCACAGATATGTACGATCTGGTCACGCATGATCTCGAAGGCGCGCCATATGGCTTCACGCCCATGGGCGACTCCCGCACCGAGATGGAGGGCTTCCGCTTCTGGAAGCAGGGATACTGGAGCACGTTCCTCCGTGGCAAACCCTACCACATCTCGGCGCTGTACGTTGTCGACTTGAACCGCTTCCGTGCACTTGCTGCCGGTGACCGGCTTCGTGGTCAGTACCAGATGCTCTCGGCCGACCCCAATAGTCTCAGCAATCTGGACCAGGATCTGCCCAATCATATGCAGCATCATCTCCCTATCCACAGTTTGCCGCAGGAGTGGTTGTGGTGTGAGACGTGGTGTTCTGATGAAGATCTGGCATCTGCACGCACCATCGACCTCTGCAACAATCCCCAGACGAAGGAGCCGAAGTTGGCTCGTGCCCGGAGACAGGTTCCTGAGTGGACTGTGTACGACGATGAGATTGCTGCGTTGGCGAAGCGTGTTGCTAGTGAGCAAATTGGGTTTGTGCGAACTGGTGAAGATGCCGAACCCAAGGAGAATGACGATGTCGCCGCCGAAGACAACAGTGGTGAAGACGGTACGGACAGTGGCCGCAAGGACGAACTATAGACCCTGGACCTGTTTGATTACTGGGTATGTGTTTTGTATAAGAGCATTGTTCACAAGCATTTGAAAAATTTGGACATGGTATTTGCATTGCATTTTCTTGACAGGACTTGAGCTAGAGCGTGGATTGTTCAGCGCTGGAGTAAGAACCATCGAGTTTCTCTAGAAGTCTCGTCTGTAGTATTTGCATCTCGCTTCTAGTCTGAATCGTCTCCCTCGATTTTGATATCGTAGTCACTGGATTCATTACCACCACCGTCATCAGATTCGGCGTTGGACCGCTGAGCTCTGGCCGCAGGACTGTCATACTTGCTGCTTGCTTCCCGAGATTTCCGCTTGCTCTTCTTGCTCTTCTTAGGAGACTTGACAGACTTGTTTCCTTCAATGTCGGTCCCATTGAGCCCAGGAATCGACTCGCGGTGCTTTGTCTTCATTTTCTTGAGGGGAGCAGCAGCGGCAGAAGTGTCAATCCCATTGGTCTCAACGGTATCCATTGACTTCTTGGACTTCTTTTTCTTCTCCTTCTCCTGCTCTCTCTCCTTCCTCTCTTTCTTCTCCTTCTTCTCCTTCTTCCTGTCCTCCTTTGCCTGCCTGGCAGCGGCGGCGGCTTCCGCCTCCTGGCGTTCCCGTTCCTCCCGCTCTCGTTTCTCTCTCTTCAATCTTTTCTTCTCCTTCTTGGCCGCCTTCCGAGCCTTCTTATCGGCGTCTGTAATGGTCGTAGTTGGAGTCTCAGCTCCCACTTTGGGTTCGGGCTCGTCGACAGGCCTTTCAGTTTCAGAACGCTTGCGCTTCTTACTGGACTTGCTGGCCTTGTTGATCTCATCCTTGGACTGACTCGGGCTGTTTGAATTATGCTGGCGAGTTGGGTGAGAGGCTGCCGAGGGAGGCGCTGGCTCATCAGCGGCAGTGACGAAACTAGCCTCATTGATCTCATCCTCGGACTCGGGTTGGGGGTCGATGTGGGGTTTGGCGGATATCTCCTTCGATGATGATGAACCAAGCGAGAGTAGTTGTTGATGGTCTGTGAGCCCAAGCTTAGGAGTCATCCCTGGTGTGCTGTCGGGTGCTATGCTTTCTTCTGCTTCTTCCTCGCTGTCATCACCCTCCACATGATCATTGCTCTTTTTGACATCATTGCGTGGCTTCTTTCTCTTTGTAGCTGCAGCCGGATCAAACACAGCATCTGGATCAACAGTCTTTCGCAATATTTCAACATGTCGTAAGATCTTGCGCCACCTGTCTGCACATTGCTGACGAGATCGAACGTGGTTCATCGCAGTGCTGACATTGCCCCATAAGATTATTTGCTCGCTCATTCCGTAGATGTCTTTCCCTGCCAGTTCAGGATGAATGGTGTGCTCAATGTTCCAGATATCCTGTATGGTACTCATCAGAGATCGCATCTCGGCTTCGGTCCAAGCCCCGCGATTCTGCGTGCCTCGGTATTCCAAACGGTTCTTCCATCTTTGCGTTACATCATCGTCGCTGCGACCGAGAAGTTTCGCAATGAGTGCGTACTTCGGCCCATGCTCAGCACGTAAACGGACAAGTTCTTCATCTTGTTCTGCTGTCCACTCATGCGGCTTCTGAGTTGAGTCTTGAAAATGCCGTCGCATGAACCGGTACACAGATCGACGGTCCCGATCAGGCAGGATTGCGTAGATTTCGGCCCAGAACTCGGACTTTCTGCAAATGTCGGTTGGGCACGGCCACTCACCGCTGTCACGCTCTGAATGCTGTACCATAGCGTCGAACATCTTGGGATTGTGATTGAAGCCATTGCGGTTGCAAAAATCGACTTTGTACTTCTCGAGCTTCTGGGTTTCTTCCTTGACGAAGAATCCCACCTTCAAGTTGTTCTTTCCACCAATTCGTGAACCCCTAATCTTCCTCGGTCTACCCGAGCGAGTAAGGTTGTTGTTAGGCTCAGAAGAGGGCGCCGCTTCAGGAGCAGGTTCGGAGGATGGAATGGTGGGAGTGGTTTTCTCAACGCCATTTGAGGCAGGCTCGCTATCTTCCTTGTCCGGATGATCTGGAAGCGGATCGACTGGCCGATCTTTCTTTTTGGGTGTCGTGACAGTAGGAGCATCGGCCTCGTTTACGATGTCCTCCGCAGCCTGACGCTTCTTCTTTTTCTTGCCATCCGGCTCCAAATCGCGCTTTCGTTTTGAGGGCCGCGGTTGTTCTTCAACTCGAGGAGGGGAAGACACAGCGCCGTTGGTGTGTATCACAGAAGGTAAACCCTCCTTGTTCTTGGACTTGCGTGACTTCTTTTTCTTCTTTGCGCCGTCTAGGGTAGCCTGCGGATTTGAGGACTCGGGAACTGCAACTAGTTAGGATGGAAATGCATTTTTATGAGTAGACTGTGAGTCATACCCTTTATATCAGGTCTCTTTGGTCCATGGGACCCAGAAGAGTTTTGATGTGCCATGATTTCGAGGAGCAGAGATGGGCACGGAGCTCTCCAAATTTACCCAGGCTGACCGGCAGAAATTATACACCGCCTGCACCACCCGCTTATCGGGATAGGTAATGTGAACCTTGGAAGTATGCAGCACTTGGCTCATATCTGATGCAGCTTTTGCAGCCTTACTGGAACCCATAACATGCTGATATGCAGAAAATACTGTACAGATTGCTCTCATGGTATACAAAATGGAATCGTAAACCCCCTCGGAATCCAATACTCCTCAATAAATGGACCATCGAATAGAAAACGCAAATCAATCAAGAAGTCAGTTTCATCTCGCGTAGAACTCTTGTCACCAGTTTCTTCTGGTCTGTGGGGTGAAGATTATTCTCGTCTGTGGACTGCAAGCACCGGCCAATGGCGACAGTAGCCTTGATGGCACTTTCGCCGGCATTTGAGCAATCCACCCAAACTTTCCCATTGCGCCCAACGGCGATCTCAAACCCCCCCAGGCCCTCCAGCTTCCTCCCAAGCTCAGAAAGAACCACAAGTCCCTCAATAGCGTTTCCATGATCAGCCGAAGAGGAGCTTGCCCGAATCAACCGCGCTGCCATGCCTGTCGAGATGTCGAAGACCATTCCACCTAGAAGAGGACCGAGACCGCCTGGCTCTGCTTTGCCAGTAGCTGGATTGACGCACGTAAGCTCAACCTCAGCCCCTGCGCCAATGCCCACAGACGACACTCGCGCATAGACCAGCTCGCCCTGCTTCAACATTGGCCTTGTCTTTTTTGTAGCACCCTCAAAGGACAGTTGGCCTAGCAAAGCATGGGCAGTGTGCGGGGTCACCATACAATGGAAGTAGTCGGCGCTAGAGTGGTGGATTTGCGCGATGACTAGGTCGTTATGTGTAGGGATGTATCGACGGTTGGAGAAAGACAGAAGCGAAACCGTGTTTCGTTTGGCATCGGTCGATACGAGACCGGCTTGAGTTGCTGTCAAAACATGATTCAATGCCGCAGGTTTTGCTGAGGGCTGCGAAAGAAGACGAAGGCCCTGGCCTAGCTTTAAAGGATTGGCATTGGTAGGAGGAAGGCGGTCGTTGGGGACCTCATCACCTGGTAGGAGGATGAGTGGCGTCGACATGATCCCAGCCGGTAATTTGAAGCAAATTGAAAGTTTTCGAATGCCAGGAGAGCAGGGGCCCGAAGTGAGAAATGTTGAGTTGACGAGCACTGTACAGTAAACGACCGCAGCACTGCATCAAATTAACATCTGAAAACCTCGGCCGATCCTTACTCATCATCCAATCACATGACCGACATTAGCACAACTCTTCTACAGATCTCGGAAGGCAGAAGAGACATGTGAAGTTGGAAGTTTGGTCAATAGTATAGCTGCATTCGAATTCCCCCCACAGTTTCATATTTGACGAAGTCTAGGAGTGATCAAGTGAGAGCAACTATGATTGAAATTCCACCGCCAAGACGGAGGCCCAGATCACCCCTTATCACCACGTGATCTAGAAAATAACGGGCAGTTCAATTGGTGGCGGACACGGGCGTCGATAGAGACGTGTTGAATATATTGTAAAAAGAACCAGTATTATATGGGATAGATTGTGTCAGGTTATCCGCATAAATTTCAAGTACACCCCGTTCGTTGACTTGGAAGGTATGCCGAATAAGCTGTAGATGAGCTCTGAATGTTGCCTGTACCGCCACAACCATATCGATAAGCACCAGCCACTCTCCCGCCGGAAATCTTCAAATTTTTCGGCTTCCCCCCCCTCCATCGAGACTCGTCCCCTTCATCGGTCACCCCCCGACTCTCTCTTTCACACATTGTGTTGTGAAATTAATCGCTATATTTGTGGTTTAGGATTTCCCCTTTTTCACACTCGATAAAAATGGGTGACGCGGCCAACGGTGCCCCCGCTGAGGCGGAGCGCTTTGCTATCGGTATCTCTTTTGGCAACTCGTCCAGCTCAATTGCCCGCATCTCGCCTGTATGTTGTGACAGTTCATTTTCAGACCATTATGAGAGGCTGATGCACCATCTAGGAGGGCAAGGCTGAGGTCATCGCCAACGAGGAGGGCGGTATGGTTGATTCAATACCCATTGCTTGATGAACTCTCACTGAACACTATTAGACCGTCAAATCCCAACCGTCCTTTCTTACATCGAAGGAGAGGAATACCACGGTACACAGGCCAAGGCGCAGCTTCTCCGTAACTCCAACAACACCGTCGCATACTTCCGGGATTATTTGGGCAAGGAGTTCAAGTCTATCGACCCGACCCCATGCCACCAATCCGCCCACCCCCAGCAGAGCGACTCAACCGTCGCTTTCACCATTCGTGATACCGCCAGCGAGACCCCTAACTCTGTCACTGTCTCAGAGATTGCTACTCGCCACCTTCGTCGTCTGAAGCAGTCCGCTTCCGATTTCCTCGGCAAGGACGTCAACGCCGCCGTCATCACCGTTCCCACCGACTTCACCGATGCCCAGCGTGAGGCTCTCGTGGCCGCCGCCAAGGCTGCCGACATTGAGGTTCTCCAGCTTATCCACGAGCCCGTCGCGGCCGTGATGGCTTATGATGCCCGCCCCGAAGCGACCGTCACCGACAAGCTCGTCGTGGTTGCTGACCTAGGTGGTACCCGCTCTGATGTGGCTGTGGTTGCTTCTCGCGGTGGAATGTACACTATCTTGGCTACTGCCCACGACTACGAGCTTGGCGGTGCTACCCTGGACCAGATCATCATTGACCACTTCGCCAAGGAGTTCATCAAGAAGCACAAGACTGATCCCCGGGAGAACGCCCGCGGGTTGGCCAAGCTCAAGCTTGAGGGTGAGGCTACTCGTAAGGCACTGAGCCTGGGTACCAATGCTCAGCTGAGCATCGAGTCTCTGGCCGACGGCATTGATTTCGGCTCCACTGTTAACCGTACTCGCTTCGAGCTGCTGTCCGGCAAGGTCTTCGGTCAGTTCACAGGCCTGATCGAGCAGGTCATCAAGAAGGCTGGTCTCGATGTCCTCGACATTGACGAGGTTATCTTCTCTGGCGGCACCTCTCACACTCCCAAGATCGCTCAACTTGCCCGGAACATCTTCCCCGAGAAGACCCTTATTCTGGCCCCCTCCACCTCAACCACTGCCATCAACCCGTCTGAGTTGTCCTCGCGTGGTGCCGCTTTCCAGGCCTCTCTGGTGCAGGAGTTCGACCGCGAGGACATTGAGCAGTCCATCCACCCCATGGTAACCGTTACCCCCCACCTAACCAAGGCCATCGGTGTTGAGTTCACCTCCGGCACCGACGTTACCTTCCAGCCCCTTCTCAACACCGAGACTGCCCTCCCTGCCCGGCGCATTGCTCAATACTCTGCTCCTAAAGATGGCGGCGATGTTTTGGTCCGCGTGTGCGAAGGCGCTCGCGAGATCAAGGTCACCAAGCCTGAGCCCAAGCCTAAGGAGGAGAAGCCAACCGATGAGGATGATTCCGACTTCGACTCAGATGAGGATGAAGAAGAGGAGATTCGCGAGGTCATTTGGAAGACCGAGAAGCCCGTCGCCGAGCTCGCTGTCAAGGGCGTCAAGGCTGGCGGCAAGGTCGAGGTCATGATTCACGTCAATCCTGACCTGGGTCTCCAGATTGCCGTGCGCGAGGTTGGTGGCACCACCGCCGTCCGCGGCGCCATCAACGGCTCTGCTTAAATCCCTTTCATCTCAAAAATTGATCTCCTTATGGTGTGATGATGCATACATGATTGATAGAGGCCGTGCTTTGTTTTTGTGTTACCGTCATTGTCTTGTTGGAGTCACGCCTTCTTCCCCTTCCCCGTGTTATCTATTCTATATAGACTCCCAATTGGAAAGTGACCAATAAGAATCATTTACCAATTTCTGAATCGATCGATCCGCGGATTGTTCTGTTTTCCAGCTTAGGCCATTCCAGGGTGACAGGATTAAACACCACTGGTTCCTAGACTCCAACTCTGGGTTGTGTTCGGTGGTTCTGTCTTTGATTGGTGGATAGCTAGCTACCTTTGACGCATTAGTTCGCAAATGATCTCAAGACAACATAGATATTATATTACAACTATTAGGTGAAAGCTGCAGACAAGGCATCGGATAATCAAAGTCGGCGAACCATTGCACCATGAACTCGTCAATAATTCATCGACGTAGACAACAACATGAACCAAGAGGTAACTAGTCACCAGCAATGCTAGTGGCAGTTCGGACGGAGGGCAAATTTGGGGGTTCAGTAACGATCGTGGACAGTTCGTCACAACATGAAATGAGTGGGTAGGTAGTACATCAGCGTGCGAAAATAAACCAAGCATCGCATCAGTAAGGCTAAAGCAAGACAAGAGAGATCAGCGCCAAAGCGAGAACTCTCCCCGGGGTGTATCAACGCAGCAGAGAAAATCCGTATACGGTACGATACGACACCTCGAAAGGGACTGGGGTCACCATTTGCGCGGCGACTCTAGCTTTTCTTTTATTTTTGGCGAGACGTAGAGTGTGACCCAGAAGAGTCAGGATCTAGGAGTTCTGCGCTTACGCGTAGGATTCCTTCTTGCTCCTCACGCTGTTCGAGCGCGCTGAGGAGAAGAAACCACGGCGGCGCTCCTTGCGGCCACTGTAGCCGCCGTCCTTTCGGCCGACTGCACCACCCAGACAGTACATCAGGCAAGAGAGGAACAGACAGGCACTGGCGGTCCACATAAATGCGAATGCCTTGACACCGAGGTGGGAGGACTGGCCATTGCGGCTGAATGCGCTGCGGCCTTGGACGAAAACAGCGCTGATTTCTATGTTAGCTTCTTCTCAATTGACAGGATGAGCATAGCTGAGGGAGTTCCTACGTCATGAGACAGGTGGTGATGACCTGGAAGGTCAGGGCGAGCCAGGCGAAGAAACCGGACAGGTAGCTGCCAATGCGTGTACACAGCGCCAGCAGGCCAGTGAAGAGCGAGATGACGGCAAAGAACAGGCCGATGATGAGGAAGGGGAACATGAAGCGAGAAGTCAGGAAATAGTGGTTGGTGCTGTAGCATTGATTGTTGATTAGCACAAATTTGCAGCGCAGATCTAGTTCATGGGACTTACCCAATGAACTCCGGCGGCACATTGTCCGTGGTGCCAAAGTTCCGAGTACTTGGGGGGTCGAATGGGAAATCCGGGTGCGACTTTCCGCAGTTATTCTTGCCGTCGGTCACGGAGCATAGGTTCCAGAAGGTCCAGCGCGAGGTGGATGGCGCGTTGGGGATGTTGCCCGTGTCGGCCTCGAGGAAGTAAATCTGGTTCAACGGGTTGCTGTTTCGCGCGCCGCCTAGCAAGGTGAGGAAGATGAGTAGGATTGAGCCGGCCATGAAGAATAGGCCCAAGAAGCCCAATGATGCTCCTGGGGCGCAAATCAGATTAGTATACGGCAATGATGCCGAGAGTTGACATGTATAGTCTTGAACACTTACTGCTGAGACCCATTGCGATCGATCTCTGTACCGCGTCTGGGTATTGTAGAATCCAAAGGAAAGCTTATTACTGCTTGCTCTTTGTCGTGCGCAGCTGTAGGAATCGGGGTTTGGGTGTCTTGGTGCCCGAAGGTCTAAAGAAGTAGCTGTAGGTGCACAGGGCGAGGATCCAGGATGAGGGAGTGTCGAGAGGGATTGAAGTGTCACCAGAGAGAACAAGGTGGGAAAAGGAACCAGTTCCTCAGCCGGGCCTATCCGGGCCCGTGATGTTATATGGTGTGAGCATCATCGGCGGGCTCATAGTTGGTTAGATCGTGAGGGATCACGACGTCATGCTTGCACTTGATCGGCTACGCTGTTCTCGGCTTAGCGGGCGCGTGGGTCAAGCTTGACGCCAACCAGTCCCGATCGCTTCATACACTAAACTTTGTCCACTTATTCCCACCTTTTCCACTTTTCCGCCTTCCACTCGTCGCACTCAACTCTTCTCCCGCTATCCCCGGCGAGGTTTAGCTTGGGTCCATGACGAGGTGAAGCAGCGCAACAGCGTTGCAGCTTTTCTCCTCTCAGTGACGTGGATCAACTCAAATCCTTCTACCTTGCCCTTACCGAACCTTACCGAATCATCGCTCACTTGGTGGCTTGCCATCATTCACGTCAGCGTCATGGCCACCTGGGCCTATCCCCCGCTACCCCCAGACCAGCTTAACCGGGAGGCCGATAGTGCACTGGTACGTCAACCCTTCCCCTTACGACCTGGTGATAGTGGGATCGGACCCTGGTGGGCTGTCGCGCAAAAAAAAAACTGAGTGATCGCCCTTGGAGATCA
The DNA here is from genome assembly GCF_028827665.1 of Penicillium hispanicum. NCBI lineage: Eukaryota > Fungi > Ascomycota > Eurotiomycetes > Eurotiales > Aspergillaceae > Penicillium > Penicillium hispanicum. The sequence goes on along the minus strand of NW_026623199.1, from coordinate 2,219,790 downwards.
TAGTCATAGTGGACCTCGTGGCCAACACCGCTTCTTTTGCTAGGCTCGGGAGCTCGAGTGGCTATTGCAGTCACTTCAGGACTCACTCGTCTCTCTCAAGGAGGGCCTCCAAGAGTGCGCCGCCCTCCTCGCCCCCCAAGAACCAGGATCGACCCTGGTTCTCTCATCGCTGCGGTCGGAAAATGTCAAGGGCTTCGTCACCCGCGTCGGCACGAAGGTGGTCAAGGGCGTAAGTGTCTCTAGTCACCGGTGCCTTCAGTCCAGGCAGCATGATGCGGAAAACAACCACCCGGACTAGAATTGACTGGTCTCGATCACCTAGGATATCCAGCTTCGCCTTCCCACGTTACCTCCTCCGCGTGGGGCTCCCAGCACCCGGTTGACTCTGTCTACAGCTGCCGATGCCCCAGACTTGGTCCTGCCGCAGCTCGTCTCGGTCCGAAACCTGGTCAACCAGACCTTGGATATCGTGGACGTGAGCACGTTCACCGGTAACCCCCTAGATGCAAGTTTCATTTATAGCCAGCTGCATCTCTTGCATGAGACCATCTGCGAGGCACGGCAGATGCTGAAGGGGGAGGGGGGCGTGCGAGGGGACTGGTGGGACACCAGTGCCTCTGACAATGCAAGTCAAGCTCCATCTCCCCTCCCCGTTGATCTCAAGGCGCTCCCACTGACAAGTCTGTCTGCTAGATGTTCGACCCCTCGCCTCCGCCTTACCTATCATTCCACCTCTCGATCGCAGACTCAGCGCTCGTCCTTCTTCTTCGTACCCTAGAAAGTACCACCCCCACGCAGACACCGACGGCATTTGCCACAGATATATCACTGACGGGGTTTTCCCTGCGCGATCGTATTTTTGGGACCCGGCCTCGCGCGCATGACGAGGCGGGCGATGTATTCACATGGCACGGGGAAGAAGTGCGCGTCAAAGAGAAGGTCCGGGTGGAAAGCCAGGATCCGAGTCTCATGTCAGTCATGGCCAAACTGACTGCCCTGGAGCATGAAGTTATGCGCTGGGTGGCGGCGTTGCGAGTGCTCATGGGCAACGAGGATACCGAGAGTGAAACGTAGGAAGACCTTGTAACTCTTGTCCTTACATCGTTTGAATCGCCATAGATTAACTGTACAATTGATACCATTTCATTATCACGATCATCACGGCTTGGTTTTATGCCATCTCGAGAAATACTTTTAGATCCACTTGATGCTCAGCGAAGACAGTAACAGTAACCTAGTGAGCTGCAAGGAAGGACTAGTTACTCACCTACCACTGACAACGGGCTAGGCGAGCAGCGACCTTTAGAATAATGCGGATCATATCGAGTTTAAGCATCTTTGACCATGAACTTGGTCCGTATTTGATCTCTACACTCCACAGTATCAGTTTAGACTATTTATCGCCACAGTCCAAGTGGATCGAGCTTTGGAACGCCGGACCAGCCAATCAGCACGGTGCAGTTTGTGATGGGCGCAAGCGCCTTGGCATCAATTTTCCGGGGCTTCGCCGTCTCGACTCTGTTTCCCTCCCAACTGTGACTTGACGGCCAGGAAAAAAGAGCATGCTGCCCAGGCCTTCACAGTCGAGGGCCAGTGGCTCACATGCGCGGAAGTTTCTGCGCCCGCTGAGTTCTAACGGTGGCGCTTCACGACAATCCCGTGGAGTCGCGGGCTGGGTCGCGCGACAGCAACGAAGCACCGTACAGCCGCTCTCCATTTCGACCGCCTGGAAATTCTCGCTAGGCCAGAAGAATTCCCCTCGAGTGACAGTGCCTCAGTGGCCATCTGCTCAGAGATTCAACTCCACCTCAAACTCCGCCGAAGCGCCGGCCGACCAGCCGCCATCTGATCATACGGACCACATCAATGCTCTGATCGAACTTATCGGTCAGAATGAGGAGGAAATGGTGGCATTGATGGAGGAACTGGAGTATTTGGAGGGCCCCGATTATATCGACGTGCTCTCCAACTTCATGAGCACCCGGGAGCAGCACACCCCGGAGACCTGGGTGAACCTGGTTCGACAACAGTTCGGGGATACCATTCCAGATGGTATTTTGGATGAGGCTGAGTTGAAGCTCTTCACAAGTCTGTACGGTGAGCCTATTGTACAGGAAATCTTCGAGGAAGATCACATCGCCGAGGAGGACGAGCAAGAGTCGGACAGCCTGTTCCGCGAAGACGGACAGGGGGGCTGGGAAGAAATCAAATATGATCAAGAGGATGAAATACCAGTGGTTTATAATATGGAACAGGCACCTGTGGAAAAAGAGACAATTGCGATGCAACGGACTCGTGAGGTGGCTGAGCAGCTGGGCGGCGAGATCATGCTGCAGCAATTTGAGGATGAAGCAGTCCCAGACGCTGCTCCACGATCCCATCCCCTAACACGTGAAGGGAAATTCGAGACGGATCCCAGCACTATTCATCTGCCCAAGAAGACTGTCACTGGTCCTATCTCGATTATCCTCTCGGATTTCGCCAATAAGCATATTGCTGAAACAGCCCGTCGACTGTTCGGTGGACCGGGGTTACCTCATTCTACTACGACTGCACCTCCTCGTGCGCAATTGCCTCAACTTCCAATACCTCTCCATGCATCACAGCACCACATGGGCGAAATGGAGGCCAATGCTTATCTTGCAGCCTTGTACCCGGGGATTTACGCATCGGTGCTCAGCGTTTTGGTCGAAATACGGAAAAGACTGGGAACGGACTGGATCCGTGGGCTCATTTCTCAAGATGGTGGACCAAATGTCCTCGACGCCAGTGGCGGCGGCGCTGGCATTCTAGCCTGGAGGGACATAATTCGTGCTGAGTGGGACCTTATGGTCCCTGATCACCCTGAAGAAGCACCGATCCCTTACGGTCGTTCGACAGTATTGACAGGCTCAGAGACCCTCCGCATGCGTGCGAGTGCGATGCTTGATAATACCAGTTTTCTACCTCGGCTACCGGACTACGTTCATGTCCGCAAGGAGGCAACTTTAGATGACTCGCGGGCTCCTCCTAAACGCAAGCAGTACGATGTTATCATTGCGCCTCACTCTCTTCTAGGATTCGAGGAGGAATTTGAACGCAAGGAGCACGTGCAAAATCTGTGGGCGCTCCTTAATCCCAACGGAGGTGTTCTTATTCTTCTTGAGAAGGGTCGGCAGAAGGGGTTTGAAGCCATTGCCGGTGCCCGCGAGATGCTCCTCAAGCGCCATATCGCGAGCCCCGGATCAACAGAATATGATGCCTTCCTCGAATCTCCCGAGGCTGGTGAGACCGTTCCCAAGGAGCCTGGTATGATCGTGGCACCCTGTACCAACCACTCAACCTGTCCCATGCACAACCCAGCCGGTCCAACCAAGGGTCGCAGGGACTATTGCCATTTTGAGCAGCGCTATATTCGCCCTCCATTCCTACAGCGTATCATGGGAGCCAAGGATCGCAACCATGAAGATCTCAAATTCAGCTACCTTGCTGTGCAGCGTGGCGTGGACATGCGTCAAGACCACAATATTAGACAGGATGCCGAAGCGACAGATGCCGCCTTCGAAGGTTACGAGCACCTTGAAGAGGTTAACACCTCTGCTGCATCGGAATTCCATCCTCTTTCACTGCCTCGTGCGGTCTATCCACCGCTCAAACGCCGCGGGCATGTCATTTTTGACCTCTGCACGCCAGCCGGCAAGATCGAGCGCTGGACCGTGCCACGCTCCTTCAGTCGCCAAGCCTATCGCGACGCTCGCAAGTCCAACTGGGGTGACTTGTGGGCACTCGGAGCCAAGACCCGTATCCCACGCAAGCTAAACCTCGGCGACAAGCATGGCGAAGGCAAGAAGGAACGGTTAGCTCGGCGCGCAGCGAATAAGGCTGCAATGCGCGAAGCTGACGAAGAGGGAGACTTGGAGCGCGATGAAGAGGAGCCGTATGAAGACGAACTCGAGGATCGATCGGATCTTCCTGAGATCCCTGCGCGGAAGAAGGGACAGAATATCCCGAGTTGGAAGAAGCATGCCGACAAAAAGAAGTTGCGACAGGCGCTGAAAAAGCAAGCTGCCGCAGACGATTAAGTGAGGTATTCTCTCTGGAAGGCATTTGAAGGGGATTGAGAAGATTCTGCCTGAGCATTGTTGACTGGCGCACATATATGGACATGGATCTCAGGGGTGTACTTGTACTATTAACTATGAAAACAGCACTTGGCATGGGCATCTCTAGGAATTGGGGTTTTGTATGATAGCCTTCATCTTCACACCACACTCTGTACAACTGTGAATAGTCTCTTCGCTCTGAAACTTCACCTTGAACCAAGTATGGTTTCTTATCTCTTCCCAATCCCTTAATCCTAGGGATACTGGAACGCCATTGAATTGCCTGAGGGGTGGGTTATTTACCTCGGGAAATGGTAGATCGACACTAATCCTCGTCTTCCAGAACTCGACATTTCTGGATTGACTTGGACTTGATCATGCCAATCCAATCAATAATCCAAGGGCCTTCAATTTACCATGAGATTGTAAAGGGAATTTGTATGCTGTTCAGCCGTGAGCCTCTGCAGAGGGAAGGCTGATCAGGGGAAGCGTCTAGCGAATGCCAATGGGTGCACAAGCAGTTTGGCGGCAAGCGCCAAAAATGCCGCCGGGTCAATAAGCACCTGATGATCGACCAAGAAGCATCGGTGCAAGTCCAATGGATACCTTTATCACAACCTTTGGCTATTCCTGGTTATTTGAACGGGCATCATTGGAGATGTCTAGCCCATCGATCGGGAACAGACAATGTGCTCCCTTGCACAGTGAGTGAGTGTTAGAGAGAGCAAGGACTGTAGTATGGAGTCGGTTTGTTGCGCATGTTGGGCCGTAAGGAGACGAAACTAGGCCAGCAGTATCACTCGTATTATCGACCCGCAGCTCACTGCGCAGCCATGCTCTTCCTGAGCTGCCTCTCCCTCTGGGTGCTTTGTAGCTCCAGCCGATCCACAACATACTTCAGGCGTTCCTTCTTCTGCACCAGCCGCCGTAGCTCTGCTGCTTTTGAAGCCGCACTGCCTGTTGACCCCGCTGCACGACCCCGCATCACCGCGCTGTTTTTGCTTTGGCTGCGGCTCGCCGAGGATGTATTCTCTTTGGAAGAAAGCCGGCCTTCCTGAAGTTCGCATTTCGCCTTGAGGTTTTGCTCGCGACGCGCGAGTTTCTCGACATGGCTTGAGGCCAGAGAGAGCAGGTGTGCGATGCTGGGTGCGATTTCGTCCAGAAGAGACTGCTGCGCCTCTCGTAGGGTTGGTTCAGGAAGAAGCTCAAAGTGCTGTAGACTTGTAAATATACAGAGATCGACACTTAGCAATCAAATATTCTTCTGGGCTACGTACCCGTGTTGTCTGGAGAACCTTGCAAAGCCGGGGGAAATCATTGACTCCTGCGTCGAGGGTATTGATGGAGTTGTCGAGGAGCTGCAGGGAAGACTGCAGGGAGGAAACCGATGACGCAAGTGAGGAAGCCATTTTATTGTTCTTGGGGCGAAGAAGTAGAGAATCGCGAGGGAAAATGCGACAGTTGGAGTTGTTTACGCGGGAGCGCATCGGAGCAGATCGGGTAAAGCGGCCAGCGGCCCAACCTAAAAGCGGCAAGGCGTCTCGGACCGGGCAAACTCCAAACCTCACTTCTCCTCTTCCTCCTGCATCACCTCCCCCGCGAACATCGAATCCACGCTTTCGCACTTCCTGTCACCATGTCTCTCCTCGGAAAGAAGTTCCCCGGCGCTCTGTGTATGTCACTTGCTGTTTTCTTGCGAGATCGTAGAGCGACCTGAGGAGTGTGAGACGCTAACGTATCCGTTCATAGCCAAGCCGATGACCCCCTTCTTCGCTGCCGGTACGCATATCCCAATCCAGATTTTGTCTTGACATATGCAATTCGACGAGTTGTCGGGACAATTACTATTCCAATCCCTACTCGACTCACGCCCTTGGAACAATGCTCTGACCAGCCTCCTCTCTAGGTGCTATCGTGCTGTACGGCATCAACTCTCTCCAGAACGCTCTGTCCAACAGTGAGTAAATTCCGTGCACCCCGAGCAATTGATTCGATCGGACAACCAGTACTCTCGCGATGCATTGTGCCAAAAAATAATGCGCTCCGATAACGGTCTGCTCCTGGAACTATTACTGACTCTTCACCCATCCAGCCGCCGAGTTCAAGAACGATCCCCGCAACCCTAACGCCAAGTCCGGTCCGGCTGGCCACTAAATTTGCCCGACGATGAAGAAGAGTTGTGTGATACCACCACCGGTGGTATGGAGGATCGAGCCGTTGCTATGAAGACGTGAATGGACATGGCTTCGGGCCACGGTGCCGGTTCGACATTTTGTGTTTTATGTTTGCGGGCAGTTTGCCCTCTATCCAAGCATATAGAATATACCCTGCAGGGGTGACTTGGATCAATTCACAAGCTGTACCACTACTGAATTGCGGTTTTCGGGACCCCTGGTCTTCTTCAGTGTATGATGGACTTCTTGGGCTGCTTCAAGACATGGGATTCCATGGCGCATAATATGCCGATTATTCCGAGGCACTGGGGTGTCCTCCAGTAAAGTAGATTCTCAAAGTAGACGAGCCTGTTTATACGACCATTTAGTAACGTGGTGGAAGGGCAATTCGTCACTTCCATGACAATTACCTTGTTACATATTAGAAGCTTTCACGCCTTTGGAAGCTATGAGGTATGTCAATTGTCTCAGAAAGTAGAATTGTCCTAGAAAGTAGTGTACATACAAGCAGTCACCCCGTCATGTCGGAATGGGTTGGAGACGCTAAACCCGATCGGGCTCCGCATCTTTTCGCCAACTCCGCCTCTGCGCCAACTCGGACTTCCTTCCCCAGCTCCCAACCCACACTCTCCTCAGGAACTTGCCAACATGTCGAAAATGGCTGGAATGTTCCGTCCCAAGAGGCTCGACCTCTCTGGGTTTACCAATACCCGCTTGATTCGAGACCATAACAAGCGCATTGCCTTCGAGCAGACTGAGCCCGAACGGTAAGAGATCCTATGCCTAGCCTTCTTCGAAGATCATACACGGGATAATGGGAGAAAATTCTGACCATAACCCAATACCAGACAAGCGCTTCGCTACGTGATCCGCAACACAACTCTCCCGCAGCGTGTTCGCGCCCAGGCCCAGCTCCAGCTGTCACAGATGCATGCCTACACCCGCCCAACACAGATCAAGAACAGATGTGTGGCTTCAGGCACTGCACGCAGTGTGTTCCGAGACTTCAGGATCAACCGGGTGAGTGGCTGATCACCGTGCTTTTAGGACAAAGCAGTACCTTGAGAGCATGATGACTGATGTTTTCTCTCCTTCCAGTTCCAATTCCGTATGCAGGCTCTCGCCGGTGAACTTCCAGGTGTCAAGAAGGCAAGCTGGTAAGAGTTATACGGTGAATATTAGTTGTATTGAGGGTTCGGGGTTGGGCAGCACCACGGCGTTCTTTGCGCCTCAGTTGAGGCATGTATAGTATGCAAATACCATCAAATCTGTTTCATTATTCCTTCAAACCATGATGCTGCTTTGGCGGGACATCTTGTCAGTTTGCTCTATTCACCACTCGTCCAACGTGGAGCAAGACATGGCCCCATCACATGTGAATTGACGTGGTGAAAGTTTCCTAAGGTGCCCTTCTGCCTTGCGTTGCTTCCTTGAGCCAACTTCTCCTTTCGTTTATAACTACTTTCCATCCTCTCATCTCCATTCCTCCCCATCTCATACTATTACTCCGCCTGTCTAACCGACCTTGTCCATTGCATCGAGCCCCAGTCGACAAAACATTCGGCCAGGATGTTTGTCTATCGAGATCGCGATCTCCCCCCTGATCCGGGGTTCCCCTCAGATCTTGGGAAACTAGGGTAGGTGCACCACAGATCCATGATACACCGGCACTTGTAACTTATCCAAGAGCCAGGTATACCATCAACGATAGCGACCAGATTCGCCAGACTGCCAACCCAAAGGAGGGGTTCAAATACAAAATCAACCGCAATGACCGATACAACATCAAGAACCGTGAAGCTATGAACGGTCTGTTTTATTCAAGCGACGAGACTTGTGCCTGGACCAAACGCTAACATGGCTGAGTGTAACTCAGACTGCATCCGCACCATCGTCTTGCAGCGTCTGCAGGAATCTGGCCTCCAGATTATGCGCCTTCCAGTGGGAAGAACTGCCAAGGAGCCCCATGTGCCGATTCTAGTGTCGGAGGGCATCCACCATTCATCTCGCATTGTCGCAGTGTTTGGGGAGCCAATACAGGATCTTGGGATCTGGGCATACCGCTCCGCTAACACGGATGGGATCAACATCGGCTCCGCTGTCAATTTTACCAAGGCTGTGCTGGGCGAAGGCGAGCAGAAAACAGGTTCTGTGCTTGTTGTGGGCAACACAGGTCAGCTACTTTGGCACTGTGAATCTTCTTCGGCTGTCACCCAGCAAAGCTGGCTTGCTGCCCCGCGTCCCTATGGAACTTGGGGTCAACCGACTTTGACTTGGCGCAACAAGATCCCTAGCAACAATGACTGGAGCGAGCATGTTGAATGTGTGTTCGAACATGTCATCCGGCCGAACCTCGGGCCCAAGACTCGGGTTGACGTGATTGGCGTATCTGAGGGTGGCAGGGGTGCCATCCAGTATCTCAAGAAATACTGTAAGTGTGTTCTCAGGCAACCTGATATCCCTGGCACTGATATAAGCTACTAGGGCACATCTGGCAACCCTACATCTCCGGTATCTGTCTCGGAGACCCGCTCCAGACCACCTACCAGGACCTTGACATGGGCACTCTTGCTGACCCAAGGTCATTCACGTCGTTTGTCTCATCGCGCTGTCGGGGCTATGTGCTGTCCGAGGCCCCAGTGGGCACACACCAATCTGGGTACCGCACCCATGGTTGCAACTGCTACTCGTCCGGTGAAGCCCTGAACAGTGAATGCATTATCGTTCGTGCATGGCCTGACATGCTTAAATGGCTCGACATGCTATACAAAGATCCGGAATATGCAGAACACGTCATGATCCATGCTGACGACATGGACGAGGAGATGCGTAAGGATCTGGATGACCAGGTGGTGAGCAGCGATGAAGAAGGCGATACCGAGAAGAGCAAGAAGGATGACGAGGCGAAGGCAGATATGCAGGAGGGCACAGAATTCAGTCACTCGCAGGAGGTGACAGAGGACGACCAGGGAAATGGTGATGCCGACGGCGATTAGAAAGCAACGAAGGTCGCGTAAGACGTCAACTGGCCCGGTTCACCCTCGGGTAGAAAGAAGATGCTTTGGCATGGTGAAATTCTGCTAGCGGTTTGAACTTCGCAATGATGATTCGACTGCCATCCGGCCGTCTAACATAGCTATATCTCAATCGGGAATCAGGGAGGTCGGAGGGGTTCATGGAAATTTCTATTCATAGCGACATTCAGAAGACATGCAAAGATTTATTGCTTTTTGACACCGCAGACGCTCTAGCTGTTTATGGCCATTACCACTTTATATTTCCTGGATGTCAGTAGGCGATCAACATTAGTAGATTGAAGGCAGAGCCAGTCTGTTCACACAGGGGTGGGATTTCTCGGATTGAGCTAGAGCGGGAGATTGGATACTCCTACGAGCGTAGTTAGTGATCGTAGCAGTCTCGAGTATATAGTACGTTGCGTTAAGCTGCAGACGAGGTCAACGCGACTGCTGATCCCGCAAACGCAGGCCAACAGTTGGTGGGAGATGGCGTAATCCATGCGAGCGAACCTCCTTGATTTGCGTTGGTGACGCGACGCGGGCGAGACGAGAGCGGTTGCTCGACCCCGCCAGATTCCCCTCTCGCCTTCTCATCTCCCGTCATCTCCCTGGGAACGAGTGTCGACGTCTCAGATGAAGCCGAATATCTCCGCGTGTGGGCGTGGGTGCGATACTCGATCAGTGACTAGATGAGAATCTCGAATCCCCGCTCGTGATGGCATCCAGCGTCGGAGGTCGCCGCGTGCAGGTGGGAACATTCAGCAGGGGAGGGGGCGCTGCGCAGTCGGAGCCACATTATGAATGGAAGGCCTGAGACGAATTCGCCGAGGTTTCGATCGAGTAAAGGGAAAACGCGGTGGAAAGCGGGCAGTTTCGATCGAGTAAGGGCGCTGATCAAAGAAAGGATTCCGGAACGAACGGCCCAGTGAGAGGCCGCCGATACTGCGGCGCTGCCAGCAGATGGGAGATGGCCGGACCTGCAGAACGCCAGCGCCAGCGACTCCCGTCGGAGGTGCCCGACGAAACTCGGTTTGCTGCATCCTTCGATAACCGATTGTCTGCTCATCCGCTCGTCCAACCACCGCGCGCCTCGTTGCCGTCCATCAGCAATCAGAGATTTCGTGCCTGCGCGAACCGTGGTTCGGATCCGCCATGGGCATGCGCTGAGATACGAGGGATGACCTTCACGGCTTTCACGCAGCAAGAGGGAGGGAGATCACGGACTCTCTGCTGGCACTCAGCCATCTCCCCGATAGGGCAAGGGTGAAGGTATTCCCCAATAACCGGTGATCATGTCGGCTCGTGCATCTGCACTATCGGGCCCTGACTGGTCCGGCGCCGGAGCTTTTTGGCCACCCATTTGCCAATTATCGAGTAATCGAATCACAACCACGTCGGCTCTCGCACGCGCTTCTCGCGATGGCAACCCGCTCGGCACCGTCCCGGGTGGGACTCCCCCTGGTGGGTATCGCGGTGTCTCGCCTCTCAATCCTCTTGTGCTGCTCGAATTTTCCCAAATTTCCCCCGGTTTCTCCCCTGGGTGGGCCGCCGTCCTTAAAAGGCCCAGGGCCGGCTTGTTATTTATATCCCCCGCCAGACCCGGCCCTTATCTCTGTCTGTCCCTCATCCAGATAAGCCTCTTTTTGGCCCTCGCGTTATCTCTTCCCCTGTCCCAATCGCGATTGGTCGTCTTATCGGCGCCTCCATTCTTCTTATATACATTTCCCCAGACTCGGGGTTCTTCACCGAATCCTAATCTATCTCCTTTGCCGCCGCTACCGACCACCGTCTCCATACTCACACAAATCATCTGGGAGATTCTCAAGGCCGACGTGCAAGACGAGCAAGCCCCCCCGGACGAGCTACCATGGCGACAGCTAACATCCCCTCGATTGCCGTGGTGGCCTCATCGAGCGCCGTCATCTCCGGCCGTTTGACCGCGGCCACCGTTGTGATCTCGCGTACCACCGGCAAGATCACCGCCGTCTTCGACTCCGTTATTCCCGCCTCGGAGTTCCCCGCCGGCACGCCCTATACCGACTACTCTCCTTACGTCCTTTTGCCCGGCTTAGTCGACGCTCATGTTCACCTAAATGAGCCTGGCCGGACCGAATGGGAAGGCTTCTACACGGGCACCCAGGCCGCCGCCTTTGGCGGTGTGACCACCGTGATTGACATGCCTCTCAATGCTATCCCACCCACCACCACCGTAGCCGGGTTGCACGAGAAGCTGAACGCGGCTCAGGGCAAGTGCTGGGTTGATGTCGGCTTCTATGGTGGTATCATCCCCGGCAATGATCACGAGCTCAAGGGCCTCGTCCAGGGAGGTGTCCGTGGCTTCAAGGGCTTCTTGATCGATAGTGGTGTGAGTGATCATTATCACGTACGTTCGTCCTCTCATAATGCTAACCTTGCCTTGTAGGTGGATGAGTTCCCCGCCGTGAGCGAACAGGATATCCGCAAGGCCATGGCTGAATTGGCCGATGAGCCCACAACGCTCATGTTCCACGCCGAGATGGTGCCGCCCATTACCGCCTCTGTTGGCGACGAGATTCAGAAGTCCGACCCACCAGCTGCTCCGGCTGGACCTCTTGAGGCCTACTCGACCTTCCTGGCGTCGAGGCCTTCCGAATTCGAGACTTGCGCCATCGAGCGGATTCTGTCCATGGCCCACCTCGCCCCGAATCTTCAACTGCACATTGTCCACCTGTCGGCTATGGAGGCTATCCCCATCTTGCGGGAAGCTCGTGCCCGGGGTGTCAAGATCACCGCTGAGACCTGCTTCCACTATCTGTCGCTGGCCGCCGAGGAAGTGCGGGATGGTGATACTCGACACAAGTGCTGCCCACCGATCCGCTCCCAGCTGAACCAAGACGGTCTGTGGGAGGAGTTGGAGAAGCACACTGGTGACGGAGTCATCAAAACCGTGGTTTCGGACCACTCTCCTTGCACACCTGATCTGAAGTTGCTTCCCTCGCACGTTCCCGGTCACTGCGAGGGCGGCGAAGTGGAAAACGGCAACTTCTTCTCCGCCTGGGGCGGCATCTCCTCCGTGGGCCTGGGTCTACCCATTCTCTGGACAGAGCTCAGCCGCCGCAAGGGCTTGACTCCCTCGTCCAAGGATGAGAACACCAGGAATGCTCTCCAGGACGTTGTGCGCCTCTGCTGTGCTAACACTGCTGCCCAAGTTGGGCTGCAGTCCCGTAAGGGTGACCTACGCGTGGGCTTTGATGCCGACATTTGTGTCTTCGACGACTCAGCCGAATGGACCGTCGAGCCTAGCACCATGCTCTTCCGCAACAAGTGCTCTCCATATCAGGGGCGCACTCTGCGTGGTATGGTCCGGGAGACTTGGCTGCGCGGTGAACGCATCTTCAGCCGTGAAAACAACTTTGGCGAAAAGCCTCCGTCTGGGAAGCTGCTCCTTGAGAAACGGGTTTGATCACCCTCCTTCTTCCTTCCTCATGCATCTTCATTGTCTGTGTCTGGGACAAGTTGACAATGTCGGCAGTCCGCCACCTCGCTTTTCTTCTTGCTCTTTTCCTTTTCTTTTCCCTGCATCTCGTTATCGGTCCCTGGCACCGACGAGCACTAATGACTCACCAGCATCCATACCCGTTAGAGTAATGACAGCACGTTGTAGCTTTAGGCATAGAATAGCAAAAGCGTTTTTGGCAACCGAAATGGGGTATAATATGCATACACAGTACTGGACGTACAACAAGCAGGAAAGGCCCGATTAGCCGTCGTTCTGACCGGACCTATCGTTCTCCTTCTCCCATTTTTCTCGCACTCTCCGCCGTACACCCCCGTTGACACCCTTGCCCCAAATCTCCTCTTTCTCATCCACAGGAGCAAGGGGGGCCATGGTCTCATCCTCGACCTCCCCAACAACCACCTTTCGCTCTTTAAGCTTCCGTTCCTTGACGCGAGCCCGCTCCACCTTGCCAAGATACGACGCATACAAGAATGCCTCGGCCACCGCCACCACCAATGCCGCAAATAACGACAATAGTACTCGCACCGCGTCCGAGGCCCCGGCGGCCGGCTGCCCCTGGCTATCCGTCCGTGGACCGGTCCACGCTGAAAAGATCCTTGCGAATATGTCCGGCATGGTGAAGTTCGTGAGCGCCCAGTAGACGCTGAATCCGGTGATCAGCACTGATAGGAAGATATTCAGCACAAGCGATGGGGTCAGGGTGTCTTCGGTGAATATCGGCGCGTCGGAGCTTGCGACGTGCGGGTCGGCGTGGTCGGGGCTTGGTGTGTACGTTGGGTTCATGAGACGCTGGTAGGCGGCTCGCTCGGCGGCCGCGAGAAGGCGGGCCTTTGAGGCCAGATACTCGGGACTCTGGGGGTGGATTAGTATCGCGGTCGTTGGTGCATGGAAGTATAGACCGGATGCGTGCGTGGGACATACGGGCTCTGGCTTCTTCGGTGGTGGCGGGACATAGACTTTTGTCCCGCGGAGGAGGGAGCTGAGAAGTGTCGGACTGTGAATGCGATTGGTGTCGTTGGTCGCATTGTACTCGGGGTCCTGTTGAAGGTGCTTGGACAAACGGAGGAGCTGCTCGTGTGTAATCGGGCCACGAGGTTCTAGCATGACGGGGAGATCCAGCTCCTCGCGGCACGAGGGAGGCACCGCCTCGAGGGCGTCAACGATGCGATCTGTCGAGACGAGAAGCACCATCGCCGCGTCGTGAGGGGAGCGTGTGGTCGTGGCCGTGGCGTGTTCGAGGGCTTCGGGGAGCTCGAGCGGAGGACGAGCGGGCGGAAGCGCAGAAACTCGCGGCCTCAAGCTCTCCCCACTTCGTTTCTTGCAACTACACTGCCCGCGCCCAGCCATGGCCGACTCCAAATCCAAGGCGTAAGTCCTCAATTCGCTTGTGTCTGATGGATTCATCGTGTCTTCTGCTACCAGATCTTGACAACGTCATTTCTTTGCCCGCCGTTCGCTCTGCCGTTCCGCGTCTTCGACTGACCCCTCCATCTACGCAGCCCGGCAACGACACAAACCAACCCGCGCGGAATCCCCGTGGCGCCCTTCATTGACAATGTCAGCGACTATGTCTCCTCCCGTGCGGAGGTCGAGCCCACTCTCCGCTCGTTCCAGGAGATGATCTCCAAGTATCAGTTCATGGAGGTGAACACCCAGCGCCGCGGGCAGGGACTGCGCGAGAAGATCCCAGATATCAAGAAGACATTGGAAATGGTGCGGTTCTTGAAGCTGCGCAAAGAGGTAAGCGACCCTCTAGCATGGATGATCGGTCGATTAGACCGAATTTTGATCGATGACTCGGAGCACGATCTAACATCTTTTCTCCTTGTTTTTGGTCATATCTAGGCAAACCCAGACTCCGACCTCGAGACCAACTTCGAACTCAATGATACCCTCTACGCCCGCGCCTCCATCTCCCCCGCCAACACGGAAGAAGTGTACCTCTGGCTCGGGGCGAATGTCATGCTGGCGTACCCGCTGGACGAGGCCGAGACCATGCTGCACGACAAGCTCTCCGCGGCGGAGTCGAGTCTGAGCAATTGCGAGGAGGACCTGGAGTTTCTGCGCGAGCAGATCACGGTAAGTTATCCCACCACCTCAAAGCACGGAGTAAGAAACTCCATTCTGACGGTTTCGGATAGACGCTCGAGGTCGCTACGGCGCGTGTCTATAATTGGGATGTGGTGCAACGGCGTAAAGAGAAAGCCGATGGGAAAGGAGACGATGAGGAGAGGAAGCGACCTGGTTGAGCGAATGGAGGAACTGATTTGTGGCATCGTTGAATAAAATTCCCATCCATTTCGTATCTCATTTGCCCGTTTCTTCTGGCACATTAGAGCGAGAAGACGGAGATAGTATATATACCTTGGTCAATTTTGGAGCCATCTGGTACTGTTATACGGGATTGCTGCGATCACTCGATCAACAGCTGCCTTTTTACTCTGTGGGTAGGATATCTCATACTATACAGCATGGCTTTCAGGATATTACAATGTCGCTGGGAACGAAACCGTCTCCGCCGCTGAAGAGACTGTATCTGCTGCCGTCACTCCAACTCATTAGACCAAGATCTCGTCCTCACTCTTGTTTTGGGTTGCCTTGCTGAATCGAAGGTCTCGGATGCAGAAGACAACCACGAAAAAGGCCACGGCTGCAAAGCCCATTCCAAGCCACCAAGCGCCCCGGTACCCAAGCACAACGTCATGTCCACTTTGGTTAACATGCCCCTCGACGGTGGCAGCGATACCGAGACCCAGTGCTAGGGAATACTGCACCACCGTCGAGATGAAAGATCCTGCCACGCCTTGTTCCTCTGGCAAGACCGAATTCGAGATGAGAATAGCCGACGACGCGAAGGAAAGATCGGGCCCGCCGACGACGAGTAGACAGGCAGGGAAGACGAGTGCCCAATAGGACTGGGCGTATGGCGCAAAGCTCATCAACAAATTGCCGACAAAGAAGGAGAACATTGAAACACCAAAGATGTATTGTGCTGGCACCTTTGGAATCAACATCCCAACAGATGCTGTGGCAAACAGCCCTCCAATGACCAGAGGCACCATTTCAGCCACAGCTGCGAGTGGAAGCTCCTTGCGAAAGTTGAGAATGAAGACAGTCGTATAGTACAAGAAGATGGCGAACGACATCCAGCCAAATGTCATCGCGATCACCACAGAAGAGAAGCCTGGCCGGGTCCAAAGCGAGTTGGGCAGGACCGGCACGGCGACGTAGGATTGGGAAAAGGCGAAGGCCACGATCAACAGCATGCCGACGATGAGAAGGGCATAAATGTATGGCTCCTGCCATCCAACCACAGATGCTTGGTTCCACGCAAAGGCAAATAGAATGAGGCCCGTGATACCTAGAGAACCGCCGATATAGTCAAATTGCCGCAGTCTGAGGTCCGGGATGGGACTACCCACGCTGTGTGGCACAACGACTGAAGTAGCGAGCCCTAGTATGGCGCAACCAATGGCCCAGAGCCAGTATCCCCATCGCCAGGTGAGATTCTCTGCAAAGGCGGCGCCAACGAGCCCACCGACGATATACCCCGTGGGAGCACAGAAGCCGAGGAAGGCGAAGGCAACGTTCTTCTTGACGGAGAAAGGTGGAAAGGCGCGAGCTAGAAGGGCAAACGAGTTGGGGACCAGAGCCCCATTTCCAATACCAGTCATGGCGCGGGCAAAATCGAACAAGATGATATTATGGGCGAAGCCAGTGACGAGAGACCAGACAGCCATCCAGATCCAGCCGAAGACGAACAGGTACTTGGGCCCGAAATGGTCGCCGAGTCGCCCCGTCACCAGCACGAATACTCCTCCACAGAGCGAATACGAGGCTTGGAACCACGACATCTGTCCGTTGCTGGTGGCATTGAGGGTGTGCCCGATATGCTGCAGTGAAAATGCTGTGTTGCCTAGGCCTCCGACGGAGAAGAGTTGGGACAGACCAATAATCAGGATGAAGAGTGCTTGCTGGAAAGAAGATGAGAAGGGGGTCACGCCTTCGGTTGGATCCAGTTCAATCTTCTCGTTTGGCTCGGCTTCTGGGGTATGATATGCGTTAGCATCCTTGGACGCATCTTCGTCGAGCGTTGAGCTGGGGGAGATAGTGGACGGAGTGGAAGGCATGGTGGAGGATAGGAGTCTCTATCGAACCGGTGATGGAATGATGATTGAAGCGGCGCCATCTCACTTATATCACTCTCGCACCGGATTGACCTGTAGTTAGAGTATTGCAGTGATTGCCTCCCCATTGGCTTCCTGTTGTCGTCTGGACGTCTCGGGGTGTTGTGAAACTCCGTGGAGTCTCACAGACTCCGATATTGCGAGTCTGTGTAATTTCATCCGCCCCAACGCTATGCATGTCATTTATCTCGTTGAGTCTGCCTGTGATGAATCTTTTGAGCCACAGGTCTAGAATCAAGCGTGTTGACGTTTAGAGTCAGTCTGAGGGTCGGTGAGGATACTCTGAGCCACTTGCGTAGACCACAACGCAGATATCAATTCCGCCCCAAATCGAATACACCATCATCTAGCTATCCTTGAAGCCTCTACAAATACATTGATTACTGAATCCTCTACATACCGGCTGAAACTCCGCGGACTTACAGGCTCCCTGGCCCCTTCATGCAGCTTACCCTACGAACAACGCAGATGAACCCGATAGACGCTCTATTTAAATCTCGGGCTATAACTTCCACCTCAGGTTTCTTCTACTCTCCATCTTTGAAGTGATTGAGCCTTTCTACCCAGGTTGATACAAATGCCTCTCCAACACCGCATCCTCGCACTCGTCTTCGAGGGATTCGAAGCCCTGGACTTTTTCGGCCCCTTGGGCGCCATAGTCCCCCGCAGTGACTACTACACCTTGAAATTGGTCCATGTGCACAACTTCATCGCTCATCAGGGCTTGGAAACCTCGATCAAGAACAGCATCGGAATCATCCCAAGCATGGCCCTGGCAGACGCGCTGAGAGAGGAATTCGATACCCTATTCATCCCCGGCGGCGTGGGCATACTGCCGCTGTTGTGGGATCCAATGCTGCTTCAGCATGTCGGACAGCTCGCCGACAAGGCCTCGAATGTCTTTTCGGTGTGCACAGGCTCTCTGGTTCTTGCTGCCACTGGTCGACTTGACGGTCGTCAAGCGACGACTAACAAGCGTGCCTACGACGAAATGACCCCCAAGTGTATGTATCTCCATGGCAGGACACCAAATCAGATTTGGCTGATCTTGCTGCAACAGACCAGCAAGTGCAGTGGCAGAGACGTGCACGCTGGGTGCAGGACGGCAAGTTTCTCACCTCGTCCGGCGTGACGGCGGGTCTTGATGCAGGGTTTGCCTTTCTAGCCAACACTTATGTGGCACCTGAAGATCGTGTCGCTATCAGAGATTATCGTAGCGCACTCCAAGATACGCCTGAAAATGCTGCTTCCATTCCTGAATACAGCCGGGAGAAAGCTCTGGCCCATGCTCGCTCTGTCGCATGGTTCCTGGAATATCGATGGCAGGAGGACCCGACAGATGATCCGTTTGTGTGATATTCGTGAAAGTACCTGTAGTATGCCGATCGTTCTTGAACATTCGTCGTCGATATAAACTTGAGTTTCTCTGCAGCATAGTGGACACCACGCAAGTGAGTAGTATACAGACACAGTTCCCTATTGCAGGCTACAGTAAGCATGCATTTGTATACCTACCCAATATCTCCAATGAGAAATGTCAGGGCCGTAGTGTCAGTGCCAGTATACACCAGTGAATGAAGTTCCAAAGTAATCGAGTCAAAGTGTGGCGTCAGACAACGGCGCAAAGGGAATCGAGTCCACGAACGTTTGCCAGTCTGTGACCACCGGGAAACTGTCCTGGGAAGGCGACTGAACAGATGGAAACTCCAAGAATTGCCACAGATCGCATTCTGGATCGTTGGATACCACCGGCAGTATGTCCAACTCCTCTGGAAATCCATTTGGAGCCGAGGACACAGTCATTCCGGGCGCGGAGGGTGAGGCCCAAGTGGGCTCTTCGCTTGCTAATGCGTTGTTGATGTTCTTTGGCAGATTTTTAAGAGTCTCTATGACTTGACTTCTGAGAGATTTCCTCGACTGTGCATCGGATGTTGCTCCTGCTTCATTTCGCTTGTCCCATCCTTCAGGAACTTCAGATAGCTCCTCCTCCAACTCCATTAAAGCCTCAAGAGCCGTGATACTCTGTCGAGTAGAGAATGTAGACCGGCGATGCTGAGAGTTCGCCTGCGATCGCGAGTTTCCAACGTCGCCTCGTGCCCGTAAGAGCTCGATGGCCTCTCGAATCTTGTCTCTCGTCATCAATCGACTTAGCCGGGTGGCCGAGCTGTCCACGCCATTGGACTTGGACGAAAAAAGCAAGTCAATGAGAAGGACCACGGCGGCATTAGACAATTGGACATCGCCGATGGACAAAGAGCCACAAACAGCACATCGAGCTTGAATCTGTGCATGACTGCTGATAATGTTCTGGGCTAAGAGATGACAGGATGCACGGCCATCATTCGAAGACAAACCCGGGCGATGAAGTCGCAGAAACAAGCTCCAGAGCTGCTGATGTAACATCCATTGCTGCACGGGTACTGCTGCCAGTGGACCTGCGGATGTAAGTCCGATGGTGCTTCCGAGTCTGAAATGCGGTGGTAAACTAGCCACAAAGCTTTCATATTTCTTAATCAGATAGCTTTGCATTTTGTTGCCATCAATTATTGCTTTTCGTGGTTCCTCCCGCAGCGAGTTCCGTAGGTCAGTCGATTCCCGAACCAGAACCATAATTTCGAGAACGTGGATAGTATAGGACAGCATTGTGAATTCGGATCGAGGACGCTCGGTGATGTTTTCTGAAGAGACCGCGTTAACTGGCAGAAGATCTTCATCATTGATGTGTAGCGGCATTCGCGTGTTAAAATGCGAGGGCTGAATACTATAATAGCCCAGCGCTTGTCCACGAGACCAGTCTCGTATCACCAGTGCCCACCTGCATTTCAAGTTTGGTCAGATAGATACCAATTGTATCCTCAGAGCAGAGCTCACCAAATGCGAATTCCAACCTCAATTCGTATATGTGGAGAAGGTATTGTCACTGGGGAATTGGAGGCCATAGAAGACAATGATGCAGAGGGATCCAATTGAGCTCCTCCAAGCCGATGCAGACCCAGTTTCCGGGCCCCGGAAATAGCAGTAACAAGAAGGGAATCAAGCTCTAAGTGTCCTTCTTGACCATCTAGTAGAAGCATTATTGCAGCTTGCAGGCTAGCAATAGAACCACAGAAGATTGATATTGGCCCTTGAAGACAACGCAAGGCGAGTGATCTCCACGTAGCGACGTGCAGGTGAGACGAGCGGAACTCTTCAATGCGCAGATTGAGAGCTGTAGGCGACCATCCGAGTAGGTTTGGAGTCGGATGAAAAGCGATACCGAGCACGAGCTGTTTCAACCCGCGTGAGTGTCCATTTCATCCCAGCAGGGCTAGTGAGACGTACGGCCAGAAGATGACAAGCAAGCATGTCCATAGTTATTGAAACCAGTAGAGCTGTGGCTTTTTCTTCCGTTGAGGGAAGACTGAGACATTCGTAGAGCGTTTTTGCTTGCGCCAAAAATGTCGGCGTGTGGACGATATTGCCAAGGGGTCCCTGGCAACGAGTGATAAATACCTCGTAGATATGGGCAATCATATCCTCATCGGGCAAAACATCGATTGTTTCCTTCATTAACTTCCATTTTTCACTTTGCTTCTGGGGGTCATCGGAGTCCCAGTATAGATTTGGAAAGTCTGGCGCCACACATGACAAGTTTGGGCCGACAGTAGAGACGACGTTGGTAGTGGATCTTCCCTCAAAAAACTGCTCCAATAAATCTGCTGTACTTTCTGCTTCTGTTTCATTTCTGTAATGCTTGAGTCAGGCAATACCAGATGTCAATATGATTGAGCACAACTGACATTTTAGCATCATTGCTGTGGTCCGGTTTTGCTCGTTTCACCCTGGGCTGACGTTCATCTTTTGTACAAAGATGCCCAATGCTACGCTTGATGCATTCGATCTTGAAATAAAATTAGCAATAGTAACTCAGCGCCCAGGCTGGACACATACGCATGGTTCTTTTCTATCACACTTGAGTTTTGATGCTCGACATCGAGAACAAGAGAGGGTGAGTTTGCGTACGCCAGCTGAAGAGACTGCAGTCTTGGTCTTGGAATGGCCAGATCTTGCGGCGGGATCAACCATGATTACCTTGAGGAGAGGAAATACTAAAGCGAATGGTGAGGTCCGGTCAGAAACGCTGCGGTCTAAGCCCGAATTGGGTGGATGATGAGTCATCACGGGGCCGAGGAGAGTGCCTGTTTGGGAAAGCGACTATATACATACAATTGGGGGCTGCATTCAACGATCATTAGATCCATGCAACCAAGAAGTAAAGAAGAGGTCTTGGAATTCGAAAAATTCTAATAAGCAGTATAGGGAATGGGAGTCGGGGCGTATCTCTTCAAACGGACCAAAGAAGCCAAAGAAAATGCCGGATAGAATCCACAAGCGCCTAACGGAAGGAAAATCAGGCATGCAATGTCGTAAATCATGAGCTCCCATCCATCGGATCATTAAGCATAATACCAAATATCAAAGCAAAATAAAGACATTAAAACGGGTTGAAAAAGGGACGAAAACGACCTGATGAAACGCCAAGTGGCCAACGACCACTGAATCATTCAAGAATCATGCTTGATGCTAGGGGATCAGCATCCGAGGCAGCTCGATCTCGCACTCGTTTTGAGATATCGATATCAGTGTCATCTCCCACAAAGGTCCACTCTTCGATATCGTCTATGTCGTCATCTTCGTGGTCTGGCGAGGCCTTAGCCGAAGGAGTGGGGGAGAATGGGGTGGATGAGGCAATGGAGCGTTGCCTGGCAAGCGTCTTCGCGTATTCAAGGTCGCGATAGAGAGATTGAATTGCAGTTGCCACTCCATCTTCCTATAAAGAGAAATTAAGTTTTAGCAACTATTTATCCTCCAATGAACTCTTGTGATAACTTACGCTGCGGATCTGGATGCCCAAATTCCGGGCCTTGACAATCATTCGTTCACTATGCGTGGCTTCCCAGAGTGCTCGCGAGAAGACACTGACGTTGAGCTTCTTCATGCAGACGCCAACACCAAGATCCTCGACCCGGGATCCAAAGAAGAATTGGTCACCGAAGAATGGTTTGACGATGGTGGGAACCCCGGCTCGAAGACTGGCTCCAGTGGTTCCAGCTCCACCGTGGTGGGCTGCAGCATCAATCTGAGAGAAAAGCCAATCATGAGGTGCAGATTGGATCTGAAAGATCTCTGGTGGCAGAGGTATCTCGACTTTGACGCTCGCAGGATCGCCGAGCCGATCTGACCATCCCTTTGATAGGATACATCGAACGCCGGCCTTTTGAACAGATTCAATCACGGTTCGAGTCAAGGCTGCCGGGTCTGAAACGACGATAGATCCAAACCCAATATACACAATCTTCTTGCCATCAGTACGGGCTCGGTGAATGAATTCTGCCAGTTCCGTCGGAGGAGTCCAATCTGAACCTTCATTCAAAAACCAGTAGCCCGTAATGCGGATCCAATCCGGATAGTCGAGGGGCGGGGGCACCACCGAAGGTGAATAATTGTATAGGAACGGAACCTTGTTCTGCTGCATCTTATCCAGACTGGTAGCCTTGAGCCCAAGCTCGTTGTTCCGCCAGCGGTTGACCTGCCCTGCAATTGCTTTCCAGAAAATGTTGTCGAACATGACATAAGTGATATAGTTGTATGCACCTCCCATCCGATTCTCAGGTACTGCAAAAGCATGTGGGTAGGCACGAGTCCTTGTCCATGGCATGGTGAAACCACGGAAATAAGGAATTCGAAGAGCCTCTGCAATGTGTATTCCGGCCATCGCACTAGGGGATTCGATCAGAAGGTCACTGTCCTGGCAGCTGGCCCAGGAAGATGACAAGAGATCGTCAATCCATCCTCTGAACTTCAGCGAGGCTTCACGCAGGAAGGCATATGTAAACATTCCATTCTCCACGCAGATCCGCATCAGCTCCGCAGGGTCTCCGTCCACGGGTGCAAAGTCGATACCGTGCTTCCGAATCCATGGCTCAAATTCGGCGTGAGTTGCAATTTTTGGTTTGTGGCCCTCGGCAAGCAGGCCCTTGCAGAGAGCGATATAAGGTTGAACGTCACCGCGAGAACCTATGGTGAGACAAGTAATCTTCAAGGACTGAGCGGGCTTGAAATTGATGATAGAAGCACGCGGATCATCGAAAAACGGATGAATCTCTGAAGAATCTTCGTTGAGCGAGGGCCGTGATTCGTGTTCCTCGGGGGCATCAAGTCGCGCTTCCTGCAGCATGCGATGCTCGGCTTTGGCTGCCTCAACTTCTTCCCGCTGCTCCTCCGCCAGCATGCCTGACTCCATCAGGAATTTGACCGATTCCAGGTTTTGGTGCAGAGTGACCGCACAATCATCTCGCGCATCAGACGTATTGAATTCGAAGAAAAGCTCCTCGTGGCCACGAATGATGACAACAAGTCCGTGATACCCAAACCGAAATCCTTTCTCCTTTTCGACATTCTCGACGTCCTTGAGTGGCAAGATCATTTTGGTACGAGTGCCTGGGATCAAGCTGCGGAAGCAGAGCTTCTTTTCACTGACGTAGATCTTGCCGTAGAGCGGGAGTACACGATGCAAATATGCATAGTATGTCGCCTGCAGTCTTTCAGTTGATGGCAGGGCAAAATGCGCACGGAACCGGTCGCCATAGTTAGAATCGCCCTCTTTATCCTCGATATCAGCATTTTGATCGTCAGGCAGTATCCCCTCGGCCTCCCCATAATGCCGCTGGCCTCCGGCCCACATGCCGGAAACTTTCTCGAAATAGCCCATGGACTCAGTTGCCAACAAACTACTCATTTGCTTGGATCTGCTTCTCAAATACTCTGCGAATCCAGCAGCACGCTGCAAAGGGTATGCCCCGGATTTAACTGTATCATTCAACGAAACATTCGAAGGATATTTGAGAGACTGGGGAAATCTCTGGTCCGCAGGCCCGGGGTGATAGCGGGCGCTTTCACTGTTGTCCACGTTGCCGATATGTCGTCGTGTCGTGGCACCAATTTTCGCAGATGGATAGCGAGTTGTATCGTCAGATCGCTGCCGACTCGCATCCTCAACATCGGAGGAGCGTCTTGGTAATGAGCGCATAGTAGGTGACTGAAACACATCGCTTCGATTCAGTATTTGACTCGCGGATTCAGTAGTCTCGGTCATAGACTGCACAATGGGCGACGACTCAGTTCCTTGACCGGCAGAATGGGCGAAAGAGTCCACAGAATTCTGGTTTTCGTTCGCCGCACTTGCGCTTCGTTTATCTGGCGATTGATCTTGCTTTCGAGTGGATAAATTTCCACTACTAACGGACAGCCTCCTGAGGTCTGTTACAGTCGCGTCGGGCTGCGCTATCCCACCGTCTCTGACAGGCAATTCTTCGGGCAAATTCTTTGCAGGAGAAGAGTTCACCAAGCTTTTGATGTAGTTAAAGGCATCTTGACCTGAGTTGAAGAAAGTGAAGAAATACTGATATGTTTTAGCATGCTTTTAGTGTATTCCGGGTCTATAATCTTACCTCGTCAATCGCGAAAGTCTCTCCACTGTCGACGACTCGGATTTTGAAAGTCTCGGCAAACTCGGCCATCGGACTCTCCTCAAGGTCAATCACATTTTCGATGGGAAACGATACTTTGACGCTGTCCCCTTCATTGTGTGTCCGAAAGATGACTTTCTGGAGGGATTTGACCCACTCTTTGGCGCTTGTGGCGCTATCTGCTCTGAAGTAGTATGTTCGCTGATCCGTACTGACGTAGAAGTCTTTCACTTCAGCGCCGTGGGTCTTTGGCTCTGCAAGAGACGCCGAGATACCATATCGAAGATCCACATGGCCACTGGGAAAGTAGAGATTTGAAGGGTCTGCATAGTATGAGAAGACATCGCCCTTCAAGACAAACCAGTAACGATTATACTTTGGATTCTTCCGACCGCGCTTAGACAGGTAGCCAGATCTGATAGCAACACTGGATCTTTTCGGAAGATAGGCATAAAAGCAGATATGTCCTTCTGTGACATACATGTAGCCTTGAAGGAGCATACTTTGCAGCAATGCACAAGCATATTCGACCAAGACTTTTTCAGGCCTGTCAAATCCAAACATGTCCATCAGTCGTGTGGAAAGTGCGGACCCAGAGGTCTGCGGCCGGTCTTCACTCGGTGTTTGTGGTCTCGACGGTAGATGCTCCGTTGTTGAAGCAGTATCGAAGCGATTCTGTGCTTGCACCATGCGGGTGAGCACAGGAGCCGCCCGTGGCGTCACACTACGAGTCCGCCTTGGCGGGACCGCGATGGTCGATGCACTCAGGGCGGAAGACTCATGATCTTCGCCTCTCGAGTTTAAGCCATGCAGTTTCCGCAGGAGTTTGTTGTCCGATATCGTCCTCCGATGACGTCGTCCGCGCTCTTCGGTCTCGCCTTGCAATTCTGGTTCTGTCCTCTCCTTGATTTGAGGTCGATTTGACGACGCTTCGGGGCTCGGGGATCCCGGCAATGATCCCTTTCGCGGATTGTCGTTTTGTTCCCCCTCACTGTCACTCGAATCGTCAAACCGTGCACGGAAGTCGGATCTGGAGCCGACCGCAGCGATCATGGAAAACAGGGACTGTTGCATGTAGTGCACATGCCCATCTCGAGGGCCCATTCCCCGTGGGGGAGCTGTGTAATCTACCTGAGCATCATCTCCATCCTTGAAGCGTTCGGGAAGCCGATGCGAGAACGATCGATGGGCCGAGGTGGGCTTCATGCTGGCACTTAGCCTTCGATCCGCCCGCTGCCTGGCGTCTTCTAACGATGGTTTCATCTCAAGTACTGATATAATGATATAGTCGATGAAAATCGTGGGTCAAGAACGAGGACAGTCCAAGCTGTAGGAGTCTGGGGGCAGGCACTAGTGCAATGGAAGAGGTCAAGGTCGCAGGTGACACCTCAGGACTGATAGAACGGTGAGGATTAGGAATGATTGTCCACGTCAGGCGGAACTGATCAAGAGTGGCCTAGGACATGCGACTGACAGTGTCATAGCAACGTGGACGTCCTCAGCGGTCTTAGAGGTTTCCCCACCGGATCAATCAGACGGGACCAGCAACCACCGGGGCGATAAGGGAAGCTTTGCGGGATCGATAAGCAAATCAAACGCCGGGGCCCCCATGCGCCATGCCTAAGGAAATAGAGAAGGTGAAGGTGCAGCTGGAAGGGTAATGCAGATAGGGGGGGGGGAGGGCGACGTGGTAGCGTCCGGGGCAAAGAACAATAGAGACACCCCGATGGCAAATCACCTCAGGGCGCATCAGCTGGTCGCCCACGCTTGGGCGCATGTGATGGCGCGCGCTGTCAGGTGATCTCCCTGGGTCTGGTGCTTATGTAAGGCACCCGATAGTTCCAAGGATGGAAGGCCCAACGCTGGTGTTCGTTCTCTCGCCCCTTGAGATACTCCCAATAATCGACTTGCGAAGTGGTCGATCACGCCAGTCACTCCTGCCGTGTCCAATCTCGAGGGTTCTCGGCTACCGGCACTTATATAACCCATGCCAGGCTCAGGTCTTTCGGATGGAAGAACGGGACTTGTATATTTGGGGCATCTATGATCGCATGCTGTTTTGCCACTTCGGTGTTTCTGACACGAGAAGACGAGCATCGGACCCTTCCCCTGGGCCTTTGTTTGGCGGGGAGATTGATGGCTTCGAGGACATTTAAAAAGCGTGGCGAGATCGACCTGGACGTCTCCGACTATCTCCAAGACCGCTGAGATGCCTTACCTCACCAACTAGTCTCGCAGTCATGGCCATCTGCAAGAAGTGAGAGAAATTATGCCATATAGATGGGTTTGATCACCACATTTAACAGTGGAATTGCAAATTCTCCGCTGCGCAGCCCCCAGACTCGGGTGATAAGCCTTGCGACCTATGTCTCCTTTACATTTACCGAGACCCGACGAGCATCAAAGCACAAAGCAGCCGGGGCTGGTTCTAGCTCAAGCCGAATGCGCGCTCTGGATCCTGTCGTCCACAGATTCGCCATGGACGGTGCATCAGACGGTTGCACTAACTCGCCTCTCGGCTCCATAACATCATCAGCAAGCGCGAAGGCGTGCTCGAGCGCGCGAATGCAGCAAACGCCCGCGTAGAACCCGTGTCGGCTGGCGTAAGATGCAAAGCATACGCCAGATGTCCCCTGTACTTGCTCACTTTGACATGTTGTAGCGATAGACGTTTATATTCAGCGGCCATGGCCTGTGTTGCCTTGGCTTATGCTGATCGCTCATCAGTGCAACTCACCGTTACCAATCACCATGGGACTTTTCGCCATTCCCGAGTTGAACACCCGCAAGGGCACCCTGCGTGCCTATCATCTGGCCGCTATTATCTTGTGCGTCATGATACTGAACTATACCAACAAGTTCATACCCAAAAGGCTGACCATGCTGTACGCTGTAGTATCTCGTCATTCTTGTCGGGCTATGATTCGGGCATTGCAGGCGGTATTCTGACCTTCAAGTCATTTGAAACCGATTTCCGCTACAGTGACAAGACTGAGTCGCGTGTTTCCTCTCTCACCGTGGGCTTGGAACAGCTGGGCTCGTTCGTGGCCGCGGTGCTGGTTTACCCCTTGACCGACAAGTATGGGCGCAAGATCACCATGCTTGGCTCGACCGGCCTCTTCTGTGTTGGCGTCATCATCCAGGTCATAAACACACGCTCACTTGCCGCCTGGTATGTGGGACGCATTGTCGCTGGTCTGGGTATGGGCGGACAGAGTGTTGTGATTCCCATGTACTCGGCAGAGATGACCCCCAAGGAGATCCGAGGCCGATGCGGTTCGTTCTACCAGTGGCTCTTTACCTGGGGTGTTTTCCTAGCATACTGGGTTGACTACGTATGCATTGCCTTCCCAAAGATAGAAGTCATTGTCACTAACAACCATACAGGGCGTGAAGCAGAACACAGCTATTGCTGGCACCTCGCGTGAGTGGCAGATCCCTGTCGGTCTCCAGCTTATCTCCGGAGGTATTCTGTTCCTTGGCACTTTCACGCTCCCAGAGTCTATTCGCTGGCTCTTATCAAAGAACCGCACCGACGATGCCTGGAAGTCAATCACTTGGATTCGTGGCAGCGACAACAAGAAGACTCGGGAAGAATTCGCTGAGACCCAGTTGGGTCTTCAGGCTGAACGCGCGGAGCGCGAGAACTTCTCACTTCGTGAGCTCCTTGAGCCGGCTAGCCGTCTTCGTTTCCTCGTTGGTCCAGTGTTGTTCATCTTCCAAAATGCCACTGGCAGCAGCGCCTTGGCTGTGTTTGCGCCACAGTACTTCAAACTCATTGCTGGCAGTAGTTCAAACCGCAACATGCTGCTGACCGGTTTGTTCGGAGCCGTCAAGGTGATCGCCTGTACCTTCTTCATCTGGGCTTTATCAGAGCGTCTTAGTCGCCGAGCGACGCTAGTCAGTGGCTCTGTGTTGATGGCCATTTGCATGCTTATTACCGCGTTGATTGTCGATTACGTTCCAACGCAAAACTCCAGCAATGTCACCGCTGCTGGACGAGCCACAGTTGCGATGCTGTACTTGGACATCATGGTGAGCCCCCCCCCCATCTGCTTCATGAGATCGACTTGTAGCTAATAGTGTCAAAAGGTGTACAACTGCTCTTGGGGTCCTCTGCCTTGGGCATACGTGCCTGAGATCTTCCCAACGCGCACCCGTGCCCTTGGTTTGGCAATCAGCATGCTGGCTCACTGGGCATCCTCGTTTTGCTTCTCCTTCGCAAGTCCCTACATGATAGCTAATGTAGGCGCCAACACCTTCCTTATCTTTATGGGCTTTGACTTCGCAGCTGCCATTTTCTGCTGGTTCTTCGTTAGGGAGACTCGTGGTAAGAATCTTGAGGTTGCTGCCGGTACCGAATGGGAGGCAGCAGAACGTAGTCCCTCGGATGATGGCGAGAAGGGCGGCGTCTTGGGTCCGGACGGAAAGAGAGTGCAGCTTGTCAGCGTGCATGAAAATTTCCACGCTAACATCGGACATCATTCATGAGATGTGGTATGTCGGGACCTGGTGGTTGAATGATATTTGGGCGTCAGGCATTGCTGTGCAAGAAGGGGAGAGACGTCGCTAATCGAAATTCATCCTAAACATCGGGCTATGCGATTAAACGGGAATTTTAGTAGAATTTCCCAATAATTGCCCTGGCGTTGCACTGGTAAAAGTGTACATCGAAGTCGATTTGCATGTCATAAAAAACCAAGATATCTTTTAGCTAAACTCAACCCTAACGCCCTATCATGCCTTCTCAGACTTTTTTCGCTTCTTCTCGTCACGGTCCTTGTGCGACTTCTTTGACTTCTTGGGGCCATGCTCCTCATTCCCGTTCTCTTGTGATGAGTGCTTCTTGGACTTCTTCCGAGGCAGACCGGCAGCTTGCGTAGTGTCGCCCTCAGTGTGGTGGTGTTTTCTCTTGCGCTCTTCGCGGTCTCCAGCGGGGGTCTTAAAGGAGGGCTCGTCTGCTTCTGATTCCGAGCTAGATCCCAGAGTCTCTGGCGGAGCAGGCAAACTTCCGACAGGCCGGAAGCGCATTTTGAGATTCTTCGGCTGAGGCCGAGGCGGCTTGACTGTGTCCCGCAACGCTTCCACGGCAGCCTGGTCGACTCTTGGAACGCCGACCACTTCCTGGATCTGGTAGCTCTTGATATGGTCGGCTTGTCGACGATACGTTTGAGTGTTCTGGTCGTAAACGAGCAGTGCTTTGCCCTCGGACTCATTCTCATTCAGCGACTCTGCAGGGATTCCGTAGCTGACACCCTCGTAAGACAGGATCGGTTCACCCTTCATAATCTTCGACATGGAAATTTCCTTGACCTTTGACAGCGGGAGGAAAGAGGGGGCCGTAATGTGAATGACCTGTTTACCGCGCAGATTGGAGAGGACAGTGGAGGAGTTTGAGGATGGCGGGGGCTGCTTCTTTGCAGATTTGAACCCCGAGGGTGGTTTGTATGGCTGCGGGCCAGGAATGTTGGTCCTGAGGCGGGAATTAAACATCAGATCTCATATATCAACTGCAAAAAGGGGTTGATGAGCGTATCTCACTTTTTGCCAGGAGATACTTTCTGAGTGGCATCCTCGCTTGTATCCATTTCGTTGGAGCTCTCGGATTCGCTCTCGGACTCTGAGCCGGATGAGCTTGATGCATCTTCACCTTCGTCCTTGGCCTTCGAGGCTGCCTTTAATGTCTGCTTCTGCTTGTTGTCGGGTTCAGGCGATGTTGAACGGCTAGAGCTGCTGTCACTCTCGGATGACGATGAGGCAGCCATGGCGGCTATGTATGGTGTCCCTCAGAAGACGAAGTTGTTGCGATGCGACGCGCGCGTTGTGACTGGGCCCCAGGCCACACGGAAACCAATTAACTGATCCTGGCCTCCAATGTATAATCTGTGAGTTCCAAGTTGACGTGTTTTGCAGTACCGTGTACTGCTAAATCCCTGGGACGTTGAAGGAACAACGATCGAGGTCGCGGATCTTTTTTTTCTTCTCCGCGGGAGCACAGACCACCCGCCAACTTTTTTTTTGCTTATCAGCTTCCAGCACCGCATTATCGACCTTCCGTGCCACCCACATGCAAGAATCGCCTCAATGGTATGACAAGATGAAGCGGAAAGCTGAGAAGCAACAAGCTCCTGGTATGATTATGTTGGTTGGTACTGTGGTCAGCTCAATCGGCCTAACGCGCCTCCTAGGACCTGTGAGCGCTTTCGCCGCGCGCAAAGCTCGGCAGCAACAAGCGCAAACTGTGACGGCAGCGAAGAACGAGACCGAGACAACAGTTGAGCCGCCTTCTAAGCGACCTCGGCGATCTCTTGAGGGTGAGGAATCCTCCGAAGCGAATGCAGCAGAGTCTCGCGGTCCCCGAACAAGGTCATCCAAGAAGCAAGATGCGCCATTGCCCGCGGAGACAAGGGCGTCACGGCCCAAGAACACCACGAGATCGAATCCGTATAAACCAAATCCCAATGTCCCGGAGGTACAAGAGGAGCTCGATGAAGAAGATTCTGAGGATATCCCTGTCAACGAACAAGAAGAAATGTCCGAAGACGAGGTCGCCTCCGTTGTCGGCGATGCCGACGGCTACGAATCGCCCGCAGATACCCCAGCAGAGCTGCAGAACTTCCCTCTGTCAAGAGCACGGCTTAATAAGAACAATGTCGTGTATGGTGATGAGAGCTGCCTCTGTGTTCGAATCGGAGAGAAAATGGTACGGCCAGAGCGAATGTGCCTTGGTTTGAGATGATTGATACTAATTTGAGTTTGGATTAGAGTCTTGCTCTAGTAGGTCAATATGACCTCTGGGTCAAAAGAGGAGTTGTCAGTCTCATGGGCGCAAAATTGCATCCTTCATCCCGGGTCTATAGAGTTTATGCTCCTTCAACCCACTCCTTGCCTACCATCAAGTGCGTGTCTGGTGTTGATGGCGCGGCCGAGGTAGAGATCAAATCTTGCAATA
The DNA here is from genome assembly GCF_028827665.1 of Penicillium hispanicum. Classification (NCBI taxonomy): domain Eukaryota; kingdom Fungi; phylum Ascomycota; class Eurotiomycetes; order Eurotiales; family Aspergillaceae; genus Penicillium; species Penicillium hispanicum. Next base: position 2,188,371 of record NW_026623199.1, on the reverse strand, counting down.
ACGGTCTTGCTCGTCTTCGAGATCTTTCGCCACTATACCAAAGAATTTGGAATGGACAAAATACCGCTGCAGATAAAGTCACCCAGAAGGGAATGGAAAAGGATTTGCAACGGACCTTCTCAGTGGTATGTTGCCTATGATTGCACGTATCTGAGACTTTAAAGACTTATCCGCTTTTCAGCTTTACACGTCAGCCGACGACTCTTTGAAGCGACATTTGCGGCCCCTTCATCTCGACAAAAAGTGGAGTGCCTCAATGAAAGCACTCTCTCAACGGCACGGACGGCTTAGGGTCCTCGTCTGCGGACCAAAGGCATCGGGGAAATCCACTTTCAGTCGATACTTATTGAACCATGTCCTTAGTCCTGCGCCCGAGGCAGAGAATGGGCACATCAACACTGACGGTGTTGCTTTCTTAGACCTAGACCCCGGCCAGCCAGAATTCGCTCCCATGGGCCAAGTCTATCTTGCACATCTACGCTCTCCATTCTTCGGTCCACCGTTTACACACCCATCACTAGACGACTCTCGTGACGGCAAAATCGTGCGCGCGCATTATATTGGAGCCACGTCACCAAAGGAGGACCCAGACCATTATGCTCTGGCTACAATGGATTTGATGGACCAATATCGCTCGTTGTTAACTCAGTATCCACAATGTCCGTTGATCATCAACTACCCTGGCTGGATCTTCGGACAGGGGCTGGAGGTGGCAACGTGGCTTGTCAGGTCTCTCGGATTGTCTGACGTGGTTTATATGAGCGAAAAGGGCCCCTCGGAAGTCGTGGAACCGCTAAGCATGGCAGCACGCGAAGCTCAAGTGCCAATGACCGTTCTTCCATCTCAGCCTACTGATTTTGTTACCCGGTCGAGCGCTCAAATGCGCTCAATGCAAATCCAGTCTTACTTCCACAAGTCCCAACCGAAAGACATTGCAAATCCACTTTGGCAGGGACTTCCACTCTCTCGCACAAGGCCAATCGCCGTGGACTATGCTGGTGCAAACCCGGGCATCCTGGGTGTCATGGTGCTGGGATCTCAAATCAGTCCCGATATGCTACGCGAAGTATTGGAAGGTGCTATCGTCGGAGTGATAGCAGTAGAGTCTTGGAATGCAATCATGGGTGCTACTCCGTCGGTGTCGAATGATGCCCCCGCACAGCACCAAGAAGATGAGAACGAGATCGATGAAGAGGAAGACACCAATATGGATTCGGATGAACCAGTTGTGGGTAGCTCTGCCAGCTGGTCGATCGCCGACAGCATCGTCAGAACGCCGCAAGAAGGCCTTCCTTACCTTTTCGTTGGATCTGGATGTTGCACTCCCTTAGACCCGAAAACATCCAACTGTCTCGGTCTAGGTCTGATTCGCTCGGTCGATGTCGCATCGCACAAGCTTGAGCTCTCTACACCTATTCCATCTTCTCGTCTGCGCGATGCCATCGAGAAAGGCCACGATATTGTACTGGTCCGTGGACAGCTGGATAATCCGAATTGGGCTATTAGCGAGGAATATTATGCCGCGCGGGCTGCAGAGAGACGCTATCAGCAGTCTATCATCAGAGCGAGGGAAGGAGGAGAGACTCCCGAGGAACAGGGAGCGCGACTAAAACATAAGGAGACACTTGCACTGCTGCGGGAGAGGATACGTCGCGCAAGCAATGTGCCCTGGATGACGGTTGTTGAGGACAATAGCCGACGTCAGCGTGAAGCTGCTGCCCGACGAGAGAAATCTCTGTGGAAGCTAAGAAAGAAGGCTTATCCGGGAAGTGAGAGCGAGACAGATTGGTAGTGTTGATGTAATGTATTGCATCCTATTTACCTAGAGTATAGGCAAGGCTTGGTCGAGTGGATGTTGAGGGTTTTATTCCCCAAAGACCTAGAGCATTGGCGTCTCGCTCCTGTCTGAGATATACGATTCATTTTTATCATGGCTACTCGAGTCATGATCTCCCTAAAAAAAAAGGCTGAAGCTCCGAAAATGACGCGCTTACCAAGCACGCCCTTGTCGGATTCTGTTCTCGGGGTTTAAACGGATTACACTGAGTGCCCGGGTTTAAATGGTTTAAATCCTGGGTCGGTTCTGCTAAAGCCGATGACCATCTAGTTCCCGGAGTATATATAGAGCACGGCGTCACATTGGAACAAATTATAATCCATTCCAAAGCCTTAACTGGTTCAAAATGGCAGCCGCAAAGAGACTTGTCCTGATCACTGGCGGTAAGTTGATCGTACGCCGTCTGATAAATCCCACTAATATCTATCAGCAACCAACGGTATCGGCCTCGAGCTAGCAGCACAACTAGCGGCAAAAGGCTCCTACCATGTGCTTATGGGAGCGAGATCTCTCGAAAAAGGGAACACAGCTCTCCAGTCGCTAGAATCCCGAAATCTAGCGGGTCCTATTGACTTGCTCCACCTCGACGTCACTGTGGACGAAACCATTGAGCGCGCCGCTGCGACTGTACAGCAAAAATTCGGGAGACTGGACATTCTCGTCAACAACGCAGCCATCTCAGCTATGAAACCACCATTGCGTGAACAGATGCAAGATGCATTCAACACCAATGCCACCGGACCGGCAGTCGTGACGGCCGCATTTGGGCCTCTCTTGCGCGGATCCAAGCATGGCCCAAGGATAGTCAATATCTCCAGTGGGGCAGGCTCGATTGTCCGCCGCCTCGATACCTCCTCACCCTTGTACAAACTCCAAGAAGTCCAGTACCGCGCCAGCAAGACCGCTCTGAATATGGTGACAGCGTGTCAGTGGGTCGAGTACGGACCGGATATCAAGGTATTTGCATATGATCCTGGATTCACGCAGTCCAATCTTGGTCCACATAATACTGCTGAGAATGGAGCAAGGCTGGCTTCCGAGTCGGTGATGCCGTTGATCGATCTTCTGGAAGGCAAACGGGACGAGGAGGCAGGACAGTTACTGCACAACACTGGTGTTTACCCTTGGTAGTCACCATCATTCATGCCAGTCTGCCAGGCGCTGTACTACAATCTTTTGGAAAAAGGGCATCTTCAAATATGCAAATACGCGTGAACGACCACGTTTGCAAGATCATACAACCTGTCAAGTCTATCAACCATGAGTCGACGCTTTATAGATCGTTTATCGATGACATATAAGCGGTCAGTCAATCGCGAGAGATTCGGGATATTCTTCGTCATTACTGTGGTTGATTGCGGGACTAATAGTCTAATACGTAGTTAGATCCTATCGAATGCCATTTGTAATTCATGTGCATAGAGAAAATTGAGTTCGTTCATTTCATTCAAAACGGGGTCGGAGTATATAATGCTCAATTAGCGGTATTGACATTTAATAACTCAAAGCTCCATTTTGTCGCTTGAAGATGGATATCCGCTGTCTGACCTCATGTCTTCTCGTTTCTGCCATGACTGCACCATAAGAGCCGCCACATTCCGGCCCATCAGCGCACTCGTTTCCATCGTTGAGATAAAGCTCTCAATACCACTGGTATACCAGACATTCGGAGCTAGAAGGGTTTCTTCAAACGTGATCCGTGGGTATAAGAAAGGATACGGATGCCAGAGCTTTTCATAAAACCAGCTAATCTCGCTCCTGGGAAGATCGCCAATGGTTGTGTTGCCCTTCGGAACAACCACGGAACCAGTACCATTGGAATTCTCAATGCCCAGGATTTGGGCAATGAGTTCGGCGGTCGGCCGCTCGGGGGAGAATATTTTATACACATAATGTTGTTCGTGTTTCTCTTCCCCGTCTTTCTTGACCAGACGATTCACCGTGCGGAGTGTGCTGATGCTCCAAAAGCCAGCAGGGCCGACACCCCTTGGGTCTGAACCAAGATCATGACCATCGGGAAGCGTAGTCAATATGGTCTCTGGGACACGAGCACCTGCATCGCTGAGACCGAAGAACCGTGGCGACATACGGTGGGGGGAAGAAAGCAGTGTGACATGCAGCTTCACATAAGGAATATCATCCGGGATGTGCTGCAACGGCGGGGAGATAGATATGCCAGAGTATTGTAGAGGCCCGGCAATGATGATCTCGTCAAAATCGGTTTCGTCATGCTGAATCAGATCCAAATCAGAGGTGGGCTTGGAGGTAACTCGCAAGGGACCGTTGCCATCCCGCATGATCTCAGTGACGGTCGTGTTCACTCGCACCTCAGCCCCGGAGGCCTTGAGTGCACCATCAAATATCCGCCAATTTCCACCCTCAACAGAAACTGCACCATCTGTGGCCATACAGACCATCGATTCCAGGCCATGGATTAACGGCAGGTTTTGGCCATAGTTCACTCGCGTGCTAGCTTGAATGATCTCCCGAGAAAAAAGCCCAGAGATTTGGTTTGCGTCGAGAAATGCTTGCCCTGGGGAGGAAGTGGCATTCAACAAATCCGCTGCCACTGCAGCCTCCGTGAGCGACTGGAAGGGGAAAAGCGGTTCCTCGTATAGTCGCAGGAACCTGCCCACGATGCTCTTCATTAGGTTTTGGGTACGCAGGGGTGCCATTCCATACCGCCAGAAAAGTCTAGCGATATTCCACCAGCTGTATGTGTTCTTCATAGTGAACACAAATTGTGTGCCATCCCAAATACCGATGGATTCATCGGTTTCCCGGGGTCGTCCATGATCGGCGCTACTGACCGCGAGTCCCAGATCGCGTGAAGCATTCACAAGATTGTGGTTTACTTGGACGAATATCGAGGCTCCCAGCTCGATTGGATATGCTGGGTCATCGAAGACATCAACTGTCGTCGAGCGGCCGCCAATGTACGAAGCGCGCTCGAAAACGGTGACGTCGATGGGAATTCCGGAGTCATCTGCGAGCTTGCGCAGTTCATATGCAGCAAATGAGCCCCCAGCTCCAGCTCCTATGTAGTTGTATTAGCACGAGAACTTGTAACAACCATCCGATCAATAGGTCGGTATCAGGACTGATGCCTACCGATGACAGCCACCCGCTTAATGCTGGCATCAACAGCAGTCTGCAATGGCTGCTGCTGAGCTGCATTGCTGACCCGAAGGCACAAGGTAAGGAGTAGAGATAGGAGCCACAGATTCGTCCGTGGTCCGCAAGACATGGTCATTAGTGCGGGAAGTCCTGATCTCCAGGAGTTGAAGATCGAATGATGTCGCAAGGGAGATCATGAGCCGTAATACAGCGTAAGCCTGTGGGGCCGCCGTATCGCTTATCGCAACATTTTTTTGAACGGCGGGGTTGGAAGATTTACAGACTCACAGCACTCCCTCAATCCATTCCATTCGCCATGGATCCCTACGATAGCGACTCCAGTATCGACGAAGACTTCACTGAAACTACCGTGCTTCTCGGCTACGCTGCGGAGGAGGTTATTGAGGACACAATCAGTCACCTGGGTGGCTGGCCGGTATGTGCTTGTCGACTTTGTCAACACGAATATATTGCGAGAAAGCGACACTGACAATTCTCGCTCTCCATTGAACAGAAATGGATCGATGAAAAGACTCCTCCGCCAGGCGAATATGCCAACTGCAAAGTCTGCAACCAGCCCATGTTGCTGCTTCTCGAACTACACGGTGATTTGCCTGACCACTTCCCCAACGACGAACGCCGTCTGTACCTCTTCGGATGCCCCAGAAAGCCATGTAACCGGAAACCTGGTAGTGTCCGGGCTTATCGCGCAACCCGCAAGGTCACACTGGACAACTCTCCACGCCAAGAGCAACGGAAGCAAGGAGAAATCAAGCCAGCGGCTGAGCCGAGCGCCCCGCAAAAGCCTCAACAAGATCTAGGCGCCAGTCTATTCGGTGCGACATCGCTAACGAGCTCTGTGTCGACGAATGCAAACCCCTTCTCATCGAACACCGGCACATCGCCGGCTAGCGATAATCCCTTCGCGACACCGAAGCCCACAACTCAATCCTCCACAACCTCGACAAACGCCCTCGCCGAATCCTTCGCCGACAAAGTCCGGCTCTCCTCTCCCGCTCCGGAAGAAAAGACCATCAATACAGCCGCCGCAGCGTCCAAGCCCGCACCCGAGTCCGCAGAATCTCAAACACCATGGCCCGCACAGTCGGACTTCCCAGCTCCATACAAGAACTTCTACCTGGACGCCGAATACGAAACCATGTCGCGGCCGTCTACCCCCACCATCCCAGAGAACGTGAAGATGGAACCCATGGACGAAGAAGGCGGCGCCAGCGCCGACCTGAAAGACACGTTCGAGTCAGAGCTCGACAAGGCCTTCATGAAATTCTCCACGCGTCTCGCTCACAACCCGGAGCAAGTGCTCCGCTACGAATTCCGGGGTACCCCAGTGCTCTATTCATACGCTGACCAGGTCGGGAAACGCTTGCATCCTGACCATGCTGCCGGCAAGGTGACTACTACCGGCGCGGGGAGCATGCCGCGTTGCGAATACTGTGGAGCGGAGCGGGTGTTTGAACTGCAGCTTACGCCGCATGCTATTAGCGTGCTCGAGGACGGGCGCGAGGGTGTTGGACTTGGAGAGGGTGATGCGGGGATGGAGTGGGGGACTATCATCTTGGGTGTCTGTGCGAAGGATTGCGCGCCGCAAAAGGTCGGGCAGGCTGGATGGCGGGAGGAGTGGGCTGGTGTGCAGTGGGAGGAGACGAAATAGACTTGGTTTCGTTTGATGTTGACATATACCCATTTGAGGGACGGGGTAAGTGGTCTAGAGAGGTGAAGGTGTTGGTTGTCAGGCTCGCATCATAAAAATAGATCTCGTTATGATAATATCCCGTTCGACAGGACTCCTTGTCTACAAAGTTTCAATTAACTTGCCGGGGTATACTGGTATACTACCAGAGTATACTGTAAAAGCATGCCTAATGGTTGCGAATAGCTCTTTACGTTTTGTATTGCAACAAGCCAACGCGGAAAGCACCCGTCGGGTATGAACTTGGACTCGGCGTACGAGATATGATATGAACACGGGCATCTCTCCGCACAGCCCTTCATCATCCGCTCATTTAGAAGCAGAAACCATAAGAACCGAATACAAATAGGGGCATAATCGAGAACAGAAACGCCAGGTGCGCCAGATCCCGACTGATCTCCGAGCCTCCTCCATGCGAAATCTATCACCGTCGTCACGGATCGGGGATTCATGAATTCATGTCTTTTTTTTTGTTCCCTCAAACTCGAGCCAGAGAAGGGACGGAGAATGAACACGTCAACAAGAGATAGGGAAAACGTAGAAAGGATCGAGGAGTAAAGAAACACAATTAGATGCGCTTATGCGGGCTGCTCGAAGCCGCGGCGGATGAGACGGCCAAACATCTCGACGCCGACGTGCTCGCTCTTGACCTCGCTGCGGGCCTCATTCTCCTTGTTGGTGGGAACGCGGACGATGGGGCCCTCAACCTTCCAGCTGCAGACATCGGCGACGAACTTTTCAAGCGCCTCACGGCTGCGCAGGTCCAGCCACTGCTCCAGCGACTCAGCGTTAACAGAGCGGAAGGCCTTTCCAACCTCAACGGCGATGCGGATGCGCACCAGCTCCTCGAAGCCAGCGACGTCAGCGGTCAAATCGGCGTACAGGTCGTCCGAGTTGAGGGTCGACCAGAACTGGGTATATTGGGCAGACTCGAGAAGGGTGGACAGGCGGGAGAGCTTCTGGACGGACTCGACGAAGTCGGAGGTCTGCGAGGCCGCCTGAGCCTCGGAGGTGGTCGGGAAGGGCTGAGTGTGGGCTGGGAGCAGGGCGAGGCAGAGCGAGAACGCGGGGGAGGGGAACACGGTCAGGGCCTTGGCCAGGATGTTGGTCACGGTGTCGGGTTGGAGGAGATGAGGGTTGAACTGGTAGCTATGGAGGAGAGCGCCATTGTTAGCCATTCAACTTCCATCGAGTCGTCTGAATAAGCGAAAATGATTCGCTGGTCATCAACGCAATATTGTTGCATTGAATTGATTTCAGGAAGTTCGAAATTCTCAACATCCCCGGACTTGACAGGTTGTCAGGTAATAGGAAACGTGTATGAAAAAATCGTTCATCATGTAAGGCAAGACCAGTTCGCATGCAGCTCCAAGGATAGGTGAAAAGAAAGATCCGGCTCACAGCTTCAGCAAAGCCAGGTTGGCGTAGCAGTCGAATGTCCGATCCTCGCACTGCTGCACCACGTAGTCCTGGAAGACCGTGGTGGTCTCGGGGTTGTACCGATCGAGGCCATTGAGGATGGCGTCGATATGGGCCGGCCGGGTTTCACACTTGTCGAAGGCGACCATCTTGCTGAGACTGGAATGGGATGTGAGGGCGGGTCTTTGTTGAAGGTCGTTTTGGTGGGATTTTTGATTGTGGCCCCGACACGCTTAGTCATTTGCTGACTAACCCACGCTTTTCTCTGCCTCCAGGTGCGATTGGACTGTTATCCAATTTCTAGATCTGCCTCATACATCGACTTTGTGCTTGTTGAGACTCAGGAGGGTTCAGAGAGTTTCAGCTTGTACTTAAGAATGCTGTTTGTATTGGTTTTGCCGTTTTATTTTAGCCAAAGTACAGTCTCTAGCTGATCTAGCTCGTTTCCTGAACTATAGACTGGAGCTGCCCGTTTTGGTAGCAGACGACAAAACCTTCCATGGGATCAAGCAAGATTCATTATACGGGCCACAATGTCACCTGGAAAGTCCAAATTGTCTGGATAGGTGAACATTGACTTTTCGATGATCACTCAGCCTCCATTTACCAATAGGTCATTCCTCGGCTCCGGGTGAGATTCCCCGAGATAGGATGATCATCGCGATCAACTTTGCATCGATCAAGGGAGAACTCAATTGACGATTACGATTACGGAATGATCGCAATCGGCTCAGGTCGGCCTCGGCCTGCTTGTACCCCCATAGCAATGGGCTATCGTGAACCGAACCGGACAAGGCTACATCAGCGCTCTAGGCACGTACACACCCACTGGAAGGATAGACTGCACGAGAACATCAAAGGGCCACACCGAGGACAGAATCAGTCTAGAACAATTCTAAATTTCACATTAAACTAGAGATCAGTCAGGAAAAGGCTGTCGTGGAATCGTGTCCAAATGATACATAGAATACATGTCTTGAATGCTTCTTCGCAATCATCAAGCTCCAATCATGGACCAGCGCTGGCGAGACGACAGCGACGGTATCCCTAGACGGTCATGCTCTAGTCGCTGGTACCCAAGCATCCAAGAGAATTAGAAGACAACGAAACTCGTCAATAGAAAATAAAAAAAAAACTCCGGACCGTGTCTGTAGAGCGCCAAAGTCTATGCCCAGTACCCATCTTGCAAAAGAAAAAAAAAAAAAAAACAGAAAACCCTTGTCAAGATGCAAGATAGTTACACCTCAGAAGGTGGTCACATCGCTTAGAAACAGCAGTCCAGAGAGCACAGGCAGAAGAAACATCAAGGCAAAAATGTGCCCGAAAACAGATTGAAAACAAACCAGGAGGGGTATCTCAAATAGAGGCGAAAGTAGATGTGGGAGTATTTAGGCCACAACGGACCGTCGAGTGGGAAGAGGAATCGGTTTCGGACCGGCGATGTCAAGTTTCGCCAAGTCAATGTCGTTTCCATCGTACGTGGAAACCGACTGACGGTTCGAGCGTTCCGAGCTTTGCGACACCAGGACAGGCTGGGGGGCACCGGAGCTCTCCGCCTCGCTCACAGTGCTGCACACGAAGCGATCCTCCGAAATTGGAACACCACCAAACATCGACCCGAGTTGCTGCAACAGGGCAACAAAATGCGCATGTAGCTCGGCAAAGATGTATTCGTTGCCGACGATTTCGGCGAGATTGCGCGCGCGGATCTGACCCAACCGGCGCGGCTGGCCTGCCGGATCCATGGCGCGACCCGTGAGAAAGGATGAAACAGGAGTGTATTGGCGGCCACCCGGTTTGACGCTCGGGCTGTTTTTCTCTTCGCGGCGCTTCTCTTCCTCTTGAAAGCGTTCGGCGGCGCTCACAATACTCGAGGCAATGCGACCGAAGGCGCGCCAGATAACCGGACACGCTCGGAACGCTCTTCCGGCGTCCTTTCCGGCGAGGGCCACCAGCGCATAGCTGCGTCTTTTCCCACGTGCCATGGGATCGGGTAGACGGAAGATGTACGCAATTGTGTACCCAGCGACGGAATCACCGAAGCACAACGGGCCGGAGGACAGGCCGCGGGGTAGGAGCTCACAGCTCAGTGTGCGGATGGAGGAGCGGCGCAGGAGCGCGTAGTCTGCGGGGTTCGGCGGACCGTGTTGGGAAAGGTAGGTCAGGATATGAGTGTGGCAGGACGCATCAGATGCGACCGAGGAGGAATGTAGTGAATCTGGTGGGGAGGCGTGCATGTGGGGATCAGACGTGTCATCATCCACGTCGGAGTGGCTATTGCCGCAGGAGTAGACAACCTCGCGCGACCGTAGGACGGGGCTTCCCGCGTTGCCCTTGCTATCGCGACTGCCGGGGGTGCCCGAGGGGAGCTGCTTGCTCACTCCTTCGGGTAGAGAGAGGCTACAGCTGGCGCAGGTGTCCCCGTCCGAACCACCGACTCGGTTGTGCCGTTCTTCAGGCGACGCAGGCTGGGGGCGCAGGAAGTATGGGTGGTCTTCGATCTTGGGGGATTTGGAGTCGGTGGCATTGGTCCTAGGCTCGGGCGAGCTGGACTGACGGGGCGAGGAGGATGCGCTGCCGGGCGCGGGCTCGGCATCGGGGTGGCATTGGGTGCAGGAGAAAGGAAGAACCTGCGAGCAAAGAATAGAGGTAGGACCATGCACCTCGCAGAAGTGCGTCAGGGAGAGCTGGGGGGAGCAGATTGAGAGTCAGTCTGTATTCGAGGGTGGGCAGCAGACACACGAGGCGACTCACGAGGAAATCCATGACTGGGCCTGTATCACGTAGTGGGTGAAGTAACCGGCGGGCAGTTCAGTCCATCATGGCGGAGCATGCTGTGATTGGCATGGACAGGTATGCGCCGGGATCCGCAGACCAGGTGCCCGGGAGAGAGAAGGAGAGAAGAGAGGAGGGCAGGGGCGCATATAAGAACCTATGGAGGAGTGATCGGGGGGGGAGGCTAAGGCTCAGGCTAAGGCGGCGGTAGGGATGCCGAGTCAATGGAAGGGGGGCTTTTTGCCACGGCCCAAAGTTGCATTCAATATTCAATATTTCATATTTTAATATTTTAATATTTTAATATTTTAATATTTCAGATTTCCGTCGGCACTCGCTCTCTCGTTTTGGGGCTCGGGTCAACGGAGTGGAGCAGGCCACTCGTGCGACAGCCTCCCCTTCTCAGAACGCTGAGACGAAATCGTCCCGATGGAACACATGGAAGCCCGGTGGAAGAAAAGAACAATCCCCACTCTGGCTCCGCCCATTGAGGCTTTTCCGATTACTCTACTGCAAGATCTTTGGCCTCGATCCTGTATCCTCACGATGTCCAAACCTTGGGACGTACGAGTGCGGCTGGAAGAAGATCCCGTCCGCCCGTCATCTCACATTCTTCCATCATCTTCCCTCCTTGCTGACCCAGAGACCCGAATGAAACGACACAATTACTCCCCCCCCCCCCCTGTTGCATGTGAACGCTTTAGTCCCAGCTCGTCGGCCCGACTGCAGGTGAATTGCTTAGTGGCCCAACGATGCGATACGTTCCCGCTCGTTCTCCAACTATTCCCGTTCTGAGAGAGCCGAGCGCCGCGTCCTTCAATTTCCTGGTGGGGATGGTGGCTGCAAACAGGAACTCCATCATTCTGACATTACATGATTATGGAGTCGAGGAGGGCGAGAGAGAGAGAGCGCAGAATGCGGCGCCCTATCACAACCAACCGGAAACTTCGTGATTTGCGGTGACACTCCGAGTTATAGTCTCGACTTCGTTTTCGGCTTTGGACATGGCGGTTATGATCTATCACCTGGACCTGTCGCTCAGGGGAGGGAGTATCCCACCTTTCTTTTTCTCCAGCCTTGAATTTCCGCGGGCGAGAAAGAAACCAGGCCTCCTGATTCTTGGGATGGCTGACCGCTCCTCCCCCCTCCCCGTTTCATGATCCCTTTCCCTCCTTTTCCTGCCGTCGGGGAGTATAGTCTGAGTAATCTCTGGGGACCGGGTTAACCTCCGTGTCAGGAGCCAAACGGCTGATTCCCTTGTCTCCGATTTGCTGTTTGGTCGCCGACTTGTTTCTCGACATCATCAAGCGGCCGTCGGAAACTCAAAACCACCGAGTTGTCTCAACAACGGAGTGATGGGCATCGTACTACCCAGCTCGCTCTGGAATTAGATTAAATTATTACCACCGTTCGACTTAGCATTCCGTGTTATCGGGTGCCAATCCTGCGGCCCCTTCGGACAATCCTGAGCGATCCCAGGCCTCGTTTGGCCCCAATTTTCCTTCCAGAATCCCACGATAGTTCCTCTTCCCACGGGGAGGATCTCGAGGAATGCGCGCTCCAGTCGATGGTGGTTCTCCGGGTCGTCGGGGCGTTTGAGAACGGGGCAGCGTCAGGATCGCAGCCTCGAGGATCGTAGGACGACTATCTAACTACTATCTACGTTCTAGTTAGGGGTTGATTTGGCCCTCGAGGATGCGCGAATTCCAGACTAGAGGCATGTCCCATGTCAACACGCCCTCGAAACATCAAAACATTCACGTCATCACCTCTCTTCCCGTGGCTCAATTGACCACATCCGGGCGCGGCCCGGAGTTATCTTCCACGGAATCATGATTGAAGACGACAACGATCTTACTCGGCGGGACGCATTGCGACTGACTCTTTCTACCCGCCTAGAACACCGGTAATCGGCCCTCGAAACAAGAGCGGAAGCGCAGAAGCAGGGATGCTGACCGGTTGTCGATCACAACCAGGATGGATGATAGCACCCCTCGGTGGCGCTCTGGCGATTCACGATGGTTGGACACGGTCGTAGTTGTAGATGTACTAGCAGTACCTCACGGCTCACCGGGACCAGGTCATGGATGTTATTGAATCACTATATTATCATTACATAGTTGGGCACCGCGAGAAGGGAACCGCACTTTTCCACTCGCCTCCGTGTCCACCGATACATTTCCCGTGTTGCCATTGGCCGATCTTGCCTCAACTCCCCCAGCCTCCCCGACATCGCAGCGTTGCTCGTCGTGCCCTTCTGGGGGGGGGGGAGGCGCTGCTGAGGGATTTTCAGGGAGCAGCCAGATGATACATTGCAGCCACCGATGGATCCCGGTCTCACGATTCGGCCGTTTGTTGCAAAGTTCTCTGCTTCTGCCGGGATTGGCTTTACGTACAAATGGATCCCAAGTGCCCGCCGGTAGGTAAACTTTGCCCTCGCAGATTTGGCACACGACAGCTCAACGGTTGAGCCATGGGTCCCGTCTTGCCGGTATTATTAATTCGTGATCCACATCGGACAGATGGAGACGAATCCAGATCTTCACGATGCATTCCAGGCAACTCGCCCGGTGGCTTTGCCACCGTTTCCCACGTTGGCGGGAGCTTCTGCTCCGGGATATTGCATACGTGGATGTCGCCCGCTGTCTCAGGATATACCCTGTGCCTCGGCTGGATTTCGGCGAATCTGCGCATGTATAAGTGCCTGCCAATAATGCCATTTGTAGAGTGAGATGCAGCCCGTATGGACTGGGACGTCGGGTTATATTGAGCCACCGGATCTTGTGTCTGCTATGATTCTTCCCGACATGCGCGGGTCATAGTCGCGGGGTTTCTCTTGTCTCCACCGTTCAGCCGAGCCGTGCAACTCGTACTAGAACACGTTGAGAGGAATCATGGTCGGGATGTCAGCCCGCAGCGTACCTGAAGCCGCCGATCGCATCGAGTTTTCTCGTGGATCGTGGGCCTGCGCGATTATCGAGAACAGAGTGGGGACTGATGGAGTAAAGTCCACGAGGAAACGCTTCCCAGACCCTCCACCGGCTCTCGACTTGCTCGGTCAGCACACCGCGAGTGGGCCGTGCATCACTGGGCCGTCTTCACTCTGTTGCGGTTCCGGGCCGAGATACTTCCTATGCGTGAACTCACCGTAGCATATCGCCAAGTGCTGATCTACCATTTTTTTTCGGGATTCATCCGCGGACTGGTGGCGGACTATGGTTTGCCTCGAACATGAGTGGAACTATGATCAACTCCTGGCTTGGGACGATGGCCCCAATATGTTTCTAGACTCACTTTGCAGTCCCTAGTGAAGACGTGGTATTGAATTCATCCAATCACACCTGTGCAATGTGCTTACCTAGGTACCTTGTCCAATTGCCTGGTAGGCTGAGATAATATCTCCCGCAACTGGGCAGCTTACATATATGAAATATTGACTTGTTGAGGCAAGGCGTGGACATCAACTGCCATGGAGGTCCATCTAGGCTTCTAAGTCCCCATGTAGATGACGATGACACCCGATGAGAATTCTCCCGAGATTTGCGATTGGCCAGCAATACCCACGACTTTGCAGTATTTCCCAGCAAAGCCATGTGAGCGTCTATACTCTTATGTATATACCGCAGTAGTAAAGCCTCACGTGCAATCGGCTGTTTGTGGATGATCCCAGCAGTCCTTATGAATGGGGTTGCACAAAACGTTCCACTGCCATTTACATTGAACGTTGGAAGGCTCACACGATTGAGACAAGTAGATGCTACGTGTGGGTGACACAGATCACCAGTGTCTTGCTTGATGGAGATTTACAACAACTTTCTCTTCGGCTTGTAGATTCTCCTATCAAGATGAGGCCGAGTTGACCGTATCTTGATTTCTATGAGGATGCTGTTTGTCTTACAGAGGTAAGGATCTCTCCTCGGGCCCAAGATCATCCAATGTCCAGACGCGGCAATGGGTTCTCGCCTCAATAACCAGCGCCACGGAGTCAAATCAGGGTATCAGGGTCTAAAAAACTTGGACGAGGGAGGGTTGGACCGAGGTTGTTGTACTTCGGGTTGCTGTGCTGTTGTAAAGCTTCGCGCTCCAATGAGATGATCCTAGCACCGCCCAACTGCCTCTTGTCTCGGGAGTAGATACCGGTAGCATTCTGGACTAGAACATAAAGAAGCTAATTCGAATGGCTCCACTAGACATGGTCTTTCTAGTCTTTCTAGCACCATTTTGAGGAGACGCGAATAAGCTGATCTTCAAGGTTGTATTTCTTTTCTATATCGAGCGAAGAAGTGCAACCGCGGGAAGAATACGGGCTGCAGAATATCATGAAGCATGATTGAGCATTGAGACTGCAAACTGTAGCCCCAATCATTCCACGCTGCTGCGGCAACAGATCTCAGGCGCTGTCGGTCAGCAATGTGCCTGAGAGTGTCGGTTTACCTATCGCTTGGTCTAATCCGTAAGGAGAGCGCATAGCGCCCATACGGTATGGCGAGCAGATGGGCGGGCATGCCCTCCGCCGACAGGTTTCGCTCGATCATATTGTCGACGTGGTCTCGGCAATACCAAGCGAGCTCTAGGAAGCCCATGGGGTAAATGATGCAATGGTCCCACAAAGATGGTAGTTCTCACTGACGGTCATCCTTTGGCATCTGTAGATTCAGCATCGACAGCATGTTGCTTGCTGGGCCCGCAGTGCCTGCCTGACCCTGGAGACTCTCTAAAAGATTTTTCGCGAGGTTGATGTTGTCATTCTCATCCTCGTCTTCTGCATCATTATTCGGATCGGAGAGTTCAGTTGGCTTCCCTTCAACCTCCTTGTCTGCGAGCTTCTGTTGCTGCTGCGTCCGATTTAGATCAAGGACACCGGTTCCTTTTAATTCAGCCTCCATTTGCCGAGACAACTCTTCGATCTGCTCCGTGTCGTCCTCTTCAACGACACCGAGCTCTTGGATTCGGTTGCGTAAAGGTGTCGTGAGGGAGGGTCCTTGGCCAGGCCCGGAAGGCATGCCCATCATCTCTTTCATCATCCGGGCGAATTCCTCTTCGTCAAAGGAAGCTTCCTTGTCCTCCCCATCGCTGCTGAGCTCTTCGCCATCATCGTCATCGATATCTGTGTCGGATTCAAAGTCGTCGACGAAGTCTGCTCCATCGAATCCTGCCGAGGTGTCGTTCAAAAATTCCTCGAAACGAGCCACAATTCTTTGTAGATTTTCTTGGGCACTTGCATCGCCAAATTTTCCACCGTCGCTTTCTTTACCTTTCCCTTTCCCTTTGAGCTCCTTATCCAAGTCCTCGTAATTAATATCCATCCATTTTTCATCGTCTTCTTTCTTGTCCCAGGTATTAATCTCTTGGTCTGTCGGAAGCTCTTCATCGCCCGTCTCCACATCCTCTAGCAACAACTTCATTTCTCTGACGGAGGCTTTGTCTTGGTGGTGAGTATCGTAGAGCAACATTTCAAATCCACATGCGAGCTTCATGCCTGCTTCCGCGCGGGCATACGCTTTGGGATCCTCTGTTGTTGGTAACGTGCCCATCCAGGTGTTCGGAGGAGGAAACTCCTGGCTTTTCAACTGGGCATATCCGACTCTTGTGAATCGAACACTGACAGTGACTAGGTCGTCGGGCTTGAAGGTGAGATCTGAGGCATCTTTGGCCCGTAGTGGCCGCAAGGCAATCGGGTCGCGAATGTAGAATGCCTCAACGGCGGGCGATACATATGCCGGCTTTTGGCGCAGAAGGAACGCAACTTTGCGAGGAATCGTCACCACTGCCGAATGGAGATTCTCGGATATCTGCTGGGGATAATTGCGCAGCCGATAGAACGCTTCTTCTTGTATTATCGTAGAGCGCATGAATCGGCCTGGTTCTTCCCGAACGATCTTATGTGCTTCCTGAAGGGAAAGGCTCTGGGTGACTTTCTTGTTCGTGTCTTGCTTGGGCTTAATGATTCTTAGCTCTCCCTGGTGGATCCACACCTGTTGATGGTTTGGTTTGATTAGCTCCATATTTCAGTCAGAGAGTAGAACAAATGGCTCACTCTGTTATCCGCCACCTCGGGCTCCAGCCATGCGGGAAGTGTACCGGCTGCCTCGATGAGCAGAAATTCACCATCGCTGTCCACCACTTTGACCCAGATATCTTTATGCATTTTGGTCAATTCACGGAGAATATACACCACAACCCACTCGTCTTCGATCGAATCGCCATAGTTGGTGCGCCCGTGAAGTGAAGTAATCCCTATTATGTGCGATTAGGCGCTGCCGAGCAACTTGAAGGAAACGCAGGCTTGCATAAGGACAATCATACCATCTTCTTTAGAGATCTCCAACCGGAAAGCCTCACGCTGCCATATGTAATCCTTAAGCAGATCCTTCGTCAGTTCCGCGGCACTGCGCTGCACCTCTAGCAGTCGGGCTCGAGTCTCGGCATTCTCATCGATAGCGGCGGGGGCGGGGGAGGGCAGGTGATAAACGAAGTACTCGACGGAGTCGTCGGGGAGCTGCGGCTTCGGGATCGGGCGAAATGTGGACTTGAACCACGCGATATCCTCCTCGGTCGCCATGATTGAGGAAGCTCGAACGCGACCATGACCTCATGGCATTCCGCAAAATCAGAAAAAGCGGCGAAGGTCGCGACCCACCCGTGACTGCAACGCTAAGCCGTATCCGGCTAGACATCAACAGTCTCCGACGCTTCGTCCATCGGTGGTTGACACAACACGTCTAATCCAAGTGCTTTTCCCCATTTACGCTTCTAGGCCGGTGATGGTCGCGCGCTGAACGGCCTCAAAACTTCCGCCAATTGGTTCTGACACCATGGCGTTCCCTTATATCGAAACGCCGCGCACCGAAATCGACGGGAACGCGACTTACCTCACCAACGGTTTTCGCAGCGCGGGGCGCACGCACTTATCGGCCCTTGATTCCGTGGAAAACTCGTTTCATACTCCTTCCAAGGACAATGATGTGATCAAAGGTTTTGACGAAGGACGAAAACGCGTCTCCGGAAGCTTCAAGACTAGCACCCCGCGCGCTGGGTCGGGTCCCAAGTCAACAAGAAGCGCGTTGCGACACCTTCCATCAGCTGCACCTGCAAAAGGCGAATTCACACCACTCATGCGAAGTGCGGCGAAAAACAATTACTTGAAGAATATGTCCACAACTCGAGGGGTAGATGGTCCGAAGACCCCGGCATACCTTCGCGAAAGCAATCGAGGCAGTACTCATACCCCTGGCTTGCCTGCCATGGACATGACCGACATATATGAAGAGGACGCGACAGGGGGTCAACCGACGCCGGTCCCTCAAGTTGCCAGCAGTAGCGTGCAGAGCACACCGCTCCCTGGATTTCTGGGACGCGAAGGTGCCGGTGTCCTGGGAGACGGGCAGAACATGACGCTTAAGGAACAAGAACGAGTAAATACTGCTCCTTTTAACGATTTCGAGACCAATACTGACTTATTCAGATCATTGACAGGCTTGACAAAGACAATTGGAACCTGAAGCTTAAGATTCACTACCTCGAGGAGCAACTGGAAAAAGCAGGGCCGGAATACAACAGCACGGCACTCAAAGAGAACACCGAACTCAAGGTTTTGAGATTGACAATGCAACGTGACATCTCCCGATATAAGAAGAGTTTACTTCAAGCTGAACGAGACTTGGAGGATTACCGCCAGCAACTCATGGAAATGAGAGAAAGGGCCCGAAGGAGACAAACAGACGAAGAGGCACAGCGTGAGATGGACCTGATGCGCGAGGAAATTGATTCTCGCGACAACGAACTACGAGAAATCCGCGAAGAATTGCGACTGGCCAAGAATGGTCAATCTCAGGAGATCGAAAAGCTTCGAGATGAAGTTGAAGATCTAGAGGCAATGGTCAGAGAAAAGGATCGAGCTATCGACGCGCGTGACGAAGAACTGGAAGAATTGAAAGCAAACGGAAACAACAACGATGCAGCCACGGAATTTCAAGTCGAGATCGACCGCGCAAAGGAGCAGATCCAAGAGCTCCAGGAAAGTCTTGAGCAAGCCAAGTTAGACGCCCAGGAGGCGGCCGATACTGCCAGACATGCTACCGATGAGAAGGACCGCGCTGAAGAAGATCTCCGGGAGCTGCAGGACGAGATGTCCAATAAATCTTTCACGACAAAGGGTCTCAGCCGACAGCTAGAGGAGAGGGCAGAGAAGCTCGAAGAGGAGGTGCGTGGGTTACAACACGAGAACGAGATTCTCAAGGTGGAACTGGAGCGCAAGACCGAATCCGTATCTCGTCTGGAAGACCGCTGTGAGATCATTCAACGCGATTTGAAGAGCAATTCCGGTAAACTCGGCGAGGACCTTGAATCGGCCAGACATGAACGGGACTTAGCTCAATCGGAGCAAGAGAGATTGTCCACCCGCCTGCAGGAAGCTCTTGACGACATTCAGCGTCGAACGGAAGAAAAGGAGCTCTTGCAAACACGACACCACGCCTTGACTGACGAGTCGGGGGGTCTACAGACTGAGCTAGTGCGAGCGCAGTCTAGAATTCGTGAGCTCCAGCAGGCGGTCGAAGAAGCCAAGAATCAGGCCCAGAATACCCAGAATAGCCATTGGCAACATGAAGTGGCTATCGAGCGTCTCCGGGACGAGATCGAGTCTCTTCATCATGAAATTGAAGACAAGGAAGGTCACTTTGCCCTTGAGCAGGACAGGTGGGACAGCACGAAGCGAGCCCTGCACTCTCAAAAGGAGCGAGCCGAAGAACAAGCTGCTGGCTATAAGCGAACCATTGACAAGCTTCAGGAGGCAGAGCATAGTCTCTCAGGAAAGGGTTCCAAGCTACAGGAGGCCATCGACAGCGAGAAACAACGTCACACCCAGGAAGAAGCGGTCTTGAACCGCCAAGTCCAGGATTTGAGTGACGATCTCGCACAGAAGAGGCGGATTCTGGACGAGCAGCGTAGCGACCTTCTCACTGTACGGGAGGAACTCCGTGTTTCCCGGCGTGAGGAGCAATCCCTCAAAGAGAAGGTCCAGGCGTTGGAAGATGAAGTTGTTGTCCTACAATCAAGCCTGGCGGATGAGCAGGAATACGCAAAGGGTCGACAACAAAAGGGATCATCGGACGTGGAGACTCAGTTACAGAAAGCCATTGCTGACAGACAGACTCTTCGTGATCAGCTTGCTAATGCTCATGTTGAGTTGCATGACTTGCGAAGCTCGGCAGTTGAAATCGAAGCCGAGCGGGACGAACTACATGCTCAGCTTGAGCGAGTGCAGAATACAGACGGAACGGCCCCATTTGACCGCGAGAAACTCGAACTCCGGAAGACGACTACGCGACTTGAAAGTGAATTGAAGCGCTTGCGTGACGACAAGACAGCTCTCATGGAAATTAAGGAGACCCTGGAAAACCAGCTTGGTAGCGAAGTCGACCGTGCTACAGAAGAAGAAGATCGCCTTTCAGCTGAGATCGATCGTCTTCAGAATAAGCTGCTTGCTGGCTCTGGTGGTCGGGATAGAGAACTGACAACGGCTAAAACCAAGGTGCAACGGCTAGAACGACGCGTTCAAGAACTAGAGACGTTGCTTCAGCAGCCCACCACGGATAATGAGCCGTCAACGGCACATGGAGATTTGTCTGTCCTTCGGCATAGCCTTGACGAAGCGCGCAAACGTGAGAAGACTCTTCTTCAGCGCGAAGTCGAACATAAGGCATCCACACGTGCTTTGAAATCGCGAGTGGCAGATTTGGAGCGAGATATCCATGATGCTCTCATGAACAAGCTCGATTCACACTCTCAAACTTCGCCCTCTGACAAGCTTCATGAAGAGCTGCGGAATCTACGGAAGCAGCTTTCAGATGCCCACAAGTCTCTGAAAGAAGTCAAACTCAAAAATCGGGAGCTGGAACGTGCTGCGATGAAAGAAGAAGACCAGAAGGATCTGCACGAGCTTCTCAAGTCATCAACCCTCGAGGCCGAAGCTCTGGCACTGAAAATATCTGAGCGAGACTCACGATTGAATGAGCTCAAGACTCAGGTTCGCAGGATTCGTGAAGAGCGAACTTTCTGCGTACGCAAAGCAGAAGCAGCAACCAAGGACCTGGAGGCCTTGCAACAGCGTTACGACGAAGCCCTAGAAAGAGCTTCCAGTGGCAAATCGACCACCAAATCCCGGCATGAGAAGGAGATCCGCGGCCTCGGCAAGGAAATCCTTTGGCTGCGAGCACGACTCCACCGTGAGGAAAAGTTCCGCCGGGATCTAGCTTGGAGCAAGGGCTTGATGGAACTTGGGGAACGTGTTCGCGTCGCATGGTTCGTATTCTCACCTATTCCCCACCGCTTTCCAGACAAGGTGATGATTTGACTAACATGACTGGATCATCTAGCAACGAAGCCGATCTCCGCATGATTACCGAGATGGGCGTTCAAGCCCGAGATCGCACCGCCGTCCGTTCTCCTCGCCGCAAGCTCCGGTCTGCCATCTCCTTGGTAGTGGCTTCTGTACGTATGCAGAAGATGGGCCAGGAATGGAGACGGACCAAGAAGTTGGGAGAGGGTTTGAAGCGTGCCAAGAATGAGATGCTGAAACGCCGGGAGAGCTCAAGCAAGAGCCTTCCTGGCTAGTAGACTCGACCAAGTCTAGCTGCTGCTTGGTTTTATATGGATCCCTTTTGTGTTGTTTTCCTCCTAGCGTCAACCTTCCTTTTTGCCACGAGATTCCCCGACACGTCATGCTGGTATACACTGTTTCGTTCTTGGCTTTTCACCTCCTTCTCGTCTTGTTGTTTTGTGTACTGCATAGGCGTTTGAGAAATGGGCACTGTAACCCTGAAATTGTCGAGCATAGTCACACTTGGCGTGGAATGGAACGGTCGAGGTATTATTTTGAGTAGCGCCTTTGAGAAATTAATCATGAACTTGCATCGGAAACGAGCATTGGAAGGCATAGCGTGGAGGGCAACTGCAGACCCTACAAAGGCCCTTCCCAAAGTACCAATTTCACAAGCGAAGGTTCCTACTTGACCCCAAAAAAAGGGCGTTTAGTAACGCCTCACTGCATGGTGGTCTAGTTGGGACGCCGACTAGACTTACTTGGCTCTCGGGTCTGGCCAACTACGAGGGCATTCCCCAGGATGGTTCGGGTCCTGCGGGGGTCAGTGAAGGTAGTAACCGGGGGCGGGCGGGATACGCGGCTAATGCGTAGCATCTTTTTTGAAGTTTTTAGTTCGATACCATCATGTTGATACATACTTAAGCAAAGCGTTGAAGTGGAAGTGATATTGTGAGGCTATTCCTAAGTTCCCGATTTGGCGACAGTGAGGTTAAAGTTGCAGTCCACTGCCGCGGGTTCGAACCCAGCTCTCATCGGATTTCATGTTTCCATCTTTTGACCGGACGCGTTTGTTGGGGCCCTTCCAACTGAATATCTCTTACTTGTGGTCACTTCTATACTCCGACGCGTAGTTCATCCGCGAATCAGGGCTTGACCTCGGGCGTTGGTGGGTCTCGTCTGGCGTCGGGCCAAACCACTCACAAAAACGAAGCGCAACAACTGCCATTTACTACAAACGATGGAGATCACCCTATTAAATGCCACCATGCATGGAAGACATGCTTACAAGTGAGTCTCTGCTCTGTGATTGCACTGAACTTGGAGTTATAAGACCGAATAGTATGTATGCACTACTGCTCGCCCTTCCGAGGGCGAGAAGCTGTCAGAATAAACACATGGATATTTGCTCAATCAACGCCTCGCCATTGCCAAGATACGTAAGACAGGACAGCACAAGAAACAAGACGCTCCAACACCAAGGCTCGTCGGAGACAGCCGCGGAAGCCATAGAAAACACCGTTGGTAGATGGGCCAAGGACAGCAGGGTGAGAAAGGGAACTGTATATCTTGGACAAGACACGATCTATTCCATGAGATTGACCACTTTCCCATTCAATCTAGCAGGAAGCCCAAGAGACGGCAGCGGAGCTAGATTAGTGCAGAGACGATCACGCTCCCTCGCTGCCAAACTCTTTCGTCCATTCGGAGTTACGTTGAAGATCCTCCTGGCTGACCGTAGGCCGGGAGTTCCGAACAGCCTTAATGAAGTCCTTCAAAACGAGAGGTGGCTCGAGAAGCTGCTCTGCCTCTACGCTGAGCCAAGTCATCTCCATTGCGCCGGCATCGCCGGGAGAGCACGGAGTCAGTTTCTCGGCCCCGTCCACGGTCACCTACGGGAGGAGAGTTAGCAACCAACCCGTTCACTTGAACATGGGTGCACCAGGCAAACCACAAACCTTCTTATAGTGTGTTGCTGTTTGAATCTTGCGAATTGGCTGCATCAGGGCATCCTGCACAGCAATGCTGATATCGCTGCCGGAGTAGCCCTCGCTCATTTCGGCCAACGATCGGTAATCTGCTTGGGTCATCTGACACGGCGTAGAGCCCACGGCCAGCATGAACATCTTCATCCGTGCATTGATATCAGGCAAGCTAATGTGAACTCTCCGTTGGAATCGTCGACGAATGGCCGCATCCAACTGCCAAGGAATATTGGTTGCTCCCAAGATCAAGACGCCCTTGGAATCTTTCCCGACACCATCCATTTGAACGAGCAGCTCGGTCTTGATACGTCGAGACGCCTCGGATTCACCTTCGCCACGAGGTCCGCACAGTGCGTCCACTTCATCAATGAAGATAATTGCTGGCTTGTTTTCACGGGCCATATTGAAAAGCTGCTTGACAAGCCTGGGGATCTGTAAGTCAAACAGTCTGCTAGAAACTCGGCGAAGCGACCGAGATTAGGGTGTCTCTCACCTTTCACTCTCACCCATCCACTTAGAGACCAAGTCACTGCTGCTGACGCTGAAGAAAGTGCTGTTTGCTTCCGTCGCAACGGCCTTGGCGAGATAGGATTTTCCAGTGCCTGGGGGGCCGTAGAGCAGAATACCCTTCCAAGGTTGCCGCTTGCCCGTAAAAAGGTGTGGGAACTTGATGGGAAGAATGACCGCCTCTTTCAGCGCTTCCTTCGCGCTATCCAACCCAGCGACATCCTCCCACTGAACGTTCGGCTTATCAGACAAGATGGCTCCCTGAAGGGCTGACCGGAGCTTTTTCGATTCCGCATCTTCACCGTTGTCATCGTCTTCTTTGCTGTTCAACAACGGTCTGTCAGCCTTGTAATAGCTCCCAACAAGACCTCTTGTCGACCGTCTCAACAATGTAACTGGTCTGCAAGAAGCCACGTTGATAGAAACAGAACACAGGTGCCAAAGACATACCCTCCTTTCCCACTTCCTTGCGCCACCTTTCCATTCGCCCCTAGCGCACTGGGTTTTTTTCGACCCTCCGCCGAGGCCAAATGATTCTTCAGCTTCTCGGCGCGATCCATGTACTCGCCAGTTTTGGCGCGAATCATCTCCTTCGACCGGGGATTTTTCTCCCACTTGAGGGCCAACATGAACAACTCCAATGCGGAGTAGTACAGCTGATAAGCCTTCTCGTACTCGCCCTCATTGTCGTTCTCAATTGCCTTCTTGACTGTGTCAATCGCCCGTCCTAAAAAGTCCGTGTTACTCATGCTGGGAATCGCACGGTTTCCCGTGTTCGTCGTCACGCCTCGGGGAAGTGGCAAGTTAATCGCGGAGTCGTAAAGTGGGGAGAGGGACGGAGCAGGAAGAGCGTCTCGCAAGTGCTAGGCAGCGACTTTAACGAAAGGTAGCAACCGGCTGGAGGAGAATGGGCCAGCGTTCAAGCTGGAGGCTAGAGACAGAGAGTGAAAAGGGCGGTCTTCACAATGGTGGGTGTGGGGGATGATTGGAGGGGGAAGGGAGGCCGGTGTTGACGGGCGGGCAGAAGTCGATCGATCGGTTTTCCCTTCTCCCACCTCCCCGCCAACCGTCGCCATGGACCCCCAGAAACAGCTTCAGGCACTTTCGGACCAGTTCCAGCAGCTGCAGACCGGTATGTTCTCTCTCTCCCTGAATTTCAGATTCTGATGGATCACAATATCTAACTCTCTTGGCGCATCCAGAGCTCGAAGGGTTGGTCGATGCTCGTCAGAAGCTCGAGTCGCAGCAGCAGGAAAACCAGGGCGTGCAAAGCGAATTCGCCCAGCTCGACGACGATGCCAATATTTACAAGCTTGTTGGCCCCGTACTGTTGAAGCAAGACAAAACCGAGGCGGTCATGGCTGTCAACAGCCGGCTCGAGTTCATTGAGAAGGAGATGTCAGTATCTTGCTCTTGTCTCACGGGCGTTATTCTGACACATGCCACAACAGCAAGCGAGTTGAGAAGGAGATTGAGGATAAGCAGGAGGAGGGCGAGAAGAAGCGCGCCGAGGTAATTATACCTCACTATGGCAATATTTTCTGCTCTGGGGACATACTAATCCCCGTCCATCTAGGTTGTGCAAATTCAAGCCCAGGCTCAGCAGCAGGCAGCATCGGCATAAGTTGAAATATTTCTTGCAGATATTATCAATGACGAACGATTGGGTCGAATTGACTGGCATGCGACCAAACTTCAACTGTTCACTATCTCTTCGCCCAGTCAAAAAAAGTCGACTACGCGAGACACGGGGCTGGAACTCCATTTGACTCTTGAAGGAAACACTAGCAGCAATTGGGAAAGGCACGGATCGAGTGTAATGAAAGATCCCTGTGGTATGCCGTACCTATGGACGAAGTTACGGGTCGGCAGGCAGGGACTTACCAGAAAAGATTTATACCCTTTGAAATTTTGCATGAAGCCAGAAATGAGAATGGCTGTTGCATCACTAATTTGAGATATGCTGTCGCTGGTCAAAATCATCATGTCTTGGACCACTGATTAGGCCCGAAATGTATGGCACTTCTATTAGTTTCTCTCGCTGTAACAACACCGGGCTTATCGACATTCCAATTATCCATTCATTGAATCATTTCATAAACAGAAGTATATGTGCGAAGAAGCTCTATCTATGACTTGACTAGCAGACTCTTGCCGGTCATCTCAGCGGGCTGCTCGATGCCCATGGCAGCGAGAACGGTGGGCGCAACATCACCCAGAACACCGTTGCTTTCCGAGAGGCTCCAACCCTCAGGAGCGTTTGCCATGACGAAGGGAACAAAGTTAGTGGTGTGGGAGGTCTTAGGGGTGCCCTTCTCGTTGAGCATCTCCTCAGCGTTACTAATTTGCGGTTAGTTCAAGAATCAACAGTGTACCCCTTTCTTCTTGATGTGACTTACCCGTGGTCAGCAGTGATGAATAGAATGTAGTTGTTCTTCTTGCAGGCCTCATAGACCTCGCCAATGGCTTTGTCGGTGGCAGTAACACCCTGAATGGCAGCCTCATAAACACCAGTGTGGCCGACCATATCCGGAGGAGCAAAGTTGTTCATAACAAAGTCAAACTTGCCCTCTCCAAGTCGCTCGGCCATCTTAGAACCGACGCCGGCGGCGCTCATCTTAGGGTCGAGGTCGTAGGTAGCAACCCGGGGTGAAGGGATCATGTCACGAACCTCGCCGGGGAATTGCTTCTCAATGCCACCGTTGAAGAAGAAAGTAACATGGGCGTACTTCTCAGTCTCAGCAACGTGGCACTGCTGGAGGTTCTTCTTGCCCAACCACTCGGCCAGAACGTTACCCATGTGCTGGGGAGGGAAAGCAACAGGGAAAGTATAATCAGTCTTGTACTGAGTCATGGTGGTGATGGAGATGTTCTTGGGGTAGGGGAAGTCAGGGCGGGGAGAGCGATCATAGTCGCCTAACAGCTGGGTGATCTCACGGACGCGGTCCGAACGGTAGTTGAAGAAGAAGAGGGTATCGTCATCCTGCACACGACGCTCCTTGCCGCCGACAATGATGGGCTTCAGGAACTCGTCGGTCTCGCTCTTCTCGTAGCGGTCCTTGATAGTTTGGAGCGGGTCCGAGCTGTCCTCACCCTCACCGGTCACCAGACCCTTTAGACCAACCTCGACACGCTCCCAGCGCTTGTCACGGTCCATGATGTAGTAGCGACCCACGACGGTAGCAACCTCACCAACACCGAGCTCCTTTGTCTTGTTTAGCAGCTGTTCCATGTACTTGGCAGAGCTCTTTGGGTCGGTATCACGGCCATCGCCGAAGAAGTGGATGTAGACCTTAGGGATTTGCATTTCCTTGGCGACCTCCAGCAGGCCAAAGAGGTGAGTGATATTGGAGTGGACACCACCATCCGAGACCAGACCGCAGAGGTGCAGGCGACCGTTGCCCTCCTTGGCGCGGGTGAAGGCCTTGACGATGTTTTCGACCTTGTTCAGCTCACCCTTCTTCAGGGTCTGGTCGATGCGAACGCTGTCTTGCCAGACAACACGGCCGGCACCAATGTTCAAGTGGCCGACCTCACTGTTGCCCATAAGACCCTCAGGCAGGCCAACGGAGAGGGAGGAGGCATCGAGTTTGGTGTAGCCTTGGGCAGTCTTAGAGTTGGCCTCGGCGAAGCCGGACATAAATGGGGTCTCGGCAGCAGCGATGGCATCGCCCTGCGGGGGCGACTTGGGACCAGCAATGCCCCAGCCATCGATGACAACTGCAAGGCCACATTAGCATGGTGACGTTTTGAGGACCTGGGGGGTAAGGCGATCATACTCAAAGCGACTTTGTGGTCGACCGCGGCCATGGTGGGGGTGTATGTGTCGTAATCACACCTAAAACATAGATCAATGGCTGAACCAAGGAAGCAAAAGCGCTCAATCGAAGGTGTTCTTTGCTTACCTACGGACAGGTAGTGAGAGGAGGGAGAAAGGGGACGAGAGAGAAGATCAAAAGGGCAGAAACTGGTTGGCCGGTGAAGGAGGGGCATTCCCGGTGACGCTTTTGGTTCTCTCCCCCCGACGTCACCGCGCGTTCCGACCCTTCCCTAAACGCTTACCCCAGCACCGGTTTCTATAGCCATTCTTCAACGCTTCTATCCTCGGGACCCGGTCTGCCCTGGATCTGCAATGACTTCCAGGTCCCCGACTGCAGCCACTCCGCTGCCGAAGTCTTCGGCTGCGCCCGAGAGCCCCTTGAAAGATGCGCCCGTATCGCCACAAACCGCACCGTTTCCTCCCCCACAAACGTTTGAGATCATTCCACCACTGCATGGTATTCTTCTTCGCTTGCTCTCGCGGAAAAGCTCTTCGGACGCCACTCGAGGCCCCCCTGGAGAAATTGCTGGAGCTCCAGGGGCTTCGACAGACGCGCCATCACAGGGCCAACAAGGCCCGCCGAATATCCCTGGCAATGGGACCAGCGATACCACAGCTTCACAATCGCCCCTCGACGTGAAAAATATTCCCACAGAGACTAGTTCGGTCAAGATCAGGATTCAGAAGGCGCGTGCGATGGTGGAGGGACTCCCTGATGTACACCGGTCCATCCATGAGCAACAGAAGGAGATTGATGAGCTTGAGGACCGCGTGGCCCGCCTGCGCTCTGTTATTTCGGACTTCGGAAATAGGGCAGCGATGAAGTAGGCGAAAAGGTCTACATACGACACTGGTAGCGCATTTTGCATCTCCCTACTACTCAGCACGCGGACGAGGCAACAGACTGGCATCAGAAGTGGACTCGCCTCCCAGCTACGTTGCTGACTCTTTTTTGTTGGGTGCTTTATATCTTCTGCTGGCGTAAGGAAAGGAATACCCATTGTTTCTTAGCGGTCTCTCTTTTCTTTTTCTATTTCTTTTTTTTTTGGCATCGAGTCCAAAGGCTTCGGCATCTAGTGTTGGGAGCAGACAACCATCGTACTTGGGTTCTTGGAGCCATAGAAAGTAATTCCGTGCCTCCCATGCCCTCTGTGTAATGAAAACTCTCATTTAGGATCATTGTAAAGTGCACAACTCAGACCATCAAACTCAGTCCGGCGAAAAGTCTCCGATATCGTCGACGGGCCGCAGCCTGAGGCACCGGGCGATCCCTCCGCCCCTCCCCCCACTACCCAGCTTTTTTTTCTTCGTTCTTCCACCAGCTTATATTCTTATACCCTCCCCATCCTCGCCCCCTTTCCTTCCCTTCTCCAATATTCATTTCTCAGGAGATACCTTCCGTCACCATGTCTTACGCTCTGTCCGATGCCCACCGGGCTGTGAGTCTTCCAAGTGCTCCCAGAGTTTTCGATTAGATTAGATCATTGACTCATTATGCTTTGCAGCAAATGCACAACACTCTCCAGGAGAGTGACCCCGAGATCGCGCAGATCATGGTACGTGATAAACCCAGCTGAACCGATGATCGTTATAAAATTTCATCTTGCAAAGTCAAGCCGAATGCTGTTTTGCTAACGGATATGACACTGTAGGAGAAGGAGATCCAGCGTCAGCGCGAGTCCGTTGTCCTGATTGCTTCGGAGAACTTCACCTCCCACGCTGTTTTCAACGCTCTGGGCTCCCCCATGTCCAACAAGTACTCCGAGGGTTACCCCGGTGCCCGTTACTACGGTGGCAACCAGCACATCGATGCCATTGAGATCACCTGCCAGCAGCGTGCCCTCAAGGCCTTCAACCTGGACCCCGCCAAGTGGGGTGTTAACGTCCAGTGCCTGAGTGGCAGCCCTGCCAACCTGCAGGTCTACCAAGCTCTCATGCGCCCTCATGACCGTCTGATGGGTCTTGACCTTCCCCACGGTGGTCACTTGTCGCACGGCTACCAGACCCCCGCCAGAAAGTACGTGGGAATCACAATGATTGCTTCCAGTTGACGGCGTCACTAACATTCTGTTTAGGATCTCTGCTGTCTCAACCTACTTCGAGACCTTCCCCTACCGTGTCAACCTGGAGACCGGTATCATTGACTACGACACTCTCGAGGCCAACGCCGAGCTCTACCGTCCCAAGTGCCTGGTCGCTGGTACCTCTGCCTACTGCCGTCTGATTGACTACAAGCGCATGCGCCAGATTGCTGACAAGGTTGGTGCCTACCTCATTGTTGACATGGCCCACATTTCGGGTCTGATTGCCGCTGGTGTCATCCCCTCTCCTTTTGAATACGCCGACGTCGTCACCACCACCACCCACAAGTCTCTCCGTGGTCCCCGCGGTGCCATGATCTTCTTCCGCAAGGGTGTCCGTAGCACCGACAAGACCGGCAAGGAGATCTTGTACGACCTCGAGGGCCCTATCAACTTCTCCGTCTTCCCCGGTCACCAGGGTGGCCCCCACAACCACACCATCACTGCCCTGGCTGTTGCCCTTAAGCAGGCTGCTTCCCCCGAGTTCAAGCAGTACCAGGAGCAGGTTATCAAGAACGCCAAGGCTCTGGAGGACGAGTTCAAGGCCCTTGGTCACAAGCTGGTGTCTGACGGCACTGACAGCCACATGGTTCTCCTAGACCTGCGCGCCAAGAGCCTGGACGGTGCTCGTGTCGAGGCCGTTCTCGAGCAGATCAACATTGCCTGCAACAAGAACTCCATCCCCGGCGACAAGTCTGCTCTGACCCCCTGCGGTATTCGTATCGGTGCCCCCGCCATGACCACTCGTGGCATGGGCGAGGAGGACTTCAAGCGCATTGCCCGCTATATTGACCAGACCATCACTCTCTGCAAGAAGATTCAGGGCGAGCTGCCCAAGGAGGCCAACAAGCTCAAGGACTTCAAGGCCAAGGTTGCCTCCGAGACTGTCCCTGAGATCCTGGCTCTCCGCAAGGAGGTTGCCGACTGGGCCAGCGTCTTCCCTCTGCCCGTCTAAATGCCGTCATCATACCATTGCAGGAGGTGACTGTCAGGATATGAAAGTTACGAAGAGAGATCTCTCAACTCAGATCTCGCGAGTTCAACATCATCTACAAAAGCGTCGGAGATCGAATACCATACGGTGCGTTACATGGGGTTATTATACAGGTCTGCTTTTTCAACCTTAGGGACATCTGGGATTGGGTAATTTTTTGTTCCTTTTTTTCAAGCATGCGAAACGAGCAATTTCTATTCACCTCGCCGCTTCTTCAACTGTGGGAGGACATGATTTTCTGGAGACGAAAAGTTCAACATGATTAGGCACGTCGGCCTTTTGATTTGCTGTACCATCTGATGTACATCATATATCCAGCTACTCTTGAAATCCAATGCAACCGATTGCGGTTGGGCACTGCCTCTTCAGGTACACGCGGGATGGATCTGGTCATTACTTGGCTCTTTAGTTCTTTATTTACCCACTTGATCTTGCATAGGTACCTTGGAAGTACATATTGACTCTGCCAGGTGGGCAGCTTCCCCCAAGTTAGGTAATCCCTCCTCACGTGTCAACCTTATCACATCACCCCTCCTCAGTGCCGGGGATCTCCTTCAGGTCTCTTCTTCCTCGCCCCTCGCTCCTCGCCCGTTTGTTCTCGGGGCTTGCTCATTCTCGTCGTGTCTTTTCTTTATCTGTCTTTGAGACCACCTCAGTTCTTCCCTGTTCCTGTCACAGGCAGGTCTTGACCGTATCCTTGATAAGACGACCTCTATCTTATCGTTTCGTTGGACCATTGCGGACATCGCTTCCACCGGGCTCACGGTTACTCCAGGGGATCTGAGGCGGCAGGGTGGTACCAAAACACCTCTACTAGGTCATTTACACAGTGGAAAGAACAAAATCTTACCGAAGAAAAGCATTTGCAGCTATGGCCAATGCAGCGCAGTGCTATTATTGCTTCGAGAGCCTCGCGGCCTCCTTCGAGGCCCGGGAGCCTGTGAACCTGGCAGCTGTAGAAGCTCTTTGGGAGAAACATGAGCAATATAAGAAGCTCTCGAGTCTCGGAGCACAAACCGAGGACAGTATAGCCTTGGACGAAGAAGACGACGACGGCGACGGCGAAGAAGACAAGCCAGGCCCACGGCAGTCTGCAAATGACGAGGATATTGAAGACGCTCGGCAGGCAACCCAGACCAGCAGTCGGCCAAATCGTTTGAAGCTTCCTAGCATCAGCCGTCTGCAGAGCCAGATTTCCTCCGACTCATCTAGTGCGGCTACGACCCCGTCGACCACATCCAACACATCGTCCAACTCGCTTTTGTCCAGTTCTACCACTGTGACGACTCCAAGTTCACAATTGGACGCTACGGGCTCCCGCCAAAAGCCCGTTGAACGGCGGTACCCGCTGTTTGTGACCTGGGATACACTGTCACGCAGCGGGCACAAGTCTCTGCGCGGATGCATAGGCACTTTCGAGGCGCAGGACCTCGCAACGGGGCTAAAGTCCTACGCTTTGACCTCGTATGTGGTTCTTCTCGCCTTCATTCTTTCTTTGCCCTGCGCGATCCCGCAGCGCTGTCATATCGTTAAGCGAGACCGATTTCAACTGACATGCCGGGGACTAGTGCTTTCGATGATACGCGCTTTTCTCCCATCCCAAAATCGTTACTCCCGTCACTCTCATGTTCTCTAACCCTTCTAGGATCATTTGAGCCGTGCACCAATGCCATGGACTGGATCCTAGGCACTCATGGCCTTCGCATCTCCTTCATCCACCGTGGCCGACGCTACGGTGCTACATACCTACCCGATGTTGCGGTAGAACAGGGCTGGACGAAAGAAGAGACGGTCGAGAGTTTGATGCGGAAAGCCGGCTGGGATGGCGGCGTTGGCAGTGTTGCTCGAAGACTGTTGCGAGGTACTGGCACTGGAGGCCCTGGCACCACAAAGCCCTGGGATCAGGTCTCAGAATTCCGCACTGTCAAATATCAAGGCCTCAAGGCGAGTGCAAGCTATGCGGAGTGGCAGGAATGGCGGAACTGGGTGCTCTCTCTAGACGATGGCCGAGAGATTCTAGGCTTGACCTGATTATTTCCCCCGACTACTAGACGCCGTTCGTCTTGTGGATACGGCTTGATGATTACTACGAGTCCTTGCCTAGGTAACTTTTGTGCATTTGGGCTTCTAGTTGAGTTATTTCCGGGTCGCAACTCATGCAGGAGAGGGTCGTCATTATTCTCTGTGTGAGCAATACATGGGGAACAAGACTCGCTCCAGAATTACTATCCCTTGAAGACCAAATGGCTCATCGGTTAATTTATGTTGTCATAATAATGCATGTGCTATGTAAAGACCACTCAAGCAACAACCCGAAAAAAGAGCGACAAGCATCCAAGCATGGGCTCAATATGACGAGAAACGTACACTTCGAGTATGCGGCCCAGAGAGAGAGAGAGAGTATAAAGGTCTCGACGCGCTCATAAAGTGCTCCATACTATTTCCTATTTGGCATGTGCTCCACGACTCCATAGCCCAGCCATCGTCTCCTTCACCCGGCGCTCCTGCTCACGGATCTGTGCCTCTGTCTGGCCGCGCGCATTGCCCCGACTGTCAATCTGCATAGGACTGTCACCGTTATTGCCGGGGGTATTGTGTCCTGATTCCGGGAGCGTCTCATCGCCATTGACATGCTCGGGCTTGGGATCGATGCTCATCACACCATCCATCATGAAACCACCACCCTCGCGCAGCTTGTTGATGGCGCGCACAGTGTCGATCGCACGATGCAAAGTGCGGCGCGCGTTGAAATTTTTCTTGACTGTGGGCAGTAGATCCTCGCCAGTGCCAATCTTCGAATCGTCGTAGGGCGGGCTGATCCAGACGTGCTGCAAAGCTTCGTGGGCGGTCATACGCTGTTGCGGATCGATCGTGAGACAGCGGTTGATGAAGTTGCGTGCTTCTTGTGAGACACCGCGCCAGTATTCTAGCGGTGTGAAGGAGTAGTCCGCGGCCAAGATTGCCTGCATCTCTTCCAGGTTGGAGTCCCGGTCAAAGGGAGTATACCCGCAGAGCAGGAAGTAAGTGATCACACCGATGGCCCAGATATCACTGTGAGAGTTGGTCGTTAGAAGAAGATTCAGACCGAAAGGAGTTATGGCAATGTGGAAAAGACTTACACAGGCTTGCCATGGCCGCTCTTCTTAAAAATCTCCGGTGCCATGTAGCCCGGTGTTCCACATGTGGTTGTCAACACGTGGAACTGCTCCTCGTCCATGATTCTCGACAATCCAAAGTCGGCAATCAGGAGATCGGCATTGTCTGCCGGGGTGCGGAAAAGAAGATTCTCGGGCTTGAGGTCACGGTGTACGATACCATGGTCGTGGAGATAGGCGACTGCCGAGAGGACAGCGCGAATAAGACTTGCGGCATCGGTCTCGTAGTAACTGCCCTTTCGGCAAATGCGGTCAAAGAGCTCTCCGCCCAGGGCAAGCTCGGTGACTAGATACACTTGATGACAATACTGGTCAGCGCATAGGCCCATAGCGAGGCGAAATAGGAGGACTGTGCGGAGGCAGAACGCACAATTGTTCATGGTCTCGAAGTAGTCCACCAACGTGAGGATGTTCTGGTGGCCCATGGACACTCTCTTGAGCACTGAAATCTCATTCCGGACCTATTTGTTTGCCCATCGCGGTCACTATCGTCAGTTATCCCCATATTCATTTGCCAGGTGAGCCGTAAAGTGTCCTATTTACCATGTGCTCGCGCCCCGCCATCAGGCGTTTGTTGATGACCTTCGCCGCATAATAGCCACCGGTATCGATGTGCACACATTCCTTCACGACCGAGTATGAGCCGGCGCCGAGGGTCTTGCCCGTCCTGTATCGACATGGCTGGACCTGCGGCCTCTGACCGCTTGGAGCTTGCGCCATTGGAACGGGGGGGCGGGGATGTGGAGTGCGAATTGGACGCTGTTGGTGAGGGTCCAGCAGCTGGGGGAAGCCGCGGAGGGATATGTATATGGCGGTGTCAGTATGTACCTGCGGTCATAGAGAAATGTCAGCCTCATGCTCAGTGTGTCGCAGGAGTTGACCGCATCGTGCGGGCGGGTTCAGTTCCACCGACGCAGAGACAGTTGAGAAACCCACAGGCTCCAGTCTATTTACTCCCTTGCAATCGGGCTGATGGGTCGAAACGTCCGACCGGGAATGTGTAACTCGTTCTCCAGGTAAGTGAGTATTTGGGGGGGAGTCGAGAGGTGGGGAAGGAAAGATGATAAGGGAGGAAGGAAGTGTGAATGAAGGGCGTTGAATGGTCGGACGATCGACGCGCGATCGCCAGCGGTACCAGTCTTCGAGTAGTCTCGACGCTTCGGACGCACCAGACAGCGTCTTTCCTCCACACCCGTCGCTCGACCTTCAGTGTTCGATTAATAAGGGGAGACTAGGAAACAAATATAATTGAAATCATGCAACTATGCGCTGCCACTAACTATACATATTGGCCAAACACCGCATGCCATGCAAGGAACCCAATGCACCCGAATGCGCCGCCCTCTTCAGGCAGAGAAAACAGACCACCTCACAGTAGAAAGACATCAGAACAAAAGAAAGACATGGAGCTATGTTACATCTGGTCCAGCACCCCATCAACCACATTTTCCAGAAGCTGCAAGCGGTGGAATTTGGCAGCACTCTGCAGCACTCGAAGCTTCTTCTCGGCCTCTTTCAGATCAACAGTTGGCACCCACTTGCCACTGCATGAACAGTGCTCCATAAAGTCACTCACTTTCAGACTGCTGCACTTGGAGCATTTGAGATCCTGCGCCTGCCACTGGACCACAATACCATGTACCTGGCCGATGAGAACTTCTTCCTGTGCCAGCCGGTCGTACTCAGTCTGGCAGAAAGGGCAACGCCAGGGTTTGGAGGCTTTGCTGGCATCTGCACCAGGGTCAGGGAGCACATCCTCATCACGGCATAGATCAAGATCTCGGATGAGACAACAGGCGTTGCAAGTCAGTTCCGGCAGTTTCAGATTAGCACTGGGGTTCTCAAAGCGACCTTCTTTGCTGAATTCGCGGACCTCGAAGAGGGCCAGCAATTCTCGCCGCAAAAGTCGAGACTCGAGCGTTGTGGTCTTTGACAGACTAAGCACTTGCATGAGCAGTTTGACAAGCTCCAGCGCTGGGTTACGCTTATCTCCATTAGGGTCGACTAGAACGCCGGGAAGCACAGGGAAAGCATAATCAGATGCTAACTCTGGATGAAGCATCTCGTCGCGTTGTCGACGAATCAATCCGGAAATCTGCTTTTTCAGCGGCTTGGAGAATCGCTCGGCAAGTATTGCAGTGATCTCTTCACTCTCCTTGTCGCTCGGCTGTCCAATGGGGATTTGCGTCAGGCGGGGAGTGGAGGAGAGCTCGCCGTCGAGGAGTTCCGGGCGCTTCAAGGAGTGCATCAACTCAATGTACTCCACAACCCAGTCGTGGAAAATGCTTTGCATGGGCGTTGGCAAGAACCGGCTCAGTTGCCAGTGCATGACGGTCTCAAGGTCTTGATTCTCGGCCTCGACCACTTCCCGACAGCCTTTGCCTCCATAGTTGTACTCGTCGTACCATACAAGGTAGTCCCAGTATTCTTTGATTTCGAGGTCCACGAAGTGGAAAGACGGATTTGCTCGAATTGACTTCAACACGTATTGACTGTAGGCATAGGCATTGCCAACCTCGGTCTTCGTGGTCTGCAGCAATAGACGCGTCGAGCTGGCAAAGACAACATTCGAGCCCACCCGTCTAAACTCGGCCATCAACCTCTGGAAGGATTTGCGTGAAAGCAATCGAACATAATTGTGCAGGGAACGATCATAGAGACACGAGATCGGACTCTCCACCCATCGGATCAAATGCTGGACCATGATATCAGCCATGCTATTCCCAGCACAGGCCTCGGTCCACCAATGCTTGACCATTTCTCGTAACACAACCGCACCAGCAGATGCAAACGCTTTCTCGGAGTACAATACGCCTGTGTCTTCTGCACCATTTCCGGATGGTGCTAGTAGTGTATCGCTCCCCTCCATCTCATTGATGATCGAGGAGCTGAGAATTGTGTTGATAGCCAGGTTGCGAACATCAAGCTCGATGCACACAGTTGAATAGGCATTAGGGACATTCACCAATGGCATATGGACCCTTTCAAGCGGGCCCACAATGTCATCTCTCTCGTAGCCGGCATGATCGGGCCGAGGCCCTGTCGACCACCACAGAACAACGTTACTCTGTTGGAGTCGTCTGGCATATGAGACATCAATGAGGAACCGAGGGTCGTCAGTCTCCAGGTTACAAAGTGGCACATCTCCATATCGAGCGAGAAGGGTCAGATGTTGAATCCAGGCAGACAAATACAGATAGTGCGTAACGAGACGCCTTGCAATGAAAGACTGCCAGCCAAGGGGTGGAAGGTCCATATCCGACACTTCAGGCTTCACTGATAGTGTAGGGTACTCCTTTAAGATAGGAATGTCGTGGCAAAGACGGTCCTTCTGCTGAGACTGGATGACCAAGATGGCTGGGTGAGTTTCGTCGTTGCGAAGTTTCCTCACCAAATCACCAATCTCCAGGTGAGCTTTTCGGCGAGTCATTACCTGGGAGGTCTTGAAGTGGATCTTGTCCTGGTACTGGAATGCATTCTGGGCCTCGTCGGTAGAGGCATCCTGCAATTTCCGAGAAAGGAGTTCCGAGTAAATTTTGTCAACATTGGGTAATCCTTGCACATCTCTGGTACGGTTGAGAATGACGATATTTGCCTCGTTCTTGGTTGTAGAGAAAAGTGCAAACACTTGCCTATCTCCAGAAGCAACGTGATAGAGATAATGATAAGCCAAAGGCGACTCCATCAGGTATGGTTTGTCGGAAGTTGTATGCAGGAGGGTAGAGAGGTCAAACCCTTTTTCCAGCCCATCACCAAGCACACCACGTTGCTCTTCGTCGAATGTACAATGGCTTCCTAGCTTAAGCACCGCCCGAACGCTTGGTGTGATATTCCGTTCATAGACACCCTCAATGCTAGAATGCTGAAACAGAGCATCCATCTTGTCTGCTTCCTCCAAGAAGGTATCTTCTGACAAGGACAATTTGAATAGATGGACCGAAGGATGACCATTGGGTAGGGTGTGGTTGACCTTTTCGACTTCGCAGTCTGGCACTTCAATATCGGGCAGGGATTCTCGTTTCAGATTCACAAAGAACTGCCGGGGAACTTTGACGTTCAGTGCATGGATTTTTTGGTCAATCAGCACAAATGCCCGCACGATCCCTGGTCGACCCGTTTCACACAATTGTAGAACTTGCCATGTATTGATGTACAGCATTTGGGCCTGATTGCGGAAGAAGTTGCTCAAGGAGTCCGAAGCAACATGATTCCGTTCACCAAATAGTTGACGACGACGAATTCGAGCTTGTTTCTGAATCTTCCATTTCTGCTTTTGGTACCTGAGGAATCCCTGGTAATCCTCAGAAATGGATGGCATGTTCGGGGGAAGACTTGCGAAGGGATCGAGGGCTGTTTTGGAAGCACCCTCAGGGTGTTTTCTCTTTTGCGACATCTTTGTTTCTGGCGATGACTTGAGCTTCTGTGTCGAACTTGCAATCACTTCGTCCATGTCACCGGCGTGCTGGACACGATGATCCAGAATGTTTGCAGATATTGAGGAGAGCGGAGCCTTTTCAGACTTCTGAAATAGATCAGTCATTTTCTTCTGCTTAAACTTGTCATCCTTCTGGTTTATTCGGCGTTGTAGCCAATCAGGATGAGCGACACGAGGCACTGGGTTCCGAAGCTTCTGAAGAGCCGCAGGGATAGTGATCAGTTTTTGAACTACCGAGCCCAAACGCTCAAGATAATAGTCCCAGTCAATGACACTCCGAGGATCCATATCAGCAGGATCATCCTTCAGCCATTTCCGCAGAAAAAATCGCTTCACGTTATCCTCGGCGGAGAAAATAGTGACGGGAATAGCTCGTTCGGTGACGGGTGTGTTCCTGGGCCTCGCAGAGATAATGTATTTGCAGTTCAAGCCTTTGTCTTTGACCATCTGCTCCCCCAGGAATTCAGCCAGACGCTTAGCAGTTGTAATGGATGTGGATTTCTGGTTTCCATATTCTTCCAAAGTCTTAGTCATGCTTCGGTTCTCCGAAATCAGATCGATCAACTCTTCATCGGCCAGTGTTGCACCATGTTCGTAGAGAACATCTAGCCATCTGTCAGCGACGCGAGCCACAGCGGCATAGGTCTCAGCGAGATTGGTTCCTTCCAGGAAGAACTTGAAGATTTGAGTCTGGAAGATTTTGATTAACTTGAGCTCTCCTCTTCGCTTGACTTCGAAACCCTTGAGTTCGGCCAAAGACCCATCATGGTTGAACACGGCGTATCGCTTTTTCAAGTTCTTGTCTTCCTCCTTTGATGTTGGTAGAATCATGGCCCTGTAAGGTCCATCGACTTCAAAGAAAATGGAGTTCTCGCTATGAGTCTCGTACTTGAAGCTGGAAGGTTCAACAAGTGCCTGGTACTGGTGGTTCGTGTACCTCGCATGAACTAGGTGATTGAGCATGACACAGGGATAGGAAATGCCCAATTTCTTCCCGTTCTTCAAACTGAATGAGAAATTCTCGGGGAATGTGCCAGGGAGCATACACCAGATACCATCTGTGTCGAGTTCCAGGGGTCGCCCGAGGCGTTCGACAAGTTCTCGTGCCATTTGGATAATATGAGCACCCGTCAGGCAAGTAACGCCGGCCATTTCCATTGAATACCATCGAGAGCCCTTTCGCATCACGTAACCGTAGAAACTATTCAAAATGACCTTGTGCGCGAGCTGCAGCGAATCAAAGAGAACAATCATCTTCTTGGCCTCGTCGATCTCAGTAGCAGAAGCTCCCGACGATTGCAAAGCATCTGTCTTATTTTTCCAGACTTTCTGCTTGCCTTTGAAATCATATCGACGATCACGGAAGCTGCGGACTGTGTCGACGTAGAATGGATTTTCTCTTTGGCAGATGATAGCCTCCCGAACCATCGTCTTGCTATCGTGAATTTTGTGGTAAATTTTCTTGCTGTAGTCCTGCATGCGCTTTTTGACTACGCCGGCCTGTTCCTCGACGCTTAGATCACCGAAAGACCTCATGGGAGCATTTTTATTGCGACCGGGAAATCTTTCGTTGGTCGTAGCACGCCGAATCATGTTATATTCGTCGCGCTTTGCAGGCAAGAACTCGCCACGCCAGGCCCACGGCATTCGTCTGTCACAGGTTTTTCCAGGGCGATTGAAATCGCACGCAGCACAGTTTGACTCCTCGATCATGGAATCTGGCTGTAATCGATTGGTGATCATGATGTTGGGATACATGGATGCAACATCCAAGTGATAGATGAAGGGCACCTCGTTTCGGCTGGGGTTGTTCTTCAGATCAAGCAAGCGCTCTGCAATTTGAGCCTTGACTTCGTCAAAATTCACAACATCGTCCATCGACTTCTTCTCCTCGACCTCGATACTGAACTTGAGCGCATGGTCCAGGTCCCGGAGAAGTTCGTCGATCGCAGTGGGATCGACTGTGAACGATACAGGGATGTCACTGCGAAAGACACCAGCCTCGATACTTTCAACGTGACCACCCACGTAAGTCTCTGACTCAAGCAGATGGCCTTCATAAAAAGCTTCGGGGGGGTCCTTGTGTTTGTTTGGCAGGACAATCTCGTGTTGGTAGGCTTGGACCATGAGAAGCATCTCACACAGAGTACCAGTTCCTTTTCGCAAAGTATCATCCGGATTGAGGGGAATGATAGTACAAAGGGAGAAGATGAAAGGATGCACATATTTCATGTAAAGGTAGTAGGTCGCAACAGCGTCGGAGACGGAGTACTCGGCCAGAGTCTGAGGTCGTTCGCTCGCATACGGAGTCATCAACTCGGGGTCAAGCTCGTCGGGGTCATAGCCAAGCTTTGCGACAGTCACAGCCTTCAAACCACGACTTCCTTGGGGGAGGTAACTGTCACGATTGACCCATGCAAAGCAATCCATGTGGACACAATTATTGCTTTGATAGATGTCTTCACTGTTCTTTCTGAATCCGATTTCCATGTACATGTCGATCCCCTGGACGCTGGCTCTTGCTTCCACGAACGGCCAGTCGAAGAAGTCACCGTTGTACGTGGCAATGACGGTAGGTTTCGCGATCTTGATGTGTTCAAAAAATCGTTCTATGACAGCTCGTTCGTTCGGTTCGTTGAAAATCACGAAAGGTCCACTGTACTCGGGCTTGGGCGTGTACTCGAAGTCATTGATATCTTCGGATACAATCTCTCGATTAGTGATCAGAAATCCTTGCCCGTCAATCATGTATGAAATCATCATGATCTGATCAATCAAGGCGTCGGGAAACTTGAGAGGCAGTTTGGTGGTCTCGATATCGTAAGCCATGACCACCGGATCAGCACGTGTGAGTCGTTCTTCCAAGCAGGTCAAAGAAATGACGCCATGCTTTGCCTTCACATTATACCATTTTCCGATCCGAATATCTGTGAGGTGGTAAGCGATTTTTAATTCCAACACAAGGGGCGAAACCACAAACCCTTATCAATGGACACTCGGACATGGTATGGAACGTCGTACTCTCGAATATCAACAATAAAATCACTCGCTTGCATGTTGGCGTTAGGTCGTTGCTCATTAGTTATTTCGTCATCATAAAGGTCGAAACCAGTAGTCGCGCTGAGAACGAGGTTAGCACACAAAGTAATCGAGATTATGAATGCATCACAGACCTGCTCATTTCGACGTAAGCGTCCATCACACTCGCATTTTTCTTGTTTTTCTCTGCTAGAGGGAGAAGAGTTCTCCGAACCTCCAGAAGATTAGGAACATTGGCGAAGTTCAACTGGATGAATGTCCTCCGGTGTCCGAGCAAATGGTTTGGGAGTTTCAGGTCCTCTTTGTCGAGTCGCTTGAAGCTCTTGATAAGCCCTTCGAATGCCCTCCGACCCCATTCCTCTACTTCCATCTCATGGCCCTTCTTGACCGCAATGAGGAAGTAAGGGTCGTATTCCACTGTTGCTTTGAAACTACCTCCATCGTCCTGGAGGAAGTAGTAGTCGACACCGGCGCGGCCTCCTTGCACACTGGGGTCTTCTATGGTCGTGCTGTGCATGTTGATGAGCCAGCCGGCTCTTGTATCGCCGGACTCGAAACGCGGAAAGCCGAGGGATTCATCGATGCCGTTGGCCAAGCGAATGGCTTCGAATTTCTCATCTTGAGAGGTTGCTTCAGTCGAGCGCAGGGACGAGAATTCGACGGTTTTTGTTCGGCGAGGGTTTGATGATGCCACATTTGATCGGAACTTGTTTCCAAACTTGCTGGGTTTTCGCGAAGGCATCGTAACACTGGCGCCCAACCCGGCCTCTCAAAACGGGGTTTCGT
This sequence comes from Penicillium hispanicum, assembly GCF_028827665.1. Lineage (NCBI taxonomy): Eukaryota > Fungi > Ascomycota > Eurotiomycetes > Eurotiales > Aspergillaceae > Penicillium > Penicillium hispanicum. The sequence goes on along the minus strand of NW_026623199.1, from coordinate 2,146,389 downwards.
GATAGGGCAGGCAGTGCCAGGAACATGAAATAAGTAATCCGAGAGGAATTAATGACTTCGACAAGTCGCAAAGACGCAGGGAGACGCTGACAGCGTGAGAGATGATTATGCAACTCAAGCCTGTAGGAGGGACCGGCAATGGCCTGCGACATGCGCCAATCCAGTCGATCTCAATCGCTTTTCGACGCGTCCGCGTCCGCGGGTAGCACGCGTAATGTTAGTCAGCGATAATCCGGAATAACTATCCTAATCCAGCGTCACATGGAATATCTAACTTTCCGATATTGATTATCAGTCTTTCAAGGTGGGCGAACGTTATTTGGATTGCCGAGTTCAAGTCGCTGCGCACCCCAAATCATGGCAGACGACTCGCGAGAGCCCGGCTCTACCCAAGAACCTGGCAGCCATCTTACCGCCAGCACTCCTTCGACCGATCCCAAGAAACCGAAACACGAATTCCCCCAGTCGCAAGTCGGAAAGCTATGGGACGCCTTTGGCAATCCTGAAGAGCCCGTGAATGCACTCGCAAATGCAACATACAAGCCGCGTGGCAAGGATGCAAAAGACGTTTCCTACTCGGAGGTCGTCGGCTCCATGTCTGTGTCTGAGATCTCATCATTTTACAAGGCACCATGCGCACGTGAATCATTATTGACTGGAATCGGGGCGGGTTTTGGCATTGGTGGCATTCGCGGTGTATTTGGAGGTATACCAACGACTCCTAGTCAATGCTTCATGGAGGGAGTAGCTAAATCATGCATCTAGGAATACGCTCATTATGGTCTGCCGGAAACTGGGCCGTCGGAGTATTCGCCGTCACTTCTCTAGCAGCTTATGAGTTTTGTCGACGCCGCCGAATCGAGGAATTGCACGGAATGAAACAAGCAGTGGAGTTGATGAAGGAATTGAAAGAGAAAAAACAGCGAGACAAGGAAAAGGCTATCGAGGAAGCAGCCAAGCATGCGGAGTTAGAAAGACAGAAGAGTTGGACAAACCCCTCCAACTACAAGTTCTGGGAGCGTTGATCGCTCCCCTGTCATGAGTTGGAGTCATGGTGTTTTGTGTGTGGGATCAAACCCAAACTTGTATATTCCGATCCTATGCTAAGGTGGTTGGCATTAGGTCATAAGTCATCTCTGTATCATAGCTCGCAAAGTCCATGTTGCCAATCAAATCATCGATATCCGAATCTGGCTCCGAAACTCCCAAGTTTATCCCCAAAATGCCGCGGAGAAAAAGAAATATAATGGCAAGAGACTGTTGTTAGTCGCAGGCCTAGACGTCGAATTTGACTCGTTTCTGAATGGCGCCATTGTGTATACTGCGAAGTCTGTCTAACTTGATGCCTTCGTTGCGTCTTTCTCGTCGTTTCTCACGAGCTTCTCGTGCTTCGCGATTCTTCCACTCGGCGACTTGTTTCTGCCGTTTCTGGGACCGTGCCCATGCGGTCGCCGCAGTAGGCCTGAAGCCTACACCATTGATTCCATAACCATCATCACTAGGATCGGTAGGATTATGTCCCGTGATCTCATGATCATGCCATGTGAACGGATCCTCTAACGAGGTATCTGCAAGAGGAGGCGAGAGCCGTTGCTTGCGACTTTTGGAGGGGGATGAAGGATCGGGTTGCTTGCGGGGCGAGGTTGCAGATTTTCTCTTTGAAGGAGATGCCGAGGGTGCAGTTGCCCCAAAGTTTGTGTTTTTCTGCCTCTGTGTTCGGGGAGAAGATTGGTGGTCTTGAGCTTCGTCGGGTTCGCCGCTGTGAACTGGCCAGGCGCCAGGCACATTCTGGGCATCATGGCGGCTTTCCGCAGCACGATTTTCCTGTGCTTGATGCGGGGCTGAGATCTGTTGACGCTGGGTAGCTAATAGTCCTGGATCTGGCAGTCGCTCGTTCCGAATCGCAAGTTCTCCAAATCGCCCTGCCACCGCCGCTCGCGGGCTGTATCGCCCTAGCTCCGCATCCTCGCGAAGCCGAGTCTCTTGAAGGCTAGCAATAGATACAGTCGATGTCGGTGATACCGGTGGACTATAATAGTCCGATCCAGAAGGTTCTCGTTTGCGTTTGGGCGAGAAGTATCGAGGGGAATGCGTCGCCATCATTGCGGGGGCGATAGCGGATGAACTTGCGGGGATGCCACCAGACGAGCAACCCAAGATATGGCATTTATAGGTATTGCGGAGAGCAAACCCCAGTCACGTTTAGCGGAAATAGGCAGAGTTCATGGTGCAGAATGCCCTATCATAGGGTGCGGAGATCAGGATTGGGAGGGGCAAGTCATTGGACGCTCGGGAATGAGTTTGGTCGGCGATGCGGGACCTAGTCAACGTGTTGTACAAACCAGGCAAATATCAGGCCCAGGACCACGAACTCGGCTCGGGAGAGCGTGGCCACGACCCTGGACCAAGAACAGAAGAACATACGATCACTCATCTAAAACAAGGATTGAGCAAGTAAATCTTATTGCCACATATGGCCTAAGTCGCATAATTTACAGATCCCCAAGCCCATCGAGTCGTGAACAAGATAGTAAAAAAAAAGTGAAAAGATCAATAAGAACCCAACGCCATGACAAGACTCCCAGTCCCAAAGAAAAAGCGCTTTTATGCCTTCTGCTTCTTCTTAGAAGGCTCAGCATCGTTGTCATGCTTGCGCTTCTTCTTTTCGGAGTCGCCCTCGCCGACATCCGACTTGCGCTTCTTCTTCTTGTCACTCTTCTCCTTCTTGTCACTCTTCTCCTTCTTTTCCTTCTTATCTTTCTTTTCCTTCTTCTCCTTCTTGGCAGGAGTGGCATCGGCGTCCTGCATCTCCGCATCGCTCGCATCGCCGTCGATGTCCATGCCAGCCAGAACGGCGTCCATGGCAGATTTCTGAGAGTGGTTTATTAGCATAGATCACCCAACGTTGTGCGCAATTTTGACATACCATGGCCACTTCGTTCTTGGTGGGAGCAGCTCCAGAGGCATAGAACTCCAGACGCTCCTCAACTTGCTGCTTCAGGGCCTCGCCAAACTTGGTCGAGGGAGCCTCGGAGAAGTTATCGATACGGGAGGCAATAGAGCACTTGTTGGCAAGGAATCGTGAAATGCGGCCCTTGTTCTTAGGACCGGCTCGGCCAATGAAGGAGGAGTGGTACAGCAGACCGTACTTGGGGGTGTTGCCCTTGGTCTTCAGGGCACGGAACAGAGCCTTCTCGGCACCTAGAATTTGGACAGTAGAGGCGGGGTACTTGGACAGGTTGGTCAAGCTACCGGCGTGAGAGATCAGGCGGGCACCAACCACCTCGCCAATCAGCGAAGCAAGGTTAGGCGCGACAACGCTCATCTTGTCCACCAGATACTGGTAAAGTCGCTTGCGGTACTTGGCAAGGCTGACTACGCGGCCAGCGAAAGTCGTGACGTTCTCCATGTCGGCTTCAGAGATGTCCTGACCCATGCTGTGCTTGGCAGCGTTGATGATGTCCTGAGCAACGCCCTTGTCGTCTTCCACGAGCGCGGCAATGTCGTGAAGGCTCTCGTCAGACAAGGAGTTCTTGTCCTTCACAAAGAGCGCAATCTCTGCGTAGCGCTGGTTGTCCGAGACGATCTTAATCAGCTCAGGGAAGTGCCACGAGTACCACTCGCGAACCCGCATGGCGAAAGTGTTGATAGCCTTGTCCATCTGGTCAAGGATTGCAATGGCCTGGATGATGTGGTTGTCATCACGCTGAACGGAGAACTTGACCTTGGCACGCGAGTAGGCGTGGCCGAGACCAAGCTGAGCGGTGTCCATGTCGCCCTCGCGAAGCTGCTTCAGCAACTTGGTGAAGTGGAGGCGCACACCACGCAGAAGATCCTGGACAACTTCGCTGGTGTCACCAGTTTCACAGTCCACAAAGGAGAAGGCATTCTTGACGCTCGCGGCGAGGCCCTTGTCGGAAAGACCGAGGACAACCTTCTTCTTTTTGCTTGGCTTAGGGAGGTTCAGTTCAAGGAAGGAGACGAGAGTCTCGGATGCGATACCCTCCGAGATGTCATTGATTTCACCGAGAGCCTGCTTGTTGTTCCTGGGTTATATGAGTTGATGCTCTGGGAAGGAAATTTTGCGGGTGGACGTTTAAGCGAGACATACTCAAAAGGAAGGAAGCTAGTGATATCAACCATTTTGCCAAACTTGGCAAGGTCATTGACACCCTCCTGGACTTCCTTCAGGCGGCTGCCCACTGCGTCACCCTGGTGGGCAACCTTGAACAGCGAGTACCCGATCGGGCTCTCGAAGAGGAGGTAATCGGCCATGGCGTTGGTCCTTGGGCCAAATCAAGTGCAGAATGACCAAAGGATAGGTGCAGCAACAGAGGCCACAGGCGGCTCAGGAAGGCGAGCTGGTCGGTTGTGGATGCGGGCGTTCAAGAGAGCGGAGGACAAGCAAAAAATCGCAAGCTCATCCAAAGTAATTTTTCGTCAAGGGCGCTAAACCATATTGGAGTGAATTTCTTGTGGGCGGGCAGAATTATGCCACTTCACCGCCTTACGCCGCCAAAGGAAGGTTGCCCACTCCTGTGCTCAACAAGCTCCATCCCATCCTCTTTTTGTGTTTCTTTTGGGTCGAGCTCCCGTTCGTTCATTCTACTGCAGATATGTCTGCAACCCAGTTGCTTAACCCGAAGGCGGAGTCCCGGGTATGCCATGATGCCACCCCCGATTGACCCCTCCGTGGCCCGCACTAACATTTCATTTAGCGGAGAGGTGAGGCCCTGAAGGTCAACATTAGCGCCGGAGAGGGTCTCCAGGATGTTCTCAAGTCCAATCTGGGTCCTTCGGGAACCCTGAAGATGTAAGTGTTGCGGTATTCCCATCAGGAACCGCAACAAAGCTGACCAAACCTTAGGCTGGTGGACGGTGCAGGCGGAGTATGCAACATGGCCCCTATTCTCTGGAATGTCAGAGATCTCAGTCTAATGCGGGGAAATATATGACAGATTAAACTGACCAAAGATGGGAATGTTTTGCTGCGTGAAATGGTTTGCTCGACTTTCCCATCCTTTTTGATCACAGCACCAATGCTAATATTCTCCAGCAAATCCAAAACCCCACAGCTGTAAGACAGCATTACCCCGACGAATCCCCCCTCCCTCTCGCTGATAAGTATCAAGGTCATGATTGCTCGTGCTGCGACTGCACAAGATGACATTACGGGTGATGGTACAACTTCGGTTGTGCTCCTGGTGGGAGAGCTCCTGAAGCAGGCTGACCGCCATATCTCCGAGGGTCTGCATCCTCGAGTGATTACCGATGGCTATGAGATTGCAAAGACGGAGGCGATAAAGGTATTGAGGAAACACTCATCGAAGGTGTTCTTGATCTAACCCGAGATATGCAGTTTCTTGACCAATTCAAGCTCGAACACGCCATTGACCGAGAGCTGCTCCTCTCTGTCGCTCGTACTTCTCTTTCCACCAAGCTCAACAATGCTCTCGCCGAGAAGCTTACCCCCGATATTGTCGATGCTGTGCTCGCCATTCACCGCGCCCCCGAGAAGCCGGACCTCCATATGGTCGAGATCATGACGATGCAGCACCGTACGTCATCTGACACCCAGCTTATCCGTGGCCTGGCCCTGGATCACGGTGCTCGCCACCCTGACATGCCGAAGAGAGTGGAAAACGCGTTCATCTTGACACTGAATGTCAGCCTGGAATACGAGAAGTCCGAGATCAACTCCGGTTTCTACTATTCCAGCGCTGAGCAGAGAGACAAGCTGGTGGAAAGCGAACGCAAGTTTGTTGATGCGAAGTTGCAGAAGATCGTGGAGCTTAAAAAGCAAGTTTGCGGTAATGACCCGAAGAAGGGTTTCGTGGTGATCAACCAGAAGGGTATCGATCCCCTCAGCTTGGATGTGCTTGTCAAGAATGGCATCATGGCTCTCCGACGAGCCAAGCGGAGAAACATGGAACGTCTGCAACTGGTTTGTGGTGGTGTTGCCCAAAACAGTGTGGAAGACTTGACTCCGGATGTTCTTGGTTGGGCCGGTCTGGTCTATGAGCACCAGCTCGGTGAGGAGAAGTACACTTTTGTTGAGGAAGTGAAGGACCCCAAGTCTGTTACTATTCTCATCAAGGGTCCCAACTCGCACACCATTGCCCAGGTTAAGGATGCTGTCCGTGATGGCCTTCGCTCCGTCTACAATACCATTGTGGATGGCTGCGTCATTCCTGGGGCTGGTGCATATCAAGTTGCTTGTGCCAAGCACCTCAAGTCGGAGAAATTTGAAAAGACTGTGAAGGGCAAGGCCAAGTGGGGTGTGGATGCTTTTGCCGATGCTCTTGAGATCATTCCTAAGACTCTCGCCGCCAACTCCGGCCACGATGTCCAAGATTCTCTGGCTCTGATGCGGGATGAGCTTTCGGATGGTAACACTGTTGGCTTGGACCTGAACACTGGCGAGCCTATGGACCCTGTGCAGGCCGGTGTTTTCGACTCGTACCGTGTACTGCGGAACTGCATTGCCTCCAGCACTGGCATCGCATCCAATCTGCTTCTTTGCGATGAGCTATTGAAGGCTCGGCAGATGGGCAAGCAGGGCGGCCCTGCTGGTATGGATGAGTAATGTGCTTCTGATTGATGATGCCCAGTGATTCATGTAAAGATTTAGATGGACCTAGTCGATGGTCTACTACAAAAAATGGCACAGTAATTGCAAAACTATTGTGGACAAGTCGTATGAGTAACGGAGGGCTCGATCGTAGCGAGGAAAGTGCTTATCAGGGCGAATAAGCACTCGACAACACAATCTGTGTATTCTAACTACCAGAGAGCTCCGCCTGACACGTTCTGTAAGCGCTTGTTCGAGGCGGACGCCAAACCAGAAGTCATAAAGCTATAACACGGGAACCCACGCGTCCTGATTTCTACAATTTCACGCGTGTGGGTGTCTTTTGCCATTCAAACATAAGCTCAAAATCTCATTCCGCTCGTTTGACGTCGTTGGGTATTGATGACACTATCATACAATATCTAGCACTCAATCTTCTTCCTCTCCTGAAGTGCTTTGGTAGCCCTCCGAAACATCCACAGGTGGCCATACTTTCAGAAACCCCTCCTCCTTCACAGGGTCATTTAGGGAGAGATGATGGACCTTGGCCCATTCCCATACATCTGACTTGCGAATGACAATTGTCGCGCCTTGCTTTGTATCATCTTCTCCAGTTGAGCGGTTCAATCTGCGCTTCTTCGGAGTTGTCTCGGGTTGAATAACTCCCATGTGTTTTACAGCAGTGATCACATCTTCATTCAACATGCCGGTCACCTGTCCGATTTGTTCGACAGTCATTAATTCCCGCAGGGGTCTCTTGCGGGAAGCTTTCGAGGCACTGCTAGTCTTCTGTTGATCAGGTTCGTCGCTGTTCTCACTATGCTTGCCACACAGCAAGTACCTCGCGATCCGTTCCGCCCAGAAACGATTGTAGCTTTTCTGGCCCAGGTCGCTGAGGGGTTTTTCGGGTCCACCAATGTAACCGCCGGGGAACTCCCAGCCGCTGAGCTTGTAACTGATGCCCATCAAGAGTTTTCCCAGCTGCTTGTGCTGATATGGTGGAAACACACAGATGCATGCAAGATTGTTTGCATCCCAAGAGAGCTTTTCCTTCGAGAAGAAGCCCAGGACATGATAATTGTCCGGGTTATTCGGATCAGTAAACGTGAGAATATAGTAGAGGAAGGTCGAGACGTCGAAAAAAACGGTTTTGTGGTCTAGGAACAATTTGGCAAACAGAGATAAGTTCTGTCCAAATAGCTTGTGTTCCTCGCCATCGACCTCCCACACTGCATATCCGCCATGGTCATACACTTTGGTTCCTGGTGGAGTGGTGCGGTGCTCACAGGCCCTTGTATGCGCAACGAAGGCACCTTCGTCGCAGGAATATCGGAAACACCACCCACAGACATAGAGATTATCGACATCTTTGGCGACCAAATCCTCCGGATAGATGGACTGGTACCAGGGCTTGAAACGAAGGTCTCCTAGCACCACATTCTGGACATTACGGTCACCCGGGCTTTGCAGTCGCGATGGCGACTTGCTGGTAGCCATGGACTCGCTTGAGGATCGCAGAGTATTCACGGGTTCGGCGTCGGCAAGCAGCTAGGTTTCGTGCGTTCTTTTGTAGGGTGCAGTGTCCAGTGGGCCGGCCATTGGCATCACCGAGCAAGGAGGCGCTGGGACGTGTTGTAGGAAGAACAAAGATGCAATCGTACCGACATTGACAGCGAGGTATTAGAGCTAGCCGCTCGGCATGGGGGATCAATCTGTACAAGCTGGTCGCATGCACCAACAAAGGCAGCCTTTACCGGAGCTCAGAAGCTTGAAAAGAGGAAAAGATTCCCCTCTACGGGGCCAGCCTGCCGGCTGAGTCAGCGGGCAGATGATCCGGCCCCGGGCGGGGAGAGCTAGGATTATCTTATCCGCTGTTGCCTATGCACTCGGAGACATCGTCTTGCGTGAGATCGAGAGTTTCATCCTTGCTTCTTCCTCTTCCCCCCTGGAAACACAAATCCCAGATGCTGCAGGCAGCAGTCATCTAGGTTCCATGATATTTATCCTGTGCATTCCCAGAACTCCCTGGAAGGCACGACATCTTTTACTAGTCCAACCCGTGTAACTTCCCCACTCGCTCGCGAACCTAAACTCAGGGTTCGCGTAGCTCGACATTCACGATGTTGAAGCCCTTCCAGGTCAGAGACCTTCACCTGTCTTCCGATGCAGAGGGGGAGCACTCCGATTCCCCTCATGGGGTCGTGCAGATCTCTGCTATCGACTACGATGGCCTCGCATCATCCCATCCTCGGGCGAGGCTGACATATCTGGATGATGACGATGGTGACCAGATCACGGTAAATCCAGATAAACGCAGAGTATTTTCTGTCACGGCCTAGCTAATGCACCGTAGGTTGGTTCCTCTCTCGAGCTTTCCCAGCGTCTGGATGAACCTCTAGGTATTGACGCCCGCCTTGGATCCATTCAACTATCCCAAAATGAACCAAATCCGATGCATATATTTGATATCCGTCGGTCAAACTCTGTGACCGAATTGTGGAAGCGGTTTGAGGCTACAGTCGACAATGGACCCATGATTCAAAAAGAGAGGCACAATGACCCCGCTACGCTGGAGCCTACCGTTGATAGCCCCGAACATGAAGAGAGTCATCCTTCGGGTATCACTACCGCCACCTTGGCTTCTGCGGATGAGCCACAGCCTTTTATGGCTGCATTCGAGGCCGAGTTAGCAAATATCCTTGGCTCTGCAGAGGAGACTTCTGAGTCCGAGGCCACACAGCCCGAATCATCGCGAGCAGCTGAATCCTCCGCGAACACTGAAGACCCGCCAAGAGCCCTCCATCCTGCGGAAATACTTGCCACGCAAGTTCTACAGCACCTGGTCAATGGAGCCAGCTTAGTTCAATCGGAATTGAGATCAAAGTTGCCAGAATTACAGCGTCAACTCCGCGATGCCCAGAGAACTCTGCCTGAGAACGTCGGAGCATCGTTGCAATCCATTCTTGCTACCCTTGAAGCTCGCATAAAAACTGCTCTCAACAATCTACCAGAGGGTGGAAGAAATTTAGCAGAAGAAGCAATTCACGCGAGAAGGCCCATGGCTGAGAGTGCCGCAGATGGCCTTCGCTTCATGGCGTCGGAGTTCAACGAAGTAGGCCGAACATTGTTTGCCGCGTTTGAACACGAGTTTGGGCGAGCTACAGCACAGGACACAGGCAGCACGCCTGATGCATCGAACACAACCCCTGGTGCATTCCGAGATCCTGCTAGCAATGGAGCTGTTCTGTCGAGCCTGGATTCTCACGAAACTGGAGCTCGATACGTGGATCCGGCCACGCAGGAAAGACAGGCCACCAATTCAGATAAATCGCCAGCCGCAGGGCCTGGGGCAAGCCATGTTGCTGCGTCGCCAGATGCTAAAATTACTCACCAGAGCGCAGAGGCTGGAACCAGTCTTGGCCATGGTCTCACTCCTCCATTCAATGGTCCTCGCTTTTTCCCCGCGCCGCCTCCTTTCCCACCTACGCGTCCCACGCACTGGCCACTATCCTGGCAGTCATTTGCTCATTTTAATCCACCGCCACCTCATCATAGTTCTTTCCCTGCCCCTCCTCCACTTGCACCCTACTCGGGTCAACATTGGCCTTTCCATCCCCAGCCTGGTCATCAGAGCTCCTTCGTCGATCCTCCATACCAGTCTGTATCCTCATATTCACAGAGACACAACGAGGTGCCTCCGGCCTTGTCTGTGAATAAACCCTCAGATAATGCAGAACTACAAACGGAGGATTTGGCCAATAAGACTCTTTTTATTGGAAATGTTGGGTTCAATGTGACCGAGCGGATTATTCAAGATGTCTTCGCTTCGAGAGGGTTTATTGTCGATGTGGACCTTCCCTTGGATTCTGTGTCTGGCAAACATGCAGGCTTTGGCTATCTGCATTTCCCCTCAATCCACCCAGCTATGGCTGCAATGGATGTTCTACAAGGTGCCCATATCGATGGTCATGCGATAAATCTTGAATTCAGTGAAAGCATGCCCATTGACGCCCTGCTCTCATCACGGAGTTCCGTGGAAAATGTGAATTCAAGGTCGCGAGGCTGTCAGCAAAGTGATACAAATACTCCTGTTTCACAGGATCTCACTTCAAAGCCTCAAGACGTCATTCATTTTGGTCCGGGGCAGGCCCTCGTTCCTCAACAGGGCTTTAAAACCAAGCGCGCCAAATCTGTCGCTTTTCAAGAACCCAGTCAACCCGTGGCAGATAACTCTGAGTTGAATTCTCAATCTCCTGCGACGCGACCAGTATCACCTCCACTTATTGATTTATCCACTGATGGCTCCTCTACTGCACGGACCACTTCCCTTCGGACTGGAGAGGAAGGTCGACATCAAGTAAATGACAACGATCCTGGTTATCTCCCAGTTTTAAGTTCAGATCTGGAAATGAGTCGGTTCCCACCTGTTTCCCAATTTGAAGCTCAACTCTTGGCAGCCCAACAGCAAGAACGAGCATCGGCGTCTGATTCTCTCTCTGCATCCCATCAAAGACCTTACGTTCCCTCGGTCCGCCCGGACCCAATCCCAGAGTCTCTTCCCCAACGAGCTCGCACCCTCTCTCATACTCATGGGGCCCGGGGGGTGAACAGATCTACAGAAGGTCCAGAACTGTTTGGCTCCACGGGAACCAACTCTCGTGGTCACGCTGGGCCTAGCCTGCGTCGCTCAAACACCGTGGAATTTGGGCAAACAAGAACGAGGCAGCATGAGACCTCCAGTACCATATCATCGGGTGAACCCCAATCTGCGTCGAGATTGAGACGTCGTGCAAGTGAACGTCATGCCCTTCGATCGCATGCCCAACAATTTGCTGGATTAGACACTTGGGCGCGGTTAGACCGAAGGGAACGCCAACGCTCCAGGCCACGTTCAAGCCAGGATATTCCCGTGGCTTCTCCCATCGAAGGGGCGCATAGGCGTGTTCTGCCAGAGGGTAGTGTTGCAGACACTCAAACCGCTGATGTCGAAAAGTGCGTTTCCTCCCTTCTTGACATGGGCTATGGAAGTGCCCAAGATGGTGGACGCTCTCGGATGACTGTCTATGCTGCTGCAAGTAATGGAAGCTTGCTGGACGCAATTGAAATGATTGAGGAGGAGAGGCAGGCATACGCAAGAAGACACGATTTATAATGAGATTGGCGGTGGATATACGTTATGTGCCGGGCATTTTAAATCTGAGTCGCTCTTTTAGCTCTTTTGATTCTTATGTTTAGGGATCTTTATGCTTTAGGTACATGAACCTTCCCTTTTGGAATAGTATTGATCTAGCCCAGTCAATGTAGTCTTTATTTCCAGTCATCAGGACTCTCAATATATAATGAGGTAATCCTGCGTGCTTGGAAGTTCAATTATCAAAGAGGTCCTATTCTTCAGGCCAATGCTTATCAAGACAAATACTCACCTATTTACCGAGGGCATGATTTTCTTTGTTGCAACTGCGGTTTTGTTAAACGCAAGCATTAAGTGTGGAGCCGTTGATGGACCGGCCACAGGTCGGATTTTCTGCTCGGCGTAACCTCCGACCTTCATTCCAACCACCGCAGCAACCAACACCTTGACCCAGCCATGCAGACATGGCGGCGGGCCTTCGCCACGTCTGTTCGCAGACTCAATCATAGTCCGACATCGCATCCTCGGCCGACCGCCCTGCGATGCGCGCAAATACTCCAGTCCAGCAAAAGAAATGGACCTTGCAGCTTGGAAGACCAAGAGATCAAGGTCAACGGGTTCATCCGCTCCGTTAGAAAGCAGAAGCGTTTCGCTTTCGCAGAGATCTCAGATGGCTCAACACTCAAACCATTACAGGCAATTCTGAAGCCTGCGCAGGCAGCCGAGTACGTCTCCTCTGCAAAAGCTGCGGCTCTCAGGATTCGTTGATTATCAACCATGTCTAACACGGTCGCTTCTTTCCAGTCTGTCGACAGGGGCCGCAGTCGAGATATCAGGGATATGGAAGGCCTGCCCGCCTGGCAAGGAACAGACGCATGAGCTCCAAACCACTGACGTGGCCGTTGTCGGTGCGTCTGACCCTGAGGTGGGCATTTGTTGCAATTTCCCGCGGCAGAGAACACAAGATCTAACAGTCGCATCTCATTCACAGACATTCCCGATCCAGAAGAAATACCATAGCTCGGATTTCCTGCGCCAGATACCTCACCTTCGCATGCGGACACCTCTCTATTCGCTCCTTTCGCGGTTCCGCTCAGAGTGCCTATTCCAGTTGGGCAACGTCTTCCATTCCTACCCCATTGGCGGCTTTACACAAGTGCAACCCCCGATAATTACATCTTCCGACTGCGAAGGTGCAGGCGAAACGTTCACATTAGTTCCGCGTGGTGCCGCTGCGGTATCTGCCAACGAGAGCGATCATTTCTTCCGGGCACCCAAATATCTCACCGTCTCGTCGCAACTACATCTCGAAGCGTACGCCGCTGAATTGGGCAATGTTTGGACATTGACACCGGTCTTCCGTGCGGAGAAGAGTGATACACCCCGCCACCTAAGCGAGTTCTACATGCTTGAGGCCGAAGCCAACTTCATGTATAACCTGAACGCGCTAACTGATCAGGTGGAATATCTGCTTCGTGATCTGACGCGCCGATTGTATGACACGCCTGTGGCACAGGAGATCTTATCAGTGAAGCGGACGGGGGAATCTGGACAGGAAAGCAGCTCTGATGAGTCAGTCTCAACACTGCATCACAGATGGGCCGCTGTGATGGATGGGCCTAAATGGTCTCGCATTACATACACAGAAGCAATTCGAATGCTGCAAAGGGCAATCGCTGAGAATGGTGCATCTTTCGAGCACGCTCCTACATGGGACGGTGGCCTTCAACTCGAGCATGAGAAGTACATCGTTGAGGTCTTGTTCCAGGACAGTCCCGTGTTCGTGACCGATTATCCAAAGGCAGTCAAGCCATTCTACATGGCACCTTCGCAACCCAGCGATGGTGAGCACAGCGCGCCGGGAGAGACAGTAGCTTGCTTTGATCTGCTTCTCCCCGAAGTCAGTGAAGTTGCCGGTGGCTCTCTGCGTGAGCATCGGCTGCCCAATCTCATCCAGAATATGCGCGAACACGGTTTGATCAAGCCTCGTCTGTCCGCTGACCCCGATGCACCAGCTCCCAGTGAGCCGTTATATCCTCACCTCTCACCGACCGAGGATCTTGGCCATTTGCAGTGGTATGCCGATCTTCGCCGCTGGGGCTCCGCGCCTCACGGAGGCTTTGGGCTCGGATTCGACCGATTCCTAGGATATCTTTCAGGTGTCTCTAGTGTCAGGGATGTGGTTTCGTTCCCCCGATATTTCGGGCGCGCGGATTGTTGAAAACGGGCCTCCATCTTGTGTACAATATGTGAACGAAGTGTACTATATTAACTATACCAAAATCAGCATTGAATCTCCCACACACTTGGCAGCCACGGCTCGTAAATCATTGCCAGACATGTTCAATCAATCCACGAGCAAGGCTCTACCAACGCCGCCGACCATTTCTACAGTAAGAAACCAATCGGGCCAGGGCCCAACGCACCAAGCTTCGGGCGAGCCACCATTCTCACAGACATAAGCTTCGGAAAGGATTCAATCCCAACTCGAGCGAAAACCGAGCTTACTCCATGTGCGGAAATCTTCATGGTAAGCTTCTTTCCAACGATACAGTCATGATTACTTCCCGTCTCATCTCAGATGGATATTACATATCGTCCGGATTCACCCTTCGTCTCAGGATCAGCCTGGGGCAACCAGCCGACCCCGGGGGCCATGGCCTTGCGCACGGCGCTGGGGAATTTGACAAGAGTAGTATATATAGGGACACCTCGCCCCCCGAGTTGGGGCCATGGAAATCCTGCGACAGGCAAAATAAGTTAAATCCTGAAGTCGGTGCGAGGCCGGGATGTCAGCACCTTGGAGCTAAAAGGCGGCGCGGATCGTGAACGCCTATACACTGCAGCTTCAGAGATAACCAGCTAGGCGGGGGGATATTCGAGTGAGCCAACTAAACATCCCAAGATCCGAGGAGGGGGACCGAAAGGGATTTCGCAGGGCAAGGCCAGCCTTGTAGTATATAGGCGTCGGGTTGGAGTTCTTCGAGTCGCAAGATGCGACCGTGACAGGAATAATACGTCTATTTTAGTCAGGACTGACTGAGGCCGACTACCTCGGGTCCTGATGATTCCTCAAGGCCCCGATCTAGTTGCCAGAGGAGGAACTATAGATGTACCTAATAGCCATTTCTGTACATCGACAATACTACATACCATGAGTATGAGGCCGACCAGCCTGCTCGAAAGCCAAGAGAGACCGCAAGTGTTACTGGAAGTGTACTAGGGCCGATTGCCCACGAAGCGCATCGCGGAATTCGGCCTCCGATCAAGGCCAAGCACTCTAGCGTGGCTGGAGGCGCCCGCAGCCAAACGCAAAAGAACGGGGGCGCTGCCTAGATGGTCACATTAATGTTCCTCCGGAGCGACCGAAATACGCGTCTGGGCCGCAACGGACAAATAAGGATGGCCAGCGGAAGCCTCCGTCAGCAGAAACGTGGTCCGTGGGAGACACTTTATTTTCGGAGCTCGCTTATAGGAATGCCGATTTTGATTCAAGTAGCCTGGGCTGGGGGTTACAGTACGTGGAGTGGAGACAGGCGTCGGAATGGTAAACTATTGGATTGTGGGCTTGCAGTTAAGAGTAAGTCGTGTTACTGATCCTGGATAAGGTCGCACCTCTTGCCTGATTTCGATTCATGTTGAAAATAATCCTTTCCATAGCGATCTCTTTGCGACCGAGAGCCTTGTCAATCCAAACCAAACCCCATCCATAGCTACTGCTAGAGAATACAGACAAACTATCATAACTCTTAACTCAAATACCCAGAATGTGCAGCCTCACAGGATCGGGAAACATGTTCATATACGTGATCGTGTACAGCCTTGGACCAGAAAGGGAAAAAAAGGAAAAGAAAAGAAAACAGGGCAATTTTACCCTTCTTAATCTAATAAACTTTACAGTACGAGCGCGAGCCCCAAGCCCCTGCCAATAAGGAGGCCAGGATCGGCGGGCCAAGGGGATCCAACCTTACCGCGGTTAAGCATAAGCAAGAAGATGTTCGGCCTAAGTCCGCCTCGAGGCGTCCGACGATTCATGCCGATTATCCCTGCCTGACGTATCACATTGCTGCAAGATGACGGACGGCGCACTATATTATTAATACCAGTCTGAGTCAAAAACCGAACCAATCCGCGCAGCGCGTAAAATAGGGAGCCTTGCAACACAGGGCTTCCCAGCCCCAAATTGAATTGTGAAAACACTCGTCTTAAACCATGATTCTGGTGGTTCATACTCTATATATAATACGGTAACTGCTTCTTATTAACCTCTTCTCGTTCCACGTTCCTCCCTTTCACTTACCAGTCGTATTCGGTCGAATAAACCCCCGAAATATAAAGTCCAAGAAGGGACCGTGCGCCACATGGTTACGATATCCATGGATATGCTTTGTGCTAATTCACGTAAGACACTAATCGGGTCATCCAGCCCGTTTAGGATAAAGCCTAGGTGAGAGCGGGCACCACAGGAAGGAAGGGCATTCACAAAGGGCAAGAACAGGGCCAAGAGCGATGACAGTTGCCACCCCAGAGGACCGACCTGACTTAGTATTACTATATATATACTCCACTGGGGCAGGAGAAGGGGCCACCGCTAAAGCTCCGATCGCTCTTGGCAAGAAGGGTTATACACCATTCATGATGCATATGCTGCCCTTGGCGGGGCATATTGGCACTATACGAATATATGCACTTTAGTTTCGGGGAGGCATCGGCGTACAAACCGGTATACGTATGCATATGCGTATGCGTATATAAGCATAATATATAATATGACCAACAGCCAGGCGGGCCATTGGTAAGAAATAACGGCATGGCTATTGATCCGCTGTCTTGTACATAAGTAGCCAGGCTACGTACTATACAGTGAAGTACGTACTGTGCGGAGTAGTAGTAGTTTATTCAGTACCTACCTAGGTAACCTAGGTAGTGCTTACCTGATAGCCTTATAGGCCAGTCGGGAATAATCCTTTCAACCTGCTACCTCTGGAGCTCGACAGTGCTGCTGACTGTACTATCAGCCTTCGGACAGACATACCCGAAGACGGCAATAACGCGATAGCGCGGAATTAGTTATGTAATTACAAGGATCGTCCCGACTTCAGGACTCAGGCCTCCATCTAGCACATTCCCTATTAGTCCAAGCGGCAATTATGAATTATGTTTAGTGGAGATAAGCTCGTGCGACGTTTCACGGAATCAACTCTTGGCAACCTTTATTTCCAGGGTTGCAACGGGTGCGTGACAATACAGAAACGCGGTCGCAACCATATCTCAAGTAAAGTTGATCGTGAGTAATGCCAAATTAGGCTACCACCTACGCGAGGGCACGTCACCCGCCCCAAGGCCCCCGAGTCTAGGGATTGACATCCAGTAAGATGCTTTTCAGCACAACTCGTGAAGTACTTGATTAGGACTAGTGAAGGAGGGAAGGTTGGAAGGATCAGGCCGACACAGTCCGAGCTGAGTACATACTTGGATGCTTACAATTTCGACGATCGCATATTGTTGTAGACTACTGTGCTTTGCCCATTAGACGAGTTTTGAATCACAGAGAACGAAGTGATTTTGAACCGTATCCTGGTTCATGGAGGAGTTGGCTTCGAGTCAAGCGCAAGGCCACAGAGTCAGGCAACCAGCGTGAGGCGGGTGAGCACGAGTCGGAGATTATTGATCAGGATGCAGGACGATTGATAGACATGTTGTGTCGCCAACATAGTTATAGCCTCGCTATGGTGGCTGTAATTTATTGGAGGGGGGATACATAATAGCTGATTATTGCACTAATGATAATCTACCTAGGTACATACAGTAGGAGGCGCCGTGAAGGCTAAAAAAAACACAAATACAATCATCGGCTCCAAGACGAGTAGAACTCACATCCTATTATACTCCCGAATATCAGGTGGAGTCAATATTGGAGGCCATGAGCTGCCTGTTTCAAACAACGACCATACAAAAATCATAGAGAAATTCGATTCAGGTTGCGAAAGATAACTGGAGAAAAACGACAAGCCAGAGCTCCACTGTAGGCGACCCCAGTGTAGAAATGCCTGCGAACCACGGTCGGCAAACTTTGCGGCGGAATGGCCCGCAAGGGCCTGACTCTATCAGCAATTTCGGGCAATATGGTTTGCGAGCAGTGGGGATACTTACTTATATTGGCTAGTTTCACGCTGCAGGATGAAAAGGAGTCTCGGATGATCGGATGGCTGACGGCAGCCAGAAAATCCCAATTATTTTGGTATTTCGGCGGGCTTCTTGACTATGTGATTTCGGCGGCCATACATGTATGTAATAAACTCCTCTACAGCCTCATCCACCCGTAGTGAGGTACTGACTCAGTAAGTTGTCGCACTGGGAGCCTTATCTTGGGACAAATCTTTCGATTACGTGGGATCCACGGCCTACGGGCAACTGACTCATGTTCATTTGGTTTGCCGAGCAGAACGAAGGCGCGAGTAGGATGGGAGGTGTATAAAGTGGGATTTCGGGGCGATCTCGTAAGATTTACTGAGTAGAGCAGGGCGTGGGAAATCTGACAGAGCTCGCACATGGTACACACGTCAAGTAAGGCGCTACATGTGGTCATCATGTATCTTTCAGGTATGGTGCTTACGACCTGATCACATTGAACGTGTCTACGTAAAAGGAGTTAGGGTATACGCACTATTATACTTTCCCATTAAGACCCCAGGGCTGGGCGCATGTTGCATGTAATTGGAGATTATCGAATTTCATATTATTATTGCGAGTAGCACCTGCGACGAAGAGCAGCCATTGTACTGCCGATCGGGCTTTGGACCCTGGTCGGCCTTGTTGGGTAGTTAGATCTTGACATTGGTTGTGGAACGTTGGACCCCCATGCCACTACATATGTACAGCATGCTAGCCTAGTACGCATGGCCTAAGTATCTGCATGCACTGTCGACAGAATGGTCGTCCAGGCTATTTACGGTCCACACTGCCTCAGATGGCCCCAACGGTCGATCGTGTTGCTCCATACTTGATGCTTGGGCTGCCTTATCCCGGGATGCTGTTCTCTACACATATAATTATGAACATGGTCAGTGTATACTCTGTAAAGCAAGCAGTGTGACCTTCTTAACCCCTCCCACCAGGTCGATGGAAGTTCAGGTCACCACGGTGATGTCAGGTCGGACTAGCCAGCGCCATGTGAGACATCTCATGCAGGCCATGGTCGAACGCGCAGTTTGACACAGATGGTCTCGGACGACCTATCACGATTTTCCTTTGTGTTGAAGGCAGCGGATGAATAGAGATACAGACATTCATTACACACACTCGGACCCCAGCCTCTATGTACTGAGATATTTATCCAGTCCTACTACTATACATCGCATGCAACTACAACCAGCTACAGAGAATCGGGCGCCACGATTGACCAGCCTCGGAACCATATTATATACCTGTAGGTATAGCGTGCCGCTGTGCAACGCGGTCTTTGTTGGCGATTGGTTTGAACTGGGCCTCTGGGATCGGTCCGTGCGCTGGCTCGTCCTTGAATCAAAGGCAAGCTCTACGAACATCTCTTTCAAGCACAACCTGGATCCTCCGCTGGTGCCGAGCGCTTTGGTTATGAAGCGTCACCACTGTTCAGTTCCACCTGCCCTATCAGCAGTTACTGTACAGACTATGTGCCTCATTTGGTTATCCGATCGGGATAACACGCCTGCAGGGTGGGGTCATGGGGTTGACCTTACTCTGCGGCAGCGAAAGGAAGAAGAAAATCAAGCCAACAACGTGAACAATCTCATGGAGTGTGGAAAACAGTAATGTGTGCGAGCCGAGCGCCCTGCAACTGCATCAGATAGGGTCACGACTTCGAAGCACTCCTAGCCCCAATCCCTAGCCCCGAATCCCAGCCCCGGAGCCATTATTCAGTCTCGTTTTGGGATAGACATTCCACCTTCAATGAAAGTCCTTACTCTAAGTGTACATATTCGACGAAGGACGAAGATCCACATGATGAGTGTTACATAGAGGTGCATCCCACGTAGTTAAACGCAGTCGGACATGGATACCTAGCTATACCCCGGGGCGCAGGTCAGCGTCCTAACTCCGTACGGTACCCGATATCTACCTAGCATTATTCTTTCCTTTATCGGATAGACGTCGTCAAGCTTTCTGTAGTCAGCGCAGTTACAATGTATAAACCACGGCCACGTCGCTCAATACGAGTACGAGTCATGAGGCGAAGGGGCCACTGTGGCTTTTTGATTTTAGTTTCAGAGAAAGTTTCCATCGCCTTCCCCAGGGTCGCTATTTACGCAGACTATTCGTAGAAAGTAACTCGTTTCTCCGGACGTATTGTCAAGTGGCTCTTTTGCTGGAACCGCCACCAATGACTGGACTGCTCAATATATTATTCACCATACCGGTGGATATAGATCGGGCTCTGTGGTCGCTCATGTCCGAAGGAAGAACCATGGTTGAGGGGCCCCGATGATAACATTAAATCCGAAGCCTGTGCACATATTATTGTAATAGTAATCACCGTACTGGGTACCGAGGTACCGTTGTACTGTCGCTGACCGAGGAGCATGTACGCGTATGTACATCGTAGCAGAGTGACAATCGTCGGACCACATAGGGAATAGAATAATTTAAAGCAATATAAGGGAGGTGGGCTGTTGCCCTTCTTGGCCTAGTCCCAACGCTGGGGATCCGCGCGTCAAATAATACAGCCCAGGGAAAAGACGCCCGGTTAAGATAATAATACATAAAAGGAGGGCGATTATGATACATATCACCTGTATAGGACCCGGGTGGATGCAGCCTCTCAAGCGAGCATAAAGTTCAGCGCCGGCCTCCTCGTGTCGGATTAAGCTTAAGCTCGAGAGAGCGCGCACTAACCACCTTTTTTTTTCGCTGCGACCAGAGCGCCACCTGGGACACTTGGATGCATCTGACACAGATCATGTACGCAGCTGCCGCACTCTCGGTCCTTGGCCAGTCACATTTCTGGCCCTGGCGCAAATTTGAATTTCCATCCATGCCTGGAATGGGGCTGCCTTGCGAGGGGGCAACCAAGGCTCACAAATAACCTTACTGGGCCCCCCACCCATCCTTGTCAAGCCAGCGTAAGCTTAGCCAAGGCCTTCCCAAGAGCTTCCAAGAACAGCATCGGAATGAGACACGCTTGGGGCGGACCCATGGATCGATCGCACGGTAGCTGTCTTGTCTATTTTGAGTAGTTACTGCGTAGATTGTAAGACGTCCATTTCCAGCATTCGGGCCACGGCCCCCTATAGGGGGCGGCGATCAGAACTTGGACGTGATTATCCTGGCGCTGGTTCCAGGTGAGGCCAGGATAAAATCCAATCATAATATGCAGCAAGCCCAAGCATTTATGTATGAAACTGGTGGGCTGAATAAGTCAAGTGGGCGCCTAGGAATAGTGCCACTTTCCCCTCAGCCTCGCCACGACCCACGCCCCCCGCCAACTTCAAAGAAATATTCAACTCAAATCCAAGGAACCAAGAGAATGAAGATGGAAAAGGGAGAGGGAGGGGGAGGGGGGAAGAAGCGACCGAAACAAAGCAAGCCAAGGTTCCCATGCACCGGAAAGCGTCATGCGATAATCGCTACAGGAGATGCATTGTTCGGAGTTTCTTTTTCCTTTCGCTATCACATCTGGATCGTCATTCGCCTCATCTTTCAACCTTAGTTGCCTGTCTCCACCCAACTCTGTTTCCCAAGAGGCTATTGTAATACGGAAATTTTGAATTTCAGGAATGGTTTTTTTTTTCGCTTCCATTTCCCTTTTTCTCTCTTTCGGTCGCCCGTTTTGGCAATCTCGGCGTTTTAGCAACTTTCGTCCGATCCTGATCCCTTTTAGCTCTTGGACTTGCTCTGTCTGGTTCCCTTATTTAACCTTCTTTTGATGGTTCTTGATCGCCCCTGCCCTTTACACCCTGATTCCCCAAACTAGACAACCCTGTCTTCCAGACACCCTTTCCTCCTGTGCATTTGCTGTCCCTTGCCACTGCCTGCTCACCTCTATCGATTTTCTCCCTTCGCCAAGCTGTAGAGGGCCTGAAGCTACTCCTTTCCTGGTGGGGGTCTAACGCGTGAGTGTCCGCCTGAGACGAGCTTCTTTCCCTTTTGAAATTTCCGTCCTGTCGGCATTCTTGACGCTCCCCAAACCCACTGTCTCCACCACCCATCTCTGCAAGCTGCAGCGCCCAGTCTTTTCCCGTTTGGTGAAAAAAAGGAAAAAGGAAAAAAAAAAAAGGAAAACCCCGAAAAAAGAAAACGAAAGAGAAAAAGATCGTCAAAATTACGCCCAAAAACCACTAACCCTGTTGGGTGACGTAAAAAAAGCTCGGCCGTACCCACTCTGGACGCCGGTCCTCTTACACTACTCAGCCTACCCCATACCCGATCATCTCTTGACTCGGACTCCTCTTATATATCTGCCTCTCCACTTGGTTTCGCTCTACTCTCCTCCTGTCCTTTCCTATCTCCAACACGATCTTGCAGCGCACCTGACATTCACAGAGCTCCAGACTTCCGGTGGACTCATCGACCATTCACAAACGCTCTGGCGCATCACTGTCACGTTGATTACCTGTGTGGCCACTTCACCTGCAGTTCGACATTACTTGATTGAAGTTTTTCGCCAGACACCCTGGCCGTCAAAGTCACTTACCCGTCAGGGTTATCTATTGATAAACGAGGCTGGATGGAGACGTACTACGGACATGTCCGCACGCCTGCGGACGCAATCATTTTGTTTGAGGCCTGTCGCATTGGCCTTCTCCCACGAGTGCAGCGGCGACTCTCAGAAAAGGAGCGACAGTCGATTCGATCCGGCTCCGTCTTTGTCTGGGATGAGCGTGAGGCTGGCATGCGACGATGGACCGATGGCAAATCGTGGAGTGCCAGTCGGGTCTCGGGCAGCTTTCTGACCTACCGCGAAATGGAGGGCAAGCGTGGTGGTGGCAGCGTATCTCAGAGCTCCACTTCGCGAGGGGGCAAGACGCCTGACAGTCGAGGTAGCGATGAAGATCGTGCTGATGGCACAGATGAAGGTCCAGATGGCTATCGCTATAAGCCAGACGGTCTGATGAAGCAGTCTTTCAGTATCACAACTTCCACTGGCCAGCATCTTCACCTGATTAGCTATTACTCCCGATCCCACCCCGCCGCTGCCAACCTGCAACAGCCAACTACCGACCCTGCCTTGCGACATGTGCGACCTCAGAAGGGCTTGTATCCCGAGTCGACAGTCAACGACCAGCAGAACCTCCCTGTGGTTACGCGTGGACCCATGGCCGGCGCAGCGTATCCCATCACTCCTCACCTCATGAGCACTTACGCTCGTACCACACATGCACCCTCATACACGCCGCAATACGCCTGGCCTCCTACTCCGTTGGCCACTCCGCCGACGGTCGCTCTCCCGTATGGTGCCGCCTACTTGCCCCCAGTATCGGCTGCCAACGGCCCGCCCCCGTATGGCCAACCTCAACACCAGACCTCGCCTCACCAACCACCTCACCCTCACCCTCATGCTTTACCTCCACCCCCCCCTGGGATGCCAGTTGGTCCGTATGAACGGCCAGCTCATCACGAAGTAGCTTTGCCTGCTGGTCCACCCCCGGCTGCACCGCCAGCCTACCGCTCGCCGCGTGCAATGCACGAGCCACAGCATGAGCAAAGGAGTCCGCGTGCCTATGGGCAATCTATCTCTGATCCTCGTTTGGCGTCGCCTCGTGTAGCAGCACCATCTTCCATTCCGCAGACAAATGGCGCTGTGCATAGCCCCCATCTGCTGAAACAGACTCCCCCGACTGCCCTGCAGCAATTTGTCCTTAACGGTACGCCTCCCAAGCCTGCAGAGCCAGCAGGTGCAGCAAACACTGTCCCTGGCATTGGCTCCCTGATGAGCGGTACATCTCTGGCCCCGATCTCCATATCTCTTGGCCCTACCGCGGGCCCTGGCAGCCCGAACGGGCGGCCTAGTCCCATGGGCGATGGGCCACGGGACATCCCCAACGAGAAGATTGGATTCGGTGGAGAGGACATGCGAGCTCTGCGCCAGCTGGACCGGGTGTTCACAGCGTAATGGCCTCGCTCTCGCCTTCCATCCTTCTTGTGTTCAACCAAATTCCACGATAACCAAGCGGCAAGGCCGCTTCGCTGTCCTCGACTGGCTTCTCTCAATCGCTTTATACGCGGTTTTGATCTATCTTTTATTTGGAGCAAGGCGTTATCTTTTTTATCATGTGATATCCATTATGTTCTTGTGATCTATACCCTTTTATGCTGCTCAGTTTTAGCATCTTTGCATGGATCGGGGAGCAATCTACATTTCTTGTTTTGTTGATACTTTGTATGATTGGCTCATGGGTTCACGGGTCACTGGCCTTTCGTACATTGTCATGCATTGGGATGGGTCTACACGGATGGGACACGGTTCGGGTCTCCAGATATTGTCATAGTCAATGGACTTGCTCTTATCCTGGCTCAATCTATCTGTCTTTGTAACAAGTTGTAGATCGTCAACACCTCGAGTCATGAAGTATGATGGCGTTTGACATGGCAATTATCTAGTTTCGGTCCTCCAAAGATAGCTACTTCATACGCCTGATGCAATACAGATTATGATCGAAAGTCCCGAACTTGAGAATTTCTTGGGTCTACATGAGCCCTTAAAGAGCCCAGTTGGTTGCTTACGATCAGATACCTAACCTTGTCTGCTGGGAAATCGCTTTCCGGGCTTCATCCTGTATTTTGTCTGATCATGCACAAGAACGTTAGATCCAGTTTGGCTGTATAGCCATGATTTCCACGGATCAAGAGTCTCACACTGATAGGCATTGCTCTTGTTAGAATACTTTTGAGAGTAACCATTGTGGCTAATGTAGCATTCTTATTTCTCATGGCCGAAAAATGAAACCATACAGCTCGCCGATCTATTTGGCTGTTGCTAACTATGTCTGCGAGTTAGTGTTTCGTGGCTGCGTATCTGTAAGCTGTACCAAGAGCTCCTCGCGCTCCTCAATCAGCTTTACAGCATGCTGGTCCGTTTCAATTCCATCGCTGCAAATGCAGATAGCTGGACCTCGTGCTATGTGCGATTCTTGACCGACAATCCTACAAGTCATGCTTCAGCTGGGGATCTTGCTGAAAGTGCGATATAGCAGAATCGTGTTTTCTTGAGGTAGAGGCCTCGGAATTTGCGGGTATATCTATTGATACTTCTCTCTCATCCTGACTTAGGTTCTCCTAGGTGGCAATGCCCATTTCCTGGGAAGTACCCAACAGAATTGAGTACGCCTCACCTGTTAGGCTCATGTGTATGTACAACGCACCAAAGACCCCGCAGTCTAAACTGGCCAATACTCAAATGCAGCAGTAAGTCCCATGCAGAAGTACAGCATGGTAATCACATCTCAATGTCGGCTATCGGAACCATCATCTTTCGTCATCAATCGTCATGTAGTTCGGAGAATCAAGTTTCCCTTTTGATTTCTTCAAGCAAACAAAGCACCGGCTGAGAAAATGCACTTGTCGAGGGTCCAGATAAAGGCCTGATATATTCATAGGAGCCTACGTCGGTCAGTTGATTTGGGGTATATAGGGGTGGGATATACAGATCTAGATATTTTCCTGACATTATGGACATTGTTCAAGTCAACGCATGAAGTTGAATGACCGAGTTTATTAATATTTCAACAAGGATTTGGCTCCACCGTTTTCACTGTGTAAATGGTCAGCTCGCATCTAGGTTTTTATGAGAGTGCTTTCTTGCCCGATTGGACTTCTTTCCTGAAAGCTGAGAGGCGCCTATTGCATTTAAGCTGTTGGACTGTTGGCGATAACCAGAAAATATCAACTGAGTCACCATCGACCTTTTGAACCTCAAGGTCAAATGTGTTTTCCGTTTTTCTATCCACCTACCTAGGTACCCTATGCTCTCATTATCCACACCACCGGCTGAATGTAGTCTATTCTTCCTGACAACGCCCCCCTAAGGAGACTGTGTGTACTCTCATCGAGTAGTCCAAAAACCCAATGTGAAAACCGTCATTTATCAAGAGGAAGAACTCTCATTGCCTACCTCGCGCGATGCTCCAAGTCTCCGTCTGCACTGAGACATCAGTGGGTCTTGGAAAATACAAGCCGGATCAGCGGTCTGCCTTTGCACCGCGGAGATTGCTTCGATCCTGGAATTGCTTTTTGGAGTTGGCCATGGGCATTGTCAAGGCGCGGTATACCTATTGACCTGTAAAATCGCCCTTTAATGGTGTGTCCGAGCTGGAAGGAAGTAGCGCCGCAGAGATTTATTCGCCTTGTTTCGTTTCTTTTCCATTGTCCCCTAGGCAATTCTAATGGCCTGGGTAAACTCTTTGGGCCAGTCGATCATGATCGCATTGCCTGCATCGAAGAGCTCCACTACATTCGGAGTGCTGGGAAAGGCAGGCCTTTGATGCGGACCAACAAATCGACTATTGAGCATCCCTGAACACTCTAGAGTGAGACCATTTGCCAGAGAAGGAAGATAAAGAAAGAAAAGGAACCGCATATTTTTGAAGGACAGCTGTCATCATGCAAGCTCGAGCTCATGAGAGCACCATCGATCGTGGGAAACTCTATCGCAGCCAATGAAGCTCACGGATGGGAACGGTGTTTTTTCTGCACGCAATCCTCGAGACGTGCACCCCCTTTCGATGTTTTGGGCTGAGCCCGTTACTGCTGTCAATCATGCTGCAATCGACATCTGAGTACTGATTTCAGGTTGAGGACTGGGTGGTCATTAAACCTCTGGTCGACCTCAGTGCACCGTTTCCCCTTGAGAATTGATAGTTCGAGTCGCTAGTGGCTTGCTGCATCGGCTGTTGACGATACAGACGAGTCAATGGTTCATGAGCCTGGGGGCCAAGAAAGAAGTATTGAGGATCTGCCGTCGACTGTCCGGTATTCCGTGTATAAAATGCACAGTATATAGCAGGGGCAGACACGTCTGAGATCAACGCCGGTGCCTGGCACAGCGTACTATTCCACGCGATTCCGTGCGGGGACGAGACTAACCCCAGTCTTCCCACCGGGGTTCCGCTCAATCGCCGCACTCCGTCTCAAGCTGTGAGAGGACCTCAGTTGACTACCTAGAATAATAGCGCCCCCCTCAATCAAGAGGTATAGACACGGGCCGAAAAGAGAAGATCAACTTGGAAGCGGGGTTAATGGTGGGATGTCGCGCGACATCGAGGTTCTCCTTGCTGGCGGTAGATGTTGGCGTTGCGACACGAGGACGACCGAACCGACTGGGGCCAAGACTTACGATTTACTACATAGCCTTTTTTTTTTTTTTTGGATCGTCATGATCGCCTTCGGCGTGGATTCTAGGGTGGATGCTTGAGTTGTTCCAGTGCCCAGTAGGCGACAGGTAATCATAAGAGCATCGCCCAGGCGGGATCCCCCGAATGACCTTTGGTTCCGCGGGGATTGGCGCCTGGCGAGATCCGAGTATCAAAATGGATTTTGTTGAGCCGGAGCCGCGGAGAAGGGTTTGTCGTCTGTGGCGCCCCTCTCTCGATCACTTATTTTGTCAATCGTAGTGTCGAATTGGCTTTTTTATTTCTTTTCTGAAATCGAGACCCACGCTGCGATTCGGGGGATGGCTAGAAGACGCTGAGGCGGCGGGTGTTTTGTAGGCGTTATGAGGAGGCGTGGGCGTCAAGCCTCGTTTCCGCGATGCGCCCGACATCATCAGACGTAAAGCATCATCAGCCAAAGGGGGCATTCTGGCCCACTCGCGCCTTCATCCACTCCCCACTCAATGCCAGACATGGACAAGTCGAGACCCAGCCCAGCCCCTGACTGATTGGCCGCCGGTGGAGGCCAAAGATCTCAGCTGCAGCGCGTCCAATCCAGTCGTGATCACCATTCGGCAAACCTACTTGACTCGTAACACGAGGTCAGGTGGAAAATAGAGGCGACAATCGGCACAACAGGGAGACAGCAGTCGGAGTGCATTTCTGGTGTTGGTGCTGGCATAGTGGAAGGAGGGAAAAAAGTGCGACCGGGGAGAACTGCGCTCTCATCACCCAACCCGCATCACCACGCTATTCGGCTCCGGCCGATGCTTTCATCCCCACTTCGCAACAACGGGAATGGACGGGATCAACCTTCATCTGGAGACCCGCTAGGGACTGCTTCTCACCCACGGGTCAAATGCATCACGAATGCGACGTGGGCGACACGGAGGCCTCCATTCGGTCTTTACGCGAGGGTGAAGGGCCCTGCGAGCAGTACAACCCGCGCTCTCAACACCCGCCGATGATTGGCTTCCCCCGGTTTTCGTTGTTAGATCGAGGCTTTGCAGGGCGATCTTCGCAGGAGAGAAATTGGCTTTCATTTGAGGAGACCCATCGGACTGCATTAAGTCGTTTGGAGAGACAGGCCAGGGTCGTGGGTTGGGGCCATCGGGGCCCTCCGAGCGCCCGCGAAATCCGGTCAGTCCAGCGTCAGAGTCAGATTCCGAGTCAATCCCTGGAGTGCTGAGCGCTCTCGGTGCCTGGGCCCAACAACGACTAGAAGGCAACTAGCAGGGATCGCTGCTGAAACCCTCGCAGATTGCCCCATCGAGACCGACCGGCCTCAGCTGATGCGCACAGCGACGCGGAATCATGGCCATGGACGCTATAGAAAGCTCTGCGTCGGGGCAGTCTTCGCTTTCCCCCCACCTCGTCTCCACTCCGATCGTACGAGGAAGGAGGCCGTCCTTCACGTTTTCACTCCTATGGACCGCGCACTCCTGAACGAGGCCACCTTCACGACCATTACCTAGTTTGTCCTCCGGCAGATCCTAAGTCCTTCGGGGCCTTGCGCCGTGGGTGTAATCGCCCGCCTGCTCGCCACATTCCAGCCCCTTGGCGTTCACGTCACAAGCTCTGCTCTCACGGTCCAAGCACCCGGGAGAGACGGAGGTCCAACAGACGATGAGCAGCAAGCCAAGCGGGATAAACCCACCACAAGATCTCCAGTGGTTCTTGGTCCTCGGGTTGAGCGACAGCCTGCAGACATGGAAGGAAAAAAGAGACCGGCGCCGGACGCCAAAGATGCAACCGCATCATCGTGCCCCCATGAGGTGGAGCCCGCAGGAATACGTAGACACTCCGAACCTGGTCGATTCCCTGCAGCGGATGTCCGTGCTGGTCGCTCTGGAAGATCTGGCCCACTCTTACCCCAGATTGTCGGCGTTGCACAAAGGGGAATAATTGCGTAACGAATTCCATTGTCGGCCGCTCCTGCGAGGACGCTTTGAGCCGACACCCGGCAGCCCCCGTGGAGACGGGGTCTCTCTTTTCTTTTTTTTCCCTCGCTCCGGGCGTGGAGGCGTGGAGGGAACGAACGGGGCTCGGGCGCCCTGGATCGCAGTCTGACTTCCGCCCCGGCTGAGACCACGCTTTTCCTTTCAGGGGCTCATCATCGCCTAGTGGGGGGAAAGGCAGAAGAAGAAAAAAAAGGAAGGAGACTAGAATCAATGCGGTGCTTGTTGCTTTGCCCCCCGGCTGTACGATTTACCCGTGGAGATGCCACTCAAGTAATAATGAAACATAATGGTTATAGCACTGGCCCAGTCGTAGTTCCGGAAGGACTCCGCGGTGCGGGCCTTGGGCGCAGTCGTCGCATGTTGTGCTGGATCGAGCCTGTGACAGTAGGAATCATAAATGAGAAAAAAAAAAGGACTCGTCCCCATCGAGTCGTTCAATGATGAGCCGGTGATTCTATGTACCTAGGGTTATTCTCCTTTCTCCGTTCTCCTTCCTCGTTCGGAGCACGCCTGGAGGATGAATGCGACGGATCGTCGGTGCAGCAGTTAACTCAGTAGGATTCATGGGCGATCCAGTACACCTCTCCAGGTCATGTTGCCAATAGGAGAATCTATCCCACGATGATCCAAGCTAAACGGGACCGAAAAGACTTATACCATGCTTGCTTTTTTGTGCCAATTCCCGCTTCCCCCAAATTCTCCCTCGCTTCTTCACTGCTAATCAGGGCGAGCGATCCAACATGCTTGGCAGCGTCCCCCGCAATGCAAAGTTTAAACCCATAGTATAACGAGGTTCGAGGATGCTGGGATTCGTATGACCTCAGGCGGTTTGGTTTCCATTACGCATTGTGGGTGCAAATGCATTTCAGCCACGCTCTCTTATATGGGACTCTCCGTCGCCCATCTATATCCTGCTCTCCCCCTCCTCTCGATATCTTCCACCCGATCTGCCGCCAACTCTCCCACTAACGCTGCAGTCCCCGCCCCATTAATACCCGGCCGCGCCTTGACTCGGCGTTTTCCCTTCCCTTTCCTCCCGTCAGCCGAGAGCACCTTGGCTCCCTTCCTCTCCTTCCCCCTTCCTACCTAGGTGCCTTCTGTTCCTCTCCCGGCCCATGTTCAATGTTGTCCACGCAGAAGACTCCGTTTCTCGTGCACCCAGATTCGAGATCGGGTCTGCGGGACGAAGGCTGTCCCGGAAGCCCCTCACAGATCCCCGCTCTGTCATCGATTGACGCCCTACGCGCCAGCACCTCCAGTACCAGCACCGGCGCCAGCCCCGATGATACCTCGACCGACTCGCCCGACTGGATGGGCGGACCCGATCGGTCGCCGCCCGCCGAGTTCGATGCGCCGGCCCACGTCGTGCGCGGACATGGAGGTGCCGGCGCAGTGAGTCCCGACGCGCACGCCGACATGGACATCCTACCTAAGGTGGAGGATCTGGACGAGGACGAGCTGCAACGCATCAAGCCGGCCGAGGTGGAGCTGGACGAGCACGAGCACGACGAGCATGGCGACTCGGGAGTTCCCGTCGCCGTTCCACGGAAACGTGGGCGTCCCCGCAAGCACCCGCTGCCGGTGCCCGGCGGCCAGCTCAAGGTCACCAAGGGCCGCTCCAAGACCGGCTGTATCACCTGTCGACGGCGGAAGAAGAAGTGCGATGAAACTAAACCTGCGTAAGTCTTGCCTTCGAGGATCAGGGTCGGAGTGTCCCGGGCGTGGCGTGACACGAGAATCCAGAAATCACCAAGAGAAAATTTTGTTCTAACTAGTGGGGCCGTCTTTAGGTGTCTCAACTGCCAGAAGAATGCGGTCGTGTGTGAGGGATATCCGCCCAAGGAAATCTGGAAGAGCGGCAGACAGAAGATTGCAGACGGTACGAAGATTTTAATCCCAACCTGCTCAGAAACAGACACCCGGACTGACTTCTCCTGTCCCCCGCCAGCGGTCCGCACCCATTCCCTTGCAGCAGTGCCTCGCAGTCTTCCCCTGCTCATCGATGGGATCGAAACCGAGATCGACCGTCGCTTCCTCGACCACTTCGTGTACGGATTCAGTCGGGTGTTGACGCTCATCAACGATGACTCCAACCCGTTCAAGGAGATCCTGCTGCCCATGGCGACGCAGCACCGGGGGCTGATGCATTCGCTCATGTGCCTCTCAGGGTCGCACCTCTCCGGTCTGGATCCAGAGCCGCAGCTGAAGGAGCGCAAGTATTTCCACTTCCACCGTGCGATCCAGGATCTGAAGGACAACATCACCGCTTCCTCGTCCCAAAATGTGGACGAGGATCAGCAACTGCTGGTTGAGGATCCCATCATCGCCTCCACCATCGCTCTCAGCCTAAATACGATCTGCGAAGGCGAGACCAACGGCGAATACCGGCCGCACATGGATGCCGCCCGGTACCTGCTCGTGTCGCAACAGCCGCGCAACGAAAAATTTCGACAGTTTATTGTGGAGTTCTTCCAGTATCATGACGTTTCCAACGCTCTCACTTCTCTAGACCGCCGACCGGCTCTCCTCCAAAGTGGTATGCATCTGCCTGACTTTGTGCCCGGGGCCCAAGCCGGCATGTTCCTGGGAGTCTTTGACGGTCTGTTCAACTATATCTCCGAGATCACCCAGCTCCGAGACCGCATCCGCCAGCGGTTCAACGAAGGTTACGAGCCGGCCGTGGACTACCAGACGCTCAGTGAGGCCGTCCAGATCGACACCGCCATCCGGACCTGGAAGACCTCGCACGAGCCCGATTCGTCCAACTGGTGCCTGGCTCAGCTGTATCGGCAGTCTACCTGGGTGTATCTGTACCGCACGATCCGGCCCTCCCGCCCGAGTGACAAGATTGCCCAGGTTGTCGATGACGGCCTGTCGTATCTGGATCGTCTCCCCCAGGATGCCGGCGCATACAGTATTGTCCTCATGCCGCTGTTCCTTCTGGGTTGCTCAGCCTTTGTGCCGGAGCAACGCGAGCGCATCCAGAAGGGATTTGAGTCGCTCAAGGCCTACTCCAACCTCCGCAATATCGAACCGGCCTTCAAAGTCGTTACACAGGTCTGGCAAGTCATGGACAGCAACATCGAGGACAGCTGGGACTGGGAGAAGATCATCCGTGACATGAACATGGACTTCCTCATCACCTAGTCTTCTAGTCTTCTCACTCTCTTCACTCTTACGTTGATACCCGCTTCTTTTTCTTTGTCTCCCCTTCTTTGTCTCAAACTTGTTCTGTTGCCACTGTTGATCACGGGCATATTCTCCTGATGACCGACAACGCATTTCCTTTCTATATTCTGACATGGTGCATTCACGATCATGCCATCAGGGGGGCTGTATTATGTGGCGTTTTGTTGTTTTGTTGTTGTTGTTGTTGTTTTTTTTTTTTTTTTTTTTTTTTTTTTTTTTTCAATCTGCATTTGCATTTGGGGGTGGAGGGCCCGGCTTTGTGTTTTCTACTGGCTGGCGAGTACAATCAGTGACAGCGTGTACCTGTTCCACACACCCACACTTACCTAACAAGGTAAGGGGGTGTGGGAGGAGGTGGTGGAGGAGGAGGGGAAGGACCAAAAGCAGTCGATCGCATCCTCCTCTAGGGAGGTGTACATATCATGTACATTCCGACTCTGTTACCGCAGGGGGGGCATGCACAAAGTCAAAGGCCCAAAAAAGTCACGGTGTTTGTTTCTATCGGGCTGGAGGGGTGGTGTCTTGAGATCAGTCAATGATGTTTATTGATGACGACAGGGCGTTTTTCTTGCTCGAAGGATTAATCAGGTTCATGCACATGCTGGATGGCTCTTGTGATATATATCCACTTTGCTCTGTATTTATTCCTACAATTGGATCCATTGCGGAAATCCGTGTATGATACGTCAGTTGGTTGGGTCCTGAAAATGTATGTGATGTGTTCTCCGTGTCTTGTTGAGACTAGTCCTTTTACTTTAGTATGTGCTCTGGTGCACATCAATACCTGCTTTTTGAGACCCGTCTTCGAAGTGCATGGAGCATTCCAATAATGCCTTGGCTAGTGGGAACTTCGTGAAATTAACACTGAAGGGGCAAATTTAGACTGCGATTTCTATCATCCTT
Source organism: Penicillium hispanicum (assembly GCF_028827665.1). Taxonomy (NCBI): domain Eukaryota; kingdom Fungi; phylum Ascomycota; class Eurotiomycetes; order Eurotiales; family Aspergillaceae; genus Penicillium; species Penicillium hispanicum. Next base: position 2,113,290 of record NW_026623199.1, on the reverse strand, counting down.
TCGCCGGCCTCTATGGTTTACCTCCTTTCTTTGCTTCTATCCACGCCACAATCGAGCCCAGAATCTCGTCAATCATTGATTCAAGTCAATATGGGTTCGCCAGCTTCATGCGAGATTCTCATCATTGCAGCCAGTTATTAACATTTCAAGAGGAGATGACTCCCGGTTTGGATATCGCCAGTCCCAGTCAAACCCAATGATTTCGCCCCAGATTGCATTCCGTGGAGCTAATGCAAGGCTCTATCACCAGTTTTAATATTGCGCATAGCTCTGATATTGTCAACATGGGGAGTCACGTCACTACCGTTTATGATAGCTTTTACCATGTGGACGCTGAAAATAACACCATATATGTATCTGCAAGCCTCCTCATTTTCCACTGGTTTCCACATCACTTAGACCGATGATCTACATACTCAACGACAACTCCGTCCGGATGCCGAAACCGCGTCTTCCGTCCCGCTGGCGTATCCTGCACAGACTCAAGTTGCTCGCAGCCTCCCGCAATCAAGGTACCAACATAGTTATCCAGCTGGTCGACTTTGATAGTCAACTTTGTCTGCTCGAAGGGCTTCCGGCTCTCCGCGGAACCAGCAACGAACAGCACGGAGAGCTTGGGAGAGGAGACAGCTGCTAATTCAAGACCCTTTTCTGGGTATGGGAAGCGCAGTGTCACTTCGCCGTTCAGCAGCGTTTTGTAGAAAGCGAGGCTTGCTTCGAGCTGCTCGGCGTCGATGAAGACGCGGGTAAAGGTTTCGAGGATCATGGTTGTTGAATTCTCTCGGAGGAGAGAATGTACAGCGCGCTTCAGAGGGTTTGGGAAGGTATTTTTGTTTAACGAGTTTCTTTCTTCGAATGAATTGAGATGCTTGAGCTTCATTTAGATTGATCCAGATATTTAGCGTACATCTATAGCAGTTCACAGCCTGGTCGCTTCAATTGGATTATAAATCCAGATGAAGGAATCAATGGATCCACGATGGCGGGGTTGGCCCGAAATGAACCAATGATTTAGCTGGTTCGATTCTTTTTCCTATATAGGAAGCCTCGGTGGTCGGTTTCTATAAGAGCTTTGATTCAAGTGTTTCCACTGCGGTGTTTGATGACCCATTTTGGACTAATAGGAAATGAGAGGAATCTATGGATATTTTTCAACATGACATGACATCCATGATAACGTTGATTCTGTACAAGTCATAGCAGGTCATACAGCACAATCAGTTCTTTTCTCCTAGTAACCTCCCCGAGCGCCACCCTGTGCCGTCTCGCCATTGGCGGTCTTGAGCTCATTTAGCATCCCCGCCCGGAAGACACCAACATCAGTGTTAACCGAGACCATATCGAATCCTTGCTGAGCCCGAGCCCGGGCATCATTTCCATCGGTACCTAAACAAAGATTTGTTAGTTGCGCGTGATAACTTTGCCGTGCAGAAAGCGACTGGCACAGAACATACAGAAAATCGCGGCCGTCTTCCCAGCCGCATGGGCCGCGGCCAGGATACGCTGGATGGCAGCCTCGTGTTGCTCACCGCCACGAGTGACACCCATCTGCTTCGCAAGATCAAAGGGACCAATAAAGAGCACATCGATGCCGGGCACGGCGGCAATCTTCTCGACGTTCTCGACGCCAGATCGCGACTCGATCTGCACGGCCACTGTGAGACTGGAGTTTGCGCCATCATCGTGATCAGGCCCCGGGTTGAGCCCTGGGAACGAGTGAGGCGCGAACATGGGGCCGTATCCACGAGTTCCGAGCGGCGGGTACTTGGTATATTTGACGATGTTGGTGGCGTCGACCTGGGATGGGTATTGGTCAATGTCGTAGTTGCAGAGAGCTAATGTGACTGGAGATCTATCTCAGCCCTTGTGGTACTCTACCTCTGAGTGACACATCGGCGTCATGATGCCGTGGGCACCGGCATCGAGGGCGCGCTTGATCATCCACTCCTCTGCGCAGGGAACTCGGATAATGGGACTTGCATGTTCGGAGCTAATCGCATTGACGAGCTACAGCTTTGTCAGTGGATTGTTGGACAAGAATGATGAATGGTAAATTCATCAAGCCCACAGTCCAGACGTATCCAGACGAACCTCGTAATAGTGGTGGTCGGAGATCAATCCATGCTCCGCATCAACCAAGACCCAGCTGAACTTCGTTGAAGACCCCGAGGCACCGTGGAGAACAGTTTTCGCAACAGCAGCACTGGGAAGACTGCAGAGAAGGCCAATTAGTCATTAAAGCCGGCGAAGTGCTTTTGGGGGGGGATCCTTTCTCGACAATGGACTTGCATCCGGGGAGCCGACGTACGTGAGCCAGAAGCCATATGCCGGCGATGAGCCCTTGAGGGCGGAGTTGATTGCGGTATTGAACGACATGGTCACCAGTAGCCGGGAAGAATAAACCGGAAAGCGTGAAGCTGGATGATTGCGAAGCGCATTCGAGTGAATGTCGACAAGATGTCCAGAAGAGGGGAATGGACCGCGGGTGCCTCGGGTTAACTACGGCCGACCTCGGTGACGCGCCGGGGTGGAAGGCGGGCGGTCGTGGTTACGGACCGCACTGCTCGGGGTAACTCCGCGTCGAGCCGCTGGTTTGATATGGTTACTCGATTGCGAGGCAAGTGGTGATGGCGTTATTCCCGTGAGATTATCCTTATTTTGTCACTGACTGGGCTTGGTGGGATATTGTTGTGGGCAATAAGTATGTGAAGCCCGGTTGCAACTTTGGGATCTGGACAAGGTATGGCCAAGCCTTAGAAATGTGAACTATTTAGGATACATTAATGATTCCTCGATAAATTGTATCCTCCCTGAGACTAGAGAAGCCTACAATGCTTGCTACGGAGCTTCCTTGTATGCTGGAATGACAAAATGACGTGACCGTAAAACCAAATACTACTTTAGGTAATCGGTTTCGCTACGAAAGACGATCAAGGCTTCTGCTCAGGTCAAATCTTGTTTAATTTGAATGATATCGATCCCATTTGTATTCCTTCTCCTAAAGAGAGCAAGCCATCTACATGTCTGGGGCGACCGGAGTTACCAACTGTTCTTTACGGTAGTATACTGTTGGAATGAGTGTGGAGAATCGCACTAATAGTTTATCCTTTTCCTGTATGTTATGATTAGTTAAGCGTACGCCCCCTAAATTGGCAGATTGGGCGTAATAGCAACACAGATTTCTCATTGATTCCTATTGGACGGATCCCCTCCCTATCCTGACAGCAACCTTCCAAGGTTGGAAGTTCCACCCAGCCCTGGAGAGCTCGCGGTCATGTGATTTAGTGATTTGGACGCAGAGGGTACTACATCCGCCGATCAAGGCGCAAGGGAAAGAAAAGGACGTTTGGCGCGAAAATTCAAAAGCTGCATTTCTCTGTAGAAAAGAAGTCACCCCCCAGGATAAAACAACGTTGCCAGCTACACCCTGAGCTGCCCATCCCCATGGTCAAGTCGCCGAGGCTCGCTTGCGCTTCTTTGCGCTCGGCCGCGGGAGCTGGTCATACCGTATATGGATCGAGCGCTCATGCTGGAGTGACTGGATCCCATGGGCGGGTCGTGACGGACACAACAGCCCTTACGCTCGAGGGCTGGGCTGCGTCGACCTGAATGATCGACCGCACAAGCTCACTAAAAGAGATTAGCTTAGACATTCAAAAAGGACTTCTGAGGTAGGCTGACTCTGCGGCTTTCTTATGCCATCGCTGGTACTCTGCCTTCTCCTCGGAGGTGTGAGCCACCGTAGCTGTCTTATAAATGACCTTGTGGCAGAGATCCTGGAGCAGTAGGCGGCGCTTATCATTATCGTCGTATGTCATGGGAAGCTGGGAGGCCTGGGAGCGCTGGACTGCAACCATGTCCAGCACTGCTCGAAAGTAGACGGCCACTTCACGGTGTGTATCCCCCTTTGCTGCTAAAATTCGACGGAGCGCCGGTGGGTGCAGAAGGCTCAGTCTTGTGGTTCCAAAGGGTGCCAGGGGCTGCATGAGCTCACTCACGCGCAGTGGTTCATTCAAAAACACATGCTTGAGGTTATCAATCTCAGATCGTTTTTGCAGGTCGATCTGGGAATAGTAGGCCACGTCCATAAGAGCCCTTTTCCCGAGGAGCTCGATCAGACCAATAAGGTCCTCAACGGAGTTGAACATTGGCGTAGCGGTTGAGAGTAGAATAGCAGAAAAATCCTGCATGCTCAGTAGCTCCCAGATCCCAGTTGCCTTGTTCTTGACCTTGTGGGCCTCATCCGCAATCAAAAGCCCGAACACATCCGCATGATCCGTGCATCGGGTTAAGAGTGTGTGCGGCTGCTCTTTCCACTCGGGCGTCCCATCAGAAAGGTACCTTGGCGGGTCATGATGGACCCCATCAACTTCTTCCTCGATTACGTACCCTGTCCGAATAGAGTGCGTCTCGTATGATGAGATGACAATAGCCCTGCGGGCCTGATCATTATCCTTATCAAAGATAAAGCGGAGGTCATGAGGGACTGCATTGCCCATCTCCGATAACGCGCGGGGCGTTAGAGTGCGCATAGTCATTTTCCGCTTCAGGTCAGGGTCTCCGTGGGAAAGAACCTGAGTAAAAAAGGGCCAAAACTCTTTAATCTCATCTAGCCACTGGCTGATCAAGCCAGGAGGGACCAGAAGTAGAGTTGGCCGGCATTCTGGCTCTATGGCAATGACTGCATATAGCAGCGCAGCAAGAAGACATTGCTTTGTCTTCCCGAAGCCAGTCTCGTCTGCAAGGATAGCGCCGTGGATCCGTAGATCTTCCAGGCGATCTGCAGCCCGAGAGACTCGCTGCCCTTCCACCGACTCCGCTGAGAGCCCTGCCAACTCCAGCAGCGGTTTAGCAGGGATCTTTCCTATCAGCTTCAGCGCTAGCCCGACTGCCCCAGTGATCTGGTACATGTAAAACTATGAACTGAATCTGCAGATGCAACTTAACGAACTTGGTAATGATTATGCACCAGTTGATGAAGACTGGTTCAATGAATATAGAGGTTCGGGTTCCAGTAGAGAAGTGTCGAGGAGGTTGAGGCAGGCTCCATGACCTGCAGCCAAGGTGGGAACGCATGGTTCTCAAACATGGTCGACTCTGGGTCATCTAGCGCACAGAACTGAACTTTGATCTCAAATTCGGAGTTCTCAGGGTCTGATAAGGCCCCCTTGATGCCTTCCCACATCGTTCCGAAGAGATCGAGGCTCCATGGCCGACCCCGTCTACCCTCATGATACTCGAGAAGAATAGACTCAAAGTCAACCCCAAGGCGATGCGTGTCAAGGTGCCGTCGAAGCATATCACGCATCATAGCTTCGTCTTCACAAAGGCGTGGATCATACTGAAGAGTACTATGCTTAGGTGGCATAGGAATGTTTCTCTTGAGTGCGTCCTCTAAGACCTGGTGAACCATCTCATTGGCACTAGGAAAACAATTTTCCTCCCAAATGACTGTTACTTCGATAGGAGGCAGTTGGGCAGGCTCTGTGAGTTGCAAGTCACCGGGGATTGGCAAGGTATCGTCATCTTTTTTACCAGCTTTTGGTTGCATCCAACCTGGGAGAAACTTTGCAACCTTCTCCTTCGAGTGGATCCCAGTAATGGTGCTCATCCGGACCTGCCAAAAATTGGTGGTAGACGCAATGGAATGGACGTATTTCATCAGTTCAAGACAGCAGTTCAACTTCTCTAGGCGGCCCTCTCCCATCTCCGGAAACGGGCCTAGCTGAGGAACTGGGCACCCTATATGCGAAGGAAGCATAAAATTGGTAGTAGGGCCCTTCGTTTTAGCTGATCGGAGACACTCCAGAAACTCTGCTTGGTACTGAACGGCATAAGACCGGTTCTCCTCCGGGGTCGTAGCCACATAGATATCTAGGTCTTTTTCCAGCTGGAGGAGAATCCAGCTGAACATAAAGCACCGTTTGTTGCTGGCGGTAGACTTATCATCCTCTGGGTGCGGATCCCATTGTACCATAGAGGTTTGCTTAGAAATGTTGTCCTCGTCCTCACTGACGATGTTAAGGATCGTTGGCCGCGAAATTGAGCTCCAGATTTTCGAAGCTTGAATAACAGCCTTCTGCACTGGCCAGGAAACTGCGAGCTGTTGTAGCTCCCCAGTGGTGGAGAATCCCAGGTATCCAGCTAGGGTCTTTTCCTTGTTCTCGCAGTTCAGGGCACCAGTAAGATTCCCTTTCTCCACAGGCTTGGTTTCGGCTACTGCCGTTCCTCGTGTTGATCCTTTGGATCTCGGCATGGTGTCACTAAGGGATTGTAAGAGTTGCCTGTAAAGATACTCTCAGGTTCGGTCCGCTCTGTAGGTATGGTGATGGTTAGAGCAAAGCTCACACCCCTAAAAATGGAGGGTATATATACCACGTAAGAACGATAGTACTTTGAAGATCTTTGGGAGAGTGTATGATGAAATGAGATAGGTGAAGGATTGAAGCGAAGAGGGATAGGTGGTAGTGAAAGCTAAAGCAAAGAGGGATAAATAATAGTAAAAGCTAAAGTGAAGAGGGATAGATGATAGTGAAAGCTGAAGTGAAGAGGGATAGGTAATAGTAAAAGCTGAAGTGAAGAGGGATAGGTAGTAGTGAAAACTGAAGTGAAGAGAGATAGGTAATAGTAAAAGCTGAAGTGAAGAGGGATAGATAATAGTGAAAGCTAAAGTGAAGAGAGATAGGTAATAGTAAAAGCTAAAGTGAAGAGGGATAGATAATAGTAAAAGCTGAAGTGAAGAGAGATAGGTAATAGTAAAAGCTGAAGTGAAAAGGGATAGGTAGTAGTGAAAGCTGAAGTGAAGAGAGATAGGTAGTAGTGAAAGCTGAAGTAAAGAGAGATAGGTAATAGTAAAAGCTGAAGTGAAGAGGGATAGGTAGTAGTGAAAGCTGAAGTGAAGAGAGATAGGTAGTAGTGAAAGCTGAAGTGAAGAGAGATAGGTAATAGTAAAAGCTGAAGTGAAGAGGGATAGATAGTAGTGAAAGCTGAAGTGAAGAGAGATAGGTAATAGTAAAAGCTGAAGTGAAGAGGGATAGGTAGTAGTGAAAGCTGAAGTGAAGAGAGATAGGTAATAGTGAAAGCTGAAGTGAAGAGGGATAGGTAGTAGTGAAAGCTGAAGTGAAGAGAGATAGGTAGTGGTGAAAGCTGAAGTGAAAAGGGATAGGTAGTAGTGAAAGCTGAAGTGAAGAGGGATAGGTAGTGGTGAAAGCTGAAGTGAAGAGGGATGGGTGGTGGTGAGAGCTAGGCAGGATGAAACAGCAACCAGGTCATCATAATTGATGGTGGCTGCCTGGGATTTGCAGACCATCACCTCTGCCATGCAGATGGCTTGGGCTCTCTCTCTTCCTCTCTCTCTTAAACAGATGATGTTCTTCCAGCCAGAAGTCATACATAGCATAGTGCACTTCCATCAGAACATATGGCACCGACTATCCCTCATCCTCCAACATAGTAAAGCCCACCTCATCAAAGTTGGCGCAATTACAGGTTAATCGGATAGAGGAATGCGTCTACTTTGTGTTTCGACTCGGCGCATACATTGAGTTGATATAAGACTTTGATTAATCAATTCTAAATGGACCTCGGGATGAGATGCTCTAGAAGAATACAGGAGACTCATTCACCTATTCTTGGGTATTTCTTGGGTTGATATAGACACAAGGTTGCATGGTTTGAAACGTTTCGTCTATTTCTATCTCTATCGGTACCGACCAACCCCAGCGAACGAGTCTGATCTTTCGACGATCAAACCAGACAAAAAAAAAGAAAAATTGAACAGAAAGGAAATCCGTCAACCATGAGAGCAAGGAAATATGCATGGGGAATTGGAAATCTAACGCACGTAACAGACAAGTGTAGAAATGCGACGAGCATTCCGAACGTTAGGCTTTATAACGAACACGGAGGTCGTGAAATAAGATGAGAAGTCATGGCTGGGAGAGGAGGTACGTAAAATGCTTAGAGTCATGGAGTCGACTTGGACCTGGGCGTAGTGTCTTTCGAGTGGTCCGCGATGGTAGTATGTGCTTCGTCGGCGATTCAGAGTTCGGAGATGAACTTCTCGGCCTCTAGGGCGGTAACACAGCCAGAGCCTGTGATTTTAAGTTAGTCAAATCTGATTGGGATTGGGGATTATATGTGGGTCGAATATACCGGCACTATAAAGATACAGTCTCAGGACTTAGAACAAGCTAGGAGACCCGGGACTACTGAGGTCGGTGAGCTTTTTCTATCAGGTAATCCGCCCTTAGCGCTGACTAGTGGATTATTTATTCCACTAGGTTCTATCCGGGTGGAAATCAAGATCCAGTAGAATACTTCCACGGGCTTTCCGATTCAACTAAGACTGCGATTCTCAAAAGCTCTTTTTTTGGCTGCCAGCAACAGAGCAAGAATGGCCGACGCACACCGACCGGACTTTAAGTATAAGAGCTCGCTGGAGACATTGTGGAAGTGATGGCACTTAATTTACAACCGAAGTCGGGCACGGGCTGTTAGGACTTAGGCACTAGTCCCCCTAAGCCAACGTTGTGCGCTACTTATATCAGTCCCGGGTATACTAGAACATAGCGTTCTAGCATATTTGGTCTTTCGGCTTGTTTGGCTAGTGCGCCCGGGCACGTGCCGTAACACGGGCTCAGTAAAAGACACCATTATTAAGATCGAGGATAGAAGCTACTAGTCAGTGTTCTAGGAGGGTTAGGCCCTGGCTGATGGCCCCTAGGTACTCGCGATTATCGCCGAAGAAAAGAAGCTCCGTTTTAGGTGCCGACCGAAAGGGGTTGGTTATACCTCAGCGACACGCGGATCGCCGCTTATGCCCTGGAGGTCAAGTTCTGGGCGCCGGGGATCGAGGCGAAGATTGCGGCGGGCGAGGACTGGATGAAAGTGCCCGACGTGATGGTGATCATCTCCACAAAGACGCGCAAAGTGCATTTAGGTGAACGACGTCGAGCTGCGCCGGGGCTCGCCGACGGAAAACGGGCCGGAGGGTTTGCACTTCGGCAAGCTGTACACGGACGACATCATCACCATCTTCCACAGCAAGGGTGAATTCCTCAATCTGCACTGCGAGTTCTACCACGGCGACAGTGCACGCCCGCCGCCCGCCCACGAGCCCCGGTTTGTTGTTCGCCAGGCGCTCATGGCCAAGTCGGACGGGGCAGCGAACTGGCTGCCGGTTCGGTCGAATGGACCGAGGGAACAGGACGAATAGATTGGTTGATCTCTTTTGCGTTAACTATCGTCTCTCTCCCCGCTTTCGACATAGATTGATGGGAACTGCATCCCTGGGTGTGACGTCGTACAAGGCCATCGTCCGCATGCGTACACACTAGATCTCCCGCTGTTTTGATCGAAATCTTTGATTCTTTAATTCCTAATAGCAATGCAACTGACTAGAGACTTTCCTCGTGTGAGGCCCAGAGGGTAACTCTTCTGGTACTCTCGAAAAAAAAAAAACAAAGAGGATACTAAGAATGAAGCTACAGTCCTGGAGTCTTCCCTCATGCGAGGCTCAGAGGGTAACAACTTCACCGTCCATGTTCAGGTACTCCGCCATAATATCACCCCAAAACTCCTCCGAGATCTCCTCACCCCTGGCCTCCAGGATGCGCCGAGGAATCAATTGCAGGTTAAGTCTGTCAATGCATGAGGATTGTCTGAATAGGACTCCTATCCGCTCGTTCGGCATTTGAGACGTGGGTACAACAAACGCCATAGCTTGACTGAGAATTGGGTGGTCTGAAAGAGTAATTCTGGTCTTAACCTAGACAACTAAACCACCCGTCGATCGATATGGATTATAGACTGGTTCCTTTAGATACTGTTGGAACTGTTCTAAGAGGAAGTCTTCTGCGATAATAGTTTAATAGGCCCCTATATTAAATACTATATCTGTTTTAACTATATAGCTAGGGTTATCTAGTTAGCTATTAAGACCCTATAAGATAAGTATTCTATAAACTATAGGAATATATCTATTAATTAATCCCGCTTAAAGCAAGGTAAATAGCTATTAGAAGTCCTTTTAAATAGCCTCGCGAGCTATCTTATATAGATATTAATAAGCTAATTCTATTAAAGGTAGATAAGGTTAAACTATTTATATATTAATATTTAATTAGATTAGTAACCTAAAGTTATATTCTAAAGGCAAATCTAATAATAGTGACTATAGGGTTATCTTTTAAAGTTATTAATAGCTTCTAATTGTCACATACCGGCCGATCGTTCACTGCTGTGTTAGCCTCGCTGCCTTAAAGGTGATACTTCTCTTAGTAGCCACAGTCCCCCTAAGCTTGCCTATCTCCTATCACTACTGCCGCTCTAGCCTTATATAGATCTAGAGTCCTTGAGGTGCTTATCCCGAAAGGTATATTAATCAGAGGCGCTGACTAAGTTAGTCACTTAGAGATAGCTATCTCTAAGTGAGCTCCTAAGGCTATTAAATGTTAATTAGGGTATCAAGCAATACAAAGTAGAATAAAGATAAGTTGTATTCCTAATCTAGGTATTCTAAGTGCAATAATTTAAGATTAAATATAAAGAACTAAATATATACTAATAAATAAACGTCTTTATATATCTAGTCTGTTATATCACCTAATAAGACTAGGTCTTATTACTTAATAGGATCTAGTCCTATCGCTTAATACCTTATTCTATTACTTAATAAGTTAAATTATATAATTTATTATCTATTTAAATTATATCCTAAAGATTATTTTATATAACTTCTAAATTAATTAGTTATTACTTCTCTATTTTTATATCTTAGTATATTACTAGTACTAGGTCTATAATATTATCTCCTCCTTTTAGGTCTTTATCTTAAAGACTTTTAAGCATAGCTACCCTATAGATATATACCCCTATTTCTGCTTTTTCTGATTCTTTTACTATATTATTCTAACTATATCTTCTAAGGCTTTTATTTATAAAAATACCTTATTCTGTTATATTAAGGATAAAGATTACTAATCTATTATTCTTTATAACTATTATATTTACTTTAACTAAGTATATATCTATTTTAATTATTCTGATCACTATAGTAGTTATATAAAAGGTAGTAATAATATAAAATATACTATATCTAACCCTATCTTTTCTAATACTAAGTAGTATTATTTAGTTAGATCCTAAAATTCTTTTAAGGAAGAGGAGGAGGCTATCTTTCTATAATAATAAATAATATTAACTAAACTTTTTTATCTCTAAAAGCAAAAATATTTACTATAAAAATATACTAATAATTTTATAGTATATAATTTTAAAGAGATTTCTGAATTAAAAGATCTTAAATATTATAAAAAAGAAGAGTTAAATTATTTTAAAAAAGAGTATATTAAATCTATTTATTAAAAAGATTATCTTATAAAGAGTGCTTATACTATAAATAAATCTACTCTATTTACTATTTATAATCCTAATAGGATTTTTATAGCTATATTAGAGGATCTTATTCTAATATAGTTAATTATATTTATTAATCTAATAAATCTTATAGATTAAACTAATATTAACTTTAATATTTTCTTTACTTCTATCTCTAAAGTATCTTTTTTATTTTATAATAATACTATTAAATTAGTTAGTAGTAGCCTTTTAGATTTATAATAGATTCTTATATATTTTCTAAGGTAGGATATTTTTTTTTATTTAATTAAGAATTGCTGCTGACTATTAAATTAACTATCTTTTATAATAGTTTTAATTTTATATTTATTTTCTATTTTTTTCTTAATTTTAATATTAGTAATAATTTATATATTTTTTAGTGCTAGTTCTAGTAATAATATATAGAATATTAAATAAATTTGCCTTATATTTTTTAGTAATTTTAAATAATAGTTAATTAGTTTTATCTTTTTTTTAATTATAAATAGTCTTAGTTTCTTATAATCTAACTTTTTATTTAGTTATTTTATCTTAATATTTTATTATAGTAAGTAGACCTTTCTTTTTTTTTAAGGTTAAGCCTCTTTTTATAGTTTTAGTTATAGTATATTTTTATATATAGGTTAAGAAACTTAATATCTTTTATTATTTATAAATATAGTTATTAAATATTAATTATTAGTAATTATACTGATTCTATAACTATATAATTATTTTATAGTTTACTAATTAATAAAAGATTATACCTATAATTAATATAAAATAGTGATTCTCTTATAGTTAAATATATTGTATTATTATATATAAATTATATAATTAGTAATAGTCCTATTTAGTTATTCTACTAATAATTTATATAGTGTTATAGGTATTATTTTAGTGTTTAGTTTATTTATTCTATTTATTTATTTATTTATAGATAGTAAGCTATTAAAAGTCTATAATTAATACCTATCTAATCTATAAATAATTATTATATTTTACTAATAAATAGTTTATCTCTGTCTAATATAATCTTTTTTAAAGTCCTATAATCTATAAAAATATATTATAGAAAGATACTTACTATTTTTTCTACTGTGATTTTCTTAGTTATCAGAATTATATATATATATTTAGTTAATTTATCTATAATAACTATAATTATATTATATCTTTAGGATTTTAGTAGTTTAGTAATAAAGTCTATTATAATCTATTCCTGTAAATATATTAGCACTTTATTTTTCTATATTTCTCTATATAGTTAGTGTTTTACTAGCTTATTTTATTAATAAATATTATAGATTATAATATACTATTAAACCTTCTAGTATATATTTAGAAAATAGTAATTATATAAGATATATTTAATTGTTTTTTTGATTCCTATATATCTATATATTAGTATATTATAATATTATTAGATAATTTCCTTCTTTAATTTTTAAAGTATATAGATTAATCTATAAATTAGGATTAATCTATTATTTTATTTTCTAATTATTTCTTTTAGATTTATATCTAGGATTTTTTATATCTTTATATTATTTTTAGTTGTTTTTTTAATTTTTTTAATCTATTTATTATCTATAATTTTGCTAGTCACTAAAAGAACTTAATAATTATATATAAGATTTTTTTTAATATCTATAGTTAGGATTATAGATACTACTTCTTTAGTTCTTTTTTTATAGTCTAGTTATTAATTTAAGATATCTATTTAGCTATTACTCTTATTATTATAATATTTAATTCTATAATTATATTATAAAAGGACTTTTATCTATCTTATTTATCTATAAATAAGTTCTTTTATTATTATAAAGAATATTAAATTCTTATAATCTGATTTTACTATTATAGTGTACTTTACTCTTTCTAAATATAGTTTTTAGATCTTAAATATTAATATTATAATTAGTAATTCTTTATTATAGATATTATAATTAAACTCTATTTAGATTATTTTTTTAGACTAAAATATAATTAATTATAGCTTTCTATTATCTCTTAGTTAAGTTATTCTTATTTTTAATATATAATCTAATATATTTATTTTAATAGTTATTAGCTTCTTTAAATTATAGACTGCTAATATTATTTATTCTATGAATAATTATTTTAGTTTATTAAATAATTCCTAGGTTTTACTATTCTATTTTTAGTGGTTATTTTTCTTTATTATCTTATTAAGTCTAACTATAATTTTTCTAAAATTATAGATATAATTCTAATAGTAGTTATATAATCTTATAAACTACTATATTTTTTTAAGGTTCTTTAGTATTAACTATTTAATAATATTTTATACTTTTTCTTTTTCTATACTAAATCTTTTATTACTAATTATATATCCTAGAGATCTAGTTTCTTAGATATAAAATTTATACTTTTTTAGTTTAAAAGTTACTATAGCCTTTTAAAGCTTTTAAAAGATTTTTTTATTATATTTAATATATTCTTCTATAGTTTTAGAAAATATTAAGATATTATTAAGGTATACTACTATAAAGATATCTAGATATTTTTTTAATATACTAAAAATAAATTACTAAAATATAGCTAATATATTAGTAAATCTAAATAGTATTACTATATACTTAAAATGTCTATATTTTATTTAAAATACTATTTTTTATTTATTACCTTTTTTAATTTATAGTTAATTATATATATTAGTGATATTATATTTTATAAAATATTTTACTTTATAGATCTAGTCTTAGATTTTTTTAATTAAAAGTAATAGATATTAGTCTTTAATAGTAATTAAATTTAATTATTAATAGTTTATATAAAGTTATAAACTTCTATCTTTTTTTTTATAAAAATAATAAAATATTTAGCTAGTAATAATAATTTTTAGATATAATTCTTTTTTAGGTTTTTATTAATATATATTTATAATATCCCTAATTTAAACTTTAATAATTAGTAGATTAGTTAGAATATAGATTTTTTACTTTCTTTAATCTTAATTTTATAGTTAAATAAACTATATTTTAGTAATTTACTATCCTTTAATAGCTTAAATATATCTTAGTATTTATAGTACTCTTTAGATATCTATATTTTTTTTTAGTTATATAAAAGGTTTTTGATTTATAGTTTATTATAATATATTCTTTTAGTTTATTATTAGTTATTTCTAGTGACTATTTTACTGTTATAATAATACTAATATTTATAGCTTTATTTTATACTCTGCTTTTAGGCTACTAACTTTATTTAGCTTTATATTTATATAAGTTATAATAGATTCTTATCTTTTTAAAGCTAGGCCTTTTATTATTTAATATTTTATATCTAATCTATCTTATTTTAGTTTATTTATATTTATAGTTTTTAAAATAGATACTGTTATATTACTAATTAATTTTTAGATTATATTATTTTAGCTATAGTATTTTAATTATTATATTATATTATTTTAATCTAGTGATATTAAAATATATTTCCTCTTTATAGTTTCTAATAATTATCTAGATCTATTTTATATAGTAGATAATTCTTAGTCCTAGTTTTTATCTATATAGCCTAATAATTAATATAATTTAACTTTTTTAGATTATTAGCACTTAGTACTTAGTGCTAAACTATAGATTTATAAAGTTTTTTATTATTCTAGAGTTAAGTATAACTTAAGTAAGAATACTATTTTTTTTAAGAATTACTATTAAAACTTTAGCTTTTATATACTTTTTTTATATAGTGGCTACTAATTACTATTTTTTTTAGTATAGTTTTTATATATACTATAGTGGCTTTAGATTAATTCTACTATAATCTATTTTATTAATTATATAAATTATATATAATTTATTATAGTATCTGATTATAGCTCTTAAATTATATTTTAGGTATTTTATATATTTAATATATATATAGTCTTTTTATATATATAGATATATTCTTTTTATATCTTTAATATATAATACTGACTTATTATTATTAGATTTATTATAAAATACCTTTTATAGGTTTTCTATATATAGTATATTATTTAGATTATTTTTCTAGCTAAACTATTTCTAAATTTCTAGATATTAATTTTTAAAAGAGTTTTAAGATATTAAGAGTATTTTATTAGTTTTTTAGGATAGTAGAGTTTTTTAGATCTCTAAGGTTTTTAGTATCTCTATAGATATTTTTAGGATACCTATTCTTTATTTTTTAGATTCTTTTTCTGATAGCTTTTAAGAATTAGTTATTTAATAACTGTTTTAGACTTTTTCTTAATCTATTTTTATTTCCTAGTTTATTTATAAAAACCTTTTTTATTTAATATACTTTTTAAGCTATAAATTAACTAAAGTTTTAAATTTTATTTTTTTCTAAACCTTTATCTTCTATTTATATTTAGAGTCTAGTTACAGTAAGTTTTTATATTTTAGCTATATTATTTATTTTTTTTTAGTATTATAATCTTTATTATTTTTAGATATAGATTATCTATTATTTAGTATTTTACTAGTAGTTTATAGCTTTTATAGTTTAGTTTTTTTATTAAGTAGTTTATATAGTTATTTAAAGATATTAATATATTTTTTAACTCTTTTATAGGCTAGTTCTGTTTTTTATTATTTAGTTAACTACCTTAAATTAATAATATTAATATTTTTATATACTAAGATTCTTAGTTAATCTATATCTTTTATCTGTTTTTAATATATTTTTTTAATTTAGTTAATATCCTTATTAATCTTATTTAGGCTCTTTTTAATCTCCTAGATACTCTTATTTACTATTATAGTGGCTTTTTATTATAAACTCTTATAGTTCTATAGTTTATTTATTTAATCACTCTAGATTATATCTAATAGTTACTTTATATTATTTAGTACTATTTATTTAATTCTAGGTTTTAGTGCCTTTTTTAGGGTATTTTTGTCTATCTAGGTTTATTTATTTTTTATATAATATTTTCCTTTTTAGATCTTATATAGTATTTATTTAGCTTTTTTAGTTTTCTCTACTCTATTTTTAGAGTTTTTATAGATCCTATTAAGTGCTTCTTATACTTTTATAGTATATTCTTTTAATATCTAGTATATTAGTTTTAGGCCCTATCCTAGGTTTTATTTAGTTTTAAATCCTTAATTTAGTTTATCTTATATTATATAAAGTATCTTTATTTTTATAGTTCTAGTTATATTATATATATTTTATTTTTAGATTATATAAATCTACTATAGCTTTTAATTATCTATTTTATTTTTATATTTTTTTATTATATAGCCTAGCTTATTATATTTAAAATAAAACTTCTTTTCTTTATACTATTTTTATCTTTTAGTAGGGAGTTTTACTATATTAAGCTCTATTAGTTATAGTCTATAAAAATCACTATAGATTTCTTTAGACTATTATAGTTTTTATCTACCTTTTTAGTAGTAATATCTATTATTCTAGTATTATCTATTATATTATATTTTATTTTACTAAAGCTTTTATTTATATAGTTAATTATTAAACTTAACTACTATTTTAATTATTTTTAATAATTTAATAGATTAATTAATCTATATTAATTTATCCTTAATTTCTTTTTTAAGACCTTATTTAAATAACTAGATATATATATTATTATTATAATCTAGATATAATATAATCTATTAGAATTTAGTAATATATATATTTACTAAGCTAGTTTATTAGATTTATTTAAGTCTTTTTTTAGCTATCTACTAAATATTAATATCTTTAAAAATCTGTTTAAGTTTTTTCTTAAAGATTTAGTATATAGTAAATATCTTTTTTATTATATTACCTTAATCCCCTATAGACTTTTTATTAAACTCTTAAATATAAAGCTTAAATTATTTAAAGGCCTATCTTTAGAGATATATAGATATATATATTATTTTATCTGTTTCTTCTATATAATTAACAATATATAACTATATATCTATTTATATAAGAAATAATTATAATTTAGCTTAATCTTTATAGAAGAAGTCTAGTTTAAATAGTTTTACTGCTAATAACTGTCTATATACTAGCTAATTTTATAGCTAAGAGACTATTTCTATCAATTCAGTATTAGTAAGAGATAATAATAATATATATTTAGCTTATCTTTTCTTTATATTACTAATACTATTATTTCTTACTATTATTAGATTATAGTTAGTAATAAAGTATTAATTATTTTGTTAACTTTATTTAAATCCTAAATTTAGTGTTTAATATATTATATACTAGCTAATTATTTACTGCTGTGTTAGCCTTACTACTTTAAAAGTGATACTTCTTTTAGTAGCTATAATCCCCTTAAGCTTATCTATCTCTTGTCACTGCTGCTGCTTTAGCCTTATATAGATCTAGAGTCCTTAAGGTATTTATCCTAAAAGGTATATTAATTAGGGGTACTAACTAAATTAGTCACTTAGGGATAGTTATCTCTAAATAAGCTCCTAAGGCCGTTGGATATTGGTTAGGGTATTAAGTAATACAAAGTAGAATAAAGATAAGTTGTATTCCCAATCTGGGTATTCTAAGTGCAATGGTTTGAGATTGAACGCGAAGAACTAAATATATACTAGTGGGTGAACGTCCCTATATACCTAGTCCGTCGTATCGCCCAATGAGACTGGGTCTTATCACTCGATAGGATCTGGTCCTATCGCCCGATACCTTATCCTATCACCTGATAAGTCGAGTCACGTGATTCGTCGTCCGTTCAAATTGCATCCCGAAGATTGTTCCACGTGACTTCCAAGTTGATTGGTTATCACTTCCCCATCTTTGTACCTTAGCGTGTTGCTGGCGCTAGGTCCGTAACACTAATTCTTAAAGGTATTACTAAAAGCAGTTTATTAATATTTTTATCATCCCTGTTCGCCATAGTACACCGTAGAAACAACTATCACAGAGGTTAACCTGGCAGCATCTGTTGATTATAGCAGTTGAAATCGACGTTTATAGATAAATCGGAGAAATAAAGCATTATGAAAGTGAGTGAGCTAGATATATCCGGACTCATCCAGGACTTGCTTTCTGGGCCACAGGAGGCCAAAGTGTTGAAAGCCACAGAGACATGTGCTGTGTTTAGTCTGTTTGAATATTTGCGTCTGTCTCTGTTTTTTCTATTGTGCAGAAACGAGCTATATATATATAAAAATCCAGTGTCTGGTAGTCGTTTCATTTTCACATGGCCAAAGATACAACTTGTGTAAGGTTATGTAAATTTCGAACAGTGATTGGTATCGGAATGTTATCAAAAAGTGGTTATTTTGCCGTGGCTGTTTATCTTCGTAAAGTTGCGGCCCAGGGGCAGAGGCGGAATTACAGTCATAGGCTTCCCATCTGATATATGCTCATGGCAGCAGCCAGGTAGAGAGTGGGTCAGGTGCCCCCTGAACCCACTCCGAGGTGCCCCAAATAACTGATTCCTGTTGCGATCGCAATGACTGGCAGGGGATAATCCCAATTAGGCAATTGCAGACACCTCGCTTCGAGCAACACCACGTGCTGCTCAGCCCGCGCAAGTGCCAACGTTGAAATGCGATCCAATCGAGCCAATCAGGTCAGACGACGCAGGCAAATCAGACAAATCAGACAAATCAGACAAATCAGACAAATCAGGGCGGGGGCGAAGCGCTCCGTTTAGAGTCCACGGGGGCTAAAGTACTTGGATCCTGCTTGTTGCTTTTTCTCTAACGTTCCTCAGATTAACTCCTCATGAACCGCATCTCTAGACCGCTGGGATCCGGTCGTATCACCATTCTGCCAACATTTGACACCATCCTCCCCCATTTTCTCACTCCCAGTTCCCTTGGCCTGGAAATTCATCGCAAATGCGATACACGATCGCAGGGAACGACGACTGATTGCTGAGGGTTCCTCTAGAACCGCATCTCTTTGGCTCGTCCACGTCCACAATGGAGAAGGACGAGATTCTGACCGAGCTGCAGGCTCAGAAAGATGCGAGCTTCGATGCTGCCCTCCAGGATGCGGTTTACAACCTCTCGCTTCGCGCCGTCAATCCAGTCGACATCCAAGTTGATAATTTGTCCCTTGATATCGATACCTCCCCTTCACTATGGGAGAGCTCGCCCGCCCAGCTGTGGCGTCACTTTCGTGGCAACAAATCCGCAGGTGCCTCGAAGACGGTTCTGGATGCGGTCGATGCGGAAATGTCGAGCGGGAGCTTAACTGCGATCATTGGGAGTAGCGGATCGGGCAAGACATCCTTGCTCAACCTGATGGCCAGTCGCATGTCACTATCGCGTGCAACGGCATCGGGGTCCACAACTTTCAATGGCGACACCAACATTGATAGTGTTCGCAGCGCCTACGTCATGCAGGAAGATGTTCTGATTCCTACTTTGACTGTTCGTGAAACCCTTCGGTACTCTGCTGATCTTCGATTACCGCCACCGACCACTCGAGAAGAACGACGTGCGATCGTGGAGCAAGTCATACTGGAGCTTGGACTGAAGGAGTGTGCGGACACATGGATCGGTACTACCGCCCACAAAGGCTGCAGTGGTGGTGAAAAGCGACGCACTAGTATTGGCGTGCAACTACTTGCCAATCCGTCGGTGTTGTTCTGCGATGAGCCTACCACGGGGTTGGATGCAACAAGTGCCTTCCAGATCATTCGCACATTGAAGCGGCTGGCAAAGGAAGGTCGTACTGTAGTTGTCTCCATCCATGCGCCGCGATCAGAGATTTGGAGTCTGTTTGACAATGTCATCCTTTTGGCTCGGGGATCTGCGCTGTATAGTGGTCCAGTGAACCAATCCATATCGCATTTCGCAGACTGCGGTCACGTCCTCCCTCTGTTTGTCAACCCTGCAGAGTTTCTGATCGACCTGGCGGCGATCGACAATCGGACCGAAGAACTAGAGGCTGCGTCTTATGTTCGTGTGGAAAATCTTCGGCAAGCATGGCGGTCCCGGTCATCCGCAACGACCAACACAGACGGCACGGAAAATAAAACGCCTGTAATGCCGGCAGCGGATGGTGTCGAAACAGGTGCAATGAATACAGTTTCATTCCGTCGTCAGTTCCTGGTCTTGACCTCTCGAACTTTCAAAACGACCATCCGCGACCCGATGGGGGTCGCCGGCAGTTTGCTTGAAGCCGTCGGCATGGCTGTGATGAATGGCTGGATCTTCTTGCAACTCGATGAGAGTCTGGCGGGAATCCGTTCACGAGAGGGTAGCCTCTACACAGCCAGCAGCTTGAATGGATATCTCATCTTGTTGTATGAGACTTATCGGCTGACCATCGACATTCGACTCTTTGATCGTGAGCACAACGAAGGTGTGGTCGGCGTTCCTGCGTTTCTTATCAGCAGGAGAGTCGCACGGTTTCCACTAGAAGACTTACCTGTGCCGTTGTTATTCTCAATAATCTACTACTTCATGGTCGGCTACCGACTCGAGGCGGCACAGTTCTTCATTTTCTTCGCTCTAACATTGCTGACGCATTACATCGCCGTGACTTTCGCGGCCGTCTCAATTGGTGTGGCGCGAAGTTTCCCGGGGGCGAGTCTCGTGGGAAACTTGTCCTTCACCTTGCAGTCTTTCGCCTGTGGGTATTTTGTTCAGTCGAACCAGATTCCCGTTTATGTGAGGTGGCTGAAATGGTGTGCATATACCTTTTACATCTTCGGGGCTTTCTGCGCGAACGAGTTCATTGGCGCTGACGGATCTGAGTTTGGCCAGTTTTACGCCTGCCCCTACTCCGATAATCCACACGATCCCGCCTGCAAAGAATATACAGGCCGGTACATCATGGAGAGCTTGGGGATGCCATCCGACTGGATTTGGCGGCCGATCGTGGTGCTTGTGGCGTTTACCATAAGTCACTATTTTCTGGCGGGCTTGCTCCTTCAGTACAATCGTTTCGCAATTGACATTGCTCAAGCTCGAAAGTCGGAGGACAATCCCTCGGCAGGCAAAGCCAAGCTTGCGATTCGGCCTGCCGAAGAGGCGCGACGGGTGGCCATCTCGCTCGACCAGTACGCCTTGGAGATTCGAAAGCGACGACTTCCCTGGCAAGTTTCCCAAAGTCTTCAAATCCTCCGGCCCATCACTGCAGAGTTTCATCCCGGGCAGTTGAATATAATCATGGGTCCATCTGGGAGTGGAAAGACGTCGCTCCTCAACTCAATCGCCCGCAGACTCCATGGCTCGATTGGTACTCAGTACCGCATACATGGCCACATGCTATACAACGGTGCGGTGCCTTCGGAGAACGTGATCCGATCGGTGACCTCGTTTGTGACCCAAGACGATGATGCTTTGATGCCGTCGCTCACAGTCCGCGAGAGTCTAAGATTCGCAGCGGGGCTGCGCCTGCCCACATGGATGTCTTGGGAGGAGAAGAATCGGCGTGCAGAAGAGATCCTATACAAGATGGGACTCAAAGAGTGCGCGGACAATCTGATCGGCAGTGAGCTAATCAAAGGCATCAGTGGAGGCGAGAAGCGCCGTGTTACCATTGCTATACAGATCCTCACCGATCCCAAAGTGCTGCTCCTGGATGAGCCAACGTCGGGATTAGACGCCTTCACGGCGATGTCTATCATTGAAGTCTTGCAAGGTCTCGCAGCTGAAGGCCGTACCCTGATTATGACTATTCACCAGTCACGCTCCGACCTGTTCAACCATTTCTCACAGGTTCTGCTCTTGGCTCGCGGCGGATACCCTGTTTACACAGGGCCCGGCCAGCAGATGCTTCCACACTTTGCGGATCTAGGCCACGAGTGTCCACAAACAACGAACCCGGCCGACTTCGTCTTAGACCTGATCACTGTCGATTTGCAACAAGAGGACCGCGAGGCTATCACGCGCGAGCGTGTTCAGCACCTCATTTCGCGTTGGTCCGACGCCACTCCTGAATTAGGACGAACGAATTCACAGATTGCAACGCCCGCTGAGCTGGGCAGCCTTCGCCGCCAGATGCTGCCGCTCCGTGTCACATTTCCGCTTGTTCTTCACCGGTCGTTTATCAATTTCTGGCGCCAGCCGCCACTCGTCATGGCCCGATCGATGCAGATCGTGGGAATTGCGATCATCATGGCATTGTTCTTCGCGCCGCTTAAGAACGACTATGCGGCTGTGCAATCGCGCATGGGGTTCATCCAGGAATTTGCAGCGCTATATTTCGTCGGTCAGTCATGGATTATCCGTTATGCTTTCCCTCAAAGCTACCACTAACTTGGAATAGGCATGCTTCAAAACATTGCCATCTATCCGAACGAACGCGACGTCTTCTACCGCGAAGAAGCCGACAAGTGTTATTCAGCAGAGACATTCCTACTGTCATACACAACAATCGAAGTCCCGTTCGAAATCATCTCGGCGCTCGTCTTCGGCGTGCTAGCGGCATTTGCGGACAACCTGAAGCGCACAGTGCCAATGTTCCTGATCAGCACCTTTAATTGCTTCTGTATCATCAGCTGCGGTGAGTCGGTGGGGATCATGTTCTGCACACTCTTCTCGCATGTCGGCTTCGCGGTCAACGTGACCTCCATCCTCCTGTCCATTTCGACGATCCTGGGCGGCGTGATGAGTCTGAATGTCAACGATGTCCTGCAGGGCATCAATCACCTGTCGCCTATCAAGTATTCTATTGCCAATCTGGCTCCGTACTCGTTGCATAGGCAGCACTTTGACTGTACAGCAGCCGAGCGACTCGCCGACGGTCGCTGCCCCATCACCACGGGAGAGGAGGTTCTTGCGCTCTACAACCTCGACAAAAACGGGGCCATGAATGTCATGGCGTTGGGCGTTTGCACCGTCATCTACCGACTTGTCGCCTATGCCTTGCTCAAGGCTATGCGCTCGCATCGTACGATGGAGCGCTGGCGCGAGTGGCGGCGCTCACGACAGAACCGTTGATTCCTTTTTCGTTGCTCTTGTCGTTTTAGATACCCATTTTGCTGCACGGGACGTGTTTGCGAGCTTCAAATATCATTGCTTATCATAATACCGATCATTGACACACCTGGATGGTCTATCAAATTCAATCGTCGCCCAAGCGACTTCATACCCACTATGGCGGCACCGGATGGAGAGAATCGACCGCTCTGGATACCCGAGGCCGACTTTCCAATGTCTACCCGCCCATTAGTCAATCATGCCATTGATAATTGCATCACAGGCACCAGGCCCCAGAGAGTGGAGGGGTAACTAGATGCCCAACCCAGCGGTGATCTCATCATCTCCCCTGTTGGTGCCCAAGTCCAGTCACCGTCCTCGTTCTTGCCTTCCCTTCGCCCAGCTCGTCACCCCCAGGACAGGAAGCCAAGAAACCAAGAAATCGAGAATAACTAGACCAGAACAAGAACCAGACCCCACGACCTACAAATAGAGTTGTGCGCAAAGCATCGCCGACTATTCTAGTCGCCACAAGTCTCAATTAGTGGAAGCTTGGCAAGCGCCGAGCGGGAATAGAAGACGGAAGATTATGATTGGAGGTGACGGTGGGAGAACCACTGCAAAACTCTGTTTTCGATCATTACAGTATTCATTCTCTCGCACTGGAGCTCGTCTCGGCAGCGTTCAGTCGTCGTGAAAGGCCCTTTTACCCGAGTTTCCAGTGGCCACTCCGCGCCCTTCCGATCTTTTCGCGAGGTTCCCCCCGGACTTCTGTCTACTTTTGTCGGCATTTCACCGGCCTCGTCCATAGGAACAGTGCTAGGCAGTGGCCAATAGTGGCCGGATAAAGATTAAGCCAGCAGTTGAGTTTTGTACCTCTTTTTTTTTCCCTTGGAGGTCTGGTTGGCGGTACTGGGTGGTGGTGGGTCGCATCGAGTTGGCCAGGTACATACATGCTGACAGCCCTAAACGACGACATCCACGAAGACTCCGTTGCCGAGCAGCTGTCCTGAGTAGCCGGTCACACCCCGAGGACTCCGTCGCGAGCGTATCATTGATAATACAGCATAATAATGGAGCCTGAGCTGACAGCAGAGAAGAAGACCCGCCGAAAGCCCGTTATTCGCAGAACCGTCCAGTGGGGAATAAGTGCAACGGTGCGAGAGGGAGAGGCAGACGAGCAATCTGACTGGCAGACGATCGACAACGAATCTGTTTGGTCGGTAGCTTTTTTTTTTTTTTTTATCAGCTCGTCCTTGCGCTCCGATTCGCCCGGTCCATTGCAAAGCAACACCAAGTGGAGTCCAGGATTCAAGAATCTTACTTCCCCCCGCTGGAGCCCTGTCTATCACTTGTTCTAGATCTATGGCATGGACTGGTGGGCAGTGCTGTATACAGTACATGTCGAGGTTCCACGGGGCTTGGGCGTGGGCAAATCATGCTTGAGTACCACCAGGGCCATACGGTTCGCCTTCCCTTTTGCGTCTGTCGTCCGAGGAGTCGGGGACTTTTGGTTCATTCGGTCTAGGCTGCGATTGGGGCAGGCCACGGCATAGAGAGTGCAAAAAGAGTGAGGTGTACTGGAATATACCGAGGGTCAAAGGGAGGCCCTGATGGGAATAGTAGAATCGTGGATTGAAAAATTTTCTTTTCTTTTGGTGGAAGTCGTTCCATCTCTATACAAGTCTATCTCGCAACATCCCCCTGTTCAAACTCCTGGAGTTCCAATCTCCCGTATTCCGGATCCTAGGGGGTATTCAAACAAAGACATCAAAGAATCATAGCTCGTGACGACATCCGGCCCCGGCAGCGGAAATCAACCGCGCCATTGGGGAGAAGACATGTCGAATCAACCGAACATGTAAGAGAAAAAAAGGATAGACACCGACGGGGTCCAGTGTATCAAAAGGGATCACCATGCTAGGGTGAGACGAAGAGAAGAAGAGGATCACCGACCACCGATGAGATGTGGTGAGACGAAGAGAAAAAACGTTCAGTTCAGAAGAAAAAGAAAAAGACCCTGATTGAACGAGTGCACGGGTCAACCGGCATAGGCAAAAAGTCGAAAGGTAAACGAAAGGTCATTGATCATCGTAGAAGATAAACGAATGACATCTCCGCTTTACTGACCGATGGTCAGAGCCAGACCGGTGTCGATGGGGCAGCCGTGGGTGGCGCGGTCATCGGTAGGCTGGAGGTAGGCAGCGGCGCAGTTCTTGTCACC
Source organism: Penicillium hispanicum (assembly GCF_028827665.1). NCBI lineage: Eukaryota > Fungi > Ascomycota > Eurotiomycetes > Eurotiales > Aspergillaceae > Penicillium > Penicillium hispanicum. The sequence goes on along the minus strand of NW_026623199.1, from coordinate 2,087,844 downwards.
GGCATGGCAGACGGCCGTCGGGCACGACTGGGTGTTGCTACCGCTGTCAGTGGGCAGGACGGCGAAGCCGTACTTGGTGAACTCGGAGTCGGACTCCATGTTGATGCAGGAGAGATCCCAGAAGATGGTTTCACCGGACTGGGTGTACTCGAACTGCAGGACGTCGGACTGGCTGGGGTCGGTGGCCAGCTTGATGGAGATGCCGCCGCCGTTAGGGTTGGTGCGCCACGTCTCCGAGTAGGTGCCGCCATTGGCAGGGAGGGTCTGCATGGGGCCAACGTTTTCGGAGACGGACCAGGCATACACGTCCATGTTGAGGTTGTTGGTGATCAGGACGCTGCTGCCGGCGGGGACGCTGTTGTTCCGGGCCACCACGGTGCCTGACGGCAAGGCGGAGGCCAGAGTAGCAAAGGCAGCGGCGAGGCCGAAAGTCTTGGGGAAGAACATTGTAAAGGATTGTGGGTGTCTCGGTATCAGACTGATGTATATCAAGGAAGGTCTAGGTCTGGTCGACAGACGAAGGAATGAATCGAGAATCGATCTCGAAGAGAATGAAAGAAGGGCTGTCTGCAAAGGAGAGAGAGAGACTTGATGGACAGCAAGAGGAGGGGGTCCAGGGACCTTTTATAGCCATGGAGGACAGCGTCTCTCGGTGAAGACCCCGGATAGGTACCGATCCAACAAGACGAATCGCCGGATTCTAGAAAACGTGCCGACTGCCACGCAGAGCGAGATCCATGGATCGCTTGAAGGAAACAGCGGGGCCCGACGCCAAAGGCAAAGAAAAGAAAAGAAAAAAAGAAAAGAGAGTGGAACCAGCTGGAGGCGAATCAGAATAGACATGTCCATGTCAATGGTCGAGTACCGAGTTGAGTGTAGACAGCGCAGATACGACGAGTGCCATACGTCTGCGCTGTCTACACTCAACTCGACACTCATGTCGCTGCGTCGTCGGGCACCTCGATCGATGCGGTGTGAACGAGGCCCATCTCGGATTCCTCCCACGATTGACGTGTTCGATCTCAACGCAGCATCGCGCGATGGAAGAAGAAGAGTTCGGGAGATTCTGGGATTTCCTCGCCATTGCCGCGTGCGTGGATGGATGGAAAGTGCGTGGGCCCCGCCTCGCCCCGAGCAGCCACGCCGTGGCAATAGCCACCACCGCCGATCCGGCGCGTGCGCATCCGTGGTTCACCCGACTCTTCGCGTCCCCCAGTTTTTTCATTTCTTCCATCTTCCAGACCACCGATTTGCACTGCGAGATGCTTCATGATTGGCGATGCTGCGGTGGCTGCTGGGCTGCGCCGTGGCTACCGCATCCCCCATCCACGGACTCCGGCGCCAGCATCGCTGTGGTTCGCCTCGTCTGACAGGTCCAGTTGGCAATCTGACTGGGCGAGAGCCGGTTCCTGGCTTTTCCTTTGGTTCTTCGACGTGTTTCCCCTTCTCTTCCCCTTCTCACCTCCCCCACCCATCGAACCCTATAGGATGAGCCGGCGAGCTCGGACACGTCGAAGGCCACCGTTCCTGATTATCGTCCCGGTGTGGCCAATATGCTTGGCCGTCAAGAAGTTTCTGCTGTCTCTGTCTTTGTCCCCTGGCGACCCGGTGCCTCTGACGTCGGCGGTGCTTTGGGTACCTGTCGATCGAGTCTGGACTTGTCGTGAAGACCCAACTGGCGGTGGCAAGAAATGCGTGGTTTTCACTGCACGACGCTTGTTGGATATGGAGATGATGATACTAGATTACACGATATGATAGGATGCGATGATATGCCTCATCACCCATCGACATTCGGGTCTGTCCCCTGCATCATCAGAGATGGATATACTGTAGATACACCGGTCCTACCAGTAACTGTCTAGTCGTCTTCACTCCGATCGCCCTAGTCGCTCCTGGCGTGAGCCCAGGGCTGCAGCCGCCACCTTAACGGCTGGTGGGGCGTGTGGACATCTAGTCTATACTCGTATTACCATGATGGTTCTTACTATGGGCTAGGAGAGGGTTTTCCCTGTGTTCTAGACCGCCACTCGGGGCCCTTCGCTGAGGATTCAGGGCTTGTGTATCCACCGGCGATCGCGGCGACCTGGTACCTGCGCCCTAGTGTGCCTGGAAGTCGGGGTGGTGTCCCACTGTTCACAGTGGTGCTTTTCGGATGGTCCGCTAGGGTCCGGTCCTAGACCACCCGGGTGAACAGAAAAAAGAAAACAGGTCGAGATGGGAATGCTCTGATGTCAAAAACTACCTGGTATACAGAATGCACAGAAAGAATTCTCCGATGTCTCACGCCCTTTTGTGGCACCCGGTGACTCCACCATCTCACAGCCACCGAGTCACCTTCCTCGTTCGGTCTGTTCGCTGTTCTCCTAGCGGTTTTTCTCCTGGTAGAGGGTGATGGACCGGCAGCCCCATGTCGCCCCGGAAAGGCGGGAATCGTCCCTGGCTGGCCCAAGACCGGCCGTTGCATCGTTGTCCCTCCCCCTCTGCCTGGCCTTGCCATTACCAATACGGTGCGCGCATCGCTGACAAGCTGGCCAATGTACTTTCGCTCGCAGGGTCCTCCTTCTTGCGGTGACCGGCCAGCTCCAGATTGATTTGCCGGTGCGTGTGCACCAGCCAGTCCACATAGCTTTGCGCTTCGTTGTTCCGGTCCTCCAGCAGCAGGCGGGCAAATTCATACTCGGCCCCGTCCAAGCCTTGCCGAGCCAGCTGGATGGTAACGGCCTTGGACCCGCGCACCGTGGAGAAGTACTGCAGCAAGTTGCGCACCTGTGCGTTGAGGTGCGTCTCCAGGACGGGCAAGGATGAAGTGTTGGGGTTCAGGCCCTGGAGGGAGTCGTTGCCCGGTCCAAACAGGTCCTCTAGGAGGTTGGGCGAGACCTGCGCATGCAGCCACAGAAGAACCGCCTGACCGTTGTCCACCAAGTAAGCCCCACCTTCTTCGATTTTGGAGAAACTGGCACGCAGAGACGGCGGGACTTGAAGCTGCCCGTGCTCGTTGGGGAACCCATCCTCGGCTTGTAGGTTGTGTATAGGGATGATGCGAGGGTAGAGGTAAAGCGAGAGCTCCGTACAGCCAAAGGATCGGATCATCCGCTGATCATGCACCCGGCGGTCTGATGCTTCGTTGCCACCTGTAGAAAAAAAGGATGTCAGCAGGTTGGAGGCACAGTGAGAAGAACAAATCTACCTTTGAATGCTCTCGACTTGGACAGGCTGAGCATGTACATCGAGAACTCCTTCAAGTTCTCGGGTAATACCAACTGGCCCGGTGGATGAGAGCCTGAGAAGATCTTCCGGTATCCGCTAAAGATATCAACGGTCTTCTCCGAAATGTTGGCACGAATGTCCTTGAGGTTCTTGTCGAGCGTCTTGGAGGCAGCTAAAATGAGGCGTGAGTATGAGACGTATGAGAACGACGATGGGAGATCAACTCACCTTCCTTGGCGATGACCGCAACGACGGCATCCTGGTCAACGTACTTCATCGTCTCCATGCCACCATCATTGACTGCTGCCACCACGTTGATACACCGAACCCGTCGTTGCCCATCCGCAGAAGTGTACAGCAATGCCGCCTGGAAGTGCGCATCCAGCTTGGGATCAAGCTTTCCGTCGTAGCTGAAAACCACGCCAATCGCCTTCTCCGCGTCAATGCCGCCGATTTCGAGGTCGGCACCCAGAGCATGTTGCACGAAGTTCCCGTGGTACGAAGACACTTGGAGGCCATTTGAGCATCGCACCTTCATCAAGGCCTGGTACCCTGTCTCTCGGTTGACGGTGTGGGCAATCTCTCGCCGCACCTTCAGGAGGTCTCGAGGCGCATGGAAATTAGGGTAGAAGAAGATCTCGCCTCCGCTGAGGCTAGACACATATCCTGGAGGCTGCATCAGTTTCCAAGCTTTTCAAATGGTACCCGAAAGTCGCTTTCATACCGATTGTCGCCACATCCATATATACACCGCCCGATGATGCAATAAACATATCGACACCCACACCAGCCTCGGCCAGCTTGCTTGCCGTCTTTTTCCAGGCCTGGTTCTCTGTGGTAAACAGTTTGCGCTCTGCGTCGGTGCCGTGGATCGTGGGATCCTCTCGTATAGATAACTGCCCGGGGCCGGATGTAGGTAAGCTAGCTAACGAGCAGACAATCTTGCCTCCGGTAGCCTGGAGTGCTGAGAGAGCTGCTTCCAATGTCGGCAGCACTGCCGGCTCGGGGTTCTTGACATGCGCGAAAAGACGGGGTATCCGATTCAAAAGCGAGGTGATTACAGATCTAGGTCATTGTATCAGTAGCCTGCACATTCTCGAGCCTCCAACGTCACATACTTGGATTCGTACGGGTCCACAAAAAGACCCTCACTCAATGGCACAAACGGCTCTTCCACGTCCGTCATAACCATCATCTGCGCCTGGTCCAGGGTCGCCTACAATCCCGTCAGTTGAGATCAAGCTGCTTGGGAGTAGGCGGTGCACTTACAGTAAGGTTGTAGAAATGAACCTCCTGGTCGAAAGTGACAATGCCAACCTTCGCTCCAGCGGGTAATTTGCGCGATTTGGACTCGTCGCCCTCAGTGCCATCTGCTGCCATATCCTCGCCGTATAAAGCTTCCGCAATCCCCTCGCAGACGCCCTTCAAGAAACCCCGGTGAACCGACTCGCGGCTCACATCGATGAGGAACAGCGTTTGCAAGCCCACCGGCTCCTTGTTCCAGTATTCCTTCGGTACCAAAAACTCGACGGTCCCCATCATCAGCTCTGGTCGTTGCATACGGTCCACACGCGCGCCGGACGGGTCCAGTGGCGCATAATATTCGGCGGAGGTATCATTAGGGAAGGTGCACATGTTGCAAACAAACTTGCTGCCGCCTGCTCGGAAGGACATGAAGGGATTGATATATGTTCGGCATCGTCGACATCGCGGGGGGCCGACATCCCCGAAATCCAGCACGGGGATCGGTTGCTCGCCAGGGTCTAGAGGGGCAAGCGGCTGCAGGACCATGCCCAATGGTAACCCGGTGGAGGAGAGGAAGTCGGAGGTCGAGGGGATGTTGTTCAGCGTCAGGCGAGCATACTTGGGAGAGGAATTGCCCTGGTCATGGGCGACGAAGGGGATCGATGCAGGAGGAGGCAGGTGTCGGTCCATGGTCGGATAGACATGATTGAAGTAGTACTGGGCGGGAATGTCGCGTGATCGGGGGATGCTGGGGATCTGTTCGGGGTCAATTCGGCCTTGAGTAGGCACCGCGCCCGCGCTGCCGGATATGCCAGGCTGTGACAAGCCGGGAGCTGGTTGCCCTGGGCGGGTAGGAAACACCGGCTCTCCTTGCGGAGCTTGATTCAAGCCCGTATTGAGGAATTGAGAAGTCGGTTGCGCAGCTCCTCCTGCCATTCCGTTGAAGCCTTGCGCAGAGGCTGCGGGCGCCGTTCCGATGTCGTGATGGGCATGACGATGCTTCTTCCGGTGTGTTCTAGCTCCTGCATCTGCTGCAATTCCCAGGCCAGCCATCTGAGAGGCCAGACCGGCCGTACTGGGGTCTCCCGGAACACCCATTGGTTGTTGCGGCGCGGCATTGTAGGCGGCATCGGGGCCGAGGCCCTGGGGTGGTTGCTGAGGAGAGCCGTATGCAGGCCACTGGTTCGGCGAGCCTTGCGGATATGCAGCACCTGGTTGTGGAGGAGCTGCGCCGGGAGGGAAGCCAGTAGCTGGATAGTGAGGGGGGAGCTGTTGGGCCCGGGGGTTCAACGGGTCGTCACCAGCCCCCTGGCCCATTGTGTGGTATATGGAAGGGTCAGCCATGGTGGATCATTCCGTGACGGAAGAGTGGACAAGTCAACAAGTCAACAAGTCAACAAATCAACCAAGCACGGAGCACAGAGCCACCCCGCGGTGTTGACGATATACCGGATTGACCACCTTACCTCCACGGATTTACGTGGTTCCGGCGCTCTTTCACGTGTTGCCGTTAGCTTCACCCGTTACTATGGATTCCTCTTCATGGTTGCAACAAGCGCATTCCCATCATCTTCCATCCCTGCGACTCTTCTTGTTCTTTACTTCTCGACCAAATTGGGGATCTAGGATTGAGATAGCAGAGGACCGGGAGAACCTTGGTGGCCTCGTCATCACCCTCTCAGCAGCCAGCTTCCACTCTTCCCCCCTCCACCCCACCGCCATTCGATGCTCCCCTGCTAGGGCAGACTAGCACCTCGGAGCAGACCAACGACCAGCCAGCCCGGGTCAACTCGCTTGAAGGCTGCCGATAAGCGTCCAAAGCAGCTGTGGACTTCTGCCGACCAACTCACCCCTGTCGTCCGTTCACGAACCCCCTGTCCACTAGACTCATTGGCCTAATTCGGCGCCGATGTGCATCGCCTCGAATCAATTGGTTCGCGCTTATCGGTTTGCTCTCTGTTGTCCCCTGGAAAGCTCCCAGCGTTAGGCTTTCGAACGGCGTGTCCCACACCGTCTCTTTTGCTCCTGGATCGGACCTTAGCCCCTCTATCTGGCGTCACCATCCGTGGTAGATATAACTCGTCGTAGAATAGAACCCGTAAGTGTGGAATGAGCATTTCTCTCTTTCTCTGATCTCCTTCGGTATCCTTTTCTCTTTCCTCCTCCATCCGCCTCCTATTGTCACTCTGTGATTGACCATCCACCCCCCAAATGCGATGGACCTAACCGTAAAGACTCCAGACGTGGATTGCAAGTCCAAGGGAGGCCAGAGCGAGCAACCGGCTGCTTCGAATCCCATTGCCCCAACAATGGCCACGATTCAGGACGATGACGAGCTTTTGCTGGCGCGAATTGGCTATAAACAGGTACCTGTGCCCGCGAGGTCGGATTCCATGGACGGCATCGTTCTAACCCTTCGGCCCGGTTCATCCAGGAACTTCGGCGCGAATTCTCCAAGTGGTCGACCGTATCGTATGCCATCTCCATTCTCGGTGTACTCGGCTCCGTGCCCGCCACCTTCGGCTCGCCACTGGCGGCCGGGGGCCCGGCGACAGCTGTGTGGTGCTGGTTGATTGGCTCCTGCATGGCGATGTGCATCGGAAGCTCCGTCGCCGAGTTAGTCTCTGCATACCCGACGGCAGGTGGGATGTACTTCGTCACGAAGCATGTTGTCCCGCCCGATCAGGTCCCAATTTTCGCCTGGATCCAGGGCTGGTGCAACTTGTTGGGCCAGACGGCCGGCGTGTCCAGCGTGGCGTACACGGTCAGTCAGATGCTACTGGCCTGTGTGAGTATGAACTCGGACCTCGTCGATGGCCAGTACTCCTATTCACCGTACGTCCCCCACCTCCATCAGACTGGTGCTGTGCTAAGGGGTCCACTAGGTCCGCGCTGGAGACGGTGCTGGTCTCGATAGGAATGTTGTGTCTCCTGGGTATCATCTGCTCGTTAACCACCAAGACGCTGCATCGTATCATTCTTTGGTTTGCCCCGATCAACAGTAAGTACTCACATCCCCATGGCCTGATCCAGAAATACAGACAGTGTCTCACATCCAACAGTTTCGGCCACCATTGCCATCTGCGTTGCCTTACTATATCTCACCCCGGATAAACAGCCCGCCTCGTGGGTCTTTACCCACTTCACGGACGGCTCCGGGTGGGGCTCCAAAGTGTTTTCTTTCTTCCTGGGCTTCATATCAGTGGCATGGACAATGACTGATTACGATGGGACAACACAGTAAGTCCTATTGAGAGTCAACGCTGCCAGGCCAGTCATCTTACATTTCTATCTTAGTATGTCCGAAGAGACCCACGATGCTGCGGTCCGAGGACCCGTGGCTATCAAGACTGCCGTCGTGGTCAGCGGCGTATTTGGATGGCTTCTAACCGTATGCATGTGTTTCTGCGTGACCGATCTCGACGAGATCCTGAGCACTCCGACAGGCCTTCCCGCTGCCCAGATTTTCTTGAATGCCGGTGGGAAGCGCGGTGGCACTGCTATGTGGTCATTTGCCATCCTGGTCCAGTTCTTCACCGGCTGCTCCGCCATGCTGGCTGATACCAGAATGGCATATGCATTTGCCAGAGACAACGCACTCCCGTTCTCGGGCTTCCTCTCAAAGGTCAACCCTCGGACTCATACCCCTGTCAACTCCGTCTGGTTTGTAGTGTTCTTCAGTATCGGTCTGAATTGCATTGCTATTGGCTCCACCGAGACTGCGACAGCTATCTTCAATGTCACAGCCCCGGCGCTTGATATCTCTTACGTATCGGTGATCCTGGCGCATCAGCTATACAAATCCAAAGTCAAGTTTATTGAAGGTCCCTTCACCCTCGGCCGATGGGGCACCCCGATCAACTACGTCGCTGTCATCTGGGTCCTGTTCATCAGTATCATCCTTTTCTTCCCGCCGCAGATCCCTGTGACGACAGCTAACATGTAAGACCGCGCAGGATGATAAATGCTATAATCTGCTGACACACTTCTTTCAGGAACTACGCCATCTGTGTTGCGGCCTTTATTGCTATATTTGCCTTGTTCTGGTGGTGGGTTGCAGCTAGAGGGTAAGACATATGTCTCCTTTCTATGAACTTGTTTAAGAGGCAAATACTGACTATTCTTCCGCAAAGAAAATACACCGGCCCTCAAACCAACGATATTATACGTGAGATCCCTACAGAGGATGACGAATGTGACGAACCTGATGAAATCACTGCTTAAGCTTGCTGCGCGTTGATTTTGAAACCCCTTTGAGTTTTAATTGGATAGAGATTGATTATTGCCTTTTTAGAATAGACATAGATAGGATCAATTTTCGGGCATCGCTTTGTTTGAATCATCTGCATCATATCTGACCTAGTTTCTGACCTGGCGGAGACACATCACGATGTGGCAATACAAGAATAACTATTCAAACTTTTCTTTCAACTATCCAAAGGGTATCATCTTCTTTAACACCTGTGCAATGACCGAGCCCTAGGTCATTAGGCACCAGTCGACACCCCGAACTTTAGGACTTGGTTGAAAGGACAAAGCGACAGAGCTCCACTACCTAGGTACGAAGAGTGTTCCGGTACAGATTCGAGAGATATTTCGAAGCACTCTTTGGCTCCGGCATCATGGATAATGATCATCAATGCTGTATTGCAAGTCAAGTTATACATAAAAATAGAATGTAAAAATACATGTCCCATGGTTCAACTTCCCGTTACAACCGCTAGGCCGTCGTATATCTTCTTCTTGACTGCAAGGAAACTGCTCGCACCACGACCCAAGGCTGCTTGGTTCGCTGCCGACTGTGCCGAAGCTTCAATTTCGATCTTGCCAGTCCCTGACTTCCGAACCGCCACCAATTTGTCGATGAGAAGTGTACCTTCACCACGGAACTCTGCCGTATGCCCAGCTGTTTGCATGAGTTTGCGGAGATCAGCAAGTCGTAGGTCACCAACGTGGAGCGGCCGGGCCATCGACCGAGTACCTGCAGCCATGCTGGCAGGCAATGTGTCAAGAAGAGGGTAGGTGTCGGACTTTTCGATGGTCTTGGCGCTGAGATCCGCTGTTGGGGCGACAACGGAAGTAGCAGCTTCATCTTGAGCTAGCTTCATCTTCTTGCCGCCAGATTCGGCGTTCGTGGGCTCCTCTTCATCGAGAATCTCGGGTCCCCGTAATGATGCGGTGAGAGCAACGACTCCTAGACTCCGGACGTGCTGCCAATTCAAGCGTCGGACAAGATTGTTGCTCAGCTTGACCATCCAAGCATTCGTATCAACACTTGCGTCGATGACTTCGCCATTGGAAGGTGTGAAGATGATAGCAGCTGCCTCTGCTGCAGAAGCGGAGACATCAGCACCCATTTTGGCAACCAGCAGCTTCTTGCATTCGGCCGCCAGTGCTGATGTCTCTTCCTTCATTCCTCCGACCAGAATCAATTTCTGGGGCTGGATAAGGGGAATCAACATCTCCAGACTACGCTTATCGTGCAAACCCATGAAGTCGACAAAGGCAATTCGAGCATTAATCGTGAGCGACTCTTTGTTGTACACAGCCTTGGCCGGTCCCTCGAATCCTTGGCTATCCGCTTCATCCTCTGAGGATGCAGCGGCATCGGCTCCTTCGCCCTCATCGGCAAGGCTGAGGTCGTCTCCAACTCCAGCGTCCGCCTTTTGTCCATCTTTGGTAAGCTGTTGACGTTTACGCCCACCAGCACCTCCAGATAGCCTGCGCCCGCTAGTTTCATCCCATCGTCGTTTCTGACCGAGCTTGGTCTGAGCATCGGACCGCCGTTGCTGCATGTCGATCTCCTCGCGCTCTTCCGCTCGTAGGTATTCTTCGGGACGAATAAACTCCCCATATTCGTCACCTTTCTTTCTCGGCGCGACGTATGGAAACATGCGTTCACGGCCTTTCTTGCCGCGAACATCGTAGTCGAAGACATTCTTACGCCGGAGAAGCACGTTGACACCCAGGTCCTCGTCACTGAGGGCCAACTTGCTTCGATTTGCGTGGGCGAGAGAAGCAGAAAAGTTGAGGACGCGACCTTGCTGCTCGGAATCGGAGTCCTCTGAAGAAGTCGAACTCGATCGGTCGTCCAAAGCATCTGCCGCTGTCTCAAGGGTTTCCTGGCCACCACGGACTTGGGACGTATCCTCGAGTTGCCGCTTGGTCGCAAGATACTGCTGGTAGAGTAATTGCTCACCAACATCCAGGGGTGCTCGCTGGACATCTGTCCATGTCAATTCTCTCCCACCACCGTGAACCTGTTCGAGCAGTTCACCGTCAGACGTTTTCTCAAGCGCCACGCCATCCTGACGCTCCTCATACCACTGCCAGACAATACTGCCGAGCGAAACGGTGCTGAGAGATTCTCGTTCCATCTCAGGTGCCTTTTTGCGGAAAGATTCGGTCAACAACAGCAGGTTGTTGGGTCCCTCAGCGACTCGACGGAGCGACTCTTTCGAGAAGCCCCAGGCCAGAGAAGTATCAGATGCGAGAATAACTTTCGGTCCGGGGTCAGACAATAGCTTTTCGAGTCGCTTTTTGTGCTCGACTGTTTTAAGATGTCTGAAAGTGAACGGCCCGCCACCTTTGCCCGCACTCTTATCTGGACCTTGTCCACCAGGCTTTTGCCCAGAGGTGGCGTCGGCTTCTGCAGCCTCAAACTCACGCACGATATTCTCATCCATCCATTCCAGCATACTCCGAGCCAATCGCATCGTGGTGTTGACCTTCCTCCCGGCCAAATACAGGCCAGCGCTTGGGAGTACATCCCCCTTATCGTCCGCGGTCGCATCACGCCAAGCATGTTCCAGCGCGTAAGCCAGCTCTAAAACCCGGGCACTTGTATCTGTGGGAATGAGTACGGTACCGCCCTTGGCGAGACTGCTCCGGATCATGTCGAGCAGAAGGTCATCTCTCTTTTTGCGACCTCCGGATAGCGCAAACTTGTCGCCTCCTTTGGTACTACAGATCAAGGCCGTTGGTTTCCGCAGCTGCTCAATGACCTCTGTTCCACTTGCCCCGGATCCTCCGAACCATGCAGCACCCGCCACGACGCTCTCGCGGGCTTGGTTCCAGTCAATTGCGTAGACAATCGACTCCATCCCGTGCTGAATGTGCCATATCGTTCCTCCAACCGTATGGCCGGCATTATAGGCAGTGAGAGTGAGCCCATCCAAGGGAGGCGAGAACGGAGACGGGAGTGGCTGATGTGGTTGTGAATACTTGAGGGGTTGAATCAACGAGAAATATCGTGCGATCTCCTCCGCACTCGGCGGCTGAAGGAGGATCCGTCTCGTGCTGCCAGCAGCTTTATTGTTCTCTCCATTTTCTCCCACCGAGGGCACCGCAGATGCCGTCGAGGATGCGCCAGGTTCCGAGACGGACGCTTTTGGTAGAAAGGTAGCCGCCAGAGGCGCTGAGGCATACAAGTCTTGTAAGCTTGTACGGCCGAGGGCAATAATTGGGCTCGTCGCGTATATGGGGATTTGGGTGAAGAGAGGGAATGTCCGACAACAGTGGACGAAAGCACCGATATGCGCCGGGGTCGCATGAGTCAGCAGAATGAGAGAAAGAGATGGGATATGTCTATTTTCGAGTGATGTTAGCTTGGTTGCTCGAAATGGAAGCAAGTAGCTGGTCGGGTGCTCACTTTTCAAGCTCCGCTAAATCACGGGTGTCGAAGGTGTCATCCCAACCGACATCAACAAGAATCTTAATGCCTCCATCAAGCTCCAAGATCGACTGTGATGCCCTCGATGAAGAAGACTGCGCGCCGAGCAGTGGTGTGAAGGTAAACATGGTGTACTCGTGCCGTCAACGATGAACCATCTGCGACTGCGTCTATTTCCGTTTGTTCGGGAGGACGGAACACGTCCAATGGAGCCGAGGGAAGAGGTTCAGTGAAGGTCAGACATAAGTCATGGTATTCTGTTGTTATGGGTGTCAGTCGGTCCTGGCGAAGGGAAAACGAGGGAAGGGTCGAATTGGCGAGTGCGGCGTCGACAATCGTTATCCAGAGCTGTCTTTGTCGGGGCCGAGATGCTTGCCTGATTTGCATAATGATCATGTGATCTGGGTGACTGGTTCATTTCCCTTTCCCTTCATTCTCCAACTTGTAGCAAAAGATGAGTCCATTTCACCAATCATGTGGCAAGATGGCCGAGTTGGTCTAAGGCGTCAGGTTAAGGTTCACCTTAACACCGTTTCCTGATCTACGTAAGTAGGCGTGAGTTCGAGTCTCACTCTTGTCATTTCATTTTTTTTTCCTTTTCCTCAACTCCGAGGATGGCGACTACGGCAGCGCGCTCCAGGTCGCATCTTGTGGAGGCCACGAGAGGGTGGCTGTAGATGTTGCTTGGTGGCAGTTCTAATGCCAACATTCTGGAGTATTTGCAGGCATACTTGGTCCCCATAAACCAGTCGAGAGCCTTTACTTGTCGACAAATTACACTCTTGTCAGAGATCTTTTGGGGTCCGACCTTGTCTCTTGCCAACAGTCTTGTAAAAGTCTTTCAAACGTCACTTGCGGACAGAATTTGGGGATAATCCTTTGTCTTCAGTGAAATATGGACCAAGATGTTTCAGGGTAGGGTTTGGGAAACAATTCATGATTGTACATAGGGGGATCTGTTTTTGACTGAGACTGTAATAAGCACAATCTATACACCTGGGCATACAATTGCACGGATTGTCAATTTCTGTGAAAGCCATTGCAAGTAGCAAAATCCAAACAAATGAAAATGAGCACGGCTGTCTATTTCCCACGACCAGTCCGTCTCTGTACCCGCGATCCAGGTTTTCTCCCTCGTCTACTTTGTTTGGTTGCCCTGCTAGTCCGGGCTGTATTAGGGACGCTTTGCCCACGATTGGTCTGATTCGTGGAGTTAAGTCATATATACTGGTTGAACAGAGTTGGGCAACTCACTTCTGGTTGTTTGAACACACTGAACGGCCGGTGCGATGTGCAGTAGCTGGGAAGCCGGCGTTTGAGCTTTTCTACGATCGACTTTGGCATTTCAGACCCAGCCCATGCCCTCACTCGACGGACTGCGCCAGGCATTGGGAAATAATTCTCCCGATACACGGGGTCATTGCAGATTTGGACACAAATAGCGTAGAACTGTTGGCCCAGAGGATGATCCGAACAAGGTCTGTCCATTTCCATGCATGCGAACCCGGGAATATGGGAAACGCCAGATTTGACGGACTGAGTAGCTGCAGTCGAACCCGGGTTGTTCAAGGTAGTCTTTTGTCCTACAGTAGCCCTATTTTTGCCTGGGTGGCGACTTCGTCAGCATTAATATCAGTAGCAAATATAGCTCTGGCACGCTCTGTATCAACTCACCATTGATGTTTGGGCCCCCATTCAGTTGGACTCGTGGTGCCTCGGGTTCTTCGACTGGGTCTAGATCAATATGTGGGTTACCTTGTTCTTTAGGTGAGTCTGCACGAATAGAATAGTTAGCCCAAACCCTCTCCAACTATACAAAGTTTGTACACCCATGCTCGCTTCCAAAACAAGACTCGAAGTATGTCCCATGCAAGGGACGATAAGGAATGCCATCCATATTCCCTCCGATTGGCCATGGGCTCACAAGATCCGGCAATGGCTAACCGCGCATACGTCTTAAGTGATGAGCATCAAATGTCGAGTCCCGATCGTTTCGACTCCGGTACACATATTGACACATTCCGAATTACATCACTTGACGATATTGAAAGAGAATAGAAACAGACACAGAAACATGCTGAACACCAAGATAGTCACACCAAACCAAACCAATCTGCACTCACCAATTGGGGCAATGCTCTCGCCAGTACTTGCAGGAGCAGGCTCTGTCGATGCCCCCTCCACTGCTTTCTCTGGGTCATATTCTTGAGAGAGAGGCGACTTCCCAGCTCCACTGGAAGCTGTGGACAGACCACTTTCGTCCGATTTGTGCGGAGAGGCAGCGTGTTCATTAGAACGGGTTTCTCCTGGCACTTCCTTGTCGGCTTCCTTCTGATATGTCTTAGGAACGGCCTTTCGATAGGCCTCCGTAATGGTCATGAACGGGCGTTTATAGCTTCTAGGAAAGTAATAGGTCACTTCTCCAATCTTGGTTCCATCCCCCTTGATATTTTCCAAGCCCGAAGCCTGGCCAAAATGATTCGTGTCGGGCGTCGCCGGAAGAGGAGGCAATGGATCCTCCACATTGGAGATAGCTTCCAAGTAATTCCCACGGCGAATGGCGATTCGGAATTGTTCTCGACAAGTTGGATCCTTCAACACCTCCTCGAGGCACCGGAAAGCGTACTCGTACAGCTGCTCTTCGTTCAACCCATTCCAGCCCGTTTCAGGGCCCGAGTCAAAAGCCCAGACTAAGCCGCCCAGTCCGAGACTCGAGTCGTACGACCGCGGGTGGCCATTCGGAAACACGCCGCTGATGATCGTCTCCGCGATGCGCGTCTTGATCAAGTCGGGCGCAAGATCCCGTCCAGTCTCCGGGTCGGTGTCATCAGGGACAACCCGCCACCGGGGTTGGGGAGCGTCGTCTCCATACCAGATGCTCGGCCATACACGACTTCCAAGACTCGCAGGGGGAGTGGGGATCTGCCACAGCGATCTGTCCGGATTTGCTGGGTCTTGCGCTTGGTCGAGGCCGCGAGCGAGCCATGCCGCAGGGGGCGGCTGTGGCGATTCGGTAGCTTTCTGGCCTCGGACTGGGTTTCTCCTGAGAGGTTGGTTGGGTGGTCTGGTCTTCCGAATGCCTCGCCGTCCTGGTTTATCTCCAACGTGCTTTACTCGAGCCTGGCGGCGATTTTCTGCAGGCTTTTGCGTCTTGACATTCTTAGCTGAGTGTTGTGCTCGTTTAGATTGTTTCCTTACCGGCTCCATTTGTTTCGTAAATATCCCGTGGATATGCTTTCAATCTGTCATTAACTGTTCAAACGGATGGGGCAGACTCACTATGTGATGAAATGTATAGATACTGGCTTGTCGAGGACTGGCAGTATGTGCTCCGGTATAAGCCCAGGAACTCAAAATCGAGCGCGGCTTTTCATATAAGACAAAAGAAATCTGAATTGGAGAGATTCAGCACTTGGGGGCATCAAGCGAACAAGTCTCTGGAAACTTACCTGCTCAAAGAAATTAGAACTCGGCGATGTTTCTTTGTTTCTTGGAATACTCGATTCCGGTCGGGTCGAGCTACCTCTTCGCGAACAAAGACACTCGAACACAGTCCACAGTCAGGATCAATACATGGCCTCAGCAAAGACTGCTCGCTTTGTTCCCTGAAACGAGTTGCGGTGGCCCCGGGACTCGAAGCGGAAGACCGTATAAGAAGACGAAGCAATATTGGCAACAGAGAATTCGACTAGAAAATGAACAGTGCTCCAGAGAGGTCAACTGCATGGCATTAAAAGAAGACAAGACGAACCATAGTCTGCTGTCAGAGACAAGATACCGTATTCCGCTCATCTGACTGGGCTAAAGTATATACTCTTGCGGCGATAGGACTTTCTGTCAGGTGCCTCCCAGAGCAGGACAAATCCAGTGTCGATTACATCTGCTTTACTAGTAATGCCAGCATCGATTGACGCCATTCCCCGGACGGACTAGGAATTACACAGGGGCGTCGGGTTTTTGTTAAGGCTGGTTGCGCAGGGGGGATCCCACCGGCAACAAAGACTGGACAAAAATCAACGAGAATCTATTTTCAGCATATGGGGTCATTCTTCCGATGCAACGGAGCCAGTGTACTGACCTAGAGTCTTTAAGACTAGACGAAAGCCCACGCGCTTCGCCCCCCCAGAATGACAGGGCGCATTCCCCGGGGCTTTGTTGGGCACCCGGCGTCCGATTACCGAGCTGGAGAGAACAAGAAACATGAAGTAAATGCCGAAGCTCTGGTGTCCTGCGCGGGATTGGTGGAGGTTATGCCCGTCAAATCAGAGACTTAGTCACCTTGCCCTTTGGAATGTGGGCGTGCTACTCTGCTGGTGTCATTGCTCTGAACTGAATGTCTTCCGTGATGCGGTCTTGCCGGAAGATACGTACCGAGCGCGAGATCGATCCTCGCCCTTGGAGAGACGAGCATACGGTGCATATCATCCAGGCCGATCTGGTCGATCGGGTTGCACTTGCCCAACACCTTGTTCTGGCAGTGGAGCATGAGTCTCTATCTTGGCAGGCGATGGGGGATCTGGGTCGTTGCTTATGGGTGATGAAATAAAGAGCTTCCACGAGAAGTGAAACTGTGTGGAACCACAGCAAGATGATCACAAGATGGGACTTCGCGGAAGAATATCATGTCAAGTGAAAGAGGCTTGTCGAGAAATAAGAGAGAACCGTGGGAAGCCACTGACGTTGAAGCGAAGTGCAGTGCACTGGGCACCCCTTCAGCTGGGCTGGCGGTCTTCTGCCACATTCCAAGGAGAGCCGGGATGAAGGTATTGTGCTTTGGAATCTCTCCGGAGCTCGGGCTCTAAGTGGATTTCCACATGGGCGTGACTCGAGAGTTCGTATGTACAACTTGGAGATCCAGGATGCCGGGCGAGCTACAGAAAACATGTGCCCTGGAGCCACACGTCGTCGGGTCTATGCATGTGGCCCTTCGCTGCTGCGTGCTGATGACTATTCGTATAAGAGAAAGAACTTGGAACAGCGACAGCATGACAACCATGATCGCAGAAAGACACATCTTTTTAATTCTTGAGAAATTAATTGGGTGTTGGCCTTCGGCCACAGGGATATTGGAATGTCCGCCCTTCTGATTCCACATTAGTTCACCGCATAACAGAACCATTAGATCTGCTTTCGCAGAAGCAATTGTTTCATGCAATACACACGTCTGCTCATCCGAGTACTGTTTACTGCCAGTAGCGAGGCTCATCAAAGACGTGGTAACGATGTCCGCGCACACCCTCGCCGCGGAACAGCGCAGGGAACCGGCGGCCCACGGGGACCATCTCCTCCGGCACGCGCATCTCATCCTCAGGTTCAGGCTCACCGATGACAAATTTGCCAACCTACGTGTTTGGTTAGTCAAGTCCTCCCGTGCGGATACGTTGATGACGGCTGAACTCAATCTTACCTGGATCTCAGTGTCGGTGATGGTGTCACGACTGATTCTGGCATAGCCCGTCCGCTTGATCTTCTTGTAGAGGACGTACTCGCACCATCTGTCCCAATCGGTAGGATCTATATCCTTCATTCCGCTCAAATCGCTGACATAGGTGTTGTAGTTGCCCTCAAGCGGCTTGGTGACCAGGTAACTCAACAAGATGAGGGGACGCGGGGATCCGCCCATCAACTTCGACAAATACTCAGTCTGGAGACGACGGTCTTCAGGATCTTCCTCCTGGCCGGAGTGGAAGACGACCACATCGACCATTTCACCGTACATGTCCAAGGTGGCATGGATGGCCGGAGCCAGCTCGCCAACAGGCGAGGGGAGAAGATGGTGGGTAGAGTTGACAATGGGGAACTTGGACAGCAGAGCAGAGCCCCAGGTGTGCTTGTTGGGGCCGGGGCCAAAGTCAGCGTAGTAACCAAGGTCCTCGGCAATGAACTGGGTGACATCCTTGTTGCCCATGATGATACGCTGGTTGTCCGATTCAAGGAAACCAATGACGTCGAGCTCGAGCTCGCCAAGGACGTCGCGCATGCGACGCTCGGCAGCCCACATGTTGTTGTCAAGTCCAAAGTGGACGGTCCAGATACCAGCAGTGACAACCTTGTCCTCCTTGTGGTGCGGCTGGTAGTCGTTGGTAGGGAAGCGCAGGTACGCCACAGACACGGAAAGCAGTTGCAGTGCAGCAAGAACGTAGATGTAGTACGAACGGGTCCGCTTGCTGTTGGGGCTCAGAGGCTTATTCCGAGAGCGGGGGGCGGAGTTTGAGGTCGCTGCTGAGAAAACACCGGCACCGATTCCGAGCATGGTCACAATCATGAGCCAGTCAGTGTGCTCGCGCACAAGGGGACCGCCAGGAACGAAGGCGTAGGCCACAACCCAGACATGGAACAGCAGGAGGAAGACGTAGAAGATGAAGCCAACGCCGAAGACGGTCGCCGGAGAGTGACGAATGCCAGAGGTGATCAAGACAGGTGCAACCGCCATGACGTAGAACGCAAATGCGAGAGCGCCGTAGTATCCCGTCCAGTGGTGGTAGTACGTCAGAAGAGCAGCACCAACGGAGCCGATTCCGTAGGCAGTCCAACTTCCAGCCACCGCAGGGTGGAAAATACCATACACGAGACCAGCACCCATGAAGAAGATGGTCACCGCTCCATGGGGCACTGCAATGGGCCCGCGGACGGGGTAACCCTCCCAGACCCAAGAAATCATAGTGCTGGAGTCAGTCAGGAGCGAAACAATCGCAAAGAAAAGACCACCGAAGCCAAGCGCAGCGAAGATCGATGAGCCCCTCTTGCCGCTGGCCGGTAGATAGTCGCCTCCGCTGGTAGTGGAGCCTCTCTGGGAGCGCAAGACAGCAAAAATAGCGATGAACAGACCGATCTTATTGTAGCCGCCATTTTCGCCATGCACAATGGGCCAAAGCGGGTTGTTGGTGGCGCATGCGAACTTGGCAACGACGGACATGATAAGGCCAATGCCCCATGCCAGGATCCGAGCCTCCAGACGGGGCGTATTAGCGCGCTCAGCGAAGAAGCTGGCTACCCATGCGGCACAGGTAGTGGAGAGCGCGAAGCCGGTGATAAACAGCCGGTTGGCGGGATCCTGGAACTTGTAGGCAAGAAGGCCAACCAGGGAGATCAAATGAAGGAGGCGCAGGTTCTTGGTGGCCGCATAGCGCAACGAAGGAATGGCAAATAACAGGGGAGAGACGCAGCAAGTAATGGCAACTTCATAGCCAGAAATACCCATGTGCCACAAAGGGAAGTCTATGAATGTTAGTTCAACCAATTTCGATGCGGATAGCAGTACGGTACATAGTACTCACACCACACAAGGACGGGAAGACCGGTCACGATGGTCCAGAAGACAAACTACGTTTAATTGTTAGCAGATGAAATCATTTTTGGGTAGATGTATCGTACCCCATTGTAGACATCGGCCGCGGCGTCGATAATCTCGGTCCAGAAGAAGCCCTCGCCGAAGGTGTTGCCCACGGACTTGCCCTTCCTAACTACGTGGTTAATATCCGGCTTTGGTTTGAACAGATTATGGGATTGGACACACTCTTTTTCGAGGACGGAGTCCGCAGTCGTCTTCAACTGCCTGAGAGAAGGAGCGAGCTTAGAAAAAAAATGCGTTTTCTCATAACCAACGTATCTTTGCACTATACATTTGTTGTGGGTGTCATTTTGGAAGCCACGGTACATACCCTCTGCTGATTCCTTTGACATCGCGCACGACCAGTTCAAATCCTTCAAAGTCCAATACCGTGATTGCATCAAAGCCCACGTCGAACAAAATCAACGACCACTCAAAGAAGGCATACCGGGTGTAGGCTAAATGATGAACGCGTTAATGAGAGGCACAACCAGCTACCGGGACGTTTTCAACAAAAGCTTACCACCAGGGACCTTGTGGACCTTGTGCTGGATGAAAAAGTAGATCAAGGGGACCAATGTTCCGAAGAACAGACTGGCTGTGATTTTGCGATACTTGACGGCACGGTGGTTGTTGGGGCTCAGCGCGAGGCAGCCCAGCGTCCATGGCAAGGTTGCAACAAGGTAAGAAATCATGAAGATGTCATGCCAGTCATGATCATCAGTGGAGGTGACATAGGTCCAACCGCCACACGTCAGAGTCCGGAAGATGCCCACGCCCGCAACCAACTTGGGTAGAGTCGAGTTGGGACGCGCAGTGAGCACGTACCACAAGAAGACCAGAGCAAACCGAGGGCCGGATGTGATGGCAATGAAAACCTGGAAGAAAGATCGTTCGGGGTATCGATCACCGATAGTCGCTGACACAGAGGGAAACCATTCATCAGGGTAGCCGTAATGTTCATTCTGAACGATCTTGTGGTAGTGCAACGCAACACCGACGATGAGCGCGCTGAAAAAGGCAGCGTACGCGAATAGTGTGTGAGTCCACGAGACCCATTTGCCGTTGATCTGCCATGAATTAAAGTGAGCGTCTGACCGAGGTTCTTATCGTGTCTGGAGGGTACGTACGGCAATCACGGCATCTCCGTCCTTGAATCTGGGAGCCATGGCGGCGCAGAGGGAGGAGAGCCCCGCACCGGGTATATAAAGGGAAGAGTGAAAGACGAAGACAAAAGAGCGTCAGAAGGGAAAGAATGACAGTGGACGTAGAGAGCAAGGGCCCCTGAGGAAAAACATCGGATCGGCCGGTGCTCCAAAGTGTCCTCCAGCGCGCCCTAGCCCCAATCGGGGCTAGCCTGCTCCCCCGGCGCATCGTTCCATGCGGGATGCCGACCACTTTTTTTTTCCTGCTCGAACGCACTGCACCCTCTCAACCATGTCGGCCGCCACGGACAAGGCCCGGTTTTTCCTCGAGAAGTCGGTGCCCGAGCTCAAAGATTACGAGCGCAAGAAGATTTTCAGCAAGGTAGGTGCGGTTGGGCGTGTTGTGGGAGCGCTTTACGCTAAGACCAAACCGTCGCCAGGATGAAATCACCTCAATCGTCAAAAAACGTTCAGACTTTGAGCACAAGCTGAATGCGCGTGGCGTTCAGCCCGTCGATTTTGTGCGATATGTTGAGTATGAGATGAATCTGGACGCTCTTCGCAAAAAACGAGTGAAGCGACTCGGTATCCGGTCGGGTGGCCACAGCGGACAGCGGCGCGTTTTCTTCATCCTCGACCGAGCCACTCGTCGATTCCACGGCGATCTCAACCTTTGGGTCCAGTATGTCGACTATGCGCGGAAGCAAAAGGCCCACAAGAAGCTCTCCATGATTTTCACCGACGCTCTACGATTCCACCCAACCAGTGCAGACCTCTGGGTCTATGCTGCCAAATGCGCCCTCGACGATCACGCGGATATGTCTCAGGCTAGGAGTTATATGCAACGGGGTCTGCGGTTCTGCAAAAGCGCCAGGATGCTTTGGATTCAATATGCCAAGTTGGAATTGATCTATATCGCTAAACTGGTTGCCCGTCAACGGATTCTGGGGTTGGATGGTAGCGCCCGGCAATCCCAGGCGGTGGAAGGACCCAGCTTGGATGACACCGATGCCGACATGATTGCGGTTCCGCAGATCACAGAGGAGGATATCAATCCGGGAACAGCAGACGACGACGCTAATGAGAACGCTCTGCAAACCCTCAATGCTACGCCTGCGCTGAGCGGCGCGATCCCAGTCGCCATCTTCGACTCTGCCATGAAGAACTTCCGTAATGACGACCAGTTCGGGGCCGAATTCTACGAGATGGTGTCGGAGTTTGAGGATGCGCCGTGTCTGCGTACGATCCTGGGGCACGTGGTGGAGACCCTGCGGGCGCACCAGCCTGCCAGCCCCCGAACGCAGATCTGCTACATCAAGTTGCCGACCGCTGGGGTTCGGATCACGTCACCGGAGTTCCCACGCGCCTTGGGAAGCTCGCTCACGCGTCTGAAGGAATCACAACCCCTGAGCAGACTGCTGGCACAGGAGGTGGCGGCCTGGTTGCAACCTATTGGCGAGACCGAGGACTTGGATCCGTCCCTGAAGAAGGTCATTGAGGCCACGGTGCGCACCGCAGAGCGTGCGCTGTCGACGGAGTAATGGTCATCCGGGACTCTTTCATTTTCTGCACTTGCGAGGCGTTGGTCGGATGGGAAACCCCAAAAAGTTGTCATGGCAAATCATTTTTTTGTGGTATCATATTAGCTTATATCCCAATCAATCCTAAGTACCTGTATCAATCATCGGACTTGTTCCCCCGCCGATTACTCTTTTTGTTGCTATGGAGTTTCTTGGACTTGAGGCGCACCTCATTCTGGGCGCGTTGTCTGGTCACACGGTTAGTCCAGGAAGTAAACAAAGAACTGCGGGGGCAAAGAGCGATTGCGAATGCGCTCATGCGGAAAGAACGTACAACTTGCGGACACGATCCTTTTGCTCCGGCGACGTCTCCCCGGGGATGACCTCCTTGGCGGAGCTCTCAAGGAGTTGGTGGAGCTTCTCGAAACAAGCGTCCACATTGCTGGTCTGTTTCCGGGATTCGTCGGACTGGATGACCAGGGCCTGGGACCGGTCGGCGACATAGCGCGAGGTGCGCAGCTGGGGGTGAAGCAGAGGCGGCACCAGAGGCAGCAGGGCAGCCAGCGGGATCTTCAAGGTCGCCTTGGTATTGACTCTGCAACCCCCCTCCACGTTAGTGATTGACGCTTGTGATTGACAGGCGAGATCGGAGGAGCACCAACTTGTTCACATTCTGGCCGCCGGGGCCGCTCGACCGGCTGAACGAGACCTCGCCAATCTGGCGGGGGATGGTGTGCGAGTCGAGGCTTTTCAGCCACGCCCTTGCTAGCTCCAAGTCGCCGTCAGCCGACCTGGCTTTGGTCGAGGCAAACCGGCGCAGCGCGGACCACCACAAGTACGCCATGCCGGGCGGTTGCCAAAGGATCATGGACGGAACAAGGTGTACGGTGGAGCTCTGCGTGAATATTCAATGTCGTGACTAATTGAAACCACGCCGTGTGCCCAGAGTCGCGGGTCGAGACAGTTCTGGCCCCCTCGGATCTTCGAGGGCAGGAAAGCAGGAGAGTGGGAGATTCGGAGATTCCTGTCTGGGGAAGAGCTAGCGACCTGGTTTCCGCAGGGTCCTGGCGAACAACAACCACGTCTCGATGCCGGGCAGTTATAGAAGCATCAAGTATAGCAATGCGGAAATAAGCACTGGCGCAGCCGAGGGCGCTGATTGGCGGAACCAACGCCAAAGTTGAGTGGACAAAAGAATAGAAAAAGACAGGATTTGGCTGAGGATTGTGGCGAGGACTGCTACGTTTATAGTATCAGTGGTAGTGCTAGGAAGAGTATTGGTAGTACTAGTAGTACATCCATCGATGGAATAGGAGTAGACGGAGTCGATGTAGTGGTGAGTAGAGTACGGCGCCGGATGTACAGGGTGGCCTGCATGACTCCGTTGCAGCGGCTTTCTTGAACTTCGCCGGGTTCCTTATCCTCCCTTCGTCCCCCCTGCCAAAACTCTCCCTTACCCTCCGGCTGTCATCTCTCCTCTTTCTCTTCCTTTCTCCCTCGCAAAACTCTCATCTCCTCGATTTGCTTGATCTGTTCGATTCGCTCAACCTGGGATCCTGACCGCCCGTGCGAACGGGTCTTTTTCTCATCGCCCCACCTTAGCTTGCGATTGCAAAATTCACCATCGGACCCTCCTCCTCCCGCTTACTCTTCCTTTTCAACACCTCCTGTTTCTTTACCTGCCCAAAGCGTTGTAGATGAGACGCCCTCCTCCTTGCTGTCTACATGACGCCCAGTCCCCCCGATGAAGCGCTTCACTTCCGCGGAAAGACACTGACTCCGGAAAGCCCCCGTCCGCTGCATATCCCGGAGCCAGCCAACATTCCCGTCCTGGAGAATCAAATGGACCCCGTCTTCAACGACACTTCTACTTACGAACACTCGTACCCTCACTACTCTTCTCATGCGCAGGATGGATGGTCGGGCGTCCCCCAGCCGGGACAGGAACAAAGGCCAGGGTTGAGCCGGGATGCAGGTAGCTTGGGCTCTCAGCCAGGGAATTCCGCGAGGAATGATATGACCGTTGCTGCGGCGGACTTTTATGCCCCCAATCCAGCGGCAACCGCTCACGCGGCCAACGTGAATATGGACGTGAACGTGAATCCAGATGCCTCTCATTCTCACCCTCCTTCCCACGCCCATGCCCACGCCCGCGCACCTCCGGTTGTGTCGGTGCCCCAAGGTCTCGCCACCTCGCGCGAATTAGATATTGCTAGCGCCTCCGAGACGTCGAGGCTGCCGGATCGCTTAGATGATGCAAAGGAGGATGCGGGATCGAAGGCGGCTGGTGTCAATTTCCAGACTTTGCTGGACAATCTGACCCAGCCTGCGACATCTGCTACCGCCGCAACCACCGGAGCAACTCCTGCTTCTGCGGCAGCACCAGCTCCGGCTGGTGCTTATCTAGCGGAAGGCTCGTCGCTGTCCCAAGCATCCCCGGACGAGTCTCTCCAATCCCAGGGCCTTCCCGCCCGCCCCCCTCTCCAAGAGCCCCCATCCCACCCCAATTATGCCCCCAATGATGATCTGTCTTATCATCAACTTCCTCCCCCTCCCCCCTCCGCCTATGCAGCGCAATCCAGTAACCATGACCCAACCTTTGCTTCGTCGATGGCACCAGTCGGCCCTCCAGGCACCGTGCAAGGCGTCGGTTCTCTGCCTCCCCCGCCCATCGCCAGTTTCCAGCAAGCCCCTTCTACCGGCGCAGACTCGCAAACGTCCCAGGAGACCGTCTCCCAGGCGCCGAAGAAAGGCCGTACGGACAAGCCGGCAGTTCGCCCCCCCAAAGGCGACGATGATTCACCTTGGGGCCCAGACGTTCAGAAAAAATATGACGAGTTCCTGCACGATGAGAGAGTTTACGTGACGGAAGGACTTTGGGACCGGTTCCCGATGGGATCCAGGCTGTTTGTTGGTCGGTCTCCTCCCTGTGTTCGATTTGCTCCCTTTTTGCCCCGGCCAGTTCACTGACCTGCCCTGCGTGCTTTACCTAGGCAACCTTCCTACCGAAAGAGTGACCAAGAGAGACATGTTCCATATCTTCCACAAGTATGGCAAATTGGCCCAGATCTCCATCAAGCAGGCCTATGGATTCATACAATTCTTGGAGGCGGGTTCTTGCCATGCAGCGCTTCAAGCGGAACAGGGCGCCTTGGTGCGAGGCAGAAAAATACGTGAGTGCTTGAGAGCCACGCCGACCTGGAGAATCCATGAAATTGCTGACTCGGTATCTTAGATCTCGAGATTTCTAAGCCGCAGCGATCTACTCGACCTGCTCCCTCGGAGCCGCTTCGGGCTCCCCCGCCCCGTCGTTCGAGATCGCCAGAATTCACTCGTGCTGGTCCGGCTCGGACGACTGCCCGTGCGTCTGGCGATCGTTACGACCGGGCTTATGAGCCGAGCCGGCTTCCCTTTAGCGATTTTCGGGACGAGCTTGGCCATCGTAGACGTGACGACTATCGGCCGCCGCGATCGCCGCGATCGCCTTCACCCCGACCTTTTCGAGCTCGGGATGGCTACCGATCTCGGGACAGAACGCCGGAACGATTCGATCGCCGTGACCGAAGACGTTCTCGCTCTCCGCGGTCACCTCGTTCGCCTTACATGCGTGACCGTCGATACCGCAGCCCCAGCCCTAGGCCGCGTGGTGTTTACGAGGGCGAGGCCGACCTCCCGGTACCTCGGCGGTCTCCGCGAGATGTCCCGGAAGTGCAGGTTCTCGTTCTGGAGGAAGTTGACCGGTTCGTTCTGGAAATTTTAGTGCCAGTTGCAATATCGCTGACTTGTGATTCAGGAACTTCATTCTTCACGTGGAGAATGCTTTCCGCAATCGTGGTCTACGGGTGGATGTCCTCGTTCTTGGTCCCCGAATCCCACTCGGTGCGGCAGTTCACCGCCAATACGTCGAAGGGGTTCTTGCAGTTGTCCGGCTATCTCGGCCCAATCAGTTCTCACGCAAGATCCCCCTACAGATCTTCGATCGAAGCGCGGGCCTAGATAACGTCCGCTTTAGTGGTGCGCAATGTGTCCATGTCCACATTGATACGTGTTTTGCTGACCTTTGAAAGATTATCCTGAGGTGGATCCGAACATCGCCGCCGAACTGATGTTCCACCAAGCCCAGGCTATGCAGCGCGGTGCTCCGCCTGCCACGTTTGCTCCCAATCCTGCGTTCGGCGTTCCTACGGTGGCGCCCGTGCCAGCGGCCCAAGCCTCGCTCCCGACACTCACCAATCCTCCCAATATCGCGAACTTGATCAGTTCCCTGGATGGCCCTAGCCTCCAGTCCCTTCTGTCGGCACTTCAGCGTCCGGCTCCCCCGTCGCAACCCGTTTCGACCCATCATTCTCCATTCGCTTCTCCCAATCCTCCTCCACCGGCCGATTTGGCTAGTCTTCTGGCCAATGCGACTCGACCTGCTCCTATCCCACCCGCCGTGCAGCAGCATCCTTCCCTTCCACCATTCACTCTTCAGCCTCCTCCTAACGCGCCTGTTGTCTCAGACCCGAATTTGCTGTCGCTTCTAGCTAAGGGCCTCGGAGGTCAACAGCCGCAAGGCCAACCGGGCGTCGGTGCCAATGTGCAAAACTTGATGAATCAGTTGGCCAAATGGAAGCAATGATTTAACGAATCTCCTTTTCGCCGATCTTCCATTCCGGATCGCGAACCTTGGACTATTTTCTATTTTACTGTGTGGCGCTCGGCGTTATTGATATCGGCTTGACGGGGCGTGACTTTGTTTCCACCCCTGGTCTTCGCTGGACCACATCCAGCGACTGCAACAATAGGCGTTTAGTGACTTATCAGGGCTCCCCCAGGGCAACAACATTCTAGATACTAAGGTCGAACGGCGTTGTCTAGGTCGGAGTTGTCTTGTGTATTTCCCTCCACCCCATCTCAGTCATGTACCTAATGCGTACCGAATGCCCCGGATCCTCTCCCAGCTTTTCTCTCTGGACTACCATGCCTTCCATGTAGATCAAGTCATATACGGAGAGCAGGAGAGTCCTTCCGGATACTTGTTATTTTTTCTATAGTGTGATGGGCGTTTGTCTTTGTTCATAGGCCTTCGGATATTCGCAGCTAACTGCCACAACCTTCATATTCCCCTTCTGCAGCCTGAGCCTTGGCAATGTATTCGTATTGCTTGATAATAGTGACACCCTTTGGCATTCCATTTGTCTGCAGGCCCTGCTCATCGTTGAGCTTTACATAGGCCTCTAAAGCCTTCTGCCACGAGTCGCGAGACTCCATGCGCTTTTGCCACGCCTACATGTTAGGGTAAGGCTGCAGGGGATCCTCGCCCGGAGGAAGTCTCAAAAAGGTATCCGTCCGGCAATTCCAAGGCAGAAAAGTGAAGTCTGCAAACGTGCAACTTGTCACCACCGGCCATTCCTTGCTCTCCAGAACGGTGTCAGCACTGTCAAACACGGCCAACTTCATTCTGGTAGCGCTCGATCGCAGATGGGGTCTTTTCCGGGCTCAGGATCCCGAACCTGTCCTCGGTTCATCAGCTCGTCCTTGGGGAGATATGAGGAGCAATGCACCATCCGACGTGTCCGTAGTATGCACCCTGGCCGCTCATCTGGAAGCGCAGCTACTGATTGACGAGACAAGGGGGTTTGCACAGACAAGGCCGAAGTAGGACCATGATCCTTCGTCGAGCATCTTTAAATCTCGGCGTCCCGAAAAGTTTTGGTGCCACAATCTGGATCTCTAGGATTGACATTATAATTTTGGTATCCATGAATGCCACCCAAGGTTTCTGAGAGGCTACCAGTCTCACATCGCCGTGGATGCTGCCTTCATGGGTTGATTGGAAAGGGATATTCATCAGACGTAATCAGAGTGGATATGGTACATAATGTACAAAAGCTGCCAGCCATGCAAATCACAAAGAGCCCCTAGTTGGACTTCCAGCCCTGGGACTTCAATTCTTGGATCTTCTGGGCATCCTCCTTCTTGATGCGCTCGATTGTCTTGTCCCGATTATACTCCATCACGCGCTTTTCCTTGAAATATTTCACCTAGACAAGAAAAAGCCCCAGTCAGCATTTGGCACCATTGACCCGGGACTGGGACCGAAAAGCAACAGTGAGCTCGTCCTGGTAGCTGTGGGAAGCTTCAAATGCACCGCCAGAGACACCCAGAAGGTGCGATTGGACGTACCCAGGTCTGTGAGCATGCTGCCTCAAACTCCGCAACCTCCTTCGCGCATTTCCGCCGTGCTTCCTTGTCGTCTTTGATTCCGTCCAAGATATCGTTCCGGTCAAGGCAGCTGAAAAAAAGATCCCGTCCCTCCCAGCAGCGCTTGCGACTTGATCGGTCCGGGGCGATGCGGCCGCCGTCGGAGGCTTTGTTGGAGTCGCCGGAGGACCAGGGAAGCCAGCCCATGTTGAAGGTGTATTGAATCGTTTAAGGAGTGCAGAAGTCGCAAAGCGAAATGCACCACGTCGCTGAGAATTTTGGGTGGCCAGGTAGACTGGAGCTGGTCGTGAAGATCGGATGGATGGAGGTCGTTGCTCCCGCGGACTCGGCGAGCGCCAAGACCGTTGATCATGGCCGCAACGCTGTCCGCTTCCTCAACCTTCACGACTCTACGCTCGGCATTCCATACATCTCCCCTCGTTGCATTTGAGGCCAAATCGATTCATTCTACACGACATCCATTGGTCTCTGACATCTGTTCGCCCGTCGCATGACCCCTCCGCCCTGCGCATCGTGCCTCCACTTGAGCGCAGTGCTCACAATCCACCCCCCTCCAAACCAACCGGGCGCATCGGGGAGTCCCCTGGCCTTCTAGTTGATGCCGGGGCGCCGGCGCCTTCCAGCGGGGTCGCGAACCGACCTCCCGCCGTTGAAAATCATTCGCAAGATCATATTGCTCCAGCTCGCCTATTATGCCTGCGCGACAATCCTCATCCTCTTCACGACCGTCGTGTACGGTGCCCCGTTCTCATTAGATCTCATATTTGGCTGGGACTATCTGAGAGGGGACACGACTGTCGGCTGGATGCTCGGCCTGGTCTGGATGTTGAACTGCTTTATTAGGTGAGTCCGGTCGATGAGAGTGCCTTGGCGGGCGCAACAAACCCTGGGATTGGACCTGGATATACGAACGTGTGACTGACATGTCTCTCCGATCTCTAGCGTGATTTTCCTTCTGCTTTTCGTGTCCCGCTCCAAGTTGGTTCCGGACTTCGCTCTCACGATTCACTTTCTGCATCTCGTTGCCACCACCCTCTACACCCACTCCCTACCAGCCAATCTGCTTTGGTGGGCCCTCCAGTTTGCTAGCGCGGGTATGATGACATTCGTCGGTATGTGGGCTTGCCAGCACCGGGAACTGAAGCCCATCAGTTTCGGCGGACTCGGCGGCAGCAGCCAGACCGGCTCGTCCCAACAGTCCGCGGAGGATGGCCAGCCGGAGTCTAGCTTTGGTCGGGGCCGAGGCCGTGATCGCAGTGTCCAGCGTGGAGAATATGAGTTGGATGATATGAAGGCGACAGTCGAACGAGCTGTGTGAACGACTCGGGCCTCGGTCTGTCAACGGGACGGATTCGAGTTCTTTCGTCCCATTGGGCCATCGTTCCTGAGTGGTCTCTTTTTTCTAATTCTTTTTTCGATGCTCGGGTCCAATGAGGATCTTGTGCACGGATCCTGATCATTTTGTATACCCTGCTATGACTGCATCTGTATAGATGGCGTTTGTTTTTTGAGGATGAAGGGAATTGATACTCATTTTCATTTGTCAAATATAGCCTTTTAACATAATGCGGGTGCCATCCAGCCCCCTCAATGACATTCTGTACTGCAAGATATAAATACATCGAACAAGTCATGATATCTCATCACGGTAGGGTACATCCAACACCACCCATTTACGTATAGAGTCTGCGCAACCTACGGCATCGGGGCGTTACCAAGCAGTCTCCCCACTTCCTCTGCGATGGCCAACGTCTTCTCTTCGCTCAGTCTTCGACCAATGATCTGCACCGCAACGGGAGCACCGTGGTATGCTTCAGGGTCATACTCCGCTTGAACAGTCGCATCCAACTCACTCAGTGGTTGGTAATCGTCCTTCCTCAGGTCCAGATCCTTGTCCGCAAACGTAACCGGAACAACGACACTCGTGAAGTCAAGAAGGTTGACCACAGAGGCATAGCCGTAGTAGCGGAACTGATTGTGGCGAATAGCCGCCGTGGCTGTGACAGGGGCAATGATGGCATCTAGATCTTTGCCAAGTTGTTCTTCGAGCTCGCGCCACTGGTCCAGGTATTCATTCTGATAGTTCCATTTCTTCAGATGAACGTCCCAGAGCTCGTTCATGTCGACTTTGGCCTTGCCTGGGTTCAGCAAGTCTTTGATGTTGGGGATGGATGGCTCCCCGGAGGCGGTGATGTCTCTGAGGACGTCCTGCACGGCGGTTGCAGAGTCAGTTTCTGTGTCCTTAGATAGAATGTCACTTTCAGGCTCACCGTGCATCCATCTGCTGCATATATGTCGTTGATCAAGTCATGGCCAAATCCATGCTTGTACGGTGTCCATGGGAGAACAGTATGACCGTTTGTCTTGAGGGCCGAGACGACGCTCTCCATGCCCCTGAGGATTGGAGGATGAGGAAGTACCTGTAGGTCGTATTGGTCAGACACATCGAGTAGCCCGTGAAGACTTGGATGGACTCACCACACCGTCACAGGAATAAAAGCCTAGAGTCAGTCCACCCCCGGTGTGAATTTTGGATCTGATCGCATCTTCCTCAGCCTGTCTCCAAGAAAGGGGAATGACTTTCGAGTCGTATTTCCATGGTTCTTCTCCCAAGACTGAAGTCAGGAACAGCCTCAGGTCTAATATTGTTAGCATGTTTCAGTCAATATGGATTCTCGCCTCACAAAGACGAACCTGCCGCTGAATGCGCAATTGGCCCGACGACGCTATGCACTGTCTCCTGGCCTTCCATGCTGTTCGCCATCTTTGCGTAGGGCATACGGCCATGGCTCGGTCTAATGCCGTACAGGAAATTGAATGCCGACGGGACGCGGATTGAGCCGCCTTTTCAAGTGCGTGTGAGAGTCTTGCGCAACCGAGAATCTTTGCGGACTGTGGCTCTTACCGATATCAGTTCCTACTCCAATGACGCCTCCCCGAATACCAATCATAGCGCCCTCGCCTCCCGAACTGCCTCCGCACGACCAGTCCTTGTTCCGTGGATTGACTGTTCTTCCGATGATGTTGTTGACAGTCTCACAGACCATGAGAGTCTGGGGAACACTGGTTTTCGTGTAGAACACGGCGCCAGCCTTGCGCAAGAGCGTCACGAGGGTAGATTCTGTCGTGTCGTACTTTCCAAGCCAGGAGACATAGCCCATCGAAGTTTCAAAACCCTGCTCGACCGTGTTAATCAGCATCTATCCATAAATCAGTTCAAACAAGCTATAGGGATGTACCTTCACGCGCAGTTGATCCTTGAGGGAGATGGGCAGACCGTGCAGGGGCCCGACGGGCTTCTGGTGCATGTCAAAGTATGCATCGAGTTCCTTTGCTTGCGCGATTGCGGACTCGGGGAAGAACTCAAGGCAACAGTTTACCTGCAGCGAATTTCGTGGTAAGTCTTCCGAGGGATTCATGAGCGCTCATTCCGGGCTTACCAGCTGATGTGCCAGTGCGGCTCTCTTGCAAAAGGCCAGAGTCACGTCGACGGCCTTTAATTCACCCCGAGACAGTCTATGGACAAGGTCGGATGCGCTTGACTGCGTTATCATAAGTTCTTGTTGCGAAAGAAGACCCGAAGCTGCAGGAAAATCGAGGACGGAGAGTTCAGTAGGCGGGCTCCGGATCTCCCATTCCGCGGGGATCGAATTGTCGATGCGCGCTCGTTTCTCAGCAGCTCGTTGTTCCCAAGTAGAAGTCATAGCTGTTCGGTAGATAGTGCTGTTATTGGCTCTTGGTTGGCTGGAAGTCGAAGGCAGAGACTGAGAGGCGCTGGCCGGGAAGCAAGTTTAAAAGCAACCGTCACCTTCCCGGTCTTCGCATCTCTGATTCTTTAAATCACGCACAGATCGCAGATCCCTGAAGGTATCAGCAGAATTACCTCACACGTCTTTATCGAAACGCTTATCCGACACTTATGGTAGGGCCATTCGCCTATCAGACTTCGCCCCGAGTTGGGGTTGTTGGAGTCGATCTCCAACATCTCCGGTTCGCCGAGAAGCCCACACTTATCTGCTATTTGTACTACTGAACCGACATGAAGTGAATGTTCTATCTACCAGTACAGCCTAGTACAGCCTTTTCTGAATGCTTAGCCAAACTCCAAATTTCCCCAACCCAACTATATCCAAGCCACCTGGCTTCAGTTGCCGTAGCGTTGCCTCACAAATTCCAAAAACTCCATCCCATCAGGATCATCTTCTAGTCGTCTCCGTGGATGATTAGTAACCCAAGGGAAATACACCGGACGATTGCGCTCATATTTGTTGCGAAAGATATGTAAAGCGAAAGTCTCCTGTGGCTCAATCCGAAGTGCATATCGCTCCGCTTTCATCGGAAACGGGCTCTGAATCGATTTGTCTCCGTGAAGGCTAAACGCCACGAACTGCTCGATTTGTGCCTCTGAGAGTCGAAATACTCGAAAATTGGCACTGGGGTGGAGGAAAACATCCCGGAACTTCATAGCTCTTAGCATTGACAAGACTCGTGAACGCGACGATAAAGAGCATACCTCTGTCTCCGATGGGCCCCGGTCGAACAAAACGACGCCTCCGAAGACCTGATATTCAGTCCAATATCCTACCATATCAGGCACGCCCAAGGGATACTGCTCATGGTATATGTAATTTTGATGATAAAGATAGGTTGGCTTTTCGGGAATCTTCTGGACTGGCGCCATGGAAAACCCTGCTTGGGGGATTGCTTCGACGAGGACTGGAATTTGAGGGCGTTTATAGGGAGGCTTATTGGTGTGCAAGAAGAGATATGCTGCTATGGTATGTAGCGCCACGGCAGTAATCTCGATCAGGCGAAGATGGAAGTCTCTTGCTCCCATCGCAGTATCTTGAAACCCTGGACCACCTTTATAGCGGAGGTTAGTATATTTTTCTCAAGGGTATGAGATGGAAACTGACTTCGGAGTCAATTGTGAGACTTTCCGGTTGAAAAGTCGATCTCCACGTTGTTGCCATGTCCAATGCAGCGCTGCTAGGGTCATCGCGTTCGTGAACTTCCGGCGTATATGGATGGGTCCTGTAGCGATCCCCATGCCGCGTTGGGATACCATCCACTATTTGGGCGAATGTGTCTTCGGCGATTTTTGTCGACAGAATGTGTTGAATGGAATGCTGAACGGCGTCCCAGTGATCTGGGTCCAAATTGTTGATTGCCACTTTACCGCCAGCCATGGAGTTGAAGTACGATCGATGGGACTCAAGGTCAGCAAGATGATAGCTAAGGATGGCCCTTCTGAGGAGGGGAGCGATGATGGTGAAGGGGGTTGTTAGCTAGGAGATGGCAGGAATCATGATCGCTGCTGCTGCTGCTGATGATGGGGCGGGGGGATTCGGGATGTGTGCGACTTGATTGGCGTACTAGGCGCGATGCTATTGTTTGTCTATAGTCTGGAGTTCCGGTGGCATGATCCCTGCATTGGTATTTGGTGGAAATTCTAGTATGTAATATAGAGTACTAAACTATGCATTTCAGGCCGAAATGATTGAATACTTGGAGGGGGATCTCTTCTCTAGTGGGATTATATGTCCTGGCTGATTGTTGGCTTGATGAGAGACCGGATGGCCCTGACGCACATCCCATCGGATAGAGAACTTGAACATTTCATGTAATTTCCTCAAAGCCATGGTATGAACATTAGGGGTCTGGATCGCCATACTTCTCATCCAGAAACTTTTTCATATCCGTGGCATTAGGATCATCTTCCAGCATCCTTCTCGGGTGACTAGTAAGCCATGGCACAACAACGGGAGGTTCGCGCTCATATTTGTTACGAAAGATATGCAGGGCAAAGGTGTCGTCAGCGTCGATTCGTAGTGTATGTCGCTGGGCTGTCATGGGAAATGGACATGTAGCTGACTTCTCTCCTTAAGGGCAAAGGTGATGAATTGATGAATCTGCGTCTCCGACAATTTGAATACTCTGAAGCCGGCACTTGGGTGGAAAAAGACATCACGAGCCTTCGTAGTATAGTTAGCCTGGTCATGTCTATGTATATATCGAATAGGGATAATAGCGCGCGTACCTCTTTCTCTGACTCGCCTCGGTTAAACAAAACCACACCACCAAAGATTTGATATTCAGCCCAATATCCCACCATATCAGCAATCCCCAAAGGATATTGTTCATAGTCAATGTAGTTGTGATGGTAGAGATAAGTTGGCTTTTGGGGAAGATCTTGTAGCGGTACCATGAGCTCCGTTGGCATGTGTTCAAGATTTGGGAGCTTCGGGAATTTATAGGGAGGTTTATTGGTATGCAAAAAGAGATACATGGCGATAGTATGGACTGCGACAGCAGTTATCTCAATGAGACGAAGCTCGAAATCCCTTGTTCCGATGCTGGTATTCTGATACGCCTGGACGACCTTCACCTTAATCAGCCAATGCTCGCGGGTCCAAAATAGAAAAAAAGAGAAAAAGAGAGAAAAGCCTACATCTGAGTCGATTGTGAGGATCTCTAGATGGAAGGTCGATCTCCATTCCGCGACCACGTTGAAGGCTGTGGCAGTCGGGTTGTCGCGTTCAT
This sequence comes from Penicillium hispanicum, assembly GCF_028827665.1. Taxonomy (NCBI): domain Eukaryota; kingdom Fungi; phylum Ascomycota; class Eurotiomycetes; order Eurotiales; family Aspergillaceae; genus Penicillium; species Penicillium hispanicum. The sequence continues at coordinate 2,052,972 of NW_026623199.1, read as the reverse complement.
CGACTTCCGGTGCATAGGGTCGATCCCTATATCTATCGGTGTGTTTTGTAGGAAGGCCATCGACTATCTGAGCAAGTGTATATTCTGCCACCTGTGTCGACAAGATATGCTGAATCGAAGATTGGACAGCGCCCCAGTGATCGGGGTCCAAGTCGTTGATTGCTACTTTACTACTGGCCATGAAGTGGGAAAGCAATTGATGAAAAGAAGAAAGCAGAAATCTACTGATGCGGAAAGTTGCAATAATTCCAAGGTTATGGAGAAGGAATGAATAAGCGTGGGCGATTGATGCAGTGGAGTTGACTGATACTCAGGCGGTTGGCGATGCGGGGGAAGGCGGAGGCGCTTAAGGAACTTTCACCCTGTAGATTTCTCAGTTCATAGTCAGAGATTGCCAAGCACTGAGTCTTAATATATAGCTCCAAATCCATCGAAATATCAAAGGCTGAGTTAAATTACTCACTTGTATAGGTGAGTTCACGTGAGAACGGATCTGGATGCTTTTGGACCCCGCAATTTCGAGATCACTTTGGGACACTTGTCCACTTCAAGCAAGGAGTGCTCTATCTCCCCGATAATAATTGAACATCGTCACTCACTTCGCCAAATCACTCCCATGTCTGCAATCACGATCCAGAAGGGGCCGATCCAACTGGCCGGGCTGCTATACAAACCCCCAGGCTCGGCGGCCCCCAAACACCCTGCACTCATCGTTGTCCATCCGGCTGGTGGCGTGAAGGAGCAGACGGCCGGTCTCTATGCCAGCAAGCTCTCTCAGCATGGCTTTGTGACCGTCTGCTACGACGCCTCCCACCAAGGTGAAAGTGGTGGCGAGCCCCGCTTCCTCGAAGACCCGTCAGCCCGAGTGAGCGACATCTACAGCGTGATCGACTACCTGGCAAAGCAAGACTTCGTCGATGCCGACAAGATCGCCGTCGTTGGCGTCTGTGCCGGGGGCGATTATGCTACAGCCGCCACCAAGTCTGACCACCGAATCCAGGCCCTCGCTACTATCAGCATGATCAACATGGGCGATTCGGCACGTTTCGGCTGGGCTGGTGATGAAGACCCCAAGAAGCATGTCGACACCCTGAAATTTGTGGCGCAGCAAATCGCCGCAGAAAACAATGGCGCTGACCTGGCCATTGCTCCCTACATCCCTCAGTTGGATGACAAGACTCCGTTTGATTTGAAAGAAGCCCACGAATACTATCTCACGCCGAGGGCCCAGCACCCGCGCGCTTGCAACAAGATGCTGATTCGCAGCTTGCCGCTCGTGTTGAGCTACGATGCGTTCCATCTTGCTGAGCTCTACCTGAACCAGCCGACGTTGCTGATTGCAGGCGAGAAGGCCGGCTCTCTGTGGCACACCGAAAGGCTCGCCAAGCAGATCGGTGCTGCTGCAACAAAGGTGATTGTTCCCAATGCGGCGCACATGGACTTTTATGATAAGGAAGAGTATGTCAATCTGGCTGTGAAGACTGTGGCGGAGTTTATGAATGAGAAGCTGTAAAAGTGGCATGTACATGATTGATCTGGGAACCCGGCAATGCCAGAGTATATATCTAAGACCAATTCAATGATATTCGTGGCCCCGAATAGCAAGGCGGACCAACTGTTTAAACGATCCCGTTATCACCTCGATTGGATGAGGCCGATAGGAACATTGGCAACTTTTCGAGCTCCTGGAGAAGCACCGTCTGAAGAGGCCGACGTCGAGAGTACGTCGCGAACAGCTAATTGGGAAGTGGCGGGAAATATCAAGAGGAAGCGGGTTTTCCGGCGCGTAAACCAATCACAGAGGATTTGAATCAGGATTCGAACTATAAAAATACATCAGATAGTTGCTATGTATACACTCCCCGACGGAGCCATCGCGGCTTAAAAGAAGCCTAATTTTACAAACGGACAATCGCCGGCAGACACCTTCTGCGGAGGGAGGATTGTGCCCTCGGCGCTCCAACTGGCTCGTGTTGCCTCTGAGCCCCTTGTCCATTGCTCTCGGGAAAGGCCGATTGCATCTCCTCCTTTCCGTAGCATCTTCTCCTGGTACTCAGCCATCATCTGCTGGACTTCGCTCTTGGTAGCGCCGCTGTTGGCCATCGTTCGCGAGAGGTGCAGGGCGTGGCGCATGGCCTGGACACCACCTTCTCCGCGGACTGCTCGACCATAGTGAGTACGACTGTCGACTCGACAGCATGCAGTGGCAGAGGCACTTACAAAGAGTCATGCAATGCGCAGCATCCCCAAGCAGCGTGGTATCACCCGCTGGCAAGCTCTGGATCTCGCGCTCTCGAAAGGACGGGGTGGCCTCCGTCACGTCCGGCTGCATGAGACCTGTTTTCTCGATGACTCCCGAGGCTGTTTCTGGCATGTCGCTTGACAGCCACTGTGGCGAGCCCGACGCCGTTGAAGTACCGTCTGTCATCGACCAGTAGTAGTACCCACCCGACGGGTCATCTGCACTGGCCGGACCAAGTCCAACAGACATCTTCTCCCGGCCGTCATTCTGCAGTCCCGCATCTCCAGTTGCGTACCCGCTGTATCTGAGCTCGAGCTGGCGCCCGAACTCACTCCCAGGGACGGTGAGACCACCCAGCATCGTGGTCATGGGCAGAACGTGCGCTGGGTCCGGCTGCACGGGGTTCTGACGCAGGGCGCTGCTGAAGCCTTCCGCGCCAACGACGATGTCGCCGGTAGCACGAGTGCTATCCGTGAAGTGCACCGTGATGCGGCCATCAGCGCCCTCGTGGAGTGTGCTGACGATCTTGTCAAAGTGGACTGGGGTATTATTGGCAAGTCTGGGTTGGAGATACTGGCCGTCGCGGCGGAAGAAGACCTCGTTGCCGGCACTTTGAGCTCCGTGGTTCGGGTTGAAGGTAGTCTGTGTAGGCAGGGCCAAGGGCAGGAAGACCTCCACTGTTGAGAGGTGGGGGGTTTGGGATGGGAGAGACATCATGAGCTCGTCGATGACGCTGTCCAGTGGGTGTCAGTGGCTGATGCACAGCGCGAGGCCCAGGAGGGCATACCTGTTGTGTCCAATAGTCCATGCTTGGAAACGAGGGTCGAGAGATGGTTGAAAGGCCTCAACGAGTATGTCTTGCTGGTGAAGAGCCTGGGCCAGTGCTAGGTCACCGAGGCCGGGGCCAATAATCAGAACGTGAGGCTTGCCTGGAGCGGTCATGATTATGAGTTGAGATTCAAAGCGTGTATGTGTTTCACCAAAGGGATGGACACTGAGAGTCAACACCAGAAACCTCGGACTTCTTATATTGCTCACTCTCGTGTGGGCATCGTGAACTGATTTAATGACGTGCGCAGGATTTGACAATAGACAGCCATGGAGAGTCTAGATGAATGTGTTCAACCAGCCTCAACGAGGCGGAGAGCCGGGCGATAGTAGGTTCCGTTCTCCATTCAAGGGTATCAAGATCCAGTTGTCAGCCTCACCTTTCATGGACTGGGCAACATCACTTTCACCATACTTGATTGCGTTAGAGGCGAATGAGTGCTGTTCGTAGGTGCGAATAGTCGGGTTGGCGATGAAATGACGACGCGTGGGGGATATAGAGTCGGCAGTAGCGGGCGAAATAGAGTATAGACTTGGAAGCCAACCACTCATGAGTGGTAATTCGCGCCCTGGACGAATCAGCCACGCGCAGTTGTATTCGACGAGCTTGATAATAAGGCTGAATACTGTGGCTGAAATGCGCAGCTTAATAAGTGACCTTTCTGGCCCCCAGGGACGATCAAATGCAGAAGAGACTGGATGCGAAATGGGGCCAAATGGCTTTCCCCATGCTGGTTTTTGGTTCCCTTTATCTTGTTTTCTTTTTTATTATTTCAGAATAGGGGATCGCCCGTTCCCACAATTGCAGACACTAAAAGCACCCAAATCCTTCAGGACGGGCCGAACATCTTTAACTCCGACATCTACTTGCGTCTTTTCTCTCCAAAACCCGAACGCAGCTTCCCCTGGAACAACAAGCTCAGCAACGTCCAAGAAAGACCAAGATGGCTGGAAAGCCGTGGCAGTCTGCAGGATGCATTACGTGCAGGAAGCGCAAGGTCAAGGTGCGAGCCCCAAGATGAATTGAGGGAGATAAGGTGTACTGCAGCTAACTATCGCAACTCTAGTGTGACCTTCAAAAGCCCCAGTGCGCACGATGTATCAAGCGCGGGGTTCCTTGTGAGGGCTATTCCAACAATGAGTTCTTGACGCATTATACTTGTGCCCCAGAGCCCACGGAGTCCAAGCGAGCCGGGAGCTCGACGTCAACCGCCCAGGTCCAACGGTATCATGGACGCGCGCAGCCCTTACGCACGTCAGCGGCCGTGAATCCAGGCCCGGAGAAGCGGACACAAATATACTCGGCCTTTCTGGCGAGCTACTTACCTTCCAACACGGTCGGCCTGGAGAAGGTCGATAGTCGGTGCTTCCTGATCATGAACTTCTTGCAGGCCTCGAGGAGCGAGATGCTGGAGCAAGCCACCTCGGCGCTGGCATGTGTCTTTTTGGGCAAGACCAACCGCGACGAAGCTTTGACACACTATGGTATCTATCATTATAACGAGGCCATCCGGCTCCTGGCGGGCGCACTCCAGCGCGGGCAATGTCATGACGACATTCTCTACACGTCGGTGATTTTTCAAATGTTCGAGGTAAAGGCTCTTCATCTCCCGGGCGTCGAAGAAGATCTCTAACACTTCCAGGCTATTCACTGCCCTGGTGGCCCGATGCCTCATATGGCCCATATCGAGGGCACTAACGCGATTGTCAAACACTACTATTCTCGCGTATCCTCAAGTCCCCTTGTGAAGGCCGTCTATAATAGCGTCCAGAAGCTGGGCATTGTATGTGCTTCACATCTCTCTACCTATGCGACGCCATACTAACGCTGGGTCTTGAAGATATTTGGTATATACAGGATTCAATGGTCTGACGCAGATTTCAGCTATCTCCTGCAGTCGAGTGATGGGACGCCATTTGACGAAGCCTTTGAGCTGAACGTTGGGACCGTATCCCTTCTACATGCTCTGGAGCATATTGATACCTCTGATTTGATTGCCTGTGTCGCTCTGCTACGGGATTGCTGTGTGCACAAAGAGAAAATTCTCGCATGGTATTCTCGTCTCCAGCACGTCATCGGCGGACCGCCAATCCCCTGTTCCTCGAGCGAGATGCCATGCCCACTACCCCCGGTCGAGGACATATTCGGCAAGCCTTACAGATTCACCTCCCTCTACAACGGGAAGCTCCACATGATCTACTGGGCCACGCTGCTGAATATCCAGCAGTTGATCTACCCTGCCCAAGTCCTCGTCTCGTCTCATCGAAACACCCCCTTCTCTACCGAATCGACAGAGCTGCTCCTCACATCGCACTATGCAAACGAGATCTATCGCTCCTTGCCGTATTTTATGCAAGATGGAATGAACCTCGGGGGCTCCGATATGGTTTTACCCTCGATCTTGCTAGCTTGCAAGCCGCTCGTCCACTTCAGAAGTCGCGCGCGATTTCTCTGGTGCCTCCAGGCCCTCCATTTGATGGCAGATCTGGGATACGAGATTGCGTATTTTCTCGCTCACATCTGCTGGCAGTACTGGTGCCAGGCGCGAGACCCGGCTTTGAATTCCATTTTCAGTCTGTCTCCGAGATTCGAATTTTCCGCCGAAACGACAGTCACGCCGGATGATCTGGCATTGATGGATGAGGCGGGGGGTGGGAGGGCCACTTTGGGCGTCTTGACACCCAGCGGCATGCGATTATAATTTGTCATTTTGACCCGAGCGACAGTGGGCAGGCGGTGACCAGCAATTGGTTGTTATGTATCATCATTCAATAATATGGACAATGCATTAATCATTCACGAAGATCTCTGCTACACTCTTTGGCTCTTTTTCTTGATGCTGGGTGGTGATGGGCACATTATAAAAGCCTTTCATTCAATTTTTCTAACGAACAAATGTTGTCACCTCATAGGCCTCGGATATAATGGTCCTCAAACTGAGGCGAGAGCGCCGATCGCTGGTACTCAGTTCCAACGCTACGGTTCCGACTCAGCCCCGCCATTTCAACGGGGTCTCAGCCAAGACAGGTGGTGGCCGCCTAGAAATGTAGTATCAATCACTGGCCCACCGTACTGCACTGGTTTGGGTGGAGATAATCATGCTTTAGACATAACGCTGCTAAACGGGAACGAGAGGTGGAGCCCTAACGGGCTACCAGACTCCACTTCCCACGCTAAACCACACCTAAAGTGCCCTGGTGGCTGTGCGGCCCTTCAATTACTACTGTGGGGAAGCCATTAGGGGTCGCTCTCGGTTTTTGCAGAAGAATTTCAAATCTTGAAGGCAACCAGAGTTTAATATACATGGGGCAGTGGAGTCTGATGTGTGCCTTACGTGTCGCGGCCTTGGCATGAATATTGTAATCAGAATATGAAATATCCATGGATGTAGACAGGGGCTCTGGGGGAACTATCTGAGTAGCGGGTTGATACTCCCCGTTTGGAACCCCATTTCAATTCATCATTCTTCAAAGATATTCACAGATATACTTACCCACACAGCTACCTACATGATAGCTACACGGTAAGAAGTAACAGCTATGAAACGGTGTTAAGCACTTTTGCTTGATATACCTGCCACAAAAATGCTTTGGAACCCCTATGGAGGTCCCCTGCACCGTCTCGACTATATGAGCGTAACCTCTTTTAGGAAGGTGTTAGTCTGGATAGGAAAGCGGAAGATCCATATAAGCTGCGCCGTTAAGTTGCTCCACTACATAGTCGAGACGACTTCTCGCCCGCCAATGATATGATGATGTAGATCCCCCAACGGGGTCTAGTTTCGGTGTCGCCGGTTAAATCGGATGTTGGGGGCCACAGCCTTACATTGCCCCATGCCGGTTCTAGTTAACTAGTTAGTTAATAACTAACCCTTGGCAGTTGATATCATAGCGAGCGACAACGCCCGGGGAAACATGAACCTTAATCATACTTACACCGTAGACCTCACATCATGCATATCCCAGCCAGAGATTTTCGTGGGGGCTAGATACCTCTTCAAATTGACGCCTAGACAGGCTATCCAAGTCTAGTCTGTCGTAAACGGCTAATTTGGAATTTGTTCAATTGCGGGCCAGTTCGTTACTTGGCAGGGATTTATCTCAAAGCCAGTGGGGGCCGCTGTCTGAGAACTAATAGGAGCGCCTGGAAGTGGTTTGTTAGAACGAAAATCCATCACCCATTGTTCACGAATTAGCAGGGCGCATAAACGGGGTCTCTCCGAAGCACAACATCGACGCCCAGAGCTCTTTGGCAATCTCATCTGCTGAGCGGCATACGAAGAAAAGTTCCTGCAGGACCGAAACTTCTTGGTCCCAATTCGGATGTCCATGCTCTCTGTAATCTCGTCAAGACGTGCCAAAAACCAGTCATGTCCTTCTAGGCCGATGGACACCAGCCTGCCAAGGAATAATGCCCAGAAGAGAAGATCAGGCGCTGTTCTCTGCAGAAGGTCATCGCATTTTACAGCAGCGAATACAATCGATGACTCAGGAAGACCAGGTAATGGTTTTCAACAGGCATATGTCGAGAACCGACCTCAACCAGGCGCTCGTGATAAGAGATGACATTTCGAAACCCTTTGACGATCGTTGCCAGCTCTTCAGGAAGAGCTTGTAACCACGAAGAAGTGAAGAAGTGTTTCCCAAGCAGATGAGGCAATGGGCAGGGTCTGTCAATATCGACATTTTGGGGATCTCAAAATTAGGAGGTGAGGATGTGACGAACGCCTTCATGAAATCACAGCTGGAGACGCATGAGTGTGTCAATCGGCAAGGTTCCGCGGTGTAAGCTTACCAGAATACAATCACCAGTGTGCGGATATTCAAAGTTTCCAGCCCGCCTAGGGCGTTTACCACTTGCTGCAGTCCAGCAATATGGGCTTCGACGGCGTCGACATTAGCCTGGGCGCACTGATCAGACGGTCAGCAAAATCCTGTGCTTGCGGGACGATACGCATACTTCGACACCAAGCAGGTGCGCGATGACCGAGATGGTCACCTGTGAGAAGCCACTGGAGGAGCTCATCAGTAGGCCCTGAAGAGATTTCAATGATTTCAATGCCTGCCAGCGCAACTGAAGTGTGTCCTGCATTGACTGATGGAGTAAACGTGGCGAGGCATCAACCGTCTTCAAGGTTGCCGTGTGGCTCGCGGCGCTCAAAAAGAGTAGCGTCTCTACCATGGCTGGTTGGTCCAGACCTTCTTGGAAGAGATAAATCGACATCACTCCGGAGCTTAGAGGAAATGCAGTGTGTGCGGCGAACACTCTGTCTATACATCGGTCCTCAGTCCGATATACAAGAGAACCAGACGATAGGCATCAATAGTGTCCTGATCGCACTCACAGTGGTGGTAATAAAAAGTCACTTTCGTTCATAGTGAGCGCCAATGAAGGAAACGCCTCAACAAGGCCTGCCTGCATATTCCGATACAAGACGAGAGTAATTCCCCAGGAACCTAAAAGTCGTGATGCAAAGATAAGCTGCTTCCTCCGAAGCTCCACAGAACATTAGGCCCCCAGCCGGGATGCGATAAAGAATTAAGGTATGCTCTACCGCAGACAAGGTATATATCTACTGGCCATCCATCAAGCTAGGCGAATATATCCCAGACATGCCAAGTTCAACCAATGTCCATACCTCTCTCTTGTCCCAGATGACTCCAGAAAAATTAGGATTTACCTGTGGTGGCCTGAAAGCGTCTCAGGTCAGATGGCCCCCACGGCGAAGAATCAACAGGCGGAGACTTCCTGCTTTCACCCCTACCAGCAACAATCACCACATCATCCCCACGCTTGGAAGGATTTCAAGCTGCCACTGCAGGCCAACGCACAACTACCCTTGCCTGACCATGGTATATCGCGGGAAGCCATCCACCGCATGCAAACTTTGCCGCCAACGGCGCATCAAGGTAAGACAGCACGGATCCATGGCTTCCACCAAGACTCACCATTCGCGTGCAGTGTGATCGGCGTCGTCCCGCCTGCTCTCAATGCCTGAATGTGCACGCCATATGCGGCGGATATCGAGATGAGCTGGACCTCATGTTCCGGCACGAAACAGATACCGTGACGCGGAAGGCGCGGGCGCAGAGCCCCCAATCGCTCTCGTTTTCGTCAGACGTCGAGGGCGGACCCGAGTCTCAGCGAGTGCCGGTTTGTCAAGTGCTTCAGGAGTTGATACCCTCGCCGCGGATGCAACTCCTAATCGAGCCCGCATCCGCGCGGGCCATTAACATGTTCTTCTGCTCTTACTCCGACGGCTTGTACCTTGAATACCTCCCGGGCCTGTACATGTCCCGGGATCGGCCAACCTCGATAGGGGCGAGCTTTGAAGCAGCTGCGCTGGCATATATGGCCAATGATCAACGCCGAGACGACATGCAGCGCCTCTCACACGAACGATACGGCCATGCGTTGTCGCTGACGACGGCCGCGCTGCAGTCCCCGCAGACAATGGCAACGCCAGAGACGATCGCCTCGGTATTGCTCCTGGCGCTCTTTGCAGCCATCTCTATGGAAAGTTCCCAAGAGGCAGCAGAGGTGTGGTCCAAACATGTGCGTGGAGCAATGGCAATATTGGCATCCTGTCCTCCGTCATTGTTCTACAACGCCCCTGGCCAAAGCCTTCTCCATCACATAATCGGCGCCATGCAAATGGACTATCTGAACCGTTGCCTTCCACCGCCGCCCGAACTCAACACTCTCTACTCTGTATCCTGGCTCAACCAAGGCCCCCAGGCGCAGTTCTGGTCCATGTATGAACGGCTCGCGGAATTGAATGCGAGCTTTGACGAGTCTCGCGTCACACCGTCGGACCTGGAATCCTTGCGGGATGCAGACTCCGATCTGCAGTATCTATTGGTGATCATGCCCCGGACCTATCGCGGCGCCTTTGATTTCCAGGCAGACACCGAGTTGACCCAGCGGACATCTTCTGACATGCAAGACTTCTCCTCCATACCGAACCACACTTTCAAAAGCCACCGGATTGCACAGGCATGGAACTGTCTGCGCATGATGCGCCTCAAGGTAGCGACCATGCTTGTCTCGGGCGCCAGCTCGTACATCTCCTCCACTTCACCTGTTTCAGAAGTGCCGGAGACTATCCAAGCTTGGAGAAGCGAAGCTTCCGCCAATGCAAGACAGACTATAATAGACGTGTGCTCGACTGTGCCGGCCACACTCAGACCGGGCCAATGGCGTGGCGACCTCAACCAACGATTCCAATATTCGGCCTGGGCACGTTCCCTGATATTCCCATTGACCGTCGCAAGAGAAGCGCCCCATGGCTCCGAGGAGTTGGACGGCTACCTCAAAGAGCAACTACGGATTGTGGGTGCGATCACCGGGATGCGCTCTGTGCATCAAGAAACGAGTGGTTTTCAGTCGACTTTGAAGAATTGGTACGAAAGTGGATTCACACCACTGACTTCTATGGATGAATGCTAATGAAAACCAAACGACAGGATGCATGTAACCTTTCTATGCTAGAGTACAGAATACGCATGTGAATACCCAGGCCCGGAGGCAGAATAGAAAAATATACCAACCCCGTCCTCGACTGCCGCTGCTCACTTCCGCTGCATGGTAACCCGGAAAGCAGAGAGCGTGACCGCGTCCACCGATGACGCAGGGTCATTCGAACTTCTCCAGAAGATGACCTCGTTCAGCGGCACGGCGCCATACGAGTATGGGTCGATGTTCGCGACACAGTAGTCATTCCAGACCGTGGTCGCGTTGGTAGGGGAGGCGGAGTTATCCGTGACGTCGATCAAGCGCCACACCTCTCCAATATGACCCGCGCTCGAGGTGCGAGTCATGAAGGTCGGCAGGAGCTGGAAGTACATGTCTGCGCCGATACCCGCGTTGGCAGAGACGAGGGACGCCAGAGCGCCAAGCACGCTCGTGGAGTTGGACACCCAAGAGGAGATGTAAAGCGACTGCGGATCAGATTGCGTGAAGGTGATTGATGAGTTCAAGCTGCTATCAGTCGAGGCGTAGACACCCGCGTAGGTGTCTTTCAGCTGGGACTGCGTCACGGCTTCAGCGGCAATCACAAGCGGGTTGACTATTTGGGTCCAGATTTGCTCCAATCCAGAGACGTCGCCGGCCACGACCATGAAAACCGCCAGGTCATACTGCGGGATGACGACGCTGTAGCTGTAGTAGTCGGTCAACCCGCCGCCCTTGGTGTAGAAGGTGATGGGCCGCGTGGTGTTGGGCAGAATCTCGGTGGTTCGCATGATTTCCCACGGATAGCCGAGGAACGAGTGAGAGCCTGAGCTCCAGGCGGCCGGCTGGAACCAGTTGAGCGTCGGAGTGATCTTCTCGTAGTTCTTGAGGACCCAGCGCAGGAACTTGATCATATCCGAGGACGAACTATAGATGCCGCCGCCACTGGTCGTCGACTCTATCAGCAAACCCGGATCTTACGAGCAGGTGGTGAGCAGCAAACTTACGGGTTGTCGGAGCCTTGATTTGCGCCCCATTCAGAGCCCACGGGGGCCTTCGCAGCGATTGAATCATCGGGGGCCGTGAAGGATGCGCTGTCCAGACCGAGGGGTTTGAAGATCGCCTTGTCAATGTGGTCTTCGTACGTGGTGCCAGACACGTTAGCCAGCACTTGGCCGAGAAGATCGAAGCCCACATTGCTGTATGACGTTTCCTTCTGGGGAGGAAATACGGGATCGACCTGGACCAGGTCGTTGTTCAGCTCTGGAAGAGGTCAGCTCAGTGTCAGACTCAGATGAGGTTACACATACCCGTGTCGGTGCAAGGGACCGTCCAGTTGGTATAAAGCCCGCATTTAGGGAATTTGCTCTGCTCTGCGGCGTTGAGCGGCGGAAACCCGAGGGCAGACGGATCTGGCACCGAGAGAAGGAGATCGAGATCGGCATCTAACGAAACATGGTCAATATCAGTTGATATGGTAGAACCGGGGAGGGGATCGCTCACAGTTGTCGGGGATTCCACTCAGCTGCGCCAGTAGCGATCGAATCGTGATTCCTTTCCAGTTAATCTTGCTGGCCCGATTCGACAGTGCGGGAATGTATTTGGTCACTTCGTCGTCGAGGTAAAGCTTGCCCGCGGCTTCTTGCTGCAAGATGCCCAGAGCCGTGAAGAGCTTCGTGTTGCTACCGATGCGGTAGACGGAAGATCCATTGATTGGGCTACCACCCAGCGATTGGGAATGGTAGTAATTGGAATAGAGGGTCTTGTTTGACGAAGAGATCTCCAGAGAGAAAGAGGTGTCGGCGAACGTGCCCGCCTGGATCAATGTCTGCAGGTTGTTGCCAATGTCCTTGAAAGTTTTCCGCAACGTTGTGCTGTCATATTTCGGAGGAGGATAGGAGATCTCTGGTTCGCAGTATGCATAGGCCTGGTTGATGCCCGCGACGCTGATGAGAAGCGTGAAGAGTTTTGGGATTGAGGGGAGCATGGTGAAGGGAAGGTAGGAAATGCCGAGACTGTAGATGAAGACCTCGAGTGCATCTCTCTGGGTATTTATATGTCATCAGACGAGTCATCTCATAGAAACGAACTGCTGCCAAAGCAGCAACGAGCTTTAGCTCGTCCATGGAAAAACGATCTAAGAACGAATCGGGTAGAAATGTCACGATCTACGAATCGAGCTCTTCGCCTAGGACGTCTAACCCTTTTCTGATGAGGATCTATAGTTGGCTCGTCAGTTAGTACTGGCCTTAATGACATATATACTGGATTGAGCAAGGGGCATACAATCTGAGTTAGAACGGACGCAGTGGAGATGAAATAAACAACGATTTTAGACCAATGAAGAATGCTGGGGCCTGGACAAGCCTGAGCGATCAGGCCACCAGAACGAAGTAGATGAGCTGGTTACTGGATTGGGACTAGTGGGTTATTTTTAGTTCCGAGGTAAATAACCGTTTCCTACAGTAGGGACTAACTATGTCTCTGCCGATAGTTAGGGAGATCCAGATGTAGTGCATTGTTTTGCGGCATCCAATTAGACCCTTCTCGCATCAGAATGACACCGAGAGATTCGTGTAGAAGAACGGTAGGAATGTTGCTCCGTTTCCCTCAATCCCAACGCCCCAGAGATACGCTGTGCAACACGGCCGGTATCCCAGAGATTGAGCCACCCGAGGTATATGATATTTGCAATCATCTAACCTGCTATCTACTGGATTCACGTATTCGTATCGATGTGGATATGTGAATCCAGAGCGTGTATAGCCGGTCGCAATGGTGGATGAAATGGAAAATGTCACTCCACGTCGGACCCACCGCGCTCCCCGGGAAAACTCTTCCTTCCCCTGACCGCGCGTTGGTGAAGGTGAGCTCAGCGCCAGACTTGCTGGACCTCGCCTGGACTTTTCTCCCCTTTATATGAAACTCCAACCACTTTTGACTCCGTTTGAAACCCCCCGTTCCGATGGTCTAGCTGTGTCCTCAGAATTCCTCCTTGATCCCTGTCCGCCCCCCTGCTGCAGCTGCCCCACGGAGCCCATGGGAAGCTCGCTCTACTTATAATGGATCCTGCAACATATACGGATCCCCAACTCACCCTGCCGGATCGGTTGGTGATCGGGGCTCTTGTGGAAGACTCGCCCGCAAATGGTGAGTGTCTCAGGTCGTTCCGTCAACGATCCACATCCGACTCACAGAAAACAAGGGGATTCCAAGTCTGAGCGGTCGCAGAAGCTCGATGCCGAGACCATCCAGAAGCTCCACAATCTGAACGATGCCTCTCATCCAGACTTCGACCCGACTGTCTTCCAGCTCTGGGATACACCCGAGCTGCGAGCGAAGCTGCCCGCGCCCCTCCAGCGCTATGTGCTGCAGCCGTATCTCAACTGGGCCCAGGGGGTCGTGCGATTCCCGACAGACGTGGTCATGTTGACCCATCTAATCTTATATTTCACCACGATTGTCCCCAGTGCCGTCTTTCTGTATTATGGCTTCTCGTGGACCCACGGCGTTCTGCACTGGGTCATGCAATTGTGGTTCTGCGGAGCTTTCACCCTGATGAAACACCAGCACATCCATATGAACGGAGTCTTGGCTCCCCAGTATTGGATTTTCGACACGCTATTCCCCTATCTGCTGGACCCGATGCTGGGTCATACGTGGAACTCCTATTTCTACCACCATATTAAGCACCACCACGTGGAAGGCAACGGTGCCCACGACCTAAGTACGACCATGTTCTACGACCGCGACAGTGCTTTCGACTTTGCCTGCTACGTTGGTCGATTCTTCTTCTTCATTTGGCTGGAGCTGCCGCTCTATTTCTGGAGGAAAGGACAACCCAAGTACGCTCTCAGGGCCGGCTTCTGGGAACTCAGCAACTACGCCGCCATCTACCTTCTCTACAACTACGTCAACGCTCGCGCCACTATTTTTGTACTCATCCTCCCGCTAACGGTGATGCGATGCGGTCTCATGGTCGGGAACTGGGGCCAACACGCCTTTGTGGACGCAAGTGACCCCGACTCCGACTGGTTGTCGAGCATCACCCTGATCGACGTGCCGGTGAGTTGAAGCGAGCGAGCCCCCGGAGGGAGCCATACTAATGCACTACCAGAGCAACCGCTTTTCCTTCAATGATGGATATCACACGTCGCATCACTTGAATCCGCGTCGGCACTGGAGAGACCACCCCGTGGCCTTTCTCAAGCAAAAGGATCGCTATGCCGAGGAAAAGGCCCTGGTGTTCCGAAATGTTGACTATATTTTCATCACCGTCAATTTGCTTCGCAAGAACTATATTCACTTGGCAAAGTGTCTCATCCCGATGGGAGAGCATGTCAACATGACTCTCGAGCAGCGGGCAGAGATGTTGCGCAGCCGCACCCGCCGATTCCCTCATCCCGAGGCAAGGAAAGTGCTCTGAGATGAATCACAATTGGGCTGGGCAATCCCAGGTCACTCGAGATTATTGTTGCGGGCTATTTTTTTACTTTTCATCCGGTCTGTGTATAGATTTGCTGATAGACTCTAGATCTTGATCTTCTCACTCAAGTTCGAATCGATGGAGCCATAGACGACTCGCGAGTGGACGGAGCTGTGATCCAACTGCTTTTCTTCTGTAGAGCAATGTCCATAAGCGCTGATCAGAGCCGCCCTGGTTGAAATTTGTAGAAGAGTGGTATTTGGCATGGAAACAGATGTATCAACGTCGACGGAGAGCAGACGGTCACGTCTCAGAGTACTCAGAAACCATCTCGAAGATCACGGATGCTCCTGAGGTGGCAATCATGACAGGTTTCGCGTCTTTTAAGAACGATAGCAAGTCTGAGTTTTGGTAACCCATCTTTATGATTAGAATTCTTTCCCAATAATGCCAACCGTGTTAATAAATGTCTGCTCCCTTTGATAACGATCACCTAGATTTGGAAACCCCACTAAATTGCTTGGTTTATACTTCCCGACGATAGCGCGATTGTTCTCCTGAGACCAGAGCCTGGGGCCTTAACATGCTAGTGAAACTTCCCTGATTCGTTTGTACAACGCCGACTGCTTTGAATCCGAACTTGGAGTATAGTCGAACACCGGCGGGTGAGGACAAAACAAAGGCCTCTTGTGTATTTTCGTCGACAATACGACAGAACATCTCCATGAGCGTAGAACCGACACCTTGTCTCTGATGACTTGGATCCACAGCCATGAAAGTAATCCCTAAGAGAGGTCTATGAGCTAGAAATGAGATATTTTGGGTTATTTGCTAACTTACGGTATACTCCGTTGCCCTGACAATTCCGGAGAACTCGTTGTCTCTCTTCTCTGAGCGTTTTTGAGACACCGAGCCATGATTTCACGTCCAAAGATGAAGGACTGCAGCTGCTCCGGTTCATGACTTTTGACCCTTGCCGTGCTCCGGGCTTAACCGTTGAGCCATTTTGGACATACCTCCCACCGTTTACATTGGCTGCACAAGCACCTGGACAGATAGTCCAACCTATCAGTCCGACAGGTAAATTATCTTCATCACACGCCTTGTACAGGGTTTCGTCCTCGCGATAGACTGTCTCAAGGGGCCCGTCATTCGTCCATTTTATTTCGTCTTCCCTCGGCTCCCATTGACACTCTTTTGAACGCGGGAACATCAAGAGATAGAGAGGGTTGTCTTGGTGTGCAGGGTAGTCGACTTTTCGCACGAATAAGTCGACGTCTTTGGCTGTGACACGCGATATCGAGATTGCCATTTCGATTGTTGAGAAGGGAAGAGTAATTCATTTCGTCCTCTGCAATACAGGTTGACCTGCGAAGGAACCGACTAAGAAGCTAGTGATATCTCGCACTGGCGCCGGGGTGAGACGCCTTGAAGGCGGAGGTGCGAGGCGTGTAAAGGGGATGTTCATGCGGCGGTAAGTCCAATGTTGATGCGACACTGGACAGAAGAAAGGCGTCTAGTCAATTTTCGTCGACAGCACGACAAAACATCTCCATTGGCGTGGAACCGACATCTTGCGCTATTTGTCACTCGCTAGGTTAGAGTTAAGGCAGAAACTTACTTGGTTCCAACCTCAACCAATTTCCCCCGTCGGAGCATATGACCAATCACTAACTACCTAGTTAACTACCTAGGTACCTAGGTAGGTAGCTGACTGGACGCGGGGAGAGCGGAGAGAGGAGCTTGCGACCGAATAATTCCCGAGGATACGACTGAGTTTTTGCGATCTCAACGCCGACTACGTGGTTGGGCTGTCATCCCCGGGTGTCGGGACTCCTATAGGTTCTTAATTCTCCGAAGAAACGTCGGAGTGGGCGATCTTGCCCTGGCTGTCACGATGTGGAGCATTCCCCCACGGGGAATGTGATGTCCTTCAAAAGGTATAAATTGCAACTGCGACACAAATACAATCGACAAGTTAGATTCGCTTTCTTTTTTTCTCATTGCAAAGAACCTGACTATGCTCCGTCCACCCCTCTTGACGCTAGGTCTGTTGGCCGGCTCTACGTGGGCCGTGAACTATACCGAGCCCTACCGGCCTCAGTATCACTTCTCCCCCGCCAGGAACTGGATGAATGATCCAGCGGGACTGGTGTATCACGATGGCACATACCACCTCTTTTTCCAATACAATCCCGGGGGAATCGAGTGGGGGAATATGTCCTGGGGACATGCGACCAGCAATGACTTGACGCACTGGAACGAACAGGACATTGCGCTCCTTGCCCGAGGCTATCCCGGCACCGTCACCGAGATGTTTTTCACCGGCAGTGCAGTGGCCGACACCAACAATACCAGCGGCTTTGGCGCGAATGGCCAGGTCCCGCTGGTGGCCATGTATACATCCTATGTGAGCGAGCCCAGGCGAAGACATGGTCTACCACTCACTAATACTCTGCCTAGTATCCCAGCAATCAGACGCTGCCCAGTGGCAAGCAGATCCGAACAGACCAGCAGTCGCAGTCGATTGCGTATAGCTTGGACCAAGGTATGACATGGACTACCTTGGATGCGGAGAATCCCATCATCCTCAACCCGCCCGCGCCCTACCAGGATCAGTACCAGAACTTCCGCGATCCCTTTGTGTTCTGGCACGAGCCGACGCGGAAATGGGTGCTCGTCACGTCGCTGGCCGAAATACACAAACTGGTGATCTGGACCTCGGATAATCTTCGAGACTGGTCCGTCGTCAGTGAATTCGGTCCCGTCAACGCCGTCGGCGGAGTCTGGGAGTGCCCCAACCTGTTCGCGTTGCCGGTGGATGGAGATGCCACCCGATCGAAATGGGTTATGGTAGTTGGACTGAACCCCGGGGGTCCTCCAGGCACGGTGGGATCCGGGACGCAGTACTTCATCGGTGACTTCAACGGCACGGCGTTCGTGCCCGATCCCACGAGTATCTACTCGGCCAACACAACAGACAAATGGCTGGACTGGGGCCCGGACTACTACGCCGCGGCGGGCTACAATGGTCTACCGGAAGACGCACACGTCCAGCTCGGCTGGATGAACAACTGGCAGTATGGCCAGAAGATCCCCACGGACCCTTGGCGAAGTGCAATGGCGACCCCCCGTCACTTGTCACTCAAGACGATCGACCAGCAAATTACCCTGCTGCAGCAGCCACAGGAGAACTGGAAGTCGATCCGGAAGGGCAAGCGTGAATCGTATTCCTGGCCGTCCTTCGAACAGGGCACGAAAGATCTCGGGTCCCAGGGCAAGACATTGGATCTCGACCTGACCTTCGCGGCTCGCGATGCATCGTCCTCTGCCACGTCCGAGTTTGGAATCATCGTCCAGTCCACCGCGGATGGGTCCCAGCAGACACGCGTGGGTTACGACTTTGCAAAGCGGCAAGTCTTCGTCGACCGCAGACAGTCGGGGCAGGATGCTTTTGATACCACCTTTGCGAACGAGTACCGTGCCAATATGACCGCCGGTCTGGATGGCACATTGCATCTACGCATCTTGGTGGATTGGTCTAGTGTGGAAGTATTCGGAGGAGAGGGCGAGACGACCCTGACGGCGCAGATATTCCCCAGCGAGGATGCCACCTACGCCCGGCTCTACTCCACAGGAGGGAACACTGCAGACGTCACTCTCGAGATCCAGCAGTTGGGGTCCATCTGGGAATAGTGACAGTGATATAATTCCTATCAAGAAGCGAATGAAACGGCGAACTCTTCTCGCAGAGCGCAGGGTCGATGGTCAACCAAGATATTGCTTCGCATGCGATGAACTAAACCAATCCTGGAGCCCTTATACTGTAAGAAAATTCAAAATCGGTGCCAAGTGGAGCCCCATTGCGCAAGAGTGACGCCTGTGAGAAGCGCAAGTCGACAACTCGATTCTGGCGGGTTTCCACTCGGCCTTGGCATCGACTGGGGCTGCTCAACCCGCCAATCCCGACTTTCCATCGCTCTCGCCGATCTTGGAACGCGCCCATCCTGTTCTTTCTCGAGTCGTGGCATCGAACGGGTCTACTTGTGTAAAATTCGCCTCCCAAATCCATCATGCGCCCGGTATTGCATCCGGGGAGTCTGGCCCTGCATACTCGCGGGGATGCCTCGACCTATATAACCATGCGTCGACATCTTCATCCTCAACCAGTTCTCCGCTTCAATTGAATCATCCACACACTCGCACAACCCGGGTAATGGGGGATCCAAACCTCGGCGAAGGCCACAGGCTGCCTCCGGAGTCCCCGTTGCAGCCAATCGAAGAGCGAGACAGCAGTCTCGACTCGAACCCGTCTACGGACGCCCTACCACGATTGCAGGAAGCGCAGGATCATCAAGGTCAATCTCAATCTCAACCCGGCCCTTCACACCAGCAAACCTCGGAGACGCGACCACCAAACCCACGACGCCCAAATCTCCACCTTGGCCATCTATCTTCTCACCAAGAGCAACCTCAAACACCACTCTCTGCAAGAGCCGCGGTGACACGCCAGCCGACCGAGTCAGGCAGCGTCTACTATGGAGGTCACTCTCAGCAAGACCCTTCTCTCACAAACAGGACGGCGAGCCAGCAGCAGGTCACCCAATGGCCCTCCCACTCCCTGGCCGGGCCAAACGTGATGGACCCGGCACAACAAGGAAATGTCTACGTCGACCCCGAATATCGACAGCTCAACCCGCGGTACGGCAGCAACAACGACAAGCCCGTCTGGGGCCTGGCCAAGCCCCTTCCACGCGTCGTGAGACCGGGGATGCGCCGCGACGACAGCTCGATTCAGAAGGCCTACGAAGCAGAGCCTCCCGGCCAGACACAGGCAGCGCCTGAACTCAGTGCCACGCCTGGTTTATCTTCGCCGCAGCCGCGGCCCACGCAGTCTCACAGGCTGCCCAGCTACTCGTCAACCGCCCAGCAGGGAATAGCCAAGCAGCATGCCGTCTATGCGCCGCAGCCCGACGGCGTCCTTCGTCCGATGGAAAGCGAGCCCAGTGAACGCACCCCGTCACAAAAGGCAACGATCGAACAGCAAGGAGGAGAGCAGCCGCCCGCAGAGGAATTTCTGAATACATGGGTCAAGGTCAGGCACATTTTGAAAGAGCCCTTGGCAGAGTGGCTTGCAGTGAGTCCATGTCCATCGACCCTCCCATCAATCCGCTGCTAACAGTTCATATCCAGACTACCGTCGCCGTCCTCATCGGTCTGACGGGCACGCTGGCCGTCTCCACCGGCGGCACCCAAGCAGGCAGTCGCATCTCGGAGAATTGGTCGTGGGGACTCGGCTTCATGATCGGCATCTACCTGGCCGGTGGCATCTCCGGTGCCCATCTGAACCCGGGGATTTCCATCGCTTTGTGGATCTTCCGCGGCTTCCCCGGCCGAAGATGCTGCTACTATGTGGTCGCCCAGATCCTGGGCGCCATCACCGCCGCGGGCGTGGCCTACTGCTTGTACCGAGATGCGATTTTCCACCTTGCACCGCATGCATCTGCCGGGGCTGCGGGACTGGGATTCTACACCGAGCCGCTCAGTTACGTGAGCTCGGCGACGGCGTTCTTCACGGAGTTTGTGGCAGATGCGATTTTGCTCTGTGTGATCTTCGCGATGGGTGACGATAGTAATGCACCCCCCGGTGCGGGCATGCACTCGTTCGTCATCGGGTTGGTGATCTACGTTTTGTGTATTTGCCTAGGATTCAACACGGGAGGGTATGTCTGCTGCATCTTCACTCCCTACACGACGAGGGGGTATTAATTGGATTTGCTCGCAGGTGTTTAAACCCCGTCAGAGACTTCGGTCCGCGCCTCGTTGCTCTCATGGCCGGGTATGGGGGTAGGACCTTCACCGATCACGACGGATGGTGGTTCTGGGGCTGCTGGGTCGCCACTATCGGCGGCAGCTTGACCGGGGCTTGTCTGTACGATCTGTTCATCTTCATCGGAGGGGAATCGCCCGTCAACTATGCGCCTCGACGGCGGCAGCGAGCAAAGCTCAAGGAGGAAAGTAAATGGAGGAAGAGACTCGGCGTCGGGAAGCAAAGGGCTCCCTCCCTGGAGGAGGGAATTAAGAACCTGGAGGACTGAAAACTATTACAAGCGTCGCGGTTTAGTGAACAATCCATTATCTGTTTCCATACCTGTACTCTTCTCGTGCTCGCCGGGATACTCTAGCCGCTTCCATGCTCAACTTGGCATTTATCATTGTGGCGAGATTGCTCTTGTCTGCGTGTCTGCTGAAGCTGCCTTATCTCTTCACGACAAGCAAGACTTCCACACCCCACTGGATACATCATCAAGGATCTTCATCTGGGTAGACCACCGGGCATATCCTCTGTAGTTATAGGTCGGGGCAAGCCTTTTGCCTCGAGATAGTGGAACAGTTTCTGCGCGGACTCGTGAGTGCTGAGCAGAAGTGCTAGGCTCAGGGAATCCAATATATAAAGGCAAGAATATTCGGACTATAGTTGTATCGATGTCAAGACCTAGATGTATAAGCGTAACGCCAGGCTTGGAATCAACCTTGGAAATGACTCACCTGGTTTGACTCAGCATAAACCGCAACCTAAGGTTGGAACCTTTTAAAAGTGTAGTCCAACCTCCTCCGACTGAGCTATTGATCTTTACTCTCCATCACAATGTCCTCGCTCAACTTCAGTCTCCCGACGGCTCTCCTTCTCATCGACAACCAATCGGCCTTCTGCCACCCAACGACGGTGTCGCACTGGGGCACCACCCGCTCCAATCCGCTGTACGAAGTCAACCTGCAGGCGCTGCTGTCGGCCTTCCGGTCGGCGCGCGAGGCATCTCCCACACGCCTCGACATCATCCACATCTTCCACTCCTCCATCACCGCAAGCTCACCACTACATCCCCGCCATCCCGCGCAGGGCATCCGCCCACTCGACTTCGCCGTGCCCGCCGCGGACGGCTCAGAACCAGTCTTCTGGAAGAACGTCAACTCGTCCTTCATCGGGACCAATCTCGAGACGCACCTGCGCGAGCGCGGCATCCGCCAGCTCGTCGTCGCGGGCTTGACGACCGACCACTGCGTCTCCACCACCACACGCATGGCCGCCAACCTGGGCGTGGTCGACCGCTTCCTGGACGGCGGACCGGTGCAGCCGCGGAGTGACGGCTCGTACGAGAAGAGCGTGCGCGTGGACCAGGGGCGCATCATTCTCGTGTCGGATGCCACGGCGACCTTTGGCAAGGGCGGCTTCGATGCCGAGACGATTCACGCGGTCTCGGTGGCCAGTCTGGAGGGCGAGTTCGCCGACGTCGTCGGCACGGAGGAGGTGGTCAAGGCCTTGCGCAAGATCAAGAATTAATGTAATGGATTTCATATGAGAGATTATTCGCGATAAATCGTCTATTTCAAATCACGCACTAATACGAGTTGAAGATACATCGGTGTCTGATAGCTGCCTTTTCCTTGACAACGCTCTTTCCCTGGAAATAGGCTCGGCCCACCGCAAAAGACAACAGCTTCTGTCGAAAGCGCCACTTCTTCGGAGCCACGGGCTCGGCTTCTTTCTGGTCTGTGATCCCTGCTTTCTCGTCGATGATCCCGTCCTCGGCGTTTTCCGGAATCGGGGGCAGCGATGCGATGAATCGGGTGGTGCGATCACAAGTCACTGGCCAAGCCCATTGCAATAAATAACTCCTCATGTCGACAACATCAAACCCGTCAAATTCTTGAAACTTGGTGAACTGCACTTTGAGAGTTCCGTCAAAGTATCCGCACATCACTCGAGCCCGCTCTTGAGGATGGAACGATATCACCATCGTCTGTATGTTGATCAGTCTAAGCTACCCGGGGCAGACGGAAGATCAGAACAGAGTCGACCTACTGGGACGACATGATGAGGCGGGATGTACTTCGCCTGCGCCCATTTCGAGATCACCTTCATTTGCCGGCGCACACCACCCAACATCCAGCTGACTAGAACGATCAGTTCGGAGACCGACAGCCGAGTCTCGTCGCGTACGCCATCCTTGTTACTTGTCACCCATACCTGTCGGTGACATTGGTGCAGGCCAAGGGCTGAAGCTCCACGAAAAACGGTCGAGCGGTGCTGGCCCTGCTTCACAACAGTATCTCCGCAACTGGATGACGTGTGTCTGCACAAATCAGTATCCGCTGTCCCGTCGTGCTTCCATACCTTGTCGAGGATGGAGAACGCACGGAACCGCCTTCCAACTCTTCTGGGCTCCCTCCTTCTCCAATCGGTATGCGTATTCCTCAAACGCAATTACTATATCATCCTGTTCGCCCAGATCGTAGCCGGGACCTGTCCCTGGACCAACCCAGGAGTTCCAGCCATAGCTCCGGAGTTTGCTTTGTGGGATTTCTTCATTCCCAATTTTGTAGACCCCGTCGCGCCGAGGCATGAAATAGGACCGAGTGCTGCAGCATGCCACTCCGGACTGAAAGTCGAGATCGTGGAGCTCGATTCCAAGAGCCTTGAGCCGTTTGTCTGTGAGCGTATTGTCGAATGTGCATTTGAGCCGGGCTAGGATATCTTGTAGTCTTCCCTCGGCTTGTGTGGAGTGCCATACCCAAAGCGGCTTTTTTGTGTTTCTTCTCTTTTTCGGGAAAGCAGGCATTGGAGAAGACAGAATTACAGAAGTAGAAATTAATAAAGTAGAAGCGTCTGAACAACAGAAATGTGTATGGTCTAGGTTGCGCCGTAATTAGGGAATGGATATAGATGGACTTGGGACAGCGTATATTCCCTAGTTTAACTATCCATGTGCATTTCCTCAGAGATACTAAACTGAATAGGGTTGATACTTTACCAGAACGGATGGAAATTATACTCAAGATATGGAATCTTTAGCTTGGGCATGTCGCCGTCCCAAGGCCCGCGTCCGTCGCTGGATCGGGCTATTGCACCACATTGCAGGAACTTGTCAGCTCTACGCCTATTCCAAGATTGAGTTCTAAATCACTGCGAAGAAACAGGGCACGCAGTGGAAGAACCTACAATAGCACAATCATGTCAAAGTAAAAGTTACACGAAACTAATTACTTCAAGGGTCTCTAAAACAAAGGAGAAAAAGAATACAGAAGCGGCGTGGATGAGATTGACCGCAGCGCACCATCACGTAAATGGCGAATATACTTCAGAATCCCCAGTCTTCCCAAGGACAACCAGGACACCAAGCGGTATGAAACGTCACAAGCAGACATTTTCTTAGACAAGGTCGCGCTTGACAAACTCGGAAAGCAGGGTCTTGCCGAGCGCGGCAGGGCTGCGCTCCACAATGACACCCGCATCCTGGAGGGCGGAGATCTTGGAGTCGGCACCACCCTTGCCACCGCTGACGATGGCACCGGCGTGACCCATGCGGCGGCCGGGGGGAGCACTGATACCGGCAATGAAGGACACGGCGGGCTTGTTGTGAATGTTGTTGGCCTTGAAGAACTCGGCCGCATCCTCCTCGGCGGATCCACCGATCTCACCAATCATGATGATACCATCAGTTTCCTCGTCCTCGAGGAAGATCTTGAGGCAGTCGATGAAGTTGGTGCCGGAGAAGGGGTCACCGCCGATACCGACGACGAGCGACTGGCCAAGACCGGCCTGGGTGGTCTGGTTGACGGCCTCGTAGGTCAGGGTGCCGGAGCGGGAGACGATACCAACACGACCGCGCTTGTGGATGAAACCGGGCATGATACCGATCTTGCATTGACCCTAAACGAACAAACCAGATGAGCACACGGCATTGAACAGGCCGGGAGAGCGTGCACTTACGGGAGCAATGATACCGGGGCAGTTGGGGCCGACCAGACGGGTCTTGTTCTGGGTCTTGAGGATATCGGTGATGCGGACCATGTCTAGCGAAGCTCCATCAGTTCATGCTCTCTATTGCAGGCCAATATTTCGTGTCGCTCATACCATGCTGGGGAATACCCTCAGTAATGCTGCCGCGCAAAAAAAACAATTAGCTGGACGATCAACCGAGCTCCAGAATTCAGACTTACCAAACAACGAGGGGAACCTCAGCAGCGATGGCCTCCTCGATACCAGCGGCAGCCAGAGGGGGGCTGTTCGTTGTTAGCCAGGTTGTTCCGGTTCCTTGAACTCGATGATGGGGCCAGGATCGTACGGGACGAAGATCGCAGAGGCGGTAGCACCGGTGTCCTTCACGGCATCGGCCACGTTGGCGAAGACGGGACGGTCGAGATGGGTGCTGCCGGCCTTCTTGGGGTTGGTACCACCGACGACATTTGTGCCTGCGCCATGTGAGTTCGTGTCCTTTCTGCGATCGCGACAAGAAGATAGCTACCGTAGGCGATGGCCTGCTCAGCGTGGAAACTGTCAAAGAGCTACACGTCAACACCGGGCGCGTGGAAATGTTGAAGGAGTCACGAAGCTGGTACTCACGTTCCCTGCTTTCCGGTGAAGCCCTGGAAGAGAACCCGAGTGTCCTTGTTGATCCGCAGGTTGTTCACGGTGTCGGCATAGGCAGAGGTGGCCTTAATGTATCCCCGGCGCTGCTGGCCGGCGACATTTCGGATAGCCGAGAAAGTGTTACGGCGGAAGGCCTGCATGGCTGCAACAGGGTAATCGGAGGATGGAGGAGAGGAGAGGGTAGAGAAAGAAGTCGACTCGAGGGGGGAGATGGAGCAAGGATTCGGGATGCGCGCCCGGGAGTTTTCGTTCGGGCAAACCTTTACTTAAGCGGGCCCGAGTTGCATTCGGGTTGCCCTCGGCCATCGACTTTTTTTCTATCTAATCATCTAATCGCCTTGCAACCCCACCATCCTCTGCGCTCGCCTCTTCGATCGTCCGTGAATCGAAACCGCACAGCGGCGGTCATCGCTCTATTCACCATGGCTACCATGACAATGACCATGCCGCATTCGAAGAAGCTTGCCAAGAAGAACGCCAAACAGGTCCCGGAGAATGAGCGGTACCTGCAAGCTTGCTCCGAGATGGCCAACATCCTGATCCAGGAATATGAGGCACAAAAGGACGTCTCGAAGCCGAAGAAAGACATCAACTTGAACAAGTTGCGGGGCACCATCGCGCGCAAGCATGCCTTGGCCTCCCAACCGCCCCTCACGGCCATCATCGCCGCCGTGCCTGAGCACTACAAAAAATACATTTTGCCAAAACTGATTGCAAAGCCAATCCGTAAGTCGATAATCGCTTGCGCTGATTGACACGAGCTAAACTGTTACACAGGTACATCGTCTGGTATTGCCGTCGTTGCGGTTATGTGCAAGCCCCACCGATGCCCGCATATTGCGTATACTGGCAACATTTGCGTCTACTGCCCCGGTGGTCCCGATTCCGATTTTGAGTATTCGACCCAGTCGTATACCGGATACGAACCGACGTCGATGCGCGCGATCCGTGCTCGCTATGACCCGTTCGAGCAGGCCCGAGGACGAGTCGACCAGCTCAAAGCGCTCGGTCACAGCGTAGACAAAGTGGAATACATCATCATGGGTGGCACTTTCATGTCGCTCCCGGAGGACTATCGGGACTCGTTCATCTCTCAACTCCACAATGCCCTTAGCGGGTACCAAACAGACAACGTCGATGAGGCCGTGCAGGCTGGTGAGATGAGCAATGTCAAGTGCGTGGGAATCACGATCGAGACTCGACCAGACTACTGTTTGGACACCCACCTGAGCAGCATGCTCCGGTATGGGTGCACCCGGCTGGAAATCGGCGTGCAGAGTTTGTATGAGGATGTCGCCAGAGATACAAACCGAGGCCATACAGTCGCAGCGGTAGCGGAGACATTCAAGCTCGCCAAAGACGCCGGATTCAAGGTTGTCAGCCACATGATGCCCGACCTACCGAACGTGGGAATGGAGCGCGACTTATTCCAATTCCAAGAGTACTTCGAGAACCCTGCTTTCCGTACAGACGGCCTCAAAATCTATCCCACGCTCGTCATCCGAGGCACCGGTCTTTACGAGTTGTGGCGCACCGGTCGGTATAAGAACTACACGCCCAACGCACTGGTCGACCTTGTCGCCCGCATCCTGGCGTTGGTGCCCCCGTGGACCCGGATCTACCGTGTCCAGCGTGATATTCCCATGCCACTGGTTACCTCCGGCGTGGAGAACGGGAACCTACGCGAGTTGGCCCTGGCTCGCATGAAAGACTTTGGTACCACCTGCCGCGATGTCCGTACTCGTGAAGTCGGTGTCAACGAGGTCAAGAACAAGATCCGTCCGTCGCAAGTGGAGCTCATTCGCCGCGACTACGCTGCCAACGGTGGCTGGGAGACGTTCCTGGCCTATGAGGACCCCAAGCAGGATATCTTGATTGGCTTGCTGCGTCTACGCAAGTGCAGCGACACCCACACCTTCCGCCCGGAATTCACGGGCCAGCAGACAAGTATCGTCCGCGAGCTGCACGTCTATGGCTCGGCGGTCCCGCTCCACGGGCGTGATGCGCGCAAGTTCCAGCACCGTGGATTTGGAACGTTGCTGATGGAGGAGGCCGAGCGCATCGCGCGTGAGGAGCATGGCAGCCGTAAGATCAGCGTTATCTCTGGCGTTGGCGTACGTAACTACTACGCTCGACTTGGATACACGCTGGATGGGCCTTACATGTCGAAGACGCTGGATCCTTGGGAAGACGAAGAGTAGTTTGGACATACCCCGGTAGTTGGAAACATTTTGGTAGTTTCTTCTGCATATACAGGCGTTGGGGGCACAGTCACAGAAAAGTGTTTCTGTCAATAATGATGAACAATGATGAATGTCTATACCTGATCACCCACCGAAGCGAAATAGCCTTAACGATGTGATAAGAAATTGGCAATAATCCCAAGAGGTCTATGTACATCAGGAAAGCCACCCGTGTGTACTCCAGCAGAGCAAGACCAGGTACCCGCCCGGAGAATGTCTTCCTTGAAAGAGAGCGGTTGCAATCCCCTCATTTCCTCGAACTAAGAAGAACGTGTTGCGAAGAGACCAGCGAACCCAAGCGAGTGCTGAATAGTCAGAAGTTCGGCGTGGTCAATTGCACCAGTCGATCCGTCTCAGATCTTCCCCCAGCTCACTCAGACCTGGGTAATCACGTTCACCAGACACAGACCGAAGTTTATCAAATCCAATGATTGCAAAGCGATAGAAGGACCGTTAAAGACACCGAATAAGAGATCGTAGGATATGTTTATTGGAGTGATATGGCGCCGCCCCTGCTCCCTCGCATGTGCAGGTAGGCCTGGAAGCCGCAAAAAACGAAGAAGCCCTGTATATGCAAACAGCACCAGTGAGTCAAATTCCCATTTCCCAGTCTTCATGCGGCTATGGGTTGGTTGGAATTGGGGGCCGGGGACGTACAGCGTAAACGATCACAGCGATGTAAATGGAGGCAGCGACAGCAGGTCCATCTTCGGGCTCCCCTTCAGAACCCGTGTAGGCGTGGTTATTACTCTGCGATTCAATCTTCCATGTTAGCATTGAATTTTGGCATATCCGAGCAGCGAGCGAGCAATGGGGTCATGGGGCGCAAAGCGAAGTTGGTAGGTCTGGGGGCGGAAAGGACGTACGTTGTATAGCGACCCAAGGACCGAAAGGATGACGATGGCAAAAAGAGAGATTATGACACTATTAAGCGCAAAACGCGTTAGTCCTTAGTCTGAATTTACATCCAGAAATCAACTGCCATTCTGCGACGATCCAGCGGGTTGCTTACCAGGACCAGGCATTCAACGCTGACACGACGGGCTTCATTTTGGCGGCTATGGAAGAGAGAGACTTCGAGGCAAATGCGATGAGAATAGCGCCTGCAGCGTGTAGAGTCGGAAATGTCGTAGCAGACCAGGCCAAGGAGGATTCGAGAGGGTTCAGTGAACGATGGGGAAGTGATGGAAGATACGGAGGTTGGCGGGCGGAGCTTGCTGCGGCTAGCCGCTTTCGGACATGCAAGGCAGGATTACATACACTTGTCTTTGTTACCTACCTAAGGAAAGTTCCAAGGTACCTTCCATGGGGCCTATGAGGCAGTAATTCCTAGCACTCTCGTGCCAGTGGATTATGTAGTTTTTGGTTATGTCTATTTTTAGTGTGGTTCTATTGTGAATGAGTCTTATTCCACTCCACACACTCGTCGAACGTCACTCCCGAGCCACCGAAGATATCCAGGGCGCTACCAATGGTCAAATCGACCTTGCCCTTGCTGCTCACATGGACCTTTTCCAGATCCTGGAGATTGCGGGCACCGCCGGCATAGGTGACTGGGATAGTGCACCAGTCGGCCAGCTTCGACACCAGTTCTTCGTCAACACCTTGCTGGAGCCCTTCCACGTCCGCAGCGTGGATCAAGAACTCGGAGCAGTATGGTTCGAGGAGTGATATGGATTCTAGTCATCGTCAATTCAAGCAACAAATTCTCCGTGCAATGGATGCCATACCTTGGTTGATCTCCATTTCTGTAATAGTTTGCCAACGATCCATCGCCACGAACCACGTATCGCCCTTTCTCCGGCAACTGAGATCCAAGACCAGTTTCGACGTGTCACCACCGAGGGCTGAAAGCACCGACTGAAGTCGTTCGAGCGAGAACTTGCCCGAAGGGAAGAGGAATGAAGTGATGATCACCTATTGGCCCGCATTCCACGGGAAATGGTTAGCATCATTGTTGGAATAGGACGAATTGCATCATCTGAGCAGTTTGAAGAGGAGAATATAAGAAAAGAAACCCAATCGGAGCCTGGAAAGACTGCTCTGAGAACCATTGCATGCAGGAACGGCTCACCTTGTCTGCGCCTTGCTCGATCCAGTATTGCGCATTCTTATCGGTAATTCCTCCAGCCACCTGTAGTCCACCAGGCCATGATTGCAATGCCTCCTGGGCTGCTTCTTCATTCCCCGGTCCAAGCTTCACGACATGTCCACCCCGCAGGTCGTGTTTCTGGTATAACCCCGAATAGTGACTGGCCGGGAGTTTTGAGACATAATTGGTCTTCAGGTCTTCGGCAATATTGCTGAGGGTGCCACCCACAATCTGCTTGACCTGCCCCGAGTGGAGGTCAATGCATGGTCGGAATTTCGTCATGGTCTTTTGCACGAAGGGAATCCAAATTGCGCCCGCTCATCCCGCAATACTCGAGGGGCTTATCTCTTATCGCACGTGATCCCGAGCTCGGCCCAAAAAAGTTCGGCATTGATCGGCCTGTCCAGTGCAACCACTCTGCCTGATATACTTCGGGAAATACCTTCTCCATGGTCGGGAAACGAATTCGGGATACTGCCGTTATGTCGCGATCAACAGATACCGATGAGCCGAGCCCCCCACCAGCGAACAACGCGCAGGACGTGTTCCGCAAGTACTTCGAGGCGCAATTCCAACCGCTAGATCTGCCTCTCGCTCGGCCTGCCAATGATGGAGAGTCGGATGAACAGGAAGACAGTGACAGTGATGGAGAGGATGAGAATTCCGATATGGATTCAGACTGGGACGGTCTCTCCGAGGCAGATGACGACGAGAACGAAGTGGAAGTTATTGAACACAAGGAGGCCCGCGTCGCACCAGAAGATCTAATAGACAAAAAGGCGCGCAAAGCATTTATGGTATGCATTAGCTATTTCATATCTTTCAGTCTCCATCCTAATTACCGTGTCTTGCAGAACGCGAAACCGCCCACTTCTCCGGATGTCCCCAAAACCAACACGACGACAAAGCAAAGCACGAAGGAAGAAATAGAAGATGACGCCGATAATCTCAAGCATGACCTTGCTCTACAACGGCTACTTCGAGAGTCGCATCTTCTCGAATCCGCCTCAGAACTTGCCCCGACTGGGAAAAACCGCCTCAAGGCTCTGGACCTGCGCATGCAATCCCTCGGTGCAAAATCATCGCTATATGCACAATCAAAGATGCCCACTGCCCATAGACGCGGTATCAAAGCGAAGGCTGTCGCGAAGGAGGATAGACGCCGGAAAGAAGCCAAGGAGAATGGGATCATTCTCGAAAAGCCAAACAAAGTCACCAAATCGAATACTGGACGAAGAGAACGCGGTATCGTGGGATCCTCAATCGGCAAATTTTCGGGCGGCACATTAAACCTGAGCAAACATGATTTGCACTCGATGCAATCATCCAAGGGTCGCTCTGGGAAAAGCAAAGGAAAGGGCAAAGGGGCGAAGGGGCGTCGGTGAAGATGACAATCCGCTTTCCGAAGCCTTCTGATACTGCTTGTTTCTTCCGTTCTATTTGATCCTACCTACGGATTTATCCATTCGCGCCATACCGCATGATACCTATGATAGCCTTTCAACGATTTGATTATAAGACCACGAGCCAAACTATTTCTCCATTCCGGGCAATAGAGGCGATGATATCGCCTGCGGCTTGGGGGCAAAGAGAAACGACGTCACAGGAAATGAACTGGCAGTGCGGAATCAGACACAGCAAATATATCCAAGAGTGACAATGGAGAAATAACAATTTGCCTCGCCATACATGACCACAATGCGCTCGAGGCAGAAGTATCTAGCTGCCGAGAGAAAGGCCGGGCCGATAGTAATACAGATAATCTGTGCGAGAACGGGATTTTGGTTCCATTGGTTCCTTCAAGAGAAGACTCGCGCAACCTATCCGGCGATTTCACACGCGGTATCCAGTCCCATTATCACCATGAACCAGAGCCCGCGTGGAGTATAGATTCACACCGCAAGAATCCAGAGCAACGCCACCGAAAAGAGCTCAACTAAGACGGCACTAGTGGCCAGATTCAGTCGGTAGTTGTAGTAAAATGTGGAGAGGGGGCACGTCTTGATAGTGCAGTTGGCATAGAAGTTTGGATCTGATATATAAGACACCTTGACCGTGATCAATTCCCAATAGAGGCATTTCAAAAGGTGACAGGCACATTGCAAATTTATAGTAACCCTAGATATAATTTCTGGCCCGAGTAAGTCAATACGCACTTTCTGGTGGCGGCGAAGATATCTCAAAGCATCTGCGCCCTCTCCGCCGTTCACTCTTGAAGCTCGGGTTCCGCGGGCACTGGGCATTACGTGGTCGAGTGTGGAGGCATAAAATACATAATGGATCATGTAGGATACCATCATTGCTTAGACAATCCGAGTGGATAGGTAGCTGCCCCGGTATTCTATGGCTTTGGAATGTTACGAACGTTTCAATAGATCTACGTGGTCCACTAGCAGAGATGTCTACATAAAGGAAATGTAGATACATATAACTGTGGTATAATGATAGGCACACTTTCAATGGATCACCGGTTATTCCAAGTCGTTGGCTCATGAACCCATTCGAGCCTCCAACTCCATCTAGATATTTTCGGAACTCGCGGGGACCGGCATCGCCCCGGAGGCCAGACGTGGCTGAGCCCTCAGACTCATAAAGAAAGTATGAAAACTGGCGCTAGATTATGCTTTATCGGCTGTCTTTCACCCATCAATTTGTTAGGAGAGCCAATGGGCATGAAGAACGGATCTTTCGCCGGACAAAGGAAAGAGGAAGGAGGGGGGGAAATGCTGTGCAATGTAGTAGCTAGGTATAACTACGTGGGTACTTAGGTATAGCAAACCAAGGATTTTGTCAGCTCGGATTGCGCCTGTGGTAAATAGAGACTATATTAAGACGAGCCTCGATGAAGGGCATAAACCAACCTCCTTTGCATACACTTCACAGTCACGATCCAAGGGAAATGCCACCTAGCTGAATCCTTTCTCATGGATCAAGGATCGTGAGCCACGACTTCAATTTCCACCCGCATATCATCCTCGCCAAGCCGAGTCACCCCAATGCAAGTCCAAATAGGCTGGTGATCCGGCATCCACCGCTTAAAATTGCGCACCATCGCATCCAAGGCTTCATTGTTGATGGGGACGTGATACGAATTCACCCGAAAGACTTGGTTCCATCCCTGTCCGCCGGCATTTCTCAGGTTCAGATCAACGTTGGCAAAGGCCTGGTCAATTTGGGCATTGATCTCTTTGTAGAAGACACCGGTCTTGGGGTCCCAGCCACCTGGCAAGTCGCAGAGTCAACGTTATTGTCCACTGACGGTTGCCCCGAGAGAAAACCATGGATGCGCTAAGGGGTGAACACACCTTGACCGGCACATTCGATACGATCGCCGATTCTGACGGCTTGGCTATACCAAAAATCCCGTTTGTTCTTCTCCCCCACGCCTTCGTAGTTGTAATACTGCAGATGCGACATCTGGAAGAGGATGGGTCGACCTCGATATCGACCGACTTTGGCCAGACACGACTTCTTCACTGCTGGGAAAGACCGCTCGTTCTGTAGGGGATATGAAGTGAGAATATTTCAACTTTGGTGTGCTCGCTTCCACTAGCTGTGCTGTGCTTCATCCAGCTTTGTGGATTGGGAGGGGCATGCGGAATACATTTTCCGCCAACTTGCCTCATGACGATCGTATGGGACAAGGAGAGGCGTATTGGAAAGCAATTGCAGACATTTGTGACGCAGTGTTTGGTGTGTGAGAGGATGAAGCCGTCGAAATGTGGCCCAAGAGGCTGGTTGGTACTGTCCCGGCTAGACCACAGGCAGAGATACGAGCCAAGGCAAAAAGAAAATAGACAACAAATATTCGCAAGGGAGCTTGAGTAGACACGAGCATCAGCATGAAAGCCATTGGAGCAAGTGTCTCTGTCGATGTAATAGAATACAGCCAAGAGAACCTCAGCGCTCCAGATCAGGGTTGCTTCCTTGAAACGAGCTCGTCTGAAGAGTCTGATATCGAGGTTCACCAAGGCCAGTCGGCTGGATCAGTGTATCCCATGCACCCGCACTGTCTTGCTTGCTGCGAGCTGTTCAGGACTGCTCATCCTGATTGCTGCTCCCCGAATTATTGGGCCTTGTGTCGTTTCCCCGGGCTGTGATCATTGTCGGACTCACCCGGAAGGCTTCTAGGATGTGCATTCTTCCTGGTTCTCCGGGATGATGTAGTGATTGGCGACAAGCGTTTCCATGGTTCATCGCCGATGAATGTGAAGATTAGCAGTGTTCCACCCAGGCGAGTGGTCTCGAGCGCATTTGGACTATCCACATTCCAACGAGAAACTGTGGAGATTGACAGACGTCCACATAGCCCAGTGCAAAGACTCGTTGAATGAAGAAAACAGCTCCCGGACTGGACTCGGCAGGAGCATCGCCAATGCCCGCGCCGGGTAAGCGATTAGACCCGAAGCCATGCAACGCTCAGTCCTGCCAAGGTTCTGCACCCTCCAACAGATGCCAAGAGCCCACGATCCATAGGCCCCTGTCTGGACGTTGTGGTTGGCCCAATATAGGCGCGACAAGCCCAGCTTCGAGACCTGGCCCTTGGCACAAGGAACCCCGTTATCGGGCGATGGGATCGATAACATCTGGACGGTCCGATGATGTTACCATGGTTCAGACTCTCCGGGGTGGCGCTCTATGCGACCAGAAATGAGAAAGGAGACACATGCGACATGAGAGATCATCGACCATCACACCATCGTCCCACAAGCCGAGTTCCACGGACGATCAAGGGGACCTTCCGAGGGAGCCTTATAGGGGGGCGGCCCACGGCGCCGCCCCGAGAGCTTCCTGTGATGTGCAGACCCGGTCGCGTGAGGATCGGAGATCCACAGGAGTTCCGTTCGGAGAGAGCCGTTGCTCCAATCTCAGGCATGATTCCATATTGTCATTGGCGCTGATCGTCGCCAAGACCGCATGCTGGTAGCGCTGGATTTTGGCGCTGCCGGGGGCTGCTGCGATGTTGGGCCAGCACTTTCGGGCGTACAAATTATATGTTGGCCAAGCCGGACAGATGAAGCATCCGACATCCTTGATACCTCCTGCAGACCGCCATCTCTGCACGCCGGCCTCGAAGGAACCGGGAGTTGCAGCCTGCCAACCATTGGTGGTGATGGCGGTGGGAGGAAGATATGAGGATTGCGAATCATTATTCGCGTCCCGTTATCACATTCCCGATATGATCAGGATTTTTGTTTCAGGGCTCCAGACCCCGGTGTCGTACCTCCTGGACCTGGGAAAGGAGAAGTATACGTCAGGGTCGCGGCGTTCCGAGCCAAGGGGTTGCGCTAGGCAGATCTGCAGCACCTTGGCCAGTGCGTTGTGCTATTCATTATTGCACTGGATCGGCGGCCATTGGTGGTTTCTTTTCTCCTGGATGCCAGGCAGAAGGAATATTGGACGTGGACCGGAGTTGGGAGATCGGATTGAATATGAAGGAGTTGTCCCCGGTGCATGGTGCCTCCACTGTGAGCCGCGCGAGGTTGATCATGGAGCTTTGCACGCATCAGGGGATTCTCTGGGGGGGCTGTGCTTGGGTCGACTAGTCTTTCGGAGCCACAGACTATTGTTTCATAGGAAGGCGATTCACCCACCAACTATCTGGGATGATGTGATGCCTGAGGGGAGGCCAGGACCGCGCAAGTATGGGGAATCAGCAATGGTAGAGAAACCTCGGCTGGCCAGCGATCATTAAGTTTGTGTCGAAACGTGGCTGGATGGTCTTCTCCGAGAGGACGCGTTGGGCGCAAAGAAGGCGCGGTGGAGCGATTCCGAGAAGCTCGTATCCATTGCGGGTGCCTTTCCCGATCGAGAAGCGTCGTTGGATCCTCTCCCCATTCCCATCCCCACCGCCATCACCAGCTTCAGCTCCAGCATCACGAATCCCGCATCAAGACCAAACTTTAAACTCATGAAAACTCGTCAGTGTAACCCTCCATCACTCATCATCAACGCCATCCGGGTGTGCAGCTCCCCAAGGCTTGACCTGCAGGGAGGGGTTGCAATCGGCTACCCGAGTCGGGATTGCCTCGATGGTGGCGGCCGAGAGACGGAGCCGTCGGAGGTTGAATATTCTCGTGCAGGGGTTCTCTCGGCGTCTCTTGGCCCCCTCCGCCTGAAAATTTGGATGTTGGAGACGGTGAAATGCGATCAGGATCGCGTCGATGAGTGGCAACACAGCAACACGGCTACTCCCTTCGACCACGTGGTAGCCCTACATGCCCTACATGCCCTACATGTACCGCATCGACGCACGTCTCCCGAGTGAAGAGATCATTCCGACTGGATTGCGTCATGACGAATCGACGCCGACGCGGCGCTTGGCAACCGAGGCGATCAAGAATTATCCCGAAGTCGGGACGCTCTTGGCGGCTCGGGGCTTTTTCTGGACACATCCGATGCAGAGTATATATATGCAGTGGAGATAAGTACAGTCCAGGCCTCATGTAGGTCGGATGCACTCTGCACCCTGCAGCCACGGGGACTACACAAACCCCCCTGTCGCGCCCGGCGCCAAGGGGGCTGAAGGATGGTGGGTCGGATCGACGACGGAGGATGGACCATTTTCATCTTGGGTGCTCTGTCGACATGATCATCACCATAGAGGCCGTTCGATGGTCGATCATACCCGCCTAGCGCAAACCTTGTCCTGGCGATGGAAGTGCGCGCTCTTGCCATTCGCGCTCGCGCATTCGCTCGCTTCTGCATTCTTGACCCTGGGCCCACTCGATGATGTCTGCCCGTGAATGAATAATGATGCATGAGCCCGAGCAGCCTCGCTCCCTTATCAGGCCCTTCCAGCGTCATCTCGATGGTGGTCCCCGTAACCCGCCCGCCCCTTTCTGGGGGTTGGGTCCGAACGTGTGCCCAAGCAAGGGCAGCCTTACTATACGAGGGATTCCAAAAGATTCAAAGGGCGATCTCAGGCGACGTAAGTCATGGTCGTATGAATCATCAATTGCGATCAATTTGATAATTTGCCCCTGCACCCTCCTCCCCCCCCAGCAGAGTAACGATGCTTGGCATTTGCTTGACAGACTCGGATCGGCGCACCCGGGAGCACGGAAGGTAGCTGGCACCGAATGGACGACCAGGGAACATCTCGGAAAGCCTTGATCCTCTCTGATACTGGGTTTGGACCATGTGCAAGATGTCTGTGACGCCAAGCCTTGGCTCTGGGAGTCTCATTGGCCTTCATCATCGACCACGGTCTTATCGTGCAGGATTAGGGCTGCAGAGACTTCGGCGGCCCTGAGAGGAAAAAGAGTCGGAGTGAAGTTGCTGTCTCGGCGCGACATCCTGCTCTTCTTGTCGAGTCATCTACAGGCATCGGATGGTGATTGCGTGCTGCACCTGCTACATACGTACGTACACCTGTATGCAGATCCTTGGGCTGATATACGTAGCACACGCGTGTGCGGACCCTGCGAGGAATTCCGGGGTGGATAATGGCATTTGACGGCCCTAGGCTCGCGAGCCCAGGGCCGCTTCCGCTGTCTCACGAGTCATCCATCCGGAACAGACGAAGGGGACGAGATCGATGGATTGGTGTTCAAACCAAGGGCGACGTAAGCGGTTGCGGCTGGGAGGCACAATGGCCATGCATTCGAGAAGCTAGTTCCCAATATAGCCGGGATATCTGTACGACATTTTGGAATTGGGAGCCTGGGCATTCGGGAGCAGGATGGCTGAATTGCTCTCGCGCTGATCATGGATTGAGCGGCGTGCATCTTGCCCTCTTGGTCCAATCGTTGCCACTTTCGGCCTCGGGGCTGCCAAGGGGATGGAGGGTGGCTCTCCCCTAGGCCGAGTCCACAGTGGAGCAAGCATGGACTTGACTCTCTCTCGCGCCTCAGATGCATGGGCCCGTTTTGATATTTTCGCAGATGTGTTATCAGGGGGTGCCGGGCTGACGTCCAGATACAAAAAGGGTCCATGCCATGCCTATCTTCGTGGAAAACCTTCAGGACTGCCTCGCATTGCCTCTTCCTCGTGCGGCACTGGATTATATCATTGCCCTGTTCGAGTTATGCACCCCTAGATTCAAAAAAAACAAAGATCTCTTGTCGCCATGTATTCTTCCAACTCCACAGAAAAGCTCAAGGAGCTTCGTGTCACCGAGGCCTCGGTCCAATCCAGTCTGAATTCCAGCCCTACACTCTCGCCACAAGATGAGAAGAACCTCCCAACACCCTCTTCAGACTCAATCAAGCTCGAAAGTCAAACGCCGCCGCCGCCACCACCCTACCATGTCTTCTCCCGATCCCGCAAACTCCAGATGGTCTGCATTGTCTCCCTCGCTGCCATCTTCTCCCCGCTGTCGTCGAATATCTACTTCCCCGCGCTGGGGGAAATCTCGCGGGTGAGTTGATATCAACCCTTGCTCCAGGAAAGCCGCCATGCTGATCGATATGCTAGGAACTCGACATCTCTATGACCATGGCGACTCTCACCATCACGGTCTATATGATTGTGCAAGGCCTCGCCCCGAGTTTCTGGGGTTCCTTCTCGGACGTTATCGGTCGCCGCGGCATCTTCATCGGGACATTCATTGTCTATATGATCGCCAACGTTGCGTTGGGCGTGTCGACTAACTACGGCGAGCTGATGGCTTTCCGGGCCTTGCAAGCTGCCGGCAGTGCTGCGACTATCTCGATCGGTATGTATCGTGTCCCACCGTCGACACAGTCATCATTCTAACAGTGCTAGGTGCTGGTGTCATTGGTGACATTACCACTTCGGCCGAGCGAGGCAGTCTGGTCGGTATCTTTGGTGGAGGTAAGTGACTCGACTGCAAGCCCTAACAATCCATGGAAACTGACCCGACAACCAGTTCGCATGCTGGGTCAGGGCATTGGTCCGGTTTTTGGTGGCATTTTGTCTCAGTATCTGGGCTTTAGATGGATCTTTTGGTTCCTGACGATCGTGTCCGGGCTGAGTCTGTTTTCCATTCTCTTCTTCCTTCCTGAAACTCTTCGTTCCGTTGCCGGCAACGGCACCGTACCGCTCCATGGCCTCTATAAACCCTTTATCTACTATTTCACCGGCCAGAAACACGCCCAGCCCGGCGCCGTCCCCTCTGGCAAGAAGAGCAAGGTGTCTCTGAAGACCATCATCGCGCCGCTGACCTTCCTGGGTGAGAAGGATGTCTTCATCACGCTCTTCTTCGGTGCCATCGTATACACGGTCTGGTCGATGATCACCTCGTCCACCTCCGACCTGTTCGAGTCCACCTACGGCCTGAGCACGCTGGAGGTCGGACTGACCTTCTTGGGCAATGGTAAGCGCCCCATATCACGATACACCCCTTCCATCCTTCCCCGAGCACCGTCGAGCTAACCATCCCTAGGCTTCGGCTGCATGTCCGGATCCTACACGACCGGCTACCTGATGGACTACAACCACAAGCGCACCGAGCGCGAATACTGCCAGCAACACAACCTGCCGCTCGACACGCGCATCACCTCCAAGTCGCACCCGGACTTCCCCATCGAGTACGCCCGCATGCGCAACACCTGGTGGATCACCGCGGTATTCCTCGTCTGCACCGCCGCTTACGGCTTCTCGCTGCACACCCACCTCGCCGTCCCCATCATCCTGCAGTACCTCACCGCGTACTGCGCCACCGCCATATTCACCATCAACAGCGCGCTCGTTATCGACCTCTACCCCGGCGCAAGTGCCAGCGCCACTGCCGTCAACAACCTGATGCGCTGCCTGATCGGTGCCGCTGGTGTCGCTGCCGTGCAGCCCATCATCAACG
The DNA here is from genome assembly GCF_028827665.1 of Penicillium hispanicum. Lineage (NCBI taxonomy): Eukaryota > Fungi > Ascomycota > Eurotiomycetes > Eurotiales > Aspergillaceae > Penicillium > Penicillium hispanicum. The sequence goes on along the minus strand of NW_026623199.1, from coordinate 2,013,493 downwards.
CTATTAAGGCGGAGTGGACGTTCCTGCTGCTTGCGGGCATCACCCTGCTCATGGTGCCGCTGTTGATGGTCGAGATGCGATGGGGCGCGGGCTGGCGACATGAGCGCGCCGAGCGACTGCAAAGGAAAGAGCAGCAGAAGCAGGAGAAAAAAGCGCTGAAAGCGCAGCAGAAAGCGCAATCGTCCTAAATCCGAATTGGATAAATCGGGTCGGATTGCGCTGTATACCGGAAGCGGAAATGCGCCGTCATTTAGGAGGTCGATGTCTCCTTCAACAGGGGGGGATATGGGTTGAAACTAAAAGCAAGGGGAGGAGGTTTTAGACAGGGCAGATGGCCCTTCATGACATAACGACTTGGGCTCCGTGGCGTCTGCGGGGCATATAAATAGCTGCGCTGCTTGGTACTTAGATTCTGTGATTTATTCTCTTTTGGTTGCTTGCTGTATATAGATAGATACCTTGCTTTTGGCTAGATTGCCCCGGGTCCTGTCCATGGGTACATCCCGGATTTGCATAATAACATGGGCTGTTGATACTCTTCGGACTCGTTGCGATGCCACATATCTTTGATGCTACACTAGCGAGCTTGTACTTGCGCTTGGTATATGCTAATTGCCAGTCACTTCGCTTTGCAGCCCCTTCAAGCGAGTCCAGCCCTCCGAGTCTTCCCAGAAGTCCTTGCCCTTGCCCAGGATGCCTCGCACGGCACTCCGGGCCTTGAACCGCCAGTCACTCGCGACCATCTCGGGCTCGGCATCGCCTTCCACCTTTTGATCTTCGCGGTCCATCGGGCCGTACTTGGCATACCCATTACGAACGAGGCGCTCAGTGGCACGCACAACCTCGAGCCAGGGCTTCTCGTCACCCATCTGGAAGGCGCCCTGAGCAGATGCGGCGACAGTGGCCCGCCACGCCTTCTCGTGGGCCTCAAGGGCGCGACCGGGTCGGTTGCGGAACAGTTCCACGCGGGAAACGAGGAGCCACAAGGCGGAAGAGTGGGTGATGAGGGGAACAATGTGATTGTCCAGAAGAGAGAGGATCTGGCCTGGGATGGTGCCGGTACGCACCACGGGGCCAGCGTCCGATGGGATGAGAAGAGACTCGTATTCGAAGGCTGTGACTAGAAAGTCGACAAGCATACCCAAGATCGGCCCATCTATGCATTTCTCGCCCTTCTTCGTACCAAGAAGCTCGATGATCCGCATTTGGGCCGTGACGACCTCCCGGAATGGGGTTGCCGGTGGAGGAATGGAGGCAGCGACTGTCAGCACATTATCCCATATCCGGGCGTCGGTGTGCTTGAGTTGAGCGGCACGCTGCAAAGCAGACAGGGCTTCACGCTTGCGCTTGTAAGGGTCTGTCGTGGCTGCGGATTCCGCGTCCTTGGTTTCATTATCCACGACGTCTGGTGTGGGCTCGGGGGTCCGTAGCATGGAAGCTGCCAAATTACTCCATGCCTCGGCATCAGTGTCATCTAATTGCACGGTACGAGTGAAAGACTCGGTGGCATCTTCCCATCGCTGAAGCTCAAGTTGCACACAGCCGAGAGCGAACCAAGCACTCTGGTTAAGACGGTTAATGTGCAGACTCTGTCGATAGGCAGCCTCGGCCTTTTCCAACTGCGGTGGGGAGAGGGTCAGGTAATGCCGAGCAAGGGACCGTTGGGCACGAGCATATCGTTTCCCTGAGACCTCCCAAGCACGCTCGTACATTTTCTCATCCTTGTCAATGTCACCCAGAATACAAAACAGGCGCGGTGCATCGGCCGGCAGAGGGGACCGCTCTGGGCCATCAAACTGCTCGTTCTCATCATCATTTCCATTTTTGGCCTCGAAGAGTTGGCGACGAACAATACTCTTAGCCTTCAGTTCTTGTTCGGTGGCAGCGTAGCAAAGGGCCGCTTCTGCCCACATCTGCAGCCTCTCATATATTTCTAAAGCGGTTCGGAGGCCACCCAGCTCGACCCAGCGCTTGGCCAGTTCAGCCTCCAGACTCCATCGTGTAGAGAAGTTGATAAGCCAGATGTACTTCAATCGATCAGTGGCCGGGGCGGATTCAGACTTTTCTGGTCGGGGCAAGAAAGTGGTTGGCTCAGACGATGGTTCTTGTGCGGCCGAATCAGTAGTCGCTGTGTCCGCAATAACCTGGTCAACAAGAGCTTGCATCTGTAGCACAGCTCTCTCTACGGTACGTGCTCGGTGTCCTTCCACTCGACTGCGAACCAAGAGGGCCTCGGTGTAGATCTGCCAGTTGGAGCTTCCGCCCTCCAGAACTCGAGTTGCGTAAGGCTGTGTCTCCTCACGCGTCAGTCCGTTCTCGGGAGCGGTGTTGGTGATGGCGGATGCCAGCGCAAGCAAAATCGTCGAATCCACAGGGTTGAGAATAGGCTGGTCATTGGGATCAATTGATTTAAGTGCTGAGGGAAGTTCCTCTGAAACGGTTGTTGATTTCTTATCAGCAAAAGAAATGGCCTCCAGAAGGGTATCATCGTTCAGATCAAGGTTCTTAGGCCCGGAGGGCTCTGTTGACTTGGGCGCTTCATCTGCACTCTTCGCCAGCACTACGAGCTGACTGATGTCGCGATCCTGAAACTTCGTTCTTTTACCCAACTGCCCAGTCAGGGCGAATTCGAAATTCCGGGCCTTGGCCGCCTGGTCGAGATCCGCCCGTGCCTTGGCATCAAACCCGTGGTGCGTATTGATGATCGCACGCTCCAGTAGGAAATGACCCCTCTCATCAGAGTTAAACTCGACTTTGGATAGCCCCTCAAGATCATTATAGATCACGTCTTGTAATGTGCTTGTGACTTCGGAGAGCATCTTTTGGTGGAGGAAGTTGACACGCATGCGCGCAGTTTTCGTAACAACCGGTCCATCGTTGCTGGCATCTACCAGTAGGGCCTTCGCAACCGCAAAGAGCTCCACGTTGGGAGTGAGTTTGTAGGCCGCTTCACCATCCACAGAAAGGTCACGGATGATCTTCGCTCGAACGGCTCGGAGGGTGGCTTTGTCGGTTCGTAGAGCGGTAGGGAATATGGTCTCGGCCGAGTTGAACTCCAAAGGTGGTCCCGTAATATTCGATTGTAGAAAGCTGAACAAGGCTGCCAGACCGATATGCAAGATTTGCGAGTGTATTTGCTGGGGCGTCAGGCCTTCGTGCGGGTTCTGTGCAACGGCACGCGCTTGACCGGCGACGAAAGAGGTGTAGGAGATCTCGGTATCTGCAACCTCGGCGGCCTTTTGGCTATCGGGAGCATCGTGTCCCAGGATCTTCTTTGCCAGCGGCAGCTCGAGAAGAGGGACGATGTTGTCGGACGTCAAGCAGACAGGGTCATATTGGTCTTTGAGGGGTGCATCAAAGACACCGTTGAGCGTGGCGGGGTAGGAAGATTCGGCCATATCGACGGGGAGGACCAGCTCGGTTGCTTCAAAAGGCCTCAATCCGTCGCTCGACTCGACGAATCCTCGCGCGTTGGAAAGTGCGAAACCCCGCGATCTTTTCGATTTTTCTGCTTATCGATAGCGTGGAGATAGACTGTGTGCGTGGAACTACACATAGTCCGCTGGTTCGTGGAGCACCCCTCATGTCATTGCCACGCACTATACTCAGCGCAGTTCTGGATGGTCCCGATAGCAATTCCAGGCACCCTGGGAATTTGCACGATGCATCGCATAAGAACCTAATCCCACTCGAACTCAGATCGAGGCCGGTCCACTCAATTCCATCTTACTGGGCTGCATGGCCTGCGAATCCAGTGATCAAGTTTCTCCACAATGGTGTCTATTGAGTCGTGGGGACGTTTTGACACTCTCTGCAAGAGAAGATGAGATGCATCATTTACGCAAACATAAATACAACACATAGTAAAATGACATCAGTGTAGGCCACCCGGGTATTTGTATCATACAATCGAATGCATCAACGCCGTCAAAACAGTTCGAACGCTCAAAGGGAAAGAAGTGATGAGAATCGACTACCAGTCCTGTCCACGGTCCCGCATCAAGATCTCGATAGCCTCGTCCTCCGGGACGGGATTGTCGTTCAACTCCTTGACACACTGGGTCAAGCCTTCGGCTGCTTCATCCACTTGTTCCGCAGTCCAGCCCGTGCATGCCATCACCATGCGACGATAATTCTGGCCGAGGACAGCATTCTTGGCCTTGAGGTTCTCAACCTCGTCCGTGATATCAGCGAGAAACTCCTGGTAGCGCTCAAGTCGGCGTTTGAGTACATCTGGCGCTGACAAGGCTGCTAGGAACGCAATTTGCTGGTCAGAAAAGCCAGACGATGGGTCAACCTTATCCGAGAACAAGGTGTCAAACTCCACAACATCAATGCCGGAATCCTGGTCGGCATCACCGACAATAGAAATCTTCGTGGGATCAATGCCTTGGGTATCCTTCACTGTTGCCAACAAGCTTTCTGAAGATCGTTCGAGATTCTTGATGCGCCTTTCAAGCTCGATTCGCTCCGATCCCTTTTGCTTCAACTCATCCAGCTGCTTCTGCTCGATTTGGCGAGCCTTGGCCGACTCACGGATTTTCCCGTGCCAGTGATCGAATTTTTCTTGCTTTTGAGTCAGACTCGACGCTAGCTCTCGATCAATGCCTCCTAGTGCCTCTTCCACCATTGAGCTTATTTGGGACATCGCCGCTAGGGTCATGATTAGCATAAAGAAGATAGAGTGTGGAGGCAGCAACAGTTACCATCAAGAATCTCCTTCTTAGACTTCGCCAGTTGGTCGATAAAGCTATCACCCCGTCCTCCAGCTTGCTGTGACTGCGAGTTGCCATCAACCATATCAACACCGACTCCGTAATCAGCAGGCCGCAAGCCAGTGTGATTAGGAATGTGAGGGTCAGCGCCCACTTCGAGAAGTTGCGGCACAAGAACCGACCGGGCACGTCCAGCCAGATTGAGAGCCGTATCGCCCTGGTCATCACGTAGGTTAACAATTTCCGAGATGAACCGTCCCAATGAGATTACGTCGCTGCCTTGAGTGCCATTCTGCATCTGGTCACCGTTGCTACTGGATGAAATTCCGCCATGTCGCACAATAAATTCCAACAAGGACTCCAGGTAGTGTTTGGCAGAGACGTGGCCTCCTCCGCCGGTAGCAGCCATAACCGCAATGTGATGCAAAATGGTCCGTCCACTATAATCAACCATATCTATGGTGGGCGCAAGGACTTGGAGCAGGCGAGGGAAGCTGCGGTAGTCAAGATTGTTGCGGGTTCCGACTGATTTTTGTAGGGCGGTCTCTCCGGCACCATTAACCCGGGAAATGCTCGCTCCCTTAGCCACTAGCGCATGCACAAGTGGCATGCGTGCCAGCATTGAGGCCCAATGAAGGGCATTATTTCGGTACTCGTCGAGTGGAATTTCAAGATCTTCGCCAGTCAGCTGCATAAGAGCTGGATGGTTGGTAAAATCCTTGGTCCGCTTGTCGAGGAACAGAGTCATGATCAGCTTCATCTTCTGGAACTTTTCCGGCGTTGAAGCAGGAGCCAAAGCCTCCACACCACGCTTCTGGCCATCGTCCAGAGGAGGCGGCGGCGGAAGATCAATGTCTTGGTAGAACGACTCATTGGGTTCAGTTGGTGTGGGTTCGTGCATCGATAGATTTGACGGCTCTCGAGGAAGGGCAATGGGTAGGCCATGATGCGAGGACGAGCGAACACGCTTGCGTGGAGGTTCCGCAAGATCATCATGGTCATCATGTGCCAAATAGCGATTCTGCAGGCTACTGAACCCGCTGTCGGACATTCCGTACATGCTCTGCTGGCTACTGAAAGCCATCTGCGACTCTTGACTGCTCATCTGTTGTGATGGCTTGCGAATGACACTTGGTCTTCGACTCGTGGAGCTAGGTGAGTCAAAGCGGGCTTTGCTGATAGCATTCACGGCTGTGGCGGCGGTGCGGGAGATATTCTGGAAGAAAGTTCCTTGCTGTGGCTGGGATGAACTGCGATTTTCAGCCCCACTGTAGAGTCTCTTGCGTTGCGCAGCCATTGCCTGTTCTTTTGTAGGGGTATCCAGCGTTCCGTGTGATGGGCCACCTGAGCCATCGGGACTCATGTCATATTCCAGCAATGGGCGCAGGATTTGCTCCACATGATACTCTCGGCACAGCTCAACACCCCGCTGGTAGTTAACCCACGTGCCTTGGTATTTCCCATATCCACCCTGAACCTTCTCATGTTCACCAGCTGCAATTTCCTTTTCGAGGGTCTTGGTTCGGCGAGCCTTGACAACACCAGCGACCTTCAGGATCTGAGTCGCATTCAACCATGAATCTGAGCGGCGTTTCATAACTGCAATTCCATTGACTTCCATTTCGTATACAGAGACATTGGAGTAGACGGCCTAGTTGGATGATGTTAGCGTCAGACGCAGTGAGGCCTGGATGAAAGGACGAACGCGGTAGATCTGCGGTTTGTCTTCGTCCTGGTAAGGCATTGTAGACCCATAATCATTTGTCCCATCATAGCCTCCAAAGCTTCCTCGTGACATACCATTCGACATGCCGAAGGAAGACATCTGAGGACCTTTAGACAGCGGAGGTGTCGCGCGAGGGGTGGAGGAGAGGGATTGAGAAGCGTTCAAGATATTGTATGATAGCCCATTAGCTGATCCTGTGCTGCTCTGTGAGTATGACATGCTGATCTCTTCTTATTTCTGGCCCGATCAGCATGGGACAAATGTGACCAGGGTAGGAAACATGGGTGGAGATACCGGATACCGGGCAGACGCGAGCAAAAGGAGGCGCGTAAGCTACCACCCTCTGGAGGGAAAACGCAACTAGCCTAAACGAGAACCATACAAGATGGCCCTGGACTAAGCGGATGCACAAGAATGTGTCAAGATCGAGCAAGGCCGAAGATCTGAGGCGCAATGCAAGGCGAGGCAAGTCGCGGGGTTGGGGAAGAGCGAAAAGGGCGCGTCAATCCCGTGACCGCGCAATCCGCCAAGGTTTTCGCGTTTTCGCCGCTTTGGGCTGTGCCATCGCAATGGCGACAACGCGAATATCCTCCCTTCACCCTCTTGACGCGACACAATGGCGTCAACTCCTCCGTGCAACACTACGAGAATGCACCTACCTCCCTGACCCCATCGCTCGAAGCTACATGCGCAACCATGTCATGGACCGGTATCGCCGCGCCCGTCGCTCCGACAGGCCTGAAAGCCAGATGATCCAAGCAGCCAAACGAGGGCTGTCTATTCTCCAGAGGGCAAATGAGGGCTATCCTCGTCCTTTCGATAAGGTCATGTTCATGTCTTATGGTCGCATTGGCAAACGGAGACACGAACTACTTGTCAAAATGCTTAAACCTCCAATTCCAAGGAACAGCCATGCCCTCAGATCACTGATTGCCCAAAATGCCCAGTCAGCGGAGTTTCAGGATGGTTGGGAACCGCCAGAAATTATGGTCAGTCTCATCAAGTCACAGATGAACCATGCTGTCTTCACATCGTCGCGTATTCGGCCGCAGCTGAAAGGTGCTGGCCCGGTTATACCTGCAACAAATACCTGGGGCACGCCGGTCTCTCCATCTCGTCGATTCAATATCCGCCGCAAATGGTTTAATGGTACAATGGGGAGTCTGTTGCCACCACTGCCAGAAAAGGACCTCCAGACCCTGGATGGTTTAATATCAGGATCGGTACCATGGGTGCCTGTCAAAAGAAGAAAGGCACCGTCTACAGCACCCCAGGACCAAGATCTCATTCTAGGATTTCTGGCTGACGGCCCGCAAAAAGGTCTCACTTTTCGCGAATACGTGGATGGCCGGCCACATCAAATCACCTCCAGATTTATGCGGCGTCAGTGGAGGCGCATTTCTAGTCTTGTGCCCCGGCGGTATCAGAACCCTCATTCAGGGAAGTGCCAATTTGTTTGGGACACCCCTAAATCGATGCCTCAACTCGCATTTAGTCTGAAGGCTGAGGTGGATTTGGATGATATTTTTGACCAAAGCAACGAGGCAAAGACTTCACCCAAGTCCCAATGAGACTTATCAGCACCTAAGAGTAAATACCTAGGACTATAATAAAAGATTACATTAATGTTTGAACCTTTCCAAGTTCACTTCTCCCGCGGTGGCGCTCTCTGTCAGGAGCATCAGGATATGATCCTGGTGGTCCTGTCGCAAGGATCGAGTCTTCTTGGATTATAGCAAACACAGGCCGGATTGTGATGATAAAGCCATGTCTAGCCATTCTCTAAAATCATTGGTGCCGTGAAAGACAGGGTATAATGATATTTCAGGCCATAAAGTAGGAACAGGGACCAAGGTCGTCGTCGTCCGCCCTCATATCCTACTCGGCGGCATGCAGTGCCTTCTCAACAGTAAAAAAAAAGAAAAGAAAAGAAAAGAAAAGAAACAGCTCAGAGCGTCCATCAACTGCCATCTTAGCCCGAGGAGCTTGAAGAGCTTGAGCTTGAGGAGCTCGAACTGGAACTCGATCCCTTGCGCTTGTGATGCTTGTGGTGTTTGTGGTGCTTGTCGTGCTTGTGCTTCTTTTTCTTCTCTTTCTTGTGCTTACTGTTTTGAAGAGACGCATTAATTCCAGATTCTTCGAGTGAGAGGAAGCAAAGGAAACGGGAGCGCAGCTTACAGTGCATGAGTTGCCATGTTCATGGCAACGGCTCCCAGAGTGGCACCTCCGGCAGTCCCCAGTTTTCCAGCACCCATCTGGTGGCTCACGATGCCGCCGGCTGCACCTCCCACAATTGTGGACCCGAGGCCCTTCTCACCCTCTGCGCCAGGGGCAGCGCCCTGCTGCGAAGCGGGGATGTCATTGTAGTATGAGGCGTTCTCGCCGACAGGCTGACCAGGGTGCTGGCCTTGCTGGTAAGGCTCATTGTAAGGAGGAGGTTGAGCCTGCTGACTATAGGGTGCTGGAGGCTGGCTGTACTGCTGTTGGGGGTAGGGCTGTTGGTACTGCTGCTATAGAAGAATCGTGTTAACATGGTTTCTTCGAGGGGTTGAACGCTGCGTTAGTGGCTTCTTTGCCTAACACAGTGACCTTGCTACGCCTTTCATCCCAGTAAATTCTAGAAATTAGCTTACCTCAGGTGGATAGTAGCCCTGCGGTGGTGGGGGGGCGTGGCCTTGTTGAGGGGGATAGGAGCCTTGGCCCTGTTGGGCATAGTATTCACCACCGGAATGCGACATGGTGTAGAGCAATTGACGAAGTAATCGAGGATGACAGAGAAAAGAGATGTGATGTCCTAGAGAAGGAGAAATCTGAAATGAAAGGAGGGCGACGACAAGAACACGGCAGTCCTTAAATACTTTCTAGGCAGGCGGGGCGGGGGGGGGGCAATGAAGCACCACCGCCCCGGCTGTCGTCAGGGGGGGCCGTGGGATCGGCGGCACAGCCTTATATCTCAACTTCGGAGATCAACAAATAGATACATGGCGTTTGGGGCTTCTCTATTAGATCGGGATGTTTTCCTTATCTGGTCATCGTCGCAAACGTTTGATACACCATATTTGCGCGATAATGTGCCAGGCAGCGTCAAGATTATTGAAACCCCCCACAGTTGACACATGGCTTCCCGGCAATGATGTAACTTGCAGAACTTCTCTGCATGCATACAAAACATCGTCTCATGCGAGATCAATAGGATGGGCATCGTGCAAATTGAGTTGTCTTTTTTTTAAACAAGAAATTGACCTTGCTTGATACCGTACGGAAGTTCAACGCGTTGTATAGGCTATGTACATTCAAGTTTACAGCATGTTGATCTCCATCCATGGATGGAGACCTTGCTAGTGTCGGGAGTAAGTCGACTCTGGAGAGTCATTATCTATCATGATTTGACCGCATTATTTTCTATATCGAGCATTTGGTTTGCAGGTACATAGCCCCTTTACTTCTTTGAGTGATCGGTGGGGAGCAGAGGAATTGGATTGTTAGTAGTGAGGTCTCCAAGTTCGAGGGGTTTCCGTTGGCTTACTCCACTGTCGACTTAATTACCTTCTTTGGTTTAGTGTCGAGGGATTCACGAATCGAAGCCTCAGTCACATGACTGCGATGCTGGAGAGTGGGTCACGATGCCAGGCTTGGCGCTGTCAACGATGGGATGACATAAGAATGTGATTCAGCCCTGGGGATATGGGAGTTCCTTCAGGAAAGTGAGTGGGAGGGCAAAAAACGGCGTGGGGTTACCGCGATGGCCTACATATGCAAGGAACCCTTGATCCACCCGCAACGCTAATTAGAGAACTCTCCCAAGCCCCACATCCACAGATCTAAGCAGGCCATGTGTATCAACTGGACCTGAAATGAAAAATCTTGGAATAAAAGAGACAGGGGCAGCAGAAAAACACGTCCAGTAGAACAGACAGAAATATTAACGATGGCGAGTGCCGGGTTCGAACCCGCGGCAGTGGAGCACAACTTTAACCTCACTGTCGCCAAATCGGGAAGTTGGGAATAACGTCATGCAATATCACCTCCACTTCAACGCCTTGCTTAAGTATATATCAACATTATGGTATGGAGCTAAAAACTTCAAAAAAGATGCTACGCATTAGCCGCGTGTCCCACCCGCCCCCGGTTACTACCTTCACTGACCCCCGCAGGACCCGAACCATCCTGGGGAATGCCCTCGTAGTTGGCCAGACCCGAGAGCCAAGTAAGTCTAGTTGGCGTCCCAACTAGACCACCATGCAGTGAGGCGTTACTAAACACCTTTTTTTTAGGGTCAAGTAGGAAGAGCTCTCACTTTTAATGTGGGTTTTTCCCAACACAACAGGTACCTGCGAGCTTCAGAATCACTTCCGAAGCTTGTCTGTGCTGCCCTCTTGGTCCCATGTATTTCCCTGGCCTTTTATCTTCAAGATAGCCTGTTGTTGCGATAACATCCTCGCTGTACCAAGGTGAGAGTATACTGGCGAAATGCGTCCGACCCAACTGCGCAACAACAACGCCATCACAGAATACATGCAATTAATATATGGGTTTGAGTCATAGAATACACTCAGTGCAATATCAATAAATTATGATCCATCCTGTTTTTTTTTTTTTTTTTCCCCCTACCCTCGCCACGTCACAGCGCTGGAGCCGATCCATGGATGCACAAGCAGTTAAGGTTGACATGTGTGGCGGTGTATTTACATGTGGCGGAGCCATGTGGGGTTATCTCTGTATGGAGTTAGTCAACCAGCACCAGCCACCGGTGATATCATCGCAAGAATCCAAGCCAGCCTAGTTACCTACAAGATACGGCGGCGCAAAATTTCCAGACTCTTTTTGCACACTTGTTATCAGTCCAGTGGCCACATAGTCCGAGCCAAATTATTGTCGATCTCTCTGCGCCTCGAGCCGCCGGCAGGGTGATCTATCGACCTGGATCGCGCTCAAACCCCTCAAACCCCCCTGCCTCTCTACGCGCCCGCCGCGTTTCATCTGGTTTTTTTTTAACCCCAGTCACTTCTTCGACTGTACGAAACACGAAGGTAGCATCTATTCGATTCTGTCATGGCAATGCAATACTTCAACCAGATCAAGAACCGACGTCGCTCGTCGCAGATTCTAAACCCGCCCAACCCCGTGCTTACCGACGAAGAGGAGGCCTTTTTGCGGCAGGTCACTTCTCAGTCGGATAATGCTCGCGAGCCTGCGCCCTCCGGACAACAAGACACCAGCTCACCCAATGGCTCTGGAGCACCTCCGCAGTCCCTTTTTCACGAGGGGGCCCAAGATATTCCACTTCCGGCGTCTCCAGCCGAGGAGTTTGGAAAAGAACTAGGGGAACAGGGCAGACGGGCTAGCCAGAAATCTGAGCTTACCGAAACAACATCCGAGCCTACAAAAGTGCAAAGCAAGGGACCTCCGGAGAAGAAGAAGAAAAGATGGAGTGCCATGTTTTGGAAGAAGAGTGCCGAGGCGAAGAAGGTAGACAAGCACTCAGCACTATGACGATGCCTGTATGCTGACAGAAGACCCTTTCCATAATAGAGCCAGGAACTAGCCGATGAAGCCAAGACACAGCCCGAAACCCCCGCTCCTGCAGCCACAGCTGCTCCAGCAGACAACGCCGGAGACCCACAGAAAGACCAGGAGGACATGACGGACATTCTGGAGAGACTGAACCTGGCGGCGGACAACAATCATGTCTTCTCCTTCAGCAACGATACACAGGAGCTGCTCCGGAAATTCAAGTTGATCTTTAAGGACTTGGTCAACGGCGTTCCAACGGCCTATCACGATTTGGAGATGCTCTTGACGAACGGAAACCGGCAATTGCAAGACACCTACACCAAGTTGCCTGGATTCCTACAAAAGTTGATCGAGAAGCTCCCTGAGAAGTGGACCGAGGCTTTGGCTCCAGAAGTGCTGGCGGCAGCTAGCGAACGAGCCGGAAAGAGTGGCATTGACATGGAGCATGTGGGCAAAGTAGCTGCAGCCGCTGAGAAAATGGGCGTGAACATGCCCAGTCTGAAGGAGCTCGTGTCTAAACCGGCCGCCATCGTGGGAATGCTGCGATCGATTATGACCTTCCTGCGTGCTCGCTTCCCTGCCGTGATGGGGATGAATGTTCTCTGGTCATTAGCGTTAACCAGTGAGTCGACCTAGACAGGCCTGCGTTGGTCCCCACCAACTAACAATGACCCCAAACAGTTCTCCTTTTTGTCTTGTGGTACTGCCATAAGCGTGGCCGCGAAGTCCGTCTGGAGAATGAGCGTCTAGTGACGGAGCAGGAAATCAACAAGCTCAACGAGGACACCTCCGAAGATCAAATCCGTGCTACGGAGACTCTGACCACGACGGCGCCCCAGGGTGCGTCGTCTGAAGAAGTCCGCAACGGCGTGAGGAAAGTCGAGCAGGCGCGGGCGGCCGAAGCCTTGGAATCCGCTGCATCGGAGCCTCCCACCTCAAGCGATGAAAATGCTCGCCCGGGTCCTCCCACTCGTTCGAAGTCACGTCTCTCTATTTGGGGGCGGCCCAAGCCCGAGTCGACACCCAACATTGCCCCTTACCCTGGAACTTGAGCGTATCGATAACCAGTTCCATCGTTTCTTTGGGGATGTTCCGGTATATATTATGTTTGGATCTCTCTGTAAGAGGGAATGTGCTATGTCTTGCCCCGAGTCTTCCAAACTTTCTTTTTGGGTTCCTCGGTTACCATGGGTGGAGCGAAATGAAGGGATGGTGATGGTTATGATTCATGGCTGAATGTATTCAAATTCCTTTTAATGCCGCACAAACAATACCAATATCTGTCCAAAGTGGTAATTTGACCCGGTCACCTCTTCGATGTTGATTTTCCAGGTTTGAAGAATGGGTATCCAAGCAGATGAAGATCTCTGGAGGCTGACACTGGAGCAACCACAAAGGACGAATCCCGATCGCCCATCCCCTATCTGAATATCAGCACCCAGATATTTCGCCCGCTGTGTAAAAGGCAAAAAATATCTGCCCAGAAAGTCCTGAGATCTTTCAGTAGTCCACAATCTGCATGGAGGGTAGTAATCTGGTTCTCCAGGCGCCACATGACACTATCAAAATATATAACCAACTACCTAGGTAATAGCTGCTGTCGCCGAAAATCTTACGCCGATCGGATTACTGTACAGGGGGTTTCTCCCCTGGATAGAGCCGTCTTTATCATACCTAGGGTATCGCTCTCTCTAGAGAACCTGCAAAATCCCGGTGTAGTCGTGTCACTGCATCTGGAGACTTGTTGGGCCAGGCAGACAGACGCCACGGGCTTAAAAATAGGTTAGCGCTGTGAGCATTGCCTCCGGCACAGTGATTGGCCGCGGAAGAAATTCTTGGCCCACCAAGCCACTGCGGGGCAGAGATGATCTTGCAGCCACGAGAGAGATGGGGATAGGCGCAGTAGTATCCTGTACGGAGTGCGTCCTGTATGGAGAGCCGTACCCCTTGCGTTGTTGTCCGTTTGGCTGTCGCAGAGGATTGCTCGTCGCTCTTCCCGCGTGCGTAGCGGCCCAAGATGTGATCAGTACTTATCAGTCCCCCCCCCAGGCGATCTATCGCATGCACGCTGCAGCCATGTTGTCCTTGCTTACCGCCTCTTACCCCGATGGTGCATTTCTCACCAGGCCCAACTAGTGGCGGGTATCAGACTGTCCATTTAGGGAGGATGTCCTCCCAGGACAGAGTAAGAGCTGAAGGAGCTGCAGCTTCCCGGGCCGCCCGAATTGCCAAATTACCCGGTCGAAGTTCCCGACGGGAGCCCCAAGTTGCCACCCATGGAAGAAAAATCAACACGAAAGTCGGACCCAGCCAATGAATGCACCTAGGCTTGTGCTTAGTCTCGGGTCGAGTCGCAGTATGAATCATCCAGTACGTGTGTCATGATTTAATCGGGAGATGAATCATTCCGCACGGGTCAGTTCCTGCACCGGGAGAAGCGCCGGGCTGACGTCGCGCGCACAGTTTCCCTGCAGGGTGACCATCCACCGAGTTATCTTCTGTGACCCATGTATCTATCTCTGTAGGCTTCGTTGGGCAATTGGGCTTTTCCTGCGTTTGAGCGGCTCCGCCAAAGTGGCACAATAATATAATGGACCCGCAGGATTGTCGGACCCAGCCTGCGCTTGACTGCTCTGGGTTGAGTCGTCATGCAAAGTTTTGCCCCTCTCTTTCTAGCCAGAAAGTGAGGTAGGCGATTGGATGCATACAAATGGTGAATGGGTGTATGGTATACATGACCCATGGATGCGTGAATGGGGTTGTTCATCACCTGGCAGAGTCAGAATCCGATGACATCTGGGAGTAGACACACAGAGTAGACACACAGAGAATGACTCCCACGGGGGGCCTCGGTATGACTGCCGTCAACGCCCACAGGGAGATTCAGCAGCTTCAGCGGCGCAGCGATTGGCGCGAAAGATGCGGTGAACTGCCGCCAGCGAATGATGAGTCGCCGAGTGCGGCCAATCAGCCCGCCCCGTTCCCCACTCCCGCTCTGGAAAAATCGACATCCCTTCACCTCCGTCCCCTCGATCTTCCTTTCACATCAACCATTTGCACCAGACAGACCACCCTTTTTTGCTCTCAGAACCCTTCTTTGACCCCACATCCTAGATATCGTCGAGTTTTGCGCCAAATGGCTTTCGTTGAGCTGTAAATTCCTCGCTGGGGAGCCTGTCTGCCGGCTCCCCAGTCCAGCAGCTCCGACATCAATTCGACTTGACGATATCTGTTTCTCTTTCGACGCCCCGAGAAAGCGTCGGAATTGCCCCCAAGTACAGTCCCTGAAGAAGCACTCCAGTGTCCCGTATCGGGCCAGAGGTGCTTTCGTGGTTACGATCAAAACATCATCCTCCAATCCTCCCTTCTCCAATCCCTCACGACACCTTCTCAAACATCCGCCTACCTCAGTTCTCGAATCGACTTTCTCTTCAGAATCTTTGTGGAAACCACTCCTTCGACCGTTGAATCGTTCTCGCATTCTCGAACTGATCCATACCTCTTCCTTGCTTCTGACCTTCCATACACCCTCGACTCTCCCTTGGAAGAACCACCTGAAAACCGCGAACCGCGAACCAACCCCATCCTACCTTTATTCCAGGCAAGAACATAAACTGTGCGCCTCGGTGACCAATGACGCAATCCAGCTCCTACTCCTCCAAGAGGACCCCGAAGGGCTCCGCCAAAAGTATTCATTCCCGCCCCGCGACTTCCGAATCGAAGATCATGCGGCACCTCGATATCTCCCCCAAGGCTGCGAGCCAGCCCAAGAAGTCAAACGCCCGTTCTGGCACTAATGCGTCTGAGCGGAAACGGCGAGCATCAAGTGTCTCAAGTGTCTCATCGGTCTCCTCCCTCGAGGACCTGAGCGACGAAGCGGAGGACTCGGAAGATGACGATGCCGACGACGAAGAGGACCGGCCACTGGCCCATGCCCCGTCTTACGGTCGGCGTCGAGACAATGCCCGTAAGACGGGGCGCCAAATCGCCAAGAACAAGAGAAGACGGGTCTCTGACGACGAAGATTTTGGCCGCTTTAGCAGCGACGCCAACGATTCCGATGAAAGCTCTGACGACGTCTATGCTGCCGTAGACTACATCACGGATGCTGATGACGAAGAGCAGGACGTGGAGAAGTTGGAGGAGATGATGATCATGGAATCAGAGCGCGGCCATCGCGTCCTGCCCACCTCCGAAGCCCCTGATAGCCAGTGGCATGGCGCTGAGATCTTCGGGGACTCTATGCTTCTCCCGGCTGCCTCGTTCTTCGACGAGGAGCAACTTTACACTGCCATGGACACTTTCGGTGAAACCGACCTGGCGAGCGAGGCGGTGGAAACACCCGTTGCTCGGCGTGTCCATTTCGAGGAGCGACCGGATTCCTCTTCCGAAAGTGAATCTCACACGGATGATGAGATTCCCGGTGATTTCCTCCAGCAGGATTCCTTGGACCCCCAACTACGTCGCATGATTGAGAGCGACAACGATCATCACCGGAGTCACCGCCGACAATCTGAAGAGATCTTTGGAGATGCCGACTATGGTCATGGAAGCATTTACCACGTTGAATCCGAAGGGACTTCGGAGGGAAGCCTGAGTGGTTATGAGAGTACGCTGGCTACAGATTCACGCTCCTACGTTGTTGTGCTAACCCTACCCCAGCCGATGATGGCGATACCACAGACGAAGATCTCCCTCCGCCGGCGACCATCACTCATCCTCGTTCCCTTCTTCGTAGAGACTCCACCGACTCCCTTGTTGCCACGGGTGACAACAAGAGCGACACTCTCCCGCGCCGACGAGGTCCTATTATGGGAACCTTTGTCGCCGATCCGCACAAGCCAGTGGCATTGGTCGACTGCACTGGCAAACACCTCGTGATTATCCCTGCCTATGCCTCCTCTCGTCATGATTGGCTAGACTCCGCTGCCAACAGCATGCCTGGTACCGCCAACAACAGCCCCCGCCAGACTACTTTACAATTGATCGACGAGAGTGACACCGATAATCTCGCATCACCGAACCAGACTGACTTCAGCCCCATGCTTGCTTCCAGCGCCAACTTGATGATGACCGCCCTTGGAAACGACCTTACTCCGGGTGGCCAGGTCATGGGCCCCCCCGAAGCTTTCTACCCCTCGCGCGACTTCGCCATCGATAGCTCCTTTGAGGATGATGACGACGATGACCCAGAAGCTGCTCTCAATGTCGATGATTTCATTGATTTCGGTAATGGCTCCTCGGACGAAGAGGATATGGGCAACGTGGATGACGAGGCGCCCGTCTCCCCCATGGTCGCCAGCAACTCCGCTGCCCAGGCCATGGGCACGCCGACTCCCAATCGGAACACGGGGTCACAGCCGGACAGCAATGCTGAGCGCTTCCTCAATCATTTGGACAAGGGCATTGTCACTGCGTTCCGTCGCAACCACAACCGTTACCAAGCCCTCTTGCGTCTCCCTCAGCACCGTGAATTCATGCCTGCCAACTCCCCCTCGCGGCCTGCCAGCGTGTTCCGTCACGCCAAGCACACCGACCAGCGCACCCCAACCCGGAAACGCAAAGCAAGCGGGTACGCCGGTGGTGAAGCTGTTCGCCGCAAGCTCATGGATGCTCAACGTCGTGCTCAACTTCCCTTGTGAGCAATGTGCATCTTTCTTTTGTCTGGGCAATACGAATGCTTTGCATCCGGCCAATCCCCCCGCTGGAGATTTCCAGCTCCTAACGAATCGACGAAGTTTTGGATTTTACAAAAATCGCATGATACACACGGACGTTGTTAAATGTTTCGAGTCGCTGGCAGACTTCTACTAGGGGGGTAGCTTTTGACACACCGCGACCTGACTTGAGTTGACACATGTCATCTGTTGCTCTGATATATCACCACATGGCTCTAGATCTATCTGCCACCGTCGGGGCTGATCATCTGTGTACCTGTTTTCCATGCTTTTCTCGGAGAGAAAGATCGATGGTGGTTCTCCCAAGACCCAAAAGTTGATCATTTCTGCGCTACTCCATTGGATGTTGTACGTTGCCAACTTTACATTCATTCTCATTCTCATTTTCCTTTTTTCTCCTTCCGTGCCCTGCTCCTATTCGCTGCGGGAGATGGTGATACCTGGTTTTGTACGGCGTTGACCCTTCTCTTTCTTTTGCGTTCACGAGTCATGAGTATATTGTGACTATCCCGAATTAGTCAATATCAAAAAATTTCTTCCACTTGTGGTATTCCATGATGTAGTCGTAGGCTCGCAAGCCAGAGACTGCTCAGATAATCCATATCACTTGGTTCTCCGATGTGTTTTCACTTGGATCCTGTCAGTCGGGCGCAGGAAATTCAATCTCGCTAGGGGCCAAGAAGCGCTGAGGTAAGTATATTAATCTATTCGAGATAAGTGTAGGCCGAATGTTTCCATAAATATCTTTCCCTATCTCGAAACCATTCTATCAACAGCGCTCTCTGAAGCAATACTGGGATAGAGTAATGAGAAGACAAATATTCTGATTTGTATAGCACCTCCAATAATTTGAGACTTGGTACCAAACAAGTGCGCTATCATCTCTACATGCAAATATGCATGCCACGCATGCTCGGGTAGTCGTGCTCATAATGTTGCAGCCACAGTCCTAGGAGATCACAATCGAACCCAGCTAGAACCACCGGTTTCAATAGTTTCAGAAGCTACCGCCACCATTCGAACATCAAGCCACCCTCGGTACCAGTACCGCGACCGAAGCAGGCAAGCAAACTACTGAGTTGGGAATAGACGAATTTAGTTCATTGCGGAAGAGGTTCAAGAACGAGTCTAGCTCGTAAAATACCATACAATAATAATCAGTAACATATGTACAGCCTGTACCCCGAATCTGGGCTCATGAGCTCCTGAAACCCACCAAGGACAAGCCACGCCGCTGCAGGGTCGAAGGTAATGCAACATTGTGAGAGCTGGGCGGCTCCATCCACGACCGACGTTGCGCAACATTGCGAGTCATTCTTCCCCAATACGGGAAACTCTCAATGACCGTGCACAACGTCACCCCCATGTGGGCATCGGCTCTGCTTCATTTGTGGGTATTTTTAACGATCGGCGGGTTGATCATGCGAAACAAGCACGAAGGAGCGACGGGGGCGGCGGCAAGCCGGTCCAGTCAGCGCGGCAGGTTCTTTGATACGTGTATGGGGATGAAACAAAATGGCATATCCGAGCGGCACGCTTTCTCTCTTGGTTCCTTCGCTTTTGCCCTGTGAGTAGGATGTAGCTGAACCCCGATCGGCATTCACACACGCGTCCCATAACCTGTTGCAAAGAACCAGTTCATGACTCGAGCGGTAGAGATATCTACCTATCGAGGTGCGCAGGATGCATGGGTCGGTGAGATACAGGAACGAGGAACGAGTTGTTCGTGGGGGCGGAGGTCGGGGCCGAAGGATCAGCCATTTACGCCGGGTGCCTATAGGAACACCGCAATTCCTGGACCCTCGGGGATAAAGGATCTTAGACTGAGTAGTTGGCAGCTCATATCACTTCACTGACTTTGTTTGGATACCGATGCCCCCGAGTGGAGGAATACCGGTTTGTGGCACTCTGTGAGCGCCACAGGGGTGGGTCCCTAGCGCCATCGGGTAGGGGCAAGTCAGATGGTTAGAGTCAAAAGGGAAAAAGAAAAACGAGACCGAGAAACAGCGCGCGTGGGGACGTGGATCGACGCTGGCAGATTGATCTTGCTTTTGGCGGCATTAGATCGACGGAGCATCGGGGGTTGTGGTTAGGCAATCGCCATGCTGCCTGGCGCTTCTCTGGCCGAACAGGTCGGTTCTGTTCGTGATGGACGAACGCTGATCGGTAATCAGAGTTTACATCGTAGCCATCAAGCACGGAGCGACCGGCAGAGCATGGATCCGTGGGGAAGAGGACGTACATAGCCTGTGGCCAGTTACCTGGGGCCAGGGTCTAAAGGCGAGACGCCGGCGCCAAAACTGGCTTTGTTGGGTTGCAGATGGTTGGGTTTCTTTCTTCGCGGAGAAGCTTCGATGGCCAATAACCATAGTCCTTTTGAGCCTGTCGTGTACTCCAGCCAACGGTGCCACTAGGGCTCTCGTAAGAAAGAAGCTCCCGCTAGGTCTTGATCCTTTCAGGCTTGTCGCAGTGTGGCTGCTATAGAGTGAAGTCGGTGGAGCCTGCTCGAGGGTAAGCTGGCATTTCAGACGATCACATCCAGGCGGTTCGAGAGTCGACAAGCATTGTGATGGGATGACGAGTACAATGTCCCCCATCGGCCCATGTTCATCGCGTTATGAATGTCGATCTGGCGCCCTGGTAGTTATCCGGTTGATGACTGGAGTCGCCGGGGCTATTTTCGTTCGTGCAGGGCGCTGATTGGCCATGTCGGTCGAGTGGGACATGCACTATAGTCGCTGGACGGATTCCGGACGACAGGTCATTGCAGAGAAGGCAACCGTCATGTTTAACCGCTCTCGATCGGATTCTGGATCCTGCATTGTTGCCAGCAGGTTCCTGCACTAGCTCCCCCGCCACAATGGCTGCGATGGCTGCGATGACTGTGAATGGATCCCACCCTGCCTGAATTGGGGCAGCCTTTGTTTCATCTGCTCCTCCAGGGGCCTGCCGATTGGAACAGGGAAGCGCCCACCGTGATGAGATGTCTTACCACTGCGTGGAGCAGAGAGACGATGAGTAGGTATGGTTGTCGAATGTAGAGCAGCCACAGGCGGAATTGATGGACGGCATGTGGTGACTCGTAGATGGGGATCTTTAAAAGAGAAGTTCCTCCCCAGGCAGAAGATGAAGGATGCAAAAGAAGAGAGGAGCGGAAGAGCGCGCACATTCACTTCCCTTTGTATATTACTCGCCCCAGTCGTGTCTGCTTGCTTTTAGTCTTCCTTCTTCCTCCTTCCTTCGTGCTTCTTCATCCTTCGTCGGTTCGAACTAAACCATCTACTAGCATCCACTCAGGGATCTCATTCCTTGTCCCACTCTATCCCCCTCCCACTCACCATTCGCCGTCTCCGCAAGCCCGGATCACTGGTGATACTGGCCCCATTTCTGTTGTTGCTGGTCTCGACAATAGAAATACACTGGCCGCCCACTTGGAGCCGGCCCCCTCCGTGCCCTCTTTCCAACCTCTCTGCCGTCACTCGTTGACTCTGGCAACCTTCCACAATGAAGGGCGCTACCTCTCTCGCTCTCCTGTCGCTCCTGGCTGCAGTCCAGGCCACGACTGGTGTATGTACTGCGTGATTGACCCCCAACTCAACCATAGGACTGCCAAAGTTGACTTGCTTTCCCTATAGAACTGGGGTTCCGATCTACTTTTTTCCAACCCGGGCCACTCGGCCAATGTGTGTAACGATTACCAGAAAAAGGGCTTCGAGTGGTCGAGCCTGTCTATTGGCTCCTTCTCGTCATACGGCGACTTTAACTTCTCTGGTTTCACCTGCAGTAACAGCTTTGGTGGTGCTTCTCACAGCAAACGTGGTGTAAGTCGCAAGTCGCGTTGCCTATGATGTCAATCATAATTCTTTTGCTTGAGCCAGATATACTAACACTGTCTTCAGGAGAGATGTATTACTGGTACTGCAAGCAGGTCTGGCAGCAGGTCTGGCAGCAGCTTGTCGATTCCCTCGTTCTCATGTAACTCCGGCAGCAGTGGCTTTTCTGTAACCCACTTCCACATTGCTACCTCCAAAGAAGCCGATATGAATGTTGTCTACAGCATGCCTGATGGATCTACTTGTCGCAACACGGCGTCGTGCTCCACTAATGGAACCACAATCACCAATGACCAGTGCGGAGGTGCTACCTCCGTCCTCTTCGAGCTGTCCGAGAACAGCGAGCATGAGAGCTGTGATTTTGGTATCTATAGCGTGGGCTTTGACTGTACTCCTGGAACCACTTCAACTTCCCGTCCTAGTGCTTCAGCCACTGGAAAACCCAGCCGCTCCATCCGGCCCATTGTTCACACTGGCGGAGCCGGATCCATTCCTCACACCCCCTCCTACTGGACGTCTTCTCGCCCGGCTGGGCCCTCGGTGTCTACTGGTAGTTCGAAGGCCGCGGTCACTACCACTCCATCTGCCAGCCGCCCACCGAAGATGACCACCTCGACTATCTACACCACCAGTGAGGTTACCGTGACCAGCTGTGCCGCGACGGTCACAGATTGCCCAGCCGACTCGACCACCGTCATCACCTCCACCATTGCCGTCTCGACCACTGTGTGCCCTGTGACCGAGACAGGTGGTGGCCCTGGCCCTAGTGGGACTCTGCCCGCAAGTGCGTCTGCTTCCTCCGCCAGCTCAACAACTGGCCCCTCCCCCGTTACTACTCGCACTCCCGCGGGCACTGGTAGTGGTCCGTCAGCCTCTGAGTCTGCTGTCACTGTCGTCACCTACACTACGACCACCGAATGCCCCTTTACTAGCACTATCAGTTCGGGCACTACTTGGTCGGTGTCCACGGGCAGCACCATCTCGACCGTTACTATGACCTCAACTCGAACCGTCTGCACGAGGTGTCTCGCTGGTTCCACTACTGTGCCTAGTGTTTCTACGACGACCCCTATCGGTAGCCAGGTCAGCCAGAGTGGTTCTAGCCCGGTCACCACCAGCCCTGTTCCATCTGGCAGTGGTGCCATCTCGACCGCTACTGCTCCGGAGTCGGTTGTGACCGTTGTTACCTATACCACCACCACTGTTTGCCCAGTAACCAGCACTCTCAGCTCAGGCACCACCTGGTCGGTGTCTACCGGCAGCACTATCTCCACTGTTACCCTGACCTCGACCTCAACTGTCTGCACCAAGTGTACTGCTAGTGCTACTACTCTTGGTCAACCTGGTCCGAGTGGTTCAGGCCCAGTCACCACCGGTCCTGCGCCGTCGGGCAGTGGCGCTGTCTCGACTGCTACTTCTCCAGATTCGGTTGTCACGGTCGTCACGTACACCACAACTACCGTTTGCCCCGTTACTAGCACTCTTAGCTCAGGTACTACGTGGTCAGTGTCTACTGGCAGCACTATTTCAACTGTTACTCTGACCTCGACCTCAACTGTCTGCACTAAGTGTACTGCTAGTCCTTCTACTCTTGGTCAGCCCGGTCCAAGTGGCTCTGGCCCGGTGACGACCAGCCCTGCTCCGTCTGGCTCTGGAGCCATCTCCACGCCCGGTTCTCCTCCACAGTCTGTTACAACTGTGGTTACCTACACTACTGTCACCACCTGCCCGGTGACCAACACTATTACTACTGGCGGCTCAACCCTGACTGTTCCCACGAGCACTGTGTCCACTGTGGTTGTGACTTCAACTGCAACCATCTGCACCAAGTGCACTGCCAGTACCACTACCGCGCCTGACATTGCCGAGACCACTGGCCCGAGTGGCTCTAGCCCTGTGACTACCAGCCCTACTCTATCCGGCTCTGGAGCGATCCCAACCCCCGGTGCGCCTGGAGAGTCTGTCACAACTGTGGTGACTTACACCACGGTCACCACCTGCCCTGTGACCAACACTATCACCACAGGTGGATCTACCTTGACCGTTCCCACAAGCACTGTATCAACCGTGGTCGTGACGAAGACCTCTACGGTCTGCACCAAGTGCACCCAGACCGCAACAACTCCCCCCGCATCGCTTCCTTCTGGCGCTGGAGCGGCGACCACTCCTGCTCCTCAGGACTCCATTACTACCGTTGTCGCTTACACCACCGTTACTACCTGCCCTGTGATCAACACGATCACTTCCGGTGGATCGACTCTGACCGTGTCGACTAACACTGTGTCTACTGTGATTGTGACCGATACTTCCACCATCTGCACCAAGTGCATTGCTGGAACCACTGCTACTGCTCCTGCCGAGTCTGTCTCGACTGGAACATCGCCTACCACTGTGCCCTCAAGCGCCCCAACCTCCTCCTGCCCCAACGTTGTGCCGAAGTGTCTCAATACCTGGCTCTATCTGGTGCCCAAGTGCTCCTCCAACAGCGATACCAGCTGCTTCTGCCCCAACAAGGAGTTCACCAAGAAGGTTATCTCCTGTATCCAGGCCTGGGGCTCGTCCAGCTCAGAGATCCAGGCTGGCTTGTCCTACTTCACTGGTATTTGCGCTTCCTGGGTTCCCCAAAACCCTGCCATTGTGACCGCTGTGCCTTCAACCATCACCCTGGTTCCGACTGTCTCTGTCTCTGCTTCCAGTGGCGCCGGTGCTGTCGGTGGCGTCACTTCGGCTCCCTCCATCCCCTACACCACCATCAGCTACTCAACCTACACCGTCACCGTGCCGCAAGTAAGCTTCGTTACCTCCACCGCTCAAGGTACCGGCTCCGCTGCCACTGTCGGCCTGGTGCCGGCTCCGAGCGGTGTTTCACCGGCTACCGGTGGCATGTCCTCCCCGAGCCCGTGGGCTACCATGATCACCACCGCGAGCTGGTCATACACCAAGCCGACGGTCACTCCTACTTACTCCCCCTCCGCGTCGCCAGCCTGGAGCTCGGCGTCGACCGTGTCGATTGCATCCGGCGTCTTACTGGGTGCTCTTGCCGCCTTCTTTGCCCTGGCTCTCTAGATATGCCGTTGTAGGGCCGGGAAAGCCCCATATGTGTCATTGTTTTCTTGGTGTTGTTTCTCATTTGTTCAATGCGCAGTGAGAGCCTTATTTCTTGTTATGCCTGAGTAAAAGACACGAGGCAGGCCGTGAACGGACTGATTTGATGCCCATCACGAGGAGTCCCTTTCTGTACTCTAATGACTCTCTAATTTGATTGCGATAGACCCCACCATTCAATTTTGAACATGATTCTTCTACCTCTAGTGTGGAAGTATGTATCAGTCCAATCATCTCCAGTCTCGGATAGACCCGCATGGCCTGGATCTTGGCCTACGTCATTTGCACTATTGAATGAAACAGTAGTCAACTACATATATCGTCCATAATGCCCCGACGTACGGACGGTCTAACGGTCCCTCCGACGAGGTACCTAGTTTTACTTGGACCCGTCCGTCCACAGGTAGTTACATGCTTAATTACTGATGTATCACAAGACTTAAAGCATATCTCTTCGCATCTCCGCTGGTTTCTGGATACTTCTCAGCTGTATTTGTTGTACTGCGGTCTATGGACAGACCGGCCTGCAAAATAAAATGGGGATTCTTCCCTGCTCAAGAAGCTCGTCAGTCCCTCGGACATGCACTCGGATCAGCTTATACCTCTACCGTGTTTTGGCAAAGGTATGCCATTCCCTACTAGTATGTTGACAAGAGAGCGATGTTTGTTGATGTGAAATAGATTTCTTGCAATTTCCTCGGCGTCAATTGGTGATATGCCCTCATTGGCCATGTCGTCTTGAAATTGACAAATGGCCTCGCAAGACCAACTACCCAATATCTACCAGCGCGCAGTGGGAAAGTATCAGGAAATCACCAAGGAGGCTCTCGATGTCGCGTTCATCTCGAAGCTCCGGACGGTCGACGACCTGACCCACGAGATCGATGAGAGAAATCGTTCTTTCAGCGATTTCCGTCACAGACGAAGCCTCATTTTCGATTCCCTGCAGGCCGCTTTGGTTCCCGTGCAGTTGTTCGGCAGTCTGGCGGCAGGCGGTGCTGCAATGGCATTCCCTCCTAGCAGTCTGGTATTCGGCGCCGTGACATACCTCATGAACGCCGCCAAGGGCGTGAGCTCGTCCTACGATGCCATCCAAGAGCTCATGGGGAGCTTGAAAGTAAGACAGTGTAATCGTAAAGGCGAGCCAAGTCACCATCGCTAACGCTGACTGTGGCTAGGATTTCACGATCCGACTGAAGATCTACAGCCAGGAGCAAATATCGACGGAGCTGGGCGAGAAATTGAGCGACGTTCTCTCCACCCTGATTGAGATCTTTGCCCTTTCCACAAAGGCCATTCGTAGGGGCCGGCTGCTCAAGTTTACTCGCAATGTCCTCTTAGGCAGCAGCGACGCGATTCAAGCTGCCGTTGGAAAGCTGGACAAATTGACTCGCGTCGAGGCCGACCTGGTTGGCGCGGAGACGCTGACAGAGGCAAAGAAGACTGGTCGTACGGTCAGCGGCCTGGCCATGACGGTGAATGCGACCAATAGCAACGTCCAGGAAACCGGCATCGCTGTGACGCAGATGTCTGTCCAGGTCACGGACATGCAGGAAATGCTCGGGAATCTCCTAGTCTCGGTGAGCGACAAGGAGCCCCAGACCGATCGCGACAAGAACCAGCAGGAGAAGGTTCGCCAGATGCTGAAGCCCTCCAATATTGATTCTGCACAAGCGTGGTATGACAAAATCAGCAAGGCGCGTATTCCTGGGACAGGAGATTGGGTCCTGAGCGAGAAGGTTTTCAACAGCTGGATTCAGCGAGATGACCCAATTATATTCCTGTCGGGAAATCCGGGTGCTGGGAAGTCATATCTGTCGACGAACATCATCTCGTTCCTGCGCGACCAGCATCCCCAGAATGTTCAGCACGTCTCTCACATATCGGTTGCGTATTTCTTCTTCAAGGACGACAATCCTGATACTCGCTCGGTCCATCAGGCTCTTCGCGATCTGGCCTACCAGATCAGCATCAACGATCCTGCATATCTGAAGTACCTTACCACCATCGAGGACTATGGTAAAATCAGCACCTTGGAAACAGCATGGAGTTTGCTTTTTGTGGAATTCTTTCTGAAGAAAGCCAACGTCCACAGCAGCGTGTACATTGTCTTCGATGGGGTGGATGAAGCATTAGACGAAGAGCGAAGGATCTTCCTGGCACTGGCAAAGGACCTCTATGAAAGTCCCGGTTCGAGGCGTCTCCAGCTGGCACTCGTCGGACGACCTCATGTGAGCAACCAGCTGTACGAGAGCTTGGAAGTGGAAGTGCCCACGATCCACGTCACCTCGCAGAAAAACTCGGCTGATATCGACCGGTACATCGAAGCCAGCATCAAAAGATCCGTCGTCCTGAAGAAGGTATCAGCCACATTGCGCCAGGAGATCTTTGAGACGCTCTCTGCTAGAGCAGAAGGGATGTTTCTGTGGGTGAATCTCATGATGCAGGAACTGGTGAAGCGGCGGTCCCAGGCTAGTATGCGAAAGAGCCTCGAGCAGGCACCGAAGGGTCTCAAGGAAATGATGCGCCACGTTTTGTCTAGCTTTTCTGCCAACTCCGAGGAAGAGGAGCTCGAGTACCTGAACGAGCTTTTGCTGTGGACAGCATGTTCCGCGCAGCCCCTATCCCTAGTGCAAGTCGAGGGGATTCTTCGATTAAAGTCCCCCGAAGGCGATGGCATGATCTATCTCGAAGGAGCCCTCCGTAAACAGTTTGCATCTTTCTTTACCGTCGACAGAGTGGACGGGTTGACAACCGCAGAGCTCCACAGTCTTGCTATGAATCCCACCAGCCTAGAGGAGTCCGACGATGAGCGCGATGAACGCGAGGAAGCATCCGAAAACGAGGAATACGAGGAAACCTTTGAAGATGTGGATAACTTTGTCAGCTTCGATTCAGATGCGCAAACTACCACCGTGACCTTTTGCCATGCCTCGATTGGTGATTTCTTCCGAGACGAGAACGAGGGCAAAGTCACTGCTGTGAATGGCTCTACTCCAGTAGGAGTAAACTGGCGTGGGGCCAAAATTTACGTACTCAAGACCTGCCTTCGCCTATTCACAGAGTCCGAGTTTGCAAAGAAATGCGGCGATGCCAACCAGATTCTGATGCACGCAGCTCGAAACTGGCTGGAGCATCTGAAGTCGACTCCACCTTCGTATGCAGAGCAAGCAGACCGGATCGAAATTGCCCGCATGCTAGTCAAAATGTTCTCAGTGGAAGAAGTCATGAATACATGGCTCGGCCGTCGCTGTTGGTCCTCAACGAAGGGGTCTGTTGAGACTATACGGCAATGGTGGGATGACGTAGAGGTGCTCGAAGCACTTGCTGCGGACGAACAGGAGTTCATCATGTCTACAAAAGACGCTCCTTTTACGACCTTCAAGCCGGTCGCTTTATTCTGCTGGGGTAAGATGATGACGGACGCCACTTGGATTCCATCCTCCCCTGCCGCTGTGGTGTGGAGCTACCAGAAATTACTCAAAGACCAGGAAGTCGACGTCAATGCAACGTCTTTTAATCCGACTGTGGATGAATTGCTCGAAGCGGCTGAATTCCTAGAAGCCGAAAAGACTGCATTCTGGTACCGTCGCGTGGGGATGATCCTTCGTGAGCTTGGACATTATGGTGTGTCCCTAGAGTACTTTGGCAAAGCGCATGAGGCAAGCCCAGATGACTGCGACATCATGGCTGGCATGTCTATGACCTATTTGCTCCAGAAGAACTGGCAGAAGGTCATTGAAATGGGCATAGAAAGCGAGGTGCTGTTACTGAAACAGCTGGAGAACGAGCCTGATCGGGCAGATTCGATTAAGTGGAACTTGCACGGCTGCCTCGAACGTCAATGGAAATGCTACCTGGGGCTGAACGACTTCAACAGCTGTCTTTCTGCAGCCAAACGTGCCCTAGAATACTCGCCTGATTGCGACAATTGCATTAATCAGGTCATCTATCATCAGCACCGAATTCATCAGCATGAGGAAAACATTGCTTTCCTGAAGAGTATGGGAGAGGTCCCAGCTCCTGGAAAAGAATACACTTTGTTGATTGGATCGATCCTGGAGAATGCCTTTAACGGATGGCCTTACTTTGAGTGCATCGCCGACTCCGCATTGGTCACAAACAGCGTATCCTTTATGATTGATTCATGGCGTGCTGCTGCAAAACACGCTCAAAAAGCGTCCAGAACAGTTGTCACTGCACAGCTGGACATGTCTTTGGCTCGCATATACTGCGAATTTGCTCATGATGAGACTAAAGCGATCCGCAGGTGGGAGAAAATTCTCAATTCCTTCGCCACGGCGAAGGAAGAAGGTGAAGTTGGCTACCTCAAGGTAGAAGCGTCGTACAAGCTAGCGACACATTTTCTTTCTCAGGCCATTGATGCGGGAATCGGAAGCCCCGAGGCTGAAGAGCAAGCCGGCAAGTTGGAGAAACTGGTTCATCGGGTCAAGCCCAACGACAAGTCTTCCCTGTGGTCAATCTCCAGAGCACAGTCTATTGCACTCGGCTTATATCACCGCTTGAGCGGCCGCCACGACAAATCCGAAGCTCTGTTCAAACCGTCAGTGAAGCGTGCTGTCGAGATCTTGTCAGATGACGATCCAGAGAACGACCGCGAAGGATTGATTGGACTGTACCGGGCTCTAATTGCAGCGGGAGATATTTCCAATGTGCTTGCCATCGCGTATGCGCTTGGCAACTACCGCGATGGTGATGATGATGATGATGACGGCAACAATGAGGAGTGGGAACCAGTTTTCGACGATAGTATATGTTCGTGCGATAGGCCGTGTCGTGTATCTCGATCTTCGCTGGATCGGTTCTCTCTGTGTCCCATCTGTTTTGACACTGGATTCTGCGAAGCATGTGTGAAGCTGTTGCAGGAAGGAAAACTCGGCATCAAACGGTGCAGTGCAAAGCATGTGAAGGACTTTATCTATATTCCCCGTCGCCCTCAGAAGCTGGGGAAAGATCAGATGCTGGTGGATGGTACTGTGGTGGGATTTTCTGACTGGCTGGGGGCGTTGAAGAAGAAGTGGAAGGTGTAGATCCACTGATTACCTGCAAAGGACGCCCATTCAGCGCGAAATATTATACTGACACGTCTCTAAGGATGGCAGTTGTAGGCGGCAAGATCGGGAATTCTCTACTATTGTCCTGTAGTAAACCCAATTTCTGGCGGTCTGTTCAAGCGAGGAATACAGTACCACAAGATATCAGGTCTATCGAGGCAGACGTGCACCTCAGTTTCTTAAAGTGGCCATTTCAGCTTAACTAGATATGGATTAGGGTAGTCTCGGAGACGGGCCGAGAAGCAACGCGTGTCGCGAGTTGTTTTCGAAGATGGCTGTGTAGATAGAGGTGTAGATAGAGGATCTTCCGGTCATGACAATGATCATTTCTTATCCTTATCTTTCTCGTCGAAGCGTTTCCGCCAGCAGCCATGGGATCGGTACTAGCATTGCACGTTACGATTCTTTCTCAACACGTCCCCCGGCAACGAATTCTGGCAGGACACGAGATGGTCTTATATCGGCGCCTTTGCAGTGGTCATCGCTGACACCCATATTGCTTTCTTCCACCTAGTTCTAGAAGCGGTCTTTCCTAATTCCATTGTATGTACATAGTATCTCAATGCAATCGTGAATAGATTTCCCGGATGAATGCTTCCAAAATCCCACACCGGGAAAAGTCCGCAGTGGAGCCGTCAATGTGCTCGACGGCCGAGAAGTCAATCAGGGAGAAAAAGTCGCTAGTGCTGACAGCATGATCAATGGAACCACTGTCCAATTCGTGCGGTACTAGCAACTCATTCATCTGTAGTACTCGTTTTCACCACCCGGATAGCGCGGGTTCTGTGGCAGAAGCGAGCAACCCATGCAGCATCCGATGTCTCTATGCTAGCGGAGTCTAAATTGCTTGTTTACCGCGCTCTCGCGGGCTTCTGATTGTGGATGGATTCTTTTCCCTCATCGTACATGTAGTTGTTTTTTTCTTTTTTCGGGAGCCTTTACGCAATGCCTTTTTAGCCGCCAGAAACTGCGTTGGGGTTGGTCAGCTGGACTGTTATCTCGCTCGGTGAAGCTGCTCCCAGCGCCACTTGCATCAGATTCAATGAGTGGATGACTGCCGAAGAAAAGAAAAAGTGTAACCGCATGTTAGTTCCAGAGGGCCCCTGTAGTTGCGCAGTTAGCGACGGCTAGTGTATCTCTCAAGGGACCAATTATAGCGGGAACCCTCGTGGTGAACTTATCTGATGTCACCAGACCAGACCAGTGAAATCGCAGACTTCAAGTTCTGTTTCGGATACATGATCCGTTGCTGCTATCACTTTCCTTTTCATCCGGACTGGTGCTTTTACAATGACGCGCGCCCCGAAGAAGCAAGCAACAATAGATTTGCCACTTCGGTGCCAGTCGGAGACTCAGCTCCGCCAGAATCTGCGCGATTTGCACCTCTTAAAATTGGACTCGACATTGGTAACCAGGGTCTGTTGGGTCTGTCACTTTGGCGCCAATCAGAATGGGGTGTAACCTGTTGAGGTTAGGTGCACACGATCTGAAGCCCCATGCGGATAACGCGGAGAGCCAACGGGGATCCGAGGGGATCGAATGAGACTAATACGGGAGACTAATGATAAAAAGTCAGGAACCTAAAGACAAAGGGTTTATCTTGGGTGTGTTCGTATCCCGACTCCACCGGGCGGGACTTCGTTGTTGTATACTTGACAGTCGCTCTGCCCTAACCACGTCGATCCCGAATCCCTCCTGCATGAACCGGCCGCATGGGAGGTGTTCCGAGGAAATATCGACACGGCGCTCAATTATCGACCGTCTCCTTGCAAAAGGAGTCAATAGCCTCGAAATGACAGCGCCGTGCCAGCTGTCAGCCGAAGATCAAGTCGCGTAGCTCGGCTGCACAGTCAAAAGGGCGCTGATAAGCCCGGAGCCCGAGATTGGCTGGTCGGCCCTGCAGATGGGATAAGCTGATGGCCTTCTGGCAGGCGGTGGTTTGCTCCACGCGATGCATCATCTCTTGGCTGTCGCCGCTCTCCGATCTCACAACGACAGGCGCTTCCCCGGGCCGGGGATGGTGGCCGTGGGCCAACCCGTTCTCCGGACTATCGACTGGCTCCTGAGCCTCCCCTTGCGGAGCGTCGAGATAAGCATCTCGTCCACCAGTAGGCGTCCGGTGTGCCCGCGAACAAGGTTGACCGTTGGACTAGGGGGAATGCTGAGTCCGGGCGTCAAGTTCATGCCGCAGATAGACACAGGAACCCACTGCAGCGTCGGAGGCCTGTGATGCAATGGACTGGTTTTATAGAGCGCCTGCCCGCTGCTCGTCCGCCACTGGCGTTGCGGAAACGCTGAGCTATACTTCCAACCCCCAGCGAGCCATGCCCACGTCATGGCCCAACCAGCCGAATTCACCTCTCTCTGGTGGCCCGAGGAGAGGATCAAGGCCACGCTCGACACCAAGTACATCGTGAGCCGGCTGCGGCCCGAACTGGTCCCAAGGCTGTTCGATCTGCCGCGATGGGGCGAAGGCTTGACCAGCGAGACGTACATGGAATGGATCCTCCTCAAGGCCGGTCGTCTCTTCCTCATCCTCGACGCGATAGGGATTCCCGATCGCATCTTTGCTCTGGTCGACGAATCCTGCGACGACGATGATCTCCCCATTGCCGAGCAGAATGTCGATCAGTTGTGTCTGTCGCCCACCGGCAACGACCCGGACCTCGACACCAACTTCTTCCACGCTCAATGGCGCTTCCTGGTGCGCGGCATCGCCGAGGGCCAGCATGTCACCTATACCGGCAACGAGGGCGTGCCGGTGGAAGTCGTTCGCGCCACCACCAGCAGCGGCCTGCATGGTCGCGACGAGTCTGTCGACAAAGTCATTCTGGCCGGCTCCGTGTGTAAGGTGTATATGCGCACGCAGGTGCAAGTCGGCGGCGCTCCTCACTTCTTCTCGTCCGACGAGGTCCTGGCCGAGATCCGGGCCTTGCGCAAGCTGGCTCACCAGCATGTCGTCTCCATCTACGCCTCCTACTTTGTTGACGACACCGTCTGCGTCCTGTTCACCGGCGCTGAGACGGATCGCACCCTGCATAGCTTCTTGACCGACGAGCCACCCGCCTTCAAACGTCTCTCCAAGGAGCGGCGTCGCCAGACCCTGATCACTTGGCCGCATTGCTTGATGTCGGCGCTCTCCTGGCTGCACGCCCGCGGCCATTCGCACGGCGCCATCCGACCCTCCAACATCACCGTCGACGCCAACTATCACATCTGTCTCGGCCAGTTCCAGGCCCTCGACTCCCTGCTCGCTCCGCCGCGAGTCAACGACCTCGAGTCCTATCAATACTCAGCCCCCGAGCGCTGGGTGCGCGTTGCACCGCCCGTCCAGCAACCGGCCGCTCCCAGCCGCACCATCCTTCCATCAGGAGGTCGCACGGCGCGCAGAAAGAAGCCGACGCGACTTGCCCTCGCACCGCTCAATGAGAGCCCTCTCTCGTCGCCCGAGCTCCCTCGCCCCGACTCGGCCGCCTCCAAGGGAACCGTCATTCGGATCGGCCTGCCCGGCTCCCCGTCGCGCTTCTCCTTTGCCTTCTCCTCCTCCTCCTCGTCCTCGTCCTCTGCCGCCTCCGCCGGCACCAGCGAGGCAAGCCCCAACCTGACCAAGAGCCACCGCAACCCCATCTGGGGCAGATGGGCCAAACCCACCATCTCAGCACCGTCCATCACGCCCTCGACCTCGACCACATCCACCTCGACCACCAACTCCTCCTCCAACTGCTCCTCCACCACGTCAGCCGCCTCCATCATCTCCCAGCCCACCTCGACAACCTCCACGACCTCCAACCCGCACTGCCCCCCCTT
The DNA here is from genome assembly GCF_028827665.1 of Penicillium hispanicum. NCBI lineage: Eukaryota > Fungi > Ascomycota > Eurotiomycetes > Eurotiales > Aspergillaceae > Penicillium > Penicillium hispanicum. Next base: position 1,980,040 of record NW_026623199.1, on the reverse strand, counting down.
CACAACCTGGCAATCCCACCAAACCAACCCCGCCGCCTCCGACCTCTTCTCCCTGGCCGCCATCATCCTCGACATCCTCACGCACCTCTGCAAACGCTCGCAGTCCTCCTTCGCCTCGCACCGCAGCGCGCGCAACCGCTCCGCCGGCCGCGGCGGCGGCATGGCCGACGCCTCGTTCCACCTCGCCCGCAACGCAGTGCAGGTGCAGTCCTGGATCGCGCTGCTGGAAGGCGACGCGCTGAAGCGCTGCCGCCGCGACCGCGGCAGCGACCGCGTGTTCTGGGCCGTGCCGCGCATGCTGATCGTGCTGCGCGCGATGCTGGCGCCCGAGCCGGAGAAGCGGCCGGATGCGCGGCGCGTGCGGAAGAGCTTCGCCGCGGCCATCAGGGAGATTCCCGCCGGCAAGGGCGAGGGCCTGGCGGTGGCGGTGCATTGTACGCCGGAGAAGACGGAGGCGCGGCGCAGGAAGGAGGAGGAGAAGAGGGAGAGGGAGAGGGAGAGGGAGGCTAAGGAGAGGCTGCGGGCCGAGCGGGAAGAGGCCGTGTCGCAGACTCGGGGGGAGCCGGCGCTGTCGTCGTCGTCGGTGTCGGAGTTTGAGTTTGGATTCTCGGATGCGGCGAGTGAGAGTGAGACGAATGGCGAGGAGGCAGAAGACGAGCCGGAGGAACGAAAGGAAGAAAAGGAGGAACGAAACGAGGAGGAGAAGGAGCCGTCGCTGCTCGAGGAAGATGAAAATGAAGCAGAAGACGATGTGGAACCAGCTGTCCAGGTGGAGCGCGTGTCGCCTCAGCTTGAACTGCCAGATCTCGATGTGAATATTACCGGGATCGAAGGCTTGACCTTCCGGGAGTAGACAGAGAGAGGGTCTGCTCTGCGGTGGTTGCTGGGTCTGTATTAATACCTGGGTTGGAGTGCATGGCTTGAACGACTGGACGAGTTATTTAATTCTATAGAACGCTCCCTAATAATCATTTCGTTGCACGTATACACGAGCGAAGCACACCAAGACGGGTCAACGCACCCGGGCGTAGAAATCAATAGCTACCAACCAATCGGTAGCTCAATCGTAGCTCGTTTATCATACAATCGCAAGAATGGATATCGATACAGTGCCTCAGATCGCTGTCGTAGCTGACCTGGCAAAGATGCTCTTGCCCTCACAGATAAAAGGCAAAGATCCCCAAGGCTCCAGAGAGCACCACGGAAACGGCGAGTAGCCGCTCGGTGCTAGGGTTGCCCGCAAGCATCACTGCGTTGGCTGCGCCCTTCTTGGTGGAAGAGGCGCCGGCACCAGAAGTCGTGGCCGTGCCGGCATTACCGGCGGAGGCAGTTCCCGTGGAGTCGGACGAACCCTTCTGGTAGGTCTGGCCCAGAGTCGGAAGGGGCGAGTTGGGATCGACAGCCCAGCCGCCCGACGTCGAGGCAGGGCACTCCATGCCGCTGATTCTGGAGGCGGACTCCTTGTAGGCAGACAGTGCAACGCCGGTGGGACTCAGGGTGGCCCAGTGAGACTTCAGGTTGTCAAAATCAGGCGAGATGGGGGTCGGGGTGCCCTGGCGGGTCCAGCCATCCTGCACCAGAGTGTTGGTGGCCGCGGCATTGGCAACGGACGGGCCATAGCTGATCAGACCGTAGTCATTGGTCTCCTCGATCCACTCGTAGATGATCGCACCGGACCAGGTACCCGACATCTCACTGCCAAAGATGGCAGCTTGGTCATCAAAGGTTCGAGGTGCCGGAGCGTTGCAGCCGGTCTCAGAGAAGAAAATGGGGATGGGGTAGTCCGTCGCGTTCTTCTGCAGCATATCATAGCCGGACACGGTGTAGCTGGAGTCGCCACACCACTCGTAGGCATTCAGCGAATAGAAGTCCAGACGTTCAGAAGAATTGCCGTGACAGGCCATATAGTTCTGGAGCATGGGCCGCAAGGCAGCAATGTCGGCGGCTGAGTAGCCGACGGGGATCTCCCGGTATTTCTTCTCGTCACGGTACGCCTTGATGTCGCGGGCCGCAGCCAGGACGTACGGAGCCGCCGGCGAGCCCTCGGCGGTGGTGAGGACTTCATTGCCGACGAAGACACCGCCGGTGTTGTCATACTGCTGGAACTCGTCCAGGACCTCCTTGAAGCGATCGAACTGGGTCTGGTTCCAGTGTGGGTCGGTCTGGCAGGGCTGTCAGTGTCTGGTTTCTTGGCTTGTGGGTTTGCGCCGGGGGAGGGCTGATCACAACTGACCTGTTCAATCTGGGTGGTGAAGGTGTCAAGGTCGACGAACAGGTAGATCCCTGCGTCCGCAAAGGCCGTCATGCAGCCCTTGTGGTCGGCACTGGCATCCACGTGGTACACGCGAATCGCATTGGTGCCCAGCTCGGACATGCGAGCGATATCCCGCTTGCATTGGGCGGTGTTGATCAACGGATCGTCGGGGGTAAGCTGATAGGCGATTCCTACACGAACGGAACGTTAGCCAGGCCATTCGGGGCCAGTGGATCCGGGAGGATAGCCGATTACCCTTGATGTAGTACTGGGTGCCGTTCTCGTAGAAGAACTTGGACCCAACAGCCGAGATGGTTGGGATGGCGCCCACGGTGGCCGCCTGCAAGCCGGCCAGCAGCAACGGCGACAGCGCGAGGGAGAAGAAAAACATGGCGAATAATAGGCTATTACTGCAAATGATATCGTAACACTCGTAGAGAGCCAACCGCGAGCTGGGATTGGTGAGATGGAGGAGAACGAAACGAGAGTAAAACCTGGACAACGAGGGAGTCCCAGGGTAAGCGATGCCTCCAATGGCAGAAGGAGCGACTGGGAGCCACGAGAAAACAATCGACCGAACGAAAGAAGGGGGGAAATGTCAACGAGTCCAGTGAGGACAACACGAAAGGGCGAACGAGAATTCCAGATTTGGGCTTGGCACCGTTTCGCAGGGTTTGCAGTTTAGCGTGGCCATTCCGGCAACGACCGTATCGGACGCCGATAACGAAGTGCATTAGATCCATAGATAGGCCTAGATATGTACATGTGTACATACATATGTACACATGTAGAAATACACACTAGGTGCAAGCCACATGGACTCCTGCAGCTCAATTGGAAATGGGGATGGAAACAAAGAACGATACGAAGCACAACCTCGCCGTTGGGCCGGTCCTAGATCCAACGCTGCATCGCTGGTGGAGTCGGGATTTAAAGTAGAGGAATAAAGTCACGACATCCGATGGTGCGAGAATCTAGGCGGTTGACGGGAGGGAAAAAGGGATAAACAGTCCAAGCGGACGGTGCATGCAACTGCAACTCTTCTCTCGTGCATCCGCACCCCAGAACCCACTCCTCCCACTCCTCCCACTCCGACTATCCATCGTCACCACACCACATGGTTGCACCGGCTCTCTATCACAGCTCCGAAGCTCGGATATTCTCCAAAATCCTGTGCATCACGATTCTGCGATGAAGACCCGAAGTCTCCACTTCCTGGAGTCGGGAACGATCTGCCTCTCTCATCCTCAAACCCGGTTTCGCAAGCTTCTGGATCCGATCAGCGGTCACGGTCACGATAGTCTCGCCCGCGGTCTGGAAGGCTCATTATTGGGCACGAGCGGACTTGGGCCGCTATCGTTGCCGATCAGAAGAGGGGAAAGCAGGACTAGGCCCGTATCCGACTCAATCACGACAAGGCCTCGATGGCACTCCGTGAAGGCGAGGGCGAGGAGCAAACAACATCGCGAGCCAATCGACCCGATACACCGGAGGACATGCTACGTGGAAGACATGCTCTATCTATAGCGCAACCTGAACCACGTCGAAACCAGTCGGTGCCACGGGCGCAAGTCCAGACTTCCCCCAATCCCCACTGGCTCTCGCCCATTCCGACCAAGTCCGCCAATGGTGATGCCCAATCTCACTGCGTTCGTCAGCAGTGGGCCTTCTGTCCATTGCGATCGACTGCGTCGACCCTAGACTCTTGGCCATGCTCTGTGCGATCTGCGACCCCCCCGTTCGATTCTCATGACGTTTCCGCAAAAGGGGCAACTCTGAGATGAAAAAAAAAGAGAGTCTATAATAAAGTCTCGTCCGCATCCGGTTTCTTCCCCCCACACAAGCTTGCACCCTTTTTTTCTACCTCTGCCCTGGTCGACTCATGATTGCCCCTTTTGTTGCGGCATGGTCCCCTAATCTGGCCGGCCACTCTGTTCCACTTTAATTCGCCACGTTCTTCCATCTTCACAGAAACCTCCAGAGCGATCATTCCCTCGTTGCAAAATGGCAACCACCGAAGAAACGACCTCACCGTTTCGCATCTCGCCCCGCGATCAGATCCAATTAGAGCGCAATGAAGCCTTCCGGGCCATGCGTGAGCAGCTGCGCCGCCAGGACTGTGGCATGGAAGGCCCCAGCTTCTGCTCTACCCACCAACACACCTGCTCGTCCGCCGACCAGGAGTCGCTGCGCCTGCACCGCGACATCATCCACACCCTCCTCGTGCCCCTTTTCTTGATCAACCACCAAGCGGAGCGTGTCGCGGCGCGCGCCTTGCCCACCACAAAAGGGGCGGAGCCCGAACGGGCTTTTCGGGGCGAGGCGCGTAGTGCTTTTGCCTGGCTCCACTGTATTTTGATCGAGGAGCACGATTGGTATCTCACCGCACGCTGCCCCGCCTGTATCGTCCATCACGTCTTGCACTCCGAGCCGACCATTCGGTTTGTCACCGTCGCCGCCCAGCTGGCCGGTCCACGCTCAGGCTTTGATTGCTGGCTGGCTGCTCTCGAGACCGCGGTGCGGGAAGACCCCTTTTGGGGCGACGCCTTCTGGCCCGACATCGAGGAACGCGCTTCTCGCTTGACCGACGGCGTGCGGCAGCTGGTGCGCCAGTGCCATGAGCTTCGCACTTCTCTCGACAGCCCGGCCTGCGCGACTCCGTCGCTGGCCAAGGCATCCCCACCGGTCTACGAACGCGCCACTACCTGCACGATTGCCATCAAACCCTCGAGTTTTGCGCGGAAGCAAGTCCGCCTCGGTCGCGAGGAACAGCGCTATCGCTCGTCGCTAGTCTGGAAATCGTGGAACTGCTCCCGGGAGCTTCACCAGCCCCTGGGTGATGGTGCTCCGATTCAGTCCCGACGACGTTCCATGACTTCGTGAATGTCATTGAGGAACGATGGTTTCAAACAACTGGAGCCGTCGGGCTTTTCTCCTCTCCCTGGTGCATTACACCACCCCATACCAGCGTATTCTACGGAATCACCTTCCGCCCGTCCAATTTCCCTCCTACATACGGGAACCACCCCGAAAAAAGAGGGGCCAACAAAGAGGTACTCTTGGGGTGATTTGAGGACCCAAATGGAAGGATTAGCTGCGAAGCTGCCAATCCATCCGGGTTGCGGCTGAGCACCATATCGGAACGCAAAGACTGGACTGGTAGCCCAGCTCACCGCAGTCGGTAAAGACATGCGCGTCCAGATCTCCACGGGCAAGTGTACAGCACAGCCCTCCCGCAACACTGCGGTGACCGGCGTAGACGGCATCAGGTCGTCGTGAAACACTGGTCGCACGAGCGGCCGAGCCGCCTCCGACTCGCTCGAAGCGACGGGGCTTTTGGTTAAATTAAATAATGACGTTTATATACCCATCTAATAACCCGAGATTGACGGGGTCCTTTATTATCATCGTTCCAGAAAATAATCATAATCCATCCATATCATGATGCCACCATGCCATCGGTATGTCGTTTTAATTTGTATGTCTCCGCCCGTAGCATTGGATTCATTTCCCATGGGTTGTCGAATATTATTCCTCACGTCCGACAGGACACGTTTCGCGAAACCATGCACTCAATGCGAGACCGCGGTGGAGCCCGGAGATCAGCCCAGGGCTGCGAACCAGATCGGGGCCAACGGGGGATGTGCAAATTACAACGGCCATCGCGATCGGGCCCATCGCGATCGGGTGGCACCTGCTAAAACGTCGGAGGGAACCGAGTGGCCCGGGGAGAAAGGGAGGTGGACAAGGACAAGGGTCTCCAACTCGTTCAAGGAAGCCGGCTTTGGTATGGGGTAGTTGGATACATGATGGAAGGACTGGTACGCCCCCGGGAGAAAGCAAGTACCTGCCCCGGTGCTCCCGTCATGGGCACATCTGAGGTACTTGCGTTCTGGAGGACATGTACCTCCATGTGTGCTCAACCCCCTCCCAGTGGCAAAATTTGGCCCGGAAACGGGGACGACTGGGGAGGTACTGGGTACTTGGTGGCCACACCGTCATGCAGTGCATTTGGCTGGGCAGCCAGGTACCCCAGTACCCCGGGTCCTTGGTCTGGGCCCTCGCATCCCGTGGCACAACGGTGTATCCATGGTTGTCGGTTTGGATGGCCGGATGAGAAGGTACCTGCCAATTTCCAAACGAAGTTCCCGGCGTCCCAACCGCCCATCGTATCTCTCTCTCCCCGTCATCAACTCGATGCAGAACCGAAAATGATCGCCCCAGCCGCGTGGGGCTCACGCAGCGTCTGGAGCCAGTCGCGCCGCAGCACTTCCAGTCGCGGCCCGTCTAGACCGGCGCTGCACATTTTTAGCACTCCTGCCTCGGGTCTTCGAAACACCCTGCAGCCAAACACTGGGCGGAGCGAAGGGGGAAAAAATCAAACCTGCCACACAAAGTTCACAGGGCGAGGAAAACACACCACGGCCACGCCCAAAAGCAATTATTGCATTACCCAAAAGCCCCAGTTGCGTCCGGGGGCGCGATCCAGCCCGGATGCCCAAAAGGTGCGGAAACCGATGACTCGACGACTTAGCCTGGTCTAGAACGCCGCCGCCTGCGCGCTCGCCGCTGCGTACCCGGTACCCGCTTGGGTGCTGAGCTGGCAGTACTAGACCCGTGTACCCAGTACCAGCCCTCGCCCTCGACGGTCCAGCTCGGTCTCTTTTCTCTCCCCTTACTCCGTCACCCGTAACTCCGCTCTCTCTTCTCTCCTTCTTGATCCTGTTCTCTACTCTCTCGTCTTCTGGTCTTCCTCGTCTTGCACCCTGGCCATTTTACTCCTCTACCTCTCCCTCTGCAGCCTCTCGCCTTCGCCTTCGCCTTCGCCTCCGCCTCCGCCTCCGCCTCGTCTGCTCCCTCCCTGCACGGCTCATCCATGCTGGCCGCTGTCGCTCTCCGCCCTCCCGACCGGACTGCCTGGATGAATCCCCAAGAGTGCAATGGGCGGTGGTGGTCTCCAAACGCTGTGCCAGACGACCTAGTCATGCCCTCGCCTGCGACCACTGTCAAAGTCGACACCGAACGACGTCTGTCGCATCATTCCTTGCCCGATTCGTCCTGCGGAGGCCCCAGTCCAGCCAAGCTCCGACGAAGAGCCTCGCAAGGATCGCTGCGCACCAAACCTTCGCCCGTCTCCCGCTTCCTCTCCAAGGGCAGTGTAGCCGTTCACTTTCCATCGTGGGAACACCGCAGTTCTTCGCCGCTTCGCAGCGAGTCTCGAACCCGGTCGGCTGATTCTCGCCTGCGCCTGTCCACCACCGTATCTCGCGGGCCGAGACCGTTGACGGCACACTCCTCCCATTCCTCCCATTCCTCCCATTCTTCCCACTCTTCGCCTTGGAATTCCCCCACATCCTTCCAGGCTGAATACCCTACCACGCTTCCGCCGACGCCGCCGGATGACGATAGCCACGTTGCGTGGAACCCGAAGTCCGAAATGCTGTTGTTCGACGCTCAGCCACCCCAAGGCCCGGCCATGATGGACGAGGGCCCGGATATGCAGACCTCTCCAGCGACCGGCCCGTCAGATACTCTCAGTAGCCCGTCCGACGGGCTATCTCACGGCTCGTCCAGCTCGGGGGGCAGTCCTGGACCCCACGACGAGATGGACTGCCGGCAGGATGTTGGGTCGTGGTTGGATCATGGAGTCAATGCCACTGGTAGGTGCTGCATCTGCCCCGTTATCTTGGATCGGTTGCTGACCTGTATTTCCTTTTAGTATCTTCTTTGGGGCTATCCAACCCACGGGGCGATGCCGTCAAGATCGTCTCGCAGACACTCCCATACCCGCGGACTGCCGATCAGTCGATCTCGATGCCTCGAAACGATACGGTCTTCTGCTCCATTGTCCAGGCCGTGCACAATCACCTCCAGCCCGGCCACTCGCCCTATATCAACGTCACTCACGCCGTCCCCGAACAGTTCAGCCTGTCCAACCTCCCCCACTCACCACCAAGTACTCCTCGCTCCCCCACTGCCGCCGACGATTATTTCAATGCCACCGTCTTCTCGAGTGCCGCCGTCGTTGGTGCTTACCATGATTTCCGAGGTCCTCTCCAGAGGACCATCTCCCACAGCCCTATGCCCATTGTCCCACCACATAGCGTTCACATTTCCGTGCTGGAACGGTATCTTCCCCCACCATCTGCCCAGGAGTACCGGGATGTGTTCTGCCCCACCCGCCCATCCTTTCTCGTCGACCGCCTATATGAACTGTCTCCCGACGGCGGCTCTCTGCTCTTCGTGTACCCGACGAAAAAGGGTGCCTCCACATTCAAGTCCCAATACCTGGGCCCTATTCTCGACCCACTCCTGCGTCAGCTTGTCGTAGTGAATGGCCTGTCCGCTGACGTAGGCCGTTATTTGGGCAAGCTCTCGACCGTTTCCCAAATGGACGACTTTGCGACGATGAAGGCCAACCTCGTCTCCTTGTGCGAAGCCCTGAGCTCACCGTCCTCTCAGTTCCAAGTGACGGATGCCGGCCGGGCGAACGCCCGCCTAGACCGGAACCTCTGGGTCGAGTGGTTCATCCACCAAGAGAGGGCCCGGATGAAGGAGGTCCTTAGTCTGTACTGGCAAAACGGCCGTCGGCCACCCGTGAGCAAAATGCTGTCTGCCGGAGGGTCCGGTGGTCTCACCGACAAGGAGGTCACATCCGCCGGACTGCTTAGTGAGATCTTTGACGGGATTCGAAAACGACCTTATGGCGAGGACAACGAACCCCGTGACGGTGTCGAGCTGGGCGTTTTTGTGATCCGCCGAGCCCACTGATCGCCTTTCTGGCACGATGCCCCTCTCGTCATGACCTCCCAAAATTCTCATCCTCCTTCTTTTTCGCCCTTCTCCTCGTCTCTTCACTTCTTGTCCTCCCACTCCCTTTGATGCAATACCTTCTTTTAAAAAATGATTCTCTGCAGTGGTTCGCCCCTCGACAGGCTGTCACGATATCATATGGGACCCTGGCGTGTGTCCTCGGAGTTGGTTCTTCATTTTTTTGCTTTTCGGCCGTGATTGCGTGCCCTGCATTTTGCTTCGGCCGGATGGAAATGGACGTGAATACCCATGATGTTGGTCTCATTGTTTGGCGATCAAGAATTGATGATCTTTTATTTCCCTTGCTTCATAATGGATATTGTTAGAATACACGGTCGAGTGTTGAGTCCAATGTACAAAGTTGATTTGGGAATCGACGTTGGGAGTGTCTCCTTTTCTGTAGTCTGCAGGTCCCCTTAATCAGGCATCGTCAGGCACCACTGCTTCACCGACTCCTTTTGCTGCTCTGATTGGGGGAGGTTTCCACCGGTATCAGCAATCGTTGTTGGTCGGTCGCTACAATTGGCGTGATGACAGCTCTTCCAATCGGACTGGATGGGTGTCACCGGAGATTGCTGGGGTTTTGGTTGGTTCAAGTATACAGTTATAGGGCATGGATTACCCAATTCTCAGGTGAACAATACAGATATTCAAGGTGTCCACACGGATCTATGCTCGGGAGAACTATCAATACATTTGTTTACTCATGACCATTCGACTCGTCCTCGACTCATCATGTACGGATGTATTGCGCCTCGATATTCACCTCGTCGCTGCAGGATTCACTGCTCGGAGGCGGTCAGATGTTTCTCCGGCACTAATCCCCATCAGGTATACGCCGCTTTTCTGCCGCCAAGCATACCGCCTTCATTCACTTGGGCTGTGAACCACATAGTCGGGTTGTATATTCCCTTGACGAGCCCACTTCGACTCGAATTCTCCCTCTTCGTCTTCTTGTGTTCTTGTGCCTCTGCTACCAACCCATTTGCATCATCTCTTGTCGATCTACCCCCAACCCATGGCGTATTCCCCAGGGCCCCCGTCGCCCGGCACTGGGCCCGCCTACAATGGCGGTTTACACTCTCGAGGGCGCTCTGCAAGCCCGAATGGAGGAGCCTCCGGACCACTTTCCAAGCGCGATAAAAGACGTTCGGCTCTCCAGGAACGCCTGCACGATTTGACGGCCACGTTCAGCCAGAACCGCGATGCGCAGTTTCGCCAGCAGCTTCATTCCTTGCAATGCGACATGACCCTCATTAACAACGCCGACCCCTATCATCCCGGCCCCCTGCCCGACTCGTCCGAAGACATTGCAATGCTGATCGAGGAGACTGTTGGCGGAGGCAAATTCGCGAAGGAAATGGCGAGCTTGTCCGGGACGTGGTATGCAAAGTTTGTACAGGAAGTGAACAATGTCAAGGAGCAGCGGGACGCGGATTTGGCGCAGATCATGGTAAGTCCTGGTCCATTGATCTGATATGAGTCCTGTTTTTTCATTTTTCGCGGCTTGCATCTCACGGATTTTGTCTTATCTGACTCTGACGTTTGCATGGCATAGGGCCGACACCAGAATAGCCTCGAGCGACACCACCGCGAATACGACTTCCGCGTGCATTTTGCCAAGGAGGAATTTAACCAGCTGTCTAGTACTCTGCGTGAGCGTCTGATGCAGAGCATTTCGAGCAAGCGCAGTCGTCTTATGCGCGAGAAAGAGCAGCTGGATATCGCCGATACCAATGCGCTGTTGCTGCACCCTAACCAATTCAGCATCACGAATCCGGCTAGCCCTGGCGGCATTCACAGCAACCGCAAGACTCGCCATACACGACACCGCGTTGATCTGGACGAGCTTGGCAACGGCATTGTGTCCGAATTGAATAAGCGCAAGCGCAAGGCGCCAGAGGAGGAGGCGGGATCGCCTGTGCGGGACACCGGGGGCATGACTCCCGCCGAGCGCTCAAAGGCGTATCTGGCGCAGCAGTCGGCTCCGACATACTCGGTCCACTCCCTCTTCACGGACAAGGAACTTAGCGCACACGCGAACCAGGCCCACGTCGCAACTGTGCATTTCTTCTCTACCTCGAAGCGCCCAGAGCAGGGGACCGGCGCCGTCACCAACGGCAACAACACCGATGCCGAAGAGACGCCCGAAGGCACCGGCCACGAGGACAATGGCACGCCCAGCGCAACCGACATGATCCGCACTGCCAGCCAGAACTTCCATGTGACGCGCTCGACGCGCACGACGGCTGCCCACAGCGCCCTCAGCGCCCTGGCTGATCTGGCCGATAAACCTGCAACCCGCCCCCCGCTGCCCTACCACGTCCTCACCAACCACCACGCGCGGCCCAATGGCAATGCGCCGCCGCTCACCTCGCTGTTGAACGACGAGGTGGACGACGACTGCGCGCGCCTGGACCGTCTGCACAGCAAGCCGGCGGGCTGGATCGACTCTTCTCTCATCGAGTTGGTCGCCGCGCCGCTGCCTGGGGACTCGGCGGGTGGCCCTCCGCCGAACCCAGACCGCTTCACCTCTCTGCACCCCGACTTCCCGCCCACCATGGGCATGCAGCTGCAGCCGTTGCGGTCGTATGCGGGGGCCGAGATGTTCCAGTCGGTGGGCATGGAGCGCGAGCGCAGCAGCAAGCGCACCCGCAACCACTGATTGCGGCCGCCTCGCCGGGGCTTTGCATTTTGTACTTTTTGCAATATGGGATCGGCGTCTGTCATGGGCCCATGGCCTTTCTTTCTTCTCTTTTGCTCTCTTTTTATCTTTACTTTCAAAGGGCAACTGATCGGGGGTTAGGGGGGTGGCGTCTGGACTTCTCACATTCTTCTGTGTCTATTTTTCAGGCGGTTGGAGCTGGCATAATCTACTGCATCCTTTCATCTCTCTCTCTTTCCTCTGACTCTTCTCCCCATTCAGTTATCACTCTCCGTGCTACTCGTAATCACCGTGGTATGGGGGATCTAGGGTCTAGAGTCAGCATATCGCCACCGGGGTAGTTGCAAGATTGGCAGGGCCAGCATCTCCACGAGCGGGTCTGAATGAGCCTGGCAGGGTCCACCTCGGAGCAACACGAGATCAGCTCCACAGGAGAATGAGGTGATCGCGACTGGAAATGGGGTCATCGCGCTCGCCTGGAGCCGTTGAGTGGTTGTTTCTCCGCAATTCTCGGCGAGATGACAAATGGGACGATGACGCTGCGTCGGCGATGCTCACTAATTCAACTTTCTGCAGAGTGTGCTGTACCACCATTGGGAAACGGTGTTTAATATTGAAGACGTTCCTGCTGGCAGCGTATCTTTGGACATTCTCATCTTGCGATCCGCAAGTGCATTGACCGGTTGCTGGCACAGCCCACGACACTCTATAACCTCCGTGCCTACATACTTCCAATCTATGCCATCCGCCATGTCAACCACAACCTCCACCACCACAGCGACAGCCACATCGTCATCCTATATCCCGCGAGGCCCAACGTCTGCCGAACTTACCTTCTACGGCCCACCGGCAGACGGCGCCGCGCCATTCAACTACGTCGAAGCACCACCCGCCGGCCAGCCACAACGCAACTACCAAGAAATCACACAGCAAGTATCCCTCTCCGACATCCGCGGCCACGAAGCCGCCTACACGCTCGACAAAGACGCCTTCCAAGCACTACAGGACATCCCCTCCGCCACCACGTACTCCACCTTCGACTCCGACGCCGCCATCCGATCCCTATACTACCCGGAGGTCGAATCCCTCCTCCTCACGCACATCCCAGGCGCCCACAAAGTCGTCCTCTTCGACCACACCATCCGCCGCGCAAAGCCCGGCGCGCCCCGCCAGCCCGTCAACCGCGCGCACGTCGACCAGACCGCGCGCGCCGCCGCCGACCGCGTGCGCCGCCACATCGCCGACCCCGCTGAGGCCGCCGCCCTGCTGGCCGGCCGCTACCGCATCGTGAACGTGTGGCGGCCGCTCGGCGCCGCGCCCGTACAGTCGGCACCGCTGGGCTTTGCGTCCGCGGCCTCGGTCGCCGCGCGCGACCTGGTCCCCATCCAGCACCGGTACCCGGATCGCACGGGCGAGACCATGGGCGTCACGTTCCATCCTGGCCAGCGGTGGCTGTACTGGTCGGGGATGACGGGGGAGGAGCGGTTGCTGCTGAAGTGTTCGGATTCACAGGGGCTGGTAGATGCCAGTGTTGCGCAGTGGGTGCCGCATACGGCGTTTTGGGATGCGAGGACGCCTGAGGGCGCGCGGCCGAGGGAGAGTATTGAGGTGCGGGCGTTGGTTTTTGGGTGATTGGATCTTGTTTCTTGCTTTATTTTCTTGTTTCTTTGAATTGGCGCATTGAAGGATGATCACAGCTTGTTGATGTGTTGGACTTTCATTTAGGGCTTGCGGCCACAGATCTGCAATGTCAAACACTATTTTGGCTTCTGGCATTGATTCTGAGATACAATATATGTAGTATCTTAGGGTATTGAATTCCGGGTATATACAACGCTCGACTCCTGATGCCATCTATACATCCCATATCTAGCTCAATTTTTGCGAGGCTTGGTCGCATCCCTCGCACCCTTGGGCTTCTGGCTCGACGCCGCATCTCCCTGCTTCCAAATCACCTTCAGCTCGGCATTGCAGTCCGTCGGATCAATGCGAGAAATCGACCTGACTCGCGCATTCCGAGTCAACGCCGGCCATTCCCACCCTACAGTCCAGTTAGCCACAACTCATCCAACACTCCCAGACCACCGCTGGAACCAACGTACCTCCCCAGGCCGTCGCGGCGTCGAACCTATTATCCGGCCAATCGGTGTCCTTCATCAAGACGATAATGTCGCCCTGCGACGTCTCCCCGTACGCCTGGCAGACATTCTTCATGAACATATCCTCGTACTGCTTGATCCTGCTCTCGCCGAACTTGGCCGCCACCATGCTCGACCTCAGCGTGCTCGCGGTGCCCGAGAGCCAGTTCACATCCATAAGCCGTCCCCACATGGCGAACTTGTAGTTGCTTTTCGTCGCGCCGATGTCTTCGTCCCAGTACTCGGATCCCCACCGCATGGCCACGGCCTGGTTGATGGGGTACCGGGTGTAGTACAGGTCGGGCCGGGTGGTCACGACGCCGTACGAGATGATCTTAGCGTTGATCTGATCAACGCCCGGTACGGGACTCGCGTCGACGCGAGCCTCGATGGTGGAGTCGGGCTCCCGCGGTAGGTGGTCGGGCTCATGGGGATGTGCTGGTCCGGTCTGGTTCTCGATTCCAGGGACGGAGAGGATGTGGAGGTCTGGCGTTGTCACTGGGATCGCTGCGCTGAAGACGTGCAGCAGAATGGCCCACAGAAGCAGAATCCGGGGAAGGAGAGACATGATGGGGAACTCGTCGTTACGGAGGATGTTCAACCATGGAGAATGTCTGGACGAGGAGCTCCTTGTAGTCGCATTGCGACGACACGTAGCTCCTCTGGTGCATTTCTTATGCGAGGCTGCTTGCAGTCACGATAGCCCCCAATCCCTGGTGATGGTCAGGGCCAAGGAGGACTAAAATCGCGCGAGTCCATCGTGTAGTGATCGCGTCTCCGCCGGAGCAGTCCATTCGTCAGAGGATGTGAAGGATGTTGGTTTTAGACGAGGGCGTGTGTGGATACAGAGGCCCACTCGAAGCAATGGCTGCAGGGGAAATCAGACATCCTGCAAGGCTAGCGAAGCCCGAGTCAGTACTAAAATCGTGTTTAGAAAGTTCGCATATAAAGTCACCGCCGCCGAGCCTTGGGAGCCCCAAAGCCGATAAAAGGCGCGCTTGCGACCCTCTCCACTATACCCGATGACTAGTCTGATCCAATGCCCCTAATACCCGAAATCCCGACTCTCACTTTACAACCATGCAACCCCAACGACGCCGCACTGTGCCTCGACTCTGCCTGCCCTGGATCTTGAGGAATACCTACCGGAACGCGGCAGAAGGGACATTGCACATGGAATCAAGCACTGGCGATCGGGCTGAAGGAATGCGGGAGCAACTTGAAGAGTCCCTGGACCCACCAGTGTTTACTTGGCTCAATCCTTCATTCTCATGAAGGCCGGATGGGGGCTGAAAAGGTTGCCATCCGAGTCAAGAACAACTTTGCCTTGACTCGCGTAATGCACAAGTTATAGTAAAAAGTGGTAGATCACAAAGTGACATACCAACAACCAACTGGGGAATTTAGCTGTAGTACTATACGATAGCATCCTCCCGTAAGATGAAAGTATGAGAGTATGAGAGCACCCCAACTTTCCAGCGGAATAAACTTATCGTTGGGAAATATAGGATCTCAGGAGCACCAGTCGCCTGTGATTACGTTAGCCCGTCGAAAGTGACCTCGCGTCGAGTTTGATCTACTACTCGTCATGACAGAGGAAACCAGGTGTGTCTCGTCTCTCCTTCTTCTTCTCTCCGCCACCTCGTCGGGTGGATCTCCCATAGTCAGATGGCTGATCCACCTCGCAGAGTGGATCTCAACATCGAGCAGGCCGTCATCCAAGCAAGCCAAAGCGAGAATCCAGAAGTCTTGGAATCCCTCCTGAGCCAGCGCGACGAGCAGCTCCTGTCGGAGGCCGCGCCCTCAGCATCCATTCCTGGCATCGCATGCCTTCTGAATCGCATTGCCCCACGCTTTCCACGGGCATATCAGGTCGTCCTCGAGTTCAGTGCGATGGCGGGTAACTCGGATGTCTTTCGATACGTGATTGACAGGTATCCCGACCGCGACCTGGGAGTGGACGTGCGCTACTACGCCGTGTCGGGCGGCGTGGAGATTTGGAAAACGCTGCTCGCGATTCAGCCGGATTTCTTGGATGAGCCGATTGGATACTTTGGCGATCCGCTCGCACTATCGGTGCATAAGGAGAATAATACGCTGGTGGCCTTTTTGTTGGAACGGGGGGCCAATGTAAAGGCCAGCAATTACTTGGGAATGCCTGTCTTGCCATATGCGAGGAAGAAGGAGGGAATCACGACGGAAACTCTGGATTTGCTGGCGAAATATGGAGCTGAAGACCGCATCCCAGAGTAAGGGTGAAGCCTGAATCTGCGTTGCAGGCGTGTGGAGATTGGCTGGCATTGGATACATTTGTTGCCCGGAAGTGTATAGACCAGGAATGAACTCACGCCGTGAAGCTCCGATGGACCAAGCAACCAGCGTATATCAGTCAAACCTATGCTCAAAGGTCTCCAAGTCAATGGAACTCACAAGATTGCCACTGAAGCTTCACCTGGAGAAGCAACGATGACAATGCTCGGCCTTGGATATCATGATGATGGCAAACCCGGAATTGACGGCCGGCTGATCTACCATCACCCATTGCGCTGAATATCCCATCTCAAAGCGTCTGTACACCAGAGCCTCTTCTTCTTCACCACTGCCTTAATGTTCAGACGCATTCGACTCGTCCGTCCCTACACTCCCCTCCACACGCGCCTCATCCCCCGTCCATCCATCATGACCACCCCATCCAGCGATCCCCCAACCAGCGCCCTCGCCTCGTCCGGGCCCAAGAACTCGCCACTCTTCGGCGGCAACATAGGCCCGCCTCTGCGGACCTTCACCGACGCAGCCGCCGCTCCAGCCGCACACGTCCGCATCCTCCCGGCCATCAAGCACGACCACCGCGAGCTGGAATCCCACTGCCACAAGATCCTCACCTCGACCGACCCGGACGAGCAGACCCGCTTCCAGAACCAGTTCACCTGGGAGCTGGCACGGCACGCCATCGCCGAGGAACTCGTCATCTACCCGGCCATCGCCAAGCACGTCAAGGGCGGCCAGCAGCTCGCCGACAAGAACCGCGTCGAGCACCAGGAGATCAAGGAGCAGCTCAAGACGTTCCAGGGGCTGGCGTCGACAGACCCGCGCTTTGTCCCGACGCTGGAGGCGCTAAGGGAGGATCTGGGACGGCACATCCAGCAGGAGGAGAACGAGGATCTGATGCAGTTGGAAGAGGCGCTGTCCCAGGCCGACAGTGAGGGATTGACGAGGTCATTGGATCGGACGAAGATGTTCGTGCCCTCGCGCTCACATCCTCGCGCCCCTAGTAAACCGCCCTTTGAGACGGTGGCGGGCTTGTTGACGGCGCCCGTGGATATGCTGGGGGATATGCTGCGCAAGTGGCCGCATCCGGGCGAGGTTGAGAAGAAAGACGGCAAGATGCCGGCGATGCGGTAGAAGAATGAGAGATCGTAGAGATCGATGGTGGTGTTTCTAGCGTCCGACAGGACGAGGGTATAAAGACGAGCGAAGCCACGGATTTTAGTTTACAGAATATCCCTAGTATGCCACCCGTTAGCAGCGCTACTTGGTTCGATCTCCCAGTACTCGCCATCCAAAACGCGATCGACAAAGGTGCCGATGATGTAGAGAAGAATGGCCCCGGGCACCATCTCCAGCAAAAAATGGCCCATAGATATTAAGCCACAGTGAAGGCACAACGCTATTGGGCGATAAAAGAGGTGCCGTTTCCCCACATTCGTAAGTGCAGGTCGAGTCCATGGCCGAGGAATGGGCTATGGGATAAGCAACGGTATTTATAAATACTTCTGCAATGTTGTCGTGATTGTCTTGAGGGGGCGGAATCCATCCAAAGTGCTCGCGAGAGGTTGAATTTGTTCGCCTGAAGCATCCAGCTCACCATTTACGATTGAGCCTCGACCAACTATCCATAGATATTGTACAGTTATATAGTCCCTTTTTAGAGTAGGAGGCAGTATCAAGCTAACGTTTCGGTCTGTTTATCGTGTATAGATTGGAGAGTAAATCCAGCGTGGCAAACACTTGAGTCTCTCTACCTGCACGTCAAAACCTTCGATTCCGTCACAGCCAAGCTAGGAGCCATAGATCCATACCGCTGTAGCCGCCGCAGCTTACTCAACCCATCCGCCGTCTTTCGTTTCATCGAGTCGTTCTGCTTGTGACGCACCGGGTTCTCCACGTTCTCCACGGATCGACGACGTTTCCACGCTTTGCGAAACTGGCTCCGCTCCTCTTCCTGCTGCCGCATCCGCATGAGCTTGAACCCTTCGTGGGCCTTCTTTTCTTCACTCAGGGCTTCGATCTTAGAAGGCATGGTTAGAAGAAAAGAACTAACAAGCCGCATCTGTGGCAGTCGCGATGGCAGAATCATCTCATTTGGGCAAGGTACACTATCCGAACAACAAGGCAGACGTACATAAGCCAACCACAGTTCCTGCTCAGAGCTCCATGCTTTCTGACACCGTGCCAGTTGTCTCTCGGCCATGGCGAGCTCTCGTTCCTGCACCCGTGTCCAGCGACATCGGCTGCGGACAATACTCGCCCAGCTGACGGCCCGGGCAAGCTGCGAGGAGCGCAGAGACGATTCGTCGTCATCGGCGGACTGGCGGGTCTGATACTCGAGAATCGAGTCCGGATCGGTCTCAGAGGACTTGTTGGGTGCGGAGTCGGGGCTCGTTGAGTCTGGACCCTGCTTCACCGCTACATGCAGGACGTGGGAGACGTCACGGTGCAGGAATGTGCTGGGCGTTCCGGCAAAGTCATTGCCGAATCCGAGTTCGAACTCGCTTGCGTCATGCTCTGAACATGCAGGGCTCGGTTCTTTCTCTTTCTCTTTGCCTTTGCTGGAAGTGGACGGTCTCCGTTTCCAGGAAAGGGGGAAAGGAAGGGCACGTTGAACAAAAGCAAAGACCGACATGAAAGCACCGGCTGGACATGGATGCCGTAGAAATCGAGGCCGAGGAACGTAAATCGGCGTGAAGGACCAGAAGCAAAGGCACGAGGAGAGCAATTGGCCGTTTATTTCCTGCGGCCCCTGGCACTCTTATAATGCCCGTGTCGATTCTTCAGAGGTTGTACTTTGGTTCCATGCCAGACCGACCAGCCACCAGACGAAAACGAGCGTGCAGCAGGTACTCGCACGGGACTGGGCATTCGAGCCCGATGGCCATCAGATACGTCTTCTGCTTGGCCCACGCGAGAGACGCGAGTCCCCGCGGTGCCCCTGGTTGGTCCGGTCCAATCGAGGCCTGCAGCGCCGGTCGAGACTGCAACGGGACTACAGGTCGAGTGTAGCGTCTGTGTACCTCAAGGCGGAAGGTGGTCGTACATCAATTCATCTGATGGCGACTACCACGAGGCCATCGAGAAAAGCCCGTTCTTCGCAGTGCTCAGTCGTGCGAATGGGCCCAGATCCGAAGGTCTGCTCGAAGCTACGAAGCAGTTTAAATCATGCCTGGGAAAGGACCTCGCCACCTCGGCGCTGCCTCTCGGGAAAACAAGGAATCTCGATGCAGGAATTGGACATGGTTGGCTGACAGCGTCTGGCAGAGGTGCAGTATCCAACACCCATAACAATTCGGATTTGTGTGTAGGGGAGCCCAAAGGTCCACTTCCGGGATGCGACGGAGACCGTGATCGATTGTATTTCAGGTGTGATGCAGGCAAAAAGGAGGAATTCAGGTATACATGTAACACGCTCAAACAGGAGATCATGATGCTGAAGAGACGAACAAGTCACCGACGCCGGCATAGAAGACAACCGTGAAGTTATCATCTCGAATAAACCCCATACCAAAAGCCATGAGGGAATCATTAACATGGGGAATAAATAGCCGCATGGCCCAAAAAAAAACCACCAACTTCCTTGCTGGGGATTGACCGTCCAACCGTGCGCCAATAAAAGAATCAAAGGTATCTGTGCTCATCGCCAAGTATCGACTGAAGTCCCTCGGGCCGCCTTGGCCTTTTGCTCGTGTCGGATTTGCTCGCCAATGATAATGCTAACCAGTCTCCGGTGCAGGTCAGCTTCTGTCCACTCGACCTTCCCACTACCACCATACTGTACATCGGCACGAGACAAGTCATGTACAAAGCGATCGATAATGGCAAACTGCACTTCGGTGATGGGCACCCCGTGATGCCCGTCTGAGGTCCACATCCAGTCACCGACAATGTCAGCACGTCCGGGGGCCTCGTAGTAGGGGAATCGCTCTGGATGCTGCTTTGCCATTCGGTACATACGCCGAAGAGCCACATAGTGGGCATCGGAGAAATAGCCAAACACCGCGAGAGGTCTCGGTCGTGTCGACTGACGGTGATCCTCGTCAACAAAGTCGACCGCGTCATCTTCCACGTCGTCACCAGAAATACTTCGCTCGTTGGATTGTTCATCTTCTTCGTGCACGGAAGGATCGCGATCATCGTTGTCGAATGGCGGGATCTCGGCCGATTCGTCCAAATATCTAGAAGGTGATTTGCTGGTAGGGTTTGAGACAGGCGCGGCCTCCATATTCTCGCGAATCTTCTCGGCTGATCCGACGATAGCAAGGTCTTCCTGGTCACTCTGGTCGTCATCCTCCAGGTCTTCTTCCGAGGGAGGTTCAGAGCTATCTTCCTCATCCCCGGCGGGGGCTTTCAGCCATCGAGGAGTCAGACTGGTAATCCGCCCGAACCATGAGGCCGATGCACCCGTATCTGACTGGTGTGGGTTGGGGGTAGCGGCGGGGTTGGCTTGAACAGGTTCAGCTTCGAGAAGGTCAGGCTCGGAACCAATGTCAGTACCCTCTCTCTCCAGCAGTAGCTCCGGTTTCAGTTCTTGGTGAGGTATAATTGGGGAGTTGGGTTCAGACACGGCTTCCGAGTCTCTGTCTGAACTAGATTGGGAAATAGGCTGTAGCCGAACATGGCGCTCGGCCTTTCGCGAGGAGGTAGATTTAATGGCAGATCCATTGATGGATTGTTGCGTTGCGGACCGGCGGCTAAGGATACTTCGAGGAGTGCTTGTTCCGTTATAGTAGCGAGCACGGTTCGGGGTATCTTCTTCTGCCATGATAGCAGACAAATCAACGTTCTGATCGCGCAACTTGCGAATGTGAGTCATTTCCGAATACGGTACATCGCCATGTTCCCTCGTCACATAAGCAGGAGATGAGCTCAAGTGGTTTTGGTCTGCAGAACGGCCAGCAATCCGCCGCCACGGACTGACGGGCTCCTCGGCAGGGGCGTGAGGATGATCATCCGAGTGTTGAGAAAGATAACTGTGGTCGCGAGCCTCTTGTTGCCAGATGTCATCGAATCCATCTTCTTCCTCCGGGGCTTCTTGTTCTGCATCTTCTGCGTGGTCAGAGACATCTAGTGGCGCAGGTTCATGATCAACCTCTTGGTCCATATATTGAGGTTCTTCCCTCCAGGTATCAACTGAGCCCTCATCATCGTCTTCTTCCAACGTCTCTTCCTCTAAGTGTCGTGGTTTATCATCCGTGGGAAACGGCTCGGGAGTAAGTCCGGGCTCCTGATAGTGAGGCTCCTCATTTAGATATTCGTCTGCGGGCAGGTCTTCCTCAAGGGGCTCTTCATCGGAAGCGAATTCAGAATTCGAACGTGGTTGTTCCTCAAATTTATCGTCGTTGAGGACACCCTCGTCTTGTGAAGCGCTATCATCACTGTCGATACGAATGACCCGCTGCGAGTTCATGGGATCTTGAGCCTGTCGACTGACTGCCGCCTCCCTGGCTATCTGCCAGTCTGCCTCTCGTTGAGTTCTTCCGGCGAGTGCTGAGTTCTGTTGCGGGTAGTCTCCCCGGTTAATCTGGGGGGACTGAACCATGAAGGGCTCTTCATCGTCTGGCTCCTCCTCCTCTTCGTGATCTGCTTCCTCCTCATTCCAGCCATCGTCTTCGACATGACCATCATGTTCTTCGAAGTCTTCCCTGGAAACTTCTCTGATTACAGGATACCCAGCCGTTTCGGTTTGTTCTTCCTCTACCGGTGGGGAAATCTCACGTTCTCTCGCGGGCGAGTCGGCCGCGGGGAGCTCGGGGTAGGATATTGGAGCCGGGCTTCGTTTGTTCGAATGTTGCAATCCCAAATGAGTGCGTGAGAGAGACTGCGTTCCAGGAGAAGGACCTATGGCCACCGGGCTCGGCCTTGCTGAGCTGTGGGAGTCACTTCGGAGATCATCGATGGTCCCAGGCAATTGCCGCTTCAATCGATCACCAATACGACCATTCTCACGATCCTTTAATAGCTTTGAAGAGTTGTCCGTAGCTATCCTAGCACTGGATCCAATACCATGCTGCTTGGCTGATGGTAGGGTATCCAAGGAAATCATTGTAAAGCCTTCGCTTTCCATAATTGAATCAAACTCTTCGTGATCACCGGTAGAATCGGGTTGCGAATGTTGGTCATCATCCACTGTGTCTTGATCCGCATTAGTCGCTCCGTTCTGGGTTTCTCCTTCGACCAGCGAAGAAGTCGGAGTTGGAGTCGGGTAGGTTGGTGACGAAGTGTTGCCAGCGAGACGAGAGGACCGAACGGACGAAGCTAGCCTCTCTCGAGTAGGCGATGGCATCTTGGAAGGAGTCGAATGGATATTTTCATCGTTATCTTGGAAATGATGTTCCGCCGCTCCAATAACGGGGGTATCGTAGCTGGTTCTCCCATATTCACGGCTGTCATTGCTCTCCCAGGTCTGCGCGTGCGCTGGTGTTGGTGGGCGAAGATGCGCAACGGGCAAATCATCAGCTCCAAGGGAATCGCTTTCCGATCCACCATCAGCAGCAAGATCGATCGGGCTCCATTGGCGTGCTGTATCAGCGACACTATCGGCTGTCATATCCATTGGACTCAGGCGTTGATCAGGTTGACCTGCTGGGGTTTGCTCGTCCTCTGCGACGACGATTTCCGGGGCGTGTATTCTAGGAGTGCCCTTGCGCGGCCGACCTCGTTTTCGAGGTGTGGTTCCCGCTGGCCCTGGGGTGTTTCCCGGGCTCGCTGGCCACGGCGATCCATTCGCTGCCTGAATATCTGACTTGCGCGGTCGACCCCGTGGTCGTCCAGGGGTCTTCTCCATGAGGGGACTCCTTTCATCTTTCAAGGGAATTTTCCTTGTCACGGTTGAAGGACGACGGCGTTTGCGCGACGGACTTGTCTGGTTCTCCTCGTCCTGTGTGGCTTCGAGGGTGACTCGAATGCGCCAGGGACTGACATTGCCGTCGGACTGAATCTTCTCGGGGGAGAGCGACCGCTGGCGACCAGTGAGTTTCATTGTCGGCGAGCCAGGAAGCAGAACATCGTCAAATCGGATCGAATGCGCGCTCTTTGCGGGACTTAGACTGGCGCGGCGTCGCTTGGCCGGGGTTTGTTGACGCAAGATGTTGGCGGGCGAGAGCCAACTTTGACGGCCGGTGAAGGGCTTGATAGGAGATGAGATCAAGTAATCGGCATCGCCTGGAGGGCCAAGGATATCGGGGGAGGAGCTCTGGCTGCGCGACGTGTTCGACATGGCGAGCTCATGCGATGGAATCTCGGCACGCGTGCCGCGAGGGGTGGGCGTGGAGAGAGCGCACCCCGTGGAATGCGCGCCTGCAATGGGAAACAACCAGAGTGATGATTTGTTCAGGACCGTCCAATATCGAATGTCGTGAACCAGCCCAAATGCTGCCAATCGGCGCGGGGCTAAGCGTAAACAATCGAAGCCGAGTCGGTGACGGCCGCGGGCTTAGGTAAGGCCCGCCCAGGTGGGCATCCATCAGCGCTTTTGCCTCACATTCTTCGTCTCTTGCCTATTATCATGTTGTGGTCACTATGGAAAAGCTACAAGATTGATCACCTCATGGCGATGCTTACTTGTCCACGACATCCACCACGTGCAACTCGACTATATAGAGCCCGGATCTTGCCTTGAATGCGGTCAGGGCGAACGCAATGCCATATAGCAATCGTGCCTTGTAGATGTAGTTTTTATTCGACGTGGGAAAAATCCCTGCTCCTTGAAGAATACCTGTCTGTTCTACGTCCTGTCGTCTCCGATGAAGCCTGACTAGATGACACTACCTAGGTACCTAAGCTTCCTAGGTACCTAACAGCACTGTTAGTCATCCTCCAGTCCAGGTAATAATGCGGAGGTCCACCGATCCCTTGATTTCAACCTTTCTCTTCGAGAGACGCGGATGAACATATCAACTATTGAAACTACCTCCCAAGCACCCTCAGGGAAAATGTCGAATATTCTATCACCAAATTAGTTTGCACACCATTCAACCCTAGATGGCGACGCCTCTCAGTTCAGATCACAGTGGGGCATGGGGCGACAAAGGGGTCCCAAATGATATTGGGAGTATATTATCCAAACTCGAGCAAAACATCGAGGTGCTTAATCTCTCTGAGGTGGGTAAGAGCTGTCTAAGGGGATTCCCTGAGATTTATAGAATGAGGCGCTAAATATCGACAAAGATCTCTGTCAGATTTTCACCCAACTGAAATCCTTTATTGTCCAGTCTTGTGATTCAAGTCTGCTTTTTACCCAGCGCACGTTGCATCTTCTCTGTGGATATGGGTTTCATAAGGCTCCCAAAACTGCAAGCCACATTGCTTTGCGATGTGTTTGTAATTTGCTGTTGCTCTCAGAACCAACGCGACAGATTTTTGTTGATCAAAATCGGGCAGCGCAAGCTGTTGACAAGATGAGAGTATGTGCAAAATATATAGAGCTTTTACTTTCCTGGTAATGCTCACAAAAATTTTAGAGCGATCACTTGGAAGACCAACTAGTCACGAGCAGGCTTCTCCTGCTTTGTACTTATGGGACTGATCTGGACTTAGACCATCTTGTGGAATCAAGTGATATATGTTCTATCATCCACTTGGTAAGTCTCCTGTCGGATCCTTTTCAACCTATTGCTAAGAAGGACAGAACTTGACTCGCTACAAAAGTTATATCCAGCCATGTGGCTCTTTTCTCTCAGGGCTAGACCAGGCTGCGTGTGAAGAAACCCTCAAGTTGCTTTGCAATTTGATGGCCTTTTTGCCCCACAAAACCTCGCTCTTTGATGATTGCCTAGCACCTCTTTTTGACCTGCTCAGAAGTATTGCCATTCCATCTCCACCATTGCAACCTCCTATATCATCTTTGATCAACTGTCTTGTTTTTTTCAAATTCGAGCGTGCCACACAAAATCCATGCTATGGCGCTGTGTTCCCTGTTCACAAGAGCAACGCTAATGTGGACTGTCTGGTAAAAATATTGACACTCGCCGCTCAATCTTACAGCAGTGAAGATCTGGATAAATATGGATCGCCACTTATGCAAGTCCTCTTGAGGGTTGCTGAAATCTCGCCCCCCGGTCCAAAGGCAAGATTGAAATCGCTTATTCTGCCATCGGCTGATGATCGAAAAACTGTCCTTGGAGAGGGGCGTTCATTGTCGGCAATATTACTGAGGGCAGCTACTTCAGTAGTATCTAGTCGATTGAGGCACCTTATTCCCTCTCTTTTCTTCGAGCTTTCTGATAAAGACCCACAGCGTCTCGTACACAATGTGGGATACGGATATGCGTCTGGATTTTTACTTTCTCTGGGGACACAACTCCCTCCCAATTCCCTGAATGATATAGCTACTGAAGGTAAGGCTGATTTTGGCCACAGAAGCTATAAGATATTAACAGTGATTGTCAGTTACCACGAAGCAAGGATTGGAAACAAATCCAGTGTCGGGTCAAATTCGAGAAAGAGAACCCAAGATTGATATTCCAGAGATGACAGAAGAAGAGAAGGGGCGTGAGGCTGAACGACTTTTTGTGCTTTTTGAAAGGTAAGAGAAGAATTTTTTACTCTGGCTTAAATCACTTATACCCTAACGGTGTTCCTAGACTTCGAGCAACTGGTGTCATAAATGTTGAGAATCCTGTCTCTATAGCTGCACAAAATGGGCGGTTAGAAGAAATAGAATGACTTGCAATATCAATCTATCTTCTAGCCCAAGAGGCCTCACACACCATGCAAAGTGAGGAAGAACACACATTGGCGAGCAAGACTCCTTCTTTCTAGGCATTTATGCATCACAAGACTCATCTCTTCAAACCCAAAATTCTGCAAAACAAGATACGATTGTTCTATTTTCCTCCATGAGTTTACTGCCGAGATAGCCCTCGCGGTGATCATCAACGGCCGTAGGGTCGAATGGCCGGAAAAGATGATTGGTGAGGGATTTTCTGCCGTTCGGTATGGTCAGGGGAGTGCAGCAACAGGGGGTGAAAGCAACATAGCCATCGATTGAAGTCCATCTCTTTTCTTCGAGCGACCCACAGCATATATATATATATATATACATACGTACATACATGCACCAACAGTAGAGAGCGACAAGGGTAGACCCAGAGAAGCTGGCCGCAGGCGTAGTAAATCAGGATAAAGGTCAATGGACAGAAAACAATCCAGGTAATTGTGGAATGAGGGGGACTACACAAGTGCTAGGTTAATCGTACTAAATCGCATATCCACTAGCACCAATCCGCACCCTTGGAATCCCAGGATTCCATCGGCAGAGTGGGTGATCTGCATTCCGCGCGAGGGAGCGAGCTTTCTCCACCGGAGTTTTGCCGTTCGCTCGAGCTTCGACTCGGTCAACGTCGCATTTCTCCGCGTCCCCCGTCCACCAGTCACCCTGCAGCCTTTCATCCCCAGTCGTCCAGGGTCCACAGGCCGAACTGCTTCGCCTCGCAGGGCCTCGGATCTTGTTCCCCTCAATCGCACCTCGCGCCACGAGCCGCGTGCAGCTGCGTGATCGCCAATGGTTGGTCGAGCTCGCCTCCCTCCCACGCTCACGCTCACGCTGCCTCTAGCTCATTCGTGAACTATCGACTTTACCCCGGCTTTGCCTTTCCCCCGCCCCCTCGCGTCAAGCCATGCGGAGGTAGCGTAGTGTCGAATGGACCGATGTTTATTGTGCTCGGAACGGAGCTGCTCACTGCCATAAAATGCGCGGCCATCCCCTTTGCTCCTTCCGCTCATTCCTGTGCCCTGCGCGGATCACGCCTAGACTGCTCATTGTTTACTGTCTCCTGTTCCTAACTCTCACCGCGCTGCTGGGCATCAGGATGCATATCAAATCGTATATCGCCGCCACCCTCTACGGGCTGCCAGCCCTAGCTCAGGCGGCTCCCTCACCGTCGTCCTCACAGGGCCCAGCGCCCTCGCAGTCTGCGAGTAACGGTCACTTCGAGACCTACACTATCCAGGCCGAGAACATCACTGCCAAGTTTATTCCCTATGGAGCGCGTCTGACATCCGTCTTGGTCAATGACCGCGACGGCAATGTCCAGGACGTCATCGTGGGCTACGACGACCCCGAGGAGTACCTCCACGATAGTGAAACGAACCACACCTACTTCGGCGCGGTCGTGGGTCGCTATGCAAACCGTATCAAGAACGGGACCTTTAGCATCGACGGCACTACCTACCACGTTCCAGAAAATGAGAATGGTGGCAAGGACACACTCCACGGTGGCTTCGTCGGCTATGACATGCGCAACTGGACCGTTACTGCGCACACCCCCTCCTCTGTCACCTTCACTCTGTTCGATGAAGGCTTCGAGAACTTCCCTGGCAATGTCATCTCGCACGCCACCTTCACTGTCTCGACGGAGAAGTCCGCCGATAACCCCAAGGGCCTGCCTCAGCTAACCACGAAGCTCGTGTCGCTGGCTCTGACGGAGAAGACACCCATCATGCTCTCCAACCACATCTATTGGAACCTCAACGCATTCAAGGAAGCTACCGTGTTGAACAACACCTACTTGCAGTTGCCCTTGTCTGAACGGTTCATCGCTGCGGATACTATTGAGGTTCCGACGGGCGAGATCCTGGACGTTGACACTGCCTATGACGGCGCGCTGGACTTCACCAAGCCCAAGCTGATCGGACAGGACATCAACAAGACCTTGGGCCTGTGCGGCGAGAGCTGCACCGGCTACGATACCTGCTTCCTGGTCGACCGCCCCGCCGCATACGCAGCTCCAAACTCCATAGTGCCCTCTGTGCGCCTGGCTTCTGACACGACCGGTATCAGCCTGGACGTCGCGACCAACCAGGCCGCTGTGCAGGTATACTCGTGCAACGGTCAGAACGGCACCATTCCGACTAAGGAATCACAGGCCAAGCGCAACAAAGCCCAGGATGGTGATTCGGGTGCGGCCTACGTTAATAAATACGGCTGTGTGGTTATCGAGACCGAGGACTGGATTGATGGCATCAACCAGCCTCAGTGGGGCCGTCGCCCCTACCAGATCTTCGGTCCGGAGGATGGTCCTACTGTTAACTGGGCTACCTACCAATTTGGTACTTACTAAGGAAACGCCTGCTCACACACGCTGTGCTACTGCGTTGCCTGCTTCATTATTATAGTCCTTCTTGATTCCTGCCCACAGTCGCTGTGTTAATGCATTGCCTGCTTCATTATTATAATCCATCTTCATTCCGCCCCCATTGTTTATACGAATGACCACCAAAGCGCTTCTACTGTGTACATAACCAGAGCTCATGCACATCCTATTCTGACTGCCAAGTACTTTTTGCTTCTCCGTTAATATGCGAAGGCGTAGGAGTAATAACTACCTCAACACCAAGGAAACGGATGACTTGACATAGTTCGCCGTGCCGAGAACCTCGACAACGGCTGGACTGAACGGGGCCATGACAGAAGCCTTTGCCAGAACTCGCAGGTATAAGGTTTTTTTTTTTTTTTTTTTTTTTTTTTTTTTTTTTTTTTTTCATTTGCAAAACCTAGGCCAAGAGCAGGAGTGTAATTAACGTCAATGCCGACACGAAGGCGTTGGTGAATGGGGTATCTATTATGTGCAAAAAACGCGTCCAACCAAGTACATGTACAGGATCATGCCCAGCCTGCCAGAGTCCAGCTCGAGCGATCGCCGGCTCTCAGGCCTGATCGACGGTCTGGCACAGGGGGCTCCGAATCTCGACTTCCGCCAACCAGTCCATGTTGCAGGAACTTCTCGCGCTCAATCTCCACCATGCCCCGGATCTTCAAACTGGTGACCAGACTTGCTCCAGCCCATGGACCAAGAGACTCGACCTCGCGCAGCACTCCTTGAACAGGAACCGGCACGTCCTTGTTTTGACGACGGAGCTTCTGCTCGACGAAATCGATCTCTGGCACTTCTTGAGAGGGATCCGGCTTCTCGCTATCAGCCGACGACTCTGCGCCTTGCGATGGCGGGTTCTCTGTTTCTGTGGACTCTCCATTGGTTCGAGAGGAAAGTTTCAATTCTTCCAGTCGCTGCCGCTGTCGTTCAACGGCCTTGCCCCGAATCGGACTCCACCCATACCGATCAATCAGAAGAGAAACTTCGTGGAGGACGCGCTGACGCAATCCAGGGATTCGGGCCCCGCCGCCCACGAAGACAATGCGTGACATGCATGTGCCACGCGCATCAGAAGACAGGGCAAGAAGGGTGTTGTAAACAAGAAGAGGGATCGACTTTTCCTCGTCATCCAACTCGCTCTCAGAGACTCCCGGTGCAAAGAGCGTGTTCTCAGCAGGTTCCGCGAGACGAGAAAATGGCACATCCACAGATGCTTGTTCGGGGTTGGACGGCGAGGGAATCGAGACGGTACGACTGATCTCGTCCGTTCCACCACTTCCTGAGTTCGTTCTGCACCAAGCAAGTCGACACACAAGCTCCTCGCAGTATTTAAATCCCACGGAGATCTCATCCTGAGGGGCCTCTTCCTGGCCAATGACAGATGCAAGACTAGAGAGGAGCCGTCCCATTTCTTGTACAAGACTCTTCATCGCCCTTGTACTTCGCTTCGTGGTCATTTCCCTGTACTCGTAAATGCCAGTCACGATGGTCTCCGCCCATCCCAGGTCTACCACCAAAGCAGATCGCAATCCTGCAGCCGTCGCTGACATGGTCGCACTCGGGAGAAGGGTGATACTGGGGAACCGCCAGCGACTGAATAAAGTAGACAGAATTGCCGATAAGAGCGGGTGCGGCATCAGGGAGGGAATTGCCAGGACGAGACGAGACGAGCCTGCATCGGTCAAGAGGTATTGGTTGTAGGTTTCGCGGAAGACGCGTTCAATCTTGTCCTCGATCAACCCGAGATCAATTTCGCGTAAGTCCAGTCTCCATAGCTCGTAGTCTCGTGTCCAGTCCTCCGCATTGACGGGTTTTGATAACGGTGCTGCACCGGTAGAGCCTTCGATCCAGCCACGATAGTCTCCTGCTCTTCGCGATTCTTCGGGCCCGAATCCCACCACACACACCGGGGCACTGCTGCCCTCGAATCCCGCTCGAAGCCATCGCGTACCTAGTTCAAATATTATTGCGTCATCCTCGTTCCGAAACGATGAGCCCGGTGAGGTCGTGCTGGCGAAGGAGGTATTGCCGGAGCGAAGCTGCTGCTGTGGCGTATGAGGAGAGGCTGGCCGAGCTGTCTGGCTATGGCGTAAACTGGAGGTCGCAGACATGTTTCGTTTATGATCACTGATGGCGGGAGCGCCACTCGTCATGGTGTGTCTTCGAGCTCGTGGGTGTTCGGGATTGCCCCTCGAAGTAACAGAAATTCGCGGCAATGACAGACACGCTTCAACGACGCGCCAACCGAATTTGCAGTGCCATCAGAGGTCAGTAACGATTTATGAGGGCCCAACCATTCGGCGAAAAATCAAGCTTGACAACTGAACGTCAATTGAAAGATCAAGGAAACGTGCGGGTCGGAGCTGGAGCACTGAGCGAGGCAACGGATCTACATCGGGCCGTGGTTTATTTACTCCGTCAACAACTCGCCCTCTCCCATTTCAGCCCGATCGTCACCGGCACCACATGGACATACCACCTGCTCCCTAAGCGGTGGACTGGCTGAAATAACGAGCAGACGGGATGGGGATCCCCGGGTAGGTTTGACGCCCTGACCTCTCGCGTGTGGGTGGACATATCGAGACATGTTCTGCCCAGCAACACCATAGTATCGACAGGATACGGTCGTCGCCAACACATTTCTTGACTTTGTTTACTAACCCGAGATAGGCTCATTAATGCTATTGGCACGGGGGAACGTATCTCCCTGTCTAAATTGGCCGTCAGTCATTTAGAACGAACAGCAAGGCCGATCCGGGTTGCTGTTGACATCTCGATATGGCTGTTCCAAGTCCAGGCCGGTCGCGGTGGGAAGAATCCCGAATTGCGCACCTTGTTCTACCGACTCTTGAAATTACTAGCATTGCCCATCCACCCACTCTTTGTCTATGATGGCAGTCAGAAACCTCCGTTTAAGCGGGGAAAGGCAGTCTCTGCACGCAGTTATGGCAACGCACCAATTATCCGGCGCTCCAAGGACCTGATCGAGCGCTTTCGATTTCCATGGCATGAAGCACCCGGGGAGGCGGAGGCAGAGTGTGCGCGATTGCAGCAAGCCGGCATCGTTGATGCGGTAATGAGCAACGATGTTGACGCCTTGATGTTTGGATCCACTTTGACGATATTGAATTTCTCGAAAGAGAATGGTAGTGGTACCTCGGCAGCGACTCATGTTACCTGCTACCGCATGGGCAGTGCGGTGCAGGCATCGAATGTACCTCTGAATCGCGCCGGGATGATTCTTTTTGCTTTGCTTAGTGGAGCTGATTATCTACCTTCGGGCGTCCCAAAATGCGGCAGTAAGTTGGCTGCAGAGATAGCCAAGGCCGGGTTCGGTGAAGACCTTCTCCAAGAGCTATCTTCTCAGTCGCCAGATCTAGATTCACGGCTGAATGAATGGCGAGAGCGATTACAGTATGAGTTGGAGGAGAACGAAAGTGGCTATTTCGCCACGAAGCACAAAGCTGTCCGCATCCCCGAGGATTTCCCTGATCCGACCATTCTCAAGTTCTATGCCGAACCGGCAGTTTCCACGGCGGACGAGATGGCAGGTCTGAGGCGCCGTTTGAAGCATGAGTGGGACCGCGAGATCGACCCCTTGGCGATCAGGAGCTTTGCGGCCGAGAATTTCGAGTGGAACTATCGCTCAGGGGCCAGAAAGGTTATCAAACTTTTGGCCGAGCCTCTCATCTCCTACAGACTTCGTCTCCAAAGACCTGTGTCTGGTGTCTTGCAAGGCTCGCTAGCACCCGATTGCGACACACCTTGGATGCAGAAAGTCTATCGAAGTCGTGCAAGTTTTGGAACGGATGGCATGAATGAAGTTCAGATGGATATTCTCCCCATTGATGTCGTTGGTCTTGATCTATTGGCTGAAGAGCCGAATCCTCCACTCCCGTCGCAGGAAAGTGTACCTTCCCAGAGCACACACCACTCTGGCGACGAAGAAGAGGATCCAGAACTAGCAACAGAAGTCGCCCCACCGACGCCTTCGAAATCCCGAGTGACAAAACGCTTTGATCCTTTTGCCATTGGAAAGATCTGGATCTTTGAGACCGTGGCCAGGCTTGGCGTTCCTGATGCTGTGAGGAAATGGGAAGATGAACAGGCCGAAAAGGCCAACAAATCTGCTCCCAAAAGGACAACCAACCGGCGCACTGGGCCCAAAAAGAAGGGTCCAATTGACCCGGGCATGAAACGAGGAAGCATTTTAAAATATGGTACCCTCACAAAGGACAAATCCGAGCTTTCTTCCAACAAAACACACCTACTGGAGGCTGCCACTGTTGCAGACAAAGCCTCACATTTCCGGACTCCATCCGCTTTTTCGGAATACATTGATCCCCAAGATCCTTTCTCCCCGAGTATGTACTCCCAACAATCGGCTTCGAGCCAAACATGCCCCTCTTCCTATGATGTCGATGAACTCATTGACAACTTTTCGTCTTTGAGTACCGCATCACCAATACCGAGGGCTAAGCGTACTCCTGTGGCAAACCAGTCGCTTACTCGAGCCAGGGCCGGAGTCTTGACAACCGCAGAAGCGGACACCGATGGGCTCGACTCGCTCCATGAGGATCATATGTTTCCCTTAATGAGGACGGCAATGAAATACAGATACTCGGTCTCGGCGCATGAGGCTTTGTTAGCGGAGACATTCGCAAAGAGCCTCGTATTTCCATCGCACTCGCCCACGAGGCATCATTGCCGCAACTCAAGAACATCAACCGCAAAGAAGAATGTCGTTGAGAGACCAAACGAGGTTGAGGAATTGGAAAAGGTCATTGGCTCTCTATCTATATCGAGCCAAGATAACTCCAGCTACAAGTCTCCTTCACCAGCTCATTCTCTGCGCCGTCGTGAAACCTCGCAAAACCCAGAGTTCGAGCATCTTCCTCGGCCTAGAAAGATCCAGGACCATAGGCTCCCTTCATTGTCAGCAAACAACGGCGAGTTGAAGGGTCTCTCGACAACCCAGCCCGTATCGACGAGCGATATAAATCAGCAATTTGGTGAGGCTTCATATTTCAACAGAGAAACTGGAAAGGATACCAAAAGGCAAATTATCAAGCCCAAAATATCCACAAGAGAAAAGAGCAACGACTCGGAGACCAGACAGACAATAGGTCATCTTGAGAATATCATAACGACCTCAGATGGCTTTTGGAACGTTGACAAGTCGGCTGAACCTGGGTTGGCTTCTACGGACTTCAGCCCCTCACAACATGCAGGCGAGAATAGCTCAAGGCAAGGAAAAAGCAAGCAAGGCAAGAAGAAACGAATAGCACGCGTCAGCATCCTTGATTTGGCTTAAATTCAGCATCCTTGATTTGGTTTAAACTGATACCTCTTTCCCATTCTTGGAGTTTTGCTTGGAGACCATGATCTGGCGTTTAAAGGATTCAACGGGCATCATACCATCATCTTGGAGCCTTTTGGCCGTTTTGAAATTGGTGCCACGTATTTCTTGCCATACTCGCAGTTTCATAGCGAATGTAAGATACTGCAATTTTAGGGCCGTGTTGATTCTTCCGATCCCAGCGCGTCCATTCTTTGAGGCTCCTTAGTGTCACCGGATAGGTTAAATAGGACTACTTGTTAGAAACACCCGCCGAGTATCTGAGAATTTTGTATCAGACGCTCATCGGTCTGCGAGATTATCGGGTTGAAGTGAGCAGCAGGGTCGCTCAAACAGTTGCACATTGATGAAATGCATATGTACCTAGGGAGTACACTGAGCATTCAAGCACTACGCAATTAGCTACAAAATAAAAACATCCGATAGCTGCAAAAGTGGGAGGGAGAGAAAAAAAAATTCATGTCGGAGAAGAAGAAAGCATCGACTATGCGCCTGTCTAAGCGAGAAATCAAATCTGATGCAATGCCATGCCCGAGAAGAATAAACATCGAATCATTCATACATTAAAGCACCAAGACATGAGAAGGGATGTGCATGTTGTGCAAGAAATGAACATATATTTAGCCAAAAACCTTCAAGAATCCCCACAGCCCAAGTCCGCTAAGAACAGGGATCGTCAAGTTATCATCCCAACTCCACAGATCAATGAACTCGCTGCCGGCAGCAACAACACCAGAGACAACACTCATGACACCGAGAGCGAGCGGGCCAGTAATTGTAGTAGACGAGCTGCTAGACTCCCAGCCTAGGAGGCTGCGAACACTGCCCGGGACCAGGTGCAAGCGACCTGTGAACATGAACGAGCCCTCCGGGTCGTTGGGGAAGGTTCCAATGGTGGGTACAAACCAACCCCAGAATGCCGCGGCGGTGATAACACCGACAGCCCAGGCAGCTAGAGTACCGGCCAAACTCTTGCCCTTTCGGAGTCGTGGTGTATAACGACCATAGAGACGGCCAAACGTGGACGCTGCTGTATCGCACCAGCTGAGAAGGAGCACGCCCATGACACCAACATCCTTAGGGAAGAACCGCAATACGACGTAAGCACCAAGAAGGTACCAGATCACACCATTGTAACCAGAGACCTCGGTTTCGCGCATGAGCGCACCGACGCAACGAATGTAAAGCTTGTTAATTTTCTCCGAACGATGGCGGAGGATGTCGGTGGCTGCAATGGGAACCAATGCGGAAAAGAGCACAGGCGTGATCTGGAGCGTTTGAACACCCCTGCTATAGAGATGGAGTGTCAGAAAGCCGATCGACACGTGCAGGAGCTTGCGCGGGATTTCATGGCGGTGAATGAAGTTGCGGTAACGAGTGTGTAGAGGAATGAGACCAAGCGGAGAAGGCGACCTTGACAACGCCTCTGGTATCCCTAACGTAGGCGAAAGGAATCCGTTGGAAGTTTGGCCGTTGACCGTGGGCGGCGAGGCTGGGATTTTCGGATTGGACCGACGGTTGGGGCGACGTTGTCGAGTCGAGCCACCTGGTGTCGCATCAGGAGGGCTGCGCGATCTCCCCGAGCCGTATCCCCTCTCTGGAACCTCAGAAAGGCGCTGTCGACGCGAGGCTGAGCGCGTTACTGGTGCAAAATACCCATCGCGCGCGTCCGGTCTGTCGGAGAGGGAGGGCGATGGAGATATGACTCGTGGCGTCTCCGGCACTGTACTTGGAGTTGAGGGCATGTTGGGCGCTTTAAAAGCGAACGGAGGGAGTGCTGGAGTCCGAATAAAACCAGTAGGCGATCGCGCGCAAGTGTCTGCGCTGTCGCAGGCAAGAGTGCCGCAGAGTATCAGTGGTCTTCCTAACGACTGAATGGTGGGCGATTGTTTGGGTGCGCTAGTAGGTTATCGATGGTGGACGAGAACGTCAAGGACACATATGGAGGTGCGGCGCATAATATGTACTCGCGAACATATAGCAGAAAGACAGACCGCTAGAAGGAGCGAGGCAGTGCTGGCGCAAGAGAGAAAAAGTAGATCGCGATTATCCTCGTTTCCGCCCAAAGCCGCGGGTCACGTGCTGATATCTAATCGATAACAGATCCATGGATTTTTTTTTCGCGACGGCGATCAGATATCAAATAGATCTCAGCCGATCTTCTTTCCTTTAACCGGTTCGACATGGCTCCCAAGCCATCTTCATCCTCGAGAACGTGGGATAATATCACTCCCCCGCTATCACCATGGACCCTCGTTGCTGTGGCTTCCATGGGTTTCACGCGCATGACGCCTGTCCAGGCCTCCGCCATCCCTCTGTTCATGGCGCACAAGGACGTGGTCGTTGAAGCTGTTACCGGCAGTGGAAAAACCTTGTCTTTTCTGATTCCCGTTGTGGAAAAGCTCTTGCGCCTTGAAGAGCCCATCAAGAGGCATCATATTGGGGCCATCATTATTTCTCCGACTAGGTAAGTTATAGCGCATGTTCTGCGCATATGTACTCTTCACTGACAGGTGCATGCAGAGAATTGGCCTCGCAAATTTACCAGGTCCTTTTATCGTTATTAGCGTTCCACCCGCCATCAGCCGCAGCCATTCAACCCCCGGAAGACGATGCTCCTCGCCCGAAGTCCTCTTCCTCGGTCCTCAAAGTCGTACCTCAACTTCTCTTGGGTGGCTCAACATCACCCGCGGAAGATCTCAGTACTTTCCTTAAGCGATCACCTAATGTGCTAGTCTCTACGCCAGGGAGACTGCTAGAGCTACTCTCGTCGCCTCATGTTCATTGCCCGCAGTCGTCCTTTGAAATGCTCGTGTTAGACGAAGCCGACAGACTGCTGGATCTTGGCTTCAAGGAGGATCTTCAAAATATTTTGCGTCGTCTGCCTAAACAACGGCGAACTGGCTTGTTCAGCGCTAGTATTAGCGAAGCCGTTGATCAGATTGTCCGTGTGGGTCTCCGCAACCCTGTGAAGGTGGCTGTCAAGGTGAAGGGCGGTTCGGGAAACGAGGACAAGCGTACTCCCGCAAGGTATGTTTTTCCCGCTTGTTGCGACCCGATATTCCAATACTTACTTCTTCAAAGTCTGCAAATGACGTACCTTACCACACCCCCAGTGCAAAAATTCTCCATCCTAAAGCATATTCTCTCATCAGTCCAGCCTACGCCACAGAAAACGATCTTCTTCGTGTCAACATGTTCCAGCGTGGATTACTTGTCTATGATCTTGCCGCTCATATTAGGAGATGACTTTCTCCTGGTGCCTCTTCATGGGAAACACCCAGCCAATGTTCGGCAGAAGAACTTCTCTCGCTTCACCACATCCTCTACGCCCTCCATTCTCCTCACCACTGATGTCGCCTCGCGAGGTCTTGACATCCCATCTGTCGATCTTGTGGTACAGGTAGACCCCCCATCCGACCCGAAAACCTTCATACACAGATGTGGCCGAGCAGGACGTGCCGGCCGCAGAGGGCTGAGTATTGTTCTTCTTCATCCCGGCCGCGAAGAAGACTACGTTTCATTCCTGGAAGTTCGCAAGACGCCAGTGGCCCCTTTTAGTCTCCCTACTCCTGTTTCGGATATAGACGCCGCCGTTGCCACTCAAGCGATTCGTGCCGTTGTTATGCGAGACCGTGCTCTCCACGATAAGGGGCAAAAGGCTTTCGTCAGCTGGCTTCGCAGCTATAGTAAGCATCAAGCAAGCAGCATTTTCCGGGTGGCAGATTTGGATTGGGAGGCCCTCGGCAAAGCATGGGGACTTCTTAAGCTTCCCAAAATGCCGGAGCTACGCAACTTCCCCGGAGATCGAGCTCTAGGTGTCAGCATGGAGTGGGATAATTACGCATACAAGGATAAACAACGAGAGAAACGCCGCAAAGAGGTCATGGAAGAGAATGCTCAAAGCAACGGTGATCAACAACAAGATTCCAGAAAACGACGCGCAGGCGAGAATGCATCGTGGAGCCAAAACCAGGAATCCCGAGAGAAAAAGCTTCGGCGGAAGGAGTCTAAGAAGGCACGCAAAGATAGGGACAAATGGGAGCGGTTGCCAGAGGAGGAGAAACAGAAGACTCTTGAGACAGGGCGTATGGTGGAAGCGATTCGCGCACAGAATGAGCAGGAACGCCTGTCGAATGCACCCAAGGAAGATGCAGCAGCCGGTGCTGATGATGAATTCGAGGGATTCGATTAGATGTATATACCAATCTTCGAACACACATATGTCAATGCCAGTACAACCGCCTTGGAGAGGTTTTCTGGAGAGTTGTTGATTTTCATGTGCTCTGAAACTTACAGGATGCGAATGTTCTGGTGGGAAACAGTTCGTCGAACAGTATTTTTGAATTGATACATTCAAAAGAAGTAAACTACATGCCAGAAAATGAACACCTAACCACAACCCGGTCCAATGCTATCATGAGTCGTAAACAAGGGCAATCGCCCAAGTCGAACAAAGAAAACCAGAAATTGACCTCTTAGACTCAAGCTGTCTCGGTCAGGGTTTGCCAGGCCCCAACGGCATTTTCGGCTTTCTTTTCATCCAAAAGTTGGGTCAAATGAGAGTCCGGGGCCCGATCTTCGGTGAGACCGGCCGGAACGGGCCAATGGAGTTGGCAAAGGTCCCCAGTCGGACATACTTGGTACAACCAGTCGTCCTTGATCCACTTGGGATTCGGAGCCACTGACGAGTTGTCAAGAGACATAGAGTCGCCAAGAGGGGAAGCAAGGTAAGATGCGGGGTCTCCTTTGTAGAAAGGGGTGCTTGTGATTGCACCCACAAAAGAGGGCGAAGGCACAGAGGTGGTGCTGCTCGAGAAACGGTGGGCTTCGCGAAGGCGACTGGGGGTCTTTGGCTTGAATTGCTCGGCTTTGTTGCGAGCACGGCTAAGCGGCGAGGGGTCATCATCTGGCGCGGGGGCTTCGTTGATTGAGTCAGTAAGTGCGGGATTAATGAGAGCTTCCAAGGGCTCCTCGTTGAAGGAGGAAGAAGGGTGTCCAAGACTTTCCAAGGCCCTATGGGGGTGTTGTCTAAGATTCGGACAAGGAGAGGGATCCACAGTATCTTCACCGGACGAAGATGATGAAGAGAACCAGCCTGGAGTGCGAAACGTACCATGGGGGTTGGTGATAACCCGAGTGCTTTGTGCGTCGGAAGTGTGAGCGTGATGGGTTTGAACCGCGGGAGTATTGATCTGAGTATCAGTGAGGTCGTTATCGGCGGCATCGGCTTCGGCTTCGTATCCGGAATCAGTGTCGTCAGACGAAGAGAACCAGCCCGGCGTACGGAACGTACCATGCGGGTTGGTGATGATTCGGGTAGTTGGTGTGTTAGGGTTCGCGGCCTGTGGCTGAGCCACATTGGAGGAGTTGATATCAGAAAGACTGCCGGCAGATTCAATGGGTGACAATTCAGGGACCTGGTAGGTCTGTCGGGCGTTCGGGACGAACCCGGGACGCTTTGAAGGAGATTGTAAGCTAGCTGACACGGTAGAAGTAGTTGGGCGGACAGTAGTCTGGCGGGTGGTGGCAAGTCGGCGGCGCTGCTGAGGTTCGTTTACACGTTGCTTCTTGGCAACAGGGGGCGCAGATTCAGCAAGTGCTTTCTTTTCAGCCTCTGCGGCTTTTCGTGCTGCCTCTTCAATAAGGAATGCCTCCTCTTCCTCGGTAAAGGTGAAGTAATCATCATGCATTCCATAGCTGCAACCCGGTGGGTTAGGAATCTGGTCCGGGGATGGCGGGCGCTTGCGCTTCTTCGACTCATCTTCCTCCGTGGAAGAGGTCTGGGTGGCCTGAGAGGTCTCAGCAGACTGAGAAATCTGAGATTTCTTGTTAGAGGCTGGACCAGAAGAGGTCGTTCTCCGATAGCAGCCATCAAGAACTTCTTGGCTGTATCCAGGAGAAAAGAGGGTGTAAGAACGGGTGGGCTTTCGGGTGCGAGTACGAGAAGAACTGCGGGCGCGACGGGTAGGTGTAGTCGACTCGCCGACTGTAGACAAGGGCTGCTCTTGCGCGATTGTCTCTGCTGACGGAGATGCGGGCGTGGGTGTAGATGCCGCGGGGTTAACTTCAGCAACTGGGGTGGGCAAGCCCGCCTGTGGAGCCTCTCGCTCCTCGGCTGGACGAGCACCGAGCCGATCACGAATATTCGTC
Organism: Penicillium hispanicum; assembly: GCF_028827665.1. NCBI lineage: Eukaryota > Fungi > Ascomycota > Eurotiomycetes > Eurotiales > Aspergillaceae > Penicillium > Penicillium hispanicum. Next base: position 1,940,292 of record NW_026623199.1, on the reverse strand, counting down.
CATCTTCTTGAAACCGAGTTGAAAATCCATCGACTCCAACTGGGTGATGACTCGGGACTAGGCGCGGTGGTAGCACCAGCGGCAGGAGCTGTCATAGGGGCACCAAGGGGAGCACGTTCAGGAGTCACCGGGCGAGCAATACTAGATCCAGCGCCTTCCGTTGCAACAATCTGCTGGCGATCAGAGGTGGGGGCTTCTGCGTTTACCTCATTCTGTGCTAGCAGGTCGGGAAGACGATACAGGGTATGATCAAGGCGGCCGTTCGCTTCCGTGCGGCGACGACGAGAGATATCGAAATAAGTAAAGCGGGATCGGCGGATGGGGGTAGCTTGCTGAGGCCCTAGCACTTGGGATCCTCGAGCTGGGGACGGGGCGGCGGGAACACCACCAGAGAAACGGGGAGGGCTGCGGGGGCGCTGGTGACGGTTCCGGAAAAGACGCGAGTAGCGTCCAGCTGCACCGATGGTTAGTTCATGGATACGGTTCAGCGAAGGAATCATTGGCGTGTCCAGGAGTCGCGCGGTGAAAGTGCGCCCTGCAAGAGCAGTAACTTTGAGATGCTCCCAGAGTTGACGGGTCCAGTTGGCCAGGTAATCCACGGCACCATTGAGCTCGTGACGAGAAAATGGATTGCGAAGCAAGCCCAGCCCCCAAGGTCGAGAAGGGGCAACAATTCGAATTTCGCTTGGCGCATGGGGAACGAATTCAGTCAACTCACAATCTTCCATATCAGCATCGGCCGCCGGCTCTGCATCGGTTTCGATTGACTGGGCAATTTGTTCGGCGGGGCGGCTCTGCTCGGCCATGTTCTCGTTAGCATTGGGTTCGATGGACTCGCTGGGTTCGTCCTGAGTGACAACGCCGGGCTGTTTGGTCGCATCCTGGGGATGTTCGGTGACGACCGGGGGCTCCTGCGAATGCTCAATGACGACCGGGGGCTCTTGGGGGTGTTCAATGACGACCGGGGGCTCTTGGGGGTGTTCAATGACGACCGGGGACTCCTGGGGGTGTTCGATGATGGCTGAGGGCTCCTGGGGTTGTTCAATGACGACTGGGGGTTCCTCAACCTTCTCCATAGTATGCTCGGCACCGTTTCCGGCGCCATCGACGATGTCCTCCTTGGCGGGCTCAAGTTCGGACGGGGTGGTTTGGTTGCTTGCCACCGTCTTGCGACGCGTGGTCTTTGCGGGAGATGATTAGCTATGGGTTTCGGCAGATGATGGGCGAATAACTTACCTTTTTGGCCCGAGGGGCTGCCACCACCTTCTTGCCACGAGCTGGGCGACCCTTCGGCGCAGCCCTGTTCAGCTGCGACTGTGCGGTGGGTCGCCCAAACTCAGGCTCCTGCGGCTGCGCAGATGCACTGCGAGTCGTGCGGCGCCGACGGGGAACATCTTCGAGGGACACAAGTCCCCCCGGGGAAACTGGCTGCGAACGAGTGCGCATGGCGAATGTGCACACGTCCAAAAGAAAAGTGAGGTTCAATCTGAAAGGCAGATGAAAGAAACGTTGCTTAGCGACTGCTAAGCAAGGGGAGGCGAGTGGGTGGTGAGGAAAAAGAAGAGGAAGAGGGAGAGGGAAGAAAGGTGGCAAAAGTTTGTTGTTGTGTCCCAAATGGGACGTGTCAGGGACGTGTCGCAGTTGAGATGAGGAAGGAGCGTGATGCTTGCACCTTCAGAGAGAAGGAAAGAGCTACCGCGCTCAGAGGTTCACCCACTCCGGCTAGTCGTGAAGACCAAAAATTGACGATGAGCAATGGCAGAATACCTTCGAGCTGGTTTGGCGGTCAGAATTCTGTGACACCTCAGGCATCAAAATATGCTCTATTCAACAGAGTGTTTCCTTGTAGAGTGTCCATTAATTGCAGGGGATAGGCTCTATTTAAATAATTTTTATCATGCATGTCTATCAAAAAAAGGGATTCTGGTAGTAGACTCACAAACCCCATTAGCAATTCTAGAAGCTTACAAAGATGTAATCCATAATTCAACACACGATCAGACAATAAAGAAACAATGCTATTTGTACAGATTGATCACTCGTCGCTTTCAAATGTATACTCCTGGTGATTCAGGTCAACATAACACACCCCTCTATCCCAATGCCAAGACTAGCCCATTGAAAGAGACGCGCTGATGCTCGATCCAAGACATATGACAGGGAAAAGGACGAAGAATAAAGGAGACTTCTGATCAAGCCAATCACCCTACAAAGCAATCTCCCCTTTCCATGCAGCCTCGGACAAACCCAGTTTCTCCATGAGGTTCTTCCATCGGGGACCTCCTCGTTCCTTCTGGCGAACATACCGAAGCAGCTTTTGTCGCTTATGAACAAGCAACTGTAGGTTACGCTTATTGTGCTTGTCTTTGTTGGCAGTCTGAAGGTGTCGAGAAAGGTTCATGATCTTGACCGTCAAAATGGCGGCCTGAACCTCCGGTGATCCGGTATCTGCTCCTATCCGTGGCGCCTTCTCTGGATGGGCGGAAGCAAACTCATGCTGAACACTGGATGGTTTCGGTGGAAGAACAGAATCGGTACTGTGTCGTCCAAACTCCTCGATACACTTCTGTACATTCAAGCGAAGGCGGTCTTTAGTGTTTCCATTGTTGAGGTCCACAATGCGTTGTATCGCTTCCTGTGCATTCATGTGTGCCTGCTGGTGAAGCTCCATTGCCTCTTTCTCGAGTTGGGGGTCGGCGGTGTCACGGTCTGGGTTTTGGAGCGGTTCGGTCAAGTCCTTCGAATATTCAAGCGCAGCGGTAAGCTCATCCGACTGAAGGTAGTAGTTGAAACCAGCATCAGAAGATGCGACTTGAGCCCCATTTTGAACAGCTTGTATCTCTTGAATGAATGGCGTTGGCTGGCTTTGCACGGGGTTCCCGAGCGAGGCACCTCGTTCCTCTTGGAGAACTTTTTGCCGAGATATATTGGCAGCCTTTCGTTGACGTGCTTGCGCAATCTTGAAAAAATCTGACTTGTTCTGGGTCTTGACCTTCGTGGACACTGCTCTGATGTTGATCTGAGTTGTGTTCGTTGTCGCGGCAATCGGGCTCTGTCCGTAGAACGCGCCTGTAAAAGATACTATTAGTCCTAAGTTCGGTGAACAAAGTCAAAGCAGGGTCCCCGAAAGGTAATTGTACCTGTCAGTGCCTTCCGTGAAGGCCGAAGGCCAATACGCAGAGGCATGTTGGGCGACTGAGATATCAATTGTTCCCGACGGCAAATGCGAAGTTCTTCGCAGCAACCTTTTGGGTCGGGAAATCATGCGGCCGACCAAAGATACGCTAGTCTGTTTGGGGGATAACTTCTTTCATGCCTCAGGCCGCAGACTTGAGAATTGCTTATATAATAGAAACCTGCCCTAGCCCTAACATTCACAACCCGCAAGCGAGTTTCTCCCGCTGCGCGGCGTGATTTCGCGGTTCGGCTTCGATCTTTACCTTCCCTCACCACGACAAGAGCCAGACGATTGATCTTTCCAACTCGTCAATCTATCAATCGCCCACCATGGCCCCCTCCCAGCTCCCCCCGGTTTTCAACCCTACCCCCCAGGACATTGAGATGCTCCTGGCTGCTCAGTGCCACCTGGGTTCCAAGAACCTCCAGGTGCACATGGAGCCCTACCTCTGGAAGACTCGTCCCGACGGTGTCAATGTCATCAACATTGGCAAGACCTGGTATGTCGCAATAAATGGAGGTCGTCCTGGTGGACTGGTATCAGAGCCTAATCTTTGTTGCGACGGAATAGGGAGAAGATTGTTCTGGCCGCCCGTATCATCGCCGCCATTGACAACCCCGCCGATGTCTGTGTCATCTCCGCTCGTCCCTACGGCCAGCGTGCTGTCTTGAAGTTCGCCGCTCACACTGGTGCTACCGCCATTGCCGGTCGTTTCACCCCCGGTAACTTCACCAACTACATCACCCGCTCTTTCAAGGAGCCCCGCCTCATCATCGTCACCGACCCTCGTACCGACGCCCAGGCTATCAAGGAGGCCAGCTACGTCAACATCCCCGTCATTGCTCTTTGCGACACTGACTCCCCCACCGACTTCGTTGATGTTGCCATCCCCACCAACAACAAGGGCCGTCACTCCATTGGTCTGGTCTGGTGGATGCTTGCTCGTGAGATCCTCCGTCTCCGCGGCACCCTGGCCACCCGTGAGACTGAGTGGGACACCGTTGTCGATCTGTACTTCTACCGCGACCCTGAGGCCGAGGAGAACAAGGAGATCGCCGATGAGACCAAGGTCCCCGGTGCTGAGGAGATTGGTGCTGGTGCCGTTGAGTCTGGCTTCGCCGGTGAGAACTGGGACGTGAACGCCCCTGGTGCTGGTAACCCTGGCACTGCCTTCGCTGCTGCCTCCGCTGCCGTTGGTGCCACTAGCTGGGAAGCCGACGGTGCCGACTGGGCTGCCAGCTCCGCTCCCCAGGGTGAGTGGGCTGAGGCCCAGGCTGCTCCCACTGAGGCCAAGTGGTAAATCAGCCCAGCAGTAACAAGGATAGCCGTTGATAGGGGAGGAGTATGATCTCAAACCCAAAAGCCATGGCGATCCGGGATGATTGTGATGATTTCTGTGTCTATCCAGACACGGGAGACGAGGAAAAAAAATGCTCTTGTTTGTTTCTTTCACCTTTTGAGTCCATTGACCACAGTGGAATACACCATCTCCCGCAAAGTCCCTTGACATGTCTATCCTAGTTTCTGTTCAATGTCCAAAAAGAAGAAAGAAACTGAAAAACAGCAGAAGATAACGAGCTTTCACCGGGAACCCTCAAGTCCTTTTGCATCAGTGATCATATTTGCCCGCACTCTTTTTTGATTTCATGCCTTCGCATCGGGGAGGAATGGCGATGTCAATTATTGACTGGCGCTTATGAGGGAAAGATATCCAGTTGCTTTTGTTTTGCGACTGGGGGAAAGCCCTGTGCTGTCAATCTACAAGGTGGACTTAATCGTTACCTTGGTTTCTCCCTGCATGTATTCTAGTAATCAGAACAAGGACGTGCTCGGTATTGTCGATATTGATTGACGTAGAGCTTGCTGCATAGCCTCCAAGTTTAATGTATATTGCTCTCGGGTCACTTAATCGAGGCTAGTAAATATATTTGGATCCCAGGGCTCAGCATGGCCTGTGGATCTGATATCAAAAGAATATCATTCGAGGCAACAAGCTCAGGACTGTATTGGCAGATCCCATAGTAATATTAATCGATCGTCAACGCAATCAAGCAGGTTCATAAAATGTTACAGGCGCCGCCAGTCTGTCCGCCCTTGTCGGTGGTCGTCATGCCCGCAAGCCTCGCAAGGTCTTCGAATGTCTCCCCGAGTAGCTCCCCCGTCACAGCTGAACACTCGGCATACCTGTCACAGCGGAGCTCTTGGGCGATGCGGTATGTCTTTATCAGATAATGAGTTGATCACTCACGAGCAGTTTCAATGTTACAAAGGCTTACCTCTTGCGGGTAGATAATGTCTCCGTCGTCTTTTCTCAGATCTCTCTTCAGACCAAGCATCATCACAGGAATGCGCTCGCCATGGCCATGTTGGAAATAGCGTATAATATGATTTCGCCACTAATGTGACTCTCGTTAGCCGGTGTGCCATTTCTTTGGATAGGGGATGCCAACCCCTTTGAGTCCTGCAAGGGTCTCTCGATTGGAGATATCGAAAGCTAGAACGACCACATCGGGCTGGAGCGTTGTCCAGTGCTGGTTGGGGCTTGCTGTATCATACATCTCTAGTACGAACTTCTTCTTGGAAAACTGGATATCGTAAATGAAGGGCTGGTCGCCATCACGCAGCAGATCAAAGCTGCTATCGTAGGGGACATTGGGTTGCGATGGAGTTGGCTTCTTGCCACTCTTTAGGCGTCTGTACAATCATCAGTTCGCCTTACACAGCACGGATGGGCTACTTTTATGTCGTCTAAGGCGAATAGCCTCTGACCACTCGATACTGGGGGAGCACATTAGGTCGTACTCACGATAAGAACGTGGATTTCCCACATCCCGAGTCACCCACGAGCAGCAAAGTGACGGTTCTCTCGCTCTCCAGGTCGGTTGCGTGGGCCATAGTACAAGGCTCAGTCTCGGTGAACTTCCTTTAGCCGTACACCATCACGCGTGTTCAAAAAGGTTGATGACGGAAGACGCGGTGACTGACGATTGGGTGAACCCACTGCTTCCAAGAGATCTACACCGATATATAAATCTGCCCCCAGCAGACCAGTCCTATTACCTCACTACACGAACTCATCGTAGAAGAGTATGAAATATATCCCAGCGAATATAATACATGCGATCCTAGAATACCTAGCATCACCAACACAATATTACACACGGCATCAGAGAGCTCGTCAGTGATCAGTCTGAGCTGACAATACGATACCAAAGTTACCCAGTACGAAATGCTCCGCGGACAGCAAAATTTCGATCACCCGGAGATCAACTCTTTCGGACCAAGTGAGCCAATTCTATCACCATTTGCCCTGAAGTGGCATGTGGAAGCAACAGGCGAGACCGTTCTCTCCTAGTCTTCTGCAGCAAGCCCTCAAGCCACCAGTGCGTTTCCTGTGCCAACGCTGCCCACCCACGCCGCGCAAAATGGCAGACCCCAGCGGCGACAAGGAGCGCCCCGACTACACGACCTGGAGCAATTCCAGCCTCATTGATCGGATCACCGAGCTTGAACGTCAACTACACTCGCAGACCACGCAGTATACAGCGCCGACAGCATTGACCGAGGCACTCCGCCCACCTATTTCCACCGACGTCCACGAGCCTGCGATCCCACTCCCGGAAGCCTCGAGTAAAGCTTCTAAGAAGCGCGCACATTCTCCGGAAGCCGATATCAACCACAAGTCCTCGCAAAACCAGGCTGCGAAGGAGGATCGTGGATTTGACCCCTCAAAATACTCCACGCGGTATATCGCGCTGAAATTCGCCTACTTGGGCCAGCGGTATAATGGTCTTGAGCATACAAATGGAAATGCTACACCGCTTCCAACTATCGAAGAGGTGCTGTGGAAAGCATTGCGACGGACTCGTCTTATCTCTCCAGCGACTACTTCGGAGGACGAACCGGATGATACAGAGCCGAGGGTGCTGCGACCTTATTCCATTTACTGGGATGGTTGCGATTACTCAAAAGCGGGGCGAACAGATCGTGGTGTGAGCGCCTTTGGGCAAGTGATTGGAATTAGAGTCCGCAGTGCACGACCCAAGGCAAAGCCGAAACCCTCGGTGGATCAAGACGATGTGATGCAGGTGGAGGAGTCGAGTACAGACAAGGACTGGGACGACGTGGCTGATGAGTTGCCATATATTCAAGTTCTGAACAGGGTGCTCCCAGAGGACATTCGCGTTCTTGCGTGGTGCCCTAACCCGCCGGATGGCTTCGATGCCCGCTTCTCCTGCCGTGAGCGTCGATATCGATACTTCTTCACCCAGCCCGCATTCTCTCCTACCCCTGGCGCACTTGGATTCGAGAATCGTGCAGGAAATGGCAAAGGCCCGCGTGCTGAGTACCGCGAAGGCTGGTTGGACATTGAGGCGATGCGTGAGGCAGCCAAACACTTCGAGGGTGTTCATGATTTCCGCAACTTTTGTAAGCTTGACAGCAGCAAGCAAATCGAAAACTTCCAGCGGATCATCTATCGCTCTGATATCGAGCACGTCGACCCCAGGACTAATCCATTGGGGTATATTGGCCAACCTGGATTCCAGCCAAAAGAGGACTCCACCACGAATGTGGATATGCTATCCTCGGAGCCACCTCTGGCCACCACCCCTCAAGTTTACACATTCACTTTACATGGATCTGCCTTCCTGTGGCACCAGGTTCGACACATGGTAGCCATTCTCTTTCTGGTAGGTCAAGGCCTCGAATCTCCGTCCATCGTTCCTGAACTACTGGACATAGCCAAGAACCCACGAAAACCGACATATGAGATGGCCTCCGATGCCCCCTTGGTTCTGTGGGACTGCATCTTCCCGGATGAGAGCTCTGGCAGCCGACAGGATGCTCTTGACTGGATTTATGCTGGCGACCAACGGCTCAACAAAACCCGCAGTGCTAAAGGTGACAGCAAATGGGGCTTGCGAGGAGTAGTTGATGGGTTGTGGTCAGTTTGGAGACAGCGCAAGATTGATGAGATTTTGGCTGGCGCATTACTGGATTTGAGCGTCAGTCAGGGCGATCAGAGCGCAGTACAGGACATGGACAACTCAACAGGCCCATCGAAAAAGCAGACCCGAGGCGCCAAGATCTGGCATGGGGCTGACGAGGCTCGTGTTGGGGGCAAATACACCCCCATCTTGCAAAAGACGAAACTGGAGTCTGTGGAGGTCCAAAATGCCAAATGGCTTGTAGCAAAGCAACGCAAGATGGCGAGGAACGAAGAGGCGGCCCAAAAGGAAAAGAAGTAACGACGACTGTACCTACTTCATACAGACCATTTCTGGGAGTCAAGGACAGTAGACTCTATCGGTCAATTCGCAAGACCACCCCAGTCATTATATGCTATGTTTTTGCATCATAGAGGCAGCGACGAGAGCCCCTCCATACTTCTTCAAGAATCTCCCGCTTGGGCAGTAGTTGCTGAGAATTGGAAATGAGTTAGCCTAGATAGTATATCATCATAGAAACAACATACAGGAAAGACCACCAAGACGTCAGGCTCTCCCTCGACAATTACGGCCAGGTAAAACCGGACTTCGAAGCCCTTGAAAGCTTCATGAATCACAATGTCTTGAATCTGCGTTGTAGGGATGAATCGGGTTGCGGCAGTGGAGAGATAGGTGGGGGACGACGTAGATGTCTGGATCCCGAAACCTCTGATGACAAGCAGTGACTCCTCTGGGTGGATGATTAGATTACAAAGAAGGGATGACAGGCAAAATATTTGTCTAGCACATACCTGTGTAGCCTCTCCTGAAAACCCCATATATCACCAGGGCGCTAACCACTGTCATGCCCCACGGGTTGTACGTGTCCACTAGACTGAAGACATGAGACCCTAGAGGACTCGACGATATGAACCGACAGCATGTAGTCCAAACATCATTCTCAAATATGTGGCGTCGCAACCGTATAACTCCGACGAAGATCACGCAGCAGAAGAGGAGTGCACGCAGGAGAATCTGGAGGCCGAAGAGGATCTTCGCAGGCGAATTGGAGCGCCGAGGCGCATTGGAAACGGTGAAGCTGACGGTAGTCGGAGAAGGCCGTCGAATACGGAGACGACCGGGCATAATGGGAAGAAGAGGTATAGAAGCCCTCAAAGCGCGAGTCAACCCAAAGAACTCATGCGCTCCACGTCGCTCGGCGAGAGGAGCTCAAACCCGCAACAAATACACGCTAGGCCGGGTTGGGAATAGAGGGACATCTGCAGCTTTCCGGTCACGTGCCATAGAGCTCTTCTGCGTTGACAACGGGTCTGGCTTGTCGGGCACCAACACAACTATCTCGTTCCGTGGTCTGCCAGTATGGGTGACCGTTCACGAAGCCGGTCTCCTCGCCGGCGAGATGACAGCGACCGCAATCCACCAAAGAAGAGCGGGGGCTTTCGATGGAAGGAGAAGCGGCGAGACGAAGATACTCGCGATGGCGACGAGCGCAGACTTGACCGAGGTTACCGAGATCGAGGCGACCGGCCGCGATCGCCACGACGAGATCGTGATTCAGATCGCTATGGGGACAGGCCCAGGGATAATGACCGTGATAGACGACGACGTGACGACCTTGATGCTCCTCGGGAAGAGCGGGAGAAAAAGAAGGAGAAGAGGGCGAAGAAGCCGGCTGTGCCCCAGTCTTCGGAGCCCATGATCGTTGTCAATGTCAACGATCGTCTGGGCACAAAAGCCGCAATCCCCTGCCTAGCCTCTGATCCGATCAGTTCGTGCCCCCATGTGCTTCTGTTGGTGCAGTCTACTAATTGCATTTGCAGAGCTATTCAAGGCCCAAGTGGCAGCTCGTATTGGCCGGGAGCCCCACGAGATCCTTCTCAAGCGTCAAGGCGAACGCCCCTTCAAGGACCAGCTGACATTGGAGGACTACGGAGTGAGCAACGGTGTGCAACTTGACCTGTGAGCTTCAATGCCTCCTCCCCCACGAGTATTCCGACGACCTATACTGACGACTATCCAGGGAAGTTGGAACTGGCGAGTAGGGAAATTCAGTCCTAAACGCAAAAGAAAGCCCCTCAAAATGATCATTTGTGTTCGGCGGGACGGCCTGGTGTTTTGAAAATCAACGGATCCGGAGCATGGGAGCGTTTCTCTCTTATTTTTCTCTCTCTTCGTTTATCTCCTGTTCTGCATGTCTCAATTCGTGATTCCATTCCTCGCACCTGTATCTTACCGGCCAATGGAATGCTGTAATGCAGTTCTGCACTTCGAGGAAGCCTCCTCGGAGTACGTGAGTTGCTGACCATTTCCATTTCCCTGCGCGCCGTTGCCACTTCCGCGCTTCTGCGGGGCCTGCGTGGTCACGGCCCGCGCTAGGCCCGGTGCGGACGCGAGGGGGCCTCAGGCAGCTGCCGGCAGCCAACCCGAGGCCAAGACCCGTTCCACTCTCCAAGAGGCTTTTTTTCTATCGCGGGACTCACACGAGCTTCAATTCTTTTTTTCTGGGCCATTGCCTGGGCTTCTCCTCGACTTCCCCAAGTCCCCGCGATGAGCTAGTCGCTTCACTCTCCACTCTTGACAGTTTTGATTTTCCTCAACGGTTCTCCTCTTAACCGATCTCGCCCCAGATTTTCCGTCCCGCCGCCAAATCCCTCGACTTCTTCCTCCACTTGACCCAACACTCTCCTTCCTTTTCCCCTCCTCTCACCACATCCCTGGCCTATACTACACTCGAACAAACCGCCATCATGGTCCGAAATCTGGTTGTCATCGGGGGTACATCCCACCCGCAGTTGACGGAGACCATTTGCAGCGTGCTGGGCATTCCACCGGCCGAGGTCTTGTTGTCCAAGTTCGCCGTTGGCGAGACCCGCGTTGAGATCCAAGAGTCCGTTCGTGAAAAGGACGTGTACATCATTCAATCCGGCGGTGGCAAGGTCAACGACCACCTGCTTGAACTCCTCATCACCATCTCCGCCTGTAAGACGGCGTCGGCCCGACGAGTGACCGCCGTCCTCCCTCTTTTCCCTTACTCCCGCCAAAGTGATATTCCTTACGACAAAACCGGCGCTCCTCTGGTTAAGTCCTCCGTGGCGAGCCGGCCCAACAATGGCTATACCTTTGAGAGTACCCCTTCAACCCCAGGCCCCGGCAAGCCTGAAGGGCTCGGCCTGATGAATGGCATCGACAACCTACAAAAGAGCCTCGCGAAGGCTCAGATCGAAGACAGCACCGGTAGCCCCGTGAAGCGGCGTCCGGGCAATGGTCTCCCGCGGAACGATACTACCGACTCTCTCAAATCGATGTCGGGAAATGGAGTCGCGGAGGATGCTGCCAGCACGTCATCAGCTTCGAAGATCAACTCCTTCCAGCCCCGTCCTGGGTACAGGCAGTGGGTTGCACAGGCAGGTACTCTGGTGGCTGACCTGCTTACCTGCGCCGGCGCGGATCACATCATCACCATGGATCTGCATGACCCTCAGTACCAGGGATACTTTGATATTCCCGTGGACAACCTCTACGGTCGCCCTCTTTTGAAGACCTACATCCAACGCAATATTCCCAACCACAAGCAGGCCGTCATTGTCAGCCCTGATGCAGGTGGTGCTAAACGTGCAACAGCCATTGCTGACCAGATGGGCATGGAATTTGCCCTTATTCACAAGGTCGGTTTTTTGATTTCTTTTTTTTAATCCCGTTGAGCTGTATCCCTGACAGATCATCTGACGCCCCCTGCAGGAGCGACGCCCCACAAAGATCACAGACCGCCAAAATGCTACCATGATGCTGGTCGGCGACGTTCGCGACCGTATAGCCATTCTGATCGATGACCTGGCTGACACCTCTAACACAATCACGCGGGCGGCGAAATTATTGAAGAAGGAAGGTGCCTCGCAGGTTTACGCTCTTGTCACCCACGGTATCTTGAGCGGCGACGCCATCGAGCGTATCAATGCCAGCTCCCTTGACAAGGTGGTTGTGACCAACAGCGTTGATCAAAACGATCACCTGCGCCGCTGCCCGAAGCTAGAGGTCCTAGAGGTTGGCCACGTTTTCGCTGAGGTGGGTGTTATGCGTTCAATTTAATGCGCCACTCCTTGCTGACCGCTCCAATTTAGGCCATCCGCCGCGTCCATCACGGTGAAAGTATCAGCGTTCTGTTCCAGTATGACTGAATTTCAGAAAGGTGCGCATGAATTTGAACATCAAAAAGATAACCACCAGGCTGGGTTGGTTTCCCAAGTCTGGCATATGAATGAATTTTCTTTGGATCTACTTGGCGTTGTTGATGACGACGTGAAACTGCCCACCGCTATTTCTCCAATATTCCCATTCAATACATTTCAATAGAGTCATGGTCCAAGTAGACTGGGCGTTCGAGAACTTGCCTTGCATTGCTATGATTCCACGTCGCTCTCGTCGTCAGGCTGCTTTCTTTTTTTCCGACTCGCTTGTCCCATTTGGCTTGGACATCTCATATACTCAGTTGCGTACATAGTGGATAATGTCAGCCATGTTTTGGCTCTGACCTTCTGTTTTTGTGCTCAGTCTTCGCCGCAACTCGTCCACCACGGTCGACATTTCTGAAAGGGCCGCTTAGAGACAATGTGAAGCAAAGCAAAGAACACCACGCTTACGAATCAACGCCCTCATGGGCATTGGCTGGGGTGCGCACAATCGACAAAAGTGACGCTTTGGATGGGATATTAGGCCGTGCTGTTAAGTATTCGGCCGGCAACAAGATGGCCGGTCTACAGCATAGTCATGGAGAAACTTTCGGTGCGCTAAATTGCCAGCATTTCGGGCTATATCGTTGGAATGTGTGGACGAAGGGGATTCTCATCTGGTCGATGGATTTGCTCTTCTATGTCACAAGAGATCACGAACTGCCAAACGCCTAAAAATTTGGAAAAGGAATCGAAGACGGGACCATTCATCCTAGCCGGAGAAGGCGGTGCGCTCATTTCAATATTCAACAAACAAGAAACGGACTGGGTACTCGAAACAACGAAAGCGACTAGTGGCGAAAGCAAGATTACCACAGCCATGAGGATAAGTACAGAAAGTGGGCTGGAGAGACGAAGATCATGACATGTTCGGGTCTAGAAGACGGAGATAAAGTTCCCTATTCTCTCCTTCTGGTTCTGTGCAATGCACTCCGAGATCCAGGTAACGTTTCGGATTTCCTGAATGTTGTCAGTTCATGATCTTGAATAGAATTCCATGGAAAAGGAATCTTACCTGCTCCTTCAGCTTCATCCACCCATACACGACCGCCGGGGTAAACTGACGGGTGAACACCACCTTCGACATCTCCATTTCCTTCTGGTAGAAGAGATCCTCAAGGCTCTTGCCATCAGCCGGCCCGCCGCCCATGCCACCAAGGCCGCCGCCCTGACTCAGACCCACAGCGTCAAAGAACGCCTTGTAGTCTGCGACGGCACTGACAGCCAAGGCGACACCCTCGACATCATCGGCACGAGAAAGCATCAGACTGCCTTCGGGGTAAAGCTTGCCAAACTCAGGATACAACTTCCTCCGCTCTTGCTTGGAGAGCTCGGTGCCAAAAGAGTTAAGGGTGATGTTAATGGAGCGGCGGTCAGCCTCGAACTGTAGAATCTCTGACATGACTTCCTGGGTTGGCCCGGCGAAGTCGGAGTGACTGTTAATAAATTTAAAGAAGTCCTCCAGATAGTTCTTGTACAAGGTATTGCGGATGATCTCAATGTTCAGCTCGTCAAGATCGTGGTGGCTCAGACTGCCCTTGAAATACGCGGCAAGTGGAGTTTCAATTAGGACGGAGTTGTACAGCTCTTCAATGTTGGTCGCGACGCACAGCACAGGCAGCGTCTCGAACCATCCAAGCGGGTGGCATCGCTCTAGAAGCTCCCGAGTATCGCGCTCGTGTAGGGTTCCGGTGATGAGCAGGGCAATGTTGTCGATCATGTACCCATATGTGAGGTACTCGAGGAACTTGGCCGTGGAGCCGGTGGATTGTGCGACGAGGTATCGAAATTCCGAGACTAGTTTGTCGGTCATCTTGCCTGCGAGGGCGGAGGTGGAGGGGTTCGGGGGGAGAGAGGCGAGGAAATCGCCATAGGCGGGGCCTAGTTGGAGCTTCACATCTGCGAAAAACACCATTAGCGACAGATATTCTCTATCAAGGCGCTAAAGTTCTGTACCGTCAATGCTCTCGCATTGTGTCAAGTTGGAGTAGTTCTGGCCGGTCAGAAGGCTGTTCCGATACCCCCGGACAATGCCCTCGACGTATCTGATGAAGTCAGCACAGTGAATGAAGCAAGGCTCCCACATCAACACTCACCCGGCATTAACATTGAAGAATAGGCCCTCCATGGTGCTCGGAATGAGAAGATGATTGGGAGGAACCACCTTCGGTGAAGCTCCCTCCCCGTATGCGCGGCGGGTCTTACATAAGCCATAAGCCACATGTGGCTTTCACTTTTGCACTTTTTCTTCCGTTCAAAATTTCTAGATTTCTCCTCAACGGTGCATGTCGACGGTCCACACCTTCTTTTCCGTCCTTCTTTTGCCATTCGACCTGGGCCTTATCGTCCTCTAGCTGAACCTTTATACCAGCTTGCATACCGTGGCCGCCCACCATGTCGCTTTTCATCCTCACCGAGACCAGCGCCGGCTATGCCCTGCTGAAGTCCAAGGACAAGAAGCTCTTCAAGCGGGAGAAGCTCCCTGAGGATGCTACCACCGCGGAGGGTGTTTCCAATCTGTATGTTACAGTTTCTATCCGGCTATAAAACCCAGGCGGGGGAGAGAAATCCACTTCCGGACTGGGCGCAAAATTTTTGTTGCGGTCCAGAGCACTGCTAATACTAGCCGCAGGTTCAAGTTGAAGACTTTCCAGAAGTTTGACAGTGCTGCCGCCGCTGTAGAGGAGGCTGCATCCATCATTGAGGGCAAGGTTACCCCTCGTCTTGCCTCTCTCTTGGACGGAATCAAGGATGAGAAGAAGGTGTCCCTCGCCGTTGCGGACCCTAAGCTCGGTATGTGTAATCGCTTGGCTTGGCCTTTAAGGACTTTGCAGCTGACCGCAAACAGGAAATGCGATTGGCAAGCTGCCCGGCCTCTCCCTCGAGCTGGTCGCCGACTCGACCACCGCTGATGCGTTCCGTGCCATTCGTGAGCACATGACCTCCCTCATTCCCGGCCTGGCTCCCAGTGATATGTCCACTATGTCGCTTGGTCTTTCGCACTCGCTCGCCCGTCACAAGCTCAAGTTCTCCCCCGATAAGATTGATACCATGATTGTTCAGGCCATTGGTCTTTTGGATGACATGGACAAGGAGCTGAACACCTACGCCATGCGTGTGAAGGAATGGTATGGCTGGCACTTCCCCGAGCTGGCCAAAATCCTCAACGACAACATTGCCTATGCAAAGCTTGTCCTCAAGATGGGCATGCGCTCCAACTGGGAGAATGCTGATCTCGCTGAGGTCCTGCCCGAAGAGATTGAGGGCGCCGTCAAGTCCGCTGCGGACCGTTCCATGGGTACCGAGGTCAGTGAGGAGGATTTGGAGAACATCCAGGCCTTGGCCGAGCAGGTTGTGGCTCTCGCCGAGTACCGCACCCAGCTTGCGAGTTACCTGACCTCCCGTATGAACGCCATTGCGCCCAACCTGACTGCTCTCGTTGGCGAGCTTGTTGGTGCCCGCCTCATCGCCCACGCTGGTTCTTTGACCAGCCTGTCCAAGAGCCCCGCCAGTACCCTCCAGATCCTGGGTGCCGAGAAGGCCCTCTTCCGCGCCTTGAAGACCAAGCACGACACTCCCAAGTATGGTCTCATTTACCACGCCTCTCTCATTGGCCAGGCCACTGGTCGCAACAAGGGCAAGATGGCCCGTATCCTTGCCGCCAAGGCCTCGCTGGGTCTCCGCGTGGATGCTCTGGCTGAGTGGGATGACGACGTCACCGAGGAGGACAAGGCCGCGCTCGGAACTGAGGCTCGCTTCAACCTTGAACGCAAGCTTGCTGCCATGGAAGGCAAGCCTATCAAGCCCCGTGGAGTGGCCATTGCTCCCAACGGTGCTGTCCAGCCCCAGAAGTTTGACCTGAAGGAGGCCCGGAAATACAACCCCGACGCCGATGCTCTGGCTTCCGAGGAGCCATCACCTGCCAAGAAGTCCAAGAAGGAGAAGAAGGACAAGAAGGACAAGAAGGACAAGAAACTTGTGCAGGAGGTTGAGGAGGACGAGGAAATGGCGGATGCCGACTCCGATGACGAAGAGCCGCAAGCAAACGGCACCACAGACGCTGAACTGGAGAAACTGGCCGAGAAGGCCGGTCTTAGTGTCAAGCGGTACAAGCGCAAGCTCGAGCGTGGAGAGATTACTTTTGATGCCTCGGGCAACCCGTCATCAATCAGCAAGAAGGATCTGAAGAAGGCCAAGAAGGAAGCCAAGAAGGCCGACAAGGAAGAGGGCAAGAAGCGCAAGCGCTCTGACGACGCTGATGATGGAAAGAAGAAGAAGAAGAAGAGCAAGGGCGAGTAAGCTTGCTTGTGTTCTGTTTTCAAAAGTTTCGTGCAATGTGACGGATGGCTTTCGCGAATCTGTATGATATCACTTTCTTTTTGTGCGGCCTGCTCGCTCGCATGTTGGGGGCATTTCAAGGTTGATCTCCTATTTGATTTTTACTGGCGCAGACGGTGCTTAGGTACAAGGCAGTACAGTTCATCTGAATAATCTGTTTATATTTCAACTTGCTAGTGATGCGTAGTCTGGACTTTTTCGCCAATCGTCAACCTTTTCAATGTTTCGGACTATATCCATCTATGGATGCATATATTGACCAATCTGTAATTAGATGCATGCTGTTTAACAACAGTATGAAGGCAAGCGGTACTTGTTAGCCCTCTGATATTTATATTTCCAACCTCTTGTCATGCAGTAAACCTCACCGACCTTGTTATCAAGCATATACGAAGTCCGAAATTGCCAATTCCCATGCAGAATATCTATACTGAAACCAGGAGGTAGGAACAGCAAAGTACCTCGCCAGAATGCAAGACGCCTCGTACAATAAAGAGTGTAAGATACAAGTTGTCTGAGATCAATTGACTTTAAACCACATTTACAGTCTCACACCGGGACATTTCCCTGCGATTGTGGTAAACGATAGATAGGAGAAATAGCGAGACCGTTCGATTTAAGAAACTCCACCAACTGCAACAATCTACATGTATTCTACATCAAAGCCAGACCGGTATCCACACCGCCCTTTTGGGCGGGCAGAATGAGTAATTTTCCCTCGCTCCAACCTCATCCTCCATCACTTACATACCCAACATCACCGCAAAATGAGGGTAAGACACCTGCTCCAGAAAGACGAGGCCTCTGCTAATCCCAATTCCAAGATCCTTGATCCCCAGGCAGCTGTGCTCACCAATGTCGAGGTGCTAGCCTACCTATCATCAAATCCACCCCGCCGCCCACCAAACCCGCCGCCAAACTCGAATCCAAGGCAATGGGTACCCAGCCCAGACCTACGAGATCATAACACAGTCGTGAAAGAGGTACGCTATCTCTACAGCTCTTCTTCCAGTCCCATCCCTTCCTATCCCTCAGAATCGCTCCATGGCACAGCGCAAGGTTCAAGCACAGGAACCGGCGCTATCATGCACAGAAGCAGACAGCATCACCTCAACACCACTCAGATTTCCACATCAAGGCCACTGACAAATTCACCCATAACCCTCCAGATCCACAACTATGTCTCGCGCATCTCTCCCCACATCCTCAGATACCCACGCCATACCCTGCGCCCATCCTCTTCCGCATCAACAACGCAGGCCGCGATGACCGGCACCATGCGCCCAACGACAACCACCGGCCCAACTACCTCATCTAATATCCCACCTCCCATTCCACCCCCAGAGCCAACTCCTCTGGACCGTGCCCTGCGCGATCTCATTATGAACTTGCAGCCTTACGGCCTCACCAAAGCGGAGGTCGTCATGATCCTCAACCTAGGCGTGGGCCTAACGTCTGCCTCGGCAAGCGCCGCCGACGGCACCGGCGACGGAGAAATGGACGTCGATGAGGAGCACGCCCATGTCAACGGGGTAAACGGCGACAGCAACGGGAATAGCGAGGAGAACGGGGAGGCAGCGGAGGAGGAAGCAGATTGGGGTGCACTAGCGCTATTCGAGTCTGTTGTTGAGGAGCGCGAGGAGCGGATCCGGGACGAGGATGTTCCCGTTGTTTTGCGGATCATCCGCGAGACGCTCGATGAGAATTACGGGAGCTAGCGGGGGTGACATGGATGGCGGGAAAGGATTTGGTTGGAAGTTGTCGCTTTTGTGATATCCCGGGGCTTCAGGCCTCAAATATTTCGTTCGATTTTGGTCTCTTGTAGACTTTGGAGTCTCCACTATGTTTCTCTTGCAGTTCAGCCAAGACATCATGCTTGTAGTGCCGCTGAAAACAGGAATGATCCAATGATCCAATGATCCTTGGAAGATGCAGGATACCTGCTTTCATTGTATGTACAGCAGTCCCACCTGCTGGGCCAGCATCTATCAGGGGTAAGTCTATATTACAGCGCTCAAACGTGGGGAACAACCAAGAACGCCAGTAGGTAGCACGATACAACTTGACGCTCATATCACGCCCTCACAAGAATCAAAACAGTGGTATCAACAGCAACAAAAGCCCCAGAGCAAACAGGAGCGTCGCAATATTTGCATATCTGCCAAGTGCAACACGGACTGTACGAGACGTCAGTCATGCAGGCAGACCTCTCTCTCTCTCTGGACGTGAGATACACTCCAGATGTAGTCCTGATCCAAACCAAACGCCCAAAGCATAAAGCCCTAGCCTAGTAGATGGGCTCTTCCTTCTCCTTGCCGGAGATCAGGGTTCCAAATTGGTTATAGAGGGGCTCATCTGGGTCCTCATTCTCCTTGCCCCAAGGACCCAGATTGTCATCGAAGAGATCGCGTTCCTGGCCCTCGCACACTTCTGCCAAGGTGAGCCAGTTCGAATCCCCGGTCCAGACTCCGCCCCGGCCACCGCGCATGTCCCACCATTCCTGGCCACCAAGGAGCGAGGATTGTGCGGCATCGAATCCATGCGAGCCACGGACATATTTGCGTGCGAGAGCACGCGCCCATGGGAAGTACCACATGTTTTCCCACCAGCCGTTGCGAAGTTTGGGATCACCGTTCATGTGTGCCATCACCGGCACGGAGGCAGAGTATGGGTTTGTCATCAGAGGGAGGTTATGCCACGAACGCTCACTGGGATGGGGCAGCTTGTCGAGGGTGGCATTCCACACTGGCCGAGTTGTGTTTTCTAAACCAAAGTGAGTCTGATTGAATGGGTTTGGCAGGGCCGCGATGTCGGTTGGGAGAAGCAGTCGTGTCTCGCGAGGAACATGAAATGACCCCTGCATGTTCGCCGCATGGGTGTAATTGCCGAACTCGATCCACCCGACGTCGTCGCGGGACATGACCTGGTTGAAGAACAGCTGTGATTCGTAGTCGACGCCAATGCCATACTCGTAGCGGTGCCCCGTTTCAAGTCGAAGGCTGATCCCCGAGATATTGATGGCGTCCGATATGCCGACGAACCGGTAGAGCCACTCCCTGGCGGCACTAGTCGTGCGACGGCGCTCCAGCTCTCTCACGACTTCTTGTCGTCCAAACATTTGGGTAAGAGCCTGGTAATCCCCGTGCTTCCTATGTTGCTGCTCGAGAAGCCGCAACGCTTCGTCATAGATGAGTCTAAGATCGGCGGCCTGCCCAATCACTGCCCCGGGATTTAACCACCGTGGTCGATTCAAATGTCCATCCGGGTCGATATCCGTCTTCCAACCATACACATCCGGAGGCAGAGACGACTGCGGGACAGAGACGCAACCCGCGTCACTCTCTAAGCCACTGTAGCATTTCTTGCTGGCACCAAACAGAACTCGCTGCGAGTACTTCTGCACCATCTCGGGTGGTGATCCTGGGGTTGGCCCCTCCACAGCGACCAAGCCATATTTCTTCAACAACTTCTGGTTGTTCTTGCGCACAATCTCCTGGTACCGTTTGACGAGGACGTGCGGAGGCAGCTGGAAGAAAACGTCTTCGGAATCAACCAGCAGCACGATATCCCGATCCTTGACAATTTTGCTATCTTTGAGGTAATCGCGCGTGCGCTTGATCCGATCCACCACGCGCTCGAACTCAGTTGCGCCCGGGGTTTCGTAGTCGTAGCCGATCAAGGTAGGGGGCGGGTATCCGAGAATCATGGACGACGTGATGGTGCGGCAGGTGCCGCGGGTACCCTTCTGGGTGGGGATCAGAACATGGAGGAAAGGATTGGGCTTTTCCAGGTCGTGAGGAAGGGTATCGTGGATGGTGATATCTGACCGTTGCGGAAGAACGACCTGCGCATCTTCCGGGCGCTCAGGGAACGGGTGACGAGAAGGGAACTTGGTCCAGAAATCAGGCTGGGCTTGCTGCTTCAGACACGCGAACCGTTAGCACTGACTGATTTCTCCATGGCCCCATGTTCATCGAACACAGCGATGGAGGCATTCCCATCCAGACACGCGTTGGGAGACATCACTCACCCTTGACGAGAAAGATAGCATATACAGACAGAGGAAGAAGCCAATGGCGGAGATAGCAGCCAGTCGGGTCTTCTGCGTGCGCGGCCGCTGGCGATAGAGCTGCCACAGTAGAGTGGTGACGGTTGTCTTGGCCTCCTCGAACAGCGGCAATGGCGGGCTGAAGGAGGCCATCGTGACCGGGACTTCCTCAGAATTAGATTGCGGGGGGAAGATGGAACATATCGCTGCAGAACCTTGCGTTAACCCTGCACCGGATAGTTTCAGGTATTTAACCAGGGCCACGCGGGACGTACGCAATCGATGAGGTGGAGATGACCGTACGACGGGTCCAGGAGTGATCGGCGCCAACGCTTGCGGCAGAATTGTGCATCCAACCAAAACCAATTTACATGCAACGACGGGGTGTCTACTAATGCACATGCGAGAGCGTTCCCGGAAAGATCCCAAGCTTCTACCATCTACTCCAGGTAGATTTCCTCCTTCAGCCGCTGCAGATTGCGGAACAAGCCACCGCCCGATCCACCACTATCGACATCGCGTTTTTCTGATCGCGACTTGGGTCCGCGTTGGTTCTGCTCGGCCATGGCTTGCTGATGATCCAGGTTCCGGCGTCGCTCGTCCACGATCCTCGCCAAGCTGTCCACAAACCGTTGACGCGCCTTCTCCTCCGCGGATCCCTTCCATACAGTTGACAGCGTTCGCAGGGCCTCCACGCGGCGGGTTGCTGCATCCAAGCCAACGCGACCACCGCCGTCGCTCTCAAGCAGCTCGGCGATCTCTGTCCGTAGTTTCCTCATGGTCTCCTGGCCCTTATCTTCCTGCTCGCCGCCCACCACGCCAATATCCGGACCGGAGACTGAGATGAAGGACGAGGAAAAGGAGATCTCTGATGGGGGCAGGGGCCATTCCATTGCATCACCGAAAGTTTGGACCACGTCCTCCAATCGTGATCGAACTTGATTGAGGGTGCGCAGATTGGTGATGTACTCGGGATCGGCCGTACCAGCTACGCCTTTCTCTTCCTCTTCAATAGTCTCCGCCGCCTCCTCTTCCTCCTTCGTAGATGTAAGGTCCTCGATGAACTCTTGGTTCAGCACCGTCTTGCGAGAGGTGGCAGCAGCACTGGACTTTGACTCGGCCTCTGGCACGAACTTCGCAATGTCCTCGCTCAGGACTTCCGTCAGGGTCTCGGACAGTCCAATTGTCTCTCCGCGGAGCACTTCCACCTCGTAGGCCAGCCGCCCGCCACTTCGAAGGATCTCGTCGCTGAGCTGGGAGAGTGTGCTAGAGAGGCGGACATTCTGGGCGTTGATCTGCGAAAGCAACGACTGGACCTGGGCAGATAATTCGGTCAAAGGCACGGAGCCCGGTGCTCGTGAGGCATTGGGTTGCGACGCCGCTACGGTCAGGGGCGAGAGCGATTCATTGAGGAAGTCCGCCGGGTCAAAATTCGGGTCGGCGAAGTTGGGTGTCGTGTCGGGTTGCGGGTTGGGGGGTTTGGTGCCAGCTCGTGCGGTTGAGCTGTAGCTGGCTGCGGAGGCCATAGATTGATCGGGCGGGAGGTTGTGCTGAGAATGTAGAAATTGCAGGTTTCTCAAAGACCTCACCTGTAGAAGAGAAATGAATAATGGGTCTGATGCACGGATTCAATAGTGTATAGGTTTATCTCGGCATCTCCATCCTCCACGCCCACCTGGGGCTTCACCGCCTTGGTACGTATACATGTGCGAGTCGAGTTGTTCGTGAGGGGCCACCAGGGTTGAATCTCAGTGGTCGCGCCAGATGAAATTCCATGCTGAAATGGGGCTCATTGCCACTCACAAATCAACATACAATCACCCCGCATCTAGATTACCAAAATAGAAGGTACCGAATCATGATAATCGTAGAGGTTGATTGAGATTACGTTAACAAGGAATTCAGCTATATCAAGAGAGAAAAAGACAAAAAAAAAACTCAAAGTTAAACAAAGACATAAGCCTCACTCGGCTAACTGAGCAAAAGAAGGTGGGTATCGTCATAGGTCCAATCGCATCCAGCCATAATAACAAAATATAGAAACCCGATGTGCAACACCGGCAGACAAGAGCCCCTCTCGCAGCCAACAGAGACACCGGGAAACGGCATAAATTAAACATCGAAAAGAAATATCATAGCTTCATGGGAACGAAGGCTGAGCGGGCCTTACGATCGTGCGGCACGAAAGCAGGTAATGCAGCTAGATGTCCTCGACAACGCGAGCGTTCATAGCCCGCTGGAAGCCGTCATCCACACTGCCAGCCTGGGCTCCGCCGTAGCTGCTCGGGCCCTCGCCGGCGTTATCGGCAGCAGCTAGTTGCTGCTGCACAGTTTGGTTCATTGCAGGCAAGAAGATGACCTTGCTGTTAGCGGTCTTGGCCATGGACTGCATGGCCTCGAGGTAGCGAATCTGCATGGCGGGAGCAGATGAAAGGATATCGGCAGCCTGGAGATGGGTTAACTCACGATACTAACGCAAATGAGGAAATATGTGAGGATTTTACCTGACGCATCAGTTTGGCCGACTCGACCTCGGCGCGGGCGGCGATAACCTTGCTCTCGCCAATCCGCTTGGACTGGGCAGCCATGGAGAGCGAGTCCTGCAGGTCGCTGCTGAAGATGATATCCTTGATGAGCATCGACTCAACCTGGACCCCCCAGCCCGCAGCAACCTCCTCGATAATCTCGGATGTGGACTGCGCGATCTCCTCGCGGCGCTCGATGACATCCTGGAGCACGCGAGCACCAATCACATGGCGCAAAGTGGTTTGGGTACGCTCCACGAGCGCTTGCTTCACGTTGGAGATGCCAAAGGCAGCCTTGTGGGGCGAGGTGACCTGATAGTAGATGACGGAGGTGAGGTTGAGGGTGACGTTGTCCTTGGTCATGCAGACCTGGCGCGGCACCTCGACGATCTGTATCTTGACATCGACGGTGGTCAAGTGCTCGCTCAGCGGGTTGACCTTGACCAGACCGGGGTCGACCGACCGCTCGAAGCTACAGGCTGATATCAGTGGAGGAGTACGGGGAGATGCGCTGCAGTGGGTGGCACCAACCGTCCAAATCGCGAGACCAGACCGACCTGGCCCTGATCAACAGGCTTGAAGGGATTGGGGCAGCAGACGCAGCAAGGAATGGCACCGCAGAAACCGACGCATTCACCGAGACCGTGGACTGTAGCGACGAAAAGAGATGGTTAGAGTCGATGCGACCAGAATCTAGGTATGAAGCATGGAGTTCCGGGATGGACTGACTCAGTCGCGCGTACCAACTGTGCGCGTCGGAATTATCTTCCTCGTGCTGGATCGTCGAAGCATATCGCGGCTGCAGATCCGCCAGGCGAGCGGGCTGGACCTTGACAAGGCCACGGTCTGGGCGACCAAGTTGCTGGGGCTCTTGAACAGGCGCCTTCGAGCTGCTTGTACCGTTGACAGACATTGTGGAGTGTGGGGAGATGAGTGACAGAGGGTAAAGGGAGATCGATGATGAAAGGTCAAGGGATTGCCACGGAAAGAGAGAACGGGCGGGAGCAAGGTTTAAGTAACGTCGGCCTCCTACATACTCATCCGACGCCCTACATCCTCCACTCTTCACACTTCTACTCGACGATACATAACGGACACTTGCAGGCACTTCCCGATGCGCCTTGGCCCAGTCTTCTCCGCAGTGGAGCCCACACGCTGATTCGCCGGGCATCGCAAGGCTAGACGGGCGAAGTAAATGCTCTCTAAGCCTCTCCATGGCTGAGCTCTTTCCTCGGACCCAAGCTCCACGATCCGATAATCCACTGCTCTGCGTGCCCAGAGATTAGTCCGACCAAGATCGGCCTCGTGAGGCCTCTGCTCCGAAGAACCATCCCGATGCTTGGTATATCCCGGTCGCGCGGTGCACCCTCTGTCGAAGACCCTGTATGGAATACCGGGGAGCGGGATCGAAGATGCGGTTCGGACACCCCGAAATATGTGCGATTGCATCGGTAGCTGAGAGATGAGCCGAGGGAGGGGGAGCGTAGGATTAAATGCCTGGATGGTCAGGTAATGCTTCCATGCCCATTCCTGGACTGTTCGAAGGAAACTGTTGTATCGGCATGCAAGACCGCCAAGCAGCATTCCTGGGCCATCGTCATGCCACACACACGCGAGGCCCACACTTTTCCAGATGTTTTCTAGCCTTTGCCTGTCGACCCTGCATTGGTAGCGGCCGCTAGTTATGACTGGACCAAACTCTCCGATCACCAAAACAACGCATTTTCGGGCAAGGCGGACTCTCAAGGTCTGAGATATCATGATAATACGAGAGAGATATGTACTTGGGGACCCTGCGCCCCGATATCGTGTCAGCCGCGCGCACTGCTAGGCGCGCCGAGCATCCGAGTATACGAGGTCCTCTGGGCGAAGGTGATCTCGCCACCGAGCAGCGCTAGGACCTTGCTAGTCCATCACGCACCAATGCCCATCGCCAACGATGGAGTTTCTGCTCGCTCTGACGTAAAGAGTGCATCCGAGGGTGCGCTAGTGAACTAGTCCATATAGTGTTGACGGGAAACACGGCCCCCAGTCGGAGTGAAACCGCGGGTTGGGTTGGGGCAGTGTCAGGTAGGGTCCATACCCGAGGCCAAGCGGCAAGTTCGGAATTGTTGTGGTGACTTGCACTCGATGACTTGGAGAAGATGGGCATATAGTTGGATTGAGTTTAACCCTTGCTAACCAACAAGACTGGATATGGAATCCGGGCAGGAATGGGCCGGTACATAATCCTATTAGTTGCCCCTATTTCCACTTATTCAGCATCATTGGTCTAGTGGTAGAATTCGTCGTTGCCATCGACGAGGCCCGTGTTCGATTCACGGATGATGCACGTTTCTTTTGGTCCTCCTCGGAGTTTTCTTTTTATGGACTGGTTCTTTTTCTATCCATTTTTGTATTTGAAGATGAATGTACGTGATTTTCTCTGGGTTGGTTGACATTTTGGGTCTAGGTAGAGGATGTACTGGGAGCATCTGAAGCGTCTATTCACCGTTAGAGCTTAAGCAGTGGCGACAGACAGAAAATATATAGGAAGATAGCTTAAGATCATAATATCTATATTTGAAACAGAAATCGTGTTCCACTAAGCACCACATTTTTACTACATTCTCTACCCATTTCCAAACAGGCAGTGTAGCGAGGCAGACCACTGACCTCGTGCGTTCTTCTCCTCAAGTCTAACTGCAGGTCCTCGCCTAGCAAATTTCCATATTAGATGCTAGGTATATTGCTTCTTACAAAGCCAGTTGTGGCCGATGATAGACGTCCATCGTGGATAGCTCAGCAAGGGAAGCTGGAGTAAAGCAAAGCCTAGTAGAGTACCTGAAGTATTCCGACCGGCCATGGCGAAGACGAGTAATAATAATAAAAGTAAAGGAGTGGACTATATTCCGAGAACACAACAGTAGGAGGCTGCGCGCTGGTAAGCCTCGACTATAATCCACCGGCTACGTCGCCCAACATCAACATTGACCCGTCAACCTCGGCGTTCAACGCGACCACCGCAGAAAAATTTACCTGTTTCCATAAACAATAATGAACAATAATGCTCACCCCTCCAATCCCCTCTTATCAGCCCCTCCTCGACTTACTCGGTCGAGAAATGTTGTCCTGACTAACGACAGCTGACGCCATCAGACTCCAATTGCACGTCTTCTCGCCCATGCACGCAATCCAAGAGCTGCGGCCTGCGGGGTAGACAGACGAAGACGCCTTGAAGCAACATTAAATACAAAGATAGTGGCCCTCCAAAATATGGAATTGGTCGTCGGGAACCCTCCTGCTGTCCCTCTTTCATCCGGATACCACGCACATCGTCCGCCATGGGTTCAACAGAGAAGAAGCAGCTCATTATCAATGCGTTTGCAATGCATTCGCCGAGCCACCTGAACCCAGGTCTCTTCCGGTACCCCTCCGACAAAGGCGCCGAATACAAAAACATCAAGACCTGGATCGCCCTGGCGCAGAAGCTCGAAGATGCCAAGTTCCATGCCATCTTCTTTGCCGACGTCCTGGGCGGCTACGATGTCTACCGCGGGCCCGCGAATCTCGACCCGACCATTCCAGCTGCGGCGCAATTCCCCATCAATGATCCCCTGTACAGCATTTCCGCCATGGCCGCTGCCACGGAGAGCATTGGCTTCGGAGTCACGGCATCCACCACCTACGACGCGCCCTACGCGCTCGCCCGGCGCTTCTCAACGGTCGACCATCTCAGCAATGGCCGAATCGGGTGGAACATCGTCACCTCATACCTCGACTCCGCAGCTCGGAATTTTGGTCTGGACACGCAGGTGGAGCATGACGAGCGCTATCGCATTGCCGACGAGTACCTGGATGTCACATACAAACTGTGGGAATCGTCCTGGCGCGACGATGCGGTGACCTGGAAGCAAGTGTCGGCCACATCCAACGGCCCTGCCGCGGGCCAGCGGTATGCGGATCCTCGTGGCGTGCGGCAGATCAACCACAAGGGCAAGTACTTCCAAGTGCCCGGTCCACACCTCTGCGAGCCCAGCCCGCAACGGACCCCGTTCCTGTTGCAGGCGGGCACGTCGACTGCTGGCAAGGCATTCGCAGCCAAGCATGCCGAGGCGGTCTTCCTGCACGCCCAGAAGCCGGAGCTGGTGCGCCCCTCCGTGGATAGCATCCGCCAGCAAGCCGCAGACCTGGGCCGCAACCCGCAAGACATCAAGGTCGTGGCGGGAGCGCTGGTGATCGTCGCCGAGACAGACGAGCAAGCCCACGCCAAGTTCGCGGAGTTCAAGAAGTACGGAGACCGGGAGGGAGCACTGGCTCTCTTCGGGGGCTGGACGGGCTACGATCTCTCGACCTATACCGACGACCAGGACTTCCGGTTCGTGGAGCAGCCAGCGGTCCGCAGCATGGTGAATCACTGGGCAAGTACAGTCCCCGGCACGGAGGGCAAGAAGTGGGATAAGTCTACCATTGCCGACTACCTCACTCTGGGCGGAAACGGGGTGAAAATAATCGGTAGCGTTCAGACGGTAGCGGACGAGCTGGAGCGATGGGTTGCCGTGGGCGATGTGGACGGGTTCAATCTCAGCTATGCCAGCCTGCCGGATACATTTGACGATATCATCAACCTTTTGCTTCCGGAGCTGCGACGCCGCGGTCTATTCTGGTCGGACTATGCTGTGCAGGGTGGAACATTCCGGGAGAACATGTATGGCCAACAGGGCCAGTCTAGGCTCCCCGAGTCTCATCCTGGAGCCAAGTACTTTTGGCGAGCGGGTGAAGAGGTCCCGTCCTACTCATCGAAGGAATCTCAATAACCCGCGGGTGAATCTGGGGAACAACTGATGAATAGAAGCAGTGTATTGCTCCTGTGAAACCTAGCTGTACAATGCAAGATTGAACGTGCCATCTGAAGTTCTGCAGATCCGAGTAGACACCATGATCGAAGCCAGCGACTTGACTATATCTTCCCCTCGTTGCCCTGGATGGACTGAGTAAGTGTCCCTTGAAAGACCCGCTCAGGCGTGCCATAGCACCGACATCCATTCTCGCGAGAAGAGGTCCCAGCAGGTGTTTGACGTCAACGTCTAGGGCGTAGTTCGGTCACTCAGATATTCGCACCGCTGGTGACCAGCGCGAAAGGCACGGGTGTGAATAACACTTCGATGGCTTCGTGCGCGGGACTTCCGTATTCAAGTGCGTCTCTTTTCTGGCAGGAGAAGATCATGGTTAAACAATATCTAGGCGTGTATTGCGGCTCCAGAGCGGTGGCTAGGCTTATGAGTGAAACAATGACCAGAGAAATGAAACCGCTTGGGGTCAAAGTGGTCACGGTGATTACGGGCAGCGTCAGCTCACGGTTGCATGCTAACAGCCCTGAATTTGCGTTGCCGCCAGGCTCCTACTACGCTCCAGTCGAGGAGCTCATTGAAAGACACTCCCGAGGAGAGCAGATTCCGGCGCAGGTGCAAGCCTAGGAATGTGCAGAGACGGTCGTGGGTGATGTACTTGGTGGAGCACAAGGGACATCTGGCGTGGAGCGCAGACGTCTACGGTTAAGTTTGCAGTTGCTTGGCTGCCGACATGGTTGCTGGTATGTACAGAGTCTGAGATCCAGGTTGATTGTCAACTCCCTACCAACAAGCTGCAGGACATACTTCTTGTCCGCGGAGCAGGGCTTGATACGCTCAAGGTATAGATCAATCAACATTGGTGATATGATTTGATATATTTCAATTTGGTATGTCATGGTAGCTACAAGCTATCGGGTTATCTTTCTAGCTTCATGAAATCCACATCCGTGGATACCAAGCCACTGCTTAGACATCCCACCAACCTTCCATGTATGACTTCAGGTCGATGTCCTCTGGAAGCTTGAGATGGGGAGTCAAATGGGCATCGGGGGTCAGCTCCCGCGATGTCCAGCCATTCCCAAAGTAAGCAAATCGGTTGCCACTCGGATTGACATACGTGTACTCCCAGTCCTCCCAGCGTGGATCTCTGCGGATAAAATTTGCGTGCGAGGCACTCCCCGGGAACAGTCCATGAATCCGGGCACCCGGTTGCCCACCATTGTACCAGGAGCTGCAGTTGGCCGACCAAACGGTGCGTGGATAGAAGGTGTCGCAGTATTCGACAAAGTCATCAGCCGCTTGCTTTGATGGCGCCATGGACTTGATGCCCTGACTGCGGAGCTTGCGTAGGACCTTCGCGATGTACGTCACCTGGTTCTCCATGCTGTTGGGGACTGTACCGCTGTGCCCGGAGGCATATGGACCACCTAGCCAGAGAAGATTGGGGAACCCGGGGGTCGCAAATCCCAGATACGAATATGGAAACCCAAACAGTCCGTCTTTCTTCCAGGCAAACTTGAGGTCAATGCCGTTGGCGATGATAGAGAACGGGGGCGCGTGGTCCACGTTCGCACCTGTTGAACAGATTACCGCATCGACTTCTCTCTCGACCCCGTCCTCGGTAATAATCGATTTCTCGGTAAAGCGCTTGATGCGTGGGCGGATATAACTGACATTGTCTTTAGTCAGAGCCTCGAGATACCCAGGCCCGGGAGTAGGACGGCGACAGTTTGGTGGGAAGTCAGGAAGAATCTTATCCCTTAACTCTGGCTGGTCTGAGATGCGCTTGAGCATCAGCTCTGTCCACTTCTCGCGCAGTGCATTATTCTCGGGAGTGTCCTTAAAGATGGCTCCGAAGCGCTGGAAATATCCCTTTTCCACTCCCGTGCGATATTTCAAGTATTCCTGGGGATCTTTGAACGACTCCAACTGCTCCTCGGAGAACAGGTTCGGCTCGAGTCGGCGCACGCCACCAGAGCCGCTGCTGAACGAGTCAGCGATCCACGTTGGATTCCGGGCGTAGTGGTCGACGTGACTTGCAATGGGCTGGATTGAGGGAAGGACCTGCAACCCCGACGCCCCATTGCCGATAAGCGCGATTCTCTTGCCCTTGAGGTCGACGGAATGGTCCCAGTTGGAAGAATGGAAGAGTGGGCCTTGGAAGTCTCTGATTCCCTCATATTCGGGTAGTTTCCAGGCATTGAAATGGCCAATGGCATTGATGAGCACATCTAATTTCTCGTCGTAGACCTAGAGCAAGGCATGAGTTCTCCGCTCTAATCATTCCTGATGACCAGCCTGGATGGGTATACCTTATTCGAGCCGTCTAAATACTCAATCGTCACTTTCCACTTCCCTTCTTCGGGGAGCCACTCTGCTTTCTGCACTTGCTGCTGAAATCGAATGTATTGATATACGTTGTGTTTCCGGGCCACGCCTTGCCAGTAACCTCGGATCTCTGCTCCCTGTGCGAATTCTTCGGTCCACTGGGTATTGGGCGCAAAGCCAGATTGGTATGCATGGGCCGGGATATCACATCGGACGCCGGGGTACGTATTCTCAAACCTGTTCCAATGCAAGTCAGTCGATAGAGATACGGCAAGGACTGGAAGAGGAAAAAGGAAAAGGAAAATTAATACCATGTGCCTCCCTAGATGGAGCATGTCAGCGCGCGATCTACAAAGAATGATCATCGTCGAATTGTTTGACATACCACATCGGCATTCTTGTCGAAGATCCGTAGGTCAAGCCCGGGCAACTTTGCCGGGAGCAACACACCAGCAGTTACTCCGGCGAGACCAGCACCGACGATGCCCACCTTGATCGGTCGTGCTGTATCGACGGGGTGCTCCTCTAGAGCAAACCGAGGTTTTGCGCCCGAGAAATCCGAGTCCAGTTCATTGGAAGTGTGATGGACGGTGACAGATGCTGTCCGAGTCGAATCTGTCGCGCCTTTGACTGGCAGAGACGTCTGCCTGGGGTTGAGATAAGTTGGCAAGGTTGCGACGTCGGGGGTTTCCACAAGCGCCATGGTGGGCAACGATACTCTCTCCAACTTGGTCAGCTGGGATCATTCGATATGGTATTCTCAGTCGAGGCACCGGAATCGCAGCTTTAATGTATGGTTATGCCCCTCGCGGCTCGCTGCACGCCATCCGGAACGGTTTACACGCCACTCCATTCGGAATCAGATCGAGGGTTATTAAAACCCCGTCGTTGTATTGAATCGTTGTCGTACATCGAACATCGTCCAAAAGCAGGTGGATTCTCGGCCATACGGCGATGGTCCAGGGACTGATTTGCCGTGGCTAACACCATCGCGCTCGGCGATGGCGTGAGGCGCCAGCGACATCTGGTTGTTGGGTCGAATCAACAACATCATTCCCCCCACTCCAAACGCAATTGCGGAGTAATGCACATCGCACGACTGAGCGTTGGAGTCGTTGGATCTTGGAAGAGATAAGCATTCATCTGGAACCCGATTCGTGGTGGACGCTGGGCTCTCGGCCGACTGTCATCGTAAGTTGTCTTTTGGACTGCTGGTCAAGAATCTGTGTAAGAGGAGAAGCGTTGCACGCCAGTAGGCTCGAAGTGATTCAAGTTACGCTGCACGGGGGTTCCTTGATAGAGTCACCACGGAAGTATCAATGAGACCTCGCCAATGACTCGTCATGGGCCATAAATTGGTAAGCAGTAAGCTGTCTGGGTGCAACCGTAGGCTTTCGATACGAAACCTGCAGTTTCATACTGTAGAGCTGCTTGAAATCGGCCATGGCTGCTTAGTCCTGAGATGACAAAGACCATGACTCACTGTCATCAGGAAAGGAAATTCAATTGAAGAGACGCGGAAGATCCCTTCATCCTGTCATTGCGTGTATTGCTCCGATCCAAACACGTCTTCCCAGGCTTTTTTCTTTTCTTTTGGCACTCCGCCCCACCATCATTCTTCACGACCGTCGCAATGTCTGACATCCCGCCAGCAACTTCAACTGCCCCGCGGACATGGCGACGGGATGGCAGTGAATTCTTCATCTCAGACAACCCAGCCCTATTATCCGTCAAAGATGTAAATGAAGCCTTCGCAAAGGAATTCGTTTACTGGGCCAAACCATTACCCGAAGATGTCCTCCGGCAGATGCTCTATGGCTCCATGAGCTTTGGGGTCTACAGGAGGATCCAACCCCATCAATCAGACCAAGAGCCCGATTCCCTGAGTGCAGACCAGATAGAGCAGATTGGACTCGCACGGGTGGTCACCGACGGGGCCACCTTCGCCTATCTCTCAGACACCTACGTTCTTCCCGAGTACCAGGGAAGCGGCCTGGGAACGTGGCTCATTCGATGCGTTGCGGAGGTCTTCTCCAACATGCCGTTTTTGCGCCGTATCATGCTCCTCACGAGTGAGCAGCGCACACAGGATTTCTACAGCCAGATCTTTGGGGTCAAGGTGGTCGGGCATGAAGAGCGACCGGATATAGGGAAGGACTTGGTTTTCATGTGCGCCAGACCGCAGGCGCAGTCATGATGGAATTCAATGCAATGGAACTATATCTCAGGTTATACGGACGCCTCATCAACATGACTCAGTGTTACCTGCCTTGGGATGCGACCTGCAACCCTTTTACCAAGGCAGTTGAAGGGGAGTTGGCAGGTCCTTTCCGAGAACGCTCTCGGCTGTCCCAATGTCGCTATAGTCGGTGCAAGTCAGAATCAATCCATGGATACTTGTACATCGATCGCAGATCACATACCCCGGTCCTCTTGGTGCCCAGTACTCGCCCGTCTTGCGAATATCAAAGTCGTCGATGAAGGACGCTAGCGACTTTGCCGCTTCATTCGGCGTGACCGCTGTGATTCCCGATGAGCAAATCTGGTCTGAACGGGAGGTCTGCATGTATAGGCTTACCTCCACCAGCATCCCAGTACTTATCAAACCCAACACCTCTGGTCATCTCCGTCCGCATAAACCCCGGGTGCACCAAGCCCACTGCGACGCCGCGTTCCCGTAGATCCAAGCTTAGCAGTTTCCCAACCATATTCAAGGCCGCTTTGCTGGCATGGTGGCCATAGTTACCGCCGCCCTCCTTTTCATGGCGGAGGGTGATGCTGCCACTCTCACTGCTGACGAGAATCACTTTACTCCCCTCCCCGAGGAGACCGGCCTTGACGAGATGATGCACGATAAACACCGGCCCAATGGCCGACGTGGTATACATCTGGACCTCCTTCTCCCAGTCCGGGGAATCAAAGGACTCGAGCCCAAAGTACCCAGCAGAGATGATCGCAGTCGAGATCTTGGATGAGGCTGGGATCTGCGCGACAAGCTTCTGCCCCACGTCGGGTTGGTTGACCTCGATGCCCGTCAGCCACGTAATGGCAGATTTGAGCTCGGGCGCCGAGGATCGCGAAGTTGCAAACACATGGTTGGCGGTGTTTTTCGAGTAGAGAGCCGCGAGGGAGGCTCCGAGGCCGCGCGTGGCGCCGACAATGAGGATGTTGTTGCTCATTTTACCAATGCTGGAGTTTATTCAATCTGCGATCTTAGCATTATCGTGGCCAGACTTCCCACTTGGAGGGAATCGTTTGGCTTATGATCTCGGTTCTGGATGTCTGACGCAAGAGATGCATGACGTAATGGCATGAACTCATGGTGCAGTCCAGGTTGTCGAGAACAAGTATGCACATACCGGAAACGGCACGAATGGTCGACTGGAAGAGGGCTATCTCGGAGCTGCTGGTGTCCCGGTTGATCGTCTACAACGACCAATGTGGCTGTTGCTCTACCAGCAGCAGCTACTGGAGCCCGTCTTTGTGTGGAGTTACAGTCTCTGGCGCCGTAGCCTCTAACACGCTAAAAATTCCCAGCAACAAAAATAAATCGGAATGTGTACTATCGTGAACAAGTTTTCAATCAATACACCAAGCGATGGTTGACTGGGGAGTGTAAATAGTTGGAAGACGGGTCGCTAAGTGCCTACCAACCAATGCAGTCAATGTCTTTCCAAGGTGGTAGCCTGTCCAGGGCTATATAACTACATATTACTGTAGCTCTGTTTATGAAATAGCAGGTTGGGAAACATCATCCTGGATCCATAAACTAGTCCTTGCCTAATTGGGTAACTGGGCCCGAAGATGTTCCTTCGATCCAAGATTGGTACATTTTGTGCGCATGGAGCCTTCGCCAATATTAACAAGCGCTGTAAATCCTACCCGTCGAAAGAGTTGCCCCACTTTGTAGTTCTCGCGCGATGGAATTCAATAAGGCTACGAGCAGTGTTTCAGAGCCAGCCATTCGGTAAAAAAATGGCGTCTATGTCCAACTCCCTACTGCATCTCCAACGGGAGGTTAAAAAAAGGCCAGGCTCCCATATACAGGGTGATATGGAAACATGATCAACAACTTTCTCCCCGTACCTGCCGCCTCTTCTCAAGTCTTTTTGCAGTCTTCTTTTACTCAAGCACCGCTCGGGAAACGTCGTTAGCCATGGCCCGACTGTCAGTTAGTCCGCGTACTGCACTACTATGGCTATGGGCTCTCTCTCTTATGCTTGGGGCAGCAGGCGCTCCAGGCGCTTCTAACGCCATGTCATCCCTACACGATTCGATCATCCGGCGAAGTGACATAACGCAAATAACGCAGTGCGGCCAGAACTGCTCGCGTTGCAGCTCGGCGACTAAGAATTCGACAAGTGCGGACAAAAGGCGTAGCAG
This sequence comes from Penicillium hispanicum, assembly GCF_028827665.1. Taxonomy (NCBI): domain Eukaryota; kingdom Fungi; phylum Ascomycota; class Eurotiomycetes; order Eurotiales; family Aspergillaceae; genus Penicillium; species Penicillium hispanicum. The sequence goes on along the minus strand of NW_026623199.1, from coordinate 1,905,485 downwards.
CCTCTTGTCTAAGCGTGTGTTTCTCGACCCTTGGGATGCTCCCTTCAACGGCAATGAGAAAGCATTCGTTGAGGAAATGATCAGTGGTTCTACCTTCATGCCACTTGATAGCCAGCGTGGATACTCATACCCTACCGGAGGGTTCATGCCATTCAACCAGGCACCGATCACTTTGTCCTTTGGTACTCTGTATGGCTGCGCAATGGTGATTGTGGTGTCGAACAGAGGTGCTTGGCTAGCGCACTTTTGGGAAGTGGATGGCTTCAGCCCTGGTAACTGGGAGATCGGGGGAGATGAATTATTCAACCTCTATGTGATGAACGAACTTCGCTCTGCAAACACGGCTGATATGAGCGGCCTCCAATTTGTCAATGGCTACTTTCAATCGGAAGACAATCCCAAGGCCTTTATTTTCAGACGTGCCTATTCAAACTTCCCAGAATACGACCAGGCATACAAATCTCGAACAATGCAGATTCAGTCGGCTATCAAAGAAATAACTGGTGTTGAGGCAACTTTTTTCGAATACAATTTTCTCCGAGACGACCTGCCGCCCAAAATCAAAGGTAGAGGCACACTGGAATACGATCCCGACGCAATGGGCGACTGCATATTCGGCCAAACTGCTTCGTGGAGGCTATGGATGGAGACCGATTTGGTTGGGCAGGAATTCTGGGAACCGATGCCATTCCAGCTTAAAGATGCCAGTTGAAAGTGATACTTGGCGATTACCACTCCAAAAGTCCCAGAGAGAGAGAGAAGGGTCGGGCCGACAAGGTCAGAGGAGAGAACCTTGAGTCCATCGTCCCCCAAGATAACGAAGACGAAAATATATGCGATAGCGAGCAAAAGCACCAGGACCGAGCAAAGGGATAGTGCACGGAGAGGAGAGAAGGGCAAGCCTACCAACGAACGCTACACGGCGGCGTGTCAGAGTAAGGGAGCAGTCAATCAACGGTATCATGACGCCCATGTAACTTGAAATCAAAACAGGAGGCAGAGAAAGGAATAAAACGATAGCATTCTCGTCGATGTATGCCAGGAAGGTGCAATGTCGAAGTTCCCGATCGCCAGATCGCCGTGGCTGACGTGAGCCACACTCCCGTCAACCACCTTGGAAGACCTTCTCCCCTTGTCTGCTCCAGCTTTCACACTTGTCCGTGACCTGAGTTGCTGTTCACTCCAGAAAACGACTGCTCGGATCTCGACAGCACCTCTCATTCCCTGGTTTTTGTTTTATTTTAGGCACAGCGCCCGCAGCAAGGAAACTTTCCACTATGACGACAGCAGCGGTGTTCGGCAGTACAGGAGCAGTGGGCTCCCAAATCCTCGCTACACTCCTCGCTTCAGACGCAGTCTCATCTGTCAAAACTGTCTCCAGAAGGCTTCCTACCGCCCAGTCTTCCAAGCTCCAAGCCCTTGAGGAAGGCGACATCTCCAAATGGGCAGGCATGATCGCTTCCCTGTCCCCAAAGCCATCAGTGGTCTTCAATGCCGTTGGCACCACCCGAGCGGCCGCCGGCGGGACTGAGAATCAGTGGAAGATTGATCATGACTCGTGCGTTGAGAATGCCCGAGCGGCCAGAGAGGCGGGTGTCAAGACGTACGTGTACATTTCCAGTGGAGGCACCAGAGGGTTTCTTTCTAGCTATGTGCCCTACTCAAAGATGAAGATCGGCGTGGAGGATACCATCAAGGAACTCGGATTTGAGAATGCTATCATTCTGAGGCCGGGTATGATCATTGGAAGGGAGACATCTAAAGCCCCGATGTTGGAGAACATCGTGGAAAGCCTCAGCTACCTCGGACAGGGTGTGCAGGATCGGATAGGTATGATCCCCCTGATTAATACTCTATCCGTCGCGAGGCTGAATATTAACGCACCATCTGCAGGTCAGAATCAAACCACCATTGGCAGAGCGGCTGTTGCGGCTGCTCTGATGGCCACTGAGGGCAAGGCGCCATCACAATATTGGGTGGTAGAACAGGCTGATATAGTCAGGCTTGGTAGAAAAGAGTGGAAGGAGTAGAAAGCTCGGTCACTGCAGCTACTATCTGATGAATGAGGCTCTCGGTTCCTTGCATACACTTTAATCCACTATAGTTAATAACAATATGAATTCCATAAACTAAAGAAGTGGCAGAGGCTTCGGGCTATCATGTATTCTCTACCTACATTCCCCCTACATGGACGTCATGTGATATAGAGAACATCTTTATGAGATTCGGCAAAAGAAGTGTGTTTATTCTGAGATGAACTAAACTCGTTTAGATACAAAAGGAATTACCTAAGGAATGGAACGGACTCGTGAGCTCCGTAGCTCTCCGAGTCCTATACGTACACCCTAATGTCCTGCTGGGCCATCACTGGCCTATAGAGCCAGGTCCACTTATTTCTGGCATTTGACTTTCTTATTAGCTATTATTCTACATAAACTATCAGCAGCCGATTTAGATTCTTGATTCCTCCAAGATATATATATATATATATACTTGCATATGTATCTACATGTGTAGCTACATAGCTAGAAGTAGATATTGAGAAGGGTATTCAGTACTTCTGCCTCATATAATACTATAATTATACTTGCCTTTCGAATACTATTCAAAAGGTGATATACTGTAACAGAACATCCAGACACAGAAGAAGCATCGTGAGTGGAGCAGATCTCTGAAGTTGGCATGTTCCTATCCTATTCTTCGTGTATGCCGGACTATCGGAGGCACTAATTGTGCTTTGTTGTAGAAGGAGAAGGTATAGCTCTGCTGGGTTCAGGAAACCTATCGCGCAGGCTCTGGAAATTGAGGCTGAAATCCATTTGGCAATGCAATTATGGGCATGAGTTGGCATGATTTTGGGTCGTAAACAACGGCTCTGTGTGTTATAGGTTTTTCGAATAGAAGGGAGATCTTCCTCGACTTCCCAGAGGAAATCCTCCCACCCTGGTAGCACGTTGTTAATCACGAGCTCAGGAAAGCCCTTAGCCTCGCGAAGAGTATTGTGAATAGCCTCAATCTGTGGCTATATTCTGAACCGATCTGCGGAGGCCATAGTCCTTGGTGAGACTCTCGAGGAAGTTACGGTAATAGTAGGCATGGCGATGGCAAGGGGACAGAAGTGAGGGATAAGAGAAGAAAAGAGAAGAGTAGGGAATGTGGTATTGAAGAACTGGTGCAGGGAAGGAGCGTATTACAACTGAGCAGCTCATCCATAGATGGCTGATTTGGAAGAACAGTTGATTTGGGTCACTCGTTCTGTGTCAGGATAATTGGAATCAAGAAGTCTGTATTGCTATTCCGCCAGAGAGTGGGATTGGTGGAGAATGGGGGCCGCTTGGATTGCTCAGACATTACAGTGCGTGGACTTTTCATCTCTCGAAGGCTACGTGAGAGTGATATCGACGAGCTAGTTGATTGAAAATTGCAATATTGCTTCATCTGCGAGTTGTTGGGGTCTATCTATCTGTATACAATTGGCAGGTTTCGACGCTTTGACTGGCTTGCTTTCCGAAAGCTGCTTTATTTCCTAAGCATTTTTTTTTTTTTTACATTTTATTCCATTTGATGGTTCTGGATTTTCTTCGTCTCCCATATATTTGTCTGGTCTTGTCTAGAGTGCTGGAACCTCCAGTGCACCACGATTCAGACCCAGACGACGTCTGGACCTTGCCGCCCACTTCACCAACACAGACTCCTCCAGTTGCCAGACATCGCGAATCACACAAACTCCCAACTCATTGGCCCCCAACGCCTGCGCCGCTCGGGAGCAAAATTAGAAACAGTCTTCCCCAGATTCAAGGCTGTGCTTCACGGCGCTTAGTCAGATGTGAAGGACCAGGGCCCGCCGCTCTCGAAGAGCTTCATCGCCGTTTGACCTCGTCCTCCACGGTGTGGCCCTCGCCGGAGCTGGTCCATCCATGCGGCCTCGAGCTCCAGGATGACTGGCTTTTCCAAAATCCTGCCATCAAAGTTTCGAGCTGCCATCCACCGGAGCAGGAAGGCGGGTGCCAGGGATCGATCCCAAAGGGACCTCCCAGTATCCTCCTCTTCACTGGGGTGAGTATGGACTTATATAGGGGGGTGTGAGCTTTAACTGACATCTCGTGTTCTGGCTACCCAGTCTCGATAACGCGAACTCCTCATCATCCTCTCCGTGGGGCCTTCCGGTCGAGATTCAAATCTTAATCTTCGCTCACTGCGGCACCGCCGACTTTCTCCCGCTGAAACTGGTCTGCAAGGCCTTCCACAACCTCCTGAATTCCCACGAGTATGAAATAGTGCGACAGTATCTCCGCCGGCGCCGCCATGGCACTCTTCCGTCCCCGATCGATAACGACCGGACTTACACTCGCAACCCGGAAGACGATGTGGTGCTCCTGTCGGACCTCTTCCCGCCATCCAAAAGTGCTCGAGGTGGCCATCTCTACACATTCAGATATCTCAGCGGCTTGAGGCAGCGGCAGAAACAATGCTCAATGCTATGCTGGTATCTTGCAGACCGGGTGATGGAGCGGTTCGTGCAGACCGAGCCCATCTTTCAAAGAGCTTCGTTTCCCACAAAGAGGGCCGAACGGACTACCCTGGTCAGGCGAGGCAAAGCGAGTATATGGTTCCATCTCGCGCCGCTAATGTATGTTTTATCCCAGGATATCGTGGGTGGAAAGCAAAGTTAAATCACAACTGACCGGGGTTAGGTATTACACACTTTATTTCCTTGAATCATATACGTCTGCGAGGCGCGAGCATACCAACATGCTGCTTCGCGAATACGAGGCAGGTCACTTGTCAGTCCCCATCTCGATCCCAGTCCGCCAAAGGATGTACAGGGACCTCCAGACCGACATTCTCCGCGAGCCTCCCTTCACCAATACCGCAACACTGATTGCTACCCACCATTGCATGCACTTGCTGGTATCGTACATCCAATACACAATGGCTCCGGAGGGCGCACCAGACGACTCCTGGATCAGCTCCCTCCTCACGCTCTCGCCGTTTGGACGAATTGTCGAGTTCTTCTCCGCGGAGATTGGCCATGGGGGCAACCAGCGCATGCAGCGCAAGGACTTCATGACCAATTTTTACCAGGACATGACGACGCATGAAAAGGACCGTATGCGCTCTGTTCTTTTTGGCCGAACGTCAGAACGGAATATGCATTGCTCCGTGCGAGACCTTTGGTTCGAAGCGGCCAAAGTAGAGTTGAGGCACAGAGATGCAATTCCCCATGAACAAGAGAAAGTCTGGAGTTGGAATAGTATCCCGATATTGTTTGGATGCCCCGATTGCCTTCGCATAGCGGGATGGCAGGCATGATGCATTGATTACGGGCGTTGGTGGCGTTGGGATAGATACCTTAGAGAATTATCGAACTGAAAATATTTGAGCGTGTGACAAATGAATTTATCCTTGAAACATCTGATTATTTTCAATGGATGCGTCTATTTCCTCGGAGGAACTAGCTGTGCCCACCACTCTGCGGTTTTGGTCCGCAGCACAATTGACATTTCTGGCAGTTGCGATCTACATCCAAGTCGAAGCCATCCTTATTATATCTCCACAGGTTTTATCGAAAGCGAGGGATTACTCAGTATATCGGTTACTCTCCAGCACTCGGCCTTTTGTTTTGGTTTCTTGGCAGCCGCGGCGCGTCCGTATCGATAAGCAGCGATAAAACAACCTTCCAATAGAACGGAAGTTGGCAGACGCACATATCTAGAAACGCTTGCAGCCGAGTGGCTTTGCTATACCATGGAGCAAGCGTCCCAAGACCAACTATTCAACACCTCCTGGACTCTGCACCGTCTGTCCCCACTCTACCACGCCAAGGACTGCGAGACCCTCCTCGACAACTCGGCCGCCTTGAAGGTCTATGCAATGCGATTGCGCGACCAACTCACCGGCGACGTTCTCGCCGGTCTGCATGTTAGTGCCGCTACCGCAGATGACAATGCATTATCCAAGACAGGCGCTCTCAAAGATTGCTCCTGGCAGGCTATCTCCGCGTGGTCCCCGAGACGCGATGAGGGACAGCGCCCACGCGCAACTGCTACCTCCTTCCCAGGGATTCTGGTAACTCTGGAATATGAGAATATCACCTACAAAGCCGCGCTTCTCACAGACACCGAGCCACGGTCTCGGGGTGACAGTCAGCGTGTGGGATCGACATATCTCCCATTGTTGTTGACAAAGTTTCCCAACGCGCTCCGGCAGACCTTTATCTCGTTTCTGTCTGCCAATTTCGACACTTACTGCTCGACACTCCGTCTTCCCTCAAATTTTCTTTGCACTGGGCTGGAATTGTTCGTCCATGAACTACGCCATGCGCGAGGATCGAGCGCCCGCTCTGCAGCGAACGACACCGTCGAAGACGTGATCAAGGAGCTGCAGCTCACACTAGCATTCTCTCCGTCAATTGCGCCCGCCCTGCGGACTCTCAATGTCAGCATCTCCCGGGACGCGCTGGTTGATTTTTCACGCGACAAATCGGCCGTCTCGAAGGCGCGTGCTGTCGATGACAAGCCTCGGAATCCCGTGATTAGGAATATGGCCTCGTATTTGGAAAACCATCTGGCGATGAAGCTCGATTTGGACGGCTCATCACAGAACCAGGTTGCCAGGCAGCATGTTCGGTTGTCCAAAGTTGCTTGTGCGGCGTTCGTGTTAGGAAGCGAGGGACGCATGAAGCTGGTTGTGGCTGGTCAGTCTACCGACGACGAGGAGCTATCTGTAAGACATCAGTCGGCTTTGCATGCAAGTGAAGCCCTTCTTCGAACAGTGATCTACAGGGCTGTTATCGGTGATCAAGCGACATGAGCCTTCGTGAACTCAGATTTGACACACTTTGTAACAACACCAACAACTCCCGGGTGGAAGTTTTTATTGCAACGCTATCAGCACTCACTGGGCCTACGACCGGAAACTAAATGTCACTGTCCTTGATGAAGATGCTATAGCCCCGCCATCTCAGACCTGGCAAGCTTATTCATTTGACCGTTGCTAGCTCTATGCAGCCTCAATGCCAGGATCTACGGCGGGCTAGAGTGTGGGTACGAGTGAACTAGTCGTGCAACCAAAGGCAGCCTATCGGCCAAAACGGCGCGTCTGGATCTCCAGGCAACCTGCGTCGCGGCTTTCTATGGCGCAAGCGATGGTAGAGCAGAGACTAGGTGCTGGAAACAGAATTACATGGCAAGTAGATCAAGGACATTTTTAGTACTCAATAACAGCAACCGAGAATACCATGTCCAGTTTCCATTTATGTACAGTGAAGCGATTCGAAAATCTATGCTTTGGTGTAGCAAAGCTCGAAGTCCGAAGACCTTCGTCATGCAGACTTCTAGACGCCCAATCTAGCTTTCGTCCCAGTGTTCTTCTGATTCGGCCAGGCGCAGTGCCTCGTCGACGCTGGGCACGAAATGTGTCAGACCACCACACTGCTCAACAATACCACTCCGGTCGAACATGCGGAACACATTGGAGTTTGGTAGGCGGCAGAAGAAAACTCTGGTGCCTTTCTCCACGTATGCACGCACAATTTCTGACAAAACCTGGGTTCCGGAGCCATCGATACTTGTGACGCCATGAACATCGAAGATGACGTTCTTGTTATACTCTGGTGGGCGCATGCGGGGAAGAGAGGGATGGGTCCTGCTGGATCCGTAGAGCTCCATGCGGCGCAGACGGTTCTTGAGGTCACCAGTGTTGGCGAAAGTGAGAGGCTCGGGGATCTTCACGATAAGCGCTCCCTCGATAAGCTCCACATTTTCGGGTTGTAGCTCGGCATTTTCAAAGCGCGCGGTACCAGGGATCTTGCCGAGGATTTGGATGCGAGGTTGAGTAGCATGGCGAATCAGGATGATGACGGAGAGACCTATTCCAAGAGCCATGCCTAGCTCGAGAGAGTAGAAGATGGTTGCGGTGAAAATGAGGAGCATCAATATGAGCTCAGTCCATCCACGGAGGCGCAGAAAGAATACCAGGTCGTGGGGGCACTCCTCAACGAGGGAATAGGCGACAACAGAAATCATTGAGCATAGGACCGCTTTCTGTTTGTGGAAACATGAGCACAATAATTCAGACAAATACAATAGTCAGTGGTATGAAAATGTCGTACTAACCGGAAGATAATAGAGATATGGAAGTAGCACAAGAATGCACACCAGCGTGATGATGCTGACGAATATGCTGCTCATAGGCGTACGTGCTCCAGTCTGAGAGTTAACCTTGCTTCGGCCATATCCACCAAACGCTGGAAGAGCCATAAAGCAGCCACCGAGGAAGTTTGCCACGCCCAGCGCGACCATTTCTCGATTGGCACTCATGTGCATGCCCTGCAGACCATCAGGCTCATCACCTAGGCCTTTCGCTGCGACAGAAGACTCAAAGAAACCCAGAAGCGTGATGATAAAAGCTTTGCTCATGGCAGTGCGAATGTGTTTCATGTGGCTGAACTGGAACGGCCATTGGAAAGCGAACAGCTGGCTGGAACTGATTTCAGTATGGCCAAGAAGTTCAAGTCCTTTGTCTTCCCAATTCAGACGCCAGGCCAGAATGGCTGACAGGACCACGACCAGGAAACGATCTGGGAAATAAATCACCTGGGGATACCGTGGCATCAGCCACTTCTTCAGTTGCCTATCATCACCATGTTAGTTGCAGGCATGCAAGGCCCAAATAAGCATCATACATACCTAAACAGCATGATGATACCGAAGCTAACAAGCGATACTGTAGCGGTGAGCGCATGGCTTTCATGAGCATGATGAAAGATGAACGACAGTTTGCCGACAGTAGCAGCATGGCTGGCTCCAGCTTCTTTAGCCTGGGCTGCGAGGCCCAGTTCAGGAACTAGCTGGTCCACAAAAATCACGAAGCCGATGGCGGTGATGAATCCCCTTAAGAAGGGACGGCTGAGGACATTGTCCAGAAATCCCAAACGGGTCAGCCCAGCAACCAGAATCATTGCACCCGTCATTGCAGTGGCTATTCCTATTACCATGGCACTTTCCATCCTGTTATCTTCTCCAGAGTCGCCTTGGCTGACACTGGTTTTGACAATGGCGCCCGTGAGCAGAGATCCAGCTGCCTCTGGCCCGACCACTAAGAGAGGACAGCTTCCTAGCACTGCATATATGAGAGGGTGTATCACAAAAGAATAGAGGCCGTTGACTGGGGGTGCATGGGCAAGGTTGGACGCCAGCGACAAGGCCATTGGGATGTAAATGGAGGCGATAGTAAGCGCCGCTACCAAGTCACCCCGCAAGAAAGACCAGCGGTACTGGCCAATCCAGTTGAAGAAGGGAACGTAATAAGAGATGTATCTGCGCACGGCTGTTAGTCTCCTTCGGCTTGCAGACTATAGAGATGGTCGCCGAGGATGAAGGTGGAGTCTTGCATACAATTTCTTTTGGTCGTTCACTGATAGAGCCGACGTGGACGATTTCATTTGCGACGTGTATTCCGATTCTGGGCGCGATTCTGGCGGTTCGTCGCCGCTTGCGCCGGCAAAGTGACTCGATGCCGTGGCCACATCTTCAATTCCTCCGTATCCAAACCGGCCATTTGACGAGCCGAGAAACGTTTGTCTTTCTCCATTCTCCGGCCGTGGAGAGAATGTACCATGGCTGCAACGCCGTTCACCACATATGGGATCTGACTGGTTGTATGATTCTAGGAGGCGGGCTCGCGCATCAGGCTCACTCAAGGCCGTGATTCCAAGTCCTTGCTGGCTATGTCCACCATTGTCATAGGACCCCGTGCCCGAGGCGACTCTCGGGCTACTCAAAGGGCGGAACACATCCACAATCCGATCATGCAGGGAGCGGCGAGCATCCGACTCTTGGCGGAGGAGTGGGCTGGTCTCAGACATCGCAAGGTCTGCAGAAGCATTCAGTATGAAGCTAGCTTCAGAGTGAAAGCAGACCGGAGAACGCCATAAGTCGCATAAAGAGAGAAAGAAGCCTGTCTCCGAGAGGAGGAAAAGAGGAGGGAAACCAGTGCCTTTGCCGGTTAGCAAGGGCGGGAGCGGCTAAGCGCTGATAAGCGGGCCCAGAGCTATACTATCAATCCCTTCCATTCGGGCAGATCGTCACCCGGTGAGAGCAGACAGCGCTACCGTGCAATAAGAATAACCGAAGGGCGTATCGGGCATGGTCAGCATCAGACTGCCACTTTGATTCGTCCGTGCGACTTCGCTCCTGACGCCCGCGCTTCACCCCGGCGGTGAGTCACGTGGTAGTCTCTGGTGGTCACGGGACCGCGGCCAATGTGGGTTTTGATCCGCCACAATAGCGATTTGAATCGATTGTGCTCCCAGACGACTCTTTCTCCCCGGCCCCCCGACTCTCTCAAATCGCTTGGATCCGTTTGCTTCCAGGCTTGAGTTCGCCACTTCATCAGGACTACCGTCTAATCAGTCCTATCTCCACCCTCAAATTCGTCGTTGAAAACCCAAGCGCAACCCCGCCAAGATGTCTTTAACAAATTGCCGGTTCTACGAGGAGAAGTATCCTGAGGTGGACAGCTATGTCATGGTCAATGTCAAGCAGGTACGAGCTTACATACTTGGTCTGCACGTCCTGGGCTATTCGGAGCTGACATTATTGGGTGATTTGGCTAGATCGCCGAGATGGGCGCATACGTGAAGCTGCTCGAATACGACAACATCGACGGAATGATCTTGCTCTCCGAACTTTCACGAAGACGTATTCGCAGTATCCAAAAGCTTATCCGTATTGGACGCAATGAAGTCGTGATCGTGCTCCGTGTCGACAAGGAGAAAGGCAAGACGCACCTGGCTGTATGAGCGAGATCCGGCCGCTGACTCATAGCCCAATAGGCTACATCGATCTGTCGAAGCGACGTGTCTCGCCCGAGGACGTGATCAAGTGTGAGGAACGTTACAACAAGAGCAAGGCGGTGCACTCGATCATGCGCCACGTCGCCGAGGCGACTCAGACCCCTCTCGAGACCCTATACCAGCAGATCGCCTGGCCCTTGAACCGGAAATACGGCCACTCCCACGATGCATTCAAGATCTCCATTACGTATGCTTCCTGACTTTTGTCTTATCGGCGAAAGCACAATTACTGACTTGCGTACTTTTTTTCGCAGTAACCCCAGCGTGTGGGAGGAGACCGAGTTCCCCAGCGAGGCCGTGAAGAAGGAGCTGCAGCAGTACATCAGCAAGAAGCTCACCCCCCATCCCACGAAGGTCCGTGCCGATATTGAGGTCACTTGCTTCGGCTACGATGGCATCGATGCCGTCAAGGAAGCTCTGCGCACCGCTGAGGCCGACAACACCCCCGAGACCCAGATCAAGGTCAAGCTGGTGGCTCCCCCTCTCTACGTTCTGACCAGCCAATGTCTGGACAAGAACCTGGGTATCAAGATGCTGGAGAGCGCGATCGAGAAGATTGGCGCGAAGATCAAGGAGGCCAACGGCAACTGCGCTGTCAAGATGGCGCCCAAGGCCGTCACGGAGCACGATGATGCCATTCTTCAGGAGCTCATGGAGAAGCGTGAGCGGGAGAACCAGGAAGTCAGTGGAGACGAGAGCCAGTCGGAGAGTGATGAGGGTGTCCCTGAGTAAAGGATGCAACACTCTTCTACACCATGGCCCGGCGTACATCGACATCGTCGAACTGTACAAAAGGCAAATGAAGAGGGGGATTGAGCAAAATGGATAGAGAAAATCATGCACATTTACGCGATCTATGAGAAAAAGGCTTGGTGGCTCTTGCGCGCTACTGGGCACGATTGCAGTCAGATATTGCCTTTTCACCAAGGGCAATCGCCTGCACCTCGGGCCCGGGGAGTGAAGCATCCACAAGCAGGCGCCGTGTGCCAATTGGCGAAGCCCTCATGCTCGACCGGCGTCGTTTTCCGACGCTCGATCAGCATGTGGTGTCAGTTCTGATGTATATATGTCGTGATGCAACCGAGACGTTCAATGCCAGTGACGCTTCTAGAGCCACATGATTACCAGTATTCATTGTTCATCCATGTCTTCCTTATTAGAGAGGCATTGCCAGGAGCCTGAAGGATTGCAGTTGCGCGTCACCGGTGTGTCTTGGTAGCGCGGGGGAACCGCTGCGCTTGGATCGTTCCCGCCCCCGGGATTTCACCACGCGTTTCCCACGCTTTTAGACACCTGCCAGCATTTTCCCCCAGGTCTGATATCCTGATAGCGATTCTGCGAAGCTGTGAAGTATGGGTCATTGGAAAGACATCTTCAATTTTGATCGCCGTAGGGCACGGCACCGCGTTCAAGTTGAACGCCGCCGGCGTACGTCATGATCCACACAAGCTGTGCAACACCGCTAACCGGACCTCAGTTCTCCCTGCGTATGCTGCCGACGAACCCGAGCCCTCCGAGTCATCTAAAGAGATTGCCAAGGTTGCTCTGCGATTGAAATATCAAATTGAGCAGGTGGTTTGCTGTGAAGTGGAGGAGAGCATCTTGACCGACCCAAACAGCCGCATCATCTCCGAGGGTGTAATCGCGACGGCCATTCGGGCGGGCGGTGAGGACTATAAAGCCTGTGTTGTCTTTTGTCTTCTTGTCTGCCTGCGGTGGTTCAAGATTCAGTCTTCTATCGAGCTATGGGATGCGGATCTCCATCAAATGCGAGCAGTGGCCTGTGAGGTTATTGCCAAGCGCATGTATGACTCTCCCACATACTCAGCCCTTGACGACTACCTTTGCTAATGTACTACTTAGTATTGAGTCTGAGCAAGATCAGGAATACTTGCTCAAAGACATTTTGCTCAAGCGGTATTCAATCTTCAGCGAAGGGGTTGAGACAGATCCTGCCAATGTTATCGAGCGTTCAGTGGATATGAACGCACTGAGAATTATCAGCTCAGCTGGATATCAGAAGTGCATTCAGTACCTATGGCGTGGCTGGATCTGTCAGGAAGAAGGCAACCCAACCAATTTCGTTGAGTATAATCAGAAGGACAACACTGATTACTGGGCTCATTTCCACCCAGACCGGATGAGAACCCCTCTTTATCAGAACATCTGCCAGATTGTGTTCTCTCTGTTCTACCTTGCACTCTACACCGCCGTGATTAATACCGTGAATCCTACGGGTGACCTCGATATTGCCGAATGTATCCTGTATGGGATGACGCTTGCGTTCATTTGCGATGAAGCCGTCAAATTCTGGAAGGTCGGATGGAATTATCTCGAATTTTGGAACGCTTTCAACTCGACCCTTTACACCCTCCTTGCAATATCTTTCATCCTGCGCGTTATTGCACTGCTGCATTCGTCGTCGGAACATGATATAGGGCGTCAAATCTACAACGAGTTGAGCTATAACTTCCTGGCTTTTGCAGGCCCAATGTTCTGGATGCGCATGATGCTTTATCTGGACTCATTCCGTTTCTTCGGTGCCATGTTTGTGGTGCTGCGAGTCATGATGAAGGAGAGTTTGATCTTCTTTGCTCTTCTCTTCGTGGTACTGGCAGGGTTCTTCCAGGCATTCGTCGGAATGGCCCAGGTGGACGACGATGTGCCCATCACCAGGCTTATTGTGCAGGGCATGGCGAACAGTGTCATGCAGAGTCCCGAGTTCGAAATTTTCCAAGACTTTGCATTTCCCTTCGGCATCATCCTCTACTATGTGTTCAATTTCATTGTCATGATTGGTGCGTGGGCCTTCCCTTCCCGACTTCTGATAGTGCAAACTAACTTCCGCTAGTACTGTTGAACATCCTTATTGCACTTTACAATAGCGCCTATGAGGATATCTCCGATAATGCTACAGACGAGTACCTGGCCATCTTTGCTCAGAAGACTATGCAATTCGTTCGAGCCCCGGACGAGAATGTGTTCATTCCGCGTAAGTTTGTCTCCTTACAGAGTAAACCCACGGGTGTCAATTGACGTGTCGAGCCCAGCTTTTAATCTCATCGAAATTCTATTCGTCAGTGCACCATTTGAGTGGTGGCTCCCGCGAATGCAGTACGCCAGGTTTAACGATATTGTGATGGGCATTATCTATTCTCCCCTTCTTCTGATAACCGCCTGGGTGGAAACACGACAGGCGAAGCAGATCCAATGGAATCGTCGTCATGGAGAAGAGGACGAAGACAATCGACAGGAATGGGAATTTGTGGCTGAAGATGTCGATTTTGATCTCCACGAGACATGGAAGGAGGAGGTCAAGCAGACCACTCCCGATATCAAGGTTGACAGTTGCACGGTGGAAATTAGAGAGCTCAAGGAACAGGTTGCAGTGCTAACCGAGATGGTGAAACAGCTAAGCAAGGAGGGTGGTCTGGTTGTGGACGGGCAAATTTAGGGCTGCGTGGGGGAGAAATATACATCAGATACAGCAAGCAAGCAAGCAACCTGAATGAAGCGTTCCTCGCATTGGTCATTCCAGAGGACACAGGAAATCAATTTGATTGAGACTTTCTCCATTTTAAACTTTATTGAGAGACTGATAGACACTGATAGAGTGACAAAAATCTAATAGAAAACCTTCAATGATGAAAAAAAAAAATTCAGGTTATTTTTAAAATGAAAAAAAAAAGCCGAACGCGGGGGTCGAACCCGCAGCCTTGAGATTAAGAGTCTCACGCTCTACCGATTGAGCTAGCCCGGCTGGGCTGATTGACGGACGAGAAAATTGTGAAATCATGAAGCAGTGGAGTCTCATAAGGACACCTGAGGATGTCTGATATAATTACATAAGCACCCGGCGCGTCGGGGCGAACCCTCTGGAACCAAATTTATATCGAGGTGGCTTCTTCTGCACTCGCCTCTCACTTGATTATTACCCTGTGTCTTGTCTTATGCGCTTGTCTTTTTGGACGCTGACTGTGGTCATTTGATTGCCGTCATGTGAGTTATTAGTTTCCCACTCATTCTGCCTAACCCTCCTGTGGCGTGCACCACCGCTGACCAGTATGTCCAGGGCAAAACTCGCGGATGACCCCCAGATCCAATATGCATCGCTGCATAACCCCCTCCCGCTGCAATTGCACACCTATGTATGGCCGTTTTTGATCATTTGGCCGGTGTTCTTCGCCTTCTATCTTTCTCCTGAACGCTACGATACCTATATTCAGGGTCAGGAGTGGACGTTCGTTTGGGCGGGGTCCATTATCACGGCCCAGTCGCTGCTATGGTTGATGACCAAGTGGAATATTAACCTCAACACCTTGTTCACTACCACCAAAGCCAACTCTGTTGATACTGCCCGCCTCATTAAGGTTATTCCCATCACCAATGCCGGCACCGCCGAGATCTGCCCTTTGGTTCACGACAACTCCGGTGGGAAGAAGACCCTCTCGTTCTTATTCCAGAAGCGCCGCTTCCTCTACTATCCTGATCGTCGCTCCTTTGCGCCTCTGTCCTACGTCCTCGACTCGGATCCCAAGCCTGCCCTCAAGTATTTCCAGCAGAGCAAGGGCTTGACGACCAAAGTCGATATTGATCGCATCCACCACCACTACGGCGACAACACTTTTGATATTCCTGTCCCTGGTTTTATTGAGCTCTTCCAGGAGCATGCCGTGGCGCCGTTCTTTGTGTTCCAGGTCTTCTGCGTCGGACTGTGGATGCTGGATGAATACTGGTACTACTCGTTGTTTACGCTGTTCATGCTTGTTGCTTTCGAAAGCACTGTTGTGTGGCAACGTCAGCGGACACTGAATGAGTTCCGTGGTATGAGTATCAAACCCTACGATGTTTGGGTGTACCGCGAGAACAAGTGGCAAGAGATCACCAGTGACAAACTCCTCCCTGGCGATCTGATGTCGGTCAACCGTACCAAGGAGGATGGCGGTGTTGCTTGCGATATCCTTCTGGTCGAGGGCAGTGTGATTGTCAACGAGGCAATGCTCTCCGGCGAGAGCACGCCTCTCCTGAAGGACTCAGTTCAGCTCCGACCGGGAGACGATCTTATTGAACCCGATGGACTCGACAAGAACTCTTTTGTTCACGGAGGAACCAAGGTTCTTCAGATCACCCATCCCAATGCGAACGGCGGGGAGGTTTTGAGGAACATCGCCAGCGGTGTCACCATGCCTCCCGACAATGGTGCCCTCGGTGTGGTTGTCAAGACTGGGTTCGAGACTAGCCAGGGCAGCCTTGTGCGCACCATGATCTACTCCACTGAGCGTGTCTCTGCCAACAACGTCGAGGCCTTGCTATTTATCCTGTTTCTCATGGTTTTCGCCATTGCGGCCTCGTGGTATGTGTGGCAGGAGGGTGTTTCCAAGGACCGCAAGAGGTCCAAGCTCCTCCTGGACTGTGTCCTTATTATCACCAGTGTTGTTCCCCCAGAGCTTCCCATGGAGCTGAGCTTGGCTGTCAACACCAGTCTTGCCGCTCTGAGCAAGTTCGCAATTTTTTGCACCGAGCCATTCCGCATTCCATTTGCTGGCCGCGTCGACGTCGCCTGTTTTGATAAGACTGGTACCTTGACTGGCGAGGATTTGGTTGTTGATGGCATTGCTGGACTTACCCTGGGTCAATCTGGTGCCAAGGTTGAAGCTGATGGCTCCCATACCGAGTTGGCCAAGGCCGCGAGCGTTGGCTCCAACACCACTCTTGTGCTTGCTAGTGCCCATGCCTTAGTGAAATTGGATGAGGGAGAGGTCGTTGGTGACCCCATGGAGAAGGCCACTTTGTCATGGCTTGGTTGGACTTTGGGCAAGAATGACACATTGACCTGCAAGGGCAACGCTCCAGTCGTTGCCTCTCGCCCCGTTGAATCTGTTCAGATAAAGAGAAGATTCCAATTCTCCTCTGCCCTGAAGCGCCAGAGCACCATCGCGACCATCACCTCTAATGACCCCAAGACTTCGAAGAAGAGCAAGGCTACCTTCGTTGGTGTCAAGGGTGCTCCCGAGACCATCAGAACAATGCTCGTCAACACCCCACCTCACTACGAAGAGACTTATAAGTATTTTACCCGCAATGGTGCCCGTGTTCTCGCTCTTGCCTACAAGCATCTTTCCACTGAGGCGGAGCTTTCCCAAAGCCGCGTGAACAACTACGTTCGGGAGGAGATCGAATCTGAGCTGATCTTTGCCGGTTTCCTCGTTCTGCAATGTCCCCTGAAGGATGATGCGATAAAGGCCGTTCGCATGCTGAATGAGAGCAGCCACCGTGTCGTCATGATCACTGGTGACAATCCTCTGACCGCCGTCCACGTTGCTCGCCAGGTCGAGATTGTTGACCGGGAAGTTGTCATTCTCGATGCCCCTGAAAATGACACATCTGGAACCAGACTTGTTTGGCGTACCACGGATGACAAGCTAAATACTGATGTGGACCCAACTCAGGCTCTTGACCCCGAAATTGTGGAAAACAAGGATATCTGTATCACTGGTTATGCCCTGGCCAAGTTCAAGGGCCAAAAGGCTCTCCCTGATCTACTTCGCCACACCTGGGTTTATGCTCGTGTTTCTCCCAAGCAAAAGGAAGATATTCTGCTCGGTCTCAAGGATGCTGGCTACACCACTTTGATGTGCGGTGATGGTACGAACGATGTTGGTGCCTTGAAGCAGGCCCACGTCGGTGTTGCCCTTCTGAATGGTTCACCAGACGACCTGACCCGAATTGCCGAGCACTACCGTACCACCAAGATGAAGGAGCTGTATGAAAAACAGGTTGCCATGATGCAGAGATTCAACCAGCCTTCCCCTCCGGTTCCTGTGCAGATTGCCCACCTATACCCTCCTGGTCCCACGAATCCGCACTACCAGAAAGCCCTCGAACGGGAAGCGCAAAAGAAGGGAGCCGCGGCGGTTGCCAACCAGCAAGGCGAAGAGATCCAGACCATTACTTCTCCTGGTGCTCAGGCCTTGCAGCAGTCTTCTTCCAACCTGACTCCCCAGCAGCAACGACAACAGCAGGCCTCCGCTGCCGCGGCTGGTTTTGCGGATAAGCTTACCTCTTCTATGCTGGAGCAAGAGTTGGATGACAGTGAGCCACCTACCATCAAGCTGGGTGACGCCTCCGTCGCCGCGCCTTTCACCAGCAAGCTTGCCAACGTTATCGCTATTCCGAACATTCTCCGCCAAGGCCGTTGCACTCTGGTAGCTACGATTCAGATGTATAAAATCCTTGCCTTGAACTGTTTGATTAGTGCCTACAGTTTGAGTGTCATTTACCTGGATGGTATCAAGTTTAGCGATGGCCAGGTCACCATCAGCGGTATGCTGATGAGTGTCTGCTTCCTGTCCATCTCGCGCGCTAAGGCAATTCACCCTTTCTTTAGCCTTCATCACACGTACTAACAAGTCTTAGTCTGTTGAGGGTCTGTCCAAGGAGCGACCGCAGCCCAACATCTTCAATGTGTACATCATTGGATCTGTTCTTGGCCAGTTTGCCATTCACATTGTGACTCTGATCTACCTGTCCAACTACGTTTATAGGATCGAGCCGTACGTTGCCCACCTTGATTATTGTGGTTAACTCAGCTAACACATACCACAGGAGAGAAAGTGATATTGATCTCGAGGGCGAGTTTGAGCCGTCTCTCCTGAACAGTGCCATTTACTTGCTCCAGCTGATCCAGCAAATCTCGACTTTCTCGATCAACTATCAAGGCCGTCCTTTCCGCGAGTCCATTAGTGAGAACAAGGCTATGTATTGGGGTCTGGTTGCCGCCGCTGGCGTCGCGTTCTCCAGTGCGACCGAGTTCGTTCCTGAGCTCAATGAGAAGCTGCGTCTGGTGCCCTTCAGCACCGAGTTCAAGGTCACTTTGACCGTACTGATGATCTTTGACTATGGCGGTTGCTGGCTGATTGAGAATGTTCTCAAGAACGTGTTTAGTGATTTCCGTCCCAAGGATATCGCCATTCGCCGCCCCGATCAGCTGAAGCGCGAAGCGGAGCGTAAGTTGAAGGAGGATATCGAGGCTGAGGCACAGAAGCAAGGTTAAACTGCTGATGTGAGAGCTTGGATAAAGTCTTCATGTATTGTATACATAGAGTGGTGATCCTGGAGCTATAGAAGTTGCATGACGTTTAATACATCGTTTTGTTGATGATGAAACTCCGATTTAATATTTTTTGTAGCGGTTGAGGTCGTCTGAATCTTGATCATTTCGGCGGAAGCAACCAGACTTTGTATTTGCACCCGTAGACTTAAATTACTTCGCTTGTGGCTACTCCATTATTAACTCAGTACTCTTGTCCATGGATGTGTTAGATCGTGGACTTGAGCATACCTAGGTAAGCAACCGACAGGCCGCATAGTGAACTAGTTAACTAAATAGTTAGTTATACCCTCGCTTGATGTCATGTAGGATGGCTGATCGCCACATCTCACATTCGACTATTTAAACTGACCAATGCTCTTTCTCATTCACCGAAGACGTCCTTGGAGAGCTGGTTTGATTTACTTGCGTTCCAGGTTATATTCTCTACGCAAGGGCATCCGGCGCCGCACCCCCACTTGGTATGATCTCATCGCTTCGAACGCCGCTTCTTCGCCAACAACCTCGTTTGACATCGTTGGTCCTCTCCCCTCGGCCTATTCGCTTAGCCAAAATTGCATCTGGCAACATGGCAACCAGACAGACACTGCAATCCAAATACCGACTGCTGTCGGGTCATGAAATTCCCGTCCTCGGGTACGGAGTGAGTTTTGTCCAACATCGGCAGATTGACGCAGAGTAGTATGGGAGGTGATGTCTACCGTACTTCTCTGTTCCAGGCAAAAGATATCAATGTTGGATTTGAGCTAACAATATGAATTTTCTACCAGGTTTACATGATGTAGGTGTATCAAGCAGTTGTCCCACTCTCGAGCTCAACTGACAGGATAGCCCCCCTTCCACTACCGAGAAGGTCACTCTAGAAGCACTGAAGGTGGGATTTCGCCATGTAAGTATACACTGATATGAATCAACTACGACAAATCTAACGATTCTCACCAGGTTGACTCGGCCATCATGTACCGGAACGAGAGAGGTTGCGGCCGAGCCATCCAGAACTCCGGCCTCAATCGATCCGACATCTTCTTGACCACGAAGATCCCTCCCGGATCGATGGGCTACCAGCAGACCAAGCGCTCCATCGAATCTAGCTTACGAGAAGCAGCGCAGGAGTATTTCGATCTGTACGTTGCGCTTCGAGGGTCGTCATGTACTACGTAGATAGAAACTAATCATTACCATCGCAGGATCCTCATCCACGCCCCCTACGGCGGCAAAGAGGCGCGGCTAGGCTCTTGGGATGCACTCGTCGAAGCCCAGAAGGCAGGCAAGGTCAAATCCATCGGGGTGTCCAACTACGGTGTCCATCATTTAGAAGAACTGGAAGCGTACATCCAGAGCGGCGGCGGTCGCGGCGAGATCAGCGTCGGGCAGTGGGAGTTGCACCCGTGGCTGGATCACTCGGATATTGCGGCCTGGTGTCAGAAGAGAGGCATTGTCGTCGAGGCATACTCGCCTCTGGCGCATGGAACACGGTTCCGAGAGCCTGTGCTGCGTACTATCGGGGAAAAGTATGGCAAGTCGCCAGCCCAAGTGCTGATTCGGTGGAGTTTGCAGATGGTGAGTGGCTCTCTCCGCACTTCTGGAGATGGGGAAAAGAAATGGAATAGGCGATACGTGTATTAGGACGAAGACTGACTGGAATAGGGATTCGTGCCGCTCCCCAAGTCTGCGACGCCGCAGCGGATCCGGGAGAATACCGAGGTGTTCGACTTTGAATTGTCGGCGGAGGACATGAAGCTGTTGGACACGGGGGAGTACTCGCCGACTGACTGGGACCCGACGGTGGATGATGATTGAAATGAGACTGGACACGTTGTGAATTAGAGTCGTAGTAGACGGTGAATCGGGAAGCGTCCATAGAAGCGGGAGTGGAAGTGGATTTGTCATTTGTCAGGGAGCCGGAGGGGCATCGAATTCGGATTTCATCGCGGGGTCTGCGATTTGTCTTCTGCAATATCCCACTTTTTCCGCTTGGCCAGAACAGGCTCTGCTTGAACGATAGATAGGAGGGAAAACAATCAAGCAGGCTATTTATTCTCTCTATTTTTCCGCTGATCACTGCCACCATGAAGCTGATCCTCTCCACCTCGTAAGTGGCACTGGTCTGCGCGGCGTTTGATCGCGATCAGAGAAACGACACGCGATGAGAAAAGACGCTGACTTTCGTCTCCGATAGAAATATTATGACTGGCGGGCAACCGTCGGTCTTTCGTCAGGCTCTCACGCAAAAGTCCAACGTCGAACTGATCAACTCCCTCCGCTCAAACTTCCTTGCGTCGCAACACATCGACTCGAGACCGGCCAACGGCACCGCGCACTCGCAGGTGAACGGGAATACCAACGGCGATACTAAAGGACCGCGCTCGACCGATTTCCGCGCGTGGACGCTGGAACGTGAGGGATCCCTCTACATTCCCGCGATTGATTTCTCTCAGCCCGGGCTCGCAGAGGAGCGGACGCAATACGATATCACGGTGAAACTATTCTATCTTCCGGGAATCCCGGTGTCGAGGCGATGCGCGCACACCAGGGAGGCAATCGATTTGGTATTGAAGGAGCTACATGTGGAATCTATCGATCTGCTGATCGTATCCTTCCCCGGCATTCTATTTGACGCGGATGATGACAGCGATGAGGAGGATGCCGAGACCAGCGGTGAATCGGATGACTTTGACAGTGTAGTGCAGACGTGGCGGGTCCTCGAGTCACTGCACGAGCAGGGCATGATAGCACAGCTGGGCGTGGCCGAGTTTGGCAGCGAGCGGTTGACGCGCTTCCTCCCGCATACCAAGGTCAAGCCTTCCGTCGACCAAATCAATCTCAAGGACTGCTGCGTGGTGCCCAAGTCGTTGATTCTCTATGCAAAACAGGAGCAGATCCAACTCTTGACACACAATGACTGCAATGATATCCTCCCGGTTGGCACGACGAGAGAGCTCTTGGGGCCGGCGGATAAGGGTGCTGGCATCCTGGCGTCCGCGCCAGAGGCCAATGATGGGATTCAAGGGGACGTCGAGCCACAATGGGTGGTGAAATATACGGCTGTCGTCAAGGATCGCGGGGTGGTCGAGAACAAGGGGTATTTCGCTCTAGCTGATGTCGGCACCTGCGTCAAGGCCCGGCAGTAACATTAGGGGAGGGCTGCGATCGTCAAACTTTCATTCATGATTCAGCGTGGCGTTTGTTTTTTCTTCCCTTCTTGAAGGGTCCAGATGAGACGAGAAATCTATGCATATGGGAGCATTTAGCCAATCATGCTCCGCTTGCGGCCTCGCATCCGCACATCCTCGAGCCGCTTGAGCGTAGAAGTAGCGCCCTTGTAGCTCTCGCGATAACCTTGCAGCAGCTCCCCGAAGAGTGGCTCCGACCGTGGGTGCGTACTGCCAATTGCCCGCTCCAGCACGTACAGATCCACCGCGCGGTCCTCATCCTGGGAACTTTGCGATGCAAGTCCGAAGTCAATCAAGACCACCTCGCCCTCCATCGAGACACCCGACTGGCTGTCTTCCGCGGGTTGTGTCGACGACCGCAGCATCAGGTTGCTGGTGGTCAAGTCCCCGTGCACGACGCCAGCCTTGTGTAGACCACCGATGGTCTGGCCTGTACGCCGCAACAACCCGCGCACTCGTGTCTCTTCTTGCCCGATTTGGGTCGGTTCTAGCGACGTGCCGTTGATCTTCATCCAAGCCTCCCACTTTTCCAGAACGACGCGGACTACCGGGCCCTCGATCCATTCCATCAGCAGCCATGCTCCTCCCCATCCACTTTCGGCACCGCCCTGTCCCTCCCAGTCTAGCGCCAACACGGCGGGGACACTAACGCCTTCGCGGACCAATTTAACAAGACACCGTGCTTCCTGGATAATGCGTTGGCGGGTCAGTCGGCGGTCGAGAATTGGGTGGCGGTATGGCTTGGAAGGGCGGATCTTCAGGGCTGCTGGGATGGAGGGGTCGAGAGAGACGGTTTTGTAGAGGTGAGCCTCGGCACCCTGGGTGAGAAGGAGGGGTGCCGGGTTGCTGTAGGAGAAGGGGGAAGGGAGAGCGGGTGGCTTGTAGTCGTCAGCCATGGTGGTGGTGGAGGTCCCAGCAATGGGATGGGTGTGCTGTGCAGGTGTGCAGTCGAAGAAGTTGAAGCAGCCGTACTAAAGGGAAAAGTTCCGCGCGGAGATGGTGGGGCTGGCTGGTACACTCGCACTGAATGTGTTGGCTATGGAATTTGCCCTTCTTATGTTGCCTCTATTATTCAACCCCAAGAAAAGAAAAAAGTGAAATTAAGGAGTCTACATATATGGCATTCCGTAGTACACATGGCCAATTGGCAGAAGTTGGTACCCGTCCATACATAGTACATGTGTACTGTAGTTCCTCTTTCCGACTCTCACAGAATCCTATGCGTGTCTCGACAAACTCACATGACATTGTTTTCTTTTCTCAGTTGCTGGCTACACGACACCCCCTTGCAACGCCTCTCCACCATGTTGACACGCCTCTGGAAGTGCTACTTAGCTTTTCGTGCCGCTCTGGGCTATTTCCTCCACTGTACATTCAATTTATTTCCTCGCAAAGGACCTTCGCTCATCGGAGACTTTCTCTTCAGTCGCAAAAAGCCTGACGACATTGAAGACCGTCGAGACCTCCTATTTGGGGTTCAACTTCCAAACGTTGCGAACAACGGTATCTCGGGGTCGGATATAGAAAACAATGCTGCTAGACCTATCGAAACCTGCAGTCCAGTCCTCTACGACCCTCTTTTCAATGAAATATTGACCTAAGGGTCAACTTGCCTGATTGCGCGGGTGAAACCCGGTGTTATTATCAAATGCCCCCTGTATTCCTGGTGGCATTCGGAAGTGGCAGACAAAAGTACTTTTTTTATGGATATTAAGCGCAGTTTCGAGGTTGAAGAGCGACTCCTGGAGATCTTAGGCATGCACTCTCGAATAATACGGTACGCAAGCCCAAGACCAGCTGATTTAGTTTATTAATTTGTACTCGAGATTCATCGGTGCTTCGGATAATCCACGTGGATTACTGTTGTCCAAGGCTAGTGATGGCAACTTGCAGACTTATATTGACCGGCATAATGATATCATCGATATCTCCCTGCGATTAAAATAGCGGTCCCAGGCAGCAGAGGCCGTCCATTCTATCCACCAAAAGGCCGTGATCCATTCTGATCTTCGACCAGATAATTTCTTATTACACACTGTCGCCGACAAGAAGCTGGATCTTGTGCTCTGTGACTTCGGAGGATCGACAAATGGGGACATAGATGGTGGACATCTCCCAGATTCCGGATTTTTCGACCCTTGTAATCCCTGGGTGTCAACGGAGGCCACGGACATATTCAGTCTCGGGTCGGTCTTCTATACGATTATGACTGGCCACTGGCCCTACAAATCTCCTGGTCCCTTCAAGTCTATGGAAGAGATGAACAGTTACGACGACCGGGTAGACAACCTCTTCGCATCTAAAAGGTATCCCTCTGTTTGTGGTATTGCTGGTGTCTCTGTGATACAAGGATGCTGGACAGAGCTATACAGAGATGTAGCTGCACTTATTGATGACCAGAGATCGCATTTCAAGATGCTCAGGTTGTGAGACAATCACCCAGCTTGGATAGATTTGGGAGAAGGATTAAAATTGACGTCCTCTTTAATCCTGTCACCTTCTTAAACCTCGAGGGAGACGTCTACGGTACACATGCTAATATCAAGCCGTGAGTAACTAACAACACCCCAATTCAACGAACGCACCTGAGTGATTCTAGACAATGAAGTTACTGTTGCTGTAGTAAAACGCAAGTGAGAGGGTCTCTTGGGGATTTGGCGCTGGACAAATCCCAAGGGTTGCGAGGGGATATTATAGACATAAATTCGCATTTTTCTCCAATCATTCTGTGAAGCAGGCAATCTTTAGTGGCGACATGTTCTTGAACAGATTCGCCGTACTTACCATCGAGGAACCGCAACAGACTCAACAACCTCAACAAAAACAGCGAGTCTCCCTTGAATCGCACAAAATCGGCACGGTGGAGCTCGTTGGCCTGCCATACAACAAACACATGGCCGATGTAGCCCAGTGGTGCTATTTGCCAACAGGGGTCATCCTGGAATCTCTCACACATGTTGTGCAGAAGGATCATTTGCCGGTCTTCAAGAAGGGCTATTTCGGTACTTTACAATCCTAAGGCAATTCGTTCGGTATTCACATGCCTACCACGGATTAGATTACTGCAGGCCTTGTTGAGTTTTGTAAAACCAAAAAGCTCGATTCATGGCTTTGCTTCGCCTCTCAAATCCTTCTTGATGTTCATCATCCCATGCGTTACAGCACTCTAAGTGCATTTGATGACCTCTGGATGTCTGGACTGCGTATTCCAAAAACCATTGATGACTACTTGAAGCTTTATAAGACTTAAACACTGTGCTTCTGGCTCTCCACGTCGCGCGAGGCTCGACATAAATTGCCTAGGC
The DNA here is from genome assembly GCF_028827665.1 of Penicillium hispanicum. Taxonomy (NCBI): domain Eukaryota; kingdom Fungi; phylum Ascomycota; class Eurotiomycetes; order Eurotiales; family Aspergillaceae; genus Penicillium; species Penicillium hispanicum. The sequence goes on along the minus strand of NW_026623199.1, from coordinate 1,880,039 downwards.
ATTGGGAATCTCACCCATGGCGAGCAATGGCACTCTGATTGTCAGTCGAATTGTCACGAGCTATGGTGACATCATAGATGAATATCTGCGAAGAAATGGCGAAGTGGCATGCAAAGAGCTGAGGGTCTTCTGCAAGAGCAGAAAGGCAATCCAGGATGAGATCACTTATGATGGAGGAGGCTTTGGACCCAAAGGTTCTCGCCTCGCTCATGACTGGAGTCCCAATAGCTTAGAGTGATGATGGCTCTGGCATAAGGCTGATGGCACGAACGACGGGATAAGTGGAGAGGGGCATTGTTATAATCCATCCATTGACGCTGGGTGAATTCTGAGTGGAAATGGAGGCCAATTCCATAATCTGTACGTGTTAGGTATCTTTGGCCAATAGCTATACGACAGTTCTAGCGAGTTAGTGGTTGCAATGAAGCAGCCTCCAGGCCATACTTTTCCCAAGCTGAAGACTGGCCATGACGTTCTCTGCATGATAGATCGAAATCCGTTTCAATATTAAATGATTCAAATACGGCGTCCATCAGCGCCCCGCCAGATCGCCTCTAAGCCACCCCTTCCCGCTCACTCGCCGTCTCTGATAGGCTGCATCGACTATGACTCAACACCGCAGAGGGCAGTGTCGGGCTCCTAATGCGGCTTAGCGCAAGTCGGGGACCCCGAAAGGGAAAGGGCGCTCTTGGGTCGCGCCGACTAGTTATACACGCTGCCCCGGCCTCAGGTTTCTTTCTCTTCCCCGGACGTCCTGTTGGCGCTCTTTGCTTCCTCCGACTGTTTCGAGAGCTCCCAAGCTTGACACTATACACTCTTTTATTGTCTTTTCTTTGTTTCTCTCCGTGATCATCCTTTGAAGATACCCCCTTAGCGATCTACAGTATAGAACCGAAGCAATGGCGTCCGTCTCGGATCAATTCCTCTACACGGGTGCCTCGGCCCAATCCGACGACTGGAACGACTTCGATCAATTCCTCGACCTACCAACAGCCTATGGCGATGCAGATTCCGCCTCGGCCAGTTCTATTTCGCCCAACATGGCACTTCCTTACGATGCTGACATGCTCGGCCATGACCTGCCTGAGTTCATGCAGCCCGCCTTCCCAGATATGAGCAACTATGATATTGCCCAGGGAGGCTTCCTGGCGGACCAGTCACCAAATGTGGGTCTGATGCCGGACCCAACCCCGGTATTTGACGACGCGATGTTTCAGGACTACCAATCATACGATGGCACATTCGAGTTCCGCCAGATGGTCGAAGCGCAGGCCGCCGCCGACCCCCGCATCGCTTCCATAAAGGAGAAGCGCCGGGAAGCTGCAATTGCCCTGCACCTGCAGCGGCTGTGCGATGCCACCGCGCTGGACCTGGACATCTCCTCCGACTCTAACACCAGCTTCTCCTCACCCAGCTGGTCGGACTACATGCGTGAAAGCATTTCCCCCCCCCGGCGAGCTGTAGCCCGGAAGGTACACCAGCCCCTCCCCCAACTACTGGGAATGGCGGTGTCGAGCTGGTCCTCGATCTGAACATGAATGCGACCACCAACCTGCCTAAGAAGCAGAAGCCTCGTTCTCAGGCGCAGAAGGAGAACTACATCAAAGCCCGGAAGTATGGGGCCTGTGAGAAACACAAGAAGCAGCACAAGAGGGTTTGTTTTGCCCGGCCCTGAGATCTGATGCTCGGCATCGATGCTAATCCCCCACTAGTGTAATTGCCTGGAGAAGGCCGCCGCCCGCGCCGGCGTCAATGATGTTGATGTTCCAATGGACCTTGCATTCAAACAGAGGCCAGATCCATCCACACTCCGTTCCTCCGCTCTACCGGGTCCACGCTCCTCTGGCCTGCCAAGTCACGACCCCTCACTGAACCCATCGATGGCCAGATCAGTGGCCAAGGTGACAAGGAAGGTTGTCAAGGGCGCTCCAGGGCACGACCCGTCAGTCAGCCCATCGGCTGTCCAACCGATTGTCACACCGACGACAAAACCGAGAAGCAATGTTCGGCCGCAAGCCCCACAATGTAGCGCGTCAGTTGTGCTCCCGCCGGTCATGCAGGCCAGCAAGCACACTGGCAGCTCACCGGGCCACGACCCATCCAGCCGACCCTCGACTACGCTCCAGTCTATCAGGACCACCAGGAAGTCCGTTCTCCAGCCAATATGGCGCTGGCGCGCTCTGGGCATGTCTGCTACCAATAGCGGCCCCAGCGACATACTGCCCCATGTCCTCCCCAAGGACAGGAACAACAGCAGACACACTTCGCCCACGAATACCCCGGACACCGGGGTGCTGAACGTCCCAAGCTTGCCGGCTCGCCGACCACAGACTACGGTGTCCTCGAACCCTGTGGACAACAGGGTTTCACCAGTGATAGTTGCACCATACCAGACTCAATCTCGCGTGGTACCACGCGACTCCGAGAGGTCGGAAGTCCCAGTGCCCGCCAGACTGCTGAGCGCTCTCCAAACATACCAACGTGGACTGGCGGCTTTCCAGCCACGTCTGGAACAATCGCCGAGCGATCAGCGCTTGATCTCTATTACCAGCGGCTCTGCAGGTTTTACCGAGACAATAGCGCAAGTCGTTCGCGCAGTGACCGCACACCTTGGCGGCATGTTCTCAAGAACTGTTCACGCTCTTGCTGGAGTCGGGCAATCACGGTGGTCCTCGGGTACCTTGTCTGAGCGCTTGATCCACAACTGCCTCTCCTTTACTGGCAGGCAGCTCATGTCCACCAGGAAGGGCTTGCAGTTGTTTCAGATGCGGCTATCCTGTTGGACTGGCGCAATTTGAGTGCGGCAAAACTTTCTTTATGCTTGCCTCGAAGCATTCCTTCGACATTGGATCATTGGAGCACGGATTACGTTAGCTGTTTAATTACTACGCGTTGAAGAAGGCATTGAAAAGCTTGGTTAGGAGTTATAATGGTTAATTCGCTGTCCGTGGACAAAGCATCCAGATCTTCGCTAATGACATGAAATGTCTGGATTGTTTACTTGAATCATGACATTCAAAAGTTATATTTTTCGTCCATATCATCACTGCCCGTAGACCGACCCGATATGCCCAGCCTTGATTTCCTTCGACTAGATGCTTCTTGCACTCGTTGGGCTCCACTGCCCCACCACCACAGGACAACCCTAACCCGCCCCGTGGCCGAACATCTACGAACCTCCCTCCTTTCGATCTCAACCCATTTTGCCACGCCTGTTCGTCATGGCCGAGCCAGCGCAGTTCACATTCTCCACGGTAAAGGGGTATTTCCTGCAGGACGAACCGTCCACGAACCCCGACACATTCGACTATGTAAGCTGCCAATCACTGCGGACGATCACCCGTTCTCATCAACACATGCAGGAGACAAGGGATCACTCATGACAACTCCAGGCAGCCAGCAATTTTGGTCTCATACCTAAATGCGAAGATTCAGGAGAAGCGGAAGTGCGCATCACTCAATGGCAGAAATTCGCGCAAGATATGGAGGCACGCAACGGCCCTGACCAACCAACGACAAAGTACAAAGTGCTCTTCCTCGGGCGCCATGGACAGGGTGTGCATAATGTTGCCGAGAGTCGATATGGCACAAAAGCATGGGATGTACGTATTCCAACATTCGAACTCATGTCATAGTCTTGTCCCGATGCAAGCATTGCTCACCGGGTCGCCTAGGAGTACTGGTCCCTCCTGGACGGCGACGAGTGGGGGACATGGGTCGATGCTCACCTCACGGACCTGGGTATCGCTCAAGCCCAGACTGCGCACGACGCGTGGGCACAGCAGATCGAGCATGGCATCCCGACTCCGCAGTCCTACTACGTGAGCCCCTTGCATCGCTGTTGCCAGACGGCGCAGGTCACTTTTGAGGGTCTCAATATGCCCGGGACGAGTCCCTTCCGACCGTTGATCAAAGAGGTAGAGTGTCCTACGTGAATCCCCTAGCGAGTGCTCATTTGGATGGCATACGCATCAGCGCAGAGAATCCCGCTAACCGCTGTTCTCCCAGCTCCTCCGGGAAACCATGGGCGAGCATACGTGTGACCGTCGGTCCACGGCTTCCGAGATCGCAGCACAGTTCCCGGAGTACCGATTCGAGCCCGGATTCGTCGAAGAAGATCGGCTTTGGGATCCCAAGGCGCGGGAGTCGAATGAGGAGCGCAATCGGCGGCTGGCTGCCCTGCTGACTGATATTTTTGCCAACGACGAGAATACATTTCTCTCGCTGACGGCGCATTCGGGGGCAATCACGAGTATTCTCGAAGTGGTTGGTCACCGGGAGTTCCCCTTGGCGACTGGGGCTGTGATTCCTGTCGTGGTGCGAGCAGATAGGATCGCTGTCTAGCGATTGGTTGAGACGAATGAATGCATCTGGACATATCCATGAGATGTGTATTGAAATTGTATATAGTACATGGGCTTGAGCCCGGCTTTCTCTACTTCCAAAATGCTGATTCTTCACACTCAAACCGGCCAGTGGCAAAGAGAAGAGGGGGAAAACAGACGAGACCGGTGTCTCCACAAAGACTATGTGGAACCCAGGTGTAAAAGAATACAAATGCAACGCCAAATGGGAATCAGAATCCAATCGATCACCAGCTGTAGTACTGGCTCTGAGCAGAAATCTTCCGGTCTGGCAACTGCGTCCAGAGCTGCGACTTCCGCTGGCGCAACGCCTTGGCCTCGCGCTCCTCCCACTCACGGATGCGGGTCTTCTCTTCCTTCAACAAGACCGAGAGACCGGTAGCCGGGGGGCGGAGCCGGTTGATCTGGCCTCGGGCACGGTGATCCATACCGAAGCCATACGGGCCACGGTTCACCCACGCTTGCTGGATGTAGATAGATGTCGGGTCGGTAATCTTCTTGCGCTCGCCGGAGCTGAGTGTGACGGTGATGGGTTTGGCGGGTTCGGTGGGTTCGGAACCCTCGGTGACTGAGAAGCCCATGCCGGCACGGACCATGGCGACGTTCTTCGCGTGCTCCAGGTGACCGAGCACATCCTTGGCAGCCTTCTTCTTGCTGAAGCGCATCTGCAAGATAGCCTCGTCGATGTTCTTGCCCGCGATCTGGCGGGCCAAGGGGCCCAGCTTCTTCACGGAGGTCTTGAACCAGTGGGACTTGGACAGCGATTCGCGTTCGGTACGGCTGATCTGTATTTGTTTGGGGATGCGGCTTCGTGTCCGAATCTCACGGATGACCATTTTCTTCTCCCATCGGTGTTGGGCCTTGGGGTTGGGGTTCAATGCGAGTTGTAGGTTGTCCTTGTTGCGCTGATGAAGAGGTGGGGCCACTTCTCCTTGATTTTGTTGGATTTGCTCCTTCTGACGCCTGGGGGTTCGTCCCTGTGGCCAGGCGACGTCGTCGGCAAAGATGGAGCTCGCACCGAGTCCACCTTCTTCACGTTTGGGTGCGACGGGTGTACGAACGGCCTTGGGCTTCTTCTCCCCAAATACCCAATTCTTCATTGATGAGAGGAGAGAGGAATTTTTATTATCGGCGGGATTGTCATCCTGGGCGCGACGAATGGCTGTTGTAGTCAATGTTCGTCGGGGAACGCACGAGACTCGGGTCCGGGCCGCTGAGAGATCAGGTCAGTATGGGTGAATGGTGGAGGAGAATAGCTTGCAGAGGAACCAAGATCGAGACTCACCAGACCGGACCAGCTGCCCGTATGGATAGACAGCGCCCATTGTGGCCGTGGAGAAAGAGTGTAGCGTGTTGATCAGAGATGCGGGTTAGAAAAAAGGCGAAACTTCGCTGCGCAGGTGGCGTCTATGACTAGCCGTAGCCACCTCAGGCCACCACTGCAGCATCGACTTGTGATCGATCAGAACGAGGCGCACGCCAGCGAGGATCGCGATTGCCGTGGAGGAGGGAGCCAGACCTGTGAAAAAATAGCGAATCTGCCGGACCTCATGGTGTCCTCTGCATGCTCACCCGCAGCCTGTCCTGCCCTCACACCGTCATCTCCACAGTGAAGATCCACTAGCCCTCATCGTTCCTTCTTTCAGGGCCTGCAGTGCTCTCTGTCTCTCGGTACCTTTCCCTTCCTTCATCCTCCTCCCCTCCTCCGCCTCTTCTTCTCCCATACTTCCCAGGCCTACCGTCTGTGGCTCCTCACCTTCCGTGGGATCTCTGTGCTTCTTGGAAGCTCCGCCTGGATTTAACCTGGGTCCCGCTCCTTTCTCCCACACGTTCCTTTTCGCCGATTCCACCTCTCTTTCCATCGGTATCGGCAGAGGCTTCGCGACAACTGAGCTACTCCCTGCGCGACTCGTATCGCGCAACTCGAGTTGCGACCCCGGAGACCGGCACAACGAGACCGGGTCGAAATACAAGCTGTGTTGGCTGATGCAGGAATGGACGTGCTGTTGAGGTATCTCGTGACAGTCGTCTAACTTGGATCTCTGCTTTTTAAGCACTATCTCTGACCTCGGGTCGTTGAGATACTCCATCGACCTCGATCGCTCTACCCGTCCTTTTCCTTTCGAGTGGATCGCAGCGATATTTATCCGCCAAGATGGATATCAACTCTCTGCTTTCCCCGGACTCGAATCCGCAATCTGGAAATTCGACGCCCGTGCCCGGTCCTACGTCGAATAACACACCGACCCCAGCTGCAGGTCCCTCTCCCCACAAGGTGATCCAGCGGGCGCGTTCAGGCCCTGCTCGCAAAGGGAAGACTTCCTCTCCTCTTGCGCAGCAGGTCTACGCGCCCTCTGGACTGCCGGATTCTTCGCCGACGACCGGGAGTCCGTCCGTTGGCTCGAACCTGAGTGGCGGTAATGGAACTCCTCCTGCGACCGAACGACCTTCTCCCACCAAGGCCTCGACAGGAATGGATACGCTGGCAGATTTGGCGGCAATGCAGCATCACCAGCCACAGCGCCAGAACGCCCCAAGCATGCTGCGGAACACCAAATCATACGAGCACCAGTTGTCGCCTTCGACAATCCATCCCCACGTCAACCAAATCAACCACAATACCCCCACCCCTCGTACATCATTCGATATTGCAATGTCGGAAGGACCACGGGAGAGTGCGCGCAGAAACTATGTCGCAACCTCACTCGAAGCGGAGGCACAGCGGGCGGCGACGGATTTGTTCAATCAGATACAGGAGAACCCCCACACCTACGAGGCACATGTCAAGTTCATCGGACTATTACATGGGGGCTTCGTAAACCATGTCTATCCACCAAACAACCCAGACATTCACGGTGATCCTCGACGTTACGATCTTCTCAGAGATCTACGAACGGCCCGCGAAGAAATGGACAAGCTTTTCGCAATGGGGGAGGATCTCTGGGCCGAGTGGATCCAAGATGAGAGCATGTTGGCTCACTCAGTGACCGAGCGCATTGCAGTCATGGAGCTGTGTCAGCGATCGGTGGAGGAGGAGCTTGGCAGCACAAAACTCTGGCATATCTACGGCGAGTGGGTGTTGTATCTGTACACTGCTGCCGCTGGAGAAGGCGGTGCTGGCCAGTGGACCGAGGAGGACCGGATGATTGGGCGTGAGGTTTTTAGTTGGCAGTCGGTCTTGGATGTGTGGCAGCGAGCTGCGGAAGCCACGCAGTGGAGAATCAACAACAGTCACCTTGTTTGGGATCGATTCCTGGACCTCCTCGCCCAGGATCTTTCTCGGGATCCCTCTCAAGAAAAGATCACCAAACTCCGAGCACTCTATGATGTCCGACTTCAGACACCCCATGCTACATGGGATCAGACCTTCCAGACCTTCTCGGGGTTTATCTCCACGTATTACGAAGCTAATTATGAGGATATCATGGCTGACACAGTCGCTCGTGCCTCAAGCGCAAAGAAATTTTACGCCGCCCGAGAGGAGCTTGAGCTTCGACTGAGTAAGGCAGAGGAATCCGGTGATAGGAATCTTGAGTGGCCGATCTACACCGAGTACATTGATTGGGAAATGAATCGCAACCGTCGACGGCGACAATTTCACTTTGAGCTTGCCAATGCCGTCTATCAGCGCGCTGTTCTGCGCTTCCCCACAGATGTTTCTCTATGGGAGGACTACGTGATGTTCCTCATTGGTGAATCCATGAATGGACACAAAGCCACCACTACCATCTCAACCCTGGATCGTGGTACTCGTCACTGTCCGTGGTCCGGTAATCTATGGTCTCAATACCTTATGAGCTCGGAGCGAGAAGGCCGGTCATTCTCGACCATCTCGAACATCAAACACAAGGCTACCAGCACGGGACTGCTCGATGCTGGTGGGATGGAGGAAGTGCTCAAGGTCCACACAGCGTGGTGTAGTTACCTTCGTCGTCGAGCCTTCCAGCAAGATTCGACTGACGAAGATTTGGACGTGGCAGAGGTCGGCATTCGCTCCGCAATTGAGAGTGTGCAGGAGTTGGGCGAGAAGAAGTACGGTCGTTATTATAAAGGCGATCCTCTCTTCCGTTTGGAGCGCATCTACATCCGATACCTAAGCGAAAGTGGTAGTTGGGACAGTGCACGAGAGACCTTCAAGGGCCTCGTGGCTCGTCGCGGCAATAGCTACGAATTCTGGCTTACCTACTACAGCTGGGAGCTTATCTCTTGGAGCAAATTCGTTCAGGGCGAGGCCACTGTGGATGCCGCGCGACGAACCCCGAATCCCAGCTATGCAACCGCAGTCTTGAAACAGGCCATCAAGCGAACTGATCTTGACTGGCCGGAAAAGATTGTGCAGACTTATATCGCCCACTGCGAAGACTACGAGGACTCAGATGAGCTTCAACTCGCTCTTGTCGAGACGAGGAGAGCTATGCGGGCTGTCAATTCTCGGAGAGAAACCGAGGCAGCCGAGGCAGCCGCAGTGCAGCAGCATCAACAGCAGCAGTTAGAAGCCGCCGTTGAAGCTGCTGCATCATCTGAGAAGAGAAAGCGCGAAGACGAGAAAGATACGAATGGTGAACCCACTACCAAAAAGGCACGCAGCGACGAGGCGGTTTTGGAGATTGATGCCGAGTCCGCGGCACTCCGCCGCGATCGTGAGCACTCAACAGTGATTGTTAAAAACCTGCCGAAGGAAACATCTGAGCACCCCGTTCGACAATTCTTCCGACATGTGAGTCTGTCCCCCTTCACGAATATCGTTCATGTGCTTATGTTGGAAGTAGGTTGGCACGATCAATTCCGTGAAAATGCTATCTGGCCAGGATGGTCATACTGAGGTCGCCATCATCGAATTCGAGACGAAGGAAGATGCTCTTGGGGCTTTGTCCCGCGATCAAAAGCTGTTCAATGACAATATCATTGAAGTACAGCTCGAATCTGGGTCAACCTTGTGGGTTACCAATTTCCCCCCGACCGCAGATGAGGATTATATGCGCGGTCTCTTCGGCAAGGTAGGCGAGATATTCTGTCCTCTCTTTCTGGTATAAACGACTGACTCTACTATAGTACGGCCACATTATCGATGTGCGATGGCCCTCGCTCAAGTATAAAACCGCTCGGCGGTTTTGTTACGTGCAGTTTGCCTCTTCCAGCGCGGCGCATCAAGCGGTCGAGCTGGATGGCACTATGACGGAAAATGATCATAAGCTCATCGTGAAAATCTCTGACCCGTCGCAGAAAAAGAGTCGCAGTGACGCAATGACCGAGGGCCGTGAGATCTTCTGCAAAAACGTTGATTGGAAGCTGAGCGAGGACGATTTCCAGCGGGTATTCTCGAAATTCGGCACGATCGAGAATATCAACCTCCCTCGAAATGTTGATGGTCGCCGTAAGGGATTTTGTTTCGTCACCTTTTCTTCCAAGGTATGGTTCCTTCTTGGATTACGATTGACCCCACATACTAACTCATAATCTAGGAGGAAGCGAATGCTGCTCTTTCGATGCATGATGAGATGCTCGGGTCTCGCCGCCTACAAGTCGAGGCAAGTGCTTACACTGGTGCTAAACGCATGGTCAGCACAATCATTTCGCGCGTCGCATCATCAGCGTCGCCACCAGCGGAAGCCAACGGTGTAAGCTCCGACTATGTTGAAACAAGTGGGGATCGTCGGGAACGCACCCTCGCCTTGATGAATGTACCCGACACGGTAAACGATGCGCGAATTCGCGCTTTCGTCGAGCCGCTTGGACGACTAGTCAAAATCATTCTGCGCCCTGATCACCAAGGCGCTATTGTCGAGTTTGCTGATGTTCAAGATGCTGGCAAGGCATCTCTGGCTCTCGAAGGCAAGGAAATCGTACCTGGCCGTCCGCTCCACATCGGCAGCGTTGCGGAGTTGAAGACGCTGCAAGCCGAGCATAAGACCAGCCGAGTAACCTCAATCAAGCAAGAAAAGCCGAAAGGCACCCTCCAGCCCCCAGGCCCCATCAAGCGCCCTCAGCAGCCTGGTGCCCGTGGAGGTCGCCGCGGAGGGCTGGGAATGAAACGAACGACCGCAGCGCCAGTCTCCAGTGGTAGTGATCCCGCTGCTGGCACTGACAAGATGGATACCACGGCCGACGGCAAGGACGGCGACAGTGGCAAGACCCAAAAGAACAATGATGATTTCCGTGCGATGCTGCAGCAGAAGCGCTCGGAGTAAAGTGCAATGGCAATGCAATGACAGTACCCGGCGCAACATTTTATCTGGCATGAATCTGGTTGGCGTTTGTGTTATTCGGTGGCTTTTCCCTTTCCGATTCATTTGGGTTGGCCATCTGTGCCATGGCTTTTTGTTTTGCTTGTGCTCTCTGTGGCGGGCATCTCTGGTGCCTCTCCTGTATATTATGCCGATGTATCTTGCTAGTTCTTTTTTTCTTTGAGTTCTAATGATGACGGCTGTTCCATGGGACTTTCTTCGGTCAATCTCTGCCGCGAGAGGTCTTGCTATGATGTGTGACGTGTTTGTAGCATAGTCATAGTCAGTATAATTCGTGGCACGGTGTCACCCACGGGCGATCGATATATAAGAGGGCTTTGCGGCCAGATTTCAAAAGGCTTCAACAGAAACCATATAGCGTAGGGAGTGCTTCGGTGCAAATAGTCATGCGGGTTGCAGTGTTCGCTTGCAGCTCTGAATACATCGGGATCGGCGAATTCTGGCCTCTGTGCCTTGTTTTCCCATGAAGGGTGGAAGGTGGAGAGAGATGATCTGCCGTGGGACGAGGGTGGGTCGCACCCCGGAATCCCGTTTTCCTCTCTCAACTCGACCTGCTTCAGCGACAAGCAGTGAGTCTGCGCCTGTACCCGTCGCGCTGCACTTATCAGCTCCTTCCTGTCTTCACCTTGACTGCCCACTGGGCTGGCACTCGATTCTCTGCGAGAATCTCGTGTCCGCCTCTCCACCGATGTTCCCCCGGCCCTGTTGCAAGGGCCATATCTCGTTCTGAACGCCTACGCAATCGATTGATCCCCCTCCTTCCCACAGCTACGGAAGCCATGGACTTTCATCTGGTGCCTCGGGGTATAGACCGCAACTATACGGGCTTTCTCACCAAGACCATCGTCTACACAGGGACGCTGGTCGTATTCTTGGCATGTGAGTTAGCCATGCACACCCCAGAATGCGGGATGGGCCAGCAAGGCACCAGCCAGAGCTCTCACTGACCCTTACCAACCGTGATAGCGTTCGCCTTGACGCTATCCGCCATTGTCGTCCCTAGGTGGGTCAGCTATTACAGTGAAAAGGTAGAACCCATCCTCTTTTCCAATGCGACCGCTGCACTCTGCCAGGCTACAAGGCGAAAGGCTAACCATGCCTTCACTCTCTCCAGCCGGCCCTCCACTACTCCTACGGCCTCCACCGCCGCTGCTCCTCCCTGACCGATACCTGCGAGAGCTTCCCGCAACGTGAAGACTGCCATGGCGATGAGCGATACTTTTGCTCGATGTGGCGCTCCGTCGGGTTCCTGATGTCATTCGCCGTCGTCCTCCAGGGCATGAGCATCGTTGCCTACTTGATCATCCTGTCCGGTGGAAAGCGACTGCGAGAAAATTGCTGGAGGATCCTGAGTCTGCTGATTATCTTGTCGGCCATCATCCAGGCTGCCAGCATGTCGATAGTGGTAGGTCCCCCACCTTCGGTTCTCCACTCCGGGGCGAGAATACGTTCCATTGAAGACTGACTATCTCGGTGGCTTTGTCGCAGGCATACCTATTTGATAACGAGGACCGGTTCTTTGTTGGCTGGCGGCTGGATGAATCGTGGGTGTTCTGCACTCTCAGCTGGTGCATCAGTCTCGTCTGCGCCGGTGCCGTGATTGTTTCGGCTCACGTATTGCCTTCGGAGGGTGGCTATGAGTTGATTCCTGATCACGACTCGCTTCGGGTGACGTCTTAAGTGAGATGGCTCACCTCCGACGTGGGCCAACTATCTATCGAACCCCCTTGCCTAGCCCGAGATTTACGTGGCACGAGCTATGGGCCGGGTCACACATGCAGGTCATTTGAGGCGACCAGAGCGATTGGTGCCATCTGTCCCTCCCGTTCGTCATTCTAATTTATGATACTCACGATGTGTTTTTCTGGCGGTTGTTCTTCTGCTTTGCTCTCATCTAATAGTCCCCATTTCCATCGTCAATATTTTCGGGCGTTGCGGTTTGTGAATAAATTTCTGTCCTTTCGTTTTCTGTTCCTTCTAGTACCTTGGTGGTAATGTACGACTAATTTGGACGACGGAAATGATGTATTTCAGTCGTCCTATCTGTACCTCTTCAAGGACCGTTTAGTTCATGAATCTACATTACCACACAATGCACAAGCCTTGTTGTAAGACTTTCGTCTCACCGAATCATATCTTTGTAAATCGAGACGGTGTCGGTGATCAGACAGCATTGTCAGAACAGATGAAGGAGGATAAGAGCAGCGTCACCGGTGTAGACAGCCGAATGCGCATAGCGACAGTAAAGAGGTAGGACATGAGGGGGAAAAGAATAAATGCTTCTTCAATGTTTATGGCGTAAAATTATACATGATCGTGTTCTCATACCACGCCACGATAGAGCAGGCCCTAGCCACCTACCAGACAATGTGTTTCCCGTTCAAGCCCTCGATGGCCGGGATCTGAGCCCGTAGCGCATGGCCGTAGTCACCAGCGTTCGGGGTACGTAGAAGCGTGTGAATGTGGAACTTCTTAGGCTCTTGGTTATTCAAGAAGACACCAGAATGGTGGTCAAACTCAACGAGAATAACCGGGCTCTGGATGCGGTAGTAGAAGGGGTCTTCGTCGCCGTAACCGCCAATCCAGCAGAAGTAAGTCTCGGCCTCCCAGCAACGCACCTGCTCGAGCTTCAGGGCCCGCGACTTGGCCGGCAGATAGAGCAGGTACTGCTCAAGGATGCCGTACATCAGCTTCTTCTGCTCCTCGCTGAACGTCGACGCCAGGATACCCTCGTACGGCACCTCGCGGTTGTCCCGGTAGGCACCGCATAGATGGCGCTGGTCGTCCTTGTTCCAGCGGCCGGGCGGCATGGCGGGATCCTCCATCTGCGCGAAGACACGCGCGCGGGCCTGCAGCTCCGCGGACAGTGATTGCATCAGTTCCAGACCGAGTTGTTCCTCGACTTGCATGATGCGGGTGCCGGCCCAGGGGCCGGCGTCGATCTCGTTGGGCTCGGCGCCGGTGAACCACGGCGACGCGATGATCTGGCCCTTGTACAGGAAGATGTTCAGGCAGAGGTGGTGGCCGTAGAACGACCAGCCCCAGGGCCGGGTAGTGGACGGCTGTCCGAAGAGCACGAAGTTGTACGAGAACTCATTCACCACCCGCGGAGACTTGACCAGCTCGCCCAGGAAATGGTTGATGCGCATCGCCTTGACGGCCTTGTCGTAGCCCTCCGGGGAGAGCGTTACCTTGAGGATATTCATGACCGCGTCGCGGGTCTTCTCGTTGACTTCGTCCAGCCGAACGCCTTTGTGGCTCAACAGGAACTCCGGATTCGACCATGTGCGCCATTGCGGCGAGTCGACGTGGTAGCTCACGGCATCTTTCTGCTTGCCGTCGAGCAGGGCGAGCATTGATCGAGTCGCATCGACAATCTCCTGGATCGGGATATTCTCATCTTGCAATGTGAAAAGATCGGGCCGGACGCGACCTGTCGCAATTATGTTAGTGACCCCGTCGCAGAGGTTGGTGGGGCAATGGAAGCCCATGGGACCCTACCGTCGGTGGTGACGCCCTTGAAGGGCTCCTGCAACAGATCGAGCCAATGCATATACAGTGCATGCAGCCAGGGCGGCTGCTTCAGCGTCTTGAAGTCATGGGCATATTCGTGCGCGTCCTGCGTGCACATCACCTGGAACCGCTTGAGGTTCAGGTCTGGCAGGTACTGGCGGTACTCGCCCGTCGGCTTCTCCAGCTCGCCAGCATTAGTGGTCGCCATGATAGAAACGGCAGCTCGGGTAGCAGCAGGTCAATGGCGGAAGACGAGGATGGACTGGCAGGTTGGAATAGTATTATAGTCAACTGCACTTGGCCCAACCCCACAGATGCGCACTAAGGCGGCCTCCCCACGCTTGTGGGGAACGTGGGAGAGATTTTATCCGCGCGGCGATTTCGCTGGTGGTAATCCATGAGTTCAGCCAATCCGGATGCGCCGGAACGACATTTATGAGCGTCGCTGTCTTGTCTTCTTCGTTTGTCCTGCGATGAAGTCAGGTTCTTGCACGCCGTGATGCGTGGTGATCATGCCATCTGACGAGGTTGGGGCAGTTGTGGGAGGAAGAAGGCGGGAAATGGGATTCCGCTCGGAAATATCGACACGGCGGTATAGCGACCACTGGAGGAAGCTATATTTGGAAGAGTTATCTTGAACATGGGCTATCGAGTCTGTTGAGCAATGACATGAATTCTCGATTGATGTTGTCGCGTGTCGCGGGGCATCACACGCGGCGTCTTTTATCTTCTTCACGATGCAAGTCGGTCGACTTGAGACATGCTCGCGGATCCGAGCTGATCGGTATTCAGGTGATACCTGAGAAGCCAAATTCCAGTCCTGAGGATTCTTGACTATGGCCTCGACTGCAACATGCGGCTGCTTCACCCGCGTGCTGCGACCTTGGAGCTTCCAGCATTCTCGTTCTCGCCAGAGATGCTTGTGAAGCTCAACGTTGTCCTGTAATGCTCTCTGTGGGAGAGAACCGGGACTGTCAACAGCATGGAACTCAAGCCAGCATCGCCATCGGCCTTTCTAGTAATACGCTCCATCTACATCTATGTAGCAGCCATCCTTGACCGCGCTGATTGGCTCCCCGGATCGCCTCCACTGTGGGGAGCCACGTGACACAACACGCCCCGGCTTTTCCGGCCGACTGCATTACTCCATAGCTCCGTACTCCGTTCATCTCTCCTGTGCGCTAGCGCCATCTTATCAGACTCCGTACCCTTCCCCAGATTTCCCTTGCCGAGAGAAGGTGCCATGTCTAGATAATGCATTCCCATCAGAGTCCGCTGTCCCAGCCGGCGGTGGACGAACCAGCTCCAAAGCGGGCCAAGCGGCCGCGTGCTGCGCAGGCGTGCGACCGCTGCAGGGCCAAGAAATACAAGTGCGACGAGCAGTATCCATGCTTGCATTGTAAAAGTGGGCTTTGATTCCTGTGGAGAGTGCTGTTCCTGTGTGCAGAGATGCTAAGTACCTCTTAGAGAGTGCGCTGAATTGCGTGTACCAGGGGAATTATCGGGAGCGCGAAAGTACTCGGTCAACGAGGTATCCTCATCCTGATTCTGATTCTGCCCGGCATGTGTGGACGTACTATAGATCTGTAGATCGAAACTGACCAAGGTGAATCGCAGCTATGTGGCCGACCTCGAAAGAAAGGTCGAAGAGCTGGCCTCAAAGCTGCGCACAGCCGAGGCTTCGGGCCAGATTGCATCTGCGCAATCATCAAAAGTGTTGCCCAACCAGCCTCCTGTCCCGGCAGGGGTGGAAACGACACCATGCTCCCTGCCGCGGCCAGGTTCAACACCCCAGGAAACCATCAAAGCAGCCGTTGACCCTCAAGAGGAGTCTGTCGACAGCGCGGATGATGAGATCAACGAACTGAACCACCATACCAATGGGATTGAGTTCCACGGTAGCACCTCATCTGCAGCTATAATTGGCCGTCTGCAAAAGGCACGAGAACCAAATCGACGTGAAGAACCTTGTCCCCGCCAGGGGGACTCATTGATCTCCACGTTGCATAATCCCAGTTTCTCGCCGTCGATTACTGGTCCGGGGCATCTGGCATCCATTGAGCAGCAGAACTACTACTTTGACCAGGCACATGTCTTCATGAGTGGATATTTCGAGAATATCCACTTCATCCACCCTTTCATCGATAAAGATGACTTTCTGGCGCGCTCCAACGACCTCTGGTTTAATCGATCGCGAGCACCAGAGCCGAGCTTTGTGGCGTTGTACCTGAGCATTTTGTCCTTCGGTGCGCTGGTGCGCGTGTGGGATAAAAACACTTTGGCGGGGCTGGGCCGATTCGAATGGAGTCGGAAGCTGTTTGGTGAGGCACAAGTATACCTGAACTCCCTACGGTTCTCGAACGATCTTGAGACGGTTCAATGCCTCTATATGATGGTATGTTGCGATACTATGGGGATTCGAAGTTTAATGACCTAACTTGAAGTAGGCAAAAGTTTGTCAAAACGAACTCAATCCCAATTGTGAGCGCTACTTCTCATCTGGCCCTGCGCTTTGCTAATCAACTCTAGTGGCCTACATGTATCTTGGCCTAGCAGTACGCACATGTCTTTCTGCAGGTTTCAACCGAGAGATTCAGTGCCCGAAGGACCAACGTTCGAGCTGGATCTCGAAGACTTGGTGGTAAGTGGATGTCATGCTCGTCTTGCGGCAGATTATCTAACAGGCATTTATTTGCTAGGGGTCTATTTTCACTGGAAATGTAAGCCGGTTTCACTATCTCATTATCTCCTCTTTAATCTTGGCGGCAACTGATTTTCGTGTAGAGAAATGAGCTTCTCGGTTGGACGACCGGATACCCTGGGAATGGACGAGTATCATAATCGAGCTATCCCGGACCGTGATGACTCGGAATATGCTATTATCCCGTGGATGATTGACTTTGCTCAGATCATTCGACGCGTCTCCATACAAATCTATCATTCGCGTATCACGCTACAGGAGAAGCTGCAGCTTGCTCTCCAGATTGAAATGGAGATGGATCGCTGGCTGGCAAGGCTTCCGGAGAGAATTAAACCGGATATCGGTGCATATAGGCTGTCTCGGAGCGCCCTCCGAGATCCGAAATGGGCTAGGAGACAACGGCTGGTCTTGGGCATCCGTGAGTCTGATAATACGTCCTATACTAGAGGGTGTCTATACTAATCTAATTGTGTCTTCAGGATACTATAATGTGAAGATGCTCCTGTTCCGACCGTTTTTGAGCCATTTCACTCGCAAGCTCCGACATCCTCCTAGCGAGCTCGAAGAAACCATCGCCAAGTGCCTGGACTCGGCAATGAAGACAATAGAAGTAATCCATGACATCTACCGAGTGCACACCTTCTTTCGATGCTGGTACGTGTCACCGCCGGGTACTGACCGACACCATACTGACAGCTCCTTAGGTGGTACAACACAACCTACGTGATGTTCGCCACGTCAACGCTTCTCCTCCCAATGTCCAAGCTCGGCATGTGCGCCGAAACGATGCCGCTCCTCCGCTCTGTTGAAATGGGTGTCGAGATCCTGGAAGCAATGGAGGAGTCCGTCGTGGCCCAGAAATCTGTGGAAATCATCCGCCAGTACCTGAGGGATTTCCGAGCCTCTGGCGCACAGCCGTCTAGTACGGGAGTGCCCGGGACTAACGACGGCAGCGAGCCGATAGCCCCACCGGGGGACCCAGGGCCTGGCCAGTCTGGATTCGAAATCCCCGAGTGGGCGTATGGATTTGGGTTCCCGGACTACTCGTTCGAAGGCATTGCTCGGCTGTTTGACGATATCGGCGGGTTGCCCATGCTGGATGGATAATTGGCGATTTTAGCCGTAATAGCTCTATATGCTCCACTTGTGGATGTCATGCCTGTTCTGATTTAGCGCATTTACTTCTCACAATTCAGCGATCGCGTCGGAGCTTATCGAACCCTAAGTCCGAATAAACTGCGATATGGAATACCAGAGTCAATCTCTCACCTTCTATTGCATTCCTTATATTGCTAGAATCCACTTTGGCAGTTCATCCTCTAGTGTTTCAACATTGATTCAACTGCATCTCACTGTACTACGTCAGGTTTCGAGATGCGTATTGTGGATTCGTGTCGGGCCATCTAGCATAAACAAACCAAATTCTACTGTGAACTTGACCTTGGTCAACCGGACATAAGCCTAGAGGTATCACGGATATTTCACATTAAATACGAATATTTTATGCAATCCACAGAGGCAGGATTAAGGATCACAGGGGCCAGTGTGTGTTTTAGTCTGTTGCCTTATCCGATCCTGGCGAAAGGATACCGCTGCTGGAGGTGCTAAGTGTCATAGCTAAAATGACTCATTGCACTGCTAGAGCGCCTGCAGTATGTAGGCGCTTGCTTGTAATTGCCTAGCGTAGTTAACTAGTTAAGGCCCCCGGGGCTGATGTCACGATCTTGGTACAACTGGAGAATGCATTTAGGCCGGCACCACTATATATAGCAGGACTCTCGTCGAGTAAACCCGTCATGCCCTGAAACTATTGTTTCTTAATCTTTCCACTCAACTCGCATTCCTTCACAACCAACATCATGCCTCTGACCCTCCACCACCTGGGCTACTCCCAATCCGAGCGCATCATCTGGCTCGCTGAGGAGCTCGGCATCAACTACCAGTGTGTCTTCCATAAACGCGACCCAATATTCGCCCCTCAATCCCTCAAAGATGTCCATCCCGCCGGTACAGCTCCAGTCATGGAGGACGACCCATCACCCGTCACCAACTCCAAGCTCATTCTCGCCGAATCCGGCGCTATCATCGACTATGTGATCGCCGTCCACGGCAACGGCCGCCTCGCGCCCACGCCTAAGGACGGCGCGATCTACCCGCATTTCCTGGAGTGGTATCACTTCGCCAACGGCAGTCTCCAGCCAGCGCTATTCCGGGTCCTAATGGCCCGGAACTTGGCCGGAGACTCGACATCCACGGTCGTCCTGCGCACAGAGGAGAAGTGGGTGCATCTGCTCTCATTGATTGATGCGAGGCTCGCGGAGACGGGTGCGTATCTTGCCGGTCAGGAACTGACTGCGGCCGACGTCATGATCTTTTTCACCTTGACCACGATGCGCGGCTTCTGTCCTGTGGATTACGATACGGAGAAGCATGAGCATCTTCTCGCTTACTTGAAGCGCGTGGGGGAGCGCCCGGCGTACCAGAAGGCGATGAAGATCTGCCAGGGAGAGGACTTCCAGCCTTTGTTGGGGCCGAAGGCTGAGGCGTGGGCTTTTATGAAAAAATAAAGAAGTTTGGACGGCTTCTAATACATTCGACCTTTGTACTATAGACTGTTCTCTACTCTAAGGATTATATGACACCCCAATCAACAGATCTGTTTCTAGAATGATCGATTCCATGCGGTTGGAGCTACAGGATATGACAGGAAGAGCGCGACGAAGTCTGCGACGAGAATAAATCCGGGTTCTCGACGACGGCTTTCTCGACTTCTTTGATAGCATCATAGCCGTATAGCCAGGTCTGCACTTCCGGACAGGTCCTGCGCCGGGTTAGCGGATATGCTTGACGGCAAGGCACCGGAATGTCAACTCACCATCGACTGGGAAAGGCGCCCTGGATTTCCTTGCCGAGTTGCGAGAGGAAGATCTCATCTCGCTTCTTCTGTTCTTCACCATCTTCCATGTGAAAGTCGTGTCGCTATTTGACGCCCATCGTCAGCTTTTCTCGAATGAAAATCCACTGGGCATATAGAGTGCGGACCTGCTTGAAGGTCTCTCGAACGATCGCCTCTCCCCGGGATTTACGGAGTCGCTCGTAGAGACGTAAGATCTGCGACAGCTGTGTCTTCTCTGTTATGCGTCCGAGCAGGAGACCTAAAACCGCACCGTCCTCCAGTGATGAGTTGGCTCCCTGTGCGAGGTAGGGGAGCATCGGATGGCAAGAATCTCCACTAACAGTCCAAGTCAGTTAATCGAAGCCCGTTCAACAAATGATTCATCCGAGTAGTTGGCCTACATGAAAACCAGGTTGGACTTTTCATTTACCCATCTCTCCATCTCGCCATCTGTAGACAGATCAGCAAGATTCGAATACAAGACATGATGACTCACGGTGCATCAGCTTCCACTTATCCACATTAGTGACGTAGCTGAGGAACTTGTTCAGACTGCACAGTTTAGTTACGGCACTAAAATCGAATGGACGAGCTCACTCACATTGGATCCCAGCCGACAAAGAGCTCCCGCATCTCGTCGACAGAGCCAGCCTGTCTCGCTACCCCGGGGGGCAAAGTATCAGGCACCAGCAGGACCAGATTATACATCTGTCCCCCACGAAGCGAATAGCCCACCGCATGAGCGCCAGGGCCAATCCAGAAATGCACCTCGGGGTTCTGCACCAACGACTTCAGATCCGGATCAGAGATCTGATCGGCAGACAAGACAATCCGGTACGCCAAATCTCCCGTCGGCAGCGGCCCGTCCTTCTTTCCCACAAATGCCTCACGGCACCGAGACCATAGTCCATCTGCTGCGATGATCAGATCCCCCGCGAACCGCCTGCCAGTCATCGAATGTACCGTCGTCGCGTCCAAGTCAACCCGCTCGATTCGCTCGCCGAGATGAAACGTCACGCCCAGATCATGCGCTCTGGCGTACAGCGCTCGCTGCAGATCCACACGGTGCAGATCCACGAACGGCGCATTGTACTTAGCCCGGATGTTCTTGTCGAAGGCGCGATCATGCACCAGCACTGGGCCCGAATACCGATGCACGGTCACTTGGGTCGGCTCTGCGGCAGCCTCCCACAAGGACGCCGGGAGCTCCCAGTACTGAAGCAAGCGCGACGCATTCGGGGTGATCTGGAGACCTGCTCCCACCTCGGCTAGCTCCTTTGCTTGCTCAACAACCTCGACCGAGTGACCCGAGAGCGCGGCTGAGATCGCCGTCGCGATGCCACTCAGTCCGGCTCCCACGATGATCACGCGGAGACGAGCTGCGTCAGGGACCTATGCCACGGCTGTGAGCCGGACCGCGTGCGTTCAAACCGGGGATCTTCGGCTTACCATAATCAAGGTGATGTGTCGTGGCCACGAAATCTAAGGTGAAATCAACCACCCTCAAGAAATACTCCCCAGCAGAGAGGCCCGCACAAGATCCAAAGAAGATCGGAAGCCCAACGAGCTTAAATTGTTATCTCGAGCCCCGCAAACGCCAGTTTCCGGAATCACCGAGCCCGGATCTGCCGCTGTCTCGGGAATGCCGACACCGACGCCCGGATATCCCAGCTGTGTGCCTGGAAGGCGATGAATCATCCTGAATGTGCATAAGGGCGAGCATTGCGATGGTCAACCAGTTTCAAATGGGCTGGGCCACACAATGAACATACCAGGCTTTCAATATCATTCAAGTCAACGAGAAGCTTGAAGCAGGTTTTCTATAGCTTATAACAACTCTTCATTCCCAACTCGGCCCCTGACCGTCTCTCGCATCGTTAAGGTGCGTCATACCAACGTGGTCCCGAGGTGCAGTCTGCCGCCCTCCTTCCAGTCGATGTCTACGTCTTTCTAGGCACTACGTACCCAGTGAGTGTGAGAGAGGCTTGAAAGGCTCTTGTTTTGATGTTTCCTCAAGTCGGGTTTGGCGACAGTTCTAGAGGCCCTAGGCGACGCCCTTTGACATCCATCTTCATTATATATTCTCACTGAGATTTACTCGTTCTATAGGTATATTATGGCCAGTAGGCAGCCCGGAGATATGTACAGTGACCTCTGCCGCGCCGCAATCTACGGGATAGGCGCGTAGAAGCTAAACTTACCAGCGGGGTCATACTTCTTCTTCAGGGTACGCAGGCGGCTCTGGCGCCACTTGTCACTGCCGTACAGCGCCTCGGCAGACTCATCGCCGTAGGCATAGTTGACATAGGCACGCATGTCCTTGCGGCCGCTGGCCTCGTGGAGGATATTACGCAGCTGGGTGCCGAGGGCGTGCGCCTGGCGGTCGCGCGCGGCACCGGCGGGCATGTAGTTGATCAGCGGCGCGACGAGGAGGTGCTCGCCGCGGAAGGCAAAGGCGCTGGAGTGGCTGTCGATTTGGTTCACGGCCTCGGTGGAGTAACCCTCGAACTGGAACATGGAGTTGTTGAAGACGGAGTTGCCGCGGATGGCCTTGGAGAAGACGTCCCAGATCTTCTTCTGGGCGGTGACGTTGTAAGACTCGAGGTAGATGGGGAAGCGCGGGTTGGAAAAGCCCGCCTTCTGGCAGGGGATGGAGGTGTTGGCGATGCCGGTCCAGGCGGCGAGGTCCTTGTAGGTGCCGCGGTCGGGCACGACGGAGATGGCGCCGATCTTGTGGAAGGGCTTGGTGTACTTGGAGTCCACGGCGGTCACGCCCTCTTGGATGATGTAGAAGACGATGACGGGCTGCGTTGGGTGGTTAGCGGGTGGGATGATCGCGTTGATCAGGGGAACTTACGTTGTTGGGGTCGGCGTCGGCGTTGTTCATCCAGTAGGACCAGTTGATCACCCCCACGGGCTGCGTGCCGTTCTTCAAGAGATAGTCGTTGGCGGCTTGGTAGACCGCCTCAACCTTGTCACCACTGAAGGTGATGGTCTCAATGGCCCAGTTATGGTGCTCGATGTCAAAGATCTTGCTGGTGACGGAGGTCACGATGCCAAAGTTGTGGCCAGCGCCCTTCATGGCCCACCAGAGCTCCGACGTCTCGTCGATGGTCTGCAGGGTTCCATCGGCTAGAACGACGTTCATCGAGACAAACTGGTCCGCGGCAAGACCACGCTGACCCTGCAGCCAGCCGTGGCCACCACCCAGGGCGGGACCAAGGTAACTGACGCACTCACAGGTTCCAGTCACTAGATCGGACAGTCAGCAAGCTGCGTGCGCAGTCGGTATAGCATTGAGACGGGGGTCGACTTGCCGGCCTGCTTTCCCACAGCCCACAGCTCGTCGGTGACAGTCTTCGAGGTAGTACCACCACCAAAGGTGGCAGTCCCGTCATCGTTGATCTTGACGCTGCTCAGCTGGTTCAGGTTGATTTCAATGCCATGCTGCATGCGACCCAATGTGGTCAGGGCACCATGGGCGCCATTGTATGCGAGAAAAGGCAAGGCCTTCTCGTTGGCGAATTTCACCTACATCATGGACCTCGTTAGCGATCTGCCATGTCTTTCGCAACACCAAGACAGTCAAGACAGGAGCATTACCGTCTCGACGACGTCATTCTCCGAGCCTGGAACCACGACGACGGTCACATTGGGCTCCGCCAGCGTCGACCAGCGGGCAGTAGCCGCGTCGAACTCGGACGAGCCTGGGAAGTACACCTTTGCCGTGCTGGAGAGCTTGGCTCCAAACTCCTGCATCTCGCCGCGGGGGCAGATGCCGTTCAGCCATTCGCGCGCAACGGGCACGCTGTGGCAGGCTGAGGTTAATGCCCACGCGGCGACGGCCGTGAGGACCTCTATTTTGAGTCGAAACATGGGAAAGGAAGTCTGGAATTCCAGACGTGGGGCAATCCCGTCACGGGCGAGAGGGGAAAAAAAGGTTCAGGATTGGCACGGCGCCGAGAATTCCTGCGAGCGCACGAGAGATGCTGATGGGCTGCGGCGCTTATGTAGATGTAGGAATGCAGGAAATGCCGGGCTATGAACCTGAGCCTCGCAGAAGGAAGTGGCGCGGGCTTTTTTGGCGCCGTCTCACTTGGGCAGTTAGAACTAGTGAACAATGATACCCACACGTGGATAAGTGTAGTATCTTAATATCATAAGATTTGGTTTAATCTTCCACTGGACAACCGGGCTTCGGAACTCGACCCTGGAGTGGTCTTGCCCTCTAATCGGCTCGTTCTATATCCATGGATGCCGTGAAGAACCATAGCTAGGGTTGGAATATCACCCTGATTCGTGGGGAAAACATCGGAGGAATGGGAATTAAGAGCTGGACAAACATCTTCATGGTCTCTTCTATCCCCCAAGCATCTGGTGGTTTATGAGCGAAATCTGCCACTCCCATCGGAAGTACCGGCATCGATCACCGATCCATCAGCCATCGGCCTCTTTCCCTCTCCAACTTCTCGTCCACCACCTGAACTCATGCCGAGGCCCGTATTAACCGATCGATCTCGCCCGCTTCGTGCGCCAAGTCGTTCCATTCCGGGAAATGATGAGCATCCAGTCAGCTCGCTCCAAGCAACCTTGGAGACTGGTTGCCAGAGGAGAATGCTCATAGGCCAGTTCCTCCCCAGCGATCCAGATTGCGGTCCACTCGGATCGGCTTTGCCTCGGATTCTTACCGAAAACAAGTGTTCGCCACGATATGAACCATTGTACATACATATTCTCCGTGTCCATTGCCGAAGTTCCCGCCGAGTCCGCACTCCACCCGGAGTGCGCGAGATTTTCACGGTCAACCCTGGGTCGAAGCAACCTTTCGGCCGGAGGTGGGGAATTTTGAGGCATATACACCCACGGACGCGTCGAAAACAGCTCCCAGTGACCTCTAGTCAAATTATGATTGATTAAGGGTGAGACTGCTGCTGGAACGAGATGATGCAGCGCAGGTATGATTGATAGCCGAGGTTGCCCTGGAACTCAATCGTCACCCAGTGCCCTGACTCGATGCATCCATCCAAGGATCAAATGAGGATTCAATAATGAGGTCCCAATCCGCAAAACTCAACGCCTTGGGGTTTCAAGTGGCTAGTGGATAACTTGAATCACTGCTGGGAAAGATTTTCGTGCATCGTTCCCACTCCAGGCATGGCGGGATCGGAGCTTTTGGCCCACAACTACCACAGCTGGTCTTCAACTGGTACCTGAATTGGGAACAACTTTGGTCTTCACTCTTTCTGCTCCCCCTCTTAGAAGAAGGGCTGTGTTGCCACATTTGTCTAGCAGTTGAGGCAACCAAACTAGAAGCCTCTTGTACGTCAAGGCAACCGCCAGCAAGTCATCATTCCAAACTGATGCGCCATTGATCACCGCTTGCATCTCGAGGTGGCGCCCCTCTACCTACACCACGCCGTGCGTTTTCCGATCTCGATCTCGAACCTGCGATTGACGAATGTCGACGAGCCTTCCCCGTGAATAAGAGGCAAATCATCGTTTCCACAAAGCCATGCTCAGTCCTGCGGTCGTCGAGTTATGGGTGCTCTATTCCGTGGGCGTTACGTTTACGCTAATCAGAACGTATGCGCGAGTGAGGGCCGTAGGATGGAGGGATCTTGCACCCGATGACTATCTGATATGGGTTGGAATTGTTCGTATCCTTGCAGTTGATGCCAAGGTATCTGGTATATATGCTCATATATGCTAATGTGGATTCTGCAGATTTTCTACACGGCACAAACGGCTCTCGCATACACCGTGACGAGTGTGGCCTTTGGTCTCGCGAACAGTGGCATGACGGATGCCGAGCGGGCTGCGCTGTCCATTGACGACCCGGAGTACCACTACCGGTATGTTGCACCTCAATCAAAGATTGACCTAGGGACCGGGAAGCTGATACAAGTCGTGTTAACTAGAGTGGTCGGCTCCAAAATTCAGGTTGCTGGCTGGGTGACTTATATGGCATTGATCGCATCGCTGAAGCTGTCCATGATGGCGTTCTACGTTCGACTGACGGTATGACTTTCGACGAGAGGCTAATGCCACCCCATCTTGATTTCCAACTGACACCCAATAGGACGGCCTTGGCCGGCGCTATCGCATTCCCGTTTATGTGGGCTTTGTGCTGGTGAGCGTCTCCTTCCTTGCGAGCATCATCACGGCCTTCGCGGCCTGTCAACCATTCCATAAGTACTGGCAGATCAATCCAAATCCTGGCAGTCAGTCCCCATTCGCCTCGCCCATTATTCATGCATAGCCCTGCTCACATTCTCAACTAGACATCTGCCAGCCAGCCATTTCCAAGGCGATTGTCTGGGTTACATTCATCGCCAACATTGTGACCGATCCATACCTGATCTTCATTCCAATCCCCATGCTCTGGCAATCTAGCCTGAAGCTGATCAAGAAGGTCGCGACGACTATTGTGCTGGGAGCGGGTATCTTCGTCCTCGTCTGCGCCACCCTCAAGAGTGTGTTTCTCATTACGGTAAGTCATGACGCCCGGACGGTGTTGGTCTCACATGCAGTGTTAAGAGTATCATTGGACTCATTCATATTGCCAACAGGAGCCGCTCAACGGTGCCGAGATCGCTGATTCATGGGGCACGCGCGAGACATTCGTCGCGGTCATCACGACGAACCTCCCCATGATCTTCCACCTGTGCCGATCCTGGCTCGCCAGAATATTCGGCAGTGTCTTCCAATCCTCCCGGAGGACCTACAAATCGCCCTCGGGCGGTTTCCGGAGTATCGGTGGCAGTGAGCTGCCCAGTCGAAGCCGTCGCGGACCCCCCAGCGTGAATCCCATCACCGAGAACATGACGTTCAGCGAGAGCGAGGAGCGGATCGTCGGGGACATGAAGATGCAGAACCTGAAGGTCTACACAGGGCCTGTTGGCGACACGCCTGCGTCTAATGGTATCGTGGTCTCGAATCAGATCGAGGTCACCCATGAGACGAGAAGCAGCCATACTAGCGAGCCGGCGCAGAATGTCCACGAAACGTGGTGAACTCGGCGTTTAAGGTATCTGAGTAATTTTACATATATTAATCTTAGAGTCATGATAAAATGCGATGTTCAATGTTACTTACCGAGGTATCTTGGTGTATATATCTGCCTAGTGCTGGTCCTGGAAACTTTGCGGACGCCCCGTGGATG
The DNA here is from genome assembly GCF_028827665.1 of Penicillium hispanicum. NCBI lineage: Eukaryota > Fungi > Ascomycota > Eurotiomycetes > Eurotiales > Aspergillaceae > Penicillium > Penicillium hispanicum. Next base: position 1,853,158 of record NW_026623199.1, on the reverse strand, counting down.
AAACTAGTCAGTGTAATGCCTAGAGATTGAAAGGCGAGCCGCGTGGACATCCCGACAAGAATCCCGCCGGATTCAAGAGCATTATTTTCACTGCTTCCCTGGGTTATTAAAAAGGAAGCTAGAAATCTCTACTAAAAAGGCATCTTGCTAGCCACGGTATCGATAATGAGTGCTTTGATCCCGTCGAATCCACTGGGCGAGCAAAGAAATCTGACCAGGCTTCTAATGGGAATTGTGGAAAGTCATTCTTGGTATGAGTACTAATTCAATCTTAATTGCAACCTGGGCACTAGGATCTCGAGAAATAGCCAACGCCACGAAGAGAAGCCACAAAAACAGACGAGATGAGCCACTTGACCCCTTTATCTGCTTCACAATTCTCCCTGATCAAACCAGAAGCAAAAGCATGTACAAGCAGACATCGCATCCAGTGCAATCGAAACGGGAGAAAGAAATTTCCAAGAAAAAAAGAGAAAAGCCGTGTATGGAAGCTCTCAAAACCACAACCAGGTGGCGGGCATCCAAAAAAGCCAGATAGGAAGGTGGAATATAAATCAGATATTTCGCGGTGTGTTCATCTCAACATGCCCGCAGCTCGTGCCGTCTCGACCGTCACCATATTTTCTCCATGACGGGGCTCTTGGGTCGGGATGGGATGGGTATGAGGTGGAGGGGCTTCTGCTCAGCGATCCAGGAGAAGATGGGGCTGACGATCCTGGTGTTGTGTTTGCTGTCGCTGGCGAGACTGTAGCGGCGGTGGATCTAACGGCTGCGGCCGCGGCCGCTGGGTTGCAGTGCGCGCAGATGAAGATATTGAAGCCACGGCCGTCACAGCTCGAACAAATAGCTCCCCTGCAGAGTTTGTGAGAAGGCGATATCCCGTTAAAAGCTATAGAAGTGAGACTTGGACGTACCTCGGGGCATTCCCGGCGCAGTGCCGGCATGTCAAAACTGTCCGCCCGCCAATGCAGGATATGTGATCTGGATCAAGGTGGAAGAGCGAAAGGTTGTTGTTGGCCATGTTGCTTGTCGTGGCGACAGTGGGGCAATCTGGTAAACAAGTGTATGCACTTCGCTGAACTAGGAGAGAATGCAAGTATGACTTGTCTAATGTACTCTGTGCTTGAATACCAAGCTTGCTTGTAGCGTTTCCTGTGCTTTGTCTTCGGCTGGATTCTCTCCTGGCGTTGAGACGGCCTGAGGAAGTCAAGGAAAACCGACAATTTATCAACGACCCTTTGCGAAGAGAACGACTCTAGAACAAAACGTACAAGGCAACGTCTTGAACTCAGAGATCAGGCAAGCGTCAAATCCTGCCCAGGCCGAAGTATAATGAGCCCGGAAGTAACAGATCAGGAGGCTGAGGTCTTATACGTGTGAGCGTGAGCTGGTGGCACACGACATCTCAGGTCAAATGCTACCTCCACCATTGGATTCTCCAATCGATGCCGCCGAGGAATTGGAAAAAAAAAAAGAAATCCGGTATCTGACTTGATCAGCAGGACATGCATTTGCAACGGCGGAATTTATTGCAGGTCAAGATGCTTACCGTTCAATAGCGTGAGCCGGTCACCTCGGCCCTGGGGCTACATACTTCGTGATGACGATCTGCCAATGAGATAACCAGGAGTAGATCTGGCATGAAGCAAGAACGGCGCATGCACCATTTTAGGCCTAGTCTGGCCCCAAGCCCCAGGAGAGATGCATCAGAGGACATGCACTAGCCTACGCGCCTCGTAGCGCACGTTCAGGGTTGCTGAAACGGGCCGAGCGGGTGGGGGAAGTACATAGTTTCGAGGAATTGTATGTATGTACTCCGTGGATGGATCCCATCCGACGGGAACTAGATCGTGTTCACTTCATTCTTTTGTCGGGTTCACAAAAGGGCCGAGTCCGCCAATGGAACCCCAGCTTCCATCGGACTGCAACCGTGTCCCGGGCTGTCCAGCGGTTCAACGGAGGCAGTGACAAAACAGGGCGAAAGAGGAAGATACAGGGATCATCCACTGAGAATCCTCGGCGACCACGAATCAGATGCGAACCCAATGTTGGGCAGGGCATCACTCTGCCTGGGTTCGGTGTTGCCTGTTCGGAAAATAATACCCAGCCGCATGGCAGCCACCACAGCCTTGTACCACCAATCTCCACCAGGACCGGTAGGTAAGTTCTCAGGCTCAGAACCTGAGCGCGTGGAGTGGCCTTCTAGTGGACCAAAGGACTAAAAAAGAAGTTCCACCGATGAAGTTAACCCGTCCTATCGAGGTACCTGGAGAGGGGATTCCATCCACGGAAAGCTGCATAGGACCATGCGAAGATGACCTCATTTCCGAGGGATGAAAGTAGCACATGTCACTCCGAGGCAATCTTTGTCAGCTTGTGAGGCTGTAGCGGTATGAATTCCATATCAAAGCGCTTCCAGTTTGAGGCAGGATGGTCTTTGCATCTTGACGGAATTGGGTGAAGTGGATTGCATATCGCATCGGCGAACGCGACTCGCACTAGAAGTCAGATGGTCATCTGCGGGTAGCGAGAGCAGATTAGATGGAGCAGGGAATGCCATCCTTCGGACCTAAAATTCGTTGTTGAGCAAATCAGTGCACGATCAGAGCCGCTGAGAGGTATGTCTCGCCCATTGTGCATTCGTGCATGCGTATATTGCAGGACGCCTCGAGCTGCGGTACATTTTCACGCCTATTTGAAAAGAGAGTATTCCGATAACCGTGAGCCGTCGTCATCCATCGCGAAGAGAGAATGGTACGAGTGAACGTGACGGGTCCTTATCTTGATGCAGGTGAGCTCGGTTCCAAAGAATTCCCCTGTTTCGAATCTCGAAGAGCGTTGCTATGAGTTTCGCGTAAATTGGTAAAACGCAAGAATGCTATGATCGACAAATAAGAGAACGAGGAACACGTCAAAAAGCTTGGTCTCGTGGGCTATGGTGGCCATTCAGGATCAACGAAGGCAAGACACTCTGGAAGCGCCGGGGATGATGCGACCCGGCAGGTACATACTTGCAAGCAGGTAGCCGACTCGCACTGCAGCATCGAGGGACTCGGATGCATTGCCAGACCAGGACAGGGCCTCGAGAGATGTACGGAAACTCCTCTGTCGACGTCTGTTGCTTCCCCTGGTCGATATAGATGCAGGGAGGGCCTGGTGAGCGTTGTGGTCTCAGGATACTGATGCTCCAACTACCGTGGAGCTGAGTCTTTTTTTCCCTGTCTCAATATGAGAGGCGTACGTAAACATATTTCCCGCTCAAAAGCCGCAGGTGCACAGCCAGTCAGCACCCAGAAACGTGCCTGGATTCGTGAGGGGGTGGATAATGCTAGCCTAGTTCGTATGGAAGCGCCTGCAAAACCCCTTTGCAATGATAGTGCAATGGAACCCGCCAAAGCAAAGATCATCGGGCTCTGTTCGACGTGTTCGAGGGGACGTGTGAGTGGGCTGCAGCCAGCCACTCTCCATCACGCGCTAGGCCCGGGATTTGAAAGTGGGCTGGGATCAAGGCTTCGTACCAACGGCAGCGTGCGTCCAGTGACGGCGGACCCGATGCGGCCATCAATCTCCCACTGTCTGAGACGCTCCAGGATGGATTTCGGGCATCTCAGGGTTCGGTTGGTGCAGTTGAGTTCTCCTGCAGTGACACAACTCTCATGCACAAAGAGAAGATCTCGAGCAAGGGAAAGGATTGGAGAGTTGGAGCGGTGGGAAGAGTGGCAGGTCCCTCGCCAGTCAGCTGACAGGACTATGCCAGGTCTGGCTGCAGCCCAATTGGCGATGTCGGAGACCTTTTATACTCCCAGAATGTGCAATCTGATTGGACCCTGGCCTTGCAAATGGAGGCTTCGGGTACCTCTGCCTCGTCAATATTTCAATCGACGGGACAAAGGGATTACACTTGCAAATCTAACATGACATCGTGTGGATTGGGCCGTGTGTGTGGGGGGGGGTCTCGGTGTTGGTATCTTCTTCCTTCCAGGAACGCCATGCTGGTTCTAAAGAGCCTTGTTACTTCTTGACTATTCTAAATTGATCTCATCCAGCTCTGTATTCCTGGGCAGATAGCTGTACATCTTAAGTTTTCGATGAAGCAGATGGCTATTTACTGAATCTGCCTTGCAGAAAGGGATGATAGCCGGTCTAATTAGAGGTGAATTCTTCCAAGGATAATCGACTCTTAAGCTCGAAAGGTAACGGACCTGTTCGCTTTTGGACATAGAGCTTCGTTCGAACTCATACCTAGGTAATACCTAGGGTTTGAACCAATACCGACGGGCTATATAGTACCTAGAGGGAACCCCAAAGCCATAGATGAGCCGTTGACAGAACCTGAATAGCTCTGAGATCCAGAATTGGCTTGTTCCAGACTCTAGGTTTTGCATTTGGGCAAGCTTTGGGATCGAAAGGCGTAGTGCTTTCAAGATACTGAGGGTAAATTCACAGAGACAACCCATGAGCCAATATTGAAGAGGATGGTAGGTGCGAATTTGGTAGTATGGCGATGATACTGCAAACGTCATTGAAGGATACAGGATTGCATTCATTCTTGCCACTAAATATGGCCTGTCCGACCATGGCAAGTACGGTAGTTGGAGGGAGATATCATAAGCAACACTGGGTACGACGAGAGTTCCTGCACTATGGAGACTGTACCCAACAGATTGGGCAAGGGAAGCAATAGGAAAGAAAAAAGGAGAAGGCGTGAAAAAGCCACCGGTCCACAGTGCCAAACTCCCATTTCAGCAACTCCAAGAATTCCTACGACACATTGTGTGTCCATTGGGAACTTGTCCTCAGGATGGAAGAGAGTTACAGGAGGAAAAGGAAAAAAAAAAAAAGAAATTCGAGCAAAGACAACCGATCCGCCTGCGAAAACCGAGCACCGAGAATAATGTCATAAGACCGTTAACCAGGAAAGGCGATGGGCCATTTGGAAGCGTTCGCCTGCCAGAAGTGAGAATGTAGTACCCGCAAAGTCTACTGGAAGTACTCCGCAGGCAGAGCTGCTAGCAGGGCAATGGTACCCAGTCCGCCGAGCAAGGCACTGACGATAGCAGTAGCAGTGTAGCTTGCCACTTTTGATGTCGGAGAGTGGTTAGATTTGACTCGTTTGTTAGGGGGCTCCATCTCACAGAGGGCAGAGCCGATGGCGTTGGCGGCTATCTCAGAACGCGAGATGGTGTTGAGATCTGGCTCCTGAGACTGGGGAATGCCAGAGTCAGGTATCTGGGCGTCTTGAGCTTCCAGCTCAGAAGCCTTTCGCTTCAACGAGGTTTGAGCCGATGTCAGGATTGACTCGTCGGGAGTACTATCCTTTTTAACATGATCATTGCACGAAAACGGGCCATCCTTGTAAGAATCTTGAAAAGCCCGCAGAATCTCCGAGTTAGAGACTGGGCAGAAATCTTGGGTAGCGGCATTATAAGACTGAAAGATTGCTCCCTCTTCCAGGGCCTGCGGGACGGAAGGGTTCAATACATGAGGAATGGCGGTCTTGGGAAAACGCGCCCGGAAATCGATCATGACGGAAGCCTCGGGCTTTGATTCCGGAATTTCAATCTTGATACTCGAGTTGGTGCTTGATTTGCTTTCCTCGTTGTTCTTGATAGCCTGCTCAACAGTGTCGACGGCAAGATTGCCTTTCTGGGCTAGCAGACTTGGGTCGATGTAGTCATTCTGATTTCCCACTGAGGATTCTTCATCAGAGCTGATCTCCGAGCTGACATCTGGTACGGAAGCAGAGTCGGATTCATAGTAGTCGGCATCTGATTCTGAACAAGAAGAATCTAGATCCTCGCCATAATTGGCCGGAAAGTCTTCGTTTGCGTTATTGAGCGAGGATGTATCCGATTCAATTTCGGATTCGTCTTCAAAGCTAGGGCGGTCTGAGTCAAGCTCCGATTCTTCAGAGACTTCCTGAGGGGCCTCTCGTTGAGCAACATGTTCTGGCACATCCTCTCCATTTGGCGTAACCTGACAGTTCATACATTGATGCGCAGGAAGTAGTCCTCCCGTGAGAACAGGAGAAAGTTGTTCAACGGAACAGTGGAAGCTTGGAGCTTCCGCTTCCTCGAAGGGGGGAACGTGCTTCAGAGCGGGAATTTCCTCAACATCGCTATCATCGTCATCGGGGACACAAAAGGTATTGGTAGATGAGACTGGTCTGAGCTCAGGAACTGGCTTAGGATCGGACATGGGGTTTGGCTGAGCAATGTAGGGACCTTCTGTAACTTGAAGCGCCCTGGAAATAATATTAGCACATGGCTGCGTCAGACCAGCGGAAAGAGGTTTCGTACTGGGCATCAATCCAGTTGACCTTGCATCGCACAGTGAGGGCTGGGAAGTCCTCTGCAAGGCCAGTCAGTCATGGAACAGCATCGGGCTGAGAGAAGGGAAGAGAAGAACGGACCATCACCCCTTTCAACATCAACGCCGAACTGTATGATGTCTCCTTCCAGCAACGGTGTCGCCTCCCCCGAGATCAACTTGACATTATTCAACCAGGTGCCGTGGGTAGATCCGTAGTCACTGAGGCAGATGATCTAGCAGAAGGGTGTGGATCAGCGTTATGTCTCAGAGGAACATGTAAGTGGGGATAGACACTGTACCTTCTTCTCCGGGTGAAGACTCAGCTCTGCATGGTCACGGGACATCACCCGGGAATCAAACCATCCGTTGTCTTTTGCTGGAATACGGCTCTTGACCTCACGCTTGGATGAGCGCCCGATCGGGATGTAGGATTTATCGTTTGAGAGTGTGAAGCTGCGGGTAAGAGGGAAGCAGCTGTCCAGAGGAATGAGAGTCACCGAGACTACTTAACCATCAAGTACATTAGCACAACGCAAACCCGAGAGAAAATAGAGAAGAGGTAGCAGGATGATGTTCAGACTTACCCCGTGAGTCAGACATGATGGCTGGCTCGGAGAGTTGTGGTCCAGGGGTTCACGGATAGACAAAGAAAAAGATGGCAGATGACGATGAGGGTGCGTTCTAGAGTAGAAGAGGTCAGCCCAGATCCAAACAGTCAACAGGCAGTGCAGTATGGAACCAGCACGGGGCTCCAAGGATGTAGCCGGGCTGCAGCGGATGATAAGCATGGAAGCTGAAGGCAGATGGGAGCTTACCGGGTAAATCCGGCTTGCAGCAAGACCAGACCCCAAGACGCAGCAGGTCTGGATAAAGGGGATCAAACGGCCGGTGAGTTGGGGATGGTGGGAGAAGGTGAAGAAGCACAAAGTAGGAAGCAGGAAGTGATGGAGGGTGAAGGGGGAAGGAGGAAGAAGGAAGAGGGGTAGATGATGAATCAGGTTGAGGTCAAGGCTCCTGACGGCTAGGTTTCAGGCTTATGGGGGACCCTTGGACCAGCACTCACGGAACCAGCAGGACTGCACACGAGGACAAAAGCTCTTTGCTTCCCAGGGGCGAAAGCTTAGGGAAATAGGCCCAACGTTAGGCAGATAAGGCGATGATGCTATACTCCAGATGCCAGGTGGGGCATCTCTTATCGTCGCTCAGTGGAGTCGCCCCGTGCGGACAACTGTGAACTGCGGTCAACGGCGGACGATGCAGGCACTGAATCATCCTCTCCTCATCGCCCATCTACGCCCATACGACCTAGATGCGAGACTATTCCAAGGACACTCATATTCACCTCTATGGTACACAAGATTACTCTCCACATGTTCACAGCCCAATGCAAGTCCTCGGACATGCTGCTCGCCCCATCATCCCGGCGTCTCTCGGATATCTCAGCCCGAAGCCCAAAAAGTCATAACAGAAAAGAAAAGAAAACAAGTGGGGGAAGGGAATATGTCAATGGGATACTAAATACAAGCAGAGAAAAATTGGCCCGGGGCACCTGCGACTGGAGCCTGAGAAACCAACCAGGATCGAAAAAGGGGGAATTAGACATGCAACCCGAGTCCAGATCCGGGAGCCGCAGAGAAAAAGCGAAGAAAGAGAGAGGATTGTAAGAATAGCGACAGCAAGGGAAGAATGGTCAGGTCGTGCGCTTTTACATGGGAGGGGCGCCGCCGGCGGCGGCACCCATGGCACCCATGGCGTTCAGGCGGGCGGCCAGCTGGGGATATTTCTCCTGGACCTCCAGCTGGGTGCGGGTCGCCTCGGCATAGGAGATGGCATTGACGATCTCAGCCTCGGTGCGGGCAAGCTCAGCCGCCCGCTCAAAGTACTTGAGGGCCTGCGAAACCTTGCCCTGCTGCAGGAGCAGCTGGGCCATCGTGCCGACAGCAATATCGCACTCCGGGTCAACTGCAACAAGGGTCAGAAAGATGGTTCAAGATCAAACAAGATCATAGGATGAAAGATAAGGAAATGACGTACTAATGAGGGCCTTCTGGCACAGGTTCTCGGCCTCCTGGAAGTCGTGCTTCCACTGGAACAGCGCGAGAGCTTTGTTGATCAGCGGCAGGACGTTGATGCCCATGGGCTTGCTCTGCTTCTCCATCTCAACCGCCTTATCGAACTTCTCGATGGCCTCGGAGAAATTTTGCTGGTCGAGCAGAAGCTCACCGTAGTAGTTATACACATCCGGAACCTCCTCGAAGTTCTTGACCGACCGGCGGAAGGTGGCCATGGCTGACGCAACGGAGCCCATCTTGTACTGAGTGACACCGAGCTGAATGTGGGAGAAGATGAAGGAGCGGTCAAGGTCAATCGACTTTTGGTAGTCCTTGGCGGCCTCAGCGAATTCTCCCAGAATGAAGTGGAGCTGGGCGCGGTGGTAGTAAATGTCAGGATCGTCCTTGTTGTGAGTGATAGCGAGCTCGAAGTCGTCGGCAGCGGCATCCTTGTTTCCTATTCAACAGTCAGATGAGAAATTGTGCACATACAGATATGGCGGGCCGGGGCGCTTACCAAGCTCAAGGTGCAAGCTGGCGCGCTTGATATAGCTTTGAACCAAAGACGGCTGCAGCTCAACGCTCTTGTTCAAGTCATCCAGTGCGCTGGAGGCGTTTCCGCCCAGGTATGTGAAAGTGGCCCGCATGTTTAGGGCCAGGGCCTCGAAATCGCCGAGATCACCAACCTGAAGAGCCTTCTCGAAAGAAGCAGCAGCCTCCTCGTAGCCATCAGCAGTCTTCATGCCCATAGCAATCAAGCCCTTACGCAGCTGGCCCTTTCCAGAGTCCTCGCTCAGCTCAACGGACTCCTCCAGGCCTTCGGGTAAAGGACGGGGACGGAAGCTCTGCAGGTAGTTCGAAACGAAGGTGGCGCTGGGGAGCTTCTTGCTGCGGGCCTCCAGGATAGCCTTGCTCTTTTGCTCGGCGACCTTTTTCAGGAGCCGCTCGAGAGCGTTGCGGCTGACGTCGTTGGAGAAAGCATCGATAATGCAGCTGGCGGTAAAGTCGAGGAGGGCCTCGCTGAAGTTGCCAAGATGCTCGTACGCAATAGCACGGCGATTGAGAGCCTTGACGTACTCGCTGTCCATGGCAAGGGCAGCACTGGTGTCCTCAAGGACCTTCTCCCACTCTGACAGGACGTTATAACAGGCGGCGCGGTTCGAGTAGAAAACGGGGTCGGGCTTGCAGATGATGGCCTTTCCGTAGAGGTCAATCGCGCGGTTATAATCCTTCGAGCCATAGGCCTTGTTACCGGCAGCCTTCAGCTTGCCGGCATACTCCTGTCGGGTCTTCAATGTGTTGTCAGTAATGGTTGAGGAAGGGGCTTGAATGACTTGGCAAACAAACCTCTTCAGACAACTGGCCGACGGTAGCCTCGTCAACCTCCGGAAGCTCCTCGGAAGGCTCCTCGGCCTTTTTAGCGGCGGGCTCTAGAGCGATGTCAGTCACGATTGGACCATCATATGACGTAAAGGAAAGACGAACCATCCTGCACGGAAGCAGTCTTTGTCTTCTTCTCCTCGGCCTTCTTTTTCTCTTTCCGCCGTTGATTCTTGCTCTTCTTCTGTGCGGTAGAGGCGGAGCTCGGCTTGGTAGAATCAGACAGGTAGTAGACAACACCTGCGCTGGTCACGACCACAGCAACACCAGCAATGGTGTAAACAAGAGCCTTGTTCTCCGACACCCAGTTCGAGATGCGATCCCAGACCGAAGCTGAAGATGAAGCGGGTAGCTTAGAAGTGTCCAGCACCACATTCTGGGCGGGCGTGGGTAACGGTGATTCGCTTGACATGATGTGTGAAGGAGCCGGACACGACGACCGTTGCTATTAAAGTCCTAATTCTGCACCACGGAAACGGGTCAGCAAGAAGAAGATAATGCGCTGGTGAAGGGGAAATGGAGGAATGGGGCGCCTACCGGTCCTTGACGCCAAGGGCGGGAAGTTGGGATAGGGAGAATGATGGAGCTCGGAGGTTCGAAAAGTCAAGAGTTCGACGATCCTGCACGGGCCAATCACGCGCAGCGCGACGGTAACGCTCTGCGAGTTCTCCACCTTCCACACAACTCAGCTGCGTCGAGAAAAGGGATGCGTTCTGCTTGAGCTTCGAGATTACGACTCGCTTTGCGTTGTGCCCAATTGTCCCGTTCTTTCTTGATCCCACCGTCCGTGCGATATCGCAAAACTTCTCGAGAAAAGCCACCGTGAACGGAGTCAAATCGCGACTAACATTCAGACGCTCTCAAGGACACGACAGCAAGTCATTATATGCCCGCGATCATGTCTAAGAATGGTCCGGATAATGCCGCGCGATCCTTCGAGATCTTTTCGTCCCTTCGCTACGACCCCGAACTTCCGGCGGCGGCGGCTCGCAGTCAGAATGGTTACCCAGAGCCATTGCAATCACCATACTACCTTCTCGCGTACCATCGGGACCGACTGATAGCTTCTGCGCGTCACTTCGAATGGGATCAAGCACTGGTATGGCTACAGAGAGACCTCAGATCCTTCGAGGATTTCCTCGATGGCTCAATACCAGACCGGGACAAGTCATGGCGGATGAAAGTCGTTGTGGATTGCAATGGAATTGGTACTATTGAGATCTATCCTACGCCAGTCATTGATCCAATCAATCTTCTAGGCCCTTCTCTGCACATGAAGCCCGGCTCGCCTGTCTGGCGCGTCTACGTGGATACACAATCCACGGTACCATCTGGCTTCACGACACACAAGACCACAGCGCGGGACGAATATACGGCTGCTCGAATGCGAGCCGGGATCAAATCTCCGGCGGAAACAGCTGAGGTCTTAATCGTGAACCCGAGTGGTGAGATCATGGAAGGAAGCATTACCACCCCGTATTTTAGGCGACGGGCTGCGCTGCCAGAACGTTCTGAGTCTACACCAGCTTGGATTACACCGCCACTGACAAGTGGTGGCAATGCGGGTACGAGTAGAAGATACGCACTAGTCCAGAACTTCTGTGCTGAACAAGCAATTACTGCGGCGGAGCTAGTGGATGGCGAAGAATGCTGGTTGAGTAACGGAGTTCGGGGATTCATGCGCGGCGTGATTATGATGAATCAACAGCCATCAAAATGAAATCAAGTTGAAGGTCAATGCAAAATATTCATAGGTTCATAGGTAGGTTGGGTATGATACCAGTCACACATGTCTATAGCATATGTTCTGCTGCTATTTCTTTTTTCTTTCCTTCTTTTGTTTTGGACCATGTCACCCACGGACGAGAGCTTTATTTCTTCGCCTTCTCAGTCACGACTGGGTTGGGGTTACCCTTCCACTCCAAAGGACGTGGGCGCATGTATTCGGCCACGATTTCATCGGTGACCTTGGCCCGACGCTCCTGGAAGCCCTTGACATATTCCTGCAGCTCAGCGATGCAACGCTGCTTCAACTCACCTGTCATCATCTCTCCCTTCTCGTAAGCAACACGAATGCGCTCGAGCTCCTCGTCATCCTCGAGGAAGAAGGTCAGGTACTGGAAAGGCACATCCACCTTGGTGTTACCACCAAGCTCGCGATGCATCTCAGCAGTCTCCTGTCCACCCGAGAAGGCGTACTTGTTGATCTTGTTCTTGATCTTATTCGGCGTGTCGCTCATGAAAATGGCGGAGCTGTCCACACTGGCAGACATCTTAGATCCCGGACCTTGGAGCGCAGGCAGGAAGATGGCGTGGATGAGTGAAGGCTTCTTATACTTCATCTTCTCGGCGTGCTCGCGGCATTGGCGGAAATAAGGATCCTGGTCGATGGCGCAGGGAATCAGACAAGGAATCGACGAGACCTTCTTCCGGTCGGTGCCAAAGATCTGGGGGAAGCTCGTCGCGAACGCCGTGGCAGACTGGGTCGCGCAGAAGTGGAATTCGCCGATATTGTTGCTGTCATTGAAGCCAAATGTACCCCGCACTTGGTTGATGGTGATACGCTTGGCCATTCTGCAGATATTCTCATAGAAGGCACCGCCGACAAAATCGAAATCGCTGAAAATGAACGTCTTCTTCATGTCGAATCCGACAGCAATGATATCTCGAGCATTGGCCTTGGTGAATCGCTTCGCGTCGTCGATTTCAATCTTCGCAGAGTGCATGTATTTCTCGTCATCGGTCATCATGATCACGAGGGGCACGTCGAAGACATCCTGCAACCACCTGCGCGTCCTTGTTAGCATTGAAATTGCATAGGTAAAGGACCTTCACGACACGGAACGATACTTGGTGAACTCGAAGGGAACAGTATGCCCGACGTGCATGCTATCACTACTCGGTCCACGACCGGTGTAGAGATAGAACGATTGGCCCTTCTCATGACAGTCCAGAATTTTGCTCAGGTCACGGTGACTGAACACGACGCCTCGGCGCATAAACCGGTGAGGGCGGTGGCCGGTAACCTTCTCAAACCGCTCAAGTAGATCGGGGGTTAGAGGTGTCGCACCAAATTCGCGAACCAGCTTGTCATAGTCCACGGGAAGCAGCTTGCCCGACTCATCGACGCCACCGGAAACATCGAACGGGGTGACTACCTGACCAACAGGCTGGGACTGGGGAGCCTTTTCGGCAAGGCTCAGCGTGGTGAGCGCTGGCGGTTGGCCTGGTTCGTCCGCCATGGTATGCAGTTCACTAGTTCTAGGAGGTCGAAGTCAGTTCTGAACGTCACCGTCATGTCTGCGATGAGAATGGGACCTTACTCCGGCGCTGTAAGTGGGCTGCTCGACAGTTGTCGAAATTCGAATTTCTTCCGTTCTGCCCCTCGCGGGGGGGATGAGTCAGGCCCGCTATCAGTGCGCACTCTGATTGGCCGCAAAGAAGTCAAGTAGGTATGTACATCCATCAGCAGGATTCACTAGTTATCCTCATCTTGAATATCTTAGCAACGTTCAAATTACATGTGAAGAGACAGATGGCTTGCAAGCGACAGGTGCTAAATTCATCAAAATATCCGATCAATTTACCCCTCTGTGATACACATCTGGACAACCTGTCCTAGTTTAGGGTTGGAGGACGACACGATTTTGAAGCTCTTCGTTCGACGATTTGCAACACAACCAAGAGAAGAGAAAAGATTCAGCCCTAGATCTCAAATACGGAGACATAATATCACCAATTCATCTTTGATGACGGTACATCAGAATAACACCAGAAGGCCATACATGGAGTGCGGCCATGGATGAAACCTACCTTCATGAGTATATGCCAAATCCCTATGAAACAGGGGTTGATGTGTATAGCAGTCTGAAGAAGCTGCAAGGGAACGATATACCACAACTGCTCGTATGCACTACGAGGTGCTTTACCGTGCATAGACATGAAGAATAGCTTCAAGGTGGTCATGATTGATTTTGCATTATGCAAATTTTTCCAAGGCTATCAATATCATTACTGGAATAAATGTCAGTTCGAAGTCAGGGTTGGCGACACGAATTTGCTCAAAGTCTTTTTGGACTGTTCCATTGGCACGCATCCTCTGTCTTGGAATATGACTTTCCATTCAAGGATTTCGACGCCATAGCCTTCTTCCGAGGCGTGGATCTAGAGAGAAATAAGCTGTTAGGCTCCGGCATTTTGCATGGATTTGAGGTCTGTGGACCAGTACGTACCCCAAGAAAAAGCAATGTAGCGGTGCTGAAGCTGAAGAGAAGACGCATCGTGAGCCCTCACTGAATAGATATGACTGGAAATTCTAGGGACTAGAATGTGACCATCGAAAATGTGAGGGAAACATCCAGTATCTATATTCCTCTCTTAACGCCGGGCTTCGAACTTTTCTTATCTACGCAATGAAGCAGTCGTGTTTTTGGCGCCCGAAACTAGCCAGAGTCGGATACCCTTGGACTATGTTCTTGGAGCAAAGGATGGAATGACTGCACCATTAACACTCCTACCGAGCCTAAATTCACCAACATTGAGCAAGATTTGCCCGAGTGAGCCGAATGAGCGAATGAATATAGTTAATAGGCACTGGAGATACCCTGCTCCCTGATACACTTTATTAGTGCACTTCGCATATAGTACTAGTACTAAGTCGGTAGTAGCAGCAGCAGCGGTAGTAGTTTCCTCCCATCACCATCCTACCGGCCTGCAGCTTGAGGACTCGCAATGGGTCGAGTCAGATAAGTGTTACCGAAGTGCATGTATCAATAGTCGCCAGGCTGGTGCTCATTAGTTATAGCACCGTTCTTGGTCCATAAGGATTCTCGCATCCGTCAGCCTGTTCATACGTCTATTGCAAGACAACGGCCTGACCGGAATGCATGCTCTCCACAACCCTTTTCCGCCATCGAAGCGCTCGGGCAAATCCATATTATACTAATCTCTGTTGAAGTCTTGTTCAATCCATATCTCATTGTCAAGGGGAAGCCTCAATCTCTAGAAGTACATGATGAACAGTCCGGCCTCCCCACGACGATCGGGTATCGCTATGCGTACATAAAGAAGAAGAGAAAAAAGAAACCCAAGTCCCCAGATGCTTTTGTAGAGAAGAGCACAGGCAACAACGAAACGGCCAAGTTATTTGCGAAACGTGAGAGACTTGCCGGCGGTATCTCGCTTTTGCTTACGCACGCCAGAGGGGGCTTCTAGCGCCTTGGCATACGGGTTGAACGCCTTCTTTGGCTGAGTGGCGGGGCCCGACGTAGAAGGGGCATGTAGAACTGAATCCGCAGTCCCATAATCAAATGGAATCACGTCGGCCTCATTCTGTGGCTTGGTATTCTTGGCCTTCTTCGACTTCTTTTCCTTGCGGGACTTCTTGCGCTGTTTCTCTGAAGAATCAGGATCGTTGCTCGTAACATCCAGCTCATCAGGTGTCGACAACTCCTGTTCTGGTGTATCAACCGGGGTAGCCTTCCGCTTGCGAGGACCACCAAGTTCCTTCACGGTGAAAATATTCTTGGTTTCATCTTGTGCGTCAGGGGCTGGTGCAGGAACAGAAGCTGTCTGAGGAGCTGCAGTGGCAGGCTGCTTGTCAGCGGTACCCAGAGTCTCTCGAGCTTGAGAGACAGTCGAGGGCATAGGTGGGAGTGGAAGTGAAAGACGGAGAGCCTCGGTAGACGCAACAAGAGAGTATGATAGCGGAGCAGACTGTTCCTTAACTTGCCAGACATCACCCCAGAATTGAGATGTCTCATAACGCTCCGCAACGGGGAAATCAACGCGTTCGATTCCGAGAGTCTCTAGCTTTGCGACGGGCTTGGGCACCACAACATCGCGCCACTCTGGGCCCGTAGCTCCAGCGATCTTCGCTTCCTTGATGGTTGCCAGAAGATCAGCTGCCCGCGCTTTGGTGATAGGCGTAACTGGTGACAAGGTCCTGAGTAAGGTTCCCATATCCAAAGGCATTGCTTGGGCAAGCTTGAAGAGTATGTGCCTCGGGAACACACACTGCCAGCCCTCGTCCTCCTCCCGGGCGACTTCATCCCGCCACTTGTGAACAGCCTTGAAAACAGCAAACTGCTCTTTGGAAAGCATGCCGGAGCTTCGTGATAATAGATCGTACCAACCACCAGGTCCTTGTCCATTTGTTGCATCATAAACAGGACGTTCGTATCGCTGGAGAGCTTCGTTTTTCGATCGTTCTTGTACATAATCGATAAGACTGTTATTGGGTTCCGATGCCTCAATTAGCTCATTGCGTAGATGGTCGTAGACGTAGAGTAGGTAGTGCGTATCAGAGCGAGCATAGTTAAACATGCCAGTGGGAAGTGGGCGGATTCGCCAATCCGCCATCTGGTATCGCTTGTCGGCCTCGAAATTGACGAACTTGTTTAACAGAAACTTCAAGCTTCGCTTAGGATAGCCCAAAGCAGAAGCTGCATGAAATGTGTCAAACATGCCGACCACGTACAAGCCCAGATCGCGCTGCAGCCAGATGATATCCATGGTGGATCCATGCAAGACCTTGAGAATTTTTGGATCCGCAAAGACTTCGTTGAGAATCTGCAACTCTTCTCTCCACGGCTTCAGGGTATCAACAACCCAGTCCTTATCCCGGGTGCTGATTTGCATTAGAGACACGAGACCCTGATAAGAGTGCACGTCATGGTGCTCCAAATCAATTGCGATCTCCTTCGCGGTTTTCAATTCCGCAAGCATTTCCTTCACTCCGTCCAATGTATCGACGAATGTGGCCGTTGTGCTTTCGAAGGGAAGATAGTCTATCGGAGCGGATTTCTGATAGGCTGACTTTGGGTACCGTGCATCACTGATCTCCTTCTCGTATGGGCTTGGGTAGCCGACTTTGCCATCGATTTGTTTTTCTTTCAATGACTTCTTCAATGCGACGATAGCATGTGGCTTGGTTCTGAGAAGGGGCTTGAAAAGACCAAGGTCGGAATTGTCGGGTTTGCGCTCGAATTGTAGTTGTGGTTTGGGAATCTTCGACGGTCCATAGTCGTAGATGGTCGGGAAATTGGGCGTCTTCTTCACTGTAGAAGCTTGCTCTTCTTGAGACGGACTCAGCTTCTTGATCACACCCGTAAATTCATCCAGGCACGCGTCTGCTTTCTCTAGGAGCGAGTCAATCACATCCACAACGCCGTGCCAATTGTCCTCGACAGATTCTTCATCGCGCAGCTCGGGGGCAGCAATGTCCGTTCCCGCAGTGGCAGCCTTCAGAGCCGCTGATGTCAGTGCAAGAACTCGCTCGCTCTGCTCGTCAAGCGACTTGGTAAGTTCCGCGCTGGAGGTACGGTGGAAATTCAGATCCTCAGAGGAGAGCTGGTTGACAGTCCTCGTGACCTGGATTAGGGTTGATGACAGTTTATTCTGAAACGGGGCAAACTCTGCAGGATCCATGGCAGGCAGAGCTCAAACCGCAGTCAGTGTGAGTGAGAGTCTGCTTGACAAAGGAATGAAGCTTCAAAAAAAATGGATGGAGAAATGTTAGGCCCACACTGACCGCCTACCCAAGGGGGTGGCATGTCTGGGCGGTGTTTAATTGGCCGATCTCCGGCCGCCGATGCTATTTCCATTTGTCTGTTTCTCGCCAGCTTGAACACTCCGCCAACAACACTCGCAGACTGACGAAATCATCCTCTGGCAGTAGAGAATACATTCCTGTCTATCTGAACATTTTCTTGGATCAAAATGGCTGCTTCCATCGCGCCAGAGTGCAACGAAATCAAAGAGTTAGTGTTTGCTCACCTGCCAGCTTCTACATTTTGTCTCGCCAAGGAACAGCGACTGAACAAAGCTATGCAGGAGATACGATACATGTTTTCTCAAATGGTACAGTGAGAGTATGTTTGAGCTATCTAAAGGTATTCAAGTACAAAACTGTGTCTGACAACCGGTCCAGAATACCTCCGTGGCAACACATCATCCAATGACTGTGAAGAATACTTTTCAAAGTACAAGAGCTGCCTGAAAGTGAGTCATTTCTCCTGCTTTGGGATCTTCTAGTAGATGACTAACAACAGAACCATTGGCCCTATCAGAAAGTCCTCAAGGAAAGAGGCATCGACTCGATGCTGGACGAGGCACGGAAGAGCGGCAGCGAGACTGATGCCGAGTTCCTCAAGAAGTCCTAAATCCTTTGCATCTGCATAATCTCTACTCTCTAATTTCTCTATTGCATGCTGTGCACTTCTCAAGCGAGGCTAGGAGTGAATGGGTTTGGGCGCAACTGGTAATTTGTACATACGCATTTGGTACGAACAATCGCCACACATATATCGTATCTCCAATACACCGGCGAGGTTATTTCCAACGATCTACTAGCAAATTTCCAAGATGCCTTCATCATTTGGGTCCATTTTTGCTTTTGATTTCGACATTTGAGGTCCTAAGAAATTTGATTTGCCACCTTCATATCAACCCCAAGGTCATCCGCGTAAAAATATACCAAGGAGATGCTAGAGAAATGTGGATAAGACTGCAGAGGCACTTGGAAGAGCACTCCAAGACTTTAAACGACAGTGGTCGACCTGATCTTGCTATCGTCACATAGCAGGTTCATGAAATTCATTATCGGCAGATGTGGAGTCTGCTTCAGCCGATTGCATGGAA
Source organism: Penicillium hispanicum (assembly GCF_028827665.1). Taxonomy (NCBI): domain Eukaryota; kingdom Fungi; phylum Ascomycota; class Eurotiomycetes; order Eurotiales; family Aspergillaceae; genus Penicillium; species Penicillium hispanicum. Next base: position 1,834,775 of record NW_026623199.1, on the reverse strand, counting down.
GACTTTTCTGGTGAGCCTTGGACGGTAAGTGAAGGTCAAGCAGAGACTGCTGCAATAGCCTTGCTCATCTGGCATTATACATACTGAGTTATCAGTCCATGGATGAATACCTAGGCAATTTTCCATGCACTAGAGGTAAACTTGCCCAGGTGGGCAAAGTGCAAACATTAAAGTGACCCTGGGGATGGGCTTGTTGCTTGTAATATCAACACTTGCCCAGGCCGCTTTGTTGAGTCGTGGAAAGATTGATTAGAAGATCCCATGTGGATGCTATGTACTAGGGTATTATATGACACACTATCACCGATGGCCTCGTCTTCGGATATCGCCATGCCCAAAGTTCGGTGGAACTTTTGGCATCGGATGGCTCAAGGCCCCAATGCCTCCACCAATCGAGCCAGAACTGCCGCTCCCGCCGCTACTTTTCTTGGGTTGAGTGAGCATCGACCACACTTCGCCCATTCCTGCCCGCCGCGCAGGCAACATACTATACTGCATGCTGTACAAGTTGCGACGGTGGATGGGTGGCACAAAGCGGCCGGTAACAAGACAAAATATGACCCGGGGCGCCAGGTAGTGCTTGCGAAGTCGGTGACCGAGCTGGAAGTACTGGTCGAACATTGCACGCAGAGGGAGAGGAATTGACTGAAAATCAAATATGTTAGTGTGTAATAACATGGATTGTCATTTTGTACAAACCTCAAGGTGTATGTATGAGAAAGTCGAAGAGCCTGCCTCTGGGGATTGTTTGTCCAGCGCATCGCGGAGTTCAAATCGAATGCCGCCGGGAAGTCGTCTTGAGTCTTTCACACGCAGCATTAGGGCAAAAAGCGGAAAGTGATTCAGGAACGCTAGACAGGTGTCTAGCGCAGCCTTCATTGAAATGATTAACATGCGGGCGGAGGCAAAGGTAAGGTAGAAAACGACCACGGTGGGTAGGAGGAAGAAAAGCACCGTGAAGAGGATGGTGCCAAGCAGGAGCTGGTCAAGGTCATAATCGCATGAGTCTATTCGGTTGCGCAGAACGTTTCGCTTCTTTCCGCGGAACAAATGGAAAAGAGAAATGATAATGGTAAGCTGCCAGTTGAAAATCCGGGCCGAGGCGATGTAGAAGGAGTAGATGTGGACGGTCAAGATCGATAGGAGGTCGGAAAAGAGAGCGATCGGCATGCTGGCCCCAGCAAAACTGGAACAGCCAACAATATAGATGACATGGGGAAGGTAGGGCTGGAGGTTGGCGATGCAGGCTGCCCAATTTTCGATGACCCACAAGAATAAATCACCAAGAAAAGCGGCAAGTTCATTGTTTAGCTTCAAGCCTGCTGGCCAATCCATCAACCAAGAAATGGTGCGTTGCAACCCTTCCACAGTCCAGCCGGTGAGAACAGTGTTGATTTGAGACGCCACCCAGTTAGCATTGTCGATGATATAGGACCCAAGGGCGATCCCAATGATCACATCATTGGCCACGAGCCACAGACTGTTATAGAAGCGAATATAATCAGGGTGGCTAGTTGTTACGCTCTCCCAGTTGTCCTTTCTTTGGCGGAGCTTGACGTATTGGATAGGCCAGTAGCAGAACTGCTGTAACCGTATATCGACCTGCTGCGCAGTCGCAGAGATGTCTTTGATGGCAGCAGCGTCGGGCCGAGCTCGCCACTCAAGAACCTGCAAGACGACCTCGGCAACAGATCGGTGGCCCACAAGCCCTATAACGAAGATTCGGGTGGCAACAGGCCAAATCCATTGCCAAAATACGTGAGCAATGCAAAGCACAAACAATCCCCATAGTGTCGTCGCAGATTCGACCACACGTTCTCCCACACTCATGCTCCGCTTGGCCCGGACCCCAATGAGATGGCTGTTCTTATGCATTAGTGACCCCATCTCATAAGCACAGTTCATTTGGTTCACGATCAGCGGAAGCGCCTGCTCTTTCTGCGACGGTATGTGCTTGACAACGGTGTGAAGTTTGAGCTTTTCAACGAGGACTTGCGCGTGGGCTTTCTCTCTCTCCTCCATTGACTCCACTTTAGTAGATAATGGACCCCATTGCTCAGAAGTGACCTTGTCACCCAACGCAAGCGAGATTGGGTCCAATGACATGTACTCCATGCGCGTGGGATGTGGGCGATGAAACATGATGACCTGAACCGAAAGATTCGCCTCGGGGGGGCAGTAGATTCGTGGGACCTGACTCTTCGATGGTGGATGGGTAGTCACGTATAGATGAGAAGGATTGAAAGACGCTGGAGGGACGTGAGGATTCGTCGAGCCGAGAACGTGCATCTGAGACCGGCCACAGAGGGTGAAGATGCGAACAATAGGGTGGGGACTGTTCCGGAAGAGGATTCCAGCGCGAAGCGCATTGTCGACGTTGCGTGGCTGTTTCCAACAAAACTGTTATCAGCGTTCCGCCGGGGTCAAGCGCATTCAATTCAAGGCAACCCACCTCAACATCTTCCAATACCGTAAGCACAAAGAGATCCAGCTCCGAATTTCGCCATCCCACAATCACACCGGATGACGAAGATTTTGGAAGATCATATGGCCAGAATACCCGCAATAGCCCATCATTCATGAGCATGTTGTCATCCTCCACTCAGCCGTCAGAACGAGCCCCGGCGGCGCAACTGTTCCCGAGCCGAGACACCGAGGTTTTCGTGACGAGGATGCTGATGTACACCAAATGCGTCAGCATAATTGTCCGAACTGCCATTCAACTCCGCCAATAGTGCTATCCCGGGATGTACTCACCAATTGGCCCTCTCGCGCAGCTAGGTGATTGATGGGTAGGACCAGCAGGAAAAAGAAAATGGAGAGAAAAAGAAAGCCTTTCAGAGTTCGAGTCTATGGAATCAAAGATTGTCAGCCTGATGCAAGATCTGTAGCGCTCGCCGGGGGTGACGTGGGCACGGAGGGGCACCAAGCAACAAGCACGGGAGAAACACACCACAACGCCGTGATCCCACGCGAAGATGGCCAGCTCGTAGAGACGGGTGACAAGATCCCACCTGGCGGTGATATAGCCCGCGACGAAGATCCCAAGGGTGAGGATGGAAAAGGGGTGCATGAATCAGGATGCTTCACGCGGTCCGCGTTATTAGTTTGCGTGCATAGCTGGCGGGGAGGGTTTCAAATTGGAATTCCCTAGGGACAAAAGACGAGAATTCAAAATCAGGTAAATGATAAGACGGGCTGCACAATTGGAGGGAAGTCGAGAACGAGCGAAACACTGCACAACAGCGAGCTGGTTTGGCTGCTCTGAGGCACGCGGGTCTGGACCCTGTTAAGCTTCCGCCACGTGACTGTCCTTGTTCTTGGATCTATAGGATGCTTTGACACTCCAACTACAACATCCATGGGTGCTATATACGGAATTATCGATGAAGGATGTTATCAGGGGAATAATCATCAATATGGAGGGTGGATTTATTTTGTGACATTATTCTGTCCAAGATTCTATCCCCATCAAAAATATATACTCTTCCTGCACATCGCATGATTTACTGCAGGACCCTGCCGTTGGTCTCCTCGACGATCAATTCATATTCAGGCTGGAACTCGGTATAGAAGTTGTGCTACAGATTGTCAGTAACTATTCAAAAAAGAAAGAGCGTTTCAGTATGATGGGATTTACCGGGTTCTGAGCAAAGTCAGCCGTATACTGGGCCACCTCGTGGCTGATTATCCGCTTGGGGATACCATTGGCCGCAGCTGCTTCAGCCAAGAGCTGAGAGTGGCAAGCATTCTCAAGCATAGAATAAATAATGGCAGCTTCATCAACGGTGCGGCCCACAGTCAAAAGCCTATAATGAAGAAGCGAAAATGTCAGAAGTGAGCCCAAACAAAAGGAATATAAGGCACGATTAGTGAGGCACCTTACCCGTGGTTCTGAAGAATGCATGCAATGTTGTCCTTACCCAAAGCCGCGGCGATCTGCTTTCCTTCATCTTGGGAGAGCGCAATACCACCGTGGTCATCGTAGATACCAACCCGACCATAGAAGTTGCACGCGTCTACCAACAAATGTCTGTCAGTTCCCTACAGCCAGGTATCGCACTCGAGTGAAGGGTATACCTTGAGTCAACATCTCAATGGGCTTGCCAAAGGCAGACCACGTCTTGCCATGGATGCCGTGAGTATGCGCCGCAGCAATCACATCCGGACGGGCCTTATGGATTTCGGAATGGATCATAAAGCCTGCCTCGTTGATGGGCAATTGGGCGCCGCCCTCAGTGACATATCCCTCGTTATCCACAAGGACAAGGTCTGATGCCTTGATGCAGGAGAAGTGCTTGGCAAATGGGTTCATCCAAAAATGATCCTTCAACACGGGGTCTAGACGGCATTAGATATCGGGGCGAGTCCACCATGACTTGCCCGGACTTGTTCCACATACCTCGCATCGAGATATGTCCCGAGACACCCTCGCCGTATCCTAACTTGCCAAAATAGCGGAAGGCTGCTGCCATGTGCTCTTTCATCCACTTGCGTTTCTCGAGCGGGTCGGAGAACTCGGGAATTCCACGCAGCTTCAGAGTGCCATTGCGGTTACCGCGAGCGACGGACTGGAACTTGGTATCGTTGGCTGCGGAAATGACTTGTTGGTCGCCGGCCAGACGAATAGTCCCGGGGGACTGCTGAGTGGTAGTCACCGACGTAGAGGCCGACATCTTGACAGCGATACAACAATTGAACTGGTATACTCGAGCTTGGAGGCCTTAATGTGAGTCGAACCTGCAGGACGGGGAAGAGCAATGTCGCGAAGAAAAGATTTCTCGAGCAATGTTGCGCACCTTATCTAGAATCGGGGATGCACGCTCAAAACAGGCGAGTCCTCGGCGGTTTCTCCAACGCTTATCTATACGCCGACGCATCGCCGGAACCCCACCTCGGTGTCATTGGAAGGCGGCGCCTCGCTAGAAGATTCGTGAGCCGCCGCGGACTCTTTTCCGCCCACGCCAGATCTCTTGGCTGTGGGCATCCACTTCGTGTTTGGTAAAGCGATACCGATGATTGAAGGAGGTTGCCTGTGCAATTAATGATTGGTTCAAATGCGCCCTCCACCACGGGACCCGTGATGCGACCTCGGCATTTTTCTCTTGAATAAATTAAGGCAGTCACGGCAAATAGGTTGAAAGGTGTGCAACGGGAAACAATATGTAGAAACAAGGAAAAGAAAATGATACTGGGCCTCGGAAAACTGGGGTGAGGTGGTCTGACACTGGACTATATTGATCGATAACCTCTCGCGGGAAATATGGATCTAGCAGTCAAGAGCCATGTTACTGCATTGCATACCTAGTATCGAGCGTGACCGATTTTTCTTGTCACTTTCCACTTTATTCTTCACCTCTAGGTCTTATGAAATCCAATAGTTAGGTACACTGTTGGCCTGAATCCCCAGGCATACAGAATTAATAATGTCCACGTGACTACGTCTATCGGAGCCATGTGGGATTATCGCGGAGGTCGCGACAGCTGTCTTTCTCCACGAACCTGCTTCTCCCACCCATGAACACCTCGCGAGGCATCCGAGTGTCAGCAATACTGTCACTCATGTTGCTACTTTGATTACCAAAGAGTGCCCCCCCTCTATTCCGAAGATCTCATGAGCATATGCTTTACGTTGTTTAAATCACGAGCATTTTAATCCTTTAATACCCAATCGTCACACAATTCTCATTCACATGTGCCTGGAAGCCATTTTACCCACGCAAGGACTGAGCCAATCGACCACTTCCAGTATCTGTGCCGAGGTCTTCCGACATGGCGGAAGGGGAGCCTTCCTACATTGACTATGAGGCCTTTCTAGACCCCGACTTCTCACCCTCGGGTTTCGCCAATTCTCTTGTATTGAGCACCAACAATGCCACTGACACACCGCTCGATCTATCAACGCCCCTTTCACGAGTACTGTTCGATCTCCAGGAGATTGACACCCACATCCACAGCCTCACAACTAAGTCCGCATTGCCATTGCTGGCCCACACACAAGATCAGACTGCGGCCGCCGAACATATTCTGAAGGAGACTGGGGCGCAAATTACGTCAGTCACGCAAGGGTACGAGCGGCTAGAGAAGGAGGTGTTACAGAAATGGCAGGCAGCCGATGAAGCCCGCATTGCGGCTGAGAAATCACTGGCCACGGTCCGGTTAGCACGGGCCGTTGCGCGCTGCCTTACGCTGGGGCGACAGCTCGAGAGCCAGGTTGCAGAGATCACTGGCCGGGGTACGGTGGGACAGACAGCGACAGTAGGGGCGGACGGGGCAGCAGCTCCGCCAGCGGGGAAAGAGGGGTTCCGCGCTCTGGAGCGAGCAGCGCATACAATCCTCAATCTGCAGCAGATGTTTTCGGCTAGCTCGGAAGACGATGAGGGCTATGGATTGGACCGAGTGAGAGTCACCCGTACGTTGCGCAATGAGTTTGTGATCCCTGCAGAGAACATGGTCAAAGCCAGAGCGCAGCAGACCATCAATCGATTCTCGCTGGCGAACCCCGGGGTTGCGTCGAATGGATCGATACCATCGAGTTACAAGCAAGCCCGTGATGCACGATCCCGTTTGGCAACTGCAGCAGCAACACTCTACCTGCTCTCGCCGATGCCGAAGGAGATACCCACTGCATCGGACTATAAGCCTGAGCTCTTACTATCGACCTTGCAGGGGTATATGCATACAGCCATTATGACTTCTGCCAATACTCTCGCCAAAGCTCTGTCTCAGCTGCCTTCGATGGATCGTACCCTCACCGACATCTCAGCTCGGTGCCAGGACATCGTTGCCCTCGAGTCTATATTGAGAAACCTCCGACCACCACCACACCCTCTTCTCGTATCAGCTGCCTCCCACGCCGGACTGCCCGCCGAATCTGAGACATCAGGTTCAAACAAGGCCAACCTCCTGCAGCCCCTCCTCCAAAAACTTGATACCTCGTCTCTGCCCTCATACTATTGGCGCTCATTGGCCTCCTCCCTTACCTCGCGCGTGCAGGAGATTCTTAACCGGGGCGGTGTCTCTGCTCGTACACTACGATCCAGCCGAGACCGACTCAAGAGCGAGATCAAGGACTGCGTTCTGCGCTCTTCACAGGTCTCCGCAACTAGCCTACTCGCAGAGAAGGGTCGATCCGGCGGCGAGACGGTGGCCGTAGGTAACTGGGAACGCGAGGCAGCGGTGATGGTAAGCTCGATTACGGGGCCATTGAGCCGTTGAAGCTCCATCTATACCTACGGGCATAGTAGAATATAAAGAAAACCAGCCTCAATTTATATCAGCAATGATACCATCATAGATATCTCCGCCTCCAGCGGACCACGCAACTTCATTCATAGTTAAGTTCCCGTACCCAAATAACGCAGTAAACCGTTTCACCCATTCCGCCCTGCAATCGATCGTGACCTAGTCGATCTCGCACCCGCATCATAGACCACCCCAGCAAATGGAGACACCCATGTTCCAGGTACCTGGCAGGAGGAACGGGGCACCTCGAGCAGAATCTGGGGTGACACCAAGCTCGCAGATCAAAGCAGCTCGGGGATTTACCAGCAGTCAGATGACTCCTGCACGATGCACCAGCAGTGACGTAGGTTGTGAAGCGGGCCAGGAGACCTGGAAAGACCGGGATGCGCCCACGGCAGTAGGGTAGCGGATTGCCCTGCGGGCTTGCAGTTGGCAGTAGGCTCCCAGAATCGATCCGGCGAGGAGATTACAAGCCAGAACTAAAACTCGAGCGACATGCCGGGCGTTTTTGAGTTGAGTTCAGTTCAACACATGAGAAAAAGAGACAAGACATGCCTGGCCATGGTGAAGCCACGGAGATGGGCACTCATGGATGTCGATCCGGACGTGCATTTACAGTACCGAGTAGCCTCCTCTCTGTGCGACACAATATGCCCATGTCATGGAAAGGATGGAGTTCCCATCCGTACACGTTTGTATGAGATACCCGATTTGGTACTCGCCCGGCGCCGCTTTTGGCCCACCCTCCTGAACAGCCTGACCTCCAATGTTCCCTTCCGATAACCATGCACTCGCAGCGTGCATGAAGTCAGCATGCAGAAGACCTTCCACTTCATAGATGGTGTCCAACCTGACAGGAAGGCGCAAAGGTCGATGCGCCGCCATGTCATGAAGGGCAAGAATGCTGGGAAGAAGCTTCACCGACCCTCCAGACTGGCGCAACGAATACCTCCACATGAGTTCAGTGCTATTGACGCTGGGGATCCGATCGACCAGAAAGGGCCCGGCACAGGTCAATTAGTGATACCGTCCAACACGCTTGAAAGGGGCTTCAGGGAGGCTATTCTCACTACCTCGCTTCCGATCCTGAACATCAATCTACATTCCCACCAGATCATCGATCGATGTGAGCATGACTACTTCAATTAACCAGCATTGAATCTAACACGCCTACTCAAAGTTTTCTAATTGACCGTCGAGCGGCTATTCCCTATCACTCTTGGCCTTTCACTACACGAAGGCAAGCTGATGTGGCTCCAGGTGCTATTTATGGACGAGGCCGGTGAGTTTCGTCTCTCCGGTTACCTTCTTCGTTTCTTATTATCACTCTACCTCTAACGCTATTCCTAGCCTTCCATTGTAACCTGAGCTTGATGCAAGCATGCAACGAAATCTATCTCAGCGATGGCAACAGCCCCGCAAAAGCATTGTATCATCTCTCGCAGACATTCACCCAGATCCAGAAAAGACTCGACAGCGAGGATGCGCTCTCAGATTCCACCATCGCGTTGATCGCCTCGCTCATTCTCCAGGAGCAACTCAGAAATCAGCTACCTGCGGCCGAGATGCATGCTCGGGGATTGCAAAGAATTATCCAGCTGCGCGGAGGACTCGATCAGCTCGAAGGAAATGTTGCCCTGATATTAAAAGTTTGCAAGTAAGTTAGAGAGCATCATCTTTTCTGTCACTGCGATAGCTAACGGAACGGCCTGTAGAGCGGACATAATGCTTGCTTGGCAGCATGGAGGACCGACCATGTTCTTCCGAGACCGTATGTCGGAAGTTCGAAGGACGCTCGCCTCGAGAGGACATCATCTCGATTTCTCCTCCGTTCCACCGCTGGTTCGAGACAATGAATTGGACTCACATCTCTACTCTATACTTTCAGATCTCGTGGGCCTCTGCTCACTACTCAACAATAATCCTCATCAGCCGATACTTGATTTTCTGGTCTTCGAGGAGATTTTCGTCTCCATTTGCTATCGCCTCCACCGGTTCCGGTCCTTGAATGATGCCAGGACACAACATGACTCACAAACTGTGTGTCACCTTGGGCTACTCATGTTCACCATGGTCACATTTTTCCAGCTGAACCGGACTCGGATCATTGACTTCCGGCGGGCATCTCTATGCTTCAAAAATTTCCTCAGTAGTGAGCTGTGTACGCTGGAGAATGACGCAACTCTTTGGCTCATGGTGCTCGGTGGTATATGCCATTTGGGTGATGATGATATGGATTGGATTGCGTGGAAAATACGACAGTTGATCCAACGCCGAGGTATGAACAGCTGGGAATATGTCCGAAGCTTTCTTTGCAAGCTTCCATGGATACATGCTGTGCATGACCAGCCTGGTCGCGAGCTGTGGAACCGAGTACTACATGGCCACCAGTGACCAAATTGTCGACGGAGGTAGCTACCAACAATTCTGCATTCATCCTACTCAGGCTTGAAAAATGCATTCGCACGCGTTGCAATTTAAGTACGGCGCAATTCATCACCAAGAAAACGCCTGTCCAGCAAGCTTTTCAGATACATCCCACAGCTTCTCGGCCTCCTCGCTCGACACCGCAAGAGGATGAGCCATTCCACTGATCTGACAATCATCTAGATATGAACCCCAGTTCTCACTGTCGTGTTTACTTTCACCAACACCCTGGGCCAGTAGTGGATCCAAAGCAGCAACCAGACTAGTCGAAGCGCCGGCGCCCAATGTTTTCGTGCTGAAAAGACCGCGCTGCTTCGACTCCTGAACCGCTGCCAGTGCGTCCGGCTCAAAGTTCCGACCCAGCTCTGTTTCAATGATTCCCGGGTGCACCGCAACGGTCAAAATCCCGTACCGGCTGAGCAGGCGCTTGTTAGCAGCGATACCGAAAAGCACGTTTGCCACCTTGCTGCGGCTATAGCCATCCAGCGAGACATGGCACAAGTTCTCGACTCCTGTGTATCCGAACATCTTGAACCACTCATAGTTCGGCTGCTCGGCCGCGGGGAGGTCTTTGTTCTTTTTGACGAAGTTCATGTCACTCCAGCGCATACCGGAGAACTGGGGCGAAGCAGATGTGACATTCACGATCCGCGTCGTGCCCGGAGGGTTGTTTCCAGCAGCAGTGATCAGCTTCGGCATGATCAGGCAGGTGAGCAGCCAATGACCCAGATGGTTGGTCGCCAAGTGCATTTCGATGCCATCCTGGGTCAGGGTTCGTTCGTCGACACCCCACACACCGGCGCTGTTGACGACAATGTCGATGGAGGAGATATCGGTCCAGCTCAGAACTTCGTCGGCTGCATCGCGGACGGATTTTTGAAGGGACAGGTCAACCTGCAGACCCCGGTATTCCACCGTCGGGAACTCGGCTCGGAGGGCGCCGATGGACCCCTGGATCTTCGCGGGGCTTCGACCGGTGACGATGAGGCAGGCGGGATTTTGAGAGGCCTATCTGAAGATGAGAATGCGCAGAGTGGATAGGAATTCGGGAGGGGTCACGTACAAAGGCCTGGGCCGTTGAGAACCCGATTCCACCGCGATTCACGCCAGTAACCATGATTGTCTTTCCTCGGATCCCAGCTGCAAATGCCTTGGCGACCTCGGAGGCTTCGGTGTTCGCATTGAACTCTGCATGGGTAGTAGCAGGCATTTTGTATCTATGAGATGGAATTGAAAGCGTATGCAAAAGCGGAAGATGAGGAAAGGGAGAATGGCTGGGAAGAAGTAGAGCAATCCAGGCACCACACAGAGGGGTATTTATGTTCATTCCAAGCTCCAAATTCACGTTCCGTGATGTTCCTTCGGACTCATGTTTTGTATAGAAGTCTTCTACAGCAGCCAATGGGAGATTCACTGCCTGATGTGGTTAGCCCGATACCAGGTCCACCTGGTTGTTGGCCAATGAGAGACTTGATACCCGATTAGGTCAAGGCCTCGATCGAAATATCAGCCTCATTCATGCTGTTTACTCCGTTCCCCCGACCCAGTTGGACTGACGCCACTTTTGTGAGTTCACCAATCCATCAAAAGAAACATCTAGCACTTGCATTGACAGTCCTCACCGTTGGTCACTCTGAAGCATTCTTCTGGTGCTAGAGCCAGTGTATCAGCGACGGGATTCCTGGTTCATCTCATGGTTAGGGACTCGGCAACCCGGAGCAGTTAGGTATATAGTTCTTGGATTATAATATGGAGGCCGGGTCTACAGGAACAGAAACACAATTTTGTTCATCAAGACGACCTTCTCGTCACGCCGAGCGGAAGAGGCTTTACTATATGGTGTCGAAACTAACTATAGGATCCAGTCGAGTGACCTGGTGAAAGGTGCTTGTATGAAGATGAGGAGTCCGCGCTGCGGGTATGAAAAAAAAAGTAAATAAATAAATAGTGGGAGGAAGGAGACACTGCAAGTAATATCAATAGATTACCCCCATAGAATAGACGGGGCAAAAGCATATATAGTCTTCTCGGTACAGCTTGGGCTAGACGGAGCATGAGCACGAGTCAGTGAGGCGATATTCATGAAGGCCACGCGGGGGCGGCCAAAAGCGGCGGCAGCCCGACGCTGCATCTGTACCCTGAGATAGCGGCGTACGCGGCCAAGGCCTTCCAGGCACACCATCTGATTGCGAGACACGGCGCATGGGGGCGTGTCAGGTACATGGATCCTCCCAGCGCAGCAGCAGCAAGATCTGATTGGATGCATATCGGGGAAAAAACCGGCCCCGAGTCGCGAGCGAGACCTGTCATCTGTACGTGGTAGCCTTGACCGCTTCAAAGGCAAACTGATCGGCCGCCAGGGGCGAAAACCTCAGCCGCTCGGGTGAGAATCCATCGAGACGGAGGACGGAATTGGCAGAAGGGCGAGGAATGGTCGAAGCCCAATGCTCACGAGCGCTCGTGAGAAAGCCAAGTCGTCGACGTCAGCGATCCTCGGGCGGCGCCGATCGGAGGGGTTATCGATAAGCCCTGCAGCCGGTACCTGGCTCTACCTGGCCGTGCGCCACCGGTGCGTGCTGCAGCCCATACTCCGTTGGGCCTGGGTGGCGGTACCTACAGGTACCCGGCGCCCGCCTTCTCCTCTCCGTTACGCATCGCCTACGGAGCGCCACCAATCACCGCTCATCGTCGGCTTGCCTCCCCCCCTTCCCCCCTCCATACGAAACGAGGGGCGACGCGCTGGACCCGGTTCTTGGGTTCTTTGTTATCCAGTCTTTCGTCAAGGGCCTCTTGCCATGGACTCGCCGTCAGCGGGTGTCGTAAACGCCCCGCCTATCGTGGGTCCTTCGTCCGCCTCTGCCTGATGGTCTAGAGTATATACCTAGGTTAGTACGGATACAATTCCCAAGTCCCCATGTTGAGGGGAAAGGAATCGCTCTCCACGCAACAGGAAAAATGAAGCACATCATCCATCTTGCCAGTGGCGTCACGGCTCGACCTGGCTACGATGGATGGTGGTTCACGGTGAGGTTTGGGTTTATGGGGAACCCCCCCCGATCCCAATCCCAAGTCCCAAAATTCCAGAATTCCAAAAATCTGCAAATGCAAAAAGGCAAAACCGCCCCCAGCGGGTGCGAGCAAAGACCGATTGCCTGGCTGCAGCGGAACGAGAGTATATTAGAGTGTTGGCGTACCGTGGGATATCGTACGAATCAGCGTCATGCTGGGCACGGGTTGTGGTGTACCACATCTTGGGGATATAGAGTTGGAACGGCGGATCGTCGATATCATCAACCTGTTTGGACAGCCGTTTGCAGCGGCGTCCACTACAGTACATCCACTACCATAGGGGGAAAAGGCGGGGGGTGGGGGAGAGATGGTCAACGGGGCTGGGAGGGAAAGGAAAAGAAGAAGGCTCTGAACGCGGCCAAAGACGGAGGAGGCGGGATGATCGACTGCAATCTAGATTGAAGTCGACCTTGCAACTCCGTGTCAGCCGATAGCAGTTGAGGATATCGGATATCGGTGTACTGGGCTACTGGTCTGCACAGCCACGAGCGTGGAAGAGCGTCCAGCGTTGCCGTTGCGAACCCTTTCCGATCTTACGTACATACAGCAGGTGCTCCTGTAGGTATTTCTGTTCTATCGTGCGAGCTTCTATTTCTTATCGCCCCACGCTGCGATCCCATGCAATGATCCACTCGGTCCATGCTCCAGGCTCTCCGATCGCAGGGAGGCTCGAGCAATGGACGTACAGAGCGGAGATTTTCTTCATGGAGATCAGGACGGACCATTCGGAATGCCCTCAGACCCCTACCGCGTAACCCTCAAGTCAGCGCGATATGTGGCAGAGTAGGACGGAGGTTTTGGGGCTTCGGAGGGATGATACATCCACGCCCATGCAAGGGGGGAAACGCATGGAGAGGAGAATTTCTCGAGGCAGGTCTCGACCTGCTCTCCACTCGAGGGACCAGAGGTCGGCGTGACTTGGCGGCCCACGTCTGCGTTGCGAGCGGTTCGATGGAAAAGACGGAGTCTAAGGTCTGAACGTCAAAGACTTTCTCGGCGGCTCGGGAGGACCCTGGAGCGCCGATGATTCATCGTGCCTGGTGCCTCCGCGGTTGATGGAGGAGATGGTGCGTAATGAAGGGTGTGTATAGCCCCCCAGACTCCGCGATGCTGGCTGGATACGTGGATCCAGAGTCTGGAACCGATTCCTCACACGCGGTTCAAGTCGCATCGCGATCTGGTGAAACACTCGATGATTCGCATCGGTAGCCCCGGAAGACGAGTTCCTGGCACCCTCACACTTGCACCCTTGAGCCCAATAGTGAACCTCCTTCTGCGTAAGCTGAGCCTTTTTGCCCCTCGCTTCCGATAAGCCTCTTTCTCGTCGTCACCATTTTGACCTGTTCACCTTCCCTTTTCCCACCTCGGCGTGCATTCTTTTGTCCTTTCCCTTCCTCCATCTACATCTTCACCTTCATCCTCGGTCTCCCCCCGTCCTCCCTCTTGACCCCGTGCTGGATCTTACATCTTCCCACGATCTCGGGATTCAGCGTGGTGGGCTTTGCATGTTTTCAGGCACGCCGCCAACCTGAAACCTGAAACCTCTACCCCTTCGATCGGGTCTCCACCATCCCTCGACGCGGCGATCCCCTTCGTCTTCTGCGAGAGCGATGCTCGCGATCGACTAACCCGCCTTCCCTTTTTCTTCCCTCACATTTTCCTCCTTCCACCCTTGCGTCGTGGGATCCGGATCCCAGTCTCCCCCCCTCTCTTGCCGCCCGCCCCCCAAATATCCTGCAGAGCTGGAGAGTTGAGAGAGAGAGTAAGCGCCCCAGCTTGTACAGGTCGATCGAAAAGAACAACACAAAAAAAAAGGAAGGGAGGAGAAGAGAAAGAAGAAAAGACCCAGAGCTATTCCTACTGGTTCTTGCGTGTCCCGACTGTAGTGGCCCTGGTTTACTGAACGTTGCGATGTTGACAGTCTTCCGCCTCCGCCTGTGCCCTCCGAGATCTCCGGCGTAGCGCTGCTCTTGCGACCTCGCCCTAGACACGCATAGAACCTCCCACCGCAATCCTGGGGAAATCCCTACCATCCGCAGTTTGGCCTGCCGGCTTTGTGACCGCGGGAGGAGCGAGTGGTGCTTGGGTGCTTTTTTGCCTTTGGCCCCCTCCATCCGCGACTGACATCACCCGCCTCCACTTCTGACGCCCGTCATGGCAGCCTCCTTCCTCCCTGTGAACAACTCGGCCGCGACTGACGACCACGCCATGGACGGAGCGACCACCCCTCGTGCCAATCCAAACGGTGTGCCGGTCTCTTCGGAATCTTCTTCGATCGCGGACTCGCGCCCGGACGCCGCCGCCGTTAAGACCGAGGGAGAAAACGATGCTCCGTCGCGGCCGTCGTTCGGACATACTAGGACCTCGTCGATGTCTGACGAACCGATGCATGGTGACTCGGATGGAGAACGCGACGGGTCGGATAATGAGACAGAGCCGGGCAGTGCGCCCCCGTCGAAGAAGAAGAAAGGCCAGCGCTTCTTCTGCACGGACTTTCCTCCTTGCAACCTCAGTTTCACTCGCAGTGAGCATCTGGCCCGCCACATTCGAAAACACACGGGCGAGCGCCCCTTCCAGTGCCATTGCTCCCGGCGCTTCTCCCGACTCGACAATCTCCGCCAACATGCACAAACGGTCCACGTGAATGAAGAGATCCCCGGGGACTCGCTAGCGGCCACGGGCACTCGGTTCCAACGACAGGTGCGAACGGACCGGGTGCGTCCGCCGGGCCGCGCACGCGCAGGCACAGGTGGGAGTCAGGGTGGCCATAGTCGTGGGCATAGCAGAAACTTGTCGACCTCCAGCATCGCATCCGCGACCTCGACTTTCAGTCAACCCCAGGAGCTTCGGCGACGCCCTCCCCCGCTGATGATGGCCAACGACCCCACTGCTCGCGCTCGATTAGGAGAGCCTCCCAGTACCCCGCCGGGCCAGGTTCGTGGGATTCCTGGTCCCTCGACCGGAGGCTCGCCCTATACCCCATCTAATGTGTTCTCGGCCGGGCCGGGTGCCAGCCCAGCATTTACCTCGCCGATGTCCTCGGCATCCCATGGCTTCTGGGAAGGCAAGACGGCCGCGCGCCGTCTATCCGTGCCCACTAGTAGCAATCCATTTCTCACACAGCACGGAAGTGCTTACCCCCCGGTCTATGCCAACTCACAGGTTGGTGCTCCCCCTTACCAAACGGCGGCGGGCGTCTTTGCCAGCCCAACCAGCAGCAACTACCCTCCATCTCGGGATGAGAGCACTCTCAGTGCGGCGGAGGCAGAGATGCGACGGAGAACGTGGCATCCCTCGACATACCCTACATATGGCCGGCCATCCACAAGTGGTCTGAGCCAATACCACACTCCTGACACAGTTCAGCCGTCCTTTGGTGACAACAACTCAGCAGAGCAACCGCCTCGACTCCCTGGAATTGAAAGTTTTGACAAAGTCGTCTCTCAACACCGACCCTTAACCCCTCCCACTCGCAGGCCGAGTCCAATGCAGGTTGATAGCCAGCACCGACGACCGCCTGCCAGCCATGGTTTTAGCTCCGGCTTCAATTACACGCAACCGTCTGTCCGCCCGGCACCCCCAATTTCTGGCCCCGGACATCGCCGCGGTCATGTGTCGTGGGATATGTCCTTGCACACTAATCTCACGGGTCTTGATATTCGAGACCGCCGATCTTCCCGGGATGCTTCTCAATGGGGACAGCAGACCATCGCAGAGATTCAGAATGTCTCGTCCCGGCCGTCATCATCATACCAACCCACTTTTGGGCCGACGGCTGAAAGAAGCCCCGAAGAGCACCGCGGACATGCTCCAATTCTGTCGACCAGCAGCCGTCCCGCCCAGACTTCTCCGGAAGACTCCAGCAGCAGTGAGGGGGTCCACACTCCGTCAACTGCATCGGTGGAATACCACCCGGCGATTGTGCACAGCAGCGGATATATTGAATCGCATGACTCGTCACTACCATCCGACCATCCTCAACCGGTAGGAACCTCTCTTCGAACGGACGGCACCCGCCTCGGTTACTAATGCCGTCATAGATCTGTGGTCGACAAGCTTCTCACACCGACGGCTACCCGGGTCATGCCGAGCAAGAGCCCCGGACGGATGTCTTCTCGGACTCGTCCGCGCGGACATCCGGCATGGGCCGGCTTGAGGCTCTAGTCGCCGTTGCAACGAGTGAAAACAAAGGGGCAGCGAAACTCTTCTTGTAAATTGTCAATTATATCTTGACCTCAGGACTCGCCGCCTGATATGCCGTCTTTTGTCCCCTTGGCTCTTCTCTCCAGGATCGTTTTCTTTGAGAAGGGCCGGGGTTACCACTCTGCGCGACCCTTGACGTGATTCTGTCTCTTATGATGCCCTCTCCTCGACCTCTCGTTCTGCTCACCCTTCCGAATGTGGGAAACCCGGTTTTTCGACTCATTCCTTTCCTTCTTTTCGGGGACTCGCAGAATCCCTTTGATGTGTGAAGCCCCTTGATGACCTGACGACTTGATGAATGATACATGAACTGGAATTCTCTTTTATCTACTCCCTTCTCGCTCTGGAATTGATCTTTGGTCTGGCTTGGCTTATTTGTTTTGTGGGAGTCTTCGTCTGGTTTTTCAGGGTCCCTGGTTCTCTGCTGCATGTCCTGGCGTTCTATGCGGGAGCGTATGGATGGCATCGTGTGCATGACGATACCCCCCAGCCTCAATCGATTGGTGTTTCCCTCTCCCACCTTTTCTCCTGGTCGCGGCATGGCTCCGATCATTCGTCCACTTGCCTAGCCGGGTGTTGGCGTCCTTCATTATATCAATGTCACCTCACGTCTCTATTTACTGTTCCGTTGTGTCTTACTATACTTTTTTTTTCTTGATACTAAATCTTGTCATATCCTGGCCGTTATTGGGAATGTTTGACGACATTGTTACAACGCAATCTATGACTAGGAATGCATGCTGAAGTGATCTAAAACCTCGTGCACTGTAGGGCTATATGCAGGGGAGCTATGTAATCTCCTGTCCTGCATCCCCCGATCTGTCGTGGCTGAACGCTGAAGCTTGGACCTTGGTTCACCCGCACGGTAGCAATCCGGAGCCGGCGATGACTTTCGGGTGACGTCGCCAACTCTAACCGGGACCGTCTGAGCCAACTCATATAATCATAGTTCTGCAGAGCGACGAGTAGCAGCAACGCCGCACTTCCGTAATGACACCGCTAAGCCAACGAAATACATATGGTAGTTTCAAACTCTCCGTCCGGCAACCGACTTCGCAAAAGTAATCTTCTCTCCCGAGCCAAGACGTTGCAAGGCGAGGTTCTGGATCTACACTTGCACCACCACCCGGTACAGACGTCATAACCCAGTGACGAGCTTGCTCCTTGGTCCTCGTTCGCAGCGCTATTAAAAGCGCGCCCACGCCACAGCGGGCTTCTTTCTGGAAACAAGAAAACCCGCATTCCTACGTCTGTATCGCTGCCACTTTCTCCCTTTACCACGTTATTTGACTCCCACCGTCTTCTCACGCCAGCTGCGTCGCTACTTCCAGCATGTCGAAGAATCGGACGGGCCTTTACCTTGGTCTTGCGGCTGCCGGTGCCGGTGGCTACTACCTCTACCGCGCGGGCGGGGATGTACAGGGCGCGAAGAATGAAATCAAGGGTATGTGCCTAGTGCTTGGTGCTTGGGGGCGAGGAGGATTGAGCTGACGCTTTGGTCTAGTTGACGCCGACAAGGCGCGCGAGAGGCTCCCCCACGGGGAGAGTGCCGAGAAAGCAGGCCAGAACGCTGGCAAGGAAGCCGGTGCTGCCGTTGACGAAGCTGTAGGATCTCCTCTGCGTGTCTGATTGTTCTTCCTTTACTGTGCTGGCGGTGCCTGTTTGACTGCGTTGGCGGGACCGGGCGACATCGCCCATGCTACACCCCCGTCCATTTGCGGAACTGCGTGGGATGATAGGTGCTGACACGCTTCTCGCTATACATAGATCGACAACGCCCGCTCCAAGTTCAAGTTGGACGAGCGTATTCCTGAGTTTGCCCGGGATGGCAAGGAGAAGTTCGACGGGCTCCGCCAGGACGCGCGCGACAAGATCAACACCGGCGTCGACCAGGCGGACCGCACGATCGAGCAGAAGGCGTCCGAGGCAAAGGGGACTGTGTCTGGTTGGTTCGGGAGCAAGAAATAAGAAAGAGATTTGGGGCAGATGTGGTCTTCTCACGGGTTAGGACTGCAATTTACCTTATTCTGGACCGGGTCAATGGGTGAGCTCGGTAGTTTACTTTCTGGTTTTATGATTCAAAGGTCTCATCGTGCTGTGATGAGGTGAAGTGGTTCTCGGCAATGTACTTGTCTCTTTTTCGTATGAATGCGATCAAGTCGAGCATAAAGGTTACATCTTAGCAAATGTGGGTGGTGCCACACTGTAGATGTGCCTGTTCTCGGACTCGGGCTTGACAATAGCATCGAGTGAGAGCGACGTAGATTCTAGAAGCACACCACAGAGACTCGCTACCAGTTCTGGCTCTCTTCAATTAGTGTCTTCAATTAGTGTCTTGACTCGAAAGCCGAATACCGTGGTAGTTCAGGTCGCAACATTCCGATGCCAGACGATTACCGCAGCGACGGGAATGTCAACCCCACAGGTGCTGTCCAGATTGTGCCGGTCGGATTTTTCTTCTATTTCACTGGCAACCACCCGGATCTTGTCTTGTGCCGTGAGAGAATCCAAGCAAAGCAAGTGTTGGTTGAACTTGGTAGTCTCGCGATCCTCGGAGAAGTGCGACGCGTCATTTAACCCGAAACGCGCCCTGCGACGCGTCCACCGCGCCGGCGCGACTTCCACCCTGAAACACTTTCTCCTCCGAGATCCTCTCCTACACAGTGACGACTTCCTCGTTTTCTAACCTCAACCCGACCTTGTATTCGGTATTTCTCACCTCTTACCCCAAGTATAGTTCCGTTCTATTTATCGGTCGCGACTTCCATTCTTCCTTTCATCCCGCGAGAAGCGAAAAATTTGCAGCCGCGATGCCGCGCGTTACCCGGGCGAGCTGCCTTCCCCAAGGCCAGCCAGCCATTCAGGTCTTCACCAGGGCAACAAAAGCCGGCGTGGCACCGCAATTGCCAGGGAAGAAGACCGCCTCGCTCCCAGTTTCCCCATCGAAGAAGCGCAAACTGCAAGAGCTCGAGAACGTGGACAGTGTGGCCCGGCAACCTGTCGAAGAGGAAGCCAATACCCCCTCAAAAACTCTCAAGATCAGCCAATTGTCGGTTGCATCACCCCGGAGTGGCCACTATGCTTCGCCCAAGCGCACTCCGAGCCGACGAACCCATGTTTCTGTCGCCAAACTTGCCGACAGCCCCTCGACGCCCGGAACCCCTTCGAAGCAGCGGACTCTGAACTTTACGCCCGTTCCAAAGGAACCCAAACTTGCGCCTCGCTCACCGTGCGTCAGTGATTTCCTGGATCTGCACTCGGCTTTTGTTCAGGCTCTTTCTCTCCATGCTGCGCACAATGGCCCGACAACCCCTGCCGACTTGAGAGAATTCCTCCCTAGCGTGACGCGGATCTGGAAGAAACGAAAGGTGCAGGCGAAGGATCTGCAACGCCTGGTATGGGTTTGGGATCAGAGTCTGAAGGCCAGGGACATCTGCTATCGTTTGGCAAACTACGGCCTGGGTAAAGTCTGCCTCGAGCGTACTGCTCATGTGGAGGAGCAGCCCCCAGCCTTGCAGGACTCCTTCGAGCAGGCCTTGGACCTCCTTTGGGAACAAACAGAAGAGTCATTGATGGAGGCCAATGAAGAAGACCGCCCTAGACTCTTCCTCGAGACCCTGGGCCTTGCCGCCATCCACGAATCGCTCACACCTTTCACCGCGTTCCAGAAGGGCCAGCAGCGCCTCCAGGACTTGAGAGGAGGTGTGATTCGCATGAAGACCGAGAAGCTGCGTGCCGAAGGGGAACTTCCAGCTCCCAAGACGCTAGCCGCGACCTCCAATCGTCGCCAGGGTCTCTTGGACCGCATCAAGAACAAGGAGCTGCGCCAATCCAAGCTTCCTCCCCCGCCCACCAAGAAGGAGCTTGTCCGTCGCTCTGCAGTTGATCGCGTGGAAGAAGTTGCCAACATTCTGGCTCTCCTACGCCCAGAAGGCTATGTGGGTACGGGCATCAAGGCGATGCTTGCTGCTCAGCGGAAGCCGTTCAAGCTGGAGATGATCGTCCAACATGTGCGGGATTCTGTCCGCAGTCCCATTCCCAAGGAGGAGGTTGAAATGTGTTTGGAGATCTTGGCGGAACCACGCTTTGCTGGCCACTGGGTGAGCATGGTGACTGTCAACGAGATGCGGTCGGTGGTGTTGAAGTCCTGCAAGGATGTTGCGGCCAGAGATATTGGTACCAAAGTTAGCCAGTTGAAGGCTGAATGGGAGAAGACTTCACCTTGTGTGCCGACTCCCATCCTGTGAAAGGAACTGTGAAGGTCGGATTGTGGCATGTGGATTTTGGATTTCTGTTGTCCGCGGAACTGGTCTGTTGGTCTTGCATAGCGTTTGATGATACCCTGTACTCTAGCATTCATGTCTTTTAGCCTGTACGACCCCCTAGTATCTTAGGCATTAGCCTGTCCCAAATAATAGTAACAATTATCAAGCAACCTGCTCTGTATGTAGATTTGACCATCTCCATAGCCAATGAGACTAAGTACATAGATATCGCCCGCTGAGCACTTAACGCGCGACGCGTCCCACGTGACCGCGTCGCCACAGCGCGTCGCCGCAGTTGATCCTGACCACGAGTCCCATATCCAGCAATCCGTCCGTGCTGCTGCCTCTTTTTGCAGAATCACCCGGCAAGATGTCTTCTCGGCCAGATCTGAAGGTACGACAATCAACAGATCCCATCCTACACGCCCTTAAAACACAAAAGCTAACCACTCTCCCTAATGCTAGGTCGACGACGAAGTCGGATTCATTAAATTCTACCGCTCCCTTCCCGTATCCGACAACAATGAAACCATCCGTGTATTTGACCGAGGCGATTGGTATTCCTCCCACGGTGCCGACGCCGAGTTCATTGCTCGCACTGTGTACAAAACCACCTCCGTGCTCCGCAACTTGGGCCGCAGCGAGACCGGCGGTCTGCCCTCCGTCACCATGAGCATCACCGTCTTCCGCAACTTCCTCCGCGAAGCTCTCTTCCGACTGAACAAACGCATTGAGATCTGGGCTTCAGGTGGTACGGGCAAGGGGAACTGGAAACTGGCCAAGCAAGCTAGTCCCGGGAACCTGCAGGATGTCGAGGAGGAGCTCGGCAGCGTGGGTGCGCTGTCAATGGACTCGGCACCGATCATCCTGGCTGTCAAGATCTCTGCTCGTGCTGCGGAGGCGCGTAACGTCGGCGTGTGCTTTGCTGATGCCAGCGTGCGCGAGCTGGGCGTGAGCGAGTTCCTTGATAACGACGTCTACTCCAACTTCGAGTCGTTGGTCATTCAGCTCGGCGTCAAGGAATGCTTGGTGCAGATGGATGCGAGCCGGAAAGATGTTGAGCTGGGCAAAATTCGGGCTATTGCTGATAGCTGTGGGATTGCGATCTCCGAGCGCCCCGTGGCTGACTTTGGCGTGCGGGATATCGAGCAGGATTTGACCAGATTGCTGCGGGATGAACGATCTGCGGGGACTCTGCCCCAGACGGAGTTGAAGCTTGCGATGGGCTCTGCCTCCGCGCTGATCAAGTATCTGGGTGTGATGAGTGATCACACCAACTTCGGCCAGTACCAGCTTTACCAGCATGACTTGTCGCAGTTCATGAAGCTGGATGCTTCTGCCCTCCGGGCGCTTAATCTTATGCCTGGGCCGCGGGACGGGTCGAAGAGCATGAGTCTCTTTGGTCTGCTCAATCATTGCAAGACGCCTGTGGGGAGTCGCTTGCTGGCACAGTGGCTGAAGCAGCCGCTCATGGATCTCACTGCCATTGAACAGCGACAACAGCTTGTCGAGGCGTTCGTCGTCAACACTGAGCTCCGTCAGACAATGCAAGAAGAACATCTTCGGGCCATTCCCGATCTCTACAGGCTCGCCAAACGATTCCAGCGCAAACAAGCGAACCTAGAAGATGTCGTGCGAGTATACCAGGTAGCGATCCGTCTGCCTGGATTTGTGAGTGCTCTAGAAGACGTGATGGATGAACAATACCAAACGCCACTGGAGACCGAATACACCGCCAAGATCAGGAGTCATTCCGATAGCTTGGCTAAATTAGAGGAGATGGTCGAGACGACCGTTGATCTCGATGCTCTGGAGAACCACGAGTTTATCATCAAGCCCGAATTCGATGAGGGCCTTCGTGTGATCCGTAAAAAGCTCGATAAGCTCCGCTACGACATGGATATGGAACACCGTCGAGTCGCGAAGGACCTGAGCCAAGATATGGAGAAGAAACTATTTCTTGAGAACCACCGAGTGCACGGCTGGAGCTTCCGTCTCACTCGTACCGAAGCAGGCTGCATCCGCAACAAGAAGGGGTACCAAGAATGTTCGACGCAGAAGAACGGTGTCTACTTCACGACCTCGACTATGCAGTCTCTCCGCCGAGAACATGACCAGCTGTCCTTGAACTACAATCGCACCCAAACCGGACTTGTCAATGAGGTCGTCAACGTTGCATCTTCGTACTGCCCTGTCTTGGAACAGTTGGCCGGTGTCCTAGCACACCTCGATGTCGTTGTCAGCTTTGCTCACGCGTCTGTCCACGCACCCTCGGGATACGTTCGTCCGAAGATGCACCCTCGTGGGACTGGCAACACCGTGCTCAAGGAAGCTCGTCACCCGTGTATGGAGATGCAGGACGAAATTTCCTTCATCACGAATGACGTCTCCTTGATCCGCGATGAATCCTCCTTTCTTATCATCACTGGTCCCAATATGGGCGGTAAATCGACCTACATCCGCCAGATTGGTGTGATCGCGCTGATGGCCCAGACCGGATGCTTCGTACCCTGCACGGAGGCAGAGTTGACTATCTTCGACTGTATTCTTGCCCGAGTCGGTGCCAGCGACTCGCAACTGAAGGGTGTGTCGACCTTCATGGCGGAGATGCTCGAAACAGCCAATATCCTCAAGTCTGCTACGTCCGAGTCTCTTATCATCATTGACGAACTTGGCCGAGGAACCAGTACTTACGATGGCTTTGGTCTCGCGTGGGCCATTTCCGAGCATATTGTCACAGAGATTCGCTGTTTCGGTCTTTTCGCGACTCACTTCCACGAGCTCACGGCCCTGGCGGATCGATACCCCAAAGCCGTGCAGAACCTTCACGTCGTGGCCTTCATTGGCGACGGGAACGAGCCCGAAGCTGAGCCTGAGTCCGAATCAAAGAAACGGCAAGTCACTCTGCTGTACCGCGTGGAGCCGGGCATCTGCGACCAATCTTTCGGTATCCATGTTGCAGAACTCGTTCGTTTCCCAGACAAGGTCGTCAACATGGCCCGGCAAAAGGCCGAAGAGCTCGAAGACTTTACATCTGCAACCGGAGAGGGTGCAGAGAAGCAGCAGCCTGTGCCTTCGCTGGACAAATACTCCCAAGAGGAAGTGGAGGAGGGCAGCGCTCTCCTGAAGGATATGCTAGTGAAATGGAAGGCCGAGATTGAAGGCAAGGAGTTGTCGTCAGAACAGAAGCGCCAGATTATGCGCGATCTGGTTCAGGCGGATGGCAAATTACAAGCGAACAAAGTGTTCCAGGGCATTAAGGCTCTGTGAACTAAGGGGACTATGAAGGAGTTTGGCGTTTATGAGGACATGTCAGGATCAAGCATTGAATAAGAACCCTTTCGGCTACACAAAACAGATTTCTTCGTTCTTGTGATAGGATCAGTTGATATCACCAGTATATGCTCAAATGCCTACCCCTATCTCCCTCCCTTTCTCCGTATTCCATGCTTTTCCTAGATCGAGCTGATAGAACCCTGGGCGATAGTCCATACGCTCATACTGCATTTTTGACCTTTGCACCCAAATTGAGCATCATGCGCCGTACTGTCTCAGAGACGTCGTCATGGCGAAGACTTAGCAAATCAGAGTCTATCACCGGCTCACATCTCGCTCAGGCGTACTGCGTTCTCTTCCTCGGCACTTGCGGTGAGCTGTTCTGATATCATCACCACCTACGTAGGTATGGCTAGCTGGATGAGTACTGTGACACCTACTACACCTACAACGACATTCTTAAAGGGGTTGTTTTAGTGAACTTAGCACATAGTAATATATATACCACTAAACCTATTATCACTTAGGCTCGAATTGAACCCGATTGAAACTATGTGGAATATGATGTAGTTATTACACAGGAGGTATAGTTAGCTATATAAGATTTTTACAAAGGCATAGAAATCGATTAGTAGAGATTCGCTGCGCTAGCTGGTAAGAAGTATCCTAGATCGCCTACTGGAGATTATCAATAGATATAGGGGGTAGATACAACCTGATTATAATCGATTTTTGTATGTTTTGGCTGTGTAAATTTCATATATTCCTAGGGCATCCTAAACAGGCAGGATTTTCTTTAAAAATTTGGGTGCAGAGGTAGTAAAGATCATCGGGGTTCTGAGCTGGATAGTCTCACGCTGTCTTGGATGAGCATCCTGAGCGCTGAGGCGCAATTCTCCCACCAGTCAACCAGTCGCTCCCTGATCACATCGTCAGCGACGAACTGCACGTTTGGACTCGGCGATGCCATTGTCTCACATCCCCTCCATCTCTCTAGCTCCGAGCTTCCCGCTATTGGAGCACGATGGACCGCTTGCGGGGGATCTACATGGCAAATCGACATGACTGGCGCAGGCGTGGCTCTAGTGCTTTAGCGTTCACTAGATTCTTCAATCGCGCGTTGGCCATGTCGCTTATGTCTTGGGATGTGTCTGATTTCGGTGGCGAAGAAGATAGAAGGAGAAAAGAAGATCATGTGGATTTATGACGGGTTCGCTTTCGCATACCTGCTGGTTGCCCAACCTCCACATTCCACCGATGGAATCATTCGACGTGGACGACATCCCATCTCTCCCTGCATTGTACTGCTATCCTATCCGGCTTCCATAAAGCAACCTCTATCTTCATCCTGTGGCCCGTCGGATTAAGCTGTCGCTTGCTCGTTTCGCCACCACGATCTCATCACCCATCTGCATCGTCCTGAATATTGTTCTTCCAGCCTCACCCAACCAACTTTATCTAACTCAACCTCTCCCCGCCTCACATCAATCAAATTCCATCATGAAGCTCTTCGCATCTCTCGTCCTGCTGGCGGCAACGGCCCTTGCCACTCCCATCGCCAGAGCCACCAAGAAATTCCAGCTCAAAACCTCCGGTGCCTCCCAGCCCGCCCACAACGACCTCTATATACGCACCTACCACACGGGCGCCGGACTAAACGATGCCGTGCTAGACAAAAACGGCACCAACGCACCCAATATCTACTTCAACGGAACCCAGGCACTCTTCGACCTGGGAACTGAATTTCCCTGGGGCATGATAGCCCCCGGAGACACCAACTATGCCGGTAAGACTCACTTCCCACAATTCCCAGTCTACCCCGAACGGCGGACTCACCGCGCTCACAGCATGGGAACCGATCGAGGTCAACGCCGGTGGGGGTAGCACTGGTTTCTCGATTACGAAGAAGGGCGAGTTTGTATGGTCCGAGGCGAACGGTTTCGGGGGTTGGCTTGGTAAGTACAGCCGACGTCACTCGAGATGGGATCCTAGATGGATTTCTTCATCCACCTTCCAAAGCTTCCTGCGCCGTCGATGCTAATACATGGGGTATTGTAGTTTGCGACTGGTACCACAACGGGCCGCAGCTGTTCTACCTGTATAAATACTACACCCCGGTCATTCCCTCGAGCTGCAGCAAGGTTGAGCTCAAGCCGGTTTACGCCAAATGACTTCGCCTCCCAATGACGCATTAATGAGTTATTTGGCGGCAGTGTGCATACGGGACTTGGAATGGTAATAGAATCACATAGCGGAGATTCGTGTCTTGGTTTTTGTCTTTGTTGTTCATGCGACCATGAAATGCCAGAATTGAATTCACTCTATCATTGGGGATTTTCTTTTGTCATACATCGTATCGTAAAAGGGGTTTGGAGGGTCATGATGGGGCTGCCACCGGGGTATTTTCATAGTAGCGGCGGTCCATGCCCGCCTGCAAGCGCGCTTCTTCATTGAAAGGCCCGCGGATGGGACCGCGGAAGTGTTTGGAGACGTTGGTTCGGAAGACCTGAACCGGGTCTGTGCCCTCCTGGCCACAGATCCAAGTCAACCAGCGGTGGCCGGTAGTGACGTGCGTGATCTCGTCGTTGTGGATGACCTCGAGCACCTCGACGCTCTCCCCGTCACCCGCCTTCCGGAACTTCTGGATCGTCATAGGGTTGACATCCAGGCCCCGCGCTTCGTGGACCAGGGCAATAATACTGATTCTGGCGCGGAGGTCATGTGCGGTTTCCATCGCCGACATCCAGAGGCTGTGGTGCACGGGAAGCGCGCCGAAATGGGAGCCCATTTCTTCGATGCGCGTGCGCAGGAGCGAGAAGTGCTTTGCTTCGTCACTTGCCACCTTCAGCCAGTCGTGGAAGAAGGCGCGCGGCAACTGCGCGTCGCTCTGTTCGGCGTGGAAGGTTGCAAATCGCACGCAGATATCGATGGCTAGGTCGATGGCCCACAGTTCAATATTGGCGAGGGCGTGGAGCATGGCGATTCTGCTCTTTACGGAGCCACCATTGCCACTGCGAGGCATCATGGACGGCGCCACGGTCTTCATTTTCTCGCGCGGGGGCTGATCCGGGGCAGCGACGGTGCCCCTCCCCAGTTCCATGGGCGACGAGGAAGCCTCTCGTTCAGAGAAAATCGAGAAGAAATGGGTGGTCAGTTCGATCTTGTGCTCAGGGTTAGCCGTGTTCAAGATATGAACCGCCCAGTCACAGAACGTCGCCGATTCGTTCAAGTAGTGGGCCATGCCCGGCTCTTCGGATTTGGTCGCTGACTTATCGGACGGCCGCGCATGTTTCAA
The DNA here is from genome assembly GCF_028827665.1 of Penicillium hispanicum. Taxonomy (NCBI): domain Eukaryota; kingdom Fungi; phylum Ascomycota; class Eurotiomycetes; order Eurotiales; family Aspergillaceae; genus Penicillium; species Penicillium hispanicum. The sequence continues at coordinate 1,806,995 of NW_026623199.1, read as the reverse complement.
CTTGACCTTCTCGCTCACAGGCTCGACTCGTCCCAGCATTACAGACTCGCCATCCTCGGCAGGGAAGTCCAGCGTCACCGATCCTCCGCGGACATCGACGGCGAAGGTGCACGCTTTGATGCCGACGCTGGACTCGCCGGTCTCCACGTTAAAGTCGTAGGCGTGCCAGGGGCAGGAGACGACATATGCAGAGTCCTCGATGTCAACCTGCGAGTCGACCATTGGACCGCCGGCGTGGGGGCATTCCGCCTCCATTGCGTAGTACGACCATCCTTGCGCCTCGTTGGATTTTGAACCGGACGGGTCGATGGAGGGCAAGCGGAATAAGACCACGCGCTTTCCCGTGGAGAGGTGAATCACGTATCGCGCTTGGGTGAAGCCCGACAGTGGTCCACAGTCGATCAACATGGTGATCCGCAGACCTGTTGGACTCTTGAAGTGGGAGTTGACAAACCGCGCGATGCGTTTCCGCCGCTCAATTTTGGACATCACGTGGTGATAACATCGGGCCGCGGACTTCCCAATCGGGAAAGAGCGATGGCGGCGTCAGATCAATAGGGAAGTCGACTTTAGGACTCTACACTTCATGCCTCATGCGAGGACAGACGATGCCCGGCTCATGGGACTCCATAACTGAATCAGACGTGGAGTGATCATTTCATGTTTCAGAACCGACTCGACTCCAGCCTTCGACCCCAGATAGACTCTCTACGAATGAGAATGCATTGCGACCGCTGCTCTCCAGCTATCAGCCGCCTTGGGAATGAATGATGATTTATGAACTTGTCCTAATCAACCTTCAGTTGTAGGAGCAACGGTACCCCTATACTTGATGCTCTCTGCGCAAGACATCGCTTGGTTTCGATCTACGGCTGGAATGAATGCATGCAGACTGCATCCATTTATGCAGGCCTAACCATTGTCATATCGACACTGGGCCCATAGGAAACGGAGTATGAACAGTGATAATGCTTCCTCTACATGACTCGATCGGAGTCAACGATCGACGGGTTCCCGATGAGAACGCCAGCTCCGCCGCGGCTGCTCCGTCCACGAGTCCACACCTATCCAGAATGCATAATTGGGTTCGTCGTGCCCGTCATGCAGAAGAGGCAAGAGATCAGCGACTGGATTCTGCTGTACGATCCACCATGACCGATGCACCACTGCTGATAGTTCAGCACATTTCTCCGTGGGACAAGCGTCCATCATGCAATGCACAGACGCCCATTGGGCCATAGACACCGATTTCCTGCCAAATTCAGCTTGTCGGAATATCTATTCGGTCTGCTCGGAGTGAACTGAAAGTGGCGGTGCGAGAATCCCCAAATATGTATGGAGATTCACAATTTGGGCCAGCCTTGCAGCAGCCCCCTTTTTCCCCCGATCGCTTTTCCCTCTCTTTTGGGGCGGAAACTAGAGTTTGCGGGGAGCCGCTCGCACTGATCGCCATTGTTCATGTCGATATGCACAATGGGATGGCGAATGAGTTTGCTGCACGCCTGATCGTCATCATCTCTTCTTCATCGCCCGAGGACAGGGACACCAAGATACGGCCCCAAGGTGTCACACCCTATTCCAATCAAGCATAAAGGAGCGGTCTAATGTAAAAATTCGAGGGATCAGCTCGCACTAAAGACTCACCACAGGCCGAGATCGGGCCCCAGGGTGGGTCGGGGGGCTATAGAGTCACAATCGAGAGCTCTCGAGGAGTGATTACTTATGCGCGACAGAAGGATTTTCTTGACTCGTTCGTGTCCTGGCCTGCGTCTTGAACTTGTCCACTGCATCTACCGTGTATTCCCCCTCCTCATAGTGCGTGGACGTGCCATTGGGGAATCTCGGATACTGCTGCGTATCCCTGCAATCCGAGCTGACCAGCCCGTGAAGATCCCTCGAGTCCCCCATTTTATTTTCTCGGCTCATTTCTCCCCCTGCCTCCTTGGCGAACACCGTCGTTCTAGCGTAGCGGCGCGGTGCATTGGCGATCGCATCAACTATGGAGTTCTCAGGTTCGTTCTCTCCGGTCTTGGTCCTTGCGTTGCGCGTGCTCGCTGCCGGCTGTGCGACTTTTTTTTCACCTTGGCGCGTTGGCTGCTTGGCGATGCGGGGATCCTTGCTAACAGTCGCTATTCCTCTGCAGAGAAACCGATCGACCATGGCGAGAGCCAGGTGGTGCCCCAGCAGGTCGACCCTCCGCCGGAGTATGAGCTGCCGCAGCTCACAACCACCACCGAGCGCCGGCTGATGGCCAAGATCGACTGGCATGTCTTGCCGTGCTTGTGTGTGTTGTATCTGCTTGCCTTCTTGGACCGGTAAGAAGCTTGCGCGCATCTGTTTTCGAGCGTCGCGACGTGTGCGCTGACCGTGAACCGTGTGCGCCAGAGTCAACGTCAGTAATGCCGCCCTTCTGGGGCTGAAGGAGGATTTGCACATCACCGAGGGCACCAAGTACAACACCGCGTTGACCATCTTCTTCGTGCCGTATATTGTCTTCGAGATCCCGTCCAACATTCTGCTGAAGCGTTTCAAGCCCCATGTGTGGTGTACGTTGTTGAACCCGCTCGCCGGCCGAGATCTCTGAGTGCATGAATTGACTCTTCTGGATGGTTTAGTGTCGATCTGTATGTTCGGGTTTGGTCTCGTCATGGTTTGTCAGGGCTTGGTCCAAAACTGGGGTGGGCTCATGGCGACGCGATTCCTCTTGGGCATGTTCGAGACGGGCATGTTTCCGGGATGTAAGTTGGCTCTCTGGTGCGCGATTCTAGGGGTTTAAGACTGACCGGGCATGAACAGGCTTCTACTTGATGGGCATGTGGTACAAGCGAAGTGAAGCCCAGAAGCGTTTCAGTTTCTTCTTCAGCTCCACCACCCTCGCCGGTGCTTTCGGTGGTCTGCTGGCGTATGGGATTTCGCAGATGGAGGGCGTACGCGGATACAAAGGCTGGCGTTGGGTCTTTATAATCGAGGGCCTGCTCACGTGTGTCGTTGCATTTATCTGTTTCTTCTTCTTGTCGGATTTCCCCGAGGAGGTCAAGTGGCTGAACGACGAGGAGCGCGAGTTTGTTCGTGCGAAGCTGGCGAAGGATGTCGGCAAGTCCGCTCACCATGTCCGCCAGGGATGGCGGGAGGTTTTGGCGGTCTTCAAGGATTGTGAGTATTGGCTACCGGCGGTTCTCCATGCATACTGACAGTTTGGCTCTAGATAAGGTCATTGTCGGAGGCTTGATGTACTTTGGACTGGTTGTCCCCGCATACAGTTGGTGGTCCACCATATGAGAATGGCTTTCGGCGTTTGCTAATTGATCGTCTTCAGGCTACGCCTACTTTGCGCCCTCCATAATCAAGACTTATGGATATAGCTGTATGTTTTCAGATTCCGTTATGCATCCCTGCGTCTTTTGCTGACTCGATGTGGCTCCAGCGGTCATGACCCAACTTTACTCCATTCCGCCATGGGCAGCGGCGTTTGGCTTCTCCATGGTCATCGCGTTCTTCTCGGATCGCCTGAAACATCGCTTCGTCTTCACATTGATCCCGATCGCCGTGGCCATTGCCGGGTTCGCCATGCTTCTCACTCTCCATGGCAAAGCCCACCAAGCCGCCGAGTACGGCGCCCTCTTCTTGGTCACTAGCGGTTCCTACAGCGCCATGCCGGTCATCGTCTGCTGGTTTGCGATGAACCTTGGCGGTCACCACCGTCGTAGCATCGGCACCGCGTGGCAGGTGGGATTCGGCAACATCGGTGGCATCATCGCTACTTACTCGTTCCTGTCGAAGGATGCGCCCGACTACAAGCCAGGGTATAGCATCTGTATTGGTTTCTCTTGCCTATCAATCGCCGCTTGCGCGGTATATATGGTCGGGCTGTGGTTTGAGAACCGGAAGCGCGACAATGCCCCTATCCAAGAGACCGATATCTCGGAGGAGCAAGAAGAATTCTTGGGCGATCTAGCCACCAACTACCGGTATCAATACTAGAAACTTTGGCTTCCACGGTTCACTCGACCAAGGGAACTAAATCCGCCGGGATTGGGCTTGTCTCCAATTCCGGGGGTTTACAGATTGGTTTACCGACTCTGTCACCATGTGCGAAGGGAGTAGTGACTAAAGACGCTCTCTATTTATCGACTGGCACAAAACAAAACAAAAACTTGGGTCAACCCGAAGCTTCTCGGCGGATCTCCCGTCAAATATCATACATGAATTACGGAGCTTTCAATAGTCTCGTCTAAGACGCTGCGGGTATATTCTCAGGCACACAAATGTCGCGTAATGCTTGCTTCAGCTATGTAATGTCAAGAATTGGAAATGATTTGTGATACAAATCATATTTGTGGTTCTCGCCTATCGCACTCCACACATCAGGGCAACGACAATAATACCGATGTTCAATAATAATAATAATAATATCAATAATCGATGATGCGCGGAAACCCTATGTCCACTGTGTGATGTAATCCCGGGTCACGTGGAGAGCTATGGTAGTTGCCTGTTCAGGTTAGGGCCTCGCTTAGCTGAGTAATCCGCCCACTACACAAATGCGTCGCGGGCCGCTACCCATTTGTCTTTCTTTCACTATCTCTCCTCATCCTCGCAGAATTGTGAGTCGCCCACCCAGGATGCCCTCTCGGACTCGATGACCCAGTGACTGACTTGATCACAGTACCATCTACGAAGATGAGAGCTAAGTGGAGAAAGAAGCGCGTTCGTCGTCTCAAGCGCAAGCGCAGAAAGATGCGTGCCAGAAGGTCAGTTTTCTCCAGCATTGGCTCATCTATGGGCCGCAGTCTTGGATGCAATGCCGCAATGGTCTGAATAACATCAATACTAACCTTCTTGCAGCAAATAAACTACTCGCCCCTCCCATCTCAGCTCCTCAGACCGAGGCTCATGTTTGAATGCTGAACACGACAATTGATGACCCGATGATACGACTGTATTCGTTTTCTTTCGTGCTACGTCTCTCACTCAAAACGAGTTGTCTGTCCGGATCCGGTTTCCGCCGCATTTGAAGAAGCCACAGATCGTTCGATGGAATCCGCCATTCAAACAACAATCCGTTCCCCTCCATTCTTCCAACTCCTCGGATTCGTTAGCATCGTTCGATCTGTCGCCGGGCATGGTGATTGAGTGGTACTCCGCTTGATGTTTCAACTCGGAGAGGCTCCTGTGTTTAGTCGAGGGTTGGAGGGCTGTTTTCTACGTGATAGCAGCCTGATGAGCTCGGGACTGGGTGACTGGTCAACTTCTTGCTCACATGTCTATTTACCGGTTCCTAACTCGTTCAGGAATCGGGAGCTATGGAGAGGTCACTTCCGAGAGTTTGTTAAAAACGAAAAACTGGAATAAGCTCGGAGGTCCTTGGTTTCGATAGCTATGCTTGCCGATGAATCGATGACTTTCAAGAGTATCTGCCTTACAACTCTAGACCTGTAGCATTGTAACTGTAGATCCATCTGTGCTCTCTGCATTCTTCGGGCAATTTTGGTTTGTGCGGAACCGTATTTACCGCCTTCCTGATCCTCCGCTCAAGGAAATTTTTCTGCCACCGACATTGACATTTATTTCCCCGAGATACCAACGATCGTTTGCTCGAGTTTCACGTCCTAGGATCCCCTGTGGTCTCTGCCGTGGCATCTTCAATCACAATGCCCTCTGATAAAACAGAAAAGAAGCGCAAGCGCGCTTCGGACCGCCACGAGCGTCCGAGCAAGAAGCCCGCTTTGGAGCTCCAGGCCCTTCCCCCGCTGGCAGCTAGTCTCGTCGAGGACAAGAGCGAGCTGGCACCGGTGATCGGTATGTGGGCAGAACTGGCTAATGGATTCATACAAAATGCTAACCTTGCCCTTGCGGGACAGCCACTACTCCCGGAGTTCTAAACTCGAAGGCCCTCCGTTGGAACCCATACGTTAAAGCCCGCGAAAATGCCCGGTCATCAGCAGTCGCCCGGAATCCCGGCATCGTCTCGTCTGAGATGCTACTCCAATCGTCTGACCACGAGAAGATGGATTTTGTCGGTCGCGAGGGAACCGGAGAAGATGCAGATTCGCAGTTGAAGCACTATGTGGCTGTCGTCGATCCGGAGCGCAAGACATGGCAAATTGTGGAGGCGCGGCGGGTGACCCTTCGTGGTGCAGTGCGTACCCACAGAGAGGTGGAGGAAGATTCTGATGAGGAGATGGTATGTGTCTTGTGGTCTTCTTGCTCGCCGAGCAGGGAAATGGCGTCCACTAATACTTGTGCAGAACACAATGCGCGCTCAACGCACAGCACTTACCAACACGTTCGGTACGAAACAATCCCGCAAGGCCGTGCAGTCCATGGCCGAGAATGCGCAGCTGTCGAGCGCACCTGCTGGTGCGGTCCCCGAGGCCGGCGCCGCTCTGATGGCTTCCTTGCCGGCCGACGTCGCCTCCGGTCTGGCGAAGGCGACCAACGTGCAGGCCGAGGTGCAAGCAGCCAAGCCTTTGCCGACTCCAGATCTTACCGCAGCTCATCCGTCCGATGTCTACCCACTGGAGAATCTGGTTCCAGGTGGCCACTCAACCCTGCGCCAGTTGACCGGCGTCGACGAGTGGAGGCAGCAAATGGAAAGTGGCCTGGGTGTGACCACAGGGTCGCGGTACGTCTCCAGCCGTGTCGAGGCCGTTGTGCAGTCCGGCAACCCGACGCAACTGCAGGTGCTTCGGTTTATTCAGCTGCTGCTCGAATTCGCCCGCTCCCTCAAGGGCGGGGGCCAGAGCAAGGGCTCCGGTCCGGGCAGCAAGAAACTCCCGCCACGCGATGAGCTTCGCACAATTCTCTCTAGCACAGGAGCCTCCAAGACCGGCAAGACCGGCAAGGAAGACCCCGAGCCGACTGGCGATCTCCTCCCTGACTCTGTGGTGGACGCTGTGCGCCGCCGCTTCGCCCCGAGCGGTGGCTTCCTCACCAAGCACGACCTCACCCTTCTTCACACCACCATCTGCGCTCTCTCGCTCCACATCCCGCCGCAGCCTGCCAAGGACGGCGGATCCAGTTCGCTGGGCGGTAACTCTCCCAACGAGCTGGCCACCGACCCGGCCGATCTGCGGGACGACCTCCGTCTCGACTCCAATATCGTGCAACAATACTTCCGCGAGCTGGGCTGCCGCATCGACCGGCCCCGCGAGTCGGAATTCAGCAAGTGGAACATCAAGGGCGGCCGGGCTGAGGCGAACGCCCGTCGCATTGCTCGTCTGCGGGTTCCCGTGGAATTCCCCAAGGTCAGCCGTGGCGGCCGCAAATAGATTCTGCCGGCTCGGTCTGTTGGAGTTCGCGCAACGGTTCGCCTGGATGTTCGGTGGAATAAAAAACAGTCATGCCATTTGTGATATATCCGGGGCGTTTTCTATATTTTCAGTCTGTATATTCACATTCCATATGAATCAGTCTACTTTCTAGCTTTTTTCTGCCTCTGCTTTTGCATGACAAGGTGATGACGTAGTTGCAGCATTGACCTTGAGGAGTGATAGCATCGTAGAAGTCTGCCGAGTGCTGAAATAGACCGATAGATCAGAGAAAGGACAACCTTGAAAAGGATATGCTGTCTAATCTGCACTCGGCTGGCCATGCCATCATTTGAGATATCATACATTCTATTAACTATGTAATATTGGTGACGGTAAGGCTACCGCCTCGGGAAGCGATCGGCTCCCGGAGCCGAGGCTGAGTTAGTCACCCGCCGCCCTGAGCAGCCAACTGAGCGACCCTGAGCTGCTCACTGAGCGGGCCTGAGTTGCTCCCTGAGCACCTTGAGCGCTCACCCCGTCGCTCACCCCTGACTAGCTCCTTTCATTCCTAGTCTTATTTTCTGGCCTTTTACCACCTTTGACCTGCTCCGATGGTAACCGCACTACTCGCTCCTAGGACCCTAGGTCAGCAGATGACGTAGTCCCGAAGCTGTAATAACGCGCCCTACTTTCCTAACGTCGATTGACTCGATTCCTTTAATCCTGCCTAAGAATGTGAAAATACCTCGTCCCTACGTTCTCTTCCACTTACCCTCTTAATGCTAGCTGAATGACAAACACTGTGAAGTCGTCGTGGCCCTCGCAAGACATGTACAAAACAGCTCTTTGGCAGACCGATCAGACGCGCTGGCTTGTCAAATATATAGTCGAATTCGGCGATACTGACGATCTTCTAAATCATATGAGATCAGCAAGCTCTGTGGAAGCGGGCGAGTGCTTAGCTGTTTGTTGTCACCGAGGAAAAACTGGCGATAGTTGGTATTGGGGACTGGGAAATCCTCGAGCACGAGATCGTCGATTGACGGTATAGTGTTCTTGCGCTGGTCGATGAGCTGCGCTAGGATGTTGGAGATGGCATTGAGGACAGTCGATTGGACGAACATCATGATCAATGGGGAGGGCATGCTCAGCGTTTCGTTGGACAGTAAGCGAAGGACGTCGAAGGGTGGTTGGTGGAAGCTGTTTTGTTCTTTTCCAGTGCTTGTACGAGATGTTGCATACCTGCTTCTGGGCATCCATACTGGCAAAGCCGCCCTAGTAGTACTGCCTTTACTTGCTTGACTACTATATGGGATATCGCCTGAGGCACTGCCAGGGCCAAGGGACACGATATGAGCTCGGCTTTTCTGTTGCTTTGTGCTTTCTCCTCTGGTACGCTTCGACCTATGAAGCCCCTGGGCTGGCAATTTAGTTAACTATGGGAGCAATCTGACTAATACAAAACAAGGTATCAAGGCATAAATATAAACCCAATTAGGTCCTCCACGGCCTGGATTCCGACAAATGATGTGAGCAAATTTATTAGACTCAGTGCTCCAGCGATTTCCCCACCTGCGGCAACCTTAAATTCTAAGCAATAATACCTACTTCTGCCACCTTCTGACTCTTCCTTTCGCCTCTTTATTTATTCGCCATCTCTAACTCCGGACTCTTCCTACCGCAACATCCTCTTTCTTCAACTTCCTGATTCTTCAATCTTCTTACAACCATGTCGTCCCCATCCTCGCGCTGGTTCCACCAAGGAACAGACCCTGGCACAATCATCACCCTCGATCACCCTGTCCCTTCGCAGTGGAAGATCCTCGAGACGCTCAATGAGCGTGACTTCCAGGCTAGTGAAGAAATGCGCCGTCGCCATGGCCACTACTCTTACGCTACGGCTAAACTCCTCTGTTGCGATCCAAAGAAGCCCGCCAGGAAAGCCTTCATGCGAGTTTATCTTCAGGTTCCTTTTAAGAACACTGAGATGCAAGACCCGAAGACCAGATCCCGCCAGGCCACAACATACACGCCCCCAGAGTTAACTGCCTACCAGGAGTTTACTCAGAAGGATTTCAGCAATGTACCAAAGCTCCTAGGATACAAGGTCAGCACTCAAGATAAGTCAGGGCTGATCCTAAATGGTTTTGCGATCTGGCTGGCGTGGGAAATAGTCCCAGGTCTACGCCTCGGTGACAAGCTTGGGAATGATCCATACTGGACTCTGTCCGCTGTTGAGAGGGAACATGTCCGTATGGCCTTTATGAAGGCTCTTCCGTATGTCGATCCTCCCGTTTCCTGATCATGCTAACGATAAACCTTAGTCAGGCGGTCGAGAAAGGGTATGGACCTTATACACCTAGTCCCTGTAAGCTAGTCTGGCACAGTCAAACAGGCACCCTGTATGTTATTACACGTTGTGCTTTACGTCAAATAAGTGGACTAACATTTTCCGTTCTCTTCAGTTACTTCATCGGTTACTTCTACGGCATGGACGATCCTAAAGACCGGAGCAAGATCAAGATCGGTCCTGAGGCCCTAGCGCACTATGGCCTCGCGAAACCCTCTTCGAATGAATGGCGTAACAAAAATTGGAACGGGGATACCACAGGCTGGAAAATGTAGCTCATATAGAGGGGGAGTTCATCTTGCACATCCCTTTCTAGCTTCATCATTGCTCTTGATAAAGGCACTTGAATCTAATGTGAATATGGTTCGCCAGTACCGGTAGCGACTATTGCATAGACGACAATACCTTTCTCAAGTTGCTGGCGACGCCGTCGATAATATAGGGACTGCGGATTTGCTGCTTCTTTGAAGCAGGATAGTTAGTTCAAAATAGACATGCCTCAGGAATAACAGATTCGGCCAAAGAACGTGGGCGAGTATAGACGCCGCAGAAGAACAACTGGATGACGAAAAGAAACTGTAAAGACTGGAGTTCAGAAGGACCCAGAGAGTAGTAAGACACTGCTCTCTCTTTTGATGCGGCCATCGAGCAGTTTATACGAGCTGATGGCGGGGGGATAGACTCATTAAATATTAGAGGAAAAAAAAAAGGGGGCACCAAAAAAAGGACCTTTTTTATTTTGGGTAATATGTGGCTACAAGCAGCTTACGACAGGACGGGCCATTATGACACACTGATCGCCTTCCCTGAGCACACTGAGTGAAGGGTGAGCTGATCACTGAGCAACCCTGAGTGCTCAGTAAGTATATACTAAAAGTGGGTCGTACTGGATCACGTGAATTATGGCGACTAAGATTCTTCGTAAAGTGGACGCTTAAAGCGGCGTCAGAAGTAACCATTTTCAGCGCCCAATTTACCGTCACCTAGCGTTGTGGTGTAATATTGGGACCTGTGAATTACTCCATTCCGTTAGTTTTGCCATTCTCGGCCTAGCGCCCCCGTACGCTGTCCTGTCATCGCCTCGCGCTCCCCGCGACATAAAAGACCCGACCTACCCTCTCGTGCCCTTCTCTCCTCCTTTCCCTCCTCGCGACCCCAATATCGTGCACTCATCGCCGCCCCCCTTTCTTGCTCTCGCGCGCCCACCGGCCGCTGCGCCTTCGCTTTCGGCCCGACCCATTGCCCCTGTTGTTTCACCGGAGATGCCGCTCCATCCGACGCACAGCTTGTTTTCGTCCTGCAATGGAGCCGTCGCCTAGGACCAGAGTCACTGCGGTGACCCTGTCTGCAGGCGTATCTTGTGCTTTGACGGGAACGCTCCCATCATCGTGAATCCAAGCGATCAACTGTGCGTCGTACTACAAGCTGTCTAGGTGTTCTCCACCGGTGTGTCTTGCTCGTATCTGATTCCGCCGGCCCCCTTAATCTGCCGGGCAGGAGCCTACCCTCCGTGCCCATCCTGTCTCCCTGTTTCCCGTGCACCCCGGCTGGCGAGGTATTTTTGCCATTGATCCGGATCACCGAGCTCCGCCACTCCCTTGGTCATCGGCGCGCGCCCGCCAGTACCGTGCGGTCTTTCGAGCTCTCCACCGCAGATCTGCGGCGCCTTCCCTCGCCCCCTGCCCTGCTCCCCCTGGGCATTTTTGCCACGGTGATCACGAGAGGCCTTGTTGCTTCCAGTCCGCCACGTCAGCGTACACGTCCGCCCCGTCTGGCCGCAATCGGTTGGCCGACGGTCGAGCTTGCGTACGTCCAGATGCATGCGCACATCGCTCTTTCTGGACAATCTCCCGTGTGGAGTGTGGAGCGAATCTGCCTTGGAGACGCAAATCGAGGGCGAAGGCGCCTTGGCTGATGGCGCCCGCGTCGTTTCAGGACCGGGGGAACCCTGAGGTCGACTTGTTCGGTCAACGTGAGTCACCTGGCAGGCTCCAGGCAAAGTTGACAGAAAATAGCAATGACATTCCTTCACTCGCAAGGCTTGGCGGCGGTTATCGAGCCTCAGGAGTCCCGGATCAGGACCGATATCTGGGAAGTCAATGAAAACTCCTTAGGAAGCTGTCATGAGACCGACAAGAATACTTATCTACCGGGGTTAAGATCACTCGGTGTGGAATTGTTGCTATCACACTTGCCAGACGTTCTGGAGTTTCCCCAAGCGGAGTCTGATCACGCAGTCAAATGTCTCTCAGATCACCACCCGCTCCCCTCTTTCTCGAACAAAGGCACAGTCCATTCAGCGAATACGATTGCCCACCGTGTCTGTTGTCATTCCAGTCCGTCAAAATCTTGAATCGGTGGTGGAGCACGACCTCTCAACCATTTGGGCGAAAATGATAACTGGGATCTCAATAATGGTAGGCCGGCACAAGCGAGAACGAGGGTGAGTTCGTCAAGAGGACGACCACGGAAAAGGCAGAAGAAAGCCATGGAAGACAGCGACATCAGTGAATGCACCGGTCAGGCCCGAAAATCCTTGGACAAGGCTATTACTGCCACACTAGATAAACCACAAGAGATTTTCGGTCGTGGAGTGCTCCGCATTCAAAGTCACGGTCCTCGACATGCGTATTTCACGACATTCCTTCCTGAGGCTATTGACAGCCTATCTGTCGAATTACCATCCAAAATACGTCCTGATTAGCCTTCAAGCCCTGACAATTTCTGTGAGAATGTCGCAAGATACGGAGCTGAGAGCAACCGCTATGTAGACACAAACTACGCATTCTAGCTGTTGCTGGCTTGCTTAAGCAAGAAGTACGTAAAACGTATCTGTTGCCCCCACTAAGGCTCTTTTCCGTTCATAAATTCTTCTCAGTTCCCTGTATTGGTGTTGGATAAATAAGCACCCTATCAAAGTAAGTATATGTACTGATGTGATCAAAGCTTCTATTTGGTCTTTAGTCTGCGGGGTTGGTTGGATCCATCGCCTAACAGGCCGTGTTTAATTTGAGTACTTGGTTAGAACTACTAGTATAAAACGGCAATTCAAATAAAAGAAAGCAGAGAGGGGCATGTATTCGTCACTGAAACTATCAAGACTAACTAATTTGTACATTTTAAAAGCAGTGTGGCATATTCATTGGCTCTAACCACACATTCAACATCTCCTCAATCGTAATGTCCTGAAGATCGACCCAAGGAAAACCAGGATCAGGCTGAGGCTCTTCATAGATATTACTTTCTGAGATTCCAGTGGTGAAGACTCCCAGTGCACCATTATTCTCTCCAGCACTATCAGACTGCGCAAGACGATATTTCTCTTCAAACCATTCAGAAAGGAACCGCAGCCAATCTCGGTAGAAGAACATCTCATGTTGATCCCACTTCCCACCTTTACACTCCTGATCAAGCGTATTCATGCGCTTGACAGATTTCTGAATTTCATGCCGCATATCCAATGTCTCTCGCAACCTTCGGACTTGATCGTGATCTCGAACGGATGGCTCCAACGATGCGAGAACAAGTTTGCATGAAGCTGCAACGCTGAACCCGGTCATTGTCCATTGGGTGTAACTAAATCTCTTTTCAATACCAGGTGGTAGACTGAAGTAAAAGCTCATAAATTGTTTTGCAGCCGCTAGTCCGTGACAAAGGGCATCGATTCGCAGGAGGGCCATGGATTGGTCGAATGACGCGGCGGAGGATGGGTACACATCGAAAAAGGTAGTTTGATAGAGATGGATTTCAAAGGCGTGGGCCGGAATGCCTTGAAATACTAATCAAGTGTTAGAACTTAGATCTGTAGTACAGATAAGGCTTGGTCAAATCACCATCATGGTCAATAGGGACAGGAAGCCGGGCTTTGCAATCTTCAAAATCGCTTTGAAGAGAACTAATCATAACTTCTATATCCGCAGGAGCCTGATTCTCACCGAATCCCCGTGCAACTAGGGAATCGATTCGTATAAGCATGTGTTGTATTTGAACCTGGCCTAACAGGTATCGATCGGTTGAGAATTCGCATTCCTGCGACAACTTCGCAGCGCATGATTCTATGAAGGGTGACCAAGGCATTGTTCCTGTCCGTTGTAGTACTAGGGAGTGACTAGTCATGCGAAAAGAAAGTAAGCAAGACATAGTCTTTCCAGGTCTAGACCGGGCCGTACAGGTGGTAAATCGAACTTACCACGCGTCAAGGAGAAAATATCCAACCAAAGCTCGCATTTCCTCGTTTCGCAGGGAAATCGATTCTGTCGGAGGATCCGTGTCCAACATGACGAGAATTCTTTGTCTTACTACTCCAGGCTTGGCTGGGTAATCCAGTCTGCAATCGTTGATTATACTTTGTGCGAGGTGCAGATATCCAGAAAACCGCACTAGATGGAGTTTCTTCTTCGTTCTATCTTCTGTGTTAGCTTTTGTGAATCTAATGAAGAGAGAAATTGTCTAGAACATACCCAGCTATAGTAACCAGCAACCCCTGTATTATATCGAAGGGTTGTTGGCGATTGCCTTGCAAGACTTGTCCCCCAAGGTAAGACGTCGAAACCTCCTCGAGGGCCAGGTGCAGCGGGACATTTCGAAACGAGGAGACCAAAAGGATAGAGAGTAAGAGGAAGGGTCTCTCCGATCTGAGATCCTCGACAGTGGCGTTTCTCGGCAGCTGTACAAATGGGAAACACGTTATGGCATCACGAAAGCTCTCTATCAAACGATTTGCCTCTTCGTGGGTGATCAGCCCGTTCCCGATCACATCGCACGGATTTCGAGGAGTCGGAGCACAACTTTCACTTTTCGGGGACAGTGGCAGAGGCAGTGGTGCCTGTTGCGGGATTGAGTGAGGCTGATTGATCTGGCCTAATATTTGATCCACCTTGTCCTCGAGTGCACCTATTCTCCTAGATTAGATGTGGTCAGCTTGACAGATCGTATCGATACGAGGAGTGGGCAGATATACGTCTCCCTCTTCTTAGGAGTACGAGCTTTTGCTGCGCGGAAATAACAATCTTTGTTCAGACGGAGACACCTTCAAAGCGTGTTAGGTTTACGTTGCTAAGTAGAAGAGAAGAGAAGTAGAAGTTAGAAGCGGGATGTTGCATACCGATCGCAGCTTTGGGTAGAGGTGCGCGAGCACCTAATTTTAGCACGGACACAGTTCTCGCAGGTCCTGAGTCGGCCTAGACTGGTCGGCGCGGACATAGTAGGCAGCATTCAAAGAATTGGAGCTAAGATGGAGGCCGGACAGGAACAGGAGACCTTAAGAGTCCGCGGACCGGCCCTAGGCAATTTCCCCTCCGAGTCCGCGGACTCGGAGTTGGCCTGGACTCCGTGTCTTGGCATGGCCCCTTTGTCAGCCCTAGAAAGTATACCCGCGCCAATGAGAAGTCCGACGTAGGATCGGAGAGAGCATAGCCTCGTGGCTGATTTTCAGGCTTCGTTATTTTGTCGGATTGTATAAAGAGAGAGTGTGTATTCGATGTTATGAGGGGGGGGGATATCAACCTCAACCCATCTAGACTCGCATTCTACCTCTTCTCCTCCTCACCATCTCAAAAAAGAACAAGAAGAAGAAAGAGAGAAAAAGAGCAGAAATATCAACACGGAACATATCGGAAATAAACATGGACGACTGCACCTTGGCAAATTGCTCAATTGACTTAGCCTATATCAATTACCAGCCTAACATCCCGGCAAATGTCCTCTTCCTCGTCATCTTCGGCCTTCTCCTCGCCGCGCAAATCGCCCTAGGAACATGGTTCCGAATATGGGCATACATGGGGGCCATGACCGCGGGGCTCGTTCTTGAAATACCGGGATACATCGGGCGAATCATGATGCACAGCAACCCATTCAACTTTAATGCATTCCTTCTGTATGTGACCTTTGAGACATACCTCTGAATAAAGCAAGCTAATCAGAAACTTGACTTTTAGATACCTCATTTGTCTCACGATTGCCCCGGCCTTCTTCACCGCCGCCATTTACATCTGCCTGGGAAAAATTGTCATCGTCTACGGGGAGGATATCTCCAGGATTCGCCCGCGTACATACACCATCCTCTTCGTCACTTGCGATATCATTGCTCTAGTCCTACAAGCAGCCGGCGGTGCCATTACCTCCATCGCCGACTCAGACCAAAAAAGCCTCAGCGATACCGGTGTCAATATCATGATTGCAGGATTGGCTTTCCAGGTCGCCTCGTTGACGCTGTTCATCGTGCTCGCTTCGGAATTCGCCCAGCGAGTGCGCCGCAGCTCAGAAGATATGAAGAATGCGTCTACAGCATCTGTTCGCAGTGGTTTGAAATGGAAGATGTTCCTTCTGGGCAAGTGTCACTAAATGATCCGCATTTATCAGCCTATGCTAACCCAATCAAAGGTCTTGCCATTGCTGTTTTAACGATCTTCACTCGCTCGATCTTCCGTGTTGCAGAGCTGAAAGGTGGATTTAGCAGTGATCTGGCTAATGATGAAGTTGCTCTGATGATTCTTGAGAGCACTATGATTGCCATTGCGTGCATTTGTATGACGGCCGCTCACCCAGCAGTTGCCATGGGCCGGCTATGGGGAGAACTCTCAGCGAAGCCGCGTCGTGGAGTCGTTTCGTCTAAGGTGTCGCGGGGTTCATCAGAAATTGAGATGATGAATGCTTGAAAATATATAGCAAAGCCCCTGATGACTCGGAGATGGTCAGTTTCAAGAGATTGGGTGTCAGACATTTCAGCGTTTGGATTGGTCTTGGTAACATCAGCGAGTTAGATCTGGAGTTAGATTTTATTTGAGCGATTTGAATCATAGCATTCTCACATTCCATATTCCAATCCCTCCAGTCATGCAAAGAGTTGAACCAGCTAGGGTCGGTGGAGTCGTATAGTTCCTAGGTTGCCCTTAGGTAGTGGATGAGGACCAATGAAGGACAAAAATCCTGAGGAGTCTGCGGAAAAAAAATGAATACTTTCTCCGACTCTCGAATTAGAATGCCTAGGCATACATCTGCGCCGCATTTATTGCTGTACTCGTGCGACTTTTTTTTTCTAGGGTAATGTTGGGATCTGTGAATTTCTCTTTATGGGTAGTTTTGCCGCTTTCGGCATAGTCGCCCTGTACGCCGTCCCGTTATCACCTGGACCGCCTCTGATATAAAACACCTTCTTGCTCGCTGCTCTGCCATTGTTCCCTCCCTGTTCCTTCTCCCTTCCCAACCCACCCTCCACATTCTGCACTCACTTGCCCCCCGCCGTCGTTTCATCGGGTACTCACTGCCACCCCCTCTTCTCCCACCCTCGGAAATTAGCGACTACGCCCTCCGTCTAGATGCCTTCACTTTCCAGTTCCTTTGCTGCATCGAGCGGAGGCTGGACGGAGTCTGTATCAACTCTGTGATGCAGAAAAGAAAACTACCTTATGTTCCTGTTCACGTTCAAGCAGCTTCATTTTCCGCCTTCAGGTTTATACTACAGAGCTCATTTGTTCGCTTTTTTGTCGTTTGTCCATGATACAGGACACCTTTTTGCCGCCTTCGTGAGAGGAAAGTATGTTTCACTCTAAGCTTGACGGGCTCCCGAGGCTGAGTATGCCTTGCACTCCACCCGATCGTCAGCTTCCTTTCCCATTCGCCCAATCGTGTCCCATTTTCGCCCTTTACATGTCGGTCTATGTGGAATGTGTGTGCTTGGATCCTCAGCTGACGATGAAATGGATCCTCACAGGAGCGAGCCCAATAGCATAAATGCCTCACCTGCGATTGCGATGACTTGAGACATCTTACCTGTTCTGGCCCCTCGTTCAATCGAGCTCTGACATGACAAGTCCAGCACGCCGGTCGAGACGGCTACGTCCTTGAACGCAGAGCTGGAATATCTCTGTTTGGCTTTTTCTTTGGGCACTGCCACGCGAATTCGTCGTCAGACGTTTGGTGAAGCAGACATGGGACGGCTCCGACACCGGAGAACGTGACACGTTGCGTGGCTGTTCGGTGGATTGCACAAAGGTCAGGCCGTGGCAAGCAAGTCCAGGCACTCCTGAAGGCCTCGGGACAGACCTGTGCGGCTGCGCAAGTTGCGACCTCCATGGGAATTATAATGACAATGACGGCGGTGATCTTTCGAATCATACTTCTGATGGAAGCGAGTCGGCTTGTCTGTTACATTGGGACCAGCCCACTTTACATTTGGTCGGCGGGCTGTCGAAGCACGGCCAGGCTTCGTCTGGTTCAGGGAAGGGAGAGTCCCACAGCTTAACACGTGCAGCACAAATGGGGACAGGCCGTCAGGTTCCTCGTCATTCGATATAATGCTTCCATCTTGATCTCAAATACCCTAGCAGGTACAAGAAGGAGAAAAGCATCCGTAACATTAACCGTATGTAGAAGGTGGCTGCTTGACTGCTAGTACTTGGGAGGCATGTAGTTCTTGTGTTGCGTCTTTTCGATCAGAGGAGACCACGAATTATTCTGTATATTATTCCTGGCAAAGGCGGCGGCCGCGTCTACGGCCGAGTTCCTCTTCTTGGGGTAGATCTTGTGAATACACCTATCGGCCCGTACCTGTCCCTTGTATTCTCAAAAACCTTGGCCAATCCATAGAGAGCTCGATAACCCCAGACTTGAACCATTATAGGACAGTCATGAAGGTCCTTCTTCACGGCTCCTAGATAACCATGTTCCCACGGGCGCTGGAGACGGCTACTTGATCGACCTACGGGCTCGCTGGGACGACGAGTGATCTTCTTGCAATATAGCCCCATATATCACTATATCCTTTGGGGTCTCTTGTGACCTCTAATGAATTGCACTTACAATTTATTCTCTTACTTCCCTAGAAACCTTTCCTGCTGCCGGGAGCCAAAGATGCGCTAGAAAAAGCGTCTACAGGAGGCAATCGAACTTGCATTTCCGAGAATGGAAACTACTGGTCTATGAAGAGGGGCGCCCCTACCTTTGGTTAGATAGGCCAAGAGGCGTATGCCCCTATGATACTCATGATGTCGGTGCAATAGAGCCGTTTCTTTCTATATCAAGTATTGAATTAGCTGGTGTATGGCTTTGGACTGTTACAACATAGTATTTTTTGCTTTTATTGACTTATACAATGATAAGCGTAACTATATAGGCCCAAATGTTGCTCGTAGGTAGGTAAGAAGCACCAGTTGCATATCTGTATACATATAGGCTCAAATAGTGTATTCTCAATGTTCTTTCGCGCCGAATGATGCGTTATCCCAGTTTCCTGTAGCAACTGATGCCAAACTCGGTTCAAATCGCATGATCTTCCACATATATGACAGGATTGCTGTTACTTGCGTCTGAAATGACGATGACAGTGCCTTGGCCCGGGAGAGTGCGGTTACCCGGGACATCGTAAGTGCGAACAGACGGTATATAGCCTAACTCGCGGAGGGACTGTTGCATGATTTGTAGTTGGTCCGGTAGTGCCACCGCTCCCCTGAACCGGGCACAGATAATGGATGTTCCGGCGTCAGGGAAATAGTTCAAGCTTTTGTAGTAGGCGTGAAGATTCTTGACTTGTGTCATCATCGATCGGACATTATTGTCCCCCGCATAAGGATCCGCTGAAGGTTGTGCCGGCAAGGGAGGAATATACGCGAGAATCGCACCATATTTTGATGCAATCACCATGACTGAACAAGATCCTAAATCCCTCGTGCCAATTGTGGGCGTTTGTTGGAAAGCAACAAATTGAACTCCACCCATAGGCACAACGACAACTCGACGCGCTCGTTCCCACTGTGCAAGAAGCCCAGATGCAGGTGTGGCCGACATGCTTTGGAAAGTGGGTGGTGAACAAATATGAGAAGAATGATGTATTCTTAGACTGTAAGTGTAAACTTTGAAAAATCTGGAAAATATGGAGAGTAACTGAAGGAAGGTAGTGTCGCCTTTTAACCCTCACACTTATGAGTAACCGCCCACTGATATTGAAAGGATTCTGTCGCGCCCAACTGAAAGACTGATATACCACTCATGATCGCTGATCGACCAGGCGCCGCTGAGAATACATGAATATGTGCACTAATCAGGTAATCAAAGAGGAAACCATTAGAGCTTAGATCATTTCCATTGGAACATGTATGGTCAGAACAATTTGAGAAGGAGATTTAAGCGCTGGGATAGTCGTGGGAAATGAAATTTCATGAGTGGTTTATGGGAAGATTATAGGCAGATTATGGGAAGATTATAAGGGGTTAATAGGGAGTCTAGGGGAGATTATGGGAAGATTATGAGGAGTTTATGAGAAAATATGCAAGGCTTGGCGCTGTCTCAAAACAGGGGCCAAAGTTGACACGCCTCAACTGTTCGCCACAGCGTAGATTTAGGAATGCGTCACCCAGCATTGTGCTGTATTCCCAGAGTTAACCATTCGTGCCAGTGCTAACTACAGACATTCCCCAGCCTTATTTTCATCATCATGTCTGCAATTTCTCCCAAAGAAGAGCATCAGAGCAGCTGGCCTCTTGTTCCGCATCAAACATCTCCGGAGATAATCCGGGAAATGGAGGCTGCCTGCGAGGTTGGCGACTTTGCGAGATTCAAGTCAACTTTCGGCACTTGGACTTCTCTCAAGCTGGATATACATGACCTTGACTCAGTGATGATCCAGGCTGTCAGATGGGATCGGAAGGATGTTGTTGCTGAATTTTTGCAGCATGGGTTGCCAGTGAGCCAAGACTATGCTCTAGAAGCGATAAGACATGGATCAAAGGAGGTTCTTAACACCCTGCTGCAATGTGGATGGGATATTAATCAACCCACGAGCGAATTGAGGCCTCCTGCGCTCGGGTAAGTCATTATATAGCTTCTCCAAACCACTACTTACTTATGGTATTATCCTAGTTATGCCGTTAACGACGAGATGACTCTGTGGCTTCTTGATCACGGAGCCGACCCAAATAAGCAGTGCTCTATTGATCTTACACCATTGTCCTACGCGGTAGAACAAGCCTCCCTCTCCATCGTCAAACTGCTTCTGGATCATGGAGGAGATGTTCACAAAGGACAACTTCTTCACCATGCTGTTGAACGTCAAACGGATATCATCCAGGTCCTGGGTATACTGCTCGAGAGAGGAGCTCCTTTGAATTCAAAGATGTACGAAAAGCACTATCCTTCATGGAGACTATACTACTTTATGGGCTTGGGAACTGCTTTACACAAAGCGGCGGAGCTGGGCAAGGCGGATGTTGTGCGCTATCTAGTCGACCAAGGCGCGGACGTTGGTATCAAAGATGCCACGAACCGAAGTGCGATGGACTGGGCTGCATTGAACAACCATCAAGAGATTGTGGAGTTGCTTCAGTCAGTGGAGAGAAGACACCATCTATGATCAACTCTATTGACGATGGCGGGATGCCGGAGAAGGAGTCTAAACGTGGTTCAACATAGTGTTTTCGCTTCTGCAGTAAAAACCAGTGATGGTCATTTGCATCAGCATAGTGTTCCTTGTTGCTGTTTACCTCTGTGTTTCGTCTGATAGGCGTTCGCTCCGCCAGATGCGTTCCACAAGGAAGTTCTGTGGCAAAGCATTACCGTAAGCTCCACATTGAGTTAAAAGAGAGCGACGCATACAAGGCTTTCTGGATGGAAGAAGTTACTGTCTACTACTTCTCTTACCCCATAGGGAAAATAAATCATTTTCCGATATGACATGGTCCGCGCAAAGTCAGGCATAAAAGCTTGCTACCTAAACTCCAACTAAAATGGAAAATTTCTCTAATTAGTCAGCCGAGGCTAAATAAGTATTATATAAGATCTAAGAAAGAAGATATTATATAAAGAATAAATTAATAAATAAATAAATCTAGATAGATAGAAAAGTCTTAGAAAAGGCACTAAAACCTAGAATTAAGTAAATAGTATTAAATAATATAAAGTGTGAAGGGCTGTAGCCGAATTGATTCAATAGGACTAGGCCAACATATAGTTTACATTAATCTTAAGGAAACATAGTCTATCTGCGGTAGGCGAGGGTTTTTGTGTGGGTGTAGGTATATACCTTATATGATCCACATCGGGTATAGGCCCGTTATATTACTCCCCTCCTTGTCTCAACTAGATAGATAGCACAATAATGTCGCTATCGGCATCGAATTGGTGTTAAATAAGCCTAGGAACTGGCCTAAAATATCGCTTAAATGTATCTAGTGTGGTATAGTCTTTGACTATATTTACACTCTCCTATATTATCTCTGTATATTTTACCTATTTAATTAACACTTCTGTATATTATCCTTAGCTAATTTATCGTTCTTTTGCTACTAAGATCTTTTTTACTTTATATTTTAGTTTATTATTAACCTTAATTAAAAAAGGTTATAAATTATTAACAATTTATAATAGGAATAAGTCTAATACTATAAAGTAGATTAACTCTATATAGAATACTAGGTATATACTAAATAGTATATCTAGGTATATAGTATATAGTAATAGGATATCTTTAACTATATACTATATATATAATTAATCTAATTTCTTTAATAGATACTAAGAGTATATATTTTATAAGTTTAACTATATTTTATCTTTAGGCTAATAAATTAGTACTATTTAATAAGCTTAGTTTAACTACTTTTATTACCTTTTTTATATAATTATAATAGCTAACTAAGCTTAATTAGTAGTTTTTTATAGTTAATTTATAAATAATTTATTAATATATATTAGTACTATATTTTAAAGAGTATTAATAGTCGCTTTTTTTATAATTAAAGGGTTAATATAGTAGCTATATATAAAAAAAAAGGGATAAATTAGTAAATATAGTGTCTTAATTATTAATTATTATTATAATAACTAATAATAGATTTATTTAGTTATTTTATATATATATTATAAATATTTATATTATCTTTTTAATTTCTTAATTTATTTATTTTATTACTCTATTTATCTATAAATAAAAGATAGTTAATAATTAGTACTAAATTAATAGTTTTTTATAGACTTTTTACTAAAAAGCTTCTATAAACTATAGTTCTTAGTTACTTATTATTATTAATAAAAGACTATAATATATATAAAAGTATATTATAAAGGTCTTAGTAATTTATTCTAAAATAATCTTTTATATTCTTATTAAGATTATATTTTTTATTAGCTAATCTATAATAATTAATAGATTTATTATTTTATTTTTACTTAATAAAGGAAGATCTATAATAAAATCTATTAATATTTTTATCTAGATTTACTAAGGAATTAGTAGTAGTTTTAATAATCTATATTTTATATTATATTATACTATATTTCTTTTATAGATTATATAGTTCTTTAGAAATTATTATATATTTTTTACTATATTTAGCTAAAAGAATTATTAGGATAATATTAAATAGGTTATATCTTATTTTAGATAGCTAGTAATATAGAAATTATAGACTTTTTAAATAATTTCTATCTATAAAGGCTTACTGTCTAGAATCTATATATACTACTAGAAGTATAATAAACTATATTTATCTAGATAATATTTAAATAGGCTTATTTTTACTCCTATTTTAATAGTAATTTATTAATCTTTTTTTATAGTATTTTTAAATAGATTTAATAAATATTATTAGTTTTTTTAGCCTATTATTATTCTTTTTATATTATTAGATTATTAAATATTAAAATATTTTTTATAAAATCTATTTAGGCCTTTTTATTATAATTAATCTAGTTAAGTCTTATTTAGTTTATATAGATTAATATACTTTTAAAGAGTTTTTAAAAGTGATTTAATAATCTTTTATTAGTAGTATTCTATAGTATATCTTATTTATATTAAGATAAGGCGTCTGATTATAATATATACTTCTTTAGCTAATAAGAAAAGTTAAAATTAAACTTATTTATTAAATCTATCTATTATATTTATTATTTATTAAGATACTATATTTAATTAAAATAATAAAAGTTTTTATAGTCTATAATAATAGTAAATTATAGGACTATTTTTAATTTAGGCCTTTATTTTTATAGAGTATATATAATTATAAATAACTCTTTATTATAGATCTTATAATTTAATTTAGTAAAAAAGAACTTCTAAGATATAAATATATATAATACTAATTTATTATTATTTTAGTACTAAAATAATATAGTTTTAGTTATTTATTTTAATATATTAGTTATAATAATTATTTTATAGTCTTTTTTAAAATATACTAAAATTAATATAAATATAAATAATTTTTTTAGTTTAGTAAATATTTATTAATATTTATTATTTTACTAAAATAGGATATTTTTCTTTATTAAATTTATTAATAAAGTTAATAAATCTATAAATTAAAAGATAAATATCTAGTAAAAGTTAATAAATCCTAAAAATCCTTATATATTATAGACTATTTATAGAGCTTTTTATATATAAATAGCTTTTATCTTCTTTAGATTAATATAAATATCTTTATTAATATATATAATAAATCTAAGGTATTTCACTGTTTAGTGCTTAAATTCTGACTTTTTAATATTATACTATAACCCTATATTCTTTAACTTCTATAATATTTTATCTACTTTTTAATAGTGATTTATTAATAATCTATTTAAATATATAATAATATTATTAATATATATAGAGATAAAGTTATTAAGATACTTTTATAATATTTAGTTAATAAACTATTAAAAGGTCACTAATATACTAATAAGTTTAAATAGGGTAATATTCCACTTAAAAAGGCTATATTATATATAAAATATAGTCTTTTACTCTTTATTTAAGGATATCTAAATCTTATAAAAAGTAATAATAATATTTAGTTTAATAAACTATTATATTTTAGATATATTCTTTAAGGTCTTTTAAATTAATAATAAAGGGTATTAATCTTTTATACTTTATTTATTAATCCTTTAATAATTAATATAGAATTATATATCTTTTTTTAGTTTTTATACTAATAGTATTAGAATAGCTATAAATAACTTATTTATATAAATAAAATTCTTACTTAAGAGGTCTATTAATATCTTTTTTAGATATAGTAGTTTTTTCTATTTATACTATATAAAGGACTATAAAGTAGTGCCTTTTTAACACTATTTTAGTTATATTTTAATAGGATTTTATAGTTAATTCTAGACTAATAAAATAGTAGCTTCTCTATTAGTTATTAGTTAAATATATCTAGCTATAGCTAATATTATTTTAGTAACTTTTTTTTTAAGTTAATAGGTTTCTTTAGTTATAGGGTATAATTAATATTATTTAATATAATCTTTTTAATCTATATATAATCTTATTATAGATTATTATTAAATAGCTATTAAATTAATATAACTATTACTTTTTTCACTTTTAACCTTTTTATTTTAATAGATTTAATTATATTATTTTTTTTATTTTAATATTATATCTTTTTGCTTTTTTTTATAAAAATATCTATATACCCTTTTTATAGTAAATATATTCTATTTATATCTTTTATCTAAGGTATATCTAAGATTATAGTGTCTATTTAGTCTTTAATAATATAAATAAAGATAGCTTTTTATTAATAACTATAGATATTAATATTAAAATATATTATATATATAATTTAACCCTAATTTAGTATTACTCTATTAAATTATTATAGTTATATTAATATATATAAAAGATTAAGACTTTTAATAAATTTTCTATTTATAGTTATATAGCTTAAATAACTTAAATTAATTAAAATATTAGTAAACTAAATTCTATTTATTTTAATATTAACTAAAAATAATAGCTTTTTACTTTTAAATAATTTTTTAACTCTTTTCTGCTTTTATTTATAGCTAAAAATAAAAACTATTTATTTTCTAATTTATTTTTTTTAGTAAATAATACTTTTTCTATATTACTAAAATCACTAGCTTCTTTAATAGTAAAATATAATTTTTTTATATAGTTTTTTTATTTTATTTTTAATAGCTTATTATTAGTATTTTAGTCTTTTAATAATCTTTTAGTAATATAATTTTTTTTCTTTAGTATATAGTTAGGATTTTATATAGAGAGGACTATATATTCTATAATTATATAGCTATATTTACTATATCTTAAATATCTTTTTTTATTTAATAATAATTAATTTCTTCTTTATTAACTTATTTAGCTTATTTAAATTAATTAGTTCTACTCTAGGAGTAATTTATATATAATTTAATATAGTTTATAGAAATAGTTAAGATCTAATCTATCTTATTTAGTTTTAATTTATAGGACTTATCTAGGTTAAAAGCCTCTATATCTATATTAATCTTATAAAAATAGCTAATTAGGCCTTAAAAGATTAAAGATATATTATAATTTATAAATAATTTATTTATTATTTAGTTTAAATAATTTAATAAAATTTATCTCTTTAATTTATTTATTTAATCTAATATATTTATATTAATAAACTCTTTTTTTAGATAAGATAAGAACTTTAAAAAAAAAGCTTCCTTTAGCTAGTAAAGTTAATATAGTTATTTAGCTATTTATACTTAAGTATTTAGGTCTCTATAGATCTTTTTTAGATATTCTAAAAGATTAACTAGTTTAACTATATTTTAGTAATATTTTATAAATATTCTATAATTCTTTTATATTAGTTTTTTTAAATAGAAAAATATATATATAAATTAGTTATTTAGTGATCTAATAGCTTTACTATTAACTATTAACTTATTCTTTATTATAATCTTTTAGATTAGCTAATTATTTATACTTCTTATAAAGAGAATAAGGTTTAATAAATAAGCCTTTAATTATTATTATAGTATTTTTAGAATTAATACTGATTTATTAAAGGTTCTATTTACTTTTAATACTAATTTATTATCTTTTTTATTATTCTTTTTTTCCTTCTAGCTTATACTTAAATATAGAAGTATTTCTTTAAGGTACTATATCTTTTTTTCTTAAATAATAGTATATTAGTAATACTATTCTATTAACTATTTTTATATATTTATTAAATATTTAATTATATATCTTTACTAAAAGATAATCTCTTTTATCTATAAAGATATTTACTAAGGTTTTATTATAGTTTATTAGGGATTTATTATTAATTTATATAATTTTTAATTCTTTTACTAGTTACCTAGAAAATAGGGTCCTTCTAGGTCTTTTCTAATATATCTTAGGGACTCTTAGTGAGTATAAGGTATTTTAATATATCTTAAGGACTTATAATAAATATAAGGTATTTTAATATATCTTAAGGGCCTTTAATAAATATAAAAGATCTTCTACTATACTAAATTAGTAAGGATTTAAATGGATTTCTACTGTATACCTAGGATAAGGGTCTTTCTAGGGCTTTTTTAATATATCTTAAGGACTTTTAGTAAATATAAAGAAAGTGTTCGTTATTATAGCTAAGTTGCTAGCGATTTAGGGGTAATTCTACTATAGGCCTAGGAGTATAACTTAACTAGGGCTTTTCGTTGGTTTTTGTGGTTTAATGATTAGGGATTAGAAGATTAATATATATAAAAGGCTGTAGCCGAATTGATTCAATAGGACTAGGCCGATATATAGTTTACATTAATCTTAAGGAAACATAGTCTATCTGCGGTAGGCGAGGGTTTTTGTGTGGGTGTGGGCATATGCCTTATGTGATCCACATTGGGCATGGGCCCGTTACATAAAGTAACTGTCAGTATAGAAGATTAGATTTAGTAAGATATAGAAGTAGTCTATAATAGAAAATATAGTAGGACTACTTACTATAACTATAGCCAATAAGAAGATAGGGAATAGCTATAGTAGTATAAACTATATACTATACACTAGTGTAGGGAGGCCAAAAAAAAAGAATTAAGGAGTGGTTATCGACGGAATTAAATATAGGACTACTAGGAATAAACACAGTGGGGTTCACCACTAAGCTATGGGGAATATAACTAAGATTCAGGGAAGGAAGAGAAATATATAGCGAAAGTATAGGAGGGAATCTTTTTTAATAGGGTAAACTGGCAGAACTACCTGGAAGTGGTGAGGGCGTCTTAACATATAGCCATATATGGTGATTGGTCCAGCGGGGAACAGGGGACAGTGATTGTGTACGACGTCTCGCAAAGTATACTTAGATAAAAAGAGATTAGAGGACGTCGCTTTTATAAAAATAAGGAGTTAATAGGAGTGGTAAAAATCCCAGGGTGATTATAACCAAAGGTAATTCAACAGAATCTTACCAGTTTTTTCGCCACGCATCTACCACCAAGATAGCTGACACTCCACCAAAACAAAACCATCCGTCATAGCATTGACCTGTCAGACCAAAGGCATGAGCAATGGAAGCACCTAGCAAACATTTCCATCCTCGAGATTCCAGATGCTTGGCACCGTCGACCTATCGCGTATCCATGAGGCACCGTTGCCCGATGAATAGTCCGTGATCTTTTTGATTATCTTAGTGACCGCGCCTTCTCCACGCAGGCTGGAGTCGACGGAGTGAAGATACGCTGCCAGAGCAGCCACTTGAGGCGTTGCAATGGAATTCCCAGCTTGTTGGACCATCCCATCTCCAGACTTCGCGGCGCACTCGATGCCTTCAACCTTTTTGCCCACGGTGATCGTTTCTCCAGGCGCGTAGATTTCGACCAGCGGGTTGCTTTGTGAGAACATCGATAGTTTGCCAAAGATATTCACCGAGCCAACAACGAGCATGTTGTCCTTGAAGGCATCCTCCTCTTTAAACAGACCCGGATAGTATCCCTTTGCATCGTTCCCGCTGTTCGCTCCCGCTGCTATTAGCAGAGCGCCTCGGTCCACCAGCGCCAGATACTTTGCGCGGTATTTCGCCGCCGTATCGCTATCGATTTCCCCCAGACTATAGGAAAGAACGACGATAGGCAAGGCATCCGAGTCTGGGTTGGATTCTTGGTCCTCTTTGATAGTGTCGGCCATCTTTTGCAACTCGGCCAGCATGTAATCGTCGTTGTAATGATCATCAGAGAAATCCGCCCAAGGGAAGATCACCACATTGGCACTTTTGGCGATGCCCAATTTCTGGCCTATGATCTTATCGACGACGCAGGTGCCATGTCCCGTTGGATCACCGTCGATCGTCGGGATCGTTTCGCCGGATTCCGTCTTCTCTGGTTGAATGACTCTTATCGTGCCTCTTTGAACGCCCCTTTTCAGCTTGCCGGTGAACTCGGGGTGCTCCCTATTGAGACCAGAGTCATGAATGTAGAGGGTGACGCCTGATCCGGCAGCAGCCTGATACACGAACTTCTTTAGACTGTTGACATATACCCCTGGCGACTGCGAGATGAACTTCATTTCGGTGCGTTTGGTTTTCTCCTCAATGATTGTGCCATCGCGACTCCATAGTTTGGTGTCCTCTCGTTTCGAGTTCGAGGAGCTGTCGTTTTCGTCAATTTTGTCTTCGTCGTCGTCGTCGTCGTCCTCATAATCGTCCTCGTAGTCATCTTCCAACGGACCGTCGTAAACTGCGATGCTGTTCTCCGAACCTTCAGGAACAGCTAGCGCATCGGACAGGGGGGATCCAGCCGTTGACTGCAGCGCAGTCAACAGGAGAGGCAAGATAAGGGCAAATAGCATTTTGGGATTGCGAGCCAGGCGAGAAATCAGCCCTAAGGCGTTCGTTGCGAGGCACTGTTGAGCTTGAAATTCGGGCTTCTTCAACCACGGCAGCAACCTCCTTTTCCCTCTCGATATCCATATGCATCGGTGCTTTACAGCCCCCAGGGCAGTCGTGACAAGCTAACTACGCATGGTTCTTCCTGAGCTATACAGGCGGAAAGCTTAGCGCATCCGCTCTGTTATAGAGCCTTTCGCGTGAAAGAACGACAAATCATATCGCGCGTCGTAGTGGATAGCATGACGGCGTACTTTGAAGGAGTCGAATCGCCCCATCCTTCGAGTCAGAACATAGCACGTGCTATGGCCATCACAACCAATAGATGTCGGCTCTGGAGCCTCCTCGGCTGTCCAAATTTTCGTACTAACTGCGTGAAGAATATCGTGCGACTCGAGTCCTGATGAAAAAGTACATAAGTAACGACTTCGTCAGGAGACTGCCCCCTTTCACCAGCGAATCAGAAGGCTGACTTGTTGAGTCCCCTGCATCCGAGAAATTAACCACCCTCCACATCAATAGAGACCTTTTGGGACTGCTGACTCGACCAAGTTGCCCATAGAAGGCAATGGAATGGGCACTGGCTCGAGCTGTGCCGAAGTCGAATTCAGCTGGGAGCGGTCTCGACAGTCTTAGGCAGTATATCACGCCTAGCGACCCTGACGTGTGCAGCTATACGTGTTGATAGATTTTTTTTTTCGTTCGGAGTCTGTTCTCCCGCCCTATAATCGGGCAAACCTGGATGAGAACAGGCGAAATGCCCTACAACTGCATTTCTCTTTGCTGCGTCGGATTAACTTCCTTCCTCTGCTATAGGATGCTCATCGCACGCCGATGAATCTATCGCTGTGTCTGTTGTCGGCTTGGGAAACAACCGATCGAAAGGCAGGCGTCGAACACTGTCAGTATCGGCGATAACACCGAACGACGCCATCGACTGCTGAGATGGGTCGGTAGACAAAGGAGCAACAGAAGAAACGAAGGGATCTCCACTGAATCGAGGACCAGGGCAGAAAACAGAGGAACTGAGTGCACTGAGGGGAAGAAGAGGAACAGGTATCGACAGGAGGAAAAGAGATCGACAGACCGACGCTGTCTCCACTGCCGCCTCACATCCAAGGCATCCACCATCGACCGATACAGCGAAAACCTGAGCCATCTGGAAGTGACACACTTCGAGCGAGAATGAGACGGTATGTCGTCAAAACCGAGGATCCAGAACTCAGCTCCAAGCTCTAGCAGAGTGCGGCTTATCTCGCCCATTTACTCAAATAGATCTTATGGCTACGCGAGGGAGTGCATATTTCTCAAGGTTGAAATTAAACAAATGGTATATTCATGGCTCATGATGCAGACGTTAGGTATCTATTATGCACATTTATCATTGACGCATCACGAAAGCGCCGGAAACCAGACAATTAGGCGTAAGGGTCTTCCCCGGCGTGGAACTGGCTGGGTCGACGACCATCGTTCTTCTGTCTATCAGCCTCGAGCTGCTGCGCGAACTTGCTCCTCGCGCGGATAGCAGGGCCCTTCCAGTAGAAGACATAGATCGGGATCAACACCAAGAAACCCACACATCCCAGCAGTGTACTGGCCCACTGGAGGCTTCGCTTTCCGCCCATGTTTTGGTACATGGGGGTGGCGTACATAGTGGCAATGCCGGCCAGGAAATCACGGGCGAAGCCGTTACCACCAGTGGCGGAGGCCGAGTAGGGTCCGTAGGCGGCAACCATGTAGTCGATGGTGGCCATGTAGATGGCATAGTTGGCGATGGCGATCATGCCGGCGAAGATCAGAGGTGCGATCCAAGGGATAGGAGGTCCCATCGAGGTCCAGGCGAAGCCGAGTAGTCCAATAGGCTCCAGAGGGGCGATGAAGAGGAGCAAGAGGAGTCGACGTTCAGCGTATCGACTGGCCGCTCCATGCTTCTTACGGAGCTGCATTTGGCGGTACACATCCGGCAGGAAAATAAAGTAGGCGATGACATAACCGATCAGAAGAGCACAGAATGTCAAACCGATGGCCAGAGTATCCATGTCCCATTGAGCGAAGACCAGGCTGAATGACTCGGTGAAGACGAAGATGAGCGCGTCGGAGAAACCAGAAAGGAGAGAGAGGAATAGGACGATCGGCTCGCGGAGGAACATCTCAAAGGGCCGGCGCCACAGGTGCAAGACCTCCTTGAGATCAAGGCGAGAGGCTTTCAGCTCATTCGGGCCCCAAACATCCTCGCCGTTCTTGCGGCGGCGCTTCGCCTCCTTGTCGACTAGGATAGTGGCACGGGTCTCAGGGACCAGGAAGAAATGCAATACTTGAGTGAAGGCGCCGACGATCAACTGGACCCAGAAGACCCAGGGCCAGGTGAGATATTGGCCGATGAATCCACCAAATACCGGTCCAATAGTCGAGCCTCCGACAGAGGAAAGCACAACAAAGGCAACACCAAAGCCTTGGTCGTCGGCCTCCCACATATCAGCCGTCATACCGAGGGTGACAGAGCCACCAGCGGAGCTAAGACCGCCCAGAATACGGCATACCACAATAGTGCCAAAGTTTGGTGCCACAGCACAGGGGATTTGCCAGATATTCACCAGGAGCAGAGACAGCTGCATGATCGGCCGGCGGCCAAACTCCTCAGACCAAGGGGCCCAGAGCTCACATCCGAAGGCGTAGGCGACCAGGAAAACACACTGGCCGACTCGAGCAGCCTGCTCGCTGATATGAAACTCCTCTGTGAGGCCAGTGACGGCATCAGAGTAAACGCCAGTGTTAAAATTCATCGACATCTGGACCATGAAGATCACGCTGAGAATGAGCCATTTCCGCCACGTAGGGAAGCAGAAGCCCAGCTTGTCGTAGCAGTCATTTTCGGTGAGCTCGCGCTTGCCAGCCTTCTCGATCTTGGGGATTTCATCCTGGCTAATATAATCCGATTCGGAGGCATGCTCAGCATGGGAATTGTGGCCACGCCCCGCCTTCTTCAGGCCCAGCTGCTTGGCAGCTCGCTCGTCTATCTTCTGATCATCCTCCCGCTTCTCGAAGAGCGGGGAGGCCGTTGGGGTAGCCATGTGGGTGTGGTGGAGTGGAATGGAGTAACAAGAAAGTGTGGGGTATAGAGTGGCGAGTCCCTTGCTGAGAGATGGAATGCAGTCATGAAGACATCACGGCGGTTTATATGTAGGACGGCGCTGCGTGGTTACGCCTCGCGCACATCCCGGTCATGGTCGTGCCCGTCGCCGTGAGCAGGGAACATCCCGAACGTCGACGGCTTTCTGTTCAGATCCATGCGATGCGTAATGGGGGGACAGGAGCCGACTCCACCGGGATTCCAGTGCACCGTGAATGGCCGGAGCCGGAGGGAAAAGGATTTAGTCGGACGGGAAAACCTGTTAGAAGCGAGTAAATGTTCCGCTCTCGCGGCCCGTGGGGCTCCGGGAGGGTCGGGTTGCCGACCATGACATCATTTCAGCCCGAACGACGTCAATTCATGGGGGAATCGGTCCATCGTGCTGCTGGCTGAGCGCTTCAGCTGCCGTGGCTCGCACCAATCGGCGGTTGAGGTGATGGCGCAGCGGGGGCCGGAAGAGGCTAAGAAGGGGTCAAGCGTTGGATGTTGTCATACTTCGACTGCATCCTATCACAAACCAATGAACTACCCGAGAATGTATCCCGAGTCTCCGGTTTTCTATCGAATCAGACCACTTCTCCCCGCCTCGAGTCCACGCTGATGATGGGGTTGATGTGGAGGACCACGAGGGACTGGCATGCTTCTCCAGCTGGTCAAGGACGATCATTCAATCGTCGAACCGGCGACATGATTTCAAAAGAAAGAAATACCATCATTCCCTCGTGTTTGATCGGCCGGGAGAGAATCACGGCAGACAAGGTTTGCGACTAGGGGGCTTAGTGATCGTCGGGCCAATGGCCTCAATCTCGATATCTGGTCAAGATTAACCTGCGACACCTGTGTCACACTAGGATGCATACAGTCCTCCGATGGGCTATTGGGCAATAACAAAGCTATTCCGGTTTCCACGAGGACAATGACATAACCCTCTACATGAGGCCCGAATATACATCCAGTAGTATACCCCCAAGACGCAGGCCACAGGGCCAAAAGTGTGGAGGTGTGGAGAGCGGCATAACGTGCAGCCTACCCCCTTACATGTATGTACGTACGTACGCCCGACGGGCCCTGCGTCCTCGGTTCCCAACGCATGGCGGTATTCACCCAGGAAATGCCCGAGAATCATCTATACTATTTGTAAAGGAAACCTAGGACTGCAGCCAACAAGTCCCGCGGATCCATCTACGTAGGATTTTTCCGGCGCATAGGGAAGGCCCCCGGTAACCCATTTTAGTGCGTCCGGCTAAGACATCGATATCACGCTGGGACCAAGGGATCGGAAATGAAGGCTTATCATCGGGAAGCCATCCAAACAACCATTCTCGTGGTCGAGGCTCTAGCCCGCCGCGCCGAGTACCGTTGGCGCCACCGACTCAGCCCGAAATCCGGTTATTTCCCCTTTCTATCGGGCCCACTCCCTTCGACAATGTATACAACAATTCTCTATACGCCAGACAAATCAGGTACAGAACTGTCCTGATAGATCGCAAGTCAGATCCGACTTGAATGACGTCCCAATTGTCTTACGAGTCAGCCCTAAGGGTATGACGCTTCGGCATAAAATGCCTCTAATTAACTAACTAGTTGACTAGCGCTCAGGCCAACAATGACCGCGCATGCACTAGCATGAACACTAATACCATAAGGGTGTCCTCAAATTATTATGACGCCAGGGTGTCAGTCTCCTTCGCAGGCGCACCCTCCTATTCCGTACACATCTGTTGCTTGCCATGATGGCTGGCCAAGCTTCACCGACTACCATGGAGCCCATCACGCCATGATTGGCAGGACTGTCCACTAATCCGGTTATCTTGGAGGCTTGACCTCGAGCTTTCTTTCATATGCACCCTTTCCGGTTTTCTCTCGTAAGTAGTAACCTGCTATCTAGATTACCTCTCAGAGTAAACTCTCCGAAACGGTTGTCGCGGCTGTACATAATCAAAAGGGTTTATATGACAAATTCCCAGTGAATCGGACCCTATGGTTGGTCTGTGCATCTTGAACCGGAAATGATGGCATCGACACGTCCCGATTGGGCGGAGATGAGTGACACCGTTTCCCTGTTCTGTACACACCGAGGTGAAATCGCACGCTTGCCCTGCCAGTGATTTGTCACCAGCCTGGTCAGTAATAAACTAAGACGATCCACATGGCTTCTCAATAAGCACAGGGTGGCATTCCGTATTAAACACAAACCGATCCAAGCTGACAACATCAGGCTCAGTAAAAGTCAGGTAGAGATACTTGAGCACCTCGGCAAAATAGAAGCTACAAGCCACCAGCGGCATCAGCAGTCAATCCTCAGCCTTATTCAGAAGACAATCACACTCACCTCGAGACATAGTTGACAAGTTGGCCGCCGCCAGGCGCATTCACGTCAGTAATCTCTGCATACGGCACGGATGTCGAGCGGGTGGTGTTCAGCGCCTGGAAGATCTGCCAGTTATAGTCTTGCCAGCGGGTCTCGCCCGTAATACGGTAGGCGTAGAAGATGCTTTCGAGAGGCTCTGGATAGGAGCGGTAGGAAGGGTCTTCGAGGAAGTAACCGTACTTGGAGGCCTCGGCACGAGAGTCTGCGCTGGTGTCGTAGGATGAGTCGTAGGCTTTGTTGCTGGCGTTGTACCAACCAATTGCTGGAATGAACCCACTTGTTAGGTCCATGAAATGCGAGTGATCCGAAGGGGAGTCTTACAGGAAGGCCCCAGTCCAGTGAGCGTCGTGTTATACAGCCAGTGGCAACTGTCGGTCACTTTGACTCCCAATTCAGTGATATCGGGCCGACCCAGGTATTTCCCACCAAGGAGGAGGTTGCCACCAGCAAAGCAAGCCTGGGAGCCATAAATTAGAATAGTCGCATTCTACATGTGCAGTATGTTGGCGTACATAGTCATCCATTGTCCACATGATGCTGCCGTTGGTGTCCATTTGAGATAGGAAGGTCAGCTCGGGCCTATGGTATGGGTGGAGTGCAATATGATCAATGCTGGACTCGGCAGTGGTGATCCAAAACTCCTTCAGCTTCCGCGCTAACTCATCATCTGGGTTGTAAACGTAGGTTTTGATCAGATACTAGAAATCATGAGCGGCTCGATCGATAACAGGTAGGAATACAATGGCCAATGCGCACCTCTATAAAACTGTCAACGCCACCTTCCCAGCCTCCGTCGAAGGTGATGAATTTGCCCCGAGTCGGTATCAAGCTCAGTACCAACCAGGCCGGGGAACACGGGGGTAGGACTCGGGCTGATCAGATATTCCTCGGCCTTTTGGGCCTGTGGTTTGCGCAGCAATTAGTACACAAGCGTCTTGCTCTCCACGGTGTATCAATTCTCTCTTGGAGAATGGGCTGGGACATACGTGTTGACGGAAAGACTCGTCACCAGTCAGATCAGAGAGGCGATAGTATTCAAGAATCATCGTTCCCGCTTGGGCTGTGTTTGTGCTGTTGTAAGTTGTCCCATTAACCGTAGTCTTGCTCTGGACGATTTACTGCGTCGAGAAATTGAGATTTGCTGCTGGCAGGCCAGTGACAGTATCAAAGACAGGGCTGATAGCCGTAGCAAGGCTCTTGGCTTGGGAGAGTAGAGCTTCGACGAGCTTCTCATCGTACGAGCCGGGGAAGAGTCCACTCTTGATTAAATCATGGGCACTCAGAAGCCTGTGAATTGATTGTTATATCAGCTTTCTCCATCTAACTTCGTGGTTACGGATTACCAACTTACCCACCAATATAGCGGATATTCACATCGAAAAAGTCAACCAGGTAGGCAGATTTCCTATTGAGTGTTAGATCATCCCTCTGAAATCGATAATCTCTGGATCACATAACACAATCTCAACATACGTAAAATCCACAGAGGCAATATGCTTCAGCTGTTGCTCCACGATATCGGTGAGACCCATCACAATGGCAGTATCAATGCCATCGACAACCGTCGCACCCCATCCAAACAAGTCATTGGTATAGTTGTGGGTGACAGGCAGAAGGTCATCATTCGGGAAAGCATATTTCGAGTACTGCTGCCACTCACGTCTATAGGCCTGTTTCACCGCTTCGACGCGAGAGTCGTTCTTGCCAGTGCCAGATGGGAAGTCATATTGTACTTTCCCACAGGTCTGGCTGGGTGAACTCGACGGAGCAGCACTGGCGTGGCCGATTACCGCTAGGGCTAGCAGGGCATGGGGGATACATAAAACCATGTTATCACTTGGCACCCGATTACGTACTTGAGCTCTAGGCGAGGACAAGAGAGGTGATGCAGGCACTTGGAGTGATATCTGAGAGGGGACCGGATACATGATTCCCTGGCAGCATATATACTGCTTGCCCCTGTAGATCGACAGAGCAATGGTTACATTGCTGGAAGGTTACGTCCCCGAGGTTAGCTCCGCAAGCAATAAGCAATCAACATCAGACTCGCAGTATCAAGTTTGGGCTTTGTGCTTTGCTGTTTTTCCAGCTGCCTCGGTCTTCTTTATGTATGTAAAGCATCGGCTTAGCGAGTAATGCGACCAGGCGATACAAGGACCGCAACAGGAGCATTTCAGAAGCATGCAGTCCGGAGGCGAGATTTCCGGGAATCAGCCAAGGGGCAAAGAATAATGGGCGCTTAGCGGCCACTGCCCATCACTGCTAGCCTGGATTTCCCCGCCGACGCATTGGCCCGTCTCAGAATTATGCCGAGTCAAGCTTTCCAAGCTTTCCAAGTGGAGGGATCCGCCAGGCCTCGGTCGAGTGCAGGCCAATTTGTGAGACTGGAACGCAAGTACCGTCTGGGATGAGGGTCAGTAAACAGAGCCTAGACACGAGGTGTATTCGACAATATTCCTTGCCCGACTAATACTTCCACACATACAGCATTGCATCAATCATAGCGGGCCAGTTTTTAGATGCGCCTGCACGTATGCCATAGCGCGCACTCGTCTCCTAGTCACATCCTTCAAGGCTCTGGCATCACATGTCGCATTCTCGACGCTCGACTCGCCGGCATTCGAGAGACTTGCATTTCCCCGCTTGGCGTGGTTGAGGTAATGATCGACGCATTGCCGATAGCTCCGAGCTGAGATGGGCTTAGAGCCTGGTGGGCTTGTGCTGGCCGAGCGTCTATGACAGGATGTTACCCCAGAGTCAGTGCGAGATCCATCGTTGAGGGCGCGTGCAGTGGGGTCTTTCGGGGGTGGACAAGCGGTGATTTGGGTAAGCATTAAGATGAGTGTGAGGATGGAGGGCGAGAGGTCAGCGAACAGAGTATAGTAAGTGCAGGCGTGCTGTGAAGGAAATGCCACCCCGCACGTCGCCAACTGCGGTGATTTTCTCCGCAATGCTGAACAACTATCTAGACCTAGCTTCTTGAAATAGCTCATAGCCTTCCTCAAGTGTGCCACTGCATCTTACAGGTACCGTAGAAGAATTATGAAGGGAGAAGAATGCCCCGGTAGGCCCAATCCATTCGTCGTCTTCCTCAATCGCCGTCCGAAACCTCCACACTAGACCCATGTACAAACTACATACAGTAGTATAGCCCCCTGAAACATCCAAAGGAATACGTGTGTACAAACAATC
Source organism: Penicillium hispanicum (assembly GCF_028827665.1). Taxonomy (NCBI): domain Eukaryota; kingdom Fungi; phylum Ascomycota; class Eurotiomycetes; order Eurotiales; family Aspergillaceae; genus Penicillium; species Penicillium hispanicum. The sequence continues at coordinate 1,769,119 of NW_026623199.1, read as the reverse complement.
CCAAATGTAAGATCCATGTCCAGAGCGGGTAAGGACAGGACAAAAGAGTCAAGACATGATATGAACATCAATGATTGGGGGGACGAAAACTTCGAATGTGTAGATACGAGATGAAGATACTCGGTTCAAAAAGTTATGTTGTAAATAAAAGGAATGGACAGGCAATCAACTGGACAGCCCAAAGATCCCGAAAAGCCGAGGCGACATTATGCGGCCACGCCGATGGGAGTGGAGGCGATCGGGGAATGCGCAGTCGCACCGAGAGGAGTGGCCGTCTTCATCTGCGGGACGGCAGCTGTTTGTGCGGCTTCGGCTTCGGCTTCGAGTTCGCGGGCGATTGCGCTCTCAAGAGGCTCCTGGACATCCAATCCCAGTTGGGTCTCCTCCCAGATGGGCTGGTTAGCGTCCTCGGCACCCTCGACACCAACGCCGACGAAACCGCCGAGGCTCTGCCAGTCGCTAGCGCGCTTGATGCCAAGGTCGTTCCAGACAGCCTGCACGGCCTGCACCAAGTGGTCGCGCAGAGGCTTCACGTGGCCAGGGGTGGGAGTGATGCGCAGCCGCTCTTCGCCTCGGGGGACAGTGGGGTAGTTGATGGCCTGTACGTAAATACCGTGCTCCTCAAGCAGTTTATCCGAGGCGCGCTTGGCGAGCTCGGCATCGCCAACCAGAAGGGGGACGATGTGCGACGGATTGGGGATAACGGGAATGTCCAGCTCCTTGAGCGCAGACTTGACTGCGCGGGTGTGCAGCTGCTGAAGGACTCGGTCGCGGGGCTGCTGCGCCTGATATTGGATGGCGGCATCAGCACCAGCCATCGTGGCAGGCGGCAGTGAGGTGGTAAAGATGAAACCCGGTGCCAGAGAACGGATGGTATCCACCAGGTTGGCGGAGGCTGCAATGTATCCACCAACACAGCCGTAGGCCTTGCCAAGCGTACCGGTGATGATATCGACGCGATCCATGACGGTGCCCCTGGTGCTCTGCGGCGCGACCGTGTCCTGCGAGGCATATACATCGTAGTCAAGATGCTCCGCAACACCGGCTCCGTGAGGGCCGTACATACCGACGGCGTGCACCTCATCCAAGAAAGTGATGGCGCCGTACTTATCGGCAAGATCACAGATCTTCTCAATAGGCGCAATGGATCCGCACATACTATACACCGACTCAAATGCAATAATCTTAGGCACGTGGAGCGGCAGGGAGGCCAACTTGGCTTCCAGGTCTTCCAAGTCGTTATGTTTGAACACCATCTTCTTCGCCCCCGAGTGGCGGATACCCTGGATCATAGACGCGTGGTTGAGACTATCAGACAGAATCACGCAGTCGGGCATCTTGCTACCGAGGGTCGCCAAAGTGGCATCATTGGCAACGAAGCACGAACTGAAGACCAAAGCGGCCTCCTTTCCATGCAGATTGGCCAGCGTGTCTTCCAGCGCAACTGCATGCTTGTTATGACCAGAGATGTTACGGGTACCGCCTGCACCCGCGCCATAGGTGTCCAAAGTGCGGTGCATGGCCTCGAGCACCTGCGGATTACGGCCCATGCCGAGATAATCATTGGAGCACCAAACGGTCACCCGCTCCTCGGCCGAAGCCGTGTGGGCTCGGGGGAATTCCTTCGCCAACCGATTGATGTTGTTGAAGTAGCGGTACGACTTGTCCTGGTGCTTCTTCTCCAATTCTCCATCGTAGAAAGCATTGTAATCGAACCGGGAGTTGATTGGAGCTTCCGGGCGCGGGCCGCGGACCGCAGCAGTGGCGGCCGGGGTAGGATGAAGAGGACGGGCAAGATTGGGGTGGACTGCATGGCAATTAGTGACCCCTTCCACTATGCAATAGCCAAGTATGTCATATTACCTTGCTCGTTCTTCTCATAGGTTCCCGGGGCCAGACTGGCGGGGTGACCGCCAGTTGTGTGCAGAGTCCGCTTGGCGGTGGGAGGACGGAACGGCTTCACGGTCGGGACGCCGGCGGCGCTGGAGGTGAAGCGTTTGGTACCATTCATGCGGGCACTCTGGATGGCGAGAGCCTTGCTCATGACGGGACAGCGGCGGGCCAGGACCTGGAGATTGGACATGGTGCCGCCACCGGTGCTGGGACGAGTGGCTGTCGAGAGAGTGCGCAGCGTCGTAGGGGAGGTGCGCTTGAGGAACGGGCACATGGCCCGGGACTGCTGGAGCAGAGACTCCATGATGGGAAGCGAATTGAACCGAAATAGAACAATACCGACTGCGGGTGGGAGGAGGAGAGAAACATGTATGCGGGCCTCGGGGAGAGGAAAATCAATCCGGTGTCTGGGCGGGGGGGGCTGACTCAGCGCTCTGGTCCCCCTCGGCTGACATTTCTACGCTGCGGATTGGCCGATGGCATTGACCGTACGGGAAGTTCTGGCCGGCCGGGAATTGCTCGGCGATGCACTTCCCGTGATTCATTATTAATTGGACCCGGGCTCGTGGGTGGCCGCATCGGACAGCCCGATGGCCTCGATCCGGGGCTTCTTCGAAATTCGAACACTCAATCATGTCCGTCAGTGACTGCTCAGGTCGTCCTAATACGATCCCACCTCATCTTGCCTCTTGCTAGGTACGACATAAGGGGTCTGATGTACCACGCTTCCGCCATACACAGAAAGCATGTCCTACTATGGAAACTACCAGAAATAGCAGACACCCAAGACTCCTGCAAGAGCATTAGTATTTGATAAAGCTTAGTTCATGCTATGGAGGACGAAAGGAAACAAACACCGTAGCGTACGGGAGCCTATCATGCAACTGTTCAACTGTGCTCGGGCACCTCGCAAATATTTCTAGCAAGACAAGATGAATAAGAAAAATGACTCAGAAAGAATAGCATTTTGTCCCCGGTGCCTCAGAGACACCGAAATTTGCGATGCGGACAAGATTGTATGGTAATACACAGCAGGCGCGCGGCCTGCCACATGAGAAAGAAATAGAAGACAACTAATCGATCGAAAGAAACCACCAGGGAACACATTGAACGCCGCTGCCCAGTGACACTATTTGAGAACAGCCATGCAATTAACTGAGTCCGCCGTCACCATCAATAAGACGAAGGCGCTCTTGATTGGTTTTGGCGCGCTTCGACGTGCCCTTGCCAGGACCACGGCCCCGGCCACGCTTGGCCACAGGTGCCGACGACGGGGTTTCGACATTCTCGGACATCGGGGTGGCCGCACCCGAGGGCTTCGCGCTGGCATCGTCAAAGTTACCCTCGCCTGGGGAGAGAATACAAGTTAGCAATGGTCAGAATAACTGGAGGGCCGTATGCTCACCTTCATGATACATGTCGTCCAACGTGAGGTCGCGCTTCCGTTTCTGAGCGGCTTTCTTTCCGCTCTTGGCGGTACCAAGAGCCTCGCCGCGCTCTTGCGCCTCCTTCTCCTTCTGCTCAAGCAGTTCGGCCTCGTCGTCGTCGGCGAGCCACATGGCAATGTCCTTGGTGCGGTTCTCGCGAGTGCGGGTGTTGAAGTCCACCCCACCAGCACCACCGCCAGTGATGACAACGCGCTGCACCTCTTCCTTCTGCAGAGCACGCTTGCGGATTCGCTCTTCGATGGTACCACGGGTGATGAGTCGATACACCGTGACTTGCCGGGTCTGACCCAGACGGTGGGCACGGTCCATGGCCTGCGAGTCGATGGTCGGATTCCAATCAGAGTCGTAGAAGATGACGGTATCGGCGGCCGTCAAGTTGATACCCAGACCACCAGCACGCGTAGAGAGCAAGAAGACAAAAATATCGGTGTTCTGTTGGAAGTCCGCGACCGTGTCGCGACGATCCTCGAGCTTCGTACTTCCGTCCAGACGACAGTACTTGTAGTTCCGGTAGGTCAGGTACTCTTCCATCAAGTCGATCATCCGTGTCATCTGGAAGTACAGCAGCACACGGTGACCACCAGGCTTGAGTTTCCGCAGAAGTTCGTCGAGCTTAGCCAGTTTGCCAGAATCCGTAACGAAGCGCCGCATAGACGGAACCTCGATGTGAGTATAGCGGGACTTGGCTGAAAGGGGCGGTGGCAGCATTGGGGACTTGGAGTACGGAATAGGGTCGAGCTTCTTGGCAAGAATTTGCTCGTCAACTTGCTTGGTAGGTTGGCTATACAGCGCATGCCGCACTGTCGCATTGAAGAAGCTCTTCTGAGTCTCCCGCTGCGCCTCTTGACCAGAGCATGTAAGGGTGATCGGAGGCGCCGAGGCAGCAGGAGCGGCCATTGGCTCGATGAGGTTAAGCCCTTGACCTTCAAATGCAGAGCGGGAGACATTCATCAATTCCCGCATGCGTCCCTCAACAGCGATTTCATAAACAGCCTGGCGATCGTTGCGATCGACAATATTAAGCATGGAATGCGGCCAGACCGACGTGCCCACAACTTGACTGTCATCACCGCCGTAGGCCACTTGAAGGCGAGACAGTCGGTTCGACTGACCGCGACGACGAGTGGCCCGCTCCAAAACACCAAGCCGTGACGATTCGCTGGCCTCCCCGGCGGATGTGTCGACAAAGCGCAGGAAGGAGAATGCTCCGTCTTCACGAGCACTTTGCTGGATGTTCTCTGGGGTCCAGACATTCATCATATGTGACAAATACTTGTTTTGGAAGCCAGCACGATCGTTGCCTGGGCCTGGAACGTCGAGACGCGCGGCGGAGCTGCACAGCAGGCGCGGGAGCTCATATTCAATCAAGTTTTTAGTAGAATAGCGAACGTCAACAAAAGGGCCCTCCCGAACAAAAGATGCACACTCCGCAAAGGAAGCAGCTGAGAAGGGTGACCTGGTCTGTGCGCGCTCAAACAAATCAGGATGGTTGCACACTTTTCGGAATTGCATGACAAGGTTCATCAGAGTGGTGCTGTCGGTATCATCGCCGACAGCGGCCTTCTCAATGAGGTCGAGAATGCTGACACGATTACGCAGGCTTGCGTACAAGGCACGTTGGCGATAAGTCAAGTCACAGAAGATATCCTTCTCAACCTTGTCGCCGAGCTCTTGCTGTACATTCTTCTTCACACGACGCAGCATGAATGGTTTGAGGATCATATGGAGACGCTTGAGTTGACCCTCATTGAGCTTTGTGTTGCTTTGAGCATGGGATTCAATATCCTTGGAGAACCACTCGCTGAACTCGTCGTGGGAGTCGAAAAGAGTGGGCATGATGAAGTGGAGCAATGCCCAGAGTTCTTGCATATTGTTTTGGATAGGAGTACCGGTCAGAAGTAGACGGTTGCGGCAATGGAAACCCAATAGGTTCTTCCAGCGTGAGCTCTGCGATGATTTGATAGCCTGAGCCTCGTCCAGAATCATGTACTGCCACTTGACTTTCTGGAAGTACTGCGCGTCCAGAACAACCAGCTGGTAGGAGGTCACCAGGACGTGGAATTCCGAGCTGCGGTTGTATGTGATGTGTTTGCGATCCCAGAACTTGCGGAGAACCTTTCGGTCCTTGGCGTTACCCCAGTAGGGCAAGACCTTGAGATTGGGAACGAACTTGGAGATTTCCTGCTGCCAGTTGTGCAATGTAGATGCGGGCGCGATGACCAAGAAAGGACCCCAGATGTTATGGAACTCGGCGAGATAGGCCATCACGGAAATGGACTGGATGGTCTTACCAAGACCCATCTCGTCTGCCAAAATGCCGTTGATACCTTGCTCATACAGGTTGACAAGCCAGTTGAGACCTTTCAGTTGGTACTCCTTCAGCGTGGCCGTCAGCATGGTAGGCTGGGAGATCTCGATATCACCAAGACTAGTCGGGTTTTGGAAGTTCATTTCGCCTTCGTCAAAAGCAGCCATCTGATCTTGCTCCTGGTTGAAGGCGCGAGCACGATCCTGAGCTTGCTGTACGGCATTTTGGGCATTGGCCATGGCTGCCTGCTGCAAAGCGGTCTCATCCTCAGCGTCAAAGTCCAGATCTTCAAAGTTAATAGCCTTGCCATCCAGATTCGCCCCGCCCTCTGGCAGGTTGACCGTGTGTGCTGCTCTGCCAGGTTGAACGGTCTCGCTTGATGCGGCGACAGTGCCATCTCCAGACGCTTCGGCTTCATCGGTCTTGATCTTTCGACCGATGAAGTGAGAGTAGATCTCCGTCTGTGTAATCAGGAAGTGGAGTTTGCGCTTCTGTCGGTTGGCTTCGCGCTCCGCCTCTGCTCTCTTGGCCGAATCAATCTCTTGTTTCTCTGCCAAACGGCGCAGGTCGCGCTCCTCACGCTCGTTACGCTTCCAGAACGACATCATCTCACGCATAGTGCGCTTAGCGCGAGCTTGCGTGTCCTTGGTGCTCTTGTTGGTGCGCTCCTGCCACTTGCGAGATTGCTTGCTTGCCAGCTGGGCGGTTTTGCGCAGGTTCTCTTGACGAGTCGACAGCGAAGTGGTCTTAATGCGGTAGACTTTGGGAATGTCCTTGCGAGCAATATCGCGCCAGATCTGTTCATAGATCTGATTGTAGCCCTTGCTGTCGTACTGCAACTGGAAGACAGGCGTGCCCTCCTTCGACCGGCCACCCTTCCGGTAATCGCGTGAGAGATAGTGGTCTTCATCCAAGCCGGCATTGAAAGCAGCCTCTGCGGCAAATTTTTCGGCTTCCTTCTGTTCCTTAGACTTCTTCGGGCGGGTGACAGGGCCACCACGTCCCGACCGGCGTCGGGATGGGGACGTCCGGCTCAGATGGAACGAGCTGGTAGTTCCGCCCTCGAGGTTGGGAGCGAGCGGAGTTACTTCGCCAAGCTCATCCTGAGCATTTCCACCCTCCAATGCCCGCTTAGTGGACCTAATCTTCTTCTGGGCTCGCTCAGCCTCGCGGAGGAACTTGGCCTTCTCGGCGGAGTCTTGGGCGTTGTCTGCTTTGCGTTCGGCCTCCAGCTTCTTCTGCATCTCCAGGCGCACGGTGTTCTCACGGCGACGCTTGCGCTGCATGTCCTTCTTTCGCTCCTTCTCGTCCTGGACCTCTTTCTGCTGGACTTCGGCCATGACGGCACCCTCGTGAGAAATTCGGAATCGATCCGCTCCAAGCACAAAGTGCTTCTCTAAGCTTCGGCCCACATCGGCCAGATACTCGTGGCGACGGCGCTGACCAACAATTAGTTTATGCTGCAAGCCCATCAAATCAATATGAAAAGACATACCTTGCGTCGAACTCCTTCCATACGATCGCCGTCGATGGAACGTTTATGGTTTTTCTCTTGATACCGGTCCGATTCCGGACCAAAGCCAGGATTTTCCACATCGCTCTTGTCGCCAGCGTCGATGTCGGACAATGCACGGCTAACCTGCTCAGCATCGACACCCGGCGGGAAAGGCTTGCGCGGTGGCGCACGGGGAAGAGTCCGAGCATGGTCAGATTCCTGACCCGCGAGCCCATTGGAGGCATATGGGCCATTGGAAACACCCGACTGGCTGTCCACGCCAGCACCCTTCGTCACTTTGTGATAGAAAGTCCCAGCGACGGGAGGCTCATGATTCCGGGGTTCATAGCCCGGAACTACTTGAGCAGATGGTACAAGAACCGGAGCCAAAGACTGAGGGGACGGTTTCCGTGCGGCTTGCTCTTCGGTCGGTCCTGACAGAATGCTGGCAAAGGACATAGGATCGGCTGCTCGAGCAGGCTTCTACAAAGTTAAAAAAAAAAAAACGATCAGGCATGTTTTTGACGATGGGGAGGAACTGAGTTCGATACGTACCGATTCGCGAGGCGGGGATGCAGGTCTCGGCTCACGCATCATCGAAGTTGCGAATCCTGGGCCATTGCCTCTCATCCTATAGGGCGATTCAGGTTCGCGAGTTGGCGACTGCGAGTGGTCATTCTGGCGGGCGGAGGCATGGCCATGGGGTGTGGAGGGACCGTAAGGCGATGTCCCATTTCCGGGATGCACCGAGTTTCCAAACGGACGCGGAAGCGAGAGCTGAGGTGTACCGCTGGAGGAGTGTGCCTGATATTGCGAGGAGTCCGCATGAGGCTGGTGAGGGGGCGCCGCGCCGTTCAAGGGTGGAGGCAGTGAAGCCGGCATCGGGGATGACGCGTGCGAAAAGTGAGGGCTCCGCGGAACGGAGGATGCACCAAACGCTGGAGGTGTCTGCGGGGGATGCTGGGAGTACTGCTGTTGCTGCTGCTGTTGCGGCGGCTGCTCATTGTTGGGGTAGAATGGACGGGTTTTTGTCGGGGAGTCGTACACAGCAAATCGATGCTGCTGAGTCGGGGACTGGGCGTTGTATGGCGGAGCGCCCGTCATGATGGCCGCGTCCCCGGCGCCGGACACGCGCGGCAGGGAGTAAGTGCGCGGGAAAAGATGGAAGGTGATGAATTGAAGACGGGAGAAGGGTCAGAGACCGTGGGCGATGCCCATGAACAGGTGTCAAGGGGGACCGCAGATCTAGCGCGAACGCGACGTCAGCGAGGTGGAGGGTGGAGAGAATCGGCGGGAGGGACAGGGGCGAGATGCACGAGAAGGAGAGGAAAAGGGATGGGGGGAATACCGGGTGGGAGGATGAATTCGTTTGTGGTGGGAGGATGCAGAAAGGAGGGAGCTTTGTGGCCGCGGAGAGCCAGGAAGAGAATGCGCGGCTGGGCTAGGCGAGGATGCAGGGAGGTGACCTCCGACGGCTATGGGTTGTGGGATCGGATAGTCGACTCACACTCGAAATGGGGGTGGATGGAGGTTTTGCAAACGGAGTCAGGTTGAGATGGAAGGGTGGGAAAGAAAGAAAGGAAGGAGGAGGGGCGGAATAAGAGAAACCGACGACACGAAGCCCGTTCATTCACGGCCGGTGGTGAATCTCTCGTTGGCGTCTGGGGTATCACCCAACCGGGACTCGGCCAGGTGCTCTCGGTCGGCGGATGCGCAAGATTGTTGAGACACACATGAGCTAGCGATGTCGGTCTGATCATAGCATGGATCTACGATGGCAACAGTCTCCCAGCGGCTCCGATAGTGAATGGTGGCTGCATCAGGCGGTGCTGAGGCGGCAAGTCTTCCATACAGAGCCTGATTCTTCCTCGACGGGTGAAGAGGATGCACGCACTCGATCTACATAGCTAAGGACATGTAACTCATTCTCTTTTCATACAAGCGTGTGTATCTCCAGCTATCTAGTCAGATGTGATCCACTTGTTCCCTGGACATCAATCTCGTCGCCCGCTTTCTCACTCATCCGACGGGCCCGGCGCCGTTGCTCGTGCTTCGTCAACCACCGTCGAAAGCGGGAGAACCTGGAATACATCCTATCGCCTTTCTACTGCCGTATCTGTGAAACGGAGGTTCTAGGAAGACTGTGCCGAGAGCGATCTGCTCTCTTGATCTCCCCAAGCGACGAGGTCATCTGCGAATGAGGGTCCGATCTGCGAGGATCGATTCGCAAAAGCCACCGCCCCCAAGAAAAAGAAAAGAAAAACGGACAGATGAAAGGGTGACAAGGCACTCCCGAATGGAGGAGGAAGTCGACATTATAGATCGACTGGGATAGGTACTGACGGTCGAATCAGAAGCACAGTAGCGACCTGGAAGTATGTACCAGCCCCAAGATTGATGAAACGGCGATCTCCACTGCGCGACTCGATTCCCCCAAGGTGCACGCCGTCCCTGGATGTCAGTACAACGATACCCAAGTGAACAACGGGGAAACAGCAGCAACAGGCGTAGTACATAGCATAGATCCATCGCACTCATCCGTCCCTTCCACAGCATTCCCGTCCACATCGCCTGATTTTCCGGAAGATCCCACGCGTGGCGTGGAGCGCAGTGATGGTGACGTCCCCCACTCTGTCCTCGCCCCAGGCTGCAAAGCTGCATCCCGACATTGGCCACGAGAAAAACCTTCCCGGTTCGGCGAATGGCCTTGCATGATCCGAATTGAGCTATGCACTGCGGGGTTTGAGTTCAGAGTCTTGCTCTTGTCGGAGAGCTCCCCTGCGTGGTTGCGTGGCTGCCCGGTCGAACCGGCGCATTTCGTGGATGTCTAAAAAGCCTGAGCTGCTCAGCTGCAGCTATTGGGGAGGGACAAAGGGCCACTGTGTCAATCTCGGCTCATCTGCATATTGCTTTCTCGCCGGGTGGGTTGCAGGCTGGGAGGACAAGCCGGGGAGCAATGAATCTGTACGTCGAGCCTCAGTAAGCAATTGAACCATGAGACATGGAACCACCTATACCTTCGCGATATCAGCATCAGATCGGGGACAGACCGGATCGTGTTGGGAGATGGCAGGTTGTGATGTGGTCATGGTTACCGAGTCAGTGCCATCATCGGCCTCAGTGGTGCCACCCCGTTGCGCGCGTTGTACTTGTCAAGTTCCCTGTTTTTTCTGGACTTTCAGTCGCCAGTCTCTGCTCTTTCATAAACCTCTCCTCCACCCTCGTTTCTCTTTCCACCCTTCATCTACTTTCCGCATACTCCACACTCCACACCCCACACTCCACGCAGCATACATACTTCCTCACCACCCTCGACTCAACCACAACATCAACAGCGCAGCTCCCTCGAAATGTCGCCCACTATCCCCGAAATGCAGTGGGCCCAAGTCGTCGAACAAAAGGGCGGATCACCCGTGTACAAGCAAATCCCCGTCCCCAAGCCGGGCCCCGACGAAGTTCTCGTGAAGATGCACTACACCGGCGTCTGCCACACAGACCTGCACGCCATGAAGGGCGACTGGCCCCTTCCACTGAAAATGCCCCTGGTCGGTGGCCACGAGGGCGCCGGCATCGTCGTCGCCAAGGGCGAACTGGCCGAAGGCATTGAGATTGGTGACCACGCCGGCATCAAGTGGCTGAATGGCTCGTGCCTGGCATGCGAATTCTGCAAGACCGCAGACGAGTCGCTCTGTGCCGGACAGCAGCTGTCCGGGTACACGGTCGATGGCACGTTCCAGCAGTATGCCATCGGCAAGGCGGCGCATGCGACTAGACTGCCCAAGGAGGTTCCGTTTGACGCCGTTGCGCCAATCCTCTGCGCGGGTGTCACGGTGTACAAGGGCCTGAAGGAATCTGGCGCGCGTCCCGGTCAGACGGTTGCCATTGTCGGCGCAGGGGGTGGCCTTGGCTCGCTTGCGCAGCAGTATGCGAAGGCGATGGGCTTGCGCGTGATTGGTATTGACGGCGGCGACGAGAAGCGGGCTATGTGCAAAGAGCTTGGATCTGAGGTATGTACTAGCGATTGGGGATTTGCTGGATGGTGAAGTACAGAAGCTAATGCGGCGCGCAGACCTACATCGATTTCTCCACGTCCAAGGATGTCGTCGCCGACGTCAAGGCTGCTACCCCAGGCGGCTTGGGCGCCCACGCTGTGCTCCTGCTTGCTGCGTCGGAAAAGCCGTTCCAACAGGCGGTTGGATATTCTCGCCCCCGCGGTGTCATTGTTGCTATTGGTCTGCCTGCCAATGCATTCCTCAAGGCTCCCGTCTTCGATTCCGTCGTGAAGATGATCAACATCAAGGGCAGCTACGTCGGCAACCGCCGCGACGCCGAAGAAGCAGTGGACTTCTTTGCCCGAGGCTTGATCAAGGCGCCTTTCAAGACTGCACCACTTGAGGACCTGCCGAAGGTGTTTGAACTAATGGGTAAGCACCACACATTCTCCAACACAGAACCCTCGACGGCGTACTAACCGTGATGATCCAGAACAAGGCAAGATTGCCGGCCGCTACGTGCTCGAGATCCCCCAGTAAACCCAGCAGATAAAGTCGATCTAGGAAACCTGGCATAGAGGGAGTCCTCGGCACCAAAAAGCGAAATGTGACGCGAAGAACGAATCTACCACGCCCTCTAGAGGGACATAACGAGAAATGAAATGCACTTATCAGCCGTTCAATATATCGCAGTAACAGTAACCTCTAAAAAGCGCTCATATACAAAAATATGTATAGGTATCTTTATATCATGGGCTCTTCTCCGGCGACTCCGTCTCAGCCTCTAACTTGCCCTGTTCTTCAGGAGCCGCCGTTGTCATCGGGCCATTGAACGTCTTTCTAGCATGCAGAACATAATAAAGCACCGCGCCACCCCACAGTGCCCCGTTGATGACGACCGTATAATTCATGTCCGCGGCTATTGATCCAGTCAGCACATTCCCTCCTCTATTCCGGATCAAGAACGGGCTCGAATCAAACTTACGTGACGGATCAGGGCCTCCAGTCGGAATCATGCACAGCACAATAGCGTAGGCCAGATAAACGACCGCAGTCCAAGCAATCGGCTTGCTGAGATACTTGCCCGTGTAGAACTCCCCGGGCACGAAGAGGTCTTGGCCCCAGATCAGGCGGGCGAGGATGGGCGTCAGCCAGGCCAGATCGTTGCCGGCGACGGCGAGGGAGAACAGCGCGTTGGAGGCCGCGTCGTCGATGAGTGATAGCAGGCCGATGATGATGGAGACGAAGATCACGCCGCACACCATGCGCACGGGCTGGTAGCGGGTCAATCGGCGCTGGCTGACCTTCCGGAAGAAAGAGGAGAGCGGGAGGGCGCCGTCGCGGGAGAAGGCCCAGCTTTGACGGGAGGCAGCGAGGACCTGGGATCTGTTAGTGAGCTGAACAGGGGACGGCGAGTGAAGAACGCGGAGAGAAACGCACAATGCTCAGTCCCATGAAGAATTGGACCGTTGCTACCACGGCCATGAAGCCGAGGGCTCCATGCTTGCCCAGGGCGTCGTAGTAGATCTGAATGGAGTGGATCGATCAGCACAGAACATCGGTTCTGACGTTCAAAAGAGAGACTCTACTCGACAGGACATACCTGGGCCATGGGCTGGCCAAACTTGGAGGTCAAAATCCCGTTGATATCCTTATCCATCGAGGCCGCAATGACGGCCAACGACACGAACCCTAGGATGCCACATAGCCCCGAGGATGCGATTATACCCAACGGCACCGCGCGAGTGGCATGCGTGGCTTCCTCACTCATGTGCACACACGAATCGAATGCGCCGATGGTCCAGATGGGCGAGAGCCAGGCCAGCATAAACGCCCAGCCCGTGGGCCAAGTCGTTTGGTTCTCGACGTGGCCGAAGACATACGCGCCAGAGTTGACGGGCGGGCTGTTCTCATGTTTCCCAATGGGCAGTGCAATCACAGTTGCCACGACGAGGGCGACGTTGAGGAAGATGCAGGCGGATTGGATCTTGGGCATGACCCGGCCAAAGAAAGTCGCGATGACGCCGTGTGCGCAGACGGTTCCCACATAGGTGCCGTAGATGACGGGTCGGGAGGCTGTCCAATGGCCGTCGCGGGCGAGGGAAATCATTGAAAGGAGCATGTTGGCGAAGCCGTCTGATGTCCCAGAAACTCAGTTTTCATCCACGCGAGACTGGAAGCGAGTGCAACCCACAGTCGATGGAACAGATGCCTCCGATGAGACCAATGGTATTGCTGTAGCCAACCACAAAGCTCAGTGGGTTCTTCCATTTCCCAGCGCTGTAGTAATGTGTCCAGAAGTAAAGACCGCCGGCCGTAGGCATCGCAGAAGCCATGTCGGCCTGTTGAACAGAAATAAATGAGCCCGTGGGATCAATAGAGACGCTGCCAAAACAAAGAATAGAACTTACCATTGCTAGACTGACAATGAAGATGAAGACACTCGCGGCCAACCACCCTAAATTCTGTCAACATCCACACAACGTGTATACTCGAGTCGCAGAATCCGCATACCCTGTCACTCAGTCAGCGATCTCCATACTCATGGATCCCAATCTCTGGGGGGTAGAGCGAGCATTACCCAAACCATGCCAACAGGGCCCGCAGGCATCGAAAACGACAATGTCGACGCGATCGACGGCAAAAGGCCCATGATACTAAACGCTACCGCAAAGATTTGCATCGTTGAGTAATGCCGCCTCAACTCCTGCTTGTACCCCAGCGTCGCTAGCAGTGCGTCAGTAATCACAGCAACCCCAATGGAATTCATGACAGCCATGAACAGCCATCATCCACAAATATAGCATACCCAACAGCTCTGTATCGCCCTCCGATGGCGCCTCCGCATGAATCCCATCATGGATGGACGACGGGGGAAGCGCATCGCCGCTCTTCGAGGCGGGCTTCACCATGTCCGCCATACTGTACAGTGCAGACACGCCAGTCGGGACAGGAAACGTCAATTCAATTCGATTTAGCTCGACGTGATGGAAGAACGTGTAGGAGAGAACCAGGTTGGTGTCGGGCCACCAGTTGCAGGCGTAATCACAAGGTAGCAGGTTCCGATTTAAATCGTAAGCTACAATCACCCCCGCCGACATATGGGCAGGTTGCATTCGACTTAAAGCCTTTGCCTTGTTATGCTCATCCACTCAAGTCAAAAGTACCTTACCCACACGCCGTATCGATGCAGGGGGACGCGAGACACGGCCCAAACCTCGCCATTCTCACTCATTTCGGTCATGGCCGATCAGTGTGTAGAACGGGCTAGGCTGCAATGCGGGACATTCGAGTAAGCTGGAAGAGCCCGGCTGAGGAAGCGGGAAGCAATGTGCAAGATGGCTTGAGGGGCGGAACTGGACCAGAGGTCGGAACTGGGTGGCGCGATGGATTCCGCGATAGCTGTTGATAGCTGGAGCGGTGCGTGAGATAGGCGTCGCGGTTCCGGTTGGTGTGGATGGGCGGGGGGAGAGATAAGAGGGATCGTCGCTCATCTCATTGGAAGCACTGACGATGTTTTATCGTAGTACGCAATGCTCGTCTTGCCTACCGGAGCGAGACGTTTTGTGGCATTTTACATTGTGTTCATGTGGTCGTTATAGATAATGGACTGGAGGCGCTAAAGGGTTCTCCATGCTGGACATGAGTGTTAGCCCTACTTCATGCACTACTATTTCGCTCTTGGTATATTCGCTATTATCACTATTTCGCGAGTCAGACAATACCCTCCCTATAAATTAATCTAACATCACCCTTGGGTATAAGGATTAGATCTATAATTTCAAGGTTAGATTAATTACTCATAAAGGACTAAAAATACTTAGTAATCCATTCCATATCCCCCGCTATAAAAGCACAGCTAATTAATCAGACTCTCTACTATTCTTCATATATCAAGAAGAAGAATAAGTTGGGTGGATAAACAGCATAAACAGGCGTCCCCCAACAGAAAAACAGTGATTCTCCTGGCATGAAACCACGTGACGGATCACCCTTTCGCGCGAGAATTACGACGACCACCGTCGCCAATGCAGCATCACCGACCGCCGCGTTTCAAATGGCTTTTACGCTCTGGTCGCAGACACTGCAGCGATTCCTGTCAGTATGGTATGGATTCAAAGACTGGATGGCGATTGCGTTGATTTCTCCTTTGTCACGCCTGATCCACTGGCCCACTGGTCACGATATTGAAGCGGTACAAATCGAGCCTCCCTTTTCCATCGCAAACGCTTACTGACCAATTTACAATAGGGACCTCAATACGATTCTCAAGCAAATGGAAATGGACATGGAAAGGTCGAAACCATTAGCAGAGATGCCCAAGGACAATTTATCTCTGGTGGGCTAACTGGGATTGTGGAACTCCTTGGGGATGGTACCGTCCTCAAATCGCCATTTCCTGACGCTGAAATGGAAAACCACATCCTGGACATTACCAAAGAAGCCAGTATCTATCATCGCATTGGCCCACATGAAAGGCTGGTACGGATGTTGGGTCACTCCAGAGACGGTCTTATTCTTGAGTATATGAAAAACGGTGGTCTCAAGACATATCTTCAAGCTCAAAACTCGATTCCAACGAGCCTGAAGTTGAAGTGGGCATATGAAATTGCACAAGCTGTCTCTCTCCTACATAGTAACGGCATCATCCACTGCGACATCAAACCCCGAAATTTCCTCTTGGACGCGACTCTTAATATCAAAATCGTCGACTTTTCTGGCTCTTCGCTAGACGGCTCTAAACCGGCCTCTGGTGAGGGAACTCGATTCTATCTCCCACGACATTGGAGAGACCCGCCTACTGTGGCTACGGATCTGTTTGCGCTCGGGTCGACTCTTTACGAGGTTTTTCAAGGAACCAGTGACTCGATTCTGAGTGTAAACTAATATATATATACGCAGGGGTATAGGGTATAAATCCCTACGTAGTACAGCGGCCCATATAGATCATGGGTGCGCGCGGTACGTAGAACCCATAGGGACCATGTGTGCGGTCCCCTGCGAGGGCTGGGGTCGTAACATAGACTTAGATTTATCAATAGCTACTAACTGACTTCTTTTTGCTCCGGAGAGCCCTATCTAGAGCAGGAAGGGGAAAGGCAGAAGCCAGCTGAAGAAGAAATAGTTTACTAGCGTTCGAGAATATATCTGCGTATACTAGATAGTTCGCTGAGATCGGACGGACTTACTATGTATATATAGGCTCCTAAGGGATATCTTTTCGAATTTTGTAATGGATGAATCAAATCTAATGAGGCACAGCGGCGTGGCATGCGCCACGCCGCCTATACTCTTGTTACTCTATATATCACTGGCCAAATTCAACCCGAGAACGCAACTGCAGATGTAATCCATTTCATTCATTCAAAAGCACCGGTGTTTATGCGATCTATAAAAACCCAAGCAGACTTATCCGGCACAGAATACCGCCGAAAGAAGTCACAGATACCCTCAACCGGATTGCAGGCTCCCCTCTTACAACCACCACAGCAGCGTGAACATAGCCACCAGGGCTTGACAGAGTTCATCAACAGCATACGCAGCTCGAGAAGTGTAACGGGAAATTAGTCTCTGCGAGAAAGAAGCCGTCGCGGTTACAGTGACGCAGACCCAAGGAAGGAAAAAACCGAGGGAAGTAGAGGTAGAAAAAAAAAGAATGGCTAAATAATATACACTCATGTAAGTCAAAGCCATGCAGCTGGAAAGCTCTTCTTCAGAAGTATCACTCGTCAAACTGCCCCGGGTCCCTTATGGTTCGACTGATCCAGCAGCAGCGTCGGCTTGATGTAGTCCTCGTCGATCTGGCGGAACCACGCCGCGTGATCGCCGTTGGCACCACCAGAAAACAAGTCCCTGAGAGCCTCACGTGCACTGAGACCTTGTTGTTCCCGACGGGCCGGGGAGACGCTCGTTGACGCTGCGACAGGGGATGGGGTGTGCGATCCTTGGGACGGGTGGGATGCGGATCGTCGCAAGCGCGAAGCACCTCCGGCGGCGGGTGGGAGATCATCATCGGAGATGCCGTCGAGGTCGAGATCGAACTCGTCCGGGTGGGCAACTTGGTTCGAGCGACTCCCGCCGCTGGGCGGGAGACCAAACTCGTCGTCGCTGCCACCACCACCGCTACTGATACTCCGGCTGCTGGGCCCGGCGGTGCCGCCGTTGAGTAGAGTTGCGGTCGATGAGCGGTCACGTCGTGTTTGGACGTCTTTGGTGCCATACGCGGCAGAGTACATGCGGGTGTGACCCTGAGGCGGGCTGGGGCGTCGGCTGTTGCCGGTCGAGTAGCTGTCTGCTCGCTCCCCGAGAGGTACGCGCGGGTGATTATTACCCACTCCGTCCAGAGGGATGGTCGAGTCGACGCGTCGCGGGGTGTATCCCAGAGCGGTGTCAGAGCGCTTGTAGTAGGTACCACCGTGAGTGACTTCGATGTCGAACTCGTCGTCTGAGTCGAGTTCCTCAACGACACCGGTTCGAATTCCCATGATCTCCAGCATGCGAGCGGTGGTACCACCAAAGATGATGACTGTCAACACGACCACGACCAGGACAGTGGCTCGGAGTGTCGGCGCATTCAGGCCGGAAAGGCCGGCAGCCAGCGCAACACCGACGGCACCGCGCAGTCCAGCCCAGAAGAGCATCGCCTGGTAGGAGAAGGGAAGTTCGTCTGCGACTTCCATCCCCCGACGCCGAGCCTTATAACGAATGAACCAATTGATGGCTTTCGAAAGAGGAAATACGGCAAGGTAGCGCGCAAGGCAGATGCCAAAGACCGCGACCAGGATGAAGAGAGGATTGAAGTGTAAGTTGGACTCGACGAAAAGATCCAGTCCTAAGTAAATGAAGATGAAATTCTCCGACAGCTGTGCCATCACCTGGAACAAATACTTGGTGGTCAGCTGTGTGCGGCGAGACATGTTGTAATAGGCGTAGTGTTTCAGCGTGATGCCGCAGAACAGAAGAGACACAATTCCTGGATTAGAGCGGGAAATTAGCATTTGTGTGACTTCCACAAGAGGCTGGGGAACAGCACTCACCAGACAAGTGCACCCCGTTGGAGAAGAAATAGCTGGCGTAGGCAATAAGAACAATCAGGCAGCTCTCAATCTTAGGCATGCGCCGCACCAACGTATACTTGAGGCCAAGTGCCGTGGCGATACCCACAACAATGCCGACCAACATGCTGCCGAAGAACACGAGCAAGAAGAGCCCGATGGCCTCAAAAATATGAAGGAAGGTCAGTGATCCAGCCTCGCTCTCCGCATACTTCTGTGCCGTCTCGAACAGGACAATGGCGATGGCATCGTTCAGGATCGACTCGCCAAAAATGATCGTATAGAGCTTCGGCTCGACCTTGTAGAGGTTGAAGATCGCCAGGATAGTGACTGGGTCAGTGGCGGAGAGTGTGGCACCGACGGAGATTGCCTCGACGAAGCTGATGTTCAGCCCATCCAGCGGGATTCGCGTCCAGAGGAAAAGAACCAGCCCAAGCACAATAGCCGAAATGAAGGTACCAGCGAACGCGAATGTAAGAATGGTGCCGATATGACGGAAGAAATTCGCTTGGTGGAGCTCATATCCAGAAGCGAGAATGATCGGAGGAAGGAGGAGGTTAAAGAAGAATTGATAGTCGAAGGCGACGCTATCCTGTAGATTGGAATTGGTCGTGAGTCGGATAATTAGACCGACGAACATCCCTGGAGACCATCAGCACATCATATCCGGCGTGCCCCGCGGTCATCACGACCAGATGTCCGGGGCCCCTCCGACGGTCTTCGAGCACTACTTACCGGCAAAAATAGACAGGACGGTCTCGTGGACAGCTTGGATCTTCCTTTGCTGGAGGATGTAACTCGTGAACAGGGCAAACATTAACAGCATTATCATGATAAAGAGAGCCCAGGAGCTTGTGATCTCCTTCGAGCCCGCTTCGGGGGCATCTGGGATTCAAAGACAAGGTCAGAACAGCGTGTTCTATTCGAAGCAGACATATCGTCACCAGCGAGGGGGATCAGGGAAGCTAGTGCACGCGTACCATCGGGGTCAGTGTCTTCTGCCGCTCGCCCTATGATGAGAGAGGTCATTAGTTTGAAATCCTCGACATTATCTGGAGCTGGGGAACACACGAAGCAGAGCGTGGAAGGCCTCGCCCATCAGTTGATCAGCCATCGTCGCGACTCGATAAGGGACTTTCGAGGGCCGGCGCGGATGAGCCCTGGCGGTTTACTCCCTCTGCGAGTCTGAGAGTACAGGCCAGGCGCACATAATCCACAAGCCAGGAGCGAGCAGAGTGGGCGGGGGGAAGGCGGCGCAACAGATTCAATGCTTAAAGGTTGAAGTTCTGAGTTGAGTTGCATCCGCCGAGCGGAGGGACAGATGGCCGAAGATCGGTATTACGGCGGGCGAGAAATAACCGAACGTAGCGTTCCGCGCCGGGAAAGGGGTGGGTTTGGCTTGTAATAAAACCGTACAGTTTGTGTTTTACTCTCGACGTGACATGTGGGTTTCGTCAAGACAGCCGCGCAACCGCCAAGAAACGGGCTGCGCCGAAGCGGACGGTAGGCTTGTTTTTCCTCGACTCGCATTGCCGACAGGGACACACTTGTATGATCTCTATACGACACAGACCTCACTAGGAGCTACCTATAGCCGAACACACATTATGTCACTGGCCCCTAGATTCACGCTTCCAACGGTGACTGCATGGGCTTGACCCACATCATCCATAGTACATCATCAGCGCGCGGGTCAAAACAGAGCCCCAACCAGACTACCTACTTACATCATAAACATCGTATTGGGTAGAGTCAGCTCATCATGATCCTTCAGCCACCCTCTTCGTCAAGTATGCGGCTACTAAGGCAGCACACCCACCGAATCTGAGGACCCAGCCCACACTATCGTCCCAGGGTTCGCCGCGTGGTTTCTGTGCTACCTTGAAGATGCCGCTGCAAATCAGGCTGGAGAAGATCTGTGGGAATGAGATGGCTACATTGTGTAGCCCTAGAACGATTCCGGCTTGGACGAGGTTCTCATCAGAATCCGCGTCGGCAAATGACTTATAGCGGCCTTCCTCGATGTCATTGTCATTCACGGTATCAGGATCGCCAATGTCGCCTTGATCGTCTTCACCAGACACAGGCGCATAGAGACCTGAGGAAACACTGCCTTCCGGAGCGGGAGCTGGGTTTGAGCTGATGTTGGTTGCATGGCGTCGGCGCAAGCGCCGCTCGAGGTCGATGTGAGAAACCTCTGCCGAGATCAGAGCGAATGGTGCCCATAGGGTGACAGCCCACGAAATACCCACAAAGCCGATAGCCACCGACCCGGCTGGGTAGGACGAAATGAAAAATGTACTGAACGTACAAACTGCGAACAGTATGTGGGAGAGGAGCCATGTACGGCGTAGAGTCAAGCCCGGGATTTTCAAGCATGAGAGCCACGTCGGCTTTCCTTCAGAGTCGATAGGCTTGGTTGTGGCTGTATCTAGGAGAGGCTCCGCTACAGCGCCCGTTTGCACACTAGAGAATGACAAACGGCGAGACTGTGAGGTCTCCTCTTCCTCATCAACAATGCCATCGCCACCCTGGTAATCTGCGAGATCTTGAGCAGTTGTTCGGTAAGTGGGAACCACGAACAAGGGAAGAATGGCGTTGGCCGTGAAGGAAATGACGGCGTAGATAAGAAGCGCGAAAGTACCAATGCGGGTCGCATCTTCCCACGTCTTGTCGATCTGATGTTCTGGAAGATCGGGATGCTTCGCAAATATTGGGTTAACGTAAAGTTGGCCGACATAGGTGGTAGAGTAGAATAGGAATGGGAACCAGCCCACCCAGGCCGCAACCTGCACCTCGCAGACCCGAACGATCTGCGGTGGCAAATTGCGGATTGATTTGAAAGTCTGTCGAAAGAATGAGATGAGGCCAAGACCGTCTGCTGGTGGTGGCCCATCAAGTCGAGGGTCTCGCTCTTTAATGTAGAGGCAGCTGGCTAACAAAGTGCTGGCGAGAGAGATAGAAGCGACTGCACAGAGAATCTGGAACTGAGTATTCCCAAGAAAAGGCAAGTACTTGGGCAGATCCATGTATCCAAAGATGAATCCCAAGATATTTCCAATGCCTGTCCATCGACTTGCCCATGCATTGGCCAGTTCCTGCTGATGGGCAGGGCAGTTGTCGACCATGAACGCTCTGATACCAGCTTGCACTGTGGCAAGATGAATTAGTCTCCAATCCCAGAGCAGCAAGCAAGATACACACCAGTATTGACAGCAAAGTCAAGGCAGCACATAACAAGGGTGGCGGCGATAATGACCACGGTTTTGCTTCCCTCCGAAAGCGAGTCAACTCCGAATATCGACAGAAATCCGGCCACAATCTCTTTCACCCACGCAAGAGAAAGTAAGGTGAGAATAGTCGCGGCACCGCCGACAACCATGAACGGCTTCCTTTTGCCCCATGGTATCCGACAGTTGTCGCTTCTGATGCCGATATATGGCTGCACTAATGTGCCTGCCAAAGGCCCAGCAATCCAGACAAATGCAAGAAGCGACTTGCTCATTCCAAGAGAGAGCAAGTAGGGCTAAAATCCAATGAAGGGAAGTGCGTTAGTGGAGGTCTTATAGTTTGTCTAAGCGAAGAAGTAACAGGATTGAGGGTATACGGGAGATCTTACCGATCCATTGGACAATTCCACAGACCATACCACTTGGAGGCTATGTAGCTTTGGTGTTAGCATGGGTGAAGTCTCCCACTGGTCTGGTTTTCTCGAGAGGCCATTGCAAAAGGCGAGAACAACCTACCCTCCAATAGAAACCGTCAACAGGAAGAGATACCACCAACTCTTCGACGACTCATCAACATGGTCAACAGCCGGTGTCCTCCATGTAGTCCCGTCTGGATGTCCGGCTTCCTCCCGGGCAGACATGAGAGGCGAGATTTCGTGGGCACTAGTACCCTGGTATGGCTATGGATGTTAATCTCCCCATAGGGACGTGGGCGGTGAGCCGCGATAAGAGAATAGACCCACAGCGATGACCAGGGCTTCGGTTGACTGTATATGGTCGAGAAGACTAGGGCGGCTCTCGGTGATTGATAAGTGTTGAATGGCCGCAGTGTCAGAAGGAGCTCCTCCAACTTCTTGTTGAAGGATTGGGCTGCTAGATGAGGTGTACTTTCAACGAGCTTCGGGCTGAGGCTAGGTCAGACCCGATAAATCGCAAGTCGGTGATAAAGTGAGGCGTTGAGTCTCTCATAAGACCATGGAGGTGCCAGATCGTGCGTGCGGTACAACCAGTAATCAAAAACGCCAACCCCCACTGGATTCTGTACAGATGGACGTGAAGATGGTCAATGGAGGCGGTTGGCACCTGTGATTCAGCTCCAGTACGTCAGCGAAGGCTGCCACGTGACGCTCACGATCACGTCTTATTCCCGAAATAGAACCCTTTCGTATAGCTGTCGATCTACCCAAAGACTTTGTTAGGAGAGTATCGCTAGAAGCCATTGCATGACGGTGGGGTTACTGCCAGTTTTGTATTCAAGTCAATTCGTTAGATGTCTATATAGTATAACCAAGGCCGCGCCATCGGCCAATTCCAGTCCTGCTCTCCAAAAGAGACCCGGTAGTTACACCCGAAAGCGCGCAGATACAAACAAATGATCCCCAAACCCCCTTGCGAGTGGTGTCTCCGTCATGTCCGTGCCCGCCAGATAAGTAAGTTCTTGGTCCGCGGGCGTCGGACGTGCGCTCTGAACGCGACGAAACGATAATACAAGGTGAGGTATGGCCAGCCGTAGATCCCAAGACCGATTAACGATGAACAAAGAAAAACAAAGACAACACGTCATGCAAGAGATCGCGTCAAAATCGCGGGGTTTGTCGTAGCCATGGCCAAGGAGAGAATACTTGGTGAGATGACCGTCACACAGTGTAGATACAGAGGAAGGAATATTAAAACACCATAACGAAGACGCCGGTACACGCCAGCGGACCCAAAATACTGAAGCCACCCAAAAGAGAAACAACTTTCAACCGAGCTTACATTTGCTGCTGAAGAAGTTGAGGGGTGATCATCTGCGGAGGGACCATGGTTGGCACCGCAGGTGGGATGCTCATGGAGGTTGCCATGGACGTCATGGCGGGCATGCTGACCATGTTGTGGGCGTGCTCCGGTGGCGACGACTCTTCACCAGCAGAATCAAAGTCGTTGCCCTCATTCTCCAGGTCTTCCTCATTTGCAAGTGCGGGTTGGCCATCCTGCTGAGCCTCGTGGATACGACGGTGTCTAGTGATGGGGATGAGTATGCAAACAATCAAATAACCACCGGCAGAATCAACTTACTGTGCAAGATTGTCGGAGCGCGAGAACGCTTTGCTGCAGTATGGACAGGGGTAGGGACGCTCTTGGGTATGAGTTCGCACGTGTCTAAGCGCCCGGGTTAGTCGGCGGCAATTTGAAACCATCACACCGGGGGTATCGCCCATAGATCGACGCCCCACACGGCATGACGAGAATCAAAAATAGAATAGGGCTTACCTTTTGAGATGTTCCAAGCGCTTAAACAGTCTGCCACATGACGGGATCGGGCATGAGTGGGACTTTTGCGGGTAGGGGCCAAGCTCCATCATCGTCGCACTTCGGGCTCGACGAGCAGGGCCAGGGCCTGAGCGGTCTGACCGGCTGGTGCTGTTCTGCACCGTCGATTCAATCGCGGCGCTGGTAGGAAGTGCCGTCAAGTCATCAGGAGGATTCGCCAATGGCACAGTTTGGGGCTCGACGCTGCCGTCCAAGTTTTGCAGTGGGGTCCCATGTCGGGAAATTTCCTGCAGTAAGTTCTTCTGGGGAAGCATCGCACTCGGGTACGTGCGCGTAAGATCATGGCCGGTATCGTCGCCCTCCGCAACCGGAGCTACAGAGCTCGAGACCGAGCGTCGAAGATCGCTAGGTCGGTGGGCGGCGTAGGTGACAGGCTGCACAGACGAAGTGGACGGAACCGGGCCGCTCGTCAAGCCCGAGGTGGTCGCAGAAGCACTCGGAGTGACGGACGGCCGCCGCCTGCGCTGCTTGTAAGTCGGCGAGCCCTCAACGACAGAGTACGAGTTATGTGGGTAAGGTCGAGACGGGGGCGGATAGTGGCCACTACTGGCGAAGTTGGACGGCGGCAGCTGCATCATGGGGTTGTACTGTGCTGCATGCGATAGATCTGGGATAGCAGTGTACAGGCCTGTGTCTTCGTTGGCAATGTACGCTGGCTCCGCGCCGAGTCCGACCGAATGTTGCGGCGGAGTGACGGGCTCGAAAGAAAGCCCACGGTTGCTGTAGTCCTCGTACTGCGACGACACGAAGGACGGAGCGGGGGAGTACTCGTAGAAAGTTGGCATGGAGGAATGGCGCTGGTGAACGCGGGCGATCGGCATCCCATTGCGGTCGTACTGGATGGAGCCGTAATCTTGCTCGCGCTTAATGATGCTCTGGACCAGATTGTTCGATAGGGGCATCGGCGCGTTGCTGTACATTGTCGGGTTGCCAGAGTCGTCCTGGAGTAGCGGGATCGCTGGAGGGGCCATCTGGGGAGGAGGCATTGCGTCAACGGTCCGAACCACGGGAGAGTTAGGCTGGCCATATGTCGTACTTGCGTGGGCAGCGAGCGAGGACGAATTCGCTTGCTGAGCCTTGGTCAATTGCTCGTACAGCGACTGGGACGAGTCGAATTCGAAGGACATAGCCGGCTCGCTCACGGCGACCGTGGTCGCTTCCTGGCCCATCTTCTCTCGCTTCAAATCGCGTTCAAGCGCATCCAGGAAGAGCCGATCATGCGGAACGCTGTACCAGTAGAACACCTTCTGCTTCTTTTGCGTCCGAATGCAATTGTTTTTGTACAAGAAATCTAGGAATGCGCTCTTTGGTTCCTCTAGGGTGGCATCGGTGCCAGCCTTGAGGTTTCGCAGATCGGAGAAGATACCCTCCTCAAACTTCTTGGAATTCTTCACCGGACGTCCGAAGGCCTGGAATCGGAAAGCGAGACATCGAACAATATCGGTACCGGAAATGTGGAAGAGATTGCTCCTACAGGCGGGGAGGCACGTTAGTTCAGCGTGATGGCGCGACGACTCGACACGATGTGCGCTCGCACTGACCATAGAACACAAGAGACGTAGTCACCAGTCGGAAGCAAGAAGCGACGGATAAGCTGGTCAGGTTGCCAGTCCACGGGGGCAGAAAGAAGGAAGTATTTCACTAGGTTGCGTCAACACGATTGCTAGGTGATAGCGACCAGGCACTGGACGTACGATTATCCACTTGCTGCAGCGCGACTTGAGCATCATGGGGGAGACTTTGTTGGGCTTCAGTCGACAGCATGAAAGTTTCCGGTTTCTGTGGTGGTGCCATGGGGGCACCCGGTTGGGAATACATCTTCCGCGCGCCCTGGGAGACTGTCAGCGCCCGACCGTGGGGTATGACACCTAAATAGACAGTCGCAAACAAAGAGAGATCCAGAGCAGTCGCGCCGGATGGATGCTGTCTGTCGCTGACTCTGCTTGAAACCCTTCAAAGGGCTGTCTCGACTCACCGTTCCGGGTGCTGATCAACGACGATCGGATAAGAGTGAACGATCACCAAGTCGCAGGCTAGAGAAGATCCACCGGGCAACGGGTTCCGGTGGAGGCCGGGGAATATTTTTGACGGGCGATGGGAATATATATAGGAGCCGAGTACGATCGATGGCAACGAGCAACGCGACGCGATCAAATCGATTGGGCCCGGGGGTGTTGAGGAACCAGCCTCAAGCGTGTCCAAAGGACAAAGAGAAGGACAGAAGAAAGAGAGAGGTCAGAGATTGGAACTGGACCAGCCGGTTGTCAAGCCTCTGGAATTTTTCGCGCACAGCGGAAGAAGAAACGAATGGAGAATTCGACAGAGTCCGAGGATGGAGGGAGGAGGGAGAAAAGGAAGAAGGGGGAGAAGATGCTCAACGTCAGTTGGCGGGAGTAAGTAACTAACTAATAAATCTAATAATAATCAGTCGAGTCCAGAGAGTACAGGAAGCGCCGGGGACCTTGCCGTGGGTAACGCCGTCCGGACGTGTTCCGTACATGGGTATCGGCATAATTACCATGCCAGCGCGCCGTCATGCCGGCGCCATGCCCCCATCGTCCTGCGTATTGCCCCAGTACCATACCCGTATCATACCAGCGTACCGCCGCCATTGGGGACTCCACTCCCATAATCACCATTATTCGGATTTATCATTCAATAATAGGTATGATGCCGCAGTACATCTGGCTATTTGATGGTTGTTTGGCTCCCTGGAATGGGGCCGGTGACTTAGGATACATTTAGTATACCCTTAGTTCGATGTATGGATTCGTTGCTTGTGCGTAGCAAGTAAGAAGAAGACCCGGAAAAAAGAAAACAACACAGGACCTATTCTTGTCCCCCTGATCACCTCCCCTCTTCTCTTCCCTCTCGCTCCCTCCGTCAACCACGACACCTCCCCAGCTACTCGAGTTCCTTGCAGGGACACTTGCTGATTCGATGCATCACTCCCCGCTCTCGAAGTGACGAGACTGCAGGACAGTCCGTGCATGACGACCTATGCTACCTTCTGCTTGAAGGGACTGCGGCTCCCACGGAATCATCGAGGCCAACCGGACTGACCCCGGTGGAGCCCCGACCGCTCGCCAAGGCTTCACATCTCCAACAGAGACCTGAAGCACCCGCTCACTGGTGTTTCAGAGTCCTGGCGCTTACATGCAGCCACTGAAACCCCATCCCCTTCCCCAAGTCCCACTTGAGACCTCGCAAGGATTCCTGCCTGGCGCCATTTGAGGAGTCTCGGGCAGGGGCCCCCCATTTCTTGCTATCGAATTCCTCCGATTGCCTGTCCTTTTCCCGGTGTTCCAACGGCTGTGGCTTGCGCTGATCAATTTCGGCCCTCCCGACCTCTTCCCCATCGTTCCATGTCCCATTGTTTATCGCCTAGAACGGACAAGTTCCTAACGGGGTGGGTTGGCGCTGCCCGGTGACATGGTCCGTGGTCCGCCGTGGTTGGTCCCGAGGTTCTACCGTGGGACCGGTGCCTGAGTTCCAGCACGCTACTTTCTGGAGTGCATGCAGTAGGGAGTTTCTTCGTCGCTTGCAAGTATGTACTCTGGGACTCTGCGACTCCGGTGTTCTGCATCCTACTTACACCTTTTCCACTTACCAGCCTTCTAAACCTCGGTAGATATGTTCCATTTCGCAAAACATATAGATCCTACCTCACCACCCCTGCTCCACTTCCTGCTCAATGGGTTTAGGCCATTCAGAAAAAATCGGCAATTCCGGACAATCTCATCCGCCCTGCCTTGCGGTACAGGCTCTAAAAACGAGTACGATGCAAAGGCAAAAGCTTGGCATCGCTCTCCCCTGGATCGCAGTAAATAGTGTGGGATCACATGTGGCCTAACTTGTGGCTAGGGTGCGAACTTCGAGGGCTTCGATGGCGCCCCGTTTCTCGCTACATACATAATCGAACGCACTCGGTGAAGGTGTTATCAATCGCCCAAACAAAAGTTTTGGCTCTGTCGAAACCTCAATATTGGGTCACAAGCGAAAAGATCGCCTCCGTTCTTCGCCTTGAACCGAATTTCGTTCTTGATGCTCGTGAATCCTGCTTTTAAGGTTGTGTGCGGTCTTGTGACGTCTCAGTTTCGAGCGTGATTTTGCGATGTCGTCAAAAAGGTGGTTGTTTCAGCAAGATGTCCTGGTAATGGACGGTAGGGCTGGCCACCCCAATGACTCCAAGTCCAGAGAATGTCTTACTCTCACTCATGCAGCTCCGAGCCTCGCCGAGCATTACCCAATGCAGGAGGAGGCATTTCCCTAGGGGGTTCTGGCCCGGGTCTGGGTGGGCATCTTAACGATGGACTTGTGGTGGAGGTTTCAACTCCACGCCTTCTCGGAGTTCTGTTACCCCTGGACTAGGGAACAATTCGGGCGCGTGGCACGCACAGGGCACGCAATGATTCGTGTGCATTTGATCGACCGTGCTGAAACAATCTAGAATGTCGAGCTTTTACTGTAGGCCCGGAGGCCTTGATTCTCCGCCCTAGAATTCTACGGCTGGGGCGGAGGTTGTGATTCTGTAGCCATCCACAACGGGAAAGTCAAGGACATGCGATTGGTACCTACGTAGCGAACAGCCCCGTTTTCTCTACAATCCCTGCTCCAAGGACGATCTTCTTCCTCACTCATCTCCCCGTTTGGTGGAAGCATGCCGATTCGGGCAAAGTTTCGCTTGGCTGTGCTCACGATGCAACCAGACATGATCTACCGCTTGAGATCGACAATGGGGTAACATAGTCAAGTGCAGCCGGGTGCCTATTGACTCTTGTCGAGCAATCCAACGGGTTATCCTTCATGCATCTCAAGTCAACCTTAGCAGTTCACAAGGGAATTAGGGGCGAGTGGATGCCAACCCGTCCTAAGCCGCATTCTGGAAATCCTCCGGTCAACTCCTGGCTTCTTCTTCGCATGCAGCGTCCTCATTAGTCCAAAGTCTATATTCAATCTGGAACGGCCCGCCGTTTCCCAAGCCCCCTTCTATCATCCATGGCTCGGATCTATTGTGAAGCCATCGCAATCAAGGTTCAGCCTGTGTGTTTCTGCAGGTGTTCACTCTCCGACATTCCGAGCCACTATCTAGCATCCGTATCCACCTCGGCCGAGCACCAGATCTCCCAATCTCTTATCCCAGCCTCATGGGCTTCACCCTTGGTTGAACTTTCGGTTGCTATTCGTGGATCCTCGTGGAGAGTGGACGTTTACTGTTGGTATTCACATGTCACGATAACTGCGCATGGTTGAGATGCTAGCGATGCGGAGCACTTGAGACTGAACCCTCCGAAGATGGTTGGTTGCATTTCGTCATGAGGCATTTCTGAGCACGGTAGATGCAGCTGCGCAAACTATGTACAGGGATGGCGATACAAGTGCTGAAATCAAAATTTCAGACCGTGTCGATACTCTTCCTCCGCTTTTCCAACATGGCATCCTTCATGAACGGGCTCCGCGCACGAATCTGTTTCCCATAGACAACGAACAGGATCGGTGCAAGCGAAAAGGCTAACGAGATGAACGCGAGCAAGGTACTTGCCCACTGGAACCCCAGCGTGGAGTATATGCTCATGGCTGCCAGCGGCAGGAAGGCCGAGAAGGTATTCTCGCCTGTAACAATTATGCCGACCGCACTTCCTGCGTACTTGGCGTAGGCATCGACGACATAGTCGGAGATGCCTGTGACAACAATTACACTGCCCGCGCCCACCATTGCGAGTCCAACCGCCGGTGCAATCCAGGGGAGATACGGGTATGAGGTCCAGGCATAGACGAACATGCCACCGGAGATACCGAAAACGCCCCCAGCGATGGCAAGGTATAACCGAGCTTCTGGGATGGGCGTTCCGGGGACTTCAGTGTTCCTCGATGCCGAGCTGAAGTAAAGTCTGCCCGAGAATAGGGTCCCTACCCAGCCGATGATCTCCCCAATCACAATAGCGGCCTGGACGTATCCGGCCTGGGATGGACTCCAGCCATAGAGTCCCGAGAAGACCTGCTCGACTGACTGTGTGAAGAGGTACAGTGTACCAACGGTGAATGCGGACCACGTCCCCGAGACAAATACCACAGACTCGGTGAAGAACAGAATGAGAGGCCGAGTCGCACTGTGGGCCACGATCCTCAGCATAGATGTCCCTTCGCTGTCGATTTCGTGCTGGGTGTATGCCCTCTTCCCCTCGCGCCGCAACGCTCTCGCGCGCTGTGCCAGAATGGCAGTCCCACGGCACTCCTTAAACAAAAGCACATAGACTGGGAACAAGGCACACAGCCAAATGATCTGCAGATAGCCAATCCACCTCCACGACAAGAACTGGAAGATAGGCGCTCCAATGACCGGTCCAATGCTGGCACCGACAAGGTAGGCCACGATATAGAGGCTGACGGGGACGTTTCGTGATTTTTCAGTCTCCCACATGTTCCCAATGACGGAGGCCGAGGTGTTCGCCAGAATCGCCACAAACCCGCCAGCGAAGAACCGGGTCACGATCAGCGTGGCAAAGTTCTGGGCCACGGCCTGGGGGACGACAAAACAGACAAAGGCGAGCCAGCTGAACAAAAACACCCATCTTACACCGAAGTCTTCCATGAGCGGAAGAATGAGAAGGGAGAAACAGCCACCACCAACGGCCCACGAGGTCACAGGCCAATACGAGTTGGGAAAGCTGGCATCAGAGATACCAAATTCATTGTTGATGGCCTCATGAGCGACGGTGATTATGGTGCCATTCATCATGGTGATAAAAGTGGTGAATGTGGCCAGGGCTGTGAGAGTCCATTTCTGGCGGAGGGACCAGTTGTATGGGTTTCCTGAGTCTCGCGGCCCATCCCAAGTGACTACCTCGATATTGCTGCCGGGCTCATTGTGATCTGGAGAAATGATCAGCTCCTTGATGTCCCCACAATGCGATGACCGTGCTGAAGCATACCTATGATTGTCTCGTGGATATCCCCCGCAACATCTCCCCGCGAAAAGACCATCTCTATCCGACACACCTCCAGACAACCCCCCGGTATTTTCTTGAAATATTCCCCGGTGACTGCGGTTTGTCGTAGTTCCTTGTCTGCCTCTGTTCCTCAGTCTGGTGGTCTCAGGGGGTGACCTCACTTTGCCGTGTTTGGTAACCAATGATTTCACTCCTCAGGTTATAGATCCTGAAGAACCCGCGAGGATGACCCTTGAGCCGTCGCCTCAACAGACACCCAAGACCGGCCCGGGTTAAATAATAGACACGAAGACGAGAGAAAAATTTTACGGCTTGCACCATCACGACCGAACTCGACCCGGTCGGTCTAAACCTCGGGTTGGACGGCGTCGAACCCACTCAGACCCGACTTCTCCAGACAATAACTCGTTTGGGACTAGTGTGGACGGGCTCGGCTTCATCCAGGTCGGTCTGGTTCGCCCATGGCGTCGCTAGTCGATCACGATCATCATGATGACTAGAATGGATTTGCTAAATGCACTTTCTCTGCACCCCGCACCGCCACGTTTCTGTGAATCGTAGCTCGTCGCGAGATTTTTCCAAGGTCTAGTGCGGACCGCGCAGTGAACTGGCTTGTCACCTCAACATCAATCGCTGGATATGCATCATGAACACCTGGATATTTGCTCCGACCTGCTGGGAGCTACTTAGATCTGCATCAAGTTGAATCCGGCCTTGAACTCTCGATCCCCTGCCACGCCGTTGACTGGCTTCCGACCCGGGAATTGCCCCAGACACACAGGCGCAATACTTGGCATAATCAAATCTGTCTTTAAATCGGGTGCTTTGCCTTTCGAAACGAGAAAGGTATCCGATCTTCTACGATCAAAACCTGCGTGTGCTGATGATGTACTGCCAGCGCAAATAACTATATGCTGCCGGACCACAGCCGTGCTGACATATATGACGTACGGTCGACAGCCCCGGGCGGGAATACAGTCAAAAACCACATGGCATTATCCTAAGCATATTCAGACCGTTCAGTCACCAATACTGTGTAATTGTTATTTCATGTCTCCGTGCGTCTGACGCGGTCGATGGCGATCCATTACCATCACGACCAACACAGCTACGATGAAAACTCCGTTGTGAGCGAGTGCCAAGTGGTCGGCCTTAGGTTTTTAGAGATCACTGTAGAAAGAACACGGGAGAACTGCTGAAGAGACTCTCTTGCAAATCCCGAAGAACAAAGCGCACGAGGCTCGACCTTACCTTTCTACAGCTGAACTACAAGACATGATATTTTGATAGACATTGCTAGTATTGCGGATCTCCTATTTATAATCGGCAGAAACTCCGATCCACTGCGTCCACATCGACATCGGACAGTGCAAACACCAAGTGGACATGCTCGACTAGACGACGAGAATGAAACATTGCACTTCAATATAGAGGATGTATTGGTTGTTATGAAAATCAGCTACCGGGAAATCCGCCATCACAGCGTTATATGTCGAAGAATCAATGAAAGGCCCGCTCAGAGAGAATAAGGGACATATTCACTTGGAAATTACCCAGGTAGTATGTGTCTGTCTGGCACGGTAATGTTCCCGCTTCGACCCCAATTACTAGCCAAACTCTACGAAGTTTTTGATTATTCTATCACCTCATTACAGAGGATTCTTAGCTGGGGCCCTCGCTCGGGTCGCTCGGGGATAAAATCGGAGTTAGCACCAGTCAGGTCCAGGATTCTGCCATGGGCCAATCACTTCGAAGTTGAATACATTCGAATATCTAGGCGAAGACCAGATTGGAACCGGAGACGATTATTTCATCGCAAACGTGAGCTTCAAATGGCTCCACGGCTCGGCCAATTGCGGCGGTATCCCGACCTAGCTTCGGAGTCATATCCTCGCTAGAACAGACGACCGGCTGGTATAAATACCCACTGGCTCGGAACTCGGCGTCGGATGAATATATATATACAAAGCCATCGGCCGAATCGATAGATCTCTGATATTCGCGACACGCTCTTGGAATTGCATAACAATGTCTCTGTCACGAGAGGATCGGCTTGGTCTAGCCGCTATGGACCCGGAACTGCGCGAAGTATACTGCACGAGATCCTTTCTTTTTCATCAGCAGCAGCTGACAAGACGAAAAGTTCCTGAAAACGGCAAATTTCCCCCAGATCGATGCCTCTGACCCTGCTAGAGTCATCGCAGGCTTGCGAAGGTACATGCAAAGCCAGCACAAGCCGCCCAACCCCGAAAGCGGCGTCGTGGAGCGTGATATTCATTTCCCTGCCCGGGACGCCTTTCAGCTCCGCGCACACGTCTTCGAGACCACCAAGAGCCCGAGCGATCCACGCCCGCTGATTGTCTACTATCATGGAGGAGGCTGGACCATCGGATCCCCGGAGGACACGGCGTCTGCGTGCCGTCGACTTGTCCAAGAGCTGGGCGTGACGTGCCTAGCGCCGTCCTACCGCCAGGGCCCAGAGGACCCGTTTCCTGCGGGCATCAATGACGCCTGGGATGGGCTGAAGTGGATTGCTGCGAACGCCGAGTCGGCGCTCGGTGTATCGCTTTCCGCCGGATTCGTTGTGGGCGGTTCCTCTGCCGGTGGCAACATGTCCGCCGTGCTGGCGCATCTCGCTCGCGACGAGGGTCTCGCGCCTGCGATCACCGGTACCTTCTTACTTGCGCCGAGCATTCTGCCCCCAGAGACAAAGCTCGCACTCCCCGAGCGCTTCAAGGAGATGTATCTCTCTCGCACCCAAGAAGAATGCAAGCAAGACCCCGTTCTTTCGCCGGCCTTGGGGAAGATCTTTCGCGATGCTGCCAAGGGCGACCCGCAGTCACCGATGTTTGTTCCTTTTATTTGGCAGACAGGGCATCGGGATCTGCCGAGAACTTACTTGCAGATCTGTGGGATGGATGTCAATCGAGATGAAGACCTGATTTATGAGGAGGTGCTGAAGGAAAATGGAGTCCCGACCAAGTCGAATATCTACCCTGGAATGCCCCATATCTTTTGGAGCACGTTCCCGACGTTGACGCAAGGGAAACAGGCAAATCTGGACTTTGTAAATGGGGTGAAGTGGCTGTTGAAGAAAGATTAGCATCTAGTATCGACGACGTGTACAGTCTTCTCTTGACAAACCGGGCGAGTCGTGAGGGCAGGAGTTATCAACGGTCTCTGAATATGCAGACCCTCGAGATAAGAACCTAGAACCATCGCTATTCGGTGGCACAGAAGTGTTTATATCATAGATCGCCACCTCCCGTCCGAAGTTCCACGGGACTGACTCTCCCCGCACTTAAATTCAAGATGCTCTTTGCCTGCTTCTCTTCCATATTCCCTTTCGCACTCTCTCAAACTTGCTTTGGAGGATAATACGCAAACGCAGAGCAAATACTTGGCCGCAGCAGCTCCAACCAAAGCGCGGATTTGACGCAGTCCAAAATGGTGAATACGAGCATAACTGGCAACCCACTAGACCCCAACGCCATACAACAGCAACAGTCCGTCGGAGACAGCAATAATTACCCAGCGACCTCGGAGACACACAAGCTCAACGACCTGGATATGATCATCGACAGAAATGTCGCCCCGTATGTAGCAATCTATGCTGCCACTTCTCGGATCTTTCCCTCTGACATGACGATCCCCAGGTCTCCTCAGTCCATGTGCGCCGAGCTAGCCCATCAGCATGCCCTCGAAGATCTCCATAATATCACAGAGCATACCTCCGAGTTGAGTGATGCATCTAAGAGTATGACTTCTATTCTTCTGATGCCACTTCGCCCAGCGCTCTCGAGTTGAAGAGGCTAATGATAAAAACCCATAGATACCACCTTTGCTCGCAAGTCTTCCATTGACCGCGGCACCCAGTATGAGCTGCGCAAGCCCGATGAGTGAACCTGGTCCTCCGAGGCAGGAAAGACCGTCCCGGAAGTATTTGAGTGTCTGGGATGGGCGAACCATTTGCAAAGCCATGGATTCCGACACAGAAAATGTAGTATAAACGTTCACGAAATGTAATTATTATGGAGACACGAGAGTCCTCTCAGACGTTTAGAACGGGTTAAGATCTGATTTCTGTATCTAGTGGTGGTGGTGAATGTACCGGTGATGTCACCGTGATGCTCCACCGCTCACTCATCTCACGCTTAGTGGTGGCGATAAAACACCTAGTATGGTAGGCAAGAATATCTGAATATGAAATTTTTGTGTAAATGGAGTCATAGCTGGGGCTTATCAAATTGGTTCCATCATCTGCAGGGACAGCGGCATCAAACTCGTTCATCAACAGTTGAGTCATACACCTTCGTGCCCCGATACCACGTCTGGCACGGTTTTGCCTCGAGGAGCTTCTCAGGGGTCCATTGCATATCAACCACCACAAAGTCAGCGTTAAGACCCGGCTTGAGACTGCCCGTCCATGAGTCCGCGAATCGTGCATACGCCGCGCCCGTCGTGGCCGCAGTAGCCGCCTGCGCCAAACTGACACCGAAATGGGAGTTGACCGTGTCAGTCGTTTCGGGTTCAAGGGCTGAACGTCTGGTCGTAGCATTGTAAAGATTGGGGAAAGGGAGGTGACGCGCGGTCGGCGCGTCAGTTCCGATGGCCAGGGGAGCTCCTCCGTCCAAGAACTCCTTGTATGCAAAAGCCCGCTTGCATCGATCAGGCCCAACCAGGGTAGGCCATGCCTTGAAAAGGGCTGGATCCGAGTGAACGGGCTGCACAGACGCAGTGATTCCTAGTTGGCCCAGTCGCTTCGCATCTTCCGAGGTGCTGAGCTCGAGATGTTCGATCCTGTGTCGTCGACCTGGAGTGCCGACTCTTGATAAAACATCGATTGCCTGGCGAATAGCTCTGTCACCAATGGCGTGGATCGCGCATTGCATGCCGGTCGAGTCGGCGCGTTGGACCACTTCCTGTAGCATGTTCTCAGGCCAGATCGGGTCTACTGGATCGGATTTGCCGGTATAGGGCTGAAGAAGGGCGGCAGTGCACCCATCGACCACGCCATCACAGATGAGTTTGATTCCGACAACACCAAATTCGGGCTCTTGGTACTGCTTCCTGAGTTCAATAGCTCGATCCACATAACGGAAATTGGCTCGCTGGTCATTCGAGAATGGCACTAGCCAATGCACCCCAATGTGGAATGGGATACGCTTGTCGCGACGATAGAGATTCAGGATTTCCCATGTCCCCTCATCCATAGCCATATCCACGAGGCCAGTGTACCCAGCGGCTGCGTAGGCTGTGATTGCTGTGTCCAAAGCACTCAGCTTATCCTCGGTCGAGAAAAGGCTTTCTAAATGAGGCCAGGCGAGACTGATCACAGCAGATTCGTCCAGGAGACCCGAGGCCCTGCCATTCTCATCGCGATGAATCGTGCCGCCAGGAAGATCAGGAATATTGTGGGCGTTCATCTCCTCCAGTGCAGGTGAGTTGCACCAGATCGAGTGGAGGTCGAAGGAGTCGATGAAGATAGGTCGTGGGTCAAGATCATCCAGCATCGTGGCCAGAGCGATCCCGTTCGTCGACGACTGAATCCATCCTCGGCACAGGATGCGCGGCGCGGAAGGATTGGAGACCGCGTATTCTTTAATTGACGCTCGAATCTGCTCCAACGAGGTACACGCCATGAGGTCGACTTTGCGTAGGGATTGGCCGAATTGCAAGAGGTGCACATGAGCATCAATGAAGCCGGGAACCACGACACGATTCTCCAAATCGATCGTGGTTGCGTTGGCAGGAGCCTTCTTTTCGTCAAAGGGACCGACATAGGAAATACGGTCATTCTGGATGATCATACAATCGACAAACTCATCACTGCTGGCTGCAGACGGCGCGAAGATACGGCCGTTTCGGAAGACGGATGCCATGATATGTGACGGGGCCGTGTATGGAGATCTGTCGAGAAGACATGATCGCACAGAAGTCTGGGATGCTCCTTAAGAAGCTGAATGGCGTCGCACAGCCGGGAATCCATTTGCGGCCTCGCGAGGACCTTCCCGTTACGGCGTAGATCATTTCGGCGGGAATCGGGGGGATTATTTATAATAGCAAGGTTTACCATGCTGTACATAGATAGAATATAATTAGATCTAAATATCACGATCTATACAAAGTAGGTAGTATTAACTAGTTAAAAAGTCAGCAGCCCAGTCAGATCCATCAAGAAGCATCTGTTAATACCACTCTATAGTGTCGGAATTCCTCCTATGTAATTACTGCTACTTCTCATACTCAGTGAACTATAAGGCACAACCGTTCTGCGGTGAAACTGATAGGCCGGTTTCAAAAGTCCATTTGCAGCCATCGTCGTATCCCTGCGCAATTCTCACGACATCGACGATAGCATGCCACGCCGCCAACGTCCTCGTATATATTTCCTCTCCTTTATCGACATTGACAGCATCCAGGTCTTGCCGGCGCCCAGCACCGGCGTAGAGAAGACATTAGCACATCTAATAATTTCCCCCTCCTAGGTTGATGGCGGAGGGGGGGTATATGAAAAAGAGTGTGCTGGACTCATGTATCTAGACTATAAGAAGCAGCTCGAGCCGTTTTGCACGCTTAGTGCAAGGTGGGCTTCATGGCGCCCTCCCTTCACGAATTACATAAAGAGGCACCTATAATGACTATCGGATGCACCTATCTCCTTGGAACGGGAAATGGTGGTTCGAACCGTCCGCGTTCTCCATTCTCACTGCACGTAAATTCACCAAATCTTGCCGAAATCATGTATACGTCTATGCGGTTGTCCAACTACTGGAGGAAATATGGTTACCCGATGATGATCCGAAACCTACCCTAAACACCGTCGAAATACCTTCGGAATTACGACAGTTTGCCGATGTTCTCTCTTCCCAAAAATCGAAAACCTTACTCGCAACCAAAACACCGACCACGCTATCGATCTTAATCCTGGCGAGAGCCCTCCATATGGTCCAATCTAAAAGCCGAATCGACTTCATCAAATCAATGGCGTCTCCGGCAATCGCACCTAGAATCTGCTTCATATCAGTAGCCACTGCATGTCCGAATCCCCAGAGAAACCCTACCGAATCACAAACGGCATTTCCAGCCGAGCAGAACGCGCAGGTCCGAGAATTTGGCGCGTCAAACACGCAGTTCACCTGGAATGGCTCCATACCATCCCAGGCGTTCTTGCCCAGGCAGAAGCAAAAGCCGCACCAGTTACGGCGTGGATGCCCCTAAAACAGACTGGCGTTCAGGCACGTAGTCGTGGTAAGGGCCCTCAGTAATGAAATGTGATAACTGATGGCTTCCTGCCGGGTATCAGTGAAAAAGATAAGAGAGTTTAGCATCATCTAGACGATGATTATTGGATGCTA
The DNA here is from genome assembly GCF_028827665.1 of Penicillium hispanicum. Lineage (NCBI taxonomy): Eukaryota > Fungi > Ascomycota > Eurotiomycetes > Eurotiales > Aspergillaceae > Penicillium > Penicillium hispanicum. Next base: position 1,731,077 of record NW_026623199.1, on the reverse strand, counting down.
GGAACCAGTTTTATCTTATGATATTGGGTACCTACATGAGCAGCTACACGATTCGCCAAATAAGAACCTGCATCGTACCCATACTGGGATTGCATTGTCGAATTCGACTCTAGTAGGTCTCTCTTGACCGTTCACGGATTTTGATCAAACAGCTTCTATTCCTACAGAGCTTCTCTTATGCCACACATCTCTCTTCGCACACCAGCCACTATCAATCGTCCTACAAGCTCTCTCTTCGCACACTGTCGTGCATCAAGCATATCTCCCTTCCTCCATATCCTCTCTAAAAACCCTTATGATCGAGACAAGAGTAGACGAGGATTCTCTTAAGGATAGGATGGATGGGGTCATGTCAAGAAGTGGGCGGTGGCTCAAGAAAATCGAAGGGTGGACAGCATCTCCTTTAGTGATCAACCTTGACCCGTTTCGCGATGGCGAGTCCATACATCTCAGTTCAATCTCCAATGCCGACTGTAATATGTAATGCCGCCCCCTTTCTCAAGCCTCCAAGTATTGTTATTCCCAGGCGGAAAACAGCAAAGATGGGATAGATGGGATAGGGAGTGTGTCGTCTTGGTGACGATTCCTGGGGTCCATGGACTCTTGCTGTACAACGAAACAAGCTTAGTTTTGAAAGTCCGTCATACAGTCGGCGTCCACTGGGTGCGTCCTCCTTATTCACCACATCCATCCCTCCGTACTCATGCAGACCCATCCATCCGTACTCGGGTAGTATTTTGGACTTTTGGGGAGCTTGACCAACTCACAACGGGCATAGACAAAATCATCCCACTCCTTTTCTTCCTTGACGGCGGAGGCCCTCCAAAGACCTGAGATATGCCTGCGGATGATTAGTCGCTAACGCCGCAGTCCAACCAACCTTCCAAGGTTGGAAGGCCGACAAGACATACATCTCTCCGCTGAACTGATCGTAAATAATATCCTCCATGGTATTTCCCCAGGGGAAATATCCCGCCTGCATGAGCTGTCTGTCTCGCATGTCAGCCTATCCCCCCCCCCCCCCCCCCGTCTAGAGGATCACCGGATCAAGCCTACAAACAGATCTCGCGAAATCGAGCGCGGAATTTCTCGCGACGGGAATAGTCCATTCGCCAGAATATCTCCGCACGCAGAGGCTCCCCAGGGACTTGGTCCCAGATGACATAGTTAAGTTCCCCTCCTGGGACTAGGCCATCACTTCCCTGGACGCCGTTTTGGTAGCCAAGCAGGTCAGGAACAGCACAGTTCTTCAATTTGAATTCTTTCAACGCAACGAGCTCAGTGGGCTCCGTTGGAGGGACAGCCTGCTTCGCCCTATCCTCGGCCTTGATGAATTCCGTATCGATGAACGGGATTTGAAGATAGATCCGCATAAATGCCACTTTTGAGGGATCCTGTATAGGGTAACAGAGGAACTTGCCCGCGGCATATGGACGCATAGTCCCATGAGCCCCCGCCTGGGTCATCCGAGAGTTCCACTCCACTAGCTTCTCGGCGATCACCCAAGTCTGGCGGGGGAAGTAGAAGGGCGGCTCTGCGGAAGAGTCGAGAGTGACCTCGGTTCCCTCGAAGCCCTGCACAAATGATATACCTTCCTGTTCAGCACGCATCTTGAGGAGGGGTAGATACTGACAATAGCTGCAATTATACCGATGCGTTTCTCGAGGGAGGACGGGTCGTGAGGGTATACGAGGAAGATAGAATAGACAGTGGAGGGGGGATATTAAAAGAAGGTTGGGTTGATCAACCCAGCAGCCGGATATGGCATCATCCTGACCACCACAAGCAAGTTCCTGACCACCACAAGCAAGTTACCGGCCATCCAATGTATCATGGGACATGGAGGAAATACAAACCATAGATGGATTCTGCAGGATGTGATTTATGGGGCTGGGAGTTCTGGGGTTTTTTTCCTTCGGTCGCATATCTATTCTAACCGACTTTATCATACTATTCCAGAACTCACGAAGCGACGCTAGAGCACTTATAGCCAAGAGCAGCAAGTAAGACTTGTACGGCGAGTCGACGCAGAAACGCAATTGGTTGTCAGCGGAACCTGAGTATCTAAAAGTGTAAAGAAGAATGGAAGCGAGGTTGCTCTCTGAGTGTGAGCGATGTTTTGCTTTGAGCGTGATGCCTGTCTCGGACGGGTTATCTATCGCAGATTGATCCCCTCGCTAACACTAAGAGCCTCTAGTGCAGCAACACACGCGCTACCAGGAGCGTGGGTCAGCCTAGAATAGGCACATCGTGCGAGATTTGCCCGCGCAGATCGTCTCAAATGTTCACGGATCATGGTCATCCTGAGTACCGGGCAGTCAGCCTGGTGACTCCGCGATGAATGCGCGATTTGGGATGACTCTTGCACACGATTGGCATGGATATCGCCCATTCAGACAAAGGCGACGCCAACACCTTTTGACTCTCGCACCCCACACTACATACTATGACTGATTGGGCACTGGCACCGAAGGACAAGATGGAAGAGCACATCCACGAATGGACAACCAAACCTTGGAAGTTGATGCTCCTCTTACCTAAGAGAAAGAGAGATCCATAGATGTATGCCGCATGCGCAAAGAGCGCGTGTGCGAGCAAAGTATTCGATCGGCGACTTGCAGCGCGAAAACACGAGCACATTCACACGGGCGAGAGTGATCCGTACTAAACCAAGATGGGTAGAAGAACCGCTAAAAGGGACGAATCAACGCGAGAATGAGAATGGGGGCCATTCTCGCGATGATTCTGGAAATGGCCAAGCGACTGATGTCGCCACTAAAAATCAGGGTCTGAAGTGACTAGCTCGTGAGTTGGGTCCAACGTGGACTGAATCGAGTATCGATATGCAAGCTGCAGTTAATCGCCATGAACCCTTGTTGCGGGCAAGTGGAAATGGCGACAGCCAAGAGACGCCGTCATTCTACTCCTCGCCCCATTTAGCCTGGCTCCGCCACAAATCTTGAACCTCATTAGCGCTTTCGGAGCGCTCAAATCGGGCCTTCAAAGCATCAGGGAAAGGGACAGCACATGGAGATTAAGGGGCACAGGGTGTCAGGGGGACGACCGGACCAGTGAGAAACAAGACGTCTCGCGTGAAAATGCCCAAATTACCCAATTCAGGGGCATACGAGATGGTGGATCAGAAACTTCGGAAATTAGCCATAGGTCAACCATACAGATCTTGTGCCCATCTGGTATCGACGGTTTGGGGGCCGACGAAACTCCGCCAATGCTGGATGGATTCCGAGCTCCACCGTGCGAGCGATGCTTTGCTCAGCCCAGCGTTCCAGAGCCTCATGTCCAGCTTGCAGGGTATTTAAGTCGTGCGTTGCCCCGGTTCTGGTGGCTTCACGCCTGTGATCCTCTCATCTTCCCCAAATCATTCTCCACCATGCAGTACAAGACTCTTGCCGCTCTCCTCTTTGCCACCGCAGCCGTTGCTGCCCCGGCCGCCCAGGACTCTTCCGACTTGGAAGACCTGATCGGTGACCTCCCCAGCTCCATCGTCGCCGTGCTCCAGACGGCTGTGCCGACGACCTACATCCAGGCCCTGTACACCGACCCGGCCTTCGCCTCGTCCGAGGTCAACAACATCGAGCACGGCACCTACCCAGCCTGGTACAACAGCCTTCCCGACAGCGTCAAGGGCTGGGCCACCACCGAGGCCCAGGCTGAGGCCTCCGCCCTCACCAGCGCTATTGGTAGCGTGACCGACGACAGCTCCAGCGCCACCGGCTCCAGCTCCGCCGCTGCCAGCACTGACGCCTCCTCGTCTGGGGGCCAGACCTCTACCGCCACTGCCTCTGTGACCTCGTCTGGCTCCTCGTCTAGCTCGTCCGGCTCGTCGAGCGCCTCCTCTTCCAGCGCCTCGAGCTCGACTTCCTCTGGCGGTGCTGCCGCTGCCACTGGCGGTGTCGCTATGAGCCTTGCCGGTGCTGCCGGTATTCTGGGTCTTGCTATTGCCCTGTAGACGAGGTCAACACGAAACGGGAGACCATCCTTTGATTTGATGCAGGACGTGGGTCTATGTTTTGATGTACTTTGCACAATACCGCCTCGATGGCTTGCGCTGTTCACGTGTGGACAGGACGAACGGTGCTTGGGATCGAGATAATAAATCACTTAATGACTTGGAATGCCTATTGGCAGACTACAATCTCGGACATGGCGCTCATATCATCAGTACGTAGTCATTTGGAGTACGCACTGTCCGATTTGAATTGGACTAGCAGTAGACCATTGATACGTTTACTTTGTCACACTTGACAGCGGAGTCCTGACGCATACTGGGTTTTCCAAGAAAGAACTTGCAGCTGCAAACCCGAGCAATTCCCTAGTTTCTAAATATCTTTCGAGTCCAAAGCTGGAAGAGTATGAGACATTGCTGTATGAGTGTCAAGAGAGCTCCTCGGGAGTTGGTCCCTCCCACCACGAAAACCACTCTTCGCAGAAGTCATCAAATCCTCGCACTCCCAGTAACTTTTGGATCTCCGATCTCCACCAGCGTGGTTCATCCGTCGCTGAAGAGGGGAGATTCAATCCACTACTGACCCGGAATTTAGTTCGAATCCATCCGCGTGGGAAGAAGCCGGCAGTCTCCCAGTCAATGATACCGATATTACCGGATTGGGGCTCATGCTCAACGATGATATTGCCGGGCCCAAGATCAGTATGGTAGAAGACAAATGTCGAACAGTCCATGCCTACTAGTTCGCATCCCCGTTGGAGATTTCCAGGGGAAAAGTCCTCCTTTGCTCCGTCGGCAATAAGATACATCTCGGGCATATTCTTTCCATCCACCCCACTAAGCTTGTCACTTTCTAGAAGCTGCAGAGATTCACAGACGCTGACCACAGTATGAATATATCGTTGTCTCCAAGTTTCGTTCAGAGAGGGCCAAGCAGCTGCAAGAGTCCTTCCTGGAACTCTACTCAAAAACAGATAAGACCGGTCGCCTTGTTCTGCCTGGTATAATACCCTTGGAATCTCGAAATTCGGGTTTTTGGCATGGACGAATGCTATTGTGGTAGCCTCTGGGGTTGTACCGACTATCCGGGTTTTGACCTTGCAGAACGCATCATTCCCTATCGACCAAACGGCGGAGTTCTTCCCAGCATCATAGACCAGTTTGATCGTGGAATTATTCGCTCTCAAAGGCATCGAAGGGGGCGGTGGCACAGGTGCGTCGGTGATAAAGTAACTGAAGCCGTCCATTCGATCGTACCAGGTGGATCGATGAGAGGGTCCCATGGAACGATGGAGGATTGGGCCACCGATACGCCAAGTGTCTTTGTCGATTTCTTTGACTGAATCCGTAATAGGTCCTTCCATTATCTTAGCGATATGTTGAGGAGGGTGCTCGAATCGTTGGATGCATTCAAGATGGCATGGAATTTGTACCCAAGTGGGCTGATATACGGCAATCTCCAAGAAGGGGCAGCCTTGGAACCTTCCAAAGTTGGAATCCTCCAGGCACAGGCGGATTAGTCACCAGTCAGGTGGCAGCTCTCCCTGGAGACTGGTTTGGATCTTGCCGAACCTCTTTTTCTGCCAATCCCGTCATTCCTTCCTCAGCCTTCACGATGAAATGGACAAGCCTTCCATCAGAGCCCGATTCCACCACCGTTCACCACGGCCTTCGGGGAAGGGGAATTGGAACGGGCCTTCACGCCACGACCCGGTGGGGCCAGCCGATCTTCACCCATTTACAAACAGCTATCGATCTGTTCTACGCTCGGTTATCTGTGGCGCCAACGTTGGCCCCCAGACGTGATTTAAACTTCGCTCCTGATTCTACCTCCACTCCATCTCCGCGGTCTATCCCTCAGACCGCAGCTCCAGAATGGGAGGGAAACCATGGCAGTCCAAGGGATGCGTCACTTGTAGGAAACGTAAAATCAAGGTGGGCCTCCAGAACGGCTTGTCGCCTGGTCTCGATACTGATGGCAGGGTGCAGTGCGATAGGCAAGAGCCCGAGTGTGGGCGGTGCCTCAAGAGCCGCCTGAGATGCCCGGGATACGAGAAACGTCGCTTTTTCGTCCATGAAGCCTCTCCCGACGACCCGGAGAAGTCGGACTTGGGAAAAGCTTCAAAGACCCAGCTTCATCAGGTCAGAAGCGCAAGACCGATGGCTTGGAACAGTATTATCACCCTGGATAGCGGCCCAGCGAAGCGCCAGCTCATCTTCTCATCATATATGCTCGAGTATTTCCCCCTTGATGTCGCTGGGAGCACCGAGATTGATCCGTGGTATCATTTCGTGGTAGGTATCTCGGTGCTCCCGAAAAAGTCTCCGCAGCTGGAAAGAGCCCTTGCGGCAATCTCGTGCATCTTTACCGGCAGGCGGAGCCACGACAAGCAGCTGTACTGCTATGGGCTGCAACTATACAATAGTGCGATACAGCTCGTCTCGCAAGTTATCGCGAAGAACATCTACAGCGATGATCTCATGTATACGGTCACTATTTTCCAAATGCTGGTGGTACGTTCTATCCCGGAGGATTCGGGAAATCGCCCAACCCCAACACCCAGCGGCTAACATCTTCATTAACCAAGTCAATTCATTGCCCGCACAGCATTGATGTGTGGCTCGACCAGATGAAGGTGACAGATGGAATTCTGGAGCAGTTTTATCCGAGAACAAGCGGAAATATCCTGATCAAGATGATATACCGGGCGTTCAAGGGCGCGAGAGTAGTAAGTTGCCGTCATCACACTTCGTGATCGCAGATCTCACATGGTGAAGTGATCCAACTGACGAGCATGGTTTAGATGCAATCGATTTCCCTGTTACAAGCAAGAGAAGCGATAGACCCAGTCTCGACGAGCTCTCTATATAGTCTGCGGTTTGACGAAGACACTCCACTGGAAGGATTATTCCAGCTTATGGCAGAAATGTCCACGCTTTTCGCCGCGGTGGGTGGGAATGACGGGTCCGACCTTAATGTCAGTCAAGCATTGCTGGTTGACTGCCTCAGAATGAGAGAAAAATTGACGGCATGGTGGGAATTAACGAAAGAGCGGATTGGCGGCGATCCCTCCCCTTGTGCCCCTGGCGAGTCCATCGTCACCCGTCTCCCCCCAGGGGATCATTTATTCGGCGCCCCGTATCGTTTTTCCTCACTTGACAATGCTCGAATGCACCTCATCTTTTGGGCGGCGCTATCCATCCTCCAGGTTCTGATAGGCCAGGCCCAGTGCTACGTCCATACATCTTCACTAGTCGACCTCAAGACAAACCAGGAGTATCTTCTCTCGAAGTTCTATGCGGACGAACTCAGTCGATCCATCCCATTCTGTTTACAATCTAGCGCGAAGTCATGGGGTGCTCACGTTTCGACATTTGCCATGTCCCAGATTGCCAAGGTATACCTGGAGGACAGAGATTGGGAGAAGTTTGCTTGGAGCCAACATGTCTTCCGACTATGCGCGGATCTGGGCTCAGACTTTTCTGCTCGCCTGGGAGAGCTGCTCCAGAACAGCTGGATCCTCACGGAGAATCATGATCTAAGTCCTGTCCAGTCCTTGCCTTCCGCGGGGGAGAGCCAAATACATGAACTATCATCTGGGGGTGGAATCGTCAAGAATTACTGAACAGTACGCAAAGCTTTTCGGGGCCACATTTTACGTTAAGGGTGCAATCCAATGTGATCTGTTTGCTGGCGCCTCCATCTGATCTACTACTATGCTGGAACCCATGAATACGCAACGATCAGGAAGTGGGAAAGGCTAAAATTGAGTATACCTGTTGGAGTTTGGTAGGTATTTTCTAACTGGGATATATCAATATCATAGATCTAGAACGGAAGCTGTCTTTACTTTGTAGTATATCAGTGCCCATTGACCATGGCCATACTTGCAGATTGACGATCGGCGCAGCCTGACGACGTAGAGCGCGCAGTGTCTCAGTGGAGCTTAGCAAATAGAAGGGGCCGGCAGAGAGTTCTGTCGTTATGGTTCTTTATTTCGACTTTATGGGTAAGAGAAAGATCGAAACGCAAAACTGCCTCCCTCACCTCCCATCATCACTGCATCAACTTCTCATCCCCATCTCCCTCTCTTACCATACCCCCCCCCCCCCCCCCTGCTGCACTGGTTATGGCCAACCTCACGCACAACAGTGGCGACGGCCCATCGAAGGAGCTGTTCGAGCAGCTTGCCGTCCTCAACAGTGTTAACCCAAACCCCAAGTGGGGATATTCGTTTGGTAAGTCGACACCCACATCAGCAACCCGCATTGTATGTATATTCGTACGATAATCTCCTACAGGCCCCGTATATGACCCAAACCCGAACTGGAAGCCGACTGCATGGCATGCCCTGCAGGGCCAGGAACAGGCCCGGTATGACATTAAAGCGGGCGACATCCAGCGCGACCTGAATACTGGAAACGGCCCCCCAAACAAGATGCTGGTTCTAAGCAGAGAGAATGCTTTAGTCTGCCCGGTGGTGGTGGAAGGCCGGGCCATGTGCGGCCTGTGTTTTGAGACGCAGGTGGCTTTGCGCCGGCATCTGCGTAATGCCCACACCGGATGTTGTGAGTGAGACCCCTGAGCCCGAGGCGTACGAAGCATATATTAATTAGGATATAGTCACCCTCCCAACCCGCACCCAGAAGCAGGACCTCGAAATCATGACTGGGAGGAACATCATGATGAAGTTGGTGCTTACTGGCGCCTGGCGCGACGCAGACTTCGTGCATGAGCCTGGACGCGGCCCAGAGTCTAGCTTGATTGGTTATTACGCCGATCGGCTTGAGCATATTGCGTGAGAGCCATGGGAATTAGCTTGGTATATGCGCAGAAGCTGATCTGATATGGTGTATAGTGCCACTGATTCAGAATTCCGGCACCGATGGGGCCGAACATTCCATCGAGCCTCCCGAGGCTCTTCCCAACCTACGTCTGTGTCTCACTCGCACTGAGTACGTGTGTGCTTAGCGTGGATAATATCATTTGATCTGACGGGGTGGGCCTCGGTGTCGGATTAGCCCAGTTCCTTTGATCGGCTTTCCTTCCTCTCCCTGGTGACGATGGCGACAGCGATCCCCCGAGGGACTTGAAAATCCCGAGAATGCTGATACCAGAATGGGCCCTACTAAAAAGAACGGTGATGATGGACTGCTTCCCTTGCAAATATGGTGAAGAGAAGAATTATCGGAGTCTCGGTTCGGATTCTAGCACGCTGAATGCCCTGTGGGAAACACTTGGTGTTAAATGGAATAGGCCTGTCTGGCTTATCGCGAGCTTCGTATGGTGCTTTGGAATCGAGACCCCGTTGTGCTGAGCATACTGGATCATTCATCGATGACTAGGTGTCAAGACATCCTTGAATGCCGGACATACGGATTTACCACCATGTCGATTCCTAGAAGAGATCAATCACCCGAACTTGATAAGTAGCGTGCGTAGTTGATGCTATGATACTAGGTCATAAATAAGGCTTGAATGACCTCCCGATTATTAGGGTTCAGGTTCTGATATACTTGGCTCTTTGAGTGGACAGATACAGAATGAGGATTGCTGCTAAAGGCTGGGAAATTTGGTGGTTTTGATATATGAACGTTGACACTATGGGATATGGAGAGGGTTAGGAGAGTTTCTCATGGCTGTTTTCTTCCAATCAATCTATTCTAATCTATGCTCTATTGTAACCGATGCTCTATCCTGGTCCATGTTCTCTTCTAATCAGTGGTCTATTTTAATCAACGCCGATCCGGCATTCTCTCAACCTTTCCCCAAATTTATAGAACAGAAAAGGGGAAATGCCGAAAAGGATCGACAAAAATGCAAGGAGGGAGTTCCCCCAGCCCAGGCCCATTTGGTCATACAGGCCTGGTCCACCTAGAGATAAGAGACCACCGGCAAGACTGCGGACCAGGCTGCTGGCTGCGAGAGCGCTAGATGAGTAGATTGTGAAGCCATCCAGGAGGTAGGTTTGAACCGCGGCCTAAGGATTTACATTTGTTAGTGAAATGGATAGAATAGGGGATTGAAGTAACATACAAGGCAACCCATCAGACTGAACCCACAGAAGCCGGTGCCCAAGATGGGAAGAACCCAATGCAGGCGATATTGTGCTGTCCAGCCAAAAATGAACAGTCCGATCGGCATTGCAAGCGCACTGGGTAACAGTGGGGGGAGCCGATACCTAAGAAGAAAGTGAGGAAAAAGAAGAGAAGAGAGAATAATGAAATTGCATACTCAGGTTTGGCCTCCTTATGCTTTTCTGTCAGCTTAGTATAGATCTGATCGCTATATAGGCCAAAGATAACCATGCCCAACGCGCTGCCGATTCCGATTCCGAGATATGCCAGGCCGGCGATGCCTTCCTTGAAGCCATATTGGTCGTGAAAGACAATGGATAATATCGTGAGCAGCAGGTAGAAGATTCCGTAAATCACCGCTGCGTAGATCGAGGTACCCAGAATGATCGGATTCGCGAGCATCCGTACTGGCCGAGTAACAGCAACAAGCAACAGCTGTCCGAAGGTCTTGGATGATTTTCCTTTGGGTTGATAGAGCGGATCCCCCGTCTTCCTGCGAAGATGGCGAGCTTTCCGTTCCAACAAGACAGGACTGTATGTCTCACGAAGAAAGATAAAGCACAACACACTGGCGGTACCACTCTGATTTGGTTAGGTTATTCAAGACAGTCTAAAAGAAGTGGGAGCAAACGTATTTGACATACCATAATAGTCAGGATCCAAAAGATCCATCGCCAACTCTTGGCCTGCGCCAGAAACCCACCAACAACAGGGCCCAGAACTGGACCAACCAGCATACAGGCAGAGAAGATACTCATGATACTAGCAAATGGGATTAGCTCTTATAATAACGTGGCTGTGGGGTATAGGATTGGATTCTGGAGACACTCACCGTCCTCGTTTATGGACGGGTACTAGATCGGCAATGGTACCTCCACCGTTCGTCAAGGGCGCTCCCCCGAAGAAGCCCGCAGCCAAGCGAAACGCTAGCAAGGCTCCAATGTTGGGAGATAAGCCACAGCACGCTATAAATATAGTGAAAGCAATGTTGGACACATGATAGACCACGTTGCGACCGTATACCTCGGAGAGGGGAGCCAGGATCAGAGGGCCCAATCCGAAGCCGATGATCTAAGGAAATCAGCAAGAGGCGCGAGTGTCAAATAACAAGACGCTTACGTAGATGGAGACTGTAAAGCTCAGAAGCGCATCAGATGTACCTGGGAATTCCTCGCCGATGCTCAGCAGGGCAGGGGACATCATGGACGAGGCGAATGGCCTAGACGGTCAGTCGATATTCTAGAGTGACATGGGAAGCCAGCAAGGGGACTGACGTCGTAAACCTCATGGTACAAATTGCAGCAATGATCCCTCTTTTCTTCCATTCGGGCCAATTGATCGGTTTTTTAGGGTCATCGGGGCCCTCCCAGTCAACCTCGTAGTCCAGCACGGGCTGAGCCTCTTTGTCCTCGTCCAGAGACGTGGAATCAGACATGATATATGGTATGTACCCTGAGAAAGGGTGCTAGAGGCAGAAGAGAGCTTCGTGAAGATTGTGATGATCCTGGCAAATATCCAGGTTCGGGCAACGTGTGATCGGCTGTCTTTTGCCGGCGACGAAGATCGCAATCGAGTACGATATGAGCATCAACGTCCCGAAGAAACGGGCATAAGCGGAGACTCGGATGCACCGGGGAGAAGAAGAAGGAGAAAAGAGGACTAAGAGACGAAGCTATCTACACTCAGCGCAGGGGGGGGCTGCCTAGCTACTTAGACACTGCCATCGTCCAGATGTTGATACTCATGCATATGCTGTTGGTCGGGATGAGCTTTGTCTATCTGGGCAAACCAAGACAACGCCCCGGTTGCCCTGAAGAATTCCACATGCGTAAAAAAGCAAACAGGAATGAAACCGGGTCTCTGTACGATCTACTGCAATCCACCTGGGCACAGTGAAACCTGGCCCCGGGGCCGGGTCCAGCAAATCTTACCTGGTGTGCCTTGACGCCACAGAATCCTAGTTGGCGATCCTTACGACATGCGGAATTAGGTCTTCTGGTAATTTAGTTTCATGCTGGTAGTCAAGGGGATCTTGGTATAATACGACACGAATTGCATCGGTTGAGCCGGGACTATATTTCATAGTCATTACACCGCGTGGAGTGTGCAGATCCAGCCCATATCCCAACCCTCCCGATTTCTCTGCATTGTGCCCGGTTGGATCGCTTCCTGAGGGATTGTTTTCTGTCGTACTCAAATAATAAAAACCTCACAACTTACGCCCAGCAGCTTGGCTGGCGTTTCAGCTATCTTTCTCCGGGTCATATCTGGTTTCTCATGTTTCTTTGTGCTGAGAACATCACATCCATTTCAGCATATTGGCACAATGGCCCAAGACAGCCCCTTGGATCGGCTTTCGGCGCTGGACACCAATACTGTGTCGGACGCCTTGGATTTCCTCGGTCTTAATGGAGCGACGTATGGCTTTCGACCACTGTGGAAATGCCCAAAGATTGTCGGACGCGTTCGCACTGTGAAAGTTAGCGTCGATCCGTATACCTCTCCTCCAATTCCTCCGCCTACCGCTGTCTTCGACGAGGGAGAAGCAGACGATCGCATTCTTGTCATCTCAGGTGGCATCCACGGCGTGTCATGCTGGGACGATATCATCGACAATGCCTGGAAATCGAATTCCATCCGAGGAGCCATCATCGACGGCATGTGTCGTGACAACGACGACGTGCGCCAGAGTGAATATCCGGTTTATGGCCGCGGTCTAGTCGATGGGCACCACCAATCAACGCAAGTTAGTTTTGGGTTCCCCGTCCAGATACGAGGCTCGGAGGTTCACCAAGACGACTATGTGATCGCGGATTGCTCCGGGGTGGTTTTTCTATCCGCAGAGCGTATTGAGAGAGTCTTGGAAGCTAGCGAGAGTATCCGTCGCCGTCAAGCCTTGCTGGCTCAAGCCGTTCAAACCGGTCGTCCCGTATCCGAGACGATGAGCGAGCCGCAGTTCGGTGCCGTGCGAAACCCTAACCCAAGCTGCGCCGAAGATAAAGAATTGGTAGCACTGTTCGCCGGCTCGGATACGCCTGCAGTCTCTGACGCACTTGACAAGCTTGGCATCCCAGGACAGGCGCTGAAAATCATGCCTTTGACCAACTACACCAAGGTCACTGTTGGGCCCGCCTTTACGGTACGCTATGTACCAGCCGGTGATCCGCCAGGAGGGGTTGGCAATTGGATTGACGACGTCGCCCAAGGCGATATGATCGTCATCGACAATGGCAGTCGCACAGATTGTACCATCTGGGGCGATCTTATGACTCAGTACGCCGGAATTCGAGGGATTTCTGGAACTGTGATTGATGGCGTGTGCCGTGATGTGAACCGTGCCATCACCGATGACTACCCTATGTTTACCCGTGGCCGCTTTATGAGAACGGCGAAGGATCGGGTCCAGTTGGCAAGCGTGAACGAGTCGATCGGAATTGGGGGAGTACATGTCAAACCTCGCGATATCGTCGTTGCAGATGCCAATGGCGTCGTTATTGTTCCGCGGGACCGAGCCCGCGAGGTGGCTGAACTTGCACAGTGGGTCTCGAAGTGCGAGGAGAGCATCAGAGAAATGATTGCTAGTGGAGCGACACTGGGCAAGGCGCGAGAGGAGCTCAATTATCATCAACTGCAGCGCAGAGCTTAGCATGAATGAAAGACAGATTTTATATGTTGATATCCCGAGATTCGTAGAACCCGTCGTGATCAATTGAATAGACTATGTATGAAGAACTCGGCCCCCTCATCAGCAATACAACAACACCTTTTGGCTCGATGGACTATAGTTGGGTTCAATCTATTTACTAGCTGGGTGAACAATAAAGAGGTAGAGAGAAGTATCGGAGTCACACACTGCCAGCTTGGCCACAAAGCTTTTGAAGATTCATACAGGTTTTCACTGAAATCACCGTCTTGCGATGACCATGTCAATATCCTCGAGCGTTCTAATGTCCGTTCTGGTGTCCGGACAGAGCCTCTTTCACTCGAGCGAGGTCCTGCCGAAGAGTTTTTGCCACGGACAAAATATCTACCCCGGTTAAGATGATCTTGAAGTTCCGTAGCCAGTTCACATCGGTGTCCTCCCTGAAGGCAGGCATCAGGATCGGAATCCCATATTTCTTTGAGGTCGCCACTATTTTATCAACAGCGGCAGAAAGCTTTGGGTCATCGGCTTTCCCCTTGGGATTACGCAATGGTAGACCCAGCGAGCCTCTAAGGTCCGTAGTCCCGATCATGAGGGCGTTGACGCCGGGTGTCTTTGCGATAGCCTCGACATTCTGGACTCCAAGCTTTACAGTCTGGTCAGTGGTTTTCCCAAGATGATAGGGTGCGCAGGGAGATTCAAGGGGCAACTCTTACCACGCTCTCGATCTGGCAGATAACGGCGATATTTCTGTCCGCAATTGTCTCTGCCGTCCAGCCCTCGGGCGCAATGTTTGTAATTCCGTCTAGCAAGGCAAGAGGCGAAAGGGATCGGGTTCCACCGCTGTACGTGTACCGCACTTTATATACGGCCGCGGCTGCCTGGGCAGCTGTGTCAATTTGCGGGAAGACGATGGCAGACGCGCCTTGTGAAATCAGTCTATGTGCCTAGTCGGGTCCCTAGAATGGCAATAGCACTTACCCGCGTCCAAGGCGTAAGGAAGCAAATCCGAGTCAGGGCTCGGAATGCGAACAAGCGCGCAAGTCTTGCCTTCGCTGGCCAGGGTAATTGTTTGTATGAGAGTCACGAGAGTCTCCGGATTGGTTGGCCTGCCAGATATTTGAGACTGGTTGAGCCAAACCGAATGAGTTGGAGAATACTTACACATGCAAAGTGTCCACAAAGATGAAATCAAATCCAAGCATAGCTATGATTCGGGCCGCTTGTGGGTGTGGAATGCCAAGCATAGAGCCAAACACATGTGCATCGTTGTCCGCGCTGATTGCAGCATTAAAATTCGAAGGCTGGAAGAGTGAAAGAGCGCGGAATCGGTCCATGGTAAATGATGTGAGAAGACGGCGCAGAAACTGATGGTTTGTTGTGGTCCCCGTAAGGTGGGTGCCATTATATATCATGCACGGAGTGATTTCTTCACAGCTTTCTAGTGCTGTACATCTGGGCAACATCACCTCTAGTTTTACCGGTGGGGAACGTATTATCGGAACCAAGGGCAACGCGATCATGGCCTTAGACCATCCTCATCCTTCTTCGGGCTGACGGGAGGGTCCAGATAGCCCGTGGGAACTAAATCTAAACAAGAAGCACCGACTAAACGATTTACTACGTACACATACGTATCAATCACCTCACTATGAATTGCCCTGCAACTAATCGCCCCGCTATTATTAGCTATCACGTAGGTGCTATATATCGCAGCGTCGGAGGGCCCCTTCCGAAACCGACCTCTGTAATAAAAGGTTCTGCATAGTTAAACATCTAAGTACTTTGAACTAGTTCAAGTGGATTAAAGAGAATTTAAAAGGAATCCCGATGATATAGAGTAAAATTAACACTAATAATCAACAAATCTATTTTGTCATAAAATTGTACTAGAAGAATAGCTACATGATTGGATTTATTTTACGTCCTATTGAAAGTAAGTAGAGAAAAATGGGTTCAAGTATTGAAAGAGAATATGTATAGGTGAGTGTGTATATATAGATAATCTGATAAGGTAATTTTACAGTAGGAGAAGCTGAAAGGGCCTCTTGAGGGGGCCATGCAAACCTTATGTGATTTGGTGATTGCAAGGGGCGCGCAGGATTTAAGGAGCCCTCCGTTCTGTAAACCTTGAGATTGTTGACCGCTTCAAAAATAGTTCGTCGGGGGTATAGGGGGCCGCTGTGGCCAGGCGTCCAAGCATGCCGGGTAACCTCCGGTATAGCACCTCTAGACCCTTGTAGACGCCCCGAAGGATGGATTCTTCGGCTTATGTAGCATGTTACGGAATCGCGATTCCAGTATTTTCTGTAAATACATCAAAATGGTAATATCTAGGTACTTCCACTCTTGTCTGGTCTGAAAACCCCCGCCTGGCCACCTGACGGCCAATTCTGATCGATTCGCCTCGAGGGCATGCCCTACACAAATGTCTCGTCTAGTTAAATCAGATCCTGCTGGGATATTAACACGGCAGAATGGGTTATACTAGAAAATGAGAATCCATTCCTTAAGGCATTGATGTGTACTTGTTTCACACTTTTATCATTCCTCTTAAATGCTTTTGGGGCCTACGAAGGGCCCGAAAAGGAGCCGCAGAGAAAATAGCACGCCAAGTCTAAGTGGTATAAAGGTTACAGGATGATCTATACTAGACTAGTTATCTAGTCTACGTGGTCCCGGAAGGGGGCCACTGATGTAGTGGGGGCTAGCAGATACCATACTCCCAATAAATTCTCTTGCCGTCCTCTCCATACTTGATCAAATCCTCTGCCAACCAACGACATCCAATATGGTCACCCAGGTAGCCGTGCTTGATGACTATCACGGTGTCGCCCCTTGGCACTTTGCCAAGTTGGACCCCTCAATTTACGTCGTCAAATATTTTCCAGCAACGCTGCCACCGTATAATCACCCGAACACGACACAGGCTGAGAGAGATGAGCTGGTCCAACGATTGGAGCCATTCGAAGTCATTGGTAAAGATTGTACCAATTCCCCTGACAGCTCCGTACTAACGTGCCCAGCAACAATGAGAGAACGAACACCGTTTCCCAAGGAATTAATTGAGAACCTTCCTCGACTCAAACTGCTCCTGAGCTGTGGTCGTCACAATAAGGCAATTGACATGGAGGCCTGCCACTTGCGGGGGATTCCTGTAACCGGCACGGAAGATAAAATGGCCATAGATACTACGCTGGAACATATCATCACCTTGATCCTCGCGGCTTCTCACGACATTGCGCAGAACGATGCAGCTGTGAAGGCCGGGAAATGGCAGACCAGCTTCGTCACTGCTGTTTCTTACAAGACCCTCGGTCTAGTCGGGCTTGGCCGGCTAGGCAGAGCAGTTGCTCGAATCATGAGCATGGCATTTGGCATGAAGATCATTGCCTGGAGCCCTAACCTGACGCAGAGCATTGCTGATGAGCAAGCGAAATCTCAAGGACTGCCCATTGAAGGCCCAGACGGTGAAAAGACCTTCAAGTATGTGAGTCGCGAGGAGCTGTTCGCGACTTCGGATGTAGTGAGTATACATATGCTTTTATCCGATCGCACGCGGGGCTTGATTACGGCGGAAGACTTGTCAAAGATGAAATCTTCATCTTTCTTCGTGAATACCTCTCGGGGACCATTGGTCGTCGAGGAGGATTTGCTGGGAATTCTCAAGGCAGGGAAGATTAGAGGAGCTGCGTTGGACGTGTTCAACCTAGAACCCTTGCCGGCGGACAGTGAGTGGCGAGACTCGGATTGGGGCACTCATGGCAAGAGCCAGGTGCTGGTGACGCCGCATATTGCGTTTATGGAGGAGAGTGTCCTAAACGGATTTTATGAGCAGCAGGTTGGCGAATTGGACAGATGGTCCAGGGGAGAAGCGCCCAAGAAGCCTCTTCACTGAATCCAATCTTCTGTGATCACTTCAGTTTTATGTTTTGAGGGTAGAGATAAGATCAAGCTGCATTTTATAGTAACTTTTAGAGTAATTTATAACGAAAGAATATAAGGCCTACGATAAAGATTATATAGGCGATAAAGCTCTTTATATTGGGATTATTGGTTAGAAAAGGCTGGGTGGTATCTATCGTATTGGGGATTTTGTATGGCGGTTTGGGCTTTAAGATGGGATAGTAACTGGTGCATGTGGATTGAGAGTATTCTGGAGCTGTATGGTTTCAGTTATTGCGCCTAGAATTATAGTTATAGACGCTAAATAGATAATATTTGTTAGAAGACATATGAACGCTTTCCACAGGAGATTGGGGTACCACCTGGGATATGGTAGAAACAGAGATAGGTAGCTGACGACGACATCTTGGGGTGGGGAAATAGGGAAATAGGGACAAAGGAGCAAGAGAGACAGCCAATAGCTAACGCGTGGGATAAACAGTTTTCCTATCGACGACATAAACCAAACGATTCGTCAATGCATTAACTAGTTAGTCCTCTGCGTAACAAAGTACAGGGAGTGCCCAGGTGATCTCCTGAAAGTCTGACTAAGCACTCTGGTTTCTGTCTAGGTGGAATTAACCAACCTTAGAAGCACTTTCGGACCGCTTTAGCTAACTATTCTGTTGTTTTTCCTCGTCAAAACAATCATCTACAGTTGATCACAAGGGCGTTGCGTTTGCTACGATGACAAGCATTTCCCATTCTTCGAATGCCGAGCCCCAGTTGAATGTTCAATATTCTGCTCCTGGGTTTTGCTTGCCACATCCCGAGACCGTCATGGAATGCTGCCTGGATCGAAGCAATCTGATCTTCTGCCACGGTGTCACTATCGTGAAGATATCACCTGAAGTCGTTGTCAAGTTTGGTGCTCACATCAACATCATCGAGGCCAAGAACATGATTCATGTTGCGCAAAACACAACTGTGCCTGTGCCCAAAGTTTTCGCATACTATACCTACGGTCCCATTGATCGTGATGTTGACGATTACGGAAGCCTTTACGATACCTACATCTTTATGAGCTTCGTTGATGGCGAAACACTCGATGCAGCTTGGGATACTTTCGATAATTCCATCAAATCCCAGGTTTCCCAACAACTTGCGAGCTACATGCGGGACATCCGAATTATGGAGAATGAAGGATATATTGGCTCTGTGAACCATGGAACTGTTACTGACCATAGCCTATCGACTTCTTTGGACAAGGGTAGGCTATTAGAAACACAATTGGCACCTTTTCTGAACTGATGATTATTTGGAAGGCCCTTTCAATTCTGAGCGCGACTTTAATATAGCGCTTATCGATGCCTACCAAAAGAATGCACCAAAACGCCACATCAAAAGTTTTCTTCATGGAATGCTTTCTCAGTCGCACCAAATCTGTTTTGCCCATGGCGATTTCCGGCCACAAAACATTATGGTAAAAGACGGAAATGTGGTTGCTATTATCGACTGGGAGTTAAGCGGTTGGTATCCAGAATACTGGGAATTCGCAAAGGCTCTACTTATCTGGGGATGGCAGAATGATTGGACGGACTACTTGATGCAAATTCTTCAGCCGTATCATGCTGAATACTTTATGCATTCGTTCCTCATGGAAAAGCTACTGTATTAGGCGAGACTTGCCCGATGAATATGATTGCTGATACTTGATGTATCAGCAACCCAAGCCACCCTCAACCACACCTGTACTATCCCAGATCACAACGAAGGCTTTATCCAACCAGCTCCCTTTTTGCCTCCTTCAGGACATGATTAACCTAGTCCGAGCAATTTCGAGGTGGCGGGGAAGGTTTTCTGTCCGTGAGAACACGCAAGTCGTGAGAAAGCTTCTGTTTTGTAGGCATTGCTTCGAATTCGGGAAGATTTCCCTTCGGGATTTGAAATTGCAACGTTGAGCTCGATGCAAGCGCATGGACCTGGACATCTGCGCATAGAAGGGTTGACGGGCAATCAGTGGATGTTCGCGACACAAGGGAGGATGGCTGTGGGGGTTCACCGTACGTTTGAAGTCACGCAGACCGCGATAGATGTAGATGACTTGCGAGTGCGCGTTCAGTCCTCGGTGTTTATGACTTGTAGGCCAGTATAAAAAGATTCACCCCTCCTCATGGCACACATATGTGGGTTATTTTAGAGTATGAGTCATCTGAAGATATCGGAATGAAGTAGGTGAGCGGCTCAAAGCCAAGAAAGAAATCTGTCTAGACCGAGTTGACCATATGACCATACACCAAATGATCAATGACAAAAAGAGACCTGATAAACCGTACAGACATGAATCTTGAATATTTCCATCTTCCCCCATTCTTTGTCCTATCGCCTGCTCGCCTCCAGCAATCTCATTGTATTTCGGTACCGCACATCTCGCAAATACTGCTTTTGTTCGTGGGACATCTCCTTGTTGGTCCGGGTGTCTGCAAAGCCACCGGAGGCGATATAGTCGATGGAATAGCCAATAAAAAGGCCGACAACACAGCCGAGGATAATCACGAACACGTAAAGCGAATAAAGGCCTTGCTGGGACATTGCTATTCGAAGACAGACTTGGTGAGTATTCATGCATAGGAATTGAATAGTAGAACTCACTCTAGTTGGAATGAGGTCTTTCCTAGAGACGATAGGACTGGCCAAGAGCAAAAACCAGAGGACTCTCAGGGCACGGAGGGATATTTAAACGAGGACATTTTCTCTTCTTTTTCTAGCAATGGGGGTCCTTGTTTTTTTCTCTACCCTTAGGTTTGCGGTGTTCTGATTGGCAATGATAGCTTCTCCCAGATGCTATCACCGATGCCCATTTACCATTGTAGCTTAGTCCCGTCTAAATAAAGGAAATATGACGTCGAAAACCCGAGCCCGCCAATCAACACGCCGTCTTCCATCGGCATCACGGAAACCCCAATAATAAGCATTGATGGTGGTTATCGCCAAAGAATGTCACTTAACCCATGAGACCAGTGTTCATTGAGAAGGGTCGAATCTGGCCGACGTGAACGAGTAAGGTGAGACGTCCAGAAAAAGATGGAGCATGGTGCATCGTAGGCAGCTCGAGCAAATGTCAAGTCAATCTTTTTGGCCCCACCGTGTTGTATACTGGAACTGCCCCAGCAATAAGATTTGGTCTGGATAGGAGCATTGGAGTGTGCTAACTATAATCTCATGTCGACATGGAGCCCAGATTTGTAATGTTTCGTCGACATTGTATTCAATCCGCATCGCAGTCCGAGACTCCACGCGGGTCGTCGTGATCATCTTCTCAAACATATCCAGGGTCACTGGCGGCAGGTCAGCGTAGAATTCATCAGCGTCTTCCCACTCCTGCCGAATGAAAGCGTCTCTATCAAAGGCTGGCACCGGCCGATCCAATGTCCACGGGAGAACAATGTCCACGTATCGACCGCGGGTCAACAGGTTGCCCAACTCCATAAACTCCATCAGCTGCATCTCACCAAGCTCGTCCACGGCGGCTTGGATAGCAACGCCATTGGGGACGGAGGGGTGAATCCGCATCCGCCGCTGGACCACATGGGCTGAGAGGGAGTGGCCCCGAGACTTTCTGCGGAGGAGATCTCGAAGCGGATGCGCTCGGAGGTCGACGTGATACCGCCGAGGGTGCGAGCTGTGGCCATCATGCCTTCGGAAGGATCGAGTCCGATCGCATGGGCAAAGTATGGACCAATTCCGCGGGTGGCATTTCCGGGGCCGCAGCCAACGTCGAGTACTGTGTCAAGCTGGCCGCCTGTGGTGGTGTGAGTGTCTGTGATGCTTTGGTATAGGCGGGGACTATAGCCCGGGCGGCCTTGGGCGTAGTTGTGGCCTTGATCTTTGTTGAAGGCGCTGAATGTCTTTTCTTTGGTGGGCACGGTGCCAGTGGGATAGCTTTGGGACACGGTGATCGACTTGGGGGAGCGAAGATGCCTAACAATTGAAGAGAGGAGAGAGCGATGTTCCGGTGTGGAGTTATGATGGACTGCCCGAACGAAGCGTGGATTATGCCCCCACTAAGACTCATTTCGACCAGATGAAATCCATGGATACACATTATATTTGGTGGAAACCAGGTACCCAGCAAACGGACATAGACTCACCACCGTCTGGTTCCCAAGATTCTTCATATGACACAAGAGAAAAGACAGAACGGGACAGAAGCATCCGACAATTCACTAGTGTGGAAGTATACATTCAGGCCGACATCTTCTGGGACTGGAATTCATGAACAGCGTCCAGTTCGACCACAAGCCGAGATGAGGCAACACTCATCTCCAGCTGTTGATATCCCGGCGGGACGCGGGAATTCTTATGGACGGATGGCATCAGGTCTACCACGAAAGAAACAATATAACCAGTGAAGATGAAGGCAATCACTGAGCACGTCAACCTTCCGGCAGCAACGATATCGTCGGGTGAAAGACTTACCCCATTCGAGAACGGCAGCTGTGTCTTTATGTATGTAGCTTCCTCGCGCTGTGATGCGGAAGGCCAATATAAATGCAAGTTCGATGATAACGAACGACAGCTTGATCATGAAGCTCGCAATGAGCATGCGCTGGTGCAGCCCGTGTGAAATAGTCAAGTAGAAGTAGTCTACGCAGATCACGGCGGCGCTGATCAGATATCCCACGCTACGGGTGGTGAGCGACCAGCTAAACATCCCAGGTAGATCGGGTAGACTTACATGAAAATCGTCACAAAGCTATCGTGCATATACTGGTGGTCAAGGTTGTCGAAGGCAGAGAGCATAATCAATCCTAGACTTCCAATGACTGCAAAAAGACAGGAAATGTATGTGCAGAACTTGTTGGCGTTGCCCTTGATCTGGACAAATTGGTAGAACGAGATGTTCAGGCACAGCATTGTAATGACAGATCCACTGATAAACACGGGCTTGAGCTCTGTGGCTGCTATATCCGAGATATACCTGGCAAGCTTTCATTAGTAAAGATTGGAAGCTGTCGAGGCCACACATCGCCTCACGGTATAGTCTGCCCAGGCTTCATTCGGGCATAGGTCGGCTCCCCAATCATAGCCCAGTGCCCTAGCATTGTGAACAGCGTCGCTAGACAATGTCGTTAGACTCGTTGTGTAGCAGCGGTAGTTAAGCTACCTACTTAGCCAGCAAGACGCCGACACCATGGGAAAGACCCAGGAGATAATTTGCATCGTGTCACTCTTTCCGATGAGTATCGCAGTTGAGCGATCTAGATACTCATTACACGAGGACCCAGGTAGACCCGATGCAGGGTGGGTGACCCGAAGAAGGTCCCAAGCTGGATGAGTTGGCGAAGTCAATAGGGATGTAGGCGTAAATTAATCCGTAGGGTCGAGCAAAGGAAGCTGAATCACCCTTGCGTTAAATCCGAAAGGAACATTGCGTGTCGATCCTGTTTGATACCTGAGCGGCGTTTCAACTACCCCGTGCCTGGCAACTCCTTCACCTCCCTGATTCCGTTGCTTAAGCCATTGCCTCACACTTCCTGTTCTGAGGAGGCTGAGGACTCGCATTCCCTTCACCCTTGTTGTGGGCGGCACTATATCGTAGTCTGACATGGAGTTTCAGATCGGGGAACCAGGGCGAACAACCCAACCATAGCTGGCACCCTTGACTTTGTTTACTCCCATCGTCTCATCGGAATTCGCCCTGGTATGGCATGTGGGCCTGCTTCTGACGCACGAAGCAAAGCGCAGTAAAAAGCATCTGAGATGAGTTGTTATACAGCAACAGCATCCATGGATGTGTTTGAGATGACATTCAATGGTCGCATGTGCCACAAAGTGAAGTGTGAGTCGGTTGGCTTGGAGTCATAGATAAAGCAATCCTGCTTATTGCGAGACATGCGACTGAAATAACTGGTCACGTATAGAAGATAATCGAGGTATGTTCACCACTGACCAGAGCACCCCACCAGATGGAAATGTAGAGACTGACTATAGGAGTGACGCATGCGATTGCGCACCGGAGATGAGCTCTGAGTCGGCGTCAAGGAGAGTAAAGGGCTTCTTCCGAATGGAAGGGCGAACAATGAGCCTCCTGTTTCACTGGGACTTCGATGAAACCGCGAGTGATGCAAGGGGTACATTGAATGCTCCACCACGATTCACATCCCGTGCGGTACTATGATCGCGTGGTATGTCAGCCGCCATTCATATCATAGCGGCGATTTGCCGATGGAGTAGGTATATGGGGGATCTATGGATGTACTCGGAGTATACCCCGAGATGATATCATTTGATACGTTCTCAGAGTTGGATATATGCCTTTCATAATTATGTGCGATCTCCGAGTTTCCTTCACGTCGACGGCAAATGTACATTGCAATGTTCTATGGTTTTGTAGCAGAAAATTTACCGGCGCCAAGGATATCACCATCCTCCAGCTTTCCATTCAACGCGCGATCAATGCGTAGCTGCGTGGTTTGGAAGAGTTGGGGCAGACTCGTTTGTGCAAACGGCACGCCCTGGATGACCATCTTGGCCATCTCCTTTGCAGATAGCCAGATGACTGGCATGCCGTGGCCATTGAATCCGGCCAGGATGAACTGGCCATCCTTATTGGGAACAGTGCCAATATGAGGGTTCGAATCGTAAGAGTAGCCCATCACACCCGACCAGATCTTGTCCACCTTGGCACCAGTCTCCTCCCATCCGCGATAGGTTCGCTGCATGTAGTCCGTATAATAGTCTTTTGCCGCATCAATGAGGACGCTGTCGTCCACATTGTCATACCATTGGTCCTCGAACGCTCGGAACTTTGCTGCAGCCCCTCCGACAATGATACTCCCATCTGCCCGAGGAATCAGATATGACAGGGTGTTGTCGTCAGTTCGATTGATGTATGAATTATTAAGCAACGGGGGCGTCACGCCCTCTGGCACCGTGATCCGACAGCAGATACCCTTGCAGGGTACGATGTTCTTCGCATACTCCGGGAGAAGCCCGGAGACGTAGGCATTGTTGGCATGGACAACATTGCCTGCGCGCATTTTGCCCCGAGGGGTTTCGATGATAAAACCGCCCTGTGGGTCGGGCTCAATCGATGTCGCCGGAGTGTGTGCCTGTACATTCACCCCCGCTGCGAGAATCAACTTTGTCAAGTGCATAATAAACTTGTAAGGCCACATCGTGCCCGCGGTGAAGCTCGCACAAGCCTTGGCACCTTTGACACCGCAGATCTGTTGAGCGTTAATGTTAATGGTGGATAACTGTCGGGGTTAGAGTCCATCACTTACGCCCTCAACTTGGTCCCCCGTATAAAAAACGACGTCCTCCATATATTCAAAATCATGGGCCACCATCTTGTCGTAGACAGCTTTGGCTTGCTTCGCGGCGTCCTCGTTGCACCAAACATCGATGGATCGGGCCAGAGTGAAATCGCAGTCAATCTTCTCGTCCTCAATCGCTTTCTTGAGCGCGCGAAGATTGGTGATTTCGAACTCGGCGATTTCCACGCCAGCTTTGGTCCCAGCTCGCTCCATATATTTGGGGATATGACCGTAGAAGTCCGGTCTGGCATGGCCGCCATTTCGGCCCGTGGCTCCCGAGCAGATCCCACGAGCCTCTAGAATGGTGATGGACTTGTTCGCATCGCCATAGTCTTTGGTCAGATGGTAGGCGGTGCTCACTCCGGCATAACCAGCACCAATGATGACAATATCACTGTGTGCAGGCAGCTCCTCTGTGGAACGATGATCACTCAGAGGGTTGCGCTGGGTCTGCCAGAAACAATCCCCAGGAGTGTGAGTAGGTAGGCATCTGGGAGTCCCAGCAGTGGCGGTGTGAGTGGTCGACGAGCCATTGGAGAGAGGCATGGTCACAGGGAGGTCGGGGAGGAGAGGATGTCGGAGGTTTCCAAGCTACCCTCACTGGACACTTTCTTATAGGAGCAAGGTTATCTCCCCCCGGGGGAGCATCAACCTTCGTTATCGCAGTTATCACCGGCCCGGTCTTACCCAATTGGGCAGTCGCCGCCCACTTCACGCTGATTGGCTCCCGCATACTTCCACCTTGAGGACCGCAGGAGCGCACTGAAGATTCACTCCTCACCGGCCATTTTGGCTTTAGGGCGCAAGCCCCGGTGCTGTCAAAGATGCCGGTCCTCTAGTCCGGTCTTATCCACCAACGAAAACAAGCCGATTGCCAATTCGACCCGCGATAAGCTGCCAGCACAGGAAGTATGGATGCACATTCGGCAGGATGACATGCAGATCCAGCAAAGGCATGAAATACAAAATTGACGTGGAGTTCCTGCAGCAGCACACACTTTGGATTTTCTTCTGGAATAAGTTTCTTTCGGTGTTGTTTTTTCGCAAGCATGTCCTCTGCGTCTATAACCACCAGAACCATGCCAGAAGACGATGCAATCGGCAACTCTACTACAGCTGAGAAGGAAGCCTACAGTTACGATACCGAGATGCAGAAGAACCATGATGTGGAGAACACTACGGGCCAGCTCGAGGAGATTCAAGCCTTCCGTCAAGGCCTCCACCAGCGACATATTCAAATGATTGCCCTCGCCGGCACCGTTGGTACCGGTCTTTTCCTGAGTTCGGGTAAGGCCATTGCCACGGCTGGTCCGCTGGGGGCATTTCTCGCATACGCCATCATCGGAATGACGGTCGCGAGCGTTGTGTCCGGCGTCGGCGAGATGGGAGCCCTGGTGCCACTGAACGGTGGTGTGATTCGTTACGCAGAGATCTTCTGTGATCCGGCCCTTGCATTTGCCAATGGGTGGAATCAGGTCTATTCCTATATTGTCTCCATCCCGTCCGAGCTGGTCGCCGCCGCCGTGATTGTCGAATTCTGGGTCACCGTCAACAACGCCATCTGTATTACTGTGTTTGGTCTACTGATGATCGTCACGGCACTGCTATTCGTCCGGATCTACGGGGAGCTTGAGTTTGGGTTTTCCATGCTGAAGATCATGCTCGTCATTGGCATCAACATCATGGCTCTGGTCATCACCTGCGGAGGAGGCCCGCACCACCAGGCTATCGGGTTTGCTTACTGGAAGAGCCCCTACGGACCGATGGTGCAATATCTTGGAATTGATGGCTCGCTAGGCCGATTCCTCGGATTCTGGAAGACATTCAACAGCGCTCTGTATGCGTACTCCGGCATCGAGAACATTACCGTCGCGGCCGCCGAGACGAGGTCCCCCCGACACGCGATCCCCATGGCCGCCAAGCGCATCTTCATCCGGATCCTCCTCTTTTACGTCGTGACCATCTTCATGGTCGGCTTGGTGGTACCTTCTACCGACCCCAACTTGCTGAGCTCCACGGGGACCGCGTCTCAATCCCCGTTTGTGATTGCCGCTCGCAATGCGGGCATCAAGGCTGTGCCTTCGATCATCAATGCCGTCGTTCTCACCTCAGCCTGGTCGTCGGGAAACTCGAACATGATCGGTGGATCGCGCATCTTGTACGGCATGGCCGTACAGGGCCATGCGCCGGCTGTATTCAAGCGTCTGAATCGCTTCAGCATTCCCTACGTCGCGGTCCTTCTGTACGGCCTTTTCATGGCCCTTGGCTACATGACACTGTCCAACTCCGCGAGTACGGTCTTTACCTGGCTGCAAGACATTGTCTCCATCTCGACACTGGTGAACTGGATCTGCATTTGTGTCGTCTATCTCCGCTTCCTCTACGGCTGTAAAAAGCAGGGCATTGACCGGCACCGCGAGCTGCCCTGGGCGGCTCCGTTGCAACCGTACGGTACGTGGGTTGCGCTGGTTCTCTTTATTCTTCTGTTCTTCACTGGAGGCTACACCACCTTCATGCATGGCCGCTGGAGCACCGAGACGTTCATTTCTTACTATTTCAACCTGCCTTTTATCGTGATCGTGTACGGTCTCTACAAGATCGGGATGAAGACGAAGCTCGTGCCATTGGAGGAGATGCCGATTCGCCCCTTTATTGAAAACTGCCAGAACAACCCTGAGCCTGAACCCGAGCCGAAACGGGGACTTCAGCGACTCAATATTCTATGGTCATAGCGGTGGGCTCTTGTTATGTTTGGAGTAAATTTGAATATATTCAAGCACCGAAGTATATAGCGCGTTCCCATTGTTTATTCACATCGTTCTACGTGACACAGCAGACCTTCGTGTCTATGTAGAAGATTGCCCAGACATTCCCGTTACATGATTCATCTACTGCTATCTTATCTCGCCCGCTCCGCTCGGTTGGCATGCGAAACCCCTGAGATATCTATCTTCTTCGTATTCGGACTGCAGAGCGAATTCGAAGATGTCAAGATAAGCACGAAGATACCATCCTTGGATAGCTTTAGACTTCCCCCTTCGGCCTTCACGGTGTCCACCATATCGTCCAATAGCAATCTACCGGCCCGGTCCTGCCTGATCAGGCCAAGTGAGCAGATTACGATGCACTAAGATAGGCCAAGATAGACTAAAATCCACTAAGATAAACGATAGTTAAATTGATGCTGTGCATGCGGGGAATTCGGTCGGAATGGCAGGGCAGTCATTATCTTCATCACGATAAAACTCACCCTTCACACGTCCCCTCCATTGCGCCAGGCTTGAACGGCTCTCTGTCTATCTCCTATTCCCAGAGCTTATTCGGTCACTTACAGCACAAACCCATTTCTTGCATCAACGACTTCCACACTCCAAACCAACCCCCGGAACCTCGACCAGAATAGCTCAATACCCCACCCATCATGACCCGCCAGAAGCATGTTGTGTTCGACGTGGTCGGCACCTGCGTCTCCTTCGACGCCTTTTACAATTGCATCCACCGCGTCATGGGGGACAAACTCCAGACACACAACATCACGGCACGCTCCTTCGGATTCACATGGATGACCGCCGCCGAGCTGGAATTCACCTTCCTCTCCATCTCGGAGCGCTACCGCCCGTACAAAGAGGTGTTGCGCGCCCTGTTCTTCCGGACATTATACATGATGGGCATTGAAGCTCCACGGGAGTTTGCAACCGAAACGGAGCAAGACCAGTGCGTCCAGGGATACTCGGAGCTGGAAATGAGACCGGGCACGAAGGAGTGCTTCGCGAAGCTGCGGGACGCGGGATTCACCGTCTGGTGTCTGACGACGGGCGATGCCACGCGCGTCCATGGGTACTTTGAGCGCGCGGGCGTGGATATGCCGCTGGAGAACTTCATCAGCTGTGACTCGCAGGGCGTGGCGAAGCCGGCCTTGGCTGCGTATAGACCGGCTCTTGCCCGGTTTGCCGCCGAGGATGTGAAGTGGTTTGCTGCGGCGCATATGTGGGATGTCTCGGCGGCGGTCAAGGTCGGGTTCCGCGGCGCATACTGTACGATCTATGAGAAGGAGTCGTGCGCTGAGATTTTCGATGCGCAGATGGAGGTCGTGGAGGATACGTTGCCGCAGATGGCAGATCGCATTGTGGCGGCTTCGGTATGATGAATGGTCTTTGGTTGCGCATGACTGGTCAAGGCTAGATGGTTAAAAATAAAACTTCGTTAGATGTCTCCTAGATCAACTGCAATATTTAATAGCGACCGATGCTGGTGTCTTGCTGTGATCCATACTGTGGATCAGCGAGGAATTGCTCCAAGACCTGTGCTTCGGTCCAGGTTGGCCATCCTGCCGATGGGGATGAGTTTTCCGCGCCAAAGATAGACAATCCAAGGAAGGAATCAAACGAATCGAGAACGCCAGCATCAGGTTCTGTCTCAGCTACTGCAAAGGTTGCATTCCCGTGGTCTGCGACTGGGACATAGCCATGAGAATGGAGACCGGGGGTGGAAGGCTGACCTGGTGGTAAACCTGGTGTTGGAGCCTGCGCACTCGAAGCAATTGCTGGGAAAGCAGACGTATCCTGCGTCTCACTTGCACGCAGATTTACCCCCCAGTTCTTAAAAGCCTCGTAGCTGGACACCGAGGACCGTGATTGTGATGGTCCTTCGCGATCCTGGGCATGTCGTCTCCCCATGTGCAATCGGGCAAGTGCGCGCTCCAAGGTCTCGATCAATGCCACCTCAGATCGAGCCGACTCTCCAGCTGCAGACATTTCTCGAATCATATCGAGTCCTTCATAAAGTGGCTTGCGATATTGCTCCGAAAAGCTCTGGATGGAGTAGGCAATTAACACCAATAACGAGACTCGGCATGAGCTATATTCAACGTAGGAGGCTCGTGCCAGACCCGGGCCCCGATCTCGCAATTCTTGACAGATTAGCAGTGCCTCTATCGCGGCGTTGATACTGTCATTGATCAAGTCTTCTCGGCCTGATGCGTATCGCTGAGCTGCTCCGTCGATGACCACTCGATTATTCGCGGCGCCGATCTCGGAATGAGACGGAGAGCCGTGATCAGACTCGGATGTCTCTCGTTTCAGCATGAATGGCCGCCCAACAAACATGCGAACCAAGCAATATTCCAGTCGGAGGTGCATGGATGACCGAACATCCTGTGGCGACTGAGATCTGCCATTCACAACATCCGCCGAAAGAGAGTTCCACCACTGTGTTAGGGCGGTTTTACTGCTCAGCAGGCGCGTAATTGCCTTTGTTATCTGCTGCTTGGGGCATCCCCGAAGAACGGTGCTTCGAATTTTGTCAGCATCCTATAATTCCAAGGTGTAAAGGGGTGGAAGAGGCTAACACTTCATCGAAGAACTCTTCTAGGAAGTGGATGAGCTGAATAGATGCATCTGCACGCCCAATACACGAATTGGAAGCACCCATTTCAGGCTCCATCTGACAAGATGGCACACTCGCGTCAACATCTGATCTCAGTACTGAAAGAGGGCGGCCGTGGAAGATGGAAATTTTCCTGGTCTGGTTTAGCGCATGGAACGGGGTTTGTTCTCCGTGGACGATATACCTTTCAAGTAGGTACGCAGTCCACCAGACACGGTTGCGTGTTTCGATCATGCTCGCACTGAAAGCTTTGTTATTGCCTTTTCGGTGCATGCCATTCTGCATTCCAAGGCGTATCGCAAGATTGATATAGATGTATCCCAGACCTGATGCATCGACCGGAAGGGCGTAAAGGCCGAAAAGTAGGCATGCTTGAACACTTTCAAGGGAGGATAGCTCGATGATCTCAGGTAGCAAGCGAATAGCTTGCTGATAGAATGCCGCGCCTATTTCTTCCTCTGAGAATGAGGCTGTCGTGGGTATCGGATCTTCGCCTGCGCGTTCAAGATGTGCATATTGCGTTCCAATGGCAATTACGATCAGTAAGATGCTGACAATGACCTCGTCACCATGAGTGGTGAAATCTCCGGGGTTCTGATAGAGCAGGTTTAATTTTTCGAGCAACCACAATTCTCCGACAAAGAAGTAATGCGTTTCAGTATACTTGAAAAATGCCCTTGCCAGGAAGTCGGCTATATGACGCGGAGGAAAGCACGATATGGCTGCTGCTAAATGGTTGTGTCCAGAGCGCAGTTGATGAGCGCGTGGGAAATCCGAGACATGATCAGAATCCGATATCTGCATCGTTCAATCAGTCAGAAGGGAGCAGGATCTAGGGGTCGCGGGTGATACCGACTCGAGCCTCTGAGCCTGGAATCTGTTTCTCAATGTGGTGCTTGATTCGCATCGAGAAATTCCAGTACGAAAACTCTCCAGAGAAGTCTGGCAGCCCGTCAGTACTCTGCAAATTCAAAAGAGGAGGATCACAGACGAGTTGTGGTTTCTCCGACGGGATCCATGGTGCAGGATTCGTCGTCAATGGTTAGTCCTTCCACGTCTTTCACATTGGAGCCAACTGGATTTCCGCCATCGCGATCAGCATCAAGTGCGTCGGCAATCATGCCCAGGCTCTTCGTATCCATGCGAATGCCCTCGATCGTGCGTTTCAGTATTCGCTCCATGTAGCTCGCGCGTTCAACCAATTCGCGCAGGTCTGACTTGCCGACGCGTTCCCTGTGCCTGCTGAGAAACGGTCTCTTTCTTGACATTTACATAATCGCGTATTCACTGACCTTGGTATATATGCACGAAACTCGCGTGGTTTCGGCATGGCAGCTCTGAACTCGCATGGCCGTTGGAAATGAGCACACCGTCTGCACGGGGCTCCACCTTCACACTTCTCCTTCAAGCGCCGGCATTCGTCGCAGCTGGCAAATTCCGAATGGAATGTTAGACAGGCAATACAAAGGGCTGAGCTGGACACTTACGCGCGCGCGGCACGCCGGCGATAGTCCATGGCTGAATCGCTGGGACGAGTCGACAGAGGCGCAGAGCAAAGGAAATCAAGATAACCAGAGACTAAAAAGTGTCAGCGAATCCACATCGTGTGGAGTTGAGCGCGCGATAAGAGAATCGCCAATCGACGCGCGCCGCCGCAATGCGATAATGCGATGGGCTCGGCCTACGTAAGAGCTCCAAACAGAGCTCCCACTAGGTGGATAATAACCCCCGAGGCTGTTAGAATATCGAAAACAAATCATGTGTGGCTGATCCGACAACACACCGCCTGGGCGACGCTGGAGCTGCATCCGCGATGCTTCAACATTGACCAACTCAAGACAAGACCCCTACAACTCCCTCGACCAATGCTCTTACGCACTCGGCCTGCCTGCACTCGCTCTCCCTTCCTTGTGTCGCTCATTTCTGGTCGGCTTTCTTTGAACGGGAGATCAAGGAAGCTTTCGCATTCCTGCCGAATGTCCCAAGGTTCGTTCTCAGCGCCATCCCGTTGATACCGAGCTGATCCTGGGGCCAAGAATTGATGCCTGACGATTCACTTTTCTCATACACGTCCGGGCGATTTCTTTTCAACGAGCAAGCACGCCTTCGTGAGCGGCACGTGTCATTTGATGTTGCTGCACTTGGAGATGTTGTCGCCAAGCATGTTGGCCATGGCAAGGTCAAGAGCATTGTCAAACTCAGTGAAGGTGGCTTCAACCGTGTGCTCCTAGCCACCATGGAAGATGATTTCAAAGCAATCGTCAAGATTCCATACTGGATATCCGTCCCGAAAACCTACGCCACCGCCAGTGAGGTTGCAACCCTGACGTTCCTTCGCTCCAAGGGCGTTCCAGTACCTGAAGTTTATGGATGGTCTTCGACAACTGACAATACGGTCGGCGTCGAGTACATCATCATGGAGCACGCATCAGGGGTTGGCGCGGATACTCGCTGGTTCGACACAACAAAATACCAGAAGAAGGCGATTGTAACAGGGATTGTAGACATGGAGAGAAAACTTTTCAACTTACCCTTCGCCTCTGTCGGCAGTCTCTATTTCAAAACGGATCTCCCTTCTCGATTACAGGCCCCGTTATACCAGCCAGGCACGCCGGACGCGGAGAAAGATTCTGAGACCTACTGCATCGGGCCCATAGCCGATTATATGTTTTGGTATGGACAACGTGCCAATCTTGATCTAGATCGAGGACCGTGTATGCTTTCTGTTGAGATTAAGGGATGTGCGTGACTTATCAAGCTGATTATCTGTAGGGAGCGACCCAAGGCAGTATCTTCTTGCAATTGCCAACAAAGAAATCAAGTGGACTGAGCAATTCGGGAAGCCACTGGAGAACGACTTTCCACATAATACTGCTTTTCCCGATGCCAAGTTGCCTCAATATTATGTGGCACTTCTGAAGAAATACCTGGCTATTGCTCCTTATCTCCTTCCAAAGGATCCGGGGGATATCTTGAATCGACCTACCCTTCGTCATCCTGGTATGTTCCCGAGTCTTTTTGTAAGACTTGGACGGAAAAGGCTGACTTGATTAGATCTGACTCCGAGCAATGTCTTTGTCTGTCCAGACACATTTAATGTGACATGCATAATTGACTGGCAGCACGCAGTTGTCACCCCGCTACTCCTTGCTGCTGGCTATCCCAGGCTATTTGAGAACCCTGACCCCGAGCCCCCAACCGGACTGGTCCCACCAAAATATCCAGACGACTACGCCACAATGGATTCCCAGCAAAAGGCTCAAGTTGACGAGCTCATCCGACGTCAAAGCCTCTTTTATCTCTACCGGGTTTTCAACGGCGGGCTAAACAAAGTGCATCTTCAGGCACTCCAAGATCTCCTAGTTCTATCACGCCAACATCTGGTGGATCTTGCAGGACGGCAATGGTCGGGCAACCTGATCACATTGCGGGGATCTCTGATGCGCATGCGTGACCTTTGGCAGTATTTTCCAGGAAAAGACGAGGGAGTGGAATGTCCGATTGAATTTTCGGAGCGGGAAGTCGAAGAACTAAACGAAAACGAGCCAATGTGGTACGACCTGAATGCCGTTGTTCAATACTGGCGTGATGAGCTAGGGGGGCTTTCAGAAGAAGGGTGGGTTCGGCCTGAGCAGTATGGGTACGCTGTGCGACGAAACGAGTCTCTCAAAGCAGAAATGTCTCGCGATTGCACCGATGACGAGCTTGAAAAGCTCAGGCGAGGCTGGCCTTTCCAGGACCACGAGGAGTTCTTCTAAAGAACGAGCATTGATATAGATCGCCCTATTCCGTCCGTTGCAAGCGGACTCCCGGTCTGGTTTAGTGCCTGACGTTTTCTGGAGAAACCGCCCAATCAGATCATTTACTTCTGCGAGCTCTGGACACTTTCTCTGGTCAATCTAGCATTTTATTCCTCCCCTCGCTCGTCTGTTCATACTTGCACGACTCAAATAGACCATCGATATCAACAATGGACATTCTCCCTCCTCAACCAGTTTATGTGGTCATTCCATCACCCGCACCCTCGGTAGAGAGCAGCCGACTACTCTTGCGTCCAGTGGCCGACTCTGACCTTCGCGCCTTGTTCGCCATTCGTGCACGCCCAGAGGTCGCCCAATTCAAGTCAGTAACCACCACGGGGAACGGATACAGCCTTTTAAAAACTACTGCTAATATTAACAGCTACCCAAAAACGCCTTTCGGCTCTCTCCAGGAGACACAAAAATGGGTCTCATCCAAAGTATTCAACGCTGGTCCGCCTGATGTAATCGGACGCTCTTTCAACTATGCCATCCTGGACAAGTTAATCCCGGAAACAGAAGAGCGGCTCATTGGCTACGTGAGTATCAACGAGCTAGTTCCATCCCCCGAGATTGGATACTCGCTTGTTCCGGAGGCGTGGAACAAGGGATACGCGACCGAAGCATTGCAGTTAATGTTGAAGATGTGGTGGAGTCTTCCAAGACGGATCGTTGAAAGCGACGACCATGAGGAAAGGGTCGATACAGTCTACGCGCTATGTGAAACCAACAATCAAGGAAGTAGTAAGGTTTTGCAAAAGTGCGGATTCCAAGGGGGGGATACAGTCCAATTGGAGGGTCATGAGCTTCGTGTCTGGGGCTTAAGGCGACCGCAAGAAAGCACGTCAGAGTAATCTGCAGAATGCGCGAGACCGCTGCAGATGACCTCAGATTTTTTAGGCGTGGAAATTAACTTAATTACCAATGAGAGTAGGCAACTATCTCCTGCGTCTCTAACAGAACATATCTGCTGTTTGATTTCGTGGTTACCGATGATACTCTCAATCGGCCCAGAACGGATGAGTTCGAATCTAGAGCTGGTCATCGTCTATGGTGCTTAAACTACGACTCATACAAAACATTTCGCTAGCAAGTTTTTCCATAAGACACAAATTGATCTGCGATGACATGATGACTTCTCGATATTCGGTGCTAGCCCCAATTTGCATCGTGCACCCGAGAGAGAACGTCGGGTACAGCCCGGACTCTGCGTCAATGGCATCTCCCAGAATACCCAGCTCTGCATTTTGGCAAGTGTAGAAATGACGCCGTGCCTGAGATAGATTGCCTTTAGGAAGGTTAGAGAAATACTGCCTTGTGGTTCTAAGCAAATGTTGCTTAGCGATAGAATTGCTCCTCTTCTATTTTCATTCTCTCATCCAATATCTACGCCTCAACTCCGAACGCCGATCGAGCATTGCCCGACCGGCGTTGGGTCGGCGAACGCCGCATTGACGGAGATAGCAATAAAACCCGACAACACTAGCCACTCACCTCGCCTAAATCCGTACAGACGCGAGTGATGGCTACTATGAGTCTGAAATCCATGGCTATAAGTATAGCTTGGATGGCCAGGTCACGGACCGGACAGACGACAAAGACCAAACATCATCGTTGAGACACGACCATTCTACACAACCGCCATCCACCCTCTCCACCCTCTCCACCATGTCGACTCCTCCAGAGAAACACCAAGCGGCCATCGTCCCCCAGAAAGGAGGGCCGTTTGCCGTGGTCGAGCGTAAAACGCCCACACCCGGCCCCAAGGAGCTGCTCGTCGAAGTCCGCGCCGTGGCCGTCAATCCGGTCGACCACTACCAGCGGGACTA
The DNA here is from genome assembly GCF_028827665.1 of Penicillium hispanicum. Classification (NCBI taxonomy): domain Eukaryota; kingdom Fungi; phylum Ascomycota; class Eurotiomycetes; order Eurotiales; family Aspergillaceae; genus Penicillium; species Penicillium hispanicum. The sequence goes on along the minus strand of NW_026623199.1, from coordinate 1,695,168 downwards.
TGGCATCTTCATTCAACAGTACCCAGCAATCGTGGGATCGGATATTGCTGGTGTGGTGGTAAAAACCGGGAGCGACGTGCGTCCCGACGCTCCAAAGCCCGGGGCCCGAGTGGCTGCCTTCTCCAGCGCGTTCTACAACAAGGGAAACCCGGACTACGGGGCGCTGCAGAGATACGTGCTCGTGGGAGAGGACAGTGTGGCGGTTCTCCCTGACGCCGTTACCTTCGTCGAGGGCAGTGTGTTCCCCATGGCAGCCAACGTGACGTGGAACGGCTTGCTGTGGATTGGCGTACCTCGGGAGATCAGTTCGGCCCCGAAGAATGAAGGCGTGTTGGTCTGGGGTGCGTCGAGTAGCATGGGCGCTCTTGCCGTGCAAGCAGCCAAACTTGCAGGGTACACCGTCTATGCCACAGCCAGTGCGCAGCATCATGAATACTTGCAGAGCCTGGGCGCTACCAAAGTCTTCGACTACAAGGCCGACGACGTCCAATCACAGATTGTGGGTGCCGCCAAGAAGGACGGCCTCAAGATCCGCCTCGCGCACCTTGCAGCGGGGTCTCAGCAGCTGGCAGTGGATGTGGTGCAGGAACTGAGTGGGACCGAGAAAGCCAAGCTAGCCATTGCACCGCAGGTGGCACCGGATTTGAAGGTCCCGGAGGGTGTGGAGATCGCGTTTGTGCTGCCTCCAGACGATCCCGAGCAAAGGAATGAGAGATTCCGCTGGGTCTTTGGAGGCTGGTTGCAGGAGAAGCTGGCAAGTAAGCAGTTGGTAGCAAGTCCCCATATCAAGGTGGTGGAGGGAGGACTGGAAGCTGCGAACCAGGCCATGGAGGAATTGAAGGCTGGCGTGAGCTGCACAAAGCTTGTCCTGGAGCTGTGATGTGAAAGCCAGGACTGAGTGTCGGAGATAACTGTACGCCAATCGATTCCCAATCAATACTGGCACTGAGATTCTCGATCCATAAACCAGATGAATGTATCCAAATAGATAGATATATATATGAAAAAAAAGTCAATGACTTTCATACAATGTAAATGAAAGGCACATGGCAAGATCTCCTTCGTGTATGGGAGCATGTTCAATCAGTCGCACGAGAATGCATCGTTTCAACGTTATACAAGGCCAGGAAAGAAGATAGAGGAACCAAAGAGAAGAGCGCAGCAAGACCAATGGTAAGGGAGAGGGGGCGAAATCCTTGAAGCGCCCAAGCTACCAGGAAAGCGAGAAACAAGATAATCGTTGCTAGAGGGGTATCCAATGGAAAAGACAAATAGTCGAGACATATGGAAAGAAAAGAGTTCTGGAAGCGCAGCGAGAACGCCACGTATGGGTGTAAAAAACGCGAGGTTGGAAGTGGGCCATTGATCATGGTTCAAGATGATGGAGCCAGGCTGGCGTCGTCAGGAGGGTTTACATCAAGATCCACCGGATCAGTCTGAGGGCTGGTGGGTGAATCGGCAGTGTCGCCACTGCCACTACCCCAAGAGTCCTCACGTAAGATCTCCGCGGCGTCGGGAAGATTGGGTCTTTTGGGCCGAGCGGGCTTTGTTTTAGCGGCAGTGCGCGAGACCAAGGGGGATCCGGGGTCTGTCGGAGACACATATTCATTCCGAGCCCCCTGCATAGGGCTGGAGCCGCTGTCCACGTTGGGCGACGGGGATCGGGGAGAGTCCATGAATCCACGCCATTTCCGCCAGCCCTCAAAGTCAATGAGGGCTTGCATACAGCCCCACTCAGTGACTTTCTGCTCGAGCCACGGGAAGCCCACTGGCTGTTTGGGAAAGAAAGATCAGCGATCCGATAGGACGTAAGAGAGATGCGTTGAAGCTTGACGTACCTTGGTCAAGAAATCGTTGCAACCAGCAGCCAGGGCCTCGTGACGATCACTTTGCAGACTGCTAGCTGTCAAAGCGACAATAATCACCGGACTTCGGAACAATGATAGATCGGCCAAAGTATCCTCTTCGCTGACAGATCGCTGAAGACCTGGTCTCTTTTCTGGTGGAGACGTGGTGGTACTGGAAGCACTTGAACGGCCAGAAGCTGTCTTCGGGAAGACGCCGATTCCGTTCAATCGCTCTAGCCTACGGATCTCCTTGGTGGCATCCAAGCCGTTCATGACGGGCAACTGAATATCCATCAGTACCAAGTGAAACCCGCCCTGTCTCCACTTCCGCACCGCTTCCTCGCCATTCGCGGCACACTTCCAGCGCACGCTCAGTCGCTTCATGAACGCCTCGAGCAGTTTTTGGTTGATAATATTGTCCTCGACGATGAGGACATTGATTGGCGGGACAGTCCCATCAATCAACCCACCAAAAACCGCTCCTGGTGAGGAGGAGCCCTTGGGCTTGCGTAAAGATCTCGGTGATGCAACTGGTGCCGGTGGAGTATGTGACTTAGCTTGGGGAGACTCTGCCACTGGCGCCGGAGGCGTTGGCACATGCTGTGATGGCGCAGTGGGCGGTGGCGGAGCGTGGGGAGAGATGCCAGGGTCTATTGGGAGTTAACATTCTATTCAATTTTCGAATCGAGGCTAATACAACCATACCTGTCACAATAGGCGCTTGACCTGGGATGGTCGGCGAATTCGTTGTATGTCTTATAAGTGGAGGTCGGCCATGGTGCCATGTTCCACGGCTCCGTGGAGACGGGAGTGCCGGGGGCACGCCCGTGGTCAGGATCGACATTGCGGGTGTAGTGGAGGCTCCTGAGCTTGATGCATGTGTAGGTGGCGTAGGGACTTTCGGGTTGGCGGGCATCAAGGGAAAATAGTCGCCATGCTCGCCGGGCTCCGAATGGTGGTGATGGTAAATGGAATGACGGGGCGATGGCTTCGGGGTTCGACGCGTCGGCGCATCGATCACCAATGCCTCCTCGACCTTTTGGCCTCCAGGATAGTATGTGTCAAGAACGGACGAGAGGACTTCTTCCGGGCTCAAGAGCCGTTCGGGAGTGGATTGCCGATTCGAACCCTCCCGCGCGGAAATTCTGATCACGATGTCCGGGGAATCAAAACTCCTTCCGAGTGAGTTGGCATATTTCATAATCACCTGGTCCCGCAACTCGTCCACCACGGCATCCTCCAAGCATGGCACCATGGTGGCCGAGCCACCTGGCCGTTTGACCCAAATTCGGCGGTGAGCCATCTCGGTAGCAGCAACAACGGGGTGGCCAATGCGACCCGTGTCACCTGGCGGAAAGAAGAGATTTGGTTCCAACAGTCCGCCGATCAGATGCTGGTGTGACGCTGGGAGAAGGGACTGGCGACGGACCGCAAGGCTGGGGCGCTTGCTTGAAGGGGGAGAGGCGAAGGATGGCGAAGGTTGCCAATTCTCTGGGGGTCGCTCAACAACGGTATCGAGGGCCGGGGTCAATGGAGGTTCAACTGCGGTCGGCCCTCGAGCTTTGACTTGGACGGAGTGGAAGGAGGTGTCGTCGGAATGCTGGGGTGTTGGGAGCAGACTGTCGAGGGGCGATAAGAGCTCTTCAGAGAGTGGCGTATGCAGCGGCGAGGGCTGCGGGGTGCCGGCAGGCTGGTCGGTGGGAGGATGCTGTTCGGATGGCGGCGCGGTGGATGGCAAAGGCGCGTGGCTTCTTCGCCGGTGGTCGGGTTCCTCGAGCCGATCAGAGCCAGGGCCGGTGTCGTCGGAATGATCCGCAGAAGAAACAACGCTGTACGGGGACTTTTCGCTCGCGGCGTCGAAGAGTGGAGGAGTGCACGAACTGCGAGAGGTTGAGTTTGGGTGGACGCGCGGGTCCGCCCCGTTGCCCGCTTTGGGAACCGCGGGTGTCGATGATCGTCGGAGCAGCTTGGCCTTGAGCAGACGTGACAGTCTTCTCTCCGGCATCGTGGCTGCAAAGAGGCCCCCGGCGTTTCAATGCATGGTTTCTTCGGAGCTAGACGTCGAGCGTGGGAGAGGGAGAGAAAAGGAGAGACAGGGGCGTGCCGCACAAGTTGACCTAGTCGGGGATGGCACTGAGCAAGCTTCGGGATGTTTCCACCGCTGCAATTCACGGATGACCGGGTTGCTCCTTTCGCTGAAGCCCAAGAAGGACGGATGAGAGAAGAGAAAGGAGGGGAAAGTCACACAATGGTCAACTGTCGGCGCTGATCTCCCGGCAAAGTTGGGCAAAGCTCGACTGGTTCTCACGCTAAGGCCGAAATAGCCTGCATGGACGGCTCGGCCTGGTATTGGCCAGACCGCGTCGATCCAGTTGCATCTTTGTTGGCTCGAATCAGTTGGGAGAATTGGCTCAATCGATTGCAAAGATAGGTATGCTCGGGTCTATATACAGTTTCCGTTCCCTCAGAAGATCGACTTATACACAATGCGCCCAACCCGAGCGACGACTGTGCAACCAGTCCCGAATCTACGAAATCAGCTCTTTTCATTCCCACCAGACCGGTCTCCATCAGATCCGCATAACGATCCTCGCTCGATGGGCTTTTGATTCTCAATATCTCTTGGGCGGTCGAGACCGCTCGTACCTCCTCGAAATCCTTTCCTATCATAAGCCTCCGAGTCAAGCAACTCCTCGATGCTCTTCCCAGTGGCTTTGGCCTCCCTGCGCAGCGCTCGATAGCGGATGCGCCAAACAATGTGGCTGATATAGATGCCCGATTCGAGAACGACCCTGCGGTTAACTGGGTTAGCGCCCAATCACTGGAGAACCGAAGAGCGCGCCAACTAGTCAACTGACACGAGAATGTACATGATTCCTCCGAGAATATCGAATGTCCCTTGTGCCGCTAGTACATTGTGAGCTCAACCCACTCCTATTCTGCACGTTTGTGTATAAGACAGCCATACCGAGTGCAAAAAGAGAGAACAGGCCGCCAAGAGTGTCAATCGAGAGGAAGACCCAGTCTACAGATTAACAGATTAACAGATTAACAGTCAGGTCTGTAGATGCGACAAATAGCCATGCTCAACTTACTAAATCCAATGACGCGACCATTCCTTTTCCACAGCTCAAAATACGGTGGCAGCAGACCGGCAGTGAGAAAGATAGTCGCGACGACGCCGACTACCAGATCGGGCCAGGTGATGCCCTTGCTGTATGGGATCTGCAAAGAAAAGTCGGTTCCAGGCCAAGCTCATCAAGCTCAATGGTTGACTCACTCGTAAGGTGAGGATGAGAAGAGTCTCAAGCCCACCGAAGAGGGCAACCGTGCCAGAACAGATAACCGTTGCCTTCAGTCGGCTATAGTTGCTATTGGACATGTCAAGGTAAATGCCAGATTCGTTCCAGGCATGGAATTGAGAAAACTTACTGTCCATAGTGTAGGATTTGGCCCCAACTCACTAGGGAAAAGAATCCAAAGATCTGTGGCTGGATCTGTAGGGGAATATTCACTTTCTAGTCCCAGGTCAGCCCGGAATTTCCCTTACAGATGTCAATCCCAGTCTGCAATTCTACTTACCTGCAAGATCAGATAGGCACCCATTGGAACAGAACCTAAAGCAACGGAATGTAAGCATTCCCTTCTCTCATCCATTCCGTCGGTCCACTTACAGCTTGCCCATAAAAACATCATCGCAGCCGGGAAGCCTTCTGTATTTTTCCTTCGGTAGTTGTACCAGATCTGAGGGATCAGCTGGATGCACCAAAGGACCGTACCAATGGTGCCTAGCACGTTGGACGACACGGTGACATGGTCTCCGTCCGACATGGCGATCAAAGCAAGTATACCGAGACGACCCGACTGAAGGAGAAGTTATAGTGAAGTCCACAAGACTCAGTCGGAAACGGACTTTGCTCTCTCCATATAAATAGGACAGCCTACGCAACCCACGTCCAGGACCTCCCAATACCGCATCAACCTGCAGGACACTGCAGATAATGCTGCTGTCAGGGAAAACAAGCAAGAGCAAAACTCAACCATAAAATGTCCGAGCTGCCGGCAGACAAGACATGCAACCGCAATAACGAATGCAAGAAATGCCCAAGTCCGCAACCAAATCAACAGGCCCAGGAAGCATAGAAATAGCTCGCAAGACAGCGGTGACGATGCACCACCGGTCCTAGCGCGCCACACGGATCCAAGAACAACGCAGACGGGGCTTGCCAGCAACCGCATCCAATCCAATGCGAGATAAGTGCATCGTAGGCCAGTCATCGAGTCCACCCCGGGTCCTTCACCGCGCCGACAGCTCCAACAGGGCCTGCGCACTGCAGTCGCTAATGTACGAGATCACACTTTCGCCCGTGAAGATCGAGATTTGACGCCAAACTGTTTCTCCGGGTCTTCTCCGGGAACAGTTGGTCTGGTGGATCGGAGTGGACTAGGACGAGTTAGGGCAATCGATGGAGAGCAGGGTCTTTTGGTGGCGGCCATCAGGAAGGATACGCGGTCATCCATCGGGTACAATGGGCATTGTTCCTCGATCCCATCTGCCATCTGCCGTCCAGCACGCGGCTCTCCCGGTCAGTATCTCAACTCAACGTGTCAACTATGCGGCACGACAGTACTATCTCTCCTATAAAGCCATCGTGGGCAAGCCCGCACTAGGGTGCGGGGCAGGTTCTGGAATCCAGTCCTGAGTGGTTCTATTGGCTTTACCCGATGGACCTTGCTCAAGAGTTCTCGAAACAGCACTACAGTCTTCTCCCTACGTAGAATCATCATGAAACTATCAGATTGCATTCCAAGCCTGCTTTCCAATGTGCGTCAACAACAGCGAAGACGCCGACCCAACCCCGGAGCGGCCAAGATGCAATTCCGACCCCCAACGACTTTTGATGCAAAGAAAGCCGAGGGCTTCGTCGAGAGCGTAGCCAACCCCGCTCGTCGACCGAGGTTTTTACAAGCATGAGAGTCCAAAGCACCTGAACCAAAACGCGCAGAAGAGGGTAGGAGAGAACCAAACCAGGTGACATATGCCAAAGACAGAGCGGGAAGATGTATAAGGATCGCGTAAATACTAAAGGCAGAGAAAAGGGAGGCCATCAAGACGTCACGTTAGAGGAACCAAAAGAAACACACGCACGCACGCACACACGTTGAGACAGGATCCGAAGGGTATCAAATGGGTACAGATTTTGCGGCAGAAATGGCAGAAAGGCAACGAGCGAGGAATCGGACATCACAGGGAAGGCGATCACAGAAGGATCAGGTAGTTGGAGGGTGCGATGCCGGTCTCGCCGGTCTCTTTCCGAGCCTGCCACCATCGGCCACTGACGTCGGACACTTCGAGGACCTCGTGCTTGGCGAAGCTGATCTCATTGGCATCTTCCGGGTTGGCGTCGTACGAGTAGATCGCCTTGGCCCGGTAGGGGTACTCGGTCGGCTGGGGCACCTCGCCGGCATCCTGTCCGCCGTTGGCACCAGGAGCAGGGCTGCTGCTGCTGGGAGCTCCAAAGCGCGGCTGGGAGGAGTTGCGCTCGCCGCCGGGTGCGCCACCGGGGTATCCAGACACTGGGGACGAGGTCTCAAAGCCGTTCAGCTGCGCAGAGGTGTACATTTGCGGGGTGTGGCTGGTGCCCATAGTCTCTGGGCGAGTGCCACCGTAGGCGCTGGACATGGGCCGGCTGTCACGGTAGGAGCCACCCGGCTGCTCCTTGTTCAGAGCGAAAGAATCAATAAATCCGCGGTGCGTGGCCTGAGGCGAAGAGCCAAAGTAAAAGATCCAGATGATCTAAACAGGCAATGAGTTCGCATTCATCGAAGAACATTCGAAGATGTACTTACCACCACCATTGAGAGTAGGATAAAACCGGCACCGGCAGCTTGCTCGGCTCCCTTGTTACCATAGACCAGGTTGTTCGCACTGAGCGTGGTGAGTACTAGACCACAGCCAAGGTACCCAACAATCTAGAAAATATCAGCGCCCGCTAGCCAGGGGTCGCTTCCTGGGGTCAAATCATACCGCGACGCCATAGACATTGCATGTGTCGGTACCAAAGGTCACAACCAAACCGACGATAACGCAGAACATATAACAATTAGCCCACCACGAATAGTCGGGGTAAGCAGTCTGGATGTCCGCAATGATGGACGAGACGAAAGCGATGAGCCATGCAAGGACGGAGATGGCGAGGGTCGCCAGTGCGAACGGGTCACCGAGGATGTTGCTGAGACTGAACTTGGCCATGGTTGCGCGTGGATTTCAATGTCCCCAAGGCACAAGATTTATACGTAAAGAATAAGTCACCGTCGGCGATTAGGAAAAGGGAAGGGACGCGGGAATCGAGGAGGGTTCGATCTCTCTCGCAGTGCGGGATTCGGTGCCACGATGGGGAATTGACGGTTGACGAATGCCGGTATATAATTCTGTCGATTGGCCGCAATCAATCGCAGCCTGAGTGTCTCACAAAGCGACTGTCGCAGGGACTGTGTTGCGCCCAGAGACTGCATGCGCAGTCAGCCTCAAGTCCCGGAGTTGTCTCGTGGGGTCCAAAACAGTAGGCAATCGACGATCGAATCGACGACCACCACTGGCGACGTTGGATGGGGCGCTTGTCGCGACGACGGCGACAATCCACGACTGAGGTGACTTCCAAATGGACGATTGGAGATGCCAGAAAGAATTGCGGCGCTAAGAACTCGTACCTTTTTTTGAGACAAAGACGTGGGTTCGCCCCGGGAGCAGACGAGCAGACGAGCCGACGAGAGTGGGAATAAAGAGCGGGCGCGAGAACGGACGAGCGAGAGGCAGCCCCAGGCCGAAGAAAAGAAGGTCGAAGGCAACAAAAGAGTGTGCGCCTGAAGATGGTGCTGGCGTTGGCGATGGCGAAGATGGAGGAGAGAGAAAAGGAGGAAAGACGGTCCACAACACACAGACGGCGCCCCTGGAATCGAGCCGGTCTCGACCGGTGGAATCCCGGGCGTAATCTAACGCTGCGCTCCACCGCGGTGCGATGGGCGATTTAATAATCTTAATGGGATTAGGTCGAAGTAGATGAGATTGTAAAGTGGTTCTTCGCGTCCCCAAGTCTCGAACAGAAGAAAACAACCGTGGTTGCATGTCGATTCTTTCCCTGGTCCCGATCTATAAATATCGGGGGCGAAAATCCCGCCGGTACGGACGTCTACTCCGGCAGACGCAGTGCAGCTAGTAGTGCCGCAGGTACCTCCAAGTACCTCCAGGTACCGCACGTCCATCGTGGCCCCGAGGCTCCGCTTCGCAACGTGCTGACGCGGGCACCACTTGGCAGGGCAACAAGGAGTGTCGCGACCAGATGCGATAATTCTGAGGACTGCATTCTATCGACTCGACGATAGAGTTGTACTCTCCATCGGTCAACCTAGCCGTTGACCGTTAACCCACGGACTCCCTGGCGATCAACTCTCGACTCCGTTCATGCCTCTCCACTCGCCCCCACCGTGAAATTGGTCTCGATCGGATCTCACACTTCCCCCTATCTAGTAAGTAGAGTACCGAACAGCCTAGATACACATAACTATATGTATATCCGTGGTCAACACGCGTAGAACTAGTGTAACTTGATGAGGTTGGTGCTGCCGCAATCGACGTACCGGTTCCTCCTACAGAACCAATCGACTTTGAGGCACTGGTTGCCATGCCTCGCTGCATATCTGGTGTGCGCGAAGTAATTAGACATGCCTATAGTTCGGAATGAACGCTAGAAAGCCGGTCATACTGTGATAGACAAAATGTGCACTGTATCCCATAGCTATACTCCATCCCTGAAGTATTCCCAAGGGGCCAGCAAGGGGTTACTCGATCCATCACCGGCAACTACGGTCATCGCATGCGGCATCTCAGATCTATACCCCACGATGCTCACCCTGCCATCTGAAGCGGTTCGCGTGGAATGAGGTCATCGAAGATGTATCATAACTAGTTGGTTAACCAGTTACATATTCGGCGCGATCGGGGTATGCACTGGACCCAATATATCACAACCCAACACCAGACTCCAAGGCACATGAAAAAAGAGACGCAAGAGGATATCATAGAACCAAACCAGCAACCCCACGCAAGAAATCTCACAGCCTCACAGTGCCACTCCCCAGATTAAATCTCATTCTCCCTTCGCTCCTTAATCACCTCCCTCCGCCGGACTTCCCTCTCAACCTCCTCCAGACGAGCCTCCCACTCCGCCCAGCACTCCCCACTCCCTACAAGCCCAACCTCGTACCACCGCTGCAGCACGCGCGCCGTCCGGACGCGCAGCTCGGAGATGACCGCTGCCTGCTCGGCCTGCATCTGCGCAAGCCGGTCCATCTGAGGCTGCAACTCGATCAACGCGGCAGAGCTCTCTGCATCTGGAACGGGTAGGTCATTGAGAGAAGTCAGGCGGGAGGCTGTCTCCGGGAAGGCGGTTGCGTAGGAGAGGACGATAGAAGCGAGGGTGCGCGTCGAGAGGCCTTCAGGGATTTCGCGTGGTGGTTGCGGTTGGAAGAGATCTGGGAAGCGGTCATCTAGAGATAACGAGTCAGCAAGATTCTCCAAGTCACAGAATAAACGGGTGGAAGTTGATATCGCGTTGATTGCTGTCGTTAATGGAGGGAGGAGATGGGATGCGCGTGGTATTCCCCCCTACGCAAACAGCACCGCGGTTGTAGACGTACGGAGTTGAATCACATCTCGCACGACCGGAGAATTCCGGCTCAATTTCTCTAGATCGCGTTCGAGGCGAACTAGCCGGCGCGATACCGTTTCGTCGAGGGAGGCGGGCTTCTCGGGCTCGGTTGGGACTCCCGTCCAGTCGGTGGCGCCGCCTAGGAGGTAGGCGAGGCGGCGCAGGCGTGCTTCGAGGAGTTCGATCGTTGCTCCGGCGATAGCGTCGCTTTCGACTGTCATTGTATCGGATAATCAACAGGAGGCTTGCGCGTGGAATCGGACCGTTCGAAGGACGCGAGTGGCAGCTTGAAAGTGCAAACACGGGAAATGTGGGGACGAGCTTATCCAACTCCAACGGCGCATCCAATTTCATGGTTGGAAGCATGGCAACCTGGGAAATCACTACAGTGCTGGCGAAAATATGTACAGTCCCATCGGGATGTTTTGCTCTATTTGTCGTTCAATCGTCACTCATACGGGTTTAGGTGGGTTTAAGCCGCTCTCGCGTGCTCGACGTGGTCTGCCATCTCCTCGTCACTCTCCACGGTCTTCCACTCTTCATCATCGTCCAAGGCACGAGATACAGCATTCTTTGCTGTATGCCTAGTGCCAGCGCCTATTAAGCTTGATCCGGTCCTCTCTTGCATTTCTTGCCCGAGGTGGTTCTCAACAGACCCCGAGACCCCATAGCCAGCGACATTCATATCCTGTCCGTCGTGCAATGTGGGTTGGTAGAGTTTCTGATCGGGCGCGTCTTTCTGTACCATTTCCTGCGGCGTTTCCAGTTCCGTATCGCCAGTATTCCGCTTGCACTCGGCCGCAAATGCCTCGTTATCTGTGTTTACGAACCCCTATCGGGAAATCAGCGAATGTCCATAATCCGAGCAAATTCATCCTACCTGGAGTTGCGGCGGCGTGGGTTCCACCTGGGCATTCATGGCAGCGTCGCTCGCATAGACGAGTAGAACTGATCGCCACTCTTCGCGAGCCGCCTTGAGAACTTCGATCTCTCTCACTTTGCGAGCAGTGTAGCCGACAACGTCCCCATCTTGACTAGCGTTCTTGCTACCCTGTTTTTCTCTTTTCTGCGCCTGGCGAGCCTTTCCATCTTCGGTGGAGAAACTGATCCGCCACCACTGGTAGTCGCTTCTTTCTCCATCCACTTCTATTGCATCGGCCGTGTCGTTGGCATTGCGGCGCTTCAAGATGTAGGTAACGTGCGGCTCGGTGCATACACCACGCAAAGTGTATTTGTAAACAGGCGATTCGCTGGGAGGCTCCGACGGCTCGGTAAGTGACTTGGAGAAGCGTCGCACCGTTTCCAAGGCCCTCTGTCTCCCGGATTGAAGTGCTTCGTTGCCTCAATTAGCAGGAATTTCGATAGGAAATAGTTCAAAAATCACTACCTTTTAATTTGGCTTCGACGTTAGCCGCATACGCCTTCAATTTGCGCGGGAGCTGCTCGGCGCGCTCCCGCGCCACTTCAGGGCTCATTCTCTCGGATTTGCCCTCCATGGCAGTCTTCAGGGCCACGGGGATCGCGTCCGCTGCTTTTTCAAGAATTTCTTTCCTTGTAAGTGTCCCCATTGGAGTTGGTGGCATTGTGTAGCGTTGAATGAGCTGATCGAACTTCATCACAGCACCCTGGGCCTGGAGTTTCTTGGTGCGGAGGTCGCGCGAGAGATCCCGATAACTACTCAAATAGCGATCAGGATAGAAAACGGCGGGGACTTTCACATCCACAGATTTAGCATTTTCAAGGGAGTCGAGTTTCATGATCAGAACCTCTCCCACATGTTCGAGCCATACGTCATCGAGCTCTTCTCCGGGCCGGTCACTCCAAATCGCCGTGTCCAAGACGTCGTACAAGGTTTGTCCGTGATCCTGATCCACGACAGGCTCGAACGTGAAGAGCTCTTTAGAAATGGGCTCATCACCTTCGTCAAATGGAGACTTCTTGTAAGCACGGGACATGAAAACGGTGGCAAGCGGGCTGTCGGGGTCTGCACGGATTGCGGCGCCGTGCCAGGTTTCTAGAAATCTCGCAATGATTTCTTCCGAGTCAGAGGAATACGAGTTGACTTGCTTCAGGCTGGCCAAGGCGTCACTGCTTCCAAAGGCGCGCTGTGTCGAATCGAGGAAAGCCATCAAGCGCTGTGTCTCGTAAAGGATATCGTCCCAATCGTTGTCCGCCGCGCTAGCCTCATTTACCGTCACAATCTTGGGTAAGTTGATCGGCTGCCCATTCCACCACTGCGCATCATGACCGTAGTCCGAGAGCATCTTGCTTCTGAGCAGAAGAGCCTCTCGCGCAAGGGGAATCTCATGCAAGATGGAGAGGAAGCCTCCAAGGTAAAGGTTATCGGGCGTCGGGCGGAGAAAAGCAGGTTCGTTGTCCACCCTTTTGCGGTCTTCGGGTTCCGGTATGGACACGACTTCCTGGGAAGAGGCGTTGAACAGAGTCATTGCCCACGCACCTTCGTCGTAGTGATCGCGGGTCGCTTTCCCAAATTGGGCTTCACCCGCCGTCTCCGTCTTGCTCGTCACGCCCGTCTCCTGTTGCCCCATGTCCTGGTTGAGCGACATGGCCATTGCCTGCTGCAGCTCTTGCTCCTCGCGTTCGGCCAGACTCAATCCTTTGCCAGAACCACCTGCGCCTCCAACCCATCGCGAGTCAGTATATCATTGTCCTGTTGCCCTTGATGGAGAATATTCTCACCCGGTGCACCCGGCACACTCGGCGTTACTGTCGCGGCGAGACCGTCATTCCCAGCACCCTGAGTCGCATCGTGCATGTTTATCCGAGACGGAGGACGAGAGGGCGGAGCTGTTGCTGGTACTCTGGGACCATCATCATGCTGAGTGAAATCGAATGCTAGCGTCGAGGATGTCAGCTGTAAGCCGCAGTCACGGATAGGCCAGTCAGGTCCTACAGGGCACATTGCTTTCAGATTGGTATGCGCTTGTCTGCTCAAGGAAATGCCAGTCAGCCTCCGGTCCCGGAATCGCGTGGATATGGGATGTCACCTCTGTTGGCCCCGTCGGATCTTCGAAATATGCGTTGATCGCTTTCTGGGAATCGAGATTGTTGGCCTGAACCGCCATGAGGTCAGTCAATTTTCCGAGGCAACGGCTTCCGCGAGGCCCAGATGAGGGGGTGCGGCCGCTCTCACCTTGAGAAAGCTAACAGCTTGCTCACGGGTTGTGCTGGTGAAGCTGACGAAGTTCGCGATCGCATCCTCAGTTGGTTCGGAGGCCATGGTTGACAGCGGAGGGCATCGCACGTCGAGAATCAGTCAAGTTCGCGGTATCGCGGGTGGAACAATGCGATCGACAATCGGGAAGCTTTCCCCACCACATGATGCCAAGCACCTTTCCTCCTTTCCTTTCTCTCTTCCCCTTTGACAAGCTAATTCGGGCATGTTCCATGGACAGATCATTCAGCGAACAATGCCCTTTGATCTTAAAATGCCTTTGATGGGAATGGATAACACAAAGAGCCTCGAGGCCTTGGTCCGTTTCAAACGGAGCAATGTATTGTTCCAAACAAGCCACCCACCGGTGCTTCGAGAACCGGAAAGCTATATAACCTTGGAACTTTCCTGGTTAATCACCCAAGATTTCTTTCCGCCAAATCTATCAAGACATACTCTCTTCTCCTGCCCTTCCTGAATTTAATCGACCAATGGCTGGTTCTCGCAGAGCTTTCAGTCCAGACGGAAGTGAGGACGAGCGCCCACCAAAGCGGACGAAAACATCCAAAGTACTCGACATGATCACCGCACTCTACTGGGATCTCAACGCAGTCAGTCATTTTCGCAAACTTGTGCTCGACGCTCCCTCGGAGCAGGAACAGACGATCTACGACAGCTTGTGCCATGAAACCGCGAAATTCATCGACTATGCAGTCTCCGATCACCTAACGAATCCAGACCAGACGAGTAAGTGCATTCTTCTCGTTAAAGAACTTGGGTGGAAACTATTATCCATCTGCGGTCATGCTGAATCATTCCGCAGGGCCTACTGGCAAGCCAAGCCGTCAGAATGGGACGAGCTTATCGAGTTGATTACCAGAGAATCCCGCAGCATCCAGGTATTTGCCCGATCTCGCCAATTGGAATGGCGAGGACCCCTTCTCGTACACGCGCAGCATGATATTCCTGACCTCCGGCAGGCCCTGTCTCCAGAAATAAACATTGCAAAAGAACATCCTCATCACACTGTCCGATACCTAGATGGCCATCTTGAGCGCCCGCGGTATGGAGGTAAACCCCAGGTCCACATCGATTCCCATTTCTACAATACAGAGAAGTATGAACCCCTTCCCAACCCTCTTCTTCGCCAAACGAACTGGGGCCTATGCGATTTGTGCGACGCATCGGAGACCTGTGCGTGCCGCTTGGCGTCCACCGCGGGTGATCTCGTGGAGCTCATTGAGTGCCCTGGTAAAGGTATTGGGGTTCGTGCGCTAGCTAATTTCAAGAAAGGCGAGAAGCTTGGTGAGTTCCTGGGAGAGGTGGTGCCTCTCAGTGCGCAAGAAGAGTCTCTCAAGGAGGACAGTGTCTACCCATTGACCCAAGTAGCATTCGCCCGCGGAGATCGCATGCAAGATATCGCACTGATTGCACCGGCGTGGCAGGGTAATTGGACGCGGTATCTCAACCACTCCTGCAGCGCATCCACTAGGTTCCTAGCCGCTGTGATTGGAGAGCAGATCACTACCCTGATTGTGGCCACGCGCGATATCGCCGTTTTCGAGGAAATCACGGTGGATTATGGTGAAGCTTACTGGCGCTCTCGCGACGCTTGTCTGTGTGGAAGTTCTCAATGCCGCAAGCCACCCAAAGCATCAGTCTGAGCTGTGCCAGCGTGAAAGACAATGTGTTGGGAACTCGAATATTCTGTGTCGTTGTATTGTAGGAACCTTATTTTGTGAATACGATGTTGCTGTTCTCAACCTCGTCCAGCGGATGGACTAGAATTTCATCTACCACAGTTAATCTATGGTAGAATGTAGACTATAGTCTTAGCCAGTAAACATCAAGTTGTTCTCTCCACTCCAAGTCACGTCTTTATGGCTGTGACGTGCTTGCCTGCTTACAGAGCGATCTAGCCTTAATAGTGCTAGCTCACCGAGTGTGTATAGAGTGGTACCTAGGTAGTTATGACTAGGTTGCTGAGGTATCTGCGCTGCAAGCAAGCATCTTGGCAGTTGCAAATATGCAAGGTCAGCATCCATAGAGCGAAGTGAGGGTTCGAGCCTTGAATCCTCACAGGCGAAGCAATTAAGCTCCGCGGAACCTCGGGTTCACCCGATCCCCGCAACGGGGAGTGCGGGGAAATACTTGGAAGCTCGCATTGCCTGTTTTCACTGTCGACACCATTGACACTGCAGGAAAGTTCTGTAGGTACTCCAGCAGGTATATTTCACATTGCCCTTGAGTACCTACAACGACCATGCACATTGGGAGAGGGTTCCTCGAGGGTCTCCGCTTGAGAAGGCCTCCGTTTGCCCCCTTGTATAAACGTGGGCTATTGACGCACAGCCATGCTCGAGGGCCAACAGTGGTCAGTGAAATGGGAACTCAATCTCACCCTCTTCTTTTATTTAATGACCAAGGCACTCACTGACATACATGTTATTCTGGTCTTAGCCGCCCTTGATCGAGTCGACCATCGGAGATCATTTTGCACGGATAGTGGCAGAGCATGGAGATCGAATTGCGTCAGCAAACATCATGCATTCTAGGCTGAGCCGGAAATTAATTGTTTTCTAGGGTCATCTCCAAGCACCAAAATGACCGAGCCTCCTATGCCGCCCTCGATACCAGGAGTAATGCGCTCGCCCGTGGGCTCGAGTCAATTGGAGTGAGGAAAGGAGAACGCGTGGGAGTCATGCTCGGGAACTCAATGGAATATGCTGTGGTAGGGTATGCTAGCAGATCTGGTCTCATCAGATGCTCATTAGGTCCAGGCAACATATGCCTTATTTAAACTCGGTGCGATCTTGGTGAGCATGACTATTTATCTAAACGCCGCCATTCCCCTGACAGACTCCTAGGTACCACTCAACCCATCTTTCAATTCCACACAAGTTGTGGCTGCCTTGAGTCACCTCGAATCCAGCCACCTTATCATCAGCGCAGAATCCAACCTGCCTCGCAAAGACCCTCGCAGCAATATGCCTCTACTCGAGTGTCTGGTTGACGACCTGCAAACGACAAACTTGACATCTACATCGGTCCCCTCGCTGAAGCAGATTATCATGGTGGATAATTCGGCTGGCCGCGTGAATACCAACTCCTACAAAAGCGTAACACCTTTTTCGTCCATTATGTCCCAACTACCAGCAGACGGGGCTGCTTTACCAAAGCAACATCTCTCACCACACGACACCGTGAACATCCAATTTACATCTGGGACCACAGCAATGCCCAAAGCAGCCTGTCTCAGCCATCGGTCCATTTTGAACAACGGCTCTCAGATCGGCGACCGCATGCTCCTCACTCCACAGGATATTGTCTGCTGCCCACCACCCCTTTTCCACTGCTTCGGCTCCATTCTCGGGTATATGGCGACCGCCACACATGGCTCAGCCATAGTACTCCCCACCGAATCCTTCAATGCACATGCTGCTCTCCAAGCCGTCCAGGAAGAAAAATGCACCGCGCTTTACGGTGTTCCGACGATGTTCCTCGAGGAGCTCAGCCTCATTGAGAACGGTGAGGTTCCGGGCGACGGCTTCCAGTATCTGCGAACGGGAATTGCTGCGGGTAGTAGCATCCCTGCGGAATTAATGAAGAAACTGCACCGGGTCCTCAATCTCACTGAGTTGACTATCTGCTATGGCATGACAGAGACTAGCCCTGTATCTACGATGACCACCACAGACGACCCGATTGAGAAGAGAATCAATACCGTGGGAACACTGATGCCCCATGTGGAAGCAAAAGTCGTGAACCCAGAAAGCAAAAGCGAGATTCTTCCCATCGAGACGTGTGGAGAGCTTGCGGTCAGTGGCTATTTGCTCATGAAAGAGTATTGGGGAGATCCGGAAAGGACAGCCGAAGTGATGCTTGCAGATGACACTGGAAAAGTCTGGATGCATGTGAGTCGATTTGGCCCCGTTGCGACACAATGCATGGATCCTACTGCTGACACAATCTAGACTGGAGACGAAGCATCGATTTCGCGGGACGGTTACGTTAGCATCACTGGCCGCATCAAAGATTTAATCATTCGCGGCGGCGAGAATATTCATCCTTTAGAGATCGAGAATTGTCTGTTGGCACATTCTGGTATCGCCGATGTGTCTGTTGTGGGTGTCCCAGATGAGCGATATGGTGAAGTTGTGGTTGCCTTTGTGGTAGCTCGGGAGCAAGGATCCAAGTCGGTCACTTCCGAGGAGATACAGCAATGGGTACGCGAGAAGCTAAGCAACCATCTTGGTGAGTCCTACCCCCATCCCCTGTTGTTCTTCATCAATGCTTTGCCCATATGAAGTGGCGGTTGACAATTCTTCACAGTACCCAAATATGTTTTCTTTCTGGGGCCATCAGAAACTTTCCCCAAGACGGCCAGTGGGAAGATCCAGAAGTTCAAGCTTAAAGAAAAAGCCGTCAAACTCTTGGCTGAAGAAGTAGGAACAACGGAAAGTCATTAATATTGAGTATGGGCTCGCAGGGATTTCTCAGAAACCGCTCACTGATACGTGGTATAGCAATAGGAGTCAATACAAGCATAATTCCTTGAGCCTTGATTTTGTTGAGGGCCTATCCACCTATAGGAGGATAACAGTCTGGCTATATGACTTTCCTTGGGTCGTATATAAGTGAGCCATAGACGAACAAGAGCCAGCACATGCAAGCGCGTGGCAAGCCTGGAGGAGATCCAAAGGTCCAATTTATTTTGGGAAGTTTTCATCGAGCCTATGCAACAACTCTGAAGCGGTCCCATCTTCCACCAAGGCTTTTCTCGGTTTTTTTCAAGTGGCAATGGCGTAGCGGAATAGATTTGTTCAAGTTTTAAGCCATCTTTGGCCCTTTGGTGTCTCTATGATTGTTGTAAACAGAATATAGGCCTAATCTAATTAAATCAACAGAGCTATAGCCCTTCATATGTACGTGCGGTCGGTAATACAGGGAAAGCTCTACCGTAGACTACCATGTACAACGATTGTAGATAGATCTGGAGACTGCTATCTAGATAATCCAGGAGAGTGTAATACATGGCAGTGCCTACCTTTCGCCATGCTGTGAAGAAGTTTACAAAGACACTGAAGTACGGGAGTATCTGTCAGTGTGGCTGATCATGATCTCCACGGTATAGCTAGTTTGATTACAGTTACTGCGTCGGGTTCAGAAAAATTGGATTAACTAGCACCAATGGTCCGGCATCTATTTGGTGACAACGGGATGGCTATGCCGAACTGCCAAGATGGATGCCAGAGTCTTCAAAGTTGAATGCCAAAGGAATTAAATACCTGGGAAGCCAGGCGTAAAGTACATGCAGGAACCAGCCGGGTCGAGCTTGACTCTTTCTTGGGATATCCTCCGCTCGACTAACTGACTGCACCACAAGGATACCAAGGCTTCAGATTAGCATAGCCATCACCATTCGAAAACATATACCAGTTCCACTGCGCTGTGAGTCCCTTACAAACGGGCAGGTTCCACACGCCAGCAGCCGTGACTGTACCATCCATTATGTCTTGGATTTCCTTCTTCGTACTCAAATTTGGAGAGTAGCCTCCATTTTTCTCACCATTTGCAAAATACGAGTTAAGTGAGCTGGTCGGTAGTCAGTACAGGTTCAACCGTGGTGAGAACAACAATGTATCGCCCAGGGAACTTATCAAGACATACCCGTTAATGATATTCTCGCCGGTTATGCCTTCCCATTGACTGCCATCCAAGTCTTTGACGCCATCAAGAGCGTAGAAGCTCTGGTAATCACAGTCCCCGCTCAACGAATCACAACTCTGGCCTTTCTCTGCATACGCGCTCGCGAGGAAGTATCCACGATTTTTGTAACAGAAACTGGGGAACGTTCCCGAGCCAAGATAAGTCTCGTTGTAATTTTTGCTGACATCGACCTTTCCGTTCTTGCAATCGGTCTCGGTATCGAGGATGAAAGGCCCACTGTTGGTCAGGTTCCATGCCAAAGGAATGGTATAAGCGTACATGATCTTTAGCATGTCGTTCTTCAATGTATCATCGCTGGTCACTTGGGTAGCCTCCAGCTGGGATCCATTTCTTATATAAGTGTATAGATTGGCGATAGAGGCATCAGACCCGTTGAAGAGGTTGGTATCGGACGTGTTCAGTGCATTTGCGAATTGATTGGCGATGGACTGGACCCTCGCCCCGATCTCCTCTTCTTCAGCCAATGCAGTGCCACTGTAAATGAAGTGTTAGCGATGTAGTCAGATGGAGTAGAAAAACCATCGATCTTACGCCGTGCCTGCGGTCTTTAGAACAGTTAGAGAGTCGTCCACGGCAATTTCGGCTTCAGTTTGCAGATCACGGTTTAACTGGAATAATGCGGTATCTATTTCCTGCGTCGTGTATGCACCAAAATGGACGATCACTGTGGAATCGATCAGCAATTGTCCTCTGGCATTCTTGGCTCGCGCTGAGAGAAACTGACCTTCGTCGAGCATTGGGCCCGCGACTGCAACGAAGAGCGTTCCAAGTAGAGCCATAAGGATTTCCGGCACCTTGGACGTGCTGTGGTTTGGTGCCCAAGTATTCGTAAAAGTACCTTGGTCGAAACTGGCCACTGCAGCCACAACCGCATTTGCAACCGCTAGAATTTTCTATACACTTCCATCAGCCCTCTGTATATCATTGACATGAGAAACCAGATGCACGAAAGGGAAACTCACTGAAGCGATCATGATGAACGATTCTATAATGAAATACCCTGCGGCCTTGTTGCCAAAATCGGTACACACATGAGCGCCGATATCATTACATCCGTTCTCCGATGACAGATCGTCACAGAGAATCTCTTGCGGTCCATTGAAGAAATCGGATATGGCTTGCGAGAACTGTAGACCCGCGGGTTTGCCTTTGTTTCGCCAGTAAGATACAGCCGCATGCCAGGCATCGTCAGTGTATGCCCCTGCCCAACGCTTGGCTTTATCCATGGTGGCATCTGTGGCATACTTGGAGTCGCAAGTCACGTTCGCCCATCCAGTGGGTGATGCAGAAATTGTCGTTGATGTTTTCTCGGTTGATTGACTGGTGGAACTGGGCGTCGCAGACAATGGCGAGGATGTGATGGTTGTGGTGCTGATTTTTGTGGTGCTGATTTTTGTGGTGCTGATGGTGTGAGTAGGCTTGGTCTTGCTTGTCACTGTCCTCTGGAAACCAGTGCCAGTACCCGTTGTAGTCTTTTGCGGCTTGCTGCACAATGCTCCTGATCCTGATCTCGATCCTGTTGCGTTCGGGAACTTGGTTGCACTGCCTCTGGTCTGGCTCATTGTGCGGTGCCTGGTATTGGTGATGCCTGTTCTCCGGGCGCCAGTAGCAGTACCTGTTGTAGTCTTCTTATGCCTGCTGCACAGTAGTCCTGATCCTGATCTCGATCCTGTTGCATGAGGGAATTTGGTTGCACTGCCTCTGGTCTGGCTCATTGTGCGGTGCCTGGTATTGGTGATGCCTGTTCTCTGGGCACCAGTACCTGCGATGGTGTGGCTGCGCGAGGTGCAAAAGCCTGCTGTACCATTGAGATTGATATAATTGCTGATAGATCCTCTCTGGGAACCAGTAGTGGGAGCAGCATTGGTAAGAGTCCGGGTCTTGTGAAGTGTAGGACGAGTATTGGAAGAGGTATTCAAAGCAGTGAGCTGAGAGAAAAGAGAGCACCATGCCAGCAGGAGGGACAGGGCTACCGATACTGAGAACTGCATGGCTCTCGAAGATGGCTCATATACCCGTTATAGAAATTATCGAAAAAGAATTCGAAATACACTGGCGGACCACCAAGTCTTATATTCTCCTAGTAGATGAACCAAGCCAGAAGCTTTACTACCCGATTCGGACTACGATGAGCTTGAGGCCCCCAAGCTTTCTCGGCCAATCCACCTTGAACACTATTTTGGCCTCCAACACGTGTGAGAAGTTCTGAACATCATTGGAGCTTTATGGCTACACGTGCTGAATCTCTGGCTTTTGATTGATGCTGAACGGCCTCGATTCTCAGAGCCGCCCCCGGGGCCATGCAGGTACGTAATATCCCGACCCGGTGCCCTCTTACCATTACCAATAGCTATAAAGATTCCTAGATGATTATATTTAATTTGTTTGATGTTTTTCTATTATTATCATACATAAGTACGGTCTGACCTGACGAGGTGGGAGATTATATTCATGGTAACTACTTTTTACCACTTTGTACCACTTTTTTGACCTGATTCCTGGAGGGGTGTGGCTAAAAGGATGTCAATTTAAATAGGCCATATACACCCTGGTAAGCTAGGCATACGCCTACCAGGGCCTGGTCTGTTGCATACGCTAATAAATATGAAATAAAAATGGTACTATTTTTCTAGTAAATTCCGCTACAATTTACCGCATGGAATGAGCTGGCTAACCAGTTCCACGCTGCGGGCAGGTAGCACTCCCGCATAGCAGCATGTATATAACGAGCTACAATGGGAATATGAATTCATCATCATCATGGAGTGATCTCTCGGGCAAACACGGAGAGATCTCAAAATGAGACTAGTAAAGCCGTAAGCAAGAAAAGGCGTTAGCCTGCTCGCGGGATCTAGAAATCCTGAACGCCCGTCTCGCCCTGTAGCTGTGTCCTCGTGTCATCGCCACGGACGTCATCAACCATCCACTCAGGCTCCTCGTCCTCAAAGTATTTCTCCTGCTGCTCAGTCCAATCATCGTAATCATCATTCTCGTCGACAATTGTATAGTCAAAGTCAGGGTCGTCGCCTCTCATGAATCGCAGCCTCATCTCCCACTGCCAGAGCTTCTCACCCTCCTCCTTGCTAGCGGGAATGTCATCTCGATCCTCAGCGAGGATCTCCCCGTTGGGACCACGAGTGTAGCTCAGCATTGCATTGGGATCTGGGTGTGCGAGCGCATCCATCTTGGCCTCGGACCGGAGGAGATCTGTCTGCAAGATGCCCGAGAATCCCCTGGCGCGCCCTTGTGCTTCTCTTTCCTGAGGTGTCTGGAATCGGCGGATGAGGCGATCGTATAGCAACGGGTCTAGAAGAGTCATCCATATTGGTCAGCTTAAGAAGATAGTTCACTTGTGATTCTCCAAGCACTGGAACTACGGTGGGTAAGCTGGCAGCAAGGGAAGAGCAAGCGGACCGGCTAGCTCGAGCTCCGCCGAGAAATATTCTGGATGCAGGTCCAGGTAGCGCTTCCGACGATTCTTGACCTGGACAGATGGAGACTGTGCATCGCTGGATGCATCTTCACTGGGCTCGAATCCGGTGTTCATGGGGAAATGGGGCATCCTGGGTGTTTCGTCGAGATTGTGGGGAAGTGAAGTTGGGAACGCGGAAGTGAGCGGCAAAAGTGTTATTTCTGCCACTCCGCAGCTCTTCCTTCTCTCACAATTGATATGCGGAAAGACTAAACACGTATGTCCAATGATCCCTGGTTTAGTGATTTTATCCTTGTTTCAAGAGGGACCCTTTTCATCTCATACTGAACTGGATGGTCTGTTGACAACTTCTCATAGGCACGCCGCCTGTGATCTCCACATTTTGGCCGCATCACTAAGATTGATAGCTCGGAAATCATGTCCGTCGAGCAGTTCGTGCGGCAAATTGATGCCTACCGGCTTGGTACCGGTGTGGCATTGCTATTTCTGGCGGCCTTCTACTCCCCTGTCATGGTGCTGGTGCTGTCGCCGGTGTATGGCTCCTTGCCGGCGCATATCTTCCATGGCTACGGAGTCGCCATCTTCGCTGGTGCTGGGTGGTTCCTAAAAGACCAGATCCAAAAGCGTCTTGGCAGGCTTGCTGCTTACATGCTTCCAGTTCTAGCCTTCTGGACTCCTACCCTGCAGTACTTCCTGATGCAACAAAGCTCTAAATTGGGCAATCCAGCAGGCCCTGTTATCACTGAACTATGCGGCTACTATCCCCTACTGCTGTTAACAGTAGCTATCGCGGGAAAGCAAATCCAGGCTGCTTTGAATCTCGAGTCACAGGGCGATCTGGTTGTCGAACATGTCCCTCTACTGGGCTCGTACCTTATCTATTCCTTCGCCGAACATCTCGCCAAGTCTATCTTGTCGTATGCAATCGGGTTCACTGTTGTATTCTCTCGGGCTGGCATGCAGCTCATCATTGCTGTTCTTTACTCGGTGATTGTGCCGCCATCTAAATTGCTGGTTCTTGTGGTCCCCTCCTTGCTCTTCTCCCTCACATCCGACGTGCACTTGGGAGGAATCGGCGGCGTCAACTCTGCCCTCCAAGCTGAAGGCTTCACTCTCTTGGCACGACAGGAGTCCTACACCGGCTACCTTTCTGTCTTGGAGGATGAACAGAACGGCTTCAGAGTAATGCGCTGTGATCATAGCCTCCTCGGTGGCCAGTGGACCAAGCTGGAACCCGCCTACCGACCCAAGGTTGAAGATCCGATTTACGCGGTTTTTGTCATGCTCGAGGCCGTCCGGCTGGTTGAGCCTGACGATGGTAGCCGCCGCGTGGATGCAGACAGCAAGGCACTTGTGATGTAAGGGCATACCCGCCGCTCTATCTGATGCATGGTCGACTGACAAAGAACAGTGGACTTGGAATTGGCACCACTCCGGCCGCACTTATGAAGCATGGTATCGACACGACTATTGTCGAACTTGATCCGGTGGTGCACAAATTTGCTACCGAGTATTTCAATCTGCCCTCCAACCATGTTGCCGCTATTGAAGACGCGACCAAGTTTGTTCAACGTGCACACGAGTCGACACCCTCCCCTCAGTACGACTACATCATCCACGATGTCTTCACTGGTGGTGCGGAGCCCGCTGAGCTCTTTACTATCGAATTTCTGAAGGACCTGGGTGCGCTTCTCAAGGACGACGGTGTCATTGCCATTGTGAGTCTTCCTTACATATGGACTTCTCGTCGGACTGTCTCTAACTTGGTATTAAACTCAGAACTATGCTGGAGACCTTACTCTCTACCCGACTGGTCTGGTTGTCCGCACCATTCAAGCGGTCTTTCCCTCATGCCGCATCTTCCGTGAGCACGCAGTGAGCCAAGATGAGGCGAATCCTAACTTCACGAACATGGTTCTTTTCTGCAAGAAGAGCTCTAGCACTCCGGTTCGTTTCCGTGACCCCGTACCGAATGACTTCCTGCGCAGTAGTTTGCGGGAAACCCATCTTGTTCCCAAGCATGAACTTGACCCGTCTATGTTTGCGACCATCCCCGAACGCGGCCGACGCTTTCTAGTTGCGAAGGAGGTCGGCAGACTGCATAAGTTCCAAGATCGAGGTGCCTTAGAGCACTGGGAGATCATGAGAGAGGTTCTGCCGCATGCAGTGTGGGAGAATTGGTGATCGTCGCGGTGTCCAAAACATGAACAACTATCTATATCATCTGATGTATCTATTCCTGGCGTATCAGTTTTTTGATAAGAAACCACTCGCGCAGCTTGTTGTTTAGACCAGAATCTGCTAGACAGAAGCATATGAAGCCAAATAGCTCCTGAATCCTCGGGCCCAATGACAAGTCCCGATCCTTCGAGCATCAGCAAGGTTTGCCTAAGAAAGGTCTTTCCAGTCCCCTCTTTCGACGCTTCCTGTCGCAGGTAGAACGTGTGTGGGCTGGCACTGGCCTTTCGGTTGTCGCTATCGTCTGGGGCGTGGTCTTCGGCCTGGAAAATCATGAAATTAGTTATGCTTTAGGTGAGTACTTATTCTATCCCTGCATATAGCCTTTGCCAATACTACGCAGGTTGGGCTCTTCCCTTTGCCTGGGCAGCGGGCATGGCGCTCGTCACAATAGTGCTGGCAAAGAGATTGATCGTGATGGTGTGGATAACCCGTATCGAGTGCAATATCAAATCTATCCAGCCGAACAAGAAGAAAGGATCGAATTCACGCGAGAACCTAAGAAAACAGGCCGAAACGGAGAAACAAAATGCACTAAAGGGAGAAGGAGAGTGGAAGATTCTCCGAACTGAGAGCTCTCGTGTACAACGATCAGCCTTGCGGTCAGTTGGCTTCCAGAACAGCGCGAACCCTGTCGAGGAACTCGATTCTTCGCATCGCACCGCTCTCCATGAGAGTCTTATATCCCTCAACCGTGTCGACCTTTTCGTCGTAACACTCCAGTTCACGTAGCTTCCTCGCTACAAATTCCTTCACTTGCTCTGTATCTTTGAGATCTTCCATGTGTGCTCTCCATCTCTCTACTCCCATCCGCTGCCTTAATTGCATGCAGGGGAAGCTAAACCAGTCGAAGAATCCACTAGACAGAAGCATGTGAAGCCAAATAGCCCCTGAATTCTCGGACCAGGTGACAAGTTCCGAGACTTCTTTCGTTATGTGCTCCGACAGCTTCGCCTCTTCCTCTTCCAGGGCCCGCTTAAACATTTCAAGGGCCTTGAAGTAGCGTTGGGAAATGTCGGGGGGCTCACCAGCCACGAAATCCCACTCCTCATTGATCGGTCGATCGAGGAGAAGCCACCAAGGGGCCGAGGCAAATAACTGAGCCGGCCCAGCGTACACCCATTCGAGATCTACTACTCCGACGATTGTGAGGTCGTTGCGACTCTTCACAATCACATTTGCAGGGCCGAGGTCATCGCAGATAAGTTTAAATGGGCCTTGTTCATATTGCTGATGAATCATGCTGGGCATCATAGACCCTAAGATCTGTAATGATGCATATCTTGACACCGCGTTCTCTTTGCCAGCAACTGAATTGGGCTGTTGTTGAAGTTGCTGTACATCTTGCTCTAAGATATAGCGAAAGTACTGAGTAGTCGTTTCAAAGCCCTTGCTGCGGTCGCCTGATTTCCAAGGTTAGCCGACAATATATACTCAACGGCGCTTTACTTGAACCAACCGAAGGTGTTGATTCCTCCGTTCTGTAGTATGTCATGCACTTTCCATGTGAGAGGACGAATGGGAGGAGAAAAATGAGTGACTGGCGTCGGTAGGCTCCCGAGATGAGGCAGGTCGATCTTGAAAAGCTGAAGCATGAAGTTCGACATCTGCCTGTAAATACGTTCGATGTCATAGTCGGGAACCCCCTCTTTGAGTACTCGTGAGTTCTCGGTGAACACTTCCTTCAGACAGACGCCGTCGATAAATTCCATCAGAATGAATGATCCGAGACCAAGCATATTCTTATCTGATAACCCCCAGGCGTGTACCAGAGGGACAGGTATGTCGGTATTCTTCCTGATCAACCTCAGAGCCTCCACTTCCATAGCCACTTTTTCGTCGGCGTAATGAGAGGCAACACTGCTGGCACGAGGTAACCGAAGCAACATTACAGCTCCGTCACTGAAGGCGAACTTTTGGCAGAGGTTGTACGAGCCGTTAAGAAACCCCCCAATAAGGCGACAGGGGGCTTTCTCCGGCAACAGAGTGCCTACCCAGTCGCAAAGCCTGCCATCGATACGAGCCTCGTTGATAAGGTCAACCCAGATGTCCTCTTCAACTTGATGAAGGTAATCCAGGCATTTGTGGTAATCCATCACAAAATAACACAGCTTGTGGCGTAGGTAGAATGACTAGGCTATCTTGTTTGAAAAAGACTGAAGCAGCGGTCAAAGCAAGGTGGGCGGGTCTCTTTGTAAAACATACAGCACCATCGGGTCCTACCTGAGGGCTCATATTCAATAATATTCTGCCTCACTACCTTCAACTATGATGAAGTATTTCAGCATTGGCTCCCTGAAGTTGCGTTCAGACAGTGCGATATAGTCCCAACAAGGCGCTCTAGATAACTTTTATTGATCTAGTCCTAGTTCCACACAGTCGCTACCTAGGTACTAGATGTCACTATCTAGCATATACTTATATTGGATCAGGTAGTTCGTTCACTGGTCTTCAGTCATCAACCATTTCGGATGTTTGGTCCACGCCTAGATCCGATCATCTTGCGCCTGCCGGCCTTGAACCAACATGTCGTCCTTTCCAGCCCTACCTCACCCTCCAGAAGAACCTGCAATGATCTCCGAATTGTGTACTGGGAGCGATATTATCACCGTTTCACTAATTGACGACAAATACTTTGACCCTGCTATTCCATTTTATTCTAATTCTTTCTATTATTCAGGCGATGAATTATTACTCTTCAATCCATTTGATTACATTGATGGTTTTATATTAGATAGCATTGGAATGGCAGATAGATACAATTCTCAGCTAAGAAATAGGAGTTAATTAACAACCAAGCGCCTGTTGGATCAACCTACATACCTTGGAACATGGGGAACTGCGAAGACGGCAGCAAACTGGGGTTTAGCGATAACATGTCCGTCAATCCGTCTCATCAAGCCGTATTTTAGTTCGCCACCTGGCTCGCTCATTGCGGATTCCGTCACATTACAAACGGGAATTACATTGACCGGCCCCGGTAGATCTCCCCATCTGAACGAGGTATAGAACATCCACACCGTAAATCCCCAGTCCTAGCGGCTCGATTAGTTATGACTCAACACGCGCAGCTTTCAGACCGTACCTTGAGCCCGATAGCTGTCAAGAGGGGCTTCACATAGGGTGATACCCCCTCATGATCATATTCACGGTTCCCTCTTATGTCCTCTCGGTATTTTGTGTGAGGAAGTACGCTGGCTAGAGCGTCTAGGAGCTTCGTTGCGTCTTGGTCCAAAATCGTATCGGTCATGCTGGAAGTACAGGCACATGCGGATCGGGATGCGATCGCTAACGTGGTATTCTGAATCAGTTCGAGGCTCTCGCTGAAGAAGAAACATCGGTCGAGGGAGTGAGTATGGGCTTGCCGTCAGCCTTTGATGCTCGCGGGGCAGGAGGGGGCAGTTGGACTATAGATCCCGTGACTGCTCTTCCCAATCCAAAGTACGAATACAACGAAAGCCAGGGTTTGGAACACCATGTGCTGAACAGTGACAATGCCGGTGGTACCCGGGAGGTAAATGTTGGTATCTGTGACGGATGCGTATGAAGCGGCCACGGAGGAACTCGCCCCTGCTCCGGTTGTGCTTAGCATTGGATGAGTGCGAGACGGTGCTCGATCCAACCCGGCCAGAAAGACGATTTCATATTGGTATCATTATCTAACCCCCCGCGCAGAAAGCCATCGGAATCTCCTAGGAATTATGCACAGGCCGTTGCCGTTCCCCCACCCTCTTCCTATATCGAGAAACCAAGCCGACGCCGAGGCCAACAGGATTCACTTCCACAATATGTACGCTCGGAGAATAAAATACAACCCATAGAAGAGATGAAAGGAGTGTTAAGCGGAGGGACTGCCACGAGGGCTGCCGCCGGGCTTCTTGACGAGGCCGGCGAAGAAGTTCGCCAGCGCCTGGTTGTGGGCTTTCTCATCGCCGGGGTTAGATGGAGTGCCCTCTTTCCGTTGAGA
Organism: Penicillium hispanicum; assembly: GCF_028827665.1. Classification (NCBI taxonomy): domain Eukaryota; kingdom Fungi; phylum Ascomycota; class Eurotiomycetes; order Eurotiales; family Aspergillaceae; genus Penicillium; species Penicillium hispanicum. The sequence goes on along the minus strand of NW_026623199.1, from coordinate 1,666,070 downwards.
TCGGTTGGCTTCACGGTCCTGGAGAGATATCAGTCAGCAGCATGCCCAAGATGAGAGGAGTTAGTACGAGCGCTTACCCGAAGCTTCTTCAACATGTCATCTGCGTCTACCTGGATACCGCCCATGTTGAACTGCACAGGACCAATGTGCTCGTTGACTCGGCCCTGGTCATCCATCGGTGACATTTCCAGCTGCGGGACCGGGTGGTTGGCACGGTCCTTCTCATCCTCAGCCTTGAGCTGCTCAAGCTTCTCGACCTGTTGAGAAAGAAAGGCCTGCATGTCGGAGGTATCAACCTCGATCATGTTGCCATTGGAGAGACTGCTTGCGTGGGCGATGTTTGTGTCACGCTTGGGATCTTTGATAGTCTGCTCGAAAACAGTGACTGCGCTTGTGCCGTCATCAGGGCTCCCCTTCTCGTTTTCTGTCGTAGAGTTCACTGGCTGGTCAAGCGGCTCTGGAGGATCTTGGATTTCGATTGACCATGCTGTCGATGCCCCCTCCATGTCGAATCCTTCACGGATAATCCGAATCTTTCCCCACGAGTCCCAATTGGCTGGGACTAAGATCTTGTCTCGGTCGATGACGTTATGTTTTAATGATTGTCGCTTCAGAAGAGAGTGTATACCCAGAGAAGAATGAATCAGACTCTGGAGAGAGTTGGCAAGGAAAGGCGTAGTATAAATGAGCGATGCACCATCTGTCCAGGGTCAGGGCCGTGCTGATATATTGAAATGGACGCAGGAAACTCACGCTTCAGCAGGATCGTTCTCAGGAACTGGAGGATAAAATCGAACTGCTCTTCATGCCAGCCATGGTCTTTCTCCAGCTTCTCGATTTTATCAGCCTGTAAGATAAGAGAAGGTCAGGTCAGTAACCAGGCCCTTGCTCGTCACGAATAAAGCTCAACAGGGAGCCCACATACCCCTTGGCAAACAACACACATTGGGATTCCCAGCCCTTCGTCCCATTCGCCAGGCCCCAATGGCATTGTGACTGGCCCTCCGGAGTTCGATAAGCCTCCCGCTGCCGCAGAACCGCCATCCATCCCGCGTTTGCGGTCGCGCCACTCCGTCATCGTCTCCTCCATCACGATCTTGGTATCATCGTCAAGCGAAACAAGCACGGACCGGAGCAGACGAACCCATTCTCGTAGTCGCCGGATCCATGTCCATGGATCCGACCAATCCAAAAGAATGACGACCAGCGTTTCCGGCACGGAATGAGGGGTCAGGAGCGGTTTAAGGAGAGGTGCAAATGATGGAGAAGGTTCGGATAGCAGGTAGGCCGAGACCCGCGCCAGCGTATCTTCACGAGATCAGTATTGGCATAGCAGAGACGTCACGGGTTTCAATGGTCGTCGTACCTTCTTGGTCGGCATCGAGTACATCCCGATATGTGTATCCCAAGGCAAAATGGTTGGCAATTGGTGGTGTTTTGCTCTTTCGCTTCTCGTTCACTAAGCTAGGATCTGCCGAAGTATCTGCGGAAAGAGTCTCTAGAAAATCCCTTTGGCTTTCCGGGGTACCCCCTATGAATCCAAGAATCAGCATGGCGCTACTCAACAAAGCGCGACAAAAGCCACGGTAGATAAGCCGAGCAGGCAAGGGTCGACCACGAACCTAGAACCAACAAGTTCTTTTCAGGCAGACGCTTTCCATTGGCGACACCATCCAGCAGCGAGGACCAAATGTTCTTCTTGGAGCCGTCCTTGCTGGTGGGCCGGCTGTTGGCACCGGGCGCTTTCGAACCGGGATGCGGACTGGACGAAGACATCGTCTGGTCTAGTCCTACCATGCCTTAGAAGGCATGGATTATTCCAAATGCCGGAACAAAGTGTATAAGTGCCGAACGGAGGTGGCGCGCAAAAATGCCGAATCGGCGTCGGGGCGGAGGGGAGGTCAAGCACAGCGCGCGCCGTCAGGGGAATCTGGAGAGGAGCAAGTGGGGAGCGGTATTGGCTCGATCTGGCGCGCTGCAGACAAAAGCCGATCACTTGTGATATCCGGAAAGGCACAAACTGTCGTGGGTTGAGACGCTTGCAACGACGTCGCGGAAGATGGAGCAGGGGGGTTCTTTGGGGTTGAGTAAACAATTGTCGATTTTACGGTTCCGCAGATGCTCCGGGTGGGCCTCTTTTCCTCCCAGCTTCTTTCTTCACCCACACCTCACCTCGTCATGAATTCCATTCGCCAGGTCCAGGCGCTCAATAAGCGCGAGCTCGAAAATGCGGTGTAAGTCTCTATTGCGCATCTGACGACTGTCAGTTCGGTTCTTATCTATTATAGTCCTCCAATGCTAATTCCTTCACTCCCTTTCTAGACCACCCGAGGCATCATGGCATGCGGACTATCGCGACACCGCCTATATCTACATCGGCGGACTTCCATTCGATCTGTCGGAGGGTGATATCGTGACCATCTTTTCGCAGTACGGGGAACCGGTTCATGTTAACCTGGTTCGCGACAAGGAGACCGGCAAGAGCCGAGGCTTTGCGTTTCTCAAGTATGAGGATCAGCGCAGCACAGACCTTGCTGTGGATAATATGGGCGGTGCGACAGTACTGGGACGCATTCTGCGAGTCGATCACACGCGATACAAGAGGCGCGACGACGAGGAGGAGGGCGACAATGTCGCAAAGTTGATGGGCGATGCGGCCATCGGCGAAAGCAAAACACATGAGGATGACGATCGGCTCAGTCGCAGGAAGCTGAGAGCCAGCGACGCTGACCGAGAGGAACGACGGCCGATGTTGAAAGAAGAGCTGGAACTTCAGGAGCTCATTCAAAACCACGACGAGGAAGATCCTATGAAGGAGTTCCTCATTGACGAGAAGAAAGAAGAGGTGGCGCGGGCGATTGAGATGTACAAAGCCAGCGAGAAAAGGTCCTCTCGGCGACGTGACGATAGTAAGGAGCGTTCCAGTCGGCACCATCGCCGGCATCGCTCTCGCTCCCGCGAACGCAGGCACCGCGACGACCGTTCTCCGGGCCGAGAGAGAAAGTCTCGGCGTCGGTCAATTGAAAGGGACGAAAGACCTAGGCGAAACCGCTCAGTAGAGCGATCTCGCTCGCCTGACTCACGGAGACATCGAAGTGATCGAGACAGACATGATCGCCGCCGCTGAGCAAGGTCAAATGGCATCGCTGTTCCCTTATATTATCTGGGCGAAACGAATCTCGATCCACGCTGATGCTCTTGCCAGTCGTCGAGATTCGGAGTAGCTTCGCAATTTCAAACTGGAAGACATCCTAGTCTGTGGTGCAGCATGAATGGGGTATCTACAGTCGGCTATGTCCCAATACTTATATTTTACGATAGCGCTTGTTGCCTTCCCTCAGGTGCCAAGGTATCGTTTCCAACCATCGCGCATGCAATATCGCTTTCCGTTGTCACCATCACGAAGTGTAAACTTTTCCCAGCGCCCTTCGCGACCAGACCCAATCACTACTAGGGTCTGATCATTGATCCAGCCTATGGCCCCTTTGGCTGGCTGCCCCAGTGATGAACCAAGAGGCGGCAAAGATGGTGAACAGGGGGCGATCTCACCACCCATCTCGAAATGTGCACTGGCAAATGAATACACGTCCGAAAAAACCCGTGGCAAAAGGGGAAGTTTCCCCAGAATCCCCCATTTCTGGTTTGTCCCTTCCTCGTTCGTGGATGCCGGAGACTGGCTGCGGCGCGCAATGTGATGAGTGCGAGGGATATCGAAAATATGCAGTGTGGACTTATCCGAAGTGACCGCCAGCAGGGTACTGGATGGAGAGAACGAAAGAGAGAATATAATAGCATGGTCGACACCTCGGCGCAGTTCCGCCAATTTCGTGCAGTTTCCCGTTGAAAATACTCGGATTAAAGTTCCCTGGTAGAATATCAGTGCTGGAAATGCAATAACAATAAGCGCAACCTTACTGTCTCACTGGCTGTTGCCAGCAACTCTCCATCTGGGCTTAGAGCCATCGCCCGCAATGGTGAGCCATGGGCTGGTATGATACTGATATTCCCGGTCTCTAGCTCGATCAGCTGCACTTGTCCCGGGGACCGGCCCTGGAAGGCAAGCAGCTTCTGTCCCAGGCAAGCCAATCCCAAGGGATTATCCGAAGTTTCGAAAACCGAGAGCTTCTGGGGTGGTGTTGAGAAGGCAAAGATATGAATACTGTTCAAGAGTGCAACGACGATTCTGGATTTGGAGAGGCGGACTCCGAGCACGGAGGTGCGGAACTCGAGTGTGATGGCGGCTTTTTGCTTGGCATCGTCCCAGATCACCAACTACGAGAAAGATCTGGTTAAGGTCTAGATCTCTGGAGGTATCGCAAGAGTCGTTGGGGCATACCTTATTCTGCGGGAACTTGGGATTTCGTCCGCCACCCACGATGGCAAGATAGTTTGACTGGCCGAGCATTTCGACTACACCAATACCAGCATTGAAGTCTGAATAAAGACGTCGCAAATTGTGTTAACACATGCAGGGCTACGCAGCTAATAAAGAGGACCGAAACGACTCACCTCTGGAGACCTTGAGCTCGCACGGGTTGGCGTTGAACACTGCAAGTGACATCAATTGTGAGTCTCGGTACGTTTCTTCAAGCTCCCAGAAGGCTGTAGGTCGCCATCCACCTGTTGCTCACCACAAAATCCAGTATCCAAGCCCACTGAGAAGCAGCTGCTATCATTGTTGAAGGTTGCAGAGAGTGAATAGGGCCCGACGGACTCATCGATGACTTGGCGGGTGTTCATCGTCGCGACGCATGAGGTGAAGCGACGGAGCTTGTATCGGGGGGGTAAATGGCCAGAATCAAATTTCTGGGTCCAGAAGGATATATTTGCACTGGGCTGCCCAGCAGTCAATCAAGGACGCAGAAGCAGGAGCTGCGCATGACGAGCCGATCGACGATAAGCGCGAAATGCGGGCGAAGCTCAGGGATCCGCAGACGACAGCCTCAGGTGTCCAGAGCTAGTGATGACATAATCCTCCGGTGGCCAGGAGCGACCCACCGTGTCTGTAACCCCTGAGAAGCGCTGGTTTAGGCTGGTCCAAGTAGGCCATTGAGAGGGTAGAAGAACACTATTGCACCGTAGCAACATGCATACAAAAGGATCAGCAGTAGAAATTACCGATCGGTCATCGTAGTGAAAAAAAGACAACTCCAGTGACATTCGTCAAAGTAAAGAAAACCCCAGAGTCAAGTAACTACAGAGCTGGAGAGGGACGGCGTCCCGTGATTGGCCCACGATTAGGGAAAGGGGGAAACACGAACTGTCTTCCCCTCCCCCCTACTCTCCGTCCAGAACCTCAGGAGAGTTTCACCCTTTCCCTCTTCTCCGTTGATTCCTTGCTTTGGAATCCCCAACTCCTTTTGCATTCGGCTTTTGTGTTTCTGTCCCTTTCGCCCACCATGTCGTCGGCTCTCAACGCGGTATGTTCCCCTTTTTCCTGCCCCGAGTCCGCTGCGTGCCCCATACTTCCCAAAAAAAAATGTCACCTGAGCTAACATGAATCCCCGGTGTGGGCAGATAAAGATCCGCCGCAAGAAGAATGTGAAGAAGGGAATTCAGTTCTGTCTGATGGTTTGCGGCGCCAGCGGAACTGGTACACTTCCTCCATCTTCCCCCCCGGAACGTGTCCTGGACCAATTGTCACTGACCATTGCTCCGTTCAGGTCGCACAACCTTCGTGAACACTCTCTGTGGCAAGCAGGTGCTGGAGGGCAAGGATGCAGACGATGCCGCTAACGCTCATCTCGAGGAGGGCGTTCGCATCAAGCCCGTCACCGTCGGTGAGTCCGATTGACCCATGCGGGCAAGAGGGAGCCAACAGCTAATGCACGTTTCATTCCCAGAGCTCGAATTGGATGAGGAGGGTACCCGTATCTCCCTGACCATTGTTGATACCCCCGGATTCGGTGACCAGATTGACAACGAGGCGAGGCATGCTTTCCCCTACAGACCGACCCCAATCACCTTGCCAACCCCTCCCCCGCTAACATATTCCCAACAGCTTTGGCGAGATTGTCGGCTATCTCGAGCGCCAATACGATGATATTCTTGCAGAGGAGTCGCGGATCAAGCGTAACCCCCGCTTCAGAGACAACCGTGTCCATGTTCTGCTGTACTTCATTACACCCACTGGCCACGGCCTGCGCGAACTCGACATCGAACTGATGAAGCGTCTTTCTCCCCGTGTTAACGTGATCCCTGTCATCGGCAAGGCCGATTCCCTCACTCCCGCAGAATTGGCCGAGTCCAAGAAGTTGATCATGGAGGATATTGAACACTACCGCATTCCTGTCTACAACTTCCCATACGACATTGAGGAGGACGATGAGGACACCGTGGAGGAGAACGCCGAGCTCCGTGGACTAATGCCCTTCGCTATCGTTGGTTCAGAGGATTTTGTTGAGATTGACAACCGCAAAGTGCGCGCCCGACAGTACCCATGGGGTGTGGTCGAGGTTGAGAACCCTCGACACTCCGACTTCCTGGCTATTCGCAGCGCTCTTCTCCACAGCCACTTGGCCGACCTGAAGGAGATCACCCACGACTTCCTCTACGAAAACTACCGTACCGAGAAGCTCAGCAAGAGCGTGGATGGTGCTGCTCCGTACGTCGCTCTTGCGTTTTTCGTTGATTTCATGAATACCACGCTGACCTCTCCACAGTCCCCAAGATTCGACCATGAACCCCGAGGACCTCGCTTCCCAATCCGTTCGCCTCAAGGAGGAGCAGCTCCGTCGCGAGGAGGACAAACTGCGCGAGATCGAACTCAAGGTGCAACGCGAAATTGCCGAGAAGCGGCAGGAGTTGCTGGCTCGCGAAAGCCAGCTCAAAGAGATCGAGGCTCGCATGGCGCGCGAGGCAAGCCAGGGCAATGTCAGCGAAGCCAATGGAGAGGCTTAGATATACCCTGTCAACAATGCGGCTCATTCAGCGGGGCGCCGGTTCGAAATGTGATACCGTTTGTGCCAACATCATGGACTTCGTGGCACGAAGTTGGTTTTTGTTTATGGGGATAATATTGACTGTTTATTCACGTTAATAGCTTTTTTTTTCTTCTTCTTTCCAATTGTTTTTCGTGATGTCTCTGCGGAGATGGACAAGTTCCCAACACTAGAATGCAACGCCTCGGCTTTCGACGATGGGCAGGATTCTTCCCGGGTGCGATGAAAGACGAAGAGAGCACACGCCAACTGAAGGGATTTCTTGTACCATCAAGTCTACCTCGGCTCCATGCAGTTCGTTTGGCTCCGAGGTTCGCTGCTCCCAGCCGACCTTCAGCTTCTGGCTCTCTTATCCTTCCCTCATCCCAGGCTCTCGATGCCTCCCATTGAGCTCGGGCCAGAGACATAAGCACGGTCTTTCCTGTTCAACTTCTTGCTTCCTTTAATCACCAACTTTGTGCCAGGAGGAGCCAAAATTCCCGCATTTCATGTTCCATGCGTTTTCATTCCCTATCCACTCTCTCCCTCTTCCCCTCTGTGGGCTCTCGATCCTGATTTTCATTATCCCTGGCACCTTGTCCAAAGTCCGCAGCGCAGCAAGATTCCCTCTTCTCTTTTGTTTTTGTGTTCGTGGTCCATGTCTTGTCTCTATCCTTTTTTTACCCGCTGTCTTCCTAGCCCGATAGTAAATGAGGAAGAAAAAGTATCCTGGCCTCTGATATAGTATAAAAGAATCTTCCTGGTTGGGGTGAAGTGCACTTGTACTGTGGTGTTGTGTACCGATTAGTCGTCTCCGGTTTCTTTCAATAGTGGTCACCATGGCTGGAATGTGGCCGTCGGTTATCTACATCCCCGCCCTAGGTATTATGGTGCTCTACAAGATGCGGTGTGGTCGCTGACCGAGCGGCACCGAGTACTAGGTACACATAGATATTGGGAGACTCACTACCACTACCAAATTTACCAGAATGAACAGCCAGAAACATTCCACATCAGTGACATTGGAAGTGAAAGATACCTCGAACTCGACAGTCCAACAAGGAGAGGAAAAAGCGGCCGGGAAAAACATGGTCAACATTTCACAGGCCATGCGGGAAAACAGAAAGCAGGTAAGAGATGAATAAAATTTTTAGAAAAGGCAATAGAAAAGAAAAGTCGAAAGATGCAAAAGACAGGCACAGCAGAAATAGAAAGCAGACACGCAAGAAGTGGTATTTTTGCGCTCCATTGTACATACAGAGAAACGAAACAAGAAGAGGAACCAGAAGGTATTTAGGATTCCATGGAAAAGGGGAAAGAGAATGATGGTAGGCGATATTGCACCAGGTATGGCCAGTAACAAGTAGGCAGTATAGAGGATTGAGCAGTGATACTTCTGGTGTTGAGAGGGACATATTGAGGTGGAAAAGCCGGAGGGCTCCTATCAATGTGGAATGGAGACGATGGAGATGTAAAGTAAGCTTCTCTTCATCCGCACTTGAGTCACCATTGGTAGGACCCTCGCGACGCGAGTGCTAAGCGAAGCCGAGCGGATTGATGTGCTGGTGGTCAGTTCACTTGGACCCTGCCAGGTACCTGGCAGGGTTACACTTGCTGTGGTTTGTTCCAGAAGTCCAAACTGGCAACCACATCTTCGCCTGACTCATCTTCATATGCATAAATGATCTGAAGGACAAGTCAGTAAATGATTTGCTTTTCAAGAGTGATCGAACCCAACGTACCTCTCTGGTCGAAGAATGCAACATGCGGATATTTCTTCCAGTCATAATGTGAATCAACTCGCTAGTCTCGACGTGTCGAATCTCAACGAAGTTTGGTTCGAAGGCCAAGATGTAAGGGTAGGAGAGAGCAAAGGCGTTAGGGTTGCCTTCCCATGAGATCCTCCAGTCTGGACGAGCACGCCAGCCATTGCGGTTGACAAAGAACGAGAAGTCACTATAATTCAGAAGGAATTCTCCATTCAGGCGTTCAATATGAATGGGCTTAACGTTCTCCTTGCGAGCGACGAAATCAAGAGAAGTATCGGCCTGGTCCAGGAGAGACTGTGTCTCAGTGGTCTCCAAACTGACGACCTCAAAGCCTCTTGCACAGCCAACACACAATGTAGATCGCAGGAAGTGGATTGAGGAAGATTCGGCGGGAATGTAGTACTCCTTGAAAGGCTTGAGGGTGTCCTGGCCACTCTGGAACATCTTGCTAACAGCGGACTTCTTCTTCCCCTTGGCCAGGTTATCCATCGGTTCGTAGACTTTGATGGTACTTGATAAGGCAGATGTCTTCACTGAGCAAACCAGATGACGGCCCAGACCAATACCGGCCTTGAAGAAGTTTGCATGACCCTGAATCTTCTTCGGGCGTTTGGCCATGGCATTTTGGCCCTCTCCTAGCTCCAGAGCCTCCATAGGGTAAGAAGTGAGTGTCTTGTTTGCCAAGACCAGGAGGAGCTGGTACTCTTCCAAAGTATCGATCTGTGTGACCTGGCTCGCCTCCAAAACCTTTCTAGGCTTGGCAGACTTCTCCTTGGGCCATCGTTCGGACAAGTAAATGCCACTGTCAGTACCATAAACCAACTTTCGCCCTCCATCTAAAACGTTATTAGCAGGCGAATTACTCAAAAGAACCCGACTACGGAACAAGGGATAAACTCACCAACCGGAACAAGACAGTTCACGCGATTGATAGCGGAGAAGAACCTCTCGCTGAGGATCGTCTTGTTGTAAAAGTTACTGTTGCGCTCCCAGAGCTTTCTCTGTTGCTCCTCCACCATCTCGATAAACTTCCGTCTCTGAGTCGGGGACGTAGCATAAAGGGTCTGCTCGTAACCTCCCTTGCCAAGGTGTCTGAAGGTGATGGGCAGGCCCCCGTCTTTGGCTGGTGGGGGATTAGGGATTCCTTTGTTGGACAAAAGACTGGATGATGGTCGCTTTGAAATTCCAAGTCGAGGGATCACTTCATCCATTTGGGCAATCACCAGTAATTCAAGAGGGATGGGTTTCTTGTAGACCCGGTACTCCTCACGCTTGTTCACCACCTTGATGCGGACAAGGAGCACAGCGTGATCGAACAGATAGGCTGTCACCTCTGAGCTATCGGCCGTTGTCTTCTTGAATGCCATTTTCGTGAGCATTTGGCGGTTTTCCTCTGTGAGTTTCAGATCCACGTAGTCTCCCGGGGCGAACTTCAGCGAAGCGTTCAACTGCACCAAGTTGAAATGGTTTTCTGCCTTTCCACTCTCCGTATTGACACGCGACAGGAAACTCTTGATGAGCTTCACGGCCTTGGGGATGTCTTCCTTGTCGGGATTATCATCGGCGGTGTGTTTCAACACAGACTCCAGGAGAAGGGGATATCGGGCAAGTCGAGTCGTGGGCTTGGTGAGATAGCCGTTCAGTTCCAGCTTTCGAGACTCCTTGAGGCGTTCGGTTTCTTCCACGAATTTTGCGAATCCTGGATTCGATGCCTTCTCCTTCTCAAACTCATACTTCCCATAGAGTTGATTGGCACCGTATTTGATGAAAGGGTCGAAGCGGGGCACATGCTGAAGGAAAATATCGCCAACGGTCTGGACAACGTGACTTTCTTTCTGCCGAGTATTGAGAGACTCGCAAAGACCACTGTTTACTTTCAACACCTCCAAGCAGTTTCCAAACACCGTTCGAATGAATTTCTCTCGCCGGTGCTCTGGGACGGGGGACCCGGCAGTGGTGGCAGTGCCTGCTGCACGCAGCGGCCGCATCCAGAAATCCCGCAGGTATTCCAAGTCCTTCACGAAATCACGTTCGGTGTACATGATTTCAAAAATGATTTCCTGTCGTTTCTTCTCGCGGTCATCAACGGTGTCAGAGATCTCTTTCGGAACCATGTTGATCCAAAGTTTTTGATTGTCATTGTCATCATCGTCGTCAATATGCAGGCTACCCTTCGACCCCGAAGTTCTCAGGATCGGCTGAGGTTTCAGGTTCAACCTTGCTTGCTGCTCCAGACGCCTTGGGCAGGCAATTGAGTAACAGAGGCTATCCCGGTTACAAGTAGGAGAGTAGCATTCAGTCAAAAGAGTGAACACACCGTTGACCTCAGAGCCTAATGTCTCTTCGCCCATCGTCTCCTTGAACTGATACACCTCACCGGGGGCATCCCGAAGACGATGATCATATGTGACGTCGTGGAAGAACTTTTGAGCATCCAGTGCACGACCCAAGAGGAGAGCAAGGTTGCGATCATTTGTTCTGATGATTGAGCAAATTAGATCCACTGCGTCAGAGCCGGAGAAAGCATTCTGGTAGGAGAGGCCGTTCTTCTGGCGCTCGGCAAGAGATATCTTTTCCCGGAACACATCAGCGACCCGAGAAAGCAAAGCAGGATACACCACCGGAACCTTGCTTCGACGCGAGTCGCTAGAAACGAGCGTGGTTTGGCCATTGGAGCTTTGTGTCGCCTGACTCTGAACGCTCATGGTGCGATCCGGGATGATAGTCGACGCCATCGACATGGTACTTGATCTTTGCGAAGCATCGCTAGGCGGACGAGATTTGATATAACCATCGGCCACATGAGCGGGCATTGAGTCGACCCTGCTCACGCCCGATGGATCTTGACCGGATGGCGGTCGCCGGTGGGGGATAGGCCGTCCACTTCCCATGATGTGCGCATGATCTCGATCCATTGCGTAAGTGGTCATGGACATGGCTCGCTCATTCGTATGCCTTTCAGGGACCGGTCGCCCCAATTGGGTCATTGTCGGGGCGCCCGCGTGGTACGGATCGCGGCGAGAGGCAATCGCAGATGTGTGGTTGAAGTTGCTCGGCGGGGGCGGGGTCTGATAGGACGGTCCATTCAATCTTGCCATCGACCGTGATCTTGTTGCGTCGGAGTTCAAGGCTGGAGGAGGCATTGGCCGGTTGATATCACGCGGATCCGGGTATTGAGGTGTCGGGCCCGGTCGAGAATCAAGGCGTTGGGGTCGGGGGTAGACGGGGGGTCGTCCCGGGTACGGTCGCGGGGGCGCCTGCGAGGTCATCGTTGCGGCCCCTGGGTTGTATGCTTGATATTTCCCATTGGAAGGTGCCGGGGGATATCCGTTTGGCGGCGCGGATGGCGGTGGTCCGTATCCATTTGGCATCTGGCGTGTGGGCGGCGGCGGCATCCTCTGGAATTGGGGCTGCGCTACATGCGACGACATCGTGTGTGCGCGACCTTGCGAGAACTGAGGGGCCTGCGAGGTCATCGTCTGCGAGCGCCCTGGGGGTGGCGCACTGCCAAAGATGTCGTTATACGCGGCATCTCGCTGCATGGACGAGGCCGCGCCATATGGCCGGTAGTTCCGGTTACGTTGGCCCCCCAAATCAGCCATGTTTACCACACCGGCGATTCCCAAGAAAATGTGAAAACGTCTCGCTCAAACAACGATTTGGTGTGCAAGACCGAGAAAAGGACGAAAAAAAAATAGGAAGAGGATATCCGAGTCGATCGTAGAGAGCGTTCAGGGCGTCGCAAGATGGGTCTGTTTCAAGATCGTGGGCAGTGGAAGGGAAGAGGGAAGAACGAAGGTAACACTCCCACAAAGAACAATGGGGCCAAAGGGAAGAGATCGGGAGTCGTCTCGATATTGTGCAAGGGGATTCCTTCAATATGCCTTAGCTCCCCTCCAGGCGAAACCAGTGTTGGACGGTGTCAGAAGTAATGGTCGACGGGCGCCGGGAGCCGGAAGCGCAACAAAGTCAGGGCTCCTTGAGAGATCATACCCTCAACATTCCTCCTAGAACCACCAAAACAAGGCGGAGAGGAGATGTTGCACTTGAAGGAGGGGAGGAAGAGGGAGGTCGTAAGGTGGGGGGGGGGGAGGAGTGAATGTTGAAAATGCAATGATAGACTTGGGGGGGCGGCGAGCAGGAGAGGAACGAGGATGAACTGACGGGCTGCCCGGTATTGCGTAATATCGTTACCAGCCCAAGGACGCCCGCCATACAGATTCGCCGTGATCCCGCGGCTCAAGCGGACACCGCGGGCGGTATGGTATTGTCAACCGCCCCGAGGGGAAGCGCCGTAATGCGGTGCTGCTCTACGGCGGACCAAGCGATCCTCTCCAACACGCAGGGAGACGGCAACCAACGAGCAACAGACTGACCTACGCCCTTCTCCGACCTGCCCGCCTCGTTCAGCCTCACCTCGCCGAGCTTTCATCTGTTTCTGCAAATCTCCGTCTTTCATTTGTCATCATGGCGGACAGCGACCTTGCGCCCAAGTTCGCCCCATTCTTCTCCTTTGTGAGTGGCCTACTGAGCTTCGAGTTGGGAACGCTATACTAATGCATTATCCACGTCCAGGCCGGCATTGCAGCTGCAGTGAGTCGATCATGGTCTTACCGAGTCATGCCAGATCCTATACTAACAGCTTCTTTCCTCGCCTCGAAGATGGTTTTCGGGTGTACGTGGCAATGATCTTAGATTATCGAAGACAAAGACAACTGACAACCTCCCAGCGGCAGGAGCAGCATATGGTACAGCGAAGTCTGGCATTGGAATTGCGGGTGTGGGCACTTTCCGGTCTGATTTGATCATGAAGGTATGGAACCCAGGTGGTCTTCCGTGAATGCGGCGCCAGCTGACCAGCTCAACCCTCTAGTCTCTCATTCCCGTCGTTATGTCCGGTATTATCGCAGTCTATGGTCTGGTTATCGCAGTACTTATCGCAGGCGCGTGCGACCCGGCGTCGACACAAAGCCTCTACACGTATGTTGGGCAACTGACATGATGTTACGAGATATTGGAGGTTGACAACCTGGGTGACAGTGGATTCATGCATCTCGCGGCCGGTCTATCAGTCGGTCTGTCGGGTATAGCTGCTGGATATACGATTGGTATTGTTGGTGATGCAGTAAGACATTCTGTCCACCCATATTGTAAGGGACGCTTGGTTCTAACCACACCAGGGTGTTCGTGCTTACATGCAACAATCTCGCGTCTACGTGGGCATGATTCTGATTCTGATTTTCGGCGAAGTTCTGGGACTGTACGGGTAAGTGCCGGTGATAGGCTCTAATATACACAAGGTCCTTCGCGCTAACGCAGCGCCTAGCTTGATTGTCGGCTTAATCTTGAACTCAAAGTCTTGAGCCCTTTCTCATTCAACAATTGCTCTATGCACTGCTTCCCCGCCACGCATGTTGAAGCGTCATTTTTGTTACCCGGGGTACACGGCATCTGGCGCCTCCTCCATCGGCGACAAAGGGGCCCGCGCGAGCCCTCTCAGGGATCGAGATCTGGGCCGGCTGGCTTCTGAACCGCATGGACTATCTCTGTATCTTCTTGGGGTGTATTATAAGGGGCCTCGTTCGCATATAGATTCAGGTCGAATGACAAAAGCCACGGGCCTACAGCCCATCGATGATTCCGGTTTATCACCGTAGCCCGTAGCCCGTAGCCCGTAGCCCGTCGCCCGTCGCCCGTCATCCCGCGATTCCGTCCAGCCCCGCCCCCATGGGATACGTCAGAGCTGGCAGAATCCCCTTTACAACCTTCTGCCCCGCGCTCCGCGCTCAACACTCCGCATTTTACTCTAATAAATCACCCGGACGATGCGGATGGGTTTGCTTTGATCGAGTCCCCCCAGATCCAAGCTGGGTTGCTGCTGTGACTGGTGGCGCGCTAACGGGACCGGCTTATACTTTTTTTTCTGCTTGTCTCGGCCGCAACACCGCGGGAGACATGCTATTCGCCATCCCAATGGCGACCGGTACACTTGAGCCCTCTGCACCCAGCGAGGTGCATGCCAGCCCTATTCCTTCCAGAAACAGCAATATGCGATCCCACGATATCCATGAGAAGGAGAAGCAGTTGGTCCAGTCGATCCGCCCGTCCCCGCAACGATCCGCGAATCCGTTCCTCGTCACCGAGCGCCCGGACGAGAAACAGTTATGCGTCTCTTCGAGGAGCTTGCACGTGAATGACTTTGTGCTTATGAAAACTTTGGGGACTGGTCTGGACACCCGTATTATTGTCTGCGCTTTATGAATACTCGTGGTCTGACTGGCTTTTTATGGTTCTCAGGCACTTTCGCGCGCGTGTGGCTAGCGAGGTTGAAGGATCAAAAGGACAAGAACAAGGTATATGCGCTGAAGGTACTGCGCAAGGCCGACGGTGAGCTCATTTCGGTAGCAAGGTCACGTACAGTCAGGACTAATATCTGTCAATTATCGCGGGACAGTGATCAAGCTGAAACAGGTGGAACATGTGCGCAATGAACGCAAGACTCTGGCAGCCGTCGTTGGACACCCTTTTATCACGACTCTGGTTGCATCATTTTCGGATGAGCAGAGTCTATACATGCTCGTACGTTTTTAGCGCGCAGCGCCGATCTCTACTTCGGTCCCAGTAGGGCGCTAATGAGTGACAGTTGGACTTTTGCCCTGGTGGTGAGATATTTACTTACCTGCGACGATCACGACGCTTCAACGAGGAAACTTCAAGGTTTTATGCTGCCGAAATCACAATGACGATTGAGTTCCTGCATGATATACACGGGGTTGCCTACCGCGACCTCAAACCGGAGAATATCTTGCTCGATGCAGACGGCCACATCAAACTGGTAGACTTTGGGTTTGCGAAGCAGGTTGGCAATCGTGAAACTTATACTCTTTGCGGTACTCCGGAATACCTGGCCCCGGAAGTCATCCATAACAGCGGACACGGGCTTGCGGTGGACTGGTGGGCTCTTGGAATCCTTATCTATGAATTCCTAGTCGGTCAGCCGCCTTTCTGGGACTCGAATCCTATGCGGATATACGAGCAGATCGTCGAGGGCCGGCTACGCTTCCCGCCGAATATGCCCCCTGCGGCGCAGAACATTGTCTCCCTGCTCTGCAAGACAAACCCTACCGAGAGATTGGGCTATATCTCCGGTGGCTCGGGCCGAGTCAAGGCCCATCCATTTTTCCAGGATATAGTCTGGGACGACTTGTTTTACCATCGCGTCAAAGGGCCAATTATCCCCCGAGTCTCACATCCTGCCGACACCGCTAATTTTGAGGAATACCCGGACTCCGACACCCGAAACCAGAATATCTACACCGAAGATTTGAAAAAGAAATACGAGGCTCTTTTCAGTGACTTCTGACGCCTGATTGCCCAATGTGTTCGAGCAAATTTTGTTTCAACAACCGTCCACCGGTGCGAGTAAACAGTGGGACTACAAGTTCCTCCATGGCTTTTACAGTCACTGTTCTGTGCCAGTAAAGATCCCACCACAATCAGCGTCTGGCTATGTGGCTCATCGCCATCTCTCTGGCCTGAGGCGAGCATGAGAGCCCTGAAGTGCCGATGTGCAATCATTGTGACTTGAGGGCAACTCCACACTTTGATGCTCGAAGGAGGCACTCAAATTTTTCGCATTACACCCATCTGCGTACAACATAAGACCTGCGCTTATTCTGGCCTGGTCTTTTTCTCTCCTTCCATGCAGGGATTCCACATCCCCAGGTGCTAGCCATCCGACGCCAGCCCTTCCATTCGATCCGACAGCGTAATCTCACGTCCCATCTTGATTGCAATTATTCCAGACACACTGCTTTTCTTGCGGTGGAAAGTATCACCATCTTATGATTGTGTTCTACATTCTCTGTAATCAATGTCAAGGGAACCTTGTGTGGCACGATTCCAGGAAAGCGTGCATGAGACGCTTCCAATGGCTTTCTTTTAAGTCTTGGGTTCTGTTATCGTACTCCAAGTGTTGCAGCCAGTATATAACCCTGATTTTGCACATAATTTTCTGGGTGTTTTCGGCTTTGACCCATTCTTAATTTTCTTCCGGTTGTGACTTGGGTATAAGTTGATGGTGCAGGTATCCAGGTATATATAGTTTTGCCGTGAACCTATTTACCTAGTTACGCACCCGGGCCGCAAAATTGAATCTCTGTACTTTCTTCTACCGCTAGGATCGTGGAACTGCCCTCATTGGCCCACTACCACTTGCTTTGAATTGACTTGAACCTCTTGTCGGGGGTACAGTGTAAATTGTCGACAATGTCTTTGCTATCATGTCGAAGTCTTGCAGAAAATCTAGTGTGGATTGTGAAACAGCCTGACAGAGGTAATCCTTACCCAAGCAAATTCTCAAAATAACTACCCCCCCCCCCCCCCTCCAAGAATTCTGGACAGGACTTTACTTCTAGTTTCTGATAAACTTAGATCTCAATTGATGTGCATAGCCCGGATACCGAGCCACGAAGGTTGTGAATATGTCTATCATGTTCGACTGGCGCTGTTTCTCAGCCAAAGTCTAATCGTTGAGTTATAGCACAAGAGAACAAATGTGGGAATCATATGTACGAACGATCATGAACCATACACGTGCCTGTCAAGACGAGAAAAAGGCCCGCTGGCAGCAGTTGCGAGCGGCCTAACAGCCAAACACCGAGAGGAAACATACTGTTCGTGTCGGAGATGGAGAGCGAGGCAGTCGGATGTAGGCCATCAAAAGCCCGGAGTGCTGGCAGTATCGGCTGAAGCAAGGATGCAGATTATGACTGAGATGAAACTGACCCTCGGCTAGAGCCAAACCTCGCCGCGTTGAGTCTTGGAAAGATGTTTGAGACCAGACATTGAGGCATATAGGGATGCTCAAGACATATCCCTGAAACCCTGTAAAAAGCAACAAGGCGAGATGACAGCGTGCCCCCCAAATCACCCTAGCAAGACCAGACAGTCTGACTACCTAATGTCTTTATGTAGAGTATACTGACGTTGAGACGGGATTCACAGGGACGGGTCCGTTTTCCAAGTACCTAGTACACATTAGCAATCGATCGAGTGGATCTAGAATGTAGGACATACCATCGAAATTGTGCTTCACAAAAGCCATGGGGTGATCAGTGTCCTGGGCATTCATTTGCCCAACCCCCGGGCTAAAGCTGGTAATAGGAAGGACAATGGCATCACCAACTTTCCGGTAATCAGTCTGGCCGGTAAAGTCTTCATAAGTGATGTTCTTGTCACCGGGTTGAATATGGAAGTAATCCGGGTTGTTGAAGTAGCGAAAGACGGCATCTGTCCAGGCCCCAGGCCCCGTGAACTCCATGATGGTCTTATCCATCTTGCCAACTTGTAAGATGCCAGCCTTCTTCATGCGCAGGGTCTCCTCTGTCACGTATGCCACCATGTCGCGCAGGATCGGGTGACCCGGCTTCGAGGCGATGGTCCACTGGCAGAACTGGATGCGCCGGGAGTACCAATCGTGCCAATCGGGGCGGTGAGGATCAGCTTCGATGCCCACAATGAACCCGACCTTTGACCGGTCAAGAGTCTCGGGGAGCCAGTATCCGGCTGGCTTCAGGGCCAATGTATCGATGTCGCTGTAGATCCCACCGCGTGCGAGAAGAACGAGATATCGGAAGAAGTCCGCCTTGAGTACCGGGAGTGGCATAGAGTCGTAGGCTTCGAAGACATCCGGGACCGATCCGTACAGATACTGGATCAAATCCCTTTGCGTATCATCGGGAATGACCTCATGCACAAACCCGGGGTTCAGCTCCGTCCAGCTCGCTTCAGTGCCACGTAGTTCCTCGCCGAACCACATAGAGTCGGGTGTGTATTTCCATGTTTGCCAGATGTATGCGGGGAATTGGTTTTGGAGCTGGTAGGGGAATTGGTATCGGAGACGTTCGCGTAGTGGCGCCGCGTGCGAAGTTCCAAGGGGTCGTTGTTGCCGATCCTTTGCGTTTATCTGTGGAGAGTTTGCGATCGCATTCTGTTGCTCCTCAAAGATTTTGGGTACTGGCTTGTAGCCTTTCGCGCCCGGGACGTCGGCGGGACGATTTGAGGAGCGGATGAAGAAGACGAATGTGACGAGGCAGATCGCGGCAAGTAACGACTTTCGGAAGGTCAGCATGATGGGCAGCGGTGTCGGCACGACCGGTCACACCCTCCTGTCAGAATTGCGACAGTCACGCGCGCCGAGCAGACCGGACAACCAAGCTTTCCAGGCGCGTGTTTGGCAGTCCGCGAGGACGATCGGCGATTGGAGGATTGCTGAGAAAGAGAACGGCAGGTATTGAAGTGGCAGGTGCTCGTCGGAATTTTCTAGGTTCCCGGGGATCGGACCACTGGCATGTTGGGATCATCTAGGCGTGCTGCAGATGCTTGATCCGTCAATCACAATACGACCCTCCCCGAGGCCGGTCGGAGGTACAGGTGCCGCAAACAGAATAGGTACCAGACACCCAGACCTCGAGCCGATTGGGGGGTAGGAAGCGTGGGAAGAGGAAGGGGAAAAAAAGACCACGACGCCGTCCGGCAGCGACTGGCGATCTGCACTGATTTATGGGAGGAAAGGGGGATTGCGTATGCCAGCGCTTCAACCATTGATGGAGGTGGAGCCTGCTCACGTGGCCCGAGGTTCGGTACTCCAGATTTGGCAAATGTATTGATGCCACAAAGTCACCGTCCTGCTCGCCCAGTTCATGGATTCTCAAACCGCACATCTGCCGGAAACGCTCGATCGATTGATTTATCCTGCCCCATGGTGTCATTGGCCCCTTGATCGGCCCGTCCGAGCCATTCGAAACAAAGCCCCGCCCAGTGTCTCCCTCGGGAACAAATCATCGCAGAGAATTGATGCCACACTACAGTTTCATGCTCCCCAGGAAGCCATCCTACACAATGAATAGCTTGTGGTAGCGTCGTCTGGCCCGACTACGACGGAAGGATTGTATCGGGCACTCCGGCTCGAGGCGACGCCCCATGCACGACTCGGTACAGGTGGGTTCGAGGATGATCTTGATAACGCAAGCCAACCCTCGTACATCTGGGGTCATATCAGACACTGGCACCAATCCCACGATAAAAACTGCAATATATACATAAGGTCATAATAATACCGGCGATATTCATACACTGTACATTTACCGTTGTGAAGACAAGCTCTATACCCAGCCAGCAGATGCCAAGCCCGCCATACGTGGCTTACGCATGCGCTGAGCCAACCGGGTTGACGAGGCCAATCAGCCCCGATGGAGGTTTGGTCGATTCTATGCTTGTCTGAATCTGTCAAAGTGTATATAATCTCGCTGCGACGTGGCTTCTCGCTTGGCTTTGATCAGGGAAGTCTAGGTCAGCTATTGCATGACCTTTATCACTTTCGATCTTAAGAAAGCATACCGATGAGCCATGGAGATCAAAGGAGAAGTACCAAAAAAGCATATATTGATGAGATGAAGGAAGGAGGCTGAAAGTGACCAACAAACAAAAGGCCGCAAAAATGAAACTGGTAGTAGGTAGCTTAGACTCCGGTTAGTACAAGGAAGACACATTATATCTATACATATGTACAATATGTACATTGTGTATGTAGAGCCATAATAAGACTAGTGCTTACTGATCAGCCAACACGCATGATGTGATTCCGTTGATGTGACGCCATGTACATGCATCACAGTTGATGCATAACGGGGTACCAGAGATGGGACGCGACGCCCTATGCTAAGGTACCTGCTTCACTTCTACGTCTCAAGCAAGAAACATTCCATCAGCAATACACATGAGTCAGTCGCCGACATACCGAGAGCTACACAGCATTCAGCGCCATGGACAAGGCGTCACTTCTAAGGCCTCGGCACCAGCCCCAGCTATGGCTTCAGAAGGCAGGAGCCCCCAAGGCTCACCAGAGGTGTCTTCTGCACCAGAAACCTCCAACCAGCTCCATGATCAAACATTACGACTACCCTTTCCGCGGCTTATTGGTGCGTACCTCTGCCTCTGTACCTGCTATTTCATCTCGTATCTAGATATGAACTCCACTACCACCGCATTATCGACCGTCTCCGAGGCCTTGTCTGCCGGGTCCACGATTACATGGGCTGGAACAGCCTATCTTCTAGGCCAGACGACATTTCAACCCTTGTATGGCCGTCTCTCTGACATCGCTGGGCGCAAGCCAGTGCTACTGGGGTCTGTCGCGTGCATCTGTGCCGGTGATCTTCTCTGTGGATGGGCCCAGAGTCCTCTGTGGCTGTATCTATCCCGTGCGCTGAGCGGGGTCGGTGGCGGAGGAATCAGTTCCTTAGTGGCAATCATAGTCAGCGACCTGGTCAGTCTGAAGGAGCGCGGTAAATACCAGGGAATGGTGAGTATTGCCATTGGGACGGGAGCCATGACGGGCCCATTCGTTGCGGCTAGCCTTGCACAGAAAGGCAGCGAAGGCTGGCGCTGGGTATTCTGGGTACCGTCAATTCTTGCTTTTGCGTGCGTTGCAGTCCTGGTTCTCCTACTCCCCTTGAAGCCAGTGATGGGTAATTGGCGGGTGAAGTTGCAAAAGATCGATTGGTGTGGCGTGGGCGCGTCGATCACGGGGATTGTGCTCGTGCTGGTATGAACCTGCCTAGAAACCACAACGGGAATGCACGCCTTGTCCGAACTACTGACGATGCACTCTCACAGATCCCAATCAATTCAGGAGGAAGTATATGGCCATGGCATGGCGCGTTGATTATCACCTTCTTGGCCCTGGGGAGCACGTCCCTCGTCCTCTTTGTGTTCACAGAACGATACTTTGCTAAAATTCCTATCATGCCATTGCGTCTGTTCAGCCAGCGGTCTCTGACTATTATGTTGGTCTCCGGGGCCCTTCATGACTATGCTTGGCAGGCAACGCAGTATTTCATACCGCTCTACTTCCAGCAGGTCAGAGGGTATAGCCCTCTGCAAAGTGCCCTCTTGATTTTACCCTATGTGCTGGCACAAAGCCTAGCCGGGGCAGCATCGGGGCCTTTGATGAGTCGAGTCGCTCGGTGAGGGTCGAATCGATAGGGTGCTTCATCCTGGAGATTGCTGACTTGTCGCTCGCGGTAGATATGCCCTAGTATTGCGTTCAGGGCTTGCTGTGTGGACGTTGGGGGCCGGTCTCAAGCTGTTGTTCCACCAGCATACCCATGTCGCAGTGTATGTCATTGTACTTGCGGTGGAAGTAGTGGGTGTTGGCCTTGTGCATCAACCCGGTAAGGAATCGCACGGCTCATGATGGGTGGTGATGGAGTGGTTCGGCTCATGCGACAAACTAGGGCTTGTTGCCGTGCAAGCACTCTCCAGCACCGAAGATCGCGCCGTTGCCAGCTCGACTCGCAACTTGCTAAGATCGCTCGGGGCGGTGCTCGGGGTTGCAGTTTCAACCACTGTGCAGTATGCCGCAATAGAGTCGGCACTGCGCGATCGCATCCCGTCGAACCTTCTCTCGCACGTCCTCGATGGTAGTTGGAAGAGCGGCAGCGTCAGTTCCGACGCACAACAGGCCCTGATTCTGGGCGCGAAGATGCACGGCTTTCAGGTTGTGTTTGTGACACTCGTCCCGCTCGTTGGTTTGTGTTTTATCAGCAACTTTTTGGTTGGAGACCAGGTATTGCAGGGCGACGCAGAAGAGGGGGAGAGAGACGGGAGATCACCCTAGATGAAGCAGACGATATTCATGATCATCCGTACATGTATATAGACGCAGTAAGGACATACGTGGTGTGTCGCTTCAAATTGCTCGAGTATAGCCTGGGGGCGGGAGAGTGGTTGGGTGAAATGGCCTTGATCCATGGATCTGTATAAATTCCATCTCGTGAAGATTGGCCGAGGTTTCATGTCTCGGTTTGGCGCTATGTGATTAAAAGTGGGCGAGACAAATGCGAAGTTATCATCGAGGACCACAGGACAGATCCATGGGCGATGCGATTCCACGGATGCAGCAGAGAAACATGGCTTCGGGGTTTTCAATCGTGCCGCCTGGCCTCGATCTGATCCAATGGCCGCACTGTGGAACGTTGCCCATGATGGCTCCTCTTCCCCTCTTACAGCAGGGAGACTCGAGGAGAGCGAGCAACGCGACCGCTGTTTGCCCGCTGTTGCGCGCAGATGCAATTGTGCATCACCCCCGAGACTCCACGCTAGACCCGAGTTGGCGAAATCGACGCTGCGCGGGACGGCGAGTGCTGATTGGCTCACTCGCGGTCCCTTACTGACTCTCACAAAAGCTTGGCCTCTTGTCCCCCTTTTCGTGCTTTTGATGCCTCAGCCTCTTGGAAAAGGGGGCCGACGATGTTCTGACTCTCATGCAGTGTCGTGTTACGGATGCAATAATCATCCATTGCCGACTTTTCTCAACGGAGACATAGGATCAAGAAGGTTCATGATGAAATCCCCCTCGAGGCTGATGCGATGGGGCAGCTTTGGGCCCCGTAAAAAATGGAGAACGGAGAGCCTCTCGCATCTCCAGGGTCGAAGCCTCAAACTCTATGGCCGTCCTTGCAATGGCTGCCTGTTCTGCAACCAATCGGTACCGCATCGGCTCCTTATTTCCCGTGTCACATCCTTCGCGCTAGATACTTGCACAACTGCGGTATATACTTAAATGTACCCCCAACCCGCTGGGAGCTTCCATTATTTTTCTTCTCTCGGTTCAGCCTCCAGAATCATTCAGAAGCTGCCTCATGCTGGGACGGCCTGCGATGGACAGCCTTGTCGTCGCTTAGCACTCTCTGGTCGACCTTGGGGCAGAGCCTCGTCCGTCCACAGCCACGCGCCGAGCTTGCTCGCTCCTATCTATCCCGTCTCGCTCGTCCTGGCTTTCTTGCTTTCCCACTGACGTTGATACATGGAAAACGGTGCCAGTGACTCAGAAGGGATATCTCTCAGCACTCGATCAAGATGTGGGATCTTTCGTTCAGGCGCCAACAACTAACAGCTCCAGCGCCTTCCGTTCAGTCGGCCCCGGCGGCTGACCTCGTCGACAGCGAAGCCAGTCAACACGCATTGGAGTCAAAGCCATTGGCCGACCTCGAAAGTGGACAGAAGAAAGGTCTGTTCGCGCGACCGTGGGCACGGCGAGGCATCGCCATTTTCAGCGTGCTTGTATTCCTTGGAGTGGCTCTGATCGTGCTGGTCATCACTCTTCCCATTGTGCTCACAAGAGAACGGGACAATGATCAAGGGAATGATCTTGGCGATCATTGGACGCCGTATGTGCCCAAACACGACGATCCCAGCTACCAGGTCTCGGAGAATCACCCCGTTTACGCGGTTCATGACTTCCCCGACCCCGGTCTCATTCAGCACAATGGCACCTGGTATGCCTTTGGCACAAACCCGAAGAAGAATGACCCGCATACCATCCATGTGCCCGTCGCGACGTCGACCAACTTTGTGAACTGGACTTTGCACGAAGGATACGATGCGATGCCCAAAATTGGCAATTGGGAGAAACAGGTCAATCACTGGGCACCGGATGTTATCCAGCGGGTATGTGAATCGTGTGTTGTATTGATTCTGGTGATCGAGCGAGCCTCTGACATTGAAGCCCCCAGGACGATGGGAAGTTCGTTCTCTACTACGCGGGCGAGGCCAAGAACTTCGGCACTCATCACTGTATTGGCGCTGCAATTTCCAAAGGACAGGATCCCTTGGGCCCATACGTCCCACACAATGAGTCCATCGCGTGTCCCCACAAATACGGCGGCGCTATTGATCCTTCACCATTCAAAGACGTTGACGGCAAGATGTACGTGGTCTATAAGGGCGATGGAAACAGCGTCGGCCACGGTGGATACTGTGGAAACAGCAAAAAACCACTGGTCTCCGTGCCCCTTCTTCTGCAGGAACTGGGTAACGATGGCATCAGCCGAGTCGGTGACCCGGTGAAGATCCTCGACATCAACCAGTCCGACGGTCCGCTTGTCGAAGCTCCGGATATCATCCGTCTTGATGACGGCACTTACTACCTCTTCTTTTCCTCGCATTGTTTCACGTCGCTGGGCTACAATGTGAAATATGCGCACGCGAAGTCGCTGAAGGGCCCCTATACCCGGGCTGCTCGCCCGCTGCTCCAGACCGGAGACTTTGGTCTGAATGCCCCTGGTGGTGCGACGGTGTCTCCTGATGGCAGCAAAATGGTGTTCCACGCCAACTGCGAGGGCTGGCGGTGCATGTATGCTGCTGCCATCAATATTCACTCTAACAACAATACTATCGTCATGTCTTCGCTCCTGTTTGCTAAATCAGGGAACTCCACAAACTCCACAAGCAGCTCTTAGTGAGATTGTCAAGTCAGATCTGTTCCATTGAATCTTGCTTTTGACTCTTATCTGATCAGCGTTGCGTTTAGCATTTTTGTGCATCTTTCTTTTGGTTTTTGCTGCTTGAACGATACCCGCATACAGGTTTGGGGCCATGGATCTGGCATGATCATGGCGGTGTGAGATCACTATAGATAGTCGATTCATCCATCAAAGCTACAACGCAATTATAGACCGTATTCATCTACATCCAAGCCACCCCGGCAAGCAACCATGTCCCCACCAATCACGGCAGGAGCAGATGACGCCATGCCGAAATGCCTGCCTGAGGCAGAAGTCTAGTCTCTCCGCCTGCGAGATCGGGAAATATAATATGACTGTCTTCGATAGCTTACCAACCGCGACACTTTCACTACACAAGGTCTACAGTCCGCCGCAATGCGTTCGCTTCAGAGTGCCGCTCGCTCGGCCTCGCGCACGTTTCGAGCCTCTCAATGGCGACCAACCGAACCGACTTCAGTTCTTGCCAGTGCAAGTCGGCCGTTGTCGGCGCATTCCCGACTGCTGCACGCCGTGCCCCCGCGCAAATCCTCCTCGACAGCCGCCCAGTCGCCTGCCAAAGATTCGAGCAATCCGGCCATGTCATTCCCTTGCCTGGATGCCCAGGAAGCAAAATCAGCACTGCTCTCCGCCCGGTCGTTGGAATCCGGGCCTGAACCCTCATACACGACTGGCCAGCATGAACGGTTTCATTGCGAGGAACCGCTTCTCCTTGATTGGGGTGGTGTGCTACCGGAGTTCGACATTGCGTATGAGACATGGGGGCAGCTGAACAGTGACAAGAGCAATGCGATCCTCTTGCACACCGGGCTGTCGGCATCGAGTCATGCCCACAGCACTGCCTCGAATCCCAAACCTGGGTGGTGGGAGAAATTCATTGGGCCCGGTTTACCGTTGGACACCAATAAGTACTATGTTATTTGCACTAACGTGCTAGGGGGCTGCTACGGCAGTACGGGGCCCTCGTCAATGGACCCATCAGACGGGAAGCGGTACGCAACACGGTTCCCGATCCTCACGCTGGACGACATGGTGCGGGCCCAGTTCCGGCTTCTGGATGGCCTGGGCATCCAGAAACTTGCCGCCTCGGTCGGATCCAGTATGGGCGGCATGCAGAGTCTAGCTGCAGGCGTCCTGTTCCCGGAGCGAGTGGGCAAGATTGTTAGCATCAGCGGCTGCGCGCGTAGCCACCCGTACAGCATTGCAATGCGGCACACGCAGCGCCAGGTGCTAATGATGGACCCGAACTGGGCTCGGGGGTTCTACTACGACGCTATCCCGCCGCACTCGGGCATGAAGCTGGCACGAGAAATCGCAACCGTGACCTACCGCAGCGGGCCGGAGTGGGAGAAGCGATTCGGCCGTCGGCGTGCAGACCCCAGCAAGCAACCTGCTCTGTGTCCGGATTTCCTCATCGAGACATACCTCGACCACGCTGGCGAGAAATTCTGTCTGGAATACGACCCCAACAGTCTGCTGTATGTCTCCAAGGCCATGGACCTGTTCGATCTGGGCCATGCGCACCAGGCTGAGACTTTCCGCCGTCGTGCCGAGGCTGAGGTGCGCATTGCCCACGGCGAGATCGCCTCGGATGTGTCCGACCCCGCCTGCAGCTTGACCCTCCCCGAAAAGCCGTACGAGGAACAGCCCGAGGTCACTGCCTCCGTTCCTCTTCCTGATCAATCCGTATCCTCTGCAGTACCCGAGGGCCCTCCACGCGATTTGGTCGCTGGCCTCGCCCCTCTGAAGAACCACCCAGTCCTCGTGATGGGCGTCGCGAGCGACATCCTCTTCCCAGCGTGGCAGCAGCGTGAGATTGCTGACACTCTCCGTGCTGGCGGTAATACCACCGTCGAGCACGTTGAACTCGGAGAAGATCTCTCCTTGTTTGGTCACGACACCTTCCTGCTCGACCTGAAGAACATTGGAGGCGCTTTGGGTCGATTCCTCTCGTAGGCGCTGCCGAAATGGTTTGAGTCTCGTATCTCATGATAATGTATATTACTTCGCAGCATGCGATAGTCAAAAATGATGCATTGGCAGGCGTTAGGTTTTGTGGAATCATACAACTCCCTATTATCTTAAGCCAAGTTCTTTTGAGGGACCTTATCCTGATCGAGTCCCGTAACTATGACAGTTCTGCTGTAGTAGCTACTATGGAACAAAAAGTGTTGCAGCTTGTTTTCACGTGGCATGGGGCGCGTGGCGGGGTGGGTCTAGGGGTCTTGTCGAGACGACACTCGAATAAACATAAAGGGACCAGGACAAGAAACAGTCTACAAGGTCTACAATAAGACATCAAAGTATGTACTCGTGGTCTCGTGAATTAATACTCCAGCACACGAGAGACTAAAGACAAGAAGGGGTATCAAAGGTAAAAAAAAAGGAAGGCCCTCAGAGTTAGCTCCCAATAAGGTTCAAGAGCGTCCAGCAGGATACCTGAGGAACCATGATCGACCGAACAACGAGGAACAATCAGAGCATGGAACCAGCAGGCGCGGATGCCTTCAGAATTGGCTTGAGTGTCCGTCCAGTTTGCAACGGACTCATCATAGGGCAGGAAAAGAAAAATGTGTGTCGAGCCCGGGATCTCGACGGGAAGCCAACGCCCACAATAAACCTACTCGGCGGGGAGCCAGGGCACCGAGAGGGAAGAAGATAGGCCGACAGTCCAAGGTCGAGACCAAGGACCGAAGAAAACGAGACCCACCACACACGTCCCCGAAGATCCACGCTCTTGCCTGCTTCTACAGCCTGGGTTCTCTCCCCTTCCACCGTTCCCCTTGACCCCTAACAACAAAGAATCGATGCTGGTGAGTCAGCCGGGGGTATCAACGTCGCGGCTGGCGAGTCAGCATAGGGAAACACCGCGGCTGGCGAGTCAGCATAAGAAAACACCGCGGCTGGCGAGTCAGCAAAGAAACATCGCGGCTGGTGAATCAGCACGGGATCAAAACATCGCGGCTGGTGAGTCAGCTCGAGAAGGGAATCAATATCGCGGCTGGTGAATCAGCATGGGAAGAAACATCGCGGCTGGCGAGTCAGCAAAGGGGAACGGGGCTGGCGAGTCAGCAAAGGGGAACGGGGCTGGCGAGTCAGCAGTGGTTGGTGTGGGGAAGAAAGAGAAGAGAAGAGAAGAAGAAGAGGAGAAGTGGAAGGATGAGAGGTGATATTTATACCCCCAGAAGTGAGAAGTGAAGCGTTCATTCACTACACGCTTGCCTAAAAGGGTAACAATACACTTCTAGGCAGCGACTGTTCACATGATCGCTCGCATCATTCACAACAAACATTTGCCTGCCTGCCTGACTGCCTGCCTGGTATTGCCTGGCCAAATAGAGTAGACCAAAATTCATAAGTAACCTCGTTTCCTGTGCCGCAATTGGGCAGTATCATAATATGCAGGACAGCTCATACCCTCAGATTGAAAACTACCTTTAATGTCACTCGTCACCGGCGTGCTCGACGTCGTTGCCTGCAATAGGTGTACGGACGGAGCATGCAATATACAGAGCCTCGGAGTGCTTGACGGAGGTTGTCGTCATTGGGTGATGTCCAGTAGCTAAGCGCCAGCGTGCCAGATAAAGCCTTATCTAAACATCCTGCAGCGATCTGGAACAGCAGTTGGAGACTTGGAAGGTCGGACTTTTGCAGTGCCATGCCCACCCGAAAGGTTTGCAAGCTCGAGCCCATGGGCATAACGACAGGAGCAGGGCCTTAAGCAATAACACTTAGTATTTCAACGAGGATCTGCAGTATGTACATGTTCGGGCACAGTCAGCATATCGAGTATCTATCAACAACCAACGGGACGCAAGCAGACATGAGACAAAAACCTCCAGTTTCGAGTCCCTTGGATTTCTGTTCAATTTCTCAGTCATACAGCACACAGCATACGTCTTCTTCCACATTCCAACAACGAATTTTCGCGTCGAGGGATGAAGTCCGCAGCCCGGTCCAATTGGCCGTAGGCGTCATGAGAAGCTCGTGGAAGTGAGGATTATCGTCATCGAGACTGGAAAACACGTGGTTCTCGCAAACCTGCTACGTTTATTAGCGTCCTGGTCCCACAAAACATCCGACGTGCGACCAGAAACTCACCTGCTGCAAGAGCGAGTGGAAAACACCGCGACGTGTCGTCCGATTTGGCGTTCGAGGGCCGCGGCATCTCACGTGATGGCACCTGTCGTGGTTCCACTGATGATCGCATGGGCTTGCAGATGCGCATTCCCGGCTTATAAGAGGCCAGTGCCCGCTGCTTCTGAGACGGTACGTGCTAGCGACTCTCCCCAAGATGCCGCCGCCTGGTTCCCAGTGGTGGCATGCGCCCGACGACGCCGACCTTGACTACGGATTCGATTCTGACGATTTGGATGCTAGATTCGCCGAACCTGCTCGGAATCCCCACCGCCCTCCACCCACGCGCGAGGAACGAGAACTACGAGAACAGGAAACGAGCGAAAGAGGCGTGTTTGGGAATATGTCAGCTTGGCTCCAGCGTCAAGCTGGCTCGCATAATTCGCAGCTCGCGACGACTGCGGTGTTGTCCGGCGCGGCTGTTGCGGGTGCGATTTTTGGCTACCAAGCGTTTCGAAGGAAGGAAGCTGTCCATGACTTGAAGGCTTCGATTCCAGTAATTGATGAGGAACATCATGCAGAGAAGGTGAGCTACCTTTGAGGAGTCGCTGGGCTGCCGCCTCGAGTCCCCAAGCTCTCCACGGAGAATAGACCGAAGGCTAACGAGACCGGATTGAAGCTTACACAATTCGGTGCGGCAGATAATGGGATTCCTGTGAGCAAGGAAGATGAACGCAGTGCAGAACTAGCGCGCCGGGCGCAGCAGGGAGACTATGACGATGGTGCGGATTGTCGCATACGTTCCGTCTGTGAAGAAGCTGGCTAACATACGGCGACCGAATTACAGATCTCATTTTGGAGCAGCTTGCCCGTAACCGAGTGTTCCTCACCGACGATGGCCTCGCCAAGCTTCGATCATCTTTTATTGTCGTTGTTGGCTGCGGCGGTGTCGGCTCGCACGCTGCAGCCGCGCTGACTCGGTCAGGAGTGTCGAAGATCCGTCTCATTGATTTCGATCAGGTCACGTTGTCATCGCTGAATCGACACGCGCTGGCCACGTTGGCTGATGTTGGAACACCAAAGGTGCACTGCATCCGGAGGCGGCTGGAGCAAATCGCCCCATGGGTGATGTTCGACTGCCGCAACGAGCTCTTCGGCAAAAACGCGGCTGACAACCTTCTCGGCCCCTGGACTTTGACACACGATGGCGAGGGCCGTCGGCCAGACTACGTACTGGATTGTATTGATAACATTACGTCCAAGGTGGACCTGCTACATTACTGCGCCACGAACTCGCTCCCGGTGATCTCGTCTATGGGTGCCGGCTGCAAGTCAGATCCGACCCGAGTTGTGGTGGGAGACATTTCCACCAGTACGGATGATCCTCTTTCTCGCAGCACCCGTCGTCGTTTGAAGGCTCTGGGGGTCAGCTCTGGCGTTGCCGCGGTGTTCTCGACCGAGAAACCCGGTCCTGGCAAGGCTAGTCTACTTCCTCTTCCTGATGAGGAGTTTGC
This sequence comes from Penicillium hispanicum, assembly GCF_028827665.1. Taxonomy (NCBI): domain Eukaryota; kingdom Fungi; phylum Ascomycota; class Eurotiomycetes; order Eurotiales; family Aspergillaceae; genus Penicillium; species Penicillium hispanicum. The sequence continues at coordinate 1,635,444 of NW_026623199.1, read as the reverse complement.
GAAAGGCCAGGTGGGTGAGCTCGGGGTCCTGCCTGACTTCCGAGTGCGCATTCTCCCAGTCCTGGGGACTATGCCTGCGGTATTTGGCTACACTGTGGCCAACCATGTCATCTGCAGCGTGACTGGATACCCAATCGAGTACAACACCAACGGAAAGGGCCGGGAGAAACTGTACGACTCTGTACTTGCGTCCTTGCAAAGCCTGATTGAAAAGCTGGTCCGCCAGGTCGCAGGCCAAGATCCGATCGGGCTGCGCATCCCGATCAGCAAGGATGATGTTGCATTTCTAGTAGAAGAAGTATGGAGGGGGAAAAGTGCTATCACCGGCTTGTCCAGTCGGCTGGTGTTGATTCCCTGGACGGCGCCTGCCCGAGGGTTTGGCATGGATCTGACATATGAGAAGGATGGTCAAAAGAGCTGGCCTCTGGATCTGAAGGATTTAGTCTGTATGACTAAGGATGAGGCTGGCCACCACGAACGCGAGGTGCTGCGAGGCGGAAAGACGGTCGAGGAAGTCTACGACGAGACGGTTCTCCAGCGAGTGAGCCTGCAGAGAAAGGAGGCGGAAGAGTACGAATCATACCGGGGATGAGAAAGTACCTAGTTATCCATAGGGTCAATAGGGTCAACCCGAATCCATAGTTCGTATCGAAGCGTTGCAAAATGATAATCGTGGATCATCGCCGATCGCCCAAAGCGGGTCCCTGGGGTAAAAAGCCGAGATAACACCACGACCGCTCTCCTTCCCTCTGCACCTCCCCACCACGGCTGCATCGCGAGGGTGTGTCGGACGAGACAAAACACCACAGGTTCTTGCGGAGGCTTCTCGTCGGGTTGTTTTGCTCTCACCTTTCCACTAGCATTCCAAACATGGCCTCACACGACTCAGACGACGATTACGACACCGCGGACAACCATTACCACTCATCCAATCCTCCATCCTCCATCCCGTTCTCGCAGTTCTCTCGCCCTCTCATTCACTCAGTCCGGAACGGCTGGCAATCCCACTCCAATGCCGCGTACCACTCGCTGTCCGCCTCGCCCGACCATGATAAGCACCCGCAATGGGTGCAGATGGCCCTTTCCGTCGCCGCAGCACCTCGCTTCCGCCGTTATGTCGTCATATACCTGATTCTATTTCTGCTGGGCTGGGCGGGTTGGGGACTTCTGCTCTACCCGCGTCTGCAGGAGCGGAGCTCTTTGCTACGTGCGCTAGACCCATCATCCAAGACAGAAACGGGTGGCTGGTTCGGCACAAACTCGCTGCCACGGTTCGACGACCTAATTCAGGTCCGTACCCTGGATCAGAGCCTACTGCCCATAGCTCCACTGGATGGTGAAGATACAGGTGTAAGAAGTCAGAAGCGGCTGATCGTGGTTGGCGATGTACATGGGTGTAAGAAGGAGTGTATGTTTTCTGCTCTCATGTTTCCTGCTCTCTTTGGAGTCCATGATGGAAACCTCGTCGCTGACTACGTATGCATCATTAGTGGTTGAACTTCTTGACAAACTATCCTTCTCCATCACGGACGGTGATCATCTTATCTTCACTGGTGACATGATCAACAAGGGACCCGACAGCGCAGGAGTTGTAGATACGGCCAGAGAGCATTCCGCCTCGTGCGTGCGTGGGAACCATGAGGACCGCGTTCTTCTGATGCGCCATGAGATAGTGTCCTCGAATGCGCTTGCCGGCCCAGAAGTTGGCGACGAATACCTTTTCTCGGCAAAGGAGCTGAATGAGCGTGCGCTAGCTCGCTCTTTGAGCGACGAGCAAGCGCAGTGGCTGGATCAATGTCCAGTCATCTTGGATGTCGGCCCGATCCCAGGCATGGGCCGGGTGGTCGTTGTGCACGGAGGCTTGGTTCCGGGCGTGGAGCTGGAGAAACAGGATCCGGCCAGCGTGATGAACATGCGGACCATCAATCTCGATACGCATGTGCCTAGTTCCTTGAGCAAGGGCACGAAATGGGCCAAGGTAAGAACAACTTTTCCTCCAAGTTTGGATGGACTCGCCAACTCATATACCACAGATGTTCGATAAACACCAATCCATCCTATACCCCAGTCCCCAGTCCGCAAGACCGGACCCGCACTCCACTGCGACAACCGTCATCTACGGCCACGACTCCAAAACCGGCCTCTCTATCCGGACATATACGAAGGGCCTTGACTCCGGTTGCGTTCAGGGTGGCAAACTAACTGCCCTTGTCATCGAGGACGGGGGCAAGCAGAGCCTCGTTCAAGTGAGCTGCAATAATTATATGAAAAAAGAAAAGAACAAGTAGTCTGTCCACGGGGGGTTGCTTTTGTGTTTTAGCACATTTCATTCGACAGCGGGCGTTTCTTTTGGTACATTTCTCTGGTTGTAAAAAGGGTGGAGGCTGCTTTATTCATTAATAACTATATACCTCGGGTCGGTTATCCTTTTCTAGGAATCTTTTAAAGTCATCCATAGTCTATCAGCGGGCGCCCGGACCTTGGCCATTTCTCGTCGTAGAGAATTCGTGCAGTAGACTTGTCCGGGAGGAGATATTTGACTGACTCAGATCTGGCTAGGACAATTGTGGCCTTACATGCTTTAATTTGTTTGGAATTTTCGGAAAGAATCGAATACACTCCAGCTGTACGCTGACATGACCGAGTTAGAAGAACACGCTGAATAGAACAGTAGCAACGTGATGAAAAGACATTTTGACAGCAGAAACCAAAGCTGTCCTATTTTACACACCAACATGCACGCGAGTGCAACAGGTATCCAGTCCACCCAAGATCAAAAAAAAAAAACAAAGATAAATGCAATAAGTCGACCTGGGGGCCAAGCTGCATGATTATCCCGGATAAAAGAAGTTTCCGTCGCCATTCCACGAAGAGGATTTGGAGAAATCCTCGTACCACACGCCGCCCATCGCATTGAGATGGATATACGCGAAGCGGAAATACTCGACCTCGTTCGGGAACCGGCGCGCCCAGGCAAAGTCCGGCACGGGTCGGCCGTCTCGCGGCTTGAGAGCGTGGAAACGTTCGACGTCGTTGACGAGGACGCTGATTCCATCCACGTTCGGCGGAACGTACGGGAATGAAAAGACGAGATTGTTCACGTCGATGATGGCGGGTGGGTCGATGGCTGGCGGGGGAGTGCCGAGGCGGCCGCCGTCGAGGAGAGAGGCTGGGGTTTGGAGAATGGAGTCGAAGCCCCAGCGTGCGATTCCATTAATGAAAAGCCCGACGAGGATGCCCTGGAATAAGAGGCTGGGGCGGGTTTGGACCGTTGTGCCTGGCAAGAGGAGGAGGGCGAGGATGTAGTGATGGATGCGGAGGTTCATGTTCGGCACGGCGACGAGGAGGAGGATGCCCAGCGCGAGGATGCCGTATAGCCGCAGTTGTTTCAGCAAACGGCCCTCGCGACGGAAGGCGTGGGCTTGGACGAAAAAGACGACAACCAGGAAGCTAAGAATAACGATGAGGGCGGTGATGGCGCCCGGTTGCTGTTTGAGGTCGTGGGGCGTGAGGCGGGAAATTGGGATGCGGTCGAAGGTATCTGTGTTCAAGGCGCCGACCCAGCAGCCGCCCAGCCAGAGGATGGTCTTGTCAAGATGCGCCTCGAGGTTTTCGAGTGTGTGCCGCACGCAGAAGTAGTATATCACAAAGCCGACGAATGCGCCAGGGAGGAAGCGGCCCAGGCCGACTGACACAAGGTTATAATAGCCCGAGGTTGGTGGATCAGAGGCCATGGCAACCTGGAACCACACGATGAAGTAGATCACGCTGTAGAAGATGGGTGCAGAGGTCACGGTCATGGAAAAGATGGTTGTCAGCACCACCGTGAAGGTAAACAACGGCCATCGAATATCAGAACATTCAACCAGTTTCGCATGCCTTGATCCGGATGAAGTGGTTTCTCGCGTGAGAGAGAAGGACATCGGGAAATGGCCAGGGAATTCAATGCTCTCGATGCCATTCTGCACCACACTGTCGAACTGATGCCGCTCACCTCGGCGATGCAGAATCCCACAACCGCCGCTGGCATCATCGATCAGACCTGCATGGAGCGCGGATGCACAGATGGACGAATCCCCGCGATAGATGCCACTCTTGAGACCACCCACCCGAAACGGCTTGCCGCCGATGACCAGAGGACGGTAGTTCAGCTCTTGCCCGCCCACATTGTACGGCTCCAGAAGAATCGCCGCCGCGCAGCCGGCGGGACAGCGGAAAGCGAAGGACTGCTCATCGAACGGCTGGCAAAGATCGCCATTGAGACCGCAGTCCGTGGCATTGTTCCTAACGCGTGGGAATTAGCGTACGTTTCGCAAGCCGAGAAAGACAGTGACGCATCCGCGGGTCCAAGAGAGTTCACCAACGTACCACAAGCGATGGTGACACGACAGCTTGACCGGCTGTCCATATCCCATCACCTCCTGGTCCAGCACAGAGGAGTGGACCGAGTAGAAGAACACCGCCACCCAGAACAGCAGCCCCGCGAAGAGCAACGCGATTTTCACGCTCCGCCGCAGTCGGTTCACCACGCGCGAGGGTGCGCTCTGCAGTCCCGGAGACCACGGCTGGATATAGTAGATATGCGGTGGCGTGGGGCCGCGCAGCCAGGCGCAGAAGCCAGCCGGCTTGCAGGAGAACGGCGGATCGCGTCGAACATCGCGGCGGGCGAAGTCGTAGTCGGAGCCGTCGGAATCGCGGCGGATGCGCTCGTGGGCAGAATCGGGGGCAAGCAGGGGCACATTGCCGAGTTCTAAATCACCATGATCGGTGCTGCCGCGACCATCTCCAGCGCGTTCAGGGTCGTCATCTTTATACCGAGAGTCTAGGTTCGCGAGCGGGTATTCGCCGCTCGGGGGCTTCTCGAGCGAAGGGCCCGGTTGACCACCGTCTGCGCCGACCATCCCTGGCTGTGAAGGCATTCTCTGGCATTCCAGGGAGATGGATTAACCATTGCGAGCAAGACAGCGTGGACGATGCGTTGCCAAGCAGCGATGGAGTCTCTTAGTCATGCCTCCTGCCATCCATGGATCTACGGGGCCGGCGACAATTGGGGCGAGAGGCGCATCTTGGCGATCGCCACGGCCTTCCAGGAACGCCGACTGCGAGTGGGGGCCTTTTGCCGTCTTCACCTTGGGCTGCGATGTCGTTCCTGGCCAAATACAGGGAGATCGTGCGCGATGAAATCAAGCATTCTGCAAACTTTGGTTTGATTCGAAACGAGCGACTCTCACTGAACACCAGAAAACAAAAACACCAAGTCGTGAGTCCACCGAGGGTATCAACATAAGTCGTAATTCATTGGCCTCATGATTCATGAGGAGAATGCGACAAGAAGTCAAAAAGAACATCATGAAACGAGAGATTTATCGAGATTCCTGAGGGATGCGTGCAGGCCATTATGTCCTCCGGCAAGACATTGCATGTCAGACCTGCTACAGATCAGATACCGAAATCTGGCTGAGGATCTGTCTGGCTTCATAGCTGCCACACATCAGGTCCTTCTTAGGCAGCGGACTCCGCGGCACGAGAGCGACCCCAACGACGGCGAGGCCTAACGACAATGCATTAGCATGGACCACAAGACACAGTATAGAAAGGCCGGCGATATAGCGAAAAAAAACACCATCACTCACGTTCCATCGGCGGTATTATGGCGCACTCGAAAGGTAAACCAAATACCCTGATTCCTTGTTAGCACTTGATCAGCATCCCAAGGGACCAGTACATACCACAACAGCCGAGACTAGCCAGACAATCGCAGACAAGAAGCTGAAGGCTTCAGCGGCCTTCCAGCGCGCACAAACGGAGCTGCCTCGAAAATGCCAGGACCAGATGCTACCGCAGGGCAGATTGTGGATTGCGTCGACAAGAATACCAAAGGCTGCGAACCAGGCCAAGGAGATCAGGATGTCCACTATATTTCATGTCAGATCCGCTGTTATGAACCCGCAGAGTCAGATCGGGTCCGGACGTACGAGGCCAGGAAAAGAAGCCCGAGGAGAAGGGGATGAGCCATATCAGACCCAGTAATAGCGAGAGGCCGGCGATGACTTCCGTATAGATCCAGCGAGCCTGCGGCCAGGGATCGATCTCGTCAAACGACGCGAGGTAGTGGCCGATGATGCCAGCGACAACCTATCAAAAAAAAATACCCTAGAGTGAGCAGCGCTTCCGGTACAGATCGAGTAGCATCCACGTACCGCCGCAAAAGCGATTTCCGCAACGCGGAGGACAATAGAGGCAAGGCGCGAGATGACGGGCATCGTGACGAGGGGATCCAAGATGATCAAGGCTTGATGGGGAATTGGAAGCTTCGAAAGCGACAACTTACGCTGCTGTGACGATGTAGAGGAAACATCTTAGTCGCGAGGGGCAAAGACAGAGTATATAAAACCCAACGGGCGCCTGTTGCACAGATTAGGCAGATTCCGAGCAACGAGGGAGACACCCGCATCACCAAGCAAGGGCCCACCAACTACGAGCGCCCTCAAAGCTGTCCAAGACACTGGATGACCAGCAGCTGATGTCAATGTCGTCAGATTCCCCCGAAACGAACTAGTATGGCGATCTTCGCGATGCGGTGCGCGCATCATTGGCCACCATGCATCGGACGTGGCCCAATCTCCCCCCTTTCGTGGTCGCTGATGCGGCAAATGTGGCTGGACTTGGAGCAAGGAGTAGATGGCGCATGGCCCTGGCAGACGCTCTTGACTCCCGGGGAAGCCTGGCTCCTACTGACGTGGGTGGTCGCTAGGTCCATTCCTGTTCTCCGGCCAACAACCGTATGATGCGCTGGCGAAGAACACGGGCAGCTTGTACTGTACGTCCTGTGGTCGTTGCGGAGCCACAATTTGGATGGGCTTAGTTGGGTTACTATTAGTGGCACTCCTAGTGCGACCGGCGATCATGATTCTTGTTGCCTGTGCTCAGGCCTGCAGATGTGCATCGTGTGGTAGGGGATGTCGAGGTGCATCATGGCAGTGTGCGGCTTGCTGGCAAGTATAGATCTAGGGATACGGTCTGCACTCGATATGTCGCTCTGCTCTGTCACTACAGCAATGGTCTATAGTCGAATGGAGGGGATGGCATGTTCTGGTCAGAAGCTTCTGGGACGATCCACAAGGATGCCCATCATCTCAGCCCTATGACGTGGGGGCCGATGGACATCCTCATGGAGAATGCGTCGATGTATGTAAACGTCTTGACATACACAACTGTAAAGAGACGTGGACCCGAGAAGTATTCCCCCAGCGCCCCCCCCCCCCCCCCACTACAGACCAGGCAGTCCCCAGGTGAGCAAACTGCGCTATTGGTGACTGCCAATCATTGGTTAGGCCCGAGTCTTCGCTTGTCATAATAATATCCACCAAACAGAACAGTCGCCTTCCTGAACACCGACATGCTCAATATCCGAGTCATGAGAAGAACCAAAGAAACAAGAAGCACGCGCCACATCCCACCCTGCCGGATGCATCGATCCTAGACATGCTTGCTGTCTTCCCGCAAGAACCACGCCATGACATCCTGGAACACCTCTTTGGCACCCGTCTCGATTACATCCCCGTGGCATGGAATCAGACGATCAAAGTCCCACCGGACGATGCGCCTCACAGAGTCGGTGAATGCGGTACGATCGCGCGGGGACAGAATGTACCAAGCAAAGCGTCGCTGTCCGATCGCGGGTGCCTGAGTCGACAACAACGGGAGAACCAGCCGGGTGAGCAAGTTCGAGGTACCCTCCTTGGCCTTGGAGTATTGCTCGTTGGCCGGCAGGTTGAACAGCAGGTCCGCCTCAATGACGGTGCGCGAGGGCCGGTGCAGGAAGACCAGCTCGCGCGATCCATGGCCGTATACATACTCACGGTCAAACTCGGCGTCGAACTCCTCCGAGATGGTGTGCGGCGACCCATTCTGCTTGAATATATAGTCAAACGCGGTATCTTTGAACTCCGGGTTCGACTGTCGCTTCTCCCATAAGCCCTCGGGGGCCAGGATCTGCGCCTGGGGATACGCGTTCTTCCAGGCGGTGATGTTCAGGTGGTGCTGGAGGTCTGGGGCAGCGATGTAACGGACATCGCCGCCGAGGGACTGGACGGTCTCACGGACTTCCGGAGTGAGACTGACAGGGGAAAACACGGCGAGGGAGCCCGTAGAGAGCTTGACTGGGGTGCACGCAAGGAGAATTAGCTCGCGAAATGCAATCATGCCAGTGACTTGCGTCTATCGTCGTTGCAGTAAGGGCGCGAACTCACCCAGCGTCCCTCGACCGCCGAATCGCATGATTCCGAACCGCGCGAATGGCAGACTCATGGTGACGATATTGGGTGCCACCGCGCGAATTACCATCGCGGCAGAGGGGTCGGCCGGGAAGAGCTGCGGCATTGTGCAAATCTCACGCAGCCTTCGCTGTCCTTCGTGGGGTGTCGGTGGGTTGCGCTCCCTGGCGTTGGATGTCTCAGGTGCCGACAGCTCCCCAGAACTTTGTACGATGAATCGTCGAGACTATGGTACGCGCGACTAAGCACGGTACCAACCTTGGAAGCGGGATCAACAATTGTAAAGACGAGCAGCAGCTGGTATGGGGTTCAAAGGGAAAGAGCGATCGCGACGATGACGTGACAGCGCCAGCTTCCAAGCTTCCAAGCTTCCCCAAACTGAGAACCCAAAGCTTATCGGGGCCCACTTCCTCGCCAATCGGGGTAGATACGTACCAGAGTACCTAAATGCCACTCCTCGTGCTACGATCGGAAGACTTGGAATGATATTTCGAATTCTCTATGCAAAGTGTGGAGCTAGAAGCAGGGTATCTTCAAAAAGAAAAACAAGGAAAAGCAACGACATCGCGTGGTACGGCAACATGGCGCCAGCAAGTTTCCTAGCCATACCAAGTTCGCACGGTCTCCTCCTGCTCCTCACGATGCGGAATAATAGATTTGCTGATTCTGAAGACATCGATTAATTGTTTCCAGGTATCAAAATCGAGGCTGAACACGGCCTGGTGCTTCTGGATGCCCTTCTTTTGGGCTTCGCTGGGCGCATACGGGACGGCAGAATCTGTCAGATCGTTAGCACATGGGACACGCCTATTAGCAAAGCGAAAAGATCCAGGCCACTCACGGAGGGTTGGCAGCTGACGACTGTCCGTAGACAGACCGACCGTGCCATCGCGGACCAGGAAGCTGACATAGAACAGGTTCTCGACGCTCTGCCCGAATGATCGAGGATTGATGCAGAAGCGGAATAGCGGGATGCCTCCATCATCGGCGACATTGTGCTGGTCCATTACATCCTGCAGCGTCTCTGGGCTGAAATCATTCATGCCACTTAAGATCGAGTTGACAGCTGCTTCACTCTTTTTCTGGCTGTCGGCAAGCAGCTTGTTGATCTTCGAGCACATCACCGTCAAATTTGAGTTTTCCTGTTGATCTAGATCCTTCTGTTGGAGGTCCTGCGGCTGGACTGTTTCCTTATCATCGAAGCGCTCCACTGCAGTCCGCTGCGTGAATTGCCGCGTGCGCTTTTGTACAGATAAGGGACCGAGTAACCACCCCGACACGGCCGGCCGGGCATTATAAGGGAAACAGGCTGTCCGGCCTAGCCAGTCCCAGTTCATCGCATCTCCCTCATCCTCCTCGTCGCTATTATTGTAGTCTCTCTGGGTTTGGCTAGGGCGATTTCGTCGACGCGGGGCACTGTTGATTTGGGAGGCGGAAGTGTCTGGTCCACGTCGCATGTATGAAATGCATTTTGAGACAAATTCATCCACGTCGATCCCAACGGTGGAATCCCCAAGCGCGAGCTGCGCCGTTTTCTTGTGTGAAAGGTCCGCGGCATTGACCAGGAGGCGCGAGTCGATGGTCGCGTCGGAGGTCTGCTTGACGTTGTGGAAGCATACGTTTGCTTTATTGACCGTTCTGAGGATGCCATCATTACCGGGTTGTAGATACTCGTCACGCGAATCTGTTGGGACACTGGTTAGACCGCACCGACTTTTCCTCTCGCGATGGCCTGCGCGAGGAGATACTCACTCATGAATTCGCGATCGAGATCTCTGTACTCCTTCCGAGTCCGTCTTCGCTCCCCAACCTCCTGATCAGGATCATACCACCTATTGCCGAGATGTTGCTGCGACGAGGAGACCTGCGACTGGATGTTCGATGAGCGCGCGCTCAGCCGCTGTCGTTTGGACGCTTGGCTGAGGGGCGGCATCTGGGTTGTCACTCTTTTGTTGACACTTCTTCGAGGATTCTCTTTATCGGATGAGGAATCAGGCGATGTAGGGGCGCTGGAACTGTGGGGAGTTGTTTCGTCCAGCTGAGAGTGAGGGAAAGGTGCCATGCTCGCACGGCGACACGTAGCGCCAGATGAAACGCGCAGCAAACAAAGAAATCTGCGAAGCAGGCCAAGCCACCCCAAACTTGCCAACGAAATGTATTCGTGGGCGACTTTAGCTTTCACACTGCGTTTGCGCGCACCGTCGATTTGAGAGAGAAATCCCACGGCCTTCGGGCGCGTCTCATCGCGTGTCGCACGTGACCGCGTCGCAGGTGGGACAACAAGTGGGAGCATGAGAACCTCATAAGTCACTGATTTTCGGCGAGGTACTTGGATGAGATTTAAAAAATGTAGGCATATTATCTTACAATCTGTGTGGAAGGTTTGACATTAGCATGCACCGAGGATGAACACAGGGACATGCGTAGAGTTCGTCCTATGGAAATATATATACACACATCACATTAAAGTTGTCCGGGTAGAAGAAGTGTCTTTAATAATAATAATAATAATAATAATAATAATAATAGTAACCATGCTTGGAGATATTCTCTGGATCCAAAATCTTTGCCTAAGACCGAGACTGATTAAATGAAAACCCAATCACCGATATCAGCGAGGAGAAGACAAATTCCCATATTGCCAGATACTTTAACCAATCTCAGTCGCCCTCGTCGCAATTCGCGCGAAAGAATAAAATATCCATCTAGGAAAGACAGCCCGACACGGGCTTCTTGGACTCGTGAATTGTCAGGAAAGTACCCGTGGACTGTCGTGTTCATTAGGACGTCTTCGGCCATGCTGTTCCGCCTTTAATGCGATGCGTGTCGAGTAATGCAGTAAACTAAGACAAGGTTGGGGAGTGTATTAGACATATTTGGACAGCGTTGTGGCTGATGCCATATCATTAGTACCGTTCATTATCAATGCGAAGAACTCCGCCGTGTCGTGGCGAACACTTCCTGTCGCCAGACAACTGCTTTCACCGCAATCTCGGCTTGCGACCAACAAGTCATTTATGTTAGGGAATGGCAAATACACTGGGATTTCCCAGAGTACCTCAAATACAATAGTATGGGCATCGGGGTTTACATTAGCCTGGATAGTATGTATGTACGATGCATCGGAATCTAATCTTATCAGATCAACACTCGGGATCTTTCGAGAGGAAATCCACAAGAGCGTAAGCTTCACAACGAGATGGTCTAAGCCAGACCAGTCGAGGGCTCCCCGGGCATGAAAATCAATGCTGCTGAAAATGGTCTTTGTTATATGAGACTATTAGTCCATCTATGTGTTAGTCGACGAGGATGAGGCCATTCGGTGTCATTGCTACTTCCTCGAGTGGCACCATATCCTGGCTCCTCGATCAGTCATATAATATGGATAATAGTGAGCCAGGGTAAGGATTGGGGCCCTCTGATGTCTTCCATGATGCTGTTTATTATGAAAATGGCCCTGTTCGTTATGATCTAGATCCAACCAATCAAAATCCAAAACGCACAAGATCACATGATCTAAAGAACAGTGCTCTCTCACGTGATGATAGCGCTGCTGACTCAGGCCCCGCAGGAGCTCGACGTGGACGAGAAGCTTAGGTCTGCCTTGTTGAGGGGCTGCACGAGCATGGAGGCATTTACCTTTGCGCTCTCTACGCAGGTGGACCTGCCTGTTTGCATCAAGGTGTAAGTGCTCGGCCCCAAGACAGGCGCGATTTAGCTAATCAACCTACAGCGGCTCATTGGAGGGCAAGCAGAAGCAGATCCCATTCTCGCGTCTCCTGGAAGATCCCGAATTGCGCCATCTCGGATCGTCCCAGAATCCTTCATCCGATCTATTCGTCACTGTCCAATTATGGTCGGAATCAAAGCCTCTTGGTGTACCATTGCAGACTGCTTACAAGGCATTCAAAACAACTCGAGCGTGGAATGAATGGCTTCGGATGCCCATGTCTATCAAGGATGCCCCACTCCACGCCCAACTCGCGATAACAGTCTGGGACCTTTCCCCGCTGGCGGGTGATGGAATACAGAGCCACGACGTCCCTTTCGGCGGGACGACGATTTCCTTGTTTGATAATGAGGGAAAGCTGCGCATGGGACGACAAAAGTGCAAGATCTACCGTCACAAAGCCGCTGATGGATTTTCATCGACAAACACACCGTCCATTCCCCGACCTAAGCGGCGGAAGCCCAATACGCGGGATGTTCTCGCCCCGTCACAGGAAGAAGCGGAGCTGGAACGTATTGAAGTCCTGATCAAGAAGCATGAGATGGGTGAAATTACCCGGATCGATTGGATGGACCAAATGGTCTTTCGTCAGTTGGAAAAGCTCAAGCTTCAGGCGGAAGAAGCGGCTCGTAAACGAAGCATTCGCCTGAAGTCGTTGAAGCAGCAGAATGGCGATACGGGTGCTGAAGATGACAGTTCCGAGGAGGACAACTCGGATGACGAGAACTTCGTCCTTTACGTGGATTTCCCTCGTTTCGATCACCCCATTGTATGGGCTGATCATCAGTACCCTCCACCACCCATCTCATCTTACCCTCAGAACGTGCCTACTCACCCAAATCCCACACTGAAACCCGTTCCGGAGGTCCGATTCGGCCCCGGGATCGAGGGAGGGGATGGGGCCGGAGTTATCAGAATCTACGATCCGGAAGTAGGCCAGACTGGGAATCCCTGCGAAGACAAGCACCGGCGATTGATTCGCAGCCACAGAACTGGCTTCATGGACCGCGACCTGAAACCCAACCCGAAGAACCGCGACGAGTTAAACATCATTTTGTCATATGAACCCACGCAAGACCTGACCGCCGAGGAAAAGGACCTTGTATGGAGATTCAGATATTATCTCACGCGAGAAAAGAGAGCCCTGACGAAATTCGTCAAATCAGTCAATTGGCGTGACGAGGGGGAGTCTCGTCAAGCCGTGGAAATACTGCCCAAATGGACAGATATCGACGTCGATGATGCTTTGGAACTTCTCGGTCCGACATTCGACAACCCAGCTGTGCGTTCTTACGCTGTGGCAAGGCTCCGCAAGGCAGATGATGAAGAACTTTTGCTTTACCTTTTACAATTGGTTCAAGCGTTGAAATACGAGGAGAATTCCGAGGATGACGCTGACGACGCTGCTCATGACTCTTCACTAGCCAACTTCCTCATTGCGCGTGCTGCCAACAACTTCAAACTCGGCAATTACCTACATTGGTATCTCATGGTTGAGTGTGACGATGGAGGCCCAGGGACGTTATCAACGCAACGCCGTCTCTTTGCACGCGTCGAGTATTATTTTATGACTGAGCTGGAAAAGGTCCATTCAGAGCATCGGAAGACACTCTTGCGCCAAGCTGAATTGATCGCAGTCCTCTCAAAGATTGCCAAAGACATTCGTTTTTCGCGGGAAACGCGCCCTGCGAAGATTGAGAAGCTCAAGAAATCCCTACGTGATCCAAAGAATGACATCATTAGCATTGACCCACCCTTACCATTACCTTTGGATCCAGACGTCTCGGTGATCGGATGCTTTCCTGATGAGTCAAACGTCTTCAAATCGACATTATCCCCTTTGCATATTACATTCAAAACAACAGATGGTCGACGATATCCTCTTCTATTCAAGGTCGGCGACGACCTTCGTCAGGACCAACTGGTCATCCAGATCATCATCCTCATGGATCGTCTTCTTCAGAAAGAAAATCTGGATTTGAAACTGACACCTTACCGTATTCTCGCCACAAGCGCCACGGCTGGGGCGGTTCAATTTATCCCGTCGACTTCTCTTTCTGCGGCGTCAGCCAAGTATAGATCGATTCTAACCTACCTCAAAGAACACAACCCGGACGACAACGAGCCTCTCGGCGTCCGCAAGGAAACTATGGATACATACATCAAGTCTTGCGCAGGGTATTGTGTGATTACCTATCTCCTTGGTGTTGGTGACCGGCACTTGGAGAACCTGCTTCTGGCACCAGATGGCCATTTCTTCCATGCAGACTTTGGCTTTATTCTGGGGCGCGACCCGAAACCCTTTGCTCCCATGATGAAGCTGTGCAAAGAAATGGTCGAAGGCATGGGTGGTACCACCTCACCCCACTACCTGCAGTTCAAACAATATTGTTTCACCGCGTACACTACGCTGCGCAAGTCTGCCAACCTGATTCTCAATCTCTTTAGTTTGATGGTGGATGCCAACATCCCTGACATCCGCGTCGAACCGGACAAGGCAGTGTTGAAAGTGAAAGAACGCTTTCATCTGGAGATGTCCGAAGAAGAAGCTATCCGGCACTTCGAGCAGCTGATTGGGGACAGTGTCAATGCTATCTTTGGCGTGGTGATCGACCGCCTGCACGAGTTTGTGCAAGGATGGAGAGCCTGAGGTTCTGGGAATTGGTACTCACTTCGGTCCAAAGATTTTTCCTTTGGAGTACTTTGTTGAATTTCCCAATAGACCCGAGTCTTTGATTTGTATTTCGGGCGTTGGAAACTTCCTGGGTCAAGGCATGGAATTGGGTTAGGCGCTGGATGTACAGAAATAGGATACCCGACAGCGCCGTTCGCAATACTTATCAAATGATTTTGTCTTAGTACGACCTTTGGGTACAAGTAAAGACATTGAATGTCGGAAGCAGTCGTCGTGGTGAAATGGAAGTATACGCTCACCGCTTCCCATTCCGCCTTGCATGCGGCGGCAATTTCTTTGTCGCGAAATCGCGACTTGCATTGTCATGCTCGACCGAGTCGAAAATGTCTGTTGCCTTTCCCGACTGATCTTGAATTGACCTAAGCAAAGAATGGCGAATTTTGTGCCGCGCCATGTCTTCCCTCACTATGGGGCCATTCCCCGTTCTTATTTCCTTGGGCATCATCGGGCTGGGTTGAGCAAAATGAAGAACATGCTCTCGTCGATCGACTATGTTGTCGAATGTCGCGATTACCGGGCTCCTGTCACGTCTATCAACCCCATGTTCGAAGAGGCATTGGGTCAAACCAGGCGTCTGATTGTCTACACCAAGAGAGATCTCGGCGGTATCCCCCAATCATCCGCGCAGAAGCTAGTGAGTTGCATGTACTAATATCCCATCACTGCACACTGACATTGGGGCGTTGAGGCCGAAAAAAAGATCCGACAGTTTGACCCAACTAGCTCCGTGTTCTTCGTGAGCTCATCCTCACGATCGGACGTCACCCAGGTCATCAGACACCTCCGAGACGATGCTGCGGGCCCGGACAAGCTGGTCGGATGCCGTGTGTTGGTGGTCGGAATGCCCAACATCGGCAAATCAACTCTGATCAACCACCTTCGAAATCATGGCGTGGGGAAAGCGAAAGCGCTCAAAACGGGAGGTCAACCTGGTATCACTCGCAAGATTGGTAGCCCGGTGAAGATCATTGAGCGAGAGAGCGGGTCGCATGTCTATGTGCTGGACACGCCCGGTGTGTTCATGCCGTATGTTGCAGACGTGGAAAACATGCTCAAGCTGGCGCTTTGCGGTTGTGTTAAGGACGCTGTCATATCGCCCGTGACACTCGTGGACTACTTATTATATCAGATCAACTTGCACGATGCGCAGGCGTATCAACGCTGGTCTGAGCCGACAAATGAGATTATTCCGCTCCTGGAGAGCTTTGCGCGCCAGACTGGACTGCTGGGAAAAGGTGGCATACCCAATCTCGACTCGGCTGCGCTCAGTTTTATACAGAAATGGCGAGCCGGCGACCTTGGTCGATTTATCCTCGACGACCTGGACGCAGAAAAGAAACGACGCGATGATCCTATGCAATCGCCTCGCCTCAGCATGTCCCAGGCACTGAAAGCAGAAAGGGTTTCTCGGAGGAATAAATCCGATATAAATACCGACTCCGGTTGATGTACTATACATATGACAAAAATATTTCTTGGACATAAATGATGTGTATCTTTTGAAGGACCAGACCGACATGAAGTGAGATAAGACAATGCTCACGATGCGAGTATTTCGCAGAAGAATCCGTAACGCCGAGATGGAAAGGAATGTGAAAACGAAGGCCGCAATACAAATGCGGTGGCGTAGCTGAGCAGCTCAAGAGATCTTGTCTAAGAGTCGTCTGCGGCGTCGGTCTACCAGTTCCTCTTGTACTTCCTCCAGTGTGGGAAGCCGCCATTCCACGCCGTCACCGGCGTCACCGGGTAGTGACTCCCAGCCATCCTCCGCATCATCATCGACCTGGCCACGCAGATGGTCAACGGCTTCCTTCTCCTTTTGCTTCTCGTAGGCAAGCAACGTGCCATCTTCTTCGTCGAGACCGTAGCCGAAATAATTGGCATCGACCTTCTTTGTCGCGATGTCCCCGCCCCTGCCGGCGCCAGTCCCCTCTTCCTCTAAAGGCCCCCTGGCCCGACGCGACGCAGCCTCAAACATCTCTTTCACACCAGGTAACTCTCTCGCCCGACCAAAGTAGCGATACCCTTTGCCGCCGCCCGGTATTTCCCGTCCCTCGTCATCGTAGACCCGACCAGAACCTCGCATATAATTCGGCCCACCCAGGTTGCGGATCTGCATTTCCCACGCCCATTTCTCGCGCATGAGCTTGTTGATTTCGTCGTTGAGATCACGGATTTGATAGTCGCTCAGACTCGGCTCTTGGATGCGCGTCACTTTGCGGGAAACTTCTCTGAGAACCTGGCCGCGCCAGCGCTCGCACGTCGGGACCGAGTCGACCGACGTAATAGCCTTAGGCCGCCGGGTGCGCCCGATGTCGATAATGCCCATGTCCGCTGCCTGCTGCGCCCGGAAGCGGTACAGCATGGACTGCGCCTTTTCGCTGTTGCGAGCCTACTCATGGTGGAGAGGTTAGCATTCGCAAAATCAGTGTGGCAGCTTTGGAAAGGGCCGTAATTTGGAGGTTGCCAAGTGCAGTAGGGCCAACTTACCATCTTGAAAGAATGGTGAGGTCTGCGACCCAAGAGGTAGTGTTTGGGGTCGAGGGAGGAATCTAAAGAGCAAATCTGAAGCTCGACAGCTGTGGGTGAGGTTCGGCGTCAAATTGCCGCCTACCGCGCGGCTATCACGTGCTCCTAGAGGTTCTTGGGGCCGCGCCGTTATCTAGTGTGAGACGTTGAGGGAGAGCATGTCCAAATGCTAGATTTCGGCCATCTTTGATGGATTTGACGAATGGTATTCAATGTTCTGGTTATTCCAGTTCGCACAGCCAATCCAATGTTGTTGGTCTTCCAATCCACAATGCGAGAATCGCTGGGCTTCCCGATACCCTCGCTATATCAAATGATCATCACAATACTTCCAAGGTTGTCTGATAATATTCTATATCAGATGGGAGTACTCATTTGACATTATCCAGCTCCAGCCACATGAAGCGATGAATGATGGGCCATAAAATTTGCAACTTTATCTAAGTATGGAACCAACCAACCTTAACTTGAGTAGTGTTGATTATTCCTGCGCACCTCCACTTCTCTATATATCACCTATGACATGTAATGTCATAACAGAAGCCGTAGATGCTGAGATATTGCAATATCTCATTTGACCGTCTCACGCGTACCATCCAGGACTAGTAAGTATCATTGGAGGTGTAGTCCTCATGAGGAGCAAATTTCAGCTCCCCAGCACCGACATCGAAAACGGTCACCACATTCTTCTGGAATGTGTCACCAAGGATATACAGATCCTCCGAGCTATCGTCACCGCCGTCAACAATGCCAGAGATGCAGACGTCATTACCACTGTCATCAGTGCCGGTGTATAGGATCATATCAAGTGGGTTGATAGTGAAGGTGGTGCCACCGATGGTAATGCCATGGGTAGGAGCCGTGGCATTGCAGTCAACGACGTAAGCGCCCTCATCATCGCTGTAGGTGGCTGGGGGGTCAAATGCGTCGTTCACTGCATTGGCGATTGAGGTGGGATAGTAGTTTAATGTGGTGCCGGAGTCCACCTAGCAGGAATCATCAGTATATGCATCCGCAAATGTATCTCAACACAGGAGAGTTGAAAGAAGCAACTAGGACCCACAATGTATTGAATATCAGAGCCTCCCGAGCCCGAGACAGCCTTGCCATTCACCGTGACGGCATCAATGTTGATGGTATAAAAGTCATAGCTGTCTGCGTATCCCTCAATAGAAGTGACCAGGATATCAGTGCTGGTGAAGGTCTCGTTGAAATCAATAGGAGGCAAACCACCCAGGGTCAGGTAGCCTGCATCGCCAGAGACATCACGAAGAATGGCCAGACTAAAGTACGAGTCGATCAGGCCATCTTTGTACATGGTAGTGAAGATGGGGTTGTATTCCTCTTGATCCTCGGTCTTGTCGGAATAAGCACTCGTCCTGGTCCGTTTGTTAGCCAAATAATACGGGCAAAGCATTCGTAAACTAAAGCTTACAAGGCAGGATAGGCCAAGCCAGTCAGGCCGGACGTGGTGCCATCTCCCTCCCAGGCGGCCTCAGTGACAACAGCAACTTGCTGGTCAACTGTGATATCGGCAAGAGTGACGGTCTCGGTACCAAAATACCCGTAGAGGTACTCTCCATCACCGTATTCAATGTCAAACTCCTCACCGGAGATCTCCGAAAAGGTGCTATCAACTGTGTATGTCGAGCCAAAGTCGCAGTCTGACTCCGTCGTTTTCTTACCCGTGTCAAGGTCGATGCATTTAAAGTCCTCCTTGACGACCCAAGTATCGCTAGATCCAGTGTCGACGATCACGTCGAAGGTCTGGGTACCAAACGTAATGGATGTGGCGTATTCCTCGCCCTCAAACAGAGAGATCAGCTCGCCACTGCCGGAGCTTGTGCTTCGACCAGTCAGGCCTCTCAGGTAAGCTGCACTGCGCGGGTTGGCGCGGTTGCTCTTGAGCTTCTTCAGGCTCATTACATGCGAAGACTTGGCGAGGGTGCTGGAAGCCTTGGAGACCGTCGGCTTCCAGGTGGTGATGTTCAGATCGACATCGCGCTTCTGCACGGTGCGGCGGGCCAGATGATTGACAGGAGCGTTTCCCAACGGGGCTGCATCCACTGCTAAGGCCAGCAGAGAGAGAGTCGTGAAACCAATGAAGCCAAACATGATGGGAGTTTGAGAAGGACGGTATACAGAAAGAGAATCAAAGGAGATGAAATCTAGTTCCCAGACGGAGGATTAAATACTTCTTCTTTCCCACTAGATGCCATCTGGCTATTCAATTCTCTGCACCACTCGACGCCGTTCGATTATCGTCAGTAAAACTGCATCAATCTAGCAGTATATCTGCATTTGCAGACGACATTAGCAGCATGCACAATCTAGGCGGGGTTCAATAGACTATCGATAAGAACAGGCTCTCATCACCAATAAGATCAACATCATCGAGCAAGCAGTTGAGCAAACCAACTTAGCTGCAGTTCAGCCATTTTCTCCCGACGGAGCTCCGTCGCCGACTCTCCCTCTCGGTGATATCCCGGTCTAACTGGCGCCGGTGACGAGCGGGAGAAAAAGAACCGCTAGCCCTAAACTGTGCACCGACAATCTTCAGCGAGGCGCGCTATTCTTTATGCGGACGATGGCTCTTCAGTCGGGTCGGGGTGGAGGGGCGTATCTTGTCTTTTGCAAGAATCGATCACAGTTTCTTCAAAAACTAGTTCGCATACACTCATCCAAACCAAGATAGTCATCTCCAGTGCATAGTGAAATGTCGGAGGTGGACTCGGACTCCGCACGCTCTGAGTGCATCAAGTAGCACGCCACATTCCCCTCCTCGCTAGCAAGCCCGATCAACTTCGTCACATCTGCCGCAACTTCCTAGAAAATGAGTGGCTTTCCCTCGTCTTCACCATTTGTTGGGAATAGTACAATATCTCTGCCAAAGGATAACTAAAAGATAAGGTGCAAGTGGTCGCTTAGACTATTGGAACTAT
Organism: Penicillium hispanicum; assembly: GCF_028827665.1. Lineage (NCBI taxonomy): Eukaryota > Fungi > Ascomycota > Eurotiomycetes > Eurotiales > Aspergillaceae > Penicillium > Penicillium hispanicum. The sequence goes on along the minus strand of NW_026623199.1, from coordinate 1,615,272 downwards.
ATCAGACTAAGAGGCTAAGCTTCGGACCGCCCCCACGGACAAAGCCAAGATATCATCGTGATGATCAGGTCCACGTCGAGCTGAGAAAGAACGATTTCGGAGATGTATTTGCACGTCGGAACTACCCCTCTGAAGAGGCTAGCATAATTAGATAGCTTTTCTCCGAGGCGAGTGTTGATTGGCTGATGGAGCGATCTGGTGTACGCGAGAGATAAGAAGCAAGAGTTGTGACGAGGGTCATGGGTAGATTGCATCATATGGGAAACCGCTAAATGAACTGACACAGGCTATATACAAAAGTCTTGTCCGTCGGAATGCCGTCGATTGGTCTCATGACGAGCCGGACCCGGCGACACGACCGAAAACGAGTTCTCCGATGAAATATCCGACGAGCACCGCGAAGAAGAACCCGACATTCATGGTCATCACAGCAATCATCCTGACGAAGAGGTCAGAAGAGATCCATAGCACTCTTGGTTGGGGACTGAAACTTACAACAGATATGAAATACCTTGGTTGACCATGCGTATCGCTGCTCGAGGCAGATTGACAGAAACCCTCCACGCCTGGATCACGTCTCTGTGCCTGGGCTGCTTTTGGCCGCCGTCGATGAAAATCTGGTATTGCGCATTCCGGGCAGCCCAGAAGATATCTAATTTGGCTTGGGTCGCGACCAGCGCGCGCCAGATCACCGCGAGGAAGAAGAGAAAGAACCAAGTGCCCACATAGCCGCCAGTACTGGTGGGCATCCACGAGGTGGAAAACAAGACTGACGAGAGGTTGTCGGTGTTGAAAGCCATACTAGTCGAGTTGGAGCTCATGGTGGAGCTGGCTGTAGTTGACATGTCCATGCTGGTCGAAGTCGCAGCTGCAGTGGATATGATTACCTGGGACAATCTCCAAACAAGCCAATATCAGGACGGCGCTTCACTAGATCGTGATGCCTCGACGGTGACATTCGTTCGGGAAGACACAACGAGAGGAAGGAAAGCAAGGAAAGCAGTGAAAGCAATGGGATTCCCGTCGGAGGGGAATCGCACGTGGTGGAACGCCGAAATCAGTCCAGCGCGCAATTCCCGGCGGCGTGGATGATTTCGGGACTCCCGTGCAGAGTGCGACCGTTGATTGGCCCGACGGCAGAAACCCTCGCAAATGTGCTCAACGCCAGCCCGCATGCGGTAAAGCGGCAAGCTTGCGGGAGCCAAGCTTCGGAAAGCCGCCATGTCCAACAAGGATATGCTTGACAGGCGATGACAGGCCCCGCGGGACTCGCGTTGAGATGCGAATGAGAGTCGGGGATTATTAATATCCATGACTTCAGCCTCGTAGCTTCTTTCGCTCGTGCCATCTCGACTTTCGTTGCTCTCGTGTTGACACTTGCAACCCGCTGTGTTGTCCCCGTCAACATGATGGACATGGATATGGACTCGAGCATGTCGGGAGGCCCCGGCCTCTCGGACGCAGGTCTGGACATGTCGAACTATACAGTGGCATCCGATTTCCTGGCTGCAATCCTGGACGACTCCGTGCTACAATCCTCGGACTATGCCATTGCGCGAGCGTTCTGGTACGGGATTGCAATCGTGATCGGACTGGCGGGCATCATCCACTGGGGTAACTGGGGACTGCTGAAGTTGCGGTTTGTTCCCCCTCAAACTGGCGTGGATGCTCGGAACTAAGGGCTGACAATGATACTAGCTTGCGTGCCGCAGCAGCGAATCGCGCGCGACCAGCCAGTCCTGGCAACCCCGTCACCTCCCTGCTGGCCGGTTGCACTGCCGTGATCCGCGAAATATCCTACTATCAATTCACGCCAACCAACTCATGGCTTCGAGTGCCGACGTTCGGATCACTGATTCTGATCCTGGGGTACTTTGGGTACATTATGGGCCTACAGTTCTTCAACGTGAATTACCCCGGTGCTCAGCATTGGCAAGCGCAAGGCTTGCGAGCGGGCTGGCTGACGATTGCCCAATTCCCTCTGATCCTTCTCCTGGCGGGGAAGCGGAATTTGATCGGCTACGCCGTGGGGGCTTCTTACGAACGATTGCAAATTTTGCATCGATGGGTTGCAAGAGTGATGCTGCTGACAGCCACTATCCATGGCGGTGTTCAAGCCTATGGATGGCAAAAATATGGCGTGATGAAGATCGAAATAGACACAGACAGCTGCATCCCTACAGGTAAGAATATTCTGGGCGTCATCTCCGTAGGCGCAAGCTAATAGTCGAACAAGGCTTTGCTACTTGGATCATCATGTTGTGGCTGGTGTTGAGCTCTATGGCGCCTATTCGCAATTGGCGATATGAGATCTTTGTGGTGCAACACATCATTACCTTTGTGGGTTTAGTTGTGGCCATCTTCTACCACTTGCCCTCTACTGCGTTGAGTTCCCGGTATGCAATATGGCAATCAAAATCCCCAGCAACTTACTAACTGATCTGTCTCCAGAATCTACGCTTGGATAGGAGTGGGTGTCTTTGTATTCGATCGTCTCGTCCGGGCTCTTCTTTACATGTTCAACAACATCAAGCCTGCAAACGCAACCATTCGTGACCTTCCTGGGGATGCCACAATGATCCGAGTGACGTCGTCCCGAGTGAAGTACTGGACACCCGGACAGCACGTTTCTTTGTCGATTCCTAGCCTCGGAATGGGTCAATCGCACCCGGCTACAATCTTGTCAACTCCATCGTCTCACAGCAATGATCTCATTTTCATTCTGCGAGCCCATAGAGGGTTTACTCGGCGATTGCTTGATTCCGCCAAATCATCCTCAATCGGGCTATTGCAAAGCCACCAGGACCAGACTGGAAATGACCATATGCAGATCGAAGGAAAAGCTCTTGCGCTTCTTGGCGGTCCTTACGGAGGATCCCATTCCGATTTCGCGGCCTTCGATACCGTCTTGCTGGTTGCTGGATCGACTGGTATCACATTCACATTGCCCATTTTGATGGATATCGCTCAAAGATCAGCAAACCAGAAGCTACCAATCCGGAAGCTGGTGTTTGTTTGGGCCGTGAAGACAAGCTCTTGCACTGAGTGGATCTCGGAGGAGCTGCAGCGGGCAACAGAGTCTCTGCTCAATTCTGGGATTGAAGTCGAGGTGCGATTCTTCGTCACCTGCGACGTGGAACTGCTGGGCAGCTCAGAGAAAAAGACAGGCTGCAACTGCAAGAACACCGAGGGGCCATGTTGCTGCACCAGTGTTCCGACGATGACGATTGAGTCGGAATCCGAGGGAGTGCTAAAAGCCGCGGGCGATACCCTTGGCATTGCTTCGTCGAGACTATCGCAAGGCCCGACGACAGAAAAAAGCCCCTCTCCACTTTATTGTCCTACGATTGAGTCTGGGCGGCCTCGCTTGAAACCCCTTCTTTGGGATATTCTGGACCACGCCAGGGGGGAAACCGGCGTTGCCGTATGTGGACCATTGGGATTGGTGAGCAGTGTTAGAAACACAGTTGCTACTGTCAGCGAGCAACGAGGCTCTAATAAAGGGACTGGGGCGGAGGGAGTGTATCTACACGCAGAAGGCTTCATGTGGTGATTTGAATATACCCGATAAACCAAGGTAATGACTTTCTAGTTCTTGTACATATGAGATATGACTCGAAATACGATATTGAATGTAACAGTAATCATTCCTGCAAGCTCTAACTGCTGAGGCCAGCCTAAATGTGGTGCAGCGTTTGAAGAGTATCAGGCAAGCGACAAGCCACATTTGCAGCGCTTAGATGATTTCACATTGTTTGGCCTCATATCGCCCAAGGGGTGAATTAAACTGCGTAGGCTCCTTTAACTAAAGCCACTCTTTCCTCCAGCATAGTCGCCTGTCTTGCCACCGTTCCATTAACACCGATGAATCCGTTATGTCCGGATATTCCGCTTCACGGGATTTAGCCCAGCTGGTAGACATGGCTCGTGAAGTTGTACCGGTTTTCCGAGTGCGAAAGTGTGCACTGTCTTAATCATTTCGATCATCACGCCTAGTTACCAGTGGGGCCAGATATAGTGGACCCTAGCATACTGCACCAATCATACCCAATATCTAGAACTAAACCGTCGAATTTCTCGACATTGATTGGCTAGTAGTCGCAGACATAGACTTTTCCAGAATGGGAAATTCTTGTCATCTGCTACTGCGTCGTCATCCAAGATCAACTTAACTACTAGGTGCGGTGTCCATATTATCCAAAGAATGGCTCAGCGTAGAAATGGTATAAATAACGGGAGGGTATGCTGCTGCTTTGGATTAGCATCCCTATTCCATTTCCCTTCGCAAGGACTATCACAACCTACATCAAAATGAGTCAATCATTCAACCCCGACACAGATATACCAGACCTCCACGACAAGATCTGTCTCGTCACCGGCGGCAACTCGGGACTCGGCGAAGCGACGATTAGAGCTCTCGCCCAGCACAATCCCAAGAAAGTCTTCCTGGCCGCACGCTCTCGAGCCAAAGCAGAAGATGCCCTTGCGCGCATCAAGAATTCATCAACCGCCGCGTCGACCGCGAACATCGAATTTCTCGACCTGGATCTGGCATCCATGGCATCGGTCAAGATGGCCGCAGCGCGCGTCAACAAGGAAGTCGACCGGCTGGACATACTCTACCTGAACGGTGGCGTTGCCGCGCTTCCTCCCAATACCACCACAGACGGCTACGAGATCCAGTTTGGGACGAACTATCTGGGACATGCTTTGCTGACCCAGCTGTTGATGCCGAAGATGCTGGCGACGGCATCAATGCCCGGCGCCGACGTCAGGATTGTGGGGATGTCATCTGTTGGCCATAGATCGTTCGCCAATGGAGGAATTCTCTTTGAGCAGTTGAAGACGAGTATGCCTTCTCAAGGTGGGATGGCACTGTACGGACAGGCAATGCTCGCCAAGAATCTGTTTGCCTTCGAGCTTGCGAAGAGATATCCCCAGATCAAATCGTCGTCCCTGCATCCGGGTACCGTCAAAACGGCGGTGTGGAATGGAAGCAAGAACATGAATTGGTTCGTTTTTCGTGTTGTGGTCAAGCCGCTCGTGGCTTTGGTGGGTGTTTCGGAGGATGAAGGTGCCAAGAACCAGCTATGGTGCAGCTTCAGCAAAGACGTGAAGAACGGCTGCTACTATGAGCCAATTGGAAAGGGCGGCAAGGAGAGCAAATCTGCAAGAGATGAAGCCTTGTCTAAACAGTTATGGGATTGGACTGACAAGGAGTTACGACGACACGGGTCTCCGGGGTGGGTAGAGACGAAGTGAAGTCTCAAGTCCACTCTACATTTTGCTAAGAGAATTACTCAACCTTGCTACGGAACGAGTTGAATCTTGGAAGCGTGTTCATTGCTCTCACATTGTAGATAGCGGAATCCCCCGTCCTTACCAAGCGTATTTACTCCCAGTCGCATAAGCAAGAAATCAGACGGCCGTCCAAGTACATACACCCCAGAAAGTGGGTAAGACACATGGTCAAGCAGTATGGACAAGACCTGTGGTTATCAAAACAAAGACGATAGCGTGCCTCTCGGAATGCCCATGTACGCCAGCCGCAGAGCAAAATGGAACATAAAACGAAAAGAAGCGTAACCGTGACTGTAACTCCAAAATCAATGTGGTACACAATTCTTCAGTCCTGGTCACAGGAATCCCTTGGTGTTGCTGGGTTTGCGCTGGAGAGCGTCACTGGAACCATACACTGCACTTCCACGTCGACTACCATAATCGCTGAGTGCAGCTATAGGAGATCCCCTGATCGTGGGGCCTCGATCCACACGCAGCGCCTTCCAGCCCTCCAGCTCGCGTTCCAGTCGCAGTGCCTTCTCGCGCTCTTCGCGCAGCTCCCTCTCCATGCGGCGAGCCTGCAATTGAGTCTCCGTGTCGCCCTTGTGAAGCTCCTCGATATCACGGAGAAGACGGTCAACCTTATCCCGACCCTTGTTGACCTCGTCGTTGAGCTGGGCGTTCAGCTTCTCGCGCCGGTCAATTTGAGACTGAAGATCCTTGACGGTGCGGTCGACATTGCGAAGGGAACGTTGCTCGGCAGTATTCTTGTTCTCCTGCTCTTCAAGGTGGGTCTCAAGCTGTCAAAGAAACTCAAATCAGTAAAGTGGTCTCAAGCAATGGATAAGCGACATCGATTGCTTACCTCCTTGATGCGTTTGTGCAGGAATCGCACATCCTGGCTACCAGATGAGTAGCTCTTGGTCTCGAGATCGACGCAGCGGAGCTGAACTTCTTTCAACTGCTTCTCCAGTCCCGCCTTGTCCTTGAAGAGCTGAGCATTGGTTTCGCGCTCAGCTGTAAGCTCCTTCTGCATTTCGGTGGCCAAAGCATCCGCACGGCGCATCTTACCAACCGCAGCGGCGGAAACATCTTCCTGCTGGGCCACTTTGGACTTGAGCTCAAGAAGCTCACGATCCATACTGGCAGCGTTGCGCATAGAGGGACTTTCACCTTTGGCAAGATCCTCCAACCGCTCACCAGCTTCAGACAACCGACTCTCAAGCATCTTCTTGTCCTTCAGAAGCATATCGCGCTCGGCCGCGACATCATCGACGTTGGTACGGAGGGTCCGCACTTGTGAAAGAAGGGAGACAACCTTGCCTTGTGCTTCACTGTGTGCCCTTGCGGCTTCATCACGAGAATTGGTAATGTCTTGCATAACCATATCCAGGCGAGACTTCTCCTTGGACCAAGTCGAGCTGTTGAGAACTTCATTGTCCCACTTGCTTCGCAGGTCTTCCAACTCATCGCGCAAGCGAGAGTTTTCTCCACGGACATTGAGCAATCGCTCTCGCTCCATTTCGAGTTCGCCATTAATCGTGGAGAATTCTCTCTGGTACTTTTGTCTCGTCTGCTCCATGGACGTTTCCTTGTCTTCGATGTCGATGGCTCGCTGGCTGCGATAGTCCTCAAGCTCATTCTGGAGACGTTGCTTCGCTTGTAGCGCAGCCTGAAGCTCAGCAGCTTGATCCTCCATCCGGGCTTCGAGTGACTGTGTCTGCTGTTGCAAGTCTTCCACAAGGGCATCCATCGCCTTGCGCTCCGAGATGATTTCTGCACAAGCCTCCTCGGCCTCTCGGCTTCGAGACTTGGCAAATTGCTCTGCACGAGAAGCCTTAATAACAGTCATCTCTGCTTGTTCGACCTTGCTGAAATACTCGTCGGCACGGCTTTTGTACAGACTAAGGCTCGACTGAAGATCAGCACTTCTCGATGTCTCTGCATCAAGCCTGATCTGCAAGTCGGAGAATTCCTGAAGAAGCTGGTTGCGGCTAACAGCGTCTTGATCACAGACCGACTGAAGCTCCTGTACTTCGGAACGGGCATCCCGAAGCTCAACTTCCAAGGCCGCCTTGTTACGCTTCAGTTTCTCGAAGTGGGTCTTCGCCTCGCCAAACTCATTCATGGTCTCGTTGTGAACTCTGAGCAAGGAGCGGCGGGACTGCTCCTGTGAGTTGATCAGATCGTACAGTTCTTCATGCGATTTGGCCTGGACGTCACGAAGCGATAGCTCGCCGGACCGAATACTGCGTTCCAGGGCTGAAACCTTCTTGGCAGAATCATCAAGCTGGTCGTGGAGACGGCCATTCTCACGTTCAAGAAGATTCATGCGACGGACTGAAAGGCTCTCATCCTGCCAGCTGTCTCGAGTAGGAGTAGAATGCTGGAGCTGGCTTTGAAGATGCTTATTCTGCATCTCCGTCATTTGAAGCTTGTTTTGGAGCTCCTCGATCTCAGCGGCTGAATCCATTCGCCTCTGATAGCCAACGGTATCCACCGTTCGATCTGAGCGGGCTGACTCATTCGCTCCGTCATAGACGTTGTATCGCTTGTTCGGGGTAGTAGGATTCGAGAACCTCTTCAAGGCGTTTTCAGAGTTCTTCCTGAAGTGCGAAGGAGCGCGGTTGTTGGCGACCTCATTATGGTCGATCTCCTCAAGCAAAGCACGTTTCGAAGACGAGTACCTGGCATCCAATTCCGTCATTTCGTCCGCGTGGCGTCGTCGCATCTCCGAGAGTTGGCTTTCAGCTCTGTTGTATTTCTCCTCGGTGACCTGGAGCTTGCATTGCACTGCATCGAGAAGCTGCGCCAGGTCGACCTGTTTCGACAGGTGTGGCTGGACGGCCTCCCAAGATCTGGCAGACTCGGAGGCTTCAGGCTCGAAAACACGATGTAGGAGAATCAACTGCCGGTGCAAATCCTCGATTTCTTTGTTTGCTCTATCCAACGTGCTCTGGGTCTGCCGAGTGTTGGTTTGTGCCTGAGTCCGAAGTTGCCGTTCGTTTTCAAGGTTACGATTGGCCTCAGCAAGTTGGATGTTGGCCGTGGAAGCAGTCTTTTCGGCATTGCGACTGTTCTTATGCTCGCGAGTCACCTCGTGATTGAGATCCTCCAAGCTCAAAGATAGCTTTTCCTTTTGTTTCTCCAAAGATCTAATCGCCAACTGCGTGTCGCCCAGTTGACGGCTGATGTTCTTGTTATCCTCCTCAAGCTTGGCCTTCTCCTTCTGGAGATTTTGTAGTCGAAGTCGGTTGTTGTCACTCGCCTTGGAATTCGACCGGGCAATGTCAAGGTTCTTTTGTTGAATCTTGGTGAGCAGAGATCGATTGTCGTTCTCGGATGCTGTTAGTCGACCCCTTAATGTCACAAGCTCTCTCTCGAGGCGCTCTTTGTGCTGATCGTGACGAAGTCGGAAATTGTCGGATTCCGAAATGGCATGCGTGAGTTCCTGAATCCTGAACGAGAGTTGAGATCTCTCGGACTCAACTGCATCCAGTTGACGTGCTTTATCATCCAGGTCTGTGCGCAGGCTAAGAATACGCTCCTCAGCCTGCTTCTTGATCTTGCGTTCGGCCTCATCTTCTGCATTTAAGCGGGCATTTTCGACGTCTGTGAATCTGTCACGAAGCTTGATCAATTCGGATTGAAGATCTTTGCGTGACTTCTCAGCGGCCACCCGGGCCTCCGTAGCTCGACGGAGGCTATCTTGTTGGATGTACATCTCCTTCTCAATAGTGATCTTGGATTCGTTGAGAGTGTTATACTTGTCGGTCAGCTCAGCGAGGTTGTGTTCTGCAAGCATCTGCACGTCGTCTCTGGACTGGCGTTCTCGACTCAGATCAGTCTCCACCTTGAAGAGTTGCCCTTTGAGATCGTGAACCTGCTGTTCCAGCAATTTGCGGCTCTCGCCTGCCTCGGCATCTTCAGATCTCTTCGCCTCCAACAAGCTCTTGACGTCGGCGGCCTCCCGTTCAAGCTGAGCTTTTTCAGACCGCATCGCGTCCCTCTCAGCTTGTACTTCCCGGAGACGTTTCTGCATGTTATCGTGGCGGATAGTGAGAGACTTCTTCTCGGCTTCGATGCTTCTTTTATCCTCGTCATGCTTCTTTGCATCGTTTCGTAGCACAGTCATTTCACTCTCTTTGCGTCGGAGCAAATCCTCGTAGCCCGTAGAAGTAGAAGACAGCTCCGAGATTTGTTGCCGAATGGATCTGTTTTCATCAACCAGTTCTCGGACCTGCTTCTTCGACTTGTCAAGTTCCTTCGTGGTGTTGGCAAGCTTGACATCGAGATCTTGGTCCACCTTGAGAAGTTTCGCCTCCAAATCTTGAAGTTTGCGCTCTTTCAAGCTCAGATGGCTTTGAAGCATCTTGATTTCTTGGTTGAGCTCCTGGATTTGGCCGTTCTTTCCGGAGAACTGACCCTCTGCCTCGGCAAGTTTCATGTCAAGCTCCTCCTGCCGGGCTTGTAGGTCCTTCTTCTCAGACTCCAATTGCTGGATAATTTGACCTGCCTGTTCTAGCTGGGTGATTCGAAGGTCCAGCTCTTCATCGGTCTTTTTCTTTGCATCGACCAATCCATCAAGCTGTTCTTCGAGATTCTCCTGGTCCGCGATCGCCTCAGAGAGCTTCTCGGTCAACTCCCCTTCTCGGAGCTGCAGGCGTTTGAAAATCTCCTCCTTATCGAGTGCAAGCGCACGCTCGCTTTCCAGAGTTTGCTGAATTCTCTGAATCTCCAGTTCGGTGCGCCGGCGTTCTTCATCCAGCCTCTGACGGTCAGACATGCCCTGTTTCATCTTAACCTCCAACTCTTTGATTTTGTCGTCTCTCTTCTTGACTTCCTTGGCAGTGCGAGTATCCCCGAGAAGAGGTTTCATGCGAGAGAAAAGCCTCCACCAAGGACTCCCTTTAAGCTCCAGGTAGGCGTGAAAGTTGTGGTGGATAATGCGGGTTGCTTCAGCACGATACAGGCGTTTGTTCGAGATACGTCGCTGAACAAAGCCTCGAGCCACAGACTGGAATCGAGTCATAATACTCCGGATAAGCTGGTCTCGTTTCTCTTCTAGATCGGCCAGGACACCAGCCCTGAAGAAGACCTTGGTCCTGCCCACACGATACCATGCTCTATCCATCCCAAGTTTCTCCAACATAATCTGGGCCGCGCTTTGTCCCTCCAGATAGCCCTTCGGCATGTTCTGACAGAGCACCTCGTATCGCTGTCGGAACTCCGCGAAAGGCAGACGGTTGGGGAACCCAGTTCGAGCAATTCGAATTCCCTCGAGGACACCATTACACCGTAGTTGATCCAATACCAGTGGTGCTTGCAGCATCTTTGGGCGTTTCTTGTGATTTGGAAGTATACACCGCACGAAATGAGGATGTGTGGAGTGTAGTTGCGACATTAAGCTAGCAAGTTGTTCCTTATGTCGCTGAGCAACTGTGCGAAACAGCCCCTTCTTGACGCGGCTTCGGGGGTAATCACCAGCATCTTCAGAATCCGCGCAGTCTGAGAAGAGATTCGCCACATGCAGCTGCTCAGACTGGGCGAGGAGACGGGTAATGTTGTCGTTCAAAGGATCCTTGTTCTTCTCAAGCCAATCATGGGTCGTGTACTCGACCTCGGCGGCGTAGTGAGTGAGAACGAAGCCTTGGCTCAGGCGCGAAGACCGGTACTTGGGAGTCTTTCGGTCCCACAATGAGTGGAGCTTTTCCGTGAATGACTTGTCTGTGGCTTTTGGCATGACACAGTCTTCATCAAGGCAAGAGAAGATACCAATCGGGTTGGTCAGCTCGATCAAATCAATAGTAGGCTGCAAATCCTTGCCAAAATCGATAAATTGCCACTCAATCTGTTCCCGAGCATATTCTTCTTGTTCCAAGACGAACATGTGGTGATTGAAGAACTGCTGGAGCTTTTCGTTGGTATAGTTGATGCAAAGCTGTTCAAAGCTGTTGTTTTCGAATATCTCAAACCCAGCGATATCGAGAACACCGATGAAGTAATTGTCGTCTGCCATGGAGCGACCAAGCTGGTTGTTGATGCGAGTGACGAGGTCCCCAAATCCGCGTTCGTAGATACCCTTCGACAAAGCGTCTAATGCAAGGCGCACCTGCTCAGGAGTTTGGACCTTTTCTACCCACTCGCGGCCAGCCTTCACTCTCGGGTGCAAAAGGCCTTTCACGAAGGGTTCTGCGGGAATGCCCAGAAGCTCACAGGCCTTCTCGATATTGGCATATCCGTTAGGGCCTAGTGCTGCCTGGTCGGCACGGACACTCTCCTTCGCAATACTGACATTACCAAGGTGCAACACAGCAGCAATTGTGCGCAAAATGCAGTGTTGGTCATTCTCGGAAAAGTTCATCACATGGAAAGCTTCGATCAAAGAGTTCCACTCGTCCTTGTCGGAGACCCCAGCAATAGAATCATTGCCGTCCCTCGTGTAAGCAAAATCCTCAATCTCCATATCGTTGAGGAGAAGTCGTTCACGAGTGTGCCGGTCTGCACCTTGTAAAAGCTGATAGAAGATGTGGTAGTTTCGTTCGTTGGAATTAGGCTTGACCACCCGGGACTTCTCGAGTAGGTACCAGTCAATCCATGCGCCACAAATCTGCCCAGAGCGAGAGAACTCGATTCGGATGAATTTTCCAAAACGAGAGGAGTTGTTGTTTCGGACAGTTTGTGCGTTTCCAAAGGCTTCGAGAATGGGATTGGCGCGGAGAATCTGCTGCGAGAGGGCGGAAAATTGTTTCGCTCCTGATCGAGCATAGGGTGTATCCGAAGTTGCAACTGCGGCCAGGTATTGGATAACCTTTTTCGTATTCTCGGTTTTACCAGCGCCGGATTCGCCTGTCACAAGAATACTTTGGTTTTCACCCTCGTCCACGAGGTTTCGAAAGGCTTCATCGGCTATGGCAAAAATATGAGGCCGAGTCTCCTCTCTTCCACGGCCTTTGTACATCTTCACATGTTCGTTGGTGTAGATAGGCAACGAGCAGTACGGGTTGATTGTGACCAAGAAAAGGCCGGAGTATGTCTGGAAGTCAAGCACGTTAGTATCTATCCCTGCAGACGTCTTGGTGCGTTCAAAGGAATGCAACTTACGTAGATCAGGTCTGATTGATATCTGGTGTGGAGGTTATGGACCACAGAAGCCTCGTTAAGATGTGTAAGCTCAGCCATATCATCGGCCTTGTCGAATTTGGCTGGGTTGACCTTGTCGACCTGGTCGGCATCCACTTCACGTTGCTGCTATAAATGTCAGCCGTCGGCAAATGTGTCCAGGACAGAGGAACTCCTACATCGCCATCATCGCTCTGGACCAGCAGGCGTCCTCCCTCCAGTTCCTCCAACACTAGTCCCCGCACGAACGCTTTTTGTGCATCACGTAGCCAGACATATTTGTTCCCTGAAAAGTCGTTGTCGCCTTCCAAACCGCGTATTTGATCGGCTCCCCGTCGCATTTCCTCGGATTTGATAAAGCTCGGCGCGAAAGTCCCGGACGACGCATTGTTTCTGGCTGAATTTGACCGTTCGCGATTTGCCGATATTGGCGACAGGGTGGGAGAAATCTGTGACACGGATGAATTGCGAAGGTGCCCTCTTGCTAATTCCAGCCCATTTGATGGTGTAATAATCGCAGACTTAGGACGGGCCTGTGAATGGGGTCCTGGCGAAGGCGAGGACCGCGAAAATGGGTTGGCACGCTTTGGCGAGCTGTTCAACTGGGAGGGCATCATGTCGAGAGGTTGTTCAATGGGTCATTATTTGAGCTCCTCGTCGTTTCTCATTGCCAACAGACGTAATGCGGGGAACAATGAACTCCGATACGCACGCGTCGGACAGAGAAAGCAAATTATAGGAAGCAGCAAAATTGAAGCAGCCACAATAGAAAGGACATAAAAGAAAAGAGAGTACTCGAGGCGAATGGAGGGTGAGCGACAGACGTGATGTCGAAGACGGAGCGACGCTGTTTGTTTACACTGCGTTCCTCGGGTTCCCGCCGATCGATGGACCGTGCGTCATCACATCACGTGAACTGAGTTCTTTTTTCGCAGGCGCTTAAACCTGCCAACCCGCGCGTCCGTCGGTCTTCGAGTCTCTCTCGTCGCTGCCACTGTGCTTCGCGCCGGATCACCCTTCCATTCTATCTGTTTTGCTTCATACTGGGAGATATTCTGGAGACCACTACAACAAGGCTTTGCAGTGAGACACAGCTCAACGAGTTTATCACAGTCCAGCTCACAAAATAACCTCGATCACACTTCGACCATGATGACATGGGATGTGTGAGCTCATTTGTGCTTTTCTAGGTTACTCGATCTACGATCTACCCATATCACGCACTTCTATCAGATCCTGCTAGACTAGCGCCTTCATCATGGCTAACCAACCACCCCCTTCATTTGGTGGCCATCCCAACAACGCGCAGCAGTGGCCTTTTGCATTTCCGATGGTTCCCCCGAATTTCCCTCCCCATCCAGAATATCTTTTTGGAGGTCAGCCACCTCCAACTGACTCAGGCCAATCCATGGAGTACAATATGGCGAGTTTTGATGCGAACTTTCGGATCCCAGCTTCTGGTGGCCAACTCACCCCAGGGCTCTTCTTCCCCCCCCGATTTTCCCTTCATGGGCAACTCTTTTGATCCCTCACAGCCCCAAATCCCCCCGTTTCCACCCGTTCCAATGCCTGCATTTGGCTTCCCGGGCTTGATGGCGCCCTCGAGCCTTCCACCCGCACCTCCCAATCCAAACGCAGCGGCCGAGACAAATAAGCTATCAGGGTCGCAGCCAAGAGGGAATTCACATAAAACAGATTCAACCCGGGAGGAAGGTGAGGTTAGTGAGGGTGAAAGTGCGCCAGACTCCACTTTGAAGACAGATGCGCGTGATTCCAAGCAAGCTGGGCCGGGGCGGAGAGCTGCTCGCCAGCTGGAACTCGATCGGGGCAAGAGTGTTTTGTCTCCAACGCGGTCTTCAAGCAGAAGTAGTGGATCACGTACGGGTGCCTTTGATCTCTCCTTCGTGGATTACCCCGCTAACATTAAGCAGCTTACAACCCGCCGCTATCCATCTCAGCGGACCCTGATGTGGTCGATCGCGCTATCGAGGCGCAGAAACGCGATACGACAGTTCCCGTCTCAGAGGATTCTCAACGCCCTAAAACAGCAGCACAATTACGAGTTCAAGCGCAAGGGGCTTTACTCAGTCTCGCACCTCACAACATTCGCTACAATGAGCTAGTGGCGGAGGGGATCAATCCAGCAATCCTCAAACGACTATATGAAGATGTCGGGATCAAGGTCACACCACCCGAGGTCCAGGCGAAGGCTGTATCTTCGGAATCTTCTGGTGTGACTGCTCGGCGGCAATCGATTGTCGTTCCCACCAAGCCTGTCCCTGTTCCTGTCAGCAAAAAAGCAGAGACACCAGCGCTAGAAACAAAGAAGGCTCCAACACCAAAGTCGGCATCTACAGCAGCTCCAGGCATTGCACATACTCTTTCTTCCCCCGCTGTCCAGTCTGATTCCGGAAAGCCCATGGAGAGGAAAGAGGTCATTGCCAGAATGCTTGCGGCCAAGGCTGCCAAATCATCCGAGCCGTCGGCATCCAATGCACCATCTGCAGAGATTCCGACGGCGACGCCTTCGAGCGCACCAACCAGCAACGTCCCCACTCCTCAAAGCAAAGAGAACGGAGCACCTACGAGAGAAAAGAACAAAGCCCGAACAGAACTAGCGAGACAACGAATCGAAGCACTCAAACAACAGGCTCTGTTAAAACAACAGCAGAAAGCCGAACTGCTGAATAAGTCTCAGGAAAATAAACCCCCTCCATCCCCAGGACCTTCAGTACCTGTTGTTCAGCATCCACTTCCAGTTCGTCCTCCAATTCCTCAGCCGCCTGAGCATGCTGCAATCCCAGGGCTTTCTATGACCGGGTCACAACATCAAGTTTCTTCCCAAGCTCTGGTTGGAGGTCCACAAGGAGTTGCGGTTGACTCGACACCGGTGTCACGAGCGGCCCAGCGGAAGCGGCCTCGAGCTACCGATTTCGACGAGCCGGTTATCGGTTCGAAAAAGCATATCCATCACGGGAACAGCAATCCTGGCACTTCAGAGCGCCTTGTAATCGACATCAGTGACGACGAATCCCTCTATGGTGATGATGAGGAGGAGGATGAGATGGACTTGGATTCTGGTCATGAGCTAGCCCGGGCACCTACTACCACCCTCAATGTCCCCGAGCCCCCTCTACAAAAATACCCATCAACAACCAGAGCTTCTACGTCAACTCCCCAAGGCTCTTCCCGTCCCAGCGACAACGACCATATCAGAAAGAGAGATCTCGAGATCCAGGCTATGCGTCGCAAGATAGCCGAACTAGAACAACGGCGAAAGGAGAAACTTGCTGCCAGCCGAGACGAATCACCTCGCACTTCGGCTCAATCGGGCGCATCATCGTCATCTGCAGTCCAGGCTAGTCCGGGTGAGGACGTGGCTGAATCGTCGTCTGCACCGGCTTCCAGCTCGAAGGTGCTACCAGGCACGAGCACAACCGTTATGAATCTTTCTGAGCGGCCAAATCTCATTGATTCCTTCAGCGAAACCTCTGTGAGAGTCTTGGCTTCCATGGATCTGGAGCAGTTGAATAGCATCCGTTCTAAGATTCTTCGAATGAAGGAAATCGAATCCGGGCTTCCAGATCTTGATGCAGAGATCATGTCATCTGAGTCACGTCTCGCTGCCTGCCGAGAAGAGGCCGAAAGACTGCTGGTTGAGATCACAAAGGGAAAAGTAGGTCGCCTTCAACTGGTCGAGGAGCTCAAAAACCTCAGCTACGAAATCAATGGTCTGTCGCTCGAAGATTTAGATGAGCTTCGTCGACAGGCAGAGGTCAAAGAACAGCAGCTTATGGCAAAGGAAGGTGTGTTCATCAGTTTATTATGTCGCCTAGATCTCCCTCCACCAGCCTAACTAATTATGTATTTCTCTAGTGGCCTTGAATACAGAACCTTCTGCCAGTGAGGACAGCGTCATGTCCGATGTCCACGTCTCTGGTCCCGAGGCGATGGCAAACGCCGTGGAGGCTCCAGCGTCCGATGCCAATATTTGCACCAACGTGGCTGTTGAGAGTGACGCCAGCACCGATTCTGAAGAATCGGCTATGGCTTCTGAGTCTGAGTCTGCAGGATCCGCCATGGATGAGTCTATTGCCAGTCCTGGCATTGAGCAAGATTCTCCACGCGAGGAATCTTTACTCAGAGAACAACAAGTATCGGGCACTTCGGTCCAAACAATACATCCGCAAGCCGGCGAAGGCTCAGCTGAAGTGCCGGTCGCGATTGAGTCTACCGTTGACAAATTTGGTGATGATTACACTGCTCGCGAAGATTTTTCAAGCCAAGAAGACTCTTCTAGGCCAGACAAGCAGTCTGGTATGGAGCAGGAGAGCCCGAAGTCCCTTGACCATCTTCCTCAGCGCCCTCCGTTGCCAGTCCCGGAAAAGGATGAGGTTGAGAAGGAACTCGGCAGCCAAATACACGAGGGCGATTCGTCTTACAGCCCACCCTCTCGCGAAGCGTCTGCGGAGTCGGATGCCTATGAGCCTCCAGAGCCCCACGTCGATGCCGAGTCGGTCCAGTCGGCCTACAGTCCTCGATTCAGTCCCTCTCCCGCTCCTATAGAAGAAATAGAGGGGCGGGTCTCCCCATCAGAGAAGCTCGATGGTGGTGAAACACTAACAGAAGTACCTCAAGCGCCGGTCGTGGAACGCGGACCCGATTTCCACATTGGAATACTTGGTGTATGAACAACACCTTTCTTGGAGGGATTCAAGCACTAACCACCACCTCAGACCCAAGCGTCATCTGCCTCTTCGGAGCCAAAGTTCTCCTCCTATGTCAGCCCTTTGCGATCTTTCAAAGCCTATCGCTATCACCCCAATTATGCTGAAGATGTTCCGAGCGGCTACCGCTCGCTAACTTACAGTCATAACATCGATTCGATGAAATATTTCTGTCCGTATGAATCGGCCGGGGGTGTGTGCAATGATCGGTCTTGTGAATTTCAGCATTTCCGGGACATGACTCTAAGCGGTGCGTCGACGAGTTAAAAGCCGTGCAAGATCACATATGGTTTTTGATTGCCATTCTGTGTTCTTTCCTTGTCACTTTTGCTTTTTGAATCCTTTGCTCCCTTTCCCTCGCTTCCTCTGTCCGTCTGTGCATTTTCGCATCTCCCTCCTCGACTCCACCTGCCCGCTCCGACCTTTGGAATTGTTCCCTTTGTTCTTTCCCTGTCCGCATGCTGACCCCAGAGTTATTAACCTTGACAGATGACAAGATCTTGATCCAAATGGGAGCCGCCCGGGAAGGCCAAACCGAAGAAGAACAAGAAGCCTATCTCGCCGGGCTGAAGGAGATCATCAACGAGATGCGGCGTGACAAGGTGAAAGATTTCAACACTGTGGCCACTGAGATAGCTGCATACCGTAGGCGCTTTCTCCAAGACCCGTCGCGCGTCTTGTCTCTGTAACTTCCAATCCCACAATCATCGACCAGGCCCATGTGGTCGAGAGTTCTCAAGGTGAGCTGGCATCAGCACATGCCCCGGATCACTGCCCCTTGTGCCACTTCGGCGACTCGGGGCCACGAATATTTTCCAACATCATCTTCTCTATGATACCCCCCGCGCCGCCCCTCAGCTGGGCGCTGAGGTATTTTCATTTCCTTCTCTTCTCCCTTTGATCTTGTCCTTGCATCATTAGCCAGCGCGGCATCTCTTTTGCATTCAAAGTTCACCTCCACGACACCGGAGTATTTCTCATCCCGCGAAGGTCACAATGACCTTGATCAGCCCTCGCACTAGGACTATATTCAGTCCGCGGCGGCACGGCGTTGGGGCGTCTGCATCATTGTCGGCGGCTAGTCGTAACTCGGGCAGCTCAGCTTCCCTGATTTAGGGCCCAGGTTGACTTGTTCTGGGTTCTCATTGCATGTTCGGTATTCCATCTGGGACCAAGGGGAGGCAGTATGATCACGACGCGCCGGCTGGCGAGACTTGCAGCACATATTCATAGCAACAGTTGAATTTTACGTATTCGTTCGCGATTCTACTATCTTTCCATCGAGGTTAATTTTTCCGGGGGGCGAAGCAAAGTCGTATTGGGACCGCTCATGAATGTCACGTCCGTTCTCTACATTTGTTCGTGCAAATTATGACTCAATGCTCATTCTTGCATTCCGACCGCGTTTCCCTGTACGTCGGGGCCATCTGATCCGAACCCATTGACTCACTGTCTCGCGAGGTTGACAAACCCCGTCATGCGAATGCAAGGCTCCAGCTCGAAGCATGTTGATACGTCAGTCCGGTGTGCATGGCATTCATTTTCTGGAATGTTCGCAGGGCAGAGCCAAGCAGGGATGCTGGCAGGTTGCAGTGGTGGGCCTGGTTTCCGCCCAAGCCGCTTATGCATGACGATTCGGACATTATGGCACGCGTCTTTGCATCTTTCATAATCTTCAAGGTACATTCTTATTAGACAGTGCTATGTATGATGATCCATTCATGCCCGATGTGCATCGAGGCGGAAGACCGCAAGACTTCTGTGAGTCAAAGAAACCCGCGCGAGGCAGACTCGCGACTCACCGTCGCCGCCCTGTCCTATTGGCTGCACTGCGATCAGAACGGCTCTACAGGTCGTAGTACAGCGCTCTCCGAACCAGATGTGACTCTCGCGCGCCTCACTTTGGCGAAGACAACGGGCTGCGACGGGGAGGATCTCCCGTGCGCCCGGCGAACACCCGGGTGACGAGCCGGCGTCTCTAGTCCATGCGTGCTGTACTGGACTTGTGCTCGGTCGATGCACCCTCAAGCAGGAGTTCCTCCGACGATGGCGATCACGGTCACGGTCACGGTCACGACCCATGTCGGCACATGGCAACGGGGCGCATCGATCCCCGGAGCAAAAGCGCCCGCACAGCCTCCCCCGTTCCGCGCTAGACGGACGCGAAGTGGGTGTCCTAGTGTGCGCCGGCGGTGGTTGGGGCTGAGAGGCGCGCGAGCGGACTCGCGTGGAGAGGACTCGGTCGGTGCTGGATGCTGCTTGGATCCAGATGTGAGTGACGTTGGAACATATCTGAGGCGATTGGGGGCGGGAGAAGACTTGGCAAGTTCCACGGGTCTATACTTGGTGGGTTCCCAGACCATCTTTGCGCCGATGTAGGACCGGCGCGGCGTGAACGCATCGCTGGAAGCCGGTGTGGTCTCGTTTTCTTTTATTATGATTTCTCTCGTGGAGCACCAGGCTTGGCTGTACTGGGCATCCACGCCGTGTAGATGCCCCCGGGGGCTTGCGTAGATTGCGGGATGTTGATTGGCGGTGCATAGAGGCTCAAAGTCACGGAATGCAAGGGAACCAGTGGGATCAGGGCCTCCTGCGTTGCATGGGGAATTTCGGGTTGATCGATGCATCTCGGGAGTCGCGGCTCGGCTGAGGCTGCATGATAGAAAGGAGTCGAGTCTGACTACGACTACGACTATGACTACCGTCAGAATGGCCGTCGTACATGGCGCAGTCCCGGATGGAGGAAATGTCAGAGTAGGATTTCTGGTTCTCGAAAGAAACACCCAAGGATCTCATCCCACGCGGTGAGATCCGATCCCACGCAAGGCAGACAGGGGGAATCCTGCCCCACCGCTAAATTAAGCAACAAATCAAAACCCGCCGGCGAGGAAGTATACAACATCCACTCGAGGCGTTTCTAGTCATGACAGGAACATCGATGCAACATCCGTGCTGGAAGAACAGACCAAATGGAAAAGAGAAAGGAAAAAAAAAAAGAAAAGAGGACAAGGAAAATACACCTGGCTATGCTGATATCGTAGACCTATCCCGCCGCTGGAAAATCAAAACGGCACAAAGAAAGAAAGAAAAATAGGTGGTTCAGATGCAACTGAATCCATAGGTCAGCATCCTCGTTCCATACCGAGGGTGGCGATAGAGACCATACCATTCATTCATGCGTCGTCTCGTCCAGCAAGATCGCGCTCTCATTTGACATTGGTGCAGCAGTCGCAGGCTTTGTGCTGGCAGATCACACACTGGGGCTGCACGTTGTAGACTTTTGGTCCATCACCACACACGCAACAGATGTACATGTAGGTCTGGCTGTACAGTCGGAGGGGACCCGCCAGTGGACGGGTCCGTGGCATATTCGTGACGCCGGCGGGCAGCATGGTCTGGGAGAGGACAGAGTACAAGGTCGGGATGGCCACGCCGTATGCGTCAGGGCCGTCGCAGAGGTGCGCGGTGGAGTGCGAGTGGGAGTGAGCACTCAGACGGTCGACTTTCTCTTCAACACAGTAGGGGCAGCGGTGCTCGCCACAATTGATGCACGAGTTGTAGAGGCCGGAGTTGTGAGGACCAAAGTTGCATTCACAGCAGTACCACAAGGCGGGCATAATTTAGTTGGACAGACGAGGTCGACAAGAGGCAGAGCAGATGGTCAGATGGAATATAGATCACAACGAGCAACTTTGCACGAGTCAGGCGCGGATCTATGGAGATTGGAGAATGACAATCCAGATGGATTGCGTTGGGAGGCAGATCCAGGGCATTATATAACCTCAGCGCATGAGAGAAAAAAGAAAACCAAAAAGAAGCAGGATGTGAGGCCCAAAGCAGAAAATCCGCCCAGGCACATCAGGGCCATCAGCCCCAGGCAGCCTAGGGATCGCTGGATTGGGGAACGCTTCTCACCCGGGTCGCTTTTGGGGCCAGTTGAGTGTGAACCCGCTCTTGCACATCATCTGGGGCAGCGTGGCTTGTAGCCTGGGTGTTTTGCCCAGAGCCAAGCTGGGAGGTTGGTGCCTCGATGCCGGAGGTGTGAGTAATCCTCGTCACCACGGTTGAGTCAATAGTGGGAGAGATCACCGCTGCTGTCACTGCCACTGAAGATGGCACACCGTCTTGCCAGCGCGTCTCACCCGGGGAAAAAGGTCGTCTCGGGTCTTCGGGCGGTGCCGAATTGACGGTCAACCACCACCGTTCAGCTCCAGCTTGACCCGGGCGATGCCTGGTGCGCGACCGTTTCCGCCTTGACGGATCCGCTCGTTCGACACATCTCCACTCTCTTGAGGCTTCAGTGGCTTCAGTGGCTTCAGTGGCTTCGGTGGCTTCAGTCGACTCATCGCACCCAAGTCCCGATTAAACTATCCCGGGTGTGCGCTAAGCCCTGCTGTTGCCTAAGTCATCACATCGAGCTTCTCTGACCGTGACGATTACCATTCCCCCCCGTGTCGTACACCGCGTCATCCAATCCCTGGCGCATCCATGATTTCTAAACATCATTTCTAAGCGCCCAACTTGCTTAGGCTCTTTCTGGGTTCGCGCTATAACTTCGAGATGCTTGATCATCCCGCTCGATAATCCAATGCCATACCTCGCTGGCTCAACTCTCTCGTCTCATCGGTCGCAAGCAGCTGAAAACCCACCGAGTAAGAGCGCCCCCACCTGTTTGGTGCACCCCCTTCCAGCAAAGGGGTTGAATCATTGGATCTCTGACACGACGGGGTGCAGCGGGTGAAGTGACCAAGTGATGCGATTCAGGTATCCTTCCAAGCTTCTGCCTTCTGCGTGGCCCGTGATTACGTCAGGACGACCCTCGGCGCCTTTTCCTCACCTCCCATCTCCATCCCAATGGATCTATAGAGCTGCCTGGGCTCCTTAACTCTATTCTTCCTTTCCTCTATGAATGGCCCGTAATCGTTGCGTGAGGTAGATTCATTCCCCGTTCCATGGCGACCCTCGCGCAGAAGCGCGTCAACCTAGCGGTCTCGAGAATCATCCCGCCCGTGTTGCTCGGTGTCGTCACCTACGCCAGTTACGCGGTCACCAAACCATTATGCAGTGAGTGGTGAGAACCCCCGCTGGAGGAACCGGGCACTGACCTGGACACCAAATTCAGTTGACTATCTCATCCACCCATTACCCTCCTACCATCGAGGCCCTCGCGTCGGCGCCGGCGCCGCGATCCTTGCGGTCTATTACGTTCTCCTCCTTCCGATGGTCGTGAGCTACTGTCGACTGTTGTATTACGTCTTATGGAGCCCCGGCTATCTTCCGCTCGGCGCAGAACGCGTGCAGGCCGAGGCCGAGGCTGCGTCGCACGACTCGAAACGACGCCGCCGGCATCGCGGCAAGAGCAGCGCGGGCAAGACCCCGGGCGCCGAAAAGGAAAAACCTGTCGACTCTGACCTGGAGAGAGGGATGACCAGGCATGCGGGCGGCAAAGCATTTCAGTTAGATCCAGCCGGTCTGGAGAGCTTCTACACGAAAGATGTCTTCGTCTGCCAGGATGATGGGCGGCCGCCATATTGCTCGACGTGCTGCCAATTCAAGACCGACCGAGCGCACCATTGCCGCGAGGTGGATCGATGCGTGCGCAAAATGGACCATTTCTGTCCATGGTGAGTACATGAGGTTGCCTCCAGGGAGGAAATCCAGGGTGACTGACCGGACATAGGGTCGGCGGTGTGGTGTCAGAGACATCTTTCAAGTTTTTCATCCAGTTTGTATTTTATACAGCTGTCTTTTGTGCATTTGCGCTCATTGTTTCCGCGTACTTTACCGCAGAGCTACGACGATATGTAAGTGCCATCCCACTCGTTCCCACTGACTCGGTCGGTTGACTTCCATCCAGACTGGAAGCGTCAATCCACATTGGTGTGTATGCATTGGACTGTAAGTGCCCTTGTCGGATCTCTATGACCATTTGTCTCATGTGTCGAACCAGGAGCGCCCTCTTTGCCTTTTTCTCCGGCGGCATGACCATTAGTTCGGTCCAGCTGGCTATGCTCAACATCACCACTATTGAGAATCTCAACCGCCGGTCCGTCGTCTGGACGCTGGCCATTCGAGTCCCGGAGCACCTATTGGAGCGACTCTGGGTGAGCGACTCGCCTTGGGCCCCGACATTCCGCATGGTCACCTATCCTCCACAACCGCCCGCGTCTCCATCCCAACCTCAAATCATCGACCCATCCCCCGGCGGACGTCACGTATTCGCGATCCTCCACACGCTCCCCGGCGAGAATCCCTACGACCTGGGCAATCCCTTCCGAAACCTTCAACAAGTGATGGGCTTCACTGTCGCCGACTGGATCCTCCCATTCAAACCGAGCCCCTGCGCCGACCACAGCAGTATGGAAAGCGCCTTCGCACTCGGTCCCGTGGTGACCCGGTTGAAGCAGGAAGCAGGCTTGGCACCGCCCCCAGCCGAGCGACCCTCTTCGCGGCCCCATCGTGCAGAACATAGCCGCAGACGCGGGACTTGAGACGGAGAGGGTAACGCCCTCCCGCGGCCCCCATCTGCACACCCATAATACATCATAATAATACATCATAATAAGCACTCAGATTCATGGGTAACGGGAGTCTTTTGTTTAATTTTAGATCTCCCGCCGGCGCTTGCCTGATCTAGACAAGCCCTCCCGCCCCCAACCAACCAAAGTCACAGCCGGAGTTCTAGTCAGCGTGCAGATTACTTCCCGAGGCGGATCTGTCCGGGGGGCCACGCTCGCGACAAGGGTCCCGGCCACATGGCCGGTCTGCATCGATAGGGCTGAATGGCGTCAGTGCGAGAGCGGGCCTCCCTCGTGGTTACAGCCAGGGATCTAGCGCGTTTGAGACAGAAATAGAAACATCCGAAACAAGCCGTTGTGATACCGTAGTATATAGGTGGTATATAGTGCATACTATTTATATTCGCGATGGATGCGTAGTGCGCGCTAGATACAGTAGCTACAGACTTGCGATTGCGGCCGAAACTCTGATCAGTCTTGATAGTGATGGATTCGTCCCGGCTGAGCCTGACCTCCAATCATAAATACAAATGCAATGATCAACGCCACAGCCTCATGCCGAAGCGGGAACGGGGACGGGAACGGAGGTTGTCCGGAGCCACCTGCCAGGCTGTCCCGTGTTTTTCGCAAGGTCGTTGCATTTGAGGTTGAAGATAGGATATTAAAGCGCCAAGACTTTGGCCGATTCGGCCAAAACAAAATAATAGAAAAGCAGATGATGAATAAAAAGTATGCAGGCAGGGACGGAGACAAATAAAGCGGGCAAAAACGGAGGGGGAATATGAAGTGCGTAGATGCATAGGGAAACAAGCAGGGAAACTCAAATTCGGCCACAATGAGAATCAGGTGTCAGGTATCAAGTCTGGTAGGATCACCTCCAGTGCTTTTAAAGATACTGATCTACCAGTGGCGATCATAACAGCAATCGTATTGTTGTAACCATCGAACAGTGAAACTGTGGCTCGTTGTCCGTGTGCACAAGGGACCAGTACGTACTTGCCAGATTGTATATACGAGTCAGATTGTGCACGAGGAGCAACTTCCCGGGAGTCACATCCGAACATAAGTACTCAAGCGTCAGAGCAGTAGATGCACTTGTAATGTTGGCAAAGGGGGCATCGTTCTGGCGACAGAGCCGCATTCGCCAATTGGGTACATTTACAGCAATACCACCCTACTGGATGCGTGATCGCGGCACCGGAGACCAGCGCCTCTGCAAAGCCAGCGGCAGATGCCATGACATGTGGTGCACGCGTGCGGTAGACCGGTGGAGGACGCGGATGATCCCCGCCGAGGAACTGAGACTCATTGTGTGGTAGATGGTGATAGACGCAGGTACCAGGAGAAACTGAACCCGTGAGCGAGCGAATGACAGCGGTATCGACGCTTGCCTGGTTGGAGATCGGAATGGACGGCATTGCGTTGATTGTATAGTGCTATATATTGTATATAGTATATTTATGGCGCAGGCTGGAATGGAGGATGCAGAGGAGAATGAGAACGCTCAACGCAGTATAAGGACGGAGCAGATGAAGCTTTCCCACGGAATGGTCTCGTCGTTTTTGGAGAGTCAAATCGATTGCAGATAGATTCCCACACGTAGAATTAAATACCCCCAACTGATAGCACTGGCATCACCCACCTCTTTGCCCTCACCTTGGGCGTCCGTCATGACGGACCAATATGGAGCGGCCACACCTGGATCTCAGCTAACCATACCCATCTATGAGGCAGTACATGCATCTACCAGGGCATAGGCAAGTGCGGTGAAGAACCCTGGGAAAGCGAATCAGCCAAATAGAATGCAGAAGAGGACAACCCGATCCATCACCTTCATGCCCACACCCAGGCAGTGTCGAACAACACATCAGCGGAAGAAGCCTTGGGCGCCGGACCACAGATATAATCGGCAGACGTTAGAGTGGAAGAGCAGAGGGCAAGTATGCATAGCCAGTGCGCGTGGAATCCTCAGTCTTGCATGTTCGGGGCCAATGGGGGGAACCAGTGCGTCTTTCTGATTGTCGAGACGGACCTCAAGTCGCATGCCTGATTTCGGGGTCTCCGGCAGCCTGGGACGTGGGGCGGGCTCAGGCAGCGAGCGAGATATAGACTATTGGAAGTGGGAACGGAGGCACAAGCAGTGTGATTGGCAACTGCATACGCGAAGTGTAGTGTGTTTGGCTCGCTCGCGGCAGGCTCGCCTCGAATGAAGCGGTTGAGTCACCATCGGAGCACTCCGCCACTCTCGAAAAGTAACGATGAAGGGGTGATCGCCCTGGTGGAGGGATTCTGCCACGGTGAGCTGGACTAGCACTGGCGATGCGTTGGGGTGACAGAACGGGCGTGCTGTGGAGTATAGATCTGGAAACGAGGCAGTGAGAAGAACCCAGCTTTGCGGTTTGCTGCCCGCTGACGATGGGTCATTTGGAGGGTTGGACGAGCCGAAAGATGGAGTATTGGGCAGGGCATCCCACGACAAGTCGAGGACTGGAAGAAGGTGAGGTTATGTCTCCCAGCGGGGGAAGAGGCATCACGGGGCGCCGCAGCGTTTCCCTGCAAGGCTTGGGCTGTCATGTGCAGGACCTCTTCCACTTGCACTTCCACCTCCCCTTCCGTCCAATCCTTACTTGCTTCCAATGCACACCAACGCTACAATACTATCTCAGTCCGCATTGCTACGCGGGCGGTTTCATACTGCGCTGGATAATTTGAGATCCGGCCCGCCCCCGACAGGACAAAACCCCATTGAAACCCGCGTGGCTCGAGCGATGGATTCAACCCAGGCGAAATCACCGAATCAAGCCTTTACGCAGCCCCGGCAGCAACCGCACCGGCCCCTCATCCTCTCGATCCCTCGTCCCCGCCTCACCCGGGAGTGATCTCGTCTCGTCTGATGCGCCCGGGCAAGGGGGTGGAGCCCCCAGAGCCGCACCGGTCTCCCGAGGCTTCATTCTGGCGGAGGAGGGGAGTCCGGGGAGAGGAGTACATGTCGGGCGTACAGGTTATGCTCGGCAGTCGTCCAATACCCTTTGTATGGTCTGCCATGACGTGGATGGGCTTGTCCCTGTGTACCCAGGTCGAGTATTGTTGCAACCCATGGGTCAACGCGGCTCTGCGTGCTCCACGCATTCCTCGACCACGGACCGCACCGCCCTTATTTATCTCAAGTACGTGCTATACTGCGAAGGATCCTTCAGCATCGGCCCTGACGCTTCTTGATCGGGGGCTAAGCAGACTGGGAGGGGTCCAGAGAGGGAGATACTGTAGAGCCGTAGATAGAACAGATGCTAAGTATGAAATAACTGCCGCTAGCGCACGCTGAGGTGGGGTCTTTGTCATCGCACTCGTGCGTCATCGCCATTTCCCTCCTTTTTCTTTCTCACCTTCGGGCATTCAAGTCGGGTCGTCATCCTCCACTGCCGGCGTCGAATTGATCAATCGGCCCCTTCAATCTCTTCGGTGCCGACTCCCGACTTCCGCCCGAACCTTGGGGTTTCACCTCTTCCTCCTGTCATCCACTCCACCTGCAGCAGCTTGCTTTTCCCCTCATTGCCTCTTTTTGTCTGGTTCTTTGGGATACTTCAGGAAGCAGTTTCCCGATTCCGGTAACCCTCAACATCGTCTCGAGTGTCAGCTCCTATCGCTATCCTTCCAATACCCCCACCGGCTGCTGTCGAACGTCACTTGAGGCGTCGGCCGCTGGCAGCCAAGCTTCTGCCTTTGCCTTCCCTGCACCATGAGCTTCTCGAGCCACTATCGCCCACTTTCTCCAAGTGGCGGGCGGCATCATATGGCGGGGCCGCGAGCTTCTACCGGCACGGTACAGCTTGGCTCCTCCTACGACCAGTACGAAATGCCCAGAAGCCGCTACGATTACTATGACGGATACCCCTCGGACGCCGGCTACACCAGCGCATACAACATCCGTCCCAGTCACCGATCAATGATCGAAGCCCAGCCTGTTTCGTCCCAGAAGTACCGTGATCCCGGCCAGCCAGTCAAGAGGCGCACCGAATATACCGTCCAGCCGCAGACCCGACACAGGAGTAATACCACGTCCGCGACGGACATGTATGACACTCCCGTGCGCCTTGCAGTGCCCTCATCGCATCACCGTCCGACAGCCAACACAGGCCGCGGACGCTCTCCGAGTCCTCTTCCATTGGGTTCAAAGCACCATCTCGTCCCATATTCGTCTCACCATAGTGCACGTCACCGTCGAGTGTACAGCACGGATTATGCAAGCGACACCGGCCGTCTGGATCCACACCACAGTGTCAAGCATCGGAACGGTCACCACAGTCATGGCAGTCACCTAGTCCATCCATCCAGTGGGCCGCGGCGGCACCGAGCGTACGATGGACTCAAAAACGGCGATGACATTGATGACTTCGATGCATACTCCTACACCACACCGCGCGAGCAGTTTGATCGAGACTACCCCGTCAAGCCACGCCGTCCGACAGCTCGGTCGTCAGTGGGCCGGCCTCTCAGCGTAGATTTGACGGAGGAGCCCCCTCGCTGGTTGACGCGAAAAGATCACCGACACCATGGCCCTCCGCCGACGTCGTGGGGCTTCGACAAGATCGACCGTGAAGGACGGCCTCGGAATTCAGCCCGCGGCATGGACGATCACCGAGATGTGTCCCGAACAAGGGGAGGCGCACACGATCGTACCCTGGTCGCGATGCCTCACGAGTCTGATGACGGCTACGACTCATACAGCGACAGCCGGCCTAGACGTCACCGGCACCGCAGTTCGCGTCACGAGAGTGGTCGGTATGACCGGGACGATCGCTCCCCACGGGCACACAACAGCGTTGCGGAGCGGGCCTTGCCAGCACTAGGCACAGCTGCCCTGGGCAATGGCTATGCCGACATGTCGGATTACGACCATCGCCTGGGGAGGCGTCACCCACGCCTGCACGGCTCTGACCGTGACATTGAATCCCCTCCGCGTTCATCCAGGGATCTCATTGATGGCACTCCGCCCAACTCGGAGAGAAGCAAGCAGCTCTACCTAGAGCCAGACAGTCGCAGCCGTCACCATCGCAGCCGCTCACGCCAACACTCTCGACGACACACAGACAGCGATGAAGACCGATACACAGATGACGAAGACCTGCGCAAGTATCGGCGCGAGCCGGCAGCGCATATGCGTCGCAGACACAGCAGTACCGACACCAGCAGCGACGAAGCCCGCCCAAGCAGACGTGACCCGCGAGACCACTCGCGCCACCGTTCATCTCGCCGGGAACTGGAGAATGGGCCCTCAAGCCAGTCGCGCCACTCGCCATCTACGGACAGCAAGGATGACTTCCGGAAGCCGGTGACGGTCTCCCCACCCGTGTCTGCGCCTAAAGAGCCCGAACCTGCGCCCAAGGGTATCCTGAAGCCTCCGCGCCCGAGTTTCCCTGAGGAGCCCAACCCAATCCGAGAGGGCGTGGCACCTCTCAAAGATGCCACCAAGCAAGGTATTCCCCCCGGTGCGCGGTGGACAAAGATCGACCGGAGACTCGTGAACCCCGCTGCATTGGAGGCAGGGAACGAGCGATTCGAGGAGCGGTCGGACTATGTAATTGTACTGCGAGTGCTGTCGAAGGAGGAGATTCAGGCGTACGCTGTCAAGACGCAGGAGATACGAGGTAAGTATTGGCAAAGCAACGTATCCAGGGGAGGAGAGGAAGGACAGACACTAATTGATGATATTCTAGACACCCTCGAGAAGGAGTACATCCGTGAAAAACGTCGACGCTTGGAGGAGGCACAGCGACATGGTCGCAGGGGTGAGGAGTCCTCGAGCGACGATGAGGATGAAGACGAACACGAGCAATTGAAGCTGGAGGCGCCGAGACCACCGGGTCTCGAGCAGGAGCCACCGAGCTTCAGGCCATCGAGACCGCAAGGCCTGGAACAGGAACGGGTGTCTCTGCCGTCGCGTCCTCGAGACTCAAGCACCTCGATGGCGCAGCCTGAGAGGATGCGAATGAGCCCGTCTGCGGCACAGGTATAGAGCCTTGCTCAGCAGCTCTTTTCCCTCACAAGGAGAAGAGGATTGTGGATGGGAAACGGAAGTGAAGCGTATCTGTTGTTACTATTCCGCTCGTGGGGGTGGTGAGTCCTGCGCAATTTCGCACAATTTCTCGCCAACGCTAAAACGCTGGCTCCCATCCAAACCACTTTCTGCATCTACTCGAGGCATCCCAGCCCCTGCAGCGGACAAGCGACCCCAAGGCCGCCGAGCTGTGTACTATCCACTGTTTGTTGTTCATGACTGTGTCGCCATTCTGTTGTGTTCATCATCTCTACACACACCCTGTACCGTTTACTTGCATCACTATGTATACTGTACAATCAAAACCTCACTGCGCAACCGCAGAGGTCTCCATCTGCCTTTCTGGGGCTAGGAATAGCATTAGAATACCTCGACTCCTCACAAGGAGAATTAGAGCCAAGACTCTCTCTCCATGGACATATCCCAATTAGCATCACTTGCCCTCTTGAAAACGGGACCACACAGAGACGTACAGGGGTTCTTAGGAGTATTTGTGATCATGACGTTGATATTGTGTTTCGTATCCTATTTCGGTTGTTCATTCCTCAAAGATATTCAGATCTATTTACCTACCCACGTCTCTATACAATGAGAAATAGCTGTTGAAGGGTATTGAATCGAACCCTTCTGTCTGATATACCGGCTGTAGGAGTTCCTTGCTTCCCCTGTACGATGCAGAGCCACCCGCCGATCCAGGCGAACGACCTGCCAAAGCCGCAACATGAGACACGAGGTGCGAGCAAGTAAGAGCAAGAACGCGAGGCAGATGAGTACCCAGCATCCAGCAGCTGCCCTTCAGCCCCTGTACGACCGTCAGCAATGCGACTCCCGCCGAGAACAAGTCTTGTGTTTCAGGTCGTTCCCGCTGAGATTACCTATAATTGTAGTATACGAAAGCCACGGGACACTGTCACTTGCCGTGACGGGTCTGGAGAAAAAGAAAAAGAAAATAGTCTCAGAAGCAGCAACTGTCAGCTTAGAATAATCACCAATGTACAGTACAGTACAATGGCGATAAAGCCTTTCATATCAACCAAAAAGACAGATGATAAGGAGAAAGAGCGAAGGAAAATGCCGCACGTATATCCATGCATAGGATACGGCTCTCGCAGCTCGCTACAGAGCGAGTCTACCGATCGATGGGTATATAATGTCTGTATGCATATCCAGTGCCTTCCAGGTGTAAATCCACAAAGCCAGACTCGGCCGTACAGACTCGCGCCCGAGCATTTCTTTTTCCATCGGAAATTATTCAGCGTTTCAGACCACTCTTTCCCCGAAACGCTCCTCATCTCCCTGGCACGCCTGATCGCCGCTATTGGCAAACGGGTGCAGTCAGTCGTAAGAGAGAAAAGGGGAAGGGGGCATGATCAGACACTGGAAATACGGATAAAAAGAAAAAAAAAGGAAAAAAGAGACATGGACAGCAAGCATCCACACAGAATAGCTCTCTGCAGGTTCTAGATCCTCGACAGGCGCCACAGACGTCTCGCCAGCAAACAAATCTGTCGGGGAGACCGCCGAATGGTCGGAATCTCGACGAGATCGACCTGTCGCTCGCAAACTGCGTCGTGAGATAGCGTGGGCGGGGTAGATGGGCATGGAATAATGGGTTTGGCCTGCGAAGTGGCACGATGTACATGTGTACGTACATACTCGCGTTGCTTCTAGAGCGCATGTCGGCTGTATACTCGAGAGCCAGCAGACGTGTCTTCGACGTGCTGGGGGACGTACACTGATGGCTCATCGATGTATGTACTCGGGTACTTGTATACTTGTGCATGTACACACGCTTCGCAGCGACTGCGTGATTCGACTCGATTCGCTTATGAATGTAACACCAATGCATTTGCTGACCCCTCATCCCATTTCACCAGGCGAAATTTGAGGTCATTCGAACATGCTGCCTAGGTGATTGTCTCGTCATTGCCCTTGCTGATACGCCGTGGTCTCTTCGTGTTTTTGTGGGGGTGCAGGGGAGGCCCTGGTCTGCGTCGAACAAGAACCAAATATCCCTCTGACGAATACAAGCAGTGCTGTAGAAATAGTAGATCAGCAGAGAATAGTACTTGGGCGATCAACACTCGCAACCTGGAGGACGACCTTCTCGCCCATAGGATCCACCGTGGACTTCCACGGTTATCGATACCGAATCCTATGAATAATCACGTCCATTCCAAACACCGAGCGCCGGGACGATCGTCCCCAAGAGGAAACAAGAACGAAATGCGACGAAAACGACGCAAAACGGCTGCCGAGATCCTCGCTTATCTGCACAGGAAACTTGTTTGCCTTGACTCGGGTGCGTGCGGCATTTTTTTCGTGGGTTCTCATACAACCCAACTCCTGCGCCGGTAATAGTGATAGCCGGCGTGCGTGGGAGAGAGAAAGAGAGCAGTGTGTGAATGGTTCAGCGCTAACAGAGTCGCTGGTGTGGGCTAGTGACTGTTCCGCGCGTAGGTGCTAGCAGTCCCTAGTGCTGTGTGATTCCACAGTCTAACAAGCCTAGGGGAAGAGCCCAGCGCCGTCCAGTCCAGTAAGGGCGAGCGCTTTCTGCCCCCGTGTTGCAATCGCGCCAGTGCGAGTCATGGGCGCCGATGGGAGCGTTGCGGGCCTCGCACATGGGCCCCACTGACTGTGGCAGCTGGATCTCGGGACGTGATGTATGTATGTACCGGGAGGTACTTTGGGGCGTAGATGGAGTGGCAGGATTGGAGGGATGAGAAGGCTGCTTCTGTCCGAACCGGAGGATCCTCGCATTTGCTGGACGCTTTCCGCCATTCCTATAGGCAGTGTGGCTATCTAGGAAAACCTGAATCCAGCACCCATTGGTATCAGAGGCGCTCAGAATATCTGCCACTCGCAGATGCATTCACTCGCTTGTCGATTCGGAGCCCGAGAACGAGGCTTCATTGCGTACTGTGCGGAGGATCATTATGCCGCTGTATAATCTCCCGTAGTATAGCGATAGGCGCAGGATTCATTGCAGCTCAGAGTCCAGTGGCGACCGCTCCGAAACGGCGAGGGATCGACACCATCGCTGTATACATTGGGCGGTTCGCCCCCCTGCGTCCGTCTCTTGACATCGTTGGTCTGCGTCGATGGTGTCATTGAATCTCCGCTGCGCGCTGGCGATTGGACTGTCAGACTCGGGGAGCGGTAGAGAGCGAGGTGACGTGCAATGATAATCTATTTTGACTTTGCTACAATCGGTGACAACCAAGACAGGTCTCTGCCCAGACACCGCGCCACTGTACAACCTGCGGGCGACGACGACGGGGACAGGGCCAGTTGTAAATCCGCGATGTTCCAGTCGGGCAGTCTCTACCGTTGATAGAACTGAGAGGAATGGATGTATACGGAGTGCGTCTGGGGCGATGGGTCACAAGCCACGACACCCTCAGTCCTCGTATACGTGCAGTCGGACTAAGCAGAGAGGAACCGGTGTGGGTTGGCGTATATCGCGGTGCAGCGATCATCCGCTCGAACTTCCCCTTTCCCGCCGAAAGCTGAGAAATGTGAGGGCCGGGAGGGCGCATGGTGGCCCATCCCACTGCGGTGCGGTCTGGAGAGATCCTGAAACAAGTCGCTAGCTCCGGCCACGCGACGCGCTACAATGTACGCTGCAGGTTTAACGCCGTTGCACCGCTCGATGGCTCACTATGTCGGGGAGGGAGCGTCGACTGGTGAACCCTCCTCCCCCCCCCCTCTTCCCTTCCCACGCATCGGTGAACAGGTGCGGTCGGCAGGATCTGGGAAAATACACTGCGCAAGATCGGTGAATATCATTTCCTACCTGGCTAGGCGTGCCGAATAAGGCAGATTAGTGCGCCGGAGCACAGTGGCCCCTGGTATAAGCTTCGCCGAGGCAGTCGACTACTCCAGTATGGAGTCCAGCGGCACTACTGTGCATCACTGAGTCTTCGGGCTCTGACAGAGACCGAGGGCGTCGGTGCGTGTGCCGTGCGTCTCCCCTGGGCCGTATGGGCACGACAGCCATATGCTCGGCACTTACTC
Organism: Penicillium hispanicum; assembly: GCF_028827665.1. Lineage (NCBI taxonomy): Eukaryota > Fungi > Ascomycota > Eurotiomycetes > Eurotiales > Aspergillaceae > Penicillium > Penicillium hispanicum. Next base: position 1,581,553 of record NW_026623199.1, on the reverse strand, counting down.
CTCCATCGTCCATCGTGCGATTCCTCGTGGGCCTCGGAAGCGGATGGTGGGGCCGAAGCAGACAACGATGTCGAGGTTGGTTCCCGTTGGCTCGAGAGTGACGTGCTGGAGTGGACGAGATCCAGAGAATGAGATCCGGAAGGAAGAGGAGAGCGGGATCGGCCAGAGCCGCCTCGCCGAGCGAGACAGTGCGCCGAGAACAAAGAGACAAAGAGCGTCAATCATTACCCCAAAGCGGCGCTGCAGCCATCTCGGAGTGCGGAGAATCCCATCCTGGTCGATGCACACCAGGATCGAGCTTATGTAGGGATTCCAAGCTTCCACGGTTGGTTTTCCAATGAGCTTGAGATCCAGGGATCCGGCCCCAGGGCTTGGGCATCCCTCTCCACCGGCGGTACTAAACATAGGGATACGAAGTCGAAGGGCGAAGCATACAGAGGTATCAAGCCACCGTATGGCTCGGAGCTTCTCCGGCAGAATTACCCATGACCATGTAAGTGGCCACCCCAGCAAGAGCTAAACCGAGTCAAAAACCCGTTGGCGGCTCCGGGGATCCTCCCGAACTAGACAGGGAGGATGTTTCCGGACACGCGAGCGAACCAGGATGCGAGAACGGTGAATGCGACAACGACATGTGGCCATCGAAGTGACATCCTAGAACGAAACACCTGAAGACGGGAGACGCCGAGCAAGATGGAGGCACTCGGATGCGACCGCGGGGACAATAGAAAAAAAAGTACTTTTGCTCGGCCACCCCGAGACGCGGCCTTGGTTGATATCAGGCCCGCCCAACTATATGTACGAAATACCTAGTTCTATGTATGTTCCAGCCAAGCAGTATCCATGGAACGGTGAAAGTAGCCATGCCCCAAAGGAAGGGATTGGCTCTGCGCCATTCCACTATGTACCGTCCTAACCCAGGTACTTCAGGTATACTACCCCCGACGCCTTGCCATGTTGCCGCTTGGATGTGTGTGTAGCCATCTTGTAATTTCAATCGAGCCAAGCATGAGGGCCGCGTCACTATAGTCGCTCCGCTCCGGCCGCACGATCTTCGACGGGATTGCGACGTTGTGGCTTGGGCTATCCGCGGGGCCAAGTCATTGGCCGGATGTTGTGTCAAAGCACTTGCCAAGCAGCAGAAGCTTTCTTGCTTGTGGCCGTAGAACGCGAAACGCCATCTGGATGTTCCTCGGTATATCCATAACATGGAAAGCCAAGTTCTAGTGGCAGATCTGCGAGCCGTGAGCCGCACGATGAGGTCAATATGACAGTTTGTGCAGTGGTGATTGACAGATTGTGGTTGAGGGGGCGTTTGGTGTCAGGACTGGAGTTGCAGCTCCAGATGCTCTGTAATCTGCATGCCGCAAGGGGCCGACCCCCGGCCTCTCTCCAGCCCAACGTGGCCCGTGTTGTCGACGGTCAGAGTCGATAGTGCGTCGAAGCGGCACGGCGTATCAGTCAACAGGTGAAAGGAAGAAAGCCAAAGCAGAAAGGGGCCAAGACTCGAGCCCAAGTAGCACGAGCTATCGTCTCCCCGAGCATGTAAGGATTTCCCTCATCATCGTCCGTTGCCAGGCGTCAATGACATTGCGCCGACGATCCTATCCACGCAGACCAAGCGATGATCAGAACGAGGTGGCGATGCCGAGCTGGAGGTTCTACAGGTCGTGATTATGGTTGCGCGTAGGAGCGGACACTCGATAAAGGACACAACACGAATGAATCCAGGTATGATTGAATGATAATCATACCATCAGGATAGTCAGCGGGTACAGGGGCCGGTCCTGACCGGCCTAGAACCTCGACCACCGCTGCGCCCGCGCTCCGGTACGCACACCCGTAGCGGCCCCGATAGAAGGCACCTCGGAGCCATCACCAAACGGTGCTACGCCGCGCACAGGCCATCTCGCCGGCGCTTTTCGCGCATGACGTATTCCCGCAGATCGACAAAAAGACGGACTCTTCCGGGAGGTGTACACAGTTGGTACCTAGCGTGGTATACGCAGCCTGGTTGCTTGAAGTTTAGGCGAGCGATGAGACATTTTCTGGCTTCCGAAGCTTCGACCACGCGATGTGGATGATGCTCGGAGCAATTCTTGACTTGGCGACTTTTTCTTCCCCGTCGAATTAACTTTTCGGCACATGGAGCGCGAGGGGGGAAAAGGCCACTAGTGATGTCAGGATATTACATACATCGTGTACATATATATGTACGTACCGTACATACCTAGAAAGAGCACGCACGCCGCATTCACGGCCAAGCTAATGTCGACCCTGGCCACCTCCTAGGTAGATTCTCGCATGCAGCGGCCTCCAATGACCAACGGCAACGTCGCCAACCAGGCGATCCAGGGCGGCAGTGGTACTCTTAGTAGGCAGGTCAGGATAAATAGAGCGAATCGGGCAAATCGAGGCGCAGGATCTCGGTTGATCCGCCCAGGGATGGTGTGGGACGGATAACCCTCTCCCTATTCACGACGACTCCGTAGTTAGGTCGTGAACCAAATACTATCGAAGCTCCCCGGGATGTTCGCCGGGAGCCCCCGTCTCGCATCCGAATTGGCCCTTGGCATTCACAGCTCGTGAAACCTTACTGAGACGCATTTCGGGAATCGGTACCACCGCGCTGCGGATGCGTCTGGTGCGCTGTCAATTTGTTCCAAGTTGGATTCGGCCAGGCATGGACTTTGCGCGGGGCTGGAGGGGAAAAATGAAAATGAGAAAAAGAGAAAAAGAGAAAAAGAAAAAAGGCGAGACGCGCGCTGCGAGAGCCAGACTCGCTCCGTCCACCTTATACTTGATCGAGTAATATGTATCGTCGGACGCGTGGGGCGATTGCCGGCACAATTTCCCTCCACCCGAGCCGGACGGCGATCCACCAGATCGCGCGGGAAGTCCGTGATATGTTGAGCGAGCTACCCGAGAGAGATGATGACTCCGTTGACTCCAGAGCCAGCGGTGCACCGCAGGATGGACATCCAATTCCACCATGGGATCGCATCGCATCCCAGCTGAGCGAGGGTGGGACGGGCAGGCAACGACCCCAGCACCCTGCATCGATCACGATCACAGGCGCCAATGGGGATCCAGCCTCCGATGCCACCGTTTCTTGGTCGGCCACGAGATTCAACGAATCAGGGTGGACGGGGGAAGCGAGTACCAGAAGAAACGAAAGGGAAAGGGAAAAAAAAGAAAAAAAGGGGGCGCTGGGCTGCATGCCGGACTTAGGCCCAACCTTCAGCTCTTGTCCCCGCGCATCAACCCATATCGGCGCTGCGCTCACTGATGATTACGACGACCCTAGCCTGGTTCTGGAAGCACTAGGAATTTTCACTAGTCCCTTCGTTGCCTTTCTTCTCGGACTGGGTCGCTAGTGGGTGGGAGGGGCGTCTCCGTCCATCCGCTCTTCATGCAAAGTGCTGCGCAACAAAGCAATCGACACTCCGTCTTTCCCTTTTCGTGCTTTGATTGAGCCTCACGAGCCGATTAACCGTTCCTGGTTGTGTCAGCGTAACCCTCTGAGATCGGGGGGTGAGCTTGTGCCCATGCTGGATGGACTGGGCAGGAAAGTAAGATTAAGGATGCCCAACGGGCCCTTGAGTCGTCCTGGAGGGTGAAGGGTGAAGGGTGAAGGGTGAATGTGAACAATCCCCGAGCCTCGAGGCGACCTCCTTCCTATTTTGCCCCCAAGCGGGTGTTGGACTGGCTTCTAGCCTCGGGCGTAGTTGGTCTGCTTTTTGTTTTCTGTTATCAGCTCCTAGCTCGAACCAACATTGGTAGCTGGTTCACATGCCACTGCACACCAGAAATAGATGTTGAGCGAAGGATTAAGTGGCATGCGTCGACTGCAAGAGACAAAGGCCTAGGCATTATCCGCATTCCGCGTTCGATGAAAAAGTGCCAAGACGAGGAGGAAATATGTACTGCAGTTCCCATGTACGGTGAGGGGGGAGGATGACTCTTGCACATGTCCTCTATGTATACACCCGGGTTGATGCAGACGCGCTTCTCCATTGGCTTTGGTTCGGGTCATGAGTCAAGGAATTCTTTTCTTTTTCTGCCCTCTGACGGTTACTTTCTTTTTTTCTTTTCTTTTCTTTTTTTTTTGCTCACTTTCCTCCTGTCAGCGGGAGGACTCGATGACTGCCATTCACACACGTCTGCAGCGCCAGAGCAGAACACCGTCACGATCAACCGCCGTGCATGGCTAAGCTCCCCCGAGGTCATCACGATGGGTTCATCGGCGGATCGGCGCCGGTGGAAGCAACAACCAGGGTTGCACGGTTCCGCCACTCACGAACCCATCGCGGGACGCCAAGGGTGTGATGGGCGCCGTTAGGCTGTTTCGAGTTTATTTAGACGGGGCGAGGGAATCGGGGATCTTGGATCTCATTTGGGGCCGGAGTATGGGCCGTGGCAACAAGACGCTGGACTGGAGATCATCCTCGCCGTCTAGGTTGGAAGTGGAGGGTACAAGGAGCTGGATACGTTCGGGGTCATACTAGCCTAGGTAGTGCCCGTCATCGTGGGTATCCGTCGCTCCGAGATGTGGACAAGTGGATTCCTCTCTTTTCCCCCCGCCGATCCCTGATATACTCCGAGGTGGGAAAGCGCGCAGCCTAAGCCGTACCTGAAACTGACCTCTGCACAATCCCACGTCAACCCTCTTTGTTCTCGATCGCTAGCTTCAGCGTTAGCGCGCCCTCCCCGAGTCTGTCCCGGTCCACCATGTATTTTTTTTTTTTTTATTGCTTCTTCTTTTTTTTTCTCTAACACTTCTTGTCTTCTAGACCGCGGGTGGAGCCGGTTGGCTCGTTTGATGTTCGATCTGTTCCGAACGTCATCGGCACAAACATCCCCAACATCCCCCCTTCTCGGTTGATATTTCTCTCCCGTGGATTGACTCTCGGGTAGATACACGTAGAGCCGTGGTTCGTGGCGTCAGTCGAAGGACTGTTTGAATTTTGGTTTTACAAGATGGGGCTTCTCTGTTTCTCATCGGCGCTTGTCTTGATGCACAATGGAACGAAGCGGGTCATCGCCAAAGCTCCCCGGAGCGTCATGTTCTTTGTGGCCTCGAGCATCGGCGCACCAATCATAGAGCCGTGGACTCCAACCCAACAGAGACACCGTTGCTGTTTCCCCTTTGGCTCACCTCTGCTCGGCGTATCACGATCGCTCCACCCACTCCGGGGAACCGTTCTTGCCTTATAGAGGAGGAGCAGGGTCTCTTCGCATTCCCTCCACCACTCACGCTTGCTCTCCCTTTCCACTCCCCACTTCAGCTGATTGCAGGCCGTTGAAAGCCTCGGAAGGGGCATCAGCTCCCAGGCACATCGACTGCCGTGGTGTCCGATGTGTGCGGACTTGGTCCTGGGACTGCTTCCACGCACCTGCACATCATTCCCTCCTTCACCCACGCATCCACAAGGCGTCTAAATCGGCTTTCATCTCGGCTAGACTGTGACATGAAGAGGCTCGGGTGTTGACCGTGCTCGAGTCTCTCGCAATCTCCCTCCTGCATCCACCCCGGTCGTGATGACACCCAGCTATGTCCAATGGCTCGTATTGGATGATTTGATTTGGCGATCTGGATGTGGACTCGTCTCGATCGTTTCCTGATGCTATTTTGATTGCGGATGTGCTTCTTGTTTGTGTTCTGAGCACCCTCGCCCCCCATTGTCTCTCCTCTTTTTCTTTTCTTTTTTCTAGTCTGGATTTTGGACTTTCCAATTTCCCATTTCCCATTTTCGAATTCCGAATTCGATTTTGCATTTCCACTTTCGATTTCCATGGGAGTTTTCTTTGTCTCCCACCGGCCTTTTTTCTCCTCCCGTGGATCTCGCCCCCCCGTTCTCCCCTCGAACTGGACCAGGATGGGTCGTGCGGGTTGCAGCTAAATAGAACGACCCTGGACCCTCAAAACCCCATCACTGTCGCGCGTGCGCGCGTTTCTTCCCTTGCGCGCCAAACATCCTAGACCTGGACTCCCCGCGTGGACTTGTGCCCTCGACTTGTCCCTCCAGGGAATTCCATCCCAGACCGTGAGGTCTTCCGTGACCCGGCATGGTACACTCGCTACACACTGAACTCGCGCCTCTGCCCGTGTCCAGGTACAGGGAAGAGCCCGTGGACGATCCCGTGAGTACTCGTGCTTTGGCACCATTGAAGCTTTCTTTATTTTTCTTTCCCTCTCTCTCTCTCTCTCTCTCTCTCTCTCTCTCTCTCTCTCTCTCTTCTTCCTTGCCTCTCCCAATGGAGCCAAATACGCCAGGTTGCTTGACTGCCACTTCAATATCATCCCAATCTTTCTTGACTGCGCCGATGTCTGTTTCTTTACCATTGCGACTGTCTCACATACGGTGCGGAGGATTATCATGCGCGTGCTCAACCGACAAATTTGGCTGGGACTGTATTCGGGGCTTTGCAGCCATCATTGCCCGGGATATCATGTCTCATGGGACCCAATAGCTCTCCAGATGTGTCCCCGGGGAGCGGAGAATGAGAGTGAGAGCGACTACGGCATCATTTGGAAGATACACCTCGCTGCTACCAAAAACGAGGCGGGGCAGTTGTCCCCAAGAGTTGCTCATGGAGACCCAACCACCACAATGAGGCTGAGGCTGGCTTTTCTGCGTGACATGGCCAACACTTCGGATTGCCTCGGGCTTCACACCGGAGCAGCTACACCGGAAACCGTCTAATCCGCCCCTCGAAACTTGTCCGCCGCGATCAAGCAGAAACGATACTAGTCCATGCACAATGAAAGCCAGATCCCAAGTCCGCTAGAGTGCTTTGCCCCGTCGGAAGAAAAGAACCACTCGCCGCGTTGCGCCAGCCCCAGCGCTACACAGACCCGCGGGTTTCTTTGGCCCTGGACGGCGCATCCTGGCTCAACCCTGGCAATTTGTTACGCACCTAAGCCCATCCCTGCTCGAGGTCATTGTTCCTCCATGGCAACCTTTCCCCTCCCTCTCCCCCCTTCACGGCTGAGGAGCCTCTTTGGCCCTTGAAGATTGCAATCCCCGCGCTGATGTCGTCATTGTCCCGGATCTGGCTGTGTTCTCAAGTCCCTTTTGTCTCTCCTTCCACGTTCTTAGGTCGCTGTACTACCTCACTCGAACACCTCTTGCGGCCTGCGGGCTTGCCAGGTTCTCGCAGTTCACTGATATGTGCGTTTGCCACAGCTTCGACACGCCAGTTCAGCTCGCTCGAGCTCTCAGCACCCTCAGCCCTTTCAGCACTCGCGGCCAGGTCTACCACCACCCCGGAGACAAGACTCTGCCTCGCCTGCTCAACAACCATCCCTCCTTTCCCCTGTCACCTATCCTCCCGCTCAATCTCTAGGGAACGGGATTCTGCATCCCCAGAGCGCGTACGGGCCGCCGTCGCAAGATTCGCCGTATTACACTACCCACTCGTCTTCCTATATTCCGGCTACTGCCCCAGCGCAGTATCCTTCCAGCGGTAAGCTTGGCATGTTTCTCTTCACGGATGACCTGAGCCACGGCTCTTTCTTACATTTGGTTGAATTTGTTCTCTTGCAAACCCGATACCGAACCGGGTAGCCTTACCCTCAAGATCTCTCAGAATGCCAACTGACGCGCATGGGAAAGGACCGTCGGACTTCATGGCCACCACCGCTCAAATGCAAAGGCCATATCCACCGATATACCACACTCCTCAATCCAACTCGCCAGCTTCTGTAGCTTCGCAGCCGCATGAGCAGCATAATCGCAACATGTATACACAGTCGCCCCAAATGCCGCCCCAGATGTACGGCTACCAATCATACTCCCCGATGAACCCTGTCCAACCGCCCTATGCGGCACACCCATCACCCCAGCCGCACACCCTCACATCACAGTCCATGATGATGCCTCCTCAGACGACGACGGCGCAGATGTCACCACACCAGCCCACCCATACACCGAGCACCGCTTTACCCAGCAGCCCGGTCATGAAGTTGGATTCCACACCACAGGCGGCACACTCCCAACGGCCCATGCTCAACCCTCTCTCGACATCCTCCAATGCCGGCCTGCCAGCGAGTAATCTCCACCAGACCTCACCACTCGGAACGAGCTCAACTGCTGCGCCAGGACCCATCCCCGCTACCACCCCGCTGGTGGTACGGCAAGACAGCAATGGGGTGCAGTGGATTGCCTTTGAATATTCCCGAGACCGCATCAAGATGGAATACACGATCCGCTGCGACGTCGAGTCCGTCAACGTGGACAATCTGAGTCAGGATTTCAAGACGGAAAACTGCGTGTACCCACGAGCATGCTGCAGCAAGGACCAATACCGAGGAAACCGGCTGGTGTATGAAACTGAATGCAACGCCGTCGGATGGGCGTTGGCCGAGCTGAATCCATCCCTACGAGGCAAGCGAGGCCTCATCCAGCGCGCGGTTGATAGCTGGAGGAATAGCAACCAGGATCCTCGTCTCCGCAGCAGAAGGGTCCGCCGCCAGGCTAAGCTGAATCGACGACAGTCGGTGCCCGCGGCACCCACTCCCCATATGGCCCCTCCGACGCCCGTGGGTCTGCCGAGTGCGCCTATGCCGGCCCCCGGCCCGCGCCCCAGCATCAGTTCGTTGACCATGGCTCCACCACAGCTGCATCATCATCATGCTCAACCGGATGGCAGCCCTAAGATCGAGGAAGTCAGCGGTATGTTCCACCAGATATGATGCGTTCTGTTTCATTGTCGATGTCTTCTTTCGTAACATGCGCGGTGGGGTTCCCTGATGAAATGTTGTTCTGTACCTTCCTTGTGCTTCTATTACTATCTTGTGGGATCTTCTTGATGGACCGAAACCGTGTTCTACATTCCAAGATTTTGTGCTTGTGCTGGCTGCATGTGTACATGTGGGAGTTGGTCGTGATGTGTCTGCCTATGGATCTGATATGTGCATGTTGATGATGGCTATTGTATGTGGTGCGTGCCATGGTGTATCTTTATCTGGCTTGGACTTGGCTGCTTTCTTCTGGTTGTGCCTTCGGCTTTTTTTCTTCCGATTCCATACCCTCTCTGTTTTGCTTATCATTTGATACCGCCCATTGTCGTGCTTTTGTCTTTTTGGAATTTTTCTCTGGGGACCCCTTCCCGACATGCAAGTACAGCGTAGGCTAATTTCTTCTTGTCTTGATTTGTTTTCCGTCTATAGGCACCACGGAATACCACACCTCCACACAGCACTCAGTTGACACAGGCCCTCTGCCGCCTCCACCTCTTCCCGCCACCGATATCCGACCTGCACAAGTCTTTCATGACTCGACTCTCGTCCCACTCCCAGCCAGCGCGAGCCCATCAATGCCACCGCTGATGCGAGACAGCAGCTTCGGCTCTCTGGGACGACACCCGACCATCGCCACCTCCTCCAACCACCTCCCCGCTGCACCATCCGCTGACACCGAAGGCGACCAAGACCCCAGCAACGAGGAGCTCTTCAGCCAGCTCCCCGACGGCAAGCGCCGCACATTCATCCTCGTGGAAGACCCCCAGCGCGGCTCCCGCGTGCGCGTCAAAGTGATGCTGGACAAGGTCAAAATGGACGAGATCCCGGACTCGTACCGCATGACCAACGCCGTCTACCCGCGCACCTACTTCCCCGTGCAGATGAAAGACGCCCCCGGCCGCGTGGTCCCCAGTAAGCGCTTCTTCCGCGACGACACCGAACACACGGAAGACTCGACCGTCGGCCGCACCACCGTGCCCGCGCCCTCACTCGACGGCGAGCGCGACATCGACGTCCCCAAACTCTCGCACCGCCGCCACCACAAGGAGGTTCTCCTCAATGACCTCGCGTACCGGCTCAGCTGGAGCCAGAGCCGGGTGTTTGCGGGTCGCACGCTATTCTTGCAACGATCATGTAAGTGGGCTTGCCGACCTTCTCCCCAGAATCCAATTCAGATGTAGACTCAGGGCGAGATGGGTATTTGTGTTTCAGGCTTCACTGCCGTGCGTGGGCGGGTCCGCCCATGTGCCGGGGTGTGGAGGCTGAGCAGGCTGAGACGATGTCTCACTGCAACTGCGGGAAGACAGGCGACCTCTAAACCTTCAATTCGGACATGGCTGACGAGTCACGGGTGTAGTGGATGCCTATCGCAATAAAATGCGCACCAGTATGCTAGCTGCGGGCCTCGACCCGTCCGAGGTTCCGGAGCATTTCGACACTCGACGCGGAAAGCGCCGGTTCCTGGAGCGGGAGGGCCGACATCTCGAGAGCAGCGCGCCGTCTGCGGCGCAGCGCAGTGCGGAGGAAGTGGAGCGTTGATGAGAGCTAGTAATGGAGGCAGAGGTCGGCCTTGTGACGTCGGCGCGATGGATGGTAGGATTGCGATGGTTTATCGCATTTATCCCATATAGGAAGGAAGGAGATTTCCGGATGTGGATGCAAACACGAAAACAAGGGACTGGAATGGATTCGCACGGCGCCAGGGATTGTTTGCGGGGTTATCGATTTGGCAACTTGGATTGTCGACTATGGATCACGGATGCGAATATGGATTTACGAGTTACGGCAGTGACGACTTTGCGTTTTGAGCTAGTTTTCTTTTTCATTGCTCGAGTGATAGTGATACCAATCCAATCGATGATCTTCGACGATCCAGGGTCTCGGCTGAATGGAATGGCGCTCGGTGATTGGGCGGTTAAAATAGTACAGGGACGGGCCCACTTGACAGGACCCTTGCTGAGTTGACTCGAAGAAATATTATTACCTCTGCTATTGCCGCGGACGGCAACGTGGGACTTCATAGACTAGTAATGTATCATTTCAAGAGTGATCGAATAAGCATACCAATTCGCTGATTCGAATCCTGGTTCTCGCCCAGAGTGGTGTTTGCGGGTGAGTGCAAGTCGATCCCCCCGGCCGATCCCCGTTGTCGGGGTCACCGTTGTTGACGCCTGCAGCGAAAAAAGGCATCGCCCTCTCGCCTTCTCTCGGGCGGCCTGACAAGTGAGATTCCGCAAATCCCCTCTTCTTCCCAAACCGCTCGAATCTTTTAACCTGAGACCGACTGCGCCTCAGCTGGCTCTTCTGGCCCACTCCCCTCATCTCGGGAACCGTGGGTAGTGATCGGCGCCTTCAGCTCGGTCATGCAGGGACTCTGATCTCTCATTCTTCCGCGCGCACCCTTTCTTCCATTCCTCTAATTTCGTTTTTTCTCTTTTTTCCTCACTGCCGTCACCTCGCCGAACCTGCATTATAGCCTCCACCTTACTGGCAAGGAGATATCAGACATCCCTCTTGCCCTCGCGGCCCTTGCTTCACATCTACCCGCAACCATCGGTCCCAGCAGGCCTCTCTCCACATAAACGCGATGAGTGCCCACGACACAGACATTCCCGCACCACCACCGCACCGCTTCGATCAGTCGGTGCGAAACAATTCCACCGTCACCCCGGGCGTCGATAACCTCGGGCCCTCCTCCGCCGGCGGCGGCATCAGCGGCATCGCCCTTGGCGTCGCCAACAGCCACGATCGCCTGAGCGGGATCAACGCCGTGCGCGACATGGAACACGATGAGTACGCCGGTCCCGCGGAGCGCGGCTACAACACCCCCGGCTCTGACAATCCCTACGTACCCGAAGCCGCGGGCTACGCCAGCGCGGAATCACTGCGTCCCGAGCAGTCGTACGGGTCGAATATGGCGCTGGGCGCCGCGGCGGCTTCGCCCGGCCAGTCCTCCACGGGGCTGAGTGACGCTGCAGCCAACAGGCGCGGTGTGCCGGGCCAGTATGCCGGGCCGTACGGGAATGGCAGTAGTAGTGGCGGATTAGTGGGCGACGGGCCGTACCAGCGGCAGTCGCACTATAGCAACGGCGCGATGCCAGTGGATTTCAACCCGGAGGATATTGCAGATGATGGCGACGACGAGTTTGGGCCTGCGCAGCGAGATCGCGCGATGCGGGCTGGCCCGTTGGCTACCGGGGCCGCCGGTGCTGCGGGCGGTGCTGCTGCTGCTGGGTTCTTGGGTCGGATATTCGGCCGCGGCAAGGCTGCTAATGTCTCCTATGGACCTGTTCCTGGTGGCGGGTTGGAAGCGGGGCAGGGTGAGAAGAGGAGGATGTTGGGCAACTCGATGTCCGGGCGGAAGAAGCGCGGGTTGATCGTTGGCCTTTTGCTTGGGTTCCTTATCCTCGGCGCGATTGTCGGCGGTGCCGTGGGTGGCACTCTCGGCAACAGACACAAGAGTGCCGAGTCGGAGGATAGGACTTCTTCTAGTGGAGACGATTCGTCGCACGGCGACCTTGACAAGGACTCGTCGGAGATCAAGGCGTTGATGGGCAATGAGAATCTGCACAAGGTCTTCCCGGGCATGGATTACACGCCGTGGGGCGTGCAGTATCCGCTGTGCTTGAAGTACCCCCCGTCCCAGAACAATGTCACCCGCGACATGGCTGTGTTGTCCCAGTTGACGAACACGGTCCGCTTGTATGGCACCGACTGCAACCAGACGGAGATGGTCCTCCACGCGATTGACAAGCTCGAATTGACTGAGATCAAGGTCTGGCTTGGCGTATGGATCGACTCGAATAAGACCACGACCAATCGCCAGCTCGATCAGCTCTACACTATTCTCGACGACACCAAGCACACCCCCATCTTCAAGGGTGTGATTGTGGGCAATGAAGCACTCTATCGTGCTGGCCCGGACAAGCAGAGCGCGGAGAAGACCGTGATCAACTACATCAAGGATGTCCGGGGCGAGGTTGAGAAGCGCAATCTGAATATGTCTATTGCCACGTCAGACCTTGGGGATAACTGGAACGCCCAGTTGGTTGATGCCGTTGACGTCGTCATGTCCAACGTTCATCCCTTCTTCGCCGGGGTCAACGTCGATGTCGCCGCTTCCTGGACCTGGGACTTCTGGCAGACCCATGATGTCTCGCTGACCAAAAGCGACGGTAAAAAACAGGTCATCTCTGAAGTCGGGTGGCCCAGCGGCGGTGGCAAGGATTGCGGTGGCAGCCCTGTCTGTGACTCTGACACCCCGGGGTCTGTTGCGAGCATCGACAACATGAACCACTTCATGTCAGACTGGGTCTGTCAAGCTCTGGAGAACGGCACTGATTACTTCTGGTACGTATTTCACCTTTTCATCGCCTGGCATTGTTGCTCCATTGCTAATTTGCTGTGTATAGGTTCGAGGCGTTCGACGAGCCATGGAAAGTTCAATTTAACACGCCCGGCAAAGACTGGGAGGACAAGTGGGGTCTCATGGACTCAGCACGCAAGATTAAACCGGGCCTGAAGATCCCAGACTGCGACGGCAAGACAGCGTCGTGAACGCCACGCCCTTGAAGAAGTGGATTTTCTTAACGGGATCATGATCATGAAAAAATAGCACGCTAGTGCATGCATGCATATACGCCTCTCATCCTCGCCCTTACGACGGAGTCCCTTCTTGTCCTCTCTCATAATGACATTCCCTTCCCTCTTGTTCGTGGCCCCCTGCATATCCATCTTCATTTCCCTGCTCCTGGTGGCGTCTTGTCTTCTCACATTGAGTTATGGCGTTCGTTTGATTCCCGCTTTCATGTTGGCATTCACATTGGCTTTGGCGGTCCTCCGCGAGGTGGTCGATGTGCAGGAGATATCACACCGGGTCATTATGTGCTTGTGCTGCTTGTTTTCGTTTCTTGTCTTGGCAGCGTTGGATGTAAATATGAGTGTTGGTATTCTTCCGTCCATGTGATTGATTCTTCAACGGTGGCTGTTGTTATTGCCGATGTGTTTTTTATAGCCTAGATCCTTGGTTGATCTGATGAAGGTCTCTCTGGTAACCTCTTTCCCCCCTTCCCCGGGTCATTGCTCATAGTTCGATATATGAGAAAGTGTTCCAATGCGATTGAGCCGGGTATTTATGTGCCTGAGACCAAATGTACAACCGAAGAAACCAAACATTCTCCTTTTCTACCCAATTAAACTCCAAATCATGCACGACGCCAATGCAACCAATCTGATCCGGGCCACGATTGCGCGCCCGTATATCCAATCCATATACCCTTTCCTTCCCATCTTTACGTTCCTCGTCACGAACATCCTATATGTCCTAGTTCCCCACTTGCCCATCCTCGTCTCCATCCTTTTCCTCCTCCTGATAATAAAGTCTCGTCATCCAAAACGCATGCTCGTGCGCCCCAAACGGCACCAATGCCCGCGACCCCGTCCGCTCCACAAACCCCTGTATCACCGTGGAATCGGCGTTCTCCAATGGGCCGCCGAACACGAGCCGCGGGTTCGCCGGCAACACGAGCTCGAGGTGCTTGCGTTCTGCGCCGGGGCAGAAGAGGAGCGTGGCGGGTGTGACGCGGGCGAAGGCACTCGGGTGAGTGAGAACGGTGATGTGGCAGGAGGCGAGGAGGGCGTGGTCGAGCGCGTTGAAGACGGGGTCTTGGGCGTATGTTGGGATGTGGCGGGTTGGTGTGGGGAGGGTTTCTGTTAGGGATGTGTTAGTCCATACATGGGTGGGATGCAGCTGCTCAAGCGCATGAATGAAAGACAAAATCCAAATTGACATTGAAATTGAAATTAAATACGACATGGAACCGGAGTCCCAATCCCAATCGGAAACACAGCCGCGGAACGGGGACCGAATCGCACACCCACCGGATATCCGCTCCTTGATACTCTCCAGCGCGGCAAGCTGGTACATCGACACCGCGCGGCGATCCACCCACCCATCGCGCAGGAATCCGCTCGGGCTGCCGAGCCCAATGCACACGATCGCATCCACCGCGCCCGCGCACGAGTCCTGCGCCGCTGCGTCCCGTCGCTGCCGCATGCGCTCGTCCAGGCACGCTGCCAGCGCGGCCCACGTCTCCGACCCCAGCCACCGCTCTCGATACCCCCGATACTGATCCTGCAGCTCGGGCAGCGTGAGGCGACTCGGAGCCTCGGCCGGGCCGAGGACGGGCTCGTCAATGGTGGTGGTGGTGGTGTTCGTATTTGGCTGACTCGTCGCAGAAGTGCCAGTCACCGAGTATGCAGTTTCAATGCCAATGCTATTGTCGTTCCGCACGCGCGCGGTGCGCAGCACTCGCCGCACGTTGCTGCCGCTGGTGACATGGGTCCAGCCGTCGTCCGCGGTGACTTGGAGGCGTTTCTGCGCGGGGATGGCGCTGCGCTTGTTGCGGGAGGTGTGTGGCATGGCGCGTGGCCGAGGCGTCGACTGGATCTGGATGTCGTCGGTCAGATTGACGCGGACGACGGATTCGAGGGATATATATCAGCGTCTGATCGTTGGTTGTCTTTTTTTCTATCAGCGATTTCACTTTTGAGTGATGATATGAGATGACTAAGCGCGCCCAAGCGGGCCGCGGTCGAGAACCTTGGAAGTATGAAGTAGAGCATCGTGGAGGATGGGTCAATGGTTGGTTTTCTTGTATGAAAGTTGAGAGTTGGAGTCCCAGGTGTCTGTTCATCGTTTGTATTCAGTTCCTTCCATTGGTGGGACAAGCCGTGAGAAATACAAAAGTGCGCATTCCGGGCGGCAACGGTTTTCTTGGCTTTACTTTTGGAGTATGGTCCAGACCGAGATAATGCTGTTCGGTCAGAGAGAATCAGAAGCTCTCACGTAAATGACTGGCTTTAATTATGGAAAGACTCGTTGCTACTGTAAAGACTAGCAAGAATAGCGAGGCATATCTTGGGGCGGTTGTGCTCGGAAGAGGCAGCGTCTGCGTATGTCGATCATCACACGCCATCCAGAGGACCGAGTTTCCTTCAATAGTTTCCCACCTGTTGACTACCATGCAACCTCGAGGTTCCAACCAGACCATGTTGGTGGCCACTATCTCTCCAATCTCCATTGATTGGCCTCGGCGCAAGGCCTGCGGAGACGAGCGAGACGAACGAGACGAACTGCATGCGTAGGAACCAGCAGGGCTTGTTTCTGGCGAGTTCGCACCCGCATCGGCACCTGCACCAGCACCAGCACCAGCACCAGCACGACGATTCGCACACTCGGCCATCACATCTGCTACTCTCTAAGCGCTGAGCCAAAAAAGCCAACCCCTCAGAAGGCCCGTTAGCGTTGCTCCTCGGCGCTTCCAGCTGTGGCTGCCCCGCCAATCAGCAGCAGCGATCCGCCTTCAAGTGATGGCACTTGCAGCAGACCGTGATGATCCCCAGTATCCCTGCTCCACCCGTCCGCCCCGAGCCAGTCACCGGTTGCTCAAGCTGCAGTCGCAGTCACATCTGTATCCTGCATCCTTACTCGTCCGCGGCACCAGCCATGTCTGCGCCGAAGCAGTACCCCTCAAAAAGAGCCCGATCAGCCCTCGAAAATCTTTCGTGGCTTGAGTCTTGGTCTTGGTCGAGCTTCTGACTTCGTCTGGATTTGAGGTCCATCAGTTCTTCTCTTTGCTCCTGCCTGTTCAATCTGCAATCGGATGCGTGGTTGAGCTTGTGAGCTCTTGAGCGAAACGGGACCGGTTCCATTGCTTTCCTCTCTCTCGCCCAGTTGTTTCGCCGTGTTGCTGTGCGACTATCCCTCTATCCTCCCACTCTAATTTTCCATCATGGCCGTGCCGCAGTTGATAGCCCGATGGGCTACACTCATGGTCTTGCTCTGTGCAGGTCTAGCCCATGCCCACAGCGTCATCACATATCCCGGCTACAGAGGAAATAACCTGCACACCAACGGCACCGTTGCCCAGTCTAACGGTCTGGGTGTCGCCTATGACAAGACCAACGACTCCTACATCTTTCCCTATGGCATGGAATGGATCTATCCTTGTAAGATCATTCCCACGCAGGCCCGACCTCGCCTCGGATGTATAAACTAACCACCAATCCTTCTAGGTGGCGGTATGCCCCGATCGTTGAACCGAACCAAATGGCCCGTCCGCGGCGGTGCCGTCGCTGTCCAACCCGGCTGGTTCCCGGGCCACGCGACAGCCTTGATCTACGTCAACCTTGGTTTCGGGGAGATTCCCGAGAACATGAGCCACCCCGTCGTGTCGCCCTTCCAAATTAGCGGCCCGACCAACAACCCATACCCGGGCACCTTCTGCCTGCCCCAGGTCCCCCTCCCGGCCAACATTAGCGTGCAGCCCGGCGATTACGCCACTATCCAAGTTGTTGAAACGGCGAAGCACGGTGCAGCACTATATAACGTATGTTTCATCCCCGGCAGGTGAGCCCCAGTATCAAATAAGCTAACGATCAACTTCCCTAGTGTGTCGACATTGAGTTTGCGGAGGTCCACGACCCGGAAATTCAAGAAGTCACCCGTGACAATTGCTTCAACTCCAGCGACATTTCCTTCCAGTTCATGTATACAACTTCGGGGATTGGGAATGGCGCGGGGATGTTGAAGCCTCCAGGGCAACATACGGTGCTTGCCCTCGTACCGCTGCTGGTGGCAGCTGCCTTAGGTGCTTTCATGTAGATACTCCTGTAACGGCCTTGTGCGTGCTGCATTTGCGTGCGTCTTGTTTGCTTTTGGCGCCATACCCTTTCCTTTCCAAGTAATCTGTGTTGTTGCTCAAATCATGAGCCTGGTACTGTCCTGTATGGTCCTCTCCTCAGTTGAATGAGGCTGGTCTATGTCTAACGTTGCTGCAGTCTTATGACGGGACTTACCTTGTGGTGTTCTCGGTGTTTGGGTTATTATGTGGGATATTATTGAATATACACTCCAGTTAGGACTGATGACCTCGAAGTATGTCTTTTACTGGATGATCTTAGCTACCTGGGCTTTATATTCTATATGAATATTGGCGCGGGATTCTCATTGTAGCTTTCTTTTTGTTACAGCTAGTAGTTCTCTCTCTCTCTCTAACCGACGCTAGTACATGTATTTGTTCGGGTCACCCAAGTCCTTGAATATGATCGGACTGTCTAGTTCTGCGAGAGATAGACCACATGTTGAAAATCAGAAAGCCTAATGCTAAGTAATCCTTATAAACACAGGAATCATCTGCGAGGCAAACTAATCCGTACAAATGCTGATATTGAACTTGGTTGAAACTCCCTTGCCAATCCATACATCCCCTGACTAGGTCTCTTTATATGGACTCTCCATGGCCTAATAGACGTCAATATCAAAATCATACCGGGAACCTAAACACTTACTGCAGCGGACTTTGGCTCTATAAAGAGAGCAGTTGCTTCTACCAGCACAGTCGGCTTCTCCTCGGCCACCGGAAGAGTCTCTATCGAACCCTCCACCCAAGCCTTACGCCCTTGGATCGCAGTTGTCCTCGCCTTCAGGACGATATACGTGTCCGCCACCGCAGGGGCTCTATAATCGATATTCAGGTTGGCAGTCACCCCGACCTTGTTAGGCAACTCGGGGAAGCAACAACGAGCCAGACCCTCGTCTAGCAAAGTCGCCAGTAGGCCGCCATGAACAATGCCCGGATGACCACATACTCTGTCGCCCAGGTAGGCGAACATCACGATACTCTTTTCTCTCCGGTTCTTGAAGAAGAAAGGCGCCATGACCATCTTCTGTGGACTGGCGAGAGCCCCTGTTATGAGGCTTTTCTCCCGCAAGGTCTCGGTAATGTCCAAGGAGGACTGCATCTCGGTGAAATTGGGGCTCTCAAGCAGACCAAGGGTGGTCGGGTGTGTGCGGATGAATTCGACGATCTGTGTCTCTCGGTCATCTTGCCAGTCGCCGACGCCGAGATCCCCCATTGCGCACTTCAGCCAAAGTATTGGCGAGCTTGAACTGGTAATAGGCCAAGCTAGGCGTCACTTTGGAACGTGAGACAACTGAATATATACAGCTGTGGCAAGGAGAGCTGGGGTGATCACCGGTTCCACGATCGGGGTAGTTGCTGACAGTGAGCTACCAGGGTGAGTGGTAAAGGGAGAGATAAGCAAAGAGCCGAGATATGAGCTTACCATACGTATCTTGATTCCACTTAATTCAAGCCTCTCAAGCCTGCCGCTGATCCTAGAGAGGATTCAAATTCGGATTCCGGTAGACGTCGGCAACCGATTTGCAGTTCCGTTTGCCCGGCCATGAACTCTTAACGGCGCTGGCATCCATCAAGCTTTGTACGGAGTGGCGAATCGAATCTCTAGGCAAAATAAAGACATGTCCATCATCCTGCATGGTGGTGTTTGAGGGAATGGTATCTCCTACCTACGTATCTGCCCTAGTCAGCTCTCTACTACATAGGCGCCAGCAAAAGTCAATATGAATATTGGTATCAGTCGTCGAAGATTCATTCCTACATCCGAGACCTACAAAAATATGCTCCAGGCCTCCCTCGCAAGGAACTACATGGGTGGTCGGGGCTCTAATTACCCAGTCCCTTCGTCAGCTCAATGATAGTCTGCGCCACCTCGTCCGGACTCTCCTGAGGAACCCAATGGCCGACACCATCGAGAAGACGCAGGATGCGAAAGTCTGAGCACGTCGCTCCCCCGGTCATCTTCTCCAGCGCACCTGGCTCCTGGTAGATGCCCCAGTCAAGCTTTCCAGAGACGAATGCGCTCGGTGGCTGGAGCTTTTTCCCAGCAAAGATATCGAAATCTCGCGTGTAGCGACCGCCAGCAGCTGTGCGCACACGGTACCAATTCAGTCCGCCTTGGAAGCCGGTGCGGCCATACTCGCTCACATAGACTGCAAGCTCGTCATCTGAAAGCCACGAGTGAGATGTCAATCCCTTGAATGGCTCATCTACCATATCCCTCTCCACGGCTTGAGGCATGGTTGCATTGAAGGGCATGATATAGTACCCAGGCATCTGGGCAAGCTCTTCGGCGGACCAGTCGCGTAATTGACGCGGCCGATTGCCTGGCCAGGACCCGCTCTTGAGATGGAAATACCCTCGCAGGAATCGATGGAGATCCTCCTGCGCGAGGGAGGACATGTCATGGTTCGCTGGCGCGGTTGAATAGTACCACTTGTAGTGTTTGCGGCCGAGCCGAGCCAGAGCATCGTGAATGCCAGACGCAGCTGCCGAACCCTCAGCACCGCCGCCGCCGCCATGCGATGCAGCCGCCAACTGTTCTTCCGCGCTGTTCTCGTTGGCTGTGTTGAATGGCAAATCGGGACTCCCGTTAAACGGATGGCTCATGAGCACCACGCTACGGAAGAAGTCCGGTCGCACCAGTGCACACATCGCCGCTGAAATGGCACCGCAGTCGTGGCCTGCCACGCATTGGACGGAGCGATAACCCAGCGCGTGCACCAAGACGACCATGTCCCGCACCAGGTTTGTCAGTGAAAAGCTCGTCAGATCGACTTCCTCATAGGCGCGCGTGTCCCAGCCGGTGGTGCGGCCGAATCCACGCTGGTCCGGTGCCACCGCGTAGAAGCCTGCCGCCGATAGCTTGGGAAGAACCTTTCGCCAGGAATAGGCGATCTCAGGGAATCCATGGAGCAGGACGACCAAGGGGCGATCGCGAGCGGAAGACGCCCCGGCCTCGAGAATGTGGAAGGTGAGGTCGGGAGTTGAGACGTAGCGACTGGAGACGCCCTGGGGGAGGGGCAGCTGCGAGGGAGTGG
This sequence comes from Penicillium hispanicum, assembly GCF_028827665.1. Lineage (NCBI taxonomy): Eukaryota > Fungi > Ascomycota > Eurotiomycetes > Eurotiales > Aspergillaceae > Penicillium > Penicillium hispanicum. The sequence continues at coordinate 1,561,064 of NW_026623199.1, read as the reverse complement.
CATCCAGGGTCATCGTGAACCTTGGCGATACTTGGATAATTCAGTAATCTCTAAGACCTGGATCGTTAGCCTGGTCGCTGCCGCAGACCGACTTGCGCATTTATTGAGCCAGCGGCTGATTCGGGGGAAATATCAGCCTGTTTGGTAAGGTTGAGAAGCGTGCCTGACCCAGTTCCAAGTCATGACGCAAGTTTCCTCTTCCCGACCTCAACCCTCCCAACTCCGCATGTAACATTATCTCGATCTCGACTTGTATCGACGACCTGCTCTGCGCTTTCTCCCTTCGCCCTCGCTGGCTCGCATTCGTTCCTCGCTATCCCCCGATCGGTCCGCGTGTGGTCTCTGCTCTTTCGTTTCACTCCGAATCCCCCGTCATTCAATAGCTACATCGCCCCGTGTCAACTGGTGCTTTTTTTCCTCCTTGAGGTGCCACAACCGTCGCATCCGAGTCTTCCGCCTCAATTTCGGACCAACCCCGGCGCTGCTCTGTGCAGTGTCCGGCCGGCTATCCGAACCATCTGCTTTCTGCCTGAGCTCAGGAGCCCGAGCTAAGCAACCATGTTCAGCCGCCGCAAGAGAAGCCTTTCCCATCATCAGGTATGTGTCCGGAGCGAAGCGGGCCTGGTGCAGAATTGGTCTACATCGTCGCAACCCGCGAATCTATCGACCAGATGGAATGTAGTCTCCTTCGCAATGCGCTAACATTCTATGTGTGCTCCTCTAGCCACTCTCCTCACCCGCGGCCCAGTCAGCGCAATCTGCCGCCAGTCATGCCTTTCTCAAGTCCCAGCCCTCCTCGAGCAGCTTATCATCTGCTGCCGCAGCAGCGGCCTTGCGCAATCGCACGCCTACCCCGACTTTGGTGGAAAATGTCCAGACAAAGCGGATGGTCCAGCGGAGGGGCTCCATTCAGTCGCAGGCTAGTCCGTTGACGACCCGTCGCTCAGCAAGCGTCAGTGGTACTCTACGACGATCGAACAGCTCGAGCTCCATGACCGCAAGGACCTTTCGCGAGTCCTCCCCGCATCGTCCGTCCACTAGCTCTGGCCCTGTCGATGTTCCCCCGCTACCTAACTTACCGGCGCAGTATACATCACGCAAAATCCCTGGGCGCACAGCAAGTCTTGGACCTTCGATGCGGTCACCTCCAGCGCCCCCGCCGCGTTCAGCTGCACGAGGCACGAGTGTGGATCGGCAGCGAGAAGGGCCGCCGGTAGCTCATTCACCCTCTCATAGCAGGGTCGGTAGTCTGAACACTGTGCCTGAAATCGACAGACCGGGGAGCAGGAATTCGGTCAATTTCTCGTATCCACGGGGCGCACGGCCGAATTCGCCCACCTTGGCTGTCGAAAATCGTCCAATAAGTCTAGGCAGCGCCATTCATGAAGAGCTCCCTCAGAAGGTGGGCGAAACTCAACAGCCTATCTCTGAGAACCCTGTCAATGCCAAACCTAAGGCCCTTCCAGCTGGAAATGTGGAGGGGAGCCATGCGGGTAAATCTGCAGAGGCTGCAGTTGGCACTGCTGTCGCTGCAGCACAAGCAGTGAGCGTGCAGAAAAGTGGCTCACCGGAGGACTCTGCTCATGCAAGGGCCGAGCAGCGTGATGATGCTCACTCGACCACTACTAGCCCGCAGGACTATCATTTCGGTCATGCTCTCCCAATTACTGTTAGCAGCCCGGAGAACGAGCATCCTTCTTCAAGGGCCGTTCCTGACAGATGGCCTGCTACTGTGCCAGAGGAGAATGAGCCAAATGAAGACACGAGCATTGTAACCTCTCAAGTGCAGGAACCTGAGGATAGACTGGGGAGCGCATCTCCAACTGCCGATCACGTCCAAGCAGCAGTGACGCCAGAGTCGTCCCCGTCAAGTGCGCGAGAGCCCAGGCAACAGCAAGAAATAAATTTGCGACAATCAAGCAGCCCTGGCCGATCGGCCCGATTCTCCAAATGGCTTTCTGTTACCACCGCCGACGGCCAGGTTCATCAGCCTCCGCCTAGATCGGTATCTCCAGTCAAGTCAGCCTTAAAACACCCCCGTGGCAACTCTTTGTCCCCCGATAGAAAGGTTGGAGTCGCTGGCCACGGTGGTCAGCCACCCAGTGAAATTTCCGATGGCACTTCGATAGCCTCTGATGAAGGGTCGCGGATTGGTGCGAAAAAGCGGTCCGTGAAGGTGAGCTTTGATGATGAGGCAGAGATTGTCGGCATCGCTGCAAGCCCTCCCACCTCTCCAGAGGATTATGTCCTAGAGGTATCGCCCCCGATTAAATCCAAGTCTCGCATGAGCTGGCTTGGTGTTGGCAAGAAGAAGCCAACCGCTTCAGAACATGTCACAGGCGATGATGGCTTCGACGAGGTTTTGAAGCCGCGTCCTGTTCTTCCTTCATTTGGCAGCGTCCGAGGGAACCGAGAGAGTGGTTTACCTGGCCCTGCCATCCCAGAATTTAGCGACAACGAATCCAGCAGCTCATCTGATGATGATGATGATTATGGTGAGGCGACGGCCCCAGGGCTTTCCTTTTCTCACGACCACGCAATTGGAGGAATGCTCCCCAAGCTTCAAAGCAAAGAACCTCGGCAGGTTCATGACCTTCAAACCGTGGAACAACTGTCCATCAATGGGGATCTCTCTTCCCCCAAGCAGAGATCCTCGGATTTGAAAACGAACGGGGTTGCGGTTGGAGGCATCATTGACCAACCGCCGTTTGCCGGCGTGAACTCAGAGGTACCTGCTATTGCTGTGGAGCCTGCCACGCCTCCGGTCGAGAGCGATCGGCGTAGCTTCGATCATCAGAGATCGAGCCTAGAGCAGTACAGGATCCCAGGTGGTTTCCCTGCCTCAAACTCAAACCGCAATCTCAAAAAGGCAGCCAAGTCTACAAAGACCCAGCCTGTGGCAAGCACCGTGCCAAAGTTGGATGATGTGGACACCGAAGGAGAGTCTGGGGATAGCGTATACAGCGACGCAGCAGAAGAATTCGATGGGGATGGCTTCGGGTCAATCAACGCCATTGTTGACAGTCGCTCGATCCCTAAGTCATCTGCGCCAGTTGAAAAATTTAGCGAGAGCCGTGATACCACCCCGAGACCGCTTGGCCGAGCTACAGCTGTGGGCGCTCAATCGAAAGCTGTCACAGATGAAGCACCGGAAGAGGGCCGTTCCGCCACCCCAACTCAGGACTCCGTCAATCGCCAGGCTGAAGAGCCTTCTGCCCCTGCAAGAGATCCTATCGGATTTGGCGGCCCATGCCCACCGTTGCCGATAAAGTCAAAGGCTCGAGGCCCACTCAAGCCTAACGGAACTACTCGATTGGAACCAAGCAAGCAAATAAGGCCCATGTCGGTCGACGCTCGTCTTGTGAGTGCTCCTCTGCAAGACACACGCTCTAGCACAGCATCTGAGGCCGGCAAGAATAAACCACGTCCACTATCCCTCGGACCGGCTTTCCAGCGGATGGGAAGTCAGGGAGGAGCGCCAGCATTCCCTAGTTCCCTTCGTCGAACCATGTCAAGCGGCAGTGATTCTTCCAGCAGCTTCAAACGTGCCGGTGTTTCTAATCGTGGGGACGTTCCCCATTCGATGCGCCGCACAATGAGATCGAGTCCTACCTTTGCGCCGGCACAGTCTCCTTCATCTCGGTCCGAGTCTCCTAACGAGTATCGACCGATGTCATCAGGTTCCTCGACGGGAGCCATGCGCAAGACACTCCGAGGCCCGGGCACTGGAGGCGAAAGATACTCATTCTTCTCCACGAACAAAAAAGCCCCTCGGTCACGTTTTGTGAAGCCACCGCCCAAATCTGGGCAATCATCCCGATTTAGTGATTCCGAAGAGGATGGGACGCGACCTCAGGCCTTCCGTAGCCGATTCGCGGACTCCAGCGACGAAGATGAGCCTGGTAGCAATGCGATGAGGCCCGTTCGCGGTATTCCACGCCGCCAGGGTGCTCATGACGGGGATTCAACCGAGCTTGAAGATAGTTCCGAGGAAGATCGCCAACAGCAGCGTCAAGCAGTGGCAGCATTGCAGCTAGATCCCGCCCCGCCAGGCTCCCGCGATACAAATGCCCCACCGAATATGTCTGGCATGGCGGCCGTGGCTCGACAACGCGGTATGAGCCAGCGGGAGCTGGAGGAGTGGCTAATGCAACCACCACGCGGACGTAAACCTAGTATCCTCGCGCGTCTCGGTCTCAAAAAGTCCAAGGACTCGGATCATCGTATTCGCAAAGCGGATGTTGAGAGTCCCTCTCGGAGAGACACGCCACTGGAGCGCTCGCGACTGGAACGCGATCAATTGCGAGAGCCGGGCTTTGGCAATTCTGCTCAGGGCACAACTGTGACTACTGTGACTGCCACTCGCTCAGAGCCGCCTTCGTCTCCAAAACTGCAGAAGAAAAACACCAAGCGTTTTACTGTGGAAGGTGGGGAGTCCTGGCCGCTCCGCGTCGACCCTCGCACAGAAACGCCGGAACCTGTTGTGAAGCAGAGCCACAGCCTCCCGTCATCACCACTGCGGACTGAAAAATCAGTAGCTCCAATCGACACCTTGGGGCGCAACGGAGGCATTGTTGTCCATGAAGATGGCGAGGCCCCCGCAGAGTCGGCTGGCAGGGAAACCCAGTCTGCCCAGAGAGCTCGTGCTGGGCCAGATTTGAATGATGACGGTTGGGACATCACGACCCCCGAGGAACCGGGGCAAACTGCACGCAACGTGGTGATATCTGGCTCGGGACGCAGGAGACGCTTCCCTATGCTTCGCAAGGCCTTTGGTCTACGAGCCTGATTCTCCTGGGTTTCTCAGACGCAATCCAATTCTCACGATGCACAAAGATCGAAATTTGTCACCTTACACGTTTAATGACCGCCCCCTTCTTCTCTTCTTTCCTTGTTTTCTTCTCTTCTGCTTCTGTGAATTTCTTTGGGAGGGAATATACTCCGTACCCAGAGCTGTGATCGCAGCCATCGGGTCGTCCTCCCAACCCGAAATGACATTTCCGAGTGGATCTAATCTTTAATGATCGATGTACACTGCACAACTCTTTCTGTCGTTCTCCGCGGCCACTCCAGCGTTTCATTGACACTATTTTTCTTCACGGACGAGTGCCTTGGCTCTGAATCGCCTCAAACTGAATGATCGCCCGCGTTGGCGTGTCCCACGGTGTCGCTCCGTCTCTTTTGGATCGGCCGTGGAATCGCTCATACTACTTTATACACTTTTGATACCCTCGTTTCGCTCTACTTTGGATTTGCTCGCTCATCCTTTCATCCTTTCCACCTTGGACGCTTCTTGGACGCTCGCTGATGTCTGGATTATCATGTGGTCGGACCGGAGTGGGCCGCGGTGTTCGCACGCGCCTTCTTCTGTTTCTTTTCTCTCCCTGTCGCTACCTCTAGACATGTTTCATAGACGCCCTTTCTCAATTGGATCGAGGATCTTCAGATCCCAGTTCGCCATGGGGCCGTGAACTTATGTCTCGGGCTCATCGGGTGCTTACAGGTACCCTGGGCCTTTCCCGTCCACCCTATTTGACATGCCGGTACTTGTATGAAGACGCTCTCAGTGGAGCGCACCGAGTCAAGACTCACTGATCATACTACGTACTGATTTGCTTGGCCGATTGATTCCGGATCCCGTAGTGTTAGCTCGCTGTCTGACAAGCAACTGCCTTCGTCATGGTCCAAGCCATCCACAGGTATGACCATGTTCCATAGCTTGAGACACCAAACGCAGCCTCGAATATCTTCCTTTTCAACACAGCCCGGTCTAGACTCTCTTTGCAACTCTAATGAGCCATGGAGGCTTGGGGGCACTGGAACTCTCACCGTGGCACAACATCTGGCGCCTTCTTACCTGCTGTTAGCCAATGGCACAACAGCGGCATCAACAGCGAGAGCCAGAGTAAAGATGCGTCGAGCTTTGGGGCATGGTCATTTCGGTCTTAGCACAGACCTCGACCTATGCTACAATACATATAACACAAGATCGATCCTCGCGATGCTGGCGCGGTCCAAAGGCGTGACCATGAGTCCAACAAAAAGCAAGCTTGGCCGTATATCTAGGATGACTACTTGAGACGCATTTTAACCAATGTTTTAGCACTCAAATGATTAACAGGAAAGCTGCTGGTGAGAAATTCTAAGCTGCAACATCTCGACTCCTAAACTAGCCTCACAGTATCGAAGATCTCTGTCGCATCCAATTGCATCCATGGAAAATGGATTCGTTTCATGATGACGGTCGACATGAACCAATCGAAAATAGATGGGCACACCTTCAGACCGAGTCGACGGTAAAATGGCGCTCCGAGGTCGAGCGATGCATTGGGACCGCTGACGCGGTACAGATTGCTCCATCCTGCCTCACGAGCAGGAAGTAACGCGGCGGTGGTCAACACTCAAACGCACTGGACAGCCAAGATCTGGCATAGGTCATCCAGGACTTTATGGGTGCAAGGGCCTTGTGTATAGCTCCTCCGTCCCCCATCATCCGCCATCGTATCGATGGCGAAATGCATCGGAGCCCAGCACTCCCTAGCGCGGTGGAGCTCACCCCCAGCCACTTCAGCTCGCCTGCAATCTCCACTGCTGGATCGCGCCCAGCCTCCGTAACGATACGCGGGTATTTCCCGCAGGACAGTTGGTCTAGACACCTGCAGGATGCAAGTGGAAGCCCAACCTCCCCAGTGACTCGGCGAGTCGACCAGGGGGAGATGTATCGATGATCGGGTGGAGCTGTGGACGTGTCTGGCTCCACCGATGAGGCAGCAGCAGGCGAAATTGCAGTCTGCCGTCGGTGATAGGCGTATCTGGGCAGGGATGGTGCGATCGGAAAGATTCGCCCGGGGAATCAGCGCTCAGGAGGGTCAATACTGGGGTTGCCAGGGGGGGCCGCGGGTATAAAGGGAAGGCCCGACGCAGAGAAACAACAACAACACGATCGGGAAAGAGCGTGTCCCGTGGTTGAGGAACGTGATCGCCCGAAGGCGCTCGCGTTGCCATGGAGACGTCCAGCCTCCCCATGTGAAGATGCAATTACCGTACGGGTCTGTATGTACACACGATGTACCAAGTGTCCTTGGGAACACAAAGTACCTCGGAATGGAGATGGCGGTGGAGGCTGGAGACGGTGTGCTGGCCACCGTATTTTACTTTTTGATCCTCTCTCTAAATAATGAGAACCATGTGTAAAGTGACACATTCCAGCCCCCCAGACGATTGCATTCCCAGCATCTCCGATCTGGGTCTTCCCGCGGGCGACCCGAAGTAAGGCAAGCCCAAAGCCAACCGCGTAGGCCTCAGTACTCAGTAGTCAAGAATCATCATCCAGGTGAACCTCGGATCAACGACGCCCACCCCGATCGGGCCAAGCGTAGTAAACAAACACCCGCGTTCAAGTCATAAATAAACCCGCGCTCACTCACCTTCTCCCTTCCCCCCCTCCATCTCCCTCATCTCTCTGAAGCCCATACCTTAGCTTTTTATCTTCTTCCATTCTTCCCATCTTCCATTCCAAACCCCCACAACAGGAAAGCTTCGATCGTTCGATCCGCTTTCTTCATTCCCATTCCTCCCCTCCGAGAAAGACTTATCCCCCAGTCAAGTCTTTTCTTGTCTCGCCTTTCGAGTTGTTTCGCAACAGTTCGAAAGGCATTCGAGAAAAGACGCCGGATAGTCAGTCAATCTGGACTTTGACGCCCGCGTCCCAATCCCCTTCAGTGTCTTCCCGTCGTCGTACCGGAGTGACGCTGTCTCTGAAACTACTCAGACGAGAGTAGAGGGAGAAGTTCAACTCGATCGCACTTCGCGCGTCGAACGGGAAGATACTCGAGTCTCTGCCCCTCTCCCCGACCCTCGTGTCTACGGAAAGGAAGAAGTCGATTTCCGCGTCAAGGAAGAAGATCCCTCGGCCCGTTTCTACAGCCAGAACCAGCAAGCCTACGCTCAGCGATCCTACGATCAGCCAGCTTACGACCAGCGTAACTACGCCGCCGAGGTCGATCTCACTCGTGAACGGTATGTCTTGCCTTGTGTTTTGCTCTGTTCCTCTTTGCTTTTGCAATTGGGGGGCGATGTTTCTCCCCCAATTGCCAATTGCCCCGAAATCCAAGCCCGCGCGAAATCCACTCCGCGAGCGACCGGCATCCACTCATCCACTTGCATCACCGGTGGAGACACTATTTGTTGTCGGATGTCCCATCCCGGTCTAGAGTGGTTACGGATTTAGCCCCGGACTAAATTACGTGTCACATACATCTCCACTCTTGGGCTCCTCCCCCCAATGAGCGGTGACCAGCCGCTCGTGTTTTTGTTTATATGTTTACACTTGGACTCGTGGAGCACCCCGGCTGATCTTTTTTCTTCTTCTTATAGCTACGCCAACAACTTCCGTGACTCCTCGGCTCGCTTCGAGGATCAACGCCCGCAAGTCTACGACAAGGTCGTCGAGAACCAACTCGACCTAACCGAGAGAGAGTACCGTCGCCGGACCTCTCCCGCTTACGAAGTCGACGTCTCTTACGACCGTCGCTACTCGCCCGGAAGCTCATACGAGCCCCAGCCGCCGGTCCCCACCGCCGAGTACTCGTACGAACGCGCCTACCAGCCCCAGCCCGTCGGCGCTTACCGAGGCGAAGACTATACTCGTCGCGAGATCGAGGTTGAGAAGCCCTCTCGCTACGCCGCCCCAAGTGAAGTCAAGGTCGCTCAGACTACTGTTCGTGACACGACTCGCCCCGTTCGCAAGATGGGTTACTACGACGACGAGGGTCAGTACCACTCCTTCCGCCGCGGTGTGGAGCGCGCTGCCGACCGCATCATGCACCCCTTCCACCACCATGACCACCATGACGAGGTCGTTGTCGACCAGCGTGGACCTGCCCGCTTTGCTGACGGTGTCCGTGAAGAGGTCCGCGTTATTGAGCCCCGCAACCGCGGCTCCGCCGGCGAGACCGTGCCTATCCCCTGCCACTTCATCCGCATTGGCGACATCCTGATCCTTCAGGGCCGTCCTTGCCAGGTGATCCGCATCTCCGTCTCCCCTCAGACTGGCCAGCACCGCTACCTCGGTGTGGACCTGTTCACCCGCCAGCTGCAGGAGGAGTCTAGCTTCGTCTCCAACCCCTCCCCCTCGGTCGTCGTCCAGACCATGCTTGGCCCGGTCTTCAAGACCTACCGCATCCTGGATCTCCGTGACGATGCCAGTCTGGTTGCCATGACTGAGACTGGTGATGTCAAGCAGAGCCTGCCCGTTATCCCGCAGGGCAGCCTCTTCAAGCGCATCCGTGATGCCTTTGCCGACGGCCGTGGCTCTGTCCGCGCCCTCGTCATCAACGACGGTGGCCGCGAGCTCGTCGTTGACTTCAAGGTCATCCACGGCTCCCGTCTGTAAATGTGTCACCCCGTTTCTCCTGTTTTTCTTTTGAAAGGTGTCTTTCAAGAGCTTTGTAGGATCTGGGGTCTGGGAGTCAATTGGGTTTAGTTGAAGTATGACCTTCTTGGTTTCTCCCTTGCGAAGGTTATGACTTGGACTAAGGTGTCCGTGATGAAACTTTTCTTTGTGTGATTTTACTTTAACTTTCCTTTGTTCTGACGATCTCCTTCCATGACGGTTGCAAATATTTTGTGCCTGTTCCTTTGGTCAAAATGTGATGGGATTATACTGTGTATTCCTTGTATGCCAGCAATGCTGGTTTTCCTGTAACTAAGCAATCATAATGCAAATGAATCAGGCCATGCTATGTATTATCACGTTCATGAGCGTGTAAATGCAGAACCGGATTGGGTGGTATCTGTTACCATCGTGTGCCAGCCACCACACCTGTATGTGCTATGCAGTAAATTCTTTACACGGGTCGTGTTGTATGTCTCCAATGATAGGCCTCACGACCATATATCGTTAAATGGTGGATATAACTAGTACTGAGAGCGGAATGCATACGTGGTATGTATATATACCATATATATATATTAAGCCAGTATCAATGAGCAGTCTCTTCCATACCACTATATTTCAGCTATGTCATATAAATAGCGCTGATCAAGATTTGACCATTAGTCTAATATATCTGCGTTGTAGAGTTTTACTTTTGGTTCTCAAGCAACCAGCTTTTAGAGGATGAAGAATCAAGTATCATGCTAGAATGGAAATCGTAACCAACAGATCATCACGTTGTTTACGACCTCCTCTTTTTTTAATATAATTTTGCATTTGGCAGTACTTCTTTTTGTATATGCTGATGGTGATATCGCAGTGAATTATCATTACTATGAGTCACTTTTTAATCAGAACTGGTAGGTTCTAAGGAAAGATATATTTATGAATGGCCCAGGAACAGTTGGTCCCAGCTGATTATTTCCATCAAGTTCTGGAAACGAAAATTCTTTTGAATAGTACATTAGTAGACTCCTAGACCCTACACATTTTAAGATCATTATGCTAAGAAAATTATCCTTCACTTTAAGAGGATCAAGTTGGTGTTGAACCAATCATTTCAGGGAGTAGTTTGGCGCTTACATGGCCCCCGAACCACGGGAAAGAGCATAGGGAGGGAAATCAAGGAGAATCAGCGTTTATTATATCTTGCCTAGGAGGCCTATGTTCATTTCCTGTGTAGTTAGTCTCATTTGAGGGACGGCATTTACTAGAGGTTGGGTTGTCCCCGTGAAGGGACCGTTTTGCTAAAGACACTGCGTTGGGGCCTAAAATCAAGTACCTTCTAAATCGTCCACATATTTCTGGTTGTTTTGTAATCAATTGGTCTTGATTCCAGATTTCGTACACGCTACGCTATGCGGACGCTTATCAACACTTGCCAATCTCACCCACATTGATAAAACTGTGCCCTCGGGAGCTATCCATACCTATAGCAATCATGATTCACAAAAGAGCAGTGATATTGTCTCCACTAGGAGGAAGTTCTTACAAAAGAATCCATATATAGACCGTGACATTCCCAAACACCAGCCCACGCACCGACCAGGAGGGAAGAAGATAAGCAATACCGGAAAAGGACCGAAGAGGAGCAAGCCGAGCTTTACAATGAATTTATAAGGAAAGCATGAAACTCAAATAACCTTGAAAAGCCAGCGAACAGTTAAAAAAGATCCCGGGAGACAGGCGCAACGTGATTAACCATTACCATCCTCGTTCTCCAGTATGATGATTCGATGATTCGTGACGCCGGACCGATGTGAAGGTAAAAGAAAGCAGACGCCTGCAGACGCAGTTCTAATGTACAACGGGCGACAAGAGCAGAAGATGAAACAGGGGTATCGTATGAGAAGTAGCAGGTGGACAGGAGAGAGAGCAACAGACAGAGGAGCAGATCCACGTGTTGGTGACACGGCAGCAGCTACCGCTCCCCGTACTTGCCGAATTGTTGCTGCCACTTGAGCAGGTGACGGGTGAGCACGTCCATCATCTCCACGCTGCTGAGGTCTTTAAAGTCCTTTTCGTGGGTTGTCGGGGCATCGCCGTCGCCATCGGTAGTGGCCGGTGCAGACTCGCCGCCGTCGCTCACGGTGGACGTCATGGCGTTGTCGATCTGGTCGACCACGCCCTTCAAGAGCAGGCCATGGGTGCGGTCGCCGTTGCCCGTAGGCGTGGAGGAATTCTCGCTAGCAACGGCCATTTCTACCTGCATCCGCGAGATGAATTCCAAGATGGCCGCCACGCGACGCTTCATCTCGTTCATCGTTGTGCGCTGCGGATGCATATGTCGAGGCTTACTCGGCCGCCCAGTATCTCCACCATTAATATGTGTGCCATTAGCACTGCTGTATCCCACTCTCGGTGAGTCGGCACCGACGTCGTGGGATTGCCCACGGCGCGGCGACTCGGTGCCAATGCCGTTCATTTCCCGATCCTTGGTGTATTGATTTCGCCCCACACGGCCTCGTCGAGCAGGCGGCCGCCCGGATTTGCGCGTCGAAGGTCGCACTGGAGTCGGTTCTTGGGGAGTTGGTGTGTTGGGACTTGCTTGGGATGGCTCCGGCTCAACCGGCGCTGGTTTTGTGGGAGATCCAATTTCATGCTCGGATTCTAAGACGCAGTATCAGCAACTGAACAATTTCACCTGCGGCGCGGTAGGAAAAACTCACCATCTCCTTTGCGCCGGCTCGCTCTGTCTTTTCGTCGATTTCCAGTCTCGGGAGCCTCAATCTCTCCCTCATTAGTGTCCTCGACCGGCTCCTTGTCGCGCTGCCCTCGAGAAGCAGCTCTCTGCCTCCTGGTCCCGTTCGTTGCCTTCGATTTGGACTCGTCCTCAGATGGAGGCTGAGATACGGAGTTACTGTGCTTCGATGCAGCGACGGGAGACGGGGACGTGGTTCGCGGGCGTTTGGAGCCCTGTCTGTTTCTGGAGATGCCATGTCAGTTACAATCTCGCCCCGAAAACTGAATCGAGCCCAGGAGTACGCACGTTTCGCTTTCGCTTCGACTTCGCTTACCCCTCCGGGTGGCTGTATCGTCGGGGATGCTTTTAGTATCTTCTTTGCTTTCTTCAATTGCTCTTCGGATGAGCTCTTCTTCGTGGTAAGCAGCGTCGCGGCTGTTCATTGTCGACCGCCGCTTCGGATTGGAAGCGCCTTCGCTGTTCCGCGATTTGGGATCTCCTGAGCGGCGGGAAGTATCTCGGGAGGAGGCTCGGGAGGATGGTGCAGGCGACGACGCAGGCGCAATGGGAAGGTAGGTGGAGGAGCGCTGTCTGCGGGGTTGTCAGCATGGCCATTATCAAGAGAGCAGAAAACACCGCCATAACGTTAATGGATGGGAGGGTAGAAACAGAAGGCCTAGCTATGGCTGCTAGAGCCCAGGGAATGGTTGCATTCTCGCCGACAAGAAGCGAGGATCACCTCTCCAGCTGCCACGGATAGCACGAACGAGCGAGGTCGCCTCGAGCAAATTCGAAACGCAACCAACAAAAAGATTGAGAAGCAGGATGACAAAAATGGCTTGCGAAAAAAGGGTTGCTCAGACTTACCCATTGGATTCACCCCGAATTCTGTGCAAATCCTTTCGACACTCTTCGCAGAAATATTCGTCGGGGCTCGTTTCCTCGTCCATGATGCCCACACAGCCACCGTGTTGCCACACCTTGCATGAGTCGCATTGAATGAACATGCTCCCAATGTCATCAGACACCAGATCAGACGAATCAGTAGGTGGATGACCCGACTCTGGCTTGACGGCGCCGCGACCGACAGCTTCGCGACGCGATGGAGGCAAGCCGGGGTACTCCTGCTGCCCACACAAGCATCGAGTTATTTCCTCCTCTTCATCATCTTCGGGGTCTTCGTCATCGTCCTCTCGGGGAGGTTCGTTGTCGTCGCGGGTGCGCTGGCGCTGGCGCGTGTGTGGGAGGTCGGCTCTCGAGCCGTTTTCAGCATCGTCGATGGACTGGGAGCGATGACCGGAGGAGCCAGTAGGAGAAGCATTTTTATGGTTTGAGCGAGTGCTCCTCTCACGAGTGAGGGACACGGAGGAGCCGGAGGAGTTGGTGTGTGGGAGGGCAGGGGAGGGCTGGGTGGTGCGAGCTCGAGAGGAGCGACGAGGCGTCATGGTGGCGAAGCGCCTCAGAGGAATGGAAAACCGCGGTGGGCAATTCCTTTAGAGAGTATTGCCTGAAATAGGACGATTTCTGCAGACTGTGACGAGTGGTGAGGCGTGGTGTCGAGCAGTGTCAAGCACCGCCTCGAGCAGAACCGGTTGCGAGGGAGCTCTCGCGCGCGATTGAGAGCTCCTTCTGGAAGAAGGAGAGCAAGACAAAGGCGAATCGCAGTTGGAACTGAAGCAAGGCGTCACAAGGCTCAGAAGAGAGCCCGATGACTACATAGTCTGGGGAGCAGGCAAGATTGGCGGGGGTTGCAGCAGAGGGAAGAGAAGGAGAAAAGCGCCGGAACGGGACTCCAAAAGATCCAACCGTCCTTCCCCGCTCTCGACGCCTCTTCGACGCGCGAGCCATTTTTTGCCGTTGCCGCCCTTCCCCCTTCTTTCCCCTTCACTCTCCATCTTCCATTTGACATTGCGTTGCTACCTGGCTATCTACTACCGGAAGCTAGCTGGGAATTCTCGTTTTCACCCCTTCTCAACCTCTCCCGTTGTAAGGGCTAGTCCGGACGCCCTCCGGTCGTCTCCCCTCTTCCCCCCTCGTCTTGGGAGCACTGGCAAAGTGAGTTCTTGATCCATGTCCGGTATGACATAGAGTCGTGCATAGTCCTGAATTCCATACCCCGGCGCCATTTCTCCGACACGCGAGACCCGACAGTGGAACCCAGTTGCAGGACGGACAGTTCCATGGAGTGGGGGAATAATATTTCGATGCACGGAACAACTGCGAATTGATGCGAATGCTGCCCTGGGTCCACCGGCACAGTCTCGATTGTTTCCTTCTCGATGGTTTTCTACCTGACGCATAGGCAGATCCTGGCGGGCATTGCGGTTGTTCCACCAGATCTTCTTTCTGCGCAGTTAATGCCCGCCCCCCTTCGAGAACCTGAACGTAACAAATCGAGTCCATCCGCCCAACAACTTTCCTCTCGCGGGGCAATTCATATAGCGTGGCATATTGGCGGTCCTGGTGGCTATACAAGCTTTCGTCTTCATGCCCCTGGGGAACCCAAGCTGTTTCGGCAAGGTAGTGCCTTCCACAGCCTGTCATGCAGGTACGGTGCGGCTGGTCAGGCTCCGCCGTCACTGAAGTCGTAAGCTGTCGTAGAGCTTGCGTACTCCTATACTCGCCCATTTACTCTTTCACACCGTCTAGCCAACCATCTAGTTCATGGCTGCTGCCCCAATTGTTGCAGCGGCCGGGGGAAAGAGTAAGCAGAACAGAGGACCGGCTCGGCTCCGACAGCGGGTCCCTATAAGGAATGTCAAGAAATGTCAGCCGCAACACAAGACCAATCTCCTTTCCAAGTGCAGTCATGACCGGCAGTGAGCAATGGATGAGATAAGAATGAAAGTCATGTCCAACGACAAGTCGCCTGCAGTAATACGGCTGAGAAAGCCAGTCGGGTTTGGGTGTCCACGGTTGCCCAAAGCGGCTAGCGTGCACCGTTCCGAACTCCCGTGACTTGCTGGTCTTTCGCTTCACATCTCAACCCCTCCGCATCGTCATTCTATTGTTCTCCGGCTCTTGCCTGGCTTGATCGGCTCTCTGCTGTGCTTGAGCCGTTTGACTGGTTGAAATTCTTGCTACCCCGCCCACTCCTCCTACTGCAACTCCGTGTTGTGCCCGTGCTGATTAATAGCACTGATTGTGGGTGGGTTCTCATTCCTCCCTGCTGCTTGTGGAACGCCGAGGTAGACACGCCAGCCATGGGAATGTTCTTTTATGAAGTCCTGACACCTGGTTTCTCTTGGCTTTCTCTCGTATGACTGAGCCGGGCCTGACTGACGTCTTCCTGAACCTGAATAGTTTCCAAAACCCCATTTCCCCCCAGCCTATCCAGTTTCACTTTTATAGTACTGGTCCACCCACAACAAAGTCGGCGGAGGGGGAAAGGATAAGAGGAAACGGGCTGGCATACTTCGTTCCACACGTTATCAACGGCTGTGGTTGAGGTCGAGCGTTTGAGAACTTGCATGATGACTGCTACTTTGAGTATGTCGACTCGAAAAGGGAGCTCCTGGTCGAGCCAGATTTCAGATGGTCTGGCAGGCCCCGAAGCTTGACAAGCTACAAACATCTGCGGGTTACTCAGTTACTGACGTGGTGTGCACTCGTGTAGACGGGACGTTCAACTCGGCCCCTGACACGCCCTCCCCCGTCTACCCCGATCGTCTGATTCGTCCTCTCCCCAAACGGACCCTACGCTCTCGCCTGTCCACCGACGCGGCCGATACCATCCTGTACCCTCCAACGCCTCCGGCGTCTCAGATATTCTACGGGGTCTCCGCAGACTCGGAGGAGGCGGTCAATGACTCCAAAGTCTACGTGCAGCAGACCATCGAGGCAGACAGACACGAGCTAACCCCCGAGGCTGACTCCCACCATAATTTTGAGAATTCCGTGGAGCTAGACAGCGGAGACGAAGATGGACCGGTAGTGGTACGCCGCAGTGCTGGTTTTCAGGGATCTTTGTCACCGGTTTCAAGTACGCACCCTCCAGGGTCCTCCGGGAAAGACGGAGTCCCCAAGGCCTCGGCTGGTCCCGATGGTTATGACGCTTTTGAGAACACGAACAACAAAAAGAAACGAAAAATCCCCACACCTGGCAACATTGGTGGTCATCACTCAGCGTTGTCGCCCGAGTTTGCGAGCATGGGCTTGGCCAGTTCAAACCCTCCGCCGCCGGCGGTTGGCGATGGGGCCACGGGGACATATTATGGGAATGGCAACCCGGCTTCACCGCTGGGAAGTGGGATATCTGGCTCGGGCAGAGGCCGCCTTGGGCGGAGCTCCACTCGCAGTAATAGCGGACGTAACCCGCTGTCTGCGAATGCCCAGAACGCATGGATGAATGGCCGGACCCCGAGTCGGCGGGATGGGCTGATGTCATCCCCTGGGCCGTCCGGTAAGTGCTTCAAGGTCCATTTTTCGACTCGAGTAAGGACCGGCGTGTACTGATCCTTGACCAGGCGATTCCACATCCGACCAAGGAATAATTTCGACCGCCATTGCGAATGCCGCGACCCTCTCCTCATCACCTCGAGGTCCCAGCAATGTCAGCCTGCTGGAACAGGAGAACACTACTCCGACCAAGACACAATTTACTTTTACCTGCGAGTCAGACTCGTCGAAAGGCATGGCCATGCAGCGGAACCCATACCCCGTTCCCCACCGCTCACCCACGTCCCCGCTTGCCACCACTACCGCCAACTCGCGAGGCTTTTCTACGCAGGGCACGCAGACAAGCCCCAACATGAACCAGCAAGTTCCACCGGGCTCACAGCCACCGGGTGCGCCAGGCGATCAAGCTGCCGTGGGTCGCAAAAAGAAGCGCTCCCCGAGTAGCATCTATGCCATGGCTGCGCGCCAGCGTAAAATTCAGCAGCAGTACACGAACATTCACCATCCACCGAGCATGGAGGATATCTGGATTTGCGAATTTTGTGAATACGAGAGCATCTTTGGTCGTCCCCCGGAGGCATTGATTCGACAGTATGAAATCAAAGACCGAAAGGAGCGGAAGCGGCTTGCCGAGAAGAAGCGGCTCCTGGAGAAAGCGAAGATGAAGGGACGCAAGGCAAAGAAGGCACCTAAGAACGCATCAAAGAATGCGCCGGGCCACCAAGGTGGCTATCAGCAGGGCTATGACCGTGCCTCGGTCGATCACTCCTCTGCCGCCGGGTCTGGCCTTCATGACGACGAATATCTAGGCCATGAAGATGATTATGAGGAGGAGCCTGGGCCCATCCCAGCGCCAGACCCTGTGTCGCCAACAGAACTCAAACCACCCCTGCCGCCAGCAAGCAACCATCCCAAGCTCGCTGCAACGGCGGGGAATGTTAAGGGCCCTGCAGATGCCGGGGCCAGCCGACCGGCCTGAAACGGCGTTCGTTGACGCGTGAGAGAACGCGTCGGCTTTTCGGTTTGTGTCATCGGCGTCCGGGATTGGGTATTATGAGTTTTGCATGGCAATCCCCTCTCAAGCATTTTAGGCGAGCATGGGATCGAGCAGGTTTCCATATGAGGGTCTGTAACCATAATGACAGAGAGCCAAGTCGAGCAATGTGCATAACTGAAATCATTTCAAGTGTTGACTGAAATCGTAGTAGTGGTTGTAGGTGGCAAGTTGTGTTTTAGGCCAAGCGTGAAGTCGAAGTTAGGGCATTTCCCACCGTTTCTGTTTCTTTGTCCAGGACGGCCCTCTGCTAGACTCCTATTCTTAGTGATAGATCCAGTCCCGCTCTTGCACTCTTTGAAACAGCCCTGTTTGGCCTCACCAAATTAACCCGGTTGACTTGATTGGCTCTCCGCTGTCGTCGACTCGTCGCGCTGAAACGACAATCCGCGGGCGTTGGCGCGCGCGAAGTGAAGCGCCGCCCCGCTCTATAGTTCTCACTCTCCAGCGGCCTTCCATCTGGAGTCCATTCGCGCCCGCTCCCGTGTTTCGCCAGCTTTACTGCTACCTGGGGTCATTTTTATCCTGACGCACAGATAGTCTGTTTCAGTTTTCTTTCGTTGCTCACCGTTTGGTGGAGGAGCGAGGACCATAACCAGCACTGTGGAGCTCCAGTTCGAGCCGCTCGGCTCTGAAAGAACAAGACAGTTTCATCTTGGACTGGGCAAGCCAAAAAATAGAATCATGGCTCAGCTTCCTCCATCCCATGCAGGAAACTTCAGAATGACAGCTTCGAGCTTGTCTATAAAGCATCTGGGACAGCCCGGGAGAGTTGATGAAACCAGCAACGACTTCCCTTCTTTGTCTCAATCGTCCCCGTTTTGTTTCTGCTTCTATTTTCTTCCTCTTCTTCTCTCTTTGTTTGACACGATAGATACCTGGCTTCTTTCTTTGTGCCCAGCTGCTGCATCATCCTGGTTGATGACTGGCCGTGTTGCTTAGGGCTTCCTGTTTTACCTTCTCATTTGGCACCCAGGTTGCCACATCGCCATTGAATACGCACATTCACTTTGTTATACGGTCCAGCATTCCGTCTCGACGACTATATCTTGCGCTGTGCGCATCTGTGCCATCAGATCGAGACTCACACATTCCATCTGACGTCCACACCTCTCGACCTGCATTTCATACAAAAAAAAACACCCTTCAAACCAAATCCCTAATAACCATAAACGAAAAGAAAAGCCGACGCCCCCGATGTCATTTGTCGCAGTCCCTCTCCTCAAATTCGGCTTCAACAAAGCCAAGCAGCACCGCGAGAAGAAGAAGCAACAGCAGCAATTCCAAGACGCCGCTGCCGCCGGCTATCCCAACCAATATCCCCAACAGCCCTACCCAATGGCCGAATACCCACCAGGCGTCGCACCGGGGGCAAACATCCAGTTCGCTCCGCCCGCACCCCCAGTCGAACCCGCCAGCAAAGGCACCAAGCTCGTGTCGATGTTCGTCTCGGCGCTGCGCTTCCTGCAGTTCGTCTTCGGGCTGACGGTGATCGGCCTGTACGGCACAGACGTGCGGCACGACCACCAGGACAAGGACTCGTGGAGCGCGAGGTGGGTGTACGCGCTGGTCGCGGCGTTCCTGGCGACCGCCACGGCGGCGGTGCACATGTGTCTGCCGTTCTGTATGCGCCGCGTCAACTACACGCCCAGCCCGGCGCTGCGGCTGCCGCAGTTCGTGTGGGAGTTTGTCCTGTGTATTCTGTGGCTGACTCTGTTTGGCATCTTCGGGAAGATGTATATCGGGGTGTATCCGAGCTCGGACTCGGATAGCAGCAAGCGGGATACTAGCTCGAGCGCGACCTCGGGGCTGGGCGATGCGTCGAAGATCAATCGCATGCGCCATGCGGTCTGGGTTGATCTGGTGAATCTGGTGATGTGGGTGTTCACAGCGTCGTGGGTGCTGCTGCGCTGGCTGAAGAGTCGCCGTGCTGCTGCTGGTTCGGTCATGGATGATGCTGAAAAGGGCGAGCAGATTTGAGTCTGGAAGGTCTGATTCTGGGTATTCCTGTATGAGGGAGACGGTGGCACAGGGCCAGAAGCAGACGACTAGCTGCATGTTGGGATTTTCCGTAGTTATTCGATCAGAGATCCATGGTGTTGGGGAGTTTGTTGATTTCGGACGGTTCTTGTCTGTTTTGTGTCGAGTTTTATTCCAAGCATTTCCAATGTCTGATTTTCTACGTGAATCGGGGTCCCGGGAGTTAGTGGAGTCAACACCGCGGCGAGGTCACAATATGACTGTCTACTTCAAGAGAAGAACCAAAGTTCATAATTGGCTCGTAGATCATTGAAAATTGAAATGACTGTCTAGACTATCCACTGTACATGTGGGTAGAAAAGGCAGTCCTAAACAACGCCCATGCTGATGCTCGTGATACTTTCCATCCGGATGCGGAGTTAGCCCTAATCAGCTGAAGCGATTTCATCAATATCCTCCTCCCCAATGAGAGTCGTCACATCGGAAAACCCCTGAAACGAATCACTTTGCGAAGGACGCGCTGGAAGAGATGTAAGGCCAGACGAGAGAAGGCTCGTAGTCGGCGGTCTCTCCGTGTCCACACTGTCCTCCTGGAATCTCTGTCGATATCCCTTCTCCACCAGCGGCTGCCTCGAGGGCTGCGGGTTCTGCAAGAAGTATTCATCCTGAAGCATCCAGTCACAAAGGTAATGCTGCTCCGGCAGCTCGCGCCAGGCGTTGTCGTTGAGGAACCATGGACGTGAAGGGAGAGAGACCCACTCCTTCGGCGGGTCGCTGTTGTTCAGGATGCAGAGTAGTTCGTTCTCCATGCTCGCTGGCATGGGAATGCGCTTCGCACCGTTCAGACCGGGGACGGCGGTTCCTTGTTCAGGCTTGGGTTCTGAGAGACTGGGGTCCTTGGGTTCAGCGCCGTGTTTTTCCTGATCTGGCGTGTTAGGGTCATCACTAACCGTCTGGATTTCCGGGTGGGGAATGCGTCTCGGGCGAGGGAGGTAGGGCTCGTGGACGAAGCTCTTGGGGCGCGGGAAAGGGCCGGTGTATTTGTGTCCGGGTCGGATGGGTAGAGCACCGTCGACGGAGGCCGAGTCGGAGTCGGTCCATGTGCCTACTTGGTCTTTTCTGTCCAGTCCAGTATCCGGCGGCGGTGCGAGAGATGTTTCCTTGATGTCCTCATCAAGACCGTACAATGGATCGAAGAGCTCGGCGGCTTTGGCTTCAACCGGCTTCGGTTCACCAGGTTTCGCTTCTCCGGGATCTGCCTTCTCGGGTTGAGTCTGCGGCGGCGAGGTTTTGGAGATCGTTGTCTGCGATGACTTGCGACGGTTAAATACCGGACGACGCCGGTAGCCTCGACCAGGTCGGTTAGCAGGAAAGATTGGTCTCTTTTGCGCTGGACGGAACGAAGGACTGGTCGGGGGGGAGTCATCCGAGAATATCGGACTTGGGGGCTTTGCCGGATTGCGAATACTTGCACCATCAGGCTTCTCGAGAAGAAGGCGTGTGGTCTTCTGTGGCTCACTTTGCGCATTGTGTGACTTCTTCAGGATAGACTGAAGGGGTGGCTGGACGGTAGTGACTGGCTGAGACTTGGAGTGGGTGTGGTGGATAGGTCTTGGAGACGCTCTGATACTGGGAGTGGGAGACATGCTGTTGGACTGCAGTGGAGATCAGATGGGTACCATGCCAGGCGACGTCCAAGTTCAAGAGGGAACAATGGAAACAGATGAAATCCAAAACATAGGAAACCGAGGAGATGCAGGCCACTTACCTCGTCGCACTTAGTCGTCGGCGGGATGTTGATAGGCTCAGACGCCGTAATTCCGGAAAGCAGACGGTCCAGGAACTGCACGTCAGTTTGAGCCAGGATGCGCCGACTGCTCCAGATTCTCCAGAAGAGATATTCAAGCCGCTGGTCTGTCTCATTCTCGCTTGCTTTCCGTGATGCAAAGAATACTGTTCAAGGCCGCGGGCTGTGTTAGTTTGATGACGAGGTTCAGTCACTCTGGACGCCGGGCATACCTTTCCAAAGGGTCTCGATCATCTTCCTGTCGAGTCTCACAGGCCCCAGCATGTCGGTGGGAGCTATCTGAGATACCGTCACCAAACCTGGCGCAATCTTGTTCTCCATGATGCAAAAGCCAAAGAGCCTTTCTGAATCGCTGTGAAAGCTTCAGAGAGCAATGAACAGGAATAAACACGTTCAACTTTGGAATGCCAGCCAGAGCTGGTGTCGCTCTGGGTTCTTCTGACAAATGACAAGCTGTTCAGGTAGTTGCTCTCAGAGGGAGAGAGAATGTGTGTGAGTGAGTGGATAGGATCTCGTGGTGACCTGGGAGTGTCTGGTCATTAGCTTGTGTTGGCGCAGAAATGAGAAAGCAGCCAAGATGTGAATAATGGATAACAAAACACCAAGTAGTGCAGATGACAGTACAGAGAAATTCCAAGCTCGCAGTCAATGAAAAGAGACTGGATTGACAAAACAACTCATCGGCACTCTAACGGGAAATGGGCAGCGCAGGAACTCGTAAGGGCCCAGAATTGGCCTGAGCAACGATCCCTTCCTATGGCAGCCAAGAAGACCTGAGAAAGTGGAATAAAGAGAGAAGAGAGTAAACCATGCAAAGCAATCTGGGTGTCTAGGTAGATTCCAATGTCAAACGTACTTGATCACAGCAAAGTATCGGCGGTCAGTGGAACCGCGGTCGAGATGGCACTGGAGATGCCAACACGTCGACCAAATGTAATAACTGAGCAGAGTGACGCAGTAATGCCAGGCTTCTTTCCCCAGATTATCAGATTGAGCGCACATGAACAAAGGGTCGCATCAAGCTCCTGTCATCATTGCGGGGGTTTGGACTGGTTTCTCTCGTATTGACAGGCGACATGGGAGTCAGTATAAGCAGTCGGGCATCGAGGAAGCATCAATATCATTTGCCTTCATTGAATTTCCGGGCGCAGACTGGCGCCATGACAAACATGGAGCGAACGCCTCATCGCATTCCTACTCGCTTGCCCCTTGCTACGTCGGTGGCAGGGATGGACAGGCCTATCGGCTAGAAACGGGCTATGAGAAACCGGGGACAGGGAATTCCACCATATTTGGAAAGTTATTGACAAGATCTGAGAGGAAATACTTGGATCGCATAGTACACACAATCTGAGGGTAGAAGAAGTCCACCGGCACAGTTGCATTTTCACTCTGCCAATGATTTGCGTGCAAGCTGGACACCTCAATTCAGGGAAGCTTCAGTCAAGAGCGAGCGGATCCTAGTCCCCCTTGATATCCCCGCAGTGGTCTCCAGTAGTGAGTAGTGATACGTAGTATGCCCTTGAATTATCCTTCAATTTGCCAAAACTACCCATGCCCAGGATTGATCCGCGTTGCGAGCAAATAGTGTCCCAAGCCAATCAGAATGCCGGATCCGAAGGAATTTCTGTGGTACATGCATCCAGCAATAGTGCTTGATGCCCTTTCCTGATAGCTACTTCTTACCAGGTACATTCCTTTATAGGTAGACTTATCTATTGATACTTCAACGAATATTTAAAGTAGATCGAATATGCCGAGAGTGCCAATGTCCTGACCACACAAAATACTGGAGCCCCTTAATACAAAAGCCAAATTTGATATACCTGATATATTCAAATTGTCCATACTAGAGCCTACAAACCTGGCCTGAAGGATAGACATCTCTCTAGGCTGAGTTCAATGATCAACAATCCGATTCTAATCCCGCCAAATCGCATTTTTGCTTCCTTCGTCTATGCGAAACAGACACACCGTCGCTTACTGTTGTGTAAGTGCCAGTCCATCTAATGATACGTAACAGCCCAAGTGGTTTCCAAGAAAATCCATTCGAGCGATAATAGTGCTTTTCATGTAGCTTGCATATAGCACAAGCAATTATGGTCGAATAGCGGCCCATCACCTGACTCCCTGCAGGGCTGACGACAAACTGCAGCTCTTTCTTCAGCCCGACCACTTCCTTGCTTCCTTTTTTCTCTCATTGTCTGGCTTTCGTTCCACCAAACATGAACAGTCTACCCCCAGAAATTCTACATACGATATGCCACCATGTATGTTACCCGATCTAATCCATGGCATTTATACTGATCCCGAGCATAGATATGGAACTCGCGCCCTGCAAGTCTGCATGCTCTCGGCAAGGCAAGCCGCACTCTGTATCATGCGACTAGACCTTTTATATGCAGGACGCTTGTCCTCACGTTTGAAGACAATGCCAGCCTTGAACGAGCTCTTGACCGAGTCATGACCTCAGCTATCAGGAACTACTATCTGAAATACACACGGCGCCTCGACATCTACTGCCTGCACTCGGACCAAAAGTGGTGGGTGGGCTGGGAGGTCTTAGGATTGCATCCATTCAGACATAATGATCTCAACTACGATGAGCTTGCCGAGGAGGTGGTTCCATGGGCTTCGACGTTGGACTCACCGAATTGGCAACGACTGGCAGAGTTTATTGGTCAGCTTGAATGTCTGACAGAGCTACATTACGCCGTGAAGAACCAGTTCCCAAAGAGCGTGCTTGACATCCTCCATCAACAACACTCGGCTTGCAAGCTCAGCATCCATACATTCCAGTTCTCGAATCCGCATGACCCTGAGAGGGATCCTTACGATATGGAACTTATTCAGTCACCATGCCTTTATTCAATACAGAGTATCTCCGACGGCTGGGATGGTGACGAAAGAGATGACTACCATTATGAGGCAATATGTCGAGCCGTGTCTATTGCACCAAACCTCAAACATGTTCAGATGCGAAGACAGAAGAAACCAGGCTTTCCAGAGCACCGATTCCATCAACGTCGGCGCAGAGCTAAGTGGCAGGGATTTGCCACACTACATAGAATCTTCCATATGGGCAACTTGGAATCACTGGCTTTTTCACCGCTATTCCCTCTGTGCACTATCACAGAAGAGGCGCTGAATCAGTGGAGCCTACACACGAACTTTTCAAGGCTTCGGTCCCTCAACCTGGGTAACATTTACAATGAAAAAATCGCCGAGACAGTCTCCACACGCTTCTCATTTGACAGCCTGGAAAAGTTGACTCTTGGTCTCCATCCCAGTTCCATGCCTCCATTCTTCTCAATTTCAAGTTATGAAGACAAAATCACCGCCATGTTTGACACTCTCCGACCCTTGTCGCATCTGAGACTTGAGGGGCACTTCAATATGCTTTTACTTCAAAGTATATTTGCTCGCCATGGTAGCACTTTGCAGGGTCTGATGCTCCTCCCACGCAGGAACAATATTGACTACCCCCCGAGCTTTCTGATTTTCACTGCCGACAATATATCCAGTATTGCCAGTCTCTGTCCCTTGGTGCAGGAGCTACACATCGAGGTGCCACGCTCTGTGGGGAACGCCGCTGAGGTGCATATTTATGAGGCCCTGGCAAGGTTCCCCCAGCTTGAGACCCTCCGACTAGATCTCGGTTCTTATCACATACCGCCATCAATAGGTTCAGGGCCTTCTCCATTTGATGAGGAGCTCTTCCCGCTGCTGCCTGGCATGCCACCCCTTCCTGCAGGCCCCAAGAACTATGCCATATTGTGGCGGCTGGTCAACTGCACGATAGATGAACATTTGTCTCGTGCGATATGGGATATCATCTCATCGAAGCAAGGTTCGGGAAAGCTTCAATGTTTGAAACTCTGCCCCATGCCCAATGGCATTTCTGATATACTGCCTCTCGATACCATTCCTCGAATGGGACGCCAAGTCGATCTATCGACTGCCACCAACAATTTTGACAAGTCGCTACATCCCTGGACAGGCAAAATGGAAGACCCGCTGCTCTCATATACTGTCACGACAACCTCCAGCGAGCATGAGCATCCAGTTGTGCACGCTACTGCCGAGGGAAGACACCCCCAAATTGACATCTTCCAGAGCAATCGCCACTTTGAATTGCGCCGCACGCCTTTCCGAGCCCTAGAATGGCTGGACCGGGTATTCGAGCGCCTTTGGCCCGGGCGCCCCGAGCATCGGGGCTGGCGATCGCAGTGGCTGGACCAACCCCTACAGCGAGGCATAATCCATCAGCTGGCTAGTAAATCCCAGAGTTCGGACGTGAAAACGACAGTAGCTGGGCAAGACCTGCTGTACTGCTGAAGAGAAAGGAGAGTCCCTGGAATTTCGATAAAGCCATAGGGCACTGTAAAGCTCAGCACAAGGATATTCGTACAACACCACCTCTTGAGTCACAGTATCGGAGAAGGCTGCAATTTTGCGTATAAGGGGAAGATGGGAAATGCCACTGAATCATTACAGGATCCTCCTACAGTAAACGGGATGTCCCTTGTGACCCAAGTGTTGCTTGGGCCTGGTTCCAAGTCTCTTCCAGTATTCCACAGTTTGGTAAATGGGTAACTGGCCACGAGTGATGGACTTTGCAGCTGCTTGGATTATATTGCTCACTGCAGTAAGTAAATTTTTAGCCACTGGCGCATCATTGGCTCGGAGGTCACTCTGGGGTGTGTTGGAGGTTTGTTTGTAGACGGCTGGTGTAGCATGAGGTACTCTTCATGGGTGGATGTTGCGGGTGGGTGGTGTTGTTGACTGGGGTGGAAGAGACTGTAGGAATGTCATGTCTAATTTATTAAGATAAATAGCTGAGTTGTTCAAATATATCACGAATTTTCTTCATGATCATTGAAAGGAAAATGATGACGGACCGCAGTCTTCTCCATCTCAGTACTTGAATGTTCCATCAAACCATCTTTGATGCTCTGGATCACAGCACTGCACCGTTCAAGCTCATCCTCATTGGAAACCCAGCCAAGGGCATCTGTCCCGATTAGAGCCCTCATCTCGTCTAGTTCCCGTAGCTTCTCCTGTTCTTGACGATAATCCTCCGAACATTTCCGTATCTCTTCCTCAGAAAAGTGAACCGGACACTCAACAGGACTCGTCTGTGCTCCTTCATCCAGCAATATAGGCCAATTCTTGAGGACCTGCAATATAGTATACTTCAACGAAACGGAGTCCCCTTCCCAGGGAGCCTGTGCATGATGAAAAAGCTTCGCTCGAAGCATACAGTTCTCGGTCCTGATGGCATCAAAATGATCCGGCAGGGATTTCATCGTCAACGCAGCATAATAAAAGTGAACAATCCGCCTCCGCATCGTCTCTTGGACGGTCTGTTGTTCTTCATAGCTGAGTTGGTCAAAGTTTTCTGGCAATTTGACCTCTGGCTTAGATAACGCCTCAGACAATGGATCGCCCCAATTTTGAAAATGGTCGGGGATTCCAGCGCACAGACAGAGAGGCAAAATAACGGCATGTTGCCAGTCAATGATCCCTACCACGTCGTTGGAGGTATTCACCAGGATATTATTAGGTGAAAAGTCCGGATGACGAAGTGTCGGGCGAGACATGCGATGGCCAGATGGGACGTCGAGGTGAGGCGCTAGCTTTAAGTAATTGGTAAGGAGATGTTGGTACGGAATAGGTGAAAGGTTTTGGAACTGGTGTAGTTCTCGTAGGTATCTTTCGACGTGTAGTCGTGGTTTGCCAAATCTTTTACAGAACTCTATCTCACGCTTAGCGGGTGCTTTAAAGCATGCAGAAAAGATATTCCCTGACTCGAAGTCAATATTTCCCGAAAGAAAAAAAAAGCGCATCTGGATGGAGACTTACATGGCCCGCGGTCAACCTCTAGAGAGGCCCGTTCCTGATACCACCATTCATATTGTGCAGTTGGGCCAACGACGATGTCGTCCGAGACTGGGATAGCGTATTGTGAGCTGTCAAGATCACGGCGGTGATAAAGACTTCCGCTTGCCGGGAAGCGGATACTCATGAACTGTCTCTCTATATCAACAATCTGTCTCATTATTCTGACCCGGGTTTTGGTGTCCATGGAGAACCACTGGTCGCTCAGGGCTTTCCCTTCAAGTCTTTCAAGTAGAATATATTCAGTTCCAACGGCGTTTGTCTGATCTGGAGAATACGTAAGGACTTTGGGGACCGGGACCCCATGAGCACGCAAAAGTGTGAGTGTAGCAGCTTCACTGGCCACCGCATAATGTTTTGGAACAGTCGACCTGTAGGGAAGCCTTGCAAGAACTGCATATCTATCATTAAAGGTGATTTGCAAGACACGGTTGAAGCCCCCCTCGGCGAGTTTTGTGACCGAGGCGACGCTATTGAGGTGGCGGCCGACAGAATGGCAGGCCGCCCTTGCAAGAGCATCGACGTCGAATTGGATGCGGCGTTCGGCGCGGCGCAGCTTTTCGTTAAATCTGTTTTAACGCAGCAAGTCAGTTTATCGCAACTGACGTGTTCAGCAGCTAGCCGCCACGACTCACAAAAAGCGCCCAGAAGTGTACTCGAACAGATCAGGATTGCCACTCAAAGAAGACATCCTCCTGGGTAATGACGTCGAGGACCGACTGAAATATCTCGAAAAGTGTCGCATTTCAAGCGGATGGCTCTCAGTTTCAAGTGTACTCCAAAGCTGCTCTTATTATTTGATACCAGAGTACTTCCAAGGTTAACGGGTTCCAGCAACCTACTTGGAGTGGGCCAAGGCCTCGGATTCGGCAGCATTATAATTCCGACCTTCCAGTCCTATTGAGCTGCACCCGCTTATTAGACTAGGGATTTTCAAGTACGAGTTTGCTGACAGACTTGACTTGATTCCCCTAAGGTTGCTTGTATTCATGGTTATACTAATGGAAGACTTTGTCCGGCTCTGTCAACGCCTTTGGTCTTACTACGGGCAATCCACAGTTCGTATTTCATACCGAATTCTTATTGGCTTATTCTGATACTAGCTTACAGCACTGACATTGACATCAGCCAATAAAAGATTCCATGTACAGTCTCACCGTGTTTCTATCCTGTAAAGTACTCAGGTCGGAACGCGACGAACTCCTGATGGCTACTTAAACTTGTCACGCTCAAGCATCCTGCCCGCCCGCGTGTCCTTCTTCTTATCCCTCTTAGTCTCCGAACTCCTCGTTTCGGATCGTTTTATCGCGATGACTTCCTGGCTCATTCCACGCTTCCTCCTGCCAAACTTTACATGGCAGGACAACAACATTCGACCTATCTCGAATCAACACATACCACCCACGCCCCGATTAACTCACCCCTGGCTTCGTCGCATTTGGGGCATCTTACATGACTACATCCAACTATTCTCTCAATCGTACTGTAGCTGGGTTGGAATCACCTTCGATAATCAAATTGCCCAGCTTCCGTTTGGCCTGGTTTTGAAATGGTCTGACGGCACCCGCCTCGAAGAAGTTCTGGCTATGCAAGTCGCCAGAGCAGCTGGTTTCCCGGTTCCACGAGTGATCAGTTACGGAGAACATCCTGATACGCCCCATGCGCCAGTCTCGATTCTGATGACTCGTATGCCTGGCGCAGAATTAGGCCAGGTATACGAGACACTGAGCAACGAGGACAAAAATTCAATATTGAGAGAGTTAAAAAGCTATTTGAAGGCTATGCGTGGGTGGCCAAATCCGTGGGGCAGTTCTCGAATCTGCTCTCTGGAGGGCACTGCGATTAGGAGTGTCCGTGTTCCTAACCACTTGGCTGGCCCATTTGAATCCGAGGAAGAATTCAACGAATATCTGATCCAGCCTTCATGGTCAGGTGGTTTCTCATCCGAGGCCGCATATAACAACGCACTCGATATCGCTAAAGGTATCAGGAAACTACCACACCGTATTGTCTTTAGCCACGGTGATCTAAAACCCCATAATATCCTGGTGAAAGACGGCAAAATCACAGGCTTTCTAGACTGGGAATCGGCAGGCTGGTATCCTGATTATTGGGATTTCACTACAGCACTAAGATTCGCCCGAGAGGACCTTTGGTGGTACAAGTTCGTCCTTGGACTTGGTGGTGATATGTTTCTGGCGGAACTGGATTGTGAACATGCCCTGACCTCTTTGACAAGTGCTTCCTATTACTGGTGAGCTTATGCTTGTATTCTTGGAAGTGAATTGTGTTAAGTGCTGTTTCCATGTTATTGCTCTACAATTTTTCACCTAGGGTCAGAATTTTGGTTTGTTTGATAGGTATAAATTGCAATTCATTCTTTACAGTAGAAATAGAATTTTGCAGCTAGAACCTGGCCACTCAGTGACGCACATTTTGCGTTTTGAGTCTGTCTTCCTTTCAAATATATATATGTCAAAGTTGCTTCTGACTTCAATTTCTCACAACTGTCATACACTCTTCGGTTACCTGGAGCCGCCGATATTCGCGAGCGAAAGGAAGCCTGCTCGACGAATCCATTAGTCAGATATAAGCTACCTATGTACCAGCTGCCTTATATAAGGTTCAAGGAAGTCAACATACTCAGAGTAATTAGAGTCCGCATAAAAACGAATTTGCGACTGGCCTCGGCTGAGCATTGCCTGCAGCGCTGTCGGCATGTGTATTTCCCCAATTCTTCACTTCATCTTCCAGCGCACTCAGGTCCGCACATTTCAAGATTTGGGCATTTTGCAAAAGAGCCAGCACCCAGAAAACCCAGACGCGGCAGGTGATGCCTGGAGTGTTCAGCTGGTGATCGTACGTCATGATCGTTTGATCAAGAGCGCCCTCCCATGCAACGGGGACATCAGCGATTCCAAAGAGCCCCACAAGGAGAAAGGATTTGAAAACCCCAGCCGTAGACCCATGGTCGGCGATCCAGCCACTTCCTTGTTGTTTGATATGATATTTTGTGCCACCTCGTCGAGTATGGCGATGGAAATAAAGGCCCCAGTGGAAATCATTTGGCGTTGGGGGATAACCCCTGATAAATAAAATGATATAAAGCCTATTGACTTTCAGGCTTGCCAGAGACATGTTACAAGAAGGATGGAGAATAGTATTGGAATAAAGAATTGTGTGCGTTGCTTGGTAGGAAGAATAGAATCTTGTGAATCTTTTATATCTTTGACCTCTCGGCCACTCCAACAATAGCGCCATAATGACCATAATACCTTGGCTCCAGAAATAGCTCGCAACAGATTGTAGGTGGCTATTAATAGTATTGTCAATGCACTACGGTGGTAAGCGCCTAGTGGCATACTCTGATAGACGATCGGACTTACGCTTCTGACCAGTTAGAAGACTAATTCCATGAATATTCGACTACCATATCTGAGATTATGGCGTGAATTCTCGAGTTTTGAAGCACGTGTCTAGATGTAAGTGTAATTCAGTGGTAATATTACGAATATGCTACTTAGTTGCGATCATACACAGTTAATAAGGTGAAAACGAGAGTCAGGTATAGGTCTTGACAGGCTCAGGCTTACTATGCGTGGCCCATTCTCAGGTATACCTAAGCGCTAACAGAAACTATGTACATATGTAGATATGCCGACTATCGGATGTGATAGCGCACGCATCTTGCCTTAGTCTCTGTTTCAGCAAGTATCAGTTATTTGGAGACGGTGACCCACAACAGAGTTGCTGGAACATCTATAGGGCAAGAAGCAGCTTGTGGGGTGAAGTGAGACTGGGCTATGTAGCACTGCTGACGAAAGCGATTATCCCACTAAACTAGCGTCTCTTTGCCGCTTCCCAAGAGACGATCCTGCTCGTAGTCTGTGACGAAAACCGGCGTCAAGAATCTTCCAAATCGCGCAGTCGCAATCATGATTCGGAGGATGTGACTCCAGAACCTAGCTCAGACGATTAGCCGTTATCATCCCCTTGGCGATCCCAAACAGCAGAGGGCTGTCGAGTGCTCACAAGGTTCTAAGTCAGCTGTGCACCCTTTGACATCTTTCGCCGGATCGCGTTTGAGATCTTGAGGCGTATTCACAAAATTGGCTTTGTGAATAGGGGTTGCCTGCCTTCCTCGCCGTTGCCAGCGGAAGATCTCAAAACTCATACAGCTCTAAGATCCTACACTGTTTGCGAATCCATAGCCAGTTCTCTGAGCCTCCATGTCATCGGGCTCGTTGTTACGGTGCGCTGTCATTCGGCAGTGATTCGGCACCGAGCTGCCGACCGGAGACTCCAAAGGATGCGTTATGCAGCACGCAGCATACATCATGCAAGCTGCACGCCGGCCGGATGTGATATATGGAGCGGGGAGTATGGATAGAATGTGATGCATCAGGAGAGTCTATCGGAATAGGGCGGAGGATGGAATTCTGGTTTACATACGGGCCTATTCCATGATGCAGTTATCTTCTTCTTCTCTTCCTTTCCCAAGGATTAGTTCGTTGAACCAATCATATCATCTCATTCCTTGCCTGATCCCATTAGCCATAACACCCGTAGTCGCCTTGACTGACGCGATGAGGGCCTTATAAGAGACGCTTTCACTTTGCCTAATCGCCCTTTCCATTTCTGCATAGGCTGCTCTTCTGAGCATCCACATTTGCGAGACAGATACGAAGGCGCCGCATGCTTTTTTGAAGATCCAATCTTATATTCAGATTCTAGACCAGCCACTTTTTCTCTGATTCCCTGGTGGTTCGCCGTGTAAAAGAATCGGTGCTCGTCGTCGTATATTCATTAGTCGAAACAAACCCCAGTGCTTGGCCAGCTGATTGAAGAGGTCAGACAGTAATAGTGCGGGGTTCCATCAATCGAGGGTCAATATTTGCCATATCAAATCGAGAGGAGGCGCGAATTTCGGTGCATTGTCGAGTCTCCGCTTCTATAGACGTCTCCCTAGAAGAACCGTCGATGTGGCTAAACTATGGCATTCGGGGAAGATGACATAGCTTAGGCTTGAGATTATATTTGTTTTCTGTACTGGCATGAGCCAAAACAAATGGTTATTTTGGCAAATATAGGAAAATATGATTGCCACAGGCCAGTTGCAGCTGATTCCGCCGTGTCCAGAGAGCAGATGTGAGTCGATGAGATGACGGCGAAGAAGATTTGGACCCTCAGAAGGAAATCTATGCGGAGGAGTTTCTGCCGCTTCTATCCTCGTCATTTCAGGGCATCAGGGTGCGAGACGCGTATCTCTAGTTTCTGTCGCAGACTTAGGGGGTGCCTAGGTATTAGGAAATGCGCATGATCTAGGAGTGGAGAGTTGTCGTTTGGCTAATAATATTTAACCAACCTACTTCTTTCATTGTGATTAAAATAAAAATGAACGAATAAATCGGCTTATTATTCTCGTCGATGATTTGTAATCGGGTTTCAGAGATAGCCAGCTGTTTTATCACCAGCTGCAAATCCTCTCTTGCCTGCTGAGCCGAATACTTTCAATAGGGATTACTACTATATATCTATTCTTGTTTAGAACTGGGCTGGGCTTCCACGAGACACTAGAGATAGTGACCAACCGAATATTTGATTACCTATCCCCGATTCTATCTAGCATCAAATGGCCACATCTTGTCTGCCTTTGCTACTGTCATGTCTTCGCCCCGAGACTCGGCTTCTTTGGCAGTCTGTATCCATTCATCATACGCTTCCCGATGAGCAACCCTCGCAGCGTCCCATGCATCATTCGGGATCCACCCGTCAGAATTTGTATCAAGGTTGTTTCTTAGCCATGACTTGAGCGCTTGCACGGCTTCAAAATCTTCATAGTCTCGAGCATGCTGCTTCAATTCTGCTTCTGTGGGAGAATATGGACATGAGCCCTCTAGCCCCAGTTCTGCCCAGCGAGCTGAAAGCTCAATTAACTCTTGGCGGACAGCGGCAGCGGAGTCTCTCCACGTTGTGTGACAGTAGTGGAAGAGTCGAAAAAGAGTCGGATCAAGTAACCTTGCAGGGCGGAGCTTAGGAATAAGGGCTGTCATGACCACATCATATGTTTGATAGCAGATAGATGCATCCTTCAACTCCCGTTTCTTTTGTGCAGAAATTTCTGAATCATTTTGTTCGTCCTCAACTGGATCTTCCCCAGGGACCCCCGGGATTGCAGCGAAATCAGGTGTCTCGTTGGCATAAATAAACGCGGGCTCAATGCTGGTTGATTGCCAATCTATTAGGCCAGTAATAATAGTTGGTTCTTCGGCTGAGACGTAGATATTCCCCTTGTGAAAATCCGGGTGAAGTAGAGCTGGTGTAGCAGCGTCTTCAATGCGTTTATCTTCAATCAACTTTCGCATCACCTCTCGACTGGTGTTCAATAGACGGATGTGATCTTGAATTGATCCTTGGAATGGCAAAACCTCGCGGCTATTGATGGCTTCTTTGGGCAAACGAGCGAAACCGGTATCTATCAGACCTCGACAATAACTCGCGAGATCTCTCCAAGGTCCGCAGTTGGGACTTGGGCCACGGTAAAGTTCATGCTCCCCCGGGTTTCGGTTCCAGAAAACTGGACTGCAATGTGGTCCCACACAGAAGCCCTGCTCGAAGGGAATTTTGGACTCCGAGTCTAGAGGCGCATCTGCGAAGTATAGACTACCACAGGCTGGGAAGTCTAGGGAAGCCATCTTTTTCATTGTCAATGACAGCGCTTTGGTGCATAGCATATGTTGTTCTGGGTTCATTTTATGCCACTCTTGATGTAATGGAACACCCGCCACATGCTCCTGGATAATGTATTCTGTTCCAATTGGATTGGAAGGATTATCGTCCCAGTCGAGAATTTTCGGTATCGGAAGCGAGATCTTGGACTGTACTATAAGATGTGAATGAATCAGTAAGTACATCAGCTATATCCTCAAAGATAGGGTATACAGCTTAGCCTTACAATAAGACATCGTTGCAACTTCGGAGTTGGTCGTTAACCTTGGTGGGCCAGCAATACCGGTAGGTACCCTTACCACAACACAGGGTCCATTGTCCATGGTTAAAAGAAAAACTCTGTTAAATCCACCTTCTCGCTTCTCGTATTTGACAACTCTTGTGGCTCCTGGGAATATGTGGACAGCCCGCGCACACAGCGCTGAGAAATCAAACATAACGTGGCGAGAGGTTCGCTGGAGCTCGTCTCGATTGAGCCATCTTCCACCTGTGTACCAATACGGATCATGTCCTACAATTCAAAGTCAATGACATATTAAATCGCTGGTCAATACCGGTAGGTGCATGCTACTGACGAGGAGTCAGCTCTTGTGAAACTGTTCGTGGGGATGAGCTGTCGGGCCAGGCATGTGTCGAAGGTGCGCTGTTTTTATTTCCCATGCCGGATAATGCTCGAGACGGGCAGCGGAATTGGCAATGCTGAATGATAGACGAAGGGACTGCCAACCGCCGCCAGACTTGGAGCATATTAGACTGCTGTTTTCCTTTCCAGATTGTCAGCTAGGAGAAATCCGAGGTGGAGTTCTGAAGCGCCCGGTGGCCCTTGATGTGATTGTTTTGCCGTCTTGGCGTTCCCCAATCAAATGATCCGACCAGCATGCTGAAGCGGAGAGAGTTATGAACAAACTCCAGGAAACAGCGAGGCAGAGCCTGTAAATAGCGATGTTCTCTTCTATAGAGTATGCATTACAAATATAT
The DNA here is from genome assembly GCF_028827665.1 of Penicillium hispanicum. Taxonomy (NCBI): domain Eukaryota; kingdom Fungi; phylum Ascomycota; class Eurotiomycetes; order Eurotiales; family Aspergillaceae; genus Penicillium; species Penicillium hispanicum. Next base: position 1,526,098 of record NW_026623199.1, on the reverse strand, counting down.
TTGGCTCGAAATGATAATCTATGAACGCAGTGGAGATATAGGAATAGCGGGCGCTTCGGCGCGAGATTGCTTCTCAATCACCGAAGTCGCTTGGGGACCTTATGCAATGACTTTGATAATCTTTCTTCCAATGATGTCGCACACTCCTAATGAACGAAAGGCAAGTTTAGTAAACCATGCCAAAATGAATTATGATTTATTTACCATGTATTTGCGCCCGCGGGCAGTCGAAAGACTAACCTTGCTGCCAGACAGGCCTTTAGGCAGATCAGAATCAGCGATCGTGCCATACCTTAAGAAAAAGCCTCCACGAAGTCAATATCCACTGACCGACTTAATCCCATTATCTGGTGAGCGTCTAGATATCAACTGCGTTTGTTGTGTGGTGACGGGAAGTTGGAAACCTGGCTTGAAGCACATCTACTACTCTACAGAGGCATAGGGTACATTACATGAAAATCATCTAGACCAATGCAAGAATGCTAGATAATTAGAGGGAAAATTATGGGGAAAAAAAAACCCAATTAAAACTTTTGTTAGTTGCAAGCACAACCCATTGGGGCAGTCTAGATCCGCTGCAGTCTAGATCCGCTGAAAATGCTCAATTTCACCCCGAGCAGCCCCAACCCAGAGAATGCGGGAAATATTGCGTCATGGAAAGATGAAAGCAGTCAAGGGTCAATAGCTCAGTGCACACACATGGGGGAGGGGAGCGCATTCATAAAAAAGTCATGGAGTGGCCTGGTAGGGCAACATCCGCATCATCGAGGAAATCGGGGGAGGTAGAAAACGCTCAATATCGCATCCATCATCAACAAAGATAATTTGAAGATCATGCATTTAAAGAATTGATAAAGCGTTGACCGCAAGAAACGGTACGGAAGAAGGTTAGGTTAGGGTATAGCCGCCATCCACGCGGAGATCGGCGCCGGTGATATACTTGGAGGCGTCACTGAGCAGGAATGTCACGGCACCCATTAAGTCCTCCGGAGTGCCCATTTTGCCGACAGGGATGAGGGAAGTCCACTTGTCGCGCAGTTGGGGGTTCTCGTCGAGAATTTTGCGCGTGCTGTTGTAGCGAATTGCATTAGTATAGGGTGTCGGATTGGGATGCGAGATGGTCTATGTTGTCACTTACAGAGCAGTTAGCATATAGCCGGGACTAATGCAGTTGACACGGATGTCATGGCCAGCCCACTCGACCGCCAGAGAAGCGGCTAGGTGGCGGACGGCCGCCTTGGCAGCATTGTAGGGGGCCTGGGGCTGGGGTACATTGACGATAGCTCCTGACATTGAGCCGATCATGACCATGCTGCCGGGTGCCTTACGCTCCATGAGGTGCTTGGCCACGCCCGTAGCAAACAGATATGTACCATCGACATTGACACCCCAGATCTTCTGCATTCGGTCGAAGGGGTAGCTGATGGCGTCAAAGTTCTCGGTGAAGCCGGCAGAGGTGACCAGGTTGTCGATTTTCCCGTGCTTGCTTAGCACATCGGAAAGGCATTCATTGACGGAGTCGGGGTTGGAGACATCGGCGTAGTGTGCAGTGACGTTGGGCATTCTAGTACAGCTCTCGATTAGTCCCGTGGCACGAACGTGACCCTCCAGACACCATTTCTTGGGGAGGGGAAAGAAAAGAAATAATTGAGGAAAGGCAAAACAAAAAGACTAATGACATACTGCTCCAAACCAGGATTCTCCTTGCAAAACTGTTCGATCAGTTTCTCCGCTTGTTCTTCGGCCTCGGCCTCTGTGGGTACATCAGTTAGTTAGCGCAAGCTGCCCCATATAATGCACAAGTGGGTCTCGATCAACGCACTGTTCAAATCTACAATTGCCAGATCAGAGCCCGAGGCGACTAGACCTTGTGCCATGACGAGACCTAGACCACGGGCACCACCGGTCACCATGCTGACCTTGTTCTCGAGCGAGAACTGAGCCAGGGTGCGCTTGAAGTGCATGCCACCGCGGCCCTGGACAATGGGCTGAGCGGGCATCTCGCTGTCAGACGGGTATTCGATCTGAACGCTCTCATCGGTACGGGCGAATTGGCCCTCGTGCTCGCCGGATGCACCTCCGGGGGCCTGGGTGGTGGCTGAAATGAGCGGGTCTCTCTTGGGGTCATTCTTGTCGGCGCGAACGGCCGTGTAGGACAGTGGGCGGATAAAAGAGCTGGCGCGACCCGACACAGCTACAAGTGCAGCTGGGCGGGTGGTGTTCAGCGCCTGAATGATGGAGCGTGCGACCGTGCGGTTGAACATAGCGACTGAGAGGAGCAGCTTCGTAGAGTTTGGAGCTGTAGCTGTAGCTGAAACCAGGAGTAGGTTCAGGAGAGAATTGAAGGGTGATTGATGGAAAAGGAGGTGAGCGAATATAATCAAGGGGAGGGAGTTTGCATTAAGAAGGATGGGAGCAGCTCAGCTGCTTCAGGCATTTATTTTCATTTCCCCCATATTCTTTTCAATATTTGGCGGAAGCTTCTGGGGAAAAAGGAGCTGGGGAATGCCTCAATTGCGGTGAAACGATCGGAGCCTGCCGCCTTCAATGATCGATGGGTGGCCGGTCAATTGAATTATAGGGGCTATCAATTTGGATGATAGGAATATTTGAGTTTCGCTTCTTTTCTTGAATCAAGATCAATAATTCCATTTGATTAATGATCTTCGGAAAGCTGGGAGCGACAGATGACCATTGCCCCATCGAGCCCGCGTACGGCGTCAGTACGGACTGAGACGGTAAAGTACCGTTCTCCAGAAGTACATACATAAGCTATCATAATACTGCCCGGTCATGAGATGCGGTACATTTGTACATGTATACGAGTGTACCGTATACCAGATTCCCAGTGGAGCCGCGCCCTCGGCTCCACTTGCTCTCGCAACGCATCTTATCAGGATATTCTAGGCTCGAGTGCCAACCATCTGCTCCGCCAGTATCCCTCAGGCTTACCGGTTGATGGCCCTCGGCCTAGTACTGAGTACTAAGTTAAACAGCCTCTCGATGCCGCCAGAATGTAGTGCAAACTTTGCCAAAAAAAAATAGCACTGTAAGTACGGTGTCATCCTCATCATGGAATGATCCAAGCATCAAACATTTCATGTAACTCATATATAACATCGAGCGGTATCATGCAGTAGACTGATCTGGGGACACCGAATAGATATACACCAATCCCCCTAGGAATCGGCGAATTCGACGAGCGGCGTGCCACTTTTGCATTGATCCTACAAGGTACATTCTGTCAGCGTTGTTCTCGAAATCCGGTCATAAGTAGCCAATCTCGGGTCAAACTTGGGAATGAGACAACAGTCGGGTAAATCAAGAAAACAGAAATCGGGGTCACGAGACTCCGGGGGTCTAGACCCGTGACTTACTCCTTGTTGATGCACCACGCGCGCGATCGTTCCCCGCTGCGGGCTGCGGATCACCGTTTCCATCTTCATGCTTTCGATCACCACCAGCGGCTGGTCCTTCTCCACCACATCCCCGACCTGCACCTCCACTCGCAGCACCTTGCAGGGCATCGGTGCCAGCACGCTGTTGGCCACGTCCTTCGTTCCCAGCGCCTTCTCCATCCACTTGGCCCGCGGCACCGCCAACCGATACTGCATGCCGCGCTGGAAGGCTACAATGTTGTCTTCGTCTTGCACCACCGTGGTGTCGAGCCGGGTGTGGGGGAAGAAGGAGGTCACAACCTGGGAACCGGGATCCATATGGCTCTCGACCTGTTCAAACACGCGCTCCCCCACCGCCACATTGAAGGTCCGGTCGGCGGTCTGCTGCACGCGAACCCCAAAGGTGGGACTGTTCCCGCTTGGGCCGGTCGACTCGGTAAATGACAGGTGCCGCTGCTGATAGCTAGGAGCGAACCCAACCGTCGTCCCAGCTAGCCCGCGAGATAGCTGAGAGGCGGATTGTGAGTCACGGTGTAGACAAGCCAGAGCCACCTGGGCGAGAACCTCATCGCCAATCGGCTTCGGGGCAAACAGTTCTTTCCGATGCTTTTCAATATAGCCGGTCTCAACCTCGCCCGCGATGAAATCCGGACTCCGGCAGATGGTCTTGAGGAACTCGATGTTGGTCACGGGGCCTGCCACTTCATACTGCTCTAGCGCAGTCCCTAGCTTGCGAATTGCTTCTTCGCGTGTCGCGCCCCGGACGATCAGCTTGGAGATCATGGGGTCGTAGTGTGCGGAGACCTCATCTCCTTCCACAAACCCGGCGTCGATTCGGATGTCGTCTGTAGTCGCCGGCGTCCGGACATGAATCAGTCGCCCAGAGTCAGGGATGAACCCCTGATCTGGGTTCTCGGCGTAGATACGGGCTTCGATGCCATGACCACTGCGTGCGATATGCCCCTCCACTTGCTCCTGCGTCAGAGGTAGGGGAGCTCCTTCGGCCACCATGATCTGCCACTCGACGAGGTCCTGCCCAGTAACCATCTCAGTGACGGGATGCTCAACCTGCAGCCGCGTGTTCATCTCCATAAAGTAGAATTCCCCCGTATCATTGTCGAAGATGAACTCCACGGTGCCTGCACCCTCATACCCTACAGCAAGAGCAGCGGATCGCGCCTTGCTCCAGAGATCTTGCCTAGTTGCATGTGGCAGGTGAGGCGCGGGTGACTCCTCGAGAATCTTCTGATGGCGACGTTGAATGCTGCAGTCTCGCTCGCCCAGGGCAACACTGTTCCCATGCTTGTCTGCGAAGACCTGGACTTCAATATGCCGAGGCGTAGTGATATATTTCTCCACCAACACATGATCATCTCCAAATGAGTTCATAGCCTCTGATTTCGCCGACTCGAGCTGGGCCTGGAACTCAGCTTTCGAACTGGCAATACGCATACCCTTGCCACCACCGCCCTTTATAGCTTTAATGAGAACGGGATATTTGATTTTGTCGGCTTCGGCTTCGAGAAAATGAGGGTCTTGGTTATGTCCATGGTAACCCGGGACGCAGGGCACACCCGCGGCAAGCATAATCTCCTTCGACCGACTAGAGAGATTTGATCAGGTTGCTGTGTATGTGAAGATGCAGATCCCTGAACACATACCTCTTGTCACCCATATCCTCGATTGCTTTCCATGGAGGGCCGATAAACACGAGTCCAGCCTCGGTGCATTTTCGGGCAAAGGCAGAGTTCTCACTCAACTGGAGCAAAGGATGTCAGTGACACTTTATTCATCGGGAGTCGCCATTGCCACCACAGCGACTGTACAGAAAGGCGAACTCACAAATCCATATCCCGGATGTATCCCCCGGCACCTTTCCTTTTTTGCAATTTCGATAATCCGATCACCATCTAGATATGCCGACACTGACCCTAGATTGAATGCGAATGGAGAGCTCAAAGCATGCTGTGACCGGCTGTCTGGATCAGTGTAAAGAGTAGTAACGCGGATCCCATGCTGTGCAGCTGTCTGCCCAACACGCCTGGAAGTAAAAAGTTATTAGCTGCAACCCGTTACGAATCAATCAAGATCTATTAGAAAATTCAAGTCTCACATACAGTGCAATCTCTCCTCGATTCGCAATCAGAATCGAGTCCAGAGATGTCTGCTTGTGCGGTGTCCCGGACACCGACGACGCCGCGTGGGTTGTTCTGCGGGCCGCGGTCGGGGCGAGACGTGGAGTAATGCGGAGAAGAGAGGAGAGAGTCATAACGGACGTAGAGGACAGCGTTGGTATACAGCTGCAAGACAGATGCACCCAGTGAGTCTGAAGTTCAAAACAGATTCATGATCGAGTCTAGAGAAGATCTGGCAGGTCAAAGAGGGCTTTGGCCACACACGCTCGCTCGAGCAAGGAGAAGCCGACGCAAAGCGAAACTGCGGGGAAAGCCGAGCTGATGTCAGCCGAGACCGCTTGCCGGATTCGGACTGTAGATCTATGGACAGATGCATTGGAGATGGAGATTCATTCACAGTATGTCTACAGTATAGTCTCTACGTGGAGATGGCCATTCAAGGCTTAAATAGCCTAGGGTCGCCACCACCATCATCTATTTCCTGGCCAGCCGTTCTCCGTTTCTCCAGACACCCTTGATATCTGACAGAGCATCAATCGACTGGGTGGGATCTCCGGCAACAAGCAACAGGTCGGCCAATCGCCCCTCCTGAACCTTGCCACGGTCTGAAAACCCGAACCGATCTGCAGTTTTTGAGGTCGCGGAGATGAGAGCTTCCAGCGGGGTGAATCGACACCGATTGACATACATCCAAAGCTCTTGGTGAACCGAGGCCCCTCCGCGAGTCCCCACCAAGTCAGCGGCGGTATCAGTCCCACTGGAACCATAATCAGCATCTATTTCTCAAATCCAACATTGTGGGGAAGAAAACGCTTACCATATCACATCAATCCCGGCTTCTTTCAGAGTGGCAACTTGCTCAAAGGAAGATTTGATAGAGAATTCGTCCCGTGTGATATGCAGGCACCCAAGCAGATGCTCCTTGTCGGCGTCATGCAGCTCTTTGGCAAACTTCTCTCGGGTTTCTTGCTCCTCCCCACTGCAGGACGAGTTAATGACTAGCGTAGGGATGACAAAGGCATTGTTCTTCTTGAATGCCTGGATGAGCAGGTCATTGATGGGCTCAATGGACGCATGTGCCAGACCATCCACACCAGCTTCCAGTACTCGGAGTGTGGAATGATTGGTTAGCGCATGTGCAACTGCCAGCATGCCATTTTTGTGGGCTGTCTCCACAACAAGCTTCTGAAGATCGAGGGACGGTGTGGGAACCGGCCGAGTTGGGAAAGGTAGGTCGATCGTATGTCCATCCTCTTGCATCAGCTTCACAAAACTATTCAGACGCAAGATGTGTCAGATCGTGGGATTGGCGGTTACTACAGCGGGTGGTCATCGGGATTTGACATACCTAGCGCCCGCAGCACGGTTATTAGCAAGATACTCCTCGACCGACGCCTGGTCTATGAGTTTCGGCCATTTGGAGATCCGATCATCAATCTATCAACGTTGTGTCAATCCCAATTGCATCTATAGGTTCTCGGGTCCACTCACATTCGGATCATTCGTCGTCAGCCTGACAATAGCCTCCGGCCAACCGTTGGTGATGGTCGCACCGAAACATGCAGACTTTACATCGGACACATCGTTCCTTGCGCGGGTTATGGCGCTAATCTCTTGGAACCAATGCGGTTCGTTATGCATGTCGAGCATGGTGGTGACCCCATATTCGATTGCGGTCTCGAGCAGAGAAACCTCTCGAAAAACATGCACATGCGCATCGATCAGGCCCGGCAGTAATGTGCAGCCCGCTGCATCGACCACAACTGCATCTGCAGGTGGTGTCAGAGGCTCTCCGAGCGAGATCTGCTTGATGCGACCGGCCTGGATCAAGACATGGCCGGATTGGGATATGACCGACGCTCCGTCGAAAATGCGTGCGTTTGAGATTAGAGTTGTCGCCATAGTGATCATGCGAGGCTGCGAAGCTGGTGTAAAGAGAGGGCCGAGGGTTTATAACATGGCAAGACTTGCGAGCTCGGTTGCAGTCGAGACTGCGGGGGCGTTGAATGCGACACTGACAGTGGCACATTCCCGAGCGCCCAGGGCCCCGCCATCACTAATTGATACGTTCACAGCACCGCACAAGCGCAGCGGTGTAGAACGAAGATCACGGAGTATCTATAGACCAACACCCAATTCGGCATCCGACACGCAACACATCGGCCCCGCGGAGATAACGCTCGGCCCGCGACGCAATAGTGACTGGCGGGCGTCCCTTGCGCTATTTTGACCCTAGGATTGAGCTTAGGATCTTTCAGCAGCGGCTAGGAGTATATGTATCTTCCGAGTCTGTAATCTGCAAATAAAGTTTGATATTTCATCTATCATACGAACGAAGTCCCTCCAACTACTAGCCCCGGCGTGTACGGGTAGCACTTGGTGGTACTATATAGTAAACGGCCAGGCCCGTGAATTCTCAGATATTCATATATGAGATCTAGGGAAAGCATATCGGCGAGACCAAGGGGGGAATGAATGCGAAGCAATTCCTTCACCTCATCGCTGTCTAATATTTCCCCCAACCACAAGCATTCTAGTCGAGAAAACGACCGAGCCCACAGAGCGCAGCATGCCAGACAGACCTTATTAGGAACATATCATTCGGCCCAGTCATTACGGACTATTCCAAGGGAACCAGTAGATAATTCCCATACGCTGAGTGCTGGTACAGGTCTAGGAATAGGCAATTCTCAGCTGAAGGGGAGATGACCTGCTGTCAGCAGAAGCCTGGTCCTAGTAGCTTGGGGGCCATACTATTTTCAAAAGGGGGTCTGAATCAAATAGCCCAAACCGAATGCCTGAGAGGAAATGAGACATCAACCTCTACTGCACGTATTCGCCAGTCGTGGACACTATTGAAACAAGGAACGTGAAAGCGTCCTCCGAGTGTGATTCGAGATAGCGAGCGAGCCCGGATATTGCGTGAAGTAGAAATTCAAGATGTGTGATTCCCAGGCCATCAATATGAAACAAGGGAGTCATGCATGCTCATATCCGCACCGAACACCATGGACCTAAGACCCCCCAAGAGTGCTGTATAGTGTAGGAAGAACAAAAAATTGTGGAGCCGGAAGCCGGGCTGAAATTGAAATGCCAAGGCTTATGTTAGCCGGGCTCCTCTTTGCTGCAAAAGATCAGCCGCATCTTCATCACATCAGTCGTCTCGTCATCTCTGCACCTTCGTTTGTTTGCTTGAGTGTAGTATATGCGCATGCTTAGTCGTTCTTTCGTTTTGATCTGAACCCCACCCTTCTTTTCATCCTCAAACTCGAGCCCCTTCGTTCACCCACCGGAATCCGACAAAGATGTCTGATGACGACGAGTACTATGACTGGGATGATGATTTCATGTTCGAGGATGTCGTACCCGACCTTGTTGTGAGTATCCTTGTGCCCGGAGAGCGGCCGTCGGCCTGAAGGGACACCAGCCGGACATAACGCTGACCCAGATGCCGCTGGCTTACGCAGGACGATCTCGCCGGATCCGCCCACCATGAAGCCGCCCTGTATGAAGACCCGGGGTACGAAGTGGAGGAATACTTCAGTGACTGGGGGTATTACTCGGATGACTATTATGATGACGACCCGAGCGTGAAGCCGAGCACCGTTCGCGCGAAAGCGACGGGCGGAGTGACCAAGGTGCGCCGGACTCCGTCCGCTGCTCACCTCGCCACTCGCGCATCGCGACCGCAGCCCGACCTGACCACCTTCCAGAGCGTGGTTTGGAAGACAGCCAGCATGGAGGAGGACCAGGATCTCGCGGTGGAAATCTATGAGCCCGGCAACGGAGAAAAGCTGGCGTTCTTAGCCAACTGGCGTGAGATCTTCAAGTCGGCCCAGCCCGCGCTGGACAAGTCAAGGCTGCGACAGCCACGGGTTGCCAGGACGATAGTGGAAGATCCATCGCTTGCTGACGACGATACCTTTGCGGATGATGAGAGCGGCCATGACGAGGACGACCAGCTTGACAGTTCGGATGAAATGGCCAACGTCTTATCCTCGCACCTTGTCAAGAGTCGACACGGGGGTGATGGGTCGAATGCAACGCTGGAACTGTCTCAGTCGCCCATGGATACGCCAGAGGAGGATTCTATCCCGGCAGGAAGAGGACGAAAGCGCAAGGCCGAGGTCCCGGCGATGGAAACGAATCAGAACAATACCGGTGGCAGCTCGAAGCGGGCTCTGTCGAAGCGAGTTGCGTTGGACAGTGGAAATGGTGATCGGACAAAGTTCGGTGGCTCGCCTGTGCGGCGGTCTGCTAGACAGAAGAACTAGTCCGGCTGGACAGGATCTGCATCTCTCACATCTGCCACGGAAAGGCTCGTTATTTTCATGACTCGTAACGAACAGGACGAAGGAAGGAATGCATCTACACTCCACGGAGTTACATCTCATGCTTGAAGGGAAATAATACGATTCGTGTATCTACAACTGCTCATAACTCATCTCACGCGTACTCCTTATTGAATGCACGGCCGATTACCATGCGCCGAATCTCACTGGTGCCTGCTCCAATTTCATATAGCTTCGCATCTCGGAGCAGTCGCCCTGCGGAGATCTCGTTAATGTATCCGTTTCCACCCATCAGCTGAATAGCGTCCAAAGCACACTCAGTGGCACGCTCTGCCGCATAAAGAATCGCTCCGGCACAGTCCTGGGTTCGGATAACGAGTTGGCCAGGTGCTCCGGCGCCGTTGTCAACTTCACGCGCCGTCGCATAGGTGTACGCTCGGGAGGCAGCCAGCTTAGTGTACATGTCCGCAAGCTTCCCCTGGATTAGCTGGTTGTGGGCGATGGGAGTACCAAACTGTTTGCGGGTGTGGGTGTACGGCAAAACCAGGTCGAGCGCAGCCTGCATGATTCTAGAAGATATTAGCACCGAGATCCAATTGGAGAATTCAGAGCACGATACCCTAGTGGTCCTGCACTCAGCACAAGCCGTTCGAGATCGAGACCTTCCATCAAGACCCGAACACCACGATTTATGTCACCCAGTAGATTGGCCCGCGGAACAAAGACGTTGTCGAAGACGAGCTCTCCTGTGTTCGAGCCGCGCATACCGAGCTTATCCAATTTCTGAGCGCACGAGAAACCCTCAAAGGTCTTTTCGACCACAAACGCTGTAATGCCCTTGGAGCCTTTCTCGGGTTCAGTTTTGGCATATACAACAATGAAGTCGGCGTCAGGGCCCTGTAATACTCAGGTTATCAGTCATTGAGACTCTGGAGAAGATATACTTCATGGCACGGAACGAAGCCCACATTGGTAATCCACATCTTGGTTCCATTCAGCAGCCAGCCACCGTCTACCTCCTTGGCCGTTGTCTTCATGCTGACCACATCGGAGCCAGCAGAGTGCTCCGACATGGCCAAGGCACCGATCTTCTCACCAGAGAGCAAACCTGGTAAGAATCGTTCTTTCTGTTCTTGGGAGCCATTCAAAGAGAGCTGGTTGACGCAAAGCTGGGAGTGGGCGGCGTAGGACAAGCCAATACTTCCTATGCGAGGCAGGAGAGATTAGACATGGTATTGAGATCAAGTGAAAGGCCATGGTAAAAAAATGAATACCTACCTGATGCTCTGCTGAGCTCTTCCATTACCACGCAATGCGCCTGGTAGCCCATCCCCAAGCCCCCATATTCTTCGTTGGCCGTAACGCCGAGGAGTCTGCCCGAATGAATTGAGATTAGCATGCCTAGTCCATAATCCAGTACATGCAATTCAGATGGAATACTACCCAGCGTCACCTAGCTTCTTCCACATCTCGGCCGGAAACTCATTTCGTTCATCTGTCCGCGCGGCAACCTCAGCCGGAATCTCTCGCCCTGAATAGACGTCAGCACAATTCATCCCCACCGAGAAAAAGCCCTACTTGTGAAGTCTTGCACTCGTTCTCGTAATTCTAAAAGCTCGTCTTCTGTGGGAGGCGTAAATCCCGTTGGATGCTTGGTTGAGATGCTTCGCGCGAAACCGGTGGAGAGTGTGGGGATGGCCGTCCGCCGCAATGAGCGAGTTGATGTACGCAGGAGCAAAGGGACGGTAAGAGAGGCCATTTTGTAGGAGAGGAAAAATGAACTCGGAAATGTGAGGTCTCTAAGACACCTAGACGGCATATGAGGAGTATTTAAGACGAAGCGCAGGAGCGAGGAGACGGCAGTCCTCGGCGCGCGGAGACCGCCCTGTGGCGGAAGACAATGTACAGCCTACGCTTGACTCGACACGCAATGATCGGAATACTTAGAAAGGTCAGCAGAAACTGTGAGCTAGGGATCTTCTAGGCTTTATATCTAATGCAATTATCGCTTTTATTTCTTTACCTTCACCCTCACTGTCGCGGCTGTCTATCGTTTCGGCACGGGAAGCGATGATGCGCGCCTCGGGTAGAAGCGGCAATCCGCGCACCTCCGCACGGTCTTCGTCTGGGGAACCTGGAGCTTCTTCTTCATCGTCGCCTTCTCGGAATGCCTACACCGACCATTTCCTGATCTCAATACCATGCCTCGCTCATGATCGAGTCTTATTCCTCTTTCTCACAGTATAGCTAGAGCCCAGTGTCCTCTCAACAGCGGTCGGTGATATCGATTCGCTCTCCCCGCAATGCCCGCCGCGTCTCCACTCATCCTTCGGAGCCTGGGCTCACGAGTAGGTGTGCGCAGCTCTCGCCCAGTACACTTCGCCATACCGAGAAATGCTATCCAGACATCGTCGAGAACAATTGCTAGCTACACTCACCCTCATCATGCCTCTGCACTCTCTGTTCTCCCAACGGCGGTGGACACATCATCGCCCGAGTACCGAGAAAACAGCCGGCACATGCAAGAGCTTCTGGACCGAATGAGCAGCCTTCATGCGAGTATATCTCAGGGCGGCCCACAAAGAGCACGAGAAAAGCACGTTGCCCGAGGCAAGATGCTGCCCCGAGACCGTGTTTCAGCCCTGATAGACCCTGGTACCTCATTCCTGGAGCTGTCGCCGCTGGCAGGGCAGGGTGTGTACGAAGGCGAGGATGTACCAGCGGGCGGGATCATCACAGGTATCGGCACCGTAGAGGGAGTTAACTGTATGATCGTGGCAAACGACAGCACAGTCAAGGGTGGCACGTACTACCCGATTACCGTGAAGAAGCATCTGCGCGCCCAGGCGATCGCGCAGGAAAACCGACTACCGTGTATCTACCTGGTAGACTCGGGTGGCGCGAATCTCCCGCACCAGGCAGATGTATTCCCGGACCGCGAGCACTTCGGCCGTATCTTCTTTAACCAGGCGCGCATGAGCTCGCTCGGTATCCCGCAGCTCTCTGTCGTCATGGGCCCTTGCACCGCTGGTGGTGCCTATGTCCCTGCCATGAGTGACGAAACCATTATCGTCGAGAACCAGGGTACTATCTTCCTTGCCGGTCCGCCGCTTGTCAAGGCCGCGACAGGCGAGGTCGTCTCGGCGGAAGATCTGGGCGGTGGCCAGTTGCACTCTACGATCTCTGGCGTGACGGATTATCTCGCTGTGGACGATGCCCACGCTTTGGTCTTTGCGCGGCGATCCGTCGCTAATCTGAACTACCCTTCTGCCAACACCCCAGTCCAGCTTCAGGACGCTGTCAAGGAGCCGATCTACGACCCCACGGAGTTGAATGGCATCGTCGGTACTAACCTGCGCCGCCAGATCCCCGCCCACGAGGTCATTGCACGTATTGTGGACGGCAGCGAGTTTGCGGAGTTCAAGCGCGACTATGGGACAACCTTGGTGACGGGCTTTGCAAAGATCCACGGCCACCGTGTGGGCATCGTCGCCAATAATGGTATTCTGTTCTCCGAGTCCTCGCTCAAGGGCGCTCACTTCATCGAGCTGTGCGCCCAACGTCGCATTCCCCTCGTCTTCCTCCAGAACATCTCTGGATTTATGGTCGGCGCGGATGCTGAAAAGGGCGGTATCGCGAAGAACGGTGCTAAGCTCGTAACCGCCGTCGCCTGCGCTGACGTGCCCAAGTTCACTGTGGTGTTCGGTTCCAGTGCAGGAGCTGGGAATTACGGCATGTGGTAAGTCTACCTCCATTGGTCGCCTAGAGAAAGCTCTCCGTCTAATGATATCCCTTAGTGGCCGGGCCTACTCCCCGCGGCTGATGTTCATGTGGCCCAATGCCAAAATCGGCGTCATGGGATCCGAGCAGCTGTCTGCGGTCATGGAAGCGGTTGGGAAATCAGTGGATCCGGCTCTCAAGGCTCGCATCGATCACGAATCCGAGGCAATCTTCTCCTCCGCCCGTCTTTGGGATGACGGGGTGATCCCACCGGCCCAGACACGGAAGATGTTGGGTCTAGGGTTGGCCGCAGCTCTCGGTGGCAAGGCGGAGCCCGATGTACAGACCCGGTTCGGAGTATTCCGAATGTAATCGGCATACTTTCTATAGAAACGAAGTTTAGGAAATGTATTCAATCAAGCATTCTATTTGTTTTTCTCTCGGGCCGTGCAAAGGATTTGAATCACAGATATGCTTGAAAGGGAAAATCCAGAGCCAGGAACTTGCGTTCGAGAAGAATCAGAACTTTTTATTTCTCAAATTGGACTTTTGGGGCTCTGCCAACAAGAATCGAGCCCTGAATATATCGAAATGAAGAAGAATAAATTGATGGCACAGGGGGGGTTTCACACCAGAATTGAATTGTGGATATAGGGATGGTATAGTGTGTGATGACTGGCGGCGACGCGTCGTTCTATCAAAGGCGCAGATGCATGGGAAGGATAGAAAAGATCATAGAGCACGTCAAGAAAATGCGTGGATGCGGAGGCAGTGTGAGTTGCAAAAGGCTTCGTGCTGGTCCTGACAGAAGCAACAGAGCCCAGCAGAGAAAAGAATCATAAATTGGAAGTGCCGGGCTGACCGTTCAAAGGATCACACACGGGGACCGACGGCGCGATTTGTTGTCCCGCTTCCGGTCATAGCGATTTGAACCTTCGCGCTTGCGGGAGGCGTCGTTGCTGGAGCCGGAGCCCTGCAAGTCCTTGCGGATGATCTGGCGGCAAAGGTCGACGAAGACCTCGTTGACGTTTGCGCGGCGGCGGGCCGATGTTTCGTAGTAGGGGGCATTACCCCAGTTCTGGGATAGCCCGAACGCGCGAGCTCGAGGGACTGCTCGGTCGTCTTCGAGGTCTGACTTATTGCCGACGATCACAAGTGGCACCTTCTCGTCGTCTTTGATCCGGATGATTTGCTCGCGAAGCTCGGATAGCTCGTTCAATGATGACATGCTTGTGATGGAGAAGACAAGTAAAAACCCTTGGCCTTGCTTCATGTATAGCTCTCTACGGATGAGAATCATGTCAGTGGTCTTTCGCTTTATCGAGCTGTCTTGGTGGTCGAGTTGCATTTACCTCATGGCCGCTGGTAACATTGTTAGTCAAGGGCCAGACATGTTCATCGGGCAAACTTACTGAATTGCTCCGTTCCTGCGGTATCCAGGCTAGACAGCGATCACGCGAGTTAGTTGCCATGGCTTCAACCCTGATGGTGTGCATGTTCGAGGTATACCCACATTTCCAGTATGCATTGTCGACCCTGGAGAGCACAAGTAAGCGACGAGACATCACCAGCATGCGATAATTCCACTTACATCTACTTCGATTTGCTTGCGGTAGGAGTCCTCGATAGTCGGGTCATAGCTTTCGATCCAAACGTTCTGGACGAATTGGGCTAGGGATTCATCAGCCTTTGGACTCGGGAGTTCAGGGTGCGATGGGTTTGTAGGAACGCGACCCAGGATGGCGAGATGTACCAGTCAAGCAACTTTTCCCCACTCCTCCGGCACCCAGCACCACGATATGGTATTCCCGTCTGTCCACAATGCGAAACGGCAATTAGAAGCTGGCATTGACGAACGAGCACACGCCCCGCGCTGCATGACTTACTGAGGCCGCATTGCGAAGGATCCAATTGGTTCGGAGTATAAGTATATGGTAAAATAAAGGAGGGTCCAGTGGTTCCGAGAGATGGACACGTCAAGGTGGAGGTCAATGGCGGAGGAGGGAGTTTCGTGGCGGCGTCTCGGACAGTGTATGTCTGCTTGTGGCACGCCGGAGAGATCGCGATCCGCAACTTAAACCCGGCCGTCGAGTCGTTCAGAAGGAGACTCTCGTGCGATACTCTAGTCCGCGCCGTTTACTGCGGACGTGGTACCCCTCAATTGTTGCACGATCGTCGAGCTCCCTTGGGGGCCGATGGATGAGCAAGCAGAGTGACGGCGGAGTCGGTTACATCGGTCTGCCCAATCGATGCTTGTGCTCCTTGGACGCACGGACCGAGGAATGCGAGTCGACACCCACCAGGGAGGAAGCTGGGGGGGGGGATGGGATGAGGCCGAGGCTGAGGAAATTCACACGGGCGCGAGGAAGGGAGAAAGGGGGAAGATGTGTGCGGAGCAAGCCTAGAAGTCTAGGCGGGAGGGTTGAGGTCCCAGAACCAAAGAATAGGGGAGCCGGAGGGAATTGGGTGATAAGACGAAACAATCTCGGGTTTCGGCTGCGTGCTGCACAGAGTCGAGTCCAATCGCTTCGAGCTCTCGCTTCCCCCGGTTCCCAATCACATCATGCTCGCTCTGGTGCCTGGCGGTGAATCCGCTTGTAGCCTTACTTCACAACGCCTCCCCGTGGGCTACTTTGTATTTTCTGAGTGTAGTTTTCTCACCTAGAGTCCCAGTGAATGGATTATCTGTATTCTCTATTTAATAGAAGATATAGGAGACCAATGTTGGTGTATAGGACGAATTGGGTTCCACCCCCGGTAATCTGGCGGTGATGCATGTCTTCGGCACACAACAATAAATAGACCCACGAGCCCGGTTTGATACCGTGGATTTGGGCTGCAACATACTGTGGGGATCATATTTTACCCCCATGTCTCCATCTAAGTGTTGGCATACACCAAATTAACGGTGTGTATGGCATCATTTAAAAAATATAACTGACTATTTAACTGGTCGACTTGATAGATACGGTAGATAGAGGATTGCTCCGTCGCCGTTCCGTCGGGGACCAGTTGATCACGTGATCTCTTATAGTAAGTGACTATACTATGAAGAAGTTGAGACTATACCGTTTGGCAACAGAGAAACACAATAACTTTGTTGGCTGTTGTCCATTTTGGGTACATGCCTTTCTGGTTGTATAAAGAGTCAGATCATTGTGCAGATAACTAAATCGTGATATATCATTGGCTCAAATGTATAACGAAGTGGAGAAAATACCTGGTGATAGAACCGGCAGTGCACACATTAGGCATATTGGTAAGGATTCGAGTCCAAGGGAAACTAGTCATATGCCACAGACTAGGGAGGACACAAACTCAAATGCGGACCGCTGACGTGAATAGTACAACCCACATTACCTAACTCGAGGTTTAGTGATGCATGCCACCTGATTCGGCCAGAACAGCCCTATACGTCATTCACGGCATCGCATCTACACAGGAAGCACCAGGCATCATCCAGTCTATCGTCCAGAATCTGGGGTACCTCAACCACTTCTCCCTAGTCCAATATTGCCCGCAAGCTAGGCAATGTCGTTCTGTATATATAGAGATGCTGGGAGACTAGCAGAGGATAAACTTTCACGGTCGGGGAAATTGGCAATGGCCGCTTTACCACCACCGTGCCTCATGCAGGACATGCTCACACACCCTGATCGAGGGACATGGGATCATATCATCTCATCATCTCGATTCTTTCACATGGCGCAGCTGATGGGAGGCGGAGTACGTCATGACATCACGTGACGTCCGCACGGGCACGGCAGAGTAACCGCCAGCTTGACCGGATGCATTCTCACCATCCCTCGCTTCACTGCTATCCTCGCCGGTCCAGCTTCGAAAAACCCGTCAAAATTCAAGATCCTCCTCCAAAATGGCTTCTTTCCAGGACCGTGCTCAGCACGCTGTTGCCCAGCTCGATAAGGAGGTACGTGTTCCGCCATTGTGTGTTTCGTTGGTGCCTCGCCAGCTGCAGCCCTCCACCCCATTTGGTGCGCTGCACATTGCTTCTGGGTCCTCATATCGTGCGACGATAAGGGTGAAAGCAATAGTGGCAACTGCCTCCTATCTCTATTTCTATGACTTGCTTGGCTTCGCTTGGTTCATGTGCGCTGACTTGAGATTTTCGGATAGCTTTCCAAGTATCCTGTTCTGAACAACCTGGAGAGACAGACCTCCGTCCCTAAGGTCTACGCTATCCTAGGTCTGGTTGGCGTCTACTTCTTCCTCGTCTTCTTTAACATCGCTGGCGAGTTCCTCGTCAACCTTGCCGGTTTCCTCCTCCCCGGCTACTACTCGCTCCAGGCTCTCTTCACCTCGGGTACCGCGGATGACACCCAGGTGCGATTCTCTCAGACCCGTCTACTCCCTATTTTGCCAGGGCCTTCATTGCTGACATTTGATTCTCTTTAGTGGCTTACTGTATGTTCTTATGACCCCTAGCTCTCGCTGTCACTGCCTGCTGTTCTGCGCACAAGACACCACGTGACACCTTTCCTCACCTCGCGAGAGCAATTGTCTGACATTTTTCTGTCTAGTACTGGGTTGTCTTTGCCTTCCTGACCCTGGTTGAGAGCGCCATCAGCGCCGCCTACTGGTTCCGTACGTGCAATCACAATGTCAAGCAGATAGAAGTGACACTGACCCAGACCAGCCTTCTACTACATCTTCAAGTTCGTCCTTGTCCTGTGGATGGCCCTTCCCCAGACCAAGTAAGTCATGCGCTTTACAGTGAAACTGTCAACCACCGGCAGCTGACCGACTTCCTAGTGGCGCACAAATTGTCTTCCACTCCTTCCTCCAGCCTCTGGTTGGCCGCTTCTTCAGCAACTCCGGCACCTCCGCCAACCTCCGTGCCCAGGCCGAGGCCGCCAAGGCCCACTCCACCTGAACGGCTGGCCTGTAATGGCTCCCAACAGAGAATCGAGCCGATAATTCATGTACATCCGTGGCCGTAGCTTAGACGGAGGCCGCGGGTTCATCGATTCTCCGTGTCCGGCCGGGTACCGTTTTTGAACTGCAAGTGAGAATTGCATCCTCACTGCTATGAACTGCGGACTTGGAAGTACGATGACAATAGAGCGGAGGTGAACGAATGGAAATGGGTCGAGTCCGAGGATGGATTTAGACTCGGCGGAGGTTGCTTTGTGTGCTTATATCGTCACTTATCTGGAATGGTAGAAAGGGTTGACCGTACAGTAATCGTTTTAGTCCCGGGCCAGAAGGTGCCGCTCGTGGTTTTCTAATATTTTGTATGCCGATGACAAAGCTACGTATGCACGACTTGCCCTTTGAAATGCTTGCATATGCAAGACATTGTATCAGTACTTCTCTCCGAGCCGGTCCACCCATTGCTCACTAGCAACTATCGCGCACATCTCTGGCTCTTGATTGAGATGCTCGGACATCAGCCACCTGAACGAGGGAAAGGAGTGCACCAACGCCAAGCATGATCCTTGAATTGCCGCCTCAAAACACTCGCAACACCGAACTCCTCATCACATTATTTTCGGGATAGTGGATCGTATACTTAAGAAATTCATGTAGAGCGGAATGCTCAATACCAGTGGGAAACCATATTCCTCATGGCCTGGGGAGCCTAAGAAGCCCTTTCTGGGCTAGTACAGTCCCATGCGGTTGCCCCAACCATCCGCTCGAGGATTCACCACAATGCGATAGGGAAACGGGTTGGAGTCACTCGTCGTGATGGGCGGAATATGGTCTTTGTCCCGGTTGACGACAGTCAGGATCTTCAATGCGGCCTTTTGGAGCATGTTGCCCATCGCCTTGCGGACCTTGGCTCGTTCTGTCGACGGAACACAGTTAGTCAGTGATTGTTCCATGTACGAAATTCGCATGGCATAGACCACGGCTAGTTGCCACGTAGACAAAAGAGCCATGATCTACGGTAGACGCCTGAGACTTACCGGACTCGGTGCGAGGTGTGGCAATCGTCACGTCCAGCGTCCAAATCTCCCAGCACACCTCCTCCTCGCCCTTACCGGCTAGCCCACCAAACCACATGTTGGAGCGACGCCGCTTCTTCTCGTAGAACTCGACCGCGATTCGTCCTCGCACGCCGCCGCCCCCGCCGACTTTGCCATCCTGCGCACTTGCGGCTGAGGAGAGGTGCTGGCGGACAAGGGCGCTCACGCGGGACTCGATCAGCGTCTCGAGGTCTGCGTCATTGATCGCGGGGAGGGTAAAGTCTAAGACATCGAAGGTGACGGGGCGGATGGAGGGGAAATAGCGGTGGAAGAAGATGAGGTTGAGGACGCCTGGACGGGCGCGTTAGCTCCTAACTCGAGAAGCGACTGGCTGTGCCGACGGTGCCGACACAAGCAACTGCATCTCTTACCTTTGAGCACGTCGCGCACCGTGCTGGTGTCGGCGAAGATCTCCAGAAAGTACTCCGGAGGGGTTTTGCGGGGCTCCATCCCCGCCCGCAGAGGAACGAGCCAGCGCGGAACTGGTCGGTGATTCGGGGCGTTGGACGAGACTCGGAAGAGTAATCACAGGGCGACTGCCGGTGGACAGGATGCAGTCCACGGGGTCATGGAGGGGTTGCTGACGGCGAAGGGTGAGAGTGAGGGAGTGATGATGCCGAGAGGTATGATCGGGGCGGTTTCTATCGGCCATCGGACTGGGCCGAATGACGCTTATCGGCTTATCATTGGCCGGGGGTCGCTGGTAGAGAGATTGCGTAAAAAGAACAAATCCGTAGTGAGAGCGAGAGTCGGGTGCGCTTCTGGTAGGAGGAATTTGCAGTCTACAAGAAGTGGCAGAGGCCTAGTTGGATACGATGGGATTTGCTGCGTGGCCGGAGACGCCGAATGCGGGCTGCACGCAGTATATGGAGTGTGGAACGCGACCGTGTCAATTGCGTCGAGTAGTCGAGAATGTACGAAAAGCTCTCCTAGTAGGGAGGGCTTTCTCGTTTATCATTCAGTGTTCGAATGAACAAATTCGATGGTCATTGTCGCATGTCCCTTTACGTTCGGCGCCGCGAGCAGCTCAGCTAGCCGAGGCCGCCTGGAGAGAATCCCCGGCCACCGCGATCAGCACCCGGCCTTCTTCCACCTCATCTGCCCAACCTCCATCCTGTCGACAATGATCCTCGGACTGTGATACTTTTCATCGTTCAGAGTATACCCCCTGAACCATCCTCAACATGATCGGTGCCGCTAGGCGCTGGTTCCGGCGCAATCGCAAAGGCCTTGCGATCGGGGCTGGCGTGCTGGGAGCGGGCTACCTGGCCGGACAGTATGTTCTGTCCAAGATCTCTGAAGCACGTGAGCGCATGAGCAGCGACCGGATCGCACGAGAAAAGTCGGTGTCCCTCCCAGTTCCGTTCTTGGGTTCTGATCTCACCTTCCTGGTTGTCTCGCGAGCTTGTGACAGGCTTGATCCCACCAAGCGCTCCGAGTTCAAGTCATTAACAATCATGAGTACAGTCTGCGACGACGATTCGAACAGAACCAGACCGATTGTACCTATACTGTCCTTGCCTTGCTGCCGACCGCAACGGAGAATATCGTCGAGGCTCTGCCCGTGGAGGAGTTGACGAAGGAGCTACAGCAGAAGCGGGCGGAGAGGCTGGCAAGGCTCAACGCCGGAGAAGGCACAAGCTCGGACATGAGCTCAGTGGCTCCAAGCTTGCCTGGGGATGATCAGAAGAGTATGTCGAGCTTCCAGAGCGAAGGCTTCGTGCATGCCAGCCAGGTCGGCGAGCCTGCGGACTCGGACGGACAGCCACGAGTGAAACGGAACAAGACACAGCTGTGGAACGAGGTCAAGATCACATGTAAGCTTTCCTTCGTGGCAGGGTGATAACGGGGAGCTGGAATTGGCAATTGACTCTTTGCAGCTATAACACGATCCTTTACCCTCATCTACACCCTCTCTCTGCTCACCATTTTCACCCGCATCCAGCTCAACCTCCTCGGTCGTCGAAACTATCTCTCCAGTGTCATTGCTCTCGCAACACCTCCCGAAAGCTCAACGATCAGCTTGGAGGACCACGATGACGAGCTCACCCAGACCCTTGGTGATGACTTTGAGACTAACCGGCGATACCTCGCTTTCAGCTGGTGGCTGCTTCACCGTGGGTGGAAAGAACTGATGGGGCGGGTGCAGCCCGCTGTGGAAGAAGTGTTCGGGCCTCTGAACCCGCGTGAGGATATTAGCCTGTCGAAATTATCAGACTTGACCCTTCAGATTCGGAAGAAGGTTGAAGGAAGCACGGAAGAGGAGAGACGGTGAGTAACTCCGGTCCATTCCAAATCATACCTGCAGGCATGCTGATAATTGTTGTCTGTCAGATCTCAGAAGTGGCTATCCTGTCTACTCCCACCGAAGGAGGAAGAAGAATTTGTCCTGCGCGAATCTGGCGTGGAGGGTGTGACGGATCCATCTACTTCGCAGACTGCCTCGAAGCTGCGTTACCTCCTCGACGAAACAGCCGATCTCATTGACTCGCCTTCGTTCTCCTTCGTCCTGACTCTTCTCAATAACGAGGGCTTCTCGACCTTGGTTGATGTTAAATGCGCCAACGAGGCCTTCAAGGCCCCTGCCTCTGCTCCCGAAACGGCGCCCCAGTCTTTCGACTCCGTGGCCACTGTTGTTCCGCCAAGTACCTCTGAACGCAAGACCAAGCTTGCCAACCTTCTAGCTGTCTTAGCTCGCCAGGCACATGTAATTGGTAACGGATCCCAGTCGTCCAACGAATATTTGGTTGCCATGGATCAGAACGTACGCGAGCTAGAGGCCTTTTCCGCAGTGATCTACAGCTCAAACTTTGATCTTGAGCTGATTGGTGCCAACCGCAAGGCAGCAGCAGAGGCTGGAGAGACCATAGACCCGGAATCATCTCTGTCATCATTTGCTGCGGCAATTGGCGACATGAAGACAGAGAGCGGCACTTCTACGGGTATCACCCACAGCGTGCCAGTTCTCATAGACGATGATCCGAAAACTCCCGCTTCTGGCAACGGTACTACTGAAGAGGCCCAGACCGAGTCCATTCAGGAGGCTTCGGCTGAGTCGGCATTTGAGCGGGCCTGGGGAAAGGCTGTCGAAGATGGAAAGGACTCGCCAGGAAGCGAGCGCCAGACAACACCATAAGTGATATTAGGCATTGACATAGAATGTCTGTGCTACATTTTCTCTAATACTCTTGTTCTTGCATATTTGACCTCTCTTCTGGCCGCAGCTTTCTTGATATTAGATCAGTCTGTGGTATGATATGATATATGTCTATACCTGTTGCTACACGCAACGAAACCCTACCATCTTCAATTTAACACGCCTTCCGATCATTTGATATTTTCTCCTTGTTGCCAGCAGCAGTGTCCCAGATCCTAATATAAATCGTTATGTCGCGACTTGGTGACTAAAAGCAGTTACTACTAAATCCTTCGCATCGTTCATGGAGTTTTTCCCGCCCTCAATTATGCCATTCACGAAGCTTCAATCTGCCCAGCCTGCGCTCACAAAGAAAACCTTATGATGCTGCTTCCGTAGACCATTGTTTTTCCACCGCTATATACGAAACAGTATCTTTAGGAAAGAGTCATTCTACCCATGATCGAGAATTTGATTGATACAGAGTAGATACCTGGGTATCCGTGGTAGAAAAAGGTGATAAACTCGTTGAAAATAAATATAATCAGGAATCAAAGTATTGGCCATATTTTCACCTAACCACTCCATTATCATTTAACTCTCTTGAGTGTAAGGCGGGTGGTGGCAGCCTACAGAACTCCGCGGCGTTGCTAATCGCCGTGGGCCGCGGGAAACTAAGCTGCATGCCAATCTGGGTGGACCAATCTCTACGAATGAGCAACCCCCGACAAGAGGTGGGTGGTGGGGTATAGCTATGCTGCTGAATTATAAGTCCGGGTTGCAGTGCGTCTTCCTAATCTCACCGGAAATCCAACTCGACTTTCATTTCTCCCAGACATCATGGCTCCCGGTCTCACTACTAACGACACACTCGGCACACCGATGCCCTCCAAAAGCAACGACCCTCCTATCCTATACCACGGACTTGACCAGAAGGAGCTTCAGACTAAAACAGAGAAGTATCTTCTTCACTACGGCACCAGATTCAATAAGGATGTCATATGTGGCAGCAAAGGCCTCTACGTATACACAGCCTCTGGACACAAGGTGCTGGACTGGACGTCTGGCCAAATGTCATGTCTGCTGGGCCACGGCCACCCTGAAATTGTCAAGGTGATTGCAGAACACGCAGCATCGCTGGACCATCTTTTCTCGGGGATGGTCTCGCCCCCGGTAATCAGCTTGGGCGAACGACTTTGCAACCTCCTCCCACCAGGCCTGGACAAGGCTTTCTTCCTTTCAACCGGCGGCGAGAGCAACGAGGCAGCCATCAAAATGGCGAAGGTATACACGGGGAAATTCGAAATTGTCGGTCTCGGCGCGAGCTGGCACGGCGTGACCGCACAGGCTCTGGGCGCACAGTATCATTTCGGGCGCAAGGGCCAGGGCCCATTGATGCCCGGCATGCTCATGCTACCACAGCCCAGTGCATACCGCTCGATCTTCCGCCGCGCCGATGGTTCGTATGACTGGGAGGCCGAGATGGAGTACGGCTGGCGCATGATCGACATGCAATCCTGCGGCTCGCTTGCGGCCTGCATCGTGGAGTGCATCCAATCCTCCGCCGGGATGCATGTGCTTCCACCGGGATACCTGGCTGCGCTGAAGAAGCAGTGCGAGAAGCGGGGAATGCTTCTGATTGTGGACGAGGCGCAGACGGGGGTCGGTCGCTGCGGCGATATCATGGCCATCACGCATGAAGATGTGGTTCCTGATATTCTCACTCTCAGCAAGACTCTTGGGAATGGCTTGCCACTGAGTGCCGTCGTGACCAATGCCGAGATCGAGCGCGGGTGCGTCGAGCGCGACTATTGCTTCTATACCACTCATGTGAACGACCCGCTGCCGGCTGCGGTGGGAGATAAAGTCCTTGAGATCGTGGTTCGTGACGGGCTAGTTGGCCACTCCCGTGCCATGGGCAAGATCTTGCATGAAGGATTGAACAAGCTGAAAGAAAAGTACGGGTGCATTGGCGACGTGCGTGGGCGAGGACTGATGGCTGGAGTGGAGATCGTCGAAAGCCGCGAGACAAAGGCTCCTGCACTGGCGTTGGGCAAAGCCATCGGTGATCGGGCCTATGAGCTGGGCCTTTGGGCTAACCTGAGCAGCCATCCGAGCTTTGGAGGCGTTTTCCGTATCGCACCTCCTATCACTATCACCAGAGACCAGCTACTGAATGGCCTGGACATATTGGAAGAGGCTTTTGCGACGACTTCCGGTACGATGCCGTTGCAAGAGTAGATTGAAACCATGTTGCATGTTTGTTGCATTAGACCTGGCCCTATTTCTGGTACAATGAAGATGGTATTCACTACTTTATGCTCACTCACATGCTCTGCAATGTATCCCAGATACTCGGAAACATCGCGTCGATGAATGCCATATCCGGCATAAAATGCTGCCTTGGCTCGACATTTGTATCGCCCAGAACGTCAACTGCTGGCGTCGATGTCATAAGTTTCTCAACGACATCTGAATGCTGCGCAAGGCAGATATCCGCCAAATCCCATCCGAAGTTCTGCTGAAGCGATCGAAGCGAAGACAAAAATTCGGCCGCCATTCGCAGAGATGGGCTCTGAGACAAAGCCAGAGAGCTTTGCTCTGTCTCGAGGGCGCAGCGAATAAGGAAAGTGACTGTGGATACGAAGGTAAACGCAGCCACAGGGAGCCAGAAATCCCCTAGTTGCATCTCGCGAAGCTCCTGAACGAGAACCACAATATCTTCTGCAGTTCTTCGAGCATCCATTACATGATTCGCTAGTTTTTCAGAGCTGAAATTCGGGGTTTGTCGCTCGCGGTCCAAATATATGCGCCGCAGGAGAAGCTTCACGGCGAGATAGGCAAGACGCAAGTTGGAGGCCCCGGGAACTTCCAGCATTATACCTCGAGTGATGATCTTGCGCACATTCCCTGTCAGTGTATCAACCCACTTGTTCAACTCTAAATCGAGATCCCGAGCAGGTTCCTCCACGGTGATACTATAAACGTATTCAAGGCAGAAGTCAAGCACCTCGGTTAGGGTTGTCAGTGCTATGAACACCTCGTGGGCACCTGCATACTGAATTTGACTGGAAAGGGATTCGTGTGTTGGGAGAGGCACATCGTACTGTGACCGTCTGATATGTGGTGGTGTGCCATAAGCAAGACTTGACCTGTCAACACTAATTAGTCTCGATAACTTTTATTTCAAATTCTGAGGACAACCTACCATCGGTCATGAATCAGGATAGACCACCAGATCTTCATCCGAAGATGCTTTTCTGCTCGGGGAATATCCCAAGGCAACGGGTTCCGATTCAAGCCCAGTGAATGACAGAGAGCGATTGCCGATCCCAATTGGACACCGTTTCCAATCATCGATGTAGTGGGGCGCCCTCCAACATTGAGCAGAATAGCAGTTATTGTAGAAATCCCGGGTGATAGATGCAGTTCGGAGTATACTGCTTCACAGGCTTGATTCCAGATGAACCGGTCATCAGGTGCTCGAACCCGAGAAAGCTCAGGATCATATCGCCAGAGAGGCAAGACATGTCCATATAGACAGGACAACAGCGCAGGAGAGATTCGATCTTTTGCATTAAGATATTGCGCACGGAAGGTCGTCTCATCTAGCAAGGGAAAACATGGGTTGATCTTTTTCAGATACCTGGTGACCTTGTCAGAATCTGGTGCTTAATCCTCGTAGATCGATGTTACTAACAGATCGACTAAGTGTAACGACCAAGGCTCAATTAGCTTCTCAATAATCTGCAGTTTATGAAGTGCTGGGTTTGAGTTGAGCATTAGGCCCAATGGCCGCTTCTGTACTTTTGTAAAGACAATTGGTGACGAAGAGCTACCGGGTTCGACGGGCCGAATTGAACGCATTCCTCTCCCGCCGGGAAAGCTGGAGAGATAGCCTGCAAGGACGTGGCTATCGCCCATGACCGCCGGGCCGACAACATGAGGATTATCATCCTCGGCTTCGAGGGACAACGGTGTATCCTGGGAATCCCCCGCCTGTGTCCACTCCAGGCGGATGGGCTGCGATGAGACACTCGCCGGGGATGCAGAGGCACCGGAGAACTGATGAGATGGTACGTGCGCTACGGGGGTCATTGGTGGAGCCAGCGGAGCTTGTGCCTGCAAGGACGGTAGTAATGGACCATCACCACGAGGTGTTCCTCTAGGCATTCGCCGTGAGGCCTTGCGCCGCTTCTCGGTCGGAAATGAGCAGTCGGTATTGTGGGCGCGACACATCAGACAGACTGCACAGTGGGCCTCGATCTTGCATCGCGATTTCCGCCGCCGACAGGGCAGACAAGCAGGTCTGATGTGCGACCGGTAGGGACGCTCCTCGCCGGTCTCCATGGGTGGGTGCTTCGCGGGGATGGTTCTGGGGGAATGTCCAAGGGCCGCGGGCGTCTGACTTGGCGGCGATCAGGTTGATCCTTTAACCCCAAGGCGCTCGGAGACGAAGGTGCCGCTAACTGCCACGGTGCGTCTTG
Organism: Penicillium hispanicum; assembly: GCF_028827665.1. Classification (NCBI taxonomy): domain Eukaryota; kingdom Fungi; phylum Ascomycota; class Eurotiomycetes; order Eurotiales; family Aspergillaceae; genus Penicillium; species Penicillium hispanicum. The sequence continues at coordinate 1,498,943 of NW_026623199.1, read as the reverse complement.
TAGCTGATGAGATATATCAAATGAACGGGCATAGTATCACCGTGAGCACCACAGTGTAGGTTATGAGCTTGCGAGGACGAAGCGAGGCTTATCAGTTTCCCGCGGCGAACCTTGGAACGGACGTGGGCCCGCGCTAGTAGTGGTGTCTCCCGACTTTTATCGTGCGAAGTCGAGCGCATAGTGTGAACAGGGTCGATCGCTTATCGGGAGGAAGGGGAAGGGAGAGAGAAGGGAGAAGAAGGGAGAGCAGGAGCTTCCTACATGTAGGTGCCGGCTCAGATACCACGTGCCTAAGTACCTGCCAACCCTGCATCGCCTTTCTTTCGCTCTGAGAGAACCCGAATCTCATCATGTTTCAAGCACTTGTACGATTTATTTGATACCTAGATATCCGAGGCAAACCCCATGGCCATTCCTTCATTCTTTAATATACAACCCTTCCTCTGGAGGTGGGACGCCATACCAATCCAGCCCCAGCTTGTCGTCTGGATCGGGATCTGGCATCTGATAGTATCCATCGTAGCGCCACCAGGTACGATCCTCCCAGACATCCTCAACAGGAAGAATGCCTTCATTCTTCATTTGGTCGCGTGTCGCTTCAACGCCTCTCCACATACGCAACAGGTTCTCTCCCGCAACCTTGCTCAGCTGCTCCTCGGTTGCACCTCGTTCAAGAATCCTCTGCAACAGCCGGGGATAGCACTTGACATCTTCCAAGCCGGGAATGACTGATGCAATTCCATCAAAGTCAGACCCAAGACCAACATGATCCCAACCAATACGATTTGCGATATAGAACAGGTGGTCCAACACCATGTCCATGGTTGCATCAGCGCGTCGTGTGGCGACATGTTCCGGTACAAATGTAACCATGATAATGCCATCATTCTCACGAACCAAGTCAATCACGTCGTCTGGCACGTTCCGTGGGCAATCAAAGACTGCCCTGACGTTGGAATGCGAAAACATGACCGGCGCGCGTGTCAAGGCAAGCACCTGCCGCGCGCAGTCTTCCGATACATGAGAGCAGTCCACAATCATACCTGCATCCTCAGAGTGATTTTCAGCGGAAAGATACCACATAAAAGGGGTAAAGCCAGGGAGTGATACCTAATCTGTTCATCTCAACCACAGCTGACCGTCCTAGTCGAGACAGACCACCGTGGACCGGCCCAAGCTTGGACGTGGAGCTATCGGCAAACGCATTATTGCAGACATGAGTGAGAGTGCACTGTTTCGACAGAGTTGAGAACCTTTCTTCACGATGGCGATGATTCACACTTACATATCGCACACCAAGACGATAGAATGCCCGGATGATCCCGATGCTATTACCGGCCATGTGCAGTCTGCGAGTCTCAAATGTCAGAAAAGACCCCGTCTCCGTCATATCATGCGTAATGCTTGCCCTTCAATCCCTATCGAGCAGGCGATCTTTCCAGAGGCGTAAATTTCCTTGATTTCATCGGGTCCACTAACAAGCTGGAACACATGCGGATGTGATTCTACCAAGCGAAGCGTGAGATCGATTTGTTCGATAGCGTCCCTCGCCATATCAGAATACTCCGCCGTCGAGAAGTTCTCCGCGGATCTCAGGCATGGCACACAGACGGACCAGAACTGGCCGCCGACAGCGCCTATGTGTTTTCTGAGTTAGTATTTGCTGCATCATGTGTTGAATGACTACCTGGTACCCTCGCGTAACCTCGGAATATCAGTCATCCCTCTCTGAAATCCATTTTCCAGGTCGAATTTTGGATTGTTGTGAATTTGCCCATGGAAGCAGGCTCTTGGCTGTTGAGGCAAGTCATTGTGACCGTCGATCAGCGGCGTACGCAGGAGAACCCGCTTGACCCGTTCGTCAATGTCCAACTTCTGGTAAGGGTGGCCTGAATCCATAAGCGCAGTTAACTTCTTCGTTCTGGAGTTGTCCGCTGGCTGATAGGACAGGAAGTTATAGTTTAAAAGAGCCGATCTTCAGGGCCATAGATAACGGCTCAATTAAATAGGTACCGAGTCGTTCGCCTCGCCGCGGAAAACAAAACGCCCGCGGGTGGGGAAAACATCAAGATAAGCACCCGGCATTGACTATCATGATAAGGCACTCGATATGGGCTGGCTTGTGTACCGAGCATGCTGGTTCTAAATACCAATAAAGCCTCACTTTCGCAGCATGCTAGAGAATAGTGGCAGTCCACCAAAGCCGACATTATGGACAAAGACACTGGGAAAATGGCCACTTCTGTGGACAGCGAGCCTTTGAAAGCCTTGGAGCTTCTTCACGAAGGCGAACTTGAAGACATCAATCTTGAAACGGCCAACAAGCTGAGGTGGAAGCTCGATCTTCGTCTATTGCCCCTGCTATGTATTACCTATGCTCTGCAGTCCATCGACAAAACAACACTAGGTTATGCAGCAGTCTTTGGCTTGGAAGATGACCTGAAACTGCAAGGTACCGAGTATTCTTGGCTCGGGGCTATCTTTTACCTGGGATACTTGGTCTGGGAGTTCCCAACAAATGTCATGCTGCAAAAGCTTCCGATCAATCACTTCATGTCAGGCACAGTAAGCATAGAATCTTCCAGTACTTTTATCCCTGCTGATTGAACTTTCTTGAAAAAGGTCATCCTTTGGGGTATTGTCCTCATATGCCACGGTGCCGCACAAACCTTCGCAGGTGAAGCAACTGCACGAACATTCCTTGGCGTGTTCGAGGCATCGATCAATCCTGGAACCATGCTCCTCTTTTCCATGTACTATGAGCGTCAAGAACAGCCCGTACGCATGGGAATCTGGATTGGCTCTGCGGGTCTTGGCTACGTGATTGCCGGGATCGCCAGCTTTGGCATCGGCCACATCAGCTCCGCCATCGCCAGTTGGAGACTGCTATATATCATATGGGGCGCAATCACCACTGCTTGGGGTCTCGTTCTGCTTCTCCTGCTCCCGGGATCGCCGCTGACAACTCGGTTCTTGACTGAAACAGAACGCAGTTTGGCTGTGGCCAGGATCAAAGATAATGGTACGGGGCTAGAGAACAAGAACTTCAAATGGTCGCAGTTTTTAGAGGCCATGACGGACCTCAAAACGTGGCTTCTGTTCCTTTTTGCTGTGACCAGCAACTCGCCCAATGGCGGCCTGACGTCTGTAAGTGTGTTGTTTTGGCCAAATCCAGTTCTCTTGCTAATGGAACCTAGTTTCAAGGACTGATTATTAAAGGGATGGGATTCTCTACTCTGCGGACTACTCTTATTCAAATGCCATCTGGTGCCGTCCAATTGGTGATATGTCCTCTCGCCTGGTATGCCATTCAAAATGAATAAACAGGACGACTCTTGCTAATTAATTGCAAAATCCAGTTTCTTCGCATCTCGCTACGCGAACTGTCGATTGGCTGTCATGCTGATCTGTATCGTTCCATTCCTAGTCGGTGTGATTGGCCTATGGCTCATTGATGAATCGAAACCATATGGTCGGTTGGTCTGTCTTTGGATCTCTTTCACCTACACCGCATCTTGGACTCTGTCGATGTCGGTGGCGACAGCCAACACTGCTGGACATACTAAGAAGATCACCACGAATGCGATGCTCCTCATCGGCTATTGCCTTGGAAATTTTGTGGGGCCCTTCTTCTTCAAGACTGCTCAGGCACCGGAGTACCCTCTGGGTGTTGGGATGATGTTCTTCTGTATTGGGGTCCAGGTCTTCTGTCTTGTTGGGATTTGGGTCCTCCTCTGGCTGCGCAATCGTTCACGTCAAGCCTTCCATGCAGAGTTACAGGAGAATCGGTTTCACGTCCAAGCTTATGAGAGAGGAATGATGGATGAAACCGACTTGCAAAATAAATACTTCAAGGTATGTATCTGGCATAACCGGTCAGATTATGCAATCACTTGAATATTTACTAACATTGTAACTAGTATGCGTACTAAACAGGGTGCAGAAAAGGTGGACCGGGGCCACCTCTAGTAGCTAGGCTATATAACGGTATTCAGAAAAGCACTGCTACACTGATGAATGGGCTGTCCCCATTCTTCTCCAGTCGGACGTGCATGGGGGACGCTACGAATGCACGGTGGACAATAATTCCTGCCTGTATAGCTCTACAATGTGACGCATCGCATGGAAGAACAAACTTCAATGGGAACGAATTCAAAAACTAGACTACGGCTTATCGTTGTCGACGTAGACAGCCCCGTACCGTGTCCTTAGAACCTAGAGAGCTGATACATAGCGAAAGCTAGAAGAAAAAGACAAGAGAGTTGTTCGAGTGGCCCGCGGCAAATAAACGCCAAATCATATCGTATCATGCATATTCTGTATCCCAGAAGCACCTCCATCATCGGGCAAGGGCAAGCCTAGTCCCCATCCATAAGTCGACTAAAATTGGAGGGCCCGAGCAAAGAGGAAAGGCCAGATCGTTCGAGGCCTTATTATACCCCCATCGTAAAGTCATGCTCGATGCCCGGGGTAACGCTGGCAATGAACTTGAGGAACACGACCAGATACTGATCCACGCGGATAGCAACCTGCTCTTCCTCATCATGTTGGAGAATCTCCCACTCGTCACCGCCGGGTTGTTGTTGCTGGTGTTCGCCCAGGGACAGACCCTTCGTGTCGTCAACTAGCCCTTCGAGGCCGCTGTTTGCGCCAGACTGGATAACCCCGTCGGCCTCCGCGCGCGACTGCGCTTGCTTTAGCTTCTCGCGTCGAAGCTTCAGGGCAGCATCGGCGCGGTCGAGGAGGGTCTTCATGACTGAGGCATGACGACACGGGTGCACCGTAGCCATCTTCACGCTCCCGTCAAACCACGGGAAGTCCTCCAGCGTCACCGTTTTATCCTTGTAATCGCCAACGATATCCTCCATCATCAGGTGTGGGGGAAGCGGCTCTGATGGAGACAAATAGCCGGACAGGTATAGGCGGGGTGTCCGATAGAAATTCGCATATGTAATGTAAAGCGTATAAGTGCGCAGCGGCCTAGAGAGCGGGTTGCTGGTCAGACAAGAGTCATGGAAATTTGAAACCACACCGAGTGGTCCAAATGAGAAGAACGAAAGGTAAAACTCACTGCTCTGTTCCCGACTGTCCAACAGGCTCGCGAATAATAGCCTCCTCGTCATCATCGTCATCCTCCATGTCCGGGATCTCCTCTTCGTCTTCCTGCTCGCCTAGATTGCCGGACTCATCAACCGTTCTCACATCACGAATACGCGCCTCTTGCTGATCCCGATCGGCAACAATATCACGCCCTCCGCCAGTTCGTAGCCACCCATCATCTCCATCTGCGTTTGCGGCATCCTCGGCACCCTCCCCAGAAAGCATGTCCCGCACGAGTTCATCCTCATGGCCTGCATCCCCGGCAAAGTTATCGTTCAGTCGACGGTGACACGGTACGCCGCGGGTGACGAGAAACTGCTTGCCAGGGGGCAAGTAAGAAACCCGCTTGGCAGGGCTGGAGGCATCGGCCCAAGACCAGGTCGGGAACTTGTAGACGAGGTAGTCGCCAGCCAGCACGAACTCCTCCGGAGTGATTTGGCCGGTGGCGCGGAAAGTTGATGTGCGAGAAACCGGGGCCAGACGGTCCCGCCAGGTTGATAGCGTAGAATGTAGGATGTTCATTGTGTCTATGTGCTAGAGTGGAGGAGGTAGAGAGTTGAGGCGGGGAGCGATACCTTGATAAGCGGTGGAGCACATGATCGGCCCCGCGTGAGTCCATCGCTGGTCGCCGCATGCTATAAAACCACCACCTGCAGGAACCGCTTTTTTTTTTTTTCACCTGATGCGAGTCTTGGGCTCCGGATGATCGCAGCGTCGCTTATTTCGGCATCTTTGCCTAGCTCTTCTTTGCCGCTCGAGTGATCAACTATGTGGCCCCAGAACGCCCGCTGGGCTCCCCGCGCTGAATAGATTCACGCATGAGCCCACACAGGGTCTATATCAAGCCAGGCTCTATCTGGTCCGAGAATCCACTCTAGAAGTAATCCAGCGACTGCATCCTCAAGGAAATGGCATCAGTCCAAGAAGCTACCAAGCTCATTCGCCGTCATCCATCATGCGCCGGCGTTCGATTTCAGCTTCCACCTCGTCTACCATCATAGGGATACGCTTTTGACTCCACTGCTCTTTCTCAGCCCGCATGAACCCTTCTGTGCTTCTCATTCCCACGACGAGAAACCCAAGTTCTTCACGGTCAACGTCAAACACCTCCCACCACTCGCCGTCTACCAACTTGACGCCCTCTTCACGTGCAGCAAGATAGATAGCCGCAACGGCCAAGGCATTTGGCTGATGTGTTACGTAGAGCAGTTGAGGTGATAGCAGTGCGGTATTGAGATGCTCAACGACTCGGCGAGCGACGGCAGGTCGGGTCGCACCCAAGGTCTGGAGGTAGGTGAGGGCGATGGTATGTGGCAGAGCGACGTGTGTATCAAAGCCGAGTGTGCGGAGAATGATGGACTCGATTCGCAGAAGCACCAGTCGGGCTGCCTGGTACCCGCCCTCGGAGAGAATGTACAGTTCCGCAGCTGGAGGCTGCGTCGAGGCACCCTGGAGATTCACAAACCACAGCGGAGAGACCTTTTGGGAGAGGAGTAGGTTATAGACATTCAAGACCGAGCGCGGTGAGGTGGGTTGGAAAGACAGCTTGGCTGTCAAATAGAGCGCGGCGGCCGACACGTCCTAAATGTGGAGGTCAGCTAAGAGCAATGCAAAGTGCGAACCGCACGCCGGAAGTACCTTGACCGAGTATATCCGTAAGCTTCCCCCATCGGCCCCAAGCCAGAAGCGTGTGAAGGTCACAATTGCCTGGGCGATTATATCCTGCGATAGGCGCAGCAGAACGCCCGCGGCTTGCGTGAGTTGCGCTCCGGCGCAGCGAATCGAGGTCTCGAGATCGGGTGGAACGCCATCAATTGAAGACGAGGAGTTGGAGAGCTGGTCTGGTGTGGCGAGCGCATTAGACAGATGCGTGAGGCCGGGGTTGGCGGACGCCATGATGTCGTGGATTTGCAGGAACGTAGGAGCAATGATGCGCCGAAGAGCTTGGCGGGAAGTGATTGTACAACCGGTGGGTTTACGCGCCAGATTTCGGCTTCGGTTTCAGCTGTAGCTTCAACTTCCCTTTTTCTTTCATCACTCGCTAATCCGACGCCACAATGGGGAATAGTCCAGAAAGAGGTCGATCTCGTCGCCTAGAGCGAAGATTCCACGGTGGATCTGCACTCGGTGGAGAGCACGGTTCAGCCACCGCTATTTCATATACTCCCCAGCCTCTCGTTTATTTTGCTTGCCAATCCCGCGTTTCAAAAGCAAAAATCCTCGCAATTTCACGCCGTGAAACACCGAGGATTGCACTGGTGTGTTTCTCGATTTGACCCTGATCATCTCCCAGGGTGGTGTTCGCTGTGTCGCTGCAATCGCCCCTTGGTCCCCTTTACTCCCTCTCGACGGAAAAACATCTCCTTCCACCCCCTGACTCGATCAATCGGCAGCGCCATATCCCCTCAGTTCGACGTGGCATTCGAATCTGGTCGGTTCCTATCTCAACCTTCCCTCCCTGCCATGTCCTCCGGTCTCTCCTACGCATCGGCCACCCTACATTCCGACGAATCGCAGGGGCCTCACGAGACCGTTGCCTCGCCCCCAAAGCCGACGATCCCTCTGTCCACTCGGAATCGCTTTGACAGTCTACCTTCGCATCGTCGAGCAAATACTGAGTATATTGCACGGCCCCCTATTTTCGAAGAAGACCTCTCCGACCCAACGTCGGGCCACCACCAACCGAAGGACCGAGCGTCCCCCTCCTGGACAGATACATTCCCCAAGAAGAAGCTCGAAGCCAGAGCAAGAATCCTATCAGACTGGTTCCAGGGCAAGTCGGATCCAGTCGACTTGGGAATCACCATGCGTCCTGACACCTATTCTGACGCCCTTGGGATGGATACCTCTCGTCTTACCGCGTCAACCATGACACATTCGCGAAAGAACTCGGCCCCGGCCCCGGGACGCTTCTCCTTCTTTGGCCTGCGACGGCAGACTGACCAAAAGCCAACCTTCCCAGAACCTGCGGATGACGAGTTCCTAAATCTCGACATCACCGCAGCCCTGTGCCTGCCCGGGTCCGACTCCAACGACGAAGCACTCAACGCCCTCCGCGAACATGCTAGCACAGTCCTGCAAAACATGCAGGAGGCTTACAAACAAAGGACTTTTGCTATGCATCAGGCCTTTGTCGATCGAAATGAAAAACAGGAGGAGCTTGAGGAGACACGGGCGCGGATAGACCATTTGAAGATGCAGCTAGACGGCATGGCCGCCAAAGTGTTCGACCAAGAGAAGGCCATGCAGGCCATGGCTGAGGAACTCGAGCAAGAGAGGCGTCTCCGACAGCAGGAGGAGACGCGCAGCCGGAGTCGCACGATGCGCACAAACCCTGCCGATGATGAGATCCCGTCACTTGTGCTCCAAACCCCCCACCGCGGTGGCAAGCGTGCCAGCCACGGCACCTTCACCAGCGATTCCGGTTTCGAGTCGGGTGACGAGAGCGTCGCCGACAGTGTCTTCTCGCAGCGCGAGTGTGTTGAGTCACCGACCTCCACCCTGACTGCACCGTCCCCCAACCTGTCTCAGGTCGCGCTGTCTACGCCGTCCGTCATTCCGGCCCCAACACCCACAATTCAGAAGAATCTGGTGTCGGCAACGAACACGCCCGTGCCGGCGCGTTCGTCCACATATGACCGAGTGATGAAGGGCCTTGCGTCGACGCGTCTGGGCAGCTCTTTTGTCGGAAATTCTATTCAATGCACCAATTGCCACGGGGTTCCGGCCTCGGAAGCCTGGAGCGTGATGGGGGTGCTCAAGGACGAAAACCGCGGTCTCAAGACACGACTGGGTGAGTTGGAATTGGTGATCGATGACTGTCTAGGCCTTGTTGGCCCTTGAGCTGGACTTGGGCATCGACATGGTATGGACTACATGTATGGGAATGATATTGTGATGTATTGTCGATCTTGGCTCCTTTGGATCTCACATGGACCTGGCGTCTATAGCAGAGCACGGGGTGATTTCGATTCTGGTCTATAAGGTATTTGATTTAGAGCGACAAGAGCCCCGGATCTCCCTGGGACAACAATAAAGGATATCTATGATGGCTGTGGTGTTGTTGTAAGCTCCATTGTAATAGAATTGTGCAGCCGAATAGTGTGGGGATAAGCTCGGGGGCCTCGACACCGGGGGTACACACACAATTTTGCACCCAGGACACCTAAATGGGCAATTCAGAATGCTAGCTGGGTAGAAAGTGAAGAATTGGGTGCAAAAGAAGCACAATAGGCTGATACACAACACCCATCTGGTCCGTTGAGTCAATGCAGGGTGGTAACCGGCGTGCGGCGAAGACCAAGTGGCCTTAATTAGCGCGAAGCGAAAAGTGGCCAGCGAACCTCTTCTTCTTTCCTCCTCCCCCCATCTCCCTCCGACTTCCACCTTCTTCCCCCCTCTCCTTTCCTTTCTTCTTTTAATCTTCACAAACTTTCCGCTCCTTCTGCTGGTTTCAATCCCAGCTTCCCCCTTTTCTTTTTTGACGGACTGGGAGCAAGAAAGTCACCATGAGCGGCCGTGAGTTTGCCCTTCCTGCTTCAGCACGCGATCGCTACAGCCCCCCCTCGAAATCGAACTGGATTGCTCGCAATGGACTCGCATATACTAATTGTGGATGGTAGTACGCTTTCTTGACTTGATCAAGCCCTTTACGCCCCTCCTCCCGGAGGTGGCAGCTCCTGAGACCAAGGTGCCCTTCAACCAGAAGTTGATGTGGACTGGTGTATGTTTGTCTCAGACCTGCTCTGCCTGCGACGCGTCGGTACAAATTCTGATCGCAATCTCTTTTTAGTTGACTCTTTTGATCTTCCTGGTCATGAGTCAGATGCCTCTCTACGGTATCGTGTCCTCCGACACCTCGGACCCCCTGTACTGGCTTCGTATGATGCTGGCCAGTAACCGGGGTACTCTGATGGAACTGGGTATTACCCCCATCATCTCCTCCGGCATGGTCTTCCAGGTATGCAATTGAAACCGAGTAGATCCCTGCGATTGAGACACAATTGATCTAATCTCCCTCGGTTCACAGCTTCTTGCCGGTACCCACCTCATCGATGTCAACCTTGACCTCAAGACCGACCGCGAGCTCTACCAGACCGCCCAGAAGCTGTTCGCTATCATCCTCTCCTTCGGCCAGGCCTGTGTCTACGTCCTGACTGGTCTCTATGGCCAGCCCAGCGACCTGGGTGCTGGTATCTGTGTTCTCCTGATCGTCCAGCTGGTTGTTGCTGGTCTGGTGGTCATCCTGTTGGACGAGCTGCTGCAGAAGGGCTACGGTCTAGGCAGCGGTATCTCCCTGTTCATCGCGACCAACATCTGCGAGTCCATTGTTTGGAAGGCCTTCTCCCCCACGACCATCAACACTGGCCGTGGCCCCGAGTTCGAGGGTGCCATCATCGCCCTGTTCCACCTGCTACTGACCTGGCCCGACAAGCAGCGCGCCCTGTATGAGGCGTTTTACCGCCAGAACCTGCCCAACGTCATGAACCTTCTGGCCACCCTCCTGGTCTTCGCGGCAGTTATCTACCTGCAGGGCTTCCGCGTTGAGATCCCCGTCAAGTCCGCCCGTCAGCGTGGCATGCGTGGCTCCTACCCCGTCCGTCTCTTCTACACCTCGAACATGCCCATCATGCTCCAGTCCGCTCTGTCCTCCAACATCTTCTTGATCAGTCAGATGCTGTACTCGCGCTTCTCCGACAACCTGCTTGTCAAGCTCCTCGGAGTTTGGGAGCCCCGTGAGGGCTCCGCCCAGCTCTTCGCCTCTTCGGGTATTGCCTACTACATGTCTCCCCCTCTGAACTTCAAGGAGGCCCTTCTCGACCCCATCCACACCGCTGTCTACATTACCTTCATGCTGGTCGCTTGTGCCCTCTTCTCCAAGACCTGGATTGAGGTGTCTGGCTCTGCCCCCCGTGATGTTGCCAAGCAGCTGAAGGACCAGGGTCTCGTCATGTCTGGTCACCGTGAGCAGAGCATGTACAAGGAGCTGAAGCGTGTCATCCCCACTGCCGCTGCCTTCGGTGGTGCTTGCATTGGTGCCCTTTCCGTTGCCTCCGACCTCCTCGGTGCCCTCGGTAGCGGTACTGGTATTCTCCTTGCTGTGACGTAAGTCTGCTTCTTCCCAATTGTTTCTTTCTGGTCTAACACGATAACAGCATTATTTACGGCTACTTCGAAATTGCCGCCCGCGAGGGTGACATCGGCGCTGGCCTGAAAGGCCTGGTTCCTGGCAGCTAAACGAAGAGACTGCCGGAATCTTTCTTCTTCACGAGCAGTATGACGAAGGACGGCCCTCGTTGTCCTCTGGATGTCTCTGTTTAGTTTTTCTGTCCTTTTAATCACCCGCTCTTCGTTATACTATCTTTGGGGGGATGACATGGTGTGCTCTTTGTTCTCGGCTAGCTGATGCTTGGCGACGTCAGCGGTATCCCGACGGCCGTGTGCGCCTTGGGGGCTATTTGCATGTTGGCAACCCCCGATGCCGAGCTCCTTGTCACCGGGCTGGTGTTGGCCGGCGTTGTGAATGGAAGATGTGTGTCGGCGTCCGGATCTCGATGCCGTTGACAATGCAGCTACCAACAGTCCAAAGCGCCCTCTTCGGGGACCTGTAACCATATTCTACCAATAACTAAAACCAAAATCAACCTATCTGACCGTCATCCACTTTTTCTGTCATATTTGATGTCACTTTGCTCGACCTTGGCTTTTCCTTGTTCGGACTTCTAACTTGACTCGCTCACGACCAATCCGCTGGTATATTGACTCGTTGTATGTACGCAAGCTGATCTACCGGAGTGCTTTCCGGGAGCCCTCCCCACAGGAAGGATCAGCGTCTGTATCTGGGGCATGTACCGGGGATGAAACCCGGTTCCTTTTCCCTTGTCTCTTCCCCAAGCTGGTGAGCTCAATTCGGACTCGACGACCTATGTAGTAACAACAGTACCTTTGAACATCCCCCGGCATCATAAGCATTCGGACCAAGGTCTTGGTGTGTGGGTATTGCCAATCGCCTCTAAATGAAATGTACGAATTATCCTCGGACAGTCTGCCCATAATGTCATCGAATTATACCTCCTAGGTACCTTTCCTGGGCCCGAGACATGCTGTGATGCTGGGTCATGACAATCCAGGCACGTCTTCCACGTCAATAGCCGACTCGTCCGCTGCTCCAAAGAGGAAATATCTCCTCATATGCATCTGCGAGGTACCAGCCTTGATCCTTCGGTGGAGTGTCGAGCCATGCAGCAGATCCTTTAGCCCCATCAGACCGGAGAGAGAGCCTTCTTCCTGACGCCGATCAGATGCTGAACAACCAAATCCTAGGATCTGATTGGCACATTTGCATTGTTGTCGTTATAAAACACCAATCGACTCTGCTGGAATCACTGACCAGAGGGGACCTTGCTTACGAACGTTAATGGTGCATCCCAAGTACCTTTCAAGTTGAAACTGGCCTGTGGAGCACGGCGATTATACCAATCGGATGACTTGGGTTTTAACAACCTTGGAAGCCATTGTAAGGTAATAGGAACAGGATTCGCAAAATCTTTTGTGATAGGCGTATCAAAAGACAGTGTGTAAGTGTGTATTACCCTTTTTTTTACAGTTATTTCGCACAGTACAACTGCCTGTATAGGCACAGAGGTAGCTAGCTATCTGTCAATATGTGTTCACAATTCATAATCAAAGTGGCTATGAAGGTGAGAGTGTTAACATACGCCCCATCTATGGTTTCAAAGATCTATTTTGTTCATATGCAGATGAAGTGTGAACGGGATATTGCAAACCGTATCCCTCAACAAACAAACAAATATATATTATCACAATCTGCTAGCTACAAACGTATAGGCAGGGGATCCACATAGCTGTTCTTCCTTATAGTCTGCAGATCGGTCACAAGTAGTCACAATAACAGACCCCAACTAGCCTACGTAGCATGCCAAGGTATCTTGGCCAATGCTTGTAACGCATGGATGTTCATGACTCGCATCCATCGACAGAGTTTACAGCATGAGAATATTCAAGTCGGACCGAGGCATATTACGTCTCCCCACGGCATCTCTTTACTGATGGCACATAGGGGCCATAAGAAATACCAAAGACATAAATAGCGAGGCATGAGCGACACGGCGAGAAGGGGGTAGTTGATGTAGCTAGCAGAAGAACCCCTTGAGCCTCCTGGACAATGGGCCATAACGGATATGTGTTATGCTCGAATGGCATCTCATATTCATGTCAATTGCATATAGCCCAGACAAGGCTCTTCTGGACGGGACAGGTCTGTCTATAAAGATTGAACGGTTTAGATGGGCGTAGGCCACCAGCCGGTGATATGCAGATCCCCGTCTTTTCCCTCTCATCCAACTCTCCTTGATGGTTCCTTCATAGCTGGTCCTATTCCATTCTATCCTGTGGAGCTCGACATACATCTATCAAGAGATTCATGACGAAGCTAAGTTCAAACAGCCTGTCCATTTCCCACAACCCAAACGAGATCACCAAAGACCACCGCCGAACCATCTAGTCCTGCACTCCGGAGGTCTCCGCAATGCGCACCACATATTTGATTGCAGACGCCTTCCCGGCCTTCAAATCCTTCAGGGCCCCTTCTAGTCCACGCAATCCGCCGGGTCGCACCTCGTACAGATGTCCCGAGAACCAGCCCTGACCCAGACCCCGGCCCAAGAACGGGAAGAACGCGGCCCCGAACTCCCGATCTCCAACCGGCGCGTCTGTGGTTGGGTTATGGTGGACGGAGCCGACGTTGGTCATTGCAATCGTTACGCCCGAGGGAAGCTTGTCTGCGTCTACTGGGAGCACCGTGCTGATACTGGCCGGAGCGGTCACCGCTGCGCCGATGTTGAGATAGCTGCCCTTCTCCGAGACTGCATCGAGTGCCTTGTGCACCGGTCGTCCGCCCGAGGCAGCTTTGATCTGCGTACGAACCGCCTCGTCGCCTGCGCGGTAGTCGATGATCGTATCGCCCTTCTCGCGATCGATCAGCGTCTCCACGAAGGCGGTGCCCCGGCCGGCGACGACGATGAGGGGATGGATATTGGTCAATGTGGCCAACTTGATTGCGAACGCTCCCACGGCCGTGGCTCCACCGTAGATGACCAGCGGCAATGCCTCACTCGCCGGGCTCCAGGGCAGGGGGAGTCGCAGCCGCTGGTATAACGCCAGGGCCGCAGTCATCGCAGCAAGCGGGATGGTGGCGGCCTCTGCTGCGATGTGAGCAAGTATATCTCAACGCCGGTCGAGGAGGTTAAGGACTCACCTTCGAAACTGGTCTTTGCGGGCAGATGGAAGGTGGTATACTCCCAAGCGATGGCGTACTCTGCATAGCTGCCGTGCGGGCTCCGCATCTCGTGGAACGCAGCTACTTTGTCGCCCTTCTGAAACCCAACCACCCCTTCGCCGACGGACTCGACATACCCTGCAATGTCATCGCCCTGGTTGATGGGAGGAGCATCCGGGACCCAGCCGGGGTATTTCCAATCTTTGGGGTTGGTGCCAGAGACCACAACCCGGATGAGGATTTGGCCTGGCTGTGGGATTGGGACTTCACTATCGCGGATCGTGACGGTGACCGTCTTGTCGACAACAGCTTCTTTCATCGTTGCCAGATCTGGTCTGAGGATTTGCACTGGATTGAACAGGTCACGCTTCCGGTGCGCTCTTTTATTCGCGTTGGCTCAAAGATTGATTTGTAATAGCCAGACGTATAGTCTTGGTGGCGGCCTAATATGTGGAATTACTAATGCAGTTACTTTCTGTCCACGAATTGGAGACCCCCAGTGTTTTCAGCAAGTGCACCGCAGATATTTACTATGTACTTGTGCTAATTTATCCCGCCACTCGGTTGGTGTTGGTGCTCACCATAGAGTGGAAGTGCAATATGAATGTGTCGGCTTATCACGGAGGCAGACACTCCTCCCTTCATTATTTCAATATCGCCATGGATATCATCCGGCACGGAACTCTCAAGAATAAGCAATGGCATCCTACCAACTCAAAGGCGCCATCGGCCGATGCGTATCCAACGCACATGACTTCCCAGATGCCCAGCCTGCAGAATCACGCCCGCCAGAGCCCATCTCCTCAAGAGGAGCCTTGGCCAATCGTCGACCACCCCCTACAGCCCGCCCTTCCGGCGAACTACTGCGCCAAAGCAGCTGCTGCGCTTCCTCCACCAGACGGCGGTGGCTGTCCGGCCGGGGATAGAAGGTGACATGCGCACACGACGACCCGAAACGCGCCGCGAGATCCCGTACGCCGCGGGCAGCCAGTTCCCGGCCTCCGACGCACGCGGAGGGATAGTAGAAACGCGGGTCGAGGTAGAAGAGGACGCTCTCCCAGTGCGGGAGTTTCTGGCGCAGCAGGTCGCGCGCGCGCTCGTACTGTTTCAGCGTGCGCTTGGGCACGCCGGTCTGCGTGTGCACGAAGAAAAAGACCTCGAAGCCGACGCTGTGGATGCGGCGGCGCGCTGTTGCGCTGAGGGTGTCGAGGAAGTCGCCCAGCCGGTCGAGGTCGACGGAGTGGCGGAAGAAGAGTGTGTGTTGCGCGTAGAGGTGGTCTTCGGCCTCGTCGTGGATCTGGCGGTTCACGGCGAGGAGGTTTCGGGCTGTGCCATCCTCGCCGACCCAGCTGGGGCACATCGAGAGGGCTCGATATCGCCCGCGCGCTGTGAAGACGTTGCCGCGATCGTGGACGACGATCAGTGGCTTGTCGAGGTAGTCGTTTGGGACGGAGAAAGCGTAATCGTAGATCTTCAGACGGAGTTCTGTGGGTAATTGCAGGAATTGAGACGGTTTCACTGGGTGGTTGGCAGTTGCATGTGGTGTCATTGTCGTACGAAATCGTGAGTCGTGAAGTCTGGACGGTCGATGGATGTATAGCTAGGTATCAAAGTGAATCGTCCTCCGCTCCCCATGTAACACCGTGAATAGGTTGCGTGCCAGCTCGGCGTTTGAGAATCAGGGATGAGACAAGAGCGATGCTCTAGTCTTTAGTACTCCGGGGAAGAGTCCCCCTTGGGCTGTCATGCGATCCTGCCAATCTCCATCACCCAGAAAACGTATGATCGACCAGGCGCCCTCCGCAGCGACTTGCACAAGCACGCCTTAGCTGGCCTCCGGTGATAAAGCGCAATCAAATAGGAGGCGCACGTTTCAACGTGCGCGGTTGTGAACTCGGCAGTCCAGCGCTATACGGCTGGAGCGGCCCCCACTGGGCCGCGAGCCGTCGTTTCTGCAGATCCAATGCGGCAATGGGGAGACGGGGCGACGAGCTATCAATACTGGATTAGGAAATGAGGGCCGTTAGAAAGTGCAGAGGGGCGAAGAGGGATGAATCCTCCGGGGATGGTCCACTCCTTCGTTTTATACCTTGGCACTGAGATGGCACTGTAGTGGAGCCTAGCGCATGGCATACGTGAACGTGAACTTGTTCTGCATAGAGCTCAATGTAGAAGGATGATGCTGTATTAGTGCATGTCATCTCTGAACCTCCGTGATGTGATTCGACATGCCGCGACTGGGTGTCTTGTCCACGACGAGCTTGAAACTCTCGCGGCTTATCAGCCAAGCATCCACTCCTGCACATGCTCTGCCTAATTTTTAGCTCATTGCTACCCCTGCAACGAAATTTTTAATATCTATTAATAAACTCTAGGAGGCGGGCTAGTAGATATACTTTTTTACCAGCTAATATAGTAAATCTCTACTAATCGATTCCTATACCTCTTTAATAATATTATATAGCTATACCTCCTATACAATATGCTCTAGATTGTGTACCTACATGTATTCTACATGATATTTCACATCAGATTCTACACAGTTGGGAAGACAAAGAACTGCCTATTGGCCCTACTCCTGTACTGTATCCTGGCAAAGCCTATAAAGCCTAATATGCTTCTTGTCCCTGTAACACCCATCACTCCCTGGCTAAGCAAAATACAGAATCATTGGCCTTCTTTTTCATGCGCTTACCTAGGCACCCTATAACAACCCTTGACATAGCGACGAGTAGGACTTAGTAAGGGTATATAAGGAAATAAGTATATAGACTAGCTAGCTAGAAGAAACTATAACTAGCAAGGTTAAAATTAATATATTGAATAGCTATTCCTATCTACTATCTATAGCTAAATAGGGTATGTAACCCTCTTAGTGTGATCCGATGTACAGGGTCACCTATTAATATACAAGCTGCGGCAGAATGGAATCACTACGGGAATAGTGGGTTATCCGCAGCACTCCTGTTTCTCACTAGTATACCTGACCATGACTGCCTGAAAGCTCCGACGGGCGATTCCCTGGATACAATGCCGAGCTCCAAAAAAAATCATTCAATATGCTATAGGCTCGGCCTGATGAAAATGGTCGTTGAAGCTGTTACAATTCCGTGCATATCACCGTTGTCTGTAAACACCGAGCGACCACGCCGCCCGCAGGACGGCCAGTCCCCAGGCCATGCCGATGCTGTCGCGCAGGACATTCAGCTTGCTGCCCGTCACCTCTCGCCATCCTACCGGCACCTCGGCGACGGGGATGTGGGCAAACTCGGCCAACATGAGCATCTCCACATCGAAGATCCAGCCCTCGGAGTGCATATTCGGCACGATATAGGGCAGCGCCGCGCGCGAGAAAAGCTTGAACCCGCATTGCGTATCCTTCACCGTGGCAGTCTTCGGGGGCGTCATGAGCCAGAGGATCAAATGGAATGAGTGCATCAAAAAATTGCGCAGCTTAGATCGCTATCGATCCGGTCAGCATGTGAAGTCACTCTATAAGCCTAGACAGTGCTTTTCGAACTCACCTTGACGACAGCCTCGCTGCCCACCATATGAGCTCGGGATCCAACTGCCACCGCGCGGCCATCGGCATCCTCGATATTCTGGCACGCCGTCACAAGTTTCCCGAGATCGCCGAATTTGCTCGCTCCATCGGCATCTGCAAAGACCACATACCGACCCCGAACATGCCGCATGCCGTGCGTAACCGCACCGCCCTTGCCGCGATTATGAGTCAAATTGACGACCCGGATGGTGCCCAGTGGAATATGCACCCCCTCCTGCGTCTGGGGCGTCCATGGCCCCGCAAAGCCCTTCGGACGCAAAGATAGCTGGTGGTCTTTCGCAAAGCGGAACGCCACCTCTTCCGTACGATCTGTAGACCCATCGGAGACTATAATGATCTCCCACCCTGAATCTGACGCCGAGCCCGTGGCGTGACCGTTTGTGGCATGCTCGTTCGGCTTGCGCTTTCGTATAGACCGGGTTTCGGCTGTGCCGAGGTTGCTCTCTTTGCCGAGTATGCCGTATTCGTGTTCTAGGTAGTTGACGGCTTCTTCTAGCATGCCTGACAGCCGATCCTCTTCGTTGTAGGCCGGGACGACGACTGACATGAACAGCTCCGCGGGTTCAATACTAGGGTGATCCGACGAGGCGTCTTTGTGGGTGGCAAGGGTGTCGAACCAGCAGGGCAAGGGCTGGGGGTTGGTAATGGCTCCATCCTGGGTGAGAGTTCTATACTTCTTCTCCTCCAGTAGGGGTTCCCGCGGTCTCGGCGCGACGAAAACCAGAAAGGCGAGGAACTAGACAGCACGGAGCGAAGGTCAGTACTCGTCACGCCCCGGCAGATATAGCGACTTGGCGGAGCACCTCGCGCAGGAACAGGGACAGGCGGGGACCGAACTCACCAGGACAAATAATCCCAGAGTCGTAGCGAGGAACGCGACCAGCAGGATCGAAGCCGGAATATCAGCCACGGCGCTCACACACTGGCGACAAACGTCGCCCCAGGCTTCGGCCATGGCGGAGCGCGGTGAGTTAGAGGGCGCGGCAGAGCTAGGCGACGGCGGGAGATGCGATCCGGGAGAACTCGAGGGATGCCCGGGAAATGGAGAAGGCAATCGTGATTACTCGGCCAGCCATGCGGCGCACGGTCTGAAAACACACAATCGCTGACAATCACATATGCCTGGGCAGAATCATGCAGAAGGTCGGGGCCCCATCTGGAGAGAAAATGGAGGAAGGGAGAGGTTGCATGTTGATAATCGCCAGCTTGGCCTTTTATCGGCAACGCGCAAGCGGCGCGCCCAAAGTAAACCGTGGGTGGAGCGCAAATCTCCCCGAGCTGGAGCTGGAGACGTGGCCTAATGCCGTTTATTCTGCAGGTGTATGTTCTGCAGATTTGCGTTTTCCTTCCCGGGTGAAAGTCTTTAATTGCATTCTACTCTACAAGTGGTGTTTTGGATGCGTCTCGACCTGGTGGTCATTGGTGCATCTCGGCGGGTCCAAGTCGATCTGATCTCCCCAGAACGAGGTTCGTTTCGACATTGATCAGACTATGAAAAGAGATTCAATGGCGTGAGTTAACGCGGCTCATCGGTCTTGATGCTTTCCGGAGGTCAATTGACATCAGGAGGTATTCTAGCTACGAGGCGGGTGACTGCGTCTCTGCACTTTGACGCATTTGAGCCAGTACGTAGCTGCAAGAGATCCAGAGTGGCTCCGGTGAGATTGAGACAGAGTAGCACACAATTCAAATCAACAAAATACTAGACACGTACCGTTAGGCTATGCAGGGTTGTATATCTTCCAAATGACAAGGGCCGACCGACGCACAATCATCAAAAGCAACGAACCATAGACAACGAAAAAAAAAAAAAAGCAGAAGTAAACAGCACAAGACAGCAAGAAAGTAAAGAAGCGCTCGTAATATATGCCCGTACTGAACTGGCAACTGGGCACTTGTTCTGTTGCCCATTCTCCCGTTAGCATTTAGGTATTCCCTATGCCTAAATACTGAGCATTCTTGCTCCATAAAATCCCAGGCTCGAAGATGTCCCGCGGGCATAAGCAAAGACTCAGAGGTGACATGCACGAAGCACCAAGGATCCCAGAATCCGGTAATTTGCAAGTCCATGGTGGTGTTGAAATGGAGGTCCTCGACGCGCATCCAATTCCAATAGGCCGTCGGAGACAGGGTCCTTGGGAGTCCAATGGCAGATAATCACGAGTGGGAACGGAGGTCCGTGAAGTGCCTTTTGAGCGCCTGGAGGCACTTCGAGAGGAACAATCCTGATCCAATTTGGCTGAATTGGCGTGGGAAGATTCTCGGAGAGAATCCAGTCCGAACTCTGGGAGAGAAGACAAGCCGGAGGATATCCGGCTCCGGCTCCATCGATTGAATCCAATCCACGGCCTCGGGGTCTGAATAGATTTCTGTCGTAATTGAAGACGATTAGGATAATTTCCAGGGATCCGTGTGCGTTTGGAATAAAAACAATAAAGGCAAGTCCATGGGTTCGCGATGTATCCAGAAAGGCCAGGTCCACCCTCAATATCACCAGAAAATATTTTTGCCAACCAGAGGCTTCCATTTACGGTTCAAGCTACACTCGTGTTGTTGAGATCAGAGTGTGGCTCGGTGGGAGGTGCTTTGCTGTTGAGATCACCACAGGTTTCCGCGACTGGCGCGAACTCGTGTGCTAGTGGCGTTGCTTCGAATTTCAGAGCTTGGCTGTACGTTATCCAGCGACCGAACTGTGAAATTGATTGCAAGATTAGTATCAGCCCTAACGTTCGCGGCCAACCCACTGATGCAAAGAAATTATGTTGACAAACCGTTGCTATCCGTCTGCCTAGCCAGAGACACCTATGTTTTCTAGGAATCACGGTTGACGCTTCTTCGATGACTGGTCGATCGTCCTCTGACGGAGCTCCCCGGAAAAAATGTTCAGGGTAGTATAGCTGACTCCACGCCTGACCGCGGATAAGGAAATCCTCTGGGAGTTGCTGAGTTGTTCCATCGTCGACAAGGGGGAAGCATTCACCTTCGACCTTTGAGAGCACGATATCTGGGCGGAACAGGGTGTTGAGAAACTTGGAGATTCCAAGCCATGGGATCATCTTTTCAAGTTGCTGCATGGCAGGTGGATGAAGAGCAAGGCACCAAACGAATGCCAAGGATATGTGAATACTAGGGTATATGTTGGGATCGCCCATTTGATCAAGGAAGATATTCAGCGTGTGAAAGGCGAGGCAGCTTCCTTGAAAAGTAACCTGCGCTGGAATCTGCAAACTGAGGTCTGTAGGATTGGAGATTGTATCAGAAGCTGTACCGGCAGTCCACTCGAGCGCAAACTTAAGGGCTTCAGCGGCAGTGTCGCCCGGCTTTTGCGAGAATTCCACCTTCATAAACGCCTCGCGGTCACCGTACTGAAGAATGGAGGCGAAGTTGCAGGACATCATATAGACGCCTTGCTGTCCCTGGCGACCCAGCCGACGAACTTCTCCTCTTAAGAGTGACAGAAAACGGTTGGCCAAAGGAACATACGACTCAGGCAGCTTTCGGGTGAACAGAACCCCATGTGCGGCAATAAAGGCAGTGGCCATGTTGTGCTGATCAAGCGGTTGTCCATGATAAGGATTGAAGAGCAACACGATGCTATCTCGGGCGTTCAGAAAGGGCTGCACGCTCACGAGAGCTTTGGTATAGTAGAAGAGTTGCTGGATAGCGTCGGGGCGAGCTAGCACTGCCAAGTGATGCTGAATCCGGCCAATATCGGAGCTTCGATCCGCATATTGATTGTACCAATATCGTGATACTCCTGCCCAGACTTCCCGGTCTCCCATATCCGATTCCTCCACCGCCATGCGATATCGGGCCAAATCACCCAAACATTCTATCCATGTTTCTCTGAATGCCTTGACACTTTCCAGCAGCAATGTCATCATCGAGTAGGCGAGGTAGATGAAGTTGAGCATGTAATCCAGAGAATCCGGAAGCTTTTGTCTTAATAGCTCCAGGAACGAGTGAATTCCGTAGCGCCACATTCGAGCAGGCATGGCATATTTCTCTGCTAGTCGTTGGAGGACTGGACTGGCTGAAGGGTGTTGCGAAGCCAAGAAGAAGTCGTGATGCTCGTAGAGCAATGTCCGGTGCAGGGAAATCATTGACTGCCACTGTAGATCTGATAAGTCGGCCCTTGATTCTGATTGTCGCTTGTCAACCTCAATGCACTTCTTCTCGACCATGACCAGTCCAGCATATATTGCTCGGACTTCATTGATCAACTGCTCCTCCGTGATGGGGTTGGTTTCGGGCTGTCTAAACGGCGTATTGTCCGAGTCTGTTTCCATCAGGTCCCTTGAGCCCGAATCCGACTCGTCCATTGGCGTATCCTCCGAGTCCGGGGAGAGATCATTTTCCATTTGCATGCGATCATGCGGACCATCTTCTTCCCTGGTTGACAGGCCGGCGACAGGAGAACGCCCGGAGAACCCAGAAGGCGGTGGTCGCGATGGCGTTCCATCATCATGTGAGTAGCCAGCGCCCCTGGTCCTTCCTGAGGTCCCTTCGTTAGAACTCTTCTGAACCGCAAAGCCTCCTCGATCATAATGATAGTTGGGCATGGGCCCGGAGGCCTCTGCTGATCGCCGACTCCTTAGCGCCCGTGAACTCCCTTTACGGCGGAATTTCTCTGCACGCGCCACATTGGCATGAGATGGATACTTGCTCAAGCGAGATGCACCTTGACTACTAAAAGTGTGTGTATCGAGGGTACAGTCATCAGCGAGCACACTTGAATTTGGCCGGCCACTCGGTAAGGTCGGGCTGGCCGAGGAGCTTAAGCGATTGGCCATGGCGGTCGCCGTCGCGTCTTCTGAATATGGGCGTCCAATAGACCGTCTGGAATGCACAGTTAGAATTCATGCGCGTTCGTTGCAGTGGAGAGCGACTTGCCGGGGCGATAGATCGCAATGGATGGGCCCTTTCCAGGTCTTGGCAGCGGTGCCTTGTTTTGCGCCGTAACGCCTTGGTTCCTTGAAGATGGATGCTCTCTCGGCCATGATCCGATTCAAGTGCTTCGCCTCATCTGTGGCATGCTGTAGTCAGCCCACCGATCACCCGGGTTTCAATGTGGACGAGGTGGAGAGGGTGGAAGAGGGCGGGAAGCCAGCGTGGCGGGGGGCCGGAGGGGGGTCAAGTGAAGAAGGCAGTCTCCCGCCATTTGTATTTTGCAAGTTGGGTGACAGGAAAGCTTTCAGTCTCAAGGCTGAGCAGCGCAGAGAAGGCAACACTCGTAGGAGGGGAAGGAATACTAACGTTAAGTTTCGGTCTGCAGGGTGATTGAAACACGGCACACCCAGGTTGTCCAGGACGAGCGAGGGCATTTGTACTCGGGCTCGCTTTTGAGGCAACTGCCCCGGGAAGAAAAGCGACCTATCAAAAGAAATTATTCACGTAGACGCGGTGAATACAAGCTGTAAATTTCCGTTGCAAGGATCTTAGTCTGGTTGCCTGCGGACGAGGTAGCGTCACCCTCGCCCTCACCGATCACCCTCCCCCACCTGGGTAAATGCTGTAGCGGACCTTGAACTGGACCCATCAAATCATAATGCCATGGCCGTCATCCTCGATATTCCCTCTGAGATGAGTACTGACGCCATGCCCCATATTGCCCAGCGCTTCTGAAACCTCCAGGTGTCAGGTCTTGGACTCTTGCTGACTTGAAACAGTAACCGCAGCCCAGGCGCGCTTCACAAAGTGTGTCGACCGCAGACCATGGTCCGGAAGGCATTCAATTGGTTCAATCCGTCTCTTTGACGCCTCATTTGTTATCACGATATCTATGGCTTGATATGGAAATGACTATGGTGATGGTCATTGCTATTGCCCAGGGCATTCCGGTCGTCATGTCCCTCTGGCATTCGCCGTTGGGCTGAGCTGGAGCACTGAACTATAGCCATCTCAACGCCTGCGGCTACCTGGGCACCTTAGCACCAAGGACTCCTGCCCAATAGCTCCAGACTCTGCTTCGCGATCCGGAACCCAAACCATCGGGTTCAGGACTTGTGGATGAGGCATTTTGCTTCCCATGTTTAATCCGCGATCTCCCTTGCATGGCTACCGCGCTCGACGCCTTCGACACCGCTCTGCGGGGGATTTGACACTATCCCCCGTCTCTACACCGATAATTGAGGATCGAACCCGAACACAGTAATACCGTGAGCTGCCTAGACCAGACTAGTACCGGGTTCAATTGGTGCCTCCCAAACGCGGTTCCAAGTCTCGACCGCTCAAGCTCACCGGTCCCGGGCGCAGGTTCTGGCCATCGTTGTACCTCTTTCACACCTAGGTGACAGTGCCTGGGCTGACGGAATCGCATCCGTCCCGATTCAGGTATGCAAATCGGGATTTTGGGAGCGTAAGGCCCCATCATCATTGGACTTTCTTGCTTTTCCGCCGGAACATCCGTAGAGGCTGATTAGACGCCTTCCCACGGCGTCATAACTTACCACTCTAGGCTGATCTACACTACTTGCAGGGCTTCCCGGGTGTCTCTTATCATCGCGTCGAGCACATCGACCTACCCATTGGATAAATTCCAGGGCTGCTGAACACCTGGCAGGAAAAGATTTGACGATGCACGAACACGTTTGAGGATGTCCACACTACTTTGTTTTTGGTCTCACCCGCGTTCGACCGGCGATGATCTTTCGGTGATTCTTGCCATGACCTCACAAACCATTCCGATTGAATTCCGCGGCATATTCCCGGGCTGTGCTTTTTCTTGCGCCTCGTATTCCCCTATCTGCCTGTTTTCACCCTAGTGGGTCTGGTCCGTACAATCCGAGTCAAGATCAGGCTACGATGTCCACAATTGGCAGTTTCAGCCTCCAGCGTGACGCCCGTCAATCCCTCGCAGCTTTGACTGGACAAGCCGAGGGCATGGTATACCATACCACCCGGTGATATCAAGTATAGACTGGGGAACAGGGCGAGTCGGAGGAGCTGGATCTTACGATGTTGTCCACGGATAACAGCGACATGCTGGCACTATTGGGCCGGGGAATTCAAATACTCAGACCATACTGCTATTTAGTGCACTCTCGTCGCCAATCACGACTCGCGCACCTAGATATCTGCAGTAGGTATCGCGCTATGCACGGAGATGCCACTTACCCAGGGGCAAGGCAGATCTGCAGCGGGTATAACCACGCGATTTATGCAAGAATAGGAGGCCAACCACCTGGCCCCAGTCTGGGCTAGGCGACACCGGGGACGATGCGCCCACCTGGGCAAAGAAACCCAGCTTACCACACCACCAGAACGCTCGATAGCCCCGTGCGCGAAACAGCAAAGCGCGCCATGCGGCCCAGATGCATGGATTTGCAGCGACTTCACCCTCGATCAAGGGTGAAGTCGAGTGTTGCGATGTGCGGCAATGTACCGGCCCGATCTAGAGGGTTTCTTGCAGAAGTAGATATCCTCATGGACATACTGGGCATGCATTCATGGATATACAAGCAATCTCCCTACAGTTGTCCGACAGACTGTCATTGAGACTGGTTCGCACTCGAAGGAAGGCAACCGGCGGATTGACCCCTTGATCACTGGGGTCTTATCGTTTGTTCCGGCAAGGCACATTCGAGACCCCTGTCTGGGCCGAGGGAACATCTCCAGAGAATCATGTAAGGGCCGAAGGGGGGGGGGGGGGGGGAGGGGACGGATCCGAGGAGAAAGCACGAGGAGGGACTTACGCCAGGGTAAACCGGAGCACCCGGGTGAAGAAAAGGGCGATCTTGCCCCCGAACGGCTGCAACCCGCAGGATCTGATAACTAGCGCGTGGATGCGGTCCTTTGAGAGGAAATGTGACGGAGGGCTGCGGACAGGGAAAAGTAGTCCTGAAACCTTGGAAGTGCCGATGCTTAGAAATGGGGAACAGCGGAGAAGGGAGAGGGAGAAGGGGGCAACGGAGCTAATGGAGGTGGGATTTCACCCGGGCAAAACTCCACAGCTTCTAGATCGGCCCCGTCAATGCTGCACTGCGGGATCCATGCATGCACCTCGATTTTATGATTGGCTCCTCTCTAGTTCTATGGAGTGCATGCTGGGCCGTGATGACGTGAAACATCAAAACGAAGCGAGCTTTATACTACCTTGCTATCACCCGGTGGGCACCGAAGGAATGGCATGGCGCGTGCAATCTCCCCCATGATCAACTAGATGGCAAGACCGCGTGCTGCAGTTGGTGTGCGTCCTGGTGAAATGGGACTCCATGTGCCACCCGAGGATGAAATGGGTTCGATGGCTTCAAGCCTGCGTTAGTCTCAAGATAGAACATTATGTCTCTTTGCTCCAGTTCTCACTCATTCAGGACATGCCGGTGTGATGTGAGGCGGCCAATCGCGTTTAATAAGGATGTTTTTCTAAACCAGAGAGGACAAGCCATGCAAGGCTGAAAACCCGATAGATCAGACGGACAACAATGTTGTCCACTCTGTTAGAAAAAGCACTACCCAGCTCGCATAGCACTTACCCAGCTCGCATTATCTATGATACCAGCAGTACATATACATCCATAGGTGTATCTCTCCAATGCGATCTGCACATCAGATCGGGAGAACTGGAGACTTTCCCAGCCTCCCTGAAATACGTCATCCGCAACCACCGCCAACCTCAACGCTCCCACCAGTCACCAACCGCAACCCATACCAAGAATAAGAGAAAAAGAAACGCGTAAAAAAGAACGAAAGCAATCCCACCCCCCGGAAGGTGCCCCAGCTCCCCGCCTCACCGCCTCGGATCGTCAATTCCACGCCGACCAATCCATGTTTCTGCGTCTTACCGCGCGGCACTCGAAACCGGCACCCCGGTATCTACATTTGCAGCTACAGACACGAGGGCGCCGAACTGCACCAACCCGAGCCGCCACCATGACGACATTCACCATTCCTGGATCCGACACCCGCGTCAACACTATACCAGACCTCACCCAGCAGGACCTGTTGTCCTTCCCTGCTTTCCAAAATTGGATCTCGACGCTGCAGCGCTCCCTCCAGCGCCAGCAGAGCCCGTCACACGAGTTCCATCATGACCCGTACGTGCTGCGCGACATTGACATCCAGTCCATCGACCGCTTCGCCGGTGGGCGGCTGGGGTTTGTCAAGTTGAAAGCGAACGTGTCTAACGCCCGCGGCGAGAGTTTGCCCGGGAGTGTATTCCTCCGTGGCGGTAGTGTCGGGATGCTGGTAAGTACTTGATGTAGCAGCCTATTTCCATCCGTCCCTTTAGCTGTCGCTGTCAGAAGCTCGTCCACCGACATCCCCTCCTGTGATTTTTTCCGGTGCACCCCTTTGCAAGCGGGACTAAACCTGCATCCTGTGTCTGACTGTCTTCGCAGCTTATCCTCCAGCCGGAGGATATCCCTGCCTCCCAGGAAAGTGGGAAACGAGCTATTCTGACCGTTCAGCCTCGAATCCCGGCGGGCTCCCTGGCATTCCCCGAGATCCCAGCTGGAATGCTCGACGGCAACGGGAATTTTGCCGGCGGCGCGGCGAAAGAAATTCAAGAAGAGACCGGGTTATCCGTTCAGCAAGGCGAGTTGATTGATATGACTGCGCTGGCGCTGCAGTCGATTCAGGAATCAGCGGACGGGGAGGTACTCCAGAAAGGGGTGTATCCATCGGCCGGGGGCAGTGATGAGTTTATCCCCTTGTTCTTATGTCAGAAGCGTATGCCGCGACATGAGATTGAGGCATTGCAGGGGAAGTTGACTGGGATACGAGCCCACGGGGAGAAGATTACTCTGAAAATTGTCCCGTTGGAGGAGTTGTGGAAGGAGGGTTTGCGGGATGGGAAGACTCTTGCTGCTTGGGCGCTTTACAGAGGGCTCCAGCAAGAAGGGAAGATATAGACCTCACTAAAGACCAAATTAAAGAAGAACACATAAAGAATTGAACAATGCATGGCTCAGCATCTCATTCTGCGTATCAAGTGTTCTCAGCAAACTATGGACATAGCGTGTGTAGCATGAACTGTATCTATGGATATCTGCCGATCTCACAGCTTCAGTTTCTTCGCCAGCTCGATCCCTTCAGCAAGAGTTCCGACCCGGGCATCAATAGCATAGCCCTCCTGCTCGAGTCTCTTCGTCTCCTCAAAGAGAGAAGTCAGCGGGACAGAAAAACATTCAATAAACTCGTTATCTTCTAGCTCCGGCTTCGGGTTCTGGTTTTCTGGGAGGCTCATGTCCACGCGGACATGCACCATGTTGAGGTTGGTGTTGCAGAATCCCGGATCTGACCCCGAAAAGAAGGCAACGAGATCAGCTGCTGCACACGAACACGTTGGACGAACAAATGATCAAGAAGGAATATCGATGACGCACCGTTATACATGACTGTACTTGTCTGCTCCGCCTCACCGACGTAGCCGGTCTCTTCCTTGAGCTCGCGGACAGCGCATTGCTCGGGTGTCTCGCCAGCATCAATCAAGCCTGCAGGGACTTCGATGACGACCTTGTCGATCGGGGGCCGGTATTGTTTCTGTAGAAGAAGCTCGGGCCCCGTCGCCTTGTTCAAGATAGTAACAATACCCACGCCATCAATCTCGCAATTGGCAGGGCGTGTCTGCTCAATCCAGTTAGCTGCCGGGTCAAAGCCAAGGTGACGTGCACGTTGCCGCCTTAAGTGGGTGATCATATGAGATAAACAGAGATCTGGAGATAGGTCCGTTTCGTCAAGGCAACCACTGACGGCAGCATGATCCCCACCAATACTCACACCGAACACGGTGTAAGCTTATGAGCCAGCACCCGTAAGTTCCGCCAGCGCAATGCTCCGACAAAGCCCTCAACGGTGCGGCTGAGTCTCGTAAACGATGAGAAATCTTTCATGCTGGGAACTTAAGATATAGTAATAGGCTGTCCTCTCTGGGAGCGGTGCAGCTGGCATGGGCTCGGGGTGACAATGATGATGCATAATGCAGAGGGACCCAAAATGAGCTCGGGCGGAATCCTACCTGACGTTCTCCAGACTCCCATGTCCTCTGCACGCCCAACGGGTCTGTATAGGTCGTTTTGACCAATCGAGCCCAGCGTGCTTCGGCCGGATCCTGAATTCGATGTTTTGGTCAGACACTGCAGGGCTAGGATGACGTAGCAATTCGCGGTTCTTCCCATTCTTCCTTCGGATCTCCGGTATTTCTCCGCGTAAGAGAGAAACGAAACAGAGACGCCTTGGAATTAAGGCAATAACATACCAAAGGTCCGCGTGAAACAAGCTTGGAGTTGGCTTGCGACGGTGGGGACATTGCAAATGGAAGGAGGGGGTGTTGAAGACGCCGCAACAAAAATCCTGAAAGATTTGGTGTGGCTCAATGTTTGGGCAGCAATGGCGGTCGTATCGCGAGCTCAATTGCAAGACTAATCCCGATGTTGACAAGATAGAGCGGAGAGGGAGAGGGAGATAACCTTGGAACGTGTGGACGCCCGCGGTTGTGGGGCATGTCCTTACCTAATCTCACAGATGGAATACCTAGTATACACTTCTTATGCATGCATTGGCTTGCAATGTGGCCTAGGAGAATCTATGGATGTTTAAGAGTAGTGGGGTTTGCGGGATATTTCAACACGATGTTCTATTCGGACTCGTTCCTTGTGCACTTGTGAAGTTAAGCCATAAATTGGTAGACTGCAAGAGGAACCCATTTAGGTCAAGTAAGATTCTCCCTACTATAAATCAGAAAAAGAAAGCCGGAACACCGTAATCACCTCTGACATCGAATCGTTCATGGTGACCATCAAAAAATCTGACCCCCACCGTCAGGACGGGCCCTCGCTGGGCATAGAATCAATTTACTGCATCAAATTATGGGTGACTCTGTTTGGGCACAAAGCCGAAGACACATGTCCTTTTGGTAAGTCTCAAAGGTATACTTGTCATGAAATGCAAATCAATGGTGAAACCCCAAGGCACTATTGCTGTCAATACTGGTTAAGCACCATGGAGTTGGTATCCGGTGGCCACGATTGTCTATGAGCAAATATAAGAAGTTACCCGATAATGCAGAGTGAAAAGAAAAAGAGAAGTGGCTGTAGCTTGGCTTGGTTCCATTGGCACCCAGCAAGCAGATCAAGGACTCTTCACATCCCATCAGTAACATTAGTAAGATGAATACATCTGGGATCAGCGATACAAAATAAACAACCCTCAATAAAGCTCCAGAACGACCGTTCGCTTGCTGTCATAAAATCATATGGGTGCGATAAATCGACGGAAGAAGAATCACAGGCTCGACTGAGGAACCTCAGGAGCGGGAGCGTTTTCGATTATCTCCAAGCACTGATAGAATTCGGACCAATGATTCATGACCACTCTCGCTCCGAGTTCCATCAGGCGCTCGCCCATCTCCTTCTGCATTTCATCGCCGTGGTAGCTGCCGACATAGGCAATGACTGGAATACCGGCTCGAATGGCGGAGAGAGCACCGGATTTGCTGTCTTCCACGGCCACCGTTTCCGAGGCAGACTTGTTGACCATCTGCAGAGCGTGCAGGTAGATTGCAGGGTCGGGTTTGGAGGTAGGCTTGTCCAGAGAGGTTGCAGCGCTGAAGACCATGTCGGGATCAAAGTACTTGTCCTGGTCGACCTTCTTGATCGAGGCCTGCACCCGACGCAGAGCAGAGGAAGAGACCACTGCAAGGCCGTACTTGTTGGAGGCAAAGATCTTATCCAGCATTTCGGTAGCACCTACGCAGGGCTGGGCCTTTGCCTCCAGTTTGGCGATCACCTTGTCCTCCTCTTTCTTCACGTACATCTCCAATTCATCCTTTTCCATTTCGAACTTGTACTTGGCCTGCAGCGAGATCATCATACCGCGGAAGTTCTGGCCGACAAAGTCTTTGATCAGCTGGGAGCCGGTATAGCGATCCGCGATACCACGCGTCTCGAGGATCTCATTTGCGAGGTCAGCGCAGGCTTCAAAC
This sequence comes from Penicillium hispanicum, assembly GCF_028827665.1. Taxonomy (NCBI): domain Eukaryota; kingdom Fungi; phylum Ascomycota; class Eurotiomycetes; order Eurotiales; family Aspergillaceae; genus Penicillium; species Penicillium hispanicum. The sequence goes on along the minus strand of NW_026623199.1, from coordinate 1,468,058 downwards.
GCTAGCTCCTCTGAGAGGACCAGCGTGTTGTCGCAGTCGAAGAAGATTTCCGTGATCTGCAGAATGGTCAGCGTCGGTGGGCCTGTGCAGGGTGGGCAGGCGTGAGATTCTCAGACATTAGGCATTGTGGAAACGTGCAGAGGCAGAGAAGAGATCGAAAGAAGCCTTTATCTGAGGGTGTGTCGTAAGATCTTGACTGAGCTGTTGGAATGGGTTGCACGGGGATGTGGTCCGGGATACCGAAGTAGAGGTACACTTTATGAGTGATCTAGAGGAGACGTGATGCAGAAACAGTTGGAGTAGACGAGAGGAAGAAGGGCCGAGAAGCAATGGTCACAAAAACACGCGGGGGACGGGAGGGGGGAGAGTGGAGGGAGGATGGTTCTTAAGGGCAACAGCGCCTTGGTCCTACGCGGGATCGGAAGGCATGACGCCGCCATAATGGGAATTGCCAGGGAGCCGGGCTGGAGCGGGACCTGAAGTTATTACTGCCCATGGAGAGGTACTAGGTACTTGGGTGTGGCCGTCTGGGATCGGTCCCACAGAAGTGCCCAGTACTTTCGCTCTGCAACGGCCAGCACCGCGGGGACCGTGTCCCCGCCAATCACATGGCCCATCGTGGTGAGTCAGCAACACTCGTCCCCGCGCTAGGCGATTCCCAGCTTAGTGCCGAGGGCATGGAAAGTCGTAAGTCCTCGGTCTATTTTCACAGTTGCTTCCACCGGGTGAAGTCGCGTTGATGTTGGCGTCGGTTGACACGCAATCCTCAGATTCAGTGCTGAACACTCTTGCTAAGTTTCGATTAACCAGTATCTAGTGTTCTCTCCCTGACCCAGACAACAAGGTGACAAGAATATACGCCACGGACGCATACATCTTTCAATAGGGTCTGTGTCTGCCCGTCAGCTCAAGGGCCCAAACGCAAGCCCGCACGGTCGTACGGAGATAGAGATTGGATACTGAGCGTCGTCCGCCGAGCTTTCCCAGGTTGCAATATGATCCGGGCTGCCTGGGAGGTTCCTGCGGGTTGTATAGAATGTACACGATCTGTCCGTCCTTCCTTTCTGTGTAGATTCATGTTGGACGCTGGGGAGAGTACATTAGACCTGGCCCAAGCTAGGTGACAACCTCAATAGGCACCGATTAATACTAGAATAGCCCCTTGGTGCTGTTGCCGTGCGGCATTCCAAGTGTCAGGGTGCATTCTCGCCGGAGATGAATTCCTCGGTCACTGCCAACTCCTGCAAGACTTGTCCTCGGAATTCTGCAGGATGCCTCGTGCAAGCATTTGAGACTATGAACGTCAAGGTCTACCATTAATGTAGTCAGAACGATTTCTTTGGCCTGCATTGACATAGGTCTACCCGGGCTTTGAAACTAGATAGTACGAATTTGAAAGACATGAAAACAGGGCTCGTTATCAGTCTTGCTCCGTTGGAACATTTCTCCCATGACTCAATTCTATTCCCATCCATATAGAGGAAGATAATTGTCCGACAAACACCCGGACTGGAGTTCGTTCCATGCGTCCCCGCCTTCCATGCCCCCCCGTCATTCTAATTGGCCCGTCGTCCAACCCGCGGATCACAAACGCATCTGCCATTTTCGCAGCTTTCGAGGTGCCCTTCATCGCAGGCTTGAGGAATATTCACAGCATTCTTCATTTATAACGAGAAATTCTCCAACGACGGAACCGACTCACCTGTCGCTGGTCCAATCCGGGTTCTGTCCAAGCAGACATTGAGGCCGGCCAAGTGGTCTCGGTACTACCCCAGAGTACGACAGCAGCTCGTTCTATACCTTGCTTAGGGTATCCTTGGCAGCGGTTGCGTCCAAATGGGGTCTCCGGGCTCTTTTCCGACATTGGAGTCGCTTCATTTCCCGTCAGCGCAGCAATCCATCTCACAGACCCTCTCGTCACTCCGTCGCTCGGCTCTGTCGGTCTCCAACCGACTGCAGTCCATCGAGACGGACGCGGCCTTTGTGCGGGAAGTGTCAGAGCACTATGACCTGCCACTGGTGGCGAATGAACGCTGCGGGAGCTGGTATATCCCCCCGGATGAGAAGGCAGGCAGCGCTTATTTCAAGAGCACGGATGGCCACACCGGGCAGTGGGACTTTAGCTTCCGTAGGTTGAATCTGCAGCTACTTCCGCTGGCTCGGGAGCATGGCGGGTGAGTTGAGCATCTCTGTGCCGTTTCTAACCGGTCTCATCTTATTCGATTGGGGCTTGGTTGTATGTCATTTCCCTGTTACTCAGGTTTCCCGTCTCGTCGGGATAGTGGAAGACTTTTCTTTGCATACATATGCCTTGTCGTTGGATGTTATAGTCTTAAGCTGACAATGTGTCTTTCCTCTCATATCCAGATGCGTAATTGTGGACTCTACTCGCCGAGGCAAATGTGCGTGAATATCCCCAGTCAACATGGCAGTCAAGGCATCGCCAGTCCCGTTTCCACAGGTGTCGTCATGCGCTGTGGCTGACAATTATTTGTCCGCCGCTGACTGTTCCCAGTGATGCCAGATGCCCTGTCGAAAACAATTCCCATCTGGAGCGCCGTGCTCAACCGAGCCCTGTTCCCCACGGAGACATCCTACCATCCGGTCCAACTACCACCCAAGTACCTCGGCGCTTCAGAAGAATCGCAGATCGAGAACCGCATTGACGTCTTTGTATCTTCGCTCAAGGTATGATCCCTGCAATAACGACAGTATAGGACAACGGCCTTGCCCTGTTTTCCCCTCTTTACCCATCACCCCTCTTCACCCGGGTGACAGACCTGCAACGCACGACGAATGATTAACATTCCCCAACAGGCTCTCAAACTTGACCTCGATCACCTGCGCCAGCAGCTCGGGAAGCCTATTCGGGTAGCCTGGGCGAATCGCTCGTACTTCCATCCCACAGATCTGCACAAGGGCGATGGCTACTGCCTGCTGGTGCTGTGCTCCGCCTCCAAGCGCGTGCACGGCGCGGAGATGTCCGAAGGTGGATACATCCAGGGAGCCGGCGACGACAGTGAAGGATGGGCGCACGGCCTGACGCCTCCGGTTTTCTGGGCGCATCAGGCTGTCTTGAAACGAACCCCCGAAGAGGACCTTCCGGATCTGATTGCCGAGTTGGTGGCCGAGCAGCAGAAACAGGGCACCGGGCAGGATGCCACACGCATTGCTCCGACTCGGAACTTGTTCATCAATCCCGCTGATACGCGCTTCGGTGACGGAGGGCAGTATGATCTGGTGATTGATTGCAATGGCGATCCTGCCGCTGTAGAAGGCAATGCGAAGCGACTCAGTCTGGGCTGCGCATCGGCGAAGCTGGGCAGCCGTGATCTGCGAAAGTCGCTGGACAAGGTGCGAGAATTTGTCACGGCGCAGCTTGGGTCTGATCCCACACGGTCACTGTTGGTGACCTGCGATACTGGCAAGGATTTGTCGGTTGGGGCATTATTGGCCATTCTCTGCCTCTTCTACGATGATGACGGTGTGTCCCACATTAATCTGGACGGAATCAATTCAAACGCTAGATGGAACGACAATGGGAATCAAATGACTAACTAGACCATCCAGGAAATTTTGACCTCTCGCTGAGCAAGCGCACAATTGGCAAGCAGTTCATCCGGCAGCGCTTGGCCTGGATCGTCTCATCCAAACATGACGTGAATCCGTCCCGTTCGACGCTTCAGTCCGTGAACGCCTTTCTAATGCAGCCGCCGGATTATTGATCGCGAGCAAGGTGCCATGGTTTGCTGCTGAGACCTGCCTGACCAGATCCCAAGCTCTCGGAATTTTATGACCAGTATGGTGTCGTGCTCATTCATTGACCACGGCCTCCACAACAGCTCCTGCGCTACCCTGATCCAGCGAATCCAGCAGGTCCATATCCTCGGGGTTGATGTTAAAATCGAACACATTAGCATTTGCCGCGATGTATTCTGGGTTGTCGGTCTTGGGCAGCGGCACCCATCCCTTTTGAAGGGCATAGCGAATCAACACCTGCTGGGTCGACTTGTTGTAATTCTTGGCCACCTCCACCAGAGTTGGGTCATTGGCCTTGTAGTTGCGCACAAGAGGCGCATAGGCCTCGACCACAATGCCGTTCTTCTTGCAGTACGCGTCGATTTCCCGTTGCTGACACCACGGATGGAGCTGCGAGTCGACCTCCCGAGTTAGCCAGTGAAACCCAGGTGTACGACACAAATAGAATAGAAAAAAAGGAACGAACCTCGATCTCATTCACATGTGGCGGCCACACCTTGGCATACGCGCGCATCTCCTCGATCTGCGACACCCCGTAGTTGCTCACGCCGATGCTCTTTGCCTTGCCTTCCTTCCGTAGCCTTTCCAGAGCTTGCCACAGCTGCTTCCGTCCTGCTGGCCCAGATTTGGAGTCATGGATGAGGAACAGATCCACGTATCCGCCAGGCCCGCCAATCTTCTCTACGCTGGCCAGCAGCTTATCGTAGGTGGCTTCGGTCGAGCCTGCGGGTGCCAGGATCTTGCTGGTGACGAACACCTGCTCCCGGGGCAGTCCGCAAGTCCGCAGGGCCTCACCGACTTCGCTTTCGTTGGCGTAGAACTGTGCCGTGTCGATGAGTCGGTATCCGACCTCGAATGCCTTGAGACAGGACTTGACGCATTGGTTGGTCGCGGAGCGGTAGGTGCCGAAGCCTAGGCGCGGAATGCGCCCGCTAGAGTCGGGAAGTGGAATGAGGTCGGTGAGGGTGTAGTTCGTCATGGTGAACGATGAGCGGAAAGAGAGGCAATTAGTGAGGTGAATGCGAATGCCGGTGCAAGAAAGAAAAACGAGAAGCTCGGTGCTGTTGCATCCTCGCCCCGCTCTGCGGAACCACATCGAATGATATCATCTCATCGCGGATTACTCACGCCGAGCACACCATACAACCTTGGAACCTTGGGAGCCATGGGTATTGACTGGTTAAGCAATCTGCTGGAATAGCGTGAAGGTGTGCTTTTGGTGGATTCTACAGTAGACGCCAGGCTACACTAGTGAGGAGTGGTTAGAGGTCAGGAATGACAGGACTGCCCAATCGCTAGGAACGGTGAGATGGAATTGCAGGGCATGCCAATCTATGGTTGGGCCTTACTTACAGCTCATCTTTCCCATATCAACCTTTGGAAGCTTCTCTTTTATTGGCTGCCCACCAAGCATGGGTTTGTCGTGGAGATCGCTAGGGATGCATCACCCATGGTTGCACACTATCGGCTGTCACCATTCTCCATTGGCACTTTGCCCAGTCCCAAGTGTTTCAGGTCAACAAAGCCATCCACGATCATCAACATTCATTGTCCCGCGAGTGCCTCGGGCCGTCAAAGTATCCAACCTGGACCCAATCGACGTTGCTGGGGTGACTTGGAGGGCGGAGCCGGAGTAACACCCCGCCCCTATCGATTATTATTATTCCACTCCAGCTGGCAAACGCACCTCCTCGGAGCTCCGTGATTGTCTGCTTTCTAGCCCCAATCGTCAACACATCTGCGCTGATCCTCCTCTTCATCTCCGACCCCCGCTTCCCAGCATTGCCAACCGGCCCTGGATGTCTTCGCCCTGATCGAAGATGTTGACGGTCGAGAAGCAGTGGATTAATGTGCAGCAGAAGACGTTCACCAAATGGTTCGCCCTCGCCCCTCACTCCTCCCCCACCTCCCGGTCTGCCCTTGCTTGTCCGTGGACCTCACGCGGAGAACTCGCAAGTAACCATCATCTCACAGGCTGAACGACAAACTCAAGGCCCGCACCTTGTCCATCGAGGACTTGGTCACTGATCTTTCCGATGGAGTGAGTTCCCATTCCTCAATCCACACCTCTCCGAATCGTGCATGAGATTGGATACAGGACCAAGGGTAGTGACTGACACTGCGGGGCACTCTAAACAGGTCATTCTCATTCATCTCCTCGAGATCCTCGGCGGAGAGTCTCTCGGTCGATATGCGTCGAAGCCCAAGCTGCGCGTGCAGCGATTCGAGAATGTCAATAAGAGTCTGGACTTTATCAAGGGACGGAGAATTCAGATGACCAACATCGGAGCGGAGGATATCGTCGATGGCAACCGAAAGATCATCCTGGGTCTGATATGGACTCTGATTCTTCGATTCACCATCAGCGACATCAACGAAGAGGGCATGACAGCCAAGGAGGGGTTGCTCCTGTGGTGCCAACGAAAGACAGCATGTTACGACGACGTGGAGGTGCGAGATTTCTCATCCAGCTGGAATGACGGGTTAGCCTTCTGTGCCCTGCTCGACATCCACCGCCCTGACCTGATCGATTACGACTCCCTCGATAAGAGCGACCACCGCGGCAACATGAAACTGGCATTCGATATTGCATCAAACGAGATCGGCATTCCCGACCTGCTCGATGTCGACGATGTCTGCGACGTGCCGCGGCCCGACGAGCGGTCGTTGATGACCTACATCGCCTACTGGTTCCACGCCTTTTCGCAACTGGAGAGAGTGGAAAATGCTGGGCGCCGTGTGGAGAAGTTTGTAAACAACATGCACGGTGCGTGGGACATGCAAACGGGCTACGAGCGCCGAATGAAGGAGCTGCTTCGATTGATTCGGGCCCAGCGGGACGGGTGGCAGAACTCCTCGTTCGAGGGCACCTACAAAGATGTCAAGGACCAGGCGCATCAATTCTCACTGTACAAGCGCAATGAAAAGCGTCAGTGGGTTGCGGAGAAATCAGACCTGGCGGCGCTGCTCGGCAATATCAAAACAAAGCTGGGCACATACCGGCTCCGTTCCTACGAACCACCGAAGGAACTTAGTCCGGAGACTTGCGATGAGGAGTGGGAATGCCTCACTCGTGATGAGCACCAGCGAAGTCAGCTTATCAACGAGACAATTCGAGATATCAAGAACTCCTTGCGACGGTCGTTCGCGGACAAAGCGAATGACTTTGCCCTGACCCTCAAGACCTTGTCGTTGGCTATCTCCGGCCTGGATGGTGATGTCGAAGATCAGTTGGAGCATGTCAAGAGACTGAATGACAATCTGCCTCCCCTTGATGCTTTCCTCGATACCATTGCCGAGCTGGACGAACAGTGTGCCGAAGCCAATATCGAAGAAAACGATTTCACCACATACACACTAGATGAGCTGTCATATGAACTCAGTCTAGTTAAGTCCAGTATCTCGAAGAAGCTGGCATTCTTGGAGAACCAGATGGTGGCCCGGAACATGACCAACTTAACTCCCATCCAACTTGAAGAGTTCGAGTCTGTCTTCCGCCATTTTGACCGAGACGCTTCCAACACCTTGCAGGAGCTCGAGTTTTCGGCCGCACTTGCTAGTCTGGGCTTGGTGTATGACGAGGATGAGATGCATCAAGTCTATGTGGAAGTCTGTGGACCGAATCGTCTGGCTCAGAATGCCGGTGTCAGCTTCGAACAGTTCATTCGATTCATGGTCAGCGTTACCGAGGACCAGAATACTGCTGAGCAAGTCTTCCAGAGCTTTAAGGAGGTGGCTGATGGCAAGGTATGTACCATCTATTCCAAATCGCATATTCTCCCATGTTACTAACTTTCTTACCAGCCCTATGTCACGGAGCTTGACCTCCGACACTCGTTGATCCCCGATGAGGTCATCGAACACCTGGTGAAGACTATGCCGCAGCATGAAGGACCCGACATGCTCGAGGATCGGGATCTGGCCAAATTTGACTACATAAGCTTCATGCAGAAGATGATCGAGGAAAACAAAAAGAACGGAAATGAGTGAAGAAGGGGATCTGGTTCTAGTTGTTCTTTGCACAGCGTCGCCGGTCATACATGGGGGGTTTGCTTTGATTCGGTGTTGCCGTGGTTTTCTAGGGTGGTGTTCCTATCTTGCTCGCTTTCCAGCCTCTGGCCTTCTCCTTCCATTTCCATCATGCATCCTGGGGTTCGGTGGTTTCCCTCTCTTTTCTAGTGCGTTTTTTGTAATCAATTTAGGATACCACAATTGATTCGGCACTCATCCGCAGATCCCCTAGACTAATTGGGTAAAGGAAACAAGTTACTCGGGTAAAGTTGCTCTCCAATTCAATGGTAGCATTAATTGTACGCTTTACTATTGACGTTTTATGGAGAAATGTTGCCAAGTTGCCAGTGAATGAATAGGTGTCAGAATGTGTTCACGTGACCAGGCTCACAGCTTGAGCAGGCATCCTGACGGTGACAGTCCGGCGACATTCGAACTGCAGCACTCCAACCACCTAACCTCATTCAATTTCTCACTCGGGCCCAGGGTGCCCACTTATCATCTCCACACCTCTCATACCTTTCTCTTCCTTCTCATATTCTTCCCTCACACACTCTCACACATCTAAACATGGATCGCAGCTTGGATGAGATCATCGCTGAAGACACCGTAAGTCTTGAGGCGCCCAATTCTCCAATGGCTTTTTCCTTGCACGGACATTACTGATGATAATAAAGCGCAAGCAGGACCGGCCCTCTGGCGGTCGTCGCAACCAAGGTCGTCGCCGTGACCGTGACGGAGTTAGAAAGGTATTGCCCGCCCTGAGAATCCCAGAAACATCCTTGTCGCATTCTAGAACCACACATCTTGCTAACTCAATTCCTGTCTCTTCAGGTCCGCCCTCCTCTTCCTGCACCGCCTGCTTTTGCGCCGTGATACACAGTCTTAGCCTGTCGTCTGGTGGGCCGGAAACTCGTCGGAGATTCGTCACCGAAAAGGCCCCGGCGACGACTTGCAACTCAAGCTATTCATGCTACCTACTCTGACTTGGAGCTAACCTCTGATATTTTCTCGGATCCCGACAGCCCTACTCCCAAGATCGTGTTGACCTGAACCTGTGAGTAGTGCTGTCTTGACTGGCTTTGAGTTGATGCTGACGGGTTTGTGTCACCAGCGATTGGGTTCACGATAAGTACGAAGATGACCGAGACGGTAGGTGCTACCCTCTTATATTCACCCAATTTGAACTCTTCGCTGATTTTGCCTTTAGCTCGTCCCTCGCGTGGCTCCCGCCGTTCCCAACTCTCACACTCCGATGACCGGTATGGAATGCGCTTGCAAAACCTGAAGATCATCAATGCTAACATGACGCCCCAGTGGCCCCGCCTTAACGAAGGTCCGTGTCGAGAATCTTCACTACGATATCACCGAGAGTGATTTGGAAGTACGTGTTGCCCAAGCACTGTTGAAAATTGGGTAGCTCGGACTAACGCACATTGTGCAACAGGATCTCTTCGGCCGAATTGGCCCCGTCTCCAACCTTTCCCTTGTCTACGACCGCGCTGGACGCTCTGAAGGCGTTGCTCTAATCACATACACCCATCTCAAAGATGCGCACGAATCTATTCGCGAATTCGACGGTGCCAATGCCAAGGGCCAGCCGATCCGTCTCACCCTTGTGCCCGGCCGCCGTGATCGCAACACTCTCTTTGAGCGCGTCGAACGCCCCCACGGACGCAACGCCCGTAGCTTAAGCCCTGCAAGTGGCAGCGATGGCGCAGATGGCTCCCGACGCCGCCGCGGTGGCCGCGGCCGTCGGAGTGACGTTACCAAGCCTGCCCCAGACCACATCGACCGCTATGTTCCAGGTCAACGCTCGCCGGTTCGTCGCAGCGGCGGCGGCCGACGTGGAGGTGGACGAGACAATCGGGCTCGAAATGGAGAAGGCGGAGGTCGTCGTACGGCGAACGGTCGTCCTCGCAAGACACAGGAGGAACTGGACCAAGAGATGGAGGACTACTGGGGTGGCAATGCCGGCACAGAAAATGCTGAGAAGCAGGGTGAGCAAGACCAGGTGGCCGCTGCTGCCACTGCCACTTCCGGGGCTCCTGCCGCGACTGCGCCTGTTGCCGACGACGACATTGACATGATTGAGTGAAGGATGCGACATGGTTCATACAAAAAAGAGAACGCAGACGAGACAGACTCGGGCGCTTTTCTTTCGTCTTATCTTGCGCACGCCTAGCCTTTCCTTTCCACCCCGTGGGAACGGTTTTCTGATACAATGCCCTGTGGCATGTTTTTGCAGCCGGTATTGGTTTGGTGCCCTAAGAGACATATGGGGCACTTGTAATTCTATCGCATCATGAAATTGACACTTGGTTATTCCCCGCTCTGCCCGATGACTAGGTTGAGCTTCTGGTATTCGAAGACTATGAGGCCGAATAGAAACGAGCGCACGCAAGCTATGCGAATCGAATCCCGTACTACAGCGAGGCGACTTGAATTCGTATGCCGCCCTCAAGAGCCTTCTACTGCGATCATCTGCTAGAAGTAATGGCACAAGTTGTTACATTGTAATCCACAAAACCGCCATCCAATATGGAAGCAACGAACCAGAACAGAGTGATTGCTTCAAAAGCTTCTTTTGCTGTACACGATAGAACAGATTCTGCTTTTACCTCCAGAGGCCATATGGCTCCCGGCAGGCCTTCCACAACTTAATCGTACCATCTTCACTGCCAGTACCGTAGAGTCTTCCGTCGGGGGAAAAGCTGACAGACCAAATGGGGCCGTGATGGCCCTTTTGAACCTCTACAAGAAGTATATTAGTCTCAACCCAAGCGTTGTCAAAATAAACGGATTGCAGGAACAAACATACCTAGTTCCTCATCTGTCTGAAGATCGTATACGCGGGCCCACGTATCATTCGCGCTACCAGTCACCAAACGCCCCGAGTCGCTGTTGACCGCAGCACTAGCAACCTCGTAGCCAAAATCGGCTTTCTTCAACAACTGACCCGGCCGTAGCCCGTCAAAGAGATACACGCTCTTGCCAGCTGCCACAGTCAGGATACCGGGGTCATTAGGTCGCACGGCAAGACTGTTCAGCTCGCAGGTGCCGATCGTGCCGTCGACACTGTACTCCAAAACCGGATGTCGGGAACGCAGGTCCCACCACCGGATCTTGCGGTCTTCCGCGGCAGTCGTGACGATGTTGTAGTCCTGATTCCAGACGATGGACTTGATCGTGCCGCCGTGCACGCCAGGGCCGATCTCGTAGCTGGTCACTGCGTCCGAGCCGGGCTGGCTGGGGTTACCACCGCCGGACGCAGAGAGCGGGGGCGAGGAGCCGTTGCTGCCGTCCCCCGTTCCGGTGCTACGGCTCAGGTCGAAGATGCGGAGCTTTTCTCTGCTCCGCCGGTTGCTAGGACTTGGGGGTTGGTCTGGATGGGGAATGCAATTGCCCGCACTATGTGGGCATGTTGGAGTGTGTGGAGACACTCGCCTGTGTAGGTATCCCATACCTTGCTGTTGGGTATTTTATTAATGATCCTAATTCTTCCTGCTGGACATGTGAGCGGCACCACTTACGCTGAGAAGTCTGCTGCTGCTGTGGCAGCGATGGCTGCATCCGCGGACAGGCGGGCTTGCCAGACAGCGCCTTTGTGGCCCAGAAAGGTACCAATCCTAATGGCCGTGATCATGTTAGATAAAGGGCAAGGGCTGGATGATTTGCGCTTAGAGGTGATGAACACATACCAATCACCTGTAATACCATCCCGAAGCATAGGGTTGTTATCTGTACAGGAGATCAGCGTCATAATCTCGCCCGAGCAAGCATTCCGTGAGCAGATCATACCTTTACATGCCGAGATGAGATAATACTGATCTTCCTCCACGGTCGACGAGAAGCTCAAATGCGTGACAGGACGAGAATGTCCATGGCAGGTGAGAGGCACCACCTTGGGGATATCTGGTACACGTGAGCCAGTACTCATATCAAGAATATTAGGATTTACTGACCAGCAGCCATCTTGCTTTTCAATGTTGAGATCGGAGTAATTCGTCCAAATGAGGAGGATTAGAGATGCGGGATCGGTGCTCCGCCATACAGCAACCGCGTAACTCGCGGGCCTTGGACGTGTTAAAATAAAAAAGACCCGAAAGGGTCAGTGAAAAAAAAATACAAAAGAGATTCGTGAGGGTCGTCAAGTCATCAGATGTGGGACAGAAGGACCGAAGCGGGATTTCACCACGCAAGTTTCCAGGCCGTTGCGGGCGCGATATTGATTTGGGGATTCAAGTCACCTGCAGCCCCGCTGAGGTAAGCGACAGCACTAGCCAGATGCAGATTAAAGCACGTGCCTTCAGTGGGACCTCCTCGTCGGTTGTCGCGCAGTTTCCACTTCGACTTGACAATTGAGATCGTGATAGACTCGGCTCATAAATGTTGTCTCGGGGTGGGCAGTTCAATTGGGAGAGTGCAGGAGAGAAACGGCGTCTGCCCGCCACCTTGGATCCAACGGTCGTTTCGTTCCTTCCTAGTGACCACCAGCCTATCGGGTCAGTTTTCACCGCCGATTTCACCGTCCTGGTTTGGTCACCGACTTGATTGCCGGGTCTCTTGGTGGTAGATACCTCCTTAATTGGGGTGTAGCATGCCACAGGGCGGCAATAGGATCAAATGAGGATGTCGATGTGTCCCACCCGCCCCGCAACAGTATTTATATGTGCGAGTAGCAGGTTTACCATTGTGGTCGCCCTAGCCTCACTATTCGATGTGCTACATGTTATTTAGCTCCGTCTATACACCCGCAATGGGCACACCGAATACGTGGATAGTGGAAGGACCACTCGTCAAGTCAATGGATCAGTTATGGCTTACATGATGCTCTTCTAGCAGATTCGCGATACAGAGCCCCACCGCCCACGTGATATGATGCACTGGCGGGGACCCCAGAACAACTAAAGGACAACAACGCTTCAAGAAAGGGGAGTTCCTCGGTTGATCGGTGCTCTTGTCGCTTTTTCTCTCTTGATTTCACTTTCGCTTCATTGGCCGTTGTGTGGATGCCTGACTTCAAGATCTCCGCATCTCTCGAAGGCCACGGCGATGATGTAAGGCTCCAGCATCCTCAGTGCCGCTGGGCACCTTGATGGCGCATACGAAACAGCTCACTAACATTGGTATCCTTGTTTCAGGTACGTGCCGTGGTCTTCCCAAACCCCAATGCCGTGCTCTCGGCTTCTCGCGATGCAACTGTCCGGCTCTGGAAGCTTGTCTCGACCCTGCCTCCCGTCTATGACTATACGATCACTGCACATGGCCAAGCCTTCATCAACAGCTTAGCCTATCTCCCACCAACGTCGGAATTTCCCGAAGGCCTTGTGCTCTCTGGTGGACAGGATACCATCGTCGAAGCCCGGCAGCCTGGCAAGGGTGCCGATGATAATGCAGATGCCATGTTGTTGGGTCATGCCCACAACGTTTGTGCTCTGGATGTCTCACCAGATGGTGGCTGGATTGTCAGTGGCAGCTGGGACTCGACAGCTCGTCTCTGGAAGGTCGGAAAATGGGAGGCGGATGTGGTGCTAAACGGCCACGAAGCAAGCGTCTGGGCTGTGCTAGCCTACGATGAGAACACAGTCATCACTGGTACGCTCGACATATCTGGACAAAATATATGGGAAAGTATGAAACTGACATTGTTATAGGCTGCGCCGACCAGATGATTCGCATTTTTAATACCTCGGGAACGCTCATCGGGAGCGTGAAGAACTCCAATGATGTTGTTCGGGCTTTGTGCAAGGTTCCGGCATCGAACCCGACGGGAGCGGCCTTCGCCTCAGCCAGTAATGATGGAATCATTCGACTTTATACTCTCCAGGGCGAATTGGTAGCATCTCTTTACGGACACGAGAGCTTTGTCTATTCCCTCGCTGCACTTCCCTCGGGAGAGCTGGTGAGCGCGGGCGAGGATCGTACAGTCAGAGTATGGAACGGAACGCAATGCGTTCAAACCATCACCCACCCTGCCATTTCCGTTTGGAGCGTGGCAGTGTGCAACGAGACGGGTGACATTGTGACTGGTGCCAGTGATCGCATCGCCCGCGTGTTCAGCCGGAGTCCAGAGCGCTATGCAGCGCCAGATGTCATCCAGCAGTTTGACCAGGCCGTCAAGGAATCAGCCATTCCGGCAGAGCAAGTTGGTAAGGTAAATAAAGAGAAACTTCCGGGTCCGGAGTTTCTCCAGCAGAAGTCTGGAACGAAGGAGGGTCAGGTCCAGATGATCCGGGAGGCCGACGGCAGTGTTACAGCCCACACTTGGTCATCAGCTACGCAAGAATGGATTGCCGTGGGAACAGTGGTGGATTCAGCGGGCAGCAGTGGTCGCAAGACGGAATACCTTGGACAAGATTATGACTACGTCTTCGATGTCGATATCGAGGACGGAAAGCCTCCGCTCAAACTCCCTTATAACGTTTCTCAAAATCCTTACGAAGCGGCGACCAAGTTCATCCAAGACAATGAGTTGCCCATCTCCTACCTGGATCAGGTTGCCAATTTCATTACACAGAACACACAGGGCGCCACAATTGGCGAGTCCCAGGGTCCAGCACCTGCTGGCGCAGATCCTTGGGGTACCGAGCGCCGTTATCGTCCCGGGGATGCTTCAGCTACTGAAAACGCGCAGCCCTCCATTCCCGAATCACGCCCGCAGGTCCTTCCACAACAGACTTATTTATCAATCAGAACGGCGAATGTGAAGGTCATTACGAAGAAACTCCAAGAGTTGAACGAGAAGATTTTATCGGAAGTCGGCAAGGATGTAGCACTGGACCCTTCGGAAGTGGACACTGTTGTTGCTCTGTGTGGTCAATTGGAAACCTCCGCGACCATATCAGACTCGCCGGTCGTCGAAGCCGGGATACCCTTGGTATTCAGGATTGCGACCTCTTGGCCTGTCGCCAACAGACTTCCTGGGTTGGACCTTCTGCGTCTTCTGGCTGCTGCTACTCCTTCCACCGCAACCTCCGAGTATGATGGCGACAATTTGGTCGCAGGCATTTTGTCGAGCGGTGTCTTCGAGTCACCCATCAACGTTAACAATGCCATGCTCGCCATCCGGACCTTCGCGAACCTTTTTGAGACCAGCGCCGGCCAGAACCTAGCCATAAACACATTCGACCAAATACTGGCCGGTGTGACAACTGCCTTGGTGAATGGTGGGGACTCGCCGAACCGCAACCTCACGATTGCGGCCACGACTTTATACATCAACTTCGCCGTCTACCTTACTTCAGAGGGTCGGGCGCAGTCTCCTGTCTCTGCTGAGCGCGGTTTGGTGCTTCTCGAACCACTTACCAAGATTGTTGCCGGAGAAAAGGACTCCGAGGCGGTCTACCGCGGACTGGTCGCGCTGGGCACATTGGTGAAGGCTCTGGGAGCTGAGATCAAGAGCGCTGCGAGAGAAGTCTACGATATCAACAGTGTTCTTGCGCGAGTTACCGTGTCCGCTCCTGGGAAGGAACCGCGAATTAAGGGCATCATGAGCGAGATTAGGGAGGTTCTCTAATTACGTGGTATTCACTGGGTGCATAGATTAGATTCCCGTCACATTAACGACGACAATGCAAGACCATATCATTGGCTGGCAATTTCCTCTCTCTCTTCTAGTGTCTTGTGCCGCCTAGTAATGATCCTCGCTGCGCATCTGTTCTAACTAGATAAAAACGGAGCTCTCAAAGCCTCCCTTCGGCATCAACCCCAATCTCCATAACCTGATCGAGCCCCGGATACTGCGGACAATCGAGTCCGTACTTCTCCGTAATCGACTTGGTCAGGAACCGACCGCCGATAAAATGCCGACCACGGTAGAACTTCACGCACGGCTTCGGTGCCGTCAAACTAATCAGCGCCTGTGGCATAAAAGTCGCTCCTGGGCCTTCCTTTGGCGGTCCGCTCTGGATATCCCACGAGCTGGGAGCGTCAATGCTCAACACAGGCACGGACGCGGCTTCGATTTGCGACACGATGGGGCCGAAGGGGTCGCGCAGCGGCCCGCCGAAGGAGAAGCCGAAGATGGCGTCAACGAGGAAGTCCGTTTCTTTTAGCGCGGTGGGAAAGTCAGTGATGAAAGGAACCGCGAGATTATGTAGTTGTGTTTTCAGGCGCTGGGATCGGCTGTTAGCGTCATATCGCTCAAGTATCCAGCAGGCAGTCTGCAATGTCTCGCGGGGGAGGGTAGGTAGTTGGGCGGGGACTTGTGTACTTGATAGAGCTCGTTTTTGCCTTCCTTGGGGTAATAGACCGATGGCGTGTAGCCGTATTGGGCAAGGTGTCGCGCTGCGACAAGGCCATCTCCTCCTGGAATTGGCGTGTTAGACGGAGGATTGGGCCTTGGGCTGAGTTCCCGGTCAAGGTTGACATGACGTACCGTTGTTCCCAGGGCCGCAGACGACCAGAATGTTCTTTCCTGCGCTCAAAGGGTGTACCCTCCACACTAAATAAAAAATAGTCAGTATACTACACTGCTGGGCTTGGCGGAATGAATCACTCACCGGCCTGAGATACCGACAGGCCCGCCAGCTCCATCAGCTGATCAAGGGACCAGCCGCCGATTTCCATCAGGTCCTTATCAAGCGAAGCGGCATCTTTGGCCGAGATTGCCTGGTATAGGCTTCCGTCAGGAGGATCGTCCACGAATACTGCCTTCTTGAAAACATACCTTCAGTGACATTGTGGTTGACTGGGCGTAACGACGAACAGTGGGAAACAGATGACGTTTAGCCGGTAGCGAGCGAAACATAAAAGTGTTGAAATCCGGGATGAGGACTGCGTTGGTTAAGCCTGAAATCAACCCGTCCTAGAACTTTGAATTCGCTCGCGTGCAGCAGTAAAAGTAGAAACCAGCCGGAGACCTTGTCGAATGGACTGATATAGTTAGTTACATCAGACAGACCCATTTGCATCATACCCCGCCAGCGCTAGTCCCTATTTGGATCACCCGGGATATCTATTCTTCCGCTCCCTGAACTTTTGCGGAGCGCAATTTGGTCTCCATCCAGGACAATTGCTGCTCCCCATCTCAGTTGTGGTCAAGACACATCCGACACCATGGTCGTCCGAATTCGGCTGGCTCGCTTCGGCAACAAGCACAACCCCTTTTACAACATTGTCGTTGCGCAGGCACGGTACGTGAATCCTCGTGGTTCTTGTCTGCGATCTTCAACATCGCCGACACTGTTCCCATCCCACGGAACGATTGACACATATGGGAATTTCCCAAGAATCACACACTAACAGTCACTGATAGCTCCGCTCGCGGTGCCAAGCCCATGGAAGTCATCGGTACCTACAACCCCATCCCGAAGCGTCCCACGAACCTTTACGACGAGAACGCCAATGCGCGGCCCTACAAGGAGATTGCACTTGACCGGGCGCGCGCAAGGTATTGGCTTGGTGTGGGTGCACAGCCCAGTGATCCGGTGTGGAAGTTGATGGGGATGGTGAGTTGCGTGTGCATATGGTCTTTGCTGGCGTTCGCGGTGTGAGATGAGAAGCCGATGGAATGGCGATGAGTGTTTGATGTTGTCACATTCTTTTTGCAAATGGAAGAGGCATTTGCATGGTGTTTAAGGTTTTTTTTTTGAGCTTGTCAACTGACGCGATCCGACTTTACCCAGGCTGGCCTCGTTGAGCCGAAACCTGCCACCTACAACAAGGCGTAACGTCCCCATCAACAACGGCTACGGCTGGAACCGACGAACGCTTTCGACCGTTTCTGCTGGAAGCTTTGTATGGGCGACAGCGTACAATGTTCTCGCTGCGGGCTACCCAGGACAACGGTATATGCAAGACACATCGGCCTCCATCGACATCCTCACGGGGCACGTGTAGGCTGAAGTACTCAGTGCGATGGACATCTTGAAAAAGACGGATCATGTCGCTATGTTGATCATCGCTATGGCCCTCTGGCCATGACTCTGTATTCTTGTTTGGCATTTATGGCGTTTATTACGGGTTAGGTTACATTTTGAGAACCTCGCCCATTCTTTTTGGGTGATGTTAGGAATCCGGAATCTCTTTGTACATTACATGCAGCCCTTGCCCGGGTGAGTGAGCAGCTCGCGGCAATACAATTCTGATCATTATGACTTGATCTTGCGGCGAGTAATGAAGAGGAAGAGTGTTCTCCATATCCACCTGAAATGGTTCCGTGATTGCATCGATACTAGTATAGTAGAGGGGGGCAGTAGTACATACTGTATGGGGAGCCGTGAGTATCCTTGGATAAGGGACAGATTAGTCCTCGTATACGCGCATCGCCTCCAGCGCGATCGCGACTCGAAAGGCGCAGGTGACGCGCCTATGACCGCTGCTTGTTCCAGGCACAAAGAGCTGCTAAGCCCCATCAGGTCCGGCGTCGAGCGGCGCTTCTCTCCACGGCCCAACCACACAGCCGAACAGCCTCGATAAGCCCAAGCCATTTCCCGGCACGGGCCAATCTCCTGCGGTGCCGGGGTTGCGCCCGAGGCGATTGGGCGGCGACCCTGGAGGATCGCCGGCTTTTGAGTTTGCAAATTCCATGGGTTCGGGCTGACGGCTTGCGATGGGATTCTTGTGTACGACCTCTCCCAATGAACACGATGGAGGTGGATGGTGAAGGAGGGAGAAGGAGGTGGTGGTGGTGGTGCCTGGGACAGCACAGACTCGCTCCATTTCTGCGCCTGTCTTTCCCCAGATGGTGGAGGATGATCAGGAATGCCGGCGCACGGAGTCGGGGCCCTGGTGCCTGGTCGTCGGTTGGAGGGGATCGTGGTCGCGAGCCCATAAGGTGCGATCCCGATCGACCTTTTTGAGGTGGTGTTGATTTCCCGGGGAATTGCGTTCTCAACCGGAGACAGCTGCAAGTGCGTTGAGAAGGCGTGTCTGCCTTCGGCACCAACAGGGTACAATAGGGACCCCGATACAAGAGTCCAGCAGGTACTTCTGTCGACAGGGATTGATTGGGAGTACCTCCCCGGCACTACATGGTTGCTCTTGTAAAGTCTATAGCAGCTATGATGTATCCTAGATATCGTCGAATCGAAGATGCTAGATGAACAAGTCTCGCCAGATAGCTAGATATGCCTAGATGCATACATCCACTTTCTAGAACCCCCCGAGGCACCAAACCGGGGCATTCCACATTCCAGCGCTGCGCGCACGCACTTTGCCCACGTTCTGCAACCGGCCAGGTGTTCCAGGACCCGGGGTAATTACCGTGACCGGTTCTGTCATCTACCGGTGAGGTACTTGCGCTGAGTAGGGGCCACTCATAGTGCCTCGCCGTAGCCACCCACGTACCGCACGCGTCCGCCACCCCTTCAGTCGCGTCGTCCCAGCAGATCCATGGATCTGGCACCTGTGGGCGCTCAGCGTCCTCGACCGTTCCGGACTCTTTTCTTTCCCCCCTTCCCTTCTTCCCCTTCTCTCTTTGCCCCCCTCCCCTCCACCTTTTCATCCTTTTCCCTTTTCCTTCTCCATCGCGCTTTCCCTCATCTCGTTGCGATTCGCTCTGCTCTCACCCATCTGCGCCCGTCTTTGCCCTCACCTGAACGGAATCACCGCGAACCCACGCGCTCTGTCGCAGATCCGATGAGGAGCGAACGTCCCGGCGCCTTCGACCCCCGATTGAATCGCTGATCTCGCATCCTTCTGCCCTCGCGCCCCTCGGACCGTACAATTCCTGTCGCGTTCGCTGTGCGCCGCCCCTCTCTCATCGCGACTCCTTTTCTATTCCCTGCTCCTCGTTCGGTGGCTTCCTGATCGCCTCCACCCCCCGTGTCGCGAAGATCGATCGATCTTCGCCAGAAATCAAACTTCGTGAGGGATGAGCGGCAGCTCGAACCAGTCCACTCGCACGAGTCCAGGCTCTTTCGGAACGACACAGCGCACAGAGTCTGTCTCTTCTGGTTCATCGCCGCTCCAGCAGCCACGCCCTCCTTCCCAGGCGCCCGTGACGAACCAGCATGCGATGTCGACCGACGTGTATAGCCCGACTGTCTCGCAAGCGCCAACATCTCTAGGCCCCTCCTTCTCCTACCCCTTTTCGCCCCTCGGCCCGTCTACCTCTTTTGACGGCGGAATGCGCCTCAACGACTCCGACCGCAACCTCCAGGGCCTAAACGGCCTGGGGCGCGCCAGCAGTGGCGGTGCGATTCTGATGCGCAAACTCCCGCGCAATACCAGCCGCGAAGCCCTCCGTAGCATGCTCCTTTTCGCCAAGGATTTTGTCGATGCCGACTTTGTGAATTCGGATCTTCCGGAAGATGACGGTTTCCTGAGCGCGATCGCGCGCTTCAACACTCTGCCTGCCGCCGAAGAAGCCCGCGCCCTTCTCGATGGCAAGCCGAACTCGAAGAATGACGCGAACATGGTGGTCGAAATGTACCCCGGCCCCGTGGGATCCAGCCTCTCTAACGCGCGTCGCAACACAATTGATCACACCGCCACCCGCGGATTGCTGGGTGGCGTGTCCTCGAATGGACCCTTGTCGCGCCAGTCGTCGCGTTTCAACGGCACGTTCCAAAGCCTGGAGCGCCTGTCCGCCGCCAATCCGTCCTCCCAGGCCATCGGCGAAGGCTTGCCCGCCACATCCGAGTCTGGGTCGCGTCTACACAACCTCTTCTCCCCGCAGTCTCCGATCAGAAATGGCGTTGGCGATCTTCCTCGCGTCACCGGCAAGTCAATGATTGATGAGGACCCCGATGAGGAGACGGGCGAGCTGCTCAAAGATCCCGTGGGATACGCGGAAAACGGTCACTCGGCTTCGGCCTCCGTCCCGCGTCGCTCCACCAACCCCCAGATCCCGACCGGTCGCTTTGCCAATCTGTCCCTCTCGACAACCATGTCTTCGCCACCTCTGCCCAACTATGCCTCCGGTGGTCCCAGCGGCCAGCGCATGAGTGCCAGTGGACCTTCTTCTGCGTATCCGGGCTCTGTCAACCATGGTCATGGCTTCCCCTACAGCAGTCAACACACCCCCCGTCACAGCTTGCCTGCAGCAAATCCAAACGACCTGAACCCGCCATGCAACACACTCTATGTGGGCAATCTGCCCCCCGACACCTCGGAGGAGGAGCTGAAGGCACTTTTCTCGAAGCAGCGTGGCTACAAGCGACTCTGCTTCCGCAACAAGCAGAACGGACCCATGTGTTTTGTTGAATTCGACGAGGTTGCCATGGCCAGCAAGGCCCTGAACGAGCTGTACGGTTACAAATTGTCCAACAGCGTCAAGACTGGTATTCGATTGAGCTTCTCCAAGAACCCTCTGGGTGTACGCTCGGGCCAGCCTGGCAGCATGAACCCAGCCAACCCGCTCTCTGCACCTGGTGCAGTGCCTGGAGGTAGCAGCTTGGGTGCCATGCATAATCATATGTTCTCGTCGGTAAGCGGGCCGCCGCCGGGGCTCGCGGCTCCCCCAGGTCTCGCCATGCCGATGCCTGTGCGCAACGGCAATCCGATGCACGCACAGGGAAACCCGCATGCTATGATGAACAACGCGTCGTTCAATCACAACTCCGGCCTCGGCATCCGAACCAACGGAGGCAATTCCATGATGATGTCACCGCCGCCCGGAAACGCTGCCAACACCAACGCGGGGCCGAATCTGAACGGCTTCAATTCCTTCTACCCCGACTACATGATGGGTCGCTGAGGCCCCAAGCATTATATTTGAGATAATGTCCGGCATGTTTGATGAACGAACTGGGGTATTGGCGTATTGGGGGTTCCTTTCGTTTCGCGAGTTAGATCAGCATTCGGCGGCTGCATACCTCTCGGGAGTATTGATTGATTCGGGACTCTGCTTTTTCTGTTCTCTCCTGATTTAATCCTTTCTTGTGCTTGGCTCTCTTCTTCTCCGCTTCTCCTTTTCTCATGGTTCGTTTTTGCATGGGGACTCGGGCGCTCTTTCTTCAACATTCCTTATTTCCCCTTGGGAGGATTGCATTTCAGGTCATTGCAAAGCTTGTATTCCTATCGTGGTCGGGACTCGGCGCTCGCACAGCGCATTTGATTTTTTTCGACCATTTGCGTTCATCACACTCCTCATACCCTTGTGTTGTTTTGATGTCTGGTTTTGCTTGTGTTCTTACTTCGCCTGTGCAGCCCTCGGGGGTCAGGGTAATGCATCCGCTATGATGTGCCTGACCTGCCTAGGATTTTCTGTACGGAGTCTTATTTGACCGTGATTCCCCTTTACAATTACTTGATTTGTGTCTTTTTTTCATCAATGCATCTTCACGTGTGAACCGGAAATGGATCTTGCTATTTTACTTGTTCCTTGCAATACTGGTGTCCTCTTACGCAAGACGAAAAGGTTGTTATCTGGCTTTCTCTGTCGCTGCCTTCGCTCCTAATTTTTCCTCGACTCCGATGGCATGGACTACGCAATGCCGTAGCCTCGGCTTCTCCAGTTGACCACGCATCATCGCTGGCGTTCCCTCATGGACTCTCCCGTCATCCATTCAACGATGTCTTCCAACGATAAGGAAAGACATCCAGACCATGCGGATCTGCTTCATTCGGCTTCATAGCGGATTTGCTCAGAGACCTGGTTATGCTTGTCATGCTTCTCACTCATCTCATGTGCATTGCCGTTGTGTCGTGTTCTATCATGACAGGCCTGATCTCCCTTGCCGGCGCTTTCTTCGTGTTCGGAGACCAGGAAAGCTCCCTGTGTGATAGCCTGCTGGCTGCCTTAATGATCCGCGGTGTGGGATACAATTAGGATGATGGGCGTGCTATCTCTTATCACTTGGTTTTTACCCATCTTTTGCCCCTTGCTTTGCTTGGTGGTGCTGATACTGATATTGATACATTTGCTTCGATCTGTACTTGATACAATGAACGGGTTGCAAACTTACTTTGCTGTATATCTTGGCAGAATGTAGCTTCGCTGATTCTATCTTTGAGTCTTTGGTCGATTACTTGTCTAGTTCTTCGCAGGGACTTCTGCTAGTTAAGTCCTTTTGATCCATCGACGATCCATACTGGAGAATTCATCACATTCAATATGTCTGTATGATTCATACTCACACGCTGAGGGCCAGCTCAGTCGATGTCACCTGTGCTAGTTCACAACAGGAATACAGTCATCGGCACTACCAATGCACCGCACTGTCTCTAGTCGACAATATATCATCATATCGTGAGCATAAACCAGCCACATCCACCCGAGTCGCTCTCTCCGTTTCAAGAACCCACACCTCGTCCCACCGCGCCTTGTCAATCTGTTTCGCCGATCTCTTTCGCATAGCGCTCCGCAGTGATCGATAGATCCCTTGGTTTGGATAGGCGACCAGACCAATTGTCGCAGACCCCGTCTTAAACGCTAAGCTAGCCAGACCCTTGCCCAGGCCCTCAGCGACTCCAAGAGAACCGCGCTTCTTTTTCCCACGGTATGTGTGCACAACAACGTCAGTGAAGCCCTCATATACTCCGTGCGTGAACACGGACCACGCCACGACCATCCCGCTTCGCCAATCGTGCACCGGGGCATTGGTGCACACTTTCTCGCCATAGAACCGAGGGACAGCCCTCATGCCCTCCGCCGCGGCGAGGGGTAGATCCACGAAAGCGCCTCTCGAAGAGCGTCCCAGAAACTTGGCGAGGCTAATCGCCGAGGCGAGCGCCATTTGCTTTGCGTAGGAGTTGTTCGGGTCAGGCTCTACACCAGGGCTATGCAACGATTGATCTGTCATCCGAGAATCGGCGTCGGCTGCAGAAAGGGTCTCTGTAGTCTCGGCGCCAGTTCGAAGACGCCGGTACTCTTTGTATGGGTCAATGACGATTCCTGCCATCGCGTCCGCCATGCCGGCAACTGTTGATAGGGAGGCGGATGAGATGGCTGTCACGGGCTCCCATCTTCGGATCTCGATGTTCCATGGCTTTGTTTGGTATCTGGCTCTCGAGTCGTCAGTGACTTTTGCGGTTTAATTGCCTGAAGGGTAAAAGAAAGGGGTTGGCTTGGGCATTACCGTTCCAGATGCTTCTCTTGCAGGCGGCCCTGGTTCTTCAGCATCAATGCAGCCATTTTGGACAATTTGATGATATGCCGACCCTTTTTGACTTTCCAGACTGCTGGCTCGCCGGGTATAAGGTCACATTCCATCTTTTGACGAGGGAGATGTGCATGGAAAGAGGCAACTGCCGCCCGGACACCGTTTTCCTGGTTTATCTGCCCGGCTATTTCTCGAGCTGCCGAGGCAGTTTCTGGAGCCAAGCAGAATGTGATGGCGCTTGCTAAACGGTCTGCGGTGAGGTCTTTGTAGGGAATCGGCTGTGGGCCAGCACCGGTGAGGGCGATCATGTTGGCCCAGAATGGTTGACTGGGTACCGTTCTCGGTTATCTTGGATTCACATATCAGGTGGAGCGGAGTGGAGGTACTTACTCTCCAAAAAACGGAATGATAGTGGTCGGTTTCCCGTTTCTTAGACCACAGGCAGTCGTTCCTGCGCCGCCGTGGTGCACCACGGCGGCTACGTGCTGGAAAAGCCACTCATGTGGACAATCATTTATATAGTAGACGTTGGGATGCTCTTGGCCTTGCATATTACACCATCCGCTCGCGATTACGGCGCGAACTCCAGTTCGCTCGATGGCATCGAGTAAAATGCTCAATGTTTCCTCTACATTCTCGAGGATGATGCTGCCAAATCCAATGTATACCGGCGGTTGCCCGGACCGGAGAAAGGCTTCAAGCGCGGTGGGCGGGTCGTATGGTATCGGTTCACGGAAGAAAAACCCACATACATCTGCCTCTGTCAGCATCTGCTTCGTGCGAGTAGATACGGTGATCAAAAATACCAATATGGGACCCCCAGTCCCGAGGTTTCTCGACTAATGCGGATGACCAGCAGTAGGTGAAGGGCACACGAAGATTTTCAGCCAAGTTCGGGCCCTCTGTCGCGGGGATGAAGTCCAGGTCCAGAACATCTCTGCGCCACATGTTGATCAGATCTCCGAGACTGACGATACGTTAGTACGGTCAACCTGCATTTGTCGATGTGGAAAAATATACCCTTGCCATGTTAACCACTCAACAAAGTGGTATGAGATCAGATTGCCAATGGACGGGTCATTCCCCGAATATTCCACATTTGCCAGAGGATGCGGGAAAGCCCTGGTCCCAGTCCAAGGCATGGTGAACATGAGATGAACAGGCACACCGAGTGCTTGTGCACAATGAATGTGCGCGAAACTCGGTGGATTCGCGATGATAGCGTCCGCCACGAATGGCGTCTTCTCACGCGGGTCAGGCTCCAGACACGACCGCCAGCAGCCGTTGAGAATTTCCGCCATAGAAGCACGTTTGCGTTGGATATCGCCTGCGCGCAGACTTGCCATGCTGGGAATCATTCCGGGGTGGCGCACCATGTAGGACATGAGCTCGACCGGGTCGCCCCCGATGGAGAAAAATTCCAGGCCCGCGGTTGTGACGAGCTCTTCGAACATGGCATGCGTCGCGAGACGCACGCGGTGGCCATGCTTGCGTAGCTCGTTTCCCAGGGCCACGAAGGGTTGGACATCGCCACGGCTGCCCACCACTTGAATGACGATGTTGAGATGTAGGTCCCACCGAGAACTAGTGGGTGATGTCGATGGCGCTGTTTCGGGCACGGTGTGGGCTGCGTCGCGAAGTTGGTCATTCAAAGACCATTCGAGGTTCTGGCTGAAGTGGGACCCAACTCGCATATCCAGGCGGCCATCGTGAGTTGACAGGAGCTCCGGGAAGGCCGCTGTAGGGTGTGGCAGTAACCCAAAGGGAGTCGTTGGATGATCCACCCCATCTCTGCTAGGAGTGGCTTCATACGGTGGTGGAGGATCCCAATTCTCGGAGATGGAGTGTGTTGTTTCGACCATGTCGAGCCCCGTAGAAAATTCGAACTGCTATGTGTGTTGCTGGAGTCTTGAAAGGCAAGACTGTCACCCTGGAACAAGACAGTCGGGGCAGGCCAAGATCAAGCAGCGCAGAAAAAGGGCAAATGATCGACATCTGTGAGAAAAAGTCTATAAGTTTAGGAATGACTATATAATCCATCTATAGGAACAGAGACTGGACAAAGGGAGACCCATCGACTATACATTCGTCCTCGATTCCTTGAATTTGATTGGTTCCCTTGGGAAAGGGTCCCGCGGTTAGAAATACGAATACGTCCTGAATTGCCTGATTTGGAGTACGAGTACGATCACCATTTCCAGAATCGGACATGAGCTCTGTGAAAGGTTCCAAAAATGGCAACTAGAGACGCTAACTATGGCAACAAATATCTAGCGTCATCCCAGTCCAGGGAGACTCGTTTCTAATCCACTTGATATTTAAATTTCCTTCAAGACGCATTACAGTAACCCCTGGCAACACCGTTTCTCACCATTCCATTTCCCTCTGCATCACATCTACAACTGCCAGATCTCAACATGGCCAAACGAGTTCCCACCGTGCTCGACCAGTACTGGCACAAGCAGGGTGTCTGCGGTCTCGTCTCCCGTGCCATCCTCCGCACCCTCCAATTCGTCTTTGCTATCACCGTTGCCGGTCTCTATGGCGTGGATCTAGCCCATGCAACCAAAGTCAACACCACCGCGCCCGCAGAATGGGTGTACGCCGAAGTGGTCGCGACATTCTCGGCCATCACTTGCATTGTGCATTGCTTCGTCACGGTCGTCCATGTGGCATGGTCAGCGTGGGATGGGGTACTCTTCGTGCTCTGGCTCTCTCAGACGGGTCTCTTTGGGAATATATACATCTCTAGCGCGAAGAGCGACTACTACCAGCATGTCACAATGTCCGTTCCCCGGATGCGGGTGGCTGTCTGGATCGATTTGGTCAATATGTTGCTCTGGTTTGCAACATTCATACTGGGCATTGCTTGGTGCTGTCGTACGCGAAAGATCACACGTCGCACGGATCAGCTTGACAACGTTGATGAGAAATTGATGAACGACAACGATGACCAGGAAAGTGCCCTGGAGGACTACAGGAAGGAATTGGGGGCACTGGCTACCAAGCACGCTACCCTTGACAGGAAAAATGATGCGAGCGAAGGAGAGGGCGCTGGGGCTGAGACGGTAAAGCAGAGCAAGACGAACCCCGATGCCAAAGCTGTTTAGGCGATAGGGGCTTCATGCCTGATTCACAATCAGAATTCTTGTGTCCGTGACAACATTCGTTCTAGTTAGACGCGAAGAGTGGAATGGTTATCGAAAGGGGATCGCGTACAAATGCTCTGCAATGCCGGTGACGATATGACAATGGTATGACCTCTCTGTTTCTCTGCAGCCATCCATCTGTAGCTTCAAATCTTCATGAGGCCACTCGTGCGAGAAGATCTAGTCCTTTGCAAGTATCAACCAGATGTCAAGAAACCTCGAATCCAAGATATGCCGGGCGGGTCCGCTCACGTGACAACACCCGGCCAGGTTCGCGCGTCGAAAAGTTTCTTCCCCTGCCGCCAACACATCTCCAGAGCCCGCCCCCAACTCAACAATTGCAGCATTGGCTGTGGATGGCCGCTGCTCTGGTGGAATACTGTCTTAATTGTTGATCTGAATTCTTGAATTTCCTGTTTCCTGGTTGCCCGCTTTCTGGGTTTACCGATTCTTATCCTCGTCGAGATGCCACCCCGGATACAAAGCCGGCGTGTGCCCAACACCCTCCTTCCCTACCTCACCTCCTCATCATCTTCCTTATATTCCTCATCCGCCTCTTCCGTTATCTCACTATGCCCTTCATTACAATCACCTTCACGCCAATTCTCAGCCACGGCAGCTCCTCAGACGAAGCTTCGCCGGCAGATGTTCGAATGGCTCAGCACTGAAGGAGCCTCCCTCAAACACCATGTCCCTGGGGAGACCAATTATTTGACTCAATTCAAGGGTCGGGACGAAGGGGGTGCCCCGCGGCCATTCCCAAATAATCGGACGTTCATCAGCGAGAGTGTTCTGAGCGAGGACCTCCGAAATGAAGTTTATGTGCGGGTTGTGGAACAGAACAAGAGTCTACGGGCTGTCAGTGTGGAGCTTGGTATTGATATGAAGCGAATTGCCGCGGTCGTGCGGTTGGTGGAATTGGAAAGAAGACACCGGGCACAGGTATGCGATTTGGATCTTCAACCTTCTGCAATTCCCTATCACGTTCCCTTTCCTCCGACGCATATGATGAGACAACAAAAAATCGATTAGTCTTGAAGACTCAGGCTTACGGCTTGACTGGTTAAAACTTACCCTTTTCTCTGATCCTTTCGCCGTCATTTATTCTTTTGATGCCTTGACACATGCCCATTTCTTGGCCTCATGACTGACCACCTGCGATCAGGGAAAACCGTTAGCATTGCCATACGCTCGAGCTGTCCACGAAATGGTTCCGACCACACCGCTCGCTCAGCCAGGCGAGCGCCAAACATATCACGAACCCATCAACGACCTTCCTGCCCACCCTTCCACTGGTGCCCAGATTTTCTACCCTGTCCCCGAATCACGAGCATTCACACGTGTTGATGCGGGTCGTGTTTTCTCCGGTGCCCCAGCCCTGGAGAACGAGGCGGCCGCGAAGATCTCACACCCCTCCGATCTTGCTGAGGAGGTCATCCAGAACCCCAAATCGATCGAGTGGGTTGGCAAGGGCCAGAACGCGCGCCAGGTCCTCCAGCCTGCGGATGTGCGTATTCCGCACCCGCAGCTGGTCAAACTGGATATGGACCGTGCGGCGTTCCCTAACGAACGCCGGGTGGTTGCCCAGCGCCACGCCGAGCGCCTCGAGGCGCAAGAAAAGGCCGAGCACGAGCGCCGCCAGCGTGCCCAGGCCGCGCGCAAGAAGAACGTGAAGCACGTCGAGCCCGAGGGCGGACGCTTCGACTACCGCATCCAGAATGCGGTGTTCACCAAGGAGACCACCGGTGCCGACGGCCGGGCTCCGTGGGCCCCCGGTCGCCGCTACGGTGTACCGCTGGATGACCGCAAGCGCGGCATGGTTAAGATTCCCACCCGCGTCGAGGCCTGAACCTGGACTGGCGCAGATTAAATTCATCTTTTGGGCACAGGCCCTCCAGCGAGTGGCCTTTCCTGCGCGGCGTCATTGTTCCGGTGACGACAGCCCATTGTACTTGTACCTGCACATCTGTATGGCGGTGTCTATTTGACTATGTATCTATACCACATCATGGATTCGATTCCTTTCCACCTCGGGACCCGATACGGATTTTCTTTTCTGGTCATTGTATTCATTAATATAAACCAAACCAACCCGAACTAAACAGAACAAAACACCGAGAGAATCCGTCAATCACAGCGTATGATACGTATTTCAAATCCTCAAAGATGCCACCCCGAAAGACCGCAAAGACAGCTAGCTCATGAACACGTAAATCAGACCAAAGACCTCATGATCCAATCAATGAATCTCCCCAATCGACAGACACCTCCCCTCCCCTTGCGCACCCCAACCCACGCCTCGACAGCATCGGACTCGGCCTCCCTGCCGGCCAGGTCGCGCGCAAATAAGCTCCGGATCGAGATCAGCACATTCTGGACCCAGGTCGTGCTGGGAGCGTCGGTAGCCGCCGCCGCCGCCATCGCAGAGGTAGTAGCCATCGTACACGAGTCAAGTGTAGTACCCGTCTGACCGGTCCCGTGAGAGTGGGTTGAGAGGACTCTGACCGGACGTCGGATCGCGTAGACCGGATGATAAGCCAAGCGATGACTGAGATGCCTCTCAGACTGATTCGAGCGAATGCCGGGGTGAATCAGTCGGAGTCACAGCCTGAGCCACGATGGTGGCAGTCGCGACAGCAGGACGAACTGGGTATCACCAGTCGCCAGTGGAGGCGTGACGTAGTGGAGAGGAGCAGGGCTGACACCCGCTGGAATAAGCTGCGAGCTGCGTCGCGGGGTGTCAAGGTGAGATCAGCTGGGTGACAGCGTGGATGCAATCCCGGATAAACGAGGGGTGAAGCAGAAGGAGAAGAGAAGAGGGAGAGACGAGAGCTATATCTCCCCCGTCCAGCGCCAGGATCATCACCACCTGGACGGCTCTCACGCTGATAGTTAGATGCAGAGGGCCCATCCATCCGTTCCCCGGCGCCGGGTATGGTCTCGCCTTCTCTATGGCTGGCGTGGGCGATCGGTGCATGCAGCCTGCAGCCAGCGCAAAGCATGGGTCGTACGGCGTCATGCTACCGAGTTGAATTTGAGTCGAATGGGATGCGCGCGACGTGTGAAACCACTCGGGGTTTGTGCGACGGCAACACTTTTGTCCCCTTCTCCTTGCCCTGTCCGGATAGGACAACTGGTAGGCGATCCCGAGACCAGAGGCGGAATGAATTGAAGCCGGCTGAATGGTGGATCAGATGGAGATGGGCGGTGCGGTGTTGTTTAGAAGTGTAGATCGCGGGACGCACGCAGGACTCTGGGCGTATTGGTAGATCTGGTTCGCCGCAGGACGCGAGTGGAGAGGCGCAAGAAGCCATGTGTTTTGCTCGATCGTGGGAGCAATCTTGGGCGCATTGCTCTTTGCAGCGGGGTGCATGATAGTGTGTGGCGGGCTGGATTCGGGCGATGTTGGACTGCAGGCGTCGATGCACGAGGGCGGAGCCCGTCACTGGCTATTGGGGCTAGTTCACTAGTTGGTATCGCGGGCTCGTGATGTCGAGCACAAAGCTGGTTTTCAGCAAATTGGACGTGGGAGAGTCTGCTGAAAGTTCGGACTTCTCCATGATTATATAGCTTGTATACTGCCCGACAGGATAGAGCCCTAATAGTTGGGTTCACGCCCTAACATGCATCGCCATCTTAAATCATTCACTACATCCATACTTCATTCTTGCCATACACTTCTACTCGGTTCACTTATATTTCAATTAAGCATAGTCTACTATTTTCTTGGGTGATTTTTGCTTAGATACGCAAAACCGTCCAGTTGCTGTAGATAGACTACTTTTCCCTAAGACTAATATAAACATCGTACATGCCTGGTCCCATTAAATCAATTCGGCTATAACCTTCAAAGGATTATATTATCATAGAACAGGAAAGGGGAATGTAGATCAGGGTAGGGTAAAATTTCAGGCAAAAAGGTTCCCACACCCCTATTGGTCGGATGGAAGGCGGAAGAATCAGTATTCTGCCCGTCACAAGGAACCCTATTGATTGGCCCCTAGAGGGCGGTCAAATTCCTATAGCGCCTCTTATTGGCCGATTGGTCACCACTACGACCACCAGCCTTACCCTTTACAGAACTATGTAAATAGCATCAGTAGCCAAAATCTACAGCTAGATTTAGATCACCTAGTCATTCAAGACGAGGATTAAGCGCTCCACATACATTCTGTGGTGCATCCGTGCGGACGGTGACATGATCTTGCGCGATGTCCAAAGTGCCTATAAGTCGCGTGATTGATTGTGCCCAGCTGCTGGGGGCTGGAACATGACTCGAGTCCAGCGAAGACGAGATATTGAAGATGCGGTGCCCTGCCAGCGATGCTGTCAGGGGAAATAGGCAAGCCGCACAAGCTCAGTCGGTGCTTGTTTATTTGTCTGCTCGCATGGGGTGGACTAGTATCTGAAGTTCGCTCGGAAGTTCGCTCGCAAGGCTATATACACTCAATCATGCGCAAAAGGAATCGGCTCTGAGGCAGCGAGTCATGTCAACCTCCCCTGAATTAAGGGTTCGTGGCTGTATAAAGCAGAGCTCAGAGTCTCTGGTTGACCCAATTCACAGCGTGGTTCGCGTGAGAAGGAGTTCACCCCCCCCCCCCCCCCCCCCATCATGCGGATTGACAGTCGCTATCTACTAGCTGTGCTGGTTGGCATCACCACCATTTTGGCATTCCCGAAGCCTCAATTTCACGCCGGTAAGCCCCTCTAAAAGAGCTCCTTTCACGGGAGCTTGGCTTTCTCACCAATGCAGATCACTCAGAACTGCCTGCAACCCCCATGGCAAGCTCGTCGGACAAACGGGACTCGTCTTCGGCTAAAGCACTCTACGTGATCACCACTAAGGACGGCACGACTCGGGACCAGTTTAACTCCGAGGTCAAGGGATTTGACAACGGCGTCGGGTTGGAGAGTGTCCACGATGCGGTCGACTACCAGGTCTATACGACCCATCTCACAGAATCCCAAGCCGCCGAGATGGAGAAGATCGACTGTGTTCGCTACGTGTGGAAGGAAATGGACGAAGATGATGATAACGATGACTCGGACGAAGATCGAGCTACGCCTCTCTACGAACAGACGGAGCATAAGCTTGAGCGCCGGGCCCGAATCGTTCGCAGGAACAGTCCCACTCAACTGACATTGCTCTCATGGAATAAACCTGGCGTCCCGGAAAGCGATGATTATATAGCCGATTCTACTCTAGGGAAAGGGACCACTATATATATCATCGATACGGGCTTTAACCTGAATGTGCCAGTAAGTCTTCGAAGATCATTGCCGACGCTTTTCATCTCTCGAGATCATATATTAACATCAAACAAGGACCTGGCGAATACCGCAGATAGGCAGGTCCACTACTATGTAGTGGATAATGAGAAAACCCTCCCCCTGGGTAGATCCCTCAGCAATCCAGCATGGCGAAAGCCCCAAGATATGACAGACTGGTCAGATCACGGTACAGGTGTTGCCTGTGTGGCTGGTGGTCTTGTATACGGTGTGGCATCTAAAGCCAATCTCTTTTTGGTCAAAGCGAAGAACGCATGGCAGAAGCCCGGTGAACCTTTAGAGATATCAAAGTATCGACTTGCTGCACTATCGGAAGCAACCATGGTTGTCCTGGGCCATATCAGGACATATACAAGGGGAAAGGCAGTAGTCAATTTATCCTTGGGTTGGTTTCCTTACACTTCAAAAGCAGATTTGGGACCTCACGCTAACCTCCAAACCAGGCAAACCCGCCTCCCGGAAAGCAACGCAGCTATTTGATGACTTTATCGCAAGGCTTGAGCAGCTTGACACAGGCACAGTTACCTCAGCTGGGAATACTGGAACTACGCCGGGTAGTGGGTTAGAACAAAGGACCCCTACAAATCTAGGCACGGACAGTGACTCGCTGGTCACTGTTGGAGGGGTAAAGGATAATGGCAATTTGTGGCGACTCACTGTTCCCGAGAGGCCCAATCAGGCTGGATCGATGTCAGTCTATGCCCAGGCGGAGGATGTGGAGACCATAAATGCCTACGGGGCTGAAGCAGATGTTTCTGGGACCAGTTATGCAGCAGCAACTATCGTCAGTACTAAGCACCACTCTATCACTAGTATCCCTGCTGATTCTATTATAGTCCGGCCTCATGGCCTATTTCCTAGGGCACAAAGATTCTCCTCGTTATTTAAGGCCGGGCTTTGTTGCAATAGATCTGAAGGGGCTTGTTACGAGGTACGCTTTCCAGCGCTACCCGAATCCGACTATTTCCCCAGGCTATCCACCGCTATCTCATCTGGACGTGGGATACAATCTGGCCAGAGGGCCGTCTCAAGGTAAGGATTCTTCTACTCTGATTTTGTGAAGCTTCTGAGGGAGGTGCTGACTTTCTTCAATAGAATGCAGCGTCTCTCGACGTGACTTGAATGCAACTGAATGCGTGCTGGAGCCTGTACTAGATTTGTTAGATGAATGCTAAAGGCATATCCTATCTATTACCTGCTAGGATAGGGGAGGGGGATAAGAGAGGCTAGGCCCTGAAGGGCTATGGCGGTGATGGCGCTGGACTTCATAGAATCTTGAATTCCTGCGCGAGCAGAAGAAAAGGCGGTGACATTCACT
This sequence comes from Penicillium hispanicum, assembly GCF_028827665.1. Lineage (NCBI taxonomy): Eukaryota > Fungi > Ascomycota > Eurotiomycetes > Eurotiales > Aspergillaceae > Penicillium > Penicillium hispanicum. Next base: position 1,434,540 of record NW_026623199.1, on the reverse strand, counting down.
GCAGATTATTCACTACACTAGTCATCAGTCAAGATACAGGTATCTTAGTGTGGTGCACCAGTCGAGAAACAGGCGGCCATCAAGTAAAATAGACAAAAAAAGTTAGACACGGAAGAGAAGCAGAGCCAAAGATACATCTTGGCAAAAAAAATACAGGTCATCCGACGCGAAGAAATGTCCACAGTAGCTTGGCGTTGCTCATCATGCGTCCCCGATTAGTGGAACAGGCCCAGAATGATAGGAAGAGCGATGGCCAGGAGCGACGAGCTCGGGGCCAGAACCGAGCCGGCGTTGAAGGCCGGCATGGAAGAGGGCATGGACGACGGGGCGGCGTGGTGGCTCAGAGGGGTGGAGCGGACGGGCGATGGGGTCGGGGGTGCGTAGGCAGGGGCGGTGGTGATGGTGGGAATCACAACCGGGGTAGTGTAGGTGGGAGGGATCATCACCGGGATGTAGGTCGAGGTAGTAGATGCCTCAGAGATCGTCTCGGGGGTCACAGGCAAAGGCGCGGGAGTAGTGGTGGTCTCAAGCACAGGCAAAGGCGCGGGAGTAGTGGTCTCAAGCACAGGCACGGACGTGGGAGTAGTCGTGGTCTCAGGCACGGGCTCGGGGCAGGGCACGGCGTCGTGCTGATCATGGGTGCCGGCACCAAAGCGGACACCAGGACCACCAGGAATGCCGACATCGTACCCAGCGCCAGCATTGTGCTCGGAGTCGACACCAGGACCGCAGGGGCCGTGGGTTTCGCTGTGGGTGCCAGCTCCGAAGTTCACGCCAGGGCCGCCGGGGATACCAACATCGAAGCCGGCTCCAGCGTCGTGCTCGTTGTTGCCAGTAGCAGGAGCAGCATCGGGCTTGTCGTCACCACCAAGAAGAGGAACACCGTTCTATAATTCTGCATTAGTCGATCTTGACCACAAACGACAGGCAATCCATGTGGTTCGGAACTTACCAGCTGGGGCGCAGACAGAACTGTCGCAGGGCCCACGGCCAAGATCAGGCACAGAGCGGCCGAGAGGGAGAAAGTCTTGGGGGACATTGTTCTGAGGATTAAAATGTTGCTTGTAGAGCTCGGAGGAATGAATCCGAAGATATTAAAAGAGTGTTTGTCGAAAGATGGAAATGAATGATTTGAGGAGCGGGCTCCGAGAAGGTCAGAAGAACGAATGACTGTCCGAGACTGTTTGATCGAATAGATGATGGAAAGAGAGAGCTGGGGCCGTAAACCCTGGTCTTTATGTAGTTTTCCAGAGAGGCCGCATCCGAGTGTTCGAGGGGCATCGTGGGGAGCCAAGGGCTAGTCAGGAGTCAGGTTGCTGCAAGGCCACGACTAGCCCTTGGTGGCTTCCCTTAGGACCGCCACAAGGACTGCGATCGGCAAGGTACCAAAGGGACCAGATTCGCCAAAGATAGGACGATATCGCGTGGGAGAGATCACATCTATTCGCCGTGGTCGAGAAACATGATTCGCGAGCAAGGTATGCATCGACGGCGTTATCGCCGACTGGAGGCATATGTACATGCCCCAAGCGAGTACACTCCGAGCGTCTGCGAAGTTTATGCATGAGCCCGAGCATCCGAGCTGTCGTAAGCTCAACCTGGCTAGGATTAACCGGATCCTCGCTGTCGCGGTGATTGCATGGAGACTGCACCACACGTGGGGCATGGGGGATTGAAGGTTGCAGAACCTATGCAAGGAGCACAGGGGCTCTTCACACACAATCCCCACCATAGGAGGCGCCTGTAGGATGTCTAGGGCGATATCATCGGACTTGATGATTGGCTGGCTCCGGGATGAACACATCACACGCAAGGTATATATCAATATCAATGACCACAGGGGAAATCATAGAACCTTGTCCGGACTCGATGCCCTTCTAGATGAAGGGAAAAGGCATCACCCTGGAAACGAGGAGGGGCTGAAACCAGGTGGAACAATCATCAAATTTCAACATACGCAGGATATCTCGTGAAGTCGTGAAACATGTCCGCTGCTAGAAACAAAAAACTGGGATGAACAATGGTGGGTAACACCAACTTGCTCAAGGGCAACAAGAAAAGAAGCATAAAGAATCGGATATGCATGCACAACCCGCCAATGTCGATAGATCACAAAGCCATCAAGCAATCGATTGTGGAGGATTCGTCTTTCCAAATCAGAATTTACCCAAACTCGATAGTCCAAACGCTGTGCCAAAATTGGTGGAGTTCTTGAACTTGATTTCTGGTTCCTGCTCCTCTGCGCCTCGGCTAGATACTTCCGGGTCAGACTCGCTGGGGTCGACTGATGCCCCAGAGCTCGACAGAAGTCGCTTTGCCTGATCAAGGAGCTTCTGGTCCAGTTCATTCAGGAAACTACTGTCGTGTTCCTCGTCGTTAGTCAGACCCAGTGGGCCCTTGAGGGCCGGATCGTCCGGCAAATCGGGAAAATAGGACTCTGCATGTTCGATAGGCTGGTGGGCTTTCGTAGCCGCCGGCGCCAGAGGGATTTCCTCCTGACTCTGCGGCTCCTCGAGGGGAGAAGCCTCTTTGGTGGACCGTTGGCTCCCGTCGGCTTCAAAGATCGCCATCGGCGTGTGACCAGCATCCCTCACGAGGTTCTCATTGGGCGGGCCGAGGTCTGACAGCTTCAGTTTGAGACTGTTTCGATGTTCCACGTCGGGCCTTGCAGGCGCCGAAGGGGCCGGGGCAGGGGACGTCTCCAGGGGCGACGGAGATGGTGGGGTGATAACGCGGGCCACAACGCCCGGTGGCAAAGCACTGGACTTGAGGGTAATTCCATCGAGCCTGCTATCCAGCTTCTCAATTGGCACCGGTACACTGACCGTTGCCCCTGAGGTATCAACCGGTCGGGACCGGGGGGAGAGGGCCGCATCCAGGGATGGAGGATTACTGGCGCTCCCTTCGATGATCGGCGACAGATGAGTGTTGTCTGGGATCTCTTCATCGCGGAATACTCTCGTCGGCCGTCCTCCTGGACTGGAGCCCTCCCAGACTTGAGCTGAGTGCAAGCCGGTGTCATTGGGTGCTAGGGGTGGCAGTGTACCGAACGTCGACTTGCCAAGGTGAGGTGCTGATGCATTTGCATTTGTCAACAAGCTTCTTTGACTCTTCAGCAAGGCCTCCAATTCTGCAATCTTCGTCTTCAAAAGCGACCGCTCTTTCTCCCACAGTCGTCTTTCCTGTGCAAACAGCCTCCGTTCCGCCTCAAAGGTCGCCCGTTGGTTGTCAAGGAGTTCTCGTGACTGATCGATATAGGATGTATCCACGACAAGCGACTGCTGATGGGATATCTGCGAGTTTATCGCTGGCTGATACCTTGAGCTCGCTGAGGGGGTGCTCCCCGAAACTGATCTCGTGCGGCGGAGCGGCGTTGAGGTGGGTGAAAAGCGCACCTCCTTGTACACACTACCATGCCCCTCTGGCAGCTTCGAGAAGGATTTCATGTTGAGCGAAAACGACCGGTCGCGTGATGTCGGAGAATTCGGCCTTTGGGATCGAATATTGCCCAGAAACAATGAGTCGGAATCCGAGGGACAGGGCTGGTGGACTTTTCCCGTGGAAAAATATAACGCACACCAGGCTTCGGAAATAATGGGCCAGCTCAGCTCGCAGATCCGCCACTGTACATTCAGGCGGGTCGAGGGTCGTGTCTAACGAGATCGTCCAGGCCGCGGTCAGTGGAGACTGTCATATGGAAGCAGGAGAATTGGCTGTGCAGCACCACTGCAGCCGAGTACATACGCGAGGCAGTCAATAATGAGCGTCAGTATAGACGGCGAGCACACTCTGTTGGATGCAGCACCAACAGTCAGGGGCGTTCATGTGAGATTCTCAAAGCAGGAGAACCGACCGTGCCAGTGATTGGTGAGCGAGAGCTGCTGGGTAAGCGAATACCACGCTTTCATCGACTGCAGCCCAGTTGTCACACTGATGAGTGCAGTTGGGCAGCTTTGAATCTGCACTGGGCCTTCGGGCGTGGTGTTGCGGGGGAGAAAAGTGGGTGTTCCGGACGAGGTTAAATATGGGGCCTGGAAGAACCGAGGTTGGCCGTGTCTCCACCAGCATCAAAGCCCGAGCAACGCGATGCGAACGGAGATGAGATCTGATCGTAGGAGAGACGACTCCCAAGGCTTGCGGGCTCAGATAAATGCTAATGACGTCAAAGGGGTTGCGGGCGATTGCTTCTTTCGTGAGCGACTCCGAGGTACTTGCGATGTGGTACTGTGGAGCCGAAGGGGTCTAGAATGTGCCATACAGCGATGATGTCTTACTGCATCGTTTCAGTTTGCGTGAAAGGCAGCTCATTGGCTGGGCACTATTCTACACTTTCGGTGCATTCCATTCTGGCCATCTCTTTCTTTGATGCTCAACAGTGGTCACTCTGACCGGAGACTGGTGGAATGGCGCGATGACTGATGTGTTGTTCAAACGACTCTGACTCGTTGGGATACCTGACTCGTGGGAGTACAATCTCTGTTCACTGTTCAATCAACCTCGAACTCCGGAGTGGTGTATGAGGGATTGGTCAACAAGTCAATTAGGACAGGAGACCTGAAAGAACTGAGCAAGGTTTTGCTTTACCAGAAGGATGCGCAAGTGGGCTCTTTTGTGCCATGCCATCAAGGCCGCTCGGAGGACGCGTGGCTCACAACCGGATGAAAATTATGAAGCCTTAAAGCATTTCTCAGGCAGAGCTATGGATCGTAGACGTGAAGGAATCATGACAAGAGTCATACTTCGCATAGTAGTGACGTACTGAAATTTGGTTGATTCCACTATACGTCTATCCTCGATATAATAAATATCAACCGACGTAGCCCCTGGAAGGGCTTGTTTCTAAACCCCAATCAGAAATACAAGAGAGCAATTGAGCCGCTATACAAAGAATTTGAATTTTTAAGTCCGGTAGTCACCGTTGATGGTGACATACTCGTGGCTAAAGTCGCAGAACCAATAGACGGCATCTTCGCCACCACAGCCAACAGCTCCCTTCTCACCACCACCGAGGTCAATTTCAATTTCCAGATCCTCATTCTGCAAAATGGCGCTTGCACGCTCCTCATCAACTGCCTCGGGCTCGCCGTTTACCAGCAACTCAAGAACTGGGCTACCATCCACGGGACGGAAGCTCACAGAAGTACGCTCGGGCACGACAGTACCGTCCCGCACACCCTGGGTGTAGCCCACGGCGCAGAGAATGCGACCCCAGTTGGCATCTCGGCCATACAAGGCTGTCTTGACAAGGGGTGAGCGTGCAATAGTAGCAGCGATCAGACGCGCCGACTCATAGTCGGGAGAGTTGCGCACGCGCACGGTCACGAACTTGGTAGCACCCTCGCCATCGCGCACAACGAGCTGCGACAGCTGCTGCGCGAAGTCAGTAAACACTGCTTGCAGAGCCTGGTAGTCGGCGCTGGCCTCGGACGCAGAGGTGGGTGCGCAAACGGTCTCCCCGCCAGCGGCACCGTTGGCCAGAACAGCAATTGTGTCGTTCGTGCTGGTGTCGCCATCGATGGAGATCGAGTTGAAGGAGCGGGATACGGCGTGTTTAAGGAGTGATTGGAGAGCGGCAGGCTCGACGGCTGCATCGGTGCACAGGACACCCAGCAATGTCGCCATGTTCGGGTGAATCATACCAGCGCCCTTGGTCATTCCGGCCAGGCGGTAGGTGCGGTCTGGGGCAGAGGGAAGAGTGAACGTGCGGGAGAGGAGCTTAGGGAAGGTATCGGTTGTGCAAATGGCCCGAGCAGTAGTCAGCCAGGCATCATGCGACGACGCGAGGTTGGTGTATGCCGTGGGAATGCGGTCAAGGATCTTGCTGATAGGCAGTCTGGTACAATGGGTCAGTATATGCTTTTGTGTCGTAGACAAGACATCTTCCCGGGGTGTCATTTACCGCTGGCCAATGACTCCAGTGCTCATAACCAGGGAGCTATCCTTCTCAACCCCACTACATTCGTCTACCTTGTGGCCCATTTGGACCGCATCCTCCAGTCCACCTTTTCCGGTAACGGCATTAGCACATCCGGAGTTGATCACAACAGCGCGGATGCCTTCTCCCTTGCGAGTCTGTAATGTCTTTCTGCTGACCTGCACCGGCGCGGCCTGGAACTTGTTCGTGGTAAAAACGGCGGCGGCAGAGCACGGTGTCTCGGAGGCGATCAAGGCGAGGTCGGGGAAGCGAGTGTTGGATGCTTTGACGCCGACGTGGGTACCTGAAACCTGGAAACCTTGAGGATAGGTGCCAGACGTGGGGATATAGCGCTGCTTGGAGGCCGGAATGGCCATATCCAGAGGTGCGGAGTAGCACCGCACCTGGCCCTTGAGCATGCGGGCGAAGGAGCTAACCGCCATTGTGGCGGACTGGGAATTGGAAGCCATGTGAAAGAATTAGGGGAAGAGTACTGGTCACGAAGACATAGTCAGCCAGGCGTACTAAAACGACGAAGGTTGCGATGAGCCAGAGCCGGAGTGAGTCAACCTTCTGTGGGGAGAAAAGCTGCCCGGTCTCGGAGACTCGGGAGGCGATTGCACGCGAGGAGCCCCCCAGTTGCTCCTGGCTGATAAGACCAGGCTTTCAACAGCAATAGCCCAGGGAGCTGGTGGTAAAATAGTTCAATCGGTTAAGGATTGGAGGCCGCAGCTACGAGACGGTGAAGGATCTAATCTTTACTGACGGCACTCACATGACCTTGCGGCTTTTTCTGTATCCATGGAATTCGGATCACCAACCGCGGAAATGGCGTTGGGCAATATATACACAAACTTCTGAATGTGCTTCGACCCAATTAGCATCACATTGGAAAGCGAGCCTATGGACATTGTGAGTCGGATTTGAACCGAGCTCGCGCTTTACAATCGCGACGGAGGCGGAGTCGGAGAAACCCACCCGCTGTTGGCAGGTTTCAACTCCGTTGCTTAAGACTCGAACGTGTCGATTGTCACATTCCGCTTGCCGATCTTTTACTGCATTGCAGGGGAATCTCCTGTGCCTCCCTTCTAGGTGCCGAAGCAGCCCTTCGACAGGCGAAAGTCTCCCCTTGCGTCGCGCGCCGCCCCCGTCCCTGCGCGCATTCTCCGGATCTAATGGTAGTGTTGATTCCTTTCCTCTTTGCCTATCCATCGAACACTGTCCTCTGACTCGCTCGTCATGAAGCGTAAGCTATCAGATTCCGGGCTGGAAAATGACCAACCGGTCGTCTCAACCCCGAAGAGACAACGGACCGCTCTGTCACAAGCCAACGGCGCCCTCAACGGCCACGCGCCGCCCAACGGCGATGCCTCCTACGAACTCCCTCCTGCACCACGCGGCCAGTCAACCCCCAAGAAGGCCAATGGAGTGGCTGCAACACCGTTGAAGGAATCCGGATTGAAAACGCCCACCCATAAATCCAAGGCCAAGTCCTTGTTCACTACCCCCACGAAGCCCAAGCCCGCAACCGCTGCCACTCCGTCCCGCTTGAAAAATGCAGACCGATCCGCCAAGAAGAAGAGCGCACGAGTGCTCTTCGAGCAAGATGAAGATGGTGCCTGGGATGGTTCCGAGCAGCTCGCGGAGGAGATCCTTCAGGAAGATGAACCCGAAGCAGAAAAGGCCGATAATACAATAATGAAGAGTGTCGAAGACGGCCCAGAGAAACCCAAGGAAGCGGAGGCTCCCAAGCGCCGGGCAGGCCGGCCGAAAGGTGCAAGGAATAAACGATCTCCTACGCCGGAAGGCGAATTGCCCGCGCACGAGCGCTATTTCTTCCAAAACCGCGCTGGTCCAGTCAAGACGTCCAATACCACTCTCAGCAAGGTGTCCTTGTTGACCCATGAGGAATACTTTGAGAAGCTTGGCCAGTTCCAAGACCCCTGTAAAGAGGAGAAGGAATACCTGCTTTCGTTACACCATCGATCTTTCCCCCAATGGAATTTCGAATTCGAGGAAGGATTCAACATTTGCTTGTTTGGCTATGGCTCAAAACGCAAGCTTGTCCATCAATTCGCCGATTGGATCTATCATCGCTCCGGTTCCGCCAACCCGCCGGCCATTGTCATTGTCAATGGATACACTCCTGGCATCTCTATTCGTTCCATCTTCGCCACCATCGCGTCGGCTGTGCTCGGCGATGAGTTGCCCTCCAAGCTGGGCGCACAGCCGACAGAAGTCCTAGAACTTTTGCAGTCAGCACTCAAGTCACGACCAGCCAACGAGCCCGTCACAGTTCTGATCAACTCCGTTGACGCACCGCCATTGCGGCGTGCAGCCAACCAGGCCCTGCTCGCCCGTTTGGCTGCTACACCACAAATCCGCCTCCTTCTAACTGCGGACACGCCCAACTTTCCCGTTATGTGGGACATCAGTCTGCGAGACCAGCTCAATCTTGTCTTCCATGACAGCACCACATTTTCTCCTTTTGCCGTCGAGTTGGATGTTGTGGAGGAAGTCCACACTCTACTTGGCCGCAAGGGTCAGCGCGCCGGCGGCAAGGAAGGTGTTGGCTTTGTGCTCAAAAGTCTTCCCGAAAACGCGCGGAACCTCTACCGCCTCCTGCTCACCGAGTTGATTTCTGTGATGGATGATGGTCACCAGTCTGACGACGACGGCCCTGCAGAAGGGGCGGGCGGTAAGAGCGCCGAGGAGCATGGCATTGAATTCCGTCTGCTGTACCAAAAAGCAACGGAAGAATTCATTGCATCGTCCGAGATGATGTTCCGTACTCTGTTAAAGGAATTCCACGACCACCAGATGATCACATCGCGTATGGACCCTAGTGGCATGGAGATCCTTGGCGTGCCATTGTCTCGCGACGAAATGGAAGGCGTCTTGGAAGATCTGGTGCTTGGATGATATCCCTATGTCCAAGTGTGAAGTAGACCACAGAAATCATGATACCCCTCTACGAAATAAAGAATTCGCCAACTCGGATTGTGAATAAGTAGTCACACTAGACTAAGCCGCACCAGGAAACCCATATCTCCCGGTGAGACTCTTCGGTTCGACTCGAATGAGCAGCTGGAATCTCCTATGTACAAACAACGATCCTCTGCTCCGGCCAGACGAGACCTAGAACTGCGCAAAAGCCGCGAGCGCCATCATGGCCCCAAAGCTGATCTTGAAAGGCCGGTGCTCCGAAACAGCGCGTTGCAAATCAACTCTCTTCACGTATTTTTGGATCCGGTGCAGGGGCAGGATATTGTAGCCCTTCGAAGCAGCCCACTACGTCGGTCGATGTTAGCATGTCTACCCGTCTATTTACGTGTCAAGTGTCTAGATGGAAGCGGCGTACCTCAATCAGGACAACTCCCATTCCCAGAATGACCACCAGGGCTTTAGAGAAGGCCCTCAGTCCGACACCGGCGACGAGCCCCAGCACACTGCCCAAGCTAATCTGTCGCATGTTGTCCGCATTCATGAACCCACCGCGGGCCTGCGCACCGATCCCCGTCCGGCCCTGCTTCGAGAGGAGGGGGTCATTGGGATGGACGGCCCAGCCAGTCTCGGAATTGGCCTGTGTCTCTGGTCGGTAGTAAGGTGCGCTGTATTGACATTGGATGGGAGCTACGCGAAAGGGCGACAGAGGGTGGAGAGCCGCGGCCGAGAGACCAATGCCGAGGCCCAGTCCGAGGCGGAGGATTGTTGTCGGAGGGGCGAACATTGCGAATGTCATTGTGATGGATTGACCGAGGAGGAGAGAGGAGAGGTAGTCTCAATCGAGTTGTTGAGGAAGGAGGTCTGCAGATGAGCGATGTATGCAGCAGGGAAGCTTGGCTCCTTTGGAGCTGCCGACAACAGTAACTGAGTTAACATCATGCTGGAATGCCGAGTGATGTCATCGCCAATCACCGCGGTCCAGGTGCGCGTGGGCGGCTTGGGATTGGCTGGACGCATACCAACGTACTCTTGGCTCATACATATTATCATTGCTGGAAGCTCTTTGATTCAATGCTGTTGGACAGGTCAAACACGGCCAATCTTAGTCTTCTGCGGCTTGGCTTATAATGGGAAGGCCGAGGTCAAGATACACGTCTACGAGTACATAGCTGAGTTGCTTTCAAGGTAGGCAAAATGCGCCCAATCATATCTCTGGATAAGCCTCCCGGTATATGTTACACAACGCAGTCTGCTATTGAAGGCGTAGTCTTCTTCGATGAAAAAACGATGGGCTCATTATGGCCTTTCACATACCCATAGGTTAAACCTAGGTGTAGTGAAGGATGAAGGGCGGAGGACTGTCAATCGCCAACTAGCCATATATTCTATATTCATACTCCAGTATATGCTCATCTCCCTCGTCTCCATAGCCAGATATAAAATGTCAATAGAAATCACTATGTGAGGTACCAGACGATTCTGGCTCTCTACTCATACATGTCTCATTCCCTGGACTCCCCCCACCGGACCCATCGCCGCACACATTCGTCCACCCTCCGTAACGCTTCCTTAGCCGCTGCGACTTCAAACCACTCCCGATGCTCCTTACCACACTCGCTGCACCGGCCTAGGTCGCGTACTCGTAGGTCTGCCAGCTCGAGGTGGATCAGTCGTTCCACACGATGAACATGGGGGACTTTCCTTCCCGATAAAAGATGAGCATTTGGAGTGGAGTGGAGTTCATTCCTGCGGCCCTCTTGTCGAGCTCGTGGCAATCTAGCCGGAGAAGCCGAAGGGGTCGAAGATGGTGTATAGGGATAGTAGCGGATCAAGGTCAAATCATACGAGCACTGCCGGGTCCACTCGTTAAGTCGACGATGCACATTACTAGTACGACCGATCTTCAATCTGATCGTACCGGGTGCTTTGGATGTCGGGTTGGAGGTCAGAGCGTTGAGGTCTTGTGCTGCGCGAATCGCATCACTGATGCTGCGAGGATGGGCAGTAGGACGGGCATTGTTGGTGGTTGGTGGAGCTGAGGGAAGCAGAGAAGATGCGATGTCTCGCGGCACAGCTGGCGGTGTGCTACCGCGTGTGGCAGCACTCGGCGGCGTCAGCCAGAACATGTAGATGTAACCCTCTTCATCAGCATCAGATATGGGTTTGGCCAGCTCCGTGAGGAGAAGAGATGTCGCCTGTGGGGACAAGGTGGAGGGAATCCACGACAGTAGAGATTGAGTGTGCGAGGAGGAAGATTTTCTCGTGTGTGGAATAGACGGTCGGGATGGTGTCTGTGGACCAGACAATATTTGCTGGCCAGATGATGGCACGCAGATATACTGTGGGCGTCCAGCAGACACGGGTCGCTGAGGCTTTTGTACTGGCTTGGACGGTGTAAAGCCCTCGTCATCATCCACAATTTCGAAGCAGCAGAATGTCCTCTTTGGGCGTGACCGACGATTCGCCTTCGCTTTTTGATTTGAGTGATGTCTTTGGTGTATTTTCTGAGACGCCGACTTCTCATCCTTGATTTCGAGCACACCGAGTCGATCCATTAAAGTATCTATGCTGGTTCTGGGCTTTTCTGAAATCCGCATGTCACTCCGTACTGGATGTGACACCGCTTGGTCTCGATGCTGCCAGCAGTAGAAAGAAGCCAGGTCCGGGACTTCATGTTGAACGCCTCTCTTTCGAGGAGTCGAAGCTGGTGATGCGGTTTGAGAGGAAGCCAAGGCGCGGCGACAGGGCCGGCCCTGAGCTGTGATACCTCTACATGTGGTTGCTGGATTCCGTGAATCTGATCGCGGAAGCACAGACTCTGGCGTATTAGAGAGCTGAGGCATAAGCAAGGTGCGGTGAAGAGGTTGAGACTGTAGATGAGTGTGGAGTGGATCTCATCAGGCGCGGGAATGATTTCAGGTAGAACAAGCGCCCCTGCAGGCAATGAAGCCGCAGTGCGGTGAGCAGCTGGAATGTAGCAGGCATCACAACTCCACTCTGGTCCACGTCAAATTGTCCGTTGTGTTTCGTAGTGGCGCGACGGGGGTGTTATTTTTGCAATGCACCGCCTTGGTGGCAGTGCGGTTATGCTCAACGTGCAGCGGGGGCCTTGATTGGTTCATTACTGGCAAGTTTGACGCCCAAGGATGGCTGCTAGCTTATTGCCCTAGCGTCCTCTGCAGCTACAGTAACATATCTAGGGACGGTACCAGGTATAATTGGGTTATCCCAATATACTGCTTATTCTAGCAACATAATAAAGAGAATTGATCGAATTGAAGCTGAAGTATTATTAGGGCCAGTACCAAATAATGTTCCAGGCCAGATCCTCAAAGCGCCGACTGTCCCGATCATCACATCATCAGAGTTCGCCATTCCGCTCTCTACTACGTGTAATCGTAACTCATACCCCGGCACTTCAACCAGAAAGATCGCACCACCTCCAGCGACTGGGGTCTGGCGCCCCGAGAGACAATCAGAGACTCTACGAACCGCGACTTGTCTTGCGGCGAGAGGAGCGGGACTTTGCCGTTCGCATCGGTGACTTTGGCATCCAGAGAATTGAGCGCAGCGGTCAGACTTGGGCGTGCGAGAGCCATCTTCTTGAATATGGTGCGCCGGAGCACATCATTCAGGGAGACCAAATCTGACCGGGCACAGTGACCTGCGATTTGGCGGACCAAGGTCCCGCATAGCGGAGGCACAAACTGTTCAAGAACTTGATCAAGTGCCACTGTCTCCTCGGGGGAATTTCCACGGAGCTCTATCATGGCGATCCAAAATGCAGAGCCAGAGCGAAGGGTCAGTGGCTCTGGTCGAGTCAGCGCATGGAGGGTAAAGTTCAAAAGAACCACTATAAGAGGGGTGTTTGATAAGGCTGGCGCAGAGGACGGTACCGGCTCGGTGAGCGAGAACAAAATGGGGTAGTATTTCGGCAAAAGCCTTGCTAGGAAATCAATGCCAGCATTCGCCGTCTCCGGATCGTACATATCTGGGCTTTCGAGCATCGAAGAGAAGAGCTGAGCCACATGGACAATCAACTCGACCGCCTGATCACGAATCTGCACTGAATGAGAAGCGTGCGATGCCAAAAATGCGGATGCAGTGGCCATAATGACATCCGTTCCGGAGATTCCAAGAGGAAAGCTTTTAATAAAGTCGACTGTCAAAGAGGGAGGGAAGACGAACAGCCCTGAAGACTCGGTGTACCCAGCTTTGAGGATGTCGCAAGCCGAATCAATGATCTCGCTATCCACGGGAAAGTCAACAATTAAAAGTCTCATCGCTTCCATGATAAGTTTCTGTGCTCCAGAGCCAGGTCCTGCATTCCAAAACGAAGGAGGGTAAGGGTTTTCGTCGTGGGGGGCATCGAGATTGATGACCTCATCGCTATCTGCACGAAGACCCTTCCCAATACTGGCGATACAGCTCAGCACCAGATGACCGTGAGCTCGAGCAACATCATATGCAGAGCCAGCCGCCTCTTCTCGGGCTTTGTTGGCCTCTTGGACAAAGAATCTGAGGATCCTCTCGAGGGTTTGTGCTTTCTCGTGGTCCGACTGAAGCTTTTGGATGATGGCTGCTATCCCTTCGAGTACTTTCGGCATGGTAGACACTGTAGCAGTTGGTTTGGTGCGGAATCGGTCCAGTTGGTCAAGAAACACAGGGAGCTCCCCTGTCAAAGCACGGGAGCACGACTTCGATAGAGTCAGAATTGATCGAGAAGCCGCTTGGGCGCACGAGTCGAAGTTAAGAGACTCGAATAAGATATTCAGGACAGCGGGTAGCAGCGAGTTGTGGCGCTCGAAGTACGATTCATATTTGCCAAAAGTATCGACGAGTGTCTGCCGTGTCTTGAGCGGAATGCCCGTCTCGCCCCCCGCACAGAGTTGAGCGAAGGCATCACTCCCAAAGATGTCATCAAGACATTGGTCTGCATGTCCATTTTCATCAACCGCCTCAGATAGCTGGGCAATACAGAACATGGCAGCCTCGAAACCGCGCCAGTCGAGCTTCTTAAGATGATTTGTGGCGCTTTCCTGGAACACGCTCACCAAATCAACCCCCAAAATGGGATACGCTGCCAGCAGGTAGTCACAGGCTTCGTGGCGGAATGCATTGAATTCACTGCGTTCCTCATCACTCCAGTCGGCCAAGTCACTCGGGCTTGGATATAGCAGCTTGTTGAACAGCTCCAGAACAACATTCGCCAACTGGCCTTTTATGACCGGATATCTGGGATCGTCCGACTGCAGATCAAACAGCGATTCAGCAATCTCATTCCAGTACTCTAGAACACGCGGTGTTGCCGGTTCGTCGATTGCTGCGTATCCTGGGGTGTTGAAGATATCATGCGTGATGGAAATAATTCGCGCATTTTGAGGTGTAATCGGGTCCTTGAATATGTCCAAATGGACATGTGTGACATATGCCACCAGAAGGTCGACGAAGGTCATACTTTCGGTATCTTCGTCGCCTTGAACGACAGCAACAAGATGCATTGTCACAATTGAATCGGAAAGGATTTGTGATAGAATCCAAATTGAGTTTTCATCAAATGCCCATTGACGGCTTTCAAAAGCCTGCGTCAATATTGATGCAGCACTCTCGCTGAAACTAGGCATTTTCAGTGATTCCATGATGCTCTGGCCACAGAGAATGACAAGATTGTGGGTTTCATCATCGCTCCTACGACGATGATTTCCATATACGCCGAGCCAGGCCTAAATGGAAAGAGCAAAATCAGCAACCTTTCGTCCACAAAATGCCGGTGTATGAATGGATAACTTTTTACCTTCCATGAGCTCATGGCCTCATTCACTAGGGTTATCTGCGAAGGATCCTCGCCGTGTTCGACGGCACGATGTGAGACTTGCTCCATAATATATTTCACAAGCAAGAAGGCGTCCTGAGTATTTGCCCGGGCTCGCTGGATCGCTTGACCCACCAATTCCTGGGGTTCAAATTCTAGTCGCAGGGCCTCTTCCGCCAGTGCAACTGAGAAGAATACCAGAGCGGTGGCCTTTCGGGTTGTCAAGGTTGGCAAGACACCGCTCAAGAATTCCACAGTTTGGGACTCCCGTTCCGGCACGTATTCGCCATGGGCAAGACTTGCAGCCAGTTGCCACAGCGCCCGCTTCCACGAGCTAGCTGAGTTTCTGAAAACGGCAACGAGGCTGGAAGCCAGCTTCCTCACCACCATGGCCTGTTCTCCTTCGTTCACGATGATGATAAAATGGTTGATGAGACATTGAAGAATTTCCCATGTCATAGCTTCTTGGATCTCCGCCCTGCAATCCTATTAGGAAACATCATTCGACAGCAGCGGATATGGAGGGCATTGGGTGCCACAGGCAGACCTACCCAGACACATTTACTTTCACAGTGAAAGTTAAGGCACCCATGAAGCGATGATGGGCTGAACGCTCTCGCAAAAGAGAGTCTGCAATTTCCCAGGCATGGTCACTTTTCTGGAGCAGCTGTAAGCGGGTTTGGATCTCATTGATTCGGGCCGGGTTTCGCTGGTTCGCAGGATCATAAAGTTGAGTAACTAGCTAGTAAGGTGTGAGAGAGCTTCGGAGGAAAGGTGAAGGAATCTGCATACTGACTGAGCTTCAGAAGCAGACCCTTGAGCTCCGTATTCTGGGTTTGGAGCAGGCACCGCCATGGTTTGTGCAAGAGCTCCTCGTCGGCGCCCGAGTGGGATGGGGGCGTGGAGGTGGAAAAAGGGAAAGAGTATACAAACGAATCACCACGTAGTGATGGCCGCAGTTATGCGGGCAGTAACTTGGTTTGCATACCTTTCAGCCAATAGTGGTGAGATGACAAGAGCGGTGTAAACAGTCGGTCAGACGTGGGGCTCTAAGTGGGCGCTGACGTAAGCACAAGGAAGACCCCCGGGGCCGCCAGGAGCGAATGAGATGATCTACCTTGAGTAGTTACCTAGTGAGTTCACTATTTAAGTACCTAACCTTGGTAGGTATCTCCTGAGTAATCCATGGATGGATGCCTGTGCCATGAAAAGTCAGCTTCGCATGACAACTGCTGTTCAATCCCAAGGCTCCTCTAACGTACAGTTCTATCAAACCATAGGCGCCATCAATTACTACAACAGGGCAAAAGATAGTTGCGGAGCTTTGGAAGCTGCAGTTGCTTCGCGCTTATGTACAAGTCAGAGTGGCATGGAATGAACATCCATTTTACCAACAGGTGCATGATAATTGGACTGTCAAACGCGCAAACCCACCACTCGGATACATAGATGCATGATTTGGATCGTGACGGACTGAAGGCCTGTCAAGGATGACCAGGACTGCCCAAGGGGGCCAGAAAGCCCCTGATTGCGTGGAAAGGATTTCGCCCCCACACGCTTCGAATTAAACCCCAAGCTGTGCTCGACAGAGTTATATAGCGCTAATTTAACACCGGACTGGCCGTTCCTTATAACCTTGGAACCCCTTCGACTATAGACGCGATCCCTCACTATCTGTGACATGCTAGCGTGACAAACCATGGCTCTTCTTCTGTCTTCGCTGGGCATTGCAACCGCCTTGGTTGTGGCCTTTTGCCTTGTGCGCTGGACATCCAATTCATCTCAAGCACAACCTCAGCGGCAAATTCCAGTCAAGCCAAATCCAGTGGTTGAGAAGCTACTAGCGGCATTGCCGGAAATTGTGCTTTTGCCTCATGATTCAGATGCCTTTCGCAAGTCAATCAACACCTACTGGGCTCAACAGGAACGTGAGGTTGTGCAAGCAGCTATCGTTCAGCCGCGCAATGCGGGTGACCTAGCCAAGGTGATAGCTATCCTGAAAGCCGAATATAACACGCGAAGTACGAAACCGAGGCAAAACTTCGAAGATGTTTTGTTTGCCATCCGAGGTGGTGGTCAGTCTCCTATTTCTGGCAGTGCAAGTGCCAAAGGGGGTGTGCTGATCGACCTCGCTCTGTTTCGGGAGGTCACGGTTGCGGATGACCGAGAAAGTGTGGCTGTTGGAGCTGGGAACCGGTGGATTGATGTATATCGGGTCCTGGATGGGAAGGGCCTCACAGTTGTCGGAGGCAGGAGCGCTGATGTTGGGGTGGCCGGGCTCACTTTGGGAGGTGAATATGTCCCTCATCCCTTCAGCAAGCCTGCAGCTAACCACTCACATAGGAGGCATGTCATATTTGACGCCTCGATTCGGTCTGGCATGCTCAAACGTCTTAGCCTACGAAGTTGTTCTCGCCTCTGGTGAGATCATCACAGCGACTGCCACCTCGTATCCTGATCTCTGGCGCGCTCTTAAAGGGGGCTCAAACAACTTCGGTATTGTCACCCGTTTTATATTGCGGTGCTTCCCATCTACAGATATCTGGAGTGGATGTATCTACGCCCCAGGGTCCCAGTCCACCAAGGCCTTAGTGGCTTTGCACGAGAGTATCAAACGGGCTGACCCCAAGTCCAGCAGAACGGACGTCGATCTTCATGCAGCAGGACCTATCGTCTGTTTTGGCTATGTGCAATCTTTAGGTGTACAGGTTATCGCGATCTATCTAGCCTACACCACATTACCGGAAGAGCCTCATCAGTGGCCTGTCTACTGGAAAAGGTCCAAGTTCGCATCGCTTTGGCGCTTTTGGAGCTCATTGAAAACCTCCAACTTGACCTCTGCTGTGAAGTCGATGTCTGACGCAGCTCCCCCGGGCAGAAGATGGTCTTTCAGCACGACGACCATCAAAAATGATTTGCCGACGATGATGGCCGCATATGCTGCTCATCAAGATATCATTACTGCTCTGCGGAGTGTGAAGGGATTGATCTTTTCGCTCGTCATGCAACCACTCTTGCCCTCATGGGCTGGAAAAGGCGATGCCAACCCGCTCGGTATTCACGAAAGCACGGACGATGCGCTCATCATTATCAGCTTTTCAGCGCATTGGCGACGTGTGGAGGATGACAAGAAGGTGCATGCTAGCATGCGTGAGATTGTCGAGCAAATTGAGGCGGTTGCCACAAAGAATGGGACAAGCCACCCTTACCGCTATTTGAATTATTGCTCGAAGTGGCAGCGACCGCTGGAGGGATATGGCGAGCAGAATCTTCATTTCTTAAAGGAGGTCAGCAAATCATACGATCCCGATGGGCTGTTCCAGAGAGGCTGTGAAGGGGGGTTCAAGTTGGATGCGCACCCTTAAAATTTATCCATAATAGGGTATATTTGGGGAGTGAACAGGTTATGTATTCTGTGAATATCCTTGAGTCCAAGAGCAGATCTTGAATCTTATATGAAATTCAAGTATTTTCTTCGATATCTGGCATACGAGGGCGACATAGAAGATTAGATATAGGTAATAGAGCTAGGTCTCTTTTAATTTTTTAGTACCGATTCTAGTATTTACTAGGGGTATTCTAGCTAAAGGACTTTTCTTTATTTAGGACTACTTCTTAACAATACTATGACGATGATGATGGATTCATTTGCCCGATGTAGCTAGCTTTACATACATGCTGCTATGCGGGAATGGTAACAGAACCAGTCCGCAGCAGAAAAGTGGCTGCCTGCGCCGAAATGCGTAGGACTCTCGAGTCTTGTAGTTGCAGGACATTGAGATAAACTTCTGTCGGAATAAGTATATAGAGACTCGCATTAATAGTGTATCCATTCAAATTGGCAGATTAGCGGAATAGCAAGACAGACCTCTCCTTGATTCCAATTGGTCGGGTCCCTTCCTGACACCAGCAAACACGCGGTGCAAACATCAGCGTGCAAGTGGGACTTCCAGCGCTTGTCCTATGAGCGACTTGGCCGCTCCAGAAAGCCACTCACACGACTTGAGCAATTGCAGCCACTCCGAGCTCGTTATCGACTTTATCGTCGGACTCGTTTCCTCCTAATCTCTGCCCCCCTCGCGGTCTCAACCTCGGAAGACCCAAACACCTTCTGGCGCGTAGTTTCCCCGCAGCCTCACTTGGTGTCCATGCTCTTCTCTCATCCCATTCGCCTTTCCTGGACTTCTCTTCGATCGCTTAGACCCCTCAAACCGTCCAGGTTCTTTTCGCTCTCCCGCCCGCGTTGCGCCGTCGACATGGGGACCGTGGACACCACCGAGCGCCTCTCGCGCCTGAGGCAGTTGATGCAGGACAACAAGGTGGACGTCTATAGTACGTCGACACTTCTGTGCATTAGAGCTAACTGTCAGCTTGAACCTTTGCTAATTCCTCCTGAAAAGTTGTCCCTTCGGAAGATAGCCACCAATCTGAGTACATTGCGCCATGCGATGCCCGCCGAGGTTAGCCGCTCCCCCTTTACCCTTCTCTTAGCCCCGCCACTCACCGCAATGTAATTGCAGAATTTATCTCGGGCTTCTCTGGCTCAGCTGGCACAGCGATTATCTCCTTGAGCAAGGCGGCTTTGTCCACCGACGGTCGATACTTCAACCAGGCCGTGAAACAACTGGACAGCAACTGGACTCTGCTCAAAAGTGGCATTGAGGGCGTCCCCACGTGGCAGGAATGGTAGGCACCGTCTCCATGGAATAATTGAGGAAGCAAGACTGAAAGGGACCCAGGACAACGGAGCAAGCACAAGGAGGTAAAGCTGTCGGTGTGGACCCGTCCTTGATTACTGCTTGTAAGTACAATGGCGTCTACGGGTATGGTGATCATCATTGACATTGGATTTGCTAGCCGGTGCTCGGAAACTGGCGGAGACTCTCGATAAGAATGGGTCGTCGCTCGTGGGAATCCAACAGAACCTCGTCGATCTGGTCTGGGGTAAAGACCGCCCGGCCCGGCCCAGTGAGAAAGTGCGAGTGCATCCAGTGAAGTACGCCGGCAAGACCTTCCAAGACAAGGTTGCCGACCTTCGGAAGGAGCTGGAGACCAAGAAGAAGGCCGGATTTATCATCTGTAAGACGGCGTCGGTGTCTTTCTTAGATTGCACCAAGCTGACAATGGATGGTAGCTATGCTTGATGAAATTGCTTGGCTGTTCAACCTACGAGGAAGCGAGTGAGAGATGCCCCATGCCTCGATTATGTGCCCCTAAGCGGCTAATAATTCATAGTATCCCCTACAACCCCGTTTTCTTTTCCTACGCGGTCGTCACCCCCACTACTGTCGAGATTTACGTCGACAGTGAAAAGCTCACTCCGGAGGTGAAGGCTCAGCTCGGACAGGACGTGGTCATCAAGCCGTATGACTCGATCTTTGCCGATGCCAAAGCCCTGGGTGCCGCCCGGAGCCAAACCACTGGCGAGGCCCCGGCCAAGTTCCTTCTGTCGAACAAAACTTCTTGGGTGCTCAATCTTAACCTGGGAGGTGAGGAACAGGTTGAAGAAAGCCGTAGCCCAATTGCAGATGCCAAGGCCGTCAAGAATGAAACAGAGCTGGAGGGCATGCGGGCATGCCACATTCGGGACGGTGCCGCTCTGACTGAGTACTTTGCGTGGCTTGAGAATGAGCTTATCAACAAGAAGACCGTGCTGGATGAAGTCGACGGTGCTGACAAGCTGGAACAGATCCGCTCCAAGCACGATCTGTTTGCCGGTCTCTCTTTTGACACTATCTCATCCACCGGTCCTAATGGTGCTGTGATCCACTACAAGCCAGAAAAGGGCAGCTGCTCGATCATCGACCCTACGGCCATTTATCTGTGTGATTCTGGTTGTCAGTACTTGGATGGAACAACCGATACCACTCGGACATTCCACTTTGGGCAGCCCACTGAGTTTGAGAAGCGGGCTTTCACATTGGTCCTCAAAGGTGTCATTGGCATTGACACCGCCGTGTTCCCCAAGGGTACCAGTGGCTTTGCGATTGATGTTCTGGCTCGTCAGTTCCTTTGGAAGGAGGGTTTGGATTTCCTGCACGGGACCGGCCATGGAGTTGGCTCCTATTTGGTAACTCTCTCATCCTGCTCTACACATACACAGTTGCTGATCTCCATTAGAACGTCCACGAGGGCCCCATGGGCATTGGTACCCGCGTCCAGTACACTGAAGTTCCTATCGCTGCTGGAAACGTGATCTCGGATGGTATGTCAAATCTTACGCCATCACATTTTCGTCCATTGCTGACCAGTAACCTCAGAGCCCGGATACTACGAGGATGGCAAGTTTGGCATTCGAATTGAGAGTAAGCCTTATTCAACTGCAGCAGTACTTTGCGGTATGCTAATTCACATATCCCAGACATTGTCATGGCGCGCGAAGTCAACACCCCCAATAAGTTCGGCGATAAACAGTGGCTGGGTTTTGAGCACGTTACCATGACTCCTATTGGCCGCAACCTTATCGAGCCCTTATTGTTGACGGACGCCGAGCTCAAATGGGTGAATGATTATCACGCCGAGGTGTGGGATAAGACACACCACTTCTTCAACGATGACGAGTTGACTCGGAAGTGGCTCGAGCGTGAGACGAAGGCCATCTCCAAATAGGACAGTACGTGAAGAGGTAGACTTCGTGTCCTCAGCACGCCCTATAGACAAACAGACTATAACCGAAATCTCTTGGATCCCTCTGAGCTTGATCGTAGTTATCGGATGTTCCATAATCTATAGAATATAGGAATTTTTGTATCCAGTACAAGGGCACTGTCGGTGTGTCTCCAACACCCATTTCAATCAATCATTATCCCATCCCAAGATATTGATAGATATATTTACCTAGGTAGCTACACACGTACCTCCACAGGTGGCCATATAGTGAGAAACAGCTGTCGAGAAAGAGAGTGAGGGACTCTTGCTTGATGTACGTGCCAAATTCTTGGGTCCGCTATATATACCTCGTTCATCGTATCCAACTCGGGCTGTGACTGGCTGTGGAATGCGGCCGGCGGAAGCTCAAGTGGAGCGCGACTCACCTGGGACTTCTCCATCCCGCCCTGGTGGCTGCATTGTCCACCCCACAAACAACCTCACATCGTCCATTACTCTTCGGCGTCCGACATCTCGCGACAAGAATGGTCTCTGTCCTTCCAGGCCTCTCGTCGCGCCCAAGCCTCAACACCTGAAGTCGGACACTTGAAATCGCCATTGCGGCCCCACTCCCGCCCCTTGTCGCAGGGTACCAACGAATCTCCATTCGCTCCAAAACACCAGACTGACCCGACGGGAATCCATTGGGAATGAGTGGAAGAAACGGCCACGGAAACGGATACGGGTACTCCGACGCCGGTCGGTACGACCCCGGCGATGGCGGTTACGGTAGTAGCAGCAATCTCGGAGTGAACGGGTATGGGGGTCGATCTGCTGGGAGCTCAAGCGGAGGAGGAGGAGGAAGTCGAGATCGCCGCCCAGGTGGCTACGGAGGGTTCTACGCTGAGCCTACACAACAGCCTGCTCCCTCTCCAACACCACTACCAGCGCCATCGCCGGAGCGCCGGCGCGATCGGCCAGACTGGGATCGACAGCAGCAGCAGCTACCACCCCCGCCGCCATCACAGTCAACTTCGCGGCCACGAACCCGAGATGGAGATCCGAGCAGGAGGTACCAAGCTCCGAGAGATGATAGACCGAGAGAACCTATGCGCTATCCGGACAATCGGGGCCAGGACAGGAATAGACCGGACATGAGAGCTATGGCGAGCAATACCCAAGAGATGCAGTCTGTTGAAGGTTTGTCGGGAACTCTTGGTTTGCAATACTCTTAAACCTCTGTTAGCTGACAGCTTTCGCGGAAATAGTGGTCCTACAGTCAATCCAGCGCGATTGGGATTTCATGACTGATGCCGAATGCATTCCCGTGAATGTTGCACTCAGTTTGATGGACACAAGTACATTGGGAAAGGCAGATCGAGAGCCAGAGTTTCTGCATATGTACAACCAAATCCAAAGGACGCTGAAGGCCATTGTGAACGGTTGGATTCCACCCATTGGGACGAGTTGAAGTTGGGCGATACTGACTCCATATGCCGCAGAACATCACCAAGGATTCAACAGCTCTATCGGTACATACCATAAGATTCAATCCAACATCTCCAGCTCTCAAGGCCGAGTGCGTACCCTGCGAAATTCCCTGGAGGAGGCCAAGTCCGGGTTACTTTCGACCAAACCTGAACTGAAAGGATTGGCGACGTCCTCGCAAAACTATGACGACATCTTGCAGTTGTTCGCCCAAATTGAAGATATTCAGTCCCTGCCAGAGAAGCTCGAGTCTCGCATATCTGACAAGCGATTTCTTGCAGCTGTTGACGTGCTTCACACTGGGCTCCGATTGCTACGACGCTCCGAGCTCGAGGATATTGGTGCCTTGGCTGACGTTCGTGCCTATTTCCTCAACCAAGAGGTCTCCCTTACGGATATTCTGATTGAGGAGCTGCACGATCATCTCTACCTCAAATCGCCGTACTGTTCAGATCGATGGAAAGCACCTGTTATGGATGGAGACATGAATTCCACGAGCTGGACAGGTAACCGCTCATGGGAACGTCCAGTTTACAGCTTTCTTGCAAAGTTCGATGCCTCTACCCCGATGGTTGAAGATGCCTCACGAAACCCAGAGGCGGACACGTTTTCCTACATCCAGCTGTTGATCGAAGCTCTGAACAAGATAGGTCATCTGGACTCTGCAATTGACCGCATTGAGCAGCGATTGCCCGTGGAATTGTTCACGGTGGTGGATAAGACAAACGCCGAGGTGGATACGCGCTACCCCACGCCGAACCGAAGCTTTTCTTCCCATGATAACCAGCTGAAGTCCAACCTCCCTACTGAAGCCATTGAACAACGAGGCCATGTCTTGTCTGAATTCCTCTGGGCTCTTTATGCCAAGTTCGAGTCGATCGCGGAAGGCCACCGAGTCGTCCACGATGTTGTAGCAGCAATTGTGGAACGCGAGGGGCCTACCAAGAATGAAACCCTCTCCGGTGGTTTCAAGGAGTTATGGAAGCTTCTGCAAAGCGAGGTAAGCATATTGACTGGCATTCATGCGCAGTACCTGTTGCTCACAATATTCAGATCCGATCCCTGCTGCATGACTACCTTGCAACCGATGGAGAGACGTCATTCCGGACGAGAGGTGAAGAGTCGGATGCCCGACGGAATTATTATTCCAATAACCGGGATAAAAATAAGGTGGGTGCTTGCTACCAATGCGTCTTGAAGTGTATTTGATGAAGCTTACGAGGGTATTTCTGCAGAAAATGTTTAAGCTTTCCGACATTGATCAGAATTCCGAAATGAAAGCTGAACAGGATGAGCTTGACGAAATTCTCAAGTCATCTGTGCCTGGTCTCGTGTCTAAGACGAGGCAAAAGGCCTCCGCAAACGACGCATCGCAGAACAGACAAGGAAACTCGGGCACCGGTCATAAGATTCTGCTTGCGCCTAGCGTGTTCAACATGAGAATACTTCTCCCACCCTCGTTATCCTTTATCCAGCGACTAAAAGACATTGTCCCGATTGACTCTGACATTTCCATGAGCACCTTGACCTCATTTCTTGATGACTTCATGGTCAACGTCTTTCTCCCTCAGTTGGACGAGACTGTGACAGATCTATGCACACTCAGCTTCATTGCTGCTGATGCATTCACCGAGGACCCTCAATGGACAAAGGTTTCCCCGCGTCCTATATTTAGAGTGAGTACACTCAGGTGCATGTCGTAGTTACCAAGACTAACGGGCAAATTACTAGGGCACGGTCAAGTTTATGGAAATTGTGCGGGAGTTCAGCAGAATGCTGTCAAGTATTCCGCATGACCAGGCATTCACCCAGCTTCTCATTGACCAAATTGTCACCTACTATGACAAGTGCTGTGGCTGGTACAAGGGTGAGCTCCTACAATCTACTCGTGACCAAATTCACCAAAGGTATGAACTAACTATGTCACAGCGATGGTTACCAAGGTTTCGGCTCGAAATCATGGAGGCGAGGTACGACTGAAAGCTGCGGCTTCGTTCGCCGACTCTGGTGACATCCATGATACAGTTACAGAGCTTTGGGAGCGTCCCGGAGACAAGAAACAGACACTTATTGATACCGTAAGTTCAAGACTACCTAGGTAGTTGTTTGCATGCAGGGTGCTAAATGTTACAGGAAATCGACCTTCTCCTCAAGCGGACAGACACGGTGCCTCTTGAGCCATACGATATTATATCGGACCCTAAAACAGTCGTTGCCCTTTCGCTTCTGTATAACAGCATGGTGAGTGCCAGATCTATCAAATCTGTAGGCATAGCTCTCGATATCTAATTGTCTTTTTTTTTTTCAGCAATGGCTTGGAAGCCACCTCGCTAAAATCCGACTGATCATTGATCCGTCAACAGAGGTAGAACCTGCGAGTTTATCCTCCAACGGGCGACCCTCTCGTCGATGGACTCTGTTTGGGGCCATGAAGCCCAAGCGTGATAGCATCAACAGTCCTGTCTACTTGCCGCTCAACCAGGAAACGGCCTCAGCATTCGATGAAACCCTTCAATCGCTGCACTCGCTTGGCTCAACTGCTCTTCTGACATTGCATGTCGATATTCGCTGCGGCATCATCCACATGATCACGAGGACGATGTCAGGACCAAATCCTCCGACAGTCCGAAATTCGGAGCCGATGACGCCATCTCCAAGCACGGAGAGCTGGTGGCATATCATTACGAACCAGCCAACAGCCGCATCGCCCACCATCCTGCAGCTAAATGGTGATCTGATCGCCTTTGACACTAATATCTCCACGTATTTGGGTTCCGCGGAGCATTGGTTCATCACCTCGGGCCTGGCGCGGTTTATTGACCGCGCATTTGTGGCCTGTACTCGCTACATTGGAGCCATGAACGAGAACGGCGCCCTGCGTTTGCAGCTGGATGTGCTGGTTCTGCAGCAGAACCTGAAGAACATCATTGTCGACCCGACCGTCGACTCCACGACTGGGCCCACCGATCCGGCCCCGCAAGAAATGGTGGCTCTTCCACGCAGTGCCAAATTCCTGGATTGGTTCCTGGAGGGCGCCGAGAAGGCTCTGGATTACGCGAAGGAGGAGAAGGAGACGTTCGCGGCGCAGGGTGATCAGGCCCTGGCCGCTGGAAACGGCGAGCCATTCACCTACGACGAACTCCGCGTGTTGGTGGATCTGTGTTTCTCGGAAATGCTGCGCGGACCACGCGGCGCGGAAAGCCGGGAGGATTTTATGACCTCGAAGAAGGCGAGCGCCGATGTGCTGCTGCGACTGAACGAGATTATGTGGGATGCGCGGTAGAACGCCACGATTTTCTTCGCGATCGCGACGAGACGCTATACTCCCTCGTCTCCCTGCTACCTAGATACATACATTTCCACCCCAATTTCAGTTTTATGAAGTGCCGCCTCCCTGGCTGGAGTCTTGCGGGAATCGCTAGTCCTAATTGATTGTTCGGCCCCAAACGCCTCGCAGGAAGCCGGCTACAGACTAGTCTCCTTTGGTTGAATCCGATTCACGCCTGCAACGCCCGACTTCCCCATTCACGACGGTGTGGCTCTGTTTTCGGCTATTGCCGAACGTCTCCAAGCAAAAAATGCTCGCGATCTAACGGATATTACGGGCGCCACTGGGCTGCCAGTGGGCCACGCGCGTTTCAGATAACTCACTTTTTTCATTTCTCGGGGTTGCTAGATCGCACAACTAGCAGCCTAGCAAATTAATCGCCTCCACTCGGTGCCACCGGACGCAGCCGCTGGGTGGCTGTTGATGGGGCCCTGACTCGTGCCAATTTGCGACGGGGGTCTTTCGGTGGGCATCCTGATGGCCTAGCAATATAATCTCGTCTGAGTGGCGCGGTCATTCATATTCGCCTGCCTTCTCGCTTTTCCTCCCTTCCGGCTTTGCTTCTTTGCTTCTGTGCTTCTACCATCTGTCTGGGACAGTGTCATTCTCTCGCCAGTCTGGGATTTGAGATCCAGACGTCCTTTCATTATTCTGCTTCGTGCCTTTGCGCATTCCATACGATCCTTATACCGCGAAACTCGTGGTTGCGTTTGGCTCCTTCATTTTCGTTTGCCTTTAGTGTCTGCGACAGACCCATTGCGATTTACTTGCCTTTCAGATACCATTCCTTCAGCAGGACCTGTCAAGCCAGTGATACTACACAATGAAGTACCAGCGTCTGACTTCCATGGGCACTGCCCTCCTCGGCACTGCCGCGACTGCTTCTGCAGGCTTGCTGGATGTGCGCGCCGTTGATGGCCAGTGTCCGGCGGGCTATAGTCCCACGGTCTACTATATCACCGTGACCCCAACATCCTCAGCGACACCGACTGCTGAGCCGACAATCACGCCCTCGTCGTCCTCATCCTGGTCCCCAGCCTCGCCACCCGCGGCTTTCCAGCTGACCAGTGGCGGCCAATGCCCGTCTGGGTACAGTCCCAGTGTCTACTATATTACTGTGACCCCGACCTCGTCGACCACTCCCATTGCTGAGCCGACGACCACGGCCACACCATCTTCTTCGACTTCTTCTTCGTCCTCGTCCTCGTCCTCGTCCACATATTCGCCTTCTCCAGTGGCTGTCGACACTACCACCACTCCCACCTATGTTTCGACCACGACGCCCGCCGGCGACTCTGCCGTGGAAACCTCGACCTCATCGACTCCGGCCCCGGCGCCTACTTCTGAGACCCCCATCCCAGAGACCACCGAGGCTGCTGCGCCCACCACTACCTCCACCACCGCGACTCCCGTCGTCCAGACCCAGGCCCCGACGACCACGACCTCCGTCGAGGAGTCTACCTCATCGACCTCGGTTGCCGAGGCCACCAGTGCCTCCTCTGCTGCCAGCGCGTCTTCGACCGCGGCTGTGTCCTCCGGCAGCACCTCCGGCGAAGCAACCTTCTACGGCGGCAACGTCGCCGGTGGAACTTGCTCGTTCTCCGGCTACACCCTGCCCGCCAGCATCTTCGGCACCGCCCTCTCGGTCGACCAGTGGGCCGACGCCGGCAAATGCGGTGCCTGCGTCGCGGTCAAGGGACCCAACGGCAACACCATCAAGGCCATGGTAAGATACCAACCCTGTCCGAGCCGATAAAAGCACGACACAACCCAAGCGAACACTGTTAACCACCCCACAGATCGTCGACCAATGCCCCTCCTGCAACACCAACCACTTCGACCTCTTCGAAGACGCCTTCAGCTCCCTCTCCGCGCTGGCCGCCGGCGTCATCGACATCGAATGGTCCTACACCTCGTGCGACCTCGACGGGCCCCTCAAGCTCCGCAACAAGGACGGCACCTCTGAGTACTGGTTCTCCATGCAGGTCGTCAACGCCAACGAGCCCGTCACCGCGCTGGAGGTCAGCACCGACGGCGGCAGCTCGTGGCAGGCCACCACGCGCACCTCGTACAACTACTTCGAGAAGGAGTCGGGCTTCCGCACGGATACCGTCGATGTGCGTGTCACCGGCGAGAGCGGCAACACCGTTACCGTGAAGAATGTCGGCTGCTCGTCCAGCGCGGAGTTTACCGCCGAGTCAAACCTGTAAGGGTTGTGTCTCTGGAAGATGATTGCTGGATGAAGGATGGGACATGGTTCTTTTGGGGGAGGTTGGAGTGGGTTAGTTCGCTTCTTGACTGTATATTCTTTTTATCATGACAACAAAGTCACCTTAGCTTGCGTTTTATATGCAAGACAAGCTACCTATTTTGCTTTGGTATCGGCTTTTGCGTCACTGGGGTAACTCTATTCGTGTAGCCAATCGGAGTCGCCAGTTGTAGTAACGTCCGGCTTTGCGTGAGCAATGAACGACCAAGGCGGACGATGGATGTTGATCGATTTGTCACTAGACTGCCTGGACCTGATGGAACAGGAACTACTACAATTACGGGGGATACCAGGTAAAAATGAGAATTGCATTATACCAACAGCTCCAAAACCATCCCATCCGTAGATTTCGCCGGCCTATCCATTAACGATGAAGGGGAAGAAAGATAAAACGAAGAGCAGAGAAAGCCGTAGGAAGAGAGGAGGCGGTCAGTGAAGAAGCAGGAAGAAATCCACCGCGTCAAGAAACGGCCGCGTGCATATTTGAAATCACACGTATGCATCGAATTCACCCGTCGGGGTCGAAGGACAATCCTATCGAGGAGGCGGTGGCTGCTGTTGCAGATTGATGCAAACATCCAGCGACAGGGGGGGGGGGGAGATCGAGGGAAACAAAGGGGGGGGGGGGGAGGAATCAAATCCGCAGAAGAGAAGGAAACAACCAAGTTGAAGAACTGGGAATGAGGGTATGTTCAAAAATCCTTAACCACCGGAAACGAGACGGTCGTAGCACATGCAGAACAAAACGCCAGCGAAGGAGAGAGGCCTTCTTACTCCATGTCGTAGGTCTCTAGTTCTTTAGCCTCATCGTAGTCGTCAAACTCGAGGCCGGCGTCGCGGCAGCGCTGCAGCCACTTGAGGGCCATGTTGTTGCGCCGACCGAGCTCGGCCTTCAGCCGAGAGTTCGATGTGCTGATTTCGGCAATGGCGTGGTTGGTCGTGAGGCTGTGTGATTCAAACCGCTCGTCAAGATTCTTCTTGTCCTCCTGCAGCTGGCAGATGTAGTCGATGGCGCGTTGCAAGATAGCACCTTTGTTCTTGTCGCAGTTTGGCACAAGACGGGCAATCTGGTTGATACCCTCGTTGATGGCTTCACGGCGGCGACGTTCCACTAGAAGCGCGTTAGTGTCAGAGCCGACGAAGGATTAACCCGAGTAATCCATACCTTCTTTGTGGTTGTTCTTTCGAATCTGGTGCCACTCGGGAGATCCGACGGTGGGCTTCTGGTTCATACTCTGAGCCTCGCGGGCAGCGTACACAGCCGCTGCGGTCGAGTTGTGGCTGTGGGCACTCCCCATGGGGGGCTGGCCCATCTCATCGCCAAAACTCAGTCCCTGGGTGAGGTTGCCCGCATCAAAAGCGGCATCCGGGGGCGGAGGGTACTTGTGCTGCGGGGTATGCGCGGCCAGCGCGGCTTTGGCATTGGCCGTCAGAGCGTTGTCATCCGACAGGCCATTTTGCGGACCAACATGTTGTAGGATCTGCTGGTCAATATTGAGCTCGGATCCGGTGTTGGGAAGTCCATGCTCGTAGTTGAGCGAGCTGTGGGCAAAGTTGGCCTGATTGTCGCCCATGCTGCCGTTGCTCCCGTGGGAAGACCGGTTCAAACGTTGGGGATCGTGGCCAAGATCGTCAGAGCCCTCTCGCTTGCGCTTGTGGGCATTACCGTCGGGGCTGTTCATGGAGGGATCGGACATAATCAGAGAGGGGAAGCAACCGTTCTAAGTTCCAAGGGAGGTCGGTTAGTCATCGAAGAGGGGAAAGGAAAATCAGGCAAGATGAGGCAAATGTGTCAGAAAAGACAAGTCAGTGAATAGCAGTGTTAGTGTGCTGGAATGATAGGTCCAGGCCCCTCCTTGACAAGGTCGACGGTCTCTCCGAGAGGTAAACAGAGAAAACGCGTGAAGTCGACGCGCCCCAAGGGGGCGAGGGTTCAGCGGAAATGAAATCTCGCGCCGGGCCATCGCAGCTGAAGGCTGGCGACAGCCCAGGTCGATGCGACAGCGGCCTACAGGTCCATTGCTGAACCCAGGCCACCCTCAAGACCTGCCAGGACCGCTCAGCGCCGCGCGAAGACATCAGAGGCGCGTCACGGCGGCGGGAGACCGAGGAGAAGGGTCAGGAATGGAGGGAGCATGGGCACAGAGGCATCGCGAAGGATGCCGTTCAACTTGCAAGAAGGAAATCGACTCGCGAGGGCCAACAAGGGAAGAACAGAGGGGCGGATGGAGTCGTTACCTTGGGAAGATCCTCTTTATCACCTGACAGCAAGTCACCTGCCACGGACAATAACAGAAGCAGAAGTCACGTTGTTCGCGAACTTCGAAATGAACCCAAAAGTGTGGGAACAAAAGAGCAGTTGTTGAGATGGCTGGCAACGAGATCGAATCGGCAACGCACTCACGCCAGCGTTTTTTCCATGAAAAAGGGATGCTTTAGGGATGTCGAGCGTCGAGTCGAGGAACTCACGTGGGAGGAGGAGCGCGGTGGTCGGGGTGGCGACAGCAACCAGAAGTGCAGGGTTGGGCTGTGCATCACCTGACCGCGGGCGGTCACGGGTGGCGCTTCGCTGGTGGAGTTTACTTTGTACTTGGCAAACTACTGTCCAGATGATATTCATGATCTAGATAATATCCAGCATATCCTTGACTTGCGAGTGTATTCTGGCAGGTCGAGAAGTATTCGTCTTCCACACTTGCACTGGAATCATGTGCACCAGTCCCGTGTCCCCAGACACACCCTGCCCGCTTACCCTCTGATTGGCCAGTATCCTCCTCATCACGTGCAAGGTTCACAGCACGGGCCATCTCCTTCCACATCAGGAAAGTGCAGTCCACATAGTATTTGAGGATTGGTATATCTTCATCCTCATCCCGTCTTCGTCTCAAGTCTATCTGGTATCTCTAGTAGATATAGGTCATATCAATCTGGAGTGAGGGTTCAATAGTGCTCGCTCGAGATGGTTCTCTGTAATGCTTACGGTCATTTCTAAAGAGATCATCACATGCACCTCCCACTAGGGTTGCACTGAAGCGTTAGTAGCTCCTAGTACTGTTGCGCCTAGCACGACCGGTCATGGGACGATGCAAATTAATCATATAAGGTGAGGCCTCTGCAGAAACGGCGATCTCCCATTAGATCGTCCCGAACCCGGCGATCGACATGCCCAGAATCGATATCCAGGTGTAGGCCGAGGGTAGAAGAGACTGAATATATCAGATGCGAGACGGAGATGAGATTCGTCGTTTGTCACTGCTGTTGTACTCTACTAGCAAGATATCGTGGCATCAAATTAAACACGAAAGCTCCAAACGCCAACATCCGCACAGGCAATGGTCCACCCGATGTGCATCCTGCATCGATCTAGCCCTGCCTGCACCCCCACCAACGCTGTCCCATGCCTCCCTCCTCACTCCGACTCCGACTCAGACGTCGATGCCGACTTTCTCAGAGCAAACACCATTTTCGGATTGGCCGTCGTGTCCGCAAAACAGATGCCCTCCTCCGTCGCTCCCAGCATATCCCAGCAGAGGATCTTCACATCCAACGCCGGCTCCACGTCGATCACCCCCTCCCGCGACCCTCGCGCAGCTGGCCGCTGTGTCACAGCAAGCACCGTGCTGGTCCCCGCATACCGCGCCGGTGGCTTGGTATCATCTGCCGCTGGTTCTTCCCCGGCGCGATTGGCGAAGACGACCACCAGCTTCTTGGGCGCGTCCGCATCCACCCCCGCAGCCTGCCCATCCAGATCCCGCGCATGCCGCATCTGCTTCTCGAACAGTGGCCGGAGTCGCAGCAACCAGTAGTTGAAGGTGTCCATCTCTGGCGCCCCGTCCAGCGCGGCCAGTTCCTCGCGGCTCGCATGCGTGAGCCACGCCATCGAGAGGATGACCAGCTGCGACTGCGAGTCCAGCACGCGGTTCGCAAACTCAAAGGCCGTGAAGGGTGCCTCGAACTTGTACGGGTTGATGTCCATGCAGATGCCGAAGGACGTGGCGACGCGCTTGTCTTCCTCCGGCGCCGGGCGGCCGTTCGCACTCGCCGCTGCGGCTGTATCTCGGAGGGTATCGTCCACGCGCTCGGTCGTGCGAGAAGATTCTAATTCCTCTCGCGCGCGGAATGTGAGCTCGCGGAACCCCCGCTCCACGTTCCCCTCTGCCGCCCACGTCTCGTCTGTGAAGTACAGGAAGCTCTTGCGGTAGTTGTGGATGACCTGCCCGTGCTCGTCCACCACGATCAGCGAGTTGTAGTACTTGGCTGGCAGTGATGCATCCGCACTGTCTTCAATCTCAGGATAGCCCACGCAGACTGTGCACTGTAGACGCTTGGCTGTGTCCTGTGCCCATGCGGCACTGGGACCGGTGCCCGCTGGTTCAAGGTATGGTCTGATGGCATCCAGTGAGGGGAAGTTGTATCCTACCGACCCCGTCAGTTCATGATTCAAAACTCTGCCATTTGCATTACCCTGTCCAGCCGGCGGGGCGATGAAGCACGCGAGTGCATGCTCTGTGGATGTCAGACATACCCGTCAAGGCCAGTTCGGGCAGTACTAAGAGATCGGGCCGTAGCAAGTCAACACCAATCCCAACACCGAGTGGTTTTCTGCCGTCGAGAGACAAAGATTTGCCTCTCTCGAGAATTTCATTTGCTTTCTGGATGTTGCCGTCCACGTCGCCCAGCTTGGGAGCATATTGGAGTGTTGCGATCCGCATCTCCTGGCGCCGTGAAGTGGAGAAGGTCCGTAATCCACGAACAAATTGATTAAAGTTAATGCGCCTTGGTAAGCGTCCGGGAGCGCAGCTGTGAGCCCCTGTACAATATGTGACTGCTGTGCAGATAGAAGGACCCTGTATCCTGGGGCCCAGGCAGAAGAGACGAGATGCGGCAGCGGCCAGAATGAAGTAGATAGATCGCAAATGAGCCTTTGCGTGTGGTGAGAACTAGGTGTATAAAACAACGGATGGTCGATGGATAGGATAGTGGAGGATCGATCAAATCAATCAAATCAAATCCAAATGTACGTCAAAAGGCGGGCCCCCAGCTTGAGGAGCCCAGGTGCGCCTATTGGTCCGGAGTGCGGGCAACCCTACTCCGGTCGCCTGTGTAGACTACTGTCGCGTCCGCGTCGTATCAATGAGGATATAGTCCAATCAGGAGAGGATGAGAACTGTGTTTCTCTAAGTTAGAGAAAGTGTGCTAAAATACTGTTGCCCGAGCGCAAGCGAGGTTTGCCTGAGAAAAGCGGTATCCTCAGTGCGGTAAAATTATTCCAATTCTCCAATGCATCGGGATGGAGATGCACACCTCAAGTGTTTTATATGGAACTAGCGCGCAGATGTTCCGCAATAATATAAGGGCAGAAATGCCTCCTATGAGGATGCCTTGTTTCCTAGCTACAAATCTGTCCAATAACCAGTAAAACGTAAATCTATATCTTTATCTAAACCGTGGCAGTCAGCTAGGCCCTGCAATTGATCTTCTGACAGTATATCATCGAGAACACAACATAGATATCCCATTAGCCACCAAGAGGGTAGACATAATATAACGGATTACCCTTACCAAACTTGTTCTCACGGCACTCTCTCCATTCTGTGATCCGACCTCTCGGCGATTCCGTTGATCCCGAACGCATTCTATAATATAAGGGTATGATCGTCGTCGAAGTAGTCATAATATAGTTCGTTCGTTTTGTAACAAATTAGACTGAAATAGGGTATCTGAGGTATAGTGCTATCGGTCGTTGTTAGGGGCATTACTCCCGGATTATTCGAATACCCAAGAAGTCTTCAGAACTATCTGGTTATCAACTTCGTAGACCGAAGCAGAAGCTCTAACTCCTATTATTTTTAAGTCACGTTAAGGATACAGCCGTATAGTGTATGTCTTGCAGTTCGATGTTGAGGTGTCATTGACTAGACCATCAGCCTCAAGATCGTTAGGCTTTTCAGATCTAGACGGACGATATCGGATGAATGGCGGGAAGGTACGAGACAAGAGACCAAATGCGCACTAACCGAGATAACCGAAGTATCGCAATGCAGCCAGTGCTGCTGAGTAGAATCGCCAGAGATACGACAACATTCTGGAGGTGCTATGAATAGAAGAGTTTAAGCCAGCAACTTGGAATTCGAGGGTTGCGTAAATGCATACTGTCACGTGGTACCACACTGATCACATCTCAGGGTTGGAAAGGTGAGTCATGTGCAATGGTATACTGTATGAAGACACGGCACCAGCTCGGATGAGAAACGGGGCAGACTCACTACTGACTACCTTGGAAATACTTATGGTCCTTCGGGTAGGAATAACAAAGTGCAATGATCATCGTGAAGATAATTCATCAAGATATTGCGAATCACTGGGGTATGTATGTACTGGGGAACCCCCGAACACCATGCAAATGTGGTAGCGACATGGACAATCAATAGCGCATCGTCATCCCATCCCTGAAAACGCCATGCCGAATGCATAATACAGCCCCCTTTCTCTGTTCAACCTTCGATATCCTATGCATTCATGAGCATCCGATGCTGGAAACCTCCTCCTATCCACTGTGTGAGAACCTATCCTTCCTGTCTTTCTTCACCTGGCTGAAGTCCAAGGGCTTGTAAGCCAAGCCATGGGCACCGGTCATTCGAATTCGGTGCTCAGTACGAGAGATGGTCTGGCCTGGGGCAAGCGGGGTATCCGGCGCGTAGGCGACTTCATAGCCATGTTGAGGATACTGAGGCGAGGAAACGCTTTGCGCGAAGGGCGAGGAGGCAGAATAGGAGAAGCTGCTGCGCGGGCTGCGAGAGTAGTGGCGCGGCTCGCTGTAAGCATTGTACGAAGAGTAGCCGTCGAATATCTTGGGCCCAGTCCTCATCTGCTCGGCTGCGATTCGGGCTGCAGACAGAAGAATCTCGTCCTCGTCTATCTGACGCTTGCGCTTTGCCCGGGCCTCTTCGACTTCCTCTTCGCTTGGTTCCTTGCGTTTCAGCAACTCCTCGACGCGTTGCAGACATGGTAAAGTTGGCAAATTCTTGACGGATGCTTCGGCCAGGGAATACTTCGGCGGGAGAGAAGCCTGGTCTGCCATGGATTTCTTGGCCGCCTTTGCCCCAGGTCCCGTTTGTATGGATTCCGCTGACGTGGGTTCCACAAATGCTCTCTTCCGACCAACTGCCTGCTCGCGCTCCTGTGCATCACGATCATCGCGCTCCAGCCTTTGTTTCTCCTGTGCTTGTCGCTCCCGAGTGTACTTGATAAACTCTATCCAGGCGGCTTGTCGTTCCTCTTCTGTCGCGAACACTGGGAGCACGTTAGCGTTGAAATTTTCTCTATAAGGAAATGCAATATATGGATAACTTACCAGGCTCCCCAAGAGTACCGGCGGTACCGGCGGGTACTGTGGGCTGTGTAGCAGGAGCAGAGCTCTCAGGTCTAGTTGAGACACTGGACCGGGACACGCTGGTCCTGGCCGAGGCAGGCTGAGGAGACGGGCGTTTTCTCTTGATCTTCTTAGTAGAGCTGCGCTTTCGTGAATCGATAGATGCAGAGAAACTCGATGGTTCTGCTGTTAACGGCACTGCTGAGACCTTTTCGACTGGCAATGACTTGCGCCTCTTTTCCTGCACAGGTTTGATTGTTCGATTGGAGTCTTCGCTGACTTCCGCTGGATAAAACTGATTGGGGATGTTGTAGACATCGAGAAAAGCCGAGGTCGTCAATTCTTCATCAGGGAGGTCCTGGTTAATAATCGCCTTTCCCCGAGGTGTCTCTGTCAAGATCTGGTCGGCCTGGTCAAGATTGGTCATAGGGGGAGCGGCGTCTTGAACCTTTTCCACCATTCGGGTCTCTTGAGTCTCTATACTCTTCGTGTGCTCCAGAGTTAAAGCCTTAGGAGGTGCAAATAGAGAAGGTTGCGACGGGGATGATGCATCGCCGAAAGGAGCAGTCTTAGCAGAGCTAAAGATATTGGTCGGCCCATTCAAGCCAGTTGTAAGAGCGGATGGAGGCGGCACGAATGCGGGCTGAGATGTTGAGGTAGGTGTGGGGAATTGAAAGGGGGATGAGGATGTGGGAGCGGCTGTAGAAGTGGCTTTGGAAAGTTGAAAGGGAGACGATGCAGTTATTGGTGTAGGAAACTGTAAAGGAGCCGAAGGGGTAGACGCGGGTGCGGGCGACTTAAAAGGGGAAGATGGAGGGTGTACAGGGGGTGCAAAAGACGGAGTAAAGGCTGGTGTGTAGGACTCGGTGGTTGTAGCAGGGGTATCGTTGGTATTGTGGGCCTCTGTCGATGGGAAGAGAGGCTTTGCCGGCTTGAAAAGCGAATCTGCCGGCTGAGAAGTGGATGGTGCAGTGGCGAAAGCGCCAATCTTCTGGGTCTCTTTTGTAGTTTGCTCAGTTCCGAAGGAGGCTAGAGAGGCTGCAAATGGATTGGCAGGCGTGGATGACGGCGCTGGTGTGGTACTGGTAAAGGGAGTACCAGGAAACAACGAAGATCTCGGGCCACCGGTAGAGATTCCTGTCCTTTCATCGTCTTTCTTGTCCTTTTCCTTGTCTGCCTCTTCAGGTTTCGAGAACGAGAAAGGAGAAGCCGATGGCGCAGGAGGGATCGATGAAGCAGTTGGTTTCGTTGCGCTAGCAGAAAACATTGAGGAAAATGGATTTGGCGGCTGGGACGTCTCGGGCAGCTTGGGCGGTGGAAAGGGGGAAGAGGCAGGCGAGAATATATTCGAAGGTGCGGCTGTTGATGCCGGGGCACTAAGTTGTGAAGCGCCACCCGGGAAGATCGAAGCGAACGGGCTTGTAGACTGAGGTGGAGCGGGGATGCTCGGTTGAGTCTCGAAACTTTGATTGACGATAGATGTCGGCTGAGGATTCTGGAAGATGTTGCGAACACTAGCGGTAGTCGGTTCTGAACCCAGAGTTTCACTCAACGGAGAATTGTTCAGCTCCACAACGGGGGGCGGTATCTGGTTGTCTTTGTCACTGACGAACAGCGAATCATCAGGTGTCAGACCTTCGGGGCGCTGATGCAAGTGAAAAGGATCGATCATGCCCATTTTGGCTGCCTGTCGAACGCTCAGGCCAAGAACAACGGCAACTAAGCTTCGTCCGGTCCGTTTAGACTCCACATATGTTTCGGAGAAAGCGTGCTCCGAAGATGGTGAGAAGCCTTGTTGAGTATTAGCCAGGTCCAGAATATTGAAAGATTGGCGACCACAGCCTGCGAATTGGTAAAAATAATACTCACCAATAGACTCAACAGGGCGACTGCCCCAGTTGAGGTATCGTTGACCATTCGCATTTTCAGCGAACTGCAAATCTTGCTCTTCGCAAAATGCTATCGTCTGTTCATCATTGTCGAAGTGCAGCACCTTTGTCAACTCGTCCACCGTCCATTCCTCGTTCTTGTGCTGCTGTGATGCCGGAACTCGACAGTAGCCTTTCCAGATCGCGCGGATAGCTGTTTGTCGTACATAACTGAAATAGATCTCGGCCACGCACGCCATCAGGTAGGAGACGCTGGGAGAGTTGATGATGTTAAAGAAGCGAGTGTAAAAACCTTGAGCAATGGCGTTTGGTCGACGGGCATCGAGTGTTCCTTGGTACTCCCAGGTATTTCCAGACGAAGCATACAGCTCCAAGGCTACTTGGACGCGGGGAGAATTCAGCAGGGAGGCAGGCCATTTCTGGACGCGGGCCTCCAGATCGGGACGTTGGTCATGGATGGAGAAGATGATGTAGTACGCACGGAACTCATCCTCGTTCGGAAATGAGATGCGTCCACGGTTGTCATCATAATAATACATGAGCGAGAGCATGGTATTATTGAGCTGCTCACGCTCCTGATGGCGGTCGAAGGGCTCCTCGTTTTCGGGGCTGGACAGAAGGTGAAGAGATACGATGTGAAATCGAGCGATCCTTTCAAGGCAGGTTACTGCTGTCTTGACGTCAGCCTCCTGGGTGAGCTGCTGAACAGAGAAATCATTCCGAATAGAACGGGTCCGATCCCAAACGAATTTGTGGATGATGCCCAGTGGTTCATTCCCTCCCAGGATGTGCCGAATCAGGTAGTTGGTGCTTTGGAGCAGCGCTTTTGGAGTCCGGATGTCAGAAGGTAACTGTTCATCATAACCGGCTGCCGATCTTCTGAAGCGCTTGAGCATTTTGGTCTCCATATTTTGGAGAACATTCGTTGACGGATGTAAGTACTTGGCTAGGTATCAGTGTGCTGTGTGATAGAGAGAAGATACTCGATAAAAAGCCCACATACTTTCTCGCTCTTGTCCACCATCTTTTGCACAATGCGCTCCACGCTTTCAAACTCGGGACACATGCTGGTACAGGTGCCCACGGGCGTGATAGCTTTGTTGAGCGAGGTTGGTTGGTTCGGGTCAGCCATTTGACCACTCTTGATCGCCTGCTGCCTCTGTTTCGTACGATTGACCTTGAGCTGCAAAGTGGGTCAGATAAGCAACGCGTGTGTGATATCGAAAACGCGACGTCGATTGGGCGGATGTTGCTGACCTGCTCGTAGCGCTCATTGTACCTAGCCATAACCGATGCATCTTCTACTGGGACCGGTTGTGCCGGTCCACTAATCGCGCCATTGGCCAGACCTTGTGTTGGGAATCGCTTTCCAGACAAGGGTTGCGAATGACTATTGAACGTCGGAGCAGCGGTTGTGTTTGAGCTAGCGGGAAAAGGCGACTTTGCTTGAACTGTCTGATTGCCACCAAACGGAGAAGGAACCGGCTTCTCCTTGTTCAACTGGGCGAACGGCGAGTTGGTAGCTGCGGGACTAGAGGTCTCGGTTGTCGGGGCTCCCGCGTGAGACGCGCCAGCGCCACGGCCACGGAAAGACTGCGAAATGGATCCCCGGCCTCGACCACGGTGTTTGGACGCTCTAGGAGCGAAGCCACCTCTTGACTGGAATTGAGATCCACGCCCAGCCGGTGCTCCTCGTCCACGCCCTGTCGTGCTTGCGGTCCCCGTCGCCGTGCCTCCCCTCTGGCCTCGGCCACTGCCGAACGGGTTGAATGGACTAGCCATCCTATCCGCTATGCGCGGGCGAGAATGGACGAGCCGTTTCCAGCCACGTCAGCGCTACCGCCCGGTAGGCTTTCCTCCAGCGATTCGATGCGGGAAAATTCCGGCGCAAGATTTGAGGTGGTTGGGTATCGATTGTGGGTGTAAAAGATCGGTGACAAGGGGCGGGAATAGAAAGATCTGTTCGATTGGAATTCAGTCGCCGAGGCGAGTTCGAGATAATCAGTCCATGCTGATAATGAACGCGGACAATATCGCCCTTTCGTTATGATGGCAAATCGAAAGCACCTCATGAGAGATGGGAGTCGCAAGACAGGAAGTAGGGGAATTGACCTACCTTTCAAGTATCTAGTTTGAGACCAAGCCAGCAAGAACCATTTCGCAAGCAACGGTCGGGTGGATAGCGTTGTTGGGATTGTTGCGATCAGAGTGAAGCTGTGCAACGGATAGTCGTCTTAAAGAGTCGCCAAGGAAATGCCAAAAAAGGGTGGATTAGGAATATAGCTTAGAGGATCATCAGCAAGTTTCAGAGGAAATTCACTTGAGAACAAGCGCAGGGGCATACAGGGCTGTAGAGGTGTGGAAGAGAAAGTCGAGATGATGCTCCGCTGATTCACGCGAGCTTCCAAGAGAGCGCGGAGCGGCTGGTCGGCGTTATACTTAATACGGTAGGCGGTGAGAAAAACCAGGGGCAGAGGAAGTGCCTCGGTTGGGAATGTATATTCACTGCGGTGTGTATCACTGCAATTCACTATCGGTCGGCATTTTATTAGGAAAAACCACCGGAAGCATAATCGAAGGGCTCTAGGAATTGACCATTACCAAATTAGTCTAATTTTAATTCTCTAAGAATTATCCAGGGATGCCACAACGTCCTAAAACATTCTTCCTGTCTCCGCTTAGGGCTTTGCGATGAAAAGACCATTTCATAGACCGAATCTTGACTTGGCCTGGAGAGTCACTGACGCTCTCGAAATCAAATCAAAAGTCTGATATTTTGGGAATAGAGCTGTAGATTGTAAATCATAATGTCTTTTTGTTAGTTCCCTGTTCCGAGAAGAATCGACAGGGCACAAGCGATAGTAGCATACCTATGCCATTCTGAGGATCAAGCTATATTTCCTGAACAGTCTCCACATTCTCGCACATGGTCTTCAGTATCAAGTTTCTCACGCTTGCATAAGCATAGACGGTGGCCAAGCAGTATCTGGCCCCGTTGAATGTGTCCCGCACCAGCCAGGCGCACCATCTACTCTTGAGGAAATACTCAGATATGGTTACGTTTTCACAGAATCTTGGTATTGCAGACCTTTTGGGTATTCTTCCTAAACTGCACATGCCGTGGCTACGAGACGCGTGATCAATATACACACTGGGAACCCATGAATAGCTACATGTGTGGCTTAGCCATGTGTATAGCTAGAAGTTTCCACCCCCTGGAATATGCTTTTGCAAGTACGGGTAAACCAAGCAGATTATTTCAATCAGATGGTTTCATGATCACTATCTACCAAGTAATTGTGTATCAACAAGGCCCTAGAAACATACATATCAAGGGCGAAAAGGCCATGTACACGACGAATGTCAACGAAAAAGGGTGAAGAGTATTAGCGAGAGTCAAGAAAGTGCAAAGTATATAATGGACGGGAAGAGAAGGGGAGGAAGGGAGAAAGGGAAAAGAAACCCAAAGCCGGAAGATCGTCAAAATCGACACGCAAACATGATGAAAATGAAATCCGATCCCGACATTTTCGAACAAAAAAAACATAAGACCAAATCAAGCCAAACCATATCTGTGCGGCTCCTCTTTTGGTGACACCGTCCTTTTTTTTATCCACATGAAAGAACATTATAACTCCCTTTCACAAGCCTTTGTATTTGTGTGCTTCGTGTAGTAATCCAAGCCATCAGTCATATAAGTCGTTAAGGTAAATTTCCCATGCTTTATTCAGTCATTTTCTCAGCTTGTTGACACGTCTGTCAACCGGGTCCAGCCCGTCCGTTGATATTAGACAGGGTGGGAAAGTGGCAGTCCGTGAGGGTGGCCCAGGGAGCCAGTGCGGAAGGGCAGAGCCCTTTGGCCCATCGAATCCAGCGGGGAGTGGACATGGTGGTGTGACATATCTTGCAACTGGACGGGCGATGCCATGGGGATGTGGTAGGGCATCGAGGGCGGGGGTTGCAATGCCTGAGTCGTTGCGGAGTTGCTGTAGTCTACCGGACTGAAGATGTTTTGACGGAAGGTGGGTGTCCAGGCATCGTATTGGCTTGGTGCACCGGAACGCTGCTGGTCGGGGGTCGAGGTAGGGAAGGGCGTTTGAGCCGAGTAGTCGAACACCGAAACATCGTGCGGACTGATCATCTCTGCGCTGACTGGTGTGCTGAGCATGGGCTGTGAGAATGAGTCGGTGTAATGGGGAGGAGTGGCATAGTAACCCCGATCTTGTCGACTGGTGCCATCGAAGCTGATCGGCTCTGGGATGGAGAAGCTCCCTGGCAGAGATCGACCAGACGGCACAGACATGGTGTCAATGGGGGTAGTCAGTGGTGCAGCAGCTTGCTCAACGGAAGACGTGGGTGTCAGTAGGCCTTGCTCAATGTGCTCCGGGGCCTCGAGTGAGGTGGGCTCATT
Organism: Penicillium hispanicum; assembly: GCF_028827665.1. Taxonomy (NCBI): domain Eukaryota; kingdom Fungi; phylum Ascomycota; class Eurotiomycetes; order Eurotiales; family Aspergillaceae; genus Penicillium; species Penicillium hispanicum. Next base: position 1,392,523 of record NW_026623199.1, on the reverse strand, counting down.
GGACTCATCCTCGTCGTCACCCTTGGGACTGGGTCCTCGGTTCATCACATAGACCACCATGTTGGAGTCTAGGTCACATTAGTCCTCGAGTGACTATGGTTTGAACATGCACAGTACGTACCAACTTCGCCACGTTCAAACCGCTCTTCCATCTTTCTTACTCGGAGAATCTCGTAGATGATCTCGACATGGGAGGCGTGCTTCAGACTCCGCTTGGTGTCCCCAGCGACTTCCTTCAGCTTGTCGGCAGTAATGCCATAAGCGCCAAGCTTACGGATGATATGAAGCAAGAGCTCAATGCGGACTAGAAGACATTATCAGCAAGTTACATTCAGATCAAGGAAGAACAACAAACATACACTCTTTTCGCAAATGATCAGGCTCCTTGTGCATAACACCCGGGGGCCACCACTCTGGCTTGGTCTTTTCAGGGTCGCCGGTGGTACCGGGCGCAGATCCTGGTGGAGGCTTGCCACCGTTGTAGGGGTGTCGCACTTGTTTGCGGGGCTCGATGAACTTGATAAAGGCCTTGGCGACCATGCGGCAGTTGAGCTGCTGGAAGTGCTTCAGGGCACCTTCGTAGTAGCTCAGGACCTTCTGAGTGTCTCCGACACGGAGAGCAATCATCTCATTTGACCCGTTCGGAGAGTAGTCATCACTGTCAGAGCCGTGATCAATGAGACGGTTTTCGGTAACAGATGAGCCAGGCGCGTTTCCTCGGCGGCGTCTGACTCTGCGGGGGGATACCTCCATAGTACCTGCGAAAGTGTGAGCAAAGACTGAGGGGAAGAGAGAACGAGCGACGTACGGCGCGCAGCGGGCTGGTGGAAGCCAATTCTTTCACCCAGAATTTCCAAGAAGTTCTGGCGAACTTCGGGAGTGAAGACAGTCGATTTCTGCTCCTGGATAGAAGGCGACTCGTCGACCTTGAGCTTACCCTCGCTGTCGAGGTAGATCACCGCATAGTGCGCATAGGGCAAACAGAATGATGGCCGGGTCGGAGTCATCATTGGCTGGCACCAATATTAGCTCAGACAATCTGATTATTTTCCACACAAACTTACCGGAGGCACATCCCACCCGGGTGGGCCCTCATGAAGAGCAGAGGCAGACCTCTTCATTGCGCCGGTGGCGGTATTGGGCTTGCTAAACACCATTGTGTCGACAAGCAGTAATCAAATCAACGCTTGGGCGAAGCTAGAGCTATGGCACGGAATGCGCAAGAAGGGAAGCCTCTCAGAGAGTGTAAGGGCTATTGTGAGGTCAAACGAGCACATTCAAGAGCTTGAGACCGATTGAAGGACAGAAAGCCGAGACAACTCGGTGGAGATAGCTGAACTGGTCCAAGCAAGTGGGAGCAGACGCTCTTATATGCCACAATGCCGAGCAGGCGCACCGCAGCTGTGGGATGGGTTGCTACCTGAAGATCCTGGCGGGGGAGGCTATAGTCAGCCCAAGACTCCCAACGATATGCATTCCATGCAACGCGTATCGAGCCGCTCGAGGGTCATCACCGACAGCCCCGACGGTGATCAACGACGGGCGCCATCCCGCACGCCCCGGCGGGAACCGGTAGAACGGAGGGTGGCCAACCCACGAACGGCTCGAGTCAAGCTATTGCAAATGGGACTGGGGTTCGTTGTCTCGCAGATTGTGCATACTCACGGATTGGAAGAGATCGCTACACGGGCAAGACGCTTGTTCTCTTCTGGCGGGAGCGGGCAATGCGAGGGGAGACTGCAGAGAGCTCAGTGCAGTTGCTGTTGACAACCGACGGCTTCGAATGCAGGAACGAGAGGGAACTCCACTCGCTTGTGTTCCCGTTGGCCGGGGCTGTCGACGGGGATGGTGACACGGACGGGGTTGGACTGGTTGTATACACAATCTCCACGATATCTTGTCTGGTTGCAGACGAGAGCGGAGTGGAAGAGTCCGCTGAGCGATAAAAGGGTGAAGGTTGGGATGTTCAAGTGGAATAGAAGAGAAGCAAAGAGGAATCGATGGTTACTGGGGCGGGAACAGCAGCGTGTTTAAATTGACATGGGGAGCGGTGCAGGGCCCTATTTCAGTCCTTTTCTTTTCTGACAGATTGGGGGATGCGACAAAGTACGCGACGGCAGAAATGCAGAAAAGAAAAAGAAAAAAAAGTCACACTTGGGGGAAAAGCATCAAACCGCGCGGTGCCACCGAGAGCATGATCCTGGAGCGCATCAGAAGCCGGGGGATCCCAGCTTCTCTGATCGCACTATGCAAGCTGCAGATTCCCTGGAGGCCGACGTGCATTAGCGTGCTTGGCCTTGATTCTTTTTTTTTTGACATTTATGATAATCAAAGTATTTTTATTTCTGAATTTTTCATTTTTGGAATTTGTTTTTTTTTACTGTCGTCCCGATCCGTGATCCCTGTGGAACTATGTTGTCGATCTGACACTTGGGACCTTTCGCCCTGGACCAACCGTGGATGGACTGATTCCTCCGCATAGTGAGAAAGCATGGCAGAACCGTCGCTTCCGTCCCATCTGGAGATTTCTCACTCCAACACTGCTTCCCCCCCTCCAACGCCTGGAATCCACCACCCGATCCCAATTTCTTTGTCGTTGTTTGCAACACTAATTTAACCCTGGTCATGTTGAGAGTCGTGTTCGTCACCACGCACAGGCCCTTGCGTTGGGTCCACGTCCACGCCGGAAAGTAGTGTGGGTGCTATTTTAAAAGTACGGAGTATACATCAGCAAAGGGTACGAATCTCCCAAGGACGATCCGCTTCAGCGTCGGGGCTTCCGTACGGCGGAAATTCGGTTGCAATTCGTCTCCATCGTGACCAAAATGGGGCGGGGGAGAGCAAAGCGTCTTGGAAAAAGGGAGAAAGACTGGGGAAAAGAAGTCCCTGCAAATCACCACTTTCACCGAGCAAACCAGAGCAAACCGCTGTGGATGACAGCAGTAGCAGACGCCGAGCTCTCGATCGCCGGATCTCAGGGCGATGTGCCCCGGCGCTAGTTGCAGGCGCCGCCTCACCCAATGAGCGAGCTGGGACTGGCCTCGCCTCGAGGCACGAACCTATCAAGATCGAGGCTTGTGCGTGGCCCAACACCCTGGATGCTGGGATGGGCGGACAAGATGACTCGCCGATAGGGGACTCGGCCATCTCGCAGAACGCTTTTTCTCTCTTTATTTCTATGACAAGCTCAGCCATGACAGACGTTTTTTTGCCATGTCTCGCGGCGATGATGCTTGCCTAAGAGCTCGCCCCTCGGCTTCAGCTGAGCAATGGCGAACCCCTGAGATCAGACCTCGAATCCCGCCACATGGGAGATGGCCAGACAATAGTCGGACATAAGCACCAGGCAAAAGACACAGGATGTGATACGAGGCGTGGTGAGGCGGCGGACGTCCTAGCACCGATCGAGATAAACGATGGCTTCCAGTCGGTGATCATGAGAGTGACTACCAACTAACTAGTAAGTGCCATGCAATCATCCGCCGGGGAATGCGAAACAGAGGCGCCGGTCACAATCTGAGCCGGATCGTTCTGCCGCAGCAAGTTAAGCGCCGTACTTTTTGGCGTGTATGTACATTCCCCTCCGGGAGATTCTGATTTCTGGGTGTGGTGGAGCCCGGTCAGTCGTCTCCACGCCTAAATCGAGCATTGAGCGAATGATCATACTCGATCAGCGCAGGAAGTCCATATGCGAGTAAGTCGAGAATCCCCTTTTCCCACACCTACGCCAATTGCAGTCCGTCCTCCGCCCCTCCTAGACCGACCCGATCCATTAAACTGGTCCGGGCTGGGGGATCGTTCAGGTTTGGCGGGCGTCGAGCCCGGGGGAAGGGAAACCCGTGGCGTCCATCTCCCGTTCCAAGGCTGGGATGCTGGGCGTCTCGGGTCCATCGAGGCAACCGCCGTATCTATAGGGATATTCCATAGGCAGGTTCTAAGGAACTATTCTACGAACGCATGTACGTCGGTACATTTGTACATGGAAATTGTCCATGGTATCATCGACGTACTCTGGCTCGATGCACCAGATCGGAGCACTGCAAGATGCAGGCGTCTCATGCGCACCTCATCAGTGTACCTGCGCTATGCTTGATCCATTTGGAATTTTGGGAGGAACATGATGCCCCCTCTCCGTCGGCTCGACTCCATTCTACTATTCCATACAGTCTAGGCGCTCCATCCCGCCACCCAACAGGGCCCAATCGCACTGTACACGAAGCCTAGCTCTTGGTCCTTTGGCGAATATTAAATTGCAGCACCAATAGAACCAAAGTTTCTCACGGTACTTTGTTGACATGCTGGCGGGGAGCCGTATTTGTCATTGCTCCTATGGGGAAATGGGGCAAATGGGCAAACGAATATGATTATTGATCCGACGTCAACGGCATCCACTAGTCCGAGCAACGGCTCGAAGCCGCGCGACGCCATATCCACTGGACTGTACGTCGCAAGGGGGTGGGTGGAGGAGAGAGAGAGGAAGAGTGGCAGTGACACCCGCGGAGCGTCTTTGTTTGTGCCCCCATCCCGCGGCCCCGCGATCTATTTGCTGTTAGACGGGTTGGCTCGACTCCACCGGGACCAATGCAGATGCCATTCGGGCTGCCCGTTGAGCCGTCTACCATATCCGTTTCTGTCATACCAAACAAAGAAACGTCAAATAGGGGGAGAACGGAGGACGCTGGAGGCAGAACTCCGTCCCGGACGATCTTTTCGGTCCATACATGCTCTATCTTCGACAGATGGGCCTAGACTCGGCCCCGATCTGATCCCCCTGTCCGAGCAGAAGGCTCTTCCATCTACTCACGCGCGTTGATTGGCCAGAGGCGAATGCACAAATGCACCTCCTACCCGTCATATCCCTGCGACACACAACGCTCGGACGCTCGTGCGCCACAACGTGGCTCGGTCTCTGCTCAGCTGGGAAGCACCGCCACATGCGCGCAGAGACCGATTGGCAGCTGACCCTGATGCAGCGACTCGGCATCCCAAGTGCATCTAAGTGCAGGAGCTCTGACACCGCCGCTCTGGAACCCCACTTCGATCTAGATTCCCCTCTTGGGAGCGCAGCCTGATGCTATTTCTAGCGCATGGGTACTGACTCGAGCCATCCGGACCGGACTGGGCGTTTAGGTCGAAACAGGGGCGTCTCGTTTAGCATCTCGGGAGGGAAAGGGGGAAGGAGGACACAAACAACGCTATCCAGACAAAGAGCGACGATTATCCCGTGTCCACTGCTGCCGCCTAAAGCCGAGATCGCGAAGGCGACCAGAAGGCGCCGGAGCTGTTCGGTCTGTGGTCGAGATGCAACCACCCTGAAACTTCACGGTGAGGCGCACCCCTGGAGGCGGATGTGACAGCGGGTGCACAGTCCATCTGCGACAGGAGTGGAGAGTGGGGGCGAGGTGGGTGTGAGATGACGATGGTTGGAGGCGAGTCCTCATGCTGGAGGATGTAATTAGTACAGTATATTATATCGAGTACATAGTACTGGAAGATGCGATTTCGTCGATCTGCAGAATTGTGGCGGCTTTCTGGAAGGGTTTTTGGTCGGATGGTTCACCACCAGGGGATAGCGGCGGTGCCGCACTTTGGACTGAACGACGGCCTCGCGGCTTGTTGACATGGACGTCGACCTACTCCCCTTTTGGGCAGGCCGAGGCCGGTTCGTATCGATCGATCGAAGAAAGGGAGGCGAAGCGGCCTGAATACCAGTATGATTGAAGTCTGTTCGCGCGGTTATCCCTTCGAAATCGTCGTGTCGGCGCATCGGCGACAACAGCAAAGGTACGGTCGAGGCAAGCCGAGCGCTCACGCTCACCCACATAACTGAATCTAGGTGGGGTGATGGCCCAGCACGATTGACGGCGTAAGTGCACACGACCAGTGGGCAATCCCGATCCCGATCCTGAAGCTGACCCAGTACCTCGTATCCTGGACGCGTATGGGGATTATCGGTGCCATACTCTATTTGGTTTGTCGGGACGCACAGCGGCCCAGAAGGGACGCGACTATCACACCGGAGGGTGCAGAACCGAAGCGCCGGAGGCACGATCGATCAATGATGTGCCACGATCGAGGGCTCATCGAGCGAGCCTCGAGGCAAATTGCGTCACTGGGGCCAGGGGAGGGAAGGCTGACCGGGGGGTTGGTTCATCGTGACCTGCGCCGGTACTTTGGTACTCTATAGTGTGGGTGGTTGCTGGACGCTGTGACGGACGTGGTTGGCTGGCGAGGCTGACGCCCCGGGCGTCTCCAGGCCCAGACTCAATACTGAAAGCCACCGCGGGCCGGGGACGACGGTCCGGTCGCGCTAAAGCTGTCAAACACCCAATGCAGCATGGTGGCGTCTCCACTGCAAACCCGGCAATGAGGTCAAAGTTGGTCAAGGTTGGCATCGGGACTGGAAGTAACCCCAGCCTCCCTCGATTCGGAAACTCTTAGGCTTCATTCATTTGCAAGCGTGTGCTCGTGATCACTCGGTTGCCTTTTTCATCTCCCAGCGACAGGGACTTGGTTTCAGGAAGCGATCTGCTGGGTTCGGGTCGGGGGATCAGAAGGGAGAGGAAGTCGGTGTGCGGAGGTCGCTATAGTAGACTCCAATCATCCACTCCCGTCACCCAAGCCAGGAAGGGGGTTTTGTCCCGGGCGGACAGCGTCGTACATACTGTATATGGGCTTACTGGATTGGGATGTCCAGAGGATGATTTCCTCGCGAGGGCAGCGAATGCCCACACGAGTCAACCATCCTTTTTCGCAGCCCAGGGACGATCATTGTCCATTGAAAGCAATCATGGCGATGGACTCGGTACAGTACATATTGCCCAAACACCGAGAGGCATGGCTAAATTCGGAGCGACAAAAGGAAGAGAAAAAAGCAATGTGAGACTGCAGGAAATAATTCCTCCATTGAGGCCCGGCCCGCGAGCCACTCCTCATAGTGTGACGCAAGATCAGCCCTAACCCTGCAGCACTATTGACTTCTCTCTTTTTTTTTCTTGATGCTACCTACTGTGAAAATAACAGGGACTTTGGGTGGAAATTAACCATTTTTCCTGCGTTGCATGGGTGTTTGGCATTTGTATCATCGATGCAACGCATGTAACCTGGTATCTCTGTGTCTGGTCATAGCGAAAGTCGATTCGATTCCCTTCTCTCCTGCAGCGTCATGTCCGAAGAGTTGTACCCCTGGGCTCGCAAGCGCTCTGCATGCGATACGCCAATCAGCAACGACGTTCTCGTCTTTATTACCAGCCCGTCGCGCGATTAACTCTCCGCGGGTGTTGCGGGTGGTGGAAAAGCACCTCCCGCGTGGATATGACACTTGGTCCTTGCATGTCGCAGTGGTTGATCCTTGTGCTGGCTCTCTATTGATTCCCATTTCGTCTGTTCCAGTTGCAGCGTTGCTTTAGTGCTGGTCCACTTGGCTGCTTCTTGTCGGTGGAGTCGGGGCTCTATGGATCGCCCCAGTTCGCTTGGGTCAACAGTATTGGAGAGAGTATGGGGCGCCCTTGCTTGGTGAGGACTGGATATTAATATTGAATCCACGCGGACAATAATTCCGATTTGGCGCTGGCAACGTGGTTCTGCTTCGCATAGTGTACCGGTCGCCATGTGTTTGAAGGGGGAAGAGAGTGTAGTATCCCGCCATTGCATCTCCAGGGTGCAAACATGTATGGGAAGAACCGATGCGCACATTGAATGTGGAATCATCTACACCTCCCTGCTCTCCCTCAACGTCACTTTTTCATATCCCGCGCCAAACCCCGAGCTCCACGCGGTCCCGAGCAACAATCTACCTTTGAGGATCCTGATCCCGGGTACCTGGATAACCCAGACGGGTGATAGAGGGGGACAATCCACCTGGCCGGAGTCGGGGCCACCGCGCACCCATCCTTACAGGACGCCTTCTGCTGAACTCGCGCTGCCAGCCAATCGTCCACCCTAGCGCCTTCACCACTGCACAACCGAAATCCTGAAGCAGCGATGGTGTAAACCTTCGCGCCCGCACTAAAAAGTTCCCCGGCGCTCCATCCCCGAGCTTCCACCAACTCGAAACCCACCACGCCGGAACGATCTCGATTGCACTCGCAGAGCTCACCGGGTCTGCCTGTAGGAACTGCGAACTGCGGGCCGGGAGCCCACGCCAGCGACGGGCTAACCTTCCAAAAGTTGTTCTGTCGTCTGCTGTTGGTCTTCTCAGCCCAGCACTGGCGTCCACTCTGTTACAGACTCTGCTGACGCTGGATTCGTTCCAGGCCCTGGATCCAATGCAAATGCACTCCAGCCTCGAGAAACGCATGGACGGACAAATTGCCCGAAACGGTGGCCCAAGATCGTCCCTGGCGGAGATCCGCGCCCGATCGAAGGGTGGATAAAGGCTGTGGCTCAAACAACGCCATGATGTTTCGTGGCGCACCTAGTCGTTTCTTCTGCCTCGCACGGCCGCGAAGCAACCCGCCACATGCCAATGGGCTTGCTTCGCAGGCCTACATCAGAACCAAACAGCTGCTCAAATCAACCCAATGGCATGCTTTGCATCCGAGTCTGCAGTCGCAGTTCCTGGATACTCTGGGTTCGGTTGTTGTCCATATCCACGGAGCTGGTTCCCACAATGCCGGAGAGGCCCGACCCACGCCAGTCGATCGGTGGCTGGGGCAGTTCTGGGTCCCGGGCGTTCGTGACAAATACTTCAAAGTGAATGGAGATGGTCAAAAGTACCGGATGTGCCTCAGTGTGTTGCCCCCTCTCCCCCCACCATCGTTCATGACTCGTTTTCACTTCCGTCGTGGTGCAATTGTAGTGCCAAAAGCAGGGCGTATCCACATCCTGTTCATCCACCTTCCTAATAGACATTGACGTTGCATACAGTGCTGGATTTAATTCTCCAGTTCTCGAAAGGAAAGTGCCGCAACGCGGGTGTCTCTAGCTTCACAGCTCATATACTCGATGCAAGGCAGACATATTCGTGCCAGTAATCGCCAAGGAACCACGAGACGAGACTAAGGCTTCGCCTCCAGCGATAGAGGACACGCCAAACCTTCGTTGGGCCGGTGATCAGAAGACACAGCCAGGCTACTGAGGGACGTGTCGGAGAACACTCCAATCCCACTTCTGCTTCTGTTTCGACCAGGCCCAAGCGCACCCATGCAGCTCAAGCTTAATCCGTCCACCTGGTTCTCTGCGGTGATCATATGCAGCATCGACAAGATCCATGATCGAGGAGAGGGGAAAGGGTGCGCCATCGGTTATGCAGCCACGCAGTCATGTCCCAGGAATTCAGAGCCGGGTATTCCAGTCCCCACCTCTCTCCACCGGTCTCATCCTACCCCTCCATCAGGGCTGAGAAGGGAGCGATTCTGAACTTCCATCTCCACTGTCCGAGCCCATTGTGGCCCCAGGACGCGGCTGCAGATCATAGCTGTCTGCAAGCTGTCGTTACGATCCTTCCGCTACAAGCCGTGCAGCGTTGTGCAACACGTAAGACATCATCTTACTGCTTCTCCAGATGCACTGGCGGTCGAACCGAGAGGGGAAGTTGCTGAGGCTGGCTGGAAGATGTTCCAGGTACCTGGTTGAACTTGAAGAAACTTGTAGAATTTGTGCCACCGTGCCCCGCTGAACCGGACGTCTAGTAGTCGATTGCGTCCGCCATCGCCGGAGATGACTTCCAGCCTGCCGCCAATTAGCGTCACCAATCTGATTCTTCTCGGAAGATGAGGAGTGCGGGTGTGGATGAGCCTTGGATGATACGAAAGACTGCCTCATGTACGTGATTGTGCCGTGTACAGAGTACTCTCCTGCCATTGCCCACCGGCAAAGTGAATCCTACGTCCATGTCACACAGACACCACCGCCCGGCCGCCACTGCAAGACAAGTTCCTTGTTCCTGCGACTGTCCAAGGAACCGCTCCCTCCATTTCCCGGAGGTGCTCGGCTCGTCGCAGATGAAAATAGGCGGGGCTGGAAGCCTTTTCCCAGTTGAGATTCAACATGCAACATGCAATATGCAATATGCGACCTGCAATATCCACCATTCCACAGTGAGGAATTACTATCCATGAACGCAGTCCGCATGATCAATATCATCACTACGACGCGGCGAGGTCGATCTACTATCATCAGATCTCGGGATGACGGATACGGAGGGTTGGATTTTGGGTATTCTGATCTCGCCCGGGATTTGATCTGCGCTTCATCTGATTGGGTCGTCGGTGCACAGGGGCCCATTGAACAAGATTCCGGGTGTGCGCTGGAAGGTTCCGCGGCCGAACTTGATACCGGGCGATGCGAGGTGATGCATTGACCCTGTCAGGTATTCTGGTGCAAGGCCCCTTGCCTGCCATCTTGATAGCTGAAACGACGGCTGGAGATAGAGCCGGAAAACGGATTTCACCAATGGTGGACTGTCCGGTTGTCGTCCATCGCACTCTGGGAACTATGTACAGAGTCCACCTTATCTCAAGCACAGGCAGGCTCGATGTTGTAGATTCCCCGCTTATCTTCTTGTCCAAGAAGAAACAAAGAAGGGCAGGCTGTTGTCACATGTAACACCATCGAAGCCACGCGCGATGCCGATTATTCGACCCGTCTTGCTTTGTTCAATTCCAGAACATCCGGGGCCAGCACAACCCGACTACTAACATACGCACACAATGCCTACACCCGGTGCCTAAGCGATAGCCAACATCGCCACATCAGTACTTGTTCACCTTGATCATCTTCTTCTTGCTTTCCCCTTTTGAAAATCGGGCACCTGTCCCAAACGCCGAGGGCAATCGACTATCCCAATCTGCACGACAAGGTTGAGCACGACTTATCTCGCAAATGAAAACCCCATCGCACTGATTCTCCTAACGACTGCATCTCTGTTCTGCGCCCCAATCCATCTCATATCCACCTCCGAAATACATGCATGCGAACCATGTACTCCAGACCACGCTCGGCCAGACAGGAACCGCGTGGGAGCAAGTAATTTCCGCCAGCGCAATCCCCCAGCAAGGGGGGGCGGCATTGCCACTATGCATTCTCCATCGCGGGCGAATACATACACAATCCAGACAGACCATACGTGCGCACGCACGCAAGTCATACAGCAGCGCCGTGCTGATTTTGCGACCGGAAATCCCGCTCCCAGGGAACTGTACACACTGTAGCTCCGGCGCTGAGCCATGCTCAGCGCCACGCGAGCATTGACTAGGAGATGCACAGAGATGGCTTGTGGCGGAAGCCTCTGGCTCAACGGGCCTCGAATCCACAGCCATGCAATGGGGGAGAGTATTGGTAGCTGCGCAGCAGACGCAGGCGGGCGGGTTCACGGGCATCAAAGCAACGCGGACAGTGTTGTCGGCTCGAGCACTCGAGGCTTTGGCGCGAGGCCGTTCCACCGCCGCGAATGCTCGCGGGTGGCCATTTGGCCTTGTGCGCAGAGACTCGGAGTATATAGAATGGGGGCCAGCTCGGGCTACTTATGGCTTGGGTACAGGCTTTGCTGCTAGCGCAGCGCACTCTGACGCTGTGGCGGGCAGCGCCAGTTGGCAGGATCGTTCACCGCTACAACCGGACCAGGGGGGTTGTGGTTGTGTTTTGGAGATATCAAGGCCCGCGAGATGTCACCGCCACGTTGGGCGGGGGACGCTACTGCAGATAATCACGGCGAAGCCTGGTTTGGGTCTGAATGTCCCGACAATGTGCTTGTGTTGTCGGTCTATGTAGTATATGGTGGTAGATGCAAAGGTCGTTTTCCCTGCCGGACATGTAGGGCTCGGTTCTCTTTCCCTTTCCTTTCTCCTCTATTCTCTCCTCGTTTACTTTCATTGGTATGTGCTCAAGGCTGGATTATCCACATGCTATTGACAAAGAAACGTGATTGTGTACACAGGCGCATTCTTGGGTCACAGGAACAAAGCATAGAAAAGCAGGACATGAGAAAAAAAAAAGCACTTTTCGAATTCCCAGGGCCAATCGGCTGCTTTTGATCGCGTTGCATCAAGGTACACAGGCTAGAGAAAAGTTGGTGTTGTGTATACAAAAAAAAAAAAAAAAAAAGGAAATCAAACATCTATGGCCTTCTCACTCCTTGTCAGGGGCACCCGGATTGCATGGAGAATAAACCTCCCTTGTCCCCTCCCCGTACAGCGTACGTACATGGCAGAATGCACAGAACCCCACGCCACCGCAGGGCTACCTCAGCGCGTTTGGACCATCAGAGGAGGCAGAGGCATGATCCATGTACGCGGCGTGAAAACCGAACAATGCGCATCCAAGCACTGCAGAGATCGGCCCGACGCTCCAGGGAGGACCCGGATTCCCCGAGCCAGTCAGAATGGCGGAGGTTGTCGCCCCTGGACTGCCGGCTGGCTGAGCACCGCCGCATGACGCGGGAATGAAAAACTCGGCGGGCTAATTACAAACGATTGGCTTCTACGCTAATTGCGACGAGCTGGCAAGATTGTCGCCTTCGAGCAGACCAGCCTCCTTAGCGAGCTCGTAGAACCGGCCGCCGCTCTTGATCAACTCGGCTGGAGTGTCGAATTCCGCCACACGGCCCTTGTCCAGAACCACGATCCGATCCGAATCGATGATGGTGTTGATGCGATGCGCAATCGTGATAATCGTGCGGTCCTGGAAGATGCTGCTGCGCAGAGTGCGTTGGAGCAGCGCGTCCGTCTCCACATCGACCGCCGCTGTGGCCTCGTCCAACACCAGGATGTTGCTGGGTGTCAACAGAGCGCGCGCGAGAGAAACCAGCTGACGCTGGCCTTGGCTTAGGTTGGATCCTCCTTCTTGAATCTCGGCATCAAGTTGTCCCTCCATTGAGGAGACGTGACCTTTCAATTTGGCATGGTCTAGAGGGTTTATTGGGTTAGCCCGTGTTTCATTCAAGCTAAATTTGAATAGAACAGAAGGGACATGGGGTCTTACCAAGCACACTCCATAGCTCAGTGTCATCGTGAACGTGTCGGGGGTCCAGGTTGTCACGCAGAGTACCTTCGAACATGGCAGGGTCCTGCGGAATGATAGCAAGGCGGCCGCGGAGGTCAAATAAGCCAATCGTGGAGACATCAAGTCCATCGATGCTATGATCCAGTTAGCACACATTTCATCGAGAATATGAAGAGTCGGATCCCACCTGATATTTCCGTTGGTAGCCTCGATAATTCGGAAAAGAGCCAGGGTCAGTGAACTCTTTCCAGCACCAGTCCGGCCAACGACGCCGATTTTCTCATGAGGCTTGATGTCGAGAGTAATGTCCTTGAGCACGAGATCGAGACCCTCACGGTAGCGGGTGCTGTAATCCTTGAAGGAGACAGCACCTTGGGCTGGCCAGCCGATAGCAGGACGCCGCTTGAAGATCACCTCGGGGGCCTCACTGGGAAGGTTTGCGTACTCAAGCACACGCTCAACGGAGACGATATTAGTCTCGACCTCCACAGTCTGCCGAACGATCCAGTTCAGAGACTGAGTGATTTGAAGAGCGTAGGACATGGCTAGACCGACCATGCCTGCGGAAAGACCACTACCAGTCGCGACTGAGGTGATAGCAAGGCCTGCAGAGGCGAGGATGATAATCGAGCCAATGAATTCGAGTCGAACCGCGAGCCACCGGTTGGCGCTGATGGAAGGGAAATAAGCCCGCAGGTTGGCATCCATGCGCCATTCATTCTCTAGAGCGAAGCGGTTCATTTGTCGGTAGGCACGGATAGTCGAGATGCCACCGAGGGATTCCTGGAAATGGGCATAGATCGGACTGCGGGTGACGCTGTCCAGTCGCTTCAGCTCACGAGAGGTTCGCAGGTAGTACTTCTGGTAGCTAAGGTAGACATAACTCAAAGGGATGACCAGCAACAAGAAGGCGGGCGTTGATGTAGCAATCACAAGCATGGTGAACATCGCCCGGGCAGTATTGGCAAACAGCATGTTGAAAGTACGGGCAAGTACCTCATCGACCCGATAGATATCACTCGAGAATCTGTTGAGGATTCGGCCAGATGGCGTTGTTTCAAAGAAGCTCATGGGAGAGCGGAAGATAGCAAATGCCATTCGCTCATGAAGTTTTCGAGAAGCCTCGATCGAGCAGAAGATCCACAAGATCAGGTTCTGAAGGATGACCAGGAGAGACGAGCCGAGTCCAAACGCCAGGTAGATTCCAATAAACTTGCCAACGCTATCGTTACTGCCACTGGATTCGTTAGATTCAGTCCAGCTCTTCAGCCAGAAGTTCCCAAGGACCTGGGCAGTCTGCGCAGCCAGAAGAGCGAACAGATAAAATCCGACAGCGGCGATGTTGCTGTTCTTGGCATATTCCCCGTAAACACTCCATTTGACCTTGCCCTGCTGCGACGTCTCCTGGGTCTGCTTGCTCTTAAGGACATTCTCTTCATCTCCCAGTTTGCGTCGGGGCCCTTGCCAAGTTGCAGTACTGGCTCGGCGAAGAGTGGCTGTGCTCATTCGGCGTCGGGAGTTGACGTGGCTCTTGATGGGCACCAGAGAGCCAGGCTCATCCAAATCTTCGCTATCGGAGCCTTCTCCGTTTTCAATCACTGTAGTGTCATCAGAGCTCTCGGGACTCGCAAGACCATCTTCTGAGTCGGCGGGGGAGCGTTCGTCATCGGAGTCAGCCAAGTTCGTGCGGACAAGATTAGCGATTTCGCCCTTCATTGCCATGAGCTGCTCATAAGTACCCTTCTCAATGATCGTCTTATCGCGAAGCAGCCCAATAAAATCGGCTTCCTTGAGAACAGTGATCGCATTGGTAGCAAGGATCCTGGTTTTTCCATTCAAAATACCAGACGGACCGAGTACCCTGTTGATGATGTGGCGTCCGACATGCTGATCAACCGCAGAGAGAACATCGTCAAGAAGGTAGATATCAGCCCTAGCGTAGACGGCTCTGGCAAGGGTCAATCGTGCCTTTTGACCCCCCGAGAGAGAAATTCCACGCTCTCCAACTTCAGTTTGGTCTCCATCAGGCAGGTTTTTGAAATCATCGAGCAGAGCACAGGCCTCAACGGTGAGCTCGTAAAAGTCCGGGTCCCATCGGTGGCCGAAGACAATATTCTCGCGGACACTGGCATTCATCACCCATGGCGACTGCGCGACATACGCAATGCGACCTCTCACGACCACTTCACCGTGGGTTTTCCAGAGCTCACCCAGAATCGCTTGCAGGAGGGAAGACTTTCCGGCTCCAACACGGCCAACAACGCAGCTGAGCTCACCCTTACGTGCGCTCAGATCGATGTTCTCCAAGACGGGGGTGCCAACGTGACGGTTCCAGGTGAACGAAGCGTCACGAATACGAACAGACTCGTCTCCAACATGTTCCACGGGGTCTTGGAAGATAACGGCATCAGTCTGCAATTCCTCGGCGGTAAAGTACTCCACCAATCTCTTTACGGCGACAGAGGACTCGATGACCGAAGTGATGACCATGGGCAAAATAGACAGCGGGAAGGTAAGAAGGTTGAAGAGAGTCAAGGCGGGAAAGACAATTTCGGTGGTCAGGGGACGGTCACTAGTCAGTACGAACACAGTGAAAGTCGAGCAAGACACAAGGAAAGGAGTTGACTGCCAGGTGAAGTTCGCAACGGACTGCGTAGCTCCGATTTTACGAAGTGTGTTGAGCTCCAGGTCATTTCGAATATGGCTGAGCTTGTTCATGAAAGCTGTATTCCAGGCATAAAGTTTGATGCTCTTGATATTATTCAAGATCTCCGTCATCAAACGGGTCCTCGAGTCCTTGTTCTTCATCTGGGTAATCTGCAACGTTTTCATCATTCGTGCGATAACACCATTGAGTGGGATCATGAGAATCATGACTCCGACACCAGCGAACATGCTCGGACCCACAAGCTGGTAGAGAGACAACATGCAGAGGGTGATTTGGAATGGAGCAGATAGCAACTGCGTGCCGAATTGGGTCAAATCAGAAAGACGTTGTTGATCGACCGCCATATGGTTGACGATGTCACCGGTCGTCTTGGACGAACGGCCCTCGCTGGAAAGTCGCAGGGCCTTGGCATAGATTAGGGCAGTCAGAGACGATTTCACTCGCATGCCAGTGTCAAAGGCTCGCTGGAAGTATTGATGGAGACAGCTGGTCTGGGCAACTGAGACCAGGAACATTCCCAGAGCGATGGCAACACCTCTGATGACTGGTTGAGGATCCGGGGTCCGGTAGGAATCAATGAAAGCGATCAAGTACCGCAGCAGTTGCGGTTGGACGAAAGCGAGCGTGTCACTTCCCGACTTGATGATCGCACCACGCAGATAAGGGCCGCTGAAAGCCTTGAAGAGGGCTACCCAGAGAGATGGCTTTTTCTTCTGGAGCTCCTCCTCCCATGCCGCGTTCAGATCATCAGCTGTGGTACGAGTCGTATCGCGGCGGCGAAGATTCCACAGATCGTCCTGGGTGAGGTAGTTGTTGTACCCAAACTTCATCAGGGGCGTCATCCAGCCGAAAGTGAGAACTGAGATGATATCTGCATAGTTGTAGGGGCATTCGTCCTCATCGCCCAGCGCGTCGTAGGCGCTCTGCTTCTTAGGAACAAAGTACTCCAGGATAAATTCCAGAAGGGCCAGGCCCAAGCTGATGTTGACGCACACAAAATATGCGAGTGTCTGCAAGTATTCCCGTCGTGCGACAAGCGACTGCAGCTTGACACCATAGGCGATGATGAAGAAGAGCCAGTAGAACAGCACAACCCCGTTAGGCTGCCGACTGCGCCAGTGCTCAAAGTACTGCACGGCATAGATGACACCGAGCGAGGCCAAGGTCAAGACCGAGGACCAGAAACGAAAGTCGGCCCAGAAAGTCTTGGGCTGGAGCTCGGCTTGGAGGGCGGTTTGGAGAGCGGTAACGAAGATCAGAGAACCGAGCACAACCTATGATCCGAGCTTCTGTCAGTGATACTGGGTTTCGGGGGCATGAGGCCTTCCCAAGCTCACGTACCAATTTAGTGTAGAAATGCCAATTCTTGGAGACCGGCTGCGGAATGCGCTTCTTCAGCAAGAGCCAGAGCGCACCCGCACCGCCCAGTGTACCCCAGACTGCGACGACTGCCACAAACACATCGAGAAAGCAAGGTGTCAGATGGAAGCCCGAGGGACTGACGGGACCCCAGCCTTCTGGGTCATTGCAGAACGGTTGTCGCTGGCGGTGACCGAGTGCCGATACGAAACGCGACTGCGATACCCCCGGGAGGGAATCCCCCAGAACCGCCTGGGAATGGCCGTCCAACATGATATAGCCAGGCGACAACGTCCCAGTTTTTCCGACCGTTTGCAGAGGCAGGAAAGAACAAGGACGAAGAGCGGAGGGAATCGAGTCGAGTCGGGTCGGGAGCTGGCCGCCTGCTTAGTAAAAGGCCGAGCTTTTGACGTCCAAAAAGGTCGGGCTTACCGCAACAAGCCTCTGAGTGGAACCGCGCTTGACCCACGGCAATGCATTGCGCGTAGCTTGAGTCCGCGGCCTTACAGGACACTCGCGCTTCGGTGGCGATCATTGGAGGACTCAATCCAGCGCAGCACCCATGATTCGTCCCGCCTGATGCCGTGGAGTCTCTCTCTGTTCTCATCACGTGATCATCACCGAAACGGCGTGATGGTTGTGCAATTGGAATTCCAGTGTATGTATTGAGTGCTGCCGCGCTTTGCAAGTTCTAGCCACTAACGCGAAGTTCCAATTGGTCTGGCTGCTACTCCTGTTTCTAGTTTGGAATTGGAGCGACAGGGACGAACACAATCTGATTTGGTTTGTACTGGGAAAACCATTCATGATATATCCCTCGCAATCCCATACCCTACACGTTCCCACATCGCTGCCGCTGTAAACCCATTGCTTCTACCCTCCCTTTCTCTTTCCTAACACCTAGACACACATGCGTGCTGACAACAACTGTCATATCATGTGATTAGTTAGCAGTGTTTATCAGTTTCCCACCTAGTTTGTCCAATACACCGCTTTCTCCCCCAACTGACAACAACCCACGGATCATCATCCCTCATTCCAACACGGCGCCACGGCCAGCTTCGAAGTCGAAAGCAAGATTATACTTATCACCCTGTCAAGTGTTCATTTTGCCATGATCAGCCCTCAAGACAGATTCTTCTCTGAGGGCCAGGGCTACTTTGGCCCTCGAGACAACCCGGTCACCGAAACTCACTGCAACGTCTGGGATTGGGATCAGTTGCGGATGGTCAAGGTCAAAGGGACCGCTAAGCTCTTTCCACCTGAAGAGGATGTTGAGATCTCGGTTTTTGCTCAATTCGCCGATCTCCTATCGTCAGAAGTTCGTGCGATTACAGTCAATAACGATGGACTCCTGACTGGAGTTTCGACTGACCCGGAAGAGGACGAAACTATGTTTATTGGATATCTTCCCTTCTCGACTGTTGAATCACTTGCCGATTGTCGTACAATCCAATACTCTAAACTCCAAGAGATCGATCGGCTTGGGCCAGGTGTCGACCTTTTATCATACAAAGACAAATCTGGGAATCCTTGCAAAGTTGCATTCAAATTCAACCCACTGGGAAAGCCTCTAAGACTAAAGATGGCCTGGGATGAACTCAATCTTCTCAAAAGCCTACCACCGCATCCTAATTTGATACCCTTTGATCATGTTGTTCTCGAAGATATAGAGTCCCGGGTGATTGGATTCACAACCAAATACATCCCAGGGGGTACTCTTGCCAACCCAAAGGTGCCTTTCCGATTTGAGTGGCTACAGCAGCTTACTGAACTCGTCGATTTTCTCAATTTGGAACTAGGGATTATGCATCAAGATATTGCACCGCGAAATCTACTCGTTGACCCTGATACGCACAAGATCATTCTCTTTGACTTTGACTGGGCCGCCCATGGAAAGGACCGCTTGATGGATAACCGAGATGATGTAAGTGGTGTCGTATTCACCCTCTACGAGCTCATCACAAACGATGCACACTTCACGAGTATTCCACACTGGGATCGCACTATAGACATAGTGCAGAGTATTCCTGAATGGACATGCAACCGCGAACTGGACTCCGATGTATCGAAATTCCGCAACTTTTTAAACGAATGGGTAGCGACACGAAAATCAGACACAGACAGGGACATGGAACGATACCTTAATGCACCCAGGCGACTCACTTGGCCGAGTCTACCAGACCCGCCCGATTATAGTGTGCCTTTCGAGCTAGGTAAAGACGAGCATGGAGAAACGATGTGGGTAACAGGCCTTCGAGATAGACGCGTTGCACTTGAGAAGGGGCAATATTGCTTTCGCTGGGAGAGGCCACCACAGAGCAGGCTGTTGAAACAAGCCGAAAAGGACGTTAAGCAGGGTTAAGAAAGTGCTTGGAGTGGTACAGTTGTTGGCAGTTCGCCCTACAGCTGCTTGACAGGATCCTCATCGCGGTGATTCAATACGTCAAGAGGAGTTAGTTCTGCTAGTTCTCAGGCCTTATTGAAATCTCCTTCTAGTCCTTTTTGCAAGACGAATAGAAGCGATCGGATCATATTCCTGTGGATCCATCAGATCTATCGCTAGTAGAGTGGGTTGCCAAAAATTATTCATAGAAGATTTATACTCTCTACAAAAGAAATTCACAGAGTATCAGCCCGGGCCAATGCTACCGTGCAGCAACCACCAATGGCATTAATGTCATTTTTTCTTATTTCGGGGTATGAAGAGCAGAAAATCACTTGTGAAGGCACATACAAGTAGCACCGGCATTTCTATATTGGTTTCCCGAATCCTGGGGCGAGAAGCAGAGAGCCTTTAATTCGAGTATCCTGTGGGGTTGGGCAAGCATAAGGACTGTCCTAGGTCTGGGTTTAGAATATACATGGAGTATCGGGAGCAGACTTAACTTCTACACCATGGCAATATAGAAAGAGTGTCCCAGAATGGCCAAACTAGCAAGATAACCCTTGTGTTTGGTTGGAAGATAAGTAGAGTGTTTTATGTACCATCTCATATTCAATAGCAGATGAGAGTGTGTTCATAAGGAGGTCTTCTCAAGTATCTGGCAACAATAGGACTAGTAGACCAGGAAGGGCCTCCCAAGGGTAAAACCCTTCTGTGGAAACCCCCCTGCGAGGAAATGCGGCATAGTGTGGTCTCACAATGAGCTGCTGCAGTGCGCTGAGGTCTGCCAGCGCGGCCTTGGGCAGGGGTTGTGCATAAGGATGGTGCGTGGGCGCAGATGAGCCAGTGGGTGGCAGGAACATTGGCAGATGGTCGTCCAAGAACGGCGTCAAGAGCCGCCATTTCTGGCCGCCTGTTTGCTGTCTGCAGTTTAAAGTATAAGCCCTATGTCTATATGCCGTACAAAACACGTTCCTTTTGATGGGCTTATTTTACAGCTGCTATATCAACAAAGATCAAATGCCGTCTTCACATCGAATTTGAAGTTTTCTAGATTCAAGACCTCTTGAATCAGTGCTTCACGCGAGATCCCACATACGTTTATATGCCAGTTGGAATCCGATACTCCGTAGATCATCTTCAGAACATTCCCGTAGGTGACCGCGCCGCAAAGATCACGGATCTCCTCTGAGAGGTCATTATCGTACTTGTATTGCTGGAGCGTGTAGTCGAGAAGCTTCTGCTGCACAGCAGGTCCAGCTCCACGGGCAGCCAATACGTATCCGGAATACACTTCATAGATGACCACGTTCGGTGAGTCGTACCCTCCTTCTTCTTTTGATGTGATCGAGCTTTCCAAGGAGAGGACGATAATTGCGTGGTAATTCGAATATGCGCCCGGCTTGGAGTTATGGTCTTCGGCCGGTTCGTCTTCAAGATGATCGACACAGTAACGGATGCGGTTCCAGGCGCCGAGGGGTCCCATTTGGTTATAAGGCTGTTCTCCAACCCCCGTATCGCCCACCTTAAATGTGGCCGGGGTGGGATCGTAGGTGTATTTGCCCTCCCCAAGCACCGTGTTCAGCACCGCGTTGATTTGTGGCTCGATCCACTTCCGCAGAGGCTCATTCTTCACCTCTTTTGTGCTCGGATATACGAGGAGAATTCGGAAGGTCTCGCCATCCTTCCGCACTGGTCTCTCTTTAGATCGGAGCTCTTTAAACGCCGCAAGGTTCTCGAGAGCGGCAGGAGGCCAGGTGTATTGCTCAATCTGGCCCAGAATCGGCTGGGTAAGCAGATCTCCCAGATCTTTGTACTTGTCGTCAGGTTTCGCAGCGGTAATTCCGACTTCCAGCGTCGCTTCGGATGCGGCCCACGAATTTTCGACGTTGACTTGAAATATTGAGTCGGCCGAGCAAAGGAATGAAAAGGCGGAGAGAAAAGAGAACAGGGTCCACATGGGGGTCAGCATGATGCCGAAGACCTTCGTGGTCGCCCACGGAGGTTCAAGCGAGAGGGGATGAGAGAATGCCTGAGTGACAGAGAGACAATTGAAAGGGCTATCAGAGCCAAACACGAGTTAAATAATTCTAGGGAGAGTAGGACAGGTGGATGAATGATAAGTTGGATCTGCACTTTTTTTCGCCCGACGTGCCTAGCTTTGCATAAAAGGATCAGCCTCACCCGCCCCAGAGCGCCCGATTTGGGATTTGATGGACTAACAGTAAAACCACCGTTAGATTCGAATTATTCAGGAGTCAAAAATATTCGATTGGATTAAAATGAGGGGGTGTTTCTTGACATAAGTTAGTATTTCATAATACAATTATCGACATTATATGATTTAATCAGGGTTAGCTGTGTGGTCCCAGAAGGTGATTCAAATGGGCCTAGTATATATACTACTGACTCTAGTTGTGCCTAGCGGTTATTAGCACCTATGTAATCATGCTTAATAGGGAACAGTAGTCCTGTTCATTAGTCATGATCACAGCTGCTTGAATAGCTAGCTAGGTGAGGATAGGCTAATTGTTAACTAGTTACTTCTTATGATAAGAATCCCCGTAGACCACCTAGGTAGCCTGAAGACAGTAACCTTGGAAATAATTCGACGGATTTTGCCAGTCATAGCGCTCTCAACTACATGTATAGTATTATATAGCTAGATCCGGTCTGGCGCAGGAAATCGTTCAATTTACTGAGGTTTCGAAATTAAGGGGTTACAAATTAACGGGCGATCCGTCCAGGGGGGCTGTATTAATACCTCCCTGGTCGCATGCTTTTCGGAAAGATGATTTTATCTGAGTTGCCCCGAAGTTTATTCGAGTCAGAAAGCAATGATTGACGAGTCAGAGAGGCTAAAGATTTACTCTGGAGCACGCCCTCTCGCTATACGTCGAAGATCTTGTCTTCTCTCTGCCGAGGCTGCTCAAAGTTCCGCGTAGCAACTCAATAATTCTGCGTACCTACCTACGTAGGTAGGTAGCTGTTTCGATTTTGTCCTTGGGAGCTCCAATACTATGTAGAATCCAGAGTCGGCAAGTGGCTACAGAGCTGCCGGTGCGGAAAATCAATTGGTATCCAGGTCAGTCTTATTGATGGCTACAGAACATCCTGTCTAAATGATTTACCTCGCAAAGGAATTGAGACTGTATAAAAAATGCATCAATGAATTTGCCTGTATCACTTTGGGATTTCTTCGAAAAATGAGTGTACCTCTACCTCAGCAGGACTACCTAGCCTGGAGCCCTCCGTATACTCCTGTTTATATAACTCAAGCAAAAGCGACCGCGGCACTAAGCTGAAAGGGTAAGTCGAGAATTGGCAGCCATGATCCAGCGCACCCCTAGGGGAATCACTGCTCTCCCCGGGCAATGTATTGATACCAGAAGTTCTCGGAGAATGAGGCTTGGGAGTAAAGGTGTCTCAATATCTCTGTGGAACCCACCGTGAGTCACTGGCTTACTGAGCGGGCAGCGGTTTCGTCATAGCGTGGCCGTGAATAGTTAGCTACAGCCACATTCTCGTAGATCGTCCTGATATATATTGAGTGTGTCTGCTGGGGCTCAGAGCAAAATTTCTGACGGCTGAGCAAGACTGCATCGGAGATCATCGTGACTCAAAGGCGGGTTGCTTGTGTTGATCCACGCGCATAAAGAGCAGTCCTGGCCGCACTCGCTGGGGCGGTCAGAGCCCACTTATCGGCGTCATCTGGAGGGGCATCGCCTTGTACTGTAGACCACACGCACTACACCCACCATGGTGGACTCGTCTCGCATTGAGGAGCTTCTGAAAAGGCCCCTCTATGGTGCGATTTCCTCCCTTGCTCCCATGGCTCTCATTGCTGATTCTGGCAGTATACGATCTCCCCCAAGAGCTTCTTGCGACCCTAACCGCAAAAACTACGATCCAACCTGTCACTGAGCAGAGCCCCGAGCTTGCCACCAAGGATCCAGAGATCGCAGCACAGGAGTCTGCCATCGCAACTTCGACCTCATGCTCCCTTTGCAAAGTTACCTACCGAAATGTGCAAGAACAGCGCAGCCACGTCCGTTCCGACCGCCACCGATACAATGTCAAGGCCCAGCTGCGCGGGAACGCGCCACTCGATGAGATCCAGTTTGGAAAAGCCGTGGGCGAGCTAGACGAGTCTATCTCTGGGTCGGAGTCCTCGGAGGAGGAGGAGGAGGAAGCTGACGGCGGTGCCGACACAACTTTGACAGCCTTGCTGAAGCGGCAGGCCAAGCTGTCCGAGGAAAATGAGGAAGCAGGAGCAACCGTGGCAAAGCGATCCGCCAAGACTCCTCTGTTTTGGTTATCGAGCTCCAGTCTACCCCCAAACAAATCTCTGGGCCTCTACCGAGCCATTTTCTCCGACGTTGAGCAGGACGAGCCCGCCCATCTAGTGGACAGTCTACGAAAGAAACAGCTCGCTCCCATCAAGGCACGCACGAGCAACACAGATCAGCAAGACTCTTCTACTTCAAGTCCACACATCTTCATGTGCATGATCGGAGGGGGCCACTTTGCAGCAATGCTGGTGTCGCTAGCACCTGAGATTCACCGTAAACAGGGAGGTGTGGAGGACCGACAGGCCCGAATTATTGCACACAAAACTTTCCATCGATATACCACGAGGCGAAAACAGGGTGGCTCACAGTCTGCCAGTGATGCTTCTCGGGGTGCGGCCCACTCGGCAGGGTCGAGTCTTCGGCGCTACAATGAAGCTGCACTCGAAAAGGACATTCGAGAATTGCTTGCAGACTGGCGACAAATGATTGACAGCGCTGAGCTCTTGTTTATCCGAGCCACTGGAAAGACAAATCGCCGGATTCTTTTTGACCACTACGAGGGTCAGGTTCTTAGGCAGAAAGACCCTCGAATCAGAGGGTTCCCTTTCAACACTCGTCGGGCAACTCAAGGGGAGCTCATGCGATGTTTCAAAGAACTGACGCGCGTTAAAGTGAGCGAGATTGATGAAGCTGCATTGGCCGCAGCAGCAGCCAAAGGGAAGGAAGAGTCTAAGCCGCCTACACCTCGACCTCCACCTCCGAAGCCAAAGCTATCAAAGGAGGAAGAGGTGGCATTATTGCATACAACGCAGATCCAGGCCCTTGTTCGCCGTTCCAAGGTCCCCGCCCTCATGTCATACATCACCAATAACTCGATATCCTCATCTTTCACTTTCCAGCCTGCAGATGCTCCACAGAACTTCCGTTGTCCCACACCTCTTCACCTTGCTGCCAATCTGAACGCACCCGCAGTTGTGATGGCCCTTCTCACGAGAGCCACCTCAGATCCCACCAGTGTGAACAACGAAGGGAGGACTCCGTTTGAGCTGGCGGGAGACCGCCCCACTCGCGATGCGTTCCGCATAGCTCGCCATGAGTTGGGTGAATCCAAGTGGAACTGGAGTGAAGCCAAGGTTCCACCCGCTATATCCAAGGCCGATGCAGATACTCGAGCCGAAAGAGAACGAAAGGCCGCCGAAGAGGAGGAGATGAACCGTCGCAAGGCTGGATTGGAACGCCTCAAGAAAGAGGATGCTGATAGAGCGGCGCAGCAGGCGCCAAGCAAACCTGGTGGTCGGACTCTCGGGTCTGTTGAGAAGACAGCTGCAGAGAAGCGCGACGAGGAGACAAGAGGCATGACCCCAGAGATGAAGATGCGCTTGGAACGCGAGCGCCGGGCAAGAGCTGCTGAAGAGCGTTTCCGGAGGATGCAAGGGAAATGACTGAGCATGCACTATTCAATTTGCGGTGGCTTAGCGGTTTCTTTGCATTCATTCCTGGCGAGGGCTTTCTGATATCACGAATAGAAATCAATCATTCATTCACTCCATGGGTTAATCTAACTTGATTTGGGCGTGCTTGACGTGCGCGGGTCCAATATCAGTCACATGGTCTCGAGGGAACTGGAACTGACACGCCGTGGTCTCGCAACTTACCCCGTCCACGCATCTTCTTTTATCCATCCAGGACATCAATCTTATCGATCGTACTTTCACAAACACCCGTCCGTGAAGGAAATGGAGCACACCGCGGAGTCTGTGAAATCCGCAGGATTGAACTGCCTCGTGGGCACTCTGGCCCGGTGGAATCCGTCCACCGGGGAGACAAGTGACCCGTTGCAAATCTACAGCGGGCAGGAGATCTTCGTTGGACGGGACAAGAGAAACTGGTAATCTCAGCCGGAAACAATGATGCTCACCCCAATGATCATTATCTGATTTGCATCTAGCCAGTGCCTCGTGGAAGATCCGTTCGTGTCCAACAAGCACCTTCGAATCTACACGGTTCTCTACGACGAGGATAATCCGCAAGACGTGCCACCCCTTGTGTACGCTCAGGACCTGTCTCTTAATGGGTCAACGTGGAACAACTACCCCATGGGGAAAGGGAAAGGAGGTTTCTTGCTCAGCCATGGCGATGTCCTGCAGGTATCCATCGGCATCTTTTTTCAGTTCCGATCAACAGCCAGGAATGAAAACTGCTTCAGCACCCTGCATATTAGAGAGATGCGGGTCAGTACACGTCACTTTCAGACTGTGTTGGCTGGTTTCTATCCTTACTGACACTACAAATCCTAGTCCTTTGAAGACCGCTATGTTATCACCCCGCGTGTTTTAGGCTCCGGTGCCCACGGACGGGTCCACATGGCATTTAAGAAGAACACAGGTCAACAATTGGCTTGCAAGATGATTGATCTTCAAGCCATCAAATCTCAAATGCTGAAGGATGCCGGCGAAGAACAGCAGTCCAAGTACTTCTCCGACAGCAGTTCACGCCGCTCGGAATGGACATCGGCATTACGGAACCCTGAACAGAAGGCAAAATTTGAAAGGAAAATGGAGACCTACCAGCGGGAGGCATCAATACTCGCCAGGCTTTCCCACGTGAGTTCTCGTCGCTGATTGAGACTATTAATACTGAGCCATGCACAGCCGAACATCATTAAGCTCAAACAGGTCATTAGATCTGATGATACCATGTGAGATCCCCGTCTTCAAGTCACCAGCCCCTCAGATGAACTGACAGGTCTAGCTACATTTTCTCCGAGCTTGTGACAGGTGGCGACCTTTTCTCTTACATCAGCTACCGAGGAAGGCTCGAAGAAAACGCGGCCGCCTTGATCATCCGCCAGGTCTTGCTTGCGTTGGAGTACCTTCACGATCGTCATATCGTACACCGGGATCTCAAACCCGACAACATCCTCATGGCTTCCCTGGAAGACGAAGCCAGGGTCGTGCTGACCGACTTTGGATGTGCGAGACGGGTCGAGCCACTCCAGCGCATGATGAGCCTGGTCGGCACCCTGGAGTACTGCGCTCCGTGAGTTGACAAACCAAGGGTTCCCAGCGGACGCTTACTGATGATTCAAAACAGAGAGGTGAAGTCCTCTGGTAAATTGGGCTACACCAAGGCCGTCGACTTGTGGTCACTGGGCTGCGTGACAGCCGTCTTGCTCTTGGGGTACACCCCATTTGACGACCCGGCCCACGATGTAATCAGCGGACTCTCAGACCTGGAGGGTGAAATGATAGCTCAGGGAATAGGACTGTGTGCAGAGGATTTCCTGCGCAGGTTGCTCGTCTTGGACGAGACCACGCGTATGGACGTGAAGCAGGCTCTGCGACACAGTTGGCTTAAGAACTCGGCGCACCGGGGTGATTCCGCGGAGGCTTATAAGCGCTCGATAGCACACTGATCCCCCTTGTGCAATTAATGTTTGTTAGTATTTCTAACGATGGAACTACACGTTTACTTTGTTCCAATGGGTTTCGGGGTCTCCATATGTCAAGATTAGTCTGGCTCATACCCTGATATCAAGTTTGTTGTTCGTGACGATTCCTGCGGAAGCCCAGACCTTTGGGTTCAAACGTGATCATCGGTCTTGCAAGCTCGGGTGGTTTTAATCTGAGTGCGAGCGCAGCTACTGCCAAAGGTGCGGAGGGATTCAAGAGAACGTTCACTGCATATCCGTCAACCACGTATCGGAGACTCCATATGGCGACCTTCTAGCTGAAGCAGCGCCGTTAATCCGCTCCTTACCTTCAACCAGCTTACCTCTGCCAGACAATCAGAACACAGATCCCTGTCCGAGAGCGACTGCGACTTTGCGACGAAAACGAAATCATCTGGATTGTCACGCGAAGAGCAAATCCCAACTGAGGGCGACGGTGAAGTGTACAAATGTACTACGGACCCTGCAACCCAATCACCGGAAGCGAAGCGGGTATCCACGGGCGAGACGTGGACTGGTTTAGGGAGTTCTTGTGATTGGAATCCAGCGTGAAACTGGAACAGGTTCAAGGGCCGTGGAGGGATGAGCTTGCGGCCAGGTCCTCTGGGAGGTGGAGCGGCCGACTGTTTCTGTCTGAGTCGGCGTGTCGAGGATCTTCCACGCTGGTAGCGCCAAGGGCCCCATCACAGAAGCACAGCTCGAAGGATCTAATCAACAATCAAAATTTTTGAGGTAGATCTCGATTCCATTCCGGAAATCTGACTCTGAGCCATCAGCAAACCCCCGGATATTCTTCCAAGAGATCGCGGACCACTGAGTAGCGTAAGCCGAGGGTGAGACAATTACCCACCACCACTGGAAGCTCCTTGACGATCTCCGTCAATACTTGATCCATGAATGGCGTGTTGCCACAGAACGAGGGATGGTGGGTGGCTCGGATAGCCTTGGACTGGCAAGCAGATCATTGACAAGGCAATGAAATATCTGTCTTGACAGACTATAGACTTTGTCTGTGGAGAGAACATTTGTCATGTACTGCCATAGAGGATTATGGGTCATTCCCAAGTTCACTAGTTTGCCAGCTTCATCCACCGTGGCAATCAGAGAGGGGCAAAGGTGGGCTATACCCTTGATCGCAGGGGATAGGGAGGGTGACAGCAGTGCTCATTGGCTGCCAACCACAAGTTGTGGCCTATCTCTGCCTTGGTGGCTTCTGGTTGGCGCCTCGTGATGACTCCATCCCTGCTATCTAGGGGAGATTTAGATCTGAGTGGAGGAAGGCACTGTGCGACCAAGGGCGCAGTGGCGCAGTGTCCTTTCTATTACCGTGATTTTGACCCAGGGCCAGGAAAAAGGAGACCTGGAGAGGGGAGAAGGCAGTGGCGACGTACCTGGATCAGCGAGAGGGTCTCACTGGGCACCAATGAGTGGGAGTCTGCAATGGCCCTGTCTTGGATGGTGGTGTCTGTGGACCCTCGAGGTAGATGCACAGCTGTGGATGGGATGAGGGTTTTCACTGGAAATGAAGGAAACCAATGCTTCACTTACATAGTTGATCGCATGACAACACCTATTCCACGCCAACTTCGTCCCAATACACAGACCGACAGAACAACCCGCCCGTCGAAACATCGATTCAACGAGTGAGGATCCAGCCGCCCATCCCAGAGAATGAAGAGACCATATTCACGGGTAAGGCACAAGGTCCCAGGGCAGTCACGGTAAACCAATGAAAGGCCACCAGACAAGGTCACAACCCCTATGCAGACACTTTCCCTAAACAAGGAGTCCACCAGCAGTAAGATAGCCGCGGAGGGGACGGTTGGAGGGGCAACCATCGTGAGATCGACGATTAGCGTCCGTTGGGGACAGGGAGATGTCTTGCATCCGTGGTGCAGGCTCCGGCAGGGATGTTGGTAGGCGATTCTCCGGGCTTGCCGACCCTAGAAAATACACTTGCGCTGTATCGAGATAGAAAGCCAAACCCCCGAGACTCCCAGAAAAGTCACATGCGTATCTAGCACGATGCTGCACCCTAGATGTGGTGCGTCCCCGTGCTCCCACTCCTGGAGATTTAGTCTTGTATGGGCCTATCAGGGGCTGGAGGCGTCGATAGTTGCATCTCGGCTGCGATATCCCTTGCGTGAGATTGGATGCTGATTGGGGTTGGCCCTGGGTCCCTGGGCGGAATCAAGAGCCTCCTTGGCCAGCCACCATGGGGAATGATGGGATTGCAATCCCTTTGGAAGAATATGGCTCGATGACCAAAGGGTGAGAATCGTGGGAAGGGACGATGTTCCGTCGGGGAAGATATCCCTCTCTGGGCTCAGGCAGCCAAAGGGTAATTGCAGATGGAGGTGACCCAATTGTGAGTTGTAGGCTGACCTTGTTGACCATCAAGGTTGATGCTGTGCGGTGAATTGGGCACACGTTGAGTGGTCTGTACTCTGTACCCCGGACACTGCGATCCGCATAGAGCTGCAGTGGAGCTGCGAGATAATGCGAGTACTGAATTCTATCTAGCGCCTGCTTGGACCTTGGCGTGATGCAAGGATCGGTCTGGGGTATGAGATCCGCGGTGAATATTGTAATGATTCAATGAGTCTTGTCAAGCTATCATCAAAACACAGCTGATTGACATCGGGAGAGTCCCACCTGCAGCCCACGATGGCGCCCACATGTGCATTGCGTGCATAGTCTCCGGAGAAAGACATTCTACAGTTGAGGGTTGGGAGAAAAGCTACGGGCTTGGAGGTGTATTCGCGGTCAACGCTAATTCTTTGTTACCTAGACTTTTCTTTTTTCTTCTCCGCGCATTGACCTTTGACTTCGTTATTATTCATCGTAGTAAACATATTCATCCATGGATCAAGCAAGTGAAGCCTTTCGGCTAGGGCTATATATAGTACAGACGGCTCGGTGTCTGATTGGCTGGTGCAAAACACGTCCGCGTCGCGTCGACGCGTTCGCCTGACGCGTCGGGACGCGCTTTGCTGTTCGCCGCTTCGAGACGATTTCTTTCGAATGGATAGAATGATAGAGTGGGAAACTAGGCAGCGGCTCTACGGTTCCCTTCAGGCCTCGAGGGCATGGCAGGGTCAAATATCTAGGTTTACCAATGCCAGAAGGGTTGAAGGGCCGAAGGGTAGCAGGCTAGGATAGAAGGGTGGTGGAATGGCAGGATGAGGCTAACCCTCGAGTGCGACCATTATTAAACCGCGCCATCACCGTCGCCAATGGGGCCGGTGGCGACTGCTCGAATGGGACTTGCTTGAGTCCCGCGAGCGCAACGCACGCCGTGGCGGTTCGTTGCAGGACCACCGCACGTCATGGGCGTTGCATCACCGAGGCAGCAGACCGGTTTGACGGCGATGCATCATGATAGCGATAGTGAAGATCCCCCCGGGGCGAGAATCATGGGAAACGCGCATACAGAGACGATACCACACTTACTACCGACTTCGTGGGAGCGGATCGACGCGGATCGAGGGCCGGAATAGGAAAAGTAATAGGCACCCTAGGGATCGTCTGTCGTGTCAGGGGGTCCTCGTGTGCGAGATCCCCTCGAGCGTGTTCTCCTTGCGGTCCCTTTGTCCTGGGCTCCTTTGACTGGTGTTTCACTGGGGAAGGGCCACGAGCCAAGGGGCTTGCAGGTTCTGATTGCCTGTAATCGTAGTCGTTGAATAGATATAAGAGAAAGAGTGCATTCCTCGAGGGAGTTGATTCCTCTATACCTGCGCGCCTAGTGCTAATGCCTAATTGTCGTCATTCGTTCTGCCAACCTGATTTCTGACCTCTCGCTCTGACTTCATTCTTTATTTCTTTGAATCTTTCAACGTCTCAGTCTCCCAGTTTCCCACCATCATTCACCCTTGTTGCCAAACAAAGAGTGGAGCCTGACACCGGGTGATGTTCGCTTGGCCGCAACCGGCGCTGCTTCCACTTTTCTTTTATCTCCCGCCCCGCCAGTTTTCGCCCTTTGCAACGCTCGCTCAACAACACACACCACTTTCGTGCCTCTCTTCTCCCACCGTCGCAGTTCTTCGGATCGGGTGGATTTGAAAGCGCATCTCCACGGCATCCATTTCCCTTCGTTCGCTCCATCCCAACTCCGTCGTTGCGCCTTGCAACCGCCTCCGGCGCAATCCTCAGTCGCAAATCGCGCACAAATCCGCTCGCGCAACCCAGCGCAATTCTCGTCTCAGCGCATCCGCGCCACACCACCACTCGGTACTGCTTTCTGTCGCCAAATCCTCGCTATTCTAGTGCAACACATTCATTTGCGCCAAAATGCTACTTCCTTCTGCCCTCCCCTGCGATGTGCGCCGGTCGTCTCGCTTCACCCCTAGCCGCCTCTTCTCGACTCCTCCCCCCTCTGACAGAGGATATCCTTCGGGCAACGGCCTGCTTGGCACTTGTCGCGCTCTGCAGTCGCTGTTGAACGGATCCCCAGCGCCCTCGCCGCGCCGGACCCCCAAGGTTCAGCGCCTGCAAAGTCCACTCCCCATCAACCCTCCGCGCCGCTCACCGCGAACGCGCAGCAAAGTCGCGCGACCTGCATCGCCGCGACCAACCCCTCCCCCGAAATCCATCGCTTCCACACCCCCACCACCTCCCTCTGCGCCTGCGCGCGGTCCCAACAAGCGCCGGCGATCCGACTCAGAGGACGCCGACAGCGACGCAGGCATGAGCCGCGGGCGCAACCGCCTCTCCACCCCTAAACGCCGCCGGCACGTCCCCTACGACCTGCCGCTCGGTCTCTCCTCGACGGACTTCTATTCTCTACACTCTCCACCTATCACGCAGTCTCCACCATCTCCTGCTCGGCGCCAGATGATTGCGCGCGTGCCGCAGACCACTGCGCCTATTGACCCCGATGCGCCTCTGCCTTCTATCGAGGAAGCAGACGAGCCCGCTTCGACTTCATCTTCCAATGAATGGTCGGCTGACGACGACCAGCATCTCATTGAGCTGGTCCTCGAGAGGTTCCGCCTCTCCCAACAAGAATGGGACGAATGTGCGCGCCAGATGGGCCGTCAGAACCACTCCAATGTCGGCCAACGATGGCAGACCCTTGTCAAGCAGGGCCGCGTCGGTCTCCGGCGAGGACGCCAATGAACATTTCCTTTTGCCTTCTAATCATTATTGTATTATATGACCTTTTTCCTTCGACCCTCTGACTCGACTGTTGACTCCGTGCGCCAAGAACCCTGTATTATCATATTTCTGGTTTTTGTTCATGCCCGATTTCTCATTCTTTGCACGAAGTCTTGTCTCTTTGAGTCTCTGTTTCTATTTTGCTCGCATCTGGCTATGCAAATATTTTGCCACCTGTCTGAAATGCGCTGTTTTCGTCCACGTGCTTTGGTTTTGGGTGGTTTATTCGTGCACATTCATTGTCCTGCTCCCTTGTCAACTCTCGTTGTTCGAGCAATGTACTACTACTGACCTGTATTTCTACTGATCTAAGATACCACTGGATTTGAATTTACTCTGCCTTTCAACACATTGAATATCTAAGTCGTTTTTTATCTACGTGGATCTTGTATAAGTAGGAAGGATGACTTGTCGGACTTGAACTATAAACCCTTGGTATCGCTAGGGCAGTATGCAGGGGATATGTAAGACGAAAAAGGATTGCGATATTTCTCATATGAGAGTATTATGCTTTTTATTCGGGATAATTCAGTGAAAAGTGTTGAACCGTCGGACAAATATAACCAAACAAAAACCAAAATGAAACCAAAAGTTTATGCGCCGGCCGGGGTTCGAACCCGGGTCTCAATCTATCACCGATATTGAATGGGAAGATCACAGCTTAAACCACTGGCCTACCGGCGCAATTTTCAGAATATTTTCTTATTTGGAATTTGTATAGAAATAGACATACCGCTTTCTATGGCAATACACCGAGAACTCGTTAACACCCGTAGTTGCACCAACCATCGCAGTTATAGAGAACTGGAATTCACATAGGACGCGATGCTCCCACTTGTGAATATGTATATACCAGGCTAGACCGCGAGCTGGTTGAGCGCCAGTGGGCGCATGAATTTGTATTTCTTTTTTTTTGTTACTTCGCTTGAACACCGCTGCAGATAATATGAGGCCTAGCGAACTTTCAGGTCACTACACGTCCCACTATGATTTTGCTGGCGGACTTTCGCCTCGATTGGATGTGTGAGCGTAAGCAGAAGTAATGTGTTAAGTAAGAACATTTTTAATGATGGTGATGATAAAAAGAATTATCTACAAGTGAGAGAAAGCTGCGTCAGTCGCATAACACATACATGAACCCCCTTTCTGCAGCCAGAACTGGCAATCTCTGGCTGCACCGGCAGCTATTCACCGGGGGAAGCCGGGCCTAGCCAGAAACAACAACCGGCCTCCTTCTAAGAAAGAGAAGAAGATGACGAGCAAGTCCATTCAGGCTGAAAACCCACCGAGGTTAGTTTATTCGCCCATTCAAGGCTATCATGCTAACTCTGGTGATAGAATAGTATTTTTACCGCTTTGAATTTCATTGCATCCAGGGTTGAGAGCCAGTTATCGTTATTTGATCCTGTATGATTGAGATTTTTCTGTAGCTGGGCTTTTAGACTAGAAATTTGGAACTGTGTTAATTGGAGGGATACAGCGGATGAGACGCCGAAGAGCATGTAAATAAAGCTATCTACGCAGCAGAAACCCGAACTTACCATGGGGCTAACAGCGGCCCGTTTCTATAGAGCCCAAGGTAAGAGGCCCGCTGCAGGAGTCAAACATCAGGGGCTGATTGTTTTTGACAGGTACTTTCTGTATAACTACATCTGCAGCTAGATTTCTACGAATATCGCTAGTATAGATCACAGAAGTCAGGCAAATTACTACTTATATGTACTATACGTACAAGTATAGAGAGACTCTTATCCGATCTAGTATGTACTAAATACCATCAGAATGCCAGATCCCAACTTTGCTGCCCAGTCAAGAAAACACAGTAACAAGGCTTCCACTATCTTCAGACGGACACTCCAATCACAGTCAGTCTGCGAAGTAATACCCTCCCACTCATCACAAATCCGCATCTTCTTCACACCATCATCCCGCACAAACTTGAACCCATCCGAGCCTACCGGCAACCCGTAGCAGCAGCTTTTTCACTTCGCACCGCCTCAACAACCAGCTCACAGCCCTTCTTTGGATCCCTCGGCTCGGTCCCCGACACCGAAGCATCATATCCCCTAATCAGAGCATTGATCTCCGCATACTCGGGCAGCGGATTCGGGGCCCGACAAAACATGTGGTCCGGGGTGAAGACCGCCATGCGGAAGAAGCAAAACACCAGGATCCACGTCCGGATCCCGAACGGCGCTACCTCCAGCGCGAGACTCGGCACCAGTGCCTCGATCAGCCCCTTCGTTCCGCTGTAGCTGCCGGAGCCGATGAAGAGGATTGTTCCTGTGCGGCGGGCACGCATGAGCGGCAGCAGCGTTGAGAGGGCCAAGGATATTGGTGTGGAGGACATTGACGATGAAGTCCTCACTGCAAGCATCGCGTCAGCATTGTCGGTGTCGATGCGTGCATGGAAGCGCAGAGTGGACTACTCACGCCGTTCCTTCGACGGCCGCTAAGTCGACGTATCCCGCGTTGTTGACGAGGACGTCTACCTGGCCGTATACATTCTATGCGATCTGCGCAATCTGTGCTAGCTTTGCTGGTGGAGCGGCGACGTCTAGCTCGAGGACCGCTGCGCCGGCCTCTTTAAGTGCGGAAAGGCGCTCGACGCCGTTCACGCCTTTGCTAGCCCCTGCTGTGGCAATGATTTGGTCACCCTATTTACAATTAGTTTCCATCGTGGTTCTTTATGGGCGAGAAATGAGGTCGAAACACCTTGGCTAGGGCTGTCCGTGCTAGAGCCTCCGCGAGGCCGGAGGAACAGCCAGTGATGAGCCAGGTAAGTTGTCCAGCCATGGTGGTATCTACAAAATATTAGGAATAGGAAAATTGATCATAGACCAACGCAGGTTGAATGCAGATATTCGGTCGAAGGCCCTAGGATGTGGCCAGGGGTCATGATACTGAATCCTCACGCGCCCCACCGAACCCCGCGAGGCATTGGGAGAAGATTTCCAGGCCCGCAGATCGACAACTCACCGCTGGTCTCTGCGGATGGCAATTGGCGACTGATACATGGGGGCGGTCTCGACTGTACAATGGGTGGGACCGACAAGAAGGCCAAGGGACCGAAATGCATTTGGGGAGTTATGGAAGAGCACGAATAGTATGTATAGGAACACCATCAAACGCCTGACACCCAGCCGGAGAATTCGTCGCGAAGGAGAGCCCGCATTGCAGCATATGGTATTAGCACACTCGAGTCTAGAAACTAGATGGAGGAAACAGATTAATCATGGAACAACGTAACAAGGGGAGACACATACCGGATTTCGTAGCTTCCAGCCCGGGTCATGTAGCGCACCCATTTGACTGAACTGTAGTTGCTCTTCTCAAAGACCTTGAGGTAGCGCACGAGAAGACCGGAGGAGGTAAACATGAGAATGCTGAACGACAGGCTGAGCGGCGGCCGACTCCAGGCCTTCTGGTGCGTCATGGAGGTGAGCGTCGCCTCGGCGTTGAGGACATACTCGCTCTGGCCCGAGAAACGGGGAATCCTCCAGACAATGTTGTTGTGTTCGGGCTCATATTTGGCACGGCCCTGGCTCGTCCGCTCGGTTGTCTTCGCCGTGTTGAGCGGAGTGGGAATTCGAATGACGACGTTGGTTGCAAACAGTTTCGCGCTGTAGTTGGCCTTGATTGCAACGCTATACTCAACCTTGGTCGTGCCGATCTCGCGCACAATCGGATGCACCTTGAACGGCAGGTTCACGTTCTCAGTGGCGCGGTACCGCATCAGCTCGAACTCGCCGTCCGGCGGCACGAACGAGATGATGCGGTCGGCGTCGAATCGGCCGAGCTTCACGCATTGGTGGAACTGGCAGTCCTCCAGGGTGACAGAGCCCGCCGCAGCCCGGGTCGCCTTGCTGGCGCCCGATGTAGCGTTACCCCGAGTCTTGCTGGGCCCGGTGGGTTCGCCGCCATCCAGCAGAAGTCGGTCATTCAGTCCGAACTTGCACTCCGGCGTGCCGGAAAGATAAGCACGCATCACGATCTGTCCATTGACGTCGGCGCGCAGGACCGTGCCGGTCGCGGACATCAGGAGGTTGACGTCCTCGATCACGTCGACAAAGGCCTCGTTCTTGCGGTATTTGATATCGGATCGGCGCCATGAGAGCGCTCCGGTCGCTTGCATGGTGATTCGACTCGAGTCCGTCGGCGAGTTGGCAATGGCGGACTTGACGCCCTCGGTCGTGATGTACATTTTCAAGGTATCGGTCTCGGTGTTTTGCGGGTATCCGAAATCGAGGATTTCTGGAGAAAGGATTTAATCAGAGCGCTGGTCATGCTTAGGATGAGAGAAGCAATCAGGTCGTACCGTCAAGCAATTCGTAAATCAACACGAAGTTGTTCTTCACGGCCTCCTCGTCGAACTTGCCAAAGTAGCTCCTCCCCAGCATGATGAGCCGGTAGAGAAACTCAAACACCAGCGCAGCGTTGGCATTGCTCTTAGTCACAGCGACCAGATAGATGTTCTCGTGCTTGACGTGGCTGAAGGTGGTCGAGCCCAGAGTCAGGATCGGAGAGCGGACCTGCGGGTTGGAGATAACCTGGATGCGAAAGATATCGGCAAGACGCGGGCGGCAGTCATTGCGGAAAGCGCGAAAGATGAGATTCTCGCCCTTCTGGTTGAAAATCAGGATCCCCGAGAGCATGATGGTTGTGGTCTCGAGGGGTTCATCCCGTTGGGGTTCGGAGTGAAGGAGCGCGGCGAACGGGGATGTGGGGGTTGGATCGACACCGCCTGAAGAGCGGGTGTATACACCACACTTGCATGTACATGCATGCCTGCATTTGCATTGAGAGTATATACTCGGATTAAACGGAGTGTTTTTTTTTCTATTGTGAGAATAATTCGTCTACAATGTAACATGTCTGGTATGTTCTGAAGGCCATCATTGGCCTTGTAATTCCTTGGGCCATCGCAGATACACACGATGAAAAACCCAGTTGACAATCAGGTATGAACAAATAGGTCCAGAAAACCACCCATAGAGCCGAAAAAAAATTGAAAACGAAGAGAAGCCCCAGCGGCAAAATACAAGATTAGGATTGGGGTGGAAGGTGATGAACGGTTCGGGTGAGAAGTATGGGGTAGACCGCTGGGGAGGGATATCATGCAAAGAGGCCCGGACAGGAGACAAATTACAACGAAATATAGAGCCAAACGGAAGAGATCGAAGGAGAGTGATGTGTACAGATACCAGGCCCATCATTCACGGGCCAACTCCCGTGCTGGGCCTGGTATTGGGCACCGAGGTTCCCTCGCTGGGCGCAATGCCCACCTTGGGATCGGGGATCTGGATGTCGATGGACATGTAAGCGGTTCGTCGCAAGCTCCAGATACGCACGCCGTCCTTCTTGCCGATTTCGCGGTTCCAGTTCTCAAGCCAGGTTTCCACGTTTTGCAATTGGCGCTTGATCCCGGGGGCGTTCATGTCATCCCACAACCAGCCCGTGAGCAGCCCAATGGCCCCGTCAATCCAGTTCCGGAGGCGATACGGATCGAATGCCTTGACTAGACCATTGTTGACCGTGGCAATCACCCTGCGGAACTCTTGTTCCGGCACTAACGGATCCAAGATCTCGGGGTATAGGTTGGAGAATGTCGGCGCCAAATCACCCTTGAGCATCCAGTCGCGTCGAATCCGAATGACGCGAGTAGTGAGGTATTCTTGTGAGCCGATGGGGACATGAGGGTTGAGGTGAGGGTAGCAGGGGTGGGCGGGGCCCCAGGCGAGCTCTTCGGCGACATCCGCAGGGGCCTGGCCGGTGTGGGAGGGGACGGATGCGATTTGGGATTGTGATCGGAGAGAGGTTTGGGACTGGACATGGCGCGGTCGCTCGTCCTCTCGGCGGCGTGTACCGTCCTGTGCCAAATGGACTTCCTCCGGGGGACGCAGATTCTCGACTTCCCGCGCGGCACTCCCGGCAAATGCAGCCGCCATCTCGGTCGGGGACAACTGTTCGCTACGCCGGTGACGTCGAGGCAGAGCAATGCTGGTGCGCCCGCTATCGGTTTCCCCCTGACTGCGCTCGACGATCAAGCTCGTGGGCGACGGGGTCAAGCGACTGCGCCGGCGTTCGGGGACACTGAGCAGAGGGTATGCGTCACGATGGGAACTCAACGGGAGGCTCTCGTCGGAAGCGTGCGGCGGGGCGGTGATGGGAGTGATGCGAGGGACGTGGTTGACGGGATTCGCGAGTCGGACGGCGGGAGGACGACGAATGGCAGGGAACGACGACGGGCCCGAGATGGGAACGCACTGTCGCCGCTGTGCTCGAGCGAATGACGATGTCGCCTCCACGGGGGCGCCGGCCGCGCGAAGCCCGGAATGCTGACCCCGCGGGGAAAGATAGCGAGAGGAATTGGATTCGATCTCCCTCGATCGAGGCGGAGGGACTGTGAAGGACGCCGTGGTGAGGAAAGGGGAAAAGAATCGAGACTTGAGAGCTCAAGGTCGGAGCTAGCGATGGAGATGGAGATGGAGATGGAGATCGGCGCAGGAAAAAAAAGTCACCTGGAGGACTGCGAGTTGAACAATGCACAGGAGTGGGGAGAAATCAGACGAGAAAGAAAAGAAAAGCAAAGATCGAACGATTGACTGGAAAGACCGGAAGAATTGAATGATCAAGACGAAGACAACCTAGAGGCCAAGAAAACGCGCTCTCGGGACTGGAGGCTAAAATCCTTCCGCAAGTCGAAAGTATACAACTGACACCTCCCCCCAAGACGACTCACCCCGTCTCTATATACTCCAGACACTTCCAACACGCCCGGCAAGGGCGCAGCGGGCGCATCATCTACTGCAAACGCTGCATTGGCCGCCCGACGAGTCATTTGCCCCGGTGAATCCACCTCCCTTGTTTCATCCCGTCACCCTGGTCCCGACGAGGCTGGCCAATCCGATATCTGATCTCCAGCCATGGGGTGCGTCAATGACGATCGCATGCATCTGTCATTTCACGCGTTCTATACACTCCATCCCTAGCTATGCATGAAATGAAACCCGCCATACCCGACCAATGTGAACGGCGCCCAGTAGAAAGGACTCGACCAATCCAGCTGGTCCAAGATCATCCTTAACGTCAGAAGAAGATAGCCGGCGTCAGGCACAAAATCCACCGGCCTTTGACCTTCTTCGTTGGACGAAGTCCAGTTGGTCAGCATGTCATCGAGAAACCTACTCGCCTTCTCGCTGTCCAGTTGCATGATGTCCATCTGGGCCGCTCTCATGATTTCTGCGACGCTCCAGGACGGATGGTTTCTCAAATACTGATAGAAAAGCGTCATGATCAGCATCGAGCCAAAGTCGCTGACCTTCCACAAGGACCCGATATAGGCCTGACAGCCAGTGCTCAGCACAACGTGAGAAAAGCCGAGGACTTCGCTGCCAATAGTTGCTTTGCCGAACCCACTGAGACAGGCAGCGAAGACCAGCAGATTGACATTACTCTGAATCGCGGCCATGTCCGCAACCCGAAATTCCTGTCCTTTCCCAATGGAGATAGACGACAGTAGAGGATTGCGGACGTTGATGACACCATGCGTACCAATATGCATGACCAGGGATCCTCCTTCAACTTGTTCCCGGAAATCACTCCTAGACAAGTTGGAGGCCTCGATGGGCCATGTGGCGAACATGCGGGCAATATTGACAGCCTCAATTCCTGCCATGTGCAGATTGTCCTCCTTGTCGTCTCTCGTCATGGCATCCTCTAATGGGGTCTCCGTTGGTGCCTTGGCGAGAACAGAGACAGTCGGTGCCACTGATGCCGACTTGCGCTGGGAAAGATAGTATAGTACGGTCAGACTCGGGACTTGGGAAATAGCAGCATGCTCAATCAGCGGCTTGCCATCAAACATGAGGACCGAGAATGGAAATGCCGTCAGAGGATGAGACACGGAAAAGATGACATGCGACTTGGCTCGGATCGTCTCTGCAAATGGCACGAGTAACACATTGGAGATATCTTGGGACAGTTCTTTGAGTTGGTTCTTGCGAGCCTCCTCAGCTTCCCCGATGTAGCCTTTCATCTCCCTCATCAGCTTCATGGCCATCATCACCGGTCGCCGCATGTCTATGTCGCTCTTCATCCCTTGGTGTGTCTGTTGAATACCATCCCTGGTCACAGCAAAAGCCACAACGCCATGAGATCCAAAAGTTGCCTCAATCAGAACAGCATTCTCATCAACACTCTGATATAGAAGCCGTGGTTCAATGGTGGAGTTAGTCGTCTCAATGAAGGTCGTCGCAGAAGACAACGCCCCATCCTGCTCCAAAGTTTCGATGTCTTCCTTCAATTGCGAGAGTTCCTTCGCCTGCTCCGGTGTCAGGGACTGGAGAGCAAGAAGTGATCGGAGAAGTCGCCGCTTGTGCACTGCCTCCGAAAGAGGCGCAGTTTTGGGAACTTCGGGCTTGCCTTGCCCTCGATGTGCCTGAGATTGTAGAGCCTCGAGTACCGCGCGTGCCCTACCCATCTCAACAAAGAGCAGGGCATGCTCTAGCCACGATATGTCGTCAAAGTTACCATGATCGTATTCTGACATGACCCGCAGAGGGGTGTTTGACTTGCTGTAACAGATGCAGAGATGCGCTAGGTTGATATAAATCTCGGCAATCGGTCCCGACATGGAATTTCCAATACGGGCATCAAGGTCAGCGGTCTGCTGTCGACGAGTTTCAACGATTCGACGCGCGAGAAGAAGCTTGGGAAGGCAAGCCTCGGGCTGGATATCCTTCATTATTATGCCCCAATAACTAAGTCGATAGGAAAATTCGAGGAAATTGTCGTTCGCCTCTTCAAAGTACGTCGGGAAAATCTTGGTGATGATTTCGATGATTCGACGACCTCTGTCCAGATCCCCTCCCAAAATACTGAATGCCAATGCGTTCTGAGCTACAGTGGGAAACGTAGACCGGACACCGATGCCTTGCTGAAAGCTCTCGAGATCGCCATCGAACAATTCATTATCGTCGATGCTGTCGAGAATAACACGGGCTCTGGCCGTATTGCCAACTCGCGCACAGGCCAGAATGCAATAGAGATCTCTGGTATAGAGCTTTTCTAGTTGTCCTACGTCGTCAACAAATAGACGAAGCGTTTCTTCGGCCTTGAGAACTTCGCCCTCGTCTAGGAGGCGACGGAAAGCAATCATGGATGAGCCATATCTCACTTTTGCCGCTTCATCAGCTATTGACTTGCGCCAGAGGCCCTTTGTCTTGTTGTCTGAGAACTGAAGAACAGGTTTCACGACGCTAACAGTCGCGGGATCCTGTAACCGCGCCTGGTAATCGCGGAAACTCTCATCCGTTTCGAACAAATGCGCGAGCTTTGCGTGCCATTCATGGAAGGATTGCAAGTCTTCAACCCGAAGAAAGATGAGGCCCATAGTCTGGTTAAAGGTCAGGAGCAAGTGGCATTTACTTGTGGTCAACGTTGCTCGATCAATCTGGCCCAAACGTGTGTCCGGCGCACTTTGAATCCTGTCGTCGAAATAAGCCCGGATCTCATCAACCATTGAAAGCGCCTCTTCAATGAGACTTTTCGAGACAGCCATGTTGAACATTTCATGCTGCATCCACGCGCGAGAAACTATTGTCTGAAATGACGGCACAATATCGTCCACTCCCTTGAAGACTTCGTGGGCGCATTCCCAGGAAAGCAAAGCTGTATCCATATTGGAGAATTTGAACCATTCTTGATGCGCAAAGCGCGACATGACAAGTCCAATGAAATGTGCCAGTGCCTCATTTCTGGCCTGGGCACACCATTGCCCGATCCCTTTTG
This sequence comes from Penicillium hispanicum, assembly GCF_028827665.1. NCBI lineage: Eukaryota > Fungi > Ascomycota > Eurotiomycetes > Eurotiales > Aspergillaceae > Penicillium > Penicillium hispanicum. The sequence goes on along the minus strand of NW_026623199.1, from coordinate 1,350,476 downwards.
CAGTCGTCTTCGCCTGTTGGGGATTCCCTTTCGCGATGCCCACCAGGATCTGGTGGGCTTTGACGATCTGCAAGCTGGCTTCGTCCCTGCCAAACAATCGAAGTGACTCCTGCAGCATTGTCTCAGACTCTCCAAGTACGTTTACGTATGGTTGGTTCGCCACTCTCCGCTGACGGGCCACGTTATGCAGGCAACATGCCTGTCGAAGCAGCACGGCAGCTTGCCCGCGCTTACAATCTGCGTCGCAGAAAAGAAGCAAGGCAGACGCGTAGCACTGCTGGGCTTGGTTCGAGTAATCAGACGTCAGGTCGCTTTCTATGGGGTCCCAGAGCGCGTCGTCGCCAACGGACGAGTAAACATCGACTATGATCAAGTTCAACGAAATGGGGCTTGCGAATGCCGGGCTGCACAGGCTGTCGCCCTCCATCATTTTACAACTTGCCATGCCCGCTTTATCATTGAGTCGTTCGCATCTGCGGTACAATTCCTCGATGTATATAGCGGAGTCAGGACCCTGGCATACAAGACAAAGTTCGACGACGAGACGGCTGAGATACACTGCAAGGCCCAGCGCACCGTTCGTCTCAGCCAAGTCCCGAAACTTGAGATAGTTTTTGCTCATTTCGGCAATCGCAGATGCTGGGTCTGCGTCCGGCTCATACCGTGAGCCACCCGGGGACAGAGGATGTAAGCGATGCGCCAAGTTTCGAACCTGCATTGGAAACCATTGAACGGCACCGAGTATCTGACACAAGCCTTGGTCACGGAGGGTGCCCGCTGCAAGGTATTTTTGGACATTCTCCATGAACCTTTGCGAGATCTCATTTGGGCCGACGATGTCCCTCAGCATGCCAATATTCACCGGTTTTGATCGTTCATGGTAGAAGCGTAGCGCCGGGGGAAAGCGGCGGGTACAGTCGGCGAGCACCTTGTAATTGGTGTAGCGAAGACCCCATTCTTGGGGCAGACACGCGAGGAGATCATGAAGCGCAGCAAGATGAGTATATGCATCGCCCAGTCTGCCCGTCAAAATGGAGAATACAGATGAGCATCGCAGATACTCCGCGCGGGCACTGGGTTCCGCATCAGAGGCATCGAGGCGATGTTGTTGCAGATAATCCCAGGCTGCATCCAAATCTCCTCTATATTCCTCCGTGAAGAGAGAGCGACCGCAGAGCCCGAGGAAGTGCTCGAAGTCCATTTGACTTGCTGGCAACGGCTCAGAGGATTGTTGCATTGTTAACCTTCTGTACTCAACCATCCGATCGCCATCCGAGAGATACAGGTCACATTTAGGGGTCTCGATGGTCTATATTGGGGATCCACCACGATCTGACACGATTGGGCCTATTGGACGCCGGTCTCTACAGCATCGCCAATCGCTCTTCGCCAAAAATTGCCCGATTGGCGTTGAGCTAAGCAGTAAGCACGGACTAGAACCGCGCGGAAGCAGCAGAGGGGAAACCGAGTAAAGAATGACTGCATGACCACTCGAGTTTCCCTTCTTTGACGCAGGATGCGTGTTCAAATGCCTCCAAACTTGGACTTGGCGATTTATCAAGCACCGTCAACATGGCTGGCGATGATTCGTCCTTCTTCCTCTATGGAATGGGGGAAAGGCCCGAAGCGCTGACACTAGGATCGCTTGTGCTAGAACAGTATTGGCAGCCTATGGTTGCTCGCCACTATACGCATGAACTGTTGAGGTATGGCTCTCTGATGGCGGCGGACTGGAGTCGTTGGTCAGATCTAATCGCCATGTCAGCGACGACGCTCTGCACGAACACGCCTACACCACTAGTCTGACCAATGCTGTATTCCGAGGATCCTCTCGCGTGGCGCCATCTGCTGGCATGGAAGGAGGGGACATTGTCAACCTCAACCTTGCTTATCATAAAGATCTCGAGCGGATTGTAGTGGCGGAGAAGGGAACCCGGATCGTCCTCAAAGAGTACAGCTGCATTCCCCTGTTGATGTAATCCTGACTGACTATGATCCGACAGCCCAGAGTCATTCCTCACTACCGATGTTCTGAGTCAGCCCCTTGCCCAGCAAAAGCTCAAGTTGTGGCTGTCGGCCGCCCACAGTGCCTATGTCTTGAACTTCAAGTTCGCTCGCCGGCCCAAAGTCTGGCTCCTCACCGGACTCTACTTGCTCGAAGGAGCCCGCACTGTTGTCTCGCGGGGCCAATCCACGGACGTGTCAGCTGGAGTTTCATCTGCAATCATCGGTGCCGTGTCTGGAGTGCCCCTCGGCGGGTCCGTCAGTCTGGGCGTCGGTTCCTCATGGGAAATGACGATGCAGGTTGCCGAGCCGCATGTCTGGGCTGCTCAGTTCCGTTTGCTGGACGCCCGCTTTATCAAGATGGGCAAGGGTGGCGTCGACGATGTGAAACTTCCGGTATCGTTGGGTCTTTATCGTGATGTCATGTCAGTCAACACAGCCCGTGGCGGAGAAGGTCGTTCGATTGAAGTCGGGCTCGGGCAGGAGGAAGAGGAAGAAGAGAACGTGCCAGAAGACCAGGATAGTCAAGAGGGGGCAGAGTATGGGAAGAGGCTGGAACAGGCGATCATGGTTTTCGAGAACGCGCCCAGGCATTTCCTTCAGTGAAGCAACCCAGGGTGGTACTCTGTCGATACCCTAAGCGTTGACCATTCTCCCGGAGTTTATCTTCTGGTGTTACTTACCGTTCTGCACGCTGAACTATGGATGTAGGATAACAGGAGCCAGAAGATGGCGTGTAGGCCTCGGCTTCGCGACACGGTGGCTCTCGGACGAATGGACCTCTATATTAGTCTACAATGATCTGATCAAAGGAAAGGGCCTGAGTTTATAGTGGTCAATAGATAAAAGAGCATATTGTCAACACTAGCTGATCTTTCTCTATAGTGTAACGTAGGTCTCTTGCTCGGTACTGCATCTCTTTCAAAAGCCTCCGTCGACTGTCACCCCTCAGTCACCATCCATCAGAGAGAGTTGTCATCCTCATTTGAGGACCTTCACGGTGGTCGAGACCGGCTCCTTCTCAGGCACAGGGGGCATATCGCCTGGCAGGGCGCCAAATACGATCTCTGCCTTCAGCGCCCACGAGGGCGGAATGCTAAATGCAGATCTAAGGCCGTCCTCGACACCAGGCACATAGTGGGAGTGCTGCAGGCTAGCACCAAGGCCTTCGAGTTCAAGGGCAGTCCACAGCGTAATTTGATGCATCGCATTGGAGTGCTCGGCGTACCCCTCGTAGGCAGTGATAGGGTGCTGGGAGAACTTCTCCTGCACTTTCTCGATGGCGGTGTGGTCTTCGAGGACAGAGATCTTTAGAATATATAATCAGCCTCGTACAGGAGAGAGCTAGGAGTCAGGAATATCCTATGTTGTTATTTCTCACATACCGTACCGTAGGCATTCCGGAACATGCTAAAACGCTCCTCGTAGCGCGGCCACGCCTCCTCACCGTGCTTTTCGACGACAAATGGCTTTGCAGATGCGAGAATGGTGTCCCAGAACTTCGTGTGCTCCTTGCCGAGGGTAACGAGGATACGGGTACTCTGCATATTGTATGCCGAAGGCATGGTTTGGATGACTTCATTTACAATCTCGACAATGCGGTCATCCGAGACAGAAATCTTGTCTGTCACGCCATACACAGTGCGGCGGTGCTTGACGGCCTCGAGAAAGGTAGAGCTCGAAACTGGCATTGTGTAGAGATGTTGAAGAAGCTGTAAGACACTGAATGAGGTGAGGAAGTGGGATTTTGCCAATGTAGACCAGAACTGAATGAATCACGATAGGTATATATAGACTAGATGTAAATGAAGCCGTTGGGAGAATTATCCTCATTTATCAGCAGCCTACCGAGCATGAGTTGAATCGGTGCTAAACATGTCTTCGCCATCCAGATAGTATTTGGTTTTGTCATCTGGCGTACCCGAGTCGCGATGGCATTGTCAGCATCGCTGCGAAACTTGGACGCTAAAGAACGCTCTCGGATCAAAGAATATAGAATTTCTAAATTAGGAAAGTATCCAGCCGGAAAGCAAAGGAAGGAATTGCCAAATACGGTCGATCGCTACTGAGAATCCTCCTCGATCCTCTACCTCGGTGAAATCCTCCAGTGTTGGGTAATGATGCTTATGCTATTCAAGGCGAAATCTAGGCGGCATAAGAAACAACTCATTATTCCGCTGTCTTGTAACTTCCGGGAATTTCCTAATTAGGAAACACTGGGCCGGAAGCAGAAGAAAGAAATTACCGAATATAGCTAGTGGCCATTGAGCATCCTTCTGGATCCTCAACTGGATTATTCAGACTATCCTCCAGCGTAGCAACGTGGACGATACTAGGCAAACATTGCTAACACAGTGATCTAATGGCGGCAGAATAACAAATCAAGTCGTCTTTTAACATCCTAATGAGGATTACCGACCTTCTAGATTCATGATGATAGGAGCAGTATCTCCCAGAGTACCTACGCTATACAAGTAGGATCCCTTTGCTTCAGCCTATTTAGTATTGTTCTCTGCAGCCCCCGAATGCTACTGCTTGGAAAATGGAGAATTTCTCCTAAGACATCAGGGTAAGTCTTGATGGTCCAGAGTAGCCCATTAGACTTCAAGCCCGGTAAAGTGCAGGCGTCCATGTGATTATGAATTATGTTCAATGCTATGTGTCATGATTAAGCCCGTATATGTACCTAGTTTGTCTCCAAACTCCCAAGTAATGCCCGAGAACAAAGGAAAAAGGAGAAGGGGTATCAAAAGAGAAAAGCGTCTACAACTTTTTGTTTGCAGACGCTTGCATCCGTCGCATTGCCTGTCTGTGCAGGCCTGTCATGCTCCCGCGTTGCATGCCATCGGCGACAGCATTGTCAACCTTGGCCGTCGAGGCATCGCGCATTTGCTGCATCGACCCCCACAGTTTGGGGGGCCTTTCAGGACTGGTAGATCCCAAGGGAGGAGAGTTCAATGCTAGAGGATCCTGTCGCTGGGAAAGATCCTCTCGCACTGATTGGCGCCACGCTGCCATGACAGCGGCGGAACGTCTCGAGTCGGCTGGTGGGATCGGCGGTGAACGGGTGGGCTCGAGGCTTTGGAAGCTCGACGCTGAAGGTGACTGCATGGTTTGACGTTGCAGCATCGCGCGGCGTTTGGACAGGGGCACGTCATCTTGGTCGTCGGGAGGAGTCAGCATGGCGTCCTCATCCTTTTCTTCAGGAACGGAGAACGTCGGCGAGACGATCGGCGCTGGGTCAGCCAGAGACTGGCGTGATTGGTTCCGTGAAGTCCACGGGTCGTAGCGAAGGGAGGTCGATGACATGCGATTCCGAACCATGTTCTCTCGGACTGCCAGCAAGGGTGGAGGTCCGCTCCATCGCGGCGAGTCGGCTGCTTCCTTGCTCTCACGGTCTCGAGGTCCCGTGATAGTCAAGAATGGCGGGGAGGTGCTGTTCCGCACTTGCGCCGTAGGTTCGTACAGTTCTTGCGGACTCAAAGAGGCTGAAGAAACGTTCCGAGAAAGTGGCGGTGGTGAGATCATGGCAGAGATGTTATGCATGCTGGTCCTGGTCTTGGACCGTGGCGCCTCCGATGCATAAGAACGTCGTCGGGTATGCTCAGGACTGGCCGGGATCTGCTCGAGAGCAACAGGGCTAGTCACAGCTGGAGGTTGCTGAGCATTGTGAGGTGTCTGCAAAAGGCCCTCGATATCAACCGGGGCTGCACTTTCTTCGGAGTCGATGGTATCTTCCTGGAGCTCTTTTTCCACTTGGATCGGTTCAACATCAGGAGCTTCAGCATCTGCTAAATGCTTAGCCCATTCCCTAGTGCGGAAAGAGTTGACGATCCTCGAAGTCTGCTCAGGAATGTTTTGTACAGTAGACGCATCCAATTTCATCTTTACAACCTTCTCCGTTGCCTTTGACTGCGATGCAGATTCGTCGTCTGGTCCAATCTCCGGAATACTAATCTCTTCTTCATAGGAGCTTCGCACAGTTTCGTTTGCAAGTGCAGGTTTCTTTTCCAAGCCCGGGTTTTCATCATGAGTATCATCCGCGGTCTCTGGGACAAGTGTTGAGTTTGGCTCCTTCTCTGGCGATGGGGATGTTTGAGAGGCTTGCTGGCTTTGTTCCTCTTGTTCCTCCAAAATCTCAACTTTTTCTGGTTGGCTCTGTGCATGGTCACTTGGAGAGATATGAGGTGTGTCCTCCATAGTGGTAGATTCATGAACAATGTTGTGGTCTTCTTCATTATCGTCATGAACGGCCATGTTGGGAGTGTCTGCTTCGGTTGTACTTGGTTCGACGGCTCGATTGGCCTGGGAATTGAGCCCAGACTCGGTTACCTCTGTGAGGGTATTTTTCTCGGGCGCGTTCTTTGTGTCGATATGATTCTCTTGGGCTTTGTTGCCATTGTTTTGGAGACCGTTTGGAGCGATACTCGGACGATCAGAGCTAGTGCTTTGAAGATCGTCCACAAGTCCCAGCACGGATGAGGTGGCATCTTCATGCACAATCAATGCTTCGTCGGATCGTGACTGGGAAGAAACACCTTGTACCCCATGTCCATTGCGCCATGATAGCCTTTTCATCAATGACCTGCTCGAAAAGCGCTTCGACCGTGGCGTGCCAACTTCTGAGCCCACGACAGCTCCGTGTTCAGAATCGTCATCGTCATGCAAGTTTGTTTGTATGCGGAGGACCCTGTGAGAAGCGGGAGTTGCTGGCCTTGAATATTCGACATCTGGGTGTTCAATCTCATTCTGAGTCTGAGCATCTTCCAGCTGTCGCGTCGGGCCACCGAGAGTTTCAAGATCAGAGTCGTGAACGACTTCCTCGACAATCTCAAGATGTTTTCCCGGTTCGGATATGGCAACAGACTGATCTGGACTGGTCATATCTCTCATCTCAAAGGAATTGCCTTGTTCGCGACCAGACGACGTGAAGCCATCCGACCCTCGTCGCGACTCCTCGGCAACTGCGGTTTCTGACATTGAGAGTTCTTTGGCGTCCGCGTCATGTCCGTACATATTCTCCCACAAGGCGCGTTCCTGAAGATTCTTTTCCTCTAGCTGTCGACCAACTTCAGCTTCGTCGCCTTCTTTTCTCCGCACTGCTTCTTTTCGAGAATTTTCCTCTTCCATCCTGCGTTCTTTGATGACCTTCCAGAGTCTCAACTGGGCGATGACACCAAAAACCGCAACAATTATTATGACTGCCAGTTCGACGCGAATGTTTCGAGTAACTGGGTATGTGCTTGTGTCTAAGGGGAATATATCGGCATTCAACCCTGTTATACTAGTCAGTACTAGGCCAGATACCAGCGCGATCTATCCGACTCACCCCAGATGTAGAGCCAGAACTCCTTCAGACCAGCCCGACTGAAGCAATCGATACCGAGTACCAATGCGGTAGCGCCGCTGATGGAAGTGCACAGGATTGACCCGTAAGCCCGCGTATAGTGGCTGAAGGAGAGACAATAAAAGCCCGCTGCAAATGCGACAATAAAACCGACTTTTGGCCCATTCTCGGTGAGAAGACCTCCGGACTTCACCGTCATCAGCCACATGCCAATGCAGAAGCCACCCAGAAGGCAGCATAATCCTTCTGTGATCTCTTTGAAGACAAGCGCCAAGCCTCCAAATATGACACCAGTGAAGAAAATGGCCACCAGGTATCCACCTTGGACGGCGTTGCTCACGGGGGGATTCATGACATAGACGATGAGAACCTAGAGACGCCCACGTCAAGTTCCATTTTCTAATGGAGGTATCGAATGCAGGGAACTTACAGTCACGCCCAATGCGGCAAGGAAGGCAGTCGACAAATGGATGTAAACCCTATTCACATTCAGTCAGAGTCCGAGATATCAATTGAGCGCAAATATTCACCATGGCTGTCGAATCCCTATAAAAGCTAGGGTCGCCCCAGACACTAGCAGTATAAACCCTCCGACACCCAATGCTGGTGTGAGTGTAGGCTGAACTGGCAGACCACCAGTGTATCTTGGCTTTGTTGAATTCTGTGACGATGTGCCACCAGATGGATTAGGTGTATCTATCGAGGGCACCGATGTCGCATCCGAGGTAGCCTGTTGGGAGTTCGAAGCCGAGAGTTCCGTCGTTGAGCTTGTTGTTGCTGTTGTAGGACTGTCTGTCGAGGTAGTAGCAGTTGTCTGGCCGGAGGCAGTATTTGTCATCGAGGCACTTTGGTCGTCTCTATCGTTGAGGACTGCAATCGCATTGGCTTCGCGCTGCTCCAGTCCAGCCGTGGGAGCTGCGATAATCCGTCCGCGATGGCAGAGGAAAAAGATAAACGTGAAGAATAAAGACCACCGCATGTTGACAATCCTAGAACAAGCGCCCAGGGACAGTCAACGAAAAGTTTGGGGGGGAATAACAGTCTCTGTCGACTAGATGGGCAATATAAGAGACGCGAGTGACATATCCAACATGCAATACCGGGGCAGCGTATAGGACGAACCTGGACAAGAAGCTAGCCCGGAGAGGATTCGAAGGCACCGTCTCAGGATCAGAAGATAGAAAGCTATTGGTATTTAGCGCGTAGTGCACCCATCGAGGCCAAAAGCAACACGCCGAAGAGACAAAATACCTGCCTCGGGCCTGGCCCCGGTCTCCCCTACATATACATATGGAAAAGCGAAAGTCGGCACCGCTAGTCAGGAATTCCAGAAAGCCGCGGGACCCGTACGGAGCAGAAATGGGCGTTCATTGTTTTGCGCATTTGAGTTTTAGGGGCAGGGACTACCGACAAGGAATTGGACAATAGACGCCCACGCGAGCTTGACCGGCGACGAGCTATCCACGGCCCCACCGATCGAGAGCCGTCGATCGAGCAAGGATCTGCTCTGTGATGCATAAGGGGCGCTCCCTCGCACCAAGAGAGATTAGGAGCTTCCTCGTTTGTCGTCTCCCCCTGACAAGATAGTACATGTGTACAACATTGTAGTCTCTTCTCGGTCCCGACAGCCGTCCATCGGCCAGCGTGGCTTTTGCTGCGTCGCCGTCCTGTTCCGGCCCAGTCAAGGTCCAATGTCCGAACTCTCAGGGCATGACGAGCGTGCTTGGTGCGCTGGTCGCATCCCCCGGTGAACCGGCGGAATGCGGGCGCCCAGGGGATTGATTCCCCTGATCTGTCACATCGAGAGTCGATATTCCCTAATCCACCAGCCATCCCGCGGCCGAGCCGCTATAGCGTCACGCTCACCGTATAACTATAGGACGCGCTGCGAACCGCTGCACGCCGCGAGAGTCGACAGATCTCGGAAGAGAGGTCAGCTACCCGAAGAGTTTCCAGGTTATCGGCACCAACCGCAACTAGGGGCTCGCCCAAGTGGGCCGCGACTCCCGATCTGTCGACTGGTCGTTGGGCTCCGTGCTTCGCTTCTCTGTTTCTGAATGCAGACCGGCTGGCCTATCACAATGCTGAGACCCGCCAGTGTGCCGTGCATGCATTGTTCCTGGGGTTGGTTGGGCACGAAATTGACTTTGTTCGCTACCGGCTCTTGACTGCGTCGGGGGAGGCAAGGAGGCGGTTGCATCTGAGACAACAGGTCCATCTTCATTTAGCACCAGCTCAGGATTCGGTGCAAATGGCATTGGCTCATTCACCGTGGGGATTCCACCATCTCATCAGAACTTGGCCTTTGGCCAATAATCATGCCACAGAGTCCTTTGGAGACTGCTCATTTGTCGCAGATAAACAGGCGAGTCCACGAGATAGCGTAGGTAGGTGTACATACATACACAGACACGCGAGTAGATCAACCTACAGGATATATAGGTTGGTCGTCCTGTAGTGATTATGGCAGTGGAGATCAATGAACAGAGCTTCCGTGCGATGGTGGGTTAAGAATGGATATTGGAAAAAGAAAGAATCGATGGCTGGAGAGACGGTCAGAGCTTGCTGTGTATGCTTGCCTTTGCTTATATTTATTGGGTTCCCCATATAGTGCGAGAGCCATTTTTAGCCACGGGATCGACTGATGCTATTCTTCGTGCAGCAAATATAGTCATATTGAAGGCAGTATAGAATGAATCATGGACCTTTCCAGGCTTCTTTGGGCTGTGGCCAAAAAGTTGGTGGCCTCTCCAATCAGGCCATCATTTCAGGCCTGAGGCCAAGAGGCAACAAGCTTAAAGGCTCGATGTGACGAGAATGCAGCATGCATGAATCCCAGAATTGGGTCGTCTCAGCAGCTAGTATTCAGTTTCCAACCGATATTATTATGCTTCTAGATCTCAATCGTGGGTTGATAATGACATTGTGCTCCGAAATAACTATATCGACAATGGCATCTAGGCTTGTCGATGAAGTCCAATGCTACTCCATCCATACCATAAATTGGGGTCGTAGTCAATGATGATGTATCAATCCAGTAGCCTGAATATGGCCATCTCAGTCCCCAAGGATTTACGATCGACGAGAGAATGCCGGCGCCATCGTGGACGCCAGTGATGAAACGTCACGTGCCCCACCACTCCCCACATGCACAGGGGCGCGGCGTTGCCATCTACTGGAGCTGCTCTGAACCCGGACTCTCTCCCAATTCCTTCACTTGTGTCGCGTGTGGTGAGATCATGGCCACTCCTGCACACTCGTCCCTTGGTTTCTAACCTTAGTCCCCATTCCAACCAGCCACTCCTCGCTGCAACTCCCGCGCCGGGCACTACCGTCGCCCGCCATGGATGATCTAAACGGCTTGAGTTGGTCATCCAACTCTAATGCGCCCGCCAACAAGCCCCCTCCGATGAGCTCCAATCTGATGTTTCCAAGCGTAAGGCCGACAAGCGGTGCCTCTGGTAGATCGACGCCTTTGTCCACAACCTCGAATCGATCCAATTCGCCATCGAAACCTCCCGCCTCCACCGGAGATAGCTTCGCGAACCTGGTCTCATTCAACTCTTCCGCGACGAACAAGAACCTTTCGCTCATCGAACAACAGAGGCGCTTACAAGAGGAGAAGGCCAAAAAGGAAGCTGAGAAGCGCAGCCACTACGAAGCGCAATATGGAGGTCAGAACTCACAGTTCTGGGATAGTCTCGAACAGGGCCGTACGCAAAGTCCTGCCGGAGGACAGAACTTGCATCCCAAATCCCCGCCCGTCAACGACGATGACGATATACTGGCCGCTTTCAATGCTGCAGCGCCCGTTGATGCTTCCACACACTTCCCAGTGCCTCGCTCAACCTCGTCGCCTCACATAAATACCACCCCTCCACAAGGAATATCTGGTGGAATTACAATGCACGACAACACTGCAGCTGTTGCCGGCTTCGATGATGACGACCCATTCGGGCTGAGTGAATTGAAACCCAAGACCGCACCCGCTCCTCCGCCTGCCCAAGATGACGATGACGATTTTCTTGGCCTTCTGGGAAAGCCAGTATCTGAGATTCCTCGACAGCCTCCTTCAAAACCCGCAAGGTCTCCAGTGGATGGTTCAGCTAGTCGCGTTGCCTCTCCAATGCCCTCTAACAAGGCGGATCGCGCTATTGCAGAACTGGTCGATATGGGGTTTCCAGCAGACAAATCGCGTGAGGCTCTGAGGAATACGCCATCAGGGACCGATGTACAGGCTGCTGTTGGCTGGCTTCTTACACAGGCCCATGCGGAGTCTAGGCAAAAGTCCCAGGCACGATCCCCGGCCAACGGCGAGCGGAGTCAGCGGTTGGAACGAAGTGAGAGTCGCAACCGCGATGCTCCTTCTTGGATGAGAGAAAGTAGATCACAGACTTCTCGGTCACGCGAGGATAGCCGGAGTCCAGGGGATGGGGAGAAGGATCCAACGCAAATGGCATCGCAGTTTGGCAATAACTTGCTGAAGACCGCAAACACTCTTTGGAAAACTGGCAGCAAAAGGTTTCAGCAAGCAGTGCATGAGTTTAATGCCGACCATGACCCGAGCCAGCCTCGTTGGATGAGAGAAGCGGCTGCTTCTCATGCGGAGCCACTGCCTCCACGGCGTGGCGATGCACCCAGAGAGTCTCAGACGAAGGCGCAAGACTTCACCGATGAGGCAATTCTTCTTGAGGCCGGAGACTCTCGTCCGCCTCGTAAACCTGCACGTCCCCAGGCTGCCCCAAGTGGCAATGACCTGCGTAACCAATCGTCTCCTTCACCTATCCAGCATATGCAACAGCCTAACTTTCTCCAACGACCGTCTCGACCCACTTCTCAAGAACCCCAATCCCGTTTATCGCGTTTCGCTGCGGAAGAACAGTCAACACAAGCGTATGTCAGCCCAGCACGACGAAAGCGGCCACAGGCACCCCAACCGGTGGCAGAGCCCAATATCGATCTGTTCGACTCTCCTGCCCCTTCATCAAGTCGACCCAAGCCAACGGCTCCGACACAACCACAGCGTCCTGTGACACGCTCCGTTCCAATTCCCGTACGGCCAAAGGTGCCACCGCGCTCCATACCTCCTGTCTCCGCCGAGGCTCTTCAGTCCACGCACCGTCACCGTAACAAGGCAGCAGAGGCATTCAAGCGGGGTGACTATGCAGTTGCACATGGCAGCTTCTCTACAGCCCTTGGCATGCTCCCTGATAAGCACCCAATTACGATCATTATCCGCAGCAACCATGCAATGACTGCTCTGAAGACTGGCGAACCCAAGGTTGCAATTGACGACGCCGACACCATTTTGGGCGTGATCGGTCCCTCGAAAGGCGAGGGTGAAACAATCGACCTTGGTAATGGTGAGCCAGCCAAGCAAATGAAGGACTTTTACGGCAAGGCGTTGATGCGCAAAGCCGAGGCACTAGAACAGCTTGAGCGATGGGCAGATGCTGCAGAGGCATGGAAGCTAGCAGTTGCATCTGGTCACGGTGGAAGCACCAGTATCCAGGGTCGGAACCGGTGCGAGAAAGCGGCTGGCATCGACAAACCTCAGACGAAGCCGGCGGCTCCTGCCAGGAAAAAGCCGGCTCCTACACCGAAGAGACCTTCTGCATTGTCAGATCTTTCTGGTGCTTCGAGTTCTGCACAGGACTCGGAAGCTGTGAGCCGCCTGAGGGAAGCCAATCAGGCTGCAGAACGTGCCGATGAGGAGAAATTCGCCCTTTCAGAGAGTGTGGATGGACGGATTGCGGCCTGGCGGAATGGAAAGCAGGATAATCTGCGTGCCCTGCTGGGTAGCTTGGATACTGTTCTGTGGCCCGAGGCCGGTTGGAAGAAGATCAACTTGTCAGAGCTGGTCTTGCCGAACAAGGTCAAGATCCAGTACATGAAGGGCATTGCGAAGGTTCATCCTGACAAGGTATGTGTCTTGTTTTTCCATCTGTCTTCGATCATACGAGGCTTTTCGCTGACTTGATGCATCTTAGATCTCCACCACTGCCACAACTGAGCAGCGCATGATTGCTGGCGCCGTGTTTGGGACTCTGAACGAGGCTTGGGATAAGTTCCGTGTGGAGAACAATCTCTAAATGCTCTCTTGCATTGTATGACTGCCAATGTTGTTTTCATTGACAGTTTCATATCATGATCATCTTACCTTGTCTACCCCGTCTTTGCAGTGGAAGCCTTTTTTTAGAACATAGTTTACTGCCCGCGATGGCGGACATGCACATGAGATCACGACGAACAAATTCAACTCGCATTTCATCTTGAGCATCGCCCCTAAAATTATGGCCCGAGCCTAGCCTAGTATATTTATTGGATGGTACACATGGCCGGAAGATGGGATGACTTGATGAATATTTTCGCGAATGGCATTCATGGTACGCCGTAAATCGGGGTGACGGCGAAAAGACCACGATTCTCCACTATTTCCGTTTCTGTCACGGTTATAACCTTAATGATTAGGATAGATTCCTTGAAATTTTCGGGGGTCTTTTTAAAGACTAAGGTATTATAGAAGGCTTACACTAGGAGACCTAGAGAGCAGAAGCCGTGGAGAGGTATCAGAATGATTCTCAACTCCAACAAGTGATCAGATTATATAAGTAGATAGCTAGGTCTTAACTGGAAGAGACCAAAAAGTCAACGGAGACCGATTGCAACTTTGGGTCGCCCAACAAGTTTGCTGTGTGAAAGAATTACACGCAGAATTAGAGATACTCTATCCAACCAAGGCTCTGAACCTTATGGCAGTATCCCGATATTTGTCGAAAGCGGCGAGCGCCATTGCTCATGGCTAGGATCTGGGACCGGAGATTTGACATTTGAACACTATGAATAATGAAGAACGCACTTCGGAAAAGCCATTGTATGGAAAATACAGCCGATCCATCGAGCTTAACCATGCTCAGGCTTCGGTTCTGTGTGATGGTCCTTCCGGTGTTTCCAAAACTCTTCTCGCCGCTTCTCCTCCGTCTTCTTCTTTTCCGCCTCGTCCTTCATATATTTTTTCCACGCTTCCTCATGGGATTTTCGACTTGCCTCGTCATTTCGAGTCGAGGTTTCGTCCTCTGTGATTTTGTCGGAAATTTTTTGGATCTCCCTTCCATATTCTCTCTGGATGTCATCCCACTTCTCTCTTGGGATACTCCCTTTGTCTACCAACCGGCGTTTGGCTTCCAGTTCCTCTTGTTTCTTCGTTAGGTCTTGTCTGTTTTGGCGAATCCGCTCGCCGGCCTTATTGATTTCCCTCTGGAGCCTATTCTTTTCGTCGAAAGCTTCATTCCTTCGCTTGAGAGTCACGGTTCGATCCACCAAGGCATTCAAATAGGAGGCGTACACTTCGCCCGTAAACACATTCGTTGCTTGTGTGTCGGCAATGTCATGCGCCTGATGAATAATGTCTTCAGCGCTGAGACCGTAAGCGGCCCCGTTATTCTTTTGAGCCTGTTTGGTGGCCTCATTGCGCATGTATTTTTTCATGGCTTCCAGGATTTTTGGCTCTGCAGCCTTTGCAACGGTCTCTAGTTTCCGCTCATTCGAATTGTTGAGAATCTCATTAATGGCCTCTTCAGCCTTGGTCGGGAATGTCTGCTTCATCTTGTCTAGGGTCAGGAGCCCTCGGATTCGAAGCTTCATATTGGCACCAGTCCTTTTCATCACTTGCTCCTTGCCCCAGACACAAAAGTCTCTGATATTCTTCAATGAGGTGACGGTATTCACTGCGATGGAGAATATTCCGACAACTGAGGCAAGATCCGCAACATTGGGAGATTCCAGGGGCACATGGGGTGTGATGAGATCGAGCGCCAACGGAAGATACTGGAAAGCTTCAGCGTCCCGGGCCGAAGCTGCTGGAGTCGTGTCAATATCGGAACTACCATCCCAAGGATAGGCTCGTTTGCCTTGGATGGGCTCTTCATGTTCCGGTTGTGCAGTCACCCAAGTCGTACCTGTGTACGATATGGCGCCGATCGGGTTTTGTACGTCAAAGGGGGCATTAAAGGTAATGCGGAAGGATTGGTTGCCATCACTGGAGAGAAATGAAACCGATCCGTCCGCAAGTGTCTTTTGAGACTCGACCGGTGTTCCATCGACTATTTCTCCTTAGGTCATGAGTTGAAAAGGGGGGGAATATACATACTGTAGATGGTTCGATGCACGGAGTGAACCAACAGTTCCTTTGCAGAGTAGACTGAGCTCTCCACGCTGTATGCGCCTCCAGAATAACGAAGATCGAATTTTGGACCGGGAACAGTATAATCTCGCAGAACCTCTAGATCATGCGCCGTAAGGCCATCATATCCCTTCTGACGTAGTACCGCCTTCACCGCGCCGGATTCCCCGTTGATGGTTGCGTTGATGAGATCGCCCACAAAGAACGCGTTGAGGTAGATCTCATCCATAAAGCGAAGAGCCAGGTTCTTCACAGCGGAAGACTGAACCATCGAAGCTGTTGGACTAGCTATTGCTGTGCTCTGTGGCATTGATCCTAGTAGCACAATATCCGCCGGCATCATCTGGGTCGTTGCTTCGATGAATTTCACACCAGGGATGAATACATTCTGAGCGGAAAAGAAGTTGAGGCCTTTCAGCTCCGACTTGAGGGGTGAGGGCAGGCTGAAAGAGATTCGATAGCGAAACATATCCGGATATGAATCTCTGTTTGGTGAATGACCATCTTTGAAGCCGTCAACCCACAGGGGTTGATACCGCATGGTGGGAAGATTGGTTGCATTATCAAGGCAGACATTTATCCGCAGTTCATCTTCGTGGATACTACTACACGGCTCACCCGTCTTTTCCGGTTAGCTTTCTGCTCGTCATCGCTACGGGGTAATTTAGCTCACCACTTGCAGGGATCCAGATATCTGAGTCCGGCCCCATTCGTGCGTAATCAGGTCCGGCACTCTTTTATCCGTCAACAGCCAAGTGGCAACAGTCTCCGGGGACCAAGACCAGGTTGGAATTGTTTCAAGGCTCGAGTTATCCGACACATCCATAGTGACCGTGTATTTGTCATAATCGACACTGAATTCGGGAACTCTGTAGTCCTCAATCCCACCAATGTTGAATCCCCATGTTGGAGGGTTGCCCATCTGGATCACCAGTCTTGCGCCATTTTCAATCGCCTCGGGCTTAATCGACTTGATGACTCCGGTGAAGTTGGCTTTGAATTGCTCAGCGAGAAATTGGGCAAAAAGTGTATTAGAGATGAAGATGCTGGCCTCAAATCCAATTGCGACGGGTGCTATTTCCTCGCTTCCCTTGTGTTCGAACCGTGGATGTGGCTTTCCCGGCTTGTTCTTGGTGGCGATGAAGACATTGAGATACCCGGGCTGAGACCTGACGATGAAGGAACGAGGGCGTAGAGTTTCCGTGTCGCCCGAAACAGGTTTCTGGTTGGAGACTTTGGCGATGCTAATATCGATCCAATCGACATGTTCTTTGCTCTGGAACCAGCCTTGGATTTCCGTCGTGACGGTGTCCATGAGGTCATCTGTGTCACGCTTTTTCGGGTCCTTCTTCTCCATTTTATACACGGCTTCTTCATTTGCAAAGTGGAAGATCATGGCAACCTCCGTCGTCTTGCTTTCGTCAAGCTCGATCACGTTCCCGGGCTATCCCCATTAGCTATGATCCTAGAGGGCACATGCCTACATACCTTGTGTACTGTGTCCCCACTGACAGCTGCAATGGGGAGGAAGACTCGGAGTTGATACACATCTCTGGCGATGTGAACGGTTTCCGGTTTGTCGAGTGGCTTGCCATCCTTGGTCAGGTTATTGGTGTATAACCCATTGATGGTCATGACGAGGATAGCCTGAGAGTGTCCTTCCGAAGCTTCAAATTGGAGCACGGGAGAGGAAAGACTCAGATTGAAATCGCGAGTAATGACCAGCTTGGTCTCTTTGCTAAGGGTTTCGGTGTGCTTGAAGGTGACGTTGCCAAACTTGGGAGACTTGCCCCAGGCCTGTTGGAGAAGATGATTCAGAGGGTCTTGGGCGTAACAGACCATGACATCCCATCCATCGGTCGCGTCCACATATTGAATGGCTGCGTGGAAATCGGCTTTGGACTTTTGAACAGACATGATGAATGATTTGGTGGGGTGATGTTCTGTACGAAAGGGGGAGGGTCTTTATATCCGGGCTGAGGTACATTTTCGTTTCCGCTCAACGTTCCAAGGTGGTATTAATGCGACCTCCTCTCATTTGCCTGATCTACCACCTTCTCATTTGGTCTATCTACAGCTTAAAAGCGTCCTTGGAGGGCCCGCAAAGCAAATACCACAACGTGTTGGTCAATATCGTCTTCGATTTGAGGACGCTCGACGAAAGTGTGTACTCGGCCTTGACCCAGAGCGCCAGAATTACGGGTGGTGATGGCGGAAATGGATCCCGCGGCAGCGAAGAAAATGGTGCGGATGGACAGCCGGCACAGGATGGGACGTACAAGTTACAATCGGCCACTGATATGGACGCTACCTGGAGCAGTACCCTGTGTTTTGCCCATCCCGTGCAGTGCCGAATGCTCCTGGACATGGCAAAGCTGTACTTCTTTATCGACGGGTTGGATGACCTGGCCAAGTGTAAGGAGTTGCTGGAGCGACTCATATCGAGACTGGCATTTCTCGACTCACAACCCGCCAGCAAAGCTAGTTTGAGCACCAACTTGGTCAAGGCATATCGCGATGCCGAGCCCCGTCTGTTCATTCCCAGTGGCTCTGATACCGAAGAGCCGGCATCGCTTCAAAGTCTTCGTGCTATCATGAAGCAAAAAGTTCCCTCGCATTACTCAACTCCGGCAAAGACTTTTACGGCTATGATCGCAATCGCGTTCCAAGAGCAAGCTTCAAGAGTTTTGAGCAGACAATCGACAAGGAGTTGGACGCCGTCAAGAGCGCAGAGACCACCTATACTGCCTACCTCCAGGCCGCTAATGATGCCGCTAAAAAGAGAGATTACATCAACCATAGTCGGGCGGCCTGCGAATCAGCCAAGGAATCCAACAATGTGACAATCAAAGCCGCTAAAGACGACATTGCAGACTACATAATCAAGATCCGCAGCTTCACGAAGCCCATGAAAGCAGCAAGCGAAAGCCTTCGAGACGCGGCCAGAGATATCATGTTGGAGATCAAGTCTGGAGTCCATGTTCCGGCGGTCGAATTGTTCGAATCTATCGGCCAGATTATCATGGTTCCAGGGATTTCCAAAGTCCCGATGGCTGCCCTGCAGGGAGTGTCTCTGTTGCATCAAGGGTTGGAGGAAATTCCAAATGATGCCGGTATGCAGGTAAACAAGGACTATCTGATCAAGCAAGTCCGGAACATCAGCGGCACTATGGATAGCCTCTATGAAGGCTACAAAGTGAGCAAGTCTGGGCAGATTGACCTGCTTGATCCCGGGGCTGCCAAACTGCAGATTGCGGAAGAGCAACTAAAAGCCCTCTTGGGCGAATTTGAAAATGCACTGCCAGCAGATACGCTAGCGAAGTTCGAAGGTATATTTCGAAACTATGTTGGTACGTGCATCCTTTCTCTCTGTACGCTGTATACTAAACATTCAGATCTTGTCATCAAACGGAATTCAGCTGTTCTCCGCTACAATGCAGCCCTGGTGGTGATTGCTAAGGCCGTCACCGAGAACGCAGCATTGTACCAGACGCAGTCGAATATATCGCAGATGGAAAAAGTATCGTTTGGAATGGACAATCCGATGATGGTTGTCGCGATGAAGAGTGCCTACCTCACTGCGGTTAAAGACCTCCAATACTGGCTCTACCATGCGCAGCGAGCATATAACTTTGCTGCCCTCAACTTGGACAATATTCTGGCGAGTTACTTCAATTCGGTTGACACGTCTCAGTATACATACGCGAATCTGAAGGTAGCGCAGAGAATGTTAATCGATGCACATAGCCGCCACATAGCCGCGCAAAGGAAAGCGGCAGACCCTTTCCACACCATCCAATATGTGCTAGAAGAGGGTGATTTTCGAGCTCTGAAAGCCAGCAGCACAGATGGGACTTCGCACTCTATTTCCATCCCCACGCCAGACAAGGACAATCGCCGGTCACCGTTTACCGACATGACCGATATCCGATTAACCCGCGTCCGTCTCTTTCTTCCGGGCGCGAAGACAAAGAACGGGCTTTTGCATATGAAGTTGACGCATATGGGCGATGAGACCATTGCCGATCCGAAAGACAGGGAAATGGCATTTGTCCATGACACCGTCAGTGTGTTGTTTAAGTACAATCTCCTGACAAACCAGTACAAGGGGCCTGGAACATTGCCGGGAATCATTGGCCATTTGAATGACAAGGACGACTATTCCCTGGTAGGACCGTTTGCGGAGTGGACGATTGATCTCGAAAAGGAAAGTAACGAGGATCTTGACTTGTCGGACATCACATCTGCATATATGGAGTTCGAGGGGTCGTATCAGCCTAAGGTGGTATGATAGCATTTTATGTCGATAGGTAGTTCCACATTGACGACCGCCCTAGTCTGGAAAACCATGACCTGGGAATCTTATTTTGCCTCGATCTGTCCGCTGCTAGTTCGATAATCCGCACCTTGCGTTACAATCAGAAATACAATGGACACACCAAATGTCTGAACGCGAGAGCCCATCTACGATACTCAGGCGAAGCCTCGCCGATCTCCATCCCAACCGGTTTCAGGATGCCGGGGAAAAGGCCAAGGCAGAGAAATTTTTCAAAAGTGAGCCCAGAAGGAGAACCCAGAAAAAGGAAAAGTCTCCCACACAGCTTGAGCTGCAACGTATTTCGGGGTAGAAAAGGGCCACACGCGCGATGTGGAAAGCGCCAGTCCTAGCTTAAGCCAAGAGATTCATCGCCAAGAGCCAGAACTATTCTAATATCATCGAGAGGCACACTGACAAGCAACCCCACACTTACGTACTCTCTATTTTGCTCTCTTAGATAACCCACTCATCGCCTTTTTTAAACCGGTGATACCTAGAAGTGTTCCGCCTCCGGCAGTAAGAGAGGCTATCAACAAGATTAACGAGATCAATCTCCGCCTACTAGATAGAAATATTATGAACGACTTAGATCTAGAGGTCGAGGTTAGATCCACCAAGAGCGCTTTACAAAAATATAGAAGTTGATTAATTTCCCCTTAAAGTACCCTTAGCTTGCTCAGCTTAATAAAGAACAGAGGAAAGGGGCATTGATAGTTAAACTATACAATATATATAAGGAATTCTGTTATCTAAGTGGATAGGCTGGTGTGCCTCCAAATGGCCAGGGGGATCTTAATTAAGTCATCCTTCACCATGACCTACTCAATAAACTAGAGACAATATACTAGATATCTCTATAGCAGGTGGAATAGCAGAAGCTGTCTAGTGAATCTCTAGTGAATCATGCTCTTCCTCATCAAACTAATTGACAAGACGTTATACCTAGATAAGGGCTTACACTTCAGTATCTATGATTTTTTCTGATAGTTATGTCTTTAGAAAATTATTCCCTCTATCGTCAGAGAGCAAATTTGGTACCCTTAGTTATAACACAGAAAATTGCACACAAGATAGCTTTCCAAGGTGGACCAGCATATACAAGAATACAGAGCACAATACAGAGTAAGCCTAGTAGGACTATATACCATTAAACTTTATAGAATCCAAGGAATAACGAATGACAGGCATAATCAAACCCATCCCCTCCAGTAGCGCTGCAAAACAAACTGCGAAGCATAGCATAATCAACAAACACCAACCTAAAAGCCATAAAAAGAAATATAGAGAGAATATACCGATATTAGTGGCCAACCTTTTTAATTAAATGCTCCAATCGCCGGGGCCAAGCAGAAATCAAACGCTTCGATTACCAAAGACCAGTAGGGTCTTTTTTGACATATAAGAATCTGCTTTTCGTTCCTCGCGCTTCGGAGGAGATAACAGACAGTTCTATTTGACTAGGAAATCTATTAATTAGATCTATTAGTTCCTATATAATAGCATTGCTATTAGTAAGACTCTATAGGCTCTATATTTAAGGTATAGTATTTAGTTATATCTTCGTCGCTCTTTTATACTTATTAGTAGACTAGGGTTATTATTTAGAATTTACCTCTTTTGCTTATTGCACTATTTCTATATATTATAATTCTATAACTAGAGTAATTCTTCGTTACTCTAAGAATACTCTTAGTTGGGATTTTTAGTCTCTCGTCTAATTAAGTAGAGTCTAAAACTAACTTACTAAAAAATTAAGAGCTCTAGATCGTCGTAGATAGATAGTCTGATTAGTATAGGAATAGATATTATTTTAACGTCAATACCACTATTCATAGGGTTAAGGTAGCTTTCTTTGATTAACTTCTCCTAGAATCTAGTATAGTTATAATCTTAATATCAGTATTAAAATTAGGCTTACCTACTTCATTATAATACTATCCCTTATTAATATTAATTATAATAAGCTAAGCTTAATAAAGTAGACTTATTGTTACGGACCTAGCGTCAGCAACACGCTAAGGCATGAAAATGGAGAAGTGATAATCAATCAACTTGGAAGTTATGTGGGGACAACCTTTAGGTTGCGATTCGGACGAACGACGAATTATGTGACTCGACCTATTGGATGATAGGGTAATATATCAGGCGATAGGATCGGATCCTATCAAGTGATAAGAGCTGGTCTCATCAGGCGATGCGATAGAACTGGATATATAAGGACACTTATTCACTAGTATATATTTAGTTCTTCGCGTTCAATCAGTTATTGCACTTAGAACAATTAGATTAGAATATAACTTGTTCTTGTTTGACTTCATATCCTCACTACCCCTGACGATATCCAACAACCTTGAGAGCTCACTTAGTGATATGGATCCCTAAGTGACTGACTTAGTCGGCGCCCCTGATTAACACACCTTTTAGGATAAGCACCTTATGGACTCTGAGCCCACATAAGGCCGGGTAGGCAGTGGTAACGAGAGACAGGCAAGCTTGGAGGGACTGTGGCTACTGAGAGAAGTATCACCTTTGAGGCAGCAAGGCTAACACAGCAGTGGACGATCGGCCGGTGCGTGACACTAGATAACCTAGTATAGCAGAAATAGACCCAGTCTCCTATCTATCCACTATACCATCTCTACTAATAGACCTTAAAGCCAATAAAAATTCCAGCAACAAAGCGTACTTAGTAATAAAAGATAAAGTTGCGTAGATACTCAGAATACAAACAGGCCGCACAAAATTCGGCGTAGATCGAGGTAAACTAGATATTTATTTATACGCGATCAGACGACGTCGCCTTATAGCCTTCCCGAATAAGGTCGTTAAGGGATCTCAACATTACCGCCATAATAATTTCACAATCATTGGATAAGAATAAAGCTCGCTATATTCATCTTAGTCCTAGTATGTTTCCGCGGGTCTAACAACCGCTCACCCAACAGAAATACCGACAGTATCAGCGACGATTAAAAGGAGCCTTACTCAGGGTGCACCTCCGACAGGGTATGTAAGGCGACAGATCCGCAGGTCGGCGCAGCGGATCAAAGGCAAAATTGCCTCATATCAAGCGTAATAGTGGGAGCTAAAGGAACAAGAGGGCTGGGCGAGCGAAAGCAGCGCAAAGAGCTGACTAGTCGCACCAGGGACAATCAGGGATGGCGGAGCTCGGTGGTCCGGATCAATAGCAATAATGCCTCACCAACAGGGGACGGACGAAGACGAGGAGAAAAGAGAAGTGGGCAGGCGACGAAGAGCGCGAAGTTCGAAGGGGGAATGGGGGGTCTTTAGAGAAGCCACGCACCGCAACGCACGAGAACTCATGACGCTAAACCCGAAAGGATGGAGCTAAACTCAGGGGGGGGAATTCGCCGTCACCCCGGGTATCATGCTAGTTATGTGTTGATACAGAGACTGGCCTCATGCTTCAGTCTCGGCTTTCTCAGTCGGCTGTTCTGGCGTTGGGTCTTGCTCTTGCTCGTTTTCCTCCTGCGCCTCCTGGATCCGCTGCGCCTTGAACTCTTGCTTCATCTGCCTCCTAGTCTTAGGCGTCTTGTCCGCCTTCTTCTCCACTTGACTGGGAGGCCATTTCTGGCGACACCTTTGCTCGTCTTCCTCGGTCCAATCTCGAGGCAGAATGGCAAAGACCAGATATGAAGTGTGTGTCTTCAGCTCTGGTTCCGAGCGGTGTACCAAGCGACCCAAGGTGTATGTCGGACCGGAGGATTCAGCCAAGTCCTGAGAGGCCTTTGCGCTTTCTTTTCTGATCGTTTCCACTTTAGCGGTATCGCCTTCGAGATGGGCCTGGCGAATCATTCTGGCGCGTTCGTCCTCTTCTCGGAGCTTCGCTACCGCCTCATCCACGGTCTTGGGGTAGACGGTAGCGCCGCGCACGCCTTCGCAATCCAAACCAATGCGCTCACGCTTCACATCGATCCGGTGGTGTCTTACCTCCACCATAGAGATGTTCAGCCACGACAGCTGGCGCATAGTGCGGATGGTGCGTTCGGCCTGTTCAAGGCACGGGGAGAAAGTGCACAGGTAGACGGTCGCATTGGGGTCAAGCGGAGACTCAGCGCCCGAGGCGGGCTTGCGCACAAGATGTTTTAATGCGAGCCATGGGGCAGGCAAGTCGAGGAAGATGGCGTTTGCTTTGGGTGACTGGCCGGTCTTGGGATCGCCGAGAAGAAACCCGTCCTCATAGACATCACGATGCGTCACCTCCACCAACCCGTCCAGCCCATGCTGTGTGACCTCTTCTCGTATCCGACCCGCTCGCTGTTCATGGAACTCGAAGCTACACACCTTTCCCAGCCTCCTCCGCTTGGCCGAGGATTCTTTTTCGGGATATCCGTTGAATACTGCACGAACGGCCGCGTGAGTAAACGAGCCACTGCCGGCACCAGCTTCAATGATTGTGCCACCTGCCCGCGCGCGCAGACGGTGGAGGATGTAGCTGTAGTCCGGCGTGTATACGACCTGCGTACGATGCGGAAGGGACAAAGTCCATGATTCGGGCGTAGGGTATGTCAGATGTAGGAAACCACTCCCGGCGGCGACGGGTATCTTCGGTGAGGGCTGCTCTTCATCCGCGCCGGTATTGGTACCCGACGCATCGATCTCATCAGCTTTGCGCTTGGCGGCAGCTTCTCGTCGCCGGCCGCGCGAACCGGTGTCGACTTTGGAGGCGGCGATTTGAGATCCCCATGGCTTATTGATGAGAGTGCTGTGCGGAAACGAGCCGAACCGCGTGTTGACCACTTTTCCTTCCTTGTAGCCTTGGTCTTCGTCGTCATAGGTGCGGAGGATTGTCGGCGTAGTCTGGTCACGACGGAGATGCAGCAGTGCGATCTCGTCAGCCTGGGCAACAGACCCGGGGGTCAGAAAGGGAGACGGCATGATGGGAAGGCTAGGCGACTGCAGCTCGAGGCAGATAGACCAAGCTGAGTCGGTGACTGCGGCGCTCTGAAGAACTGCGAAGCCAAGAGCATCCAGTCGCGATCGCCGAGAAAAAGCTGGCATTGCCTATCCGGGCGGTTAGGGCTCAGGGCTGTGGGACACCCCGTGCATGGACCAATCACAGCCATGGCTGCGCTGGCCGATGAGTCGATCTGGTCTTCGCATGCAAAAGTGCCCCTCTTGCGCTGCCTGGATGCCCCTCCTTCACCGTCTTTGCTCCTTCCTGCCTCAGCAGCGCATCCGGTCTTTGTCTGCTCTGTCGATTTTGTCTGTTGTGTCTGCCAGGCCCATGTCGTCTCGCCAGCAGCCGCCCTGGCGGGAGCCTCCCTCGCACCCCGGAGCGCAACTGCCGCCGTTGAAGGTGTGGAACTCGTTGACAAAGTCCAAGACCCCCTTCGTTCCCCTCGATCCGGCCGGTAAGAAAGTGACATGGTACGCCTGCGGTCCGACCGTGTACGACGATGCGCATCTGGGTCATGCCCGCAACTATGTGAGCACTGATATCATTCGGCGCATCATGCGCGACTACTTCAAGTTCGATGTTCACTTCGTGATGAACATAACGGATGTGGACGATAAGGTAAGGAAGCTTGCATTATGTTTACCTACTTATATCTCGAGGCGGAAGGACTCATGAATCGTATAGATCATCCTCCGCGCAAGACAACAACATCTCTTTAACGAATTCGTTGCCTCCCACCCCGTTGTTACCCCCGATGTCATCGACATTGCCAAGTCGGCCTATACGGCTTATATAAAGAAGAACCTTCCCCTGCTACCCGCCGATCTGGGTCCATCGAAATACCAGGATGAGGTTGAAAAGATCTACGCGACTGTGTTGAACGGAGGAGCCCTGAACGGAAATTCGAAGGCAGGCGACGATGAGGCGAAGGTCAAAATGCATATCAAGACCGCAGCCTCGGCCGCCAAGGTTCTGGCTAAAGCAGAGACCAGCACCAGCACCGCTGCAGACCCTGCTGTATTCGCCGAGTCATTCTATTCTAATGCGCAAGACGTGCTCTTGCCGTACTTGGATGCTCTGAAGGGCGCGTCGATTGATGCTAACGACCATGGGATTTTCACCAAGCTCACTAAGAAGTATGAAGAGCGGTTCATGACGGATATGCGGGACTTGAACGTTCTCGACCCGGACGAGCTGACGCGCGTGACGGAGTACGGTGACGCGATTGCCGAATTCGTGGAGCGCATTGTCCAAAATAACTTTGGATATGCTACAGCGGACGGATCAGTGTATTTCGACATCAGCGCCTTTGAGGCAGCGGGCCACCCGTATGCACGCCTCGAACCGTGGAATCGGTCCGACAACAAGTTGGCCGCTGAAGGAGAGGGGGCGCTGATCAGCAAAACTACGGAGAAGCGCGGAGCATCTGATTTTGCCCTGTGGAAATCATCCAAGCCGGGAGAGCCGAGCTGGTCCAGCTCCTGGGGCAAGGGTCGTCCAGGCTGGCACATTGAGTGCTCGGCAATGGCTTCGGCCCGCTTGGGTGAGCAGATGGATATACACTCTGGTGGCATTGATCTTGCTTTCCCGCACCACGATAATGAACTAGCTCAGAGCGAGGCCTACTTCCACAACCATGAGCAATGGGTCAACTACTTTTTGCACATGGGCCATCTCTCCATTCAGGGCTCTAAGATGTCCAAATCATTGAAGAACTTCACCACCATTCGAGAAGCACTGGACCGAAAGGAGTGGACACCAAGAAGTCTACGGATTGTATTCCTTCTGGGAGGCTGGAAAGAAGGCGTCGAGATCACAGATGAGCTTGTGGGCACAGGCACTGCTTGGGAAGACAAGGTGAACAACTTCTTCCTCAAGGTGAAAGATTCGGCCGCTTTCCAGGGCTCTGCCACAGACACTACCTTCGGTCCCGATCTTGAATTGGCCAAGACTGATGTACACCGATTCCTCTGCGACTCATTCAACACCCTAGGCGCCATGACGGCCATTTCGGAACTTATTACGAAATACAACAGTGCTGATAAAGCCGCCCTCAACCCGAAGGATGTCGAGGCCGCTGCACGATGGGTCACCTCAATGGTCAACATCTTCGGTCTTAATGGAACCGCTGCTGCCGACAGCACTGAGATCGGATGGTCGGGAATTGATGTGCCAGAGGAGGCTAAGCCATTCTTGTACCCGCTCTCTGCTATCCGTGACACTCTGCGACAAGCAGCTCGCTCAAAGGAAGGAATCTCCTCCAAGGACATCGAAGAGGCGCTCAAACAAGAATCCGCGCCCACGGATGTCTCCGAGTCTGCCAAGCCTTATGCCGAGGTTCTGTCCAACTTCAAGACCAAGGTCGGCTCGCTGGAGTCATCTGACTCCATTGGAAAGGAGGTACTGGCTCTGTGCGATCGCCTACGAGACGTTGATCTCTTTGATATTGGCGTCTACTTCGAGGATCGCGAGAACCTTCCCGCTCTCGTTCGCCCAGTCACCCGCGAAATGATCCAGGCCCGCGAAGAGAAAGAAGCGCGAGCCCTCAAAAAGCAGCAGGAGAAGCATCTGAAAGAGCAGGAAGCTCTCAAGAGGTTGGAGAAGGGAAAACTGAGCCATTTGGAGATGTTCCGCACAAACGAGTACAGCGCCTGGGACGACGAGGGTATGCCTACCCGCGATGCGGCTGGTGAGGAGATCACCAAGAGCCGGGCGAAGAAGCTTCGCAAGGACTGGGAGAGGCAAAAGAAGGCACATGAGACCTGGCTGGCCAGTCAGTCGGGAGCCAAATAGATGTGACCGCCAATTAACAAGGGAAAAGCATTTCTTTCATATACATTTGTGGTGTGTTTTCACAGGTGGTCTTTCATGTGTGCATCGCGGGGCGTTTAGGAACAGACTCATCTCGAAGACATCTTATTCTTTCTTTTCTCTCTCCATCCAATTTATACCCTACGCTAGTCATCTACTGGTATCTCCCCTACCTAAGCAGGGAATCACGAAGAGGGAAGAGTGTCTTTGATAAGTTCACAGCTTATACGCCTCTGCGTCAAATAACTGGTTATCAAGTACAGTATCGAATGCATGACTTCAGCAGCTCCTGCTCCGGGATATCTTGGATGCTCTTCAGGTATGTATCCACGTCGGATCGCTCCTCAAAACCATTATTGAAGCTGTAGATCAGCCACAGCTGATCCCGGAGCGTGTAGACAAACAGCATGTTCATCCCCGTAATCACGTCCACACAGAAACTAATGTCCTTGACCGAAATGCACTTCCCATATTCCCGCTGTAGGTATCGCTCCGTTATCCCCAAACTGCTCACCAATGAATTGGAATGAAGGAGAATACTGCAACTGGGTTGGGAATCAAGAAATTGCCGGGAGAGGGCTTTTGTTCTTATACGCTCTTCTGCCATCGCTTGAGGCGACCCTCAAATACGAAGTCTTGGTGGGCAAAAAGATTGTTGTATATGACAGCACTCAGCCCTACTATCTTATAGATGAGGATTAATGGTGAGATGAGCCCGGTCATCCACTGTGAGGCTCCTGCATAGCCAGAGGATACCAAGTTCAAGATCGAAAGCAAATGCAGCTATAAGGAGTATATTAGGAAGTAGAGTAGACGTATTCATACATGCAGGCCTCGCAGGACTGGGCCCGTCTGGTCTATGTATAGCTGCGCTTAACCATATTCCTGCAGCCCCGCGCTGCACCGCGTTTACACGTAGCTTCCCCTCTCGGCAACGGAGGTTGTTGACTGCACGAGCTCAACCTGGGGAACTCTCCTCCATCCACCTCCGACCTACAACTGTGACCACGATTTTCTCACATCTGGTTCCTTCTTCATTCGAACGCTGGTGATTTTCTACCGGTGTCTCCAAGATGGCTGCCCAAACTGGCCTCGACTACATGCGCTCACGCACGGTGGTGGACTGTGACACGATGGATGAGGAGGGTGAGGTGAGCGCTCATCCTGGAAAGGGCTGCTGCTGACCTGATCTATAGTGGCCAAAACGATTGGTCCCTTCCAGGACTGTACTTCGAACCAGGTAGGCGTCTACGTCCGGTCTAGATAGTCAACCATACTATACCCCCTCTAACCACAAATGCTAGGCTATTGCTTTCGGTGAGCTCTCTAAGCCGGAGCGTGTTGCAGTAATTGCCGCCTCCTTGGAAGATGCGAAGGCTCTACATGCAAAGTATTCATCGATCGGTATTGAGGAGCTCGGAGTGGAGATTGCCGTATGTATCACGACTACAGCTCTATTGGTAGCCGCAGTAGACTGACTGCAGTGATTTGGCCACTAGATGGTCCGCTTGGCTGTTGCTATGGCCAGCCAGATTCGCGGTCGCGTTCATGTGCAGACTAATCCTTACTACTCATACTCATCGGAAAAGACTGTCATCAACGCTCTGCGTAAGCTTATTCTTTGCTTTGCATTTTTCTCCATGCCTGTGGCTCTAATCGTTTTAATAGGAATCGTGCAGCTGTTTCAGCATGTCCAGCCTGGTTTTGATGTGGATCGCATTGCTATTAAGATCCCAAGTACTTGGGAGGGTATGATGGCTTGCCATACGCTGGAATTGGCTGGGGTACGCACGCTGGCCACGACCCTGTTCAGTATGTCGCAGGCTGTCCTCGCTGCGGAAGTGGGCTGCACCTATGTGGCACCATACGTGAACGAACTCAAGGTCCAGGTAAATGCGGGGTGAGTGAGAGATATGCCGCTTGTCTTTTCTCAAATTGCGCACCCTGCTAACGATATATTTTCATTAGCCTTGTTGATGAACAGAAGTTGCTTCCGCTTTGTGTCGCCATCCAGAAGTACTACAAGTCGATCAATGCCTCCACCCAAGTCCTGCCTGCTAGCTTGACTTCCACAGAGGAGATCTTTATGCTTGCTGGTGTAGATCATCTTACAATTGCTCCACATCTGCTGGCGCAGCTAGCACGGCCTATTTCCTCCCATGTCAAGTCACTCTTCGATGCCGCACCCACAGTACCTGTCCCGGCGCCGGGGATCTCCTACTTGAATGATCCTGGAAAGTACCAAATCACCTTCACGCGCGACATTGGGGGTGCCAGCCATATTAAATTGACCGAGGTATATTAAGGACCTATTGATATGAATGAAGACCCCGCTGATTCGGATCTAGGCCGTCAACATCTTCTGTGACTTCCAGGACAAGCTGGAGCGGATCATGAAAGTCCCCACTAATCCCTAAATTTTCTATATAAGCACGACAATGCCATGACTTCTTTATCTGTCCAATCTTCAAAACGGCCTTAGAGTGCGCCATTGTAGTTCCTGAACCATATAGAGGACACACCACGTGACCACCCGACGTCATCCACATTGGCTTCCGAGGATTTCTCCAACTTTTTCACTTCCCTGCAATTGCAGTATATTGACATATACAGAGCTGTATCTCGCTTGAAACCACCGTGCTAGAATATTGGTACGTTCTGCAGCGTTGCTAGGGTCAATTCGCAGCGGTATTCGTGGGTGGCACGTCACGCCATCCTGCACGCGCCATGTTCCCCTCCCAAGCTGTCAACTTGAACGTTGAGGCCGTGAGTGGAATCTGTGGGTATGTTGCCGCTGTTTATCTTTTGCTTCTTTGATCACAACGAAGACGTGTATCTTGTCTCATTGGATGCGTGCATTGCATTGGCTCCAACTTTCTCTTCTAAACCTTCACACTTATAGCTAGCCTGCAATCAAGTGACTGACCACGAGTAGATCTATTTCTATTGCCTGCTGGGTCGTTGTGTTCTCCCCTCAGATCA
Source organism: Penicillium hispanicum (assembly GCF_028827665.1). NCBI lineage: Eukaryota > Fungi > Ascomycota > Eurotiomycetes > Eurotiales > Aspergillaceae > Penicillium > Penicillium hispanicum. The sequence continues at coordinate 1,319,911 of NW_026623199.1, read as the reverse complement.
TCGAGAATTTCCGACGTGGCTCTGCAGATGGGTTGTCATTGCTATTTCTTATCATCTGGCTGGCTGGCGATGTGTTCAACATTCTAGGCGCCGTCTTGCAGGGTGTACTGCCAACCATGATTATTTTGGCAATATATTACACCCTCGCAGATATTGTGCTGTTGTGCCAATGCTTCTACTACCGAGGTTTCAAGATCGGAGAGGAGTTTTCATCATCTTCAACCCCAGAATCTGGTCCAACTGCTACTGGTGCACGGGATAGCGATGACAACGACACGGATCATACCATTACGCCAACCGAACGGTCGGCTCTGCTACCGAAATCTAATGGCCACGCTCAAATCCAGGAGCCTACTCGCCAGGGTCAAAGTAGCCGTCATGCTGCAGACGAGACACGCCCGTTTCCTTCTTCCTCCACGGAGGGAAGACGACACTCTGCGTCATCCTATCGCGACCTTCTACATTCTTCCGTCGATGGAACACATCTCTCTCCCGCAACGCCCTTCATCGAGCCCAGCTCGGATTTCTCTCGCTCTCGCCGCCGCCGCCGCCACATCTCCACCCTCCAGGCCATCCTGTTTAACACCACCGCCATTGCCCTTGTGTGCGCGGCGGGCGTGCTCGGGTGGTACGTTAGTCCAGGCTCGAAGACATCATCTTCGGAGCCAGAACCGCTTACCATGGACCCTCTGGGCCAAGTTTTCGGTTACCTATGTGCCGTCCTGTACCTCGGCTCGCGTCTTCCGCAGCTCCTGCTTAACTTCCGTCGGAAATCCACCGATGGGGTTTCCCTGCTCTTCTTCCTTTTCGCCTGCATTGGCAACCTGACTTATGTTCTGTCCATTATGGCGTACTCGCCCATCTGCCGCGGTGATGCTTCGGCTGCAGGCGGCGCAGCTATTTCAGCCCATCGTCACCGGGCGCATTGTCGTCCTGGGGAGGCGGCTGCGCTGTATGGAAGATATGTCTTGGTCAATCTGTCCTGGCTGGTGGGTAGCTTTGGGACACTGTTGTTGGATATGGCAATCTTCGTGCAGTTTTTCCTGTACCGCGATGGGAAGGGAGTGGATGATGAGAATGACGCTGATGAATGATTGTTAATGATGTACATAAAACCAATGCATCACGACCGGGATGCTTCTCAACAATCCTTGGTATCTAACTAAAAGAACTTGAACTTAATTCAAGCATCGTCCTCGGTGAGATACCAATGCGTGTAGGAGCTTCAGAGGTTGGATATGGAGATGTAGAGATTCCATCAGGATGAAAAATGCAGTCCCAAGATGCCTAGGCAAAGAAAATTGTGTACGGATCTGAGTAGAATGAAGGAATTGACTACCAACTCGGTTTTAGAGTTGATTGTACTAGTTTCCCCATGGTCATAAAATCGAGAAAAAGTAAATTAATTCAGCAAAAAGAAACACCTCTCGCTAGATGATGCGGAGCGTAAATTCATAGAATCATAAACCAGCAAGAAAGCACCGGTCGAGCCACTTGGTATGGACCTTTAATTCGGAGGATGCACCTCCATCTTCTTGTTACCAACCTCGGACCAATTAGTGCTCAGCGACGTTCCCTGGCTCTCAACGTAGCTCTTGATCATGGCTCGTCGTGTATCAGGATCCGCGCCAGAGTACAGTTTCTTGAAGAAGCCGTCCACCGCATCTCCGCCGAATTCAGAGTCCACGGATTCTGCGCCGTCAGAGTCATCCCCATCGTCCTTCTCTTCTTTCTTGTCCTTGGACTTTTTGGACGTGAGATTCGAGGCAAGCTTGTCCCAGTCCTTTGCACCGTGGCGCGAGGAGGTTGGGTACGCGGGCCCAGAAGCAGGTGTCGAGGCGGGCGCAGCCGGGCGATCGGCGAGTTTGGTGGTATCGGGAGATGCTTCGAGGGCGCTCCACTTCTGACCCGGTGTCTGTTTCTGCAGAACAATTTCGATTTTGGTGCCCATGACGGTGACTTGGGACGTGGATGGGTTGATTGGGGCAAAGAGGGGGTCGAGCGTGAAGTCATATTCGGATCCAGAAGCCAGGGGGAATTGTAGAGACGCCTGTAGAATATGAATGAGCATATCTCCCTTTGCGTTGAAAGGAATAGTGGAAAGAAATTCAATTCCACATACCGATTTATCTTTTAGTTCAGTCTCCACCTTGTCTTTTGCAATGCCCTTGACATACAGTGTCACCACGACAGAGTCCTGCGACTGGTACCACTCATGCCGAACTTTCTCAGGCACAACAGGAGCAATTGTAGGCTTTGCAGCTGCTTGAGACTCGGCTTCAGTCTTCTGCTCCGCGGAAGAAGGCAACACCCCCGAGCTCTGCTGGCTAGTCTGTTGTGATGTGCCAGCCAGTGTCTCCCCCGACTTCAGCTTCTCCCATTCCACTTTCAACTCTTTCTCCGTCGGCACATGGGTATCGGTGGGATGATCAACAACGGAGACAATGCCCTTCTCATCACCTTCCCCGAGTTCGCGCAACTTGCGGCTAGCCTTGAGCATCCAAATGGACAACTCAGCTCCATGGTCGGTCTTCATATTCCTCGGCCCGGCCATGGCAGCCTTCACACCCTCTGCTTTGTTCTGTGTCGCCTCTCCAGTGGCGGTCATGGACTCAACCAACTGAAAAAGGTACTGCGCATCTCCGTACCGCTCAAGCTGGAAGAGCGACACGGCACGTCGCATCTGCGCCGAGAGAATCAGCTCGCGCTTTCCGCGCTCTCTGGCCAGCGCCAGAGCAACTTCAGCATCTCGTAGAGCGGCACTGGAGTTCGGTCCGCCGTCTGCTGGCTTCAGGCGCGAATAGGCGATCGAGCGCTGAATGTAGTATGTCGGGGCGCGGGGTAGCTCGGTCAAGGCGCGGGTGTAGTGCTGGATGGCGAGAGGCGCGTTGGATTCGGCGAGAGCCTTCTCACCTTGCGCGGCGGAGTTCATCGTGGCCCTGGATGGATGAGAGGCGATTTGCTTGATTTCGGCAAGGCGAGTGACGGCGTAGGGAATCAAGTATTGCACTCCGCAAGATGGCCCGAGCTTCCGGGTGAAGCTGCAGGCACGGATGAGAGTACAGCGAGACGTGATAGCTTCGATCGCTAATTGTGTGCCACGAAAGAAAATCTGTGAGAGAAGGCAGGGAGGTGGATTGAAGAGAAGACACGGTTCAAGGCTGCGATTCCACAGCTTTCCAAAACGCAGGAGCTTCTTTATGCTTACATAATATGGGGGAGCACCTGCCCAGGTACATTTTCTATGAATTCATTAACTACTCTAGGGATGTCATAGCAGCCCTCCTTGGATGCCTTTTGATTGAATCTTGTGCTAGCTTACATATTATAAATTATGGACGTACCAGTACATCGAGCTTATTCCATTTTCACAGCAATTGCTCGTTGCTGAACTTCTTACTGTACAGACCAAGAGCGCGGATTGGCCAGTAGAACTTGTAGTTGGGGTAAGAGATCATGCTGGAAGAGATCAGTAACAGTATTTCATATCGCAAGATTGGGAATGACATACCATGACTGGTTGAAGACACCCTCGATGGACTCCTGCAGCCACTCGCCGTTTTGCTGCTGACGAGACATCAGGAGCTTCATGCCGCGCTCGAGAGGCTCCTTGTGCGGGTAATGGGCCTCCATAAGAGCAAGACACGCCCAGGCGGTCTGAACTACCTGCGATTTCTCATGCTGGACATAGACGTGCTTTTCACTGCTGAGATAGGACTCGCCCCAGCCACCATCGGGCTGTTGCTTGGAGATCAGAAAGTCACAACCCCGACGAGAGTTGTCGCTAGTCTCATAGGTCTCGCCAACACTGGCCAGACTTTCTAGGGCAAACATAGCGGCATAAGTAAAGCAGATACCCCAAGAGCCGTACCAACTACCATCTTTTCGTTGAGCACGCTTGATATAGGCAACTGCCTTTGCTTTGGCGGCACGAATCTCGTCCGCGCGATACTCGGGGTGGAATTTGCTGAATAGAGACAGTGCCGTCACAGATGCCGTAGTGCACTCCGGGTAGTCATAGCCGATCATGATTCCGCCGAAGACTTCCGCGGCGTTCAGCCACTCGACCTTTGGTGATGCGCGGGTGGTCTCATACTCAGTAAAGCCACCGGTGGGGTTCTGCATCAGAAGCAGACAATCCACGCTATCCTTCAGGCGATCAAGGGAAATCATTTCGGGGAACTTGTGCATCTCCTGGAGCTGGATGGTCGACCGCAGGCCTTCCGCGGTACAATCACTGACAGTATACCCTTGGGTCTTGGTGCTGAAAGGCCAGGCGCCCTTGCGGTGCTGGCGATAACACTTCGCCTGGTCGGGGACGTTCTCGCGTAGTTGATGATCGTCGATAAACTTGAGAGCCCGGGTAAGCATAGGCCGCCATTTGGGATCGTCAGCGAGTCCGGCAACCACAACAGCCTGGGTGACGAAAGTCGTGTCCCACACCTGAACACCGTTGGTACCATTGGCTAACATGCCCTCATTCTTGAGCCACATGTAGTCGTGCAACCGCTCGCGGTGCCGGCGGACAGAATAGCTGTCTGGGCCATCATGAATATAGCAGGCAACCATGTTCAACGGATTGTTGACGGGTCCCAGCCCCGCATAATCCGTGTTTTCGTCCTCCATCCTGATTAATTCCCAGGTCCAATCCTCTGCCTGTTTCGCAATACTGCCAAGCCGAAGGAAAGGATTCCAGACGCGAACCAGAAGCTCATTGACAGTGTTCAAGACCCAGGTCTTGGGGTAGTAGTTGTCAGCAGGGTGAATTGAATTGCGGTGGGCTGCGAAGTTGATGGAGTCATATGGCTGAGTGTACAGCTCTTCACGAAGCTGCTTGGTGAAGTCATTGAGTGGGAAAGACCACTTCTTCGACCAGATATAGGAAAGAGGCAGGAATACCTGGCGGATGTGGATCCACCAGCGCCACGGCGCAAAAGGCACCCAATCAGGCAGAAGCCTACACCATCTGTTAGCTAGGGCCACGGATTAAGAGATCAATGAATGACACACCAAATCTCAGGAGGCACAGGATTTACGCCCTCCCAGTCCATCACACCCAGAATGCTGAGCCAAGATTTGGCCCAGTGGGGCCCGTAGATTGCGCCCCCGAACTTGTGCAACAAACCGCGAGCTTTGACCATGCGAGCATCATCCTCACTGACCCCAACCAGGCGCAGAGCCACGTAGTTCATGGCAGTGCCAAAAACAGAGCTGTGAGCTTCAATGTGTAGACCCCATCCTCCATCCTCCGGATTTTGACGGGCAAATAGATAGCGCTTGATTTCCGTGGCGTACTCCGGAGGGATGGGAGTGTTGGTCACGTACCAGGTGATTAACAGTCCTGGTAGCAAGAACATGGGACCACCGTACTCGCAAGCCCAGTTACCAGGTTCAAGCTGCAAATGCGAGAAGAAGGACAAGCCATTTTCCGCAGCTTGTAGCGGTGTCTTGGCCTCTGGCAAGATTGGCAGACCCTATAAGCAATGTTAAAAAACGTAATAGGAAAAGGAATTGATTGTTGATTTAAGGGCCGTACGGTTGGTAAACCAATGTGGTACTTTTCCGCAACTGACTGAGGCCAAGCGGCGTGCTCCTCATCGGATTCGAGATACCGCCAAGTGTGGCGGCCTTCTTCATTGACCAATCGCCAGCGAGTGTAGTCGGTTTTAGAGTCGCCATTGGCATCAGATGAAAGGTGGCCCTGGGCCGCAGTCCTCCATGGGCCAATGTGCGAAGTCATGCTGGCGACGAGTGTTGGGAATTGAGCTTCGAGCTTCCCCGAGTGGAAAGGGAAACCGATCTCCCGATAGCGATAAACAGCTGCAGCCCGGGGTAGCTGAGTCAGCGGACTCAGTGCTACACGGTACAACGAAGAACGAAGAACGCGGACGCGGGTTTTGCATGTGATTGTGATCATGGCCATGAAGGAATTGTATGAATAGACACTCGACAGCTGTCCTCACCCGGGCATGATATTCCCACCTCATCGTCAATCGTTGCTTGACACTGCTCCGTCGGCCTGGCAAGATGTGACATCGCAATGACTTTCAATGCAAGGCATTCAGGCACGATGCTCGAAGACAGCCAGGTGGCATTGGTCCGCAACTATATTGACACCACGCTAATGAACCTCCTCCACGAGCTCTCGCTCTCTCCCTCCGAAGGACAACCATCTATCACTTTGAGAACCAGACCGACTGTGAGGGACTGCTCTATTAATTCAACCAATGGAACTCTGGAGGCACGGTCGCAGCAGGGATCCAATCGTACAAACGTATGGCCAGGGCGCACCTCATTTGAGGCATGGAAGTTCAGTATGAACCATCGTTCTGATTCCCAATCAACAGCATAACTAAGCATATCATGCGAATGTAGCGGTGATAATTCGAGTGCTTGCTGTCATTGATGAGGCCCTGCGGACAGGCCAGAAGATTTCCAAAAGGTCGGCATGCGGGCTCTGGTTTGGAGTCCATAGGATAACTGGCGTTCGTGCTCAACATCTTCCAGGGACATCTTCTACATCGATCCAGCGTACTTTCAATCCCAGCGGACGGTGGACGCTGTGATCGATGATATTGCATTCACAATCGGCGTTGATCGAGGAGCACTGCATGTGGTCAGTACTGGTCATGGATTGCAAGAATGGCATCGAACTGAAGCCTCAATCCTTTAGGAAGCAGCAGCAAAGGGGTTGGTTGCAGGCCAGTTTCGGTTGAAACGCGAGTCGCAAGTGGTATTGGATGCTCGATATACCTCTCCGGTTCGCCCTTGTGTGCTCACTTGTCGAAAATCTCCAGCAGAATCTGACAACCGCAGGATACTCTGATCCCTCGGCTACAAGATGACGATGATATCGATATATCAGGTGCTCGATGGGTGCTCGTTGTCGAGAAAGAGGTATAAGATACCTTTTGCTGCTCTCCAGAACCATTGAGGCTGATCGTACAATCAGGCAGTATTTCATCGACTTGCGCGAAACGATTTCCACACAAACGCCATTGCCGGGAATGGCATTCTTGTCACTGTGAGCTCGACATTTTTGACACCCCGAACTAAATATGATTATTAATGATTTGCGAATCCAGGGGAAGGGCTATCCGGATCTCTGCACAAGAGAGTTTCTTCGGCGATTATTTGATGTTTCATCCACTTCCAATCACCGGCCTCCGCGCTTTTATGCGTTGGTAGATGGGGACCCAGACGGCATAGCTATTATGTCGACGTACAAGCATGGCTCATTAGCTCACTTGCATGACAATGCAAGACTTGTCATCCCGGCATTACACTGGCTAGGCCTTCGAGTATCAGACGCAGTGATGAGAGCAGAAGTCGCAACCGATGTCACCCTCCTAGGGTTAACGGTCAGAGACCGCAGGAAGATTGTCACAATGCTCCGCAACAACCCAGTGTATGCGAATGATGGACCCGAGGTTGAGTGGCGGGTGGAGCTGCAGCGGATGTTGATGTTAAACGTGAAAACGGAGATTGAAGTCTTGTACGAGCACGATGGGGGTCTTGAGGCCTGGATTGATCGGAAAATGTTTCGGCAAGCATAGTCATCCTGGCAGACTTAGGAGAGATATTCGGCACGGCACCCTCCGATTATTATAGTAGCAGGTATATACCATAGAAGATAGAGCTTACGCAGACAGAAACACCAAGAATAGCATAAGAGGTCTCACTTTCAGGATGCTAGATACACCTACAAGCTGTACAACCAAGAAGCAAGTTATCGCCAGTAAAGCCATGCAGAAAAAAATCATTCAAGAAATCACCGTTCGGCGCCAGTCATCAAAGCATTTCCTTCGTTGCAACAGAGACAACTTTGCCCCAGCTACAGTCCCAATCCCTTCCGCACCTCATCTCGGACTTTCTTCTCGTACTCGGGCCGGCGCTCGCGCCACATCTTGGCCGCCTCGACATTGGCAGGACTCTCGTCATTTGGCTCCGCGAGCATGCTCATGACTGAGATGAGGATCTTTTCCACGCTCTGGATGGGCGACCAGCGCTCCGAGGCATGTTCGTAGTGGTTGGGATCGTCGCCCGGAGGGTGCAGGATAGAAATACAGACTGTTCCATTGGGATACACTGAATGGACAAAACAAAAGGCGTGAGCATACAGATCGGCAGAAGTGATTTCACCTGAAAGCAAAGTACGGCGAGGTCACGCAAAGACCACACTTACCATTCGGGTGCCACACTCCTCCCCCAACAAACTTCATAGTCGGCGGACTAAGCGGATAGTCCTTGGGGAACTTCAGCTCGGCTGCGAACACGCCACCATCGAAGGGCGTTCCTTCAGGGCCTTGGATTAGGGCCTCCCAGTAGAACATGTCATCCTCGGAAACCGGGCCTGCAGTAATGCCTTCCGGCGGATTGGTGGAGAGGTTCTTGTATTCGTGGAATAGACGCTTCTGAGCAACAGACGCCATCTTGGGGATCGAATTCTTCGCAGCCGGGTCGAGGAGTGGGAGGGATTGCGCTTGGTGTAGGAAAGCGGGATGTGGAGATTCCGAGGGGTGGCGAAGTGGGATACTCAGCGCTGATTGCGATTGATAGGGATCTGGAGACAGGGGACGCCTTTGGTAAGAGCGAGTGTGGTCCGTGAGTGAGGAATAAGATGGGTGTGAGGTGAGAAACGGAGAGGAAGAATAATGGGCGAAACGGCGGAAGTGCAAAACGAGCATATGGGGAATTGGCGGGGGGCGCCAATGTCGGCTTCGGCCCATGACGATCCCGACTCGTCGCGTTTCAACGATGGACTGACATATCCTGGGCCACCCACGAGGGGCCATTTACATTGGCTATTAGCTATCATATTATACAAGGGTTATCAAAACCAGTCAAAGTCGTCACCGCCGCCTTCGTCGGATTCTCCAGCATCCCAAGGATCGTTATCTGAGCCCCACGGGTCTTGCTGTCGTTCCTCCGGCCATACATCCTCATAGAAGCCAGGCTGCCCTGGTTGTGGCTGGTCTGACGGCGGCATACCAGCCTGCTCGGGCGACGCTTCCTGGGCGTTCTGTTCGCCAGGCATGCCCCGTTGCATTGCTTCATATCCCGCCATTGCGCCAGCGCCCGCAGCACCCGCGGCCATGCCATCTCCCATGCCGCCAACGGCTCCAGCCCTGCCAATGGTCCCAGCAGCAGCTTCACCCACCGCACCAGCCTCAGCGGCACCACCTGCTGCAGCACCACCAGCGGCAGCTTCGCCGCCCATGCCGGGGAGCCACAGCGGCATGAAGCCGAACCCACCTGCGCCACTATGCCGACTAAAGTAGTCAAAGTCAACACTGACGGCGGTGGCCAGCATGACGGCACGTTGATCGAGAGTCATCCCGGTGGGCGGATTGCTTTCATTCTGCGATACTTCACTACCAAACCCTGCGGAGTCCATCCTCAGTGCGTAGACACCGGTATCAGTGAAAATCTCGCGAGCGAAACCAGCAAAGTTACGATTTACCGACCCAATCAGCCGATTCTCCGCGGAGAGCAGAGAGAAGTCCCATGATAGAAATGGTTCATCCACGTATGCAAATTGGTTGAATTCACCCTGACCTTGCTGAGAGATATTTGCCACCTGCATCTGTTGGGCCTTGGAGAACTCAGACCCCGAGAGCGAAGAACTTTTGGTGCCCATGTCCGTCGAAGGGGTTGGAGGTTGATGGTAGGTGAACAAGTTATATTTTCGCCGTAGCGGCGCCCATTGTTGTTGAGCTTCGCCGATCACGCGCATCTCATCGAACCTAAGGGGGGATACACGAGCGTTTGACGCAGCGCCGGCTTGAATAAGAGAGCCGGGCGTGACGTCTTGGAGGGAGGTCGAGGAGGAGTAAGCGCTAGCGGCAGCATCGAGGGGATCGTAGACTTGTATTCGAGAGTTGATCCAGGAGAACGGCCGGTTAAACTATCACTGTCAGCAACGCAGCTGTGGACAAAAAGCGTGTTTCCTCACTTACCCGGAGGACCTCATTCTCATTTCGATCAAACACATGTGTGACGAAGCTCCGGTGCGTGCGAAACCACTGTCGCGCCATTGCGTTGGCTATCCCCTTTTCTTGCTCCGCCATATATCCGATATGGTTACCTTGTGCATCCATAATGACATACTTGTTCGCTTGTTCGAAGCCACTGTCCAAAGATCTCTTGTTAGCCCCCCGAAGGCGGACGACGTAGATATTGACGTCGAGTCACTCACATCATAACATTCATCATCTCCAGTTGTCGCTGAACGACTAGACCAGAGTTGGCCAGTATATTCATTGCAGGATGGTTCTCTTTCAGGACTCCATTTGGGTCCTCGGGAAGATGGACTGGAGAGAGAAGGGTGTTTTGCGACGGGTCATAGTTGAGATTATTGGTATCTGGAGGCTCCGAGGTTTGAATTTCTGATACCAATTGAGGCCCAGTCTCGTTTATCCTCTTCACTGGCTGGGCACGGCCCGGTCTGATGATGCTGTTGCGGGGTCCAAGATGGCTGCTTCGACTTCGGAGACTGGACAGCCCTCGACGAACAGGGATCTCCCGTAGCGACGGCGGTCGGAGCCTGACACTCCACATGGTGCTGGCCACAGGCAACGTTGAAGAGCTTTAGAAGTGTTGACTGAGATCGTGAGTTAGAGGTGGGAAGGCAAGTGGGTGTGACGCTGGGAATATCCAAGGTTGAGAGCTCCGTGACGGAAGATTCTCGGCGGGGTTAACCGGAGATAGCGATGGCGGCAGATCGCCTTCCAGCTGGTTCGATGTGGCCGACTGTCTAGGCATTTGCCCCAATATAATCTTGTTTCTACTATCTGGAGGCATGATACTTGACACGGATAATCTTTGGTCGCTAGCAGGATTTTCGGGATTATCGTCTCTTCTTACGGTGTGTTGCAATACCGGCTCTATGAGCACCCAGCTAGCTCAACTACAGTAGAGAAGCACAATGGCGACTGCACGAACCTCTCGTTGGTTAGGTCACTAGATTATGATATATAGTATGATGTGTTGTTTGAATTTGATCAATTTGTTGAAGGTGTTCAATAGGGTTGAATCAACGTGTTGCGAACGAGGCAACTGTAGCTCGGACCTGCGGAGAACAATATGCGATCCAATCCCAACATCTCGCCAAACCAACGCAGAGTAAAGAGATATTCCCATGATGGAACAAGGTATCTCACAAAAGGCCCTTGCGAGCAAGCTCGATCTTCCGTGATGCTTCGCCTTCCTTATAGCCCCCCTTCGACACGCAGATTGCGCTTCCGTCTCCTAGCTCGACTTTTTCTTCAACATCGGGATGCGGGCACGGGCAGTGGTGGGGGAAGTGAACGCATGCAAGGGTTCCAGGGCAGAGGTAATTGCTGCAGTGGGCTATAGAGGAGAATCCTTCGCATTAGCAACTCGGCGCGGGCAATGACTGCCGGGATTCAGTCAATATAAAGCTGCTTGGACGTACCTTGTCGCCACATATTCTGATACCGGCCACTGTCACTGGGAACATTTTGCGAGCCCGGCTGGTGGTGCTCTGGCTGCTGGTTGGCCCCAAACATGTGCTCGAAGAAGTTGAATTGGGCCTGGGCGGCCGACACCAGCATAAGCAGGGCCCAGAGTGTTTGGCAAAGGTTCAACTGCATCGTGTACAGTTCAAGGAGTTCCCGAGTGGACACAATACCACAATGGCCAGTCGTGGGGGATCAAGAAATGGAGGTGGAATGGCCCCGAGGTATAGATGAAACTATGTCCTCATGGAAGCGCGTAGGGTTGACTGTACATACCACTGCCGCAGGTTATTTGGTCAGATCAGAGATCAGCCCTTTGCAAAGTCCTTGAGACCAAATAACAAGTGCAAGTCTAAGCCATCACCATTTATATTATCAACATTTAATTCTTACCAAAAAAAAAATTGCAACTGAATAACCCAGCTGCCGTCCACAACATACTGTTTACTGCTGAGCACGTGACGCCAAGCCACCAAGAAAAGTTCCCCTTTGGAGCTTCGATCTCCGCAACGCAAATCCTCGTTCAAACGCCAGCGATGTTGCAACCCAGACTACTGGCGCCCCTCCGGGTGCTGGAGCGGGCATTCACACCCTCTATTCGATCAGCTCAGACCATTTACCAACCACAATCGCTCCTGCAACGCACCCTCTCCGCATCCATGACCCTCCCGAAGTCCGCACCCACACTCTCGCGCACGCTCTTCCCTCTTTCTCAAGTGCGATTCGCCTCACACGCTTCCCAAGGAACGGCCAATCGACACTCACGCGATCCAGCCGGCAAGCGTCTCGGTGCCAAGCGCACCGGAGGCGAGTACGTGGTGCCGGGATGCATCATCTTCCGACAGCGCGGCTCAAAATGGTTCCCCGGCGACAACTGCGCCATGGGACGTGATCACACCATCTACGCTACACAGGCTGGCTACGTTCGGTATTACCTGGACCCGGAACGACACCCGGAGCGACGGTACATCGGAGTCGTCTTCGAGAAGGACGACAAGCTCCCGTATCCGCGCAACGCGCCTAGCCGACGCAAGCTGAACATGGTATCCATTCCTCGCGCCGAGTCGGTTGCCTTCCAGTCTGACCTGGTGGCCCAAATTGATGAGAACGGCACTCAGGTTGCGAGTGTCGAGGCGGTCAATGCTGAGTCTGGTCCTCAGTTGCGGCCTGGTTATATGTACCGCGAGGCCAATTGGGTGATTGGTCGCGCTGCTGAGAAAGCGGGCATCTCGGCGAAGGTGTATGATCGCAACAACCGATGGCTGGCATGGAGGAAGCGACAGGCCCGTGCTGAGCGGGCTGCTCAGATGAAGAGTCTGAAGGGCAAGAAGAAGGCCTCCAAAAAGGGCAAATAAGCCTGCATGATGCTTTGATTCATGCATTCTGGGTTTCTGTAGCGATCTGAGTGTCTATCTCTGGTGTTTCTCTGTATTATAGAAAGAATATGTACTCCACAAATGATGTCTTCATATGTATCATTATGCTGAGTTTCTTTGCTCTCTGATGGCATTGAAGCGGCAGCTGGTTTGATTGGTACCATGAGCACTTACATGCTGCCCTGTCTAGTACCCATGTAGACATTCAGGAACAGGCTTGATGGGCGGAAAATTGAGACAGGGCTCGGTATGCTGGTTTACGGCGGTGAGTCCGATGAATTTTGGGTTATATTTTGTACTGGTAAAATACCTCAGGCATATTCTTATTTGATTGAACGCCATATCCAGGGTATGAATTGACCAGAGGATTCTGACGTGTAGAAATCCAAGGATAGAGACCATTCTTTGGCGAAATTTGCCTGCTGCGCTTGCAAGTCTCCCCCATCTGGGCAGTTGAAGCCCTACGTGGAGGAAATACGACTTTTTTTTTCTGTGAAAAGGGTTTGTTGACTTATCTTTCTAACTTTGATTCCATTGCTGCATCTATACCTCATTCTAGGATATCATCGAAAGGGCAGGACGCTAGCATATCCATGTTGTCCTGGACAAGATCCCAAGGCAATATATCAGAAGGGGTTAGGGTTTTGTAGCCGCCGTCGGATCTGCAAAGAAGAACATTGAACTTTGAATAGCGGCCTTTATATGAGAAGTCTCCATATGCGAGTACTTGGAGGTTCGGAAGACCATCAGCACTGAATGCCCACTGCGCAAAGTCATATATTTCCTCGGGTTTAGATGGTAGTTCTGTTTCGACTTTAGACTCTATCAAGTTGAACTGTAGTTTTCGATGGCTGGAATCAGCTTACCGTCGCCGTATTTATAAGTATAAAGAGGCGAAGGAAACCAGCTGGATTGCTCAGAGCTGCTTCTTTTATCAAACACCACCCCACTTGTCCTAACATGTATCAATTTGCATGACGGCCTTGGCTGTAGCCTTTGCAAGTGACTGGCCTAGTTCTCAGTTAGCAGTTGTATAGAATCCAAGATCCCGATCAATACATACTAACTCCCCGGGTGGGATGGAGGATCCAAAGCAAGTTAATTGAGTTTCTTGCAGTATGTGTTCCAAATGCAAAGGCCACAATATATCACCATCGATGAAGTCTTGGCCACCTCTATCAACCAGATGGTGCATGACAAAGCGCTTGAGATGATGATGATGAGTTGAGAGATTATCTGTGAGAGTGGTCCAATCAATAGGTGCAGGAAGCATTAGATAGAGACTCTCTAAGCCGGAAATGAGTTGAATGAAATTGGAGATCGTCTCCGTGATATGCAGGTATGCATCTCTCGGAAGACTATTGAGGTCGAGAGCAAGTTCGAAGGTTTTCAATTCCATTGACTTTCCAGAATTGAGTATCACCTGTAACCAGTCAAGAGATCCTGGGCAGTTCCGCAATTTCAAACTCCGTAGGCGTTCGATATTGAAAGCATAGGCCATTTCCATTGCGGTATGAGAAAAAGAGACTGCCGACAGATGAAGGCTCTCAAGGGACAGAAAAATGACTTTGTGGTCTTGAGGGTGGATGTCGAGCACTCTTTGTGAGAAAAAGTTGTCAGGAATCCTTGCGGGCTGAGGTGTTCGCTGTCGGTATCCATCAGCCCAGATTTTCTCCGCACGAGCCCAGGCCAAAAGGTCGAGAGTAAGTGATTGAATTTGATGGCCATGGGCTTTAATACATTCACTGACGGATTCAAAGTCGTGAAATTGGTTCAAACCCCTCCAATCAAGGGACAGTAGTTCGCGGAATTGGACAAGATTCGCGGAGTAATTTTTGTTTGCACCACATTCGCCATCCGTAATGATGGTAATGGATTGAAGGCGTCTTTGATTTCCGAGAAAAGAACGGTTGCCGTGGAAGAGAGCCTTTGGAACACATGTGCCTACCTCCCACCTAAATCCATGTAAGTAGGTTGCCCAAGGTAAAGAAATACCATACTCACCGGAAACTTCGTAACTGATCATCCGAAAGCCTCAGGGGATCCAATGCACGACTTAAATCGAAGAGAGGGCCCACCATGAGATCCTGCGCTAGCCTGTTAGTTGCCTGACATTCAAGCATCCGGTGTTAAGAACAAGTGCCTTGCCTCACCTTATCTGTACTCTCATATGTATCCCCAAGGTCCATATTATCATCATTTGCAAGAGGTCCAGTAAACTCATCCTGGAAAACCTCATCAAAGAGGTCATTGCCGCAGTGGTGTACACAGCGGGATTCGACTCTGTTATGGATTGGAACACTGAAGCCGAGTTCTTCTGCGTACTTCAAGTGTTTCAATGGTATTGTCGCCAAATCTGTTACCAGATGCTCCAATGAGAACTCCGGTGCGCATAGGATAAGAGACCGGTATAGGTGTGGAATGGTCAGATCATAGAGACGCGTGCAGACTTCACAAAGCCGCTTCAGGTCCCTACGGCTGGCAATCTTCGATCGTAAGGCAGTGAAATACGGTCTCAAGGGGACCTGAACTTACTTGGCCAATTATTAGGTCCAATAATTCTGATGGAAGCGTCGCTAGCATATTGATTACTGTGGTCTTGACTGGGTAAACAGCTACGGACGGCGGGAAGTGTAAGAATAAAGGTGGAGATTCTGTGAGATAGTGGTTCTGGGGTTGTGGCAGAAACTTGGACCGCCTCATCATCCCAGCCAACCAGAACGTCTTGATATGCAGAAGTTTTGGGTGATTACCATTGTTAGTGGGCAACATAAAGCCAGGCTTGGGTATACAAAATCCAGCGCAAAGGCTAGCCAGAGCCGCAAGTCCCGAATTATTAAGTTTCTTATTCCGAAAGCTAAATTGGAACATTCCCAAAGACAGGAATATCATAATTATCGTCCCATCATATCATCCTCAAGACTTGTCTTGTTTTGCACCGTTGTGGCAGTGTTTGATGATCCAAGGGTGTTGTCGAAGCTTCTCCACGGAAATTCTCTGATCCGAGTCAAGGACCAATAGCTTGATTGTTGTTAGTACTTGACGAATATTGTGTTTTCAAGATGAACTCACCTTTGTGATAAGGTCCTTGGCTTCAGGGCTCACAAAAGAAGGGACTGTCATATCCGCTCTGGCGATTCGTCTCTGTGTCATAATGGGCGTGTCTTCAAAAGGTGCCCTCCCAACCAAAAACTCGTACATCAAAACTCCCAGCGCCCATAGATCTACCTTCTCATCATAAGGCTTTGTGGACCTTCTAGGATCAACCATCTCAGGGGGCAAGTAGTCCAGTGTTCCACACATGGTCAGCCTGCGACCGCTGGGTGCATGAACACTCCAGCCAAAATCAGACATCTTCAGCTCCCCGTGAAGACCAACCAGGATATTTTCAGGCTTTATATCCCGGTGAATAACATGTTTGCGATGCAAGTATTGCAAAGCACTCGCCATTTGTGCAATATAGTGGGCTGCCTTCCACTCTGGGAACCGATCTTCTCTCTGCAAGTGCTTGTATAATTCCCCTTTGCCGGCATACTCGAGAATCAAGATTATCCGCTTGCGATCTTGAAAGTGACCGTATAGCTGCAGGACGTTGGGGTGACGCAAATTGCTCTGAATTTCGATCTCACGAGCCACCTGTTTTTCAACCCTCGCTTGCCGGATCTCGTCCTTGTGAAGTACCTTCAGCGCACAAACAAAACCAGTCTCTCGTTCTCGTGCAAGATATACTCGTCCAAACTTTCCCTTTCCCAGCGGCCGACCAATTTCAAACATGCCTAGATGAAGAACCTTGGGGACAGGTTGTTGGATAAGCTGGAGGGAGTTTTCTTCTGCCTCCATCGCTGTATTATTCGCCTTCGACTGGGCGACAGAGAGGGCGTGTCGAGCCAGAGAAAGAGCTTGCCCGCCTTTTGCTTGAGCCACCGGGGGAACAACATGTTTGGCAACTGCGCTTTGTCGCTCGATATCACGACCACGTTGTTGGTTTTCTATCTCGAGCGTTGCATCTGGTGTCTGCCACGTACTAATAGACAAGGGATGTTGAGCCCGGGAAGGAGCTTTACCATTGGGGGACCGAGTCGCTTGGGAAGGGGCGTAGCTGCCAGCTGCGATTTGTTGCTTGGTCCCAGTGATACTGTGTTCTTCTGCCTGGGCCACTTCATTGGGTTTCTGCACCGAAATAACTGAGAGGGGCTTTCGTATACGCCGGAAAGATTTTTCGCCTTTGTCTTGAGTTACTTCTGAAGTGTTCGGGTCGTGAATTGTGTAATTTTGTTTAGAGGTAGCTGACTTGGAGCTCTCTGTTGGTCGGGTTCTGCTCGATGGGCGCGTGCCAGTGGTTGCAACCTACTCTATGTCATCAATTGTGGCCTGGACGCTGCTGCAATGTCTTCATGGAAGGAGCCTACCTTGGAGTGTGGGAGGATGCTCTTGTGTCCTTCATTCTCATCATGAACAGACAAGTGTTTGAAATGCGCTTCGAGCGCCTTCGTCGCCATATTTCTTTAGGTACGGTTTGATTCTTGTTTAGATTCAAGGAAATAGGGTCGTCCACCGGGCAAATGATTTCCAGTTGAGATGTGATACTTGAGAGGCTTTTTGTAGGCGATGGTGGGTAGAAAAGTGTATTCTTTGGCATATCACCCTGAGAACTGAGCTGAAAACATCCGGTATGAAGGGATTCTGTTGATATAGAGATCCGGCGTACAAGTGCTGAGTACGTATCAGGAAGATGAGATGAAAGGAGATCTACGCGGAAGCCAAGAAAACAGGGCAGAAATCACGTAGTGTGTGGACTGGAGAGGGAAAATGGACTAGAGAACTGTATCTAATCGATGTATGCCGATTCGGGTCATATGACCACAAAGCCTGAGGGTTCAGGCTTCAAATGATTCTTTGATGTTGCCATGGTAACACATTGTTGAAGCGTGCTATTGGCTGGCCCACCTTTTAGGATCGCCTGAGGAAATTACAAATTAAGCCTCCAACTTAGAATAGGGTGATCGTCGCCTATAAGAGTCTTTCCCGAACTGTTCATCTCGATGCTCGAGACTCACAAGTGGGGCGAAGTCGATAATCATAAAAGTCTAGTTATTTGAAATATAAGCCCAAGGTCTGTGGATTACTAGGTCAGGGACGAGCATTGATTAACTAGTTATTCATTCCATGGGTTTGATGCCATCATCTATCCTTATACTTCTTTACTGAGATGTATCAACCAGTCCGATCACTATGAACCTTTTGATCAAGACTTTATTTAAAAATGCCTTGACAATTTCTAATCACAGGGTTACAAGCCCGGACAAACATAGTTTGATGGAAGTTCCACCCACTGACGGGGAGAAAACTGCGGTCTTTTCCCATTTCTCTATCGGTGGTCATGAAGAGAATGCATGAAATCTTATCAAAGTTCAGACCCCAGTCTCAATAAAGAATTAGTTAGCTCCTTGGAATATTAGATGATCTGCCTAGAGTAACTAACATAAGTGGGCCTTCCCAGGGTGTGCAATGGATGATCATAGCTCGACATAGATACAAGCTTGTTGCGAAACCCCATCGTCTCCGCTGACTGTTGCTCCTTTGTCGCCCATTCCGCCAAAGCGACCGGGTGTCTCTCGACATATGATACAAGGGTGGTGGCTCAGGACAGTTGACAATTCCACCCTGTTTTGTCGCAGGCTGACTGAGTCAAATTAGATTGAATAAAGGACCTCTACTAGCAAGTTCCATTTTTCCGCTTACCCTCAGCCAAGAATTCACCGAAATATCTTCTTGGTTTCTGCATCAGTGTCAGCTTAATCCTTTAGACCTTTTACATATTTCTTGGCGGTCCAGTACAGTCCTTCCATCTTTCGACCAGATATATGCCAATCTATTTGGCTAGTATTGAAATTTCTCGAGTGCTGCATATTCGTGTTGAGTTCCCAAGCGACATCCAGGAAGAACGAGTTTCCAAGGGAAAAGCATGGAGCAGGATTGTCGAATCTAGTACTGCACGAATTGAGCGAGAATTCCTCGCAGTCCCGGGTCCTGAGGCCCTCAATCAAGTCAATTCAGTTAATCAGTTGATTCAATTTTTCCTGCTTGCCAAACATCCAGCCATCATCTATCATTCCCAGTTCAACACTCTTCATCTCCGTTGATTACTTCGCGACTCGGATTTCCCGGGCCGCCCCTTTTATGTACAATCGGCTGCCAAGCAGCGTAGACTAACCCCTCTCTGTCTAGACTGACATAAAAATGGGGGCGCTAGACTCACGCGCGAGGCATGGCATTGTTTTTAGTGCCAAACGTCCCGTGTGCTCGGTTCAATAATCCTGAACTGAACCATTGTCCCAATAGCTTGGATCCTGAGCAGTCCGTGGGGGCGGTGGTGTATACTGCTTGGGCTAGTTCAGCTACTTTGGCAGCTTAGGACACGGCGTTGTCTGCGCATGTGGTTAGCAGGAACCAGATCCATTTGCCACTGCGAACTTAATCAATCGCTAAACCTAGAGCTTGCGTTGGAGGCTCTGGATCCCCAGCCTGCTCGGAGTGTTATGCCTCGCAGGATGCGGCTAGTGCTAGATCCACGTCCAGCACTGTCGATCGGCCCAGAAGTGCAAAATACTTAAAAAAAGTCTTAGGTCGAAGCCTCGTCCTCATAATCCTGTGGAAATCCTCCCGGAAAGCCCGCTGCTCTCCGTGACTTCGTCTGGTTAGCAATTGACTGCCAGCGACCTCAATGCCAATGGACGGGTGGTGGGCCATACCATAACTAGATCGCACGCGAGATCTAGAAGCACAGGGGAGGTCCACATCAGAGTACCACGATGCAGACACCAATGCCCCTCGTGGGCCGCAGCCTAGCTATCTTCACCGAGTCCATCATCATGATGTCTCTCTCGATCGTGGCGGTCTCGCTGCGCACGTTTGTGCGCGTGAGCATCGTCCGCGCCTTTGGCTGGGACGATGCACTAATGGTCGCGGCATTGGTATGTCCATCTCGCAAGGCCCTAGGAGAAATCATCAATGGGACCGAGCTAACCAGCCGACAGCTGTTGTTCGTCGCCTTGTCGATCATTTGTATCGTCGGATCTATGAATGGCGTCGGTCATAAACTGGCCGATTTCAAAGACATGGCCGTCTATCGAAGAGCGCTTCTGGTGAGGCCCGAACGTTCCACAGTGAAGCGAAGCAGATCTAATTCCCGGTTTCTGGATAGTGGTGGTGGCTCGGCCAAATCATCTACATCTGGTCGTCGTCCCTCGCAAAGGTCTCCATTGCCGTCGCACTCTTGCGCCTGACGGTTCGACCGGTGCATGTGGTGATTCTCTGGGTCGTCATCGGGACAGTCATCGCCATCGGCACTATGTTCTGGCTCGTCTTACTGCTTGACTGTCGTCCGATATCCTACTTCTGGAACCGAATCGACCCCTCCGCTACGGGGACGTGTACATCCGTCGATACCCTGGTGGACATCACTTATCTATACAGCGTGATCACCATCTTCTGCGACTTTGCTCTGGGGATCCTCCCGGTATTCCTAGTCCGCGGACTGCAGATGAATCAACGGACTAAGATTGCCGTTGTGGGGATTCTCAGTCTGGGTGCTATGTATGTGCGGTCGATCACTCCTGGATTGTGCAGACGCTGACTGGCCATCGCCGTCAATTAGTGCGAGCGTGGCGGTGGTGATTCGACTTCCATTCCTGGGTTCGTATGGAGATCGGGAATTTCTCTGTTCGTGGTCTTTCCGTCGCGGTCGAGTTGTCAGGAACCTGCTAACACACATCCAGACTCCACGTACCAGATCGCCCTCTGGTCCGATGTTGAAACCGGCCTCGGCATCATTGCCGGTAGCTTGATCACTCTCCGTCCGTTGTTCCGGTGGTTCCTGGACGAGAAAATATACGGTCGCAACAGGCGGTACCGGGCAAGCAGTTCCCAGCAATGGCCGCTGTCCAGCCTGGAAAGTCTTCAGAGCGATCGAGTGCAAGCGCTTCCGGCCCCTCGCGATCCGGCTTACTGGCGCCCCGATCTGAACGGGGCTGGCAAGGCCGTCGTGACTACGGTGTCTGCACCGCGAGGACGGCATCTTGGCGCGGACAGCAGCGAGGAGTGTTTGAACCCTTCACTGGGCCTTTCGCCAGATCATGTCAATATTCATGAGACGATTACGGTGACAGAGAGACTGAAGCCGGAGACATAACATGTATTTTCGTCGATTCCGAATATACTTAATAACATTGGTATCACGGTAAACGGGTCAAAAGCGAGCAACAGATCACTCTTCGAACAACCGACCGAGAATGAGACTCTGGCAGACGAATTCATTCCCGACAACTCTTGCAGTAGGCGGATGCTGGGTGTCAGGATTTGACATGGTGAAAACAGTCGACTTCTTGCGTTTCCGTCCATGGAACAGGTGGATCCGTTGCGTCTTTGGCTGAGGTGTCAACAAAGCCTTTGCGGAGGCCTGATCCGCGTCATCAACGTAAATCAAGTCCCAGCTGGAAGAGAGGCCGGCATCAGACTGAGATATCATCATGGCCTTGGCTGTCTCGAGGTCGGCCACACGCTCCACACGAGAAGCACCCAGGGCAAACGTGAGGAAGATGTAAGCTTTTCGCTTCTCCTCTGCCTTGCCTCGACCGGTGACAATCAGAACGGACTGGCCCGCCAGCAATTTCGGTCGGGCGGAGATTGTATCAGTCAAACGGGTATCAGATGGCGAGCTTGGAACCAAGACTCGTGATTTCGTAGCACCATTGAGATACATGGAGTCACCAGCGGGCAAGAGGTAAACATCCCAGTCCAGAACCCGTCCTTTAGCGACGCAGTCCTCAATCCAGCGTCCGGAAAGACAGGGCAAACCGAGCGCAAGTGCCTGCATATACTTCTCACGGCGGGAATGTGTGTCGGCAATCAAACAGGTAAACCCAACATTCTCAGCCAAGGAAGTCAGACGCATCCCAGAACTGCTGGAATTATCCTTCTTGGTTTGACCCTTTATGGGTGTGTCGAAGGGCAGTATGGATGAAGGCTCAAACAGTTCTGTAAACCCATCATGGAGAATTGACCCCCCATTGTCCACAATGAGCTTCGAGACGCGGTTTTTAGATCCGTCATCTTCTTTGTAAGACACGGCAAATGCCATGTTGGCGAAGATTCCACTTGCGGACTGAAGACTCCGGGAAAAACGGGTACTTGGTGAGGCCGGCAATGATGACTTTTCGGATGGCGTATGGGGCGCGGCTTCTTGAGGTGCAGACTCAGGTTGGTAGGTAAACGCTCGGTCCTTCAATTGATTCCACAGGATAGAGTCCAAGTAGATCCGGGAAATGGGAACCTTGATGACATTTTCGCTATGACCCAGGCCTCCATTGGGAAGGCTTTTGCGTTGCTTCGGGCCAAGTATCACTGTTGTGTGCCCGTAAATGTCGGTTTGCGGATAAACGCCGCTATCTGCTGCACGGGCGAGTTCTTCCCTGGTGAGTTTATCGTCAAAACCTCGGACGATATGCGTCACCTTTGGAACTTCACGCATGTCAACTTTCACTCCATCGCCGATACGAAGTTCAAGTCTTTTCACAGCGCCCTTGACCACCTCGACTGGGAGGCTGTCTTCGAACTTCACCGAGTACTTTGTCTGTGAGACTCCGAGGGGCGTCCCAAAGCATGTCGCAGGATAGTATGCTCGTTTTTGGCCCATCCATATTGCAAGCACTTGACTTGGGGCAACTTGGCGGTCGTCGGATACCAACCGGGGTGGAGGTGTTGTAGGCAGGCTGTTGGCAGTGTTGGTATCTGACTGCAGATCTTCGCTGCCAATGTCGATGTCCGTAAGTTCAGAGGAGGGAGGAGGTCGAGGGTTGTGAACGACAACTGGTCGGACCGCCGACGCTCTGTTTTGAGTGTGTTGTGTGGGATTTTTCTGAGCGCGTTGGTCCTCCAGAGGGCGAGAGGAAGTTACTCTACCTACTCTGGACCCCCGACGAATGACTCGTTGCTGGGGCGAGCTTCCGATTTCCCAAACGTTCTCGGCTCTCCGAGAGCTTTCTGCCTGTCTACGAACAGTAGTCTCGGGTACATGAATTGCTACCGGTGTCTGAGCCATTTCGGGACTCGGCCCTCGCTGAACTGGCGCAACTGTCTTGGGAGGTTGGAAACGAGGGGTGGCAGGAATTGCCGTATCAGAAGTGTGGAAGCTCTGGCCTTGATTGCCACGACGTCTCTTCTTCGCGCGAGTGGGCGATCCATCTTGCACCAAAGAGTTGAACTGCTCATCATCTGCGGTGAAGAAGTCCATTCCAAGGTCGCCTATCTTGAAGTCAACTTGAGGAGAGCAGTCCGAGGCAATCTCAGTCAACGCTCGACGCTGCCTTCCGCTTGGGCTAGATAATATTTGAGACTGCGCTTGTGACTGCAGATTCTTGATGGGCGAGGAAAGCGCGCGAGATTGAATTGGTCGAGCCTGGCTGAGCCAGTAGGCATTGACAGTAGGAAGCATTGGGGGAAGGTCATCATCTTCGTTATTCATACCATCACCGTTGGATTCGGCTTCCCAGCCATTAGTTTGAGTGCGGTTGGGACTGGTCTCGGGTATGCTGGTTAAACGCGACATGTCACCCACTGTCGGGCGCCTATGAACAGGTGTTTCTGTAACACGGGAAGGCATAGATGAGGATTTAACGAATCCGGATTGAGATTGATTGGAAAGCGATGCCGGCCTTGGTAATTCGGATGGATTGCTAGAATGCGTCTGTCTGTTATCACTGGAAGAGGCCTTCTGAAATGGCTCAGGTTGATGAGAGTCTCCTCTGCGAGAATGGTCATCTACACAAGACCCTGGCCTGACGGCTGGACGTGCATAAGGTGGTGATGATCGAACAGAGCGTCGGACAGGCGAAGTATTGTCAACTTCCACATCAGAGACTGGTTCTAAAGGCGGTACTTGAAGCTGCGGTGATGCTCGATCATGCTTGTCAATTGGTTTGGGCGATAGTTGCGGGGACTGCTGAGAATCCTTGACCATCACCTGCGAGGACCGGCCGGAATATTGGTCACGTTCAGTGTGATCGTCTGCTCTTGATTCGATCTGAGACGAAGGGGATCCCTCGAGCGCAAGAGCTTGAGAGAGACGGTCGTGTGCACTACTGGGGCCAACCGCAGCGGGCGGACCGTTATAGTTCTCCTTGTCTTCTTCTGATGACTGAGGGATATCTTGCGATTGAGGGACCTGCGGTCCAAAGTCTTCTTCTTGTTCTGTTTCTTCCTCGCTCTCGGCAGGCCCTGTCATTGTCTGGTCTTGGGGTTCGCGGGCTAGATGTTCAGGGGAAGTGGCCGTGCCGGGTCTTGATCTGGAAGGGGCATTGAGTGCCGCGAAATGGACGGCTGTTTCCTCGTTAATTTGTCGTTCACGTCGTGCATTCTCCACAAAGCTCGACTCTTTGTAGAATTCCTCGTCAATCTGATCTTCGGATGGCATGTTGTCAGCTGACCGGGTAGGTCGCTCTCCCAAGGACTTGTCGCGTCGTGATTGCGATTCCCTCATCGAAATGTAATTGAGATTGGGCTCCGACGACTCTCTTGTAAAATTCACGGGCAAATTGGCTAGAGGGGAGGAGACGGCGTTGGCGATGCGCGGCTGTTGAATTTGGATATTCGGCGACGGGCGATCTGACATAATTTCCGGCTGTTGACCATGGACCAGGGGCGAGGATGGGGCCTGAGTCGCCTTGAAGACCTGGCTGAGACCCAGCAAGCCCCCACTCGATTCGATATCACCGGCCAGCGGGTTCCGTGATAGACTAGGGGTCTCCGTCGATGTGCCTGGTGTCTGGTTCATTTTGACCGCCGTTCCGGGTGTTGTGGTCAAAAAGCGTTGGGATTCGGGAAAAAACTCTGGCTGGTAGGCCATGGGAGAGGATTCGCTCTGATCATATGTGCTTTCCAAGTCGTTATCCTGCGAGAGAGTCGTGTTGGCGGGTGCAGAGTCGAATTCGGCAAGGAGATCGATATGGCCGCTGTCACCCTCGTGTAGAGTCCTGAGGGTCGCCTCATCCGCTCCATTTTGCGACGGTCCTCCATGCATCGACTCTCCATTCTGTCGGATGATGCTATCGTACACTGATTGAGAGACAACCTGGGTGTCTGACGGCGGTGCCTCGACAGAGTCCATGTTGGCGCGTTGTGGTCTGGACACCGGATTGACCTTGTTCGGTTCGATCGAATCACTGCTGGGGTTCATTGGGGTGCGTTCATATTGGCGACGGCGAGAGGGACGAGGACGTTCTTGGAGGGTGGAGCTCGTAGGGTGCGATGAGGGTGTTGAGGATAACCCTTGGTTCGTGGCCGATGCGTCACCATGAGACCGATGCACAGCGTGGTGGTTGGGACGGCTGGGGTCGTTTTGCGGAGCGCTGTCAATTTTCGCCAGACCGGAAGGAAACGACTGGGATGGTTCGTGCTCCTGAAGATGTCCAGATTAGCCCAATGAGAATCTGGAACGCTGCAGGTCATTACATACTAGTCCCAACGCGACGCGTTGCAGCTCGGCAATATCGATGCTGTCTTGGGTCTCCATCGCTTTAGAGCAACACTACAATCCTCTCTTGAGTCGTGAATAGCATCCTTCACCCACTACAACTCATTCTGATGAGCAGTAGTCCATCACTTTGCCGAACAGACCGATGAACCAAGTGTGGCGGGAGAAGCGAGAAACGCGAAACGCGTCCAGCACGTGACACGCGTTGGCCACCAAGTAATATTGCCTATTGTGGCATAGCGCCTTGTCCGTATTACTTTACTTTGACCGTGACATGTCCGTAGAGACAATAATTATGTTCGGGACTCGGTGCTTGTATAGCATTCAGTCGCGGTTGAGCGACGCTGGCATGTGGGAGATATTGAATTCAGAGTTACAATCAAAGGGGTATATTCCAACATTTTCATACAGATGGCACAGAGTGGATTGGGTATCCGAAGCCCTATCTCACTCTAGATTTCGTACAGACAGAAACGTTCCGCTCTAATCACGACTTCGGTTGGGCACCCATCGGCGGAGCAGAAACTCTCGAAATCGATAACGGCGGAGTATAGCTCCAAGGTCATCAAGTGAATCGGTGGGAGGTGGCACTTCGACGTAGCAGATCACCAGGCTCTTTTTCACTTGAGCCTGAACGCGGTTCACGCAGTGCAGCCACCACCAACTCCGGGATTGTTGGCTGGCTGCATGAGCCCGACGCTCTTCTGTCTCTGCCCAGTAGGAATGAGCATATGAAGGGAGAATGATGACGGCATACTCGGCATGCGAGAAGACAGGTCCACGGTTATAAAGAAGGTAGTCGGTTCCGAATTTTACACCGGACCGCACAACCCACCCCAAGGATCGAAAGTGATGGTACACGGCATAAGATAACATGAAAGGGTCGTCCGGTTTCAATCTCTCAGACACGGCACGAGGTGGATAGTAGGAGTTGTGGCAAAGAAGCGGAAAGAGGGACGAGGCTGGGATGGCCGCGTTGTTCCCACGATCTACCACACGCAAGACACCAAGCCCGTATGCCAGGAAGAAGGCCTCTTCGTTGGAAAGTTGAAGGTGTTCCTCATTCTCCAGGAACGTATCACCTTCTTGCTCGTTGTCGTCGATTGTAGAGGCGACCTCCTTTTCTTGGACGACGGGCGAGAAGCGTACGGATTTCCCATTGCTTGGTGATAAGCCAGCGGGCGACAAGACATCACCATTGTGTGCCGGTTGTGAAGTTCTGGGTCGCAACTCTCTTTGTCTGGCCTCCATGGCTTTCCGGACGGAAAACTTCTCAATCGCAATCGCAGTGGCGTCCGCGGAGCCATCTGTAGACGGCGTGCCATTCAGCATGGCGCCGGATTCTCTCGCAGCGGCTTCGGCCTTCAGCCGTTCCTCGATCAGAATCTTCTCCGATCGCGCTCGCTCCAACTTCAATTCACGTCGATCCGATCTGCGCTTCCTCGTTACCTCTTCGCTAGTGTTACCACCTAGTAAACCTCTTCTCTTCTTCTCCCGCTCCAGCCAGCTGGGCTCACTTCGACTCAGACTACCCTTGCCGAAGAAACCCATTTGCCACAGGGCATTGATCGCCCGCTCATCGGTGACATGGATGGCCGAGGTAGCGGAGTCGAAGTACGCAGTATGGACCTCTTGACGCGGAGGAGAGAATAGGAAGGTGAGGTACGAGAGAGCAACACTAATGATAGAAAGAGGGTTATGAGGAATTACAGGTGGAACGGGATGCACATTGACTGGCAGAGGAAAACGATGGATATCTCTGTAGTTGGGCCTAGGAGGACGAGATGTCCGGGGTGGACGAGGTTGGTCAGGTGTAAGCTCGGCTTTGGAGCCGGCTTTCTGTGGGCTGGCAACCTCAGCCATGTTGAGGATTACTGATGAATTGAAATTCCTATGCAGAAAAGCCCGGTTAGCCAGCTGCATCAAAAATCACGCTGGTGGTTCCATTATGATTGTGATCTTCTCAGATACCGTTGTAGTCAAATATAGCAACATCATTGACAGAGGCTAGAAATCAAAGTGCCAACTGCCTGAGCTTGGGTATAGTATTGCTCATCATCGGAAGAAGGGGGAGGGGGGATTGAAGGGGATAGTAGATTCAGGGAGCTTAGGTAGGAACTCACCAGTAAGATCCTCAAATGGCTCGGGGTTGGTGTTGACAGAGGGCTAGATGTTCAGGGGAAGATCATAATAAGAGATAGGACTGTCTGCCTACTAGAGCTGGAAGTTTAGTGAGTGCGTCCGTACATCATGGACGCAGTTGCTGAGGATGGTCTCGGTCCTCAATTCACGATGTGCGAAGAGATGAAATTTTGCAGCTGCGGCAGCCCGTTTTAAGCGCGGTGGTGACTAAGCATGTGGTCCGAGTCCCCGTCGGCGTCAAAAAAATTCCTCCGCTTCACTGTCCACGACACAAGCAATTCTTCCACGCCGCAACCTCTAATTACCGCCAAGTGAGTGACTACCTCCATGTCGCGAATTTTATTGAACTCTACTTTTGAACTCATACTGACTTCTCCCGCTCCAGGATGCATCTTATGGTATGTGCTATCCGATCGCGATCCCGAACCATCTCTTTGCAGCACGAATCGCCCAGGAACAGCGTCGCTGACCGGCAAACAGTACACTCTCGGTGCCGATGGCAAGCGAGTCTACACGCTGAAGAAGGTTGTCGACGGCAAGGTCTCCAAGTCCGCGTAAGAACTCGTGCCTGGTCGTGCACAAAGATTTCTAGTTCCTAACATCCCGCCAGCCACCCTGCTCGCTTCTCGCCTGATGACAAGTACTCGCGGTATGTTGGATTCCCTGCGCAAGAATTATTCTTGGCCTCTTGCTAATGTTCCATCTGTTAGTCACCGTGTCACCCTGAAGAGGCGCTACGGCCTCCTGCTCACCCAGCAGCCCGAGACCCCCTCGTCATAAAAGAATGCAACTGGAATTGGGAAATTTTTTATTGAAGGGTGACAAGGCCCGTGTTTCGGCGCATGGTGTTTTTGTACAGTCCGGATGGCTGCAGTTTGCAATTTTGTGATACTCCGTCGAAGCTTAGGGACGTGGATCTTCACGATATCTAGTTTCCAGTGTTGGCTATAAATGACACATTCTTCAACGGTCAAAAGTGGTATTTATTCCGTGTTATCTATGTGCAAGAGTAAATCGTCAATAGAGAGGGCCTCGGTCATTGTTCATCAAGAGGCCGGTTCTTCATGATGAAAACCAATCCGGTGACTTTTGTGTATACCAAAACTCCAGCCCATGTACCTAGGTAGTCCATAATGCATAGTCATCCACAGACATCCCCTCAGCGCTTTCTTGAGTTGACACTCCGACCGGCGCCGACCTTCACGCGACCGCCCAGCTTGTTGCGCTCGCCAGTCAAGATGCCGGGCAAATAGTCTTCATCCATGAGATCACGCTCCCGGCGCTGCCGACGCTCCTCCTCGGCAGTCGAGCGAACGTACTCTTTCTGGTCCTCGGCGAGAATGAGCTCTGTGCCCCAGCCGCCTTTTCCACCACCTCCCTTCCATTTTCCGTTGGCGCTGCCATGGATCGGCTTGGGAACGCTGTAGCGATTACCCCGGTTGTTCCACTGCATGTTCTTCTTCAAATGCATGGTAAACTGGCCATTGGCAGTGGTAGTGCAGGAGACTCGAGTGAGAGTGTCCTTGCCGCAACGAGGGCAGAATTGCTTGTTCATGTCCTTGGTAGTAAGGAAACAAGCATGGCAGCGTTTGATGAAGGATTTCAGATGTTGGATTCTTTGCAGCGTCGTTGTCGATAGAAGATTGAGGTTCATCTGGAGAAGAACATTTTGGCACTCGGGGAACATCAGCAGTCGCTTATATTTCAATGACGGATACATCCACTTACTGCAAAATCGGTGGTCATGGTAGCCACCTGCATGGTCTTCGGCTCAGATGCGGTGGACGAGGCGCCGCCAGTCTCGTCACGGGCCAGCCGCTTCTTGTAGTTGGAGGGAGTAATCCATTCTCCGCCGTCAGAGTCGGCATTATCATCATCATCGTTCTCGTCATCTTTGCTCTCCTCGGGGGCATTATCTTCAGTTGCGCCCTCGGCGGTAGCACTCTCGCCCGCGACTCCATTTTCTTGGGAAGCATTTCCTTCTTGCTTGGCCTGTTCGGTGTTGTCTGCAACAGTTGTCTCCTTCACGCCGTCCGTAATGGCATCCACACCATTCGATTCGGTTTCATCTTTTTTGTCCTCCTCCTTCACGGGCGGCTTCCCATTCACACGTTTCTGACCAGGGACACTCCGCAGGCGCCAGTCACCTCCATTGCGCTCACATTCCATCTCATAAGCAAGCGCCAGCACCTCAATATCGGTGCGACTCAGCACGCTTCGATCACCGGTTTTCCGGGCGAACTCGCTGATGACATTGAAGCTATTGGGAGTGGGGGAGCGCTGCTTCATGAAGGGAAGATAGAGTGTCTCGACGCGAGCGCGTGCATCGGGATCGCGGATTTCGGTCACCACCGACGGGGTGGTGATGATCTCTTCGCATTGGGCGAGCAAAGTGGAAAGCGGCGGGGTATTCTTCAGGATGGGACCGGCGTCCAACACGATTGTGTGGACGGGTTTGGGCGGTGATGCTGCAGACACCGCCATGTTCTGTCTTAAAACGAAGGAAGTGCCAAAGACTTGAGGGAGAATCAGAGGGGAAGATCGCAGCCTATGGAGGAGGGGGATCAATTGTTGGGCGCCGCGATGTGGAAAGGAAATTTCTCGGGATGTTGGTCTGTGCGTGCTTATCGCCCTATCTTATCGGATGGCCATTCTTGTATAACGATGTATATCCTCGCGGTAAAGGAAAGGTTAACAATAAAATAGTTCAATTATAAGTCTTTCTGGATTTTTGTCTACCTATACCTTTGAGAGAGTACATAGCTAGCTTTGGTATAGAGGTCGGATATATATTCCAGATCACTCGAGCACCTTGTCGCTATGTTCACTCCAGGGCTGCTTCATCCCTGTGGCTTACCTATGCAGCATATTGGATGTATTAGCATTACAATATTTTGAAGCAACAGAAGTTTGCGTTTGGATCAAGCCGGTTAGAGGATCTAGAACAATCTTATTTTTGGAGACGAGGATTACTGCTCGGGCTTAAAATGGGCGGGTATCAGGCCGAGGTAAATATGCCCGTGCAGTGACGAGCCCTAGAAGCCAGAAGAACATCTCTCACAGGGTATTGTGCTGTATATTCATGTGGAATTTTAGGACGGCAGGCATAGTCACCTCCCACGGGGATGTCTGGTTCTCACGAGCGCTAAGCTCATTTATGTGCAGGTTTTGCTTCTGCCCCCAAGGTACAGTTGTGACCAAGGTGACAAGCTTGTAGTAAAGTAGCGGTCAATCCATGTGAAAGACAGCACCGATGACATCGGCCGTCTGCATATGCGAACAGCTATATGTATGCTGTATGCACGAGGCACAATGTAGCTGTCCCGGCTATAGTTCAAACGGCGGCTGCTGGATTTGCCTGCGGTCCAGTCTCAAACCGATCGAACCGTGCTGGAGGGGACGTCTCCCAACCTTGCAACTTCTGGTTGGTGAGAAAAGGCTGCACGAGGACTAGTTGTGAGACTCGATCTTACAGATTGCATTGCTCAGTTTAGAATACAACCAGGCATAGGCCCGTCACAGCGCTTGGAGAGCAACGGCTCGAGTTGAGAGGAAAGGGTATCCTACAGCATCCCAGCAGAATCCATAGGTAATAAAGGAGGAGTGAAAATTGAGCACTAGGACTTTCCCAAATGAGATTGTAAGGCCTTCAGAATGCGGTACGCAGTTTCCAACCGGCCGTGCTGATTCGAGTCCGCCTCCACGCGTTTGAGGCGAAGGTGGGAACGAACATGCGAATCGCAGATGACTAGTTACACAGCAGATGCTACGGCCTTGCAGTGCAGGAGAATTGAGGCACTACTCAAAATGCTTTTGCCAGCAAAACCAGAGTAGCAGCGTCAGAAGGCGTGCAGACGATATTTGAGAATCGCGGTGGCGCAATGTGATAGATCATCCGCGTCCGAGTGGCGCCTTGGCTGGTTTGGCCAGATTTATGCATCTTGACAGCTGGCTTATTTCTAAATTTGCTTTGGGCTTTCTCTTTCCACCCCCTTAGTGCATTTTGTGGATTGAACTGAACATTGCTGGAATGAAAAACTTGCATCTATCGGTAGATGGACGAGGGCCCAGAAATCCCTGAAGTTGCACCCACAGTCGAAAAGCAATTTATTCTGGGCCTCGGGGTATCCGAGGGATCCGTTTCTGGGATCATAATTTGCCAATCAAATACTATGCGCGCTCATGTCCGGCTCAGCGCTCCCTTGCAAGAATCTCGAACGGTCGTCGATTTCCCGGTAACTGGGGCCGCAGGACGATCATGATGACCTCTTTGAGATCGATGTGGCAGCGGAATCTAGCTTTTCCATAAGCCACAGTATTGGAAATAGAAGTCCGTTGAAACGGAAATATGATTTGTGGGAAGCTTCGGACATGAGACCCCTTGCACTGCAGTGAGCTTAACGGAGCCCTATCCCAATGGGATCCTGCGTGGCCACGCGCATGTCTCAACAGGAACTGGCTCTTTATGCGTCAAGCTCCAAGTGCTATGCCTTTCAATACGCCTCGTTCAAGGGTAGAAGAGTCTTTGGAGATTTCAATTCCCAACGTGTCCCTAGTGGGATAACGCGGGCAAGCTGAAAGGGCTGTCGATCATCCGGCGCATATGCAGGATCGGCACTTCTTTTGATAGATCAGGGCCCGGCTGTGTCCGGGCCTCGGAGTCCGCCTATGCGGACTGTCCGCTGTCGAATCCCCTCTTTGTGAAGGCGTATTATGTACGTCCTAGTGTCCGTCGAAGGGCCGATGGAGGGCCGTGCAGGGATATGCCGTCGTAGAATTGTTTATTGCGCCTCCATGTGCATTGGAGTGACCAATAACGCAGAGAGCGGCATGGACTCCACGCGTTGGGTCATGCACTCATCGAGGAGACGATATCATTTCTTCTTCTTTATCACTGCTCATTGTCAAATCAGGCTTGTCGTATTGATTTAGGACCTGTTCTGTACTCACACTCGCTGTCCATTGCGTCCATGCAATCCATCCTGGTCCGCCGTAAATTGTTTTCGGGTCGCCGCTGCTCGCCAGCTCGTGCTAAATCTCAAATCAACCAATCGTTATGACCGAGTGCGTGGGAACGAGGATCTGATCGGTCATTCTACATGCGCGATCGCCAGCTCCCCCAGCATCCAGGACCAATCTGTGACTAAGTGAAAGAAGGGATAAATGCCGCGACAACGCCTGCGAAGGATGGGCCGTTGTCAGAAAGTTCAAGACCGTGTCAACTCTCATCCAAGCCCTGTCTCATTAGTATCTATAGTCGTAGAGTAGAATCTCCCGGGTGATAAGACAGACCACTAGCCGCCAACGTCAAAAGCACACAACAAGAGTAAAACACAGCATAGAGTTCAACACGAAGACGCATGGATCGAGGCCACCGGGGGGGCCAGTCCAACCTGATTTGCTGGATGCAGCCCCTTGCGCAGGAGACTGCAGCGTACCTTGTCCCAAGCCGGGTTTCTGTCTCGCGTCCACGCATCGGTCCGCCAATCCGGGGAGCGAGGAGCATGAAGCAGGGAGATTTGCGCGGTTGCGCTCTCACCCCGGGTGACGGGACTAGCGGATTTGCGCTCCGCCTGTTCCTGGCTCTCTGCGTCTGGTTGTGCCTTGTCGACGAGCCTGATCGACCCCCGGGCTGGTCACGTTGGGGTTCAAGGGGGGTGAGCAGTTATATGCTCGAGATCTTCCCTCCTGCTGCGCAAATCTGGGGGGAATTATTTACTCTGGTCACTCGTTTGAATCTCCGATCGTTGGCTCCCGACCTGCTGTCTTCTGCTCTTATCATACCTGACCGATCTGAACAACCCTGGAGTGCTTGTTATCTGTCCACGGTGTGGGCGGAAGATGAATCTACTCCAGCTTCGAGATGCCGATCTCATACGGGATGATAGCAGCGTTGTCATGTCCAAGCGGGGCTCCCAGGGACTGGCTGTGAGCGTCATCTTCACCACGCTGGCAACTGCTTTTGTAGGGGCTCGGCTGTATACTCGAATCAAACTGATCAGGCGCATGGAGGCTAATGACTGGATGGTTGTGATCGCACTGGTAAGTCCATCGACGAAGACCTTAGGATGGCAGACACTGACGGTATCAAGATCAATTCGTATATCTTCATGGGCTTGGATATTGTTGAAGCCACCAGTGGAATGGGCGTGCATGTAAAGGAGATTCCGCCCAAGATTCTGGCGCGACAGATGAAGGTGAAGGCGGACCACTCCCCATCCTGAGACGTGACCTCAGTTCTAACTTCCTCCAGGCTTTCTGGCTGACCATCCCATTCTACAACGCTGCCGTTCTCTGCGCCAAAGCCTCCATTCTGATGCAGTATTTCCATGT
Organism: Penicillium hispanicum; assembly: GCF_028827665.1. Classification (NCBI taxonomy): domain Eukaryota; kingdom Fungi; phylum Ascomycota; class Eurotiomycetes; order Eurotiales; family Aspergillaceae; genus Penicillium; species Penicillium hispanicum. The sequence continues at coordinate 1,286,051 of NW_026623199.1, read as the reverse complement.
CTTCCCCACGCGTCGCATGCGCATCGTCTGCTGGGTGATGATCACCATTCTCGGCCTCTACGGCACATGGGCCGTGATCAGCGCCTTCTTGAACTGCGTGCCCGTTGCGAAATTCTGGAATGACTCGATTCCCGGCTTCTGCTTGAGCAAACCCGGCCTCTGGTTCTCCAACGCCAGTATGCATATCACGACCGACTTGGTTATTCTCACCATTCCCATCCCGGCTCTGCTGGCCATTGATATCCCCCGAAAGCAGAGGTTTGCATTGATGGTGCTATTTGCATTGGGAGGCTTGTGAGTGATGCCCAATCATCCGCTTTGTGGCCCTGGATCACTAACATCAAGTGCCAGTGTTTGTGTGACGAGTATCGTCCGCTTGGTGGCCTTGAAGACAATCTCCGACTCCACCGATCCGACTTGTACGTGCTCCCTCCCATCCCAAGTGTGTGTCTCCCATCTAATCACGTCGAGCAGACGACAATGTCGGCGCCGCATCGTGGTCCGCCATCGAATGCAACACGGGCATCATCTGCGCTTGTCTGCCCACGCTGAAACCGCTCATCTCCCGTCTCATGCCGGGCCTCCTATCCACGTTCAGTAAGAACCGGGGCACGTACGGCAGTGGCCCCATGTCCACCCGGCGCTCGGGCAACTGGCACGACGAATCCACCTTCGTCGCGCTCGGCGCTCCCGGCGAAGACCACGAGTACGGCGCTGGCGATCCCGAGCGAATCCTCGCGCTCGAGTCGGGAGAGAACTTCAAGTACGGCGGGAAGCGCTGGTCGGGTGGAGAGAAGGATCAGATCATGCAGAATAGCTCGGTCACCGAGCTCACCGAGCAACGTCACCACTATACTTCGTCCCAGTCATCGTCGCCGTCCTACAAATGATCGTCTACGCCGCCATGTTAACGACAAGCCCGTTCAAGCGTGCCGCGGAGTACGTCGGGGTCCATGATTTGGCTTTTCGGGGAATTTTCGCCAGAGCTGTGCGCTCTTTTCGGTCTGGTGAGGGTTATCCGGGAGTATTCACTCTTTTTTCGTGTCATCTTCTTCTGTTTCATATGACCTTAATAGTTTGTGTATGTTTCGAACCCCAAATATTGATAGCGAGATGGATATATAGTTGAGGCATAGCAATGTAATTGCATACATGAAGTTGTATAGCCCGCTGGAAAGAATTTGCTAATCGAGCTACGCCTGCGAAGAGTATAAACCCGCCTATAAGAGGCTTGTGCAGATGAGATCTATTCCCGGAATGATGCTCTTAACTTAAAAGTCCTCGAACTCCTTGTCAATTTCCTCGAAGTAATCGAAGAATCCCTTGAAGAGCTTCACGCCCAGTCCGGGGTCCAAGCTTCCGGTCGTGGCCCGGATGCTGTGCATGCTGAGCTGGGGGATTCCACAGTCGATAGCTCTCATGCCGATGCGCGCGCTAGTCATCGGACCGATCGTACCACCGCTACGCGAGTCATTTCGAATCTGGAAGACCTGCAGAGTCGACCCGCAACGAGCAGCCACTCGCTTCAGGATACCATGACTGACACTGTCCGTTGTCATATGGCCATTAGAGTCGGTAGAAACTGTTACGCCAACATTCAGGCGAGGAGAGTGGTTCTCAAGGTATACGTTGAGGAAGTTCGGGTTCACGGCGTGGATGACATCAGAGGAGACCAGGAAGCTGTTCGCAACCGTCTGAGAAAGGAGGTTGGGGCCGTAGTTCTCCGAAAAGGCCTCCGTAATTCGCTCCATGACGCTGCTCATGAAGTTCGAGCGGGCACCCTGGCGCAGCAAGCTGCCAATCTCTTCATCATCAAACATGCCGACCATCTTCACAATTCCCTTCGATGCGTTCTCATCGCTAGCCAAGAGGGCCTCCTGAGCCGCGTAGCAGCAGAGCTTATCGTCAATGCGGCCCGCAAAGATGAGATCCTTCTCCAAGCCTCCAAGCTGAGCGGGCTGAATGTCAAAGAGCTCAAGCTCCCACTCCAGAATGCTGTGGTAGTCAGTCACGCCAATCTCCTTGGAGATGATCTTGACCAGTTTCTCCGGTTGCGTGGCGGCGAATGTTCCAGCGGGGATGTCGCTAGACGTGGTCGGTGCGGATGTCTGGAACAGATCCGAGTTATCGACACCAACAATAGGGACCATTTGGGTTTCTGGGTTGAATGGGCCGCTGGAAGGAGCGCCAAAGTGAGGAGCCAGGGTAGGAATGCGGGCGATGGGCCAGTCGAGCTTGACCAGCTTGGTCTCGACTTTCCCGGTCTCCGGGTTGCGAACAAGGACACGGCCACCGATACCAAGGTCTCGATCCCACCATGTTGGTCCGAGGGCACCAGCGTAAGGGGCCACCCCGAGCTGCTGGAAGCCCGCCTTGATGGGGAGCTTGGACACCGGCTTCAGCTTGGCCGTGAGGGCATCCACGTGGCCGGCGACAATGGCCATACCATTGCCAGTGGCATATTCCTTGCCAATGTGGAAAGCGATCAGCGAGCTACCGTTGCGTGTGCAGTAGAACTTGCCGCCCCGCTTGAGCTCCGGAGTCCACACCTGGCGTTCGGACAGCTGCTTGTAGCCATGTTGCTCGAGCTGCTGGGAGAAGGACTTCACAGCGTGAAAGATGGTGGGGTTGGAAGTCATAAAATCGCAGTAGGGCTTCGAGTAGTCTTCGGGGCGAACGGGCGCAGAGGCCGGTGCTGGTGCTGCTGTCGGCGCTCGGAGAGCGGCAGCGGGAAGGTCGTAGTTGCCCGGGAGCTGGGCGGACATTTGGGAGGCCCAGGGGCGGTCAAGTCCAGTCGCATGTCTTCTGGTCATGGCTGGGATGGAATAAGAGCACAGGAGATGTGGAAAAGTAGGTGTGGAAGGGGAAGCGAAGGGTTGGAGATGGATGATGACTCGTGAGGGGAAAGGAGCGGAGAGGCTAAGTGGTGGCTGGGTGCCTGACAGATCGCCGGCTGCGGCAGCCTTCCGCTCCTAGCCGATAACGCGATCTATGGTATGGGTTGTCAAGATGGAATTTCATCGCCTAGTTCATACTGAACACGGCTATGAGCTCTAAGTTTGGGTTGACTCGATTTCGGCATGTTCAGAACTGTGAAAGCTATGGCGGCCATGCATCAGGTGCTGTGGATATATAGTTTACATAGTCTTGCAGGGAGACGATACCACGTTCATCTACCAACCAAATTCGAGAATCGCTGAGATGACTACTTGAAGACTGCCGAATAACGTAAATTATAGGTCGAGCATGAATTGATTGCGTAACATGAGCGACTTTGATTGAGCCATCGTCAAAAATCTTGCTCTTCCCAGACGTTGCTAGCAAGTGTCTTCAGAGTATCGTCGTCAAGGCTGATGTCCTTTTCTCTCGGGATGCTTGGTGGGCGAAGAAAGAGCTTATTGAAGCTGATAGTAAACGGCTGACCCTGGAGGTAGATATGATTGTTGTCGCCTTTGCTAATGACTTGCTGACGTGGGACCCTATCATTCACAAGTTCCCATGGCTCCAGCACGATATTGGGCGAGCTCCGACCGATCTTGATTGTGATGACCACTTGATCACCGTTTGATTCGGAAAGAAATAGAGAGGATAGAGTTGATTGAACAGGAAGAGAGAGTAAGTTAAAGAGAAAAAGAGAGATATTTAAGGAAGCAGGAGGGGAGTGTATAGGAGAGATATATATATATATATACTCAATTAATAAAGAAATATTAGCGCCGGCATGCTTGCAGTGCTAGCCAGATCTAGCAGTTGTACGATAAAGAAGCGTAGGAATCGGTTCTAATTAATAAATCGAGTTCAAAGCAGCTGTAGCAGTCGAGGGAGTCTTATAAGTGTGCTGCACGGATATAGGGGGGGTTGAACAGATCCATGGATGCAGGAGAGGGGATCTTGATATAATTAATAAGCAATAGGCATAACTAGCTCGGTACGATTCGAAAATGCCTAGGCCTAATGGGCTGTAACTGTTAGGACTGGCTCTGCGAGGCAGTCCGATGAGATGATAAAAGGATTAGAGTGAAGAAACCAATGACTCGATTCTGAGTGTAAACTAATCGCTGGAGTGCTATCTGTGTCTGCGCAGGACCATAGAGACCATATGTGCTGTCCTGCGAGGGCCGGGGTCGTAACAGTAACCCGTTCGGAAAGCCAGGTACTGGAAATGACTAGGACCGGTTGACAAAAGCAGGCCATACACCGCGTTTCCAACCGCGTTCTCTAAAATAGCGTTGAGTCTGGGGCGAACAGACACAACTTTCGTTAATATTATATGAGTTCAATAAGTCATGTTTCAAGTCAGACGGGGATGAGAGACCTATCAAGTGCCAAGACCATGTCTATTCAGCCGGAGAAGGGATCGAATCTACGCAATAACCTGAGAAAGCAGGCAGAAACAAAAACGAATAAACGTAGTGCACTGGAGAGGGAGAAGGAGAGAGAATGGAAGATCCTCTAAACTGAGAACTATCTACACAGCGGGGCTTGCCCAAATCCTCAGACATCCTGCTATCAGTATCGGACGTCAAGGGCAGTCTTTGCTCGCCCAGCGCAGGGTCACCAACATCCGAAGCCCGGGGAAGAATCGGCTTGTCGGCAATCGTCCGGCATTGGCGCAAGGAAAAAATGGGGACCGCCTAATAGTCTTAGCCACAAAGGGAGAATCAACCCGTGAACTGCGATGACGCATGCCGATTGAGCAACTGGGGGTGCAGAGATACGGGCCCGGGTACTTCCTCGTTGACCGGTGGGCACAGGTTGCGTACAAGTCCCTCTCGTGTTTGCTCACAGGCACAGTTGGCAGAGTAGGTAACCTGGGAGGACTTAGATTGTAATGATTAAGGCTGCATCTCCATCATAGATTGATATTCTAGACACCCAACCAAAAGTCGGTCGAGTCTGTAGGGATTTTGAAATCCTCGAGCAAATATCTGGTGCGGATTAGTGGGAAGAGATCGGAATGGATCACCGGTGGAGCCCTCTCCTCGAATTGCCACTGAAGGACGCACGCCTCTCTAGGCCGAATGGGTCTATGACGGAACGCAAAGGAAGACAAAGCCGTCGTCCTCGAGAACTCGTTTCCCCTTCGAGGGCTCCCTTCCCACGAACCGGGAGAGGGCTGGGTTAAACCTTCTAACAAGGGTCCGTTTTCGGCATGCGGTGGGAGAAGCAGGGGGGAGCGCGAAGAGGAGAACCACTGATTGATAAGAATTTGCTGTGGGGGACGAAAGTCGCCAAGAAGCAGCGCGGGCGCGGTTGGGTGAGCAGCCAATGACACTAAGCGAGTTCGAGGGCTGCGTGTGGTTTTCAGTCGTGGAATTGCCTCGCAACATCATCGATCGGCGGGCAAAACGCGGATCGAGCCAACTGAAGCGACCGCCTAGCGCCATCAGATAAGATCAACCAGCGAGAGCGGCGGTTGGGCTACACTGTTTTCCCTTGTCAATCCATGCCTGTTCACGGCAAGCTGAGGCCCGAGAAGAGAAAATTGCGCACACCAGGCCACTGATTGGTGAAATCGCCGTTTCTGCTAGGTAATGAAGGGGCGTAGTTCCGACGGAGACGGGCATCCATCCACGGTCGAAGGATTAGACACCCCGTTGTGCGAAGCCCACTGTTTTTGGTTCTTGCTTTGCTTGCGTGGAATGGCGTGATCATACTCTTTTTCGTCGGCAGGTTTGATCAACGTGCTGGATAGCCTCTAAGTTGAATTCCTCGAGGCACATCAACCACCCGAACTGGATAGCCAGTGCTAGCGTCGCAAATCGTCGGTATATGTAGCGTCAGCCCACTGGCCGGTCGCGCTTGCCGGGCTCTTCTCTAACGAATCTGATAAATGAAAAACTCTGCGCAGGACGGATGATTCCATAGCTCGGAGTGCTCCACCGAGGGAGAAACAGCGCAGGTGGGAATCCACCAGCCCGTCCGAAACCGGGATCATGTGAGCCCATCTAATCTGATCATCGCTCTTTCCCTTTTCTTTCCTTCCTCGCCCACTTTTTCCCGCTGGCTCTTTACTTCCCTTGCTGACCTTTCGGGCCTTTCTGACTTTTCTGATCTCACCATCGTCTTGTTGCTCTGCACTTGCCCTTTCTTCTCTTCATCCTCCCCTCTGAGTTCTTCGGGGTGACCCCCAACTCGCTTATCGGCTCGTATGAGCGCACATCCGCTCTTCCGACCGAGAACCGGCTCGTGCGTGCCTCCCGAACCCGCCCGACTCCAACTCCCCTCAATGTGTGCCCACTGACCACAACGCAGCCCCCTGCACTGAAATCCCCCAAATCGTGATGGCCACGACGGGCGTGTCTATCACGCCTGCTCCGGCTACGGCTTGTCCGCCGCTGGCTCTTGCCCCTGCCCCCGCGCTGGCTGCCCGGCCGTCCGTCGCTCCGTCGCCGGGACCTGGCACGCCCGGCTCCATTACGTCGAAAGAATGGGTAATTCCGCCTCGCCCCAAGCCTGGTCGCAAGCCCGCCACCGATACACCACCCACCAAGCGCAAGGCGCAGAACCGGGCTGCCCAGCGAGCGTTCCGGGAGCGACGGGCCGCACGGGTGCAAGAGCTGGAGGAGCAAATCAAAGAAATCGAGGATGACCATGAATTGCGTGTGGCCGCCCTCAATGAACAGATTAGCAATGTCTCTCAGGAGGTCGAGCAATGCCGCGAGGAGATGGGCTGGTGGCGCGACCGATGTCATGCCCTGGAGAAGGAAGTGTCCATTGAACGCAGTGCAAAGGAAGCCCTCGTCAAGGAATTCCGCACTTCATTGTCCGGCTCGAACAGCCAAAAGTCCTCGGTCCCCGACTCAGTCCCCCTTCCGCCTCGCTCGCGGCCATCTACCCGAAGCTCCCGGATGGAGGGCGTCGTGGCGACGCCCATTAGCGCCGACCGCAACCGGGAGGACGGACAGGATAACGTGCCGCTGGGCTGCACCAACTGCTCGTCTGTACACTGCCAGTGCATTGAAGATGCCTTTGCCATGCCAATTGACACGCATGAGTCGTCTCGCTCGAGGCATCCTCCTCACGGGGTTGGCAGCCCGGAGCGCGAGAACGCCGAGCCCGACATCAAACCTGATCCCGAAGAGATGGAGATTGACTTCACCGCTCGATTCGCGGGTGCCCCGGCTCAAACAAGTTCAAGTAGCAATAACAACACGGTCTCTTCGCCGCCTGTCGACCCTTGTGGATTCTGCCAGGACGGCACGCCTTGCATCTGCGCCGAGATGGCCGCCCAGGAGCAGCAGCGCGGCCGCCGCAACTCTTTCGAGAACAACCGCCTCGCTCCCATTCAGTCTATCTCGCAATTCACTCCTCCCCCTTCCGACAGTGATGTCCGCTCGGAAGTGACTCTCCCTCCCATCAGTCAAGCTACCAACCCCTGTGCGAACGGGCCCGGTACCTGCGCTCAGTGTCTTGCCGATCCCCGGAGCACCCTTTTTTGCAAGACGCTGGCAGCCTCCCGGTCAGCGAGCGGGACTCCATCGGGAGGAGGCTGCTGTGGCGGCAAGGGAGCAGACGGCGGATGCTGCATGTCGCGCAATGCCCCCTCCATCCCGACCACGCGTAACCACCCCGCCATGCCTCCGCAACCTGCCCCATCCAAGCCCCCTACGCCCAATGCCCTCACTCTGAGCTGTGCGGATGCCTTTACCACCCTATCACGCCACCCGAACTTCTCTCAGGCCAGCGATGAGATTTCCTCCTGGCTGCCGAAGCTACACACTCTCCCGAACCCCCGGGACCTGGCTCTAGCAGAGAGCCGTGGTGGTCGGGCGGCCATGGAAGTCGAAGCCGCCAGCGTTATGGGCGTGCTCCGCTACTTCGACCGGCGCTTCGCCGAGAAATGAAGACTTCCGACCTAACTGCCTTTCTTGAATTCTGCATCGGGTTTTCTTTTCCTTTCCGCCTCCTCCGGAGGCTACTTGATACCCACACCCCCGATTGCTGCCATGTATCACCATACCGGTCTACATTCCTTTTTTACCATCACCGTGCCCACTTGCCATCTGCAGTGCAACACTGCAACTCTTGACAATCTTCTCCCCCCCAAAAAGCTCGCATTTCGCATTTTTCTTCTTACCATTCCCAAGCGTTTTCTAGCCTCTACTGTCGTAGACTAGTAACGCCTCTTGGCCGATATGAACCTGGTCCATGTCTGTGGTAGGTTTATGTGGTAGTTTACTGTTATCGTTGGCTCCTTGTCCTTCTGAACTAGACGGGTTTGGATTTGACTGGCGTTTTTCTTTGCCAATTTCGCGTGATGTGTACACCGTGCTTCTGATGAATGAAATGATCTCTTTCTTATACATGACTCTTGATGATCTGTGATTTGTGTGTCTTGGGAGGAATGTATTTGCGTCCGTTCGTTGTCTTAATGGCGTGTCTAGTCTCGTGGTACGTACACACGAGCTCGACTGACATGAAATTGGCAGTGGCGGACGACTAACAGATACGATCCTTCTGTACATTCAGATGAGTATTAAGATAAAGGTGGATGGTTATGAGCATTATGGAGATTGCTATGTAAGGAAGTGACAGTTTTATACAGGGCGTGGAAAAGAACAAAAGACGCCATTCGCCTGCCCCTGGATCCATTCCCTGGGGTATACGGTGTGAGCGGAGGGCGGAGGGGAGAGTCGAGATAAGAAGTAAAGACAGACATAAGTAGCGTGATGAGGTCCAACGTTCCGGCTATCCCGAGGGCACAGCCTGGGTGATCTAGGGAACCAAATCCCAGTCCGTAGGTGGTAAGATGGCAGAGAGTGGGAAAGAAACCAGGAGAACGGGACACCGAATATCCAAACCATAAGGGCACTCCACTTCAAGATGCGGCAAGCACTCGGGGTGAAGTAGAGTATCCCGTTTAGAATCGACCGCCGCTGGACCGGCCATAGCCGTCTCGCACGGTCACTTCCTCCTCGCCGGCGCCTCCGACGCCACCCAGGAAGCTGGAACCCCAGATACCCGCGATACCCCACATACCTATCCGCCAGCCGCGGTACAGGCCCTGGATGCCTTGGCCCTGCTGGCGCTTCTGGCGCTGGGAGGCTGACTTGCCGACGACTTGTCGGGCACGCTCGGAGTCGGAGGAAATGGGGCTCACGCCTTCCTCGTGGACAATATGCCACATAGTGCCCACGATACCGCGGTAGGTCCGCGGGGTCGGGACGATGGTCTCCACGTCAGAAGCGTCGATTGACGCGGCGCGCATACTGCCGCCGGAGGATTTCTGGCGCAGGCTGAGGGATGTGTAGGTAGCGATCTGGGCGCGACGAAGGACGGTCTCGAGGGGAAAGCGCACTGCAAGCTCAAGACCGGAGGTGAGGAAACTGAACAGGTTCCACATGGAGGGGTTGAGAAGAGGGTCGATGGACAGGTAGGACTTGAGGAAGAGTGGGGTTGACGTGGTAATCAAGTTTGGCAAACTGGAGTGGAGGATGGTGATGGGGACGAGGTGTGGCGGGATGGTGCAGTTGGGTGTGGGAAGCTGGCGAATGGCTCGGATGAGAGAGCGAGGGCCGTGAGTTGCAGGGGTGAGCATTAAGAAGGTACGAGCGGTATCAATCGGGGAAAGGATTAGTGCGGACAGAGATGACGAAATGAATGATAGAATGAGTGTGGCCAAAGGCGAGGGCACCGTCAGAATATCGGCAGTCATTGGCGATGCAATATCTTCTTCTGGCAGGCCCACGATAGCTGAGAGCAGGCTGCGGATAAAGGTATTCAGCGTCGGGAGAAGCAGCGAATAGATAAAGGTGGTGTTGGACGATTTCCAAGGGGAGCTTGGTCCGCTGTTAGACCACAGCTGGGACAGGACGTCCATTAATGAGTTCGGGTTGCGAATAGTCAGGGCATGCTTAGAGGCGAGTGGCGCCGCTTCGGCACGAATATAACCACTGCGGTCTGTGATGCGATGCCGGGCCCTTCGAGAGCGTGGCGTGGTCGGTGTTGGTGTCGAGGGGGCTGCGGAGGTGAAATAGGTGCTCTCATCATCAGAGGATTCTGACTCCTGTGGGGAGCTCCGTCAGTTTCGACTCAAACAGAAAGGATATTGAGAATCCATACCGAGTCGTATGAACTGCTTCCGGCTCCTGGCTGCTCCGGCTGTTCCTCTGGCGTGTCGGGCACGACATACACCTGCAAGATCGTTTTGGCGACATCAAAGGGTTGCGCAGTCAGGACCTGGCTATAGCGCACCAGAGCCTTGTTCAGGGAGTCGCGGACCCAGTCCGAAACCGACGGCGAGGAGTCGAGATAGTCTGCATAATCGAGATCCGGAATCAGGTCGCGCGCCGAACTCCCAAACACCTGAGCGGACGAAGTCGCCGGAGCCTCGGGCGTCGCATTGGTGGCAGGCGAAAGCCCGGACTGGGGGATGTAATAAGGTCGCAAGGGATTAATCCCTTCACGAGACGCCATTGTGGATGACGAGGAGGGGTGGTCGGGGAATTGCAAAGGTCGGAGAAGTGCAGCGTGCAATGTCCGAACGGACGCCGCCTTTAGCTTTGTCAGTCTTTTTTTTCGTCCGCGGCCATTGGACGAGCGCAACTCCCTCCTCCCCCGACGCCCCGGATCTTTCCCCTCGTGTTGTCCGATTATCTTTTTCTTCTTTTTTGCTCTACTGGCCTCTACACCATGGCTCTTTGGCGAGAGATGAGCCGGCAATTGCGCCGCGCCACGCCCAAGGCCGCCGCCGGGGAGATATGCCTTGTCCAATCGCGGAGATACGTCAGTCACTCGACAACATTATGGAGGACCGGAACAGTCGCAAACTCGTGTCAGTGGAACCCTGGGGCGAGGAACAGTCTCCAGCTACCATCACAGAGCTGGAAATGGGCACAACGCTCATTCTCCGGCTCGGCGCATGTTGGTCATGGACATATCACGCCGCCCAAGCCGGGCGAGGAGTGGGTAGCCCAGATCAAACCCCAACAATGGGATACAACTGCTAATGCAAGCTTGCACTAGGATCAATATCACATTTATCGATAAAGACGGCACCAAGGTGGACCTGCAAGTTGCCGAGGGTGACAACCTACTAGATATTGCGCAAGCCAACGATCTCGAAATGGAAGGTATGTTGAGTCAACCAATTCGAATGGCTTATCATATCACAGTAGGCTGATTTGATATTTGTAATAGGTGCCTGCGGTGGTTCTTGTGCTTGCTCGACCTGCCATGTGATTGTGGAAGACCCGGACATGTTTGATAAGATGGAGGAACCCTCCGATGACGAGAACGACATGCTAGACTTGGCGTTCGGATTGACCGAGACATCTCGGTTAGGTTGTCAGGTGTTGATGAGCAAAGACCTCGATGGCCTGGTGGTGCGCTTGCCAACAATGACACGGAACCTACAGGCGAGCGACTTCGAGCAGAAGTGAGACGACAACAGCGTGTGATTAGGGCGCTTTCCCGCCAACTAGATTTCTAGCGGGACTTGTAGCGGTGGACGAGAATACCAAATAGTCCGTATATGGACCCTGTACTATTTACATTCTATTTTTGCGTCTGTCAGATGCGCGAGATACCGAATGAACAATCTCCTGTACCAATTGTAAAACAGACCGTGGAGTATCAAGTGTTACATGCAATCAAATAAACATAAGTACAAGATCCCAACGCCTGATATATGCCAGATCTAGATCATTAGGCTTTTCGGGTGAGGGCTCAAGCCTCCTCAATGTTGAGTGGCTTGCCCTTCTTTCCATTGATCAGCTCGAGGAAGCCCTGCTTGCTGACCTCGTTGGCGGCCTTCTCTCGCTCACCCATACCAACGGTTCCCTTTTGGCGCTCACTATTCACTGCCTGCTCACCGCGGACTTGGGCTGCTCGTACAGCGTTGAACAGCTTCACCACACCACGCTGTGCCATTTTGCGAAGCCGTTTCTCATCCTCGGCCACGGCACCAGTAAGGCCTCTCTCGATACCCATCACATCACGAACACGGCCACGGTCAAGCTCTTCCTTCTTTTCTGCGCGCAGCTTGGCGCGCGCTTGCTTGTCGATCTTCTCGTTCGCGAAATCGCTACTTGCCTGAGCAGCAGTCTTGCTGCGCGACAGGACGGGGTCGGCACGGGCAGAGGACGGGAGTTTGGTTGACAAAATCTTGGAAATGGAGGTCGAGAAGGCGGAGGGGTCGTTGCGCTTGGGTACGGACCGGCGCTTTTCATCCACGTTGGTCATCGAAGAATCGGAGAAATTATCTTCGTCTTCAGAGCCAGAAGCATCGTTCTCATCGTCCTCGTCTTCATTATCTTGGTCATCTTTCTTCTCATCACCGGAGTCGTCGTTGGTAGGACTGGTTTTCGGTTGTGGTGCAGGCGTAGGCTTGGACATTTGTTCCCTCGAGGGCTTTGCCACTGAGACACCACCATCCTCTTCTTCGTCCGAGTCGGCAAGATTGACGGCATTGAAGGTATCATTGTCGTCCTGCTCGTCTTCCGAACTGCTATGGTATTCGCGCTGCTTGCGGAACTTCTTCGCATGGGCAGTTTTGCCATGCATGCCATCAGCGACCTTGCGTTTTTTCGAGTAGGAGCCAACCATGGTGGCAGAGATTTGAATTTGAAAGTTGGGTGGTATTCAAGAATGCGAAGCCAAGTCTTCGTCTTGTAGCGGTTCAACTTTTTTTTAGGGCGGTGAGGGCCTCCCGCACTCCGATTGGCACACCCCATTGCCCGCCTCCGCTGGTTTTTGCTCTACAAGAAGAGTGTGGTTGTGGTGTTTCATGGAGGACAGAAACGAAATTCTTAAGCAGTACAAAGCAGCTGCAAAAAATAGGAGAACTCTAGTGATCCTTTACTCGCCCCGAGTTCGTTTTTATTTGCTTTATGACCATGAACGGACCGAACATGCTTTAGCGAGAGAGGTTGAGTAGGAATACTGTTTCTGCATCACACAATATAAATGGGCTTTTTGGAGAGATACATGATGTTCAAATACATTTGTAGATAGCCAGGCATCCAGGTAAAATTATCTTGCATCGCTTTCCATCTAATAGCACAGACACAATTGCATGAAGAAGTCGCTCATCTGGCATACTGACCGTCCTGACCGCCCTGGGCCCGCCACTCTCACCACCGCCTTCACTCTTCGTTTCCCCGGGATCGCACTGGTGATCGCTGTGAATATTCTCATCTGCAGTCCGTCTACATAACTATTCACAATGGTCCTCCAGGATCTAGGGCGGCGTATCAACTCCGCCGTCAATGACCTGACGAGGTCTAATAACCTTGACGAGAAGGTACGTGCTGTGGCCATGTCGTGGCCGACAGACCAATGCTAACTGGCTCAGGCATTCGATGACATGCTCAAAGAGATTTGCGCTGCCCTCCTCTCCGCCGACGTCAATGTCCGACTGGTCCAGTCCCTGCGAAAGTCCATCAAGTCCAGCGTCAACTTCGCCTCGCTCCCCGCCGCGGTCAACAAGAAGCGTCTGATCCAGAAGACCGTTTTTGATGAGCTGGTGGCATTGGTCGATCCTCATGCAGAGCCCTTCCGTCCCAAGAAGGGCCGACCTAATGTGATTATGTTTGTCGGTCTGCAAGGTGCGGGTAAAACGACTACCTGTACCAAGCTGGCTCGACACTACCAGATGCGCGGATTCAAGACGGCCCTTGTGTGCGCGGATACGTTCCGTGCTGGTGCCTTCGATCAGCTGAAGCAGAATGCCACCAAGGCCAAGATTCCCTACTATGGTAGCTTGACGCAGACGGATCCAGCCGTTGTGGCCGCGGAGGGCGTGGCCAAATTCAAGAAGGAGCGCTTCGATATTATCATTGTGGATACTTCTGGTCGTCACCGACAGGAGGAGGAGCTGTTTACGGAGATGACCCAGATCCAAACCGCTGTAACACCCGACCAGACTATTCTGGTCTTGGATAGCACAATCGGTCAGGCTGCAGAGGGCCAGTCGGCTGCGTTCAAGGCCACTGCCGACTTCGGTGCCATCATCATCACCAAGACGGATGGCCATGCCGCCGGCGGTGGTGCGATTTCAGCCGTGGCTGCGACAAATACGCCTATTATTTTCCTCGGAACTGGTGAACATATGATGGACCTAGAGCGATTCGAGCCCCGCGCATTCGTTCAGAAGCTGTTGGGCATGGGTGATGTCGCGGGTCTCGTCGAACACGTGCAGGCAGTGACGAAGGACTCTGCTGCTGCGAAGGAAACATACAAACACATCGCAGAGGGTATCTATACACTGCGCGATTTCCGAGAGAATATTACCTCCATCATGAAGATGGGTCCTCTCTCCAAGCTCTCCGGCATGATTCCTGGTCTTTCCAACCTGACCCAGGGTCTGGATGATGAAGACGGCTCGCTGAAGCTGCGCCGCATGATCTACATTTTTGACAGCATGACGGCCGCTGAGCTGAACGGCGACGGCAAGAACTTCGTGGAACAGCCTAGCCGCATGGTCCGCATCGCTCATGGTAGTGGCACCACCGTCCGTGAAGTTGAAGACCTCCTCTCGCAGCACCGCATGATGGCCGGCATGGCCAAGCGCGTGGGTGGGCAGAAGAAGCAGATGCAGCGGGCACAGAACATGCTCAAGGGCGGGAACAACCAGCAGCAACTTGCCGCGATGCAGAAACGTATGGCTGCTATGGGCGGTGCTGGCGGAATGCCGGGTATGCCGGGAATGGGTGATATGGCCAAGATGATGCAAATGATGGGAGGTGGCCAGGGCGGCGGCGGCGGTATGCCGGGTCTTGGAGGCATGGACTTGCAAAGTATGATGAGCCAGATGGGCGGGTTGATGGGCGGAATGGGCGGAGGTGGCGGCGGGCGTGGAAGAGGACGGTAATGTGAGAAATCACTCGTGCTCGTCTCTTTGCTTGTTCGCTGCAGACCGTTGGTTCGTCAACTTAGCATCTGGGCCGGTGTTTGGCGTTCAGATATTCGTACATTCTATGGAACTCGAACAATACGACAAATTGTTTATATCGATGTAGCCTATATTACCACCTACCACTAGACCACTACTACATGGAAGTAAATTGCAAGTAAATTTTTGTTGTTGAGCATAACTATTGATGTCTAGCCATTGGGTTCTAGCCATCTAATCCAGCCTGTCCACTTTCTGCAGTCTGTCCAAGACTTCGTAATAAAGGCCAGTCACTTTCTTGGCCGCACATTTACCCAGCATCTCCGCCCTCCCAATGGCCGTCTTGAAGATAGCATCCCAACCGTCGTGAACCAGCCTATCTTCTAGCACTCGACCAGGCGGAAGTTGCGAGTTCTTTTCAGGAGCCGACACAGCACGGCCACCGGCAACGCGTTCAATCGGGACACTCAGACGATACTGCCAGACAACCTCCCCATCCACGTAAAGCGAGTACGTAAGTATAGAGCTGCGAACCGGCACCGGTGCAGGGGCGGTCACATCAGCCTCATCAACTCCGTCCGTGATCTCGATCAGGCCGAATTTACTATTCCCATCCGGGGCATATTTCACAGCCACGTCCTCGTCATCTGTTTGGTGGTACGTTCGGATGGGGAGGTAGAACATGCTGAGGGGGCCGACGCTGAACTCGTGCAGACCCACGCCGGCCGTATTGGACTGGAGCTCATCCGGCGGCAACTCGAGCGCAGGATCGGGGAAGCGCGTGGCGCCGAATTCGTGGCGGTCGCCGCTGAGAAGGACGATGCGCACGCCGAGTTCCCTTTCGGCGCGCCACATGGCTTCGAAGACGGTGCGTCGCTCGTTGAGGAATCCGCCCCATGTATCCGTTGTGCCGACGTGCCAGTTCTTGGTGAAGGGGACGCTGGAGGAGATGATCTTCCAACGGACGCCGGCTGGCTCGGGACTGGCCAGGTATGCTAGTAGTGACTGGAGTTGCGCATGGCCTAGGATCGTGGAGTCTTCTTGTGCTGGCTCGGAGCGGTAGGTGCGGGTGTCCAGCAGGAAGAATGAGGCGGGACCGTTGACGAAGGAGAAATAGGTGACGTTGTCTGGGTGCGCAAAGGGCTTTGCGGGAACAGGGGGATTTGCGGCCACATGGTAGTGGATGAATGGATCGGCGGCAGCTGGGTAGGGGGCTGTTTTGTTGCCTCGAGACCAGTCGTTCTCGATCTCATGGTCGTCTAGAGTATGGATCCATGGGAGGTCGATGGCTGGACCGTCCGTGGAGCTGAAAGCCCATGAGGGTGACGAGTAGACCCTTCGGTATTCACTGCGGTAGTGGTCCATTGAAGAGCCGAATCGGAATGGGACATCGATATAAATAAAGTCCCCGAGGAACAACATGAAAGATGGTCGGAAAAGTGTCGGCAACTTGGCGAGGACTTCGGTCATTTGCTCAATTCCAGGAACCTTCAATGGATGCGACAGAACATTATATGGGAAGTTCGGCTTCAGACAGCTCGAGGTCACAAAAGACAGCCTGTTCGCAGCGGGCGAGCCCGGCCGTGGAGCAGTGACAAATGTGCCCGTCTTGTTGTTAGACAATGAGTACCGGTATTGCGTTGCCGGCTTCAAGTTTTTGAGTGTCACGGCAGTGGTAAAGTCGGTGCTATTGTCTAACTTGTAGACGGTGCCTTCTTTGGTCCATTGTTCAGAGACCTGTGGAGCAGCCTCCTGGTAGGAGATGATCACTGGCAATTGAGCCGAGTCCGGCTCGCGGAAGAGCAAGTTTGCCGTGGTCGGCGACACATATCCGATGCGAGCGAACGAGGCATTGATACTAGGATAGACCACCAAGCCTCGAACCAAGAAGTCCAGAGTCAGCAATGCCGCAATGATGTTGATCAGGGCTGAGATCCATGTCCACAGCGGTGACCGCCTTGAAGGAAGGCCTGTCAATAGAATCTTCAGCGCGGAATCGCCGGATTGATCAGAGCCGGAGGCTCGATCACGCTCTGATGGAAAGCATGGTCAGTCAAACAGCTTGTCCTCCAGGGTCATACGGTAAAGACTTACTAGCAGAGCTCTTCTCAGTCCCCTTGGCGCGATCATCTGAAAGCGGAGTCTCGCGCACGAGCGAAAAGAGCGACGACAAATACACCGCCAGCGAGGTAAAGACGATCGGTCCAAACGGATAGCCAGGGATCTGCACAGGGTTGGATTAGAATCGGAAAGTGAGAGCTGACATCAGAGGATCTTACCCATCTTAGGAAGACAAAGGCCATCAACCGGATGGTCGTAGAGCTGATGGCAGCGGCAATGCGTTGAACGGATGCCATTGTTGCGACTTACACAGTGGCAGAGTCAGCCAGCGCATTCATCGAATATTGACCTCAGATATATGGAGAGATGAAGCCCTTGAAAGTCGGAGAGTTGCAGGGCGGTCATGTTGTTTTCTTCCTTGCTGATTGGTGTTGTCGCCTGGAATGACGTTATCCCCAGCCTCACGGGTCCACGCCGGCAACGATGATAGGGCGCGGCCTGCTTTGGAGTGAGCGCAACAAAAGTCCCCCTTTTTCCTCTTTTCTCCTTTTTGTCGAATACTTGTTCCAGGTGTTGAAGCAAAGTCTCTAATGGAAGTTTCTGTCACCTCTTCAACATCTCGACGTAAGCATGGGACTTGACCAGGATCGAAGAGAAAATATATAATTCTATGTTGCAATAATTCAAAGAACTAGAATTGTACCTATGTACCTAGCCTAATAATGAAGATCCTCAATTAGGCTCGGCTTTAGACTCACTCTTCATTAATTCAGGAATGTCCGTTTTCGAAACCATCTGGCCAGCGTTAGGACAAATTACACACAACCCGCTGCACCTTCCTGTTCTCAAACTCATACATAGTATGCTCAGTCAGATCTTAATCGCATCCATGGATATCACTTTATATGGTTCTTGAACAACATCTCAGTGGTCTCCGTACACAAAGTGTGATTTCATAGTGAACATATCTTGTGTAATTCGGCCCAAGAGCAGGTCTGAGGGATTTCTTTCTAGATTCGAGTATATAGTGAGGTATCTAACATCGACAGGGGAACGCTCGAATTGTTCAAGATTGAAAAGTAGATGCCATCCATGGATTCTATAATCAAGGTCGCCGCCTTTGGTTCATCATGTCCTGCAGTAGGCTGTTCAAGCTGCTCGCCATCGGTCCCGCGGTCAATACCTGGCGAGCTGCCACCACCAAATCCTTCATGCCCATGGTAAGGGTCATCTGTGCTGCCCACTGCCAGGGTTTGGCCCGCCCACCCGGCAGCGCATTGAAATACTCCCAACCCATAACGCCGCCAAAAGTTGGGAACTGCTCAACCAGACTGGCTAAGACAGGCCCGATCTTCTCAGTAGACACATACCCCTGGGAACCGTCATCGGGGTTAGTCAAAAGCCCATACACAACTCGCTGCGGAGACCATCCCTGCGCAACGATAGCTGCGTACATCCGTGGATCTTCAGCTGGGCCCCAGCCATTGTAGAATTGCGCATTATACCAGCTGATCTTCGACGCCCGCGCTTGTTCGAGCCCACGATAATCAAAGCCCGAGAGATTCCCGATCCCTAGTAGAGCGGCCGCCACAGGGGCTAGCGTGATAATGAACTGATCGCCCAGGTCGGCCTTGAGTCGATCGATCAGTCGAATGACACCTTGCAGAGACATTCTTTCTTCAACATCCAGGTCCAGCCCGTCCAGCTCATAGCGACGGAGAATGGCCAGAAGCGGGGCGTAGAATCTCTCAAATTGCTCCTGGCTGCCGTCCAGTCGCTGAAAGGAGCCTGGTGCGGCGCCGCCGAGCATGCCCATGACCTTCACACCACCTCGCTTGATCAGAGGCACTTCGGCCCATAGTGAATTGAACTTGGAGTTGTCTGGTGGATCGTCGTTGAGAGTGATATCTCCTGGTTGGTCATTGATATGAATGGCTGCAAGGATAATGTGGGTGATGCCAGTGTGGTTTTCCAGAAGCGGGAGCATAGACACATATTCGCCTCCCCCTGGCATGAGAGTTTGATGATAGCAGATCACACGCCGGCGCTCCACGGCCCCGCCGGGAATTGGCGGCATCTTGGTGAGATCCGGCTGAGGGGTTTCGGTCTCAGCGGCGTTTCATATACCAGATGAACCCGGTGCGTTGTTGCTGGAGGGTGGACGACAGCTCTGACGAGACGCGACAGTCCAGCGTGGGCTGGGAGCAGATAAGATGAGATGGTGAGACAAGTGAGAGAATCAGAAAGAGCCTCAATCAAAGCCAGCCAACTCCTGATTTGTCCACCACTGGGTCTTGCATTGAACGGGAGCCGTTCAAGCGGATCGACCGCGGGGAGACCTCGCCCTGACTAAGCGGCGATCGGCTACGTGGACTACGAAGCAACTCGATACCGTTTCACCTATCAGATTATGATCATGGATTGATGGAAATTTGACTCATTTCGAACTAAGCAGCTTCCTACAAGAGTTCGGGGTCATGGGGCGTTGTGACCAAAGAGGAGATTGTCAAAGATGCTCCATATTACGCGCAGTCCTACTGCGCTGGATACGTCGTCAGCGAGAACATGCGAAACCTATTCTCCATTTATCGCACTGTCCATGAGGTTTCTTGTCCCCTAAATCAAGCCTCTTGAATATGATATGAGTAATTGGCCCTCGTACCACGGTTGGTTACTGAGCCTGAAGGTGGCACAGGATGACATCAAGTTGGCTCTCGGATTCAATTCCGGGAATGCATGCAGTTGCCAGAACCGCATGAATACCTGTCAACCAAGGCACACGCTGGCGACTTCGATCTCAGGAAACGAACCACACTCGTGGTTTGGCTTTTTCGAAACAGAAAGATCCATGGATGCGCCCCAAGGGCAAATTTCGAAGCATGGCAGCCACTAATGCACGGCGCATGCTGCAGAAGGCGACTTTTTGCAATTAGAGGGGATATATAACCCAAGAATGTCTGCGCAAAGCAGTGGCAACCCGTAATACCCACCGGCCTTACCATTGCAGTCAAATTGGACATTGCTTGAGATTTGATAATGTTACGTTCCCTGCATCGCTGGACAGCGTCGCTTCGAAGCAAGCATGCTGAGGCATGGAGTCATCGTGGCATCGCCACTCCAGCGCCCGGGAGCCATCCTAATGCTGGTAATTTTGCAAATCGCCCACGACAGGAGCTGTCAGTAATGGGGCGTCAAGGTGGTAGAAAGGGTGGGAAAGCGCGAGGGGTTGGTGGGTTTCATGAGATGGACCCCGAGAAACAGGTATGGCGGTCAGCATCTGATGCCTTGTTTGCGGATGAGAGGCTTCCGTGAAGATCTTGTCTGACTGCTTGCAGCGTGCCATTGCTTCTAAAGGTGGCCGAGCCACTAGAAAAGCCGCCATGGAGCGAGAGGTTGCCAGAAGTCTGGAGGAAGAGGGCTCTGTGTACGTGGGTGCTCCATACAGGCCTTCGGTAGTCCCACCAGGCTTCGGGGAATGGAAAACATAAGCTGCCACGGAGCGTGAGGTAGAGCCAGAAGTGAGAAATAGTTGCTGGAAATGAGAAGTGAAAGTAGAAAGTCGACCGTTGATGGCCAGAACCCACTAGTCCCAAACAGGTAATGTGTAAACAGGCTGCCTCAGGCCACGAGGAGCGTCCCAAACCCGCATTTCGTCCGAATCTTCTGTCTCTCTCTCCCCGCCATTGCTATTGTTATCCTGCTACCCTCAACTGCGGAGCCTGCTGCCCAATGTTGCGACTGGACTGAGCCATCAGTCACCGAGATTTAACGTCTGGTTCCTCCCCGTCGCGCGCGCGCTGCGCTCCAACCCACCAGAGCGCATCCCAATACGCGTCCGCGACCATGGCCAACACCGGCTACACGTCGCCGTTTCCAACGTCTCATGACACTATCGGCCAGTCGACTCTTGTGACGCCACTATTTATGCCTTCCTCGCCTCCCCAACACTCTACAAGTCCAACACCAGAGTCCCCACTGCCTCCCGACAGCCCCGTCTTCTCAGAACACTCTTCACTGGACGAGCGGAACGACCAAGGGCCCCCGAGCGACAATGAACGACCCCCGGAGAAAGAAGTGAACCATATGTCTCGGTCATCAACACCCAGCAGTCCTACTGGCGCAGACTTGGATGCTCGGCTTGCTGAGTACACCTTGGACTTCAGCCAATTCCCAAGTGGCCAGTTCTCGGACGGGCGAGACGCAGACCCACTGCCGGATTGGAAAAATGACCTGGAAGAAAGACTATCCGACGTTGGCGGCCCAGAGGATTTCACAGCAAACATGGAAAAGTACTTGATCGGCGAGGGCATGTCAAGCGCGAGGAAACTCGGCGCAACGGAGGAGGGTGCAGAGCCAGGTTCAGCATCACAGCACCACTCTGTAAGATCAAGACAACCGGCTGTCGAAGAAGAGGCGGAATCAGGTGATTACAGCGAGTTTGGTCCACCAGTCGATATGTCAACTCCGTCGCATGTACTGCACCGAACCAGCGCTCTTGCGAAGGACTCCACCCACCTTGAAAATATCGAAGAAGACCCTGCAGATAACGACGATGATGAAGATGACGGTCAAGTGATTGCTTCCCCGTCGAACCGGAAGATGTCTTTGACTGCAGATATCGATAAGAATGGGGCAAAAGAACGGGAAGACGACCTGCATGCACGCATCGAGAGACTGGAAAAAGAAGTCCAATCTCGAGATGAGCAGCTTGAAAGAAACCACAACCGTGTGCTAGAAGCAGCCTCGGCTGGCGAACAAATTCGCCACCTCCAAGGAGAACTGGAGCGGAGAAATGCGCATATCGATGGGCTTCAAGCGCAAGAAAAAGACGTAGCCATTCTCCGCGAGCAAAATATGGCTCTTAAGAAGCAAAATGACGAGCGAGAACAGTTGCTGCGACAGTCATCCGCGAACAGCCCTGATTTGAATAAACTCCAGCAACAGATTTGGGACATGCAGCAGCAACTCCAGAACCGGGACTCGCAGCACTCGTTGGACAATGAGCGATTGGAGACAATCGCTCACCTGCGACAGCAACTTAAACTGACACAGGAGCAGTTGGAGAAGCGTGACTCAAGCCTGGAAGAGACTCTTTCGAAGTTGAGGGAAATCACACGCTCGAAGGAGACCCAACTACACGAGAAGAACGCCGAGATTGATAGACTGAAAGCTGAGACCGACGACCAAGCGCTTGAGAATGAAAGGCTAGAAATGGAACTTGACCGCGTCAACGCTGATTATCAAGCTCTTGAGGATCGTCTAACTACGCTTGAAATGAGGAACCAACCCCTTGAAGAGAAGAATCAATCACTCGAAGCCGACCTTTCTCGTGTGCAGTCCCAGGTGGAAGCCCAAGAAAGTGCGCTCAAGGCCGTGGCTGCCGATTTACCCATCGGTGGCCGCAGTACATACAGCGAAATCCTTGATCTGATCAAAGACCTGGGCCACCCCGGTGGTGCCTCCAATCCTGAATCTCCATTGAAGGACACCTTCCTTGAAAATCAGGATATGCAGCTCCTTGGTCAAGAAATCAATAAACTTCAGCAGGAACTGCAGGAGACCTCTGCGTCCCAAAAGGCAGCAGATGCCGAGGTAGCCCGGCTCAGAGAACAAGCCGCTGAGTCCCAAACCCTCATTCAATCCGTTGAGGCCGAGAACTCGAGGCTCACAAGCCGCGTGGAGGAGCTTACCACCTCCCTCAACAAGACTCAGCACGAGTTGACTCGCACCCGGGAGGAGCACGCGGAATCGCTGGAAACCGTGGCCCAGCTACAAGAAGAGAAACTCGGACAGCCTCCCAGCCCACCCCCGTCGCCTCCTAGAGCGCGCGGCGCTGGCAATTCAGAACCTGCCCCAACTGATGCCGCTCCTACGGAAGCTTCTCATCAAGCACAAATAAGAAGCCTCCAGACCGCTCACTCAACAGCCATCTCCACCCTCCGCGCCTCCCACGCAGAGTCGATGCGCAAAATTCGCAATCTTCTCACGGCCGCCGAACAGCGTGAAGCAGACCTACGCACCGAACTGACCAGCCTCCGTATCTCAGCATCCAGCCAGGAAACGCAACTCCGCAGAACCTTCAAGTCCGAGATCAAGCGTCTGGAGTCCGTCGTTGCCGCCAAGGACGAGACCGCCGCTGAAGTGGACCAGCGAATTGCTCTGTCTGTGGACAAGCGGGAACGCGAGTGGCAGCGCCGGGTGGACCTTCTCCTCAAAGAACGCGATCGCATGGCCAAGGCACTGATGATGTCTTGGGGTGAGAAGGAGATGGGCCGTGGTCCTGGTGTTCTTGCTGACAAGGAGAATCGTCGACGTGATGGGGACCGCGTCGATGCGAAACAAGGCCAGGCGTACAAGTACAAGTATGCCCAGAAACACAAGCCCAGGAGCGGGGAGAAGGGCGCGGTCTAAACGCTTTTGTGACCCAGGCAGATGGGTTTTTACTCGTTGCATCTTGTATTGAATCTGCGAATTTGGAGGGTCGACTGCAGGCGTATGGTTTCTGCGTGTAATCAGGGCTGGTGGTTCTGGTGTATTTTGCATTACTCTTTTGGTGTCAGGCTCTGTGGCTCTCGGCGTCAAATTGGAAATATGGTCATTAATCGAACCCATCGTCTGTTTTTTCTGAGAGTAATGATAACTGCGATATAAAAACTGGTATCAAAGGGCGACTGAATAGCAAAAATCCGCGAAACACATCAGATGCTGGTATACAAGCGTGATCATCACCAGAGCGCAAATCTCATTCCAATACCACCATGTGGCTCTAAAGCTAAACAATACCAAGAAGAAAAGGGCCTGGCCTGCAGACAACGAGGACTGGGTATTATAGAGGTTTCAATAAAAGCTCAGACTGGTACGATTGGCACCACGGTACGTCATCTGGTCAATCACATTGCGAGACGCTTCGGATTTGGCCGAAGCAAGTTGGGTCTCGTCGACAGACGCCCGTGGGGTAGATGCCGACTCCATGATGCAGCTCAAAGGGCCACTTGGGCCGCCGTGGGTGCTGCTCCGGGCGCGTCGAGTACTGGGGTAAATCACCTCGACGTCATGACGTCGCGGCATGGGAGGGATGGCATGACTAGGGTCGAAGATCGGTTGGCTGGCCCGGCGTCGAGGTGGGGGGTACCAGTGTGGGTGGTACTGGCTTTGGGTGTGACGAGGGATTCGTGCCGGGTCAAATTGGTATGAGCGGCTGCGGACGGGGGGTTGTATGATACTGGCTCGACGCGAAGGGGTTCGTCTCAGAGGCTCGACGTGCAATGGCAAGATTGCCGAGTTCTGTCTGCATGACAAGGAGTATTTCCGCGGGTTTGGATGGTGTGGGTGGTAGATGGATCGCGCTGGCGCTGTGAGGCATGCCGTTTGAGATCGACGAACCTTGGCTGGCTCGGCGGGTACTGATGGAACCACTTCTGGAGCATCGGCGGAGTTCATGGTTATTGTGCGACGATGGCCATCGGGTTTGGGAGACGTGCTTTGACTTGCAGCCGTGCCAACTTCCGGGGCTTGATTAGATGTCGACGCAGTGCTCGGCTCTTCAACAGCAGGAATCTCCTTGACCGCCGTTGAGGCAGACGCATTCTTTGAAACACAGGTCACAACCTGCTTCTCAACGTCCGAGGCAGTGTTGGGATCAGCCAAGGCGCGAATCTGCGGGTCTGATGACAAGGGCAGAGACAATGGGAAGGACTTGGGAAGGAAGCGCCGCAGAGAAGAGAGCGATGACTTTTGCCTTTTGTGGTTAGTATATTGTTCCGGGATCGTTGGGACCTTAGGGACCAGCAAATCAGATAGTAGTGTTCGGGATTCGCAGGCAGTCTGGGAAGTCATGACAGTTGATGTACGCGAGATCGGGTAAAAGTCGCTCGCTAGGGTGTGTCCGCCCGGCGATATGCGTGGCAGAGTGTCATCAGGCGAAACCGTAGTCCCTGAGGTGATCTCCCCATATTCGGAGCCAGGATTGGTATTAACTCGGAGTTGAGGTCGTAAACGGACAGGTGCAGGATGTCGAATGCTGGGGTGGCAATGCACTTTGTTGGCCAGAGGATCTGAAAACCAGGGTTCCTCGCCGGCCTTACCGTCGTGCTGCCGGCAAAGATTGAGAATTTCGTTCTTGAGGGTCTCGTCACTATCCCAGCTGTGCCCAGAGAAGATGCTCTCATCACAGAGGGCTTTCCGACGTTTATAGATCCCCAAAATTGAGACGTCATATGGCCGGTCACATAGCTCTCTCGCACAATACATAGTGCACACAGTAACCCTAGGGACCATTTATCAGCACGGAGAGATGTGCAAATCTCTCAGGGTACCACACTCACAAGGATACCACCGAGACAATCACCGATGCGCGGTGGAAGGCACAGCTAGACCCCACCCGCCAAAAACTGGCATGAGTTCCGGAAGGGAGACAGTATACTTGTTGGGCGGCGACCACTAGCCCAGATACACTGGTGGCTAGCCACAGCATGAGAGACAGCCGGAGCACGTAGGTGCAGACATTGTGCAGAACGGTCTTCTTCTCGCCAAAGCCCCCAATCTTATTGTATTGCCAGGCGACCAAGCTTTGAAGAGACACCAGTGGTATCGATAGAAATGACTGGACGATGATCAGAGTTGGGTACATACACAATTAACCGGCCGCCTTACCGAGACTAAAGAGAGGACCAGGCTCAAAGTCATCTTGGAATCAACCTGGTGATTGCCATAGAGGAATAGTACAAGCACACATTCCAAGACCGACTCCAGGATTAGGCAGTATAGCGCGACAAAGATCACGAATTTCGTCCAAGTCCCTTCCTTTCGAGGCTTGGGGGAGAATCCAGTCGCCATAGTTGTGTCGTGGAGCGCGTGAGCTGCTCGGAGGTGCCGCTGGCGTCGTTCAAAGGCCGGGCGAGAGGGAAGAAAGCAAGCAAGAAAAAGCCCACATGTATAGCGACGAGGTCAGTATAGGAATGCGACGGACAACCCTGCAACCCAGAGGCAGCCTGGCTAGCAGTGCATTAATGGCAAGGCGCAAGATGTGTCGAGACGTGTAGAGCTGCCGCGGACTCAAAAAGGAATTAAATGAGGCGCCCTCCAGGCGTGAGAGCGCGTCGACGCGCCGAAAGTGCGGAGGGGTGGAATGTGCCTCCGGAGGGGCCGGCATGGCAAGAATCCCAGTCGCGTTCTGGACAAGAACGGTCAATCCATCGGTTGATCTCCTGGAATGTCGTGGTGGAGAGACCCCAGGCAGAGCCAGGGGTGTCGTTGGTCAACCCGGCTGCGGCGCTGCATCCCTGGAGATCGTGCTCGACGTCAGTTCGTTTCAGTCCCTGAGAATGGACGTCTCGGAGAATTGCAAGAATCCGTGCGACGATGAATGTACGGGAGAAGGGTTGCTGTCGAGGGAGTGCAGGCAGGATCAGGAACAAAGCGTGGTTGTCCGCCAGGGCGAGCCCCCTCGATGACGTCCAGCCCGGCCACTTTCCTCCTGTCCGCATCTTCCTGTCCACCAGACAAATGTCCATCAGTTAAATCTTCATCACTTGAGAATTTGTCAATGATTCTTTTCTTCCATTGTCCATGGCGTCGCACATTTCGACTCACGATATCTAATCGCTTGCACGTGGAACGAGGGATAACCCTGTCACCAGCGAGGGACGAGGCCGGAGCATCCAGGAGCTCCATACCTTGATAACTTCATGTCTGAAAGCTCTGGATTGTGCAGGTCCTCTTGTCTGTAACGGAATGGCATCTCAGGCAACTCCTGGGTCGCGTGTCGAACGATCGCTAGATCTCATAGCCGGGATATCTCAATCTTCTCACGCCGCCATCTGAACACTGGCTCTGATTCGAGGAAGACGAAAACTTGATCTAGCGGGGCCTCATTTGTTACCAACAGGAATAGGCATATCCACTTCCAATTAGTGTCACATATGTACCTAAGAAAACCAAGTCAAATTGCTCCCTGACCTCGCCTTGATCCACGGCACTAGTCGGGTTCACTAGGGACATATGGTCACCACTGGGGAACTCAATCTTTTGGTTTGTTGAGAACATCACATTGCACCCATAGGAATTGGTATTTGGAAGTCATGGACACGGTACACGTAAGGAACAAGCTATTCACAACTAATGGGCCATGGTATCGGGTCAAGGTCGAACCATTGGCTTTAATCCTAGCTGGAAACCATTATCGACTAGCACACGAAGGAATGGAAAGTGTTAGGCTTTTTTCACGCCTTCGTCCTGATTGATCACAGAAAAAGTAACTCTGCTCCGTCGAATGAAAGTGGAAATGTCTACCTAGGCAGGGGGATCATGGTAGTTCCACCTGCCCAACCCTATACTCTTCCAACTGAATGATCATACTAGGTGTAAACCTTGAAAAGGTCTCATAATAGACTGACCGACTTAGATTATACCCCACTTGGTTTTTGGAAGAGGATTCTATGCTGGGCTGGCTTCTGGATGTTGTAGTCGCCAAAGATGTTGGGAAAGTGACACAAGGAATCATACTACCACGCAACACCCTGACATGTTTGACTGCAAAGGTGGGACACGAAAGCTTCCAGAGTAGCAATATACACCGGGGTGCGAAATTGAGCCCATCTCCCTATTTCAATTTTTAAGTGCAGCTTCGCTCCTGGATGGGGACAATCCTGATACCGATATTCAATGCTCAAATAGCCGACGCTCGAGACCACTAGTTTCATTTCTAAATACACTTCAAACATTCCAGGCGTTATTCTAATGATGAATCAATTTCATTCCTCCCGTGAAACGTTACTACAGACATTGCCACTTGGTCATGCATTACGCCAATTTATCAACTAAAGAGCCAATGGCTCCGCCAGTTATATCTGTAATACACATCCTGGAAGTCCCAAAAAGGCCCTATTTCCGGACTTATGAATTCATCGGGGAATAACTATGCACGGAGGCAATGTATAACTGAACTGACATCTTGAAGAGGGTGAAGTATAAGAGCGTTTGGTAGAATCATGAGGTCTCCTTCGTTCTACCCTAGTCTTTCAGCCACCTCTTGAAAGACAATATGCTTTCGATTTCGCCTCACAGTACCGCCTGGAGTGAGTCAGCTCGGTCATTTCGAGGGTTGGCTCTCAGTTCCTTGATTCTGTTTTGTTCACTACCACTCGGGCTACTTCTGTATAAAATCATAGCTTGGAGACTGTTCCAGGTCTACGCTTCAAAAGCCGTGAACCGCTATCTCACCGATGCTTCAAGCTTGATCAAAGCCGGCCTATCTAAGGTACATAATACCCATAATTCTGGAGGAGCTGGTTTGCTATTGCCTGTACTCCCCGTGCTGACTGTAGGACGCGATAACCTGTCCCTTAGTCTGATACTTTCCAACTTCTCAGTGATAATGGCTACAAAACCGTTCTGTCACCAAAATATACCAGTGAAATTTCTCGGCATCCAGCCTTGAGCTTCAGCAGGGTCATTAGTTCTGAAAACCATACTCATATCAAAGGATTCGATGCGTTCAAACAGTTCTCAGCCGCCGCCCATGCTTTTCAAAATGCGGTGCGCATAGAGTTAACACGAGCGCTTGGTAGGTCATCCCTAGATAAGCCTACTGATGGCCTTCTTTGGCTGAGTCATACCTAGGAGGTATTGCAAAGCCACTCTCGGAGGAGGTTTCGCTAGCACTGCAGAAGAACTGGGGTGATAATTTAGGTCAGCAATTACCTACAGTACATAGTTCTCTCTAACGAATGATCCAGACTGGCATGATCTTCCTCTGAAGCCGACTATTCAGAGCATAGTTGCTCAGTTGTCTTCCAGAGTCTTCTTGGGCGACCAAATCTGTCGAAACCCCGAATGGCTACAGATCACAGTTGACCATAGTGTCGACTCTCTGAGGGCAGGCGAGGAGCTCCGACTATGGCCTTACATAACTCGTCCAGTCGTGGCTCTATTTTTGCAGTCCTGTCGAAAGGTCAGGCAAGATCTTCTCCAAGCCAGAAGAATAATCACCCCGGTGTTGGAAGAGAGAAGGAAGAGCAAGGAATCTGCTTCGAGGAAAGGAGTCCCTCTGCCCCAGTACAACGATGCTCTGGAGTGGATGGAACAAGCTTCCAAAGGCCTTCCTTATGACCCTGCCGCTAGTCAGCTCACCTTCTCACTGGCCGCTATCATTACTACTTCGGACATGATGACACAGGCGCTTTTCGACCTCTGTGGGCGAGAGGAACTTGTCGCAGCCTTAAGAGAGGAGATAATCTCCGTGATTTCGACACATGGATGGCGGAAAACAGCAATGTACAAGTTGCAGTTGATGGATAGTTTTTTGAAGGAATCGCAGCGATTGAAACCTCTCGCTATCGGTTCGTCGATTCCCATGACCCCAGGGGCAACTCTCGAGGCTGATCAGCGCTGATCCAGTGTCATTGCGACGTATCGCCGAGACTGATGTTCAACTTGAGGACGGGACCAACATCGCCAAGGGGACGTCGCTTCTGGTGGCGAGTGACTGGATGCGGGATGCCAGGTTCTACGACCAGCCGGAAACCTTTGATCCGTATCGCTTTTTGAAGCTCCGCCAAACCCCCGGACATGAACATCACGCTCAACTGGTATCGCCATCGCCCGAGCACCTCGGATTTGGCCTTGGCAATCATGTCTGTCCGGGGCGATTCTTCGCGGCTAATGAAATGAAAATTGCCCTGTGTCATATGCTGCTCAAGTATGATTTGAAGCTTGCGGAGGGCTCTGTCCCCAAGCCTCGGAGATATGGGTTTGCCGTGCAGGCTGATGGCGAGGCTAAGGTGTCGATCCGCCGGCGTCGCGAAGAGATCGCTCTCGACGATATCTCAGGGTAGACGTCTTGGGTCGTCGCGTTGCTGAGATGGGTTTACGGTCCTCCTACCTCTTTCATGTGTGTTGGACTTCGAACGATCCTGAGCCCGAAGAAACAGTACGTGTGCACTGTAGTTGATAGTCATGCATTGACAGCCACAATGAGATTGATTTTCCTGTTTCTTGTTGGCGTAGGCAGAAGTGGGAAGTATGATGAGAGAGGCTTCGCCGAGTTGGAACCGGGAGGGTCCTGCGGTCCACACTAGTGACCGGCGCTCCATGGCTCGGAGAAAAACATCGTCGACCAAGCCCAGATAGGCAAAAGGCGTTCGCAAAGTCAAATGCTTAGGCCCTTTGCGCTTCACGCCAAGTCCGGCCGAAGCGAGCCCTGTCGGCAGATGTACGCGGAGCCCGAGATCCGCTATGGCTATACGAGGTGCCATTCTGGATCTCCACTGCTCCCACGGTTCGAGTCGTTGCTGGTTAAGGCCATAATTGTACTTGAATCAGCAAGGCAAACCGGTGGCCTGGGTTGGCTCAGTGTTTATCGTTCCTTTCTGGAGTTAAAGTCGGGGCAAAGAGATCTGACAGGCAAGGATAGTCAGTGGCGTGTTAGCTACCGACCCGACGTGGCATCAGTCCTTCCATGTGTCGGAGCAGTCCTTAGGGCCAGAAGGGACTTCTCTAACCGAGATGGCAAACGACGCGATGATCCGGTGGGTGCCGACAAAGTGGATGGGAGGGAGAGGATGAAGGTGGCTGGAGATGCTGATTGGCGTTCCTGGGATTTCTAGCGCCCGCGCTACACTCAAGCCTGCTTTCGACCATCTCCTCATTTGCCGTCGCCTCGTCAATTTTCACCAACACAGATGCCAGAATTGTCAGTAAAACTTGATTGAGATTGTCATCACGGCTTAAGCAGCTGCATGGTGTTCAGCAAATACCTACTGAGTGTCCCATGGGGGGATAGAAGCAAGTCTGGC
Source organism: Penicillium hispanicum (assembly GCF_028827665.1). Taxonomy (NCBI): domain Eukaryota; kingdom Fungi; phylum Ascomycota; class Eurotiomycetes; order Eurotiales; family Aspergillaceae; genus Penicillium; species Penicillium hispanicum. The sequence goes on along the minus strand of NW_026623199.1, from coordinate 1,255,361 downwards.
CTGTTCCGTGTGAAGCACCACGCATCGTTGCTCCACAGGAACCAGTCAGCTTAGCGCTCTTTAGCTTTCTGGATGGACCCTGAGATGACTCGCTCGCTAGGGTCCCTAGGCTCTTGAGCCTCTCTCGATGCGGCTCTTGCTGGAAGATGAGGCCAATGCAGGCGCTAATATAGTACAATTCGGCCCACACTCGGGAAGAAATTCCCTGCCTGTTGCTGCATTTGACACCGGTGGTTATGGACGAATCTCATACCAAAGATGCATAATCAAGCAGGTGGCGGGTCTATGAGTTCAGGGACTCTGGGTGAGGCTCTGAAAGTTTAACGGTGTCCTCTAGCTGCTGGGCCTGCTGTGCTAATGATATGGAGGGACTTGCAAGTGGGCACAAACTGCGTGAGCCAACATACCCATCAGGTACCCTGGTTGCAGTGACTAGAGTTGTCTCCATCCAGATCTACGGCCATGGCTTTTCATTAGCCAGTCTATCGGCTAGTGTGCTGGACCCTTTCGTGCTGGGTGCTGCTAGAGGCGAGTGTGCCTGAAGCCTCCGAGACTGTTCCGTCTAACCGTAGTCCTATTAATCTGGGTTCGCCTTCTCTTGATTTCAGAAAGGCTCTCGAAGATTTCCGCTTCCACTCTCGCTCGTTGAGTGCCCAAGCAGACCTTTGTCTGCGTCCCTTCTTTAACAAACGATTCCGGCAAACAGCCCTGTCACTCTTTTGCCATCTTGGCTGCCCTGTCTTATTTGCTTCCAAGATGTCCTCGATCAAGACTTTCGCTACGGCGGGGTTCTTGTCAGCCCTTGCCTCAACTTCTATGGCATTTGATGCTAACTTGAGTACGAATGTTGCGGTCTACTATGTAAGATTTTCTATTATCTTTCTATCACCCACGCCTCAGAAAACCCTTGACTGACTCTGGATCAGGGCCAAGGTGCATACCAGCCTCGTCTCAGCCATTTCTGTGAGCAGACCTCAATGGATATTGTCAACCTTGGGTTCATCAACACTTTCCCCGAGACTCCCGGAGAATGGCCTGGCTCCAACTTTGGAAACCAGTGCGATGGCTCATTCTACCCCGATACAGGCTTGCTTTCGGGCTGCCACCAAATCTGGGAAGACATTCCTTACTGCCAGGCAATGGGCAAGAAGGTCTTGCTTTCTCTCGGTGGTGACTCGTCCTACCCCAAGGCTCTGGACGATGAGACCGCAGAGTGGTTTGCCGACTTCCTGTGGTATTCGTTTGGTCCCTACAACGCCGATGCTATCGCCTCTGGTCTTTACGCTCGCCCATTCCAGAACGTCTCCGTCGATGGCTTTGATTTTGATATCGAACACGATGGCGGTTTCGGTAAGAGATGCCCCCATCGACTTTCGGATGCGACATGCACTGACGTACGCAGGATATGCCACCCTGATCAACCGCCTGCGTGAGCACTTCGAAGAGCTTCCAGACCAGAGATTCTACATCTCGGGCGCTCCACAATGCCAAATCCCCGATCCACAGCTAGGATGGGCCATCAACCACGCCGCCTTCGACTTCATCTGGGTGCAGTTCTACAACACGGATGGGTGCTCTGCTGCGAACTATGCCAATGGAACTGGGGATTTCAGCTACGATGCGTGGGTGCAAGTCATCCAAAACAGCGCCAACCCTGCTGCCAAACTCTTCGTCGGTCTACCTGGAGCTCCTGAGGCTGCAGTTGCTGGCTTTTACGTCACTCCCGCTCAAGTCAAGCCCCTGGTAGAGGAGTACATGGGTCGATACCCCGATACTTTCGGAGGTATCATGGTGTGGGAAGCCACGGCTGCGGAGAACAATGTCATCGACGGCGTCGACTACACGCAGCACATGAAGGAGGTCCTCGACGAATGCGCTCCTCCTCCCCCGCCGCCTGCCACTTCCTCGCATTCTTCGACTATTGTCCCCAGCTCGACGTCGCAGCTCCCGAGTAGTGTCGCCTCTTCGACCTCTTCAGTGACCTCAAGCCTGGTGCACTCCAGCTCGGCTGTGAGCTCCTCGAGCTCGGCTGCTCCCTCCACCACTGCCATTACGTCGAGCTCCAGCATTTCTTCGCACTCGGTTGCGACTTCTAGCTTGGCTGCCTCCAGTTCGGTGATTCCTTCCGGCACTTCCCAAATGTCTTGGTCGTCTTCGATTCCCTCGTCAGCGACTGTCTCATCCAGCACTACACAGGCGTCTTCAGGTAGACCAAGTGTTTCGACCAGTGGGAGAACATCGAGCTCCAGCGTCTCGTCGGTCTCTGTTGTGACTCCCAGCTCTATCTCGTCCAGCTCGAAGGCTCTCTCTGGCACTTCCCATGTGTCTCTGCCTTCTACTACTGTGGCATCCAGCAGCACGAAGGCGTCTTCAAGTGGATCCAGTGTCTCTCCCGGTGGAAAAGCATCAAGCATTTCTCGTGGGTCCCTGTCACATACCTCCATGATGTCCTCGACTGTTTCATCCAGCACTGTAAAGACGCCCTCCACCAAACCAAGCGTTGCTCCTAGTGCGACGACATCTAAGAGCGCCATCTCTACAATCCTTTCGGCTTTACCGGGCTCCTCCACTGTCACAAGACCGTCAAGCTCATTCTCTTTGCCTACCAAATCCACACACAAGCCTGGTGGCGCGTCTAGTCAATCTTCTTCTCGTCCGATGCACTCCCACGGCAGCTCATCGATCTCCGCCTCGAGTATCTTGCCAGCACAGTCCACCACGCAGACCCCCGGTAGCTCCTCCCACGCGTCGTCTTCTCACTCTATTTCCCACGGGGCCTCTTCAAGCTCTACCTCGACTACTCTTTCGCTGACTTCCCTGTCTTCTGGGCTGCCAACGGTCACCTCGACTGTATCGAGCTTGTCTCTCTCATCCAGAGGACCTTCTCGCACTCGGATAACACGCACTTCGCTGTCTAGCTCCACGGGCGTACCTGAGCTGAGCACCGAATCATCCACCTCGGTTTCCACCTCGAGTGCTGTCTCCGTGTCCAGTGGGATTACTTCCGGCAGCGGTGTTACTGCGTCATCTTCTTCCGACTCCAATGTTTCGTCTTCCACCACCGGCGGTCCTGGCGCTAGACAATCCACTGAGTCCGGGTCAATCAGCCAAGAAACATCCACTGGGACTGGGTCAATTGACAAGCCGCAGCCGACTGAGAGTGCATCTATCACCGTCACCCATCTCGTCACGCCCACCCCACTGGTGACTTCGACCCCCAGTTCTTCTGTGCCAGAGACCATCACGACTGTCATTGTTACTTCGTACACTAGCATCTGTCCCACTGGTTTCACCACCATCACGACTACGATGACCACCTACATCTGCCCTGAACAGACCTCGGCCGCTGCTGCTACAGTTACTGCTCCTCCTTCCGGCGAGGCCACCACAACCGCATCAATCCCTGAAGGCTGGACCACTACCGTGACCGTGTGCACACATTGCGCCGCAACTCCGACTACCGTCACTCTCACGCTGCCCAACCCTACCACGGCGCTCGAGACGGCCTCTCCCGGTACGACATCTGTGACTTCCTTGGCACCTACCACAGAGACATGGACGGAGACATGGACCACCACCGTCAGCTTCTGCAAGGATTGTGGCGTCACTGGCTCCACTGTCACGCTCACTGTGCCTTACATGGCTCCTGCTTCCGTGTCCACGGCTACTTCTACAGCTCCCGCCGGAGTCTCCAGTGGAGAGAGCGAAGGGTCTGGACCTAGTGGTCTTTCCAAGCCTACCACTAGCCACTCTACCTTGGTGATCCCGCCCCAGTCCTCTTCCAAGGGTCTGGGCTCTGGGACTAGCAGTGTGCGTCCAGTCACTCAGACGCCATCGTTCTCGATCTATCCTTCCACCACAAGCACTGTTCCCGCAGCCTCAGCAGCCTCCAGCAGCTCTTCCAGCAGCTCTTCCAGTGGTGCTCCCAGTGGTACTCCAGAAAGCGTTGCCCCGGCCTACAACGGGGCTTCCAGCGCCTTCGGAATGGCCAGCCTCTCCAGCGTCGCTCTCGCTATCATGGTGTCTGCAGCCGTGCTGATGTGAAGCCCAGCATGGAATCCCCCTCCCCAATGATGCATCCACCTAGCATAGCGCAACACCCAGTACCGTGAGCGATTGTGTATGTGTTTTATGAGATTTACCCACGTTTTCCAATTCTTTCTCCGATCTCTTACCTCACGAGGACGTATCAAGGTCCTAGTTTGGTGGAGTGATTTATTCTACGAACCATAATATTTTGATCCCTTCACGATGCCACTCCTTGAATATCAATACGAGCCCTGTAAAATCTATTCCAATTTTATTTAATCGTGTTCTCACTAAGCTTTCATTTGATTCGACTGTTCAGCATTCTTGATCCTTCGCCTTGGCTTGTTGCCAATAATTTATCTCTTCGCCCGCACAGCTAGGCAATGTACTCGGTCATCATGTTGTCGCAGAAGAACCATCAATCAATCTAATTGCGGCACATTTCTCTCCCATAAGGCTGAAGTATAGCCATGGAAGCCACTCGTACGAGTATTGTGACACTAATATTGGAAGGACGGTTCTGGATCTGAGGCTGCTAACCTTGGATTTCCGACCAATCGCCATCGCTATTGAGTTATCAGTTGACTATCTATAGTTAGTTAGTACCAAGGTACACTTGGAAATCTTGGAAATATGTAGTTGGTTACATAAGTAGTCGGATTGTCCTCATACGTCATCTTCGTTTCCCCTCCCGACGTTAAGAAAACAAACGCTCTCCTTTTCACCTCAACGACCTCGACGACCATGTCGGGAAATGTGGATATGAGCCAAATGAACTTGGATAGGCACGGCAGCGAGTCTGGCCACCAATCCATGAAACAACTTCAAAATTCAGAAAAAGTCCACCAGCGCAGCACCCATCCTGACGTAAATGATGGTAAGTGTGTGCTCTGTGTATCCACGCCGAGAGCTGTCTTATACGAGCACACTGCGCTATACAGGATATAATGACGAGCCCGACCATGGATCGCTGAAGAAACGTCAAAATTCAGAAAAGGCCCGACAGTGTGGCACCCATCCCGATGTGAATGATGGTGAGTAGAGATCTCGTACTCATGATTGCAAGCTGCTCACCACTCATACCCACAATAGATGGGTCTGCCGAGACCACTGTTCGTCATCAAGATGATTACAAGGCGTGAGGAGATGGATTGGGATGGTCCTGTGGATATCATGAGCGAGCAACAACGCAGTCGCCCCCGTGTTGATCGATGTCGCATTTCAGGCAATTGGCGATTCTTGCGTGCGAGTAATAATTATGGAAATGAATCACGATGCGACGACCTCATATGTTGAAAAGTCCCTATAGGTTCAAAGGTCTCATGCAGTGAATTGCCTCGTATTTTATACATCCGCCTACCGTTCAAATTCAAGATCTTCCACTCCATCTGTACCCATGCTGTACGTTGTCAAGTGGCCGTTGACCTCGCAGCATAGTGTCCCACCACCCTAAATCCGACATCCAATTGAATCTCTTCGAACTGTGAATTCGATTAAGTTTGACAGCTGCCGGCTCCCCGCACTGGCAACCCCGGACCTCGGTTGCGAGAACCGCTCGATCAATGTCACAGGATTAACGCCTTCAAAGAACTCTTTCCCTCTCCAACCCCACGACAATGTCTGCGCCTCCACTCAAGGGCATTCGAGTGGTTGAGCTCGCAGGCCTTGCTCCAGGTATTCCTCCTCGACACTGCGATCTACCGCGTCCTACTAACGCATCGCCGTAGGCCCATTCGCCGGTCTTCTTCTCGCCGACTACGGCGCCTCGGTGCTCCGCATTGATCGACCCAAAGCCGTCAGCGGTGACCAACTCACCAGACACAAGTCGTCCATCACACTCGACCTGCGCGCCGGGCCGTCGCGCGACATGCTACTGCGTCTCCTCACGGCCGCGGATATCCTCATCGATCCCTTCCGCCCGGGCGTCCTTGAGCGCCTCGGTCTGTCCCCCACCGACGTCCTTCTCAAGCACAACCCACGGCTGATCGTCGCGCGCATGACGGGGTTCCGGCGCGATGGGAAGTACAAGGACATGGCCGGCCACGACATCAACTACATCGCCGTCTCCGGCGTGCTGTCCATGCTGGGACGCGCCGGGGACAAGCCCTACGCGCCGGGGAACATCGTGGGCGACTTCGCGGGCGGCGGTGCAATGTGCGTCCTGGGCATTCTGCTGGCGTTGCTCTCGCGCGCACACACCGGCCGCGGGCAGGTCGTGGAAGCGAACATGGTCGACGGGTCGGCCTACTTAGCCACCATGCCCCGACTCGCCCGCCAGGGCCCGGCGTGGAACGGGCCGCGCGGCCAGAATCTGCTGGATGGCGGATGCCCCTACTACGATACCTACGAGACGAAGGATGCGGGGAAGTACTTCGCCGTCGGCGCGCTCGAGCCGCAGTTCTACGCGGCGTTGCTGCGGGGACTGGGGCTGGAGGCGGAGGCTCTGCCGGCGCGCGAGGACCGCGACAATTGGCCAGCCTTGCGGGAGATATTTACGCGGCGGTTCCGGGAGAAGACCCGCGCCGAGTGGGAGGCTGTTTTCGACGGTGCCGATGCCTGCGCCACCCCCGTCTTCGAGCAGAGTGAGCTCCAGGCGGCCGGGTATGACCAGCGGCCGGCGGTCCATCTGTCTCGGACGCCGGGTGTGCCGTTCACGGCGGAGGACGGTGGCTGGAGTGGTGGCGGGCTCGTAGCTGGCGACGGCGGGGAGGAGACCTTGCGGGCGTGGATGGGATGGGAGCCCCGGAGGGATTTTGTTGTTCGGAAAGACGGCGCACTGGAGTCGGTGGGTGACAAGGCGAAGCTGTGAGGCTGCGAGACATAGCCAGTCGGATGAGGACGATGCGATCGACCGAAGTGGATCTCAGGATGCCAGGATCTCCCGCGCTTCCGCCGGACATGCATTTTAACTCTGTATTACTTGACTGATTGTACTGCAATGGTTCAGGCTGAACCCTCGGAGTATCGAGTCCGTCCTGTAGAAACGTTAACCTTCAACTCTCGACGCGGTAAGGATCCGCGCCTACTGCAAGCACCGCAAGCGTCTGGGACGTCGTGCCTGACCCTCGCAATTCCCAATGCCGTCACCAGGCACGATGAAACCCCGGGACGCGCTGAAACATATTGACGTCACGACTGCCGGTCCACCCTAACTAACTCAATGACTACCTATGTTATAGTTACATAACCCTCGTATGTACCTCATGTACTGTACATCTCAGAATCGGTACTCTCCCCCACGTGGTGGCTCAGCAGGACTGCAATTTTGCAATTTTGCAATTGGTAATTGGTAATTTACAGCCCTACCCGCTCCAGCCACACTAGAAATGTTGCAGGTCGGGCCTCCAACATGTCAGGCTGGCAGACAATACGGCGGTGCAAATATTGGACGAGATTCGGTACTTACCTCGTGAGTTCAGCAAACAGAAAGCCCCTGGCCTCTTCGTCTGCAAATGGCGGTCCAATCCGTACGGTTTCTCGTCTTGACAAGTCTCGCGCTATAAGCAATCCGCCCTTACTGGACTCTTCAATTGTCTCCTGCCCACGACCAGTCCAACCGCGCTGGCCGTTCACCATCCGATGATCGCGGAGTTTTGGCTCAACACTCAAATCCTGGGCAACACCGCCCCATTCACACTAGCCATCTAGGTCCATGCATCTCCCGGCCCGAAAGCTTGGGAGAAGACTTCAGCGCTATCAATTAGCGTGGCCGCGCACGTTCCTGGGTGTATCGAAGTGACTGGGGGCTGGATAGTGGAGCCAGTGGAGGATTTCCCATCACCCTCACTAAGCACTTCTGGTATAGGGCGATTATGGTTCTGCTTCGCGGGCACAACCACAACCAGGGGCTCTGCGAATATAGGATGAGCATGTTGCATTGCAGCACTCGCGACCTTGGGGAACGCGGATCTCTAGTTTGTGTGATCAAGTCACTACCTGCGATGGGCCGGAATAGCCGATTTCAAGGTTACTTCGGAGAAGTGACGGCCTTCGTGTTGGCGTGACCTAGCACGGCAAGTAGCTCCCAAGGTTGGTGTCGAGGGGAACGCGACGTAAACTGGAAGTGGATTGAGTGCGGGGGGGGGGGGGGGGGAGATTCGAGATATTTCCTTGTTAGCGATAAGCCACCTCGCATGAAGCCGTTGGAAGTATTTTTTCGCCTAGGGAAGATGGGTTTGATCCATCAGGAGCGAGTCCGATATCTGATGGATTATCTATACTACCATGAAGCATAGATGTGGGAGAGTGAAGGGAAAATTTGTAGAAACATCGACAGCACAGGTGTGGCTGAGCGCAAAGTACCCAAAAGTACTCCACCCGCCAACTTGAATGGACGAGTACTTGTTGTCCGCCGGGTTCCGCCCGTATCGGCCAATCATAAAACAAGCAGGGCGGCCAAAGTCTCTTTGCTCTCCCCTCCCCCTGCTCCTTCGCCCTCACCCATCACTTGTGGCCGGCGTCGTGGTCCTCGTCCATTTCTGTCCGTACAGTCAAGACGCACATATCTCACCCTCCTCAGCTAGGGCCACCGATCAATTGGGGATCGAGGAGACCGCCTGTTCGCTTCCAGCCGAGCCACACAACTCTTGTTGCTTGCACCGCCGGCCCCCCCAAATTCCACATTGTCCCTGACCATTGAACCGCCTCTTACTTTTAAGCGCCCCTAACTCCTCAAACCGCTCAATCCCCAGCCTTCACCTCGAAATTCCCCAAAGCCGAATCACTCGCAGCAAGCACTGCCGTCGGCTGAAACCGCAGATCTTTTGACCGTCAGCCGCGCGCATCGGGTTCGCAGAGCACGCCTTCTTGCCTGAAAGTGGTCTGCGTCTGCATCTTCAAACCCACCGCTTTCCCGGAACTCTTTCCATAGACTCCCCTGCCACCGGGCGAGCACATTTGATCTCTATACTCGGTCGCAAGTGAGGATTTCATGGCTGGTATCCCAGCCGTTTGCCCAACATGACCGAATTTCGAATGTCGATGCACCAGGGCCCCCCTCCCCGGAAACCGCTACCCAACCCCGGACATAGCTACTCCTACCAGGCCTACGATGCCCCTCGAGCACTTGCGCCTCCCTCGGCCGCTCCTCAAACTACCCATAGTCGCACTCGCACCACCTCCTCCAGCGTGCTCCCCTACGGCCCAAGCTCCCACCAGTACGCAGCAGCGCCTTCCTCCGCTGTCTCGCACCACGCCATGGGGCCCCCAATGAACTTTCTGCCCTCGCGACGCTTATCCAGCACGACCACTTCCACCACCTCCACCGGCAATAACCAAATGCCATCGGACTCTGACATCCGGCGCAGCGCCTCGAACCGATCAGCCAACTCCCAGCTTGGCTATGTGGCCCTCATGCGGCGGCAGAAAGGAACGGTCTGGTGCGATCGGGCGCAACCCGAAGATGCTCGAATGCGAGAACAGGCTCTTCGGGACAAGAAGCGAGCGTATCTGGAGGTCCATGGCGCAGGCGCCGGCCGCTCAGGGACGCTTGGCAGCGGTAAGATTCGACACGGCGGCAAGAGTGCCATGGACTTTTCACCTTCCAACCTGGTGAGCGCCAAGGTGCCCGTTCGACTGAGTGCCAACGAAGTGGGTGACGCCGAAGACGATGCCCTGAGCAGTGAGGGTGGTATGATCCACCGCCGCACAGGCAGTGGCCGCAGCTCCTTGGGAAGCAACCGGTATCCCAGTGGGTATCAACGGACCCCAGGCACTATGGGCAGCAACAGTACACCTCCGAATGAAAAAACCGACCTCCCTGATGTGTCGGAAAATACCCCCGCAGAAATCCAGGAGGAAGAAAAGAGTCGGGTCTCGTCGCTGGTCAGGGACGATGCTGCGACCACGCACACGACCAACAGCAGCGAACAAGATGATTTCGTGGGCGACATGGAGGCACCAAGTGCCGCTGTTGCCGCAAGCCAGAAGGCCAAGAAGGCCGATGAACTACGGCGACGAGGTAGTGTGGACGAGCGCACCACCTCAATGACCAACGTGCGACTGTTTGTCGCAAACCCGGACCTCAGCGACTGAAAACCATTAGGGTTCTCCTTCACATCACGCAGCGGCTGCCCTTCTCTCCCTTCCTTTCTCTCTTTCTTTGTTCTTCCGTTTTCTTGATGATCTCTAAGTGACTTTTATTCCTGTCCTCGTCACTGCACATAATACCTCCATCGAAGCTTCACGTCTGGTCGCATCCTCTCCGCAGGCCTTGATGGCTTGATTCAAGGTGTGCTGCAGCTGTGCTCAATTTCTTGTCCTCGAGGCTCTTCTGCCCTGGTGGCCTCTTGTTGTCTGCTTGCTGGATTGGCTGCTTGGCTCCTACTCTTACATCCTTCACCTGCATCCGGGCACCTCCCGGCCTTGTTTGTTCTTCAAAGCCTTCAATCTGAACAGAAATATTTAATTGTAAATTATGCCTTCCAATTACCTTCCTTTCAGACTTAAGATTAGACGCAGAGGGTGTATCATTTGCTCCCAATGGTGCTAGGATCAGAAGATGATTCTTGACCGATTCACAGATCCCATTTTTTCTTCTATCAAGCGTGTAGAATTATTTTGACTTCACGGCAATTCCTACTCTTCCTATAGGAGGTTTTCACTACATGAACTCATACAATAATCATCTCTATGCTTTAACTATCTTTGCCTCGATTGGGCAAGACCTCAAGTGTGGTGGTTACATAATCCCCACACGTGCCTTATCGGACGCGAAGCGCGAAACCATTAACGCGTCCTCCACCCGTAGTTCCTCCCCTTGGACCTGGAGGACTACCGCCCCGTCTCATCGTGATCTTGCTGTCTAAGAATTACTTGTCTCCTCTCCTTTATTGGAGGTTGTTCTTTCACAATTCGCCGTTGAAATTGTCCAACAACGCGCTGTTTCGCTTGATGCTCCGTGTGTAGTGACAACCTACACGTCCCCAATTCCCGTCCTCAATGGACTCACCAAACATGAGTCTCTCCCTTCCGCACACGTCACCATTTCCCACGTCTCCTTCAGCTGGGCCGCGCAAACGTTCAATCCATGAGGTCGATGAGGCCACAGTCGCCCCAATCAACCCCAAGCGGACCCTGACCGATTACTCCGGAGAAAACCAAGAGAACCGTGATCCGATCCTCTCCCAAACGCCCAAAGGCCCATCTACCCCGTCGGGAAAACAAACACTCATATTACCACCGCCTCCTTCTGTGGAAATACCTGTGCAGAAGATTAACTTGGAAGATTATCCACCTGCGTTTAGCCCTCCTGTTGATGCTACATCCCCTTCCCTAAGGCCAAAAAAGGAAGCAGTTCAACCTTCCCCCATCAAGTCAGATATGTCTACGCCCACTGCTAAAAAGCAGAAAGTGTCACCTGCTGGTAAAGAGGCGAAGCAACAAGAGAAAGAGACTAAAGAGCGTCAGAAATTGGAAGAGAAACTAAGGAAGGACGAGGAGAAGGCGAAGAAGGAGGAAGAGAAGAGGCTCAAGGCTGATGAAAAGAAAAAGCGTGATGCGGAACGCGAAGAGGAAAAACGCCTGAAAGAGGAAGAGAAGAAGAAACGAGAGGCCGAGCGCGAAGAAAAGAAGAAGGCCAAGGAAGAAGAAAAGGCTGCCAAGGAGGCAGCAAAAGAGGATGAGAAGCGGCGGAAGGAGGAAGAAAAGCTGAAGAAGGAGCGGGTAAGTGCCGAGAAACCTGGCGTGTCATGTCTTCTGAGCACCCACCTAACATGGCCATCAGGCACAACCTAAACTCAACTCCTTCTTTGCGAAACCGCAGCTGCCTTCTGCATCATCGGCAGGTGTTAAACTTGCTTCCCCGGGTAAAGCTTCATCTCAGGGTGATGTCTCTACGGATCACACTGTCCAACCACCCAAGTCAGACTACGCGAAAGAGTTTCCAGAGTTCTTTTTGCTGTCGCATACAGTTGTCGCGCCTGTACATCGTTTTGAACGTGACTCGAAGGCCCTTGAGCATGTTCGCCAAAGCCTTGATGTTTGCATGAACCCCAACGACACGACTAGCCAACATCATTCCCCTCATCCATTTCGTCCTTCGGAGATTTTCAATCTAATCCCGTACCGCCGACATCGAGGACGACAAGCTCACTCGGTCAAAGATATTCTACTCAAGATGCAGAACGAGAATGACGAAACTCTCCAGCCCCAGACCAAACCTGGGGCCTCATTAAAGCACAATCCTCGTGACCTCCTCCGCAAAGTTCCCATGAAGTCGCTCAAATTCTGTGAAGACGTTCGGCCGTCATATCAAGGAACATTCACTCGACCGGTGCCTGAATCTTCTGTCATAAAGGTTTCCCGCAATCCATATCGCCGAGCGATACCCGATATCAATTATGATTATGACTCGGAAGCGGAGTGGGAAGAACCCGAGGAGGGTGAAGACCTGGATTCAGAAGAAGAGGAAGAAGGCAGTGATGACGGAGACGATGATATGGATGGTTTCCTTGATGACGAAGATGATGCACTCGCGGGAGGCAAACGCCGCCTTATAGTGGGCGATCTCGAACCAGTCTGTAGTGGCATTCAGTGGGCGGCAGATGGCGTGGAGCCGGAATTCAAGGCGTACCAGATCGAGACCATCTCGGACGCTGTCAGATTCCCCATCGATCCGTTTTCCACTGCATACTGGCAGAAACCGCGTGCACCAGAGCCGCCGAAGGGATCAACAGCCCAGAACCCTTCGAACAGGACCCAGACCCTGGATGCTTTCCGGGTCAACAATGGATCTGACACACCAGCGGTCGGAAGTGCTCTGCCAGCATCACTTTCCAAGGCCAAACGACCATTCCCTCCAGAACTTCTCGAGCAATTCAAGCAGGTGGTTGAGGCGAGTGATCTCAGTAAGATCGGAACCGTGGAGATCTTGAAGAAACGGTGCGTTCCTTGTCCTTATTTCCGTGCTCTTCTTTGGCCCGGTCCTTTTTGCTGACAATGTGACCAGCTTTCCCAAGGTATCCAAGGAAACGCTCAAGGCCACCCTTGATCAACTAGCGGTGCGCGTGGGCCAGAAGGAGGCCGACAAAAAATGGATTTTCAGGTGACGTCCTTGTACGGGAACCACCGCCATGACATCTCTTCTTTGCTTTGCATCCGTTACGACTGGAGTTCTGGGTCACGAACAAGTCTTGGGCATCTATTATGTGTACATGAAGCACAATTTATCTCCCGACCAAGGGTTTTTCCTATTGTGATCCTGCTTTTGGGAGAGACGTTCCAGGTGGACGAAGTATGTTTAGCATCGCTGGTCTACATAGTGTGCAGAAAACTGGCAACTGCAGACCGTGGACCAATGATACCCTAACAATCACGAGAGCGACATTTTCACGGTGCTTCATGAGGTGTAGGTAACTCCGTAACACCGGCGATGCAGCCGTTCTGCACATCGACTCATCCCGGATCCATAGAGACGCTAGGGATCCCCATTTTCCATTTTGACTACGTGGGAACTGCCAAGCAACGGAATCGGAAGCTCGAATGATTCTGATACGGGCGAGAAAAGCCTCTTTGCCAAACTTAATCGAGAGCTTTGTCGGCGGTTGAATCGCGCCCCCGGGGGGGGGGGGGGGGGCAAGTGTTATAGACGGAGTTGCAGGGAACGGGATCGGAGGAAACGTTGTCCACGACACATGGGATTCGCCTCGACGTCTCCCATCTCCACCGCGCACACGACTCAACCACCGTGCAGTTCCTCACCTGCATCAGTGAACGACGATTGGTCGCGCTGCGATCCATGTCCGGACAGCAGAAGCTGACTCCGCAGAGACCAAGGGGGGTGGCGGGCGAATCAGCGACGATGGCCGCGCCGACCACTTCACTCCTGCATCAGTGCCAACGCATCGCGTCCGTGTACTCGGTACTTCCTGCGAAGTCTGCTGCGGCCAGAAATCCCTTGCCGCAGGCCGCGCTCGTTGGCGACGGCTCGTACTGCGTACTTGACTCCGAGACAAATCGCCATCTGCAACAGTCCGCTTCGAGTCGCGAGTTCTCTTCTTCCATGCGCGCAAGCCCTGCTTGACTTCAGTAACGCCCGTGATTTTATAACTCCCCGAATCCTCTCCTCCCCCACTCCCCGCCTCCCCCTCTCCTTCGCTCCTCCATCCATCCTGGACCTGTCCGGCTGTTGCTCTGCCCCTTCCGACCGGGTGTGTGGTTCCTTGTATGAGCACCCGTCGATTCCTTGCCCCGCGATCGAACCATGCGATAAGCATCCGCCGCCGGCCAGGGGCATCTCGCGACTGTGCACTGCGCCCGCTTGCGCGAACCCAGGCAAGATGATGGTATTGCCCCCGGGGGGCCGTTGGTCGTCCTCTCTGGCATCTACGACCAGTATGTATTGTATAGCCCTGTCCTTTTGTCGTCCCGCCTGTGTTGGTTTTGTTGGGAGGTGGAACCATCCGTCCACCTGGAGAGTTGACTTTGGTGCCTGATTTTGTCCCAATCTGATCGGCTCTAGCCCTGCGGATTCCCGCTCTCCAGACCGATCCACTATGCGCTCCGTCACATCAAGCGGATCCCGCCGCAATACCGCTTCCTCCTTCACCTTCAACGTCGCCGCCAGCGACCATGTCCTCTGTGTTTGCGCCTACGCCTGTGGCGGAACCGGACGTGGGGCCAGGTGAGTTGGATGGCTCGGTCCGTTCCAGTCCCAGGTTATTGGCCAAATCATCTACAGTCGATTCGCTGCGCACGGCGACGACCTCCGCGACGACCCCAATGCCCCATGATGAGAATCCCCAGGTCTCCTTCGAGGATTTTGCCATCCGCTATCGCCAGAGCCAACGCAAACGGGCCCAGAAAAAGCGACTGGAGAAGCGCCTGCGTGCCACCAAGGTGTCCATCGGTGTCTCCGCGCGCCTGATCCGCATCGGAAATACTGTCCAGCGGGGTCTCGTTGAATCTCTCAAGCATGATGACAAGGCCAGTTTCGTTGCCCTCTATCATATGCTTTATGATCTTCAGGAGGGCTGCGCTTCCAGCACGCGCCATGATGGCCTATCTGAGTCGTTGGAAGAGCTCGATCCATCCTCAGAATCGGAGCTGGACCATTCCTCTGATTTCTTTCATCAACTAAGTCCTCAGTCCCGAGCAGACTTGCTGGAAATATTGCGACTGGTTCGCACCGATCCACAGTTCTTGGTTGATCGTCTGCGTACTCTCACCTCTTCCCAGTTGGCCGCATTTACCGCATCGGCTACCACATTGGACTCCGGTGACCCTACTTTCCTTTCTTCTTCCCGCTCGCGAGGTCAATATTCCTTTAATCGAAGCCCGGCCCAATCTGCTCCCTTTAAGGACCATGCGTATGCCTTTGAAAGGACGGATCCGCTGTCTATCTTGCTTTGTAACGTTTTTGCCGCACCCCTGGAACCTGAGACGCCGGAAGCCAAATTGCGCGTTGAGGTGTGGTCATCCGTCTGCGCCCAACTAATGTCCTTTGGAAGCAGTAGATTCTATCCTCTCATTGGCCAGATTCTCTCGTCCTGGGCCAGTGGCAGCAGCTGGAAAGCACGTCCCAAGTTTGAGCTCTACCTGATGGATATTCTGCAAACCGGTGCCTTTCTCTTGGAGCACATAGATACACCTGCCGGATTGGACTATGCCGCCGAAGCCATGGATCCCTTACGAACGGAAGCCGCTGAGGAGTTCTTTGCTTCCGCTTTGGATGACCTATTCCGCGTTCTTGATGATCCAGATGGAGGATTTCCTCGCGCAGTCCTGCAATTTGCCAAGGCCGTCCTCCAGAAACTGGACAATCCTGACACTCGCAGCCGCTTTCTCGAGTATCTGTTCATTCAGTGGTTCTTCCCGAAGTTCCTTTACAGCGCATTAACGTACCCAGAGGTATGATATCTCGTCTTTGGATCGAATCGCCATTGACCATAATCTACTTGCCAGACCCACGGTTTGTTATTAGACTTTCATATTCGGAAGGATGCTCGCGACAAATTGCTTAACCAGGTGGGACTGCGGGCCTACTCTCAAGTTTTCGCTGTGTTGCGTTCCATGTAGGTTTTGACCCGTTGTTCTGCGCTTTCTTGACATCAAGTGCCCCCCGGTTGTCTGTTCTAGTTCTGAACTGGGTATAGGAACCACTTTTCGATCCTCCGTCCATCGATCAAGCACCATGTCGACAACATGCTTTCGCAGTTCCAAACAAGGACCTTGGTCGACTCGCCACCGTCAGATCATCCAAGCCGCCGCAATTCCCCGTCAACGTTTCTGTTGTTGTCTGCCACGGATGTGCTCACTGTTCTAGATGCTCTTTTCCCACAGTCGTATCCTTCTGTGCAGTCTTCACCGGCGTCTGCTGGAATTTCTCCCTGGTTTAGCCTGTCTCCCAGTCCTAATGCTCGTCAAGAGCCGCACATCGAGCCATGTTTCTTTCGTTCAAATCATGATACCAGCCCTCGGCCAACCTCACAGAGTGGTTCGATCTTTTCAATGGATTCGTCCTTTTCACTTCCTGACACTACTATCGGTCAAAATGCTGCTAGGATACGCTTTGAACTGACAGAAGTGGACGAGCCCAGTGAACGTCTCAAGCTGGAGCACCCCTCTGACGAGCATTGGGCAATATTTTCTATTACCAGTGACGGACATGGTCTCACATGGAGCCTACTTCCCGACTGCGAATCTGGACAGTCAAAGCTCTCTACTATCGAGGGTGATGATGATTCTCGTTCCACGAACCTGGGGCTGGAAGAGAATTACGAGGCTTTGCAAACTGCCATCGTTCGCTTAATTCACGGGAATCATCTTTATGACTCCGATGGCTATGATCAAGCGTCCAAATCCTTACCATCGACGGCTACTTCATTGAAGCAGCGGTTCAACCAGGCCATGGCCTCCTCTCACACCGCCTCTGACTTCGTCGGCGCCCACTACTGGTGGAATGCATCACGGCAACTTCGCCAAGGTCGTATGGCGGATGTATATGTTACGGACGATTCGTGGATTCTGGTCCCAATGCATAACTCATGCACTCGCTCACTGAGCAAATCACGAGCAGTCATCGAGCGTTGTGAAAGTGACTTTATCTCCCTTGACCATAGTTTGCGTCGCTTGCAAACCCAGGTCAAGGATCTCATGGCCACAGTGGCCAAGGTTCGCAATAAGATGTGGTATATGACTGATGTCAAGAACTCCATGCGGTACGAAGAAGCCAGACACGTCGCCATGGCACTCAAGACGATGGTATACTCTGCCCGCCCGTACGCCGGCTTTCCCGAAGACTCGCGGCCTCGTCCTGGAGCTCGGTCGCTAGGAGGGTCTCTGTTTCGAAAGCCTGAACTGCAAGTTATGAATATCATGAAAGCCCCAAGCAGCCAAGGCGGCCCTAAGAAACTGTCCGATGATCAAGTTGATCTGACTCGAAAGTGGCTGGCCCACAACGCAATCGAGAACTTCTGCAAGGGCGAGGAACGAATACACCGGTTTTGCTACGAAGTCCGAACAAGCATCAACCGCCTTGTGGGTGAGACTATGGCAGAGACACCCGTCTTGTGGGCCAGCGAGTTATTCCAACGCGAGCGCGCAAAGTATGAGAGCTATGGAAATCGCCCCTTTCCTGGGTTGTCAGTGCCTACAACTCCTCGGCCGTCAACGACCACGAGCGAAGATCCACTGCATACCTCGCAATTTTATGGAGTCAATGTGCCCATGCCAGACCCGCTATCGCGACTTTCTCAAGATATTCCGTCATTGGGACAGAAACCTTCCATCCAGAGTCTTGTCTCCGATAAATGGCGTGCCCAAAGAGATCTCCCCTCCATCGATGTGTCCTCTATTGGAGGATCACCGGGCCGTGCAGCCTCTACATCAACCGGTGATACATGTAGCACCTTCTGGTCTGCACCACAGCGACATCCCATGCACGCTGCGAGCGTGTCGAGTGTATACTCCCGACCGCCATCCATGTTCAGCGAGACTGCAACCCGGCAGCCCCGTCGCTCTGAACCCAAGGCCCAAGGCAAAGCAGTATTCATGGACAACCTCAAACAGACTCTCACCAGTCTTCTTCTGAGCGATCTTGGATCTCCGGTATGGAGTTGTGGCAGTGAAACAGATGCCTGGTTCACCAATACTTTGGACCAAACTCGTGTCCGTGTGGAGATGCAGAGGCGAGCGGCTGTTCAAAGGTTCTACGCAGACTACGATGTACGAACTCAAAATCTCCGTGAGCAGCGCCGACCATCAGGAGGGCGACGGAGCAGGTCTCTAGATGCTCCCATGTTGCGCAAGCCTGCGTCAATCCCAAGTGCCTCAGCAACGGATCCAGAACCCTCACAAGAGGATCAATCAGACTTCTCCTACAAAGCTGTGTTCCATCGATTAATCGAGGTGTTCTCGCGCCATGGCAACCCATTCGTCAAGCTCAACGCCCTTCGAGACCTCAGGTCATTGGTTATGGCCTCATTAATTCCGTCACACGACGCCAACTCGTCAGACGCGGCTGTTGTAATGGTGTCTGGGGATGTCGACCGGGTGACACATAAGGGCTCTCGGCCCCAGCATAGAGGCTCACGGAACAGCTTTTCCGAGGTCCTAGCAACACCCATGTCTCAGACAGGAACGGGACTACCCACGTCCTCTCCGCCCGAGTCCATCACTTGCGGCTCGCGACGGTCTGACTACTCCACGCCTTCCGATGACCGGATTGTGGCCACTCTCCGTGATTTGATTTTGGAAGTCAAGCCGAAGACCTTATTCCGAGACCTCCAATTTATTTCGGCTTTTGTTCCTGTTGATCAACTGAGCAAGACCGATCGTGGGACCGCCTTTCTCCAGTTTGGTCTCGCTGCACTGAGCCTTAAAGACGAAGTGTGCAACAGTATGGTCGAGATCGCGGATCGCATCGTATCGCAGGAGCTCATGCGACGGCATCCACTTCCCGGATCGGACTTTTATCCACGACCGGGCCACGCGATTGAAGATGCGGCGGCGATGTGGATCATCACGGCCAAAGAAGGCAATCCTGTGGCACAACGCGAACTGGCCATTCTTTATCTCACACATCCAGAGCTTCTCCCTCGCGTCACCCTGCCACTCACTCGTCCACGAGATACCTTCAAGGCCGAGATGATGTACCGGCGCGGGAAGGATTCAAAGTCTGATCCGCAGAGTATGTGTCTGGCATTGCACTGGATGCAGTTGTCAGCGAGTGGAGGCGATGTTCTTGCGCGCAACCGTCTGCGTGAGCGGGAAGAGTTCGACTCTATTGCATGAGCTGTCTTTGTTTCCCCTTCGTTCTCGCTCTTATTCTTTTCTTCTCTTTCTTCTGACTCCACGAGGCGGGCCTTGGGTTTATTGCATATACAGATACCCCTTTCTGGGCGATTGCTCTGGTGTTAGAGGGTATTATTTTTGCTCTTGCCACATGTATGAGGGTATAGGGCTCTTGTAGAGCAGGAGTATGCTGGCGTTGCAGTATCATTGAAAGACCGGGCGGCCTAATTTTATTGGACTGTTCTTCGAGATCAGCAGTAACATGATAAGATATGAAACACGTTTCTATGGTACCTAATCACCACATCGTATGTTTGGCTGCCCAATGACACCTGCAGATACCTGCCCACCTCGGCAGGATATACGTCGTTCTACCTATTCCTACTGCAGTGGTTCCCGCATACCCAACGTTGATGCCGAAGACGTCAGGCTGCCAAGCCCGACGTCATCGGGCCCCACGTGCCGCCCTTCTGCAACTTCGCAGTTTCGCAGCTGACGGTGCCACGGCCTTTTGGTGACTCTGTTCGTTACTTCTCGTTCTGTTCGACCCCAACCACGTTCTTCCGGTGGCTTGATATTCCCACGCGAGCGCATCCCAGCTGAACGCACTACCCATCTGACTCAAGTCGGCTCTCAGCCCACGCGCTCTACCCCGCCGAGGATCTTCACCTCTTGTCGTCCGCTTGAAAATCGGACGGCACGCTCGTCCTTCCCATCCGCAACTCAAGATCCAACATGACGACCGCACCGCATATGCCGACCAAGGCACACAGCACCGATGATGTGCACCCACGGCCAAAGGGTGAGTTGCTCGACTCTGTTTAGTTTAGGCGGGGGTTACTCCAACCCGCAGCAAAGCTTCTGCTAACCGACAGCCTCGTTCCACCGGCGATTCAGGCATCCTCAAGAATAACAAGACCTACCACGCTCCTCCGCCCCCGCAGATGACGAGCACCCCGCCATCTGTGCCCGCCGTTGCCGAGCTTGCCGACACGAAGGAGTTGACCCTCCAAAACACCCTGCAAAACGCCGGCCGCCGGCGGTCTTCATCCACCACTCAGCCCGGCTCCTCGTCACGCCGCCAGTCCCTTGCGAATTCTCAGGACGAGGGCGAGCACCGCCTCAAGTGGGACGAAGCAAACCTGTACCTGACCGAGCAGGAACGAACTGCCAAAATGAAGATCGATGAACCCAAGACCCCGTACGCCCCGCATTACGACCCAGCCGAAGATGAAGAAGAAATGCGCCTTGCAGAGGCGCAGGAGAGCCTGATCGACGCTCAGGATGTGGTTGTCGACGAGCTCGACTGTCCTGCCAAGATCGTGAGCCACAAGAAGGGAATGTCCGAAGCTGATATCCCGGACCTGGAGCTCGGCGAGGCTGAAGAGTCTCTCCCTGCTGTGGCTGGTTCTGGAGCGGACCCTCGCATCTACCGCGATCGGAGTATGAGTATGGATTCGCACAAGAGCGAGAAACATGTCCACGTTGGCGCGGAGGCGAATGGTGTTGCCGTGCCGGGAGACGATGGCCTGATTTCGACCGAAGAAGCCAAGCAGAAGCATCGCGAATTTGAGCAGCACCGGAAGAAGCACTACGAAATGAGGAATATCAGGGACCTGCTTGCGTATGTTTCTGTTATTGAAGCAACTGTTCTCTACTCCTTGGGCCTAACTAACACCGTGATTTAGTCACCCTGAGAACCTGGATGAAATGGAAGAAGATGAAGATGATACCGAGCCGGGGCCCCCGCCAGCAGTACCCCAGATTCCAGAGCGCTTCCGCAACGGTGCGCAATAGGTCGTATTTTGCCTTTTCGTCAGCTCTTCCCTCTCCTCTCTTTTCTCCCGGTGGTCTCAGCTCACACAGCATGCATTTGCTGATACGTTCCTCTTCGTTTGACGTCTTTTGCGTTCTCCTTTCCACTTGTATATTCCCCAGCGATTACTCTTTCTCCAGTTCTTGCTCCGCGTTCTTTCTAAATGGTCTATCTCCGATCATCCCTGGCTGTCTCAAACATGCGGACAAAGTTCTCGTGCTGAATTCTGAATTTGACACTCACGGAGGATCAATGATTCACGTTGGCAGGCGCTCCTTCAAGGAGATTTATGTAACTGCCACTCGTGTCTTGATTCGCATGCCTTTATTCGTTTGACAACGTCCTCGAACTTTTTGCCTTTTCTTCGCGAGCACAGCCAGGTTGATTGGAGCATCGGTGGACACATAGAATGATTGAATGAGAAACATTTACTGATCATCAGACCCTCGACCTTGGCGTGCTCTGACACGTCGTGGTCTTTGTAGACAAGTCTCTCTCTATATCTGAGAGGGCTTGTGGCCTCATATTCCCAGGCTTCTTGATTCACAGGCCTCACCGTTCGTCTTTGCTATCACTTCTATTCTCACCGCCACCCCGCGCTCCAGCCTGATACGCTTCGCACACGCCTTCCTGATCCAGAATCCGTATCTATAGATCGGCAAAGTTCCGAGATAAAGAGATTGACCAACTGATACGCCCCTCGCACTAAGATAATAAGATCACTCCATCAATCATGGTGAAACGTCCCCGTCTCATGCTTTCTTCCAGACCTACCAACTCCTCATGTACGACGCCATCATCGTCGGCGCCGGCCTCAGCGGCCTCCAAGCCGCACTGACTCTCCACGAATCCGGTCACTCAGTGCTAGTCCTGGAGGCGCGCGACCGCGTCGGCGGCAAGACATGCACAGCCTGGCTCGAAACGGGTGGCTGTGTCGAGCTAGGCGCGGCTTGGATCAACGACACCAATCAGCACCGCATGTACAGCTATACGCGGCGATTCGGGCTGGAGCTGGTGCAGCAGAATACAGACGGGGCCGGCTTGATGCAGGACTCGGGTGGAAGGGTGCTTCCTTTTGCTTATGGGTCTACGCCTCCGGTATAGTTGACTTGTTCTTTTCTGGGGGATGCGGCGCTCGGTCCGTGTCGTTGTCATTTGGATGGGAAATCGTGTCTATCTCCCCAGGATTCTTGGGTGGAAGCTAATCGGGACGCTAGTTCGAGGATCCAGTGGATGTCGACGATCTTGAGCGCATTCGAGATCTCATTCATGCTCTATCGGTCCGGGCGCAGGGCGCGCCGGAGCTGGTGATGGAACTCGACGAAATTACTCTGCAGGAATTTGTGCGGCGCGAGGGTGCAAGGGAGCGCACTGCTAAGATGGTTAATCTATGGGCGCAGGTCATGCTGGGCGTAGACGCGGACGAGATCAGTGCTGGGTGCTTTGTTGACTATTGCGCGCGAGGTGGGGGGTTGATGCAGATGCGCTCTGATAGCAAGCATGGAGGACAATATCTGCGCTTTCGGACAGGTCCGTCTTCTCCCTGGCTGTCGAATGAATCTTGACTCGTGTGGATGTCGTGAGTACTGAACACGCAGCATAGGTTCTCAGTCCGTTGCGCTCAACATCGCCAAACTGCTACCGCCAGACTCGATTCGTCTTTGCTCTCCGGTCACAGCTGTGCTGGACCAGAATGGCCGTGTTGCAGTAACTATCTCCTCGCCATATGCTAGAGAGAGTACATTCCACGCGCGGAAACTGGTCGTTTCGATTCCGACGCCGCTCTACAAGGAGATTTCCTTCATGCCGCCCCTTCCAGCCAGGAAGATGGCTGCAAGCAATAGCACCAAGCTGGGAATATACACTAAAGTCATTGTCATCTACCGGCAACCATGGTGGGTTGCAAAGAAGTTGTGCGGCCTACTTCTGAGCTACGACGGCCCCGTTGTCGTGGCCCGGGATACGAGCACCGCCGTGGATTGGCAGTACTCATTGACCTGTTTTGTGAATGGCTCCATCGGTCGGGATTGGAGCAAGAGGGCCCCTTTTGAGAGGAAGACTGCTGTGCTGCAACACCTGTATCATGTCACTGGAGATGAGCAGGCTTTGTGTCCGATTGACGTTCTTGAGCGGCAATGGATGAACGAGCAATGGAGCCAAGGCGCGGTGTGTCCGATCAGTGGGCCGGGAGTCATGTCGTCTCTTGGAGAGATGTGGAAGGCTTCTGTTGGCAATGTCTATTTTGTGGGAACTGAATTCGCAAACGAATGGAAGGGTTATATGGAGGGGGCATTGAATTCAGGTGAAGAGGGCGCCAAAGCAGTACGCGAGGCTTTGGAGCACAATGCTGCGTTATAAAAACGGTTCACTGTTGTTGTCTGAATGATGCCCAGGTATAATGTAGCACATCTCATGGTGTTGATTTCACTAGATCACAAGCAATCCTGCTCCCGGACGTAGAAACGAAGCTAATATGACACTCGGGTTTATTTACGGAGTTGCTGTGTTGACGTCTCTCACGGGAGTAGAAATAGATGACTAGCGCCTTGTGAACTATGTAAATCGGAATCGGCAGGATAAATAGAATCATAGATGGTCTATCTATGTCGGATCGCCATCTCCACCTGCGATAAGGATAATCACGATAGGTAAGAGTGGCCGTGATAAGCGGTGGGTTTCTCCATGAATAAATACCGGAACCGGCGTATCGCCCAACTTCATTCTACAATTCATAGCTGAACATCTTCCACCATGTCCAACAAGGCACGCATCCTTCTCGTCGGCAGTGGGGGTGTCGGCACTATCGCAGCGTTGAATCTAGAAGCTGGCGGCCATGCAGCAGTCACGGCAGTCCTTCGGTCCAACTACCAGAAAGTGGTGGCCGATGGCTTTCATATCCGATCCTGCGACCACGGTGAACTCACAGGCTGGAAGCCGTCAGAAGGTTTGGACATGCACCGTCTAGTCCAGATCAGACCGTTTATACAGGACTGATATGGAGTGCAGTTGTGAATGCAATCCCCGTTCAGTCAACCAAGGCCTTCGACTACGTGGTCATCGCAATGAAAAACATTGCAGATCATCCACCGGCAGCGGCTGATTTGGTGGCGCCCGTGATAACACCCGGCAAAACAGTGATTGTTCTGATCCAGAATGGCTTGAACATCGAGGCCCCGTTCCTCGCCAAGTATCCTGATAACATCTGTCTCTCGGGTGTCAGTCTGATCGGCTCCCATGAGATCGCACCGGCCGTGATCGAGCATGAAGGCCCCGATCGACTGATCGTTGGGGCCTTTGACAACCCCCGTCGAGCCCGGGATGAACAAGATCTCGCAGCTCATGAATTCACCAGACTCTATTCCGCCAGTGGCAAAACAAACTGCTCGTTCTCTGCAGACGTCCCGTTGGATCGATGGCGGAAGCTCGTCTACAATGCCTGTTTGAATCCCGTTTGTGCCATCACCGGCTTGGATACAGGACGGATTCGTCTGGCCGACGATACGGTGTCGACATTACTCCGGCCCGCCATGGACGAGATCGTGGCGGCTGCCAAAGCGTGCGGTGTCACTCTCCCTAAAGGGATTGTGGATCGCATGATCAATGCCGATCCATTGACGATGTATTTACGACCTAGCATGCTGGAGGATGTTCGAAAGGTTTGCTTGATTCACCGGGGAAGGTTGGGACCCTGTTCACTGACGAGTGCTAGGGAAACTTGCTTGAGTATGAGACACTCGTGGGCGAGCCACTTCGGGAGGGACTCGCGCGTGGAGTGCCCATGCCGACGTTGACCTTTCTATATCGTACGTTGAAGGCGATGCAGTGGAGGCTGAAACAAGAGCGTGGCATTATCGCCATCCCCGAGAAAGGGAAGATCTGAAGAGTGGCCGTTAAGTCGGTAGCCGACAGGAGTATAGGGCGGATCTAGAATAAGTATTATACGTGGCTGATTAGGGCCGGCTACTATTCTCTTCTATATAGAACAAGTTTCGTTTTCTCCCCAGGTGGATGGCTCAACAGTCCATTCAACAGTCCTATTCGCGCACGCGGCTGGGGCAGATTGCTCCCTGGTGTTTGGGGGACAAATTTCCATTGTCCTTTTCTGCTTCATAGGGAGCACTGCTTTTTCAGAAGCTCAGAGAACTGTGCCATGAATTCCTCCTTTGTCATGTTCCCGCTGTCCACGAGTGCCTTGTTTTCCTCCATCTTCTCCAAGGCCTCATCATACTGATCCAGCTCGCTCACCTTTCGCTTCGCGAACTCCTCAAGCTCCTTTACGTTGTCGAATTCGTTCTCACGCCTCGCCCATTCAGTAGTCCCCACATGCCGGCGCAGCTGTGTAAAGGGAAAGCTGCAATCGTCATTGAAGCCGGTTGAGAGGAGCATATGCAGCCACATAGCCCCGGAGGCTTGGGACCACTTAATGAGACTAGAGAGCTCTTTCTCTTTGTGCGCGGGCCGTTTTGCCTCTTCCTCCTCCAGGACACGTATGAAAATTCCAAGGGATTTAAAGTATCGGTCGGCAATTCTGGGCAACTCGTCGCCCTCGCAGTCCCATGAGCTGTTGACGGGCCTGTCTTGAAGAAGCCACCACGGCGCCGAGCCAAATAGCTGGGCGGGCCCGATGTATGACCACTCGAGGTCAACTACTCCGACAACAGTGAGATCTTCCTTGCCGCGGACAATCAGATTTGCCAAGCCGAGATCGTCGCAAATCAGCTTGAATTTGCCATGGTCGTACTCCGGGTTGACCAACTCATGTATCAGGGTTTTCAAGACCTGAAACGCCACGTATTTGCTTTGGGAATCGTATGAACCAATAGTAGAATTCGGCTGGTGAACTAGTTGCTCCCAATCCTGCCCAACGACATATAGAAAATACTCGGTCGTCGTCGCAAACCCCTGTGCTCGGTCACCTGGACATCGGTTGCATAGTTAACGCATTTGGCTGATGCATTAGGGATGAGAAAAGAAAAAGATGGTTACAAGTCGTACCAAAAGTGTTCACTCCTCCATTTTGTAGGATGCTATGTGCTTTAAATGTTAGCGGCCGTGGCGGCGTTGGGTCTTGGGCTTCAGGCTCTGGCGACGGCAGGCTGCCGATCCGGTCAAAATCAAGCTTAAAAAGCTGGAGAAGAAAAGCCGCCAACTGCCTGTAAATAATTTCAATATCGCCATCGCTGATGTCCTCTCTCATGACTCGGCTGGGACACTCGGCGTCGGGGTCCTGCAAAAGGTCGCTAAGGCTCACACCGTCAATGAAGTCCATCATGATGAACGGGCCTAGACCAAGCGGGTTGCTGGCAGCAGGTCCCCACGCCTGTACTCGTGGGACAGGAATAGTAGTCTTATTGTGGATGAGACGCAGGGCTGTCACCTCCATGGCAACCTTCTCGTCGGTGTAATCGTCAGAGACCATCCCCACACGAGGGAAACGAACCATCCATGCAGTGCTGTCACTGAAAACCATCTTCATGCCGGCATTAAATGCGCCATGGTGAAAGGTACCGTCAAGTTGACAGGAAAGCTGATTGGGATGGAAAGTCGATACCCACTGGCAGAGACGGCCCGTTCTGTGGGTCTCGTTCACCTTGTCAACCCAAAGCTGGCCCTGCATCTCGTGGACGAGATCGATCAGGAAATTGGTTTCCATGACATTGGAGAAGGTTTCAATTGACGATGAGCGTAGGGGCCGGATGTAGCTCTGGTGAGAATTGGTCGAGACGCACGAGGGGAGCCGACGATCAACATCAAGGCACGTGCGTTCAACAAACCTGCTGGTCAATGCCGGTCTTGATCGACTTTGACTCGGCCAGGGAAATGGGTATTTTACTTGCAAGTCCCGAGGATGGAGGGTGGGATTGAGTACTATAACTTTCTAATAAGAAACACGAGATCTTTGCTCTAGTGAAATACAGCTCTAGTTGAACACTGACTTTTGATGACGAAAATAGCGATCTATGGCATTGCCACGCATTATCACTGCCTATAACTATAGCAACCATAATCTGTCACAACAGCTCCAGGATACTCACAGTTTCACGGAATTCATTGTTATTGTTATCCAGAAAATGAGGCATGGGAGGATCTAATGTGATTGAATATATCTGGATTGTTCATATATCCGTGTGCACTTGATGGGTGAAGGCCTATAATGAACGAATCATCTTCATTTTCACGTAGTTTACAGAAATCACATAATTACAATGCAATGTTAATAGTGTCGCAAATATCCCATAACCTCCTACTATGAACGTCTTGACCCAGGCTCTGATAATCTGGGCACGAATTCTGGGTGATTGGAGTGAAATGCCCCCCTATCGAGCAACACTGACCAAAGCAGCCAGTAATTGGCTACTCACAATAGATAACAAAGCAACGAGAATTCCTATAGATTCCTACTTTTTACTACTTTTTACTACTTTTTACTACTAGCTTATCTAGTCCCTAATCAGTCTTTGCTTAGATCATATTATATTAAAAACACAATCAAAAGATTTACCATAACCCTTTGGTACTGGTCACTACTAAAATAAACTCAACGGTCCATTCAACGGTCCTATTTAGCGCACACGGCTCTGGCAGATTGCTCCCTGTCGATTCATGCCTAGATCGTCTCCGGTGACAGCGGTGGCGGCCGTCTCGGCCGGCCTGGATTGGCATTGGCGTGCCGATCGGGTTTCGAGCTGCGTCCATCGTGCTACCGGGGATCTGCAGCACGGTGATTATTGGCACAGCGCGAGTTCCAGGGGAAATTAGTTGACAGGAAACACTTATAATCAGAACGACTTACGTAGAGTGCCAGCAGGAAGCCATTCCGCAGTCATCAAAAGAGACGGAGCCGGAGTGGGCCTCGATTGATAAGAGGTTTAGCTGGTCGCGTTGCCCAGGCGTCTTTAGTTCGATTCTTATTGTTGACAAGCCCCTGCCTCTTTTCTTTCCGCTTCCCCCTGAGTGCTTCGTCTCACCTTCCCCCCTATCGCTCCCCCCCATCATCAACACACATCATGTCCGATCAGAAACCCATTGAACAGACCCCCACCACGGAGCCGGAAAAGCGCGAGGAGGCTGTCGAGGCTGGCGACAAGTCCGCTGAGACTCCTGCTGCACCGGCTACCAAGGCCGAAGAGCAGGCCCCAGCAGAGCCCGCAAAGTCGGAAGAGCCTACCAAGGCGACCGAGCCTGTCCAAGATGCTCCTGCTGCCCCCACCGAGTCCGAGGCAAAGCCCGAGGAGAAGCAGCCCGAGAAGCCTGCATATCTCACCAACATTCCCTCGCTGAGCCAATTCTTTGAACACCTCCCTGCCATTCTCACCAAGACCGGCCACAGTGAGATGTGGGGGGTGCCCCTGAAGGACAGCGACGATATCCCCACCGTCAATGTCCTGATCAAGTTCCTGCGCGCCAACGAGGGCAACCTCCAGGCCGCTGAGGAGCAGCTGCGCAAGGCACTGGAGTGGCGCAAGCAGACAGACCCTCTCGCGCTGATCGAATCGGGCCGTTACAGCGCCGCCAAATATGGCGGTCTGGGGTACTTGACGACCTACGAGCAGGACGGACGCCCGCTGGTGTTTACCTGGAACATCTATGGCGCTGTCAAGGACATGGCTGCTACCTTTGCCGATTCCGACGAGTCAGTGAAACCTCCTCTCCTCCATCGCGTATGAGAAGACTAGAGTGAAATGCGATTCTAACGCCTGCGATAGGTTCGTCAAGTGGCGCGCGGCCCTGATGGAGTTGGCTGTCCAAGACCTCAAGATGAAGGATGCCACGACCGTCATTGAGTACGACGGCGAGAAGGACCCCTATCAGATGATTCAGGTCCACGACTACCTCAACGTCAAGTTCTTCCGCATGGACCCTGCCGTGCGCGCAGCCACCAAGAAGACCATTGACGTCTTCTCGACCGCGTACCCCGAGCTGTTGCGCGAGAAGTTCTTTGTCAATGTTCCTAGCATCATGGGCTGGATGTTCTCGGCGATGAAGCTCCTTCTCAGCCGCAACACCACTCGCAAGTTCCACCCCATCAGCAATGGTGCCAACTTGGCTCGTGAGTTCCCGTCCGCTGTAGCAGACAAGATCCCCAAGGCATATGGAGGAAAGGGTCCGGAGCTGAAGGAGGAGGCGCGCTCGGTTCAGCTGGTGGAGGACAGCGAGGCGAAGGAGGACACCAAGGCCCCTGAACCATCTGGCGAGACTACTACTGCCGAGGCTCCTGCAAAGGCCGAGGAAGCTCCCAAGACCGAGCCGCCAAAGGAAGAACCTGCGAAGGAGGCTAGCAAAGATGCTGCAGAGGAGCCCAAGGAGGAGCCCAAGGAGGAAGCCAAAGAGGAAGTCAAGGAGGAAGTCAAGGAGGAGCCCAAGGGGGCTGCTGAGGGAGCAACTGAAGAAGCCAAGTGAACGTTTACTGGTCTCAGTTGAGCCCATCTGTGATACCCGGAGGAGCAGTGGTTGACACTCTCCTTGTTTTGATCCGAGGCAGTTGATGCCCCGTTTACATGTTCGTTTTGTAGACAGCGATAAATAATCATAATCCCATGTGGAGCGATTCCTTCAAACCAAGCTACTGTGGATAGAATATTCCAGGCGCGTTGAATGAAATCCAAAGATAACAGATTGCGCTCGGCGGCCATCCAAGCTTGTACGGCAGGCTGCACGACCACTTGCGCAACCTCTCACTTTCTTATCGACAAAGCTCCTTCATCTTGCGACCGATGGAGATCGGGCGATATATACCATCATTCACTTCGTTCCGAATTTCTACCGCCCTCCTGCTGTGGTGCGCTCAGAATGCGACTCGCTCGCTCATGAATTTTTCCTGATCACCAATTCGTCTGCTCGCCACGCCTCTTCCACGTCGCTCGATCCAAATCCCTCCGCATCATCTCAACTCTCATCCAAAGCCCTTTGACAGCACGTCCGACACACCCGAATAACCATGTCCGTTTGGAATCCGGACAACATTCGCGATGTCGCAGAATCTGTTGGAGTCGCCAATCTTAACCACGATGTGACTGAGAATCTTGCCCGCGACGTTGAATACCGCGTTGCGCAGGTGCTGGAGGAGGCTCTGAAATCCATGCGACACGGAAAGCGCACGCTTCTCACCACACAGGACATCTCTCTGGCACTGAGGACCCTCGATGTCGAGCCATTGTATGGGTACGAATCGCTCCGTCCATTGCGGTTCGGTGAGGCGTCGTTGGGGCCCGGACAGCCGCTATTCTACGTTGAAGATGAAGAGGTTGATTTTGAGAAGTTGATCAATGCACCCTTGCCCAAGGTCCCCCGTGAAGTTTCATTCACAGGTCAGTCCCTTTTGGAAATCAAGTTCTGACCACAAAGGCTTACCAATCTCTTGTACAGGTCACTGGCTTGCCGTTGAAGGCGTGCAGCCATCCATCCCCCAGAATCCGACCGCCGCCGACTCACGCAATCTCGAGTTAGTCTCCAAGGGTCCGAACGCCAATTCGACTTTAGCAGCGATGAGCGGTACTGTTGATGTGGCTGTGAAACCCTTGGTCAAGCACGTGCTGTCCAAGGAGCTGCAGCTGTACTTTGAGAAAGTGTGCAGTGCATTCTTGGATGAGACCAGCGAGGATTATCGGACCTCAGGATATGCTAGTCTACGGGATGACCCCGGCCTGCATCAGCTGGTGCCATATTTTGTGCAATTCATCGCCGAGAAAGTTACCCACAGTCTGAAGAACATCTTCGTTCTGACCCAAGTGATGCACATGGCCGAGGCCTTGGTACAGAATAAATCCCTCTATGTCGACCCATACGTGAGTGACGCCAGGCAAATTCCAGCTCCACTGAGTCCTGTCGTAATTCAGGTGCTAACCTCTTTGCTCAGATTGCATCGCTCGTTCCATCCATCCTAACCTGTCTCGTTGGTCGGCAACTCGGCGGGGCTGCTGAGGTGGCTGAACAATTCGCACTTCGCGACCTGGCAGCTTCCCTTCTCGGCCTGGTTGCGAAGAAGTATTCTCACTCCTCGCACATGCTCAAGCCTCGTCTGGTGCGGTCCTGCCTGAAGAGTTTCCTGGACCCGTCCAAGCCATTCGGTGCGCACTATGGGGCGGTCATTGGGCTCCAAGCTGTGGGTGGCGCGGAAGTTGTGCGCGCACTCATCGTTCCCAATCTCAACGACTACTCGAAGCTCCTCGGTGATGGTCTAGAGGATGCTGCTCGTCGGCCTGCCGCTGAACGAGTACTCGATGCTATCCTTGCTGTCCTGGCGGCCCTTCGTGATGGCCAATCCACGTTGGCCAATGGCCACCCTTCCACCGTGACCGATGAACTGCGTGCACAGTTAACGGATAAAGTGGGCGAACTGATTGCCTCTCGGGTTGCAGATGCCAATGAGGTGCAGCTGGCCCATTTGCTTCTGGATGGCTGAGATCTCCAACTTTTTTCTCTTGCCCTGTTTCCTGTACTATGTTCATACCAACGGAATGGGGGGATAAGGGGTGGATGGTCTGCGGCTCAGTCACGTCCATCCGGCATGGCGTTATGACTTCTTAGGCGTTTCAAGGAAAAAATAATATGTTCTTAGTTCGAGACTGGCAATTGCTCCCGCTCACGTCCACGGCGTTGTTGATTCAATGCATGCGTCCATGGATCTATCCATGGATTGGACCCCGTAGATCGCTTATGTCATGCGCGGCCGGGGAAACCTTGGAAGTCAATTTCGGGTTGTTCTGCCCCCGCTCACCGCTCGCGTGAGTTCCAAGATTCGGGACCGGTTGATTTCTGGCTTCCTTCTTTTCCTCCTCAACGCATCTTGAGGTATCGTCCTAGACGATCTGCACCGTCCTAAGGTTTTCCCCGTGTCTACCTGGTATGCAATACCCCCAGGTGGTCGCCAATGCCTTGTTTATTGCGCCTGACCGTGGTGTCCAACTAACGCTTGCATTCTCTGATGTCAGACAGATTTTGCTCCGTAGCGCCCCACGAGCCCGGGCCCACAGACAAAATCGCTCATTACCAACCAAACCGCCTGTTGCGGCAAACATTTTCCAGCTGTCACCCCTCTTCTCGAGGCCCCGGAAATTCACCCACCGCGTCTCTGCAATAGCCAGCGAAACTCTCAAAGGGAAGGCGTCCGTCTGCCCTCGACCCGAGCAATCAATCCCACTTCGGGCATTCATTGGGCTTCTTGAACCCATTCTGACCGATTCTCTTCTGCCGACTTCCCCCCGCTGATGTTGACGACCGTGGCCTCGCGCGACATCGTGCAAATCTAAGCTGAATTTCCTTAACTGCCTTCCATGAGCCCAAAGGATCTTCTGCGATTTCTGTCCAAGCCTGCGAAGTACGTACCTGGTCGCATCTCTACTCATCCCCGTTCCTGTCGATCCTAATGGACCAATACACATGGTTTCTTGCTCCGAGCTCTTACGTCAAGAAATCGTTGCTGTGGACTTTAGTCCACCACTGTTCTTTACTGCTACCGTCTCGTGTTTCTTTTTCTTTAAATTATCTTTTTGCACGGCACAAGTACTGACTGTTGGGTCGCGTCCAGGCCACGATAACACGACTCACGCCAGTCGTTCTCAGCTCCCACTTTCTCCCATACCCTTCCCAAGAAGCAGATACTCTCGTCTGCTAGACCCGATACTTTGACCGGTATCGGTATCTTCCAGCACGAGGGTACCGGACTGACAGTCACCATTCCTTGCACCATCTTCTTCCTTTCCTTCGCGTTCCTTCCTCCTTAGCGGCCCTTCTGGCCTATTTTGACTCCTCATCTGCCTGGCTTGTCCCGGTTCTACTCCCCCCCAAGGGCCTTCTCTTCTCAGACGGGCACTGCCCCCTTGTTCGTCTGGGTAAGTAGACAGTGCTTCTAAAGCCTTTATTGTCTCGATTCCACGGTTCCAGGGCGGTCCGACGTCACGCATTTTCGTTCCAATCCACCATTCAGCACAGCAGACAATCAGCCTTGGCTGCATAAATCATCGGATATGGTTTACGTCGGCATTCCAAAGAATTACACCGCGTCTCCGTCTTCTTTTGCCGGAACGCCTTCTCTGACCATCAACTATGAGGCTACCCAGGACCTTGACTCCTCCAATGCCTTCGAAGGTTTGTCAATTCCAACTCGCAACATGCATGACATTCAAGCGTTCTGACAGTTGCGAACAGGTCCTGAGAAGCTGCTTGAGGTGTGGTTCGCCCCGTCGGCCACTGAGCTCGGCGCCGCTGGCCCCGAAGGTCTAAAGAAGGTGCCAAATGAAATTTGGAAGGACATGCTCGATCTTGTCAACTGCCAGGTCCTGTCGGTTGTGGCATCCGAGGATGTGGATGCCTACCTCCTCTCAGAGTCTAGCATGTTCGTCTGGCCCCACAAGCTGATCCTCAAGACTTGCGGCACCACGACCCTGCTGTCGGGTCTCCCACGTATCTTGGAGATTGCGACACTGTTTGCTGGTTTCCCTCGTACCACGGCCCCGTCGCGGGGCATCTCAGTCGCCGCGGCGCCTTACCGGGTGTTTTACAGCCGCAAGAACTATCTCTTCCCCGACCGTCAGCGTGGCCCTCACCGCAGCTGGCGTGACGAGGTCCGTACTATGGACAGACTATTCGTCAATGGCAGCGCCTACATGATCGGCAAGATGAACGGAGACCATTGGTACTTGTACCTGACCGAGCCCAACACCCTTCTCACGCCGCCTGCCAGTCCCAAGGAACAAGCCGAGTTTCCCGAGACCGAAACCAAAGTGCTCAGCTTCCCCCAGGGAGCTTCCGTTGCCGACTGTGACGAGCACGACGAGACTTTGGAGGTCCTGATGACTGACCTGGATGAAGAGAATGCGAAGCAATTCTATCTGGACAATGCCACCGCCGTGGCCGAGAAGCGCTACCGCAACTTTGACAAGGATCAAGGAATTGAGCACGTTGATGTCTTCAGTAATGGCTCTGATCTGGATGATCCTGACGTTGAAGGTGGTCGTGTCCTGCCGCCTGAATTGACCACGGAGGGTCATGCACTTGGTACCGTGGTCTCTGAATCCTGCGGTCTATCGGACGTCTACCCTAAGGGCAAGTTCCCAGACGCACGTATCGACGCATACCTGTTCACACCCTGCGGTTTCTCCGCCAACGGTGTCGTTCCTGCTCCGGATGGCAATGCACCAACCCATTATTTCACGGTGCATGTGACACCCGAGCCGCATTGCTCGTATGCGTCATTTGAGACCAACGTTCCGCACTCGCAGAATGGCAAGACTACTGCCGATATCATCCAGCAGGTTGTCGACATCTTCAAGCCCGGCCGCTTCAGCATCACCTTGTTCGAGACCAAGCCTTCTGCCGACGAAATCGATGCCAATGTGAACGGTTTTCACGATGTGGCCAGTGTTCAGCGCCAAGCTCATCGTCGCCACCCCAAGAATGAACATGTTGAAGGCTACCGTCGCGTTGACCGCATTGTGCATGACCTGAACGGGTACGACCTTGTGTTCCGCTACTATGAGCGCAACGACTGGAAAGGGGGGGCACCCCGGATTGGAGAGAAGTTCTAGCCGTATCTGCTAGTCCTGATGTTCTCGGATCTTGATTCCATCTCTCTCTCTTTCCGTCTTCTTTCTAGTCAGTTTGCTGCCGCGTTAATCCCACTTGAGCATTTTGAATAGTGTGATTTTCAATCTCTTTTGTGTCTTTGAGCTTCTATGTCGAGTTTTTTCTTCTTACAATCTTTATATCCATGAATCAATACGCAGCGTTGCATACCTATGCTGTGAGCGCCCCGTTATCTTTCCGCGACCATGCTTCGACTGGACCTACATCAGCGATGCTTCGGGCTTTTTTTCATGTGATTTATTCATTCGATCATTCTTGGACGATAATTGAGATTGAACCTGCACTCCTTTTCATTCTCACAAAGTAGAGTAACGAACCGATCATCAATGTTTACGTGCTCTAGATAACTATTAGCCATGGATGCGTCTTTAGGGCTCACTCTGTATTTATTTAAAACGGAAGGCGGTATATAGTGGCAATTTGTCTTGCAGCTCCGGTATCAAGTCATCGCGAGCCATGCGACAGACGCTGCGGTATTCATCCAGGTAACTTCTCTGGATCCCCGGACAACACTGTTCAACTGCAGCCATACAGTATCCGGACACATATTCTCGACTCATTTGCTTGATCTCGAGATTGTGTCGTGTCCTGAGCCCAGCACATCCATCACCACCGTCCCAGCCGACTTCCTCAAGGCCACCCTCCGTCGTCATATCACCCTAGATCAACTGTTTACAGCACAGATATTCTCCTATCTACCCCGACTATTTTCTCCTCGCCACGGTCACTTTCTAACGCCTCACTCTTTCTCCGAACTCACCTCCAAGATGTCGTCACCACCACCCTACCAGACCCCGACAAACCCTCTCAAGCGCCCTTCCATCTCCTCAACCACTTCACAGCCTCTCGGCAAGAAGCCGCGCATGCACCCCCTCCGTCAGACTTCCTTCCCCGTGAACCCCGATGCCACTGAGCGTAGTTTCGGCGCGACCAGCGATACGGGTAGCGTGACGGGCAGTTTCACAGGCAGTCTAGGCGGAGCAAGCGCAGACGGGGTCTTCGCTGGCGCCGCACGAGGCAAAAAGCGTGGCCGGAAGAGCAAAGCGGAAAAGGAACGTGAACGGGAGCGTGAAGATGCACTCAGCCTTCGGGCAGGCGATGCGCGGCTGGGATCTGCCGATGTCGAAGGCTCAGTACGAGGAGGAATGGGCGGTGGCGGTGGAGGTGCGGATGATGCGGACGACGACGATGACGACGACGAGGGCGAGCTTCTTGGCCGGGAGGAGGGCACCACTGATACAGAGGCTGAGAAGAAGAATCTAGCGTATGTGCCCTTTGCGATCTATGTGCTGAGCAATACGGTGCGAAGTGGATGGGACTGACTTCATGTCTGCTATTTTCTAGGATTCTCGTCGATGCATTTAACCCCATGCAATCCGAGCGATATGACCTGTTTAAGCGGGCCAAGCTTCGCAAGGAGTCTCTTCGTCGCATTGTCAACCACGCGCTCTCGCAATCGGTTCCGGCCAGTGTCGTTACTACTGTCAACGGTTTTACCAAGGTCTTTGCCGGCGAGATGATTGAGAAAGCACGAACAGTGCAGGCTGAATGGGCGGATGCCCACGACCAGGCTGCGCGCACTGCGTTCGAGGCCGAAGAGGCTGCTGCAGAGAAGGCCGCACTCGCGCAAGCTGAAGCTGCGGCTGCTCAGTCCAAGACGGGAACACCTACTCCATCAGCCGCGCCTCGCCCGGGGACGGGCTCGGCCAATTTCAGCAACGGAGTCAAGAAAGAAGAGCCCGAGCCAGGGCAAGAAAGGCTGTCTTCAGCCCCAGCTCATAATAATCTCAATTCTTCATCATCTCCCGCCCCTGGAAAATATGTGTCTCCCTCTCCATCCTCCCAACGAGGCCAGATATCATTCCAAAGTCCGGCCTCTCTACTTCCACGACGCCCATTCCGTCCACCACCCAACCCGCACCGTGGTCAACTTCTACCAGCGCATTTACGAGAGGCATTGCGCCGGTCGAAACGTGACGGCGAGGGCGGTGGTGTCGGATTCTCGGGCTTAAGTATGGACAACCTAGGCGTGAAGGGAGCGTTTACGTGGAATTCCGGAACCACTGGCGGACGAAGATTGTTCCGTTGAGATCGCCTTAATTTTTGCTTTTCGTCTTACCTGAATCGTATTGGCGTGATGGATGGGTGGCTCTTTCACTTTCACTGTTGGTCCATAAGGACTCTCGCTGGGATCTCCTTATACGTAGGCGCGGACTGGATCTGTTTTGATATGATTCGACGCCACGTTAGACTCGATACCACGGCTTTTCCGGGTCCTCCCGTGCCTGATGCTGTGAATGCTGCTTTGTACGACGTGACTCGTGGCATAGCAGCCCTAATTTAGAACAGGCATTCCTCTGTGGCTGATTCAGCTATCGATCTATGTAGGCTGCTGGAGACAGCTTGGCACGAGCGAGAGCCGTGGCTTCTAGGACATCCGCAGTAATTGCAGGCAAGTCAATTATGTGAAGGCGTACTGTTGATGTCCGAGGCAAGCTGAGTAGGGCTCGCACCAAGACTACATTCGGCCCGAGGGTGACCACTCCCACCTCCCCCCCATACCTCAGCACTTTCCACTCCTCCACTCACCCGCTCTCCCTCGCTGTCATGCAGAGATGGAAGAGACAGTGGCAGTCCGGTGTCAATCCATGCCACATCCAGATCCAGGCTCTGTCTCTCCCGCTGCAAGGGTCCGCCGGTCCCCTGCCCGCCTCCCTTTTTGCCCGCACATCTGCATGACGGCCACACCGGGTCGTGCCCCTTCTGACATACCAGAGGCGTGCTGTACCAAGCCATCGTCGCGCCCAGATCTGCAATATGTGACGCCCCTCGTTATGGAGGAGCCTATCCCACCGCTTCTGCGCTGATCCTTTCGAGCCGTGACGGGGTCGTGGTCGCGCAATTGGATCGGACGAGATGCTCATTCTCTGCAGCTCCCCTTCGCCTTCGTGCTCGCCGATTCGGGGTCGGGGCTGCGGTTGGCTTTGGAACCCCTTTCTTGGCGAATTCGCGCGACGCTGGTGCTGTGCTCGTCCGATCATGCCCCGGCCTTGAAGGCAACATGCCAATTTTTGTCGTCTCCTGGCCTCCTTCTGGGGATTCATTCTTTCCACCATCCTTTCGTGTCCATTGTTCAATCTACCAGTTTCTACATACTCTCCGTTTCTTTCTTTTCTACTGAAAGCCATTCGTTACTCTCTTTTCTATATTAGTGCCCTCTATGGTTGGGGTACTTGCGATAATACACATCCACCTTGCTGTTGATATAGACCATGCCTCTCCTTTCATCTTCCCATCTCTACACTCGCTTGCGGGATACAATGCCGTCTGTTCGACTATGGAATCAGGGAGACTCATCGACCAAAGGCGACCCACGAAAAAGCGTTAAATGGATCGATGTACGAAAACCCAACCCTCCTAATCTGGGAGGAAAGCCGGACTAACTCTATGTTTGAAAATCCAGGGCCTCCGCGGCGTGGCTTCATTCCTAGTAGTACTAACTCATCTTGCGCGTGCCTGGGACTATGATCTGTTCTTCCCCCGCGACAACGAAGACGTCACTCCTCGTATCCTACAATGGCCTATCCTCCGTATCCCTTGGCAAGGCCGAATTGGCGTCACAATCTTTGCCTTCCTCACCGGCTACGTGTGTGCGCTCAAACCACTCAAGCTATCCCGTGCAGGCGACAGCATGTCGGCCTTCTCAACTATCGCGAAAAGTGCATTCCGCCGACCGCCGCGCTTGATATTTCCCGCGACGATTGCGCTCGTGATCTCTTGGACTGTTGCTCAGTTTGGTGGGTTTACAGTGGCCAACCGATCTGATTGCTGGTGGTGTCGATACGCGGCGCCAGATCTGGAGGATTCGTTTTGGAGCGAGGTTGTGCGACTAGGCAAGAACTTCTTGTCGACCTGGACGACCGGGTATATGGCATATGATGACCATCAATGGGCACTCTTGCCTCTACTAAAGGCGTCTATGTTGATATACATTCTTCTGGTCGCAACAATGTTTGTGCAGTTCCGGTATCGGGTGGTCATCTGTCTTGGAATGATGCTGTATTTCCATCAGGATGCCACCAAAGACACAGGTGAGTCGAAAGAGGATATATCCTCCAATAGGGACCTATTGCTGTACCCAGATCTAATCTAATAACTTGGAACCGCTCGACAGAAACTTTCCAAATCCAAGCCATCTATGGCATGCTGCTCAGCGATCTCTCCTACCACGCGGCCATGAAGAACTGGGTTGAAAAGCACCCGTACGGCCGGAAGATGATCACTATCCCATTAACCGTGGTAGGCCTCTTCATTGCCTCTTATCCGGGGGAACACCCAGAATGGGCCACCTGGTCGCACTACATGTTTGATGTCGCCCAATATATCTTCCCACCGGACGTCAACATCGGCAAACGATACACTGCCGTCGGCGTGGATCTCATCATTCTCGCCATCTACCTGTCCCCATCAACGAAAGACTTTCTTTCCAATCGACTCCTGCTGTGGCTCGGCAAGCAGAGCTTCGCGGTCTACCTCATCCACGGCACCATGCTGCGCGTCGTTCTCTGCTGGATGCTGTACGGGATTAGCGGCCAGCCCTGGGAAGGAGGCGAGGCTCTCACCGACGATGAACGGGACTGGTTGCCGCTCCGGCCGCCGGGGGTGGTTGCGATT
Source organism: Penicillium hispanicum (assembly GCF_028827665.1). Classification (NCBI taxonomy): domain Eukaryota; kingdom Fungi; phylum Ascomycota; class Eurotiomycetes; order Eurotiales; family Aspergillaceae; genus Penicillium; species Penicillium hispanicum. The sequence continues at coordinate 1,216,027 of NW_026623199.1, read as the reverse complement.
AGCATTCCCATCTGGATTGGATTGGTGTATGCGTGTGCGGCTGCTTGGACGGCGTACGTGGACTCGTTCTGTGCTTCCATGACGGCGAAGCTGGAGCGGGCTGTGTTTGTCGAGGATGAGAAGGCGGCGTTGCCGCTGCCTGCTGTTTCGATTCCGATGCAGATGCAAAACTCATGATGGCGTGTTGTTTTTGTTGTCATGCAAGCACTCTTTTGTAACATTTTCGGTGTTGTGGAGTTGTGTTGTAAATACATTGGTTGGCGGGTGGAAGGACGCCTTTACCTGGGCTTTTTGGATGTCTTCTCCACTATTTCAGTTTTGGTCACATATGATCCACCACGTACTCAAATCTTCCGAGGCAATAGCTTAGTAGAGGTAGCAGGACTACGGGCTCACCGGCGAACTTGCCCACCGACGAGAAGAACATAGTGGATGTTGGACTTTTGCCTTCTCATGGTGACGTCTGATGCGCTCGAGTCAGTCTCGAACATAGGTAGCATCCATGGAACTGCGCTGTATATTCAACTTCGTAAACATGAATCTATATAATTAACCCTCTTATCAAGCGCAAATTCGGGACGAGTTCCTCAACGCAATGCTCCTGCTATATATAACTTCAAGGCGTTCTCGGAAGCCCGAGCCCAGCCAGAATCCTCGCCGGACCGATTGCTTTCCAAGAATCTAATTGCTCCCGCGTCCAGAGGTACACCGATCCCACCATCCCCGCCGAATTCGCCGTGAGGCCGTGAGACTCCTTCGCCCGCCGAGGGACGACCAGCATCCACCTCTTCGTCAACACAAAATTGTGCGGACAGACCTCGTCCGGCTGCACATTCAGCGCCTCCCTCGCCTGCAGCAGCAGCCGTGAGTAGATCTCTAGCAATTGGTCGCCACTCCTCACGCAGCCGTCCGGCAACGCCTGGAACCGCTGCAAGAAATGCACAAACGGAGGCGCACCCGCGTCGGGGCCCGCATCGCAGTCCGGGAAAAACGAGAATCCCTCGGCGTACGCGCCATGGGCGCCGGGCGCGGGCACGACTTGGAGATGCTTGTGCGCGCGACTGGACCCTGCGACGACGGTGCAGTTGAAAAAGACGTAGTACTCATCGGTCATAACGCCGAGTGCATCCCACGCCGCCTGCAGGTCTTCCCGGCCGAGCGGCTCGTGCTGCCGGCGGTACGAATCCACTGTCAGCAGCAGCAGCATCGGGCGGAAGACGGGGAACTTGTTGATGACCAGGTAGTGCGTGCCATTGACGGTGGTGATGCACATATCGGGATGGTCATTGGCGAGATCGCTCCCGGGCCCAAACGAGAGCGGTTGAGACTGCACCGCATGCGCTGGGTCGGGTCTCGTCACGAGCGGAGTGTCGTCGGCCTGTGGCTTGTCTTTGAGTGCGTGAACCATGTGAAAGCAGAACTGTGGGTTTGGGGGTGGTCAATTAGCGGGTTCGATCGCGGAGAGATGCGGCGCTACGAACCACCATGCCATGGTCGGTCACCAGGGTTGCGTCGCTGGGTTGATAGATGATGACGCCGTCGGAGATCAGCCGGTCGAATTTGGCGCAGATTTCGCCGTAGCTCAGATCCAGCGGCATAGTGAGGATCGCCGAGGGATGTCCGGCAGTCTAGCAGACGGACAGCGCTGATGTGGAGCGGCTCCGAGGGGCGCAGCGGGCGGCGGCTCTGCCCCAACCACGCGATTCCCAGCCTCAATGGACAGTTTGGAAGACTTCTTCGATGCTATTCTATGCATCCCCCGCTGTACCGCGCGAGAGCAAGATCGGATAAATGGCCTCCAACTACTAGAAAAGTTGGGTTTTTGGTCGCCGGGCGGAAATCCCCACTTTTCTAACCCTAAACACAGTCAACATGATATTCTATGTCCATAGGTAGCGAGTGAACGAGCAGACGACATTTCCAGACCATACTATCGACCACTGCTTCGACTTACCCTGCGCACGTCTCTCAGCTCCAATCAATGACGTGGTCCTCTTAGATAAGCGATTCGCTGTGAGTCATTTCTGGGAGGGACCGACATCCCTGGACTTCCCACTCTTCCTCCTTACCCAGCTGAAGACACGAAGGAAGCCTACAAGAGGAACCGCCACGTTTGACGAGAGAAAAAAAAAGCAGGAAAAGAAAAGAATGGCAGGAGAAACGCAACAAGGTGGTAAAGCTCTCGTTTTCTTCTGGAAGGTGGACGAGGAGTTCGGTGCGTTCAGCCAGTGGTACAGATCCCCGTTCACGTACGACGGCAAGACCTTCACCACAATGGAGCAGTTCATGATGTACAAGAAGGCGATGGTCTTCGGAGATGAGACGATGGCGAACAAGATCTTGACATCGTCTGGGCAAAATCCTAGGGCGCACAAATCGATGGGAAGGAAGGTCAAGAACTTCGACGACGCCAAGTGGAACCGTGTAGGCGTGCAGGTGGTGGTGGATGGCAGCTTCCACAAGTTCGTGCAGAACCCCGAGTTGGCCAAGATCCTCATCGACACGGGCGCATCCACGTTGGCGGAGGCGAGTCGGTACGACCGCATCTGGGGGATCGGCTACACGGCCAACGTGGCAATGGCGAACACGCACGCATGGGGCCAGAACAAGCTAGGCAAGTGTCTGATGGTCGTCAGGGACATGCTCAGGGAGCGGAACAAGCTTGTCATCGCAAAGGAGCTCGCGGCGGAGAACCCCATCCGGGGAGACGTCGTTCGAGTCTGCTACTTCTGCACCTCCGCGACCATGGTCAGAGCAATGAACAGAGACACAACACGTCACACACTCATACCCGTCGTCACGACCTGCGTGGATTGCGTGCAGACGCATCACTTGGCGTTCGGCTGGCTGAACAGACACGAGGTCATGACCATGCTCGACCCCATCCTCAGACACGCGGAGATAAACGAGGACACGCATGAGATCGTGGAGAAGGAGACGTTCTCTATCGTGCACCCGAAAATGGCCACGGAGATGTGCCCAAACGACAGTGTCGCCACGCTCATTCGATCTGGCGTTCACGGACGGGGTGATCTTCAGGTTCCGCCAGCGATGGATCGATGGACACGCCCGTGATGTTGATGTTGGTTAGACGAGCCTCTGGAGCTTGTCCTAAATAGGTGCCAAGAAGTAGAAGGATTAATAACGCGAGATTGACCATCAGCATAAGCCACAATATAAAGATAAAAACCGCGCAATCGCGAGCATCAATGCTGTCGAAGTCTTGTCTGAGAAGATCGTGGACGATTTCCCAAAATGGGAAAACGTCATCGAATGGCCCCACGTGCAAAGCCGCGTCGACTTTTGCTTCTGATCATCACTTCCCCTGATTTCCCTCCCTCACTTGTTCGCTCTCTTCTCCCCCAGACAACAGGTCGATTGATAGGATGTCACTTGCACCTCCTTCCCAGAAGGATGGCTTCTCCTACGCCGGGGACTCGTTCTACTGTGAAGCCAGTAACCTTAACCGCCACCGCAGAGCTACCCTCCCGGAGCTCCAGGCCCACTTTAACGGCGAAGACCCAGTGAATCGCCCGGCGCACTGGTACGAGGCCCAGCTACTCCACTATGGCCTACCCCCATCCAAGGTCAAGGGCACTGCACACAAACGTCTCTTTGATGCGGTGACAAAAGGCGGTCTCACCGTGCCGACGCACATCCAGAAGATCGAGGCCGAGCTGAAGAAGGAATGGGCCAAGAGGGAACGGGAGACGAAGAAAACCCTCAAAGATGCGAGCAAGGCGAAATCGTCTACCAAAGGCACCAAGCGCAAGGCAGGGGAGGTCTCGACCTCGACCAATGTCAACGTCAGCGTCAACGTCAATGTCTCCAGTACCGGAGTGGTTGATGTGCAGGCTGCTCAGCCTGCTGCGAAGAAAGCGAAGACGGCCCCGAAGGCAACGGCCAAGGACAAGAAGGTGACAGCGGCTAAGCCTGCCAAACCCTCCAAACCCACCGCGCAGACGAGGGCCCCAGCTCATCAGGCAGCCCAGCCGTCAAGTCTTACCTCCGGACCCTCCCACGGCGAGTTCGACGACGCGCCTCCCCCCTACTCGGAGTACGAGCCAAGCTCTGGCTCTGGGGCATGGGGGTCTCAGCAGTCGATCCCGCCGTCGAGCCCTCGGCGGAAGATCGGCCTGCTCAATGGAGTATATAGAGTGTCTTGTCCATACGTCGTGCGCAACTTCCCTGAGCATGAGGGCCGGCTGGACCTCATCGCGACGCTGGACGGCAACACTCTGTGGCTGAATTTCAATCTGGGCGTTGCCACCGGCGTGATGAAGGTAGATCGCCCGTACGAAGTGAACATGGATGATGCAACGAGAGTGTTTTGGCGTGGGAACGCCATGCAACGATGGACGGGGGAGTATCTGCCTTATAATATCGACACGGTCAAGAGCGCGGGCGCTCTCAACAGGTTGTTCTTCATGGGGGACGGTCACATCGAAGGAACTATTCGATTCGGTTCAAAAGCTGAGGATAATGACGTTAGGCTGGATTTTGCCGCCGATCGGCTGCCTGGCCAGTCGATGACCTCCCAAATCAGCCCTACTGAGGCGCGGCTGGAATGGGCGCGCCTGGATCTACGAGGGGAAGAGTGGCGAGGAGCAGTTTCGCTAGCTCTCACGAGAGAATGCGGATGCGTCAAGGGATTGAGAAGATATCCCAAGCCTGCATCGGGGATTAGTCTGATAACTTAGCCAGAAAGACACCTAGTGTAGGTCCACGGCCAGGCTGAACGAAATCCGGTCATGATGCCCACAGATCTGACCGTGAGAATTGATTGAGCACTTAGGAATTGCTCCGTGCGTGTCTGTAACTCGACTACAAAAGCAGAAAGACCACTTTGATCAGCGATTATTGAATGGTAACTCGTTGGCTTCGAGCCGAAATGCCAGCTATAGACAGTTAGGGAGTCATCAACACAACGGACTAGAATTAAATTCACCACCAACATCATCACTCAGAACTGATGCATTCCAGATCAGTGATATCAAGTATATTAAACAGCAGTCTCCTAACTGCGACTTATGGAAGATTAAAATACATGTTCCAGCTGAGCAATCTGCTCTTCCTTGCCAGCATCTCCTCCGATTCTCCCTTCTCACTTTCAGCTCAGCGCTGATACTAAGCTCGAGCTGAAGAATCAGCCTTCCAGCGCCAGGCGAGTGTAGAGATGCTTCAACGCTCTCTAGTGTGTCACAAACCCTAAGACGAGGGACACGACTGATGCCACTTGATAGTCTCAATGTTATATGTGCTGTCACACCCAGGTCGAAGACCAACACGGACGCATGTCTGGTTGCTAGTGTTCACAAAGCACGAGTCACCTGGCACCAACTCCTCCCACCACTTGCCGTGGCCAGCAGCCCAATACTCGGCGACGACAGTGACGTTATCATTGCCCTTGTTCGCCTTGTAGTGCAGGTCGGCATGCGCGCTATCGCAAATCGCCACAATGGGTGCGTCTTCCTTGCCTGGAGAGAAAGGGTCAATCAGCAAATATCCCCAGCGGCAGAGCTGAGCTGTTCCCATCGAGAGAGAACGGCGCGAGACCTACTGGTGCAGTTGCCGGTGTCAGGGTCGATCGTGCCGACAGGCGTGCTGGATTGTCCAGTACAGCCCCAGAGGTTGGTGATGCTGAGGTAGCAAGAGGAGCCTTTGGTTTCGAGCGCGATCCGAGCACCGTTGGCCGGGCCATAATCTCTAAGCATTTGGTCCATGTCTGCCGTCACAGAAGCCGCGCTCGCAGAGCTTGTCGTGTCAGCGGCTTGGGCAGTCAGAGCCCAGGCTCCCGTAGCGAGGAGAAAACTGAGACGCATGATGGAAGAAACCTGGCGGGTATGGAGAAAGTCTGAACAACTTGTTTCTGCTCCGTTGAGAGCGGTTCGGTCTGGGGAAAATGATCGTTTTAAATAGAGGAACAATGCCTATTGCGAGTGTCAAGCTGTACCTGACGCGTAGAAAATGGGACGGGGCCAGATCGTTAATATCAGGATCCGGCGATCGCAAATCCTCTCATGCTTGCGACTATAGATCTGTATCAGATCTGTATCACTTCAGCAGTATGCGTTTTCGCAAAGCCACCTATTCCTGGTTGGACCAATCTTGATTACAATATGTATCATTTCCTTCCATCTGAGAAGCCCTAGAATGTAGTACCACCTATCATTGAGTGCAATTTCCGCGGCTACTGAGGGTCTTGGTGACTCGAATGTATAGTATAGCCTTCCAGCCACGGAGCAATGCCGGTTATGGTAATGCGGGAGATGCGCCTGGTTGAAACACTACTGAGTTCGATGAAATTACTATGCATAGTCTAGCGTCGGCATTGAACCAACCCCGGAAAGCCCAGAACTCCCATTGGTCGTTTTCAGTGACTTCGGTAACTAACTTTAGTACGAGTAACTACAATTCCTCGACCTCGGCGCCTTCCGTCAGAATTGGGGGCATTAGTCCCCCCTTTCAAGATGACCAATGACGATCGTAGCTGGTTCAATTGGCTGGAATCAAAGTATACTAGCCCCTGAAATGGTTCGTATACCTGTGCAACGTAGCAATGCACAGGCAACACCCTCGACCATGGCCTGGAAAGAAAAGTCTACTGAAGCTAGGCTCTCAACTTGGAATACATGAAATTACAAAATGCTAGGATGAGCGCCATATAGTACAGTTTATACATATCGAGCACAATCACTTTCATCGCCGGCCTTGCATATTACGCGCGGTCTCCCGCTGCCTCTGCCAGGACCGTTGTGCCTTCTCCCGTTCGACTCTGAGAGCTTGTTTGTAAGCTTGCTGGCGTTCTGCGTTGCGTTGCTCACGATCGTGCTTTGCTCTTTCTCTCTCTTGCGTCTCGTAAGACTCTGCAGCCTTCAATTTGGCGTCGGTGTGACGGGGCGGCGGCGTTTGCGAGCCGTCAGCGTTCTGACGTGGCCCCGTGCCCTGGAATTGCTTAATTTTGTCAGAGATTTCTGTGGAAAGATTCTTTCGGAAATCCTTGAAACGATTGATATAGCGATCGATGGCGCTGATGTTCGAGACTTCAGCGGGCGATGGTTGGATTTCAGCCGGCGCTGATTGCACTCCAGCAGACGGTGTTTGCACTTCAGCAGGCGGTGGTCGGATTTCAGCAGGCGTTGATCGGAGTGGAGGGTAGAGGGCTCGGTTCATTTCTTCCTCCAATTGCCGAGTCAGACGGATTGCTCCATCAGAGGGTTCAGGTTGTTCCAGGTGCCGTTTCGGAATTGTCATGCCCATCCACGTGCGAAAGCGAGGACTATTTATGGCAAAAGATTGACCGAGGGCAAACAGACCAGTCGACACAAAGTAGAGCTGAAGGAAACTCGGCTGGAATGCTATAAAGCAGAAAGAAATCATGGGAAGGCCATAGAGAATGACTTTACCGATGTCGCCATTCATCATTTCATTCAGGCCGGCCTCGCCTCCTTTCTGTTGCAGATGTTATCAACGCGTGCTATCAGACCGGAAAGGTCGAAGAGAACAAACCTTGAATGTCAAGTACATCATAACAGCGGTTGCTGCCGGGAGAATAAACAATGGATCGCCCACGGTCAGGTCGTTCAGCCAGAAAGCACTTTCATTGGACAACGATGGCACTGGGAGGCTGCACATGCCACGGACCGCCCGGTATATGCCGAAACCCAGCGGGATTTGAATCATTGGGATGAATGTATTGATTATCTTGATTCCGTGCTCCTGGTTGATCTTTTGTAACTCTGCCCGCTTCATCTGGACTTCCAACTGCTTTTGCTCTTTGGCGAAGGCTATCATCTCCTGTCGAAGCGGCTGGACAATGTGTTTGACGTTGTTCAATTTAGCAGATGTGTCGGACGCATTCATCATAGGTTTTAGCAAGGCTAGGCGGACCAGAAGACCCGCACTGATGACACTAGCCCACCACGGCAAATCGCCCCAGATATGGATGTGCTCCACGAGATACTGCATTATCGCCGTTGGGCCCCAGCCGTAATCCAATCCAAGTTCCTTGAGATATCCAATCTGCTCCGGAATTGAAATGATGTCAAAGTTGGAAAGGTCGTCAACGGGGGCCGATTCGCTTGATGTAGCCGTTCCTGGAGTCGGGGCTGGGGTTGGATCGGAGGATGTAGAGTTGAAACGGATTGCCGCTGGGCCAACAGCAGCACCCGCGGGACGCCACAATCGGCTGCCAGATGAGGACAGAGTCATTTGACCTGACCGGCCAGGAACGCGCAAGCGCTGGGACTGGAAGGTTGAGATCTGCCGGGGGAACTGGGGTCAGTTTCCATATCGGTCGAGACTTGTGAGGGGTGACAAACAGATCGCGTGGACCTAGGAACAGCGCTAAGCCGATGCTGCATCATGGCTGCCGCCAAATTGGGCCCTCTCAGGCCAGCAGCTCCGATCATTGTTGTCGAAGCAAAGGAGGGTGTGGTTAAGAACAGATCGGAAGACCCTCCTGGTGTGTCGGGGAGACTTTTTCTGCCGGGCGGAGACAAGCGGATAAACACCGGAATGCCGCGACTCTTACTGAAGCTACACCGAGTTATGTCGGAAAGACGCAGGAAAAGATGCTATCGTCAGCATTCTAGTGATAAAGGAAGGAAATGCAAGAACCCAAATCGCCAGACGCCGAATAATAAGTCTATATACATGCACTACCTCCATGTGTAGTCCTAACGCAGATGATTCAATCAAAACATGTACCGATTTTATGATTCCCGTAGAAATGCAGGTCTTGGCTGTTGTTAAAACCTCCCTTCCAGCATCGGCAGACATGCGAGAAAGATGAGTCCTTCACTCCAGGGCTGCGGTATCCCTCAGGCCGGCCGCGGAGGTAGTCCGCCTCCGCTCGGAGGGAAGCTCTCGAATTTCGACCCCAGGACCCACGGGATGAGACCGGCGGTAAGTCGGGAATATCTAGAGTAGCCAGGCGATCAGCTGTCAGAACAAAAAACACACACACTGCACCAGATGGTACCAGTATAGAGCAATATACCTTGGTATTCGACCATCCCAGGCGGAAAGCCGCCTCGTGAGCAAACAACTCCCCAAAGCCCAACATCAAACCATTCACAAATGGGAGGACCAAGTTGATAGCTGCGCCGCGCAGAATGCTCCGGATTGTGGGAGGCTTGTACAGGACGATAGGGGAGCTGGAGGTGGAAGGTGGCGAAGATGACATCTCATTGTTGGCAGAGTAGTTTTCTGAGTCTGAGGGGACAGTCATTGTTGAGTCGTAGAGGTCAACCCGTGGGCTGGCGGCCTCGGAAGCCATTGTCACGGTGATACTGTGTGAATAAACGGTTGAGTTGAGGGAGCAGCGACGAGGACGTGCGGGGCGTGGGAAGGAATAGAGGCCCGGGGGATTTGGGATGCTCCTCACTTCATGGGCAACGATGAATGACTGGATTATGTCAGCGTGTCGATCTGGAGGTCACGGCCTGGGAACTACGGTTCGAAGTGTATATAAAACTACCACTGTAAGCCTGGCCTTGCCATTACATGTATTCAACTATAGACCAGTTCTAGCAGCTTTGTCTCTGGTTGCTTTTTATTAGTCTGGTTTATGACCATGTGAAAATTCATTTCTAGATCGGTTCACCCAGCTATGTTGCTAAGCCATATAATGATAACCAACATAGATACATGGTTATTGGTATATAATGACAGCTTTGACACACTGAAATTGGACAATGGGATTGTCATTCTAATATTTGAAATGAGCGATAGTGTCGCTTTAATAGATCCGTTATGGCCTCAGGCATGAATGGAGAGCGGAACATCCCCGGCCCGGCTGACCAATTGCAGTGACGTACCTGCCGCGGGTGTTTAGCTGGCTCATTCAACTCAGCTTGCTTTACCCTTGAAGCTGATCCCATTTACCATCACGCACCTTGGAATACCCCTTCTTTCAAGTGAATAGGAACCATTTGTGCCTTTTTCACGTACACCCCTGTCAAGAGGCAGTCCATCCAGCTGAAGCATGGAATACAACCCCGCAGAGCACGACGAGACCGTGTCTCAATTTTGTTCTCTGACAGGCACTCGGCCTGCAGAGGTATGTATTGTGCCCCTTCAGCATTTCTGATGCGTCACTCATTTCAATGTTGCTTTTCTAGGCCCAGGAATACTTGGCTGCCAACCGGTGGGATATGGACGCGGCCGTGACTGAGTTCTATGCCGAGCAGGATGAAGCTTTACAGGATATGAATACTGATGGGGGCCGGCCGCTAGGAACAGGAGAATCTCCAGAAGTTGCCGGTGGTCGATCTCTGGGGGGCAGTGCTGTTCCACCCTCCTCTTCTGCCGTACCGGGATCTTCGTCAGCTGGTCGTGCGGCGCCGAAGAAGAAGTTCGCAACGCTGGGAGACTTCGCCTCCACGACCGGCGGTGATTCGTCGGAGGATGATGGATCAGTAGATCAAGACTTCTTTGCAGGAGGAGAGAAGTCTGGCCTCGCTGTGCAGAACCCTGATGATCTCAAAAAAAAGATTCTCGAAAAAGCCCGGAAGTGAGCTTTATCTGTTGCTTTCCATGGCGCATGTCCTTGTTCTAACCTATCGACCAGGGCTCAACCTCCTCCTTCACATGAACCACAGTCGCGAGCCTCACACTTTACTGGTACTGCGCGCACGCTCGGTGGCGACGATGCCCCGAGTCAAGTAATCGAGACCCCCTCCCAACCCACCCCGCAGCGCCCGCAGCGTGTCCAACGAACCCTTCACTTTTGGGCTGATGGCTTTTCGGTTGATGATGGCGAGCTCTACCGTTCGGATGATCCGCGTAACGCCGAAATTCTGGAAGGTATCCGCCAGGGCCGAGCACCTCTCGCTATCATGAACGTCAACGCCGGACAAGAGGTGGACGTTGAACTTAAGCAGCACGAGGAGAAATATGTGAAACCCAAGCCTAAATACAAGCCGTTTTCGGGAGCTGGCCAACGTCTTGGTAGCCCGACGCCCGGCGTTCAGAGCCAAGTCTCTACGCCATCTGCGGCTACTCCCACCACAAGGCCCGCCCCCGGGCCGGCGAAGCCTGAAGTGGACGAGTCGCAGCCGACAGTGACTCTGCAGATTCGTTTGGGCGATGGCACTCGGATGACCTCCCGTTTTAATACCACCGCCACCATTGGCGAAGTCTATGGATTTGTTGCCGCGGCGACTCCGGATGGTCGAAACCGTTCCTGGGTTTTGATGACCACTTTCCCGAGTAAGGAGCTGAACGACTGGCAAGTTGTTCTCGGTGATCTTCCTGAATTCAAGCGAGGAGGGGTTGTCGTCCAAAAATGGACATAGGGCTTTCCATGGCTTCAAATTTTCTTTTTCGTGGCCTTGATTCTACAAAGTGAGTGTTGGCAGAGAAAGATAGAGGTTTTTACGGACACTACATGACATTATCACCGCGAATTGGGTCACTCAGCACCATTAATAGCTAGAAAAGCCGACGACATGTATTGAATCAGAAAATACCAAAGATTCGATGCGTGCCTCGTCTCTATTGGTAGAAGCATCCATCCGCAACGCTTGTTTTACTAAGAGGCGATTGATAAGCATCCGAATATCGGCTCTCCACTTTTTTCTCCGAGTCGTGCCTACTTTACTCTTCCGTCATTATGTCTATTCTGTCGCATCTACCAATACCACAATGCCTCTTGACGGAGTCAAAAATGTTGTCCTGGTAAGTACTTTACGCAGACCTGAGCGCGCTCTCTAGCCCTGGTGCACACTAACTGCTCACCCCGCGGCACCTGCCCCTCGCTGCGTGCCTTATCGATAACGAGGACGTCAAGTTGCGCGAGATGCAACATCCTCGACACGATGCCCCTGCTTGCGACTAGGAATCACTGACTCTTGCTGCAGGTCCTCTCCGGTAAAGGAGGCGTCGGCAAGTCCTCCGTCACCCTTCAACTCGCGCTCGCGCTTTCCCTCCAAGGCAAGTCCGTGGGGATTCTCGATATCGACCTCACAGGACCCTCCATTCCACGCCTAGTCGGCCTCGAAGATGCAAAAATCACCCAGTCCCCTGGTGGCTGGCTTCCAGTCCCAGTTCACGATGCTATACCCACCTCAACAGACACCACAGCCTCGCCCATCACCTCGCCACAGTCAAACCGAGGCTCCCTTCGGTGCATGTCCCTCGGCTTCCTTCTACGCGATCGCGGCGACGCCGTTATCTGGCGCGGCCCCAAGAAGACGGCTATGATCCGCCAGTTTCTGTCCGACGTCTCGTGGGGCGCGACCGACTATCTACTTATTGACACGCCGCCAGGGACTAGCGACGAGCATATCGCGCTGGCAGAGCAGCTGCTCACCCTCTCCACGACGGACGCTGCGACTGCCGCGCAGAGCAACGTGCCGAGACTGGTGGGTGCCGTGCTGGTCACCACGCCGCAGGCGGTGGCCACCTCGGACGTGCGCAAAGAAGCCAATTTTTGCGTCAAGACTAGTATACCCGTCCTCGGTGTCATTGAGAATATGTCCGGGTATGCTTGTCCTTGCTGCGGAGAAGTGAGCAATCTGTTTTCAAGTGGCGGGGGCGAGATAATGGCGCAACAATTGAATATTCCATTTTTGGGCAAAGTTCCCGTGGATGTGAAATTTGGAGAGCTGGTCGAGGGGAGGATTGAGGCAGAAAGTGAAGATGATGAGGATGCAGGGGAAAATGGAGAGCAGCAGCAGCAGCAAGCACCCGAGCGGGACGAGAGGCCTCTCGTCGAGAAATACAGGGAGGGCTGGTCGTATCCTCGGTTTGAGGAGTTCGCAAAGACCATCGTCGGAGGCGTACAGGCGACAAATGGGACTTCTTGAGCCCACCGGGAAAGGTCTACCATGAGGGGATTCACTAGCTATGTCTCTGCTTCTATCTATCTTGCACCTCCCTTCTCTGTAAATATCAACTCTAATCTCGAGATGGGACCTGTCCGGGTCCCTTCAGATTCTCAAGGTCCATCAGTCTGGCCTAGAATAAGACAACCTTGACATAGCAGAGGTCCCGATGCCCATCCTAGCATTCGAAGCACCAACAGAGTCTTTGAACTATAGCAGGAATGGGTGGAGAGTTTGTGGTTCTGAATAAAATGAACCCATCTCCGATATCTCTTTGGAACGAACCGTTATAAGTCGACTTCCTCAATAGCACTAGAGATGCACTCAAGGAATGCCGAGACCTCGTTGCATCGCAGTAATCGTATTGTAGGTATATCACACAACTTGGAACAATCCCATACTTCGTCACAGTAGTCATTATTATCGTTCATCATGAAATCATATACGGTAGGGCTAATTAATTAGTCAACCAGTTGATCAGGTCGTGCTCTCATCGGCAGACCGTTCAAGCATAGCTCGGAGTCGACTCTCTGCTGATTGCAGCGCTGGGTGAGATTCTCGTCCAGCCACTCGGGCAGTCCATTTCAGCCAGTCAAGCAAAGATTGAAGGACCTCCGGCACACTCCATCTCTCCGAGGCCACTTTATTGGATCCCTCGAAAAAATCGGCGGCCGGAGGATAGGGGTCATTTGCTTGCGCATCCAAATGCACCTCGGAAACCACTGCAGAGGTCGCAATATCCGGTAATTTGGAATAATCATGGCCCCCGGTGGTATTTTTGACTAAAAGGTCCCGACCGGAATGCTTCGGTTTCGAGACGAACTCCCGAGTCGCTGGCAAGATTTCTGGGTTGGTCGTTAGAGCGGCAGCTGAAGAATGGCCCGGCGAGGCATGCACCGCAACGTCCGGCTGTGCTGGGACCATGGTCTCAGATGTGCTATTGCGTTCCAGCGCAGACGCAGCCTGTCGGAGGTTTTCTAGATATCGGTAGAAAGAGAAGGGATGGAAGTCGTGTCCAACATCCATGGTGCTATGGTCACCTTCGAATACGGCCACGCTTTCATCAGCTCGGCGCTCATCGGTCGAACTGGCCTCTTCGACTGGCACCAGACCTCCCGGCGGTGCACGAATTTCACCCAAGGGTGCAATGTGGCTGCCGTATTCATTAGCAAGACTGAGCTTGCTACGTCCGCAGATTTCGGCGATTGAGTCTAGAGTACCTCGAATATCAGGCTCGATCGCTTGCAGTATGCTTTCGATGCTGAAGTCCTGATCGGAGGGAAGTGGTGGGCCTGGACGACGAGGGGGAGTTGAGCTCTTCGACCCGCTAAATAAGAAGAGTCGACGGGGGGTCATGGTCGAAGATTTCCTTGTCGTATTCTCCGCATTGCCGGAATACGCTCTCACCAGTACTGGCTGGGTTGGAACAGCCGACACACGTCCAGAGCTGGGGTTGGGGGCCCGGTCTTTTCGAGACGAGGGTCGAGCGGCTAGGTCTGATTGTTGCAGGGCTGTTGTATGCTGCCAACGATCAGGCTGGTCTACTGCATGCTCGAAGGGTAGCCAGCTTGGGTGGTGCGAGGGGTCTGCATCGCCCGCGTAGGACGGAGACAGTCGGGGCCATCCTTGTCGAGGAATAGAAGACGAAGATAGCCGACTGCCGCCCCAGCGCACAGGGAAAGACTCAGGGTCCATCGCCACCCAATGCAGTTATATCAGATCCCTTGGAGTTAATGCAAGACAGCGCAGAATGAGGGAAAACCCCGCCCGGCAAGGTAGGTGGGGGGTACACGTCGCCAGTGCACACTCACGAGGAATGGTGCATCCAGTTGCATGCGCAGCGCATATTATCTTGATGCGCTGGCAGGATCCGAGCGGATAGGAGTCTGCAAAGCGCATTCGCATTTCTCGGTGGAAGAAGAACAAGAGCGGATGGTGGTCGGCGCGGCCAGACAGATGCCAAGACCCGACACGTTTGGCCTCGAGCTCCACCACTCAGCTTCGTCTGCTCCGTTTCTCTGCCCGCGCGACATCGGACACACCATGAATCGGTTCAATGTAGGTCGTACTGGTTTCCGGGATTGCTATTCGGGCTAACATGTCCAGTTCGGTGACTCCGACGAGTCTTCTTCCGACTTCGACGAGGACCCTTCCGGCCTGCCTTTCCCTGAACCGTTGTCTCGGGCGTCCTTCCTCACCCCTGACTTCGACCCGGCTACTTTCCTCTCATCCCTCACAAACCGCCATCAGAGCCTTGAGGATCTGCGACAGGAGCTGCGCGGCTTGGAACAATTGCTCAACAAGGAGCTCTTAGACCTGGTCAATGAGAACTACCAGGATTTCCTTTCCTTGGGATCTGCTCTCCGGGGAGGCGAGGAGAAAATAGATGGAGTGAAAGTGGGATTACTATCTTTCCAGCGAGATGTGCAGTCCATTCGTGACAAGGTCGAAGCTCGTCGTCAGGAAATTGAGCAATTGCTGAACGAGAAGCGGCAACTACGAGTTCATGCAGATGTCGGCAAGGACCTCTTGGACTATGCGGATCGTATAGAGGAATTGGAGCATCGCTTGATGATCCAAGACACATCCCCGTCACATGAAGAAACCAATGTCGCCGATGAATCTGATACGGGGTCCGATCTATATGATAACGGCAACGACGAGCGTGTTGCAGACGAGGAATTGGCTGACGGTGCAGCCCTCGTTCCCTTGAGTCGACTGGAGCGACACGTGCAAAAGTATGTGTTTTTGACTACCCTCGCCGCTCGAGTGGGCGACAACCACCCGTTTTTGCTGTCCCAGCAGCCGCGTGTTTCTAGGATAAGGTCTACCGTGCTGTTGGATCTGAAGACCGCGCTAGAACAGGCCAGCCATGTGGGTGAGAAGCGTGACATGCGCACCATGGCAGTCTTGCGGCTTTACGACTTGATGGGCGAAGATGTCAGTGCAATAGCCGCGCTGAAGAACCTCAAGGTATAGATCGCTCTTACCATGCCACCGGTGATGGACTTTGGGCTGGAGTTGCATAGCATCGGCGTTCAGGGTTTGCGGGAGTCTCTATTCAACAAAAATGATACCATGATACACCGTGTCCTTGCCTAATAAAACAAATTCTGTACACGCCAAGTCAATATAAGACAGCAAGTATTTTACACGCCCATCAAGGCAGAGGTGTCGGGAGAGGCTTCGGTTTTGAACTCGCCGTTCAAGCTGAAGCCAGGTCCGTGGGTCGAGCTCAGCACCTGAGCTAAGTGTTAGCAAGGATATTTCCACCTCGAGGAGATCCATGGCAAGACTCACCACTTCGTAGATTTCCTTATTGATGCGGTCATTAAGCCCGGCCGCGTCCTTCTTCACCTGCTCAATAGTCGTGCGCAGGTTGTCACGCAACTGCTCCGGAGAGAAACCCAACTGTCCGATTGGAAGCCGAATAACAGCGTCGCGTTCTCGGTAGATGGTACCTCCACGCAGCATCTCTACGCGGGAAGCAACATCCTCCACCACGGTACCCGTCTTCGCACTCGGCATCAGACCACGAGGGCCCAAAATCCGACCTAGTGCAGCCTTATTGAGAGCTGGCAAGCTGTCGGGGTGTGCAAGGCACCGGTCAAATTCAATTTTGCCTTCCTTGACAGCATCGAAGACCTCCTGCTCTCCAACAAGGACTGCGCCGGCAGCGAGCGCATCCTTTGCCTGCTTCGATCCTGGTGGGCAGATGACACAGATACGGGATTCAGTCTGGACGGCGTGAGGGAATCGGATCATGTTTCGAATGACGGGGCCATCCTTTCTTGTCCGCATGCGAATGTGGACTTCGTATTTTGACACCGTTGGCTCTTGGCCAACTTCAATTGCTCGGATGTAGCTGTCGTAGGACCAACGTTAGAAGAATGAACGGGCCTGTCAAGGGCTTAAGTTTGAAATCAGGAGTGGTAAGCATACCGCATCGCATCGCACAAGGCATATTGCTCCATATCCTTCAAGCTCTTTTGTCGGAATTCTCGAGCTCCTCTCCGATCCTGCTTAGGCTGGCTCTTCCCCTTGCCCTTCATGTTCTTGGCGCCTCGGACTTGTTGGTAGGTTGCGAAAATGGGACCAATTGACTTCACTCGGAGTGGGAGACGACATGATGAGAGGATACCGCGTGCCGCAGTAGGCATTACGGCGCCGTAAGACGACATGGCTTAACGGGTGTTGAGGGAGCAGTCGATCGAGCGCTGTAATTGTTTTCTGCCGGAAGGCTGTCGGCCTCGGAGAAATGTGCAGCCGGACGGTGATCATCGATAATCAAATGCCCCTCCGCCAAATTTCCCGCTACTCACACCACAGTTTTTTCTTGTGCCAACCATTGCACAATGACTCAGCTCGAGTTGACAGTGGCCACTCGTGGCAATCATGCTGCACTTCTGCCTGTGCTTCTCGTTGTTACCTCAATCAATGAGGCTCGCCCGAGCCCCGTGATCAAGATCAACTATGAGGACAGTGCTGTTCTCAGTGGGAATGACAAGGCTGTTCTCCAGCTTAGCACTGGCTCAAAGTCACTATATGGTACCATTGATGCCATTCAGGAGCTTTGTGCTCATTTTCCCTTCCTGTCTGCAAAGGATACCAAGCTGGTGAGTTACCCCGCCGTCCAGCCATTCTTTCTTTTTCGAGTCACATATATCTAATGTAATTCCTGCTACTAGGAGAACGAATGGATCTCCCAGCTGGATTCTTTGACCACCCTTGACTTCAAGGCTCTCGATCCTGTTTTGCAACGTCTTGATACGCACCTCATTCTGCGCTCTTTCGTTGTCGGGTACTCCCTCTCTACCGCGGACATCGCCCTATGGGGTGCACTTCGTGGGAACCGCATTGCAGTTGCGGCTCTGAAAAAGAGTACCCTTGTCAACTTGACCCGCTGGTACCGCTTCCTTGAGGAGCTGTGCCCATGGGCTAGCTCTGCCGTCGAGTCTCTGAACGCTGCTGCCAAGGAGAAGAAGGCGGCCAAGTCTAAGGAGGGCGCTAGCTACGATATTGCTCTGCGCAACACTGAGCAGGGTGTGGTGACTCGGTTCCCCCCAGAACCCTCGTGAGTATTCTTTCCATTTCATGGCGCTTTGTCATATCCTAACCACTTGTTTCAGAGGCTACCTTCACATTGGACACGCAAAGGCTGCTCTTCTGAACGACTACTTTGCACACGAGAAGTACACTGGTACACTTCTTCTCCGGTAATACCACTTGTCTACTCTATTTCATCAACGCATCTATACTGACTTTACAGATTTGATGATACCAACCCCTCGAATGAGAAACAGGAGTTTGAAGATTCTATCATTGAAGATCTCGCGCTTATGGGCATTAAGCCCAACAAGGTGTCTTACACTAGCGACTACTTCGATGAACTCTTTGACTACTGTGTTCAGATGATCAAGAATGGCAACGCCTATGCCGATGACACGGACAAGGAGACTATGGCCGCCCAGCGCATGGATGGACTGCCCAGCCAACGTCGCGAGCTCACCGCCGAGGAGAGCTTGGCCCGTCTGGAGGAGATGAAGCAGGGTACTCCTGACGGTCTGCGCTGGTGTATTCGGGCTAAGATCTCTGTGGACGACAAGAACAAGGCCCTGCGTGACCCTGTTATCTATCGCTGCAACCCATCCCCGCACCACCGCACTGGCACGAAGTGGAAGATTTACCCGACTTATGATTTCGCGTGCCCCGTCGTCGATTCCATGGAGGGCGTCACCCACGCACTGAGAACGATCGAATACCGTGATCGTAACCCTCAGTACCAGTGGATGCTGGATTCTCTGAAGCTGCGTAACGTGCAGGTGTGGGACTTTGCCCGCATGAACTTCATTCGGACCCTCCTTTCTAAGCGTAAGCTGACCAAGCTCGTTGAGTCCGGCGTTGTTTGGGGCTGGGACGACCCGCGCTTCCCTACCATCCGTGGCATTCGCCGTCGTGGCATGACCATTCCCGCACTCCGAGAATTCATCCTGAAGCAGGGTCCATCTAAGGCTGTGACCCTGTTTGACTGGAGTCTGATCTGGGCTACCAATAAGAAGTATATTGATCCTGTCGCTCCGCGTCACACTGCCATCGTGAGCAAGGACATCGTCAAAGCTACTATCACTGGTGGCCCGGCTGCCCCATACACGGAGGAGAAGCCTAAACATGCCAAGAACGCTGCCGTTGGTAACAAGACGGTGGCCTTTAGTTCTTCCATTGTTCTAGAGCAGGCCGACGTCAAGCTCTTTAAGCAGGATGAGGAGATCACCCTGATGAACTGGGGCAACGCCTATGTGCGCAAGATCACCACCGACCCTGCCACTGGCAACGTCACCAGCATCGAGCTCGAGCTTCATCTGGCTGGTGATTTCAAGAAGACGGAGAAGAAGGTGACTTGGCTCTCTACTGAGGGCCAAGAGCTGGTTCCCGTTGAGATTGTCGACTTCGACTACCTCCTGAAGAAGGACTCCCTCAGCGAGGATGACGTCCTGGAGGATGTCCTCAACTACCACACCGAATTCCGCGACAGCGCGGTGGCTGACTGCAACGTTGAGAAACTCAAGGTTGGCGATATTATCCAGTTTGACCGTAAGGGCTACTACCGCGTGGACCGAGCATCTGCACCGGGGTCCCCGGCTGTCTTCTTCAACATCCCCTCGGGCAAGTCGAAATAAATGCAGTGATGATGTGATGCAGGACAAAAAAGCATGTCTGATGAGTGTGCTATGAATGTAGAACAGGGCTATCAATGACCCGGTGAATACAATGACAATGAAATGAAGTGTACATGCCTCTTTTCTCTTACTAGTCCATACCACGCAGTCGCATCTAGAGCATCACTGTGTTTAAATCTGAAGGTACTAGGACGTTCAGCAGTAGTTCGAAAGTGAGGTGCTCTGGGTTGTTGATACTGGATACTTATTGTTGCGGTCGAGCATAGTCTACTAATCCACTACGGCATTGCCTACATATCGATCTATCTACGCTTCAACCTTGTGGATGAGATCCAGGTCGCGTTTCATCGTGTTCAATATCCCTAACCTTCATCATTCCTCATTTGTTCGCCATAAGCTCTCTTACGCATCATCTTCGTGGACGAACTACACACTTTTGAATAGCCAGATCCGTGTAGGTCAGAGTTTTCGGCTTCCAAGGGGAATTCTCCGTAGATGACGTCGATGAGAGTGGAAGTCACACCCAACCCGAGCGACACCAACAATTGAGCTCTTGACTACGGCTTCAAGCAGCCACTGGCCTATATATGCTCCAGTCGATTTGAGCATCCGTCGGTCACCGGTTCAGCGCTCCATGAGCATCGCATCGCATCGTGTTCAATCGCGGCAGCTTCCAGCCAATAACGCGGAACAGGCCGGCTACGCTAAACGGCGATCCCCGGCATCTCCACAGCATTGGCAATGGCGTACAATTTTCTTGTTTCGTACACGTTCCAGGCGCAAAGCTTGGACAGCTTAGACCGACGTTCCACACGGCCGTGTCGATGGAACCTTTGCGGGAATCCGTGGTCAACGCAGCCCAGCACTGGCTGGTCGCCCTTGGCTGCGACAAACGGCCCGTTGCAAGGTTCGTCCGGATAGGCCTACCCAATGTCTCATACGTCAAGACCCGTCAAGGATTCCTCGAATCGTCGTTTATCGGTGCCTTTTTCTCTTCTTTCGCGGACACACAGGATGCTGGGGACGGTATCCCCCGTCTCTCCCGCGATTGGTGCTGGGCTAGTCTCGACGTCAGCATGATAAACTGAGTGAAGGGGGATTTCCTTGCTAACGCTGTAGCTTCCAACCTCCGTACTTTTTTTCTCCATTGTGAGCATTAAGTAAAAGCAGTTGCCGCTACTCCCGGGCCTTTGGGTTGTGTTCTTGCTTCGACGCGGTTGGTGTTGAGGGGCAGAAGACAAGAAGCATATCTCCTCTCTTTTGCACCTTTCGTGCCAGCACCCGCGTTGCAGAGCTGCTGTTTCCTTTCTGTGGTGCCCCTCTTCTTTTTTATTTTCACTCCCTCTCCTGGTGGTTTCCCCAGGAGCTGCTCACTCAAGTGCGAATCGATTTATCGGGCCCTTCATCTCCCCTCAAACAGCCAATATGGCGAGCCAAGGCGATATTGAGCCCGGCGAGCGCGACGAGCGCGGCGAGCGCAGCGACGGTCGTCGAAGCTCTCGTATCTCTCGCGCGTCTCTGAAAGAAGACTACGCCAATCTGGACGAGTACGGGAAACTGGTCAAGTATGTGTCGACCTTCCGGGACGCCGGTGCAGGCGAAGAAGAAGAAGGTGATGTGTCGGAGAAAAGACTCTGGTACGCGCCGTGGAAGAAGCGCAAGGTCCACATCAAGCGAGTTGAGGACATTGCTGGCCGCTTCCCGGATGACTGGCTCATCACCGACATTCGCGAGGGTCTTTCCAGTGAGGAGGTCAACCAGCGCCGTCGCCGTTCTGGTTGGAACGAGCTCGTCTCAGAGAAAGAAAATCCAATTGCCAAGGTTCTGTCCTACTTCCAAGGCCCTATTCTCTACGGTACGTGGCCCTCGCTATCTGATTCATTGATAATCACTCATTTTTCTTTCCCCGGTAGTCATGGAACTAGCAGTCTTGTTGGCTGCTGGCTTGGATGACTGGGTTGATTTCGGCGTCATCATCGGCATTTTGTGTCTGAATGCTTCTGTCGGCTGGTACCAGGAAAAGCAAGCTGCCGATGTTGTCGCCAGTCTCAAAGGTGACATTGCTATGCGGGCGCTTGTCATGAGAGACAATTCTCAGCAGGAGATTCTGGCTCGCGAGCTTGTTCCCGGCGATGTAGTATGTGCAACTTACTTTATGCTCTACTGATATTCCATCTTCCAAGAACACTAACCTAGAGCTCAGGTCATTGTCGGCGAAGGCCAAGTGGTGCCTGCTGATTGCAAGGTTATCTGTGACTTCAACGACCCCAATGGCTGGGAGGAGTTCAACCAGCTGCAGGAGCAAGGTATGCTGGGCGGAGACTCTGAGTCTGAGTCTGAAGGCGAGGGCAAAAACGAGGATACAGAAGCTGCCGGCGAAAACAAGGAGGGCGAGGGGGGTGAGGAGGGAGAGCAGCAGACGCGGAAGCCTCGCAGACGGGGCTATCCTATTCTAGCATGCGACCACTCGGCCATCACGGGAGAGTCCCTCGCTGTGGACCGTTATATGGGAGACACCATCTTCTATACAACCGGTTGCAAGCGTGGCAAAGCCTACGCTGTGGTTCAGACTCCCGCGAAGACTTCGTTTGTGGGCCGCACTGCCAGTATGGTGCAGTCTGCCAAGGGCGCCGGTCACTTTGAAATCGTCATGGATACTATCGGCACTTCGCTCTTAATTCTGGTCATGGCCTGGATTCTTGCTGCATGGATTGGTGGCTTCTTCCGCCATATTCCTATTGCCTCCCCGGGACAGCAGACCCTTCTTCATTACACACTGTCTTTGCTGATTATCGGGGTGCCCGTCGGTCTGCCCGTCGTTACCACGACCACTATGGCAGTGGGTGCTGCGTATCTGGCAAAGAAGAAGGCGATTGTGCAAAAGTTGACGGCCATTGAATCTTTGGCTGTATGCATCCCGTGCTTCCCAGGTGGTCTAGAATATAGTGAGCTGATGCTAACCGGTGGCAGGGTGTGGATATACTCTGTTCCGACAAAACAGGAACTTTGACTGCCAACAAACTGAGTATCCGGGACCCTTATGTGGCCGAAGGCGTCGACATTGATTGGATGTTTGCTGTTGCTGTCCTCGCATCCTCGCACAACATTGAATCGCTTGACCCCATCGACAAAGTCACCATCCTATCACTTCGACAGTATCCTCAAGCAAGAGAGATCCTGCGCCGAGGATGGCAGACTGAAAAATTCACGCCGTTCGACCCGGTTTCCAAGCGAATTGTGACTGTTGCTACCTGTGACGGAACCCGCTACACCTGCACAAAGGGCGCGCCAAAAGCAGTGCTTCAGCTTACTAACTGCTCCAAGGAGGTCGGTGACTTGTATAAGGCAAAGGCCCAGGAATTTGCCCATCGCGGCTTCCGCTCACTCGGCGTGGCGGTTAAAAAAGACAACGAAGACTGGACCTTGCTGGGTATGCTTCCTATGTTTGATCCACCGCGCGAAGATACCGCGCAGACAATAAGCGAAGCCCAGAACCTTGGTATCAGTGTCAAGATGCTCACAGGCGATGCAATTGCAATTGCGAAAGAAACCTGCAAGATGCTCGCACTTGGAACGAAAGTGTATAATTCCGATAAACTGATTCACGGCGGGCTTAGTGGCGCAATGGCTGGAGACCTTGTCGAGAAAGCCGATGGCTTCGCCGAAGTGTTCCCCGAACATAAATATCAAGTGGTTCAAATGCTTCAAGAGCGAGGCCATTTGACTGCCATGACCGGCGACGGCGTGAACGATGCGCCATCATTGAAGAAGGCCGACTGCGGTATTGCTGTCGAAGGCGCCTCAGAAGCCGCGCAGTCGGCATCTGATATTGTATTCCTCGAGCCGGGCTTGTCGACTATTATCGACTCGATTAAGGTCGCCCGCCAGATTTTCCACCGCATGAAAGCGTACATCCAGTATCGTATTGCTCTTTGCTTACACCTGGAAATTTACCTCGTGACTTCGATGATTATTCTCAATGAGAGCATTCGCGTCGAGCTGATCGTCTTTTTGGCTCTCTTCGCGGATCTGGCAACGGTGGCTGTTGCCTATGACCACGCGTCCTTTGAACTCCGCCCGGTGGAATGGCAGCTACCGAAGATCTGGTTCATTTCCGTGCTGCTGGGCGTGCTGCTCGCGATGGGTACCTGGGTTGTCCGCGGCTCCATGTTCCTTCCTTCTGGCGGTATCATCCAGAACTGGGGCTCCATCCAAGAAGTCCTGTTCTTGGAGGTGGCCCTCACCGAGAATTGGTTGATCTTCGTAACCCGCGGCATCGAGACGTGGCCATCCATTCACTTGGTGACCGCCATCCTGGGCGTGGACATTCTTGCGACCATCTTTTGCCTGTTCGGCTGGTTCAGCAACCAGGATATGCCAACGAAGCCCGTGGATAAGTTTGTCGAAACCACAAATGGCTGGACTGACATTGTCACGGTCGTGCGGATCTGGGGCTACTCGCTGGGCGTGGAGATTGTCATCGCTCTGGTTTACACCATCCTGAACAAGATCGCGTGGCTTGATGATCTCGGTCGTCAGAAGCGTAGCAAGGGCGATATCAAGATCGAGAGCGTGCTTGGCCATCTGGCGCGCTTGACCGTGGAGTATGACGAGCCTGGTAAGCCGAAGGGCCGCTTCTTCCTCGCTGCAAGTAAGGAGGAAGAGGATGTGGAGTAAAAAGAATTTGAAAAAGGAGGTCATTTGGCAGATATGGCAGGCGATTTTGGAAGGCGTTCTTTCTATCGAGCGTCCCTTGGTGGATTTTGTCCTGGGATTTAATGAACTATGTGTGCTATGGCTGGTGTTTTGTGTTTTCTTCGGACTGCGAGTTGCAGATGTGTCTTGCACTGTTAATCTCTACCTAATACTTCCTTACAGATACTCGAACCGGTATGGAAATAAGTATCTGTTGCGCGTTCTATGTTCATGTATTCCATGATGAGATACTGGCAGTGCTGAGTGACGCGATATACTGGAACCGTCGACTGGAATATTCAATTTCTTGAAGTAAGACAAATCATATTGGAGCAAGATCCCACCAAGTGCAACATGAGCCGGGTAGATTATGAATTATGGGTATCAAGAGAGGTGCATTGGTACAATGAAAGAGATCAGGTTGAAAATGGATATAGAAAGCAAAAATGTCCGCCAAAAAGTGAGAAACATGATATCAATGCAAAAATAGAAAGATGTGTATGGTGCCGTCCTATCCAACAAGGAAATCGGTCCTTGCAAAGATCTCTAGTATGCAATCCGGTTGCCGCGGCGGAGGTTCTTGGTGAGACCGTTAGTAACACCACCGACCACGTCGTTGGCCTGACGAATGCCTTTGAGCAGACCAAAGAGGTCGGAGGAGAGAAGATTATGGACCGGACCACCCTTGTCTGAATTGTCGGATCCAGTGGCAGCGGGAGTTGCGGGTTGGGCGGGCGAGGCAGTGTCGTTGTTGTTGTTGTTGTTGTTGTTGTTGTTGTTCGGCGCAGCGTCCGAGCTGTCATCGTCGTGCGCAGGCGGCTTGGGCGAGGGCTCAACGACTGGCTTGGTAGACGCAGCAGTCGATAGAGTCGTGGGAAGCGTCGGGAGAGTCGGGAGAGTCGGCGTAGGGTTCGGCTCGGTGGTCGACTTGGTCGGGACGGGCTGGCTATGCCCACTGGACGAGGAGCCAGACCCAAAGGAGGAGGAAGATGAGGACGAGGAGGCGGGTGCATTGGAAGATAGCGAGGTATTCGGTGAGTTAGTGGACGAAGGTGCAGACGCCGCGGTCGACGCCGCGTTGTTGGACGACGACGACGAACCGGAATCACCGCCACCACCCAGTGCGTCTCGCACGCCGCTCAGGAAGCCCTGGTTTGCGTATGCCTGCGTGGCATCCCACATCATCACGCCGCCGAAGCTCTCGAACTTCTTCGAGTACTGGACCACTTCGGTCAGCTTCGACACCGGAATGTATCCGGTGCTGGCGGCGGTCGTGTCGGCGGGCACGCCGACCATCACCTTGACGTCCTTGTTCTTGGACACCGTCTTGGCCCAGTTGTCCCATTCCTCGAAGTTGTACTTGGAGCTGGACGCGTCCGTGTTGAAGTTGTTGACGCCGCAGAAGTTGTTGTAGAACTGCACCCAGATGGCATCGATATACACGGGGCCGTTGAGGATGTCCTTGTCTGACTGGTCGGGATACGGGCACTGAGGAGCGGCAGTCAGGAAGTACTGCTTGTCGGTTTCCTTGTCCATCAGGGACCGCAGCTCGTTGGCAAACGGGGCCATGTTTTGGACATTGGCCTCGAAGTCGAAGTCGAATCCATCCAGACTGACATCGCCAAATGGACGCAGCGCCTTGGAACCCTCGGCCTTGGGGCCAAAGGTCTCCCAGATCAGCTGCGCGCCTTCCTTGGCCTCCTTTTCAGACTGGAAGCCGCCTTCGCTGTAGGTGGCACCGCCAATCGAAAGCAGAATCGTCTTATCCTTCTTCTGACAGGACGCGATGTCTTGCCTGTTCATGTGTTAGTCTGGCCAACTGCCAGCTTGCGCAGTTCTACTTACCCGATCTTCGGGCAGTTCTTGAGCTGCGTGCCCTCAAAGACATCGCAGTCCTGGCTGGTCACCGAGAAATCAACCTCGGGGGCGCCGCCGGGTCCATTGATCATCATATCAAATGCAATGGGGATCACCTGGGCTATGAGTTAGATCGATAGACACCTGATGGAGACTCTGGATCCTACATCAATGTCGTCATCTGCATCATTCTTGGTTAGCTCCTGAGCACGCATAGTTCTCAGCATGCAGATGCACTCACTATCACAGTAGTGACCAAGGGATTGTTGCACCTCGCCGCCTTTGCCTTGTAGAGAGTTCTGGCCTGTGGAAGATGGTTAACGGCTGCTAGCCCCAAAGTGCGTCGTCCATCATTTACCCCAGTAAACCACAATATTCGACGTCGAATTCAAGTCAAGCTTGGCCTGCACACCTCCCAGGCCGGCCAGGAGGACCGACCAGGAAATAACGTCCTGGTATCGAGGCATTGTCGGCAGCGGATTATGGGTTAACGGAAAGTATTAGTACGCAGAAATTATATGGAGGGACCACAGCCCGATGAAAGAACGACAAAAAATCACGCAAACACCAGAGTCTTCGCCCAGGTCCGGCCCTGAAGACGCGTTAAATAGCATCTTCCGAGTTATTTTGCGGTCTATTTTGCATACCATGGGCAAAAACAATGCTTCGCTCCTCTGCGTCGCTCCGCGCTCCAAGCGCATGGGACGACCCACACGATCATCATTGCCGGCCAGGCGCCCCAAGTTCACGCGCAGTCAGAACGAGGGGCTTGCTGAACTCGCTGGGGAAGCATTCAGCTTTGCGCTGCTGATTGGATCGTGGTTGGTGCGCTGAAGGGCGGGATGCATTCCCGTCTCGTTGTCAGGGGGCTCGGGGGTTGATCGGGGAATGTATCGCGTGAACCGCGAGAATCGGCCACTATGTTCTGGCCCGGTCAGACGTCCTCGTTGTCATTTTCCTGGACTATGTATCCCTTGTCCACCACCATCGCCTCCCGAGTTGTACATTGCGCTGTCTTGGGTCCATTTTCTTCTCAGCTGCATTATTTTAGCTCCTATGAGATTCGAAAGTACTTTCTTGGTTGAAAGATAAAAAGGTTTTTCGTGGTTGTTCACCCAATGAGCCTACGTTATATATCTTGCTCGATATCATATACCTCTGCTTCCATCATTCCCACGCACAATCCAAGTACTTGAAATAAATTCATAAGCTGTATGAATGAAATTTCAACCTCCATAATTTGGCCGAGATAATTGAGCCCTGATACCAAGCTCTGCTCCAGAGCTAATACCTGGCAGCCGAGTCTATCGAGACGTAGTCGCTAAGCTCTCTCGGAAGCAGGCATGATATTTAAATCTTAAATTCGGCAGCACTTCATCACCTAGAAGAAATGGCGCTGCCTATTCATTCATAATCAAACATATTCATCCCATGCCTTTACATTAAACATCCTACCTGGAAATCCCAATCACCCGCTGGATTGCCTCATCATTGCCCATGGCCGAATCAATCACACCAGCCACCTTGAGCACATCCACAACACCCTCAATCATCTTGCGGTCCACACCACGGGTGCTATCTGTGAATTTGACGTCCTTGAGCCACTCCGTCGCATCCTCCGGGATGTAGTTACAGCCCAACTCGCCCGTGCCCAACAGCTTGACGACCTGGGCAGTATCCGCTTCAAAATCTTTGATGCCCTGGTCCCAAGCTTGAAACAGACTCTGGAGGCGTTGATCATGCGCGGGATCGGGGAAGAGGGCGGTCGATGCGACAACCATCCACGACGGCCACGGCGTGAAGATCTCACCAATCTTCTTCAGCGGTGGACTGGGCTTCTCGGCGGTTGGATGGAAGTAGGGCTTGGTCGTGAAATGCTCCCACATGAAGAATTCAGCAGTGGGGTTTGGTGGTTGATCGGCATGCGCGTCATTCAGGCCGGTGACTCCATCCCGCAGCGGCCCAAATGGGCCCAGAGGAACAGTAGTCAGGGAATCCGTCTTCCAGCCTTGCTGCTGAGCTAGGACGAAGGACATGATGTGGGAGCCACTGCGGATTGGCAATTAGTCAAGAGCCCTGCGGTCATTTGTGGAACATATAAATGTACATGCGATACGCGACGGTTTGGGGACTCACCTTCCTAGCCGGCTGACAGCAACCCTTTGGTCCTTCAGGTCTGCCACTCCGGTAATGTTGTCGCGGTTATGGCCTGTGACAATCGCCCACCGCAGCGGGGTGTCCACCCAGTGACCGACGACTTTGTATCCTCCATCGCTGGCGTTCTGCGCCTGCTGTTTTCCAGCAAGACCGGCAACCCAGCCCTCGGTCAAGCCAATGCCAATGTCGATCTCATTGCCGCGCAACGAGGTGATCATATGGCCCGTTCCGGACGGGAAGGGCGTGAGGGCGATCTTGAATGGCAGCGAGGACACAGCCGGGGAACGAAGGGCCAGGTGGAGTGGAGTCAGGTAGTGCTCTATGATCGGCAGAAACCGAGGTCAGCATAGTTGCAGCGATAGCGGCTGACATGACTGGGAAGCGACGGGTGTCACTGAAGACTCCAACTAGGCCCAACTCACGGCTGGCATGGGCTGTGAGCGATGAAGCGGCTTACCGGGCACATAGCCGATGCGAATGGTCGGCACGTCAGCCATTTCGAAGAATATGGAGCGGGTGATATTTGGCGACTCGGCGTGGAAGAAGGAAAGATCTCATATCGCGTGGGGAAGTGGCTTGCCGCGGGGCAACTCTTGCGGTTTCCCGAAACGGACAGCTCCGCGGGGAGAATGACTCGATGAATCAACCTTGGAATGGACGGCACTCGTGCAAGCATGAGAATGGAGCATATCGTTCAAAATTACAGGTCTATTGTCGCTAGAGTTCTGTGGATCTCCTGTATCTACAGAAAAACGATCGAATGCGCTCGGCCAGTACAGCAGGGTTAGTCTTTAGTTCATCCGGATATCCTTCTCTTCGGCGCCCCAGCGACCCTCTTGTTCTTGCGGGTAGCTGGGAGCCCGGGGCGTGCTGCGGGTAAACATCCAATATTGGACGCCCAGGTAGCAGTCGCAGATGCACTGGAACATACCGCATAGCTTGAACGCCCACGGGATGTCCTCCGTACTAAAGAAGAAGTAGCCCATCTTCATCGAGTCACCAATGAGCCAAGCGGCGAGAACGGATAGCCGGAAGCCCTTGCACGAGCCGGACCGGTGGTTGGCAAAGATCTGGGGAATGGGCAGAGTGGCCTCGACGGCGAGACCAACGCAACCCAGGAGACTGATGTAGGCATCGGATTCGGAGATGGGGGTGAGGTGAATGACGGTCAGCATCGCAACAAAGTAAGCGAGGAACATCCAGTACCTGGGAGCAAAAATGTCAGCCTCCAAAATTCGATACTAGGAAGCGCAAGGGCACACTTACGGTTTGATGGTCTTCCACTGCCAGAACTCATAGGGCCTGGAGAATCCACCGGAGCTGGCGCCGCTGAAGGGCGCATGCTCAATCCCGTTCTTCCCACCTGCTGAGGGCCTGTTGTCCAAGGCGACTTTGAGCAGGGTCATCTGTACAGCGATCATGACTATTGCCTGAGCCAGCAGGGCCTTGGAGTAGTACTCTCCAAACCAGTAATATACCCTGACGGACCGGGGTCAGTTGAATATGCGCCGTGCAAGCTCCCACGCATTGCTCAGAGAAATCTCACTTCAGGATCGAGGCAATTAGCATAATCAGCGGGATGTCTAACGAGAAACCCGCCGAGCTCCTCGACCGGTGGATGCTGAGGATCTGGTCGGCATAGGACGTGAGGGGGGAGGAGATGAGACTAGTTGGAGCCATCATGATTAGGAGGGGTCATTTCGATTGTTGTCCGAGGAAATCTGCGGATCTCCTTGATGCCTGGAACGTACAATACGGGCGCGCCATAGTCAATGGCCAGCTGAATCAGGTCCATGGTGTTCACGAAGATCCTCCGCGGAATCTAGCGATCCAACGCGAACGGTATTGGACAGAGGGTCAGATTAAGCGTATACCACGGGCTCGGGATGCTCGGCGCAGCAGAGATCGAGCTGGGAGACGCGCGACAAGACTAGGACGAAGGTTGGACGACAATGGAGCAGAGCAAAGAAACCTCCCTCGTCCACGCTGACGACGCATGCGGCTTTTTTTCCAGCCCGTCGCGGCTTATGTCAGCGTGTCGATCGGCGCCTAACTGAAGACTCGCGGTAGACGGTGAATGCCTGGATCATGTCGGACACTTGGTGTTCTCCGAGTAATGTCGAGCAGGACTGCTGAGTGGCGTTGAGACAGCGTCATATTGTCTGGGAGTTCTGGTGGTGGCCCCCATCTACCTCGGCATCCACTAGATAGGAGATCCGGGAGCCGCATGGCTGCTGGGCTTTCCATGCCGATATTTCTGCTGAAACCAACGCAAGGCCCGTGGCTGACCGAGTGCAATCCTGGCTGGCAATGATGGTCAAATATGCATCAATCCAAGTTACACAGGGTGTTGGGTTCCTGATGCTTCGTCACCATTGCAGTGTTTATATACCAGACAGATGATATACTTCTGTATGGAGATGGAAATCCATGGAGCTTGGCGATGCTATCGAGGAAGCTAACCAGGCGGTCCTGGACTACTTCAGGAAGAAGTATCGCGATTGCCTTGGCTAAAAGAGACATATCCAATTCCTACGAGACCGAGAGCGAAGAGATCTATATTCGGTGCACGACCGGGAGTTGGAGGATTGAGCGGTAGAAGAAGTGCCCAAGGAAATTATCCCATCCGCGTTATCTACGGTGAATTGATTTCGGTGTTTGTGCTTAACGTGTGGATGATGGCTCCAACGTCATATTTTGTCCTCGAGTGCCCGCGGCGTCAATATAGTTACCCTCTTCGGCTTCGAGGCTCCTGGATTTCACCCCCAGCCTTCTCCATTATTGAACGAGAGATCCTTTACAGAATGCCGCCACACACCACTTCCAACCGCAGTTTGGCATTCCCGTCAGAACTCCTGGAGAGACTTGACGCAGGATACCGCGATTCACCAGACTATGATCCTAGGGGAGTCGGACTCTACGTTTATGCCGTGATCCACGAATGTCGATATGTTTACTCGCCCAGTGAGTTTTCAGTTGCAGCAATTTGTCATGCGGCAGAAAAGGCAAATCAGGTTGCAATGGCGCTCTTCCGACGTGAATACCCCGATTTCTTCAGCGAGGGCTTCAAGTGGTACGAATGCATGTCTGCAAACGCTTCTGACTATGCGCTTGATAACTCGGTAGAGTGGGATGTGAGAGGCGACGAACTCTCCTTGACGGTTCATGAAGCTGGCGATGGAGACGAGTTTCAGATTTACGTGCAAGAGTTCATAATCCGGTGAGCGTCGACCGAAGGCCGATGTGGACTTTTCTCCCTCGGGTGGCTTTCGATGATTCAATATATGGACCAGCTGCTTTCATCCCTGCTAGTTGTTACTAGAGTCCGATACCACCCGCAGTCGAGCTCTCGAGACCACGATAGTTGGGGATATGAGTCAGATCAAAGCATTGGATTTCGCGCTATATCAATCCTTCCAAATCTAGTATGGCACATATATTTCATGATCAATAACGACAGTCAACCCCCGCATGATCAGAATTCTATCCGCCATGTCTTTCCAATACCTACATCCGGCTTCTTGACAACGGCATAAGATGCCTTGCCTCCCTGTTGCTCATAGTACTCCAGCGGAACAGAGTGGCCCACCGCAGCCCCCTCCTGGATGACAACCACAGTGCTCTTATCCTTCAACGCCTTAGGCGGGCCAACAATGATCACGCGCTCAACAGTGACACGCTCCATGGTTTTCAAGTATCCAGCGGTCTTAGGGCCCTTGCTACCGAGATCCACAGATGACAGAGCGGAATCGCGGAAGTGGAAGCCGCGGTGGATGTAGCCGCCGCGCTCGTAGTCAAATGTCTCGCCGTCGTCAACGTAAAGTGTGCCTTCGGCTTCTCCCTTCTTGTCCAGCGTGATAACCAAGGTGTAAGGGTCCCATCTCATGAGTGCACTGCTGCGACGAGGTCGGTCACGACGAGGGACAATATGGCCACCCTGAATTAAGAGAGGGATCTTGTCCTCGGGGGCGGGCACCGTGTGTCTCTTGCCTGCACCCTGGTAGACAGTGAAATCGAAGTAGTCATAGTACTTTTCATCGTCGGCGATATAGATGTCAGTGGTGAATGTGTTTTCTGTCACCACGGGCTTGGCGAGGAGGCCACTGGCGCCTAGGTACAGCTGGTCATCGATGGCAAAGCCCTGCTCATCATCAGGGAAGGCATAGTACTGGGGACGAACAATTGGCGTTCCGTTAACCGAGGCCTCGTGGAAGGCGGTGTACCACGTCGGCAGAAGCTGATACCGCAGGCGGATTGCCTGAGAGATGATGGTCCGATGAGGCTCACTGATCAGATACGGCTCACGGCGGCGCGTATCGATGTGGGCGTGAGCACGGAAGAAGGGATACCAAATACCCGCTTGGTACCACCGAGCCAGCAGGTCCTTGTCCGGGTTGTGGAAGAAACCACCGACGTCAGCACCAGCAAAGGGAAACCCGGCGATGCCATTGTTCAGAACCATTGGCAGGGAAGCAGCAAGGTGCTGCCAGGTGGCCTGGTTGTCTCCTGTCCACATGGCAGACATGCGCTGGGCTCCCGCGTAATATGAGCGAGTCAGAATGAATGGACGGCGTACTTCGCCCTTCTTGCGCTCCAACATCGCCTGGTAAGTGGCATTGACGAGAGTGATGCCGTTTACATTGTGGATATCACGGTGCTCCCAGTTACCATGATGGAGGTTATCCTTGGGCATGGTGGTTTCTGGTCCGTTGAAAACGGACGGCTCGTTCATGTCGTTCCAAATAAATAGATTGGGCATTGAGCCCTGGAAACGGTCGTACTTGTGAAGACTGTTCCACCATGGGAATGCAGCCGGGTTAAAGCAGTCGACCCAGTTTGACGAACCGGGCCAACACCATCCATCATATACATCGCCATCCTTGTTCAAGACGGCAAGGCCCTTGCTGTTGAGCTCCTTGGAGACGTAAAAGTCCTCCTTGTTCTTGATATGCGGATCGATGAGAACCACGAGCTTTCGCTCAGATGCATCAAGCTTCTCCTGCATGCCCTTGGGGTTAGGGAAGGTGAGTGGGTCCCACGTGAAGTACTTCCGGTCGTCAGTGTACTCCAAGTCGAGCCAGATCACATCGTAGGGAATCTGGTATTTATCGAACTTGGCGTCCACTTCTTTGACGTCCTCGTCGGTGACGTAATTCCAGCGGCATTGGTGATAAGCGATAGCGAAGTGCTGTGGCAGCTGGGTATACCCAGTGAGCTCACCATATGTCTTGCTGATGGCTTGTGGTGTGGGGCCAAGGAAAACAAATAGATCGATGCGGCCAGCCTCGGAGAACCAGTGCGTGTGGGTGTTGGTCTTTGAATTGGCTCCCATTGAAAGTGGATTTGAAGATGCGGACTTCTTGACAATATCGACCCAGGTCTCCGCAGCATTGAGCCAGAAGACTCCAACCGTAGAGTCTTTGCGGTGGGCCTGCATGAACGGAATTGAGCCATACAAGGTCATTGGACTGTTCAGCTCGTACTCGAACACATCGGCATTGTACATGCGGTATGGGTCTTCATGGTTTCCAGAACCACCTCTAAGAGATGGTTAGCAGCTGTGTAAAGAGGCTAGTGCTGATAGAGTCTGTACCTGGTCTCTTTCAGCGAGAGCGAGTCTGCGTGTTCAGGAATACCAAAGACATGGTTATAGCCAGGAAAGCTAATGTCCAATCCAACACTCTCCGGGCCACGAGGCTTGGAGTCTGTGTTGCCACCAAAGCTTTCCTCCCACCAGCTGCTTTCGTCCTCCGTGGGCTCTCCCTCCTGGTTCTCCACTTTGGGTCTCCAGTGCTCCATGTTCAAGAATCCTTGGTGATTCAGCTGAACATGGGTCTGGCCGTCCCTCAGGAATTCAATCTCAAAAGGAGCATGGCGAATCACAGCTTCGAACTTGGCGTCTGGCCCATACAGGACCCTGGTGAAGCCGGTCCCGGTTTGAGCATTGAGCGTGGCAGACTTACTC
Source organism: Penicillium hispanicum (assembly GCF_028827665.1). Taxonomy (NCBI): domain Eukaryota; kingdom Fungi; phylum Ascomycota; class Eurotiomycetes; order Eurotiales; family Aspergillaceae; genus Penicillium; species Penicillium hispanicum. Next base: position 1,181,846 of record NW_026623199.1, on the reverse strand, counting down.
ACTTCCAACCCACCAACGAGAACCCACTTCTCAGTCTCATCGTAACGCTTCTTGTTCGCCTTGCTGCCGTGTCGAATTTCGATATCGCCCTTCAAGCGCTTCTCCTCGTCGACGACCACGCGCGCCGCACCTGACTCTAGAAAAGACACAGTAATGGGGAGACGGACTTTTTCGTTGGTAGTGGTGGTTTTAATAATAACGCCAGTCAACTGGCCATCCTTGAAGTGAATAGTCGCTGGGTCTAATTCGTAGGGGGAATTCCAGGACGCGCCTTGGGCGGAGGCATTGTCGGCGAGGGCTCGGTTCCTTTTGCAGAAGCCAGACTGGTTGCATTTCTTGAAGTTCTCATGCTTCACGGTCACTGTTGACACAGTAAGAATTAGAGCCGGGCGCACTTCCGTCTATGGGAGAAGGGTTCTCACATCCGGGGACGACAATGCACCCGATAAGGACCACCAAGGAGAGTAGTAGGGTCCACAAGGACGCGGGCCGACTCCGGGCCATATCGAGCAGGATAGTACAATCAGAGAGCCTCAATCTCTGACTGAAAGCTATGTAGTGGGGAGGACGATCGCCTGCATTCGAAGGAGAGGGTGGGTAACTGCTGTCAACAAGGAAGCTCCAGGCTGGCCTGACGGTGGAGAGCTGGGGTAGGACACCTGAGGCTGCAGGGCAGCAAGGTGTCAAGGTGTCGAGGTGTCAAGGCAGCCCGCGGCCCCTCGTGCCCCACCAATGCTGCTGCAGGCAAAAAAAAAGGCTCACAGGTATTTATTCTCGCTCCTCCCCTCTCCCTCTTTCTGCCTCCCATCCCTTGCTGATCCTCCGATCTTCAATCCCCCCAATCCATCAAAATGTCCGACGAGCAGACGTAAGTTATGGCCTTTCTAGCCAATTCATTTTCTTCCCTCTATGCCGCCATAACCATGCCATCCTTCTACCCCTCATTTTCTGGCTGTGACGCTAATCAGCCTGCTCTAGTTTCATTGCCATCAAGCCCGACGGTGTCCAGGTACGAACATGACAATCTCGAGGCCGATTTCATGGCAAAGGATTGGCTCCGTCATCAATTGAGTTACGACCACTAACGCTACCCATCAGCGTGGACTCGTTGGCCCCATCATCTCTCGCTTCGAGAACCGTGGCTTCAAGCTCGTTGCCATGAAGCTCACCTCCCCCAGCCAGGAGCACCTCGAGAAGCACTACGCTGACCTGGCCACCAAGCCCTTCTTCAAGGGTCTCGTCGCCTGTGAGAACCCGCGCGAACCCGAATTTTGTCGTCAAGAGCCACTTTCGCTAACTTCTTACCAGACATGCTGAGCGGCCCCATCTGCGCTATGGTTTGGGAGGGCAAGGACGCCGTCAAGACCGGCCGCACCATCCTGGGTGCCACCAACCCCCTGGCCTCCGCCCCCGGTACCATCCGTGGTGACTACGCCCTCGACGTTGGCCGCAACGTCTGCCACGGCTCCGACAGCGTCGAGAACGCCAAGAAGGAGATTGCTCTCTGGTTCTCCCCCAGCGAGCTCATCAAGTGGAAGTCCGCTCAGTCCGCCTGGGTCTACGAGTCCTAAATTGCTCGTTCCCGAGTGCCTCAGCTTGACGAGTACCTGCGCTCAGCTGCTAGCAGCGTAGAATTGCGATAGCGGTAGAGAAGGTCCGAATGGCTATGAAAACCCCACCAATATACAAGATCATATGAATTACGTGTATGACGTTTCCTGGACAATATTTACAACAGTAGATATCCTCGACCCCGTCACCTTTTCCCATATAGCCTCTTGGCCACTTTGGTTGTCGGTGCGAGGATGGTTCTTGCGAACCACGGCGTAGCCCAGGCACTCATGGCGATCCGAACGGGTAGTAAAGCTTTGGTTATTGCGTACGCCGTCGCAAACTCGAGGACCAGCCGTACCCCAGCCCGTTCTTGTGCTGTAGGTTGTCTTGAGCTCGAAGCTTCATGTTCCGCGACAATGTTGACATCAGATTCATCGATCCAGCCTTTCTTCCTCAGCCAGCGTCCAAACCGCGCAGCTCCCTCGTCGAAAGCGTTGCTCTCACCAGACCCAGCCGATAGATCTGGCATCGACGCACCATAGTGAAAGGCAGCCACCAGTCCGAATAGTGGCACAATGGCGGTGATTTCGTGCAGGATTAAAAACGACGTTATGTGGGTTATCGGAGCTCCTAGTAAGGGGGTCGTGTAGGTGCGGAGAAAGCGAGGCAAGCGGTCATTGAATCGGTGTAGACGAGAGCGGGAGTCCTTTGGAGTTGATGGAGCTGGTCGTGATGGCTGTAAGGGTGTGGGGGGAGTAGAGAATGTTCGTCGCGACGCTGGTTGGAGCTGCGAAGCGTGGATGCGGAAGCGGCGCAGCAAGGTCGATGGCTGTGTCATGGCGATGACGGCGGCGGACTCGGATATGAACAGCGTTTCACGGGGAGCTCACGGCCAGCTCTGGCAATCCAGACCAGGACCTGACGTGTCCTACTGCCGTGCAATCTAGCTCAGTCGCAACGGCGCTTGTCGTCGATCCCGTCGAGTCTCGCATGGCGCTGAGTAATCGGGTCGATCGTGCCCAGCTTGATGTCTCCTAATTCTTATTTGTGATGCATCGTCATCTTTGAGCGGTAATTTAAGAATGACGAAAGACTAGACAACTTTAGCATCCAAAAAGACTACGATAAGCAAGTAAAAAGGTGGCTTAATGACGTGCGTCCCTGCAGCGTAGACCAAAATGCGGGTAGGCCACCGCTAGTCGATTTCCCGCGTCCGGTGCGACCTTTATCGGAGAATCCAATCCATGACGCTCCGCTTTTGCCCACTTCTCTTCTTTCCTCCCCATCCCATTGCCCACCAGCCCTCTCGCAATGGCGAAGAAAATTACAGAGAAGATCGCGGCACTGCCGCCAGATGCAAATTACTTCTCGTTGGAGTTCTTCCCTCCTAAGACCCGGATGGTGGGGTCACCCCGCGCCGATTCTTCAGTGTGAAATGAACCCATCTTGCTAATGACATGCCTGCTGCTGTAGGGTTTTGCCAACCTGTCCGCGCGTCTGGAGCGGATGGCTCAGGCACTGCGTCCGCTCTTCGTAACGGTTACCTGGGGTGCCGGCGGAAGCACAGCAGCCCGCTCCCTCGAGCTTGCGGAGGTCTGCCAGCGCCAGCTGCAGTTGACAACGGTGCTGCATCTGACGTGCACGAACATGAGCCGCGCATTGGTAGACATGGCGTTGGAGGAGGCTAAGGTTCTTGGTATTCGCAATATCCTGGCGCTTCGTGGTGACCCTCCCCGCAGTGAGGAATACAACATGCATGGAGAGGACGACAGCAACAAAGACTTTACATTCGCCGTGGATCTCGTGCGATATATTCGCCAGCAACATGGCGACTATTTCTGCATTGGTGTTGCCGCATACCCAGAGGGCCACCCGGCCGACACTTTCCAGGAAGTTCAGGATCCTGTGCGCGACCTGCCCTATCTGATTGAGAAGACACAAGCGGGCGCGGATTTCATCATGACCCAGCTCACCTACGACCTGGATGCTTATCAAAAATTTGAGAACCTGCTTCGCAACCATGAATCCGGCATTTTCAAGACGATTCCCATTATCCCCGGCCTGATGCCTATTCACAGCTACAAGATTCTCACTCGCGTGACGAAGCTGAGTCATGTGAAAATCCCAGATCCGATCGCTAAGCGAATGGATGAACTAAAGCACGATGATGACGCTGTAAAGCGCGCAGGCGTGGATATAGTGAGTGATATTGTGGGAGGTATTCGAGAGCTGAAATCCCCGGGCCCGCGAGGTTTCCACTTCTACACCCTGAATTTGGAGAAGACCGTGTCATTTATTCTTGAGCGATGCGACATGATCCCGCCCTACTCAGATATCCAAGATGATTCTGCAGTAGCCGATGTCGACACAACGCTAAGCATCGATGATGTGCCGGCTCGTTCGTCAGCGAGGCGCCGAGCCTCTTCTATCAACTCACAGCCGCATAACCGTGTCATCGTGGACAAAATCTCTGCAAAGGGCTCGTCTCAAGACTCGGTTCATGAGGCCACCGCAGACAGTGCTGGTTTGCCCGCAATGCCTCCCAGTCGCAGCACAACCCTTCAGATCTCTGAGGGTCTCGGTGCACTCGGCAGAGAGGCCACATGGGATGACTTCCCCAACGGTCGATGGGGTGATGCACGTTCTCCGGCCTTTGGTGAGATTGATGGCTATGGACCTTCGCTCCATGTCACCTCGGCAGTCGCCCGCCGGATCTGGGGTCATCCCGTTGAGCATTCCGACATCAACACTCTTTTCCGACGTCATGTCTCTGGGGAATTGTACATGGTTCCCTGGTCAGAAGGTGGTGCCGAGGAGGGTACCGGTGGCCTGAATCCAGAGACAGAACTCATTCGCCCGGAACTGCTCAAGCTCATCGACGGCCGCGGCTGGTGGACACTGGCCTCCCAGCCTGCCGTTAACGGCGTCCGCAGCGATCACCATATCTTTGGCTGGGGTCCGCCGCGAGAGGGCTTTGTGTTCCAGAAGCCTTTCGTGGAGTTTTTCTGCCCAAGCAAAGATTATGAAACCATTCTCAAGCCACTTTTTGAGAAGCACGGCCACGAAAACCTGACATGGTTCGCCGCTAATGTGACGGGTGCCTTCGAGTCCTCGCTCCCCTCACAGCCAGCGGACGTTGAGCTAGATGATCTCAACAGCAACCCTGAAAGCGTGAACGCAGTCACATGGGGCGTCTTCCGTGGAAAGGAAATTGTCACCCCGACAATCATCGAGGAGGTTAGCTTCCGCGCCTGGGGCGAGGAGGCCTTCCGTATCTGGGATGAATGGCGCCGCATCTACCCGCTTGGCTCTGCTACCGAGCGCTTCCTGAACTCTGCCAAGAATGATGCCTGGCTTGTTTGTGTGGTCGGGCAGCAATTCGGCGCCGGCACTAAACAAGGCTCAAAGGAGGAAGATGATGAAGTCAAGTGGATGTGGCGAGTGTTGGCAGGCGAGGTTTAGGACTAAGCCTGAGAAACCCCACAGTTACGCCTCTTGGATATACCCCGATTGACCTTCTCATTCTGCTTTCTCTTGGACACTGACAAGAATGAAATGGTTACGCATACAAGAAAGATTGATGGTATCACGAGATATGGGATCCTGTACAGTACGCTTCAGCTCGTGCAAGTGATGGGATGACTATGAAATCATACGACACTCTATCGAGGTATCGTAGCACTGCATCGTTTCCACACATTTGGAGTTGTGCTTTTTTCCAATAGACTGTAATTCGGTTTCAAAATTTCAAAGCTCTCATACATGTTGTGGAGATAGCCAAATAGACGCCAAGACTCAAAATGCTTCTATAAACAGCGCTACGCTTCAGTATGCGATACTTTAGGCTCACTAATCCAGCGATAACAGCAAGCCAGCCTTTGATCATAATCTATCCGCAAAGCCGTGTTTCTCGAGGCCTTCTGCATCGGTATCAGGCGTGGCGACTGAGGACTGAGATTCGACATATTTTTGCACAGCATCGTCCAGACGACCGTACGCACGGGGCATACGACGGGGCTGGTAAGCACCCGCAGCCGGCAGCTGGTAACCTCGTAACCTGAAGCATTGTTATTAGGATGCATGGTATATTTTCCTACGCAAAGGACGTACCTAGGTCCCTCGCCTGTTTGCTTGGGTAGCGTCGAGGCGTAGGTGCGGTTGAATGCCTGGACATCATGCTCAAAGGTGTCGCGTTGAATACTTTCTCGTACCCCAGCGAAGAAAAGGTCCAAGACGTGGTGATTATGGATTTGAAGGAGAGCCCACGCCGTCATTTCCTTGGCGGACAGCAGGTGGTTGAAATACGCGCGGTGATGCTTCCGACAGGCATAGCATGCGCAACCCTCCCGTAGTGGCGAGAGATCTGTGGCGTATTCCGATGACCAGAGATCGATGCCCAGAGCCTGTGGTTCGCCATCCTGCTGCTGTAGATTAGACGGCGCAGGGAAGGAGAAGTCCAAGGCGATCCCAGCATCGGACGACAGACCCACAAAGGGGACGGTCAGAAGATCAGCTCCCAGAGAGACCTCGCGAAGCAGCTCATGGGGACTGGAAGGCTCACTGAGCAGCAGTCGAGGCAAGTTGCCCAGCGCCTCTGGAATGAAACCCAAAGAACCAGACTCATATAGCGCCAGGCCGGAAAGCAGATCCCAGAACTCGGTCTCCAAGTCATCCAAGTATAAAGACTGTTCCGCATTATCCAGCGGCAAAACCGGAGCAAAATATGCTGCTTGCGATCTCTCTTCTGTCCCTGCCGCCCCATACAGCTTCTCCAGCGCATCGCGGGTAAACGCATGCGTCCGATCTACCATCTTTCCCCGCCTCTTGACGCCCGGCGGCTTGCCCAGAACAAGATCGGCCAGACCAATGGCAATATCTGGCTTGAGCTTTTGCACTGCCTCCACATAGTGCTCGGCGGGGAGCTGCCGAAAGCCTATGGAGGTCAAGATCGCAATCGAGGTCTCGGTATTTGTGGGCGGGCATGGGATGGCAGGGAATCGACGCGGACCAAGGATCAAGGGCATGTCGCTCGGAGCACAAATGAACCGCCTCAGAGGCGACTCGTTCTTTTCCACGGGAATATTATATAGCGGGGCAGGGTGTTTCTTCTCGATGACTGTGAATATCTCAGCCCCAGAGGGCACAGTGTTAGTCAATACAACCCAGGGCCCAGGGCCACGATCTCGGGAATAGTATGAACTCACAGTCCTCGAGTCCAGCATATAGACTATTAAATGCAGTCTCCTTCCGTACCACATCGTGCGCGATATGCGACACAGCGCCCCGCGTCGTGAGCGGGATGTGATGCGGCGTGGAAATCGTCTTGCGGCCGGCGAGCGCCAATGTGCCGACTCGCGGCGCCAGTACAGGTGCTGCAGGACCTAGGACACTGAAGGTCATCGTAGAGGCTGGTGACGCGTCGGGGTCCATGGTGGTTGTGATCATTAGGAGCCCATGCTGGCGTGGGCTGAGTGGGATCTGGACATCTTATCGGGCGGCAGAAAAAAGAGGCTCCGGCTAAGCCAGGGACCGATCATCTTTCCATATGCACTGACGGTCTGCCATACTCAGTGCGACGGGTTCCAGAACTGATTCGCGCGAGCCCATCGAGTTAATTCATTCTACTTTCTCCGATTTCTTATCGTTTGTTCATATCCAATCTGATTCCCGGCATGACAGGCTCGTCCGAGCATGCGCCGACGCGACGCGGAGCGCTCATTGTGGTCGAAGGGCTCGACCGTGCGGGCAAGTCGAGCCAATGTGAAATGCTACGAGATTACTTGGAGCAGCGAGGACATGCAGTCAAATATATCCGATTCCCAGGTATCTGGCCATCACCGATCGAGTGCTAGGGCCATTTTTCTGATTCTTGGGCAGACAGGACCACGTCCATCGGGAAGCTCATAGATAGCTATTTACGCGGTTCAGTCAATCAAGACGACCATTCCATCCACCTCCTATTTTCAGCGAACCGCTGGGAAATCGCAAAGAATATCGAAGAAGACATCGCGCGGGGCACCACTGTTATCGTGGACCGATACTCATATTCCGGTGCGGTATACTCAGCCGCCAAAGCCAATCCCACGCTATCACTCGAATGGGCATGGCAGCCGGAAATTGGCTTGCCACAACCAGACCTATGTCTGTTCCTCAGCGTCTCCGCCGAGCAGGCTGCGAAGCGCGGGGGATTCGGTGCGGAGCGATATGAAAATGAGGCAATGCAGAGGCGTGTCCGCGAGCTCTTTCGCGCCCTTTTCGAGCGACAGCAGGACATTTGTATCGTCGATGCTGGAAGGTCAGTGGAGGAAGTCTCACAGGGCATTCAAACCGCTGTTTCGGGATGCCTCGCACGCCTGGATGCGATTGGATCCCTGAGGAAATTGGGACCACTTGCCAATTAGCCCATAAATTGATATATTCTCGTAAAATTCGAGGTCTTGGAACCAGCCACGTATCATTCCACAAGTTCTGCATCGTCCCATTCGCTATCTTCAATGACCATTTCCAGTCTGGACGTCGGCTGAGGAGATCGACTCCGCTGTCGGTCCCCGTAGTCTGCGTCTGACTCCAGATCTACGGTCTCTAACCAATCGTCATCTAACTGGGGGTCATCATGTTGCAGGGAGCATGTCATGTCTTCCGCTCGCTTGGATGGACTAGTGCTCAGAGGTTCCGTCGACGATAATCGCGCTCGCGCTGCAATCGTTTTGCTCTTCTTGCTTGTTGGCGACTCAGCGGCATCCTTCCGATGACGCTTTTCTTTCCTTCGCAGAATGGTTCGAACCTCCTTATCAGCGCGATTGCGAAGAGTCATTTCTCGCATCATGACTGCCCATGACACAACTTCTTTGCACGTTGGGCAAGTTCCTTCTGTTGGAACGAGGTTGTCGTTTTTGCGGCCGGCCTCAAGGAACGTTGTAGACAAACAGCATAAATGATTTGCGCCGCGGCAAAGCGGACGAGAACACACCACTATTTGTTGAAGATCTGGAGCAACTGGCGCCTGGCATATTTCGCATCGTAGATCATCCACATCATCCAAGAGAAACATTGACTTCTCCAAGTAGCTTTCAAGGTTAGTATAATCAACCGATAGGTTCTGGATGCTGCCTACAGCATCCTTCTCGCGGCCTTGCTTGGGGCAGTCCCCATCCAAGATGATCTTGCTGTCAGGAAGGCTCGTATCGACCCGCTCATTCCAGAGTCTCCAGACGCGGTAGACATCTGCGCTGAAAAAACGCACGCGCAACGGCCAGGCAGCAAAATAGGTTGAACGAAGTAGCGAATGCAGGTCTTCGAGATGCGCTTTCAAGGATCTTCGGGAACCCGAGGCACGGGGTTTGGTCTTCTTCGTTTTCGGGCTTCCAACAGCCTTGGATTGAGAAGCGCGCATCGCGTCGCTATCTAATTCAATATGCCGTGACCTGTCCGGGTGCTGCCAGGCCCATCTTTCCGCTGTAAGCACATGCTCAGCCGAATTGTGGAAATCACGTAGCCAACTTACTCGAATTGTAGGGCCCCGACGCGGCTCATAAAGCCTTCCACCACGAGGACCATCTCCCAGGGCCGCAATTTATCACGGGCGGTGCGTTTGGCGCCACCTTTTGCAGTTCCATTGTGCTGCGGGAGTCGTCTGATCGGGTTCGGGGTGGACCCGATATAGAGGGAGGCGTGGCGGACGGTTGAGCGGAGCAGATAAGAGCAGTAATAGGCCGGGATCGGCCGAGGCTCGTCCTGCACCTCCATTATGGCCGGGCAGCATCGAGCGATTTCCCAAGTTTGGGGCGTCGGCCGTTTGTTCGCATTGGCACCTCGGACGGGAGAGCGCTATCGCGGAACCCGAGTAAACATGGGATCACATGACACGCTCCGAACCAGTTCGGAGATGGGAAGGATTCATGTGGAATGCGATGTCAGGTACAGAGAGATGGCTATGTTTCTCTTTTCTTCCGGGGTGCAAGGTAAGGTCAACAGTGATGTTGATTCTAAAGGAATCAGCAGCCACCCGGGCTCTAGTAAGGTTGATTGGACTGGAGCCGCTGCTGGGCGGATCTCGTCGATCTACTGTAGCTTGATGAGACGTCAGCGCTCACGACTTACTTTAACTACCTAACTCAGTCGTCAATATGGTTATCAACCGCAACGAGGTTTCTGATTGTCTGACTAACCGAGGGGAATATTCATGTCCACGGGTGCAATAGGCTTGAACCTTGGGCTGTCCAACACATTGTGACCGACAGTCTATCGATTCCCATTTGCGCGCGAGGCCATGTCATCATTATACTTGGGGGTTCAGGGGGGCTGCTTATTTTCTTCCCAGCGACCAGGAAGCATAGCTCAACCGATGTATCACAGCCACGAGGGTAGCGTGTGTACATCGCACGCTCGGGCCCAACGATGGATGGATCCATAGAATCGTAATTAATAATGGGCCTTTTAGCGGACCCGAACGATTCGTGGCATCGGAACAGCCATATGATTATTATTCCCCCCGTTTGCGGCTTCCCTTCGGTGACCATACCGCCGTATCGAGATGACCACATTCCGGCGTATTTTTGGGCTTCCTGATACCGATCAGATGAGTAGGCGGTGAGGACAGTCGGTGCGCAGAGGTCGATCTCCTATACTGCAACCTCCGATTCTGCCGATCTAACCCGAGGGGGAGCGTAAGCTAGGCGTATCGACTCCATCAGAAGAGAAAACATTCAATGGTAACGGCTGCTAGCACCAACCACCCGCGGTCACAACGTAAATTACACGGCCGCCTTCCCAAGTTCAGTAAGAGTGAGTACTGTATGTACTACGGCTGTACTTACACGCTGCGACGGATCTCTCCTCTGGGTACCTCCGGCCTTGCCTACTCGTTTCTCGTTCCTCGTTCTATCAATATCCTTCCATTGCGGCTGTTCTTCCCCCCATTACGCCCACCCCCCGTCGTTCTCCCTTCCACCGTGCTCTTCCCACTTTTCATTCTTTTCATCTCGTCTTGCTGGATTACTGATTTTCGACCGGAGACGGTATTACGTCTGCTCTCGACTACCCCAGCGTCCTCGTCCGCCCTTGTTCTCCGATCTCCTCGTCATCCTTCCAATGCGCTCGTCGCGCCACCAGTAGCCTTTTTCTGTCGACACTTGCAGAAGCGCGCACGCCGCATCCTTTCCTCCCTCTTTTTCTTATTGGATACGACGGTCTCCTCAAAATGGTGGCTCCGGTCTCGACCGGAGCAAATTCGATGGCTGGGCAGACTCGGTCCTCCAGCACTCACCCGTCGCATTCACACAATGTTCCTTTGAGTGCCCGCAGGTCGGCGCCGCTGGATCTTTCCACCGTCGAGCGGCGTGGCCAGTCCAATGGCCCTCGCGAGCCGAGCAAGCGCGTTCGGCCTCATGCCATCCCCGAGGCCCCGACCTTTCGCCCAACAGAGGAGGAGTTCAAAGACCCGGTCGCCTACATCCAGAAAATTGCGCCGGAGGGCAAGAAATACGGGATATGTCGAGTCATCCCGCCAGAGAACTGGCAGCCACCCTTCGCGATTGATACGGAGGTAGGCATTCTGCACCCTTCTATTCCTTCCTGCCACTCCGGAGCCCGTTGAACTTAATTCTGTGTCGTTTGCTAATCGTGGATGCCTTTCTCCAGAGATTTCACTTCAAGACTCGTCGACAGGAACTCAACTCAGTCGAAGGAGGTATGGCCCCGTGCCCTGCCAATTTTGCTGCCGGTGGAACCACTCCGCAGCGCGGTTCTAACCCAGACTCCAACCCAGGTAACCGCGCCAATATGAACTATGTCGACGGACTCGCCATGTTTCACAAGCAACACGGGACGAACTACAGTCGGCTTCCCAGTGTGGACAAACGTCCTCTTGACCTCTACAAGCTCAAAAAGGCCGTGGAGGTGCGAGGCGGGTTTGAAAGCGTCTGCAAGACCAAGAAATGGGCTGAGATTGGCCGTGATCTCGGCTATAGCGGCAAAATCATGTCCTCGCTCTCGACCTCGCTCAAAAACTCTTATCAGCGTTATTTGCAGCCTTACGAAGAGTATCTCGCTCGGGCCAAGCCCGGAGTACAGCAGCAACTCGAGCTTGAACATGGCGGCCCTTACACACCATCCCCCCGTCAATCTCCCATGACCAAAAAGCCAGTTCCGGATGAGAATGGGACACCATCTAAACCCCGCGAAGAAACCCCGATCATGCGGATGACAGCGAGTTCTAGCACTCCCATTGAGAAACCCGCCGATCAGCCCGCCCCATCCGTCGAACCTACCCCTCCCCCACGTCCAGCAGCACCGTCTGGATTCACCCCGGTGAATGCTAGCGCAGGCGGCTTTACCGCTGTCAATCACTCCCCCGGGTTCGTTCCGGTGAACAATGGCCCTGCTATCAAGCGCGAGGGAGAGAACGGAGTGTCGACGCCCAAAAGTGTTGCTGAGCATCCTTCTTTCTCAACTCCTGTTCCGAATGGCCAATCCGGGCAGTCTGTGAAGCGTGCTATCAGCCACGAGAGCGGTTCGCAAGAGAATGGCGATGATGGAGGAAGTGGACGGCGCAGCAAGCGCTTAAAGAAAGGTATTCATCCTGAAATTGGGAAATTTTCTTATGACCTTGCATCTGACTTGGCATCTTTTACCCCAGATGCACCTCCACATGTTACAGGCTCGCACATGTCTCTTCTCCGCCCGGCACTCCCCAAGGCGCGTAAGGACGGTGTGCCAAGAACCGGCGATGTAAGTCGTATTCTATTTCTAGCAGTGTCACATCCCGAAAACAAAAAGTCTAATTATTTTCAGAAATGTGAGTCTTGCGGAAAGTCCGACGAAAGCTCGACCATTCTTGTCTGCGACAGCTGCGAGCTTGGGTACCATACTGCTTGTCTTGATCCCTCTACTACGGCTTCTTCAGAGCACGATTGGCACTGCCCAAAGTGCCTGGTCGGTACTGGCGAATTCGGCTTTGAGGACGGCGGTGTCTACTCTTTGAAACAATTCCAAGAGAAGGCCAATGAATTCAAGAAAAGATATTTCGCCGCGAAATTGCCTTTTGATCCCGTTCTCAACACTCACCGACGTGAGACCGAGGATGATGTCGAGGCCGAATTCTGGAAGCTTGTAGTGGATCTGCACGAGACGGTTGAGGTTGAGTATGGTGCGGACATCCACTCCACTACTCACGGCAGTGGGTTCCCGACAATTGAGCGCAATCCTTTAGACGCTTATTCGTCCGACCCCTGGAACTTGAATGTCCTTCCCTTCTATGGCGACTCTCTCTTCCGTCACATCAAGTCCGACATTTCGGGCATGACTGTCCCCTGGGTTTACGTGGGAATGTGCTTTTCAACCTTTTGCTGGCACAATGAGGATCACTATGCCTATTCCGCAAACTACCAGCATTTCGGTGCTACGAAGACCTGGTATGGCATTCCCGGTGCCGACGCAGAGGCATTCGAAACAGCAATGCGAGAGGCAGTCCCGGAGCTTTTCGAAGGGCAGCCAGATCTCCTCTTCCAACTTGTCACATTGATGCCACCCGACAAGCTCAAGAAGGCTGGTGTCAACGTCTATGCTGTCGACCAGAGGGCCGGCCAGTTTGTCCTCACGTTCCCGCAGGCGTATCATGCTGGGTTCAATCACGGATTCAATTTCAACGAGGCTGTCAACTTTGCGCCAGCCGACTGGGAGCCATGGGGCGCCATGGGAGTAGAACGCCTTCAAACCTTCCGCAGACACCCATGTTTCTCTCACGATGAACTGCTTTTCACGGCGGCTGTCCGAGACACATCCATTACGACTGCCAAGTGGTTGGCACCCGCACTTCAGCGGACTTGTACCCGAGAACTCAACGATCGAGGGGCCTTGCTGGCTCGTCATAGGGACATTACCCCTCACAAATGCGTTCTCGGTGCCGATCTATTGGCAGGTGATTGTGGGCTCAATTTCGTAGTGGAGGAGGAAGACCTCCCCGAGGATGACTACCAATGCCAGCACTGCAAGGCCTACACTTACCTTACCCAGTTCCGCTGCCACAAGTCAGGTAAAACACTTTGTCTTCTGCATGTGGACATCTATGACTGCTGTGGTGAATCCGTCCCACAGAAACTGTTTGGACCGGGTCACACTTTGCGCTACCGTGCGAACGATGACGAACTAAAGGCGGTAGTGCAAAGGGTTCAGGAACGAGCCAGGATTCCCGAGATTTGGAGCGAGAAGCTCGACAAGACCTTGGAGAATGAGCCGAAGCCCCAGCTGAAGGCTCTCCACAACTTGCTCAGTGAAGGTGAGAAAATCCCATACCACCTGCCTGGCCTCCAAGATCTTGCGGCCTTCGTCCAGCGCTGCGATAAATGGGTTGAGGAAGCAAACAACTACATCACCCGCAAGCAGCAAAACCGGAGAAAAAACGAGAAGGCGTGGCGCAAGACCGGTCCCAAGGCAGCCCAGCTGGACGATCGTGACCGTGAAGTCCGCAGAGTGGAGAACATCTACGCCCTTCTGGCAGAGGCTGATAAACTTTCCTTCGACTGTCCACAGATGGCGGCCCTGGAAGAGAAGACCCGCGAGATCGAGAAATTCCGCCAGGACGTTAACGCTGCCTTGACGAATTCCCATCTACGATCGATTCAGGATATTGAAGAACTTGTTGAATCCGGCCGAAATTTCAACGTGGAGATCCCGGAAGTGGAACACCTGGAACGAATCCTGCGACAGATGAAGTGGACCGACGAGGCTTCTCGCCGACGGGATAAATACCTCACCCTCAAGGACTGCCAAGAGATTGTTTCTACCGGGGAACAACTCGGCCTATCCGAGACCAATGAACACCTGCTCCATTTCAAGGAGCTTGGACGACACGGTGAAGCCTGGGAAGCCAAGGCTAAGGAACTGATGTCCGTGGAGGCCGTTCACTATCAGCAGTTGGAGGCGCTCTCTGCGCAAGCATCTCGCTTCCCAGTCTCCCCCGATACCCTTACTGCCGTGGATGCCATCTTGACAAAGCAACGAGAGGCACAGAAGCGGATCCAGACTCTTTACGAAAGCAGCAAAGACCCCGACTTGAGGAATCGACCAAAATACAAAGATGTTCGCGAGCTCACCGAGTCTTTGGAGCAGCTCAATAGTCGGCCAATCGGGGCAATCGACCTTGAACGCGAACAAAAACGCCACGAGGACTGGATGAGAAAGGGCAAAAAGTTATTCGGCAAGGCAAACGCCCCGTTGCACATTCTGAAGTCTCATATGGAATATGTGGAGAAGCGTAACTCGTACTGTTTCGATTTGGAAGACAGCTACCGTCCTCCTGTTGAGCCATCTTCGCGAGACAACACTCCGGACGGCTTACTTGAGAACCCTACGACCACTGTTTGGGGCCCGAAGTCACGAAAGCGTGATGTCTTCTGCATATGCCGCCATTCGGAGGCGGGGATGATGATTGAATGTGAAGTCTGTCACGAATGGTAAGTCTTGCGATGAAAAATAACGGAACGACTTTCAAGAGGAAATTGGTTGCTAACCATTGACAGGTACCACGGAAAATGTCTAAAGATCGCGCGAGGCAAGGTCAAGGAATTTGACAAGTACACCTGCCCTATTTGTGACTGGCGACAGAAGATCCCTCGCGACGCTGCTCGTCCCAAACTGGAAGATCTCCAAGACTGGCAGGCAGAGATTGCCAATCTGCCTTTCCAGCCAGATGAGGAGGAGGTTCTGGATAGCATTGTGAATCAAGCGACTGCTTTCCGTGATTTCCTGCATGGGTTCACGAATGCTGCGTGCACCACCACCGAGGAAGTGCCCACGTTGATCTTCTACTTGCGCAAGATTGAAGGCGCCGAGGTCCTGTTGGCCTACGAGACCAACTTCTTTCGACAGGAAATCCACAAGTGGGCACCAGTTGCGCCGGAGCCTCCGCCAATTCTGGAACAGTCCCTGTCGACGCGGAAGCCACGTCCGACCAAACAGCAGAAGATCATGGCCCAACTCGGCGTGGAACGCCCGGAGGATCTCCCCGAGCATCTTCGTACAAAGCATATGGTCACTAAGCGCAAGTCTGTTGACACTCAGGCTCAGACAAGCCGGCCTGCTTCTTTGCAGCCGGCACCTCCAACTCCCAGCAACAATCAGCCTTCTAGTATCGGGCCCACCTTAACCCCGATGTCGGACTCAAATAACGCATCATACCCTTTCTCTGCCAACTACTCTCTACCTGCCAGTGACTCAACGCCAGCATTTGCGCCTACATCTTCCGCATTCCTCCCCCATGCTGCGGCCGCTTCCCAGTCCCCCTCGTTCCTTCCTCGATCCCCTACTCCTCAGCAAGGCATGGAATCTTCTCTCTTCAGCCCGCCGCGATTCGATCGCGATCCTCAGTTCGCCAGCAGCAGTCCTCGTCAGAACTTGGATGATGTGTTCGCAGACCTCACAAATCAAGATGTTGAGCCCGACACTGAAGCTATGGAGAACACGCATGCCAATGAAGCTCTCGAGGCACTCAATGCCAGCAACGGTAGCAGCCGTGCTGGATCGGTTCATGAAGAAGCTACCCAAGGTGGTGAGGCCCAGAGTGCCAATGATGGGACAGCGAGCGCGAGTGCAAAACCCGAACCCGAACCTGAGCCCCAACCCGCGCCCGCGCCCGAGCTTTGATAGAATTTTCTCTTTCGTATTTCCTCGTTTCGACGAACTCTCGATGTTCTCATCTTCGTGTGTCTTTTTCTCCGATGCGAATCACTTTTTTTTTCTCGTGGG
Organism: Penicillium hispanicum; assembly: GCF_028827665.1. Classification (NCBI taxonomy): domain Eukaryota; kingdom Fungi; phylum Ascomycota; class Eurotiomycetes; order Eurotiales; family Aspergillaceae; genus Penicillium; species Penicillium hispanicum. The sequence continues at coordinate 1,165,550 of NW_026623199.1, read as the reverse complement.
GCTTATTTGCGATTTCATTCTTTCCGTGGATCCTTGCCAAATGGTGTATTAAAGGGTGGACAGGGCCAGGTGAGCCCATGGAGTTTCGTTTCAGCGCTGTACTCTTGTCTTTTCTCTTAAATGCTCTATCTCTCATGCCAGTTAAGGCTACGTTCGTGATGACCGAGGCAAGTCTTGTTCCTCGACTCCTGCCGTTGCTAGTCATTGTGTAATACTATTTAAATGAGGCAATTCTTAAAACCCAGCTGTGTTTAGACCTTCAGCTCACATCCGCATATGCACCCAAGGCCGCCTGTCCGCCTGTATGGATGAAGAGCACGTTGACCTCGTCCAGGCCATGTCTCCGAGCATACTCCTTGATTCCATCCTCTTCAATCCACTGCATCATTCCTCTGGCAACTTTGGCGGTATACACCGGGTCCAGGACCACACCCTCCTTCTGCGCCATTTTCTCGAGCGTCTCCCTAGACTCTGCATCTAATACCCCGTAAGCGCTGCCGACAAACCGATCCTCGAGATGCACATCCTCCATTCTAATATCCCACTCGGGATGGAGCCCAATCAACGCCCCCGCACGCCGTGCAAACGCAAGCACTCGCTCCTCATGATAAGCCCGTGGCCGGGTGGGCGAGTTCAGCACCCCAACGACCTGGCGCGGTGGGAGATCGCGTCCAGAGGACGATGCGTCTCGCATGCGCTCGGCCATCGCAAACCCAGCAATCAGCCCGCCAACCGTGCTCCCACTCCCACACGCCACGAAGACGAAGTCGAACCGACCTGACCCGCCCAGCTGCATCGCCGCCTCCTGCGCAGCGATCTCGAACGCGCCCCGCGCATACCCGAGCCCGCCGAGCGGATGCAGACTCGCGCCGCCGGGAATCCAGTACGGCCTCTGGCCCTGGGCGCGCAATTCGTCCAGGACGGGCGACGCATCTGCGGCGAGGGGGTCACCTTCGTCGCAGATGCGGATCTCGGCGCCGAGGAGCCGGTTGATTTGCACGTTACCGCTGCGCAGGAAGGCGGCTGGGTCGCTGCTTGCGCGAAGACCGCTGCCCGTGCCGCGGTGCAGGAGGACGAGCGCGTTGAGCCCGAGTTTGCGGGCGAGCGCGGCGACTTGGACGGTGTGGTTGCTTTGGATCGCGCCCTCGGTCACGAGCGTTGTGGCTGGGCCATCGAGTTTGTGTGCGGTGGGATGGTGCTCGTGGTAGTGGTACGTTGGGGACTGGGAGAGGATGTCTGGGACGATATATTCCAGTTTGCGATATTTGTTGCCGGCGCATGCAAGTGGTGCGCACTGGTCCTCGCGCTTGGCGAAGACGGATATCCGTGGTGGATGGTGCAGGGAGTTGCTGGGGGTGAGTGTTGGTAGTGGATGGATTGGCGATGGATGCGTGTAAAGGATTGGGTGGCGTGGGATCTGTGTAAAGCGATCTGGGAGCTTCACAGACATTGTGGGTTTCCGGTGGGCAAGTTGCTTTTTCAGTTTTAGAAGCTTGCAATCTAGGTAGCACGTATGCTGTGGTTATTCGTAGGGGGAATGAGAACAAATCAATGCCCAGACAGGGAGGTTTAAAGATGAGATCTGACAGCGGGTAAGCTAGGACAACTTCGATGAGCTAATCTTTTGAATCACGCAAGGAACCAGTGTGATCTGATGAGCAGGAAAGATTGAATTGAAGAAGGTTACTCAGAGGTTCTCTAGCTTATAAGACTACTAGGAGTTCCCGTTCAATTTATGCAGTACATAGCTCGGCAACCCTTTTCCATGTTTTCCGTATCGGGATTTGCTCCTTTCAGATGTCTTTTTTGGATTTTCACATGAATCCATAGTAGTCAAGGAAATTTAATCCTAAATAGCTTTGTAAATATTTAGTTGGATAGTAGAAGGACTATGCTAAACCATCGGTTCAGAAGAGGACCCGACCAACTAGAATCAAGAAGTCTGTCTTGCTATTCCGCGCAATCTGCCAGTTTATATACAGAAATGGATAAACAATCAAATGCAAGTCTCCATATACTCATTCGACAGAAGACATTTCCACGTGACCCAACACCCCTGTCTCTGCTGTTCCCCCCTTTCCCTTTCCTCGTTCCTCCAATGTGAACAGATAGCACAGATCGTCTTGTCATGGATATTCAGCGCCAATTTCCTGGTGTACACTGGGTCTGGGAAGGAGGCATCTCCTTTGTCTATGAGGTCCATCCTCTCATCGTGGTCAAGGTTCCCAAGTCCGGCGAGGAAGAGAAAGAGAGATTTCGCAAAGAGCTCAAGATCTATGAGATTCTATCCCGGCATCCGCCCTGTCCCTCTCTGGTGCAATGTTTCCTCTACACAACAGACGGAATCTTTCTTGAGTATATGAGAGGTATAACCCCTATCGGAATGCTACTAATATATCTACTAACTACGTTACTAGATATATCTCTTGCTTATAGGAAACAATTCAATATGACTCGGGGCCACGATACTCGTGTAGTCACTCAAGTGCAAAACTTGGAGCCCCTACCACTACGAAAATTATGTGAGTAGATACTTACCAACTGCTTATAAGGGACTGACCTCTTACAGACTTAGGGATGAACGATCTTGCTCAAGGTGTTGCTTTCCTCGGATCGCTTAACCTCGCTCATGGTGATCTGCGACCTGAAAATATCCTGCTTGATCGTAACCGACTCAAACTATCGGATTTCGATTGCACGGCCGAATTCGGAACAGATTTCGAAACTTGCTCTTGCCCATACGGAAGACTACTCAATAGTAACGAGGCAGAGCAAGGAATACCCGGAACTGCTGGCTTCCTAAGTCCTCGAACAGAGCAGTTCGCCCTTGGTTCGTTGTACTACTTAATCAACTACGGCTTTGAGGTTTATGACAATCAATGTCTTGCCGACGATCCCTATGAGTATGGACCTAAGGTCGTAGACTTACTCCAGGATATGAAATTTCCGAAGCTTGATGGCGATCCGCTGATTGACGATATCATCGATAAGTGCTGGCACAACCAATATCGCACGCTTGCGGAATTGGCTACACACACAGAAGCATTGCTTAAGGAACCAATCAGCGAAGCAGCGAACCACGAAGCAGCCTCCACTCCCGGATGGCGCACATCTATATGCAGAATACCGCGTCGAGTAACTAATGGTCACGACCATGACAATGTGGATCAGGACCACTCGGGTGAGCATTTATCTTCGAAACAGGAATTCTGCTGGGACTTGGAGAAGCGCGGACTGCTTCGCCTACTTACTTCGGGTAAGCCCATGGAGCTTGGATTCATCATGGAGCACAGGCATGTGTCACCAACCATTCCGGCGAATTGAGAGGGACGAGGGTACTCTGGTGGGAGGTTGGAGATTTCGGATCCTGTCTTAGTTAGAGCTGGTTGATAACAATTCAAATGTATACAGTCAGGTTACTTCTGGGTTTGCGATGTCCGCCATGTATACAGGGGTTCTAAGGAAATTTGGTGAGCAGCACGTTGACACTGTGCTCGGCACCCTATTTCGAATAGTCATTCCTTAAAGATATTAATATACTTATCTACATATGTAGACACATGGCTAGCAACAGAGTGAGCAATAACAGTGGAGAAAGGGTGTTGAGCACTCCCTGATAAAGCCAAGAAGAAACCCACCCCAAGATATCGAGCATAATTGATGCTGATGAGGTAGTGCAAATCACCTTGGAAACCCCCAGGATGAGAGTGCTTGATGGAGACAATGTCATAGGCCATTTGAATTGGGTTGGCTCAAGCATGGAAATCAGCAGAAGCAATACAACCGGCACTCGGACTATACCTCGATAGAACGCTATGTCGGCCGATTTCACATTGACCGCTCGACAGTCCCAGCGAGCATTGCACAATTCCCTCGCCCAGCCCACCATGACACTCCTCCAATTCCTACGACAAGCACGCCAGGTGCATCTCCAATTCCTGTCGGGCGCCCTGTCCGACCCTCCCATCTACGTGCTGGGCAATCCCTCGGCCGATCTCGACTCCATCATCTCCGCCATCGTGTACTCCTACTGCGCCAACCACCGCTTACCGACCAGCTCCAAGACCACCCCACGGCCTCATGTGCCCCTCCTGAACCTCCCCAATGTGCCTGCAGGCGCGGAGCTGTACCGGCTACGGCCAGAATTCGTCACAGCCCTGTGGCTATCGACATGCTGCCCCTCCCTAAGAGCCGACGAAAGTTTCGAGAATGCGTCCGACTCCGCCGGGACTTTGCTACGAGAGCATATCGTCACGATCGCAGACTTTGCGCAGAGTCTCAAAGAACAAACCGTGCCGAACCCGTTAGTCGCGGACGCGACGCTGGTTGATTGGAACGCGCTCCAAGAGCGCACGGAGGCGCATCCGGGCCAAGGGTCAGTCAGTGGGCTGTCGGGAGTATCCTTCTGCACGGTGGGCTGCATCGACCACCACGTCGACGAGCACTTCGTGCCGCGCAACGACTCGCTTCCAGGAAACCAGCCCCTGATCATCCAGCCCGGCCCGGGCTCGTGCGCCTCCCTGGTCACCAACGAGCTGCACAACCGCGGTCTCTGGGCCGCGTCGTCGCCGGCGGAAACGGCGCAGGTCGCCAAGCTCGCGCTGGCGGCCGTGCTCGTGGACACGTCTTCCCTCACGGCCGAGGGCAAAGTCACGGGGGAAGATGTGAGCGCCGTCGAGTTTTTGCGCCGGCAGGTTGAGGCGGTGGATCCTGCGTGGGACATGGGCTCGTTCTACGAGCAGGTTCTCGCGGCGAAGAAGAATAGTCTTGATCTTTTGACGTTGGCAGAGGTCCTGGATCGTGATTACAAGGATTGGACGGAGACGACGCGATCGGCAGGGCAGAGCGTCAAGCTTGGGTTTTGCTCGTCGGTGAAGCCAATCCGGTGGATTGTCCAGAAGGCTGGCGGCACAAGGCAATTCCTAGACGGGGTACGCTCATTTGCGGCTTCAGAAGGGAAAGAGCTAGATATCGTGGTTGTGATGACCTCGTTCACCTCTGGTAGTGGTGCGTTCTCGCGAGAGCTCTTTATCTGCGTGATGGGCGATGGTGGCCAGGCTGTTGATGGCGTGGCAGCCTTTGTTGACCAGGCTGCTTCGCAGTTGAATCTTGCCAAGTGGACACCGCTAGATGATGAGTCTGTCAACCTGCCCGAAGAGGATGTTGGATCTACGCTGGACGGTGACGTGGGTCTCTGGAGGCGCTTGTGGATGCAAGAGAATACCAAGGCGAGCAGAAAACAAGTAGCGCCTTTGCTGCGGACAGCAGTCTCTCAGTTATAGCACGATACTACGAATGACTACAAGCAATGCTGAACACGATTCACGTTGAAAAATTTCTTGTATTTGTAAACCGTTCCTATTAATCCAAACACCAGACACCAATGATTGCAGGGGAAATGGTTCAGCAAAAAGAAATGGAAATGGAAATGCAATATATGCAATGCTCCAAGCCGACCTGATGCAAATGCCAGTATGGAACCAGAAGGAAACCCCATAGACCACAGTTTCACTGATGGCGCAAAGAACAATGACAACAAAAGTAGAAAAGATATGTAGACAGGCAAGTGAAATCAAACAACCACTCCATGAATTGACAGCAGAGATGCTCAAAATGCAACTCCGAACGAAGGTATATCAAACACACTCCCACTCGCAGAACACACACCAGCGGGCGACTCGGTCAGCAAGGACCAGACCGCGCCACGTCCCGCGCTCGCCGATCTTGATCACGGTTTCCCACACACTGCCATCCGCGACGCCATCAGTGATGGAGTCACTCGGATTGTCTGAGCCAATCATGTGGTCAGCCTTGCGAGTGAGACGCAGGATCTTGCCAGACGGGGATTGGATCGCCAGTTTGGCAGGCTTATCCCGCCCACCAGCGGATCTGGTGGATGAGATAGCAGAGGTGGAGGCGGAAAACTCATTTGAAGCGCTCGACACAGTCGATGCACCAGCCGTGCTGGAAACCATACTCAGCGCACTAGACGGACGGTTGAAGACCGACGGAGAGGCACGCCCGTTGGCCGGGAACTCGTCTTTCGGAGGCAGTGGGGAGGAGGGATGTTGCCGAACGGCAAAGACGAAGGTGTTGTTGACTGCCAAGCGTGAGTTCTGGGGTTGTACAATGTACAGATCATGGCGCTGGGCATGCGGCGTAGGATGGCGGAGGACGAAGTCGTAGGGCGGGTTTTCGCCAGTGTGAATCATGGGCAGAGCCAGCGCGAGAGGGTGTGGAATATCGCGGCTTGAGTGCATGAGCCCCTTCTTGCCAGCATACACCTTCAATACACCCTGGCCTTCGTCACCCGGCAGAACGGCCTTGATGGTGATCCGTTTCTGGCCACGGAGCCAATCCGGCTGCACCAGAGCTCGCTTGCGCACGATGTCGCCACTTTCAAAGAAGTCACCATCGGCGTCACAGGCAAATGCCGGTGCCTCGACCTCAGCTGCACATTCAACATCTGGGGGCACCACCAAACAGAATTGCATGCACTCCAAACCCTCGAGTCGGATCAGACTAGTGTCGTAGTCGGGAAACTGGGCGTTCAGCTTAAAGAACTGTGGGCACACCGCGGGCAGAGCCAAGAGGACATCGGGAGAGACAGGGGGACAAATGTGTTGCTCCTCGGGATACATTGGGACATGAGTCCAACAGATGTCCAATGGACGTGCGAGGAAGTACCAGGCCTCAGCAGTGGTGGAGTGGTTGGTCACAAATCGGCTCCTCTGGGGGTTTGTTGGATTTGCCAGCGCGCAGTCCATAACACGCCATTCACCATCAACAAGCACCGCATTCCACCAATGGTTCGGACGAGAGAGGCTATCGAGATCCAAGGCGTCTCCAGGACTCTTGAGGAATCCATGAATCACCTCTGCATGGAGGCCAACGGCCGCACACATCTCATTGACTAGAAGAGCGATTTCTTGCGGGCTGGCCCGTTTAGCTTGTAAGACGCGCCTCATATCCACCTCGAGGCCATCTACAGGCTCTTCCCAGGCAATCTTTTCACTAACCCAAGTAAAGATGGCTCTAAGGCGTTGGACGTCACTCTTGTAAGGGCGGCAGATGTGGGCCTGAGCGAGGCTCATGGGATTGGTGGTGGGCGGAAGACTGGTAATGAATCGCGCACTCTTGTCGACAAGGTTCATATTCGCGGCGTTGAAGTTTGTTGGTTCGCTGATCGGAAGTCCATCAATACTCTCGTCACCTTCTGCAGTATCATATAGCTCTTCCACTGCATAAACAACCGGATGGTCCATCATTTGACACCGCTCGGCCCGCTCAATTCGTTCATTTCGACTGGGAGATGAGGCGCGGTTGACATCTCGACGAACTTGCACCCAGTCAATGGTGCCAGTACCAAGACCCAGATCTCGAGCAGTATCGCGATTCGAATTCGGAGTGAGCAGTGGTGATACTGCACCTGCCATCCTATGACCCTTGGTTGGGGACTGTGACCCTGTGCTGTGACCAACCGAAATGCTACTCCTGGCGCTGGCAGCACCTGTCTTCGCAGACTCGAATATCTTCTTAAAGAAGCCCTGCTTTTTGCTCTTGGGTGTGGAAAGACCGCCAAATACTCCGCCGGAGTCACCGGTATCATGATCCGTAGAGGACCACGGAATAGCAGACGAGGCCCCTTGACGTGACGTATTGTGACTGGAATGATAGGAGATTCCTGTCATGGGAGTCTCTGGTCGATCTAGATGTCCTGCATCACTGAAACCACGCGAGCGGACAGTATCCATGGCAGTGTTCGGTCGCTCGTAACCGCCATTACGTCTCACGTAGCTGCCTGCGCTGGTTGCACTGAATGCTCCGGCGGAGACACCACTCATCAGGCTCTGATTCGTCTTATCTGTACTAGTAGTCAAATTTGTACCAATACTTTGCACACCACTAGAGCTAGTTGCACTTGATTTGTTGGTGTACGACCGATTCAGGATATCGCCTCGAAGATCCTGGCCAGAACGGCGGTTTCTCAGGTGTGAATATTGCGCCGGAATGGAGCCGTGATGTGGATGATAGGTGGCATGTTTCGGCGGCGGCGGGGGCTGATCATCATCCGCAGCGTCATCTCCGGCATCCTCGGGCAGTCGATTCTGGTCTTCCAACTGGCGCAGACGACTCTCCATTCGCTGAACGTAGTTATTCAACTGAGGGGGTCCATCCATGTAGTGATCATGCGAATAGACACTGTTCCGCTGCACTAGTGCCCCATGAGGCTGCTCTTTATATCCATCGAAGCCGAGCGAAGTTATTGGACGACGCCGGTTTGCTGGCGGCGTGCTATCGTTCATATCATCATACGTATCGGCAGACCATGGGTTGTTGAACATCGGCGGAGGAGAGGGGGAAGGGGCATGACGCGGAGAAGGAGAAGGCGGATAGTGCGGAGATGGAGAGGGCGGCTGGCGTTGCAAGCCCATGTCTTCCAACGAGGTCATAACATCCTCCATGGCGTCTCGCAGGGGAGAAGGTGTATTTCCGTTGGCATCGGAGTGTGCTGAAACAGCCGAGTGGGCCGAGTGTGTGGACAGAGCTCCAGGCGAAGGAGTGCGGGCAAATATTACATAGCGATCGTTCATATTCAGCGGCGTTGGAGAACGCGACGGACGTGATGAGTGTGATGGCGGCTGGGGGGAATGTAACAGGCGCTGGGGCTGGGGCTGCTGAAGTTGAGGCTGGTGATGTATCGGCGGTTGGGGAGATCGAGATGGCCCTCGATTGACAGCAACACGGTGAGGAGGTGGTGGTGGCGGAGGGGGCGAGTCCTCGCGCTCTTGAAGCTGCATTGGCGAAATTTCTCGAGAGATCGGACGCGACGAGGACACACTACCCCGTGGCATGATAGCGGACGGAGATCTCTCTGGCTCCATTGATGCACGAGGAGAAACTCCCCGCGACGAGGGCCTGGAAGATATAGACGAAGGGCGAGACAACGAGCCTTGGTTCTTGACCGCGCTCGCATGGGTACGCAAGGGCTTGACACTTCGGGGAACACCGCCATCACGCGGAGGGGTCTGAGGGATTGAGCTCTTGATGGGTGTATTTGATCCACTCCTTGCCAGTTCGGACGATGGAGACAGGGCCTCCTTGTGTGCTTGGAAGGGCTTGCGAAAGACGGTCTTTTGTTTCTTGGGAGCGGACGTAGGGTTGTTGATAGGCGAAGAACCCGCGAGGACCATCGGACTGGTATCGCGACTAATTGGAACAAAGTCTTCACTCATGAGCTCGACGAAGTTGGATGGAAAGAGGCCAACTGCGCGTCTATCACGCCGCAGACGACCCATCCACCATTGACCATCCCCCGCATTCAAACATTCGATCAGGTCGCCTTCCACAAATCCAAGATCGCGTGTCGTCTCTCCTCCCCATGAGTATACCGCACGGCACCAACACGGAAACCGCGATGGCAACTGCGGCGCATTGGGTGCCATCGCGATCAACTGATCCTGGTTAGGTGGGTCGCAATGCGAAGGACGAGTCACAGATGGCGTATGATTTCTCGGACGATCCCAATGACAGGTCTTCAGCTAATTTAACACAAGATCGCGCCAGGTCGGTATGTCGGGGATGTTCTGAAGCCAAACACAGCTCGAAGTCGGAATCAGATGGGGTAGCAGGAGACGCACGGTCGCAGGGATTAAGGCTCAGGCAAGCAGCATTGTGGGTATACCGTGGGGAGTCAAAGAAAAAAAAAGCACTGGGGTCTGGATGCAGGGGGAAGTGCTGGCCAAGGCTCTTTGTGTGAGTAGGAAGGGTTGGGAACGAGGGAGAACAAGTTCAGACGGTGAGGCCCGAGCTGGAGTTGGGTTGTTTACGTGGTGGCCCGATCGGGACTAGCGGAGGAGGGATGTCTTATCGATAAGCTTAATGCGCTTATGTCATCGCGTTGGCTCCTGGACGAGCGCGCGAGCTCAATAGACCCTTTGTTCCTTTGTTGACCGTCTGTCTACTTCTAGGCTGCAGCTGTACCCGAACAATTCTTTGCCCTGTGGCTGTTGCACATCATTGATGGAGCTCTCCATGGGTGAGTTGACACAGCCTCTTTTGAGGACGATCCATGGTTTTCATCGCGGACCAAAAGGCCCTGGCAACCTCCTGCTCCCCCACTATTTGGGGGCCACTGAACCAATCTCACCCCTCCCCGGCGCTAATCCGACTGCCGCGGTAAGAAGTCATCCAACCTCGATATTTGAAGCTGATGGTGTCTACTATAGCACTCATTCACACTCAGCCTTGGCTGTCTTTGATCGTCGATGTCCTCAGCTACTGTCGCAATTTACCTGCATTCGTTGGTCGACTCGAGAAATGTTCGGAAGACACTGGTCCAAGACAGCCAACAAACTGTGGATCTTATTCCCGCCCATTATAAAAGAATCAAATCTCCGCTATGTTGGTTTTATCGATACACCGTGGCTCGAAGTTGACTACGAACGATGTAAGCATTGTTTTAATATTGTCACCGTCCCTAAACGACTCGTATTGTCCGATAATTCACTTAATTCAGACAAACAAACAATGAGAAATCCTTCACGGTATACATGTAACATCTTCTCTCACAATTCTGACCACTCACCGACGAGGCCATCTTTGTTTTGTCTGAGACCGGTATCGCCGAGTTAGGGAATCGCCACATTCCAACCGAGAACCAGGAATGACCAGCCACATCCAAACAGTTTACCGCAGCCGGACAGTGCCGGCCTCCCTTGCGTCTTATTGCTGGATTTTTTTTCTTCGCCTTCGTATGAATACAGCTGGGAAAATGAGACTCGAGATTTCTGTATGGTTCGGCTTTGACTCCGAACGGCCCACCGGGCCGGCTCATTCGTTCGATATCGGAAACGGATAATTATTTAGAGCTAGCCTTCTTGCCAGGCTTTTCAACATTCCAACCCTTCAGGACAAGAGGTACAAAATAACTGCTCATGCATTCAGAACTCCCTGGTCTTACCAAATATGCAAATACGCTCTCGGTCTCTATATGGGGTCTGCATGTGGACTGGCAAGGCCCGGAAAAAGGGATATTTTGTTATTAAAGTAGTCTCTGTCCCAGGGGCTCCACAGGTGTCAATATTAACTTTCATCCATCAGTCTCTCACCAATATCACTGGTGATTGAGTAATACAGTCTCATCTTCTACTTTTGATATATATCCCCACTCTACCAGGCAATTGGGAAACAAAGATGGCTCGTTTGACGACCTTTGCGGTCCTAGCGACGTACGGGTTGATGCCCCTAGCTTGGGCCAAACAGGTTCACTTCGATCTGGACCTCACTTGGCAGAAGGGTGCCCCTGATGGGAATGTTCGCGATATGATTTTCATGAACGATCAGTTCCCTGGCCCAGAGCTGCGAATTGACCAAGGTGATGATGTTGAGGTATATTGAAGCAGCTGTGGACATGTTTTTAATGGGCTATACTAACTGTTGGCAGTTTGTTGTTCACAACAACATGCCCTTTGACACCTCAGTTCACTTCCATGGTATTGAGCAGCTTCACACCCCATGGTCAGATGGTGTTCCTGGCCTAACCCAAAAACCAATCCAATCTGGCCAGAGCTGGACTTACCGCTGGAAGGCTACACAGTACGGAACATATTGGTATCATGCCCATGCCCGTTCTGAGATTATGGATGGTCTATATGGCGCGATCTGGATCAAGTAAGACCATCTTATCTGTTTGACTGCCACCGGTAAAGGACTGATAGCTGTCTAGTCCCACTCCAGAAACTCCTCAGCCTTTCAGCTTGATATCAGATGCCACGGCCGATATAGAAGCCATGCAAAAGGCAGAGAAGAACCCTCATCTCGTTATACTATCTGACTGGGACCACTTGACCGCCGATGAGTATCAAAAGGCCCAAGAAGACAGTCACCTCAATGTTATGTGAGTTGGCTAGCTCTGCTTCCACATGAGTAATGATATTCTAACGGCCGTTCAGCTGCTCGGACAGCATTCTGATCAACGGGCGTGGAGCCGTCTACTGCCCCGGAACAACGAATATCTCCAGTGTTGAACTTGACTATCTCAAAACTGCGATTGATAATCAACCGCTGACTGACAAAGGGTAGGTGATTAAGATAATCGGACATCACAACACTATTTGATACTAATGCCTCTATTGATTCAGATGCCTGCCCAATATCTATGAAACCCAGGGGAACTTCCCTCCAACTTACCCAGATAAGATCCCTGCTGGTCTCAATTCTGGCTGCACACCTACCACCGGGTTGCACGAGGTAATTGAGGTTGACCCCGCCGATGGCTGGGTTAGTCTCAAGTTCATCAGCGCTGCCTCTCTGAAGGCCCTCATTTTTTCAATTGATGAACATCCGATGTACATCTATGAAGTTGATGGTAGCTACATTGAGCCTCTGCTGGTCGACAGCGCTACAATCTTCAATGGTGAGCGCTACTCTGCGATGGTAAAGCTCGACAAACCAGCGAAAGAGTATACCATTCGCGTCCCTGATACCCAAGGTGACCAGGTGATTTCTGGCTTTGCTACATTGCGCTACAAGGGATATACCGATACGTCTCCCTCTCAGCCTTACGTCAACTACGGTGGGCAGAACACTTCTGCTTCGGTCGTAGCCTTGGAACCGAGGTCTATTCATCCCTATCCCGCAGTCTCAATTCCCCAGCAGGCCGACCAGTTGGTCAATCTCACACTTGGTCGCTGGGGCTCAGCTTACACCTGGACGGCCGCAGGAGATGCTCTCTATGACGTGATGGCCAACTGGGATGATCCCATCCTCTACGACCCGAACGCCAGACAGAACCTGGCAGAGCAGGTTACCATCCAGACCAAAAACGGTACCTGGGTCGATCTTTTGCTGCAACTAGGAGCAATGCCCAACACTCCTGCAATCCAAGCTCCCCATGTCATGCACAAGCACTCCAACAAAGCCTTCGTTCTCGGCGTTGGCCCTGGATTTTTCAACTGGTCCAGCACCGAAGAGGCGTATGCTGAGCAACCCGATCTATTCGATTTTGACAACCCTCAAAGACGAGATACATTTGTGACCAACGGACCCACCGGTCCAACATGGATGGTTGTGCGGTATCAGGTGGTCAACCCTGGTCCATTCCTTTTCCACTGTCACATTGAGACCCATCTCTCTAATGGCATGGCCGTCGCTTTGCTCGACGGATTTGATGTATGGCCCCAAGTTCCCCCCGGCGAGGATCAGAGTCCCGTTTAAGGGAGGATTATCAAGATCCGTATCCGCAGTTTGATCTTCCGATGTCTGGTAGTATGGGCGAGTGGCCCCAGCCGCCCTTGGGGGGGGAGCAAAGGTACCGATGGGAGGCCTGACGCTCTTTGAGTAATAGTGGATGTGTCGATGTCATTATGTTCCAACAAATTTCTAGAGGTGCACCAAATGTATGTGGACTGAACCATACTCGTATATGGCATCGCTTTGCTACACCTATTCGTTTTGAGTTTAAGCCAATATTGCGGATCCTTCTGTATTACATGGCGCAGAATACACCCATGAAGGTCTGTCTGTGCCAAGCTGATACTATCACGTCTATATTTTCTTTTTTGTTTTCACTGCCAATCAATTCCAGTTTGGACATTTCCTGTGAACGGGTTGGAATGCGCGGGAGTCTCCGTCCGCTACGGATGACCCACCCCGATCGACGCCTCGAGTCGATCTCGATGGGAGATGGGTAGATCGTATTGAGATTGGAAAATGACGAGCTCGCAATACCCGCAGACAAGGGCCCACGGAATAATTTCCCGCTATCGAAACCGGGAATTAATTGAGTTCGCCCCGTCACCGATGAAAATGCCTGTTTGCACTTGATCCATTCACTCGTTATTTCAAGTACCTGCACTCCCTACATTCTCTATGATTTTGGAAATCAATCCACAAACTGTCTGATGTGATGCATTATGACGAATTATTCTTTTCGGGTGTTTCGATTTGAGGAATCCTCCTAGCTTCAGAAGATTTCCGGAATCATGACGACACCTGGTGCTTGAAACCTGAAATTCTAGAAGATGTGCTGTTTGTAAAGTGGTGACGTATTGTATATTTGCTATGGTACCTCAACACAATCTACAAGGAGATACTTCATTTGATAACGATCTGCATCGATCTTGCTAAACTTGGTGGTCTGTTGCATGTTCACTCGAAGGACAGTCGTGCATGAATATACCATAATCCAACGGTCTCAACAAACGTCGCTAGCCAGTCCATGGAAGTCGGTTAATGACCCCTTATTGCCTCTGAGCTGAGAGCAAAAAAATTAGACTTGCAGCCCCTCTTCTTCTCATCCTCAGCACTTTGGTTGAGCTATGTCTAGTACTTGGGAGGTCGAGCTACCTAGGGCACATGTATCACGTGATCCATGGAAGACGCCGGGTGCAACCTTCCGAAAACGGCGATATCAAGCCACCAATGCAACTACATGCGATTCTTTCGCTTCCATCTGAGTCCCCTTCCGGCTATCGTAACCGGTGTTCAGATCATAGGTCATCGATCGCAGGCTCGAATATCCAATGACGAATTCTAACCCACCTCGATCAGGGCTGCCTCTTCCGCAAACAGTATTCGACCGACCTGGATTCACTGTTGAGCTGCTGGTGTCGTTGCTTACCGTATACGAGGGTCTTTTCCTAGAACCAAGGAACAGACCAGGTTCGCGGACCAGAGTCTCAGTGTATGGTCCGCATCAAACAGAAAGACATCTCACCTAATGTGAGCTTGTCTATAGTAACGGTTCCATTGTTAAACTGAGCGAAACTTGATATGCCGTTCGATCGGGGTGCCACCGAAACCAACTGACATACCAAAAACCATGGACGAAGCACCGCAACTGCACGCTTTCAGCTCCACCCATAACCAAATGGCATGGAAACACCGGGTTCGAGGAGAAAAGATTCGAAAAAAAAAAATTGAACCCCATGTGCCAAGAAGACCCATAGGCAGATCCTGCTCTTCGATCTTTGTCCAGTCCGCTGGGTGCAAATCCCCTGGTAGTTGTACGTATAAAGTATGGACCCCATCAAGTCGCGATAGCCTTAAACTCTTTTTTTCCTTTCTTCTTTCTCCGAACAGCTTGCACTCTCTGGCTGGCATCGGGACTGAGTATGGAGGGCCCCAGTCATGTGTATCTCTTCGGAGATCAGACTGCTGATTTCGACTCTGGCCTTCGCCGCCTGCTGCAAGCCAAGAATGATTCGCTCCTGATCGCCTTCTTCCAGAAGTGCTACTATGCTTTGCGCAAGGAGATAAGCCGTCTGCCGCCCTCTGAGCGGCAGATGTTCCCCCGTTTCACAAGCATCGTCGACCTGCTGGCTCGATACAGAGAAGCAGGACCAAACCCAGCCCTCGAAAGCGCGTTGACGACCATCTACCAGCTGGGAAGCTTCATCCAGTAAGTACATCAGCGACAAGAGAATTGGCAAGGTGTTTTGGAAACTGACAGTATTCGACAGTTACTATGGAGATCTTGGCAATGCCTATCCCACTGGAGCCGAGAGCCGCATCATTGGTCTCTGCACCGGGCAGTTGGCTTCTGCTGTGGTGAGCTCTTCCAAAACCGTCGGAGAACTCATTCCCGCCGGAGTGGAGACCGTGGTTCTCGCTCTGAGGCTTGGTATGTGCGTCATTAAAATGCGCGATCTTGTAGAAGCAAGTGGATCGTTGTCACCCAGCTGGTCTGTGTTAGTTTCGGGCATTCGTGAGAGCGAGGCCCAGCAACTGATCCAAGGATTTGGAGAGGCCAATGTGAGTTGCTCCTCAAATTTGGAGTGCAAATGCCAAGGGTAAACGTTGCTAATGTTTGGAAGACTCTTCCTCTGGTTTCTCGACCATATATCAGTGCCATCAGTCCAAATGGGGTGACTATCAGTGGCCCACCCACAGTGTTGGGTCAGTTTATCGAGAGTTCTCTCTCTAAAGAGCACAAGCCAGTCAGAGCGCCTATTCACGGTCCTTACCATGGCTCGCATCTTTATGATCCAAGAGACATCGCCCGAATTATGGAGTCATGGCCCCAGGAGAAGTTCGCAAGCTACGTACCGCAGATCCCAGTCTTCTCCTGCGAGAGCGGAAAGTTTTTTCAAGACAGAAGTCTCGAGGCACTCCTGACGACTTCACTTGGGGAGATCCTCACTCAACAGCTTTGCTGGGATAAGGTGATTGATTCATGTGCCTCGACCTTGCAACCAGCCACCGCCAAGTGCATTCTGTACCCCGTCTCCAGTACCGCGACGCAGAGTCTCTTCTCATCCTTGAAGAAGAGCGGAATCTCAGATATCGAGGTTGATAGCACCATCGGAGATGTCAAGAAGGATCCAGAAGGAACCAATCGCACTGGCCGTGCCGAACAGTCCAAGATTGCCATCATCGGTTTGTCTGGGCGATTCCCAGAGGCCCCCGACACCGAAGCCTTCTGGGACCTTCTGTATAAAGGACTAGATGTTCACCGTGAAGTCCCCCCGGAGCGTTGGGATGTGAAGGCTCATGTGGACATGGAAGGCAACCGGAGAAACACTAGCAAAGTCCAGTACGGCTGCTGGATTAACGAGGCCGGTCTGTTCGACCCTCGGTTCTTCAACATGTCGCCGCGTGAGGCTTTGCAGGCCGATCCCGCCCAGCGACTCGCTCTTCTGACTGCGTATGAGGCATTCGAGATGGCGGGTTTCATCCCCGACAGCACCCCATCCACGCAGAAGAACCGAGTTGGTGTGTTCTATGGCATGACGAGTGATGACTATCGTGAGATCAACAGCGGGCAGGATATCGACACTTACTTCATTCCTGGCGGCAACCGTGCCTTCACGCCCGGTCGTATCAACTACTACTTCAAGTTCAGCGGTCCCAGTGTCAGTGTTGACACCGCCTGCTCGTCCAGTTTGGCGGCGATTCACGTCGCATGCAACTCTCTCTGGAAGAACGATTGCGACTCCGCGGTCGCGGGAGGTGTGAACATCTTGACCAACCCCGACAACCACGCGGGTCTTGACCGTGGCCACTTCCTCTCTCGAACTGGAAACTGTACGACGTTCGATGATGGGGCCGATGGATACTGCCGAGCGGATGGCATTGGCTCGGTGGTATTGAAGCGACTTGAGGATGCGCAGGCCGACAACGATCCTATCTACGGTGTCATTTCTGGCGCTTACACCAACCACTCTGCCGAGGCTGTCTCCATCACTCGGCCCCATGTGGGTGCCCAGTCCTTCATCTTTGACAAGCTTCTCAACGAGGCCGATGTGGACCCCAAGGAGGTGAGCTACATTGAGATGCACGGCACTGGAACTCAAGCCGGAGATGCGGTGGAAATGCAGTCTGTGCTGGACATCTTCGCCCCGGACTACCGTCGTGGACCAGCCCAGTCACTCCACCTCGGCTCTGCCAAAGCCAACATTGGCCACGGGGAGTCGGCCTCTGGTGTGTCGGCTCTGGTGAAAGTTCTCATGATGATGCGGAAGAACATGATCCCACCTCACTGCGGCATCAAGACCAAGATCAACCACAACTTCCCCACGGACCTGAAGCAACGGAACGTCCATATCGCCCTTGAGCCCACGCCGTGGACCCGGCCAGCTGGAGGCAAGCGCAAGACCTTCATCAATAACTTCTCCGCTGCTGGTGGCAACACCGCCCTCTTGATGGAAGACGGTCCTCTTCACGAGCGCAGCGGAAAGGATCCTCGGGCAGTGCATCCCGTGGCTGTCTCTGCGAGATCGCAATCTGCATTGAAGAATAACGTCGCTGCCCTGGTCCAGTACATTGACACAAACAAGAATTTGTTCAATGTCAATGACTCTACCCTGCTTTCTGACCTGTCATACACTACCACTGCGAGACGCATTCATCACCCATTCCGAGTCACCGCCACTGGCTCTACTTTGGAAGAAGTCCGGGGTGCTCTGAACTCGGCTGCAAGCCGCGAGAACATTACGCCTGTTCCTGCAAATGCCCCTGGTGTCGGATTCATTTTTACTGGACAAGGCGCCCAATATACCGGCATGGGCAGCCAGCTCTTTGAGAGTAGCTCGCAGTTCCGGGCTCAGATCGAGCATTTTGACCGCATTGTTCAAAGCCAAGGCTTCCCTTCAATTGTTCCTCTCATCGACGGCAGTGTTCCTGTCGAGCAGTTGAGCCCAATTGTCACCCAGCTGGGAACGACTTGCATCCAGATGGCTCTGACCAAGTACTGGATATCGCTTGGCGTTACTCCTGCGTTTGTCCTGGGCCACAGTCTGGGCGAATACGCCGCTCTGAATGCTGCTGGTATCCTGACCACCAGTGACACTATTTACCTGGCCGGTCGAAGGGCTCAGCTGTTGACTGAGAAGTGCCAGGTGGGAACTCACGCTATGCTGGCCGTGAAGTCTTCGGTGGCGCAGGTGACGCACTTCCTAGGTGACAATGCCGCCGAGGTCGCGTGTATCAACGCTCCCAGCGAGACTGTCATTAGTGGAGAGAGCGCGGCGATTGATCAACTCACCGACAAGCTCGTCAACGAAGGCTTCAAGGCTACCAAGCTGAAGGTGCCTTTTGCGTTCCATTCTGCCCAGGTTGAGCCCATCCTCGAGAGCCTTGCGGATGTCGCCAAGGGTGTGACTTTCCACGAACCATCCATTCCATTCGTGTCGGCTCTGCTTGGGGATGTCTTGACGGAGGCCAATCCTGACGTCCTTTCGCCCAGCTACTTGACTCGCCACTGCCGAGAGACGGTCAATTTCCTCGCCGCTCTTGAGGCAACTCGCCATGCTAAGCTGATGAATGACAAGACCGTCTGGGTTGAGATTGGCTCCCACCCCGTCTGTTCCGGAATGGTCAAGTCGACCTTCGGTCCCCAGGCAACTACGGTGGCGTCTCTTCGCCGCCAGGAAGATACTTGGAAAGTACTGTCTAATAGTCTTTCGGCGGCCTACCTGGCGGGCATCGACATTCGCTGGAAAGAGTACCACCAGGACTTTAGCTCCACGCACCAAGTGCTCCCGCTGCCTTCTTACAAGTGGGACCTGAAGAACTACTGGATCCCGTACACCAACAACTTCTGCTTGCTGAAGGGTGCACCTGCGACACCTGCGGCTGAGGCTGCTCCCGTCTCAACCTTCTTGACAACTTCTGCTCAAAAGGTGCTGGAGACCAGCGGCGACAACACAAGCGCTACGGTTGTCATTGAGAATGATATTGCCGAACCCGATCTCAACCGTGTCATTGCCGGGCACAAAGTCAATGGAGCTTGCCTCTGTCCATCGGTAAGCTCTCAATCTCGATCAACTTAACAAGAACATATGCTAACGTCAAGCAGTCACTTTACGCAGATATTGCACAGACACTGGGTGAGTTCCTGGTTGAGAAGTACAAGCCAGAGTGGAAAGAACGTGGATTCGATGTCTGCAACGTGGTGGTGCCAAAGCCTCTCATCGCAAAGGGCGGAAAGCAGCTCTTCCGGGTGTCGGCCACAGCCAACTGGGCGGATGAGAGCGCCAAAGTGCAGGTGTGGTCTGTTACCCCGGAGGGTAAGAAGATCCTTGACCACGCTACATGCACTGTCAAGTTCTTCAGCACTAGCGCCGCTGAGCTCGAATGGAAACGCCACACCTATCTCATCAAGCGAAGCATTGAGCATCTTCAAGAGAGCACCGAGACTGGACAGGCTCACCGTATGAAGCGCGGCATGGTGTACAAGCTCTTCAGTGCTCTGGTCGAATATGACGAGAACTACAAGTCGATCCAAGAAGTCATTCTCGACAGTGACCAGCACGAGGCCACTGCTTTGGTCAAGTTCCAGGCTCCTCCTGGAAACTACCACCGAAACCCCTTCTGGATTGATAGTATCGGTCACCTCTCTGGCTTTATCATGAATGCCAGCGATACCACTGATTCTAAGAACCAAGTGTTTGTCAACCACGGTTGGGACTCTATGCGCTGCTTGAAAAAGTTTGATCCCAGCGTCACCTACCGCACCTACGTGCGGATGCAGCCCTGGCAGAATTCGATCTGGGCTGGTGATGTCTATCTCTTTGACGGTGATGACATTGTTGCGGTATATGGGGGCGTCAAGGTATGTAATCGCAGCTCAAGCGCTTTCAAGAAGATCGTGACTAACGTAGTTTGGTATAGTTCCAAGCACTTGCCAGAAAGATCCTTGATATGGCTCTTCCTCCAGCTGGTGGCTCAGCCGCACCCAAGCCGGTTGCTAAGTCCAAGCCTGCACCCATTGATGTCCAGAAGACGAAGGTCGGTCCGGTCAAGAAGACACCCACTCAGACATCCAAGCCGGCAACCCCAAGCCTCGCGGTGCGTGCTCTTAGCATTCTGGCCGAGGAGGTGGGACTTTCGGAGTCTGAAATGACCGATGATCTGAACTTTGCGGATTATGGTGTCGATTCGCTTCTTTCCCTAACTGTCACTGGCCGTTATCGCGAGGAGATGGGTCTTGACCTGGATTCCTCTGTCTTTGTGGACCAGCCGACTATCAAGGACTTCAAGCAGCTGATGGCTCAGATGAGCCCTGCCGAGAGCAGCAGTGATGGATCTTCAAGCAGTGAGGCTGATATGTCGTCTGCCGCCTCCACCGACCTCTCGACCCCAAACACCAGCGGTATCCCCACGCCCACCAATGAAAAGTCCATGACCCTGGAGCAGAACAACAGCATGAGGCAGATCTGTGAAATCCTCTCGGAAGAGATTGGTGTTGAGCCTGAAGAGCTTCAGGCAGATGCCAATCTGGGGGAGCTCGGCCTCGATTCGTTGATGTCTCTCACCGTCCTCGGTAAAATTCGTGAGACTCTGGATTACGACCTTCCCGGGGAGTTCTTCATTGAGAACCAGACAATCAACGACATCGAAGTTGCTCTTGACCTGAAGCCCAAGGCAACTGCTGTCGAGACAATTCAATTGCCCGAGCGAATTCAACCTGAGCCTCCCAAGGCTGTCTCGAGTGCGGCGGTCCAACACCCGCCCGCAACCTCGATTCTCTTGCAAGGCAACCCTAAAACAGCCACCCAGACACTCTTCCTGTTCCCCGATGGGTCTGGATCGGCAACCTCTTACGCCACGATCCCTCGCGTTTCTCCCGATGTCTGCGTGTACGGTCTGAACTGCCCCTACATGCGGAAACCGGAGAACCTGAAGTTCAGTCTGGGCGAGATTACCCTTCCCTACGTGGCGGAGATCCGGCGTCGGCAGCCCACCGGTCCGTACAACTTCGGCGGCTGGTCCGCAGGTGGCATCTGTGCCTACGACGCAGCCCGCCACTTGATCTTCGAGGAAGGCGAGCGAGTCGACCGTCTGCTCCTCCTCGACTCACCCTTCCCCATTGGGCTAGAGAAGCTGCCGCGTCGTCTGTACCGATTCTTCGATTCGATCGGTCTGTTCGGCGACGGCAAGGCTCCTCCGCCAAGCTGGCTGCTTCCACATTTCCTGGCCTTCATCGACTCCCTGGATGCGTACAAAGCCTCTCCGTTCCCCTTCAATGACAGCCAACTCGCGGAGAAGATCCCAAAGACCTTCATGGTTTGGGCGAAGGATGGTGTCTGCGGCAAGCCGAATGACCCTCGTCCTGCCCCTGCGGAAGACGGCAGCCCCGATCCCAGAGAAATGCAATGGCTGCTGAACGATCGTACCGATCTCGGCCCCAACGGATGGGACACTCTTGTTGGATCGAAGAACGTTGGTGGCATCACCATCATGGAGGGAGCTAACCACTTCACCATGACTCAGGGTGCCAAGGCCAAAGAACTGGCGGCGTTCATCGCTGGGGCGATGGATTCTGCATAAAAAGATGCACCCATTTTCTTTTCTCCTTTCCCTTTCTCCTCTACCTCACGAGATTGTTACGGAGTTGAATTACCTGGGTAATTGTCTGTGCTTTCTTAATTTCTTGTTTGTCTTATTATTGGGGTATACATAATTTAGTGATATTTGGCTTTATTTAGTCCTCTTTTCCTCAATACATGATGTTTGAAAAATTGAGCTTCTCCGTTTTGGTTTGAGTAGATTGGCAAGGAGCATTGTAAAGGCTTCAGTGGCTCCCTTCTGTGGAGCTCAAGTTCACTTTGAGAATTTAGATGTTCGTGTAGTCGTCATAGACGGACAGAAGGATGCTTTTCCAAATGCGGCTTTCACCATATTAATGACTCGGACAGAGTGCGACAGGTCTGGGGATTGAATCCGAGAGGTTGTGTGGGACTGAAGTAGTCTACCGAGTCCTTTCCTGCGCATAAAACAAATGACATTCAAATCTACATGTTGACTCTAACAAAATCAAGCAAGGCTATCAGAAGAGTTCGCTGTTGATGCATGAGCCTTGAGGCTTTGAAAATCCCACTGAGCTAGGTGCTTAGAAGGGGACCTCTGAACTGAACCGTAAAGCACTGCCTCGGCCAGCAAGGCCGCCGTTGTTCCCATTTCCATTTCCATTGTTGATCCCGGGGCTGGTGGGACGGCTTCCTGCAGCCCATTTTGGGCTTCGGGGTTGCGTACTAGTGGAACGAGTTGAAGGTCGATTTTTGCGGATTTCACGGAGCTCTTCGTCCTTTCTGTGGAGCAGCTCCTCGCGCGAAGCAAGGGTCAGTTCGAGCTCTCTGATCCGTGATAGGTGACGAGCAGAGTCACTCTGCATCGTAAGCTCCCGAAGCCGAACAGCGTTTCCCTCAACTTTACGCTTGAGATTCTCATTCTCTTCGCGAAGCTGGCGAGCTTCATTCCCGGCTTGGGCAGCAACAGTCGAGGCAGTCTGGTATTGTTCGCGGGTGTATTCGGCCTGGTTCTTTTCGTACTCAGCCTTGCGCTCGAAGCTGGCATGTTCCTTGTTTAAACGACGGATTTCTTCCCGAGCTGTCTCCAGATCAGCAAGGCTGCCACCGCCGGCCTTGAGCTCTTCCCGGGCCTCTTCAAGTTCCTGTTGCAGTCTGCTGCGTTCCTCTTTCAATTTCGAGATATCCTCCTTTGACTTTTCCACCCGTTGTTCCAGAGAAGTTTTGCTTTCCACCACACTATCACGTTCCTGGCGCGTCTTGTGCAGCTCATTAGTTCGGCTCTCATAGCGATGCTGCAGCTCGCTGAGGGCCTTCTCCATTTCCTGCGACCGAGACCGCGCTTGGACCAGATCCTTTTGTAGTTGTTCTTTCTCTGCCGCATGGCTGGTCTTCATATGGAGCAGATTTCGTTCCAATGAATGCAAGTCATAATCTAGAGTTTGACTCGGGGGCTTCGTGGAGTCGGTCAATTGGCTGGTGTCTTGAAAATCAACCCGAGCACGTTTCGAAGCAAAGTCACCATCATCTTCCTCTGGCTGAAATTACATCAGCAAGTAACGCCATTGCAAGACGAACATGAACTTACCAAGGGGCGCTTCTGAGTGGCTGGCTGGGACTCATCTGATGACGGAGTGGAGGACTCTAATTCTTCAATTGAAACAAAGGGCAAAGGCTCGACAGTAGGAAGTGGCCAGGCCATGACACCATCCAGGAGATAATTTGTTATCTCCTCAGCGTCCTCGGACACGCCAAGAGAATCATCTTGGAGATCACCCACTTCATTGTGAAGGCGAGCGGTGTATTGCAAAAGCAACCGCAGTCGTTCATGCTCGGGTAAATCTGGGAGACAACGTTCGATGTGTTCACACGTATTGGAAACCAGGAACCAGACAATGGGAAGAAGGCTCCCATTGCGGGTATATGTCGTTCGGATATGCTGCACAGATGGGCTCTTGGGGTTGAATGCCGCATCCAGCACAAAAATTGCCGATGGTGTTCTGAAAAGATCACGCACGCTATCCTTGGAATGGACTCCAAAGCTCAACGAGCCTTTAGCCAAAGAGACTTCCAAGCTGCCGCCTAGCTCCTCGCGAGGTCGAGTGTAATTGAATCCTTTGCCCCTCAAGTAACGCTCCATCACTTCTTGTTTCTTGGCATCTTCGACCGCTAGGATCAAATGGAGATGACGCTGGCTTGCGATTTCAATCAAATGTCCCAGGAAAAGAAATTTTGCGCTCGAGTACTCGGCCCAAGCAGCTTCTTTGGTGAGATCAGATTCTGTTTCAGTCAAATAATGGGAAATGTTCAGGTCTGGGTGTGTCGAAACGTTATTCAATCGTGCAGTAACATTCTGCATTTGGGACAATAGGTTTTCCTTCTTTGAAGAATGTCAGGATAAAGGTAAATGGTGGGTGAAATGAGAGCTTACTTCAGGACTTGAAATGCGGGAGTTGGGGTTGAAACTCGCGAGAAATTCTCGCATACTGGTAGCCGCATCGGTCAAAACACGTTCATAGTCATCTTTCACACGCGAATCCATCGGAAGAGTAACAGCGAACTCAGCAGGGCCGAGACGGATGGATCCTGGAGATGCGTCTTCAATGTCCCCAACAGTCAAGGCACTTGGCTGGATCGTCTGTATTGAAGCCTGGACATCATGGTTTAAATGAGACTGCTGCAGTAATGACTCCGAATGAGCGTGGTGGACAGCGGTATGTGAATGAGACATCGAATCGGTTTCAAGGCGCAGGCTAAGAGGAGCTGTGGTCTCGGGGATTGCAACAGGTACGGCGGCCTCAACATCGCCTACCGACGAGGGAGTTCCACTTGCGCTAACGCTCGGCGCAGGGGGTTTCAAATGTAACTGGGTTTTTGGATCCTGAACTTTCTCTTCACCGGCAGACTGGTCATCACGATCAGGGGGGTATTTAGGCGCGTTCGATTTCACCTCTTCCATGATGATGGGGATCGGGGGTCTGTTTGAGTGAGAGGAGACTAGAGTGATGGGCGGTTAAACAATGGGGCTGGTGGGGCAGACAAGGCAAATCGTTCGTATCTTTTTGGAGGCGGTTCAATGATAGGATCGCAGCCACCAAGTACCTTGGAAGAAGCGACAATTGCCAGACGTCTCTTGGCTGGTCGAGGTGAGCTGCCAGCGACTGGCTGTGTTGAAGAAGAATAGGTGGCGTATGCGCGGTAAATAAAACGGGGTAGTTGGGCTATTCGGGCCCGTCGGGCTTGTTCGGATAATTGGGGCGGTGGTGCTGGGACAGGTGACTGAGATGAATCAGACGCGGATTTAGACGGGGAGATAACACGTTCTGGTTCCAACTCCGATGCCGAGAGAGATTCAGATAATGAGGAACCACTTTCTGATTCCGACCCTGGTGCCGAGAGAGGTTCAGACAATAAGGAATCACTTTCCGATTCCGACTCCCGTGTCGAGAGAGATGCGGACGACGAGGAATCACTTTCTGATCCCGACTCCGGTGTCGAGAGTGATGCAGAAGTGGAAGTTGAAGTGGAAGCGGAAGTAGATGTAGCACTGCGAGAATAATCAAGGTAGTACAATGACTCGGCGTGAAGTCTATCAAGGATCTCGTCCCTGGTGGGCAGGGATAGCACAGAAAGTGATGCCGATTCCGATTGGGAAGTAAGGCGATGCGAAGAATCCGAGGAGGGCGTAGCATTCGATTGTGCTTCAGACGGATTGGTACAATGCGGGGAGGACTCAGACGGTTGTTCAGACAATGAACTGACGAACGACGACGACAAGCTCTCGGTCTCGCGGCGGCTCGGCGGCAGCTGGCCAAGCTCGTTCTCGACGGACGCAAGCACTGCACCAGGCAGTAGTTCGTTCGGGTCGAAAGTCTCTGGCAGCGGCCAGCACACCCAGAGCCCACTGTTGGTAAATGGGTTTGGACCAGAGCCAGTCGGGTCCAACTCACTACCCTGGATGTTGCTAGGAGCGGAGGTGTCAGTCGAGGACTCGGAGGCCATTGGGAAATGCGACGAGTGAGATATGGGATGGAAGGGAGGGCGACATACTTAAGTAGTGGCTACGGAAACTGAGCTAGCAGCTTCACTGCAGTTCTCACATTCACTGTTGTCGTATTCACTGCAATTCGCCGGACGTGGTGGTATAGTCAAGAGTGAATGGATGCGACTCGACGCCGAGGCGCAACGCCGACACGTGACTGCTTATCGATAAGCGCTCGGCTTTCTTATCGCCCGACCCGCTTTTCGTTCCTCTGCAGTTCGGTTGTTGCATTGCGGTAATGCTTCGGTCTATTCCTTCTAGTCTGCATGGGTCTATACCTAATTTCATTCTATGCATGCCTGGCAAAGTCATTGAGCTTCGTGTCGCTCCTTTTTCCAGTTGTCAAAATCGAACCCGAGCTCGCTGAGGGTTTTGATTTCGCTTCGCCGATCCCCTTTCTGCACAAACGCACCTCTAATGTCGGGAAACAGCGCGCGCATCCACCTTTCTCGCTCCCCCCAATACGATCCGGTCTTCCCGTTTCCCTTATTAGATAGCCCTGGTTGCGGTTGAGCCTTAGAAGCCCAGTCGTAAAGAAAGTTATGATAGTCGGCATCCATCGGGAACGGGAGTAGATGGAATACCTTTCCATCTCCCTTCAGTGCCACCTCGGACTGATTCCAAGCTTTCATATCCGAGATGGATGGGAGGTGAAGCCGTCCTGACCAAATCCGAGCAAAGACAGCTGCCTGATTCTCCGCCAAGGGAAAGGGGATCACTTTCTGTGCAAGCCCCGGGAACACGAGTGTAGGGTGGTCTATATAGAATAATTGCTGGTAGACGTTCATGGTCCGCCACCCGTGCGTCACAACGGGTGGATTGAGAGTCGACAGAAACGGATAAGAGTAAAAGTAGCCCGTGCAAAAGATGATTGCATCGACTTGTTCCTCAACCCGGCCATCTGCAAAACGAACCCCTCGGTCGTAATTTTCGGGAGAAAGAAACTCGGCTATCTCGGGACAAATGATCTTGTTGGAAGGGGAAGATGCAGCTAGGTATGATTCAGATCGTTGAGAGACAAGAATCCTACCTTTGCTGACCTCGTTGATCTGTGCGCCAATATCAAGCCCGGAGGCGGCTTGGCCTACCACCACCACTTTCTTTCCTCGGAAAGGCTCGGGTGAATCGTAGTATTTGGAATGAGAGATGTTCCCTTGATAAGCGCGGTTCCACGCTTCAATCCCAGGAATATCGGGGATATAAGGGACGGAGAAATGGCCACTTGCTACTACCACGGCGTCGTAGGTCTGGGTAGTGTTGATGCCGGTTCGGAGATTTGTCGTCGTCAAGTCCCATGTGTTCAACTCAGGGTTTTTCAGTTTCACATCAAGTGCCTGTGTCTCAAAGCTGATGAGACTCTTTGCATCCTCCGCATATTCTTCAAGGTACTGTTTCACTGTAGCGTGGGTGGGGAAAAGTTGAGCGTTCGGGGGAAAGGGCTTGTCCGAATAGCGCATCAGTTCTTTGGGGATATTGGTTTCAAGCTTATCATATAATGGCGAGACAAATATCGCTTCGGGGGGTCCCTCGGACTGACTGGTCCATAGAGGCTTCTCTGCCGATACATGGGGATCCAGTTGAGGGACAGGAATCGCTGCTCCGAGTTTGGATGAACTGGGACCGTAGTTCCAGACTCCGCCAACACAGCTTCTCTGTTCAAAGACATCGATTTGATCGAAGTACTTTTCCGCCACCAGAAATCTATTTCCACGGTTAGCAACTCAAACAGCCGGGAAATAAAAACAATTTGACCGACTTCACGGAAGCGAGTCCAGATGGCCCTGCCCCAATCACAGCGACTCGACGTATGGGATGAGTGAAGGCCATTGTCTATAAGTCGACTTCTCTGGACTGTTCTAGAGGGGTTGCGGTTGGGAGAAAGTCCGCCAAGCGCTTTCGCCATAGTGGAGTTGACTGCGGAGCTTATCAGTGTCGTGGTACTAAGCTCGCTACGGGGAGCTTCGCTGTCAAGTTGCAGCTGACGGCGGAGAGCAAGAACTCCGTGTTGTGATATCATCCAGAGGATATCATCGAGAGGTTCCATCGCCAACAAGCTCACGGGGAATTCATCGATGGGTGGATTCCGAGTGTGTAATTCTGGTATGACGAGATCTTCCTTTGACAGGGCAGCGCGGGTTACATTACACCCGTATTACCCATCCACCCTGCATCCGCAACGGCGGATTCTTCGTTTCTTTGTTCCAGCATCTTCAGCTCGCCTCGCTCACCATTGTCGCCAGGCCTCCACCTCACCTTCTCCCCTTGAAAGCAGTTGCGAAATGTTGATGTTCTCTGTGAGATCTGTGAAACAGCGGGCGTCATGATGGATGCGACCGATCAATCTCCGCCCGCGAATGCGCTATCGCCTTTGACCAATGTCCCGATCGCTCAGTTGTCGCCGACTCTCGAAGATACAGAGGCAAAGTGTGTTGACGCAACGGTCACGCTCGTTTGGCCATACTCCTCATCGACCAAGTCTCTTAGCCTGCTGCTGGCCGAACCGGATTTCCGACTAAGACGCTCACATGGACAGGTGAAAGCGATCTTCCATGGACGCGTCGCAGAAAAGGTTGCCGGTTCCCAAGTTGGAATTAGTGATATTGTGCGGCTCGGGCTCAAAGGCGCGGTTTTCGTCGTGAACAGTTCGGCGGCGCAAACGCCAGGAAGAAATGTCGCGTGGGATGTTCATTTTGACGATGACAACGGCGTTTCCCTCGAGGTACTTGGACCATCCAAAGGGACATCTAGACACTTTCTTGGGAGCTCACAACAGTATGTTAGGTCCGTCAATCGTCAAAAAACGCGTCATCTATCATCGTTCAACACCACGACTTTGCGCCACATCTCTCTGAGCTACCTCCGCCCTCCACTCCCCGCGCGGCTTCGATAGACCCTGAGATTGCTCGAGCACCCGGCAAGGGAACTTGGGCATCGCCGGCTTTTCTCAAAACCAGCTCACAAACCTACCCTGGGATTATCGGTAACTCCTACGATCCATTCGCTGAAGAGGATGGGTATGTCCCAGGGAAAGGAAGGAAACGACCGCGGTACAGCCTCAAAAGGGACGATTGGCACGTCCTGGATGAACCACTCAGCCCTCGACAGGAAGACTCAACACCGAAGACTTGGGAAGAAGCGTCGTCGGAGGACTTGAACGTCGATTCGGATGAGGAATCAACAACAGGGACTGTGCCTGACGACGCCGTTGCGGAGACGTCCTCCATTCGCGAGCATGTATCACGGGACCGATCCCCTGTCTTCGTGAAACCGTCCCTTCAACTAGCTGGGAACATCTCTAGCGGGCGAGCACCGCAGTCAAGCACTGTCCATGCAGAATCAATTGGAGCTAGCCCCCATGACCGTTTCAAGGCCGCTACGAACTTGCCTACAGATACACCACAACTTCGGCCTATACCTTCCACTGGGCTTCCAGTTCCTTCACCCATCGTTCCCACCCAGCACAACGCGCAAGGATATTTCTCACAGCCTCACACGTCGCAGACGCCAGATGCACAATTCTTTTCCTCTAATGTCATGACTGGCGATGAAACCCATGCGTCGAAATCTCTAGCACCTAGTGCACCCGCCTCACAACCCCAACCACTACCACCACATCCCGATGAAGTGGATATCATGTCACAAGAAGGAACACCAATTTCCATCCCAGCCGCCCCGGCCTTCCGTCACTTACCTCCAACTTGCTCGTCAGAAAGTCAAATCGTGGAAATGAGTAAACGATATCCAACAAACCTGGCGGAATCAACTGATTCACCGCAAGCTCCGGATCATCATCAAATGATTCTATCTGAAATGGAGATAGAAGATATTGATGCACTTCATGCAAGAACTGCGCCAGAAGAACTGGATACTCATTTCCAGGAAATGGAATCTTACGATGGAAACGTGAACCGCAGCGAGGATCGCGAGATTATATCTAGCAGAGAGGAAGGAAGCTCTGCCTTTGGGTTTGCGCAATCGAATGCACAAGAAGCAGATTCTCTACAACCACATGGTGGTGTAGATCATTTCACAACAGTGAAAATGGACACACTTGCGGATGACTCAGAAGAGATTTCATCTGAAGATAAGGTGTCTGAAGATGAGGCTCTGGGTGTATCAGCTACTGTGGAAGAAGGCGATGGTCGTCAGCCTCGCCCAGACTACAGTGAGAACGAGAGTGATCTGGCTGACGAGGAAGTTCATTACGATGACGATGCCAGAGCAGAATTTGACTGGCAAGACGAAGATGAGGAGGAAATTGAAGACGAAGAGGGAATCGAGTCAAGGGATGAGAGTGACGACGACTCAGAACCAGTCGATTTACCGCGGCCACCCACTGCCCAACCTGAGATCATCGTGCTGGATAGTGACAGCGAAGACGAGCTTGTATCAGATAATTTGCTGGTGGCACCACCTGTCCGTCAAGAGAACAGGCATGACAGTCGGTCATCTGTGTCTCCCAAGGTAGAG
This sequence comes from Penicillium hispanicum, assembly GCF_028827665.1. Classification (NCBI taxonomy): domain Eukaryota; kingdom Fungi; phylum Ascomycota; class Eurotiomycetes; order Eurotiales; family Aspergillaceae; genus Penicillium; species Penicillium hispanicum. The sequence continues at coordinate 1,135,286 of NW_026623199.1, read as the reverse complement.
AATTCTACTGCTGATGAGAGTCACGAAGAACGATCTATCATGTCTGAGGAAGATGATGGCCATGAAACAACCGAGCCCGGGATTTTGTATCAAGACGACCGTGTTCATGAAAGCGACATGGATGATGAGTCTCCGGTGAATTTTCTGGCAAGAGACAATTACTCTGACCGACCCTCTCTGCGGGAGTCATCCCCAGAAGAGGATATTGGCGATTTCACACGTGGACGTGTAGGAGAAACACCATCTGACGACCAGCATACTGATGAACGTATCAGAACCGAGGCTGAAAAACAAGCAATCATTGAGCTAGACTCCGATGAAGAAGAACCCAGTGAAGACGACGAAGATGTCCCACAGGAATCTGGCCCGGAGCGCGCACAGCATGGTCGGCAGCGGAGTTCTGGTCACTCGGAGAAACCATTTAATAGCCTGGATGGGACTAACGACCAAGGTTGGCCACGATTTGCCGCCCAAGCAGCAACAGACGACAAGACCAGCCAGAGAGAAGAATTACTCGGCTCCGGAAACTTTTCTGACCAGGGACGGCAGAGTCCGAAGTTAGATGATCAATATGCCGACCAAGTATCGCTCGATATTCTAGAGCCCACACGGATTAAGGATGCTGAACAGCAACTTCTGACACCCGATCCGACCCAGGAAGCGGTTTCAGGGCACCAGCGGTCTCTTCTCCACGCGAATACGAAGTTATCGCCCTCTCCCAGTGCCCGCGGCTCGCCCGTGGGTCTGAACGTCTCTTTAAGTTCTGCGCCTGGGGATGTTTCCATTGCCCAGGAGCTTGTATTCTCCGAGCGTTCAGTAGACGATCCCATTCATGGTGAGCTGTCTACTGTCAAGCACGCTGAGGCTCAAGAGAAGCCCAGCGAGGTGGCCGGAGAGGATGCCCCTGAAACTCCAAAAGTGCTCATAGTTAAGCCGCCGGTTCCGGATCGACTCGCGCAAGGTTTGCGCAGCAAATTGTCCTATTTTGCTCCTCTCGCAACTCTCATCGATCATTATAATGCTCTGGTTGATACGATCTCAATCGTCCACGACACTTCCACAATTTCACGTGCAGAGTCTGGCTCCAGAGATTACTTTATGACTATCCAACTCACCGATCCATCAATGGCCGGTACAACTCTTCAAGCGCAAATATTCCGACGCTACAGGTCCGTGATGCCATTGCTAGCTGAGGGAGACGCCATACTTCTGCGCGACTTTAAGGTTCGGACTTACGACCACGATGTCGTGCTTGTGAGTGTTGAAGCTAGCTCATGGGCTGTGTTCAACGGTTCAGGGCCGGAGGCGCAAGTGAATGGACCACCAGTTGAATACAATTCGGAAGAACGAGCTTTTGCCTCTGCGTTGCGACGTTGGCACAGTCAAGTCGGCGCATCCATGGTTGCCGACCGTCAACTTCAAGTCTCGATTGAGAGAGACAGTATGGAAGCCAGGGAGCCTACACCTGAGAGTGTGGTGTTGAGTGAGACTGGAAGCTTAGATTCTATCTCACGTGGCGATACCTTCCACTCTTCTCGTAGCTCGCGTCGCTCCCGAAGGAGCCACCGACGAGTCACAATTCACGAGCTTCGAGATGGGAGACGCTACACGGAGGTTGGCTCTCCCAGTAGCAAGGAAAGCATCCATGAGCTGCGGGATGGGACTGTTTATGCCAATCTCTAAGATGATAGAGTTTTTAATTCTCATGATCTATCAAGTGCATATAAATTCACAACCAATTGAGTCTCTCTTGTGTCATATGAGATATTCGACCATATGTGCACACCCCTAATATTCACCAAGGCGTAATCTCGTCTGCGAAAGCACTGTCAGATCTGTGCGAAGCTCACATCTTAGAGCTCTTGTCCCCTTGGAAATAATCTGCATTGACTGCTGACTGAATCAACTGGTTTGCGATCGCGGTAGGAGGCGGCAATCTCAAGCCACCTTTGTAGTCAGGACCAGCAGTGGCGCCCAGGTCAGACGAACCAACACGCAGAGCCTCCTCCACCTCCTCAACATCAAACCACCGTGCGTCTTCCAGCTCGGGGTCGTGCTCGAGATTAATTTTCTCATGCTCTTCTTCACTAACCTGTGCAATGGCACCGATCATCAGATTCGCTGGGTACGGCCAGGGCTGCGAGGAATGGATAACCACCCGTGAAAGCGTGACGCCAGCCTCTTCCCAGACTTCTCTTCGGACCGCATCCTCAATGGACTCTGCCGGCTCGATAAAGCCCGCCAGGGTCGAGTACCATTTTGGCGGGAATCGCTTAGAGCGGCCGAGCAGGACCCGCTTACCATCCGCGGAGACAACGGCCACGATAATGGTGGGGTCGGTACGAGGGAAAGACAAGTTAGACAGGGTGGTACGAGTGTTGCATGCAGGGCGCTCGTCTGACAGGCCTTGCGCGACTCGTGCCGCATCCGTGGGCGGACACGCGCGCTTGGTACCAGCGTTCACGGAGAGCGTAGGGTTACCACAGGTGCCGCAGAAGGTATTGCGAGTATTCCAGTCAACGAGGGCGCGCGCCTGAGCATATATGGCAGCTAGTGCATGTATGAGCTTCATCCTTGCGTTTGTGAGGTTAGAGAAAAGCCAGCCTCGGCAGTGTACGTACCTTCGTCGGCGGTAAATGTCGTCACAACTCTCGTCTGGAAGAAAGAAAGTCCCTTCTCCTCCATGGCACTGATGGTGTCCTTTGCAGCTGTCTGCTGTGCCTCGGAGCCCTTGGGGGTCACATCGACAGCGAAAAAGGGAGTACCAGTGTATACCTTATAAGCCAAACCGCCTTCCTTGCGGTTCTCGTCCAAGCCAAGGAATATGAGATTCGCGTGGGTCTTTCGCGAGTCAAAGCTCTTGATCATATCCTCCTCGGTCTGATCAAAAGTATCCTGTGGGACAAGTTTGCGCACTTCGTCATATTTGGCATAGTACAGTGCGGTCGGTGACCGGGTCAACGGCGCAAGATTGTTCAACAGTATAAACTGGGTAGTCGGGTGCTTCAGCGCCGTGGAAAGAAACGGGTGATCGGAGCGCAAGAACGACAGTCGGTTGATTGGAGAACCTGATCAAGCTCAGCATCGTTACTCGCAACCCATTACCCCTCTTTCTCGGCCCCTGGGGTTCATACTGGAAAAGTAGTTCGCTGTTTCTTTGCCGAAGCGCCGCGAAAGCATAGTTTCCGCGAGCGTATGGGCCGGAGTGGGGATCTGGGAGGTCGCGCTCATTCTGCTGATCGGGAATGAGGTTTGGTATCTACCAAGGTCCCTGGGTCAATCATCCACAAGATCCCGCGATCAGGAAGAAGTTGACCTTCCGATTGTGACCAACGGCCCTGCGATTAATCAGCGATTAATCAGGCCGGGCAGATGCGGTTCCTGTATGCGGCTTACGCCTTATCGTCGGTCGGACCAATGCCGACACGGGTTAAACCGCGGAGTAGATACGGCATGCGTGTAATACCAATACATTGGAGCGGGGAACGGTTTCTCCCCACACACGTGACTGGCGGCTGAATTCATCATCGACCATCAACGGAAGCTCTGGATAGCTCTGGCAGTCTTGCAACAGACCCGAAATCTTCATAATGGGGCACCTTGTCACTTTAGCAACATGGTACGAGCTTGTCTATACGCTTTTAGAGCTTCAGGTGCTGACGAGATAGCTCCCTCAACCAATGGGCCCTGGACTTTGAGGGCAACGCCGGTATGTTGTCCTAGACAGCTAGCAGACAGTAGGTAGCGGTTTCTGATACATGCTAGAACGCATCATCGAAAGTGTCCGACAGGCCAAGGCCGCTGGTGCAACATTGCGCGTTGGTCCCGAGTTGGAGATTACCGGTAAGACCTCCACACGATATGCAGACTCTGAAGCTACGAAATAGACTGAATGCTCTGCATAGGCTATGGTGTTCTTGACGGTTTCCTGGATGGTGACACTTTTCTTCATTCGTGGGAAATGCTCGCCCGTATCATCGACCACCCTGACTGCCAGGATATTGTCGTTGATGTGGGGTATGCTTCCTGGCCCGGAGCCTCTGGGCCACCAATATCACGATTGAAAGAGAGCTTTAGACTAACATGATACAGCATGCCCATTCGTCACCGTAATATTCGTTACAACTGTCGGTGGGTCAAGATATAGCCTTCGCAGATGTGCTCGGCCAGTCGCTGATGGATATCCTCTTCTAGTGTGATCTTCTACAACCGCAAGATTGTTCTGATCCGGCCGAAAATGTGGCTTGCGAACGGTCCGTTCTATTCCTTCTATTCTCCGTCTCAATAAATCATCATACATACATACTTATGCGACTGGGTTAGATGGCAACTATCGTGAGATGAGACACTTTACCCCGTGGCAGCGCCCTCAAGAGGTGGAAGATTATTACCTTGAGCAAATTGTGGGCAAAATTACTGGACAGTACAAGGTCCCGTTTGGAGATGCCATTATCAGCACGAGGGACACCTGCCTTGGTCTGGAAACCTGCGAGGAACTGTTCACTCCAAATGGGTGTGTATCGCTCGTGCTTTTTGCTATCGAAATGCTAATGAATCGGCTGCTAGACCCCACATTCCCTACGGTCTGGCTGGTATGCTTCACGACTATTTCTTGGCGCGCTGTGATTCTTTCTAATGAACGTAGGCGTGGAGATCATCTCCAACTCTTCTGGTAGCCATCACGAACTGAGGAAGCTGGATACCCGCGTCAACCTCATTACGCAAGCTACAAAGCTGGTACGGCCCCCTGATATGATTTTCAAGTCTGTACACTAACATAGCACAGAGTGGTGGTATCTATCTCTATGCTAACCAGCAAGGATGCGACGGTGATCGATTGTACTACGATGGCTGTGCTATGATTGTCATCAACGGTGAAATTGTCGCGCAGGGATCTCAATTCTCTTTGAATGATGTCGAGGTTGTGACTGCAACTGTTGATATCGAAGAGGTATTTTGGTCTCTTGCTTATAAAGTCTATGATACTGACTGCAAGCAGGTTCGGACATATAGGTCCAGTGTCAGCCGCGGCATGCAAGCTAGTAAACAGTCTCCTTACGTTCGCCTAGATTTGGACATCAGGCTTTCCCGCTCACGCGATGATGCGGACCCTAGTCTCACGCTCTCGGAGCCGTTCAAACCTCGGTTTCATCGCCCAGAGGAAGAGATTGCTCTAGGTCCTGCGTGCTGGCTATGGGACTATCTTCGGAGATGTGGGGCTGCAGGCTTCTTCATTCCACTCAGTGGTGGTATTGATAGTTGTGCCACGGCCGTCATTGTGCATTCTATGTGCTGTGAAGTGCTCAAGGCCGTCAATCAAGGCAACGAGCAGGTCATCAAGGATGTGCGCCGACTGTGCGCACAGCCGGAGGATTCGGACTGGCTTCCTACTACTAGCCAGGATATCTGCAAGTAAGTTCATGGCAAAAACAACTGACCTTGACAACTTGCTCACGGGCCTTGGTAGGTGTATTTTCCACACGAGCTATATGGGCACCCAGAACTCGAGCCAAGAGACCAGGGACCGTGCCAAGAAACTGGCGTCAGATATCGGTGCCTACCACGTCGACTTGAACTTCGATACCGTGGTCACCTCTATCATGAATCTCTTTACAGTCATCACAAACTACCAGCCACGGTTCAAGGTCCACGGGGGTACCCCTACTGAGAATGCTGCCCTGCAAAACGTCCAGGCTCGCTTGAGAATGGTACTTTCCTATCTTTTTGCGCAGCTGCTTCCTCTCGTTCGCCAGCGACCTGGCGGCGGTGGTCTTTTGGTTCTTGGATCGTCGAATGTGGATGGTAAGAAACATATATCTCACTACTACGCCTCAGTCCCAAGGCTAATTGGAATTTAGAATGGTACGCATCGTCACTGGGTGGTTAACATTATAGGACGTCAACATTGAACTCTACCACTAACTTCTCGTAATAGTTTGCGCGGCTACCTCACCAAGTACGACTGCAGCTCCGCAGATGTAAGCCATGCCTGCTTTCTCTCTTTGGCAAGCTCAGAGGACTAACGTGAGAGAAACACAGCTCAATCCCATCGGTAGCATCTCGAAAGTCGATCTTAAACGGTTCATCGCCTGGGGAACTGAGAACTTGCGCCTTCCAATCCTGGATGATTTCTTGAACGCGACACCCACCGCAGAACTCGAGCCCATTACAGCAACGTACGTCCAGAGCGATGAAGCGGACATGGGAATGACTTACAACGAATTGAGCATCTTCGGTAGGGCTTGGCCAAAGGCGGCTAGACGTCATGTCGCTAACATAAACGAAGGCTATTACCGCAAAGTAGCCAAGTTGGGACCCTGGTCGATGTACGAGAAGCTGCTGCATCTGTGGGGCAACGAGTATAGCCCCCGCGAAATCTACCAGAAGACAAGAAGATTTTGGTATTAGTGGGTCTCCCTTCCCCCGGAGTAGGAAAGCACGACTTGATAGATCGACAGCATTATTAACATATCACAAGTTACGCTATCAACCGACATAAAATGACCGTGATCACTCCCTCTTGTACGTCTCGGGCGTCCTTCTCTTCTAATCCACTCCGCAGCTGAGGTTGCTGACCATTTACCAAGACCATGCCGAGTCATACTCTCCCGAAGACAACAGATTTGATCTCAGACAATTCCTGTGTATGTTTCCCTCGCTTTTCGTTGAACTCTTGCCATATGAAGAATGGAGGTGCTGACCTTCCATGTAGATCCGCCTTTCACCTGGGCATATAAGAAAATGGAAGAGAGCGTTGAGTATTGGGAGTCAAAGGGATGGACCACCGGAAAAGCACAGAAGAAGAGCGTCAAGGCGGATTAAACTGTGCGAGGTAGAATGGTTTGATTAGATGTCTTTGGCCGGTCGGTTTTCTGTGCAGGTAGAATAAGAGGTCTCACATATTGTCTTTCTCTTATCAAGGAGTAGGAATGGTAGAGAACAACTCGTTGGTATTGTTTGCGACCCTATACATGATACTATGATGATAAGAGACACCAGAGGATGAAGTTGAGCTGTAGGTAACAAAAGAGATGAAACGCTGACGAGCAGATAGAAAAAGTTCATGGTTCATATCAGCTTCCACGTTGGTAGCAACAAATGATCAGGCACCATAATGATCATTGAGCATGTAAAATCAATCCTTCCAAAACCAGCCACCTTTGGGCTTCTCGCCGGGCTCAGCCGGGTGTGCATCCTCAGAGCTAGCATGAGACGTCTCGACAGAAGAGTCTGTCTCTTCACGACCATCTGCATACCGCCTGGTCTGGTATCTTTTAGTCTGGATCGAACCATCGGCCAAACGCACACGTTCAGTCCGAGAAATAGTGGAAACTACGCGAGACGGTGTACTTTCCGTCACGGACCCTGTTGGGGTCTCAAGGACAGATTTCCGGTTCCCGCCAGACACGAGATCGAGCCAGGTCTCGGTGTCTTCATTGCCTTGTCGGTAATCGCCTTCAGCTGGTGGTGTGTCTCGCTGGTGTTGGTTTAACAGTCTCTCTCGCTCTCTTAGCTCCACGGCAATTTCACGCTTCTGGGCTTCGAATGCATGCGAAGCGCGCTCGTAAAGATCCAGCTCAGACTTAGCCTCTTCGTTTGCACGATCGGCATTTGTGTCTCTGTTGTGAGCCACCGTGCCGGCATCGAAACTCGTTTGGTGGTCTTCGCCATGGGAACCGGTAAATGTAATACCAGACCAGGGCTGATCCTTTGATCCGTACACATACTTCCATCCATCCCCCAGGCTACCGCGCTTGACGAGACTCTGTAACCACTCTGTGCCATTCTCAGGATTTCTTGTGGATAAAGACGTGCGATCGACCATGGGTTTCCCATTCTCAATCCGAAGCAGATCCTCAAAAGCCTCGCGCCATTGTGGCTCGTTTGGATCAGTCTCTGCTTCCAGGCTAAGAGAGGACATGAGTGAAGAAAACACACCCCTTTCGTTTCGCGCTCGGAGTTGTGCCTGGCGTTCTAGATGAAGAGGAGAGTATGGGCTGAACATGATGTATGTGAGAGGCCATGTTGGCGAGCTGCTGTCCTCAAACATATCGGGAAAGGAAAAGCGAAGGCGTGGATGAAAGAAATGGGGAGAGAATGGAAGGAGGTGATCCTCCAAGCGGTCAAAGAGGGAGTCGAGACTAAAGAAGTCTGAAGGCTTGCGCCCGTTCCAGGTGGGCCAAGGGTCATCATTTGGCGATTGAGATTGCCGAGGCCGAGAGATCGTGTTTTCAGCATCGCCGTTGGTGTGTGTTTTATCGTGGTTATTGGGTGGCGTGCTGTCCTGGTCCCCCGAGAAGCTCTCTGTCGCACCCTGAGCCGGTGTGTATTTACGCTCCTCCGCGTTGGTCACACCATCCCGATGGCGATACGCCATGTTCTTGTAGCCTTGATCGTCCGTAAAAATAGTCCAGCGGTCTGGTTGTGGAGGAGCCAACGTCGATGGAAGGCCGGTGATTGACTGCAATACCGACGATACTTGCTCGTCGGCAAAACGACGGAAGGCGACAAACGGATTGCTCTCGTTGTCCCTGTCCCAGCCCTGGTTCTGAGGCACTTGGGAAGAGTCGTGGTTTGGCTCGTGCTTGGTGTTTTCTGGGTTGCGATCTGTAGGCATGATGTGGAAGGGAGATGTCAGCAGAGAGAAGTTAAGAAGTTGAGATGAAGCTGAAGCTGTTGGGGCGCCACCTCGCCACGTGAGGCCCACCGTTCTCCGCTCGGCAAAAATTAAACCTCGCGATGGAACGAAGTATATAACGAAGTATATTCTTGGATCTGTAGATCGATGAGATGAGACGAGACATGCAGGACTCACAAAATTGGATTATTATTCCGAAAATGATCTTTGTGCATGTTCTTATCATGTGTCACAAGCAGCTAGTAGCCTCCTACAGTGTTAGTCTTACAAGCAAGCACTAGGCCTGGGGAGAGGTATTTCAGAATTCAGGTGGCCAATCTGTTCCAACTCGAGAATCCAAACCAAACTTCGAGTAAATAGTACATATCTGCAGACTCTCCCATTTGTCCTACACTGACCACGCTCATAAACGCTGTCGCTCACGGGTCGCGAGGTTCTCCCACGCCTCATCAAACCCAGCGGATCGGATCCACATAGTCTCCCCAACAGTGGAGTCGAGAGCTGTCCAGCAATCAGCGATGAGCATTTGCATGCGGCCATGTGGAGAAGTATAGAAAACTTCAAGATGGCAGGTAACTCACCCATGTTCCCGATCCGAAGCCACATATCCCCAGAGATCGGCATCGCCTGCACACCTCGGCTCTCGGCTTGCTCGCACACCTTCTGCGCGTGCGCCACAGCGCGCGCAAATTTGGCCAGGTGTCCGTCGTCCCGATGGTGTTTCACACTGCGCGAGAAGATGGTGGCCCAGTCCTGCCTTGCGGGATACCGAGCCACTTCATCCACCAGCAGGTCCGGCGAGCCGTACGCTACGTACAGCAAGAGGTTGATGCGGCCTTTCCATTCGAGCAGGCGAAGCTTGGTCCGCTGGTCCAGGGATGGGAGATTCATGATCTTGGAAAGGAAAATCGACGAATTTACAGCGTGGAGGTAGAAAAAGTCGAGTTTGACTTCTTTGTTCGGACGCTGAGCGGCGGTCGTATAGTATACTGATACGAATTGTCAGGTCGGCTGCGCGTTCAAGATCCACAAGCAAATTAAAAGGAGAACCCACCAACTGTGTTTATCATGTCCGCTAGCCGCTCCTCGACTTGGTCTGTCGACACCGTGAACTGAGAAGCGTATTTGAGCATCTCTTGCGGAGCACGGGTCAACACTCCGTCCGCAATGTTACTCGGGTCGGAGTACTTGACACTCTCCTTGAGGGCAGTGTTTGCCCGAATCTCGTTGAGAAGTTGGAGAAGTGATTTTGATCCTGGTTGTCCAATACCACCCGCCATCTGCTCCGCTGGGAGGAAGTATTTGCGACCAAAGCCTTCCTTATGAACGGCTGTCTGCGCAAGTGCCTGGGCTACGATGGCAGGCTGGTTGAACTCGATGCCAAACCCGAGGTGGATCAATGGGTGAAGTAGTCCTATGGGAGTAAGTGAGCAATTGGCCTGCGGTTGGAGAGAGTCTCACTGGGAGCGCACGAGCAGAACATACCACCAAACAGTCGCAACAGCATGCTTTCTGCCCTCTCATCTCCGGAAAAGACATACTCATTCAACACATCCCCGACTCCCTTGGATTCAATCTCTTCCTGGAAAAATGTCAGGAAAGTGGCGTAATTCTTTTCCTTCCCGAGCGACGCTTGAAACGTGGTTTTCTCATGCAAAGCCGTGACAAGATTGGTATCTACGAGAAACACCGGTCTCTGGTAGCTCTTACTCCTATCATAGGCAGATCTGATGTCGTCCGGTGAAGCGCCGAGGGCGTAGATGGTCAGGATCTGATGCACGATATGATCTCCATGCCATCGTCAGCGAAGAGCCATCTAGGCCGCGAAGAGTCCTATTCAATCAAAACAACGTACTATGGAACCCCCGCTCATTAAAGAAGACATGGTGGGCCGCCATATCATCTTGCAGAACCTCGCTCGCTACGCGTGCAGCATCTTCACGCACACCAGAGCTGTAAACTCCGGAGTCCGTCGAGGGTGACAACTGAATCTTTGTCGCAGTAGCCATCGCGAACGACTGGCTATGAAGCACGCGGTGAGTGCAGTATGATCCCAACAGCGGAGAAAGTCCAGAAGCGGCGACTGGTCGCAGCTGAAGCCTCAAAGAAGAGAGGATGAAGACGGACAGACCGGGTTGAGTAGTCAATATCTTCTTCGGAGGATAAACCCGCAGGGCGATTCTTGTGAGGCCGTTCCGAATAGCGCGAGGCATGACCCCTTTATAACATCACTGCAAGTCTGGCAGACTGCATCCCTTGCCAGCTCGAACTAATCGGAGTTAAGCTGTCGTGTCGCACACCGGGGTAGCTCTGCAGATCTGAAATAGAGACCGCCTATCAGGAGCGACGCATTGGTTGTTGACTCTAAAAGAGCGGGGATCTCGGGCCTTCGGGCTTTCCGTCGCCACGAAGAAACGTCATCAGAGGTGTGGTGTCGACCTGGGCCCGACTTGCTGACTGATTGCGTTTTATTCCAAGGTTGCTCACGCTGACCGCGACAAGACTCGCATTTCTGAATAATCTGGTTGCGTCTGGGCCTGTGACGGTGGCCGTGATTGCAACTGGTCGAGAGATTCTAATGAGACAGGACAGATGGGAGAATACGAGAGGGGGATGATATAGAGAATGATGGATGACATTTTGGAAGCTGGAATCTAAACCCAGGGGGCCATAAAACATTATCAAAGAGCACCCTGTGGTCAATTTCAACAAGTCAACAATGACATTAGGTCGCTTTGGTACAACGCGATCGGTGGGTAGTCTTGGAAGGAAACAGCCAAAGACGCAATCCTATGTCGCTGCGAGCTCCCGATCCTTCTTCCGCCGCAGGCGCTCGCGCTCCATCTTCTTGAACAGCGGGTGGTGACCCGCCTTATCCTTGAGCTGCTTGTTCTTGCTCTTGTTGTATTCAATATAAGCCATATCATCACCACCAGCCAGACCGCTGAGCGTCGCCGCGCTGCGCTTCGCTGTGGGCTTCTTGGCCTGAGTACGCTTGCCGGAGCGCATCGAAAAGAGATCATCCGTGACTTGTTCCACGTCAGCGGAAGACTCGTTTTGAAGCATGACTTCTTGGAGCAGCTCCCGGCGTTCTGCAGGGGTGGAATATGAAATCCCCTCGTAATTATCAATTCCCTGGAGATGCGTAATAACCTTAAAGGCGTAGCCCTGGTCAATTAGGAAGGCCTGTCGTTTGGCCGAGTAAACCATCTCGTGTGTATCCTTGGACACAAGAGAGTAGAAAAAGGCATTGAAACCCTCGTCGTTACGGCGCTTGGCTCGCAGAATTCGGCCCAGCCGCTGCGCCTCCTGACGACGCGAACCGTAGTGAGATGAGATCTGGATCAGACAGGTAGCCTCGGGAAGATCTAGTGAGGTGTCACCAATCTTGGACAAGAAGATGGTGTTAACCTGCTCGTTGTGCTGGAAATTTTCCAGGATGCGCATTCGTTCATTCTGTGGAGTTCCGCCGTAAATGTACGCCTTGTTCAATTTGAGGGCGTACCGTTCCAGGGCATAGACGTTGTCAGAAAAGACGATGATCTTATCTCCGCGCTTCTCGTGAAAGTCGATCAGGAACTGACATGCCTGGAACTTGCGCGGGTTCATGATGTAGAGCAAAGCTTGCTTCCTTGAGCTCTCCCGCAGATACTCCGAGTAGAACTCGGTCGTCATGGGACACCAGACCTCGGCACACTGCACCTTTGCAATATGACCCTGAGCAGCAAGTTCCATCCAGTTCGCTTCGTATAGCTTGGGGCCGATCAAGAAGTTCAGATCCTTGATCTTGTCATCCTCACGTAGCAGAGTTGCCGTAAGACCAAGCTTGCTCTGTGCAGCAATGGCAGATGTGACTTTACGGAACATCGATGCTGGCACGACGTGCACCTCATCGAGAATCATCATTCCCCACTCGCGAGACTGGAGCCAGTCCATCATTTTTTGAGCGTCATAGGAACGAGCGCGGGTTTGTGACACCATGGAGTATGTAGAAACGATAATTCCAGTGGACCGCTTGAACTTCTCCTTATGATCTGATGTGAAAATGGCAATGTCATTCGGATCGATGGTGGTCCAGCGCAAGAATTCGTTCCGCCACTGAACCACAGACATGGAGCTAGTGCAGAGTACGATTGTACCTTTCTTGATGGTTGCTGCCGCCGTGATACCCACCAAGGTCTTACCAGCACCACACGGGAGAACGATGATACCACTCTTTGCTCGTCCATTGCCGAACATTTTACTCAGGCTCTTCTCCTGGTATGAACGGATCCGCGCAGCGGGTTTCAAGTCCATGTCCAGATTTGGATTGACCGTATCGCCTTGGAAGTCATACTCTTCCAAGGCTGGGCATCCGATAGCTTGGCAACGAGCTTTGACCACTTCGACTCCGGAGGGTGGGATCTCAAAACTATACGTGGTAGCTTCGTCGGTCTCGTCCTCACCCACATCGTCGATTCCATAGTCCATCGCTGCCTCCTGATTCTCATTTCTGGGAGGAGGAGCGGCAGCCCCCTGTTGTGTGCCTGTTTCTCTTACGCCAGCCGCGTCTTTCGTACCAGGAATAACGAGGCCTCCCATTTTCGGAGCTGCTCGTTCAATGATACCTTCGGTGCTCTCGATTCTCTGCGGACCAATGACCTCATCCTTCAACAGCCGCTGCAGCATTTGAGGGTCTGTCGTTTCCACATAGTATCGGTTGTGTCGCAGGACCATCTTGATTTTCCCGTAAGACTTAGTGAACTCGATGATGAAAGAGCGAATGCTTTCGGGCAGAGGGGTTTTCGAGAGACGGTCCAAGAATGCCACAATATCCTGCGGTTTCAGGCCTACCGATACCGCCGCATACAAACTGTGGCCTGTGAGGCGATATTCGTGCAAATGGGTCGGGCGTGACAGCGGTTCCGCGATAGTCGTCAAGAAGTCTTGTGCCTGGGGCGCCAGAGGAGAAAAGCTCTCGAGGGTGATCGTGCCTTTTACCGGCTCGATCCACAGAGGGCGGTTATAATGGTCGCGCTTGAGGGGAAGGGAAGACAGGTCCTTATATCCAAATCGAGGGTCGGTCTTCTCGAGTTGCGACCTCTTGCTGAAAGTCTCTAGCGAAAACTTGTTGACGACCTCTTTATCCTCCGTATTTAGCTTCTGGATCACAACAAGTGAGCAGATCGCCACACTCTACCTTTCAGGTTGTGCTCTTCCGGCACGTCATCCTGGTCCGAAAATTCATCGCTACTGGATATCTCAGTGATATCAGGCACTGGCGTAGGCCGCTTGGAAGAGCTGCTAGACCGACCGCCTAAGACCAAAGTCAGTCATCTCTTATTCGGTCAGACTCGAGATGTCACCCACTGTCGGTCGCCTTGCGCTTCGGAGGCATCGTCCCGACGTTTCCGATTACTCAATAGCAAATCGGTGGGAGTGAAGGATGCCGCAAAGGGATTCAGGTAGGATGGATCGGAGAGGCGAATGACGCCCTTGTGGAGGTATTTCAAGCCTGCATGCCCCAGAAAGTGATGGGTCGCAGGACAGACGGCCTGCGCCGGCTGGATGACGCGACTAATACAAAGTTCACAGTTTGATGTAGGTCGTACACAAGGTATAAGCTGTCTAGGAGGCACGAGGGAGAGTCGGTGGGCGAGTGACGAGTCGAGAGAGAGGCGAATGTGGAAGAGGCGAGGGAAAAGGTGACTGCGGTCTGCTTTGGCCGGTGATAAGCCGCCTCAGGCATCAACGCCCGCCCTGATTGGTCAACGCTTCGGAGCCGACGTGACTGACGTAGACAAGCTTGACGTGCAGTTTCACTCTTCACGTTGCGTCGCTCCGATTGCAAGCATGAACACAGTAAGGCTCCCGATCTAGTTTACATGTGAATTTGTACCTAACAATATTCTCTCTTCAGATCAGATCGACCTGGTAAGCTGACATTTTCCCAACTCGGCCTTCAGATCCGGGGACGTCGGGGCGAGGACGGTAAAACTGATTGAAGACTGTTCACTCCATCATCAGGATTGGCTGGGGTGCCCTTTGTGTCGGTGAGCAATACTCTCTCGCCGAAGACGTTCCTCTCGGCCCCAGTCTGACCCATATCTCATTCTCCAGCCGGCGGCGGGGCGTACTACTTTGCCAAACAATCCATCAATGCCGACCGTCAAGCCCGATTCGAGGCCGAGTACAAGCGCAAGGCCCAGCTGAAGGCGATTGAAACCGAACACAAGCGCCAGGCAGCCCTAGGCACGCCGAGTGCGACCTCGACTCCGACCCCCGGCGACGACGCCAGCTTGAAGCGAGCGAACATGTCTCGGTTCCAGAACGCGGCGGACGATGTTGCCTCTCCCAGCTCCGAGGCTTCGCACGACCCGGCGCCAACTCGACACGAGCCCATGACCGAGAATGATCGGGTGCTAGAAAAGGGGAAATATGAGGCGGCGGAGCCATTTCGCCCTCCTCGTGGGAACCGATTCAGTTGAAAGCCGCATCGCATGGACGGGTTCCATTGTATATTCTGGTTTGTAGGCTACAAGATTTGGAGTGCTGCTGGCTTGATACCGCAGTCCGATAAAATGGATGTACCAGAGTCTTCCTTTTTGTGGTCCCCGATCAAGGCCTGTCGACCTTTCCCTGGTATATGCATACTGCTTGCCCGTCAGGTCTGGTGTATAATATGCTCTTCAGCTTCTCTAGGAATCAAAGGAGATGTTTTTTTCATGGATGCAGTTTCATATTTCGAGACCCTCTATTCCAACGCGCGGCGTGGATGGGAGATCTAATCACCAAGCTCGCTTGGATGTCCCATCACCATCACGTCTCTTTGTGGCCATATTATCCGCGTGCTTGGGTATTCTCCCGTCCCAAATATCAAAGATTCAAGATAGACCGACAGATCAAAATCACCAACGCCAAGTCCCGAACGCCCTTGAGAGAATGCATCGTGTGACAGGTCCCCATGTTGGCGCCCGCACCGAGGACTCGAGCCCCTCCGAGAGACCACGCAATATCATCGCTGCGCCGTCTGCTCCGGATCGTGAAGAGGTATGTCTAACGGGCATGGAAGCAGAGAGGAGGGTGTGGTCTGGAGCTTCTGTCAGTTGGTTTCTTGGGTCTCGACTTGGCCAGATGACTCACTTGTTGCTGCTGGGGGAAGCGGAGTTACGCTGGCGCGAGCTTTCGAGCGCCGGCGGGACAAAGGGCAGGACCACACCAGAAACGAGGCAGGACATGGTGATGGCGCGAGCGGCGCGGCTGTCGGGGCGCGGACGATGCGCGGAGAAGTGACGGATGGAAGGACGGGCGAGCTGCGCGGCAATGACTGCGGCCATGATGGTGATGAGCAGGAAAGTGGCAAGTGAGAAGGGAGTGAGTGACTCGAGACACGGGATGTGATGTGGTGTATCGTTTGTAGTGAAGAAGATGAGTCGAGTCAGCGGTTGGGAGGCGTTTAAGAGAAAGCGAGAAAGAAAGAGAGAGAGAGCGAGCACTAAAGTAGTGAGATGACGGGACTATAGATTGGGACGGCACGCCATTGATCAAAGGCATCAGACCATGCGAGAGCGCAAGTGATCCGTTGTGGGGGGAGAGAAAGGCTGCGGGGGCGCTAAGCGTGGGCTGATGCTTGCAGCGGATGATCGTTCCTCGGTGATGATCAGCGATGGTTCTCACGCCATCGCGGGGCCTCACATCGCCAGCGGGTGCGCGCCCGGCAGTTGCGACGTGCAGGAGCCCTGGAATGATCGAGTGGCCACGGAGGGAAAGGATCCGAATCAGAGCACAGTTTAACTCAGAGTGACCGCAAGCTCGTTCATTTAGTACTAAGTTACTATCAAGTCCATGATTTCTTTATTGGCGGGTGGGGCTTTCCGATTATTCGGTGCTTGCCGCTTTGCGATCCTCTAGGACAACCTAACATCTGACATTAGAGGTAGACATCACTCTTGAGTCCTCGAGCCAAACTCGAATCTTCCCCAGTGCAGATATATCATGCTGCGCCTCGGACATGGTATAGTCCTCAGTCTCGCCATCGATCCACTCCTTCGTCCCCCGAATATGTGTCAAGGTCGTACCAAACTTTTGACATCCCCCAAAGTCAATCAAGATAGGCTTCCCGCCTTCGCTGACCAGGATATTGGTGGGCGTGAGATCATTATGTGCCCAGCCAAGCCCATGCAGGTGCTGTATCGCAGACTCGAGCTCGGTCATGAAAAGGGCATTGTCCAATGATTTATATCCGCATTCGATATATGTCTGCAGGTCGTGCGGATGTCGGTCAAGGACGACGCCAGTGACATGGCCGCGCGCGATTCGACAGCCGTGGTAGCGGATCAGGTTCGGATGTGGGTACTGGGACAACTCTTCCAGAACATGCGCTTCAGCTAGGAGGGAGCTGGAAATCTGTTTCTCAATCCCAAGCTCTTTGAGCATCTTGTAGAACTCCAGCGCCGGGCGTTTGATATAAACGTCTGAAGTTGGTGGCTCCAGTGCCTCGTGAAGTGCTTCCCCTGGCAACGGCCATTGGGGATATACTGCATCGTCAGCGACGGGCTGGAGAGCAGCCACGAGCTGGGTGAGCGAGATCTCGTTCTTGGGAGCCTTCAGCTCACCATAGTGGATCGTATCGCTATGGTCAATGAAGCCGAATGACGTGTATTGGAAGGCATTGGTTTCAGAGTCTACTTCCTCTGAAACGAATGTCAGGTCAGCCCAGCCTATAATTGGGGGAGTCATGATGGAGAGCGGAAATTCAGTGCAAGAAGAAACCGGAGGCTGAATATGTAGACCCTGCCAAGTGGAGTTTCAAAAGGGGCAGAAGTGAGACGCCTCGCCGACGAGATGTACCATGTGTACAAAGGGAAGCGCGGAGGCAGAGTATCCAGGCAGAAAACAAGCGGTATGCAACAATCCCTGTATTTAGCAACAATGGCTGCAAACTCTGGAGAGTCAATGCTATGTAGAGGCCTTTGGAGATATTCCTCCCCAAGCGAGGTGAGTGAGATAGTTTATAGGAATTTATTCGAGTCGCCCACTCGGTGCTCTACTCCTGTTAACCTGTTGGTGATATCGTTTGTTTTTTTTAGGGGTTGGTGACCAGATCGGGATGGGCAGCGACATGCTCAAGTCGATTTGGTGAGCAGACCAGCGATTATTTCCCATCCCAAGGGCATAGGAAATGTGGTATTACGGTAACTCTCATCGGTACACAGGGGGAATAAAGGTAGGCTGAGGACGGGAAACACATACCCGATTCTCTTGCCCGTGTGGGTCAAGCTTATCGCAAAGATCAACGACGCTGATTAGCATGGCTGATAATGGGGTGATAATATGAGCAAGTCAGGGCAATACAGAGAGTATTGGTAAATACCGAAAGCTGATCATCGCGCGTACTTGTGTTTAATAATCAAAACCGTCTATGCTGAGTGCATACAGTGCATACTCCAGGTCACGTGTGATCGGCATCGGCGCCGAATCGCTTGCACGCTGCCACTCGCTCCGTTCTTGAGATCCAAAGGGTGACGGAGAGGATCTGCACGACCAGTCCCCGGCCATGGCGTCCCATCAGATCGCCATTGCAAAGGCCTCATTCTCTGCTGGCCTCTTACGTCCTGATCCCACCTCCGTGCCGCGCGATGAGATCACTGTTTTCCACACCTCCCTCGACCGCGTCCTGTCGCATTGCTCCCCCGCGAACATCCAGGTCTGACCTCGCTGCAACCTCTTCTCCTGTCACTCCTGTTACTAAATGCCCCTCACCCCCAGACCTGTAAAGCATGGCTGCTCCAGTATGTGGCATCGTCTTCCAATCGGGTCGGTGGGCTGGCCAAGTACCTGGTTGCGCAGGCAGGTGCCCTGGATGCGCCTCCGGCTAGCGCTCGGCCCAAACCGTCGCCGCAGCGCCGGCGACTTCACATACTCTATCTCCTCAATGATCTGTTCCACCACAGCAAGTACCACATGGATACCACGGCAACTTTCTCCACGGTGAGCGGGTCTCTGCAGCCATTCATGGTGGACCTGCTTGGACATGTTGCAGCCTACGATCGACAGCAATATCCCCGGCACCATCGCCGTCTTGACGACCTACTTGGAATCTGGTCTGAGCACGGATACTTTGGCCCCGATCTAATCCATAAATTGCGGGAGGTGGTGAAAAACGCGGCCGCGCTTGGAGGCGCCCCGCCTTTGTCGAATGATGGCTGGATGGACGATGCAGACCCGGCCAAGAAGCTGGCCGGCAAGGATGCACCGTTCATCATGCCATCCACCCATGGAGATCCATCCACTCCGTACTACGACCTCCCCGCGGGCAACTTGGTTCCCCATATCATCCCCAATTCAAGCATCCCTCTTCGGCCGGACAGTATCAAGCCATTGCAGTTCCTCGCTGGACCTGCGGATGAGACGCTCGTGAAGGCTCTCAAAGGCTTTCTCCACGACGTGGAACAGATCTACGGCACAGAGGAACTCATCAAGGACGATGAGAACATAGATATTGACGAGCTCGGCCAGAGGGTCATGCGGGACGAGATCACCGGTGACATTCTTGATGGCGAAACCTATTACGGGTGGTCTCGCGCGTTTTGCCAGCAAATGAAGAGGACACCCGGCGGTTCACGCAGCCGTAGCCGCAGCCATAGCAGAGATGGACATGCTACCAAGCGGCGGCGTTACAGCGACAGCTCTATGAGCGATGAGAGTAGACGATCATATTCCCAGTCGCGAGATCGATCGCGGCCCGATAGACGTGAGGCCCGTGGCTATGGGTCCCGGTCTCCTTTGAGAAGCCGTTCGTCCCGGCGCTCTCGCTCCCCGGAGAGCCCCTACTCGCCACGGGGACCATCGCCGCCACGATTTCCGCCTCCGCATCAATCCTCACACGCACCGCCGCCGTCACTTCCCACCCAACCTGCCCCTCCTTCCCATCCATACAACTCCCAGTATGGTTTATCCGGGTCCAATTTCCCTCCACCTCCACCAAGCTACCCCGCTGCTTGGCCCCCTGCCCCATCCCCCCATATGCCGGGCATACCCTTTCCCCCACCGGGACCAGGCATGCCTCCCTCAGCCTTTCCACCCTCGTTTCCTGGTCCGCCCCCCATGCATATGCCCCCTGGGCAGCCTCTCCCTCCGGGACAGTATCACTTCCCTCCTCCCCATTCTGGGGGGCAGCATGGGGACAGCTGGGGCTCACAAGGAGGGCGTAACTGGCGCTGAGGATACGCTGTATTTCTAGTGTTCATACTATGATATCCAATCACCTGATGTTGCTCAACTCCATTTAATTCACCTCTAATTGTGTGGTGGATTGACCTGACGAGGGAGATGCTACTGATTATGGTAGCATCAACTTGTAGGAATCTTACGAGCTTCCACAATGATCTCCCAACCTGATCTACTCTGCTCCAGTCACCCACACTGTAGCTCAACACTCCTGTATGCAATGAGAGTAAGAACAAGAAGACTGAGAAATAAATTAGAAGGTTCCAAATATTTTCCAAATAGAACAAGAGATCTACTCGAGCAAGCTAGGGTACCTGAGAAATGCTAGGCTGAATCTGTATAGTACAGATACTTCAGTATTCTATGCTGGTTAGTTATACCTAGGTAATAGGTGCTCATATAAGCTATTCGTACTACTTGATGTAGAGCTATATATCTGTTCCGGTGCTGGATTGAGGGGGGAGCTCTGTTACTGCTTCCACATGCGTTACTAGCTCATATTGATCGGGACAAATCCAATCTCGGTTTCTTCAAGTAACGACTCAGGAAGCCTCCATAAATTGCAGCAACTCTGCGGAATCGTCATATTCACCATCCAAAGCCACTGACGGGCCTAGTCTTTCGTAGAAAGGCCACTCGAAGTGTTCAGGGAAGAACCCGGCGTATTCCCAGTCGATAATAGCCCGGATTTTCAGTGTTTGAGGATCGACAATGATATTATGCTGAGAAAGATCATTGTGGCAGAAGACATATTTACCACATTTGGATACTTTCTGTGGCCATTCATCTCTATCCGAGAGCCTCATTACTCGATACGGTGGTAGCACTATCCCTGAAGGGCCAGGGCCACCAATAGTGTCGGATTTGATCCCACGGAGGGTGGCTAGGTGTTGCTGAATTCCAGCACGGACGACACTTTTTTTGATCTGCCGATAGACCCGACATAGATACACCATCGATGTGCTCTGTGATTAATATGAACGAGTCGTCGAGCTCGAAAGCACCGTATAAAGTTGGAACCGGGATGTTGCTAACGCGTCGAATGAAATGCAGCGCTGCGGCCTCGTTTTGAAGTCGTTCTTTCCCTAGCTGGGGGATATGTTTGGTGCCTCGAATGGTGGTCTTGTATTCGCTCGGCCGAAGACTTCGTTTGATGAAGAAATTACCGCAATGGTAGTAAGCTCTTTCGGCGGTCATCGCAGTAGACGTAGCGAGCGACTCAACCCCTGAGTAATCTTCGAGGTTTATCGGTGCGCTGGGATTAAGATCGCTGTGGCAGCTTTCGGTCATGATGGAGGGACAATCTCACTTCAGTCGATGAGGGAAAGGAAAGTTCAATGGTATAAATCTGCTCTGGAGAAGTAAAGACGGCGCCCGTAGAGAAAACGAAAGCCCTTCTAGGCGATCGATTCAAGGATCAGGAATGCCTTGCGGCGTTGGTCAGTCGCTAGACAGCTAAGCCCTAACAGAACAGGGCAGAGATGACGACCAGGTAGACGAAACCTTGGAATGAAGCAGGTCACACGGACTGGGCGCCGGGACGAGCATAGGCGAGGCGTAGATAGTCAGATTGAGGTCAAGGACATGTCACGAAGACAAATGAACAGGCAGAAAGCAAGTCAGGCCTTTGTGGAACGAATACTTGAGTGAGCACTCGGTAAAATAAAGGATGATCTATACCGCGGCTCTCAGTGGAATGCCCTTCCAAAAAGCCTACAGAGCGACTTGCTCAAGGCAAAACCTAGTGCATAGAGGCCAAAAATGCCTAATCCAGTAGACGAAAGCAGAGGCAACAACCTTAGGGTTCAGCCGCAGTCTGCGACGGGATGGAGGGAAAGAAGATAGAGGAAGAATGGAGGGAGATTGGTCTTTGATGTTGGAGCAACTGAGGGGTGTGCTTACGTGACAATGTATTGGCAAATGCACGTCTACTAATTCACAGGTCCCGATATTACACATAGAAAAAGATGAGGATATGAGAAAAGCATCATAGCCGACATGCCCACGATATATCAAACGCCCAGAACCTTCACTTTCTGCCGTGTATTCAGGAAAAAGCAGTCTCGATAACTCCCAACGCCCCCTGGCGTCAATGAAACCAGCCTTGTTCTTCATGACAGAGCATCATTGATCACGTCGACTTGATCCTCATCACTGTACCCGAAGGTCTTATAGTATTCTTCCTTGGCCGCCTCGAAGGGCTTGCACATATTGACGTCACCCTAGACAAAAAGCAGCGTCGTTAGCCATTATTCTGAGAAAGTAACTCCACAATCCTAAATAGTTTGACACAAAAGACTTACCCCTGGTTGAGATGTGCAGCACATGGGAGTGTAACCGTGTCCCTGGCAAGTATTCGGATCCTGATCCTTCTTCATGTCTTTGCCTGCAATCCCAACATTAGCATGCCTCTGGGCCGAACACGCACTGTCTCATCCATGCGGTAGGGATAGTAAGCATCCATACATTGAAACGAAATCTTCGAGCTGATCTGTAGTCCCCCGAGAATCGGCACGACTTCGCCCAGCTTCTGCGTAACATCCTGGGACGCCTCCTGCAACGACTGGCAGCACTGCTTGTACTGTTGCTGGGGGCACGAGTATGCGCCGACCGGGGTAACTGTCGCCGGGCGATACGTTGAGGATGAAGGGGAGACGGATGGCGTGATAGGCCTCGATGGGGTGGGCGTCGGCTTCAGCTTCTGTGTGTCCGGGCCAAGTGGTACGGCGGCAGTGACGGCGAGGAGGGTTGCGAGCGAGGAGAAGATAGTCGGGAGATACATTTTGGTTTGTGATTGGAATTTGCCCTTTGCTTCGAGTCGTGTGTATGTGTGTGTGTGGTATAAAACAGTATGTTGAACGAGCGTGGTCTGAATCTCGTCGGGGCGCAAGTCTTACGCCGCGGACCCGTCGTAGACAGGTTAAGTTTCAAAGGGGTGGCGAGTAGTCGGGTCCAATAACGAACGTATAGAGTGGCCTGAAGACGATGCAAAGGAACGACAAGAGCTGGGCGGAATTAGGATGTCGAATGAGGCCCAGGTTGTCGGCGAAATGGGGAAGGGAGAAGTCAGGGAACAACACCCTGTGTTGACAGACTTTTCCTGGGCCGCACAGAAACTCGATCTAGTTACTCTACGACATAGAGGGAGCTTGTTCGAGACAAGCGGGGCTCGTGGCTGGGTCCTTTGTTTCTTCCTTTTTGTTATTGGTCTAGCTAGAAGAGAGCCCGAGATTCCGATGGTTTCAGCTCGTGACAATATTGGCTAGTATGTGACCTTGGGCGGTTGTCTAGTGGATTGTTGGATGAGTCGGAATGTTCGAATCGAGAGTCTATCCGATTGGTCTGGTTTGTTCCTCCTCGTGTGCTCTCAGGTATTTACCTCCGCTGCAAGATCTTTTTAGGGCTAGTATGTCATACTTTATATCACTAGTCGTCGAATACAATGCTATACCACGAGCTTCCAAGAGATGGTTCAGGAAGTATTCCCTTTGGAACCGTAAATAGTGAATGGGGTTTCTCTCTCCCAGCCCTCGATTGACGCAAGGGATGGGCATTAATTCTTGAAGAATGTGCGAAATACCCACTAGGCTACAGTACTGGGCTATCTAGGGATACTGTTTCACTACTTTCAAAAGGAAACACCAATTTTGGTAGTAAGACCAAGTAATGCATTTTCATCATAACACTGAACCTCCGACTTCAGCATCACTCCAGGTCAAATTATGTGTTGTGTCTATTTGAATCTGTTCATGAGAGGCTCTTCAAATCTCGAAGCAAAAGACAGCTTGCAGGATTGAATGGGAATACAGCTGTAATTATTTCGCTGCGTTGCTCAAGGCTCGCCGCGATAGATATATATTGCAAAGTTCTGCTGATCAAGACCTCAAACGTGGAAGTATATCCTTTCACCAATTAGTTCGTCGGGATAGTGAAGCATGAAAAATGTGAATATTCAATATTTCACCAAGAGGCAGATATCTGGGTAGTTTTGTCCTTCGAACTCATCCATTTGAAAGTCATTGAGTTGTTAGAATGTAGTATGCTGTTTACTTCGGGATATTTACCATGCGACCAAATAATGTATAACCGTTTTATTAATTTGAAACTTAGATCCACCGTCACACGACCATGAAAGATGCTATTGACTATTACGGCATTATCTAAATGAGCGGGCAGTCATTTGTGGGACTACGATCTACAAACTATATATATAATGAAAAATAGACTTACTTACCAGTCATCGGGCCAAAAGGAAAAACCAAAGCTCCAGTTCTCTCGGTCATCACTGTTGTACAGATGTTATACAGGCTGTTGCTGCTAACAAGGAAGACTCATGGTGCATCGAAGGAGTCATAACAGGTAATTTTCTCGAGGGACGACTGGCGTTCTCGCTCGAGTCATCAAGGTATATCGTTAGATGGAGCACGGAACAGCAACAACCAAAAAACCCAAAAATGACTCGCTCGCTCGCTGACAAAAGCAAATGATGTTGTACACACTGAGGACTCCACACACGAAGGACCTCAGGGAAAGACGTGTAATATACAGGGTGCGCGGACCCGGGAAAGTGGACGCCCACATGGTGTGGGAATGGAACATCTGTGTCAATGGATCATCGTTTGTAGACTGCTCTTATGTCGATGGTGAGACGTGAACGCCGAGACAACCATAAGAGTCAGAGGCAAGATGAAATGCAAAGTGAGTGTAAGAAGAGAAGTCAGGGGCAATCGAGGGTCAAGACCCAAGCTGGGCCTTGCCTTGCCTCGTTTTTTTTGGCATTTTCTGATGGTGGTGTGGATGGAGAATGGAACGGTGATCTTCGAGTCAAGTCTAGCCAAATGGCGGACTCATGGAAGCGCAATATGCATCCATGTGAATCGCGATACGTTTGATCATAGCTAGAGCTACTGGTCTCATGAATTGGATGACGCGACGTCGAGTGGACCAGATCCGTGCGCATAAGAAAAGTCGTAAGATGTCCATTGAGAAGGAAAATGGGGAAGGGCAAGTGGGATATTGGGAAGTAGGTATGTGAAAAGGGAAGGACCAGCTTCACAGTGACTCGACTCGCGTCGGGAACACAAGAAACTCATTGCTCGAAAATGCTGCACCGCTGGGAAAGCACAGAATGCGCAAGCACTCGCGCTGTAGAACTCCACAGAAACTCCGCCTCCAGGCGCACATTGACGAGAGGATTCTAATCGTTGCTGAGAACTCCCATCAATGCCGCACCATCAAACTCCAGAAGAGTCGAATCGAGGCCACGTAACGGTCATCTCAACATAGAGGACCGCTAGCATCCAAAATCAGCATATCGCCATACCAACATGAGTATAAGACACATACCTTCAACGTGCTGCTGTCCTAATAGCCCGATGGCTTGGTCTCATTAGGAGAACGAGCAGGTTTGAATTTGGCCTGCTGGGCTCCATGGCGGGCCTCAGCAGCAGCTCCGGCCGAAGTGGGAGGAGCGCCGTTGGCCTGGCGGGCAAGCACGCCGTTGCTGGAGGCACCGCTGTGACCACTGTCGCCACTGCTTTGACTACTCCGGCTGCTGCTGCCGCGGCCAGTGTTGTCGTCAAGGTCAACAAAGGACGACATCTGGCGCTGAGTATACTCCAGCATAGTGCGGTTGTAGTCCTCAAGAGAGTTGTGAGGATCCAGAGAACGCGCAGTCTCGACGTGGCTTGCAGACGAAGGAGGGCCTGCCCCCAAGTCTGTTGAAAACATCGGCTGAGAAGTCGGCTGCATTTGCGAGCTTTCAGTCATGGTGTAAAATGTCTAAATCATGATGATGAGGTCAGTCGGATTGCTTCCTGGGTACATCAGCTGTCGAGGAAGCACCTCAGTAGTGCTAGGGCGTAGTTGACATGCACGAAAAGGCCATGCAGGTGGAGCGTACGGCGAGGTTGCGGGGTGAAGTAATGGGAAGATGGGACAAGGACCAGGCACAAACCGCGTGGTGAGAGAACATGATGTGGGGAGAAACAAATGCTTACCTAGGAATAGGGCAAAACAGGGTCAAAAAAGGCGGCTGGGAAGCAGGCTGAACCACGGATGGGGAATCGTGAAAGGAGAATCTTAAGACGTGTCTTTGTGGGAATGTACCGCGCAACGGCTGAGATGGGTCACTGGGCAGACTGGGCAGAAAGCAGAAAGAACTATGGGGCGGAGGCGCAGGGTTAGGGCATATACAGTACTGGAAGAACAGCGGGAGATTGCAGACGAGGTTCCGATTTGGAGGGTATCTATAAGTTGGGAACATCGGTTCCCAATTTATGAAATCACCACAGTGGATCGAGGATGGCAAAAGAACTCCCCAGCCCTCACCGCTGATAGGTGAAGCACGCAGGCTGAGAGGCCTCCATGGTCGAGCTTGAAGGTCGGCTCCATCGAGGAGGCGGAGGTGCAGTGACATCATTAGCTGAAAAGGGGGGTGGAAGGAAGGGAAAGGCTTTCGCATCATCATCATAAGAACGGTGCCTGCACCCCACCCACGCTGGAAAGGAGTCCTACTGTATACATACAGTCACTGGTATCGCTGCTGCATCTGTATGGATGAAGGCCTGACATTATGAATCCACTAGCCTCCACACCTGGGCGGGGACTGGCTGTCGATGGACGCCGGTATCATCAGTCGATCCACCGGGGGATGGGCTAGAGGTGCCGATGAGGTCACTGGAGAATGCGTGAATGGACCAGCTCGTAGTGAGATCGGCAGTGCAGCAGACCGACATCCCCTGCAAATCTTCGTCTGACGTCTAGCGGGCGAATCACAGCAGTAGTGTCTGGGGCCTTTCGACGTCGAGGCCCCTTCTGGGCCTGCACCGCTCCGGGGGATGTACAGTAGGGTGTTGCGTTTGAAGCAGCGGAACGCGATGTGGACATTCCCGGTGGAGCACTGCAGCCAGTGGATTCCACACGACTGCATCTCTCGGGTGTTAGGGGTATTCAAAGGGGGCCGGTCTGGATCCCTCGGTGGATGAGGGACGGGGAACGCGCGTGACGATCGATCTTTGACATCCCACGTTCATCGACTGTCATGCTGCGCTGCTCATGACTACAATACCCTTTTGTTGCTTCTCGCTGCCCAAACGACTGGAAACGTCGAGTGTCGAGAACAGCTGAGGCTCGGTGGTGGATCAAGCTATGGCGTCATCGCGTTGAGTGTCGGGGCGATCCGAGCATCGATTTGGCCATGGGCCTTGGTGTTGCGACCGCGCAGGAATCTCGGCTCTGCATGAAGGCTCTCATTGTTGACTCGAGATAGACACATTAAGATCCACGGTGATTAGGCCGAAGACCACACTACCATCTTCGCGTGAGAGAAGACCGATTGTTCAGAACGGGAAAAGCATCAAAGTGGCCACAGTGGAGCCGGGGCCGCACGCGCTTGGCCCGATCGGGATGGTGTCCCCCGTATTCATCTATCTCTCGTGTTTCTGATTGGTTCGATTGAACTTTATGCCTCAGGCGTGAAAGGCACTTGACGTCAGGGCGCCGATCCCGGCGCTACAGAAGTAAGAATGCAATATCTCCATCCTCACTAGACACACCGATTCGACAGAGATTCATCCTGTCTGTGACGGGGGATATTCTGCCTTTCTGGGAGCAACTTCCTAGCATGATCACCTTCCCTCTTCAATTGCCCCAAATGAATACGAAGCATGGCGTTTCTCCGACCGGTCTACGCCCAAAGTATATCAATGATGGATGAGATACATGTGGCGAGCACCAGCCTCTCCTCTGTGGGGATTAAGGGGGCGAAACCCCCACCGAAGCTTCGCCTATGAACCCCCAAACGCCCAAAGGCTAGAGAATGGACCAAAGATCTCTTCGTAGGATGACCAGTGACAGCAGCGTTCGCGTAGGGACTCAATCTCCGGGACGTCCCTTATTCGCCATCGTAGCGGGGGAGGCGAAAGCCGAAGAGTCTTCGCGTGTTCTGGTTCGTACGGTGTAGGTTTTGTACGCCCTTCCCAGCCCTTTGGATGGCTCGAAACGTGGCCCATTATTAATAATTGGGGCCTCCTTATCACCAAATGTTGCATTCGTTGGACTATGGATATCGATGAGAAGGTTTCTGTCGGTCCCGTGAAAGGTGCGATGGTGTATCCTACAGAGATAGACAGCAGAGGGTCAGAACAATTCAGAAACTCTACCCAATCGACTCAGGGGATCGACCACGTTGCATAGATTGCATGCTGAGATTAAGCCGAAGAGTCTAGACTGCTCCTTCCGAAGCACACTCGTCTTAGCGATGATGCCCGGGTGATATCAGCGCCTGGTACGCCCTGGTGTCGCCCGAAAAGCAATATGTTGAACTGAATTGTGGAGCAGACAGGGCTCCATCCACCTCGGAACCCAGCATATACTCGGGGGTCTGATCGCATAGTGGACGTGAAAGTAAGTGTACATGGCATTCGTCGGAGGAATGATACCCTAGGATATGGGTCATGCAGGCGAAAATCCGCTCAAGCATCCTCGGGAGACAGTTGCATATACAGTAGTAGTTGGGTGGCCGTCTGACAAATTTGGGAAAAAGGAATATCATACATACGAGGAAGGAAATAGCACCGCCAGAATATCGAGGTGGTCCGTATCAATGATGTTTCGCCCCATGGCTGCGTCAAGCTCCATTCCGTCTTCTATGATCCACTCGAGAACAGTCCATTCCACAACATATGAGATCTGGACCGGTGACGGGAGCGCAACGTAAGAAGCGGCATGCTGCTCACTGCAATGTCACACACCCGAGGACGAAAATGACGGCCTGGCTTGCCTGCCGTTGATGATATCACTTCCGACCCCCATTCTCTCACTAGCATGGGAGGAGAGAAGCTAGACACGCTGGCAACGCGGGACATTGTGCATAGGACGGGCCCATGTCTCAGTAGCGATATGAGATCACCGAGCGTGGTTAAACGTATGACTGCATCTCTGCACTTGAAACATATCGGGCCCCTACACGCCATGGTCCCACGTCATGAGCCATGACACAGCGATCCTAGTTAAGGAAGGTGCTCAGCACAGCTTCCCCTGTTGCATCATAGCTCAAAGATGACACTGTGCCGTTCATCGATTTCCCTTTGCATTGAGGGTCGGATGCCACCCCCAGCCTCTGGTTCCTCCTCGTCCCACAAAGAGTGACACTTTGTCTCTTGATTCTTGATACTGTATTTGGATCAGCCACTCACTGTCACCGTCTAGATGAACGGACTAGAGCCCCAAGAAACCGGTTTGACTCGCATGGACTCCAAAACGCAGTTTGCTAACCACCAAGATGACGACAAGGATGTTAGGCAGGGCACCCCCCAACTCCCGTTCTGCCCTAGATGGACTTTGTCGAAATTTGCCCACACCCGGTCGACCTCGAGAACCTATTGAATCTTCGATACACTCGAAGCCGTTCGTGCATTGCCGTTCGGTCTGGACTTTACCTTGACGACTGCCACAATATGATCAGCAAGGCGGCGACCGGCCACCGACAGACCCCAACAACAACCGGCACTCTGCCCGGACTACGGAGCACTCCAATCACTTGCATCGGGATCTGTCGACGTTAGTGATCGATCGCAGACACAACAATGGCAAATGTGACCGGAAGGCAGAGCCATCACTCGGCAAAATCTGCTACGCACCTCCCGTCACTTCCTGCGCGACAGACCAATCACCCATGACGAGTACTAACAAGGCGTTGGCGGCGAAGGGTGTAGGAGGGAGAACACCGATGTCATCTGATGCACATAATCTGTTTTCCGTTCAATGGATGGATGATTCTAGTCGGCTATAGTAAGAGATGGAGATACACAAGGACACACGCCCGATATTTAGCGAAGTTAAATGCAATCATATTAATGACTTCATGCTCATCACACGTAACCTAGCGAATATGTTAGCGGTACCATCCTCGACGAACGCAAGACATGAGGCCAATGAGTCGCCATTCTTGAATCTTTGATAGACAAGGGGGGTGACCTACCCTTCCGAGCGCCCTGGAAAAAGAAGCGAACCACGAAGACCTGCAATCCGGCCATCGACACCATCATCAGACCCTCGATCACGCTGAAGTTGAAAATCCGGCGCTCGGTGCTGCGGACAGTGCTGAAGTTGCGGTTCTCGCGCGTCCGGAAGTACTTCTGGTTACGGGAGATGGTCGATAGTTGCGCGGAGAGCTTGTAAATGGATTCCTCGAGGCTGGTCGTTTGTTCGGGGCTGGCGCCCTGGCGAGAAGGAAGCTGATGGCGCTGCTCGTTCTCAACCTACAAACATGGAGAATGGTTAGTAAGATGTGAGACCATTGAGAGACTATCAAGTGTGGGTTATAGGGGTCTCCGTGGGGTTATTTGGGGTAGATAACGCACAGCGATCTCGAAATCAACCATCTTCTCGGCGAATGTGGACATCTCATTGTTGAAGCAGAACTTGTACTCGCCAATGCTCTGGGCTGTGAACACAAAATCGCCCTGACGTTCCTTGGTGCCGTCGAGCACGATCTTGTCGCCAGGCGCCGTCACGGCGAAGTCGACATCGAAGGAACCACCGGATTGGACCTAGACACTCACGCACACGTCAGAAGAAAATTCACAATGATGCCCTATTTGCTAAGGCAATGGAATATAATTGGTGTGCTGACCGCAAAGTAGAATGCCACCTTGGCATTAGCCTGATCCACATTGGTGTAGAAGCATGCCTTCTCGTTGGCTTCGAGACGGTAGGTCAGAGCAGTTGCAGTGACAGAGGAGACCAGAGAGGCCAGACCAGCCAGAAGTGCAAGCCGCATTGTGCCGAAGGGTTAATGTAGTCTACAGAAGGAAGATGAATCGCATCAGGAGTTGTGGTTCTAGCCAGGATGGAGATCCCGTGTTTTGCATTGTTTGCACCCAAACAACTCACCACCGCGTCGCATTTGTATCGCGTCTACTCCAACTATCAAACTACCGCATGAAGGGAAGCCGCAAGAAGCCGCAAAAATAAAAGGAAAAGGAAACAAAAGGAAAGGAAAGTGGACAAAATAATGAAGGATAATAATGGGGCTATCACTGCTCATGTACCGGATCGCAGCATCTCGCCCTTCCGCAAAACCCCTCGGCGCCCTTGAGAAATTACTTTATCGAATGAAGATGCTATCATTCTTGCTCCAAAATCCACGGCTCTTATTAGCATGGTCCAGGCCAAGATAATCATCAGAGCCTGCCACGTCCGAGAGAATGTCGTCTAAAGACGCTGGTCAGCGGATTGTCGTGATCGAAGCAAAGGTGACACAACTTACCATCCTCGAGGTACTTGGGGCTAGAGAAGGATGTGCGAGGGACGACGGCAAACTTGATCTTTTCGAAAGGCTTGCCCTTGATGCCGGTTCGCTTCGACAATCGCTCCTTTGTCTCCTTGAAAATTTCGCCCTGCTCTATATTAGTATGTCACAATATGAAGAGTTGAAAGAGCAAAGACTCACCTGCTTCACGACAAACTTGAATGGAATGCCGTGTGGCCGGTTGGATTCGCGATCGAAGTTGAAAGCACTGATCACTCGGTCATCACCGTCCATGTTCAGCTCCTCAGTCGGTGTCCGCTCAGCGTAGAGCGTAGAGTAATCGTTGATAGATGACACGTTGTAGTCGTCTCGAAGCTCCTTGGAGAACTTGCCACTATGAGCTTCAAAAAGTCGAATGTCCCGCATCGTATCATCGTCCAAATTCGCCTTTTTCTGCAAAGCCAAGAGTAGCTCCGAGATGGTTCCATTGCGACCCACCAAGACCTCGAAGGGCTCTTCCTTGGAAATTCCTTCGGGAAGTAATGTGACCTTGACAGACTTCTTGTTCTCGTAGTCACTCAGGCTCATATCGAGGACTTCATAGTACAAGGCATCCGACCGGTGCATAGTGTAGCCGTAGGCGCCGTATTGACCGTTCAGGACTTGGGCGAGGCTTGTGACGTTGGATCGTTTCAAGAAGGCTTTGGGTTTGCCAGTGCTGGCCATGACGGGCGCAAACCGTAAGTGAGTCGGCTCCACATTCAAATGCTCACCCACCTTCTGCGAGAACTGATCGTAGCTCATCTTCCGGCTAAGTGTCAGAGTAAATTCATCGCCATCGCCAGTCTTGACCGGGGCAAATGTCACATCCATGCGATTTAGAAGGTAGTCGTAGTATTGCCTGGCTTCCGGGTAAATGGCGGTTGGGGGCAGCTCTGACTCCTTCACCGTGCGCTGGAAGGTAATGATGTCGCCGTCCTGAATCTCAGACTGTTGGAAAGTCTGCTTAGGCTTCATCACATCGATCATCGTGTGCTTGATCTCCTCATAGAGCATGAACTCCGTGCCAGCGGGCCAGTTCATCTTCGCGAGAATAGTCGGTGCTAGTTCAGCCACCTTTTGGGTTTTGCGCACATATACGGGACCAACACCCGACAAAGTTTGAGCGGTCACATCGTAGTTTTTCAGGAAGATGAGCACGGAATCACTGTGGTCAGGCCAGGGGACGGGTTGGCCATCCGGACCGGACGGGGCAACCTCCATCCAAAGGCGGAAGAAATTGCCTTTCGTACCAAACTTGCTGTGAGCCTCCTCGACACTGATCTCAGGATCGGTGATGACTTGGTCTGGTCGAGTCGTCTTGTTCTGACGATTAACCATGACCCAAAAGCGGATAGCGTCGGCATTGATACCACGCTCTTCGGCAATTTCCTTCGCAAACTCGCTGACCTTTTTCGTCCGGAGAACCCGATACTGTGACGGAAGAGCAGGGTCATCTGCGGGAAGGTCCATGCTAGTTAGATCGAAACCGTGGTGGGACTGGAATGATTTCTCTGTGAGAACGCCGATGGTCGTATAGAGATGAGACTCCTCTCTTTCCTTCTTCCGGCGCAGCATTTCCGCACGGTCTTCGGCCAGTTTGGTTTCTGAGTCATGATTAGAGATGGCCCGGGGCGAGTAAAACGAGATTCCTTACCAATATGGGAAGGAACATCCTCCTTCGTGATCGGGGGAAGAACATCATCCACCTTCGTTTTCCGCACATAAACCAACATGTATGCGTTCATAGACCTTTTTGTCGAGAGCGTACGAGTGTAAGGCTGTCGAACACCAGCAGCGCCATTCGCAAGCTCGTACTCTCCACCGTAGTTCTCCTCGAGAACCTCCTTCTCAGTGGCACGGTTCACCCGATCGTCATCGAAGCGGTACCAGTGTCCGTCCTTGGTTGGTTTGAGGAAGGCGTAGTAGTGGCCAGCATCCAGGCCACCACTGTGCACGAGAACACCATGTAGCTCATAGATCCAGGGCTCGGATTTGTCGGCGTTCTCAGAGAGATAGGGGGAAGCGTCAAATTCCATCGGGAAAACATGTCGGTCATTCACTTTCATCATGGTCAGGAGGTTGAGGTCGTATTCAAATCGTTTAAGATGGAGATGCAAGACTGGCGGGAAGCTCTCGAAAATGACACCTTTTTTGGCATCTTGCAGACCGTACGGAGGTCCTGCGTCATACTTGTTCTCGCCCTCCAGAGTTTCCACTTGGATGTAGTCCCGGAAACTGTCATCCAGGGTCTTGTTGCCCCGCACGTTCAGCTGGATATCCCAGAACTCTTCCACTCGAGAGGATTCGTAGTCGACATTGATGCATGAGATATATGTCTTGGTCTTGCCCACAAACAGATCCGGCAAGGCCTTTTCGGCAACGGTGCCCTTCATCTTCTCCTCGAGTCGCTCCATGAGCTTCCGTGAGAGCTCCTGCACATCCTGTTGCTCAAAGGCTTGTCGGGAATCCCAGCCAAAAGATGTTGTGAGTTCAGTGGTAGATACAGCTGTATCACTGGTCTGCAAGTTGAAAAACAGTCTCTGAAGCGTCCAAGCGCTGTTCTCACGAGTAGCCTCCTCTTCCGTGGGGATCTTATACACAGCCTATCCGCCAAATCAGTATCCTCTTGACGCACTGGACTGAGCACTCTCCGCCATACCTTGCGGAAACTATTTGTGAAGTAAAGAGACTGTAAAAGGGAGTTTAAATAGCAGGTGGCACCCTGGTTCCGGAGTCCCACCATGCCAGTCTCCTTCTTGGAGTCATAGCTGCGCAGGGTTAGTGGCATGTTCCACCTTGTCGGGGCGTTGGGGAGGTGAGAACGCTTACTTCTGGAAGCTGTGCCATAAGACTCCTGTGGGGTCCTTCACTACACGAACGTAGGCTGTGATGTTCGCTTCATCGTCTTGAACTAAAGGAACGCTCTTGCCCTTCCACGCTTCACTGAATAGAGACCGAAGATCGTAGAAGCGTGTGAAACCCCAGTCGCCCTCCTCGGCCGTGAATCGGTGGGTTGCGACTAATCCTGAATTTAGCGCGACAGATCACAGTGATGTGCGAAGAGTGTGTGTTTACCATGGGAGACATAGATCGAGGGGTCCTTCACGTTTGACAACACCAGCGCAAACTGCACGCAGGCATACCAGTTCTCCGGAGGCTCGCCATCCCATGCATGCTCCAGATAAAACGAGGCATGCTCTGATTGATTTCCATATGGGAAGAAGAGGATGCGCCTATCCCATCTATCAGCATCTGCACCTTTTGCACTCCTCCAGAGAGATCACCCACCAAGGAGACTCGCCGCACTTGAAGGTCGGACCATGCAACTTGCGCTCCAACTTCCTCCATTCTTTAATCTGCCAGGTATGAAAGGTCTCTTCTTCGGTCTCGAGATCCGAGGGTTTGGGAAGCACTCGTGCCATCATCGCCGCATCTAACATTCCATCATGTCTCAGTCAGCCATCTTCCGCGAACGCGAGAACAGCAGCCAAGAGGCTGAGCAGAACTCCCAAACAGTCATGTTGAGCCCACACCAAGGTCATCCGCAGCATCTCCGTCAATCCCACACGAAGCGTTGTTCTTGCTCTTAGACATCCCGACGTGAAGGTGGAGGGGAAGGGGAGGAGGGGAGGTGAGAACATACGGTCGGCAGCGGAGGGCGCAGGCTCTGGCTCCGATGAGCCAGAGCGAGAAACGACGACGACATCAGTCTTTTCATTGGGATACTGCTCATACTCGTCGACGAGCATGTCGTTCTCCGCGAGCTGGGGCGTGGTTAGATCGGCAATGACGACACACGCGAGGGGCACGGTCGGCAACTCACATTTTCCATAGCGAGAAGCGCCCTCCCGTCCAGCCGGAAGGCACCTGTCGGAACGGGGGATGGATTGAAGGGGAAGGGAGAAAGGGAAGGGTTCGAAGTCGTGGTCGGGAGGAAATTGTTCTGAATGCGCAGAAACAAGACCGGGAGCTAGCGGTGGCGGAGCCCTCAAGAGGCTCGGCAAGCGTTGGTCTACGGTGGACGAGAGACGGTGGAGTGACGGGAGAGTAAGAGAAAACTAGGAAACTGCTTGGACGAAGAACCCCAGCGATTTCTGGGTGTCAGTTCACTTCACAGATGGAATTTAGGGCGGAACTAGGGTTCTTTGTGTTGGGCTTGTACAATGAACAAGCGATGGTGTAGAAGGTCTCTAGTATCTCATTGGATCTACTGCTCTCCCCGGACCCTAATAAAACCCTGCAAAACCTGTTTACCCTCACGAGGAGTATTTGGCCCGACAAAAGAATCACCAAGCCATAATCAAGATCTTCAAGTTTCGGCTTCATCGAATGATTCTTTTGCTTCGCCTGCATGTTGTATTTCATGCATCTATGCTCCTCGGGTGCGAGTGCCGTTGTGAATTCTTCAGACCCTAAACATTATTGCACCTTGCGCATTGTGGAGTGCAGTCAAATCGCAGCCATATTTAGTACTGGCTGCCTCAGATGAGTGCGCCAAACACCATTCCATATCAGTCTCCCTCGCAAATCTAGAAGAATTTTGAGTCGCAAGGATGCCAGAAATCTACATCGCATGCACCAGCTCCATGTCACATGCCTCACCGCCCTGCGAAGCAACTGTTGGAATGAGTGTGGAGAATCGCACTAATAGTTTATCCTTTTCCTGTATGTTATGATTAGTTAAGCGTACGCCCCCCAAATTGGCAGATTGGGCGTAATAGCAACATAGATTTATCATTGATTCCTATTGGACGGATCCCCTCCCTATCCCGACAGTTATAAGCCCAGATTGCCCTGTCTAAGACGACAAGCCACTTGTTTTGTGTATTTAAAGCTATTCAGAGATAGCTTACCCTGTGTACGGCGTTGTCGACGGCGAATATCCCCTGGATACCCCTAAATAGTTACCTCTGAATAGTTACCACTGAATTGATTGATCCGCTAAAGAGAGATAGATTTAATAAATATCTCTGCCTAGAAAGGCGTTAAACTAAAGGAATCACACTAATAGAAGAACTAGCTAGTGAAGGTTAAAAAATATATAACTAATTATAATATATAGGAGCACTATAATCTAAGTATATTAAACAGTTAGTATTTAAATTCTATTACTAAACTAATTAAACTAGAGTTCTTTAAACTTATTAATAATACTATAAAAAATAATATAGAGTATAAAGACTAAAAAGTGGAAAAAAGTGATGTTCGCGGTGGCCCCCTCTAAATCCTCATCCTCATACCGCCTGGTCTGGACCCTCCAGTCCGTTTTAGGGATTTGGGGGGTTTTACGGGTCTTTGGCCCCAGCCGGGTTCAGGCACATCTGTGGATGGACAACACCGACCGTGGATGAGGAACTGAACTGGGTACCCTCCTAGGCGTGCACATGTTGTCATCCTCGACATATGCAGGTGCCTTGGAATACGCCATGTTCCGTCCAAAAGGACAGAGTACCGCGTCAACGAGGCTTGGTATCCAATCGCTGCGGGGGGAGGCACAGTGGTGGCGGCGATCAGCCTCCGTGACCCCATACCAGCTACAGTAGACCATAAGGCTATTGGGTATGATTTCAATTGTATGTGATTCGTTACAAGGGTAGGCTCCAGCTGATCGCCGTCAGATACCTCCATTCCGGTTGCGCCTCTCTCGGAGTATGAAGGATGAAGGGTCTCACTCCCTTGACCCTCCGTTCTGTCGACTTTTTTTGTTTCTTTTGTCCTCATTCTCTTTTGTTAATTGTATTTGATTTTCGATTATATAGATTTATATAAGATTAAAAATAATAAATAGTTATATTATATTTAAAGAATTACTAATATTAATTAATAGATTAATATATATATTAACTAATTATTTAATTAGCTATTTACTAATTATACTATTTTATATAATATATTTATATTCTTTTAAAAAAGATTTATATATTTAAATAGTTATAAAGAAAAGGTTTAAATAAAATAGAAAAATATTATATTATTTTTACTAAAAAAAAGATTTAATATTTATTAATAATTAATTAAATAAAAGAATTTAAAAAAAATATTAATTTATATTTTCTAAAAATTATAAATATTAACTAAGACTTTTTATAAATAGTTAAAAAGATCTTATTAATCTAGTAATAAGCTAGATATTAAAAGATTATTATAGAATAAAAAGAATTTAAGATCTATAATTTAATTAAATTATTTTATATAATATATTATAAGTTTAGTCCTAAATTAATAAGATTAGTTATAAAGTTAATATTTTTAATTTAGTAAAATTATAATAAAGCTAAACTAACTAATAATATATTAAAAAAATTAAATAAACTTTTTTAAAAATATTTTTATTTATATAAATTAAAAATTAATTATCTAATTATTAATTACTATATTCTAAATAAAATAATATAATTAAAAAAATAGAAAATATATAATTATTATTAAAAGGTAATAAAAAAAGCCTTAGTAAATAATCTTATTTAGAAAAAATAGATTAATTAGAAAATTATTAAATATAATACTAAAGAATTATTATTATTATTTAAAAAAAATTAACTAATTTAAAGAAAACTAAAAAGTATATATATTTTATTTAGATTAGTTTTTATATAATAAAGAGAGATAATTATTAACTATATTTAATAGTATTAGTAATCTAAATTAATAATTAAATCCTAAGTAAAGAAGAACTTTATAAATAATAGATTCTTAACTATATATTAAAAATATATATCTATAATAATCCTAGTTATTTTTTTAATTATATACCTTAACTAACTATACTAAAGACTAAAGATAGCTATATTAAGATTTAGATATTAAAATAGTATAACTAGTTAGAATTAACTTATATAGTAAAAGAGAGAGGATAATTACTTTTACTGATTTGAAACCGAATGGTGCTCTGTTGCTGCTACGATGACGTAGGGATAACTCCAAGGTTCGGGCCTCAGGATACATTTTCCGCGACGATCTGGTCCCTACCTAGGTAGTATTCAAAGTTGTTTGTATGGGACCAAGGATAGTCATAGAGTAAACCCTTCATCTTGGATCACCCGGATTTTTTGCAAAGCTGGCTTGAAATCATACCAGGTGGAAAGCCTAGCCTCGAGAGATAATTGTAAAAGGAAAATGTTGTTGATTTCTGCAGTTCTTTCTTCCACAATCTGTTTCCGCCTGAATCATCAGACATACATTCCTTAGTGAGGGAATTCGAATACCACTCGCTTTTTCTCTTCCGCTCCATCCCCAGTCAAAGAACTTTATATGTGCACTTAGAAGCTATCATCTGAATGGTCCGAATAAATAGTATAAACTCAGATTGTAAAAAAAGGCAGTCAAAACTGGTTAACTTGTCTTCGCTCACACTTCCGTGATGCCTTATATTTTGTATTACTGAAGCCGGCCTCGAAAGCTATTTGCTCTACTGTCTTTCACTCCGATCCAAATACTCACCCAATCGTCGTATAGATGCCCCGACTCCTGACTATCGTGGGACTCCCCCAGGGTAGAGGTCGACAGTGCCGTCTTTGATGGATCCGCGTATTTCCTTGCAATGGACTACTCTCAAAGCCCAGGTCTGGGTTATACAAACCCTGGAGCCTTGACCCCGGCCCAGTTCGATCATGAGAATTATGTTGCGTTGCATTTTGATCTACCAGGATTTCTCTCCTCGGATTTCAGTCTTTATCTCGGCGGAATAAGCTGCCAGCTGCGACCTTGCCCAATCCTGGCGACGTTACGTTGAAGCATTATCCCTCAGCAGTCATGTCTCCCGTTCCATTATCTTCTGCAGACTTCAACGATCACACTGGACAGTCATGCAGTTCTATGAGCTACC
Organism: Penicillium hispanicum; assembly: GCF_028827665.1. NCBI lineage: Eukaryota > Fungi > Ascomycota > Eurotiomycetes > Eurotiales > Aspergillaceae > Penicillium > Penicillium hispanicum. The sequence continues at coordinate 1,096,319 of NW_026623199.1, read as the reverse complement.
ATATGACTTAGGAAACCCTTTAGTTGCGCCTACGACAGTTGGACACCTGTGGTGGCCAGGGGCATCGGGATTGGGTTACAGCCTTGAAACCTATCGCGACAAGGAAGATGGTGAGGTTGATTTTGATTGCGCTCTATGACGCGGCCGTCTTTTCGATTGGCAACTTGGTTTGCTGGATGACCCGGTCAGACGCAGATAGCATCGCAAGTCTGTAGATCATGATATTTACAGTGATTTCTTCCAAGGGGATTACACTATGGCAACAGCAAAGTACTACATCACTCAAGAGCATCTCAGGATCTGGTTTGAATATCTAGAGCTGTGAGTCTTAGACCTTGCCTCTCTTGCGATAGTCTCACGTAGGGTTTCTGTGAACACCCAGATGGGCAAGCCAGATATATTTCCTTCCATTCTTGTCTTTCACCTAGTCTTGAGTTGCCAGACATCACAAACGCCTGTTCGACAAGCTTAACCAGTCGCTTTATAGAGTGTGTACGGGAATTTATTGCCGTACTTGTCTTTCAGGCCGTTACCTGCCATAATGATTCCTCGAACGTAGTTCTAGTACTTTGTTAGTTTATCCAGTAGGAGGTTTGAGGTATATCACCTACAATGTCTTTATATGACTCCTGCACGGTCGATGGCGTGGTCACATAAATCGTTTTGTCGATTTGATCGAGATCCAAGACCTTGAGGGGAATGTACAGAGGGCGATCCGCGTCCTTGTCCGCGTCCATAAAGCTCCAGGCATTCGCTGCGCTCAACGAATCTTTTAGATTCTTCTCGTACCGAGTCACCACGGAGGTCATGATCTCGGAACTTTGAAGATTTGCGTAGCTGCTCAGCTTATCAATCCCAGAAGGCTTCTTGAACTTTTGCCACGCATGGTTCAGCGCATCAGCTTGCAAAAGCCAATAGACTCTACCGTCCTTGCAATAACTCGTAATTTCGGAGCCGCTTGTATCGTAATCACAGAGCGCCTTGGGGTTGGTTTTTTCGGTGTCGCCATTTTTAACGGTTAGCTGTTTTGTGGCTGTTGCGACGAACACCTCTTGGGTTTTCCAGATATTGCCAATGATTGAGGCAGCAAGGACCTTCTCTGTGCGCTGTTTGGCCGGCGCGACCTGGCTGCTCCAGCTTTTTGGGGCCGCATAGGCACCGTTTTGGAAAAGATCGATTGCATTCATAGGCTGCTGGGAGTAAGGGTTCGCTTCGGTGTTTACCGGCGTCTTTTCGAGAAGAATACTCGCGCTGTTTTCGATCTTAGTGATGATAGAGTCAATCGCCTGGGACATCTTAGTTCTAAGATGATCCGCCGTTTCTTCTTCCTTATCAAATTGGCTAGAGATTCGTTAATTGAGGAACCGAGTAAGTGGTTTTTGTTTTGTTTTTTTGTTTTTTTTTTTTTTTTTTTTCAGGATGGAGGGGGATGGACTGACAATAGGGTGCCGTCTAGTTGGAAGTCCATAATTTGATCGCCAATGGTTTGCACCTCCCCGCCTAGCTCAGGTACTAGGAAATCAAGGGCTTCTGCCGCCACTGCCAACATTGCCATCCCAAGCTCGTCTTTCCCCAGAGCGCCCTGTGAGGCGTCAGTACCCGGCAGTTATGTCAACGAATTGAGCACTCACGAAGTCTAGCTGGGGGCTGAAGTCCTCCACCATGCTGCTGACGTCCGGGAGAATGGCGTCACGAGCCTCCCCCAGGACAGTTTGGGTGACATCTTCCGCCCAGTCCCGAAAATCGGCAATGCAATTTAGAAGAAACGTCCACAGATAGTTCAATCCAAGTTTGCATAGTCCCGTGCTGATATCACTTGGGTGGGGACAATCCTGCCTATATGATTGAAGTCGCTTTGTTAGTTTGGTTACCGTGAAGACTGGTATTATCCAGGAAGACAGTCATCGCACTCACAAGCTGCAACTCTTCGAGCCAGTTGCACCCGAAGAATTGCCCATGATCTGGTTGTAAGCATAGATATAAAGACTATTATCATACTTGGGATAGCCGTCCACATTTCCGGGCATGTTAAGGCTGTTGGACCAATCAGCGGCATTCTTCGTGTTCTTTCTTGGTGCTCACAGTCCACTCACTAGGTGCTTATGGTTGTATTCAGATCAGTTTCATTCCAAATAGTGCCCAGGTTGGATCCTTCAAATTTGGTATTGCAAGCGAGAGAAGCATACTTCTCTTGCTGAGTCTCTACTGTCTGTGTAGGCTCGGCGCTGGAGGTTGTATCGGTGGGGGCGACATTGGACGTCTTGACCGAGGACACCGGGGCTCCAGCGGACGTATGGTGGACAGAGGATACTGGGTGTCCAGCGGACGTATGGTGTACAGACACTGGACACGCTGATTTGGAGTTTTTGAGAGCAAGGGTTCCGGAAGGTATCCCGGACGGTGTTCTTGGAAGGTCCCTTCTAACATGCCGTCCTGCTTTGTTTGGAGCGACGTTCGGGGAGCCTGGCAAAGCATCCACGGAGAAAGCCAATAGCGCCCCGATCAAGAAACGGGTAAACTTCATCGCGGCCACGCCCGTCAAATGTCAGAATGGGGACGAAGGCAGGGTACAGGCAATACTGTATGGATGGATTGAACGTGAGGTCAGTCTTGAGGAAGGGGCATTTCCCACGAGCGGGGGGACGAAAGGGATTAATAAATATTGGTTTATCTAATATTCTCCGGGCCAGCAGCTACATACGTAATTGTTCGATATTTTCTATTCTAGGTTGGAATGAAAATTCCTTTGAGTATACGGAGTGCTCCACGTACCCAGGAAGCACGTTCCTGGCATCCATATACGTATAGCCCCCAAAACCCTAGCGCCAACCTATATGTAAAGGCAGATTGGCGTACCAAAGGAGATATATCTCTAACTAGGTAGGGACTTTACCAGGTTTCACTGCCTTTATATTCTTATGGGGGCTAAGGGCCACCCCGTACCGACCCAGTGAAGGCTATACATCCATGGATATGCGTTCATATCGTTCCCATCTGGATCAGATCAATCCTGCAATCAAGCACACAACGTTTAAAGGGGCCCCAGGCCCCATTAGACATTTTAGTAGTACACCTAACAGATCCTCCCGTACTTACTGCCTAGATAGGAATTTTCTTGCTTGCGTTCCCAAATGGCGGGGCGTCCGAGAAAGATCATTGCAGTATACGGCACACTAACAACACCATTTTTAACTGGTTTCGGAATAGTGGGTGATGTGCCCAGGTGGACCCGACAACCCAGTTTCGCAATATATAATACCCCTGGAATACTCTATATCTATTTGCACATGTATAGCTTTCTTTCTAGCGATCCTTCGTTTCATGGCATTATTTGATCCCTTTTGGTACGCAGTCTGAGATAAATAGTATGGCCCCAGAGACTCTTGGCATGACAACAAGCATACCTTGGCCCCCCGGTAATATCTAGGATCACTGATCATCATTGGAGACTTGGAATGAAATCCATGATTTGGATTCACGACTAATCCGTAGTCTGGAACAAAGAGGCCCACGTGAGAATTCTTGATTATTGTACTGGGTCGCGTCCACTTCCAAGTCTTTCCCAAAATGCAGAACAAGCGAGCGCCGATCCCTGAGACTGAAACCTGGGCCCCTGGAACTGCTTGTTCCCAGGTTACATCCCGAGTGTAAAGGAGCAGCTACCTAGCTCCAGCTCTGGGGGTATACCTAGGTATATAATGACTCCAACCTTGGAAGGTTCCCGATGTGCAAATTGTGGAATTCCGACAGAGGAAGAGGAGAGAAAAGAGATGATGAAGACGGAGGAAGTTGGCCAAGAGAAGGATTGATTGAATTGAGTTGACTAGAGAACTAAAAGAACAGATGGGAATGCCAAGAATTCTGACTCAATTTATGCTGTACCGAGTCCTCCCAGTCTTCCTCCATATATTTCCTACCGATCAATCCTGACCGAATGGCGCGCAACCATTTGGTCGGAAGACGGAAGGACTAAGCCGGACTGCTAAGGAATAGATATCTCATGATTTAGGTAGAGATAGATGGTGGAAGAAAGAACTGCAGAAATCAACAATCACGAGGGTTTGTCAATGATGGCGCTCGGTAGTAGAAGAGATATATAGAACGGGCGGAGCCTAAACTTTCCCCGGAGCTTCAGGTCCCAGGCCAAGTCGAATAGCAGGCCGTGGCATGGATACAAAGGGGCTGTTATACATGGTCGATAATGTCGGTTGGGTTGCTGAAAAGTAGCTCTTCAAGATACTGTCTTCTGTCCAGGTGAGCGATGCTCGACAATTATGGGCAGAACTGAGATCTGTGATATTTATTCATGTGGACTGTTCCAGTGGCACTTGGAGCTGGCCGTCAATTTCCAAGTCTTCGTCCGAAAAAGAAAAGGAGAGCATAAATGCTAGGTCAGTAGGAGTGACGTCGGGTGCATATGGGCTCCAAGCGATCGCGCGCGCCTTGGCGCTCCCCCCCTGCGATTCCACGCTAATAGGCCCTCGTAGAATCTACGTAGAAAGCGTAGGCGATATACGAAATCCGCTGTAGCGCGGGCGAAGCTGAACGCTGTGGGCGCCCGAAGGAACTCGGAGCTCCTTAAGCTTCTTTCAGCTTTGATATTTTACCCTTTTCCCTTAAAACCCTTAAAACTCTCCTCGTCCCTTACCCTTAGGGAATCCCCTTAGCCTTCGCCTCTTCTGGGGAATTCGTGCGTTTATATTCTATGTTACCCGTTAAATAAGCCCTACCCCCTAAAGATCGCTAACTACCTTAATCGGATAGCTATTCCTGTCTAGTATAGCTTATAACGTCGCCCTATTATTAGCTTACTGTTCTGTAGCCACCCTTTAGTCCTATAGTATTTTTAAGTTAAAGGGGGGAGTGTTTAAGTACGCGACTATATAGGAGTATATAGTTACCTAAGAAACTATTTATATAGGTCCTAGATTCTTAGACTATATCCTCCCCTACTAGGTCTAAGTATATCCTTATATAATAAAGTACTCTAGCCTTAATACTCCTAAAGTGCCATTTCTCGATAAAGAAGATATAGACTTAGGGTCTAAATAGCGGCGTAAATAAAAGAAATATAGTATAAGCCCTAAGATAGATAGTATAAGCTATTTTAAGGTAATAGTAATAGCGCAAATGCGCGTCTTACTCAGTATTAATACTTTTAAAATATTAAGGCCCCTATCTATTACTAGAAGAGTAACTTTTAGGGTATATAATATATATACTTAGTTATATAGCAACTACTATATATAGTTAATTATAGGGAAAACTAAAATATTAATCCTAGATATTAATTAGTAGGGTTAAAACCTAGTAAATATTAAAAAAATAGTAAAATAGCTATAAATAACTATAATTTTAGTATTTAATTAGCTAGATTAGTAAATAAAGGAAAGTTAATTCTTATTTATAATTAAATAGGTATATTTATATTATAATAGTAAATAAATATCTTAATTAAGAAGTAAATATAATCTTAGTTATTTTTAGGGATATAAATACTATCCTCTTTTTATATCCCCGTTTATATCTTCTCTAATAGAGTTTAAGGACTTAGGAAAGGGTCTGCCTTAGGCTAGAATGGCACTACTCCAGATCTGGAAGTCTGTTTTAATAGATAGGATGAAAGGATTAAATTGATTAAAGATAATAAATCTAGATAGGAAAGCTAGTAATCTATATAGGGTATAAAAAGGATTATATTAAAAAAGGGATAAATATTAGGAAATAAGGATCTACCTAGATAGGTAAGGATAGAATATATAATTTAAATAAATTAATAAATACGCAATTTATAATATAATCCCTATATTATAGAAGGGGCAGATAATTTAGGATTAAAAGAGTGATTCCCCTAGATACTAATTAAGTAGAGGAGAAAGGTAAAATAAATAGATATCTAAATAATTAGGAATAAAAAGGAAAGATCCCTAATTTAAATCCTAGCTAGATTAGAACTAGATAAATAGATATTTTTAATAAGAATCCTTTAATTTAATATACCTTTTTTAGCTTAAAAGGTAAAGATAAGATTAATTAAACTAAAAGAAATATAGTAATATTTTTTAGATTTATTTAATCTATAAAAGTGTTAAGAACCAGATATCTAAATTGTCAGGATAGATAACCTGTTGGCTAGGTGGAGATAATGCAGGGCGAAGGATCTTCACATCTGATTGAGACAGTAACTGATTCTTGCAGAATCTAACTCAGAGACATCTAGGGGTTTTCTCTCTAATCTGAATCGCCAGAGAGTCAATATCGATTTATCATCTGTTAAGAACCAGATATCTAAGTTTTCAGGATAGATAGCCTATTGGTTAGGTAAAGATAATCAAAGCGAGGAAGGATAATATCTAATTCAGACAGTAACTGATTCTTACAGAATCTAACTTAAGCAGCGAGGGAGATCTCCTTTTCCATCCTAAATTGTCAGAGAATTATAGGGATTCGTTATCAACTAGAGTTTATTACAATATTAAAGGATACAGTTAGAGTAACTTTCCTCTATTCTATCTAGGGACCCTATCCCCTATAATAACTTATCCCCTCTTTTATAGTAGACAACCTAGCTAATAGATAAAAAAAGTATAAAAGGTCATAGAATATATTATAACCTTTTAATTAAAAAGACCTAATAGAAATATTACTCTCCCTTTAACTTATTATACTTTCCTATCTTAAGCTATCTACTATATAATAAAGAAGTAACTAAAGATTATAGGATAAAGTATATAATAAAGAAAAGGTAGTATAAAATTATTAATTTACTATATCTTCTTTAATTTTTCTATATTAATCCTTTAGTTATTATACTTTATAATACTCTTCTAGTTACTATTAATCTATAATACTATTTTTACTAAAGATATTTAAGTTATTCTATTATAACTATATAGAGAGTAGTTCTTTTAATAATACTAATAGTAATATATAAGATAGACTCAGAGGATTCTATTTTATATTATTATTACTATTCTAAGAAGTCTCTATATTATACTATAAGTGTCTTTCTAGTTTAAAAGTGAATTATAAATTAATCTAAATAAATGCTGATTAGGATATTAGTTAATATATATATTTTTATATTATTATTAGAGTTAACTATAGATATTATAAATAAATATATATAGATCCTTATAATAGTAGTCTTTCTTACACTATTCACTTTTAGGCTAATAGCTATTATAAATATAGAAATAAGTAGTATCTCTTTAGGGGCCAGTTTTAGTATAGTATAAACTATATATATATTAGAATATAAACTATCAGAGCTAAAGGGCAAAAGTTATATAAATATATTAGTAAATATAATTTAGAATAGTTTTATTAATAAATTAAATAGGTCTATTAGGATAAATATTATTAGTATATAAATATTTACTAGCAGAAAATATTTATTTATCTAAATAAACTAATTATATTAGTATATCTTAATTTACACTTATATCTAGGTGATAATAATTATATTTTATAGTATTATATAATTTAGTTATTTTTCTATAATATTAGGAATAGAATAGCTATAGATAAAGAAACTATAGTTAACTAAAAATAATTTTTTAGATTTAGTTCTTAGTTTACCTATAAAATATAGTAATATAGTATTATTTTATTAGTAAAGATATAAAAATACTTAAATAGTTTATTAAAACCTTATAGTTTCTAATTTAGATTTATTTTAGTTAGTTATTAAAGTGTTTAAGTATTTCTAGTTAGTCTTATAGTAAAAATAAGAGATATTATATTTTTTCTAAAACTTCTCTTTTTTAACCTTCTAAAGTTATATCTCTATTTACTTTTTATATTTCTAAAGTATTTCTTTTTTAATTTAAAAGTTTTTCTTTATTAAATTAAAATACTAATCTAGTTTTTAAAATATTTAAGGTAAATTTTACTTTATCTCCTATTTCTTTACCTCTTTCTTTGCTATATAGGCTAATTAGTACCTTTTTATCACTAATTTATTTAGTATATAATTATATTTATATTACTTAGTTTAACTAATATAGTTCTTATTTTTAGCTAGCTAAAAATAGCTAAAATAGTATTAAACTATTCTAGGTAAACTATATATTTAATATACTAAATTCTTAAATATATATATTTTATTTAGTAAGGAATACTATATATAATTTAGTAAATTTTCTATAATAATTTAAAAGTAATATATTTCTAATATAGATTAGATTCTAAGTAGAATTACTAAGAATACTATTAACTTAATAAAGTTAATTTAGTTAATAGATATATTCTAGGATCTTTTTTGCTTTTTTAATAGTGATTTAACAGAGATTCTTAACTAGAGTACTTAGCTAGATAATATTTAGCTCTATATAGTTTTAGCTATTAAAAAGTTATATAGGGCCTTTATATTTTTAATTACTTTCTATTAGTTTATCTATAGATTTCTAGCTATTTAAGTTTAAGTTCCTTTAGTAAAGGTTTCTTATTTATCCTCTAAAGGTTTAACAGTAATTCACTAATAATTTATAGATTACTTAATAGGAGTATTAGTAATTTTTAACTAAGTAGATTATTTTTTTAAATCCTTTACTATAATTTAATCTTTAAGCTACTTTAAAATAAATCACTAACTATAAATTATTAATTTAATATTAAATTATATCTATAGATAATAGTTATATACTTTAAATAACTATAAAGATTTATTTCTATAAAGTGATTATAGAAATTATCTATAAAATAGATATTCTAGATAATAATAAAGAGGCTACTACTTTTTAGTTAGATATTTAGGACTAATTAGAATTCTACTAGCCTTTTTTACTATTAATCTTATAAAGATTTAGTATTATTTTATAGGCTTTAATTATAACCTTTTTATATAATTTTTTAACTTAGTGTATACTAAATTAATCTCTCTACTTTTTCTGCTTTTTCCTAAATTTATTAATTATAATCTAAATATTCTTTATATCTTTATATATAACCTATTAATTATATTCTAATAGCTATCCTATCTATTTAACTAAGAAATAGTAATCTTTATTAATAAATTTTTTATTATAGATTTCTTTAACTTCTTATTTATTATTATTAGTTAGTTTTAATATTAATAATAATTTAGTATTAATTCTTCCTCTTTATAGTTCTAGAAGGGATATATAGAATATATTATAGATTTAGGAATATTATTCTAGCAGTACTAAATAATATATCTAAAGTTTAACTATAGCTAAGACTTAGAAAGGTTTAATAAATTATAAAGTTAGCTTCTTAAATAGAAGCTTTAGTTTTAAATTATATATTGATAAAGCTACTAGATCCTCTCTTTTAAATTTTATTAGTTTATATTTTAAATTATAGTATTCTGCTTAAGATTTATTTGATTTTTTTTATAACTTAGTTAATTCTTAGTAAAGAATTTTTAATTTTTTTATTTATATAGTAACAGCTAAGACCTTTTCTGTATATAAATTAGCTTTAATTCAGAGGTAAAAGTCTAGTTAGTAACTATAAAGAATATTAAATAGGCTTTTTTTAGTTATTATATTAACTATATTATTATATATAAATTCTATAGTATATAGTAGATTTAGCTATATTATCTATTATATATTAATAAAGTATTATAGGTATTTTTTAAGGGTTTAGTTTATTTATTCTATTTAGCTATTTATTTATAGATAAAATATAGTAAATAGTCGCTATTTAATATATATTATCTATATTAGGATTAACTAGAATTTATTAGTAAAAATAGGGCCTTTATTAGATATAATACTATTTAGAGGTCTAAATTTTAATTCTACTTTATTATAGAATAGTTTAGCTAACTCTATAAAGTTAATTAATATAGAAATAGAGAAAAAAAAGTATATTTTTATAAACCTATTAATAATAACTAGAATTAAATTAATAAATTAATTTTTAAAATAAATAGTTAGTAACCCTATAATAAAATCTATTAATAGTTTAGACTAAGGCCTATATAGAATCAGTAGCAATTTAAGTTTACTATAGGGCTAATATTATAAAGTAACTATTCTTTAATAAACTATATAGTCTTTAATATATTTAATTATATTATTATAGAGGTTTATCTAATAGAATTTTTTTTAAGAACTTTTTTAGTTTAATTTTAGCTAAAATACCCTATAAAAAGGTTATTATAGTATAATAATAATAAATTTTACTATAGCTATTCCCTAGCTAAGATATATAGCTATTATTTATAGCGTAAAAGGTCTATAGAATTAAAAGTCTAGTCCTTCTCTAGATTTATCTCTAAAATAGCAGTTTTTCTATATTATATTTTAGGGTCTTTATTTTAGATCTTAAAGATTAATAATTTTAAATTATTACTTACTTCTATAATATAAATCTATTTATCTATATATATAGCTTAAACTATATACTAGGAAATTTATTAGTTATAACTTAATTTTTCCTAGATAGTTTAGTTAGCTACTTCTGCCCTTTTATCCTCTTTTTTAGATTTATAGTGTGAGGGGCTAAAAGGATCTCTCTTAAACTAGGATTTATTAGTAATAAAATCTATTATATTTATTAATTTAACTATAATATTTACTCTATTCTTTTTTAAATTAGTAGCAAAATAATCCTTTAGTGGGTTTAAAAGTTTAGTATTTAAAATATCTTTTAGATTTAAATTTATTATTTAAGATAGTATATCTATAGGGTTTTCTTTATCTTTTTAGTGCTAAATTATAAATTTAAATAGATTTAAAAATATATACTATTATACTTAATAGCTATTTAATTTAGATTATCTTATAAATACTTATAAATTAGAATAGTTAAAAAGGACTTTAATTTAATATTTAGTGTCTTTAAGATAGTATTACTAATATTTAAATAACTAAATAATAGTAAATAGTTCTTAATCTAGTATCTTATAATTAATTTCTGCTATTTAGAACTTTTATAACTAAAATAAAATAGGGTAATAAACTCTATTATTATTTAGCTATAATAAGATACTAGCTATATTTTAGTTAAAAGTATTAGTTTCTAAGTAAATTTATTTTCCTAGATTAAAATAGTGAAGTAAAAGGGCAGTCTTAAATATAGTGATAAAGTTATAAAACACTACAGTTTTAATAGTATTTAATTATATTAGTTTAGGTTTCTTCTTTTTTATACTATCTTTTAATAAAAAAGTTAATAGTAGTATAATTAAGGAATAATTTCTAATAAAATATTAATAGAAATTATAGAATCTAAGAAATATTTAAATATTATAGTATAATTTTAGAATTAGCTATAATTTAATAATAGAAACCTATTAAGGGTCTATTAAAATACCTTCTTAGTTAATAATATACCTAAGGAATTTTACCTTATCTTAATAAAAGGTATATTTTAAAGATTTTATATAAAGTTTAGTATTATATATTTATTATAGAACTTTATAAAGATATTAAGTATATAAATCTTAATCTATTAAAAAGATTAAGATATTATTTAGATATATTACTATAAAAATATTAAAATATCTATAAAGCACTATATAGATATAGTTCTAGAATATTATAGGTATATTAGTTAATCTAAAGGATATTACTATATATTTAAAATAGCTATATTAGGTATAAAAAGCTATTTTCTATTTATTTCTTTTCTTAATTTAAATTTAATAGTATATATTTTAGATATTAATTTTACTAAAGTATTTTACTTTAGAGAGCTAGTTAAGGATTTCTAAAATAAGAGGTAATAAATATCTATTTTTAACTAAAACCTTATTAAGCCCCTAATAGTCTATATATAAATATAAACTACTATCCTTTTTAAGAATAAAAAGGATTAAAATATTAGTAGGACTTTTTAAGTATTAAATACAGTAAAGTATAAGGTTTTTGTTAAGGTATTAGTAGAGTTCTATAAGTTTTTTTTATAAAAAAAGGTAGATTAGTCTATATAAAAGATTTTCACTTAGATTTAGATTAACTAAGTGATTAGTATTTTTATTAAAGGGTAATATTTTTAATTTTTAAAAGGAAAAAATATTAGTCAATTAGTATAGTTCTAGTAGTAATTTAATAGATTTTAGTAAAGATTTTAAGTTATTATTTAAAAGCTATATTTTTTTTAGTAATTAGACTATTATATAAATATATATTTAGTTCTAATAAGCTTTAGTGAATTTATATATAGTAAGAATAGAGAAAATAAACTATTTAAACTATTACTAATTATTCTAAGGAGATAAATATATCTAGTAGTTGTTAATAGTGGTTTAAGAAAGTAAAATAGGACTATTTTATAGTCTAAAATCTTAATTAATTATAATATAGGGCTAAATAAATATCTTTTTAGTGCTTTTACTATTAGTTAAGATAATAGGAATTTTTTATATTCTATATATAGGTATAGGAGATTATAGAATTCTAGAGATTCTAAGAGAATTAAGTTTTACCTATTAAAACTTATATTTTTATATAAATTATTAACTGACTAAATTAGCTTCTCTGTAGATATTAAAGTCTATATATATTTTAATATTATTTTAGATAGTAATTAAAATATAGAGTTATATAATAGTATTTATTAGTAGCTATTAAATAAAAATAGTAGGTTTTACTTTAGTTTATTATTATTTTCTAATAATTCTATAATTTAGTTTTCTAGGGATTTATTATTATCTTATTAAAAGGATTAGACAGTAGCCTTTTTAGATTTAGAATATTTAGAAAAATAATATTTAATACTCCTATAATTATAATACTAATTATATTTTCTATCTAGTCTATAATAGTTTAGATAGGGTTTTAATAATAATTTATTAGTATTTTATAAAAAGGACTTAGAAGATTAAATTAATTAGTTAAAATTCTCTTATCTCTCTATAAATAAATATTCTTTATACTAAAAGGATTTATATTAATCTTAGAATTTAAAAGATTTCTATTAAAAGGAGGATTAAGATCTTTAGTAAAATAAATTAATATAAAAGATATTAGTCTTAGAATAATTAAATTATTAATATAGTATTAATTTATTATAGTTTCACTTATAACTCTTAGAGTTTATAAGGCTTTAATATTAATAAATAATAGATACTATTTTTTAGTAGATCTTTAGAAGTTATAATATATATTCTTAAATATAATTTTATAAGGAATTATAGAGTTTAGTGAAAAATAAAAGTATATACTCTTTTTTAAGAGCCTTTAGAAAATAATATTCTAAGATATTAAGATAAAAATAAAACTCTTTTAGATCTTAGCTAAATTATTATTAAGCTAAGATAAGCTTTTCTATAGTCTCTATTTTTAGAAAGGCAGTATTCTTAATTAAGGTAAAAGTCTATTTCTTAAACTCTTTCTATAAATTCTAACTATTATTAACTTATTTTAGTATTTTATTATTAATTTTTTAGTACTATTAGTTATAATAGTTTTAGTCTAAATAGCCTAGACCTATAATAATTTTCTTTTTATCTATAGAATACTATTCCTAGTTTTTATAGAATAAGATTTTTATATCTATAAGCTAGATTTATTATCATTAAAAGGTAAAATAAATATTAAAGGTATTAATATTTTTAAAAAGGATATCTTTTTCTCTATCTTACTCTAGATATAAAAAGGATTTATTAGTTTACTAATTTAATAGTAATTTAGATATAGATTATACTTAAATAGTTAATCCTTCTTAGAGTAACTCACTCTAAAGATAAACAGAATTTTAATATAGCTATTATAGTTATTAAAACTTAGTAATTCTTACTTAAATCCTATTAAATTTAGCTTTAAACTAAGCTATATTAAGCCTTTCTAGATATATTTTAAAAAAGCTTTAGTTTTATATTGCTAATAATTTAGGGTTAGCTCCCTTTTTTAGTAGAGTCTTAGTAGTAGTAAGAAGTAGAGTCTTAGAAATAGTAGGAAATAGAGTCTTAGCAGTAGAAGGTTCCTTTTAAAAGTGATTATCTAGTTAAGTTTAGGGTGCTATAATTATCTTTAGGTAACTAAAAGAGAAGAATCAGAAATTATTAAGAACTAGATATCTAAGTTATTAGGATAGATAGCTTATTAATTAGGTAAAGATAATTAAAGCGAGGAAGGATAATATCTAATTCAGACAGTAACTGATTTTTGCAGAATCTAACTTAAGCAGCGAGGGAGATCTCCTTTTCTATCCTAAATCATCAGAGAATTATAGGGATTTATCATCGACTAGAGTTTATTATGATATTAAAGGATGTGGTCGGAGTAACCTTCCTTTATTCCACCTAGGGACCCTATCCCCTATAACATCATCGATTCGAACTCTCAGTGACCAATGACGCAGGTTCCAGATTCGACGCCTCCAGGCTTCCGCGTGGGGTAATGATCTTGGAAATAGGGTTCTCCCGTTCCGTTTCTAACCCTTTGGTAACAAAAAGATTAGTGCTATTTAGATAAAAAGGTTTTTATTATTCTATTAATAAGTATCTAATTAAATAAGATTTATTTAATCTTAATTCTATTTATTTAGATCTCCTATTTTAGTTAATAATAATAGATATCTATATAATATAGCTTAGTAATAAAAATAGAATTCTTTTTAACTAAAAGATTAATAGTTCTTTATTTATTATATATTATAGTGATATTATATTTAGGATTAAATTAGATTATTTTTAGTAAATATTAGGTCTATAAAAACTATTTAGATATTACTAATAAAATAAGAAATTTAGCTTTAGTAGTTAATATAGTAATAGTCCTCTATTTTTTTAATATTTAATTAATAAAGCTACTAAATAGGGTAAATATATAACTTTTAGTACTTTTTTACTTTATATTATCCCTATAGTTAGTATTACTTACTACTTAAAAAACTAGGCTAAAATATATACTATTATATATAAAATATAATTTTTAGTCCTATTCTAATATATAATAATATATTTTACTATATAGATATAATATAAATAGGGTTAATAAGTAAATTTAGAGAGGATTTAGTATATTTTAGCTAGATTAAGATAGATTATAATAATAATAAATAGAATAGAATTAATTATTTATTAATAAATATAATATTAGTTTTAATTAATTAAATTAATAAAGATTTTTATTTAAAAGTAGAATCTTAAATAATTTTTAATTAATTATCTAGAATTAATAAGTAATTTTCTCTATATAGGAATCTTAATAGATCTATAGTTTTTTAGTTAGCTAATCTTAGATAATCTTTATACTAATAAATAAGGAAAGCTCTCCTATTTTTTTAAAATTATAAGAATTATATAGTTTCTATCTAATTTTTATAGTATGATTATAATTATTAAGATAATAAATACTAAATAAGTTATTAATAAAGATTAAAATAATAATTTTTTTATTTATATAGATATATAGATCTTTTAAAATAGAAAAAAGGCTTAATAAGATTAATTTTAATTTGATCTCTTTTTACTATAAAAGAGGGGATATTCTAAATCTATAAAGTATATAATTTAAATAGATTATATAGTCTACTTTACTATAATTAAGCAGAGTATAGTATGGTCTTAGGACCCCTATTAATATATAAGCTGCGGCAGGATGAAAACCATTCAGATGGTTTCATTCCTGGACCTTTTAGTCTATGGGAATAGTGGTTATCCGTAGTACCGCGTTTTCTCAATAGTTATTTAATTAAATATAAAATATATATCTATATATATAGAGATTTAGAGATAATTAGTACTAAAAAGAAATATATAGTTATATTAGTAGCTAAAACTGCCTAAATACTATTTATACTAATAGCTATTTTTAACTTTAATCTTTATTAATATAATATAGTTAATATCTTTTTAAATAGTATATTTATAAAAAAGATCTATATCTAGATACTAAATAGATTTAAAAAGTAAAGAAAATACTAGATACTACAATATATACTATATAGATTAAGAGTCTCTCTAAGATTTTAGTAATAGAAAGTAGTATAGATTTTAAAAAAAACTTAGGCTAAAATGTTACGACTCAGTGCCCGGGCGCGCTTAGCCAACAGGCCAAAAGACCAAATATGCTAGAACTCTATGTTCTAGCATGCCCAGGACCGATATAAGTAGCGCGCATCGTTAGGCTTAGGTGAACCATGCCTAAGTCCTAACATTATCCTCCTTCTTTCAAAGGGGCATATCCTCAGGCCCGCGTTCTTGCTTCTCAAGCTTACTAGCTTTAGGCGAGCGTTCATATCAGGTCCTACCTACTAGCCTTCTTTTTAGGCGTTCATGTTCAGGTCTTTTCCTGCCTACTAGCTTCTTTTAACATGATCATCTTATATCGTTAGCCCCCAGAGGGAGGGTAATAAAACCTAGTCTAGTCTAATCCTAGACGGTTGCCCTCTATAAGCCCTCGCTGAATCGAACTCGCAGCATTCCGATTCTAGACAGTGGACCCATAGAGTTCTAGCATAATATTACGACTCAGTGCCCGGGCGCACTTAGCCAACAGGCCAAAAGACCAAATATGCTAGAACTCTATGTTCTAGCATGCCCAGGACCGATATAAGTAGCGCGCATCGTTAGGCTTAGGTGAACCACGCCTAAGTCCTAACATAAAATAAGTATCTAAAGATCTATATATATTTATAACTAATAGAATTATTATCTTTTTTTATATTAATAATATTCTAATTATATATTATTATACTATTATACTATTTATTAATAAATATATAGATTAAAAAGGAAGCTAAAAAAGTACTAAGAGTTAATTAACTATAAAGATACTAAATAGTTTTTAAATATCTAGATTATTTATGATTACTAATAAAAGAAGCTTTAGTTATATTAAGATAGCTATATTACTAATATAGTAATTTACTATAACCTTACTGAATATATATTTATTTTTATATTAATATTACTAAAAGACCTAAAACTATATAAAGATATAGTAAATCTTTAAGAGATCTATTTATACTAATAGAAGGTTAAATCTACTTAATTCCTTATAATAATTATATAGCTAGATATAGCTAAAATAATAGCTAAAACAGTATAGTTCTTAACTAATCCTAGTCCTAAATATCACTAATTAATTAATTAAGTTATCTACTATCTATATACTACTTAATTTCTAGTAATTTAGTATAGAATAAATCAGAATAAAAAAATAAAATCAGTTTAGATTATAAATAATATATTATTTATAGACTATATTAATTAAAAAAGCTTTATAAGATATATCTACTAGATATATAGAGGATCTATAGATTAAAAAGTATTAAAATAACTAATAGTAACAATTTTAATAATAAAAGCTAAACTACTTAGTATATCTAAAGCTGGAAAGTCAATATAGTGGTAGAAACGTCTATTTAGATAAATTAACTTTATTCTATTATATTTAATCACTATTGATTATAATAATAAATATATAGTTATATTAATAACCTCTAAGGATATAGGATTCAAGATAAAGCTTAGATATATTGATATTTATCGGCATTGGCTTAGATAGGAGGTTAGAGATAGTCGAATCAAGATTTAATAGGTTCTAACTGCCTATATAGTTGCAGATAGACTTACTAAGACACTGCCGCGCTAGAAGCACTAGAACTTTCTGAATCTACTTAGGATAACTAATATGAGTTATCTGATCAACTAGCCCAAAGAGGAAATAGGTGCTAGTTTAGAAAGACAGCGGATTTGAGCGATTTAGGGCGAACGGGACCCTAGGAGGTGCCGATGCAGGTGCTAGTGCAGCTGCCCTTAGGGATGGAAGGACAGCTAAGGGGGTGTGTTGGAATAAGTGTGGAGAATCGCATTAATAGTTTATCCTTTTCCTGTATGTTATGATTAGTTAAGCGTACGCCGCCTAAATTGGCAGATTGGGCGTAATAGCAACACAGATTCATCATTGATTCCTATTGGACGGATCCCCTCCCTATCCCGACAGCAACACATGCTGAGAGCTCCGCCCCGGCGGATTTTGGCTCCTTCGCCGCCTCGGACTACGACTGCATGGACCATAATGCAGTCGAGTCGTCCAGCTTGGTGCTGGAATCCCATGCGATGGTATCCCAAGCCACGTTTCTATTCGGGGGTGCAACCACCGCCATGGCGGCCCATCTCCGCTTTGGACGAGTATGATTCAGAAGCTTTGCGATAGGTGGTTTGGGAGTGCTGACGGTGCTTCACTACGCTACAGATGGGTTGAACGCCAAATCCGGCCAATCAGCCTGCGGCAATTGACGTTCTTCGGCCGTACCTTGACGGAGCCTCGCCTCATTAGCTCCGCCAACTATGTGCGGACGGAGCTACCCACTCGGTATGCCCTGGAGAGAATGTCGCAGAGACGTATCTTTACCAGCTTACATAGCCCCTGTCAGACTGGCGCACCGCCTGCGAGATATCCAACAGCTGCCTTATGTGGTGGTCGCCAACCCGCACCTCTCCCTCGTCTACGAATTGTACTATAAAGCGTTCGAGCGATTTCGAGTGATCCCGGAGATCCGTAGTCTCGACGACAATGACCGATTCTGTGATGTCCTCCGCGACATGCTGAGAGAACACCTGGTGGTGATACCCAATCTAGCAACGGGGGTCTTGGAGTGCCGCAATCTCGTCCCCGCTGACGAGATGGACCGGTTCATGGGCACACTCCTGCGGGCGGTATGTGAACATTGGGCCTGGTGTGCCGGGACTTCTTCATCCTAGAATTCTTGGCTAACCGCTTGAGATCAGAGAATCTCTCGCCGAGTCATCGCAGAGCAACATCTCGCCCTCACAGATACGTTCAACTCTCCATGGCACTTCCCGGACTCCCATGAACGACTGGATATGAATGCAGACTTTGTGGGTGAGGTCTTCCTCAAATGCAAGGCAAAGGAAGTGGTTGAACGCTGTGGAAAGGTGGCGCAGGATCTCATGCGACGGACCTCACAATCCACCCAAATCCCCGCCATCACAGTCCAGGGGCACCTGGAAGCCACCTTTCCATACATTCTGAGTCACCTAGAGTACATCATTGGGGAGCTTCTGCGCAATTCAGTTCAGGCTGTGATTGAAAGATACCACGACTCTTCACGACCGCCACCGCCTATCGAGGTGCTCGTCTGCGAAACCCCACAGCACGTGATCATGCGCATATCGGATCAGGGCGGTGGCATCCCACAGGAAATCTTGCCATATTTATGGTCCTTCAGCAAGGGACCTCGGACGCAGGTGCGTTTGGAGAATCTTGGGCAGGTTCCTGCCATGGCTGCCACGATGCAGGAGTTGAAAGTGTCCGAGCGCAAGCATGAGGCCTTTCATGAAGGGTCCTTGGATTCTTTGACCTCGAGGCCCCCGGATCTCCGCCTGGGCATGGGACTGCCCATGAGCCGGGTGTACGCTGAGTACTGGGCGGGCAGTCTGGAGCTACATAGCCTGGAGGGCTACGGGGTAGATGCCTTCCTGCAAATCTCGAAGCTGGGCAACAAGAACGAGCAGGTGACAACACGCGCGGCCATTGATGCAGTGTGAGGGTACATCTCTGCCATTGATGCATGCTTTTTACATGTCTCCGTACTTGGTGGGGTGCGGGAAACCAACCTACCTGAGAGACGTCTGTCACTATCCAGCTTACAGCTCGCAGCATAAAACACGCCCAAGCGTCACAGCACCCAGGATGACGTCACCACCGCGCCAATCATGGCGCGCCCTCGCCAGCCCTACAGTAGTCGTTCTCCCGACCCACGCTCTTGTGACGTGCTGTGTCGATCATGAAGCGCCTGCACTCGTGCAAGAACGACAACGTCCCTATTTATATCTTCTTCCTACTTTTCACCATCCTGCTCCTCACTTTCCTGGCGACCGCCGAACTCGAACGTCCCGGTAAATTCGAATCTCAACAGTAGATTCTTTTCTACTCCATCCACCATGGCAGGAACCTGTTCGATGCTATGTTTGATTCTCATCACGCTGTTCAGTAAGTTTGCTGCAGCCTTCGAGCTCCAATTTCATCTCACCCAGCCGTCCACGACTGTCTTTGCCTACATGCTGTGTGTCGCACAGGCCATAGCAACCCTGCCCTCTGTTGCCTGGACTCCACCTCCATACACCTCCACATGGCCAAACGAAATGAATTCAGCTAACATGATTATAGTTCCTCCACTCGGCGTCTTCCTAATCTCCGGCTGCGGTGTTGACTTCTGGATCAACGTCCTGCTCACAATCCTTGGGTGAGTTGTGTATTTGCTTGTCAATGAAACCGGCTGATCCATCTACTAACATTTGACGGGTACAGATACTTCCCTGGTCATATCCATGCCTTCTACCTAGAATACGTCTACTACGACCGTCGCAAGCGCGACCCGATGACCCGGGCCACCCAACGCCCCGCTCCAGGTGTCTACTCGGATCGTATCCAGACCGGGGGTCACTCCACCAGGACTTATGGCACTGTCTGATGATCAAGGACGCTACGAGTGATGCATGAAATGAACTAGATAACGTTTGGAGGTTCTTCTGAAGCGACTGTGTTACACTGTGCCTCATGGTCTTATGATGTTTATGGATTCCTGATGTCTTTCCATCACTATTCTGGCGTATCGATTACCCCAATGCTGAATATAAGTTGCTTCCCATAAGATGTTACATGGTTTTTCGAAAATAAAAAACCAATGAAAGGGGTGTTCGGAAGCCACAAAGAATTCCAACCCGGCTTCGCACTCTCAAGAGCTCTCCTGGCCCTCAGGTTTTTTTCCCTTGAGCGCTGGAAAATCAAACGCCTCGCTGCGCAGCACCGTGCCCGCCGTCCGCGGCACCGCTCCAGTCTTAGGACTCCACCACAAAGCCCCAACCCACGGCTGCACATTCCACCCAACGGACAGGGTCACGTTCTGCCGCTCGGCGAGACGGCCCGTAATATCACTGGCTTGATACTTGGCTTTCTGCCCACGCAGTCGCAACACGCCGTGCGATTGCTCACCCGCCTTGACCTTGTTGGAGGCAGACGGCTTGCGAAGACTCTTTTTGCCGCGCTTCCCAGATGACCCAGTAATCGACGCTGGGAGGATGTCCATAGCCTTCTCCTTCATCGCGTCCCAGGTGTACGGAGACGGCGTCGCGGGGATAATCGTGTCCCAGACCACGG
This sequence comes from Penicillium hispanicum, assembly GCF_028827665.1. Classification (NCBI taxonomy): domain Eukaryota; kingdom Fungi; phylum Ascomycota; class Eurotiomycetes; order Eurotiales; family Aspergillaceae; genus Penicillium; species Penicillium hispanicum. The sequence goes on along the minus strand of NW_026623199.1, from coordinate 1,075,269 downwards.
CCTCGGTGTCGCGAACCAGCGAGTCCGGTTTGTCCGAGGAGGAGTACGTGGCGTAGACATAGACAAAGAGTTGTTTCGTGTTCCAGTTGAAGAGCGGCGTCAGGTCGGCGTCCAGATCGAAGCGGAGCTGGGCGTATTCTTCGCGCTTGGTGGAGTAGTAGTGCGGTCTGCCCTTGACTCTGTTGATTCGCCCAGGAGGCAGGATTAGCATAAGTTTGGATTCTCCATGTTCTGCTTCAAGAACCCCATGTCCTCCCTCACTGCTTCGAGCTGTCCCATCTTCAATGCGTCGTAGTTTGAGGGGGGCGACACTTACACTTGCACGTTCTTCAGTTGCACCGAGGCCGTCGTTGCGTCCGTGGGGAACAGGAGCGTGGAGAGGGCAGCCAGTCCAGCCACCACCAGGGCGACGGTGGTGAAGAAGCCGAAGACGGCCTGCGCGCGGTTGAGGGAGGAGTGCATAGCGCCGGGGTGGTTGCGATGGTTTAGAAGAGCGACAGGGCGGATGAAGCCAGCTGGGCGTGTTTGGGGCTTATCGATAAGCTAGCTTGTATACTCCGCCCTCGAACTTCGGGGTCGGTAGGTAGCCATTTCCATATATTTTCTTTTCAAAGTCCTGATCAGATCACCCTGCCTTGCGCGCACCGAATAAAGATTGCTCGATCCTCCACGCTTGCTGGCTGTAGGGCCGAATCACTATGGGCGATCACGTCCTCTTCTTCTACGGTACGATCGGACCACCCACCTACACCTGCGGAGTACATACCGCTCAACGCCTGGGGTGTCAAGCGAGCCAGCAGAGCTGACGAGTGACCTTAGGAACTCTCATGGCGCCACAGATTCTCCATCGCGTGATTCACGGTCGTCCAGAGCCAGAACACTGGCAAAAGGCCATGCTCCGCTTCCAACCCGCCGTGCTGCATGGCTACCGGCGTCATCGGGTGCGGAACGCAGACTACCCCGGCATCGTGCCAGTATCCAAGGACGCATCGTCCTCGACAACGGAATCAGAATCGACACGGTCGTCGTCAAACACCTCTGTGCTCGGCACACTTGTATCCGGCTTGACAGACGGTGATGTCCACCGACTGGATATCTATGAGGGAAGCGAGTATGCCCGTGAGCATGTCAAAGTGCGGACGCTACAAGAGTCGCTTCATGAGGGTGGGAAAATAGCTTCGAGCACGGATGGCCATCTACGAGACGTCCTTGAGGCAGCTGGGTCGGAGTTCGCGGATGAAGCGGATGAGGTGGATGCTGTCACTTATGTATGGATTTCTGACAAGGAGGACTTGGAGGAGGCGGAATGGGATTTTGAGACGTTTAAGCGGGATAAGATGCCTTGGTGGGTTGAGGCAGATGAGAGTGAGTGGTAGTGGGAATTAGATTCCACGGTCTATAGATTACTGTAGCTAGAGCTTAATGAATGCAATCCAGTGCAATGCGAGAATGACCAATCAATCAACATTCTGGTAATGTTAAACCGAGCGAATAGGCAGAAGAAGCAGGTATAGAGCTGCCTAGGCAGGAAATAATAAAGCTACCCAACCCTCTTATAGACCTATAATCTTACTACTGTTGTCTTTCCATATATACACCCTACCAGCTATTTAGCATCAACTAGGCTAGTTTAGAAATTAAGACTTTTCATCAAATCCATACTCGCATGCCATCATCTCGTCAATCGTACTACCCGACATTTCTTGATGGCGTGGAAGCGCTAATCAGTTGCTGAGTTGCCCGGCAACCTCTTTTTTATTTCTCCGTTGGTCGAGCTTAAGATCGATCCCCTTGTTATTCCTCATCCTTGGCATCTGCCACGCCCCATTTATTTTTTTCTTATCGCCTTACATTGAGGATTTGCACGATGGCACCACTCCTCCGAGCCTCACTCTCCGAAGCCGACCAGATACGTGTCAGAACCCGCAACATCTATCGTCACGCGCTACAAGCCGTCCTGGACACCATCTACGATGCCCAAACCAAGCATCTTGAACCCAGTATTTGCGAACAGGCGGGTATTCGTCGGCAACCGCTGTCTCTAGAGGAGGGGTGTGAATTGGCGCCCTTATTCTTCAATCGATACCAAGGGGCTTTGGGAGATACGAGTGAACCTGACGACCCACCCCGCAACTATAACGCGACCTACGACCACCATGAAAATGTGCGATTAATACACAGCTTCATGGATGATTATATCCATGATCACCATCCTGAGGGGGTTCCGGGGAGCTATATAAGCTCGTAAGTACCTTCTCTCCTATCTCCCTCTAGTGGTGTCCTATCTCACTATGACATAGATGGGATGACATTAAGTGTGGTGGCCTCTTTGAGTCGAACGATTTCAATTGGGTGGCTTCGTCGGTTGCCCTTACAGTGACAAATCCCGGTTCATGGCGTTATCGCTGGGAGGAAGAAGGTGGCCCAAACCCCCCAAAGCCGCATATTAAATGCATCATGGAGAGTTGGGTTGATGGAGACGACCGTCTGCTCCGGGGAGAAATCATAGCAATTATCAAGATTATGAGGGCCCGGTTGTATGCGAAATCTGTTCGTCCACACTTCACGGCTCCGGTAGGTTCTCTCCTGCCTATAGCAGTGGATACACTGGAACACATTCTAACGCTGGCAATCCGCCCTGTTAGGTTCTGCTCTATTCTACCATGGGCCCGTGGCACATTCGTGTCCTAGAAGCATACTTTGACGGCAGTAAGCTTATCGTGCGCAACACTCCACTTCACGATATGAGAGGGAAAGACGCCGCTGTCTTGGAAAACCTAACCCGGTGGTGGTATGGCCATGGTATCGGGAACACAGAGGAATCACACGCCGACAACAATCTTGCTTAAAGATTGAGTTTACGAGATTATGACCTTATGATTGGTTTCTTGATTTGGGATGGCGTTGAGCTGATTTTCTTGGGAGTTCATGATCTTAGTTGAAAACTGATATGGGAATTACTACAATGTTCGGATTAAGGTGGCTGAAAGAACTACGGCAGCTCATGCTTCTCGAAATGCCGACGTAGGGCGCCTCTACGGGAGTAGACATATAGCAGATCCTTAGACAATTCCCTTATCAATCGAAGGTACAGTATAAGCTAAGAACACACATATCCGGTTCTAATATTGATATATTCAAGTCAGTTAGTTATATACGTCGATTAGCGTGTTCTAGCCCCGGAAATAGTAGAGCACTCTTTGGACGGCGTAATCATAGCGATGACTGTTCAAAATTAATATCAAAGTGGAGAGCCAGGAGTTGGATAAAACCTACAGGCGTTCGCCTGTCGCTAGGACGTCTGGATATGAGGATATTCCAAGAATTCGATTCGCGCAGGTAGTGTTGTTTTGTTTTCTTCGAGCCCGAGAATGATAAACAATGGTATTGTACTGCAACTCCTAGGTATCCTATGCATCTGATGGAAGAAGAGCCGCAGCTCACGTTGAACGCCTCTATCCGGTGCGGGAAAAGAAATGACGCATATGCAGAGAAAAAAAAAAGGAATCGTAAGAGAATGCAAGAAACAACGAGAACACCAGTCGAAGAAGCAACAAGACCAAATAAACTCGACATATTAGAAGAACATGGCTGCATGTGTGATAATGGAACTTGGGGGCAACCGTCCGGGCTCAATGATTCCGCCTCACACTGCGTGGACTCTTTCGCAATCCCTCCGGCTGGCTATGCGGAGGGGTCGCTTGGACCTGAATCTCGACCAGAGGTTCAACCCGGGGCTCCTTAGCCGATCCTGCCGGCCTTGCCGGGCCCGAATCGCGGACTTCCACGATGTCAGTATCAGCAGCTTTGGCAGCTTTCTTTCCAGACCTAGTGCGACTCGACGCCCCTTCGTATTTGCCGATATCCCTTTGACCATCGCGATTGGGTCGAATATCTGACTCACTGGGCAGAGACTTGGATGGCAATGTTTCTTGGCTATCGGGAACCTGAATCACCTCCTCATCATCAAGTGGACTTGGCTGTTTTGTGGTTGGCGCAAATTGTTCGCTCGTCTCGTCAGTCGAACTCGGAGCAGCAACCGAGCCTGTGGGCATTAGCCGAGGCTCATCAGGAGTGGAGCCTTCCTTCAGCTCATCGGCATCTGGAGAATCTAGAGCCGTACGGTCATCTGGAACATGTTCCTGGTGCTCTTCCTCAGCCCTAGAAGAATCCGTGTGTCGTGGTGGCTTTGCGTGCGTCTGGTCGTTCACATCTGAACTCGATGACGATGGCCCCAGCAGGAATGAGACGGGTAGCTTGTCTGCCATGAGAATTTGCTTCTCAGTCGTCTGGGCTTGTTCGTCGTATAATTCATCGAGAAAATCACGAAATCGGCGTCGAAGAAGGCCAGATCCCAGCGCGGGCCAGTCAGTATGCGCGTCCATCTCACGTCGAAGGCTTTTCTTAATGAAAGAATCAGGGTTCTGAATGAATTTCTCCACATAAGCCAGCAGATATAATCCACAGTCAGAGTAGTTTGGCTGCAGCGGGATCTGACGAGCACGCATGCCCTTGATGTCCCCAGAGTTAATTTTAACGCCGCGTTTCGACGCAGCCTCCTCGCAAACGTATTCGCGCAAGGACTTGATAGTGGGCGAGCGAGCCAGGTCAAGGGAGTCAAAAGTGATAATAGTCGGCTGAAAAGGATCCAGCTTGGGTCCACTGCGTCCCTTCTTCTTGGTTGTACCAACAGGTTGCGCCACAGTACTCAGTCTCTCCTCAGCACCAGCAGACTTTGGGCTGCGGAAAGGGGAGAGCTTTAAAGCAGCTGGGGTCTCTTCAGTATCAGGCCATTCGTCAGCTGACGTGGGTTCCTTCTTCTTCTCCTTGTCCACTTCGCCCTGCGTCTTCCTTCCCTCCTCAATGGTCATCGATGCAATGCCTTGGCGGGTCTCTTGTGAAGTTGGTGATTCTGAAGCTTGTTTCTGCTTAGTCTCCAAGTCGGCATCAGGACTAGCATCGTGGACTGGAGCTGGAGCTTGCTCGGGCTCTGGAGATTCGAGAATCTCTTGCACCTCACTTTCCGGCTGGTTTGAAAGCTCTTTGTCGCTTACAGGGGCAGAGAACTGCTCAGCAGGCACCGCGGACCCGATAGGTAGACTCGGCAGGTTGCAAATGATGGCAACATACCAATGCGCATTCTGGTTGATGGGAACAACAACGTAATCGTAGGTGAAGAGGTCAACGTTCCGTGTCCACTTCTCAACACCCTCATAATTGATGCCGCGACCACTTCTCCGGGTATTGGAGAGCGTTGCAAAAAAATAAGAGTTGAAAAAGTACACTTTTTTCGCAGCCTCCTTGTTGGTACGTTCGAGATGGTCTTGTAGAAAGCGCATATAGAATCCAATGAGATTGTCGTTTAGGAACTCGTCTGCTCGGAGTCGGTCTCGGTCTTCAACACTAACTTCAGCCCTTTTCTTCCCAGCGGGAGGATAGACCAGGGGTTTCTGCCAGATACTTCGAGCATCGTCATCTTCAGGGGATGTTTTGCGAGAGAGGCCAGGAGATATGTCTTGGCGACTACTTGAGAGTCGGGTTGTACGGCGCGTTGTTCGTGTTTCTCGCCCTGGGGATTTTGCTTTCCGGAATGGCTTCACAGGAATTTCGACGGCAGAGTCCGAATCTTGTTTGTGTCCCCCAGGGCCATCCATACTGGAAGGCTCTCCGGTGCCGTTAACCTTGGCTCGTTTGTTTCCGCTGGTCTCACCTGTCGAATCCTGCAGAGAGGAAGAGAGCTTTTGACGCACAGACGAATTAGCAACCGGTCGAGGCGTTGGCTCGACAAGAGATGAATCCACGAAGGTTCTCTTAGGGCGATTTCCATATTGGCTCAGCTCGTGCTCATGATGGCTAAAAGCCTTGTCCATGTATGACATGCTTTTGTCGACAATCTTGACTTGCATGCTCTGGAACACCCGGACAAAATCTTTCTTCTCATCTTGCAACAAAAATTCAATGTCGATTCTGCTGCCCGGTGCATCGACATAATGGGAGAGTTTCAATATCACTTTGAGACTCGGAGGTTCGCCACGCTCAACCGCGATGACGTTGCGCAGAGGAATTTCAAAATTCTTCTCAGGTCCAGCAATGTCTTCACCAAGCGTAATGTTCTCTTGTCCCAGCTGAATGGCTGCGCTCTTCCCCTTAACATTGTTTTTCCTAACGGGGCCAAAGCCAAGAGACAGCACCTGGAACGAACGCGACATTGAGCTCTTGTGGCTGCGCTTGGTCTTTTTGAGACCTTGACGTGGTAGCGCCAGAAAGTCAGTAGGCTCAATATCAGCAGGTGACCGTTTCCGGGAGGGAGACACGAGATGTTCCTTGTTGATATTCCCTCGGATTTGGTTGGATTTTTCGTCCGGGTGTTTTGGTAGTGGCTGAGTGGTAGCTTCGCCTTGTAATTCATCGGGGCTTTCTCTGCCATCGGATTCACAGCGGGTCGCATTCGATAAGAGCGGCTTGGAGGGCCTAGTATGTGCTGAAGCGCGGTCCTTGGTTACTGGTATTTCAACACTCTCAAGGTAAGCTTGCCCAGGTTGATCCGATTTGACGGTTTTGTGAGAGGACTGGTTCTCTACATTGATACCTGAGCGGCGCTGCATGGCAGCCCGCAAGGTGAATCTCTCTTCTTGAGATTCATCGGAGAATTGGCGACGCGGCAATCGTCGAGGACTCGGGTTAATTCTGACACTATCCTCAACGCCCCGGTACTCGTCGTGATGAGAACTCAAGCCATTGTTCTTGGACTTTGTTGAGAATGAGCTCGAACCCGGAGACACTCGAGGGGCTTGATACGCAGGAGTGAATGGATCGCTCACACCGTCATTTGTGAGACTCGATCCTTTCCGCACATCTTCATGACGCCGGCGCTTGTTCGGCCGGGTGGAGTCTTTGAATTCAATGGGATCATCTAGTCCGGGCAAATTGCGATTCGGCTGAAAAGCAGCTTCCTTTGGCTTCCCTTGCGCACGGATTGGACCACTGCCACGTGAGTTGGAAAGCCTGTCCGTAGGCTTGAAAGCGGCGAAGGACTATCACCCCTAATGGTCAGAAAAGAAAGCCCATGCCAACGGAGGAGAAACATACCCCTGGAGTCTTTTTGTGTTTCTGGATCGTTGCCCCAGGTGTGATTGATACAGCGTCCTTGTCCCTGGAAGCCACAAGTCAACCCCATATCTTCCTAGGCCACGAACAAGCTAGCATACTTATAGTCCCTAGCCCCCAACAAACGAGCCTCATCTTGACGGGCTTGAGCATCGGGCTGTTTCTGGTCTTTGCCCAACATCTGCGGGGAGTCACCCGGTCTGGATTCGGAGCGATGTATCAGTAAGTGCCTGCCGGCAGGGCCGCTCTGGCGGGGTGATATCTACCGGGCAGAAGGGTCTATGAAGATCCGCGAAGTCGGCAACCGCAATTGTCCACGGGCGGTTGCAGGTTCAAGCGTAGATGGAGAATAGTTGGCATAACTCTGAGTGGTCTGGCAGGGCAATCAGTCTTCGAAGAAGAAATATCCGGCGGCCGCGGTAGATAATAGCAAGAAAAAGTAGAAAGATAGGAAGAGCAGAAGCTTCTAATACAAAGCGGCAAGCTAAGAAGAGGAGACCAGCTCCAATCCAAACTTTTCACGAAGCACCAAATGAATGAAGCAAATAGAGGGTAAAGGAGGTGTGAGCGGGGACGCGTTCGGTGGAGTTGAGATCTTGGGGAGGCTACACACCTGCAACCGAGCAGCAGGATCACGAGCAGGCTGGTTGAGGGGATCGGCGAGCTCGTCGTCTTCGGAATCGGTGCCAAGGGAGAACGTACTCCTGGCTGGATTTATACGGTAGGTTGGGGATGGTGAAGTGCGGCGTGTGGAGAGTGAATAATCACGACGCCGTTGGCGATCGACAGGCTGGCGGCGACGGGGTGAGAAGCCGGCGAGAATATCGGACAAGCTGCCAAAGAACGGCATCCAGGCAGCACCTCGACTATGGTAGAACCGTGCGCAGCATCGGTCCCATCCTGCGCAGGGTTTTCCTTCTTCCTCGCCGTCGAGTATGCGAGCTCGTCGTATCGCCTATCGCAGGGCGGTCAGCAAGTGGGTGCCTATTTTGTCAGGCAGGATCCGCAGTGTGCACAGCATGACTTCATGCTGCATCTCTGCTAACTATGAACTCGTGTTGGACCTGTCTATGTTTCCCGCAAAGTAATTTCATCTCCTTCAAGAAGCAGCGATTCCCAGTATGCTCATATTCTACGGTGACCAGCAGAATGTTAAATAGTAAGGTACGTACCTAGTTCAAAGAATATTTCGTCTGCACTAGACCAGTACAGCATATAACGAGATGTATGAATCACAGCTGCCATCTAAAAACATAACCCTGGTGATTACCTAGGCCATTTAATGGGGGAAATACAGAGACTTTGAGTATCACAGTGCTATCATGGATGGTGAATTTGGAGCCACCCATAAGAGAAATGAAGAACAGGCTACATAACACAGTTAGACTGGTAGAACTAACATCCGGGCTACCCACACCATCTGCAGATAGAGCCGCGTTTTCCACATAATGAGGAAGACAAAAACAAACATCACGCATGAGCTCGAAGGCAAAAAAAAAAAAAAAAAAGAAAGGAAAGAGATAAGGAACAGACATAATGACTCAAGGCATAAATCAATTCAAAACCGCTGAGTTCGCCTCAATGCCCCCATCCCCCCAGTAACCCAAACGCGTCCCAATGAGTTGTCGTGCATAAAAGGTGTTTTTTCGGCTTTACTATACAGGGCTCAAGGCCACGGTCCCCGGTGATATTCACGGAGCCGCAACCCCCTTGGCTTTGTCAGAATCATCATGACCGGGGCCACGCCGCCGCTCTGATCCTAGGTGGCTTCCGGGGTTGGCAGCTGCGGCTGCAGCTTTCTCCTGACGAGCTTGGTCAATGGCGGAGCGTTGAGCGATGCTATCATCATGGCTCTTCCAGACGATGCTGGTGTCGATCGGGAACGCAAGCAGGCGCTTGATCGTTTCTCTGCCAGGTCCATTAGCATACTGAGAATCTTGGAACAACCAAGTTGTGCAGACAAACCTGATCTTGATGTTCCGCCCGCCGTCGATTCGCGTCCACACACTCAACACGTCCTCGCCACCCCGTACGCTCAGTACAGCGCCGCAGACCTCATCTCCGGCCTCCGCAAACTGATCACCCACCATGGCCAGCAGCAAATCTTCCCAGTAGCGGTCAGCCACACCCTTCTTCAATCGAACAATCCACTTGCCACCCCTTTTGTTGGCCTCGTCCTCCCACACAGGTCGAATCCCTTTCTTGAAGATGTGATAGTCCGACACAGTCGGGAGCAGCGACGGTCGCTTTAGGTGAGAATAAACTGCCCAGAAGCTTTCCACTGACGATATAGAAGCAAGTGGCACTGTCGACTTTTCGTAGTCGGAGTACTTCGGCGTGGGAGGACGGTACCAGACAATCCAGGTCGACTTAAGTGGGTGCTCTCCCAGACCAGGTACGGAGGAATTGGCCAGTGCTTTGGCTCTGACGTCTTCCTCATGCTCAGCCGGAATATCGCGTCTCTCTCCAGGCGTCTTTAGCTCCGAGGAACCGCCAGGTGTCTTCGGGGCACCGAACGAGGCAAACGCACCAGAGCCCAGGCCGAAAGCGGACGAGGCATTGGTAGATGGCGAGGAGACACCAGCGGACAGCGGGGATATTGCGTTAAAGGGATTCGAGCGGCCATGGGAACTGTCGGGGCCGAAACGTTTCGATGAGCGGGGCAACTCGACGCGGGCACCGTCTTTGCCGTCCGTCCCGGACATAGACAAAGACAATTTGGAAGTGCTGATTATGGAAGAAGAGGCACTGGATTAGTGATGAGGTAGCAGGGAGTAGTTGGAGACTCTACTTACTTCGCTCGGCGAGTCCACAAGTTGGCATTATCCATCGCGGCGGGTGAGACTGCCCGAGACACGAGCGGTCATCCGGGAGAACAAAGAGCGCGGAAAAGACGACAGGGCACACCAGAGCCACGATCACAGAGAGCAAATCAGCAATAGAGATGGGTGGCAGGATTATGTATTCCCAAGAGAAAAACGAGGAATGAGTGGAGGGAGGCGGAGGATGCGGTCGAGGTGGCGGGGGAGGGCTGAAGGAGGTAGTAGATTCCGGCGCAACGAGAAGAGCCCAGGAAAAAAGAGGAATTCAAGAATCTGTTTCAGGAGAGCTCGGAGAGTGCGCACACGGGGGAGAATGGGTCGTTGGCAGGTGAGTGAGGGTCTGATGAAATGGAGACTCGAAAGACTGGAGAGTAGCTCCATCGCCGGCCGCGGGCCAATCAGCTCCCGCTTCGCCTGCCGCCCGCACCATCTTTTTTCCCGAGTGCCTTTTTCTACGCGCCGTTGCGGCCTTCTCTTTTTCTTTTTCTTTCTTTACCCAAGACCACCAACTCAAATCAACGCCGGCGTTTTACTTCTCTGCTTGCCCCGGCGTCTCCGATGTGTGTGTCGAGATCAAAAATTCACATCTAAAACCATCATCACGAGGGCTCTTACGAGCTACCCATGATGCGTTGATGACCTGAATGAATGAGACATTCTCTTCGACCTTGCTGTTTCTTTTTAGCGATTGACTGGTAGGGTATGTTTGATAGCCATCCAATCCAAATATACTTTCCCATCTCCGAGTCCATATCCCCTAAATGAAGAAATCACTTGAGCTCTCTGGTAATCCGAGGTCTCAGCCGCCTTTTCTACCGGGCTATTCGCCCCAGGCTGGTTGGGCGTGTGGTAAACTGGCAAAGTCTGATTGCAACGGGAACTCTCTGACAGATGTGAATGAATCGAAATACTCTTGAGCATATCAGCTAACAAATGGAGGGGGTTCGTAGTATTGTCCATTTCCTCCTTTTCCGCGCAACAACTGTGATTTGGTCCCAAGCCCCAACTTCAGAACAAGTCGATGTCAGCAATCGGATGGAACGATAAATTAACAAAGAACAAAGCCCCTCTACATATCCTTGCAGCTAGGTCAATGCAAACGATTTTTTTGGAGAAGGGCATTTTTTTTATGGTTAGCATGGGCAACTAAATTACAAACAACAAAACAAGCCCAATCAGTTCCCCGATGATGAGATTCCATGAACGTAGATGCAAGCCGCTCCCCCAGCCATACCCAATGCCATAACTGAAAAAAGTCCGCGAGAAAAAATCATGCCAGATGCCAGCCACCAATTCAAGCTTGCGCAGTAGGCCGATCTCCTGTATCTTGTCTCACACGCTTGGAGTCCCGATCACTAATAGGCCCAGAGGCTTCCATCTTGCGCTTCTCTCGGTCCTTTTGGTTCTGATACTCTGCGCGTCGCGCTTCCTTCCGAAGGGCCTTGGACTCAAACTCGTGCCAGTCCCCTTCCATGTTCTCCAACCTGGTCCAATAGTTAGCGAATGCAGAAGAACAGATGCGATGGCTATAATACTCACTCGATAGCTTGTTGAGGGGTCGGCTCCTCAGACACAAAGTAGGGATGCTGAAGGACCTCCTCAGCGCTGGGTCGTTTTGCGGGGTCGTACTGGAAGACCTGAGAGATCATATCCAAGGCAGCTGAGCTTAAGACATCGCGATATGTGTCCTCAAAGATGCGCTTCTTGCGTTCAGTCGGCCGCATCAACTGGAACCATGGCATCTCCACATAATCCGGCCACTCAGTCCGAGTCGGAGTACCCAAGGAGTTGTAGAGCTTGTCTAGCTGGCTGAGCTCGCCGCCCTCACCAGGGAACACCGCCTTTTTGGTGAACATCTCCATGCAGACACATGCAGCACTCCACACATCAACAGCGGGGCCGTACCGGGTCTCTCCCAATAGGAGTTCGGGGGGACGATACCAGATTGTGATCACACGGTTGGTGTAATCGAGCTGTCGGCTTTTCGAGAAGAAGCGGGCGAGCCCAAAGTCAGCGAATTTCAGGAGGCCTTGATTGCTGATGAGGATGTTGGCAGCCTTGATGTCTCGGTGGAGGACGCCGCGGTGGTGGAGATAGTTCAATCCTTCGAACATCTGTTTGGCCAGATCCTTTTTATGTGCCAAGGTGAGGGAGAAGGTAGGGTGATTGATGAGACCAGTCAAATCATGAGAAAGGTACTCAAAAACCATAAAGCACTCATTCCTTTCGACCATAACTTCCAAAAGACTGACCACATTGTGATTGCGGAGATGTTGGAGCAACTTGATTTCCCGCACTGCTGTGACCGGGAACCCATCCTTCTCCCCCTCCATTCGGATTTTCTTCAGGGCAACTTCGCGTTGGGTGTAAACGTGTATCCCCTTGAAGACTTTGCCATAGGTTCCGGCACCGATCACAGATTCGTTACCGGGCTTCCGATAGTAAACAGAGTCAGCCTTAGAAAACTCCTCGGTCAGTGTCGGTCGAGGCTTAATACGAGTGAGGATTTTCTTCTGCTTGGGCGGTGGTTCTCTCGGTGGTTCTGGTGAGGGTTCCCAACGACGATCGTTTCGGAAATCTGAGCGTCGGTCACCCTTAGGTCTATCCCGACGCTGATCGAACCGGCGATCATCCTTGCGATCTCGGGGCTCACGGAAGACTCGCGAGTCTCGGAAATCTCTGCGGTCTCGGTCGCGGTCTCGGTCTCGGTCACGGTCCCGTCCACGGCGCTCAAAGCGCGACTCGGGCTTGAACTTTGGCATTGGGCCGTTGGTCAAACGGTTTCGAGGAGTGGGAGGGTCAGGGACACGAGGTGGCGGCCCACGGACTTGCATCCGCTGTGCCAGATCCGGAACAGGCTTGGGCGCAGGAGTCGGCGTAGTCTTAGCCTTGAAAGTAAAACTGAACTTTCCGCCTTTATCTGCCGGGGTAGAAGTCTCCGGTTCACGAGCTTGGGGCGGCATGTTTTTCAAGTCGTTCTGAGCATCACCACTCTCTTGCTCCAGTTGAGGCCGGTCATTGTCTCGCTCGACATCCCGAGTCGCAGGCCTGAAGTAGTTGTCATGCTTTGGTGCCCTTGGTGAGAACGGGTCGGCTGCAGACGGTGGTCTGGTAGGAGGGCTTCGAGAACCGCGAGAGGGCAGACCTGGTGGGCTTTGTTGACGGCTATGGCCGCGCGGTTCGGACGCTGTCCACTGTGAACTATTAAAATGGCCTCGCCCGCCACGGTGTGATGGCCCGTTATTGTGAGGATGAGAGCCTGAGCCTGAGAATCGACGGCCGGGGCCTTGATTGGCATGGCCTCCTCGGTAGCCAGATTGGTTGCCTCGGTAGGACGGCCCGCCATAGGAGGGGTGAGAATGGTGGTTTGATGGGCCGTCGAATGGGCCAGCGTGCATTTGATATGGCTGGTCCGGTGGTGCATTCTTGGAATAGTAGATGTCTTGCCGATAAGGTGGAGAGTTGCTATTGAGATTGCTAATGCAGCCTTAGTATCACATGTCCAAATTCATATCACAATCTGATCAGTATTTAAGACTCACCTCGAACCGGGGCGTGAGGGTTGCCCAGGCCAACCTCCTCGGGTGTTGGAGTGCGGAGAAAGTGGTTGCGGTGACCCGTGATGAGAACTCCTTGGCGTGAACTGGGGTGACGTTGCATATGACTTTGTGTCAAGATGCGACCGGGATCCTCGGCGGCGTTGCTTAGTATGCAGGTCCGATGGACGCGTTCCATGCGTGGGGAAGCCGTCTCGCACGTTCCCGCGCCCTTCACCATGATGGCCCATATGGCTGTCATCAAAACCTGGAACTGGACGGGGGGGCGACGGAGGCCGAGCCGGATCGTTCACAACTGACGGAATAGGGCGAGCCGAATCCACTGTCTCCTTAGCTCGTGAGGTGGACGAGTATATCGATGCTCTCGAGTTCACAGACCGCGCAGAGTGTCGAGATGGCGAGCGAGACCGATAACGAGAATCTCTATCACTGTAGTCGTCGCCGCCACCACCACTGGGAGTTTGAGACCGTCGATGAGGGGATGGACGGCGATTCCCCCAATCCCGCCTAGGTGACCTGGATTGGCCTGGTCGTGGAAGATCGGGACGGCGGCGGTCTTTGCCCCGGCGATCCCGTCCCCGGTGAGGAGATCGTCGCCTAGACATGCCTGGCCCTGGGAACCGGCCCCGATGTTTGTATGAGGGGCTACGGTCGCGTCGCTCGCTGTGCTTGGTAAAAGAAGATCGACGAGGCGGAAAGGGGCCTGGTTGGCCACGAGGGGATGGGCTTCGGGTTCTTTTGCGCTTGGATGGGGGTGGGAACGGAGATTCGTCTCGTCGGAAACCTGGGCCGTCTCTGTCCAAAGGACCGGATAAACGCGAGTTCCAGTCAGTAGATGATGAAGGCCTGTTGCGGATGGATCGGTTTGATTCGTAGAAGCCTGGCGAAGGACCAGGGGAGCCGTGTGGTGGAGATCGGTCCAATGCAGAGTCACCCATGTCGCGAGATGGATCAGGGCCAAAGCGGGACACAGGTGCAGGTGGCGACCGGGCTGGATAGTCAAGATGGCGGTCGTTCGGGCGGGGGTAGCGGCCTCGTTCACGATGGCGACTCCTACCACGGTCACGGTGAGACCCTCGACCTCTGCGACGGTCCCTGTCACGGGGATCGCGGTCTGGGTCGCCGCTCCACTGGTCTCTCAACACCGGACTCCTATGGGACCCAGCCATGAAGTCGACGCCAGTAGCATCTGTCTCTGGGCTAGAGATGGAAGGATGAACAGGGGTGAGCGGAGGACAACACCCGATAGTCGAGAAGAGCGCAGTGGGTGGAGCCGGGGTTCAATCGTGAGCGCGTTCTCAGGCCGAAGTCTTTTGGGTTTGGGGGGGATGTCGGAGGAGGAGTTTTTCCGGACACTGTGAAGCGGATGAGCAAGGGGATGAGATGGGTGCTAATGGAGACGCACCGGATTGAACGTGCACATGGCCGAAACCATGCACTGTAAAAAAAAAACAAAAACTCTACGACCGCTTCGTAATGGTGATCAAGCAAGATCGAAGTGAGGGGATGTTGATCCTGTGGGCGAATGTCGCCGTGCGGCTCTACAACTGGACTCGGAGCAGAAAAGAGGCCGCGCGGGAACGTTGACCTGGTGGCCCCGAACGTAGTCGCTGGTTTGCAAGCTGGTGTTGCGTTCACGACGTGAATGGCTGGTGCTGCTCCCTGCAAAGGATCCGCTCCACGATGTCAAAGCTCCCCTGTGCGCAGGTTCGAGGCAGGGTGCTTGGTGTGCCTTTCTTTCATCTCTTTTCTGCACACAGCTCAAGGATCACAGGGGTCGTCACCCCACGGATCGGTCTATCTACGTACTGCATAAAGCTTGAATCGCACCGTAATCAACAAATGGTGCTGCAAAAGCCCGGATAGAAAACCAGATAACCGGGCGGTCGCCGGCTAGCGGATAGCCACAAGCCATCGCTCTGTCCCTCTTGATCAGGGCACTGCTGTGTCTGTCAGAGCATGGATAAAGAGGCACATGTCGCAGATTGGCGGTTGGTTCCGCTTCACAATCAGTCCCACCCAGTGTCACACTGGTATCATGAGAAATGGCGGCCAGGTCGTAATATAGATCTTGAGCTCATGCGGGATAAGACCCAAGTACCGTCTATCGCAAGTACGGTCATGGTTTACAACGGGAGAGTACCCGGTCATGAATCCCCGAAGAACAGACACATCATCGCCAGGCTAGATGAGGCTGGGGGCTGTGTAGAATGAGGAGCTTCCTTCGCTCACGGGTTCAGTCAATCCCCACCAGCTTCCAACTCTGAACTCGAAGTGGTTAGGTGCATCAGATCGTGAATATCCGCAAGTTTCCCACAGTCCAGCCAAAAACACCAGGTAGTGGAAGAGCGTCAGAGGATTTCTTGGACAAGCGAACTAGGTGGTCCAGGTCGAGATCTGATGGGCTGAGAATAGTCAAGAACACGCTATCCAAAGTACCCAGTAGAATAGAGATGGATGCAACACGGTCAGTTCGGCGATGAGTCTTGGGGAGAGCATCCAACAGGGCGGCCCAGCGATCACGCCGCTAACACCCCTTTCCCAACTGGCGATCTCATGACGACGATGAATTTCACACAAACCGTTGGTTAAAGAAGGCTGTTTGCATTTGGAGTAGCAGGTGTATTTCTGAGACCCGGTGGTGTTGAAGGCTGCCCACAGTGGGCGAAACATGACCTGAAGCTCAGCCCGTGAACACTGGCATGATGTGGCTTAAGGCACCAACTTCACACAAAGGGAGATCGGCGAAGTGAAGGAAGCTAGGAATGGAAGGAACCTAGATAGTCTGAAAGAAGAACTATCAGGAAATACGCCACCGTTGGTCCGTACAGCGAGTGGGACGTAGAGGTGGTTGTGGAAGTCATGTCAGCCTGAGGTCGCAAGCCGACTTCCCGCTGCGGAGTAGGGTCATGTGGTCATTGTCATGTGACCTGCAATTTCCGGAATGGGATGGGCATACTACAGAGCAGAAGTTTCTATTATTGCACAATTTCATGCTTACTTCAACTCGAATCAGATGTTGACGACGCATTTTGTAAAACCTCATCATTGGAACACCCTCCCTCCTTTTTTTTCCATGTTGCCCACTCTTCGGCCGGTCTTCGAAACAACCCCATCCCCATTCCGTACGCGCCAGAGGTAGTCATCATCGATCACTTCAGGGAATAAACGAGAATATGTGCTCGTCTATTGATGTCTGAAAGTCATCTTCAATCATCATCAGTCCAGTCATGTTCGGGATAATCATCTGCTCCATAGGGCCCAAATTCGATCCACTGCGGCTGATCGCCCAGAATCTCAGGTTGCAAGAAATCGCGCACATAGAAGTTGGTGATTATCCGCTGTTCCTCGGCATTCGCAAAGAGACTCGCATCGTATGGCTGCTCAGTGCTGTTGTGGGAAATCGACTGGTCAGCTCCGCTGACACCAGCTCCGTTCACCCTAGATTCATGCATATCTTCCCCCTGTTCACTCCCAGGAAGTGCCGGATACCACGGACGAACAGGCAGAGGCTCGAGGCTACCCTGATACTTGGCCTGATGAAATTGGGGAATAAGGCCTCCATGGGAAGTAGCAAAAACCACCGTCGGGTTACGATACGATCGACGGATTCCATTAGGACCAACCTGTTGCTGGCGAGAACGAGGACCGTGCATGGGTTCAAACTTGTCGGTGGTAATGCCGGCAATCATCTGCTGTCGAATGAGGTGGGCCTGCAGTCCCTCGTTCGGGGTGTATATGGCACGTCGTGGGGCCGCCTTCGACAAAAAGGACATCAAATCGGCCACTCCATCTGCTCCATGCTCGATATCCTCGAGCCGGATATCCTTGAGCATCCACTCAAACACGTTGAAGTTCGCTGCTAAACCCAGAGGCTCGTGAGTCAGCTGAGGAGTCTCGGGGTTTGGTGTAGCCTTCGGTGATTGAACATGCTCGGGACTGGGAGGGGCCTGGAGTAGCTGAGAAGGCACTTGTTCGGCGGTGTTTTGGGAGTCTGCACGAGAACTGGTCGTTGCCTCATGCTTCTCAGGAACATCCATATCCATCTGGGCCGAATGAATTTGCTCTCTCTGGGGCAAAGGCATTCCAGACATGATGCTGGGGGGATTCGCAAGTCAGTCACTTTCGTGGATCTCAGATATGCTTGGGTTTGGGGATTCTTGCAATCGTCTTGGCTTGAGGGCCCAGGCTGTGGGTTGGGGAAAGGTAGTTGAAGCAACTTGCAAGCTCAGGTCACCAAGTCGTCTAGGGAAGGGCCAATAGAAGGTCTGTGGGGGCTCTCAGGAAAAAGCACTGGAAATGATATTGGAGTGAATGTGCTCACGTTATCTGTAGCCGAATTTTGCCTCCTAAGAAAGGGAACCCAAACGTATCAGCATCAGCATCAGCTGAAGGAGCAACAGAGACCGTAAGAGACATTTTCAGGATTCCGAGAGTACTTACCGGATTGAATAAAGACGTATTTTCAGACGTGTTTAGAGTGACAACAGGAGACTTGCGAAGTTCAGAAACTGCAATGAGATACAAAGTATTCACTTGACACAACAAAGTGAACAGTCCATATATGTCGTCGACGGCAACAGTCTGCTCGCTTAGTCGTTGGCAGTGAGCCAGAGATCCACAACAATAATATCCAGACAGCATATGCCAAATGCAAAGCCAGTTACCCGAAAGCCATAAACTCTGAAAGGGTTCTTTGTTGACGAAGTTGCCTGGAAGCTAACTGTATTGATTCTTGAAACCCTCGAATCACAATAGCAGAAATCAAGATGTACATGTATTCAGTATGTAGGTTCAAGACATATACAGATAATGTGGCCATCCACGCCTATTACCAGGGTGTTGAGAGTACATTGTAAAGCAAGTGTTGAAAAGTGTTGAAACAGCCTCACCGGCGCCGCCAAGAGGTTTTGACTCACCATAAACAATCAAACTCCAAGAACCAGTGTAAGCACAAGAGGTCCCCATGTGGGGTGGTGTTAGTCTAAACAATCATCAAATGAAGGGGGTTGTCGTCGTCATGCTAAAGTTAGAGAGACCTTGCAGGGGTTCCAACAAAAAACTGGACAGAACAGGTCAAAAGACTGCAAGATGTTGGCATCAGACGAAAGGGTGTCTGGGTAGACACTGCCAACATACAAGATGCAACAGAATCGGCGTCAAATGGAACATGAAACACAGGAACAAAAAACACGCTACGGGATGAGACTCAAAGCAAAAGCCAACATAAGATAGACCTGTTGAAAGGTGGTCGCCAAACTCCAGATTCGTAACTGCAAGATCCGAGCTTGAGATCAAGCTGAAAGATCATGGCACTTGGGTTATCTTCGGTGCAGGAGGGTCAGGAACTCTTCTCGGGTCTTGGCACTCGACCGCATGCACCCCAACATGCAGCTGGTGGTCGTCGTGCTGCCAACCTTCTGCACACCACGCATCACCATGCAAAGGTGGGAAGATTCCATGACAACACCAACACCCCGAGGCTTGAGCACCTCTGAAATAGCCAAGGCAACTTGCTTGGTAAGACGCTCTTGAACCTGAAGTCTGCGAGAGAACATCTCAGCGAGTCGGGCCAGTTTGGAGAGACCAAGCACCCGGCGATCCGGGATGTAACCGATATGCATCTGCCCCACATGGTCAGTGTTGGTCGCTAGAAATGTATGCAAGAAACTGTACCTTTCCCGTGAAGGGAACCATGTGGTGTTCGCACAGAGAGAAAACATCAATATCTTTCACAATCACCAGCTCATCATGGTCCTCGTGGAAAACAGCTCCGTTCACCAAGTCTCGGACATTCTCCTCATAGCCCTTGGTGAAATAGAGCATGGCCTTGGCATATCGCTCCGGAGTCTCACGTAGACCCTCTCGCTCCGGATCCTCACCAACACATTCAAGAATTGTCCGCACAGCCCCCGCAAGCTTCTGGATCCGCTCTTCGTTCTCTTGCGGTGTCGACTCCAACCGCTGCCGTGTTCCTGGGCCTACAGATTATAGGTTAGAAAGGTGATTGGTATGGTGCAGGACAACCATGCTGCCACTTACAAGGCCAACTGAGACCATCAAAGTCGATCGGTGGGTTCAGGGTATAAGGGCTAGCGGGGCGGCTGGCCGTTGCCGGCGGGGTCAATGGACCACCTTCATCCCGGGGATCACGAGGCGGGTCATTCAGGGTAGGTCGGCCACTGCTCAGTTATGAGAAGACATCGCAAAGTGGGGATTGGTTTCAGCTTACCGCAGAGTCATTGTACTGTGAACAGCTCCCGTTTCATTGGCAGCGGAATCAGTCGTGGGGGCGGCAGATGACGCCTCCTCCTCGATTAAATCAAATTCGGCGGGAACACGGGGAGCGAACGAGGAGCGAATGGAAGAGTTGAGGCTCTCACGCTCACGGCTGTCCCGAACGCGAGCGCCTGACCCGGGGCTCGTGGACGAATGGAGGGGGGAGCTACCGTTCAACATGTGCGACGGAATTGCCGACGGCTTTGGGGCTGGGGGAGAGGTTCCAGAGCCCATGATGTGGTAATTGATAGAGATACTTGGGGAGGATGAAGAGATCGACCAACGTTGGAGTGATCGATGTAAAAAAGTCAGCCAAGCATGGTCAGCATCGCCATGATGACTCTACTTTTTTTTTGGCGCAAAGGTAATCCGAAAAGGCGCTAATCCCGATTCGCAACCTCATTCCCCTCATTTTTCCCGACACCGCCTGCCGCTTCAGCCAATCACCGCTTGCGACTAGCCGTTGCCCGCGGGGGCCGTTTGGACCGTTTTAACCATGGACTCTACATATATATGTATGGATCCTCGACCGTTAGAAAGAGGCAATGGACTCACCATCATGTATCGGGTACAACTGCATGCTATGGCTTCTTTCTCAATTTGTTTGTGTGGGAAGGATTCGCATGCTTTTTTTAGGTGAAGTACAAGAAATGCAGGTAGATATTTTTTTAGCCCCACTGAAGCAAACATATCTAGCTCCAAAATCACGCCACTGTCATGCCTGACCTAGTCGCGAATCGCAATCACTTGACATAGATAAATGAATAAGACAGGGTGGCACCCTCCATACACAAACAGACCCCCAATATTTTCGAGGCTTACACCTCTCGAGATTGCAGAGAGTTATTGAGCTGGAAAGGTCTATTAAGTATTCTTTTTGAGTATTCCTCATTATGATGAACCGGAAGATTCGCCGATAACTACACCGGGAAAATACCACTAAGGGAACATTGAAGCAGAGAATTGTGAATAGGACAACGATGGAAATCAGCATGCAGATCATGCTTCCAACTCCTCTGTCGGGACATCTTCCAGATCCTTGCCGACAATGGCATCAGCCACCTTCCACACCTGCAACAGGTTGTCCTCGGCGGCCGAGCACAGGACCCAAGGATCACTCAGGTTCCAGCTGAAGTCAGAAATACGGTTGGTATGCCCACCGTGCATGAACAGCCTAGGGAAGAGTTAGCAACTGGGAAATGAAGTTCAATCAAAAGAGGGAGAACATACAGCTCCGGTGGGCCGTCCTGGGCGTCTTCCGGCGTCTGCTCTTCACCCGCCCGGCTGAGATCCCAAAACATGATCTTGCGATCGTAGCTGGAGCTTGCAAGCACGGACTCCTCAAAAGGATGCCATGAGATTGACTGCACCGAGTCGCTGTGGCCCTCTAGTGAGTGGAGCTTGGTCTTCAGGTTCCGCAGATCCCACAATCCAATGGTCTTGTCTGCAGAGCCAGTGGCCAAAACTGTCTCCGCCGCAGGGTTGAACGAGATCGAGTTGATAGCATCACGGTGCTGGCCCTCGGCTGAAGCGGCAGCCCGAGTCGTGTCCGCAGCACGAACGTCGAGAATCTGGAGAGTGATATCATCGGAGACAGTGCCGATGAGGGACGAATGGAGAGGATGGTGCTGGACATCATTTACAATTGACGAGTGGTGCGTATAGGTGCGAGACGGCCGAAGTGCTTTGTTGCCCTTGGTGTATGTGGTGAGATCCCTACACTTGACATTAGTATTCCGCCCGCCCAAAAACTGAGAGCGCATCAGGTTATTTGCTCACCAGAGCCGAACCGTCTTGTCCTCACTGCCCGTTGCAAGGTGGCCGGCTTCATGGGGGTTCCAGCTCAACCCAAAGCCTTCAGCCTCATGACCCAGAAGCTCCATTTGAGGATTCACCGTCCCGGTGGGCATGCTAGGATGCTTGGAGCGATCCCAAATCATGACCCGACCATCAGTACACATTGTAGCAATGATATTAGGGTTCTGTGGTTGATAGCGAGCCTTGTTGACTTCGCCCTTGTGGTCGATTTTCTGGACGATGTTGAACTTGATCTCCATCTGGGGCTTCTTAGACCCCCCACCGTAGCCGCCAATCTCGCCTTTGTCCTCATCATAGTCCTCTGGGTTAGGCACATTGGGATTTGGTAGCTGGACATGGGCAATTTGAAGGTAGTTCTGGGCATCACCAGCAGTATGGGTGCCGATGAGAAGGCGATGAGTAGAGTAGGGCTTGTCAGGGACTCTGCAAAGCGTCCTCGGTTAGACCAAGCTTTGAAACAGGAAGTGGAGGTGGTCACACTGACTCTTGCTTGTCTGGCAGCCACTGGGTAGTAAGGGTGGGCCATTCTAGAGCTGTGCTCAGGATCATATCGTAAAGAAATGGCGCGTTCTTCTTCCATGTCTTGTATTCTGTCCCAATTCCCGTCAACTCTGGTGGTCACATCAAGTGGCAGAGAGAATTGGCACTATGGGTACCTTCATTGATGATCTTCTCGCTGCTGTGCTCCTGTTCCTTCTCATGATCCTCCACCACAGCTGCGCACTTGTTAGATTGAGATTTCTCATGGCCAAAGAAAGATATTGCAAGCTCACCAGTCTCATCCTCGTATGGTTCCATGGCTGATCTGGGTATCAAAATTGGGGACAATGCGACGAAAAAGAAGAAGAGAGAACAGATTCAATGTGCAAGAGAGGTGAAGGGCGATCCAAACGCGACTCTCCCACGCAAACCCGCGTTAATGGGCAACCGCAGGCGCTAGTCCGTAGTTGGCAACCACAGCCTTGGCGATGACTCGATGTCGGCAACCTTCAACTTCCGATTTCCAACCTGCTCGAGTTCATTCCTTTTGCAACGTGGGCTTTGCTCTGTACCTCAGGCGCGAAATCGTCGTGAGCGTTTTTACATCCTCCTTTTCTTATCACCCCTCACCTTTTGGATGATACCCTTTCGGTCACAATACTATTGTTATTCCTCTGACGACACAGCTCTCATCCTTCCTTCCCGGCCATACCGGCGACCGACCCTACCTTTCTAATCGAGAATTTCCACCCTTTGCGTGGTTGACTTTTAATCATGGGTGTTCCAAAGTTCTTCCGTTGGCTGAGTGAGCGGTACCCCGCTATCTCAATGCTGATCGCAGAGAGTCGCATCCCCGAGTTTGACAGCCTGTACCTCGACATGAACGGCATTATCCACAACTGCACACACAAAGACAGTGATTCCCCGACATTTCGTATGACGGAGGAGCAAATGTTCATTGCGATCTTCAACTACATTGAGCACTTGTTTGGGAAGATCAAGCCCAAAAAGTTGTTCTTTATGGCTGTTGATGGTGTCGCACCCCGCGCGAAGATGAACCAACAACGGGCCCGTCGCTTCCGGACGGCGCTGGACGCTGAAAATGCCAAGGAGAAGGCTATCCAGCAGGGACTGGAGATGCCAAAAGAAGACCCCTTCGACAGCAATTGTATCACACCCGGCACTGAATTCATGGCGAAATTGACGCAACAATTGAAGTACTTCATCAACAAGAAGATCTCAGAAGACACCGACTGGCAGGGTGTGGAAATTGTACTCTCTGGGCATGAGGTCCCTGGCGAGGGTGAGCACAAAATCATGGAATATATTCGGCGTGCGAAAGCACAGCCCGACTATCATCCCAATGTGCGCCATTGTCTCTACGGCCTCGATGCCGATCTGATCATGCTGGGTCTTCTCAGCCATGACCCCCACTTCTGTCTCCTTCGAGAGGAGGTCACGTTTGGTCGGCAAGTATCGAAGAAGCCCAAGGAACTCGAACATCAGAATTTCTATCTTTTGCATTTGAGCATGGTTCGGGAGTATCTAGAATTGGAATTTCAGGAGCTGGAAGAGGAGGGCGCTCTGAACTTTCCTTTTGACATGGAACGTGTGATCGACGATTTCATTCTCATGGCGTTTTTTGTTGGAAACGATTTCTTGCCCAACCTGCCAAATCTACATATCAACGAGGGCGCACTTGCGCTCATGTTCAAGATCTACAAAGATGTCTTGCGGAAGATGGGTGGTTATATCAACGAGGAGGGTGTGATTAACCTGGAACGCCTGGGTATTCTTGTGGATGCGATGAGCGATTTTGAGCATCGGTTCTTCGAGGCTGAATACTCTGATGCACAATGGATCAAATCCAAGAAGAACGGGAACGATGGCTCTCTGGAGCTCCAGTCGCAGCCGAAGGAGTTGACTCTCACGGGTGCACAAAAGGAACTTCTTAAGAAAATCAAGAAGTTTGTATTGAACCGACCCGGAAAGGGATCCGAAATGAGACCTTTGGACTTTCCTCCCACATTGCCGGCTCGTGATCGGGCATTCGTTGAAAAGCTCGCGGACGATCTTCGTCTGCCTTGGTCTACGACTGAGAATGAGAATGGCGATCGATTTATGAGACTCCAGCATCCGCAACCACCGACTGACAACGATGACGACGATGAAGATGAAGATGAGGAAGCATCCATGGCTGTCCAGCGTATTATTCGAAAATACGAGAAGGCTAAGATTCAGGACATGACTGCCGAGGAAGCTCAGCAAGCAGCTGAGAAGAAATACGAGGCCAAGTTTCATGAATGGAAGGATAACTATTATCGGTCCAAATTCGGATGGGGCCTTGACAACGAGGAGGAGATGAAAAAGTTGTCAGAGAACTACGTGCAGGGACTGCAATGGGTGCTGTTTTACTACTACCGTGGAATAGCATCGTGGCCATGGTTCTTCCGTTATCACTATGCACCCATGATTTCCGGTAAGTGTCCGACCTGCCTTTGGTCCCATTTTATATTTTATTGACAATAGAACAGATGTGAAGAAGGGTCTTGGTGCCGATATGAATTTCCGGCTTGGAAAGCCCTTCCGGCCATTTGATCAACTAATGGGTGTGCTGCCCGACCGCAGCAAGAAGATTGTGCCGCCTGCTTACTGGGAGCTCATGACCTCACCGGAGTCTCCTATCGTGGACTTTTACCCCCGTGATTTCGAGCTGGACATGAATGGGAAGAAGATGGAATGGGAGGCCGTGGTCAAAATTCCTTTCATTGATGAGAAGCGACTCTTGGATGCTCTCAAATCTCGCGAGATGCTCCTGAGCCCCGAAGAAAGAGCTCGGAACGACTTTGGAGCTAGTCTGAAGTTCACTTATTCCCCCGATGTGAATTTCATATATCCCTCCTCCATGCCTGGCGTGTTCCCAGATCTCCCGAACTGCCACTGCATCGAAAATGTCTTTGATCTCCCCACAATGGAGGGACTGGAACCGTATCATGGACTGATGGATGGAGTGCAGTTGGGCAAGGCGGCTCTGGCCGGGTTTCCCAGCATCAAATCGCTCCCACATGTCGGTCAGTTGGGATTCCATGGAGTTTGTGTTTTCCAACAGGACAGCCGCAATGAAAGCCAGGTCGTTACTCTTCTCGACCCAGGAAGCCGTTCCAGCATTGAATTGGCGAAGGCAAAGCTCGGAATGCGAGTGTACGTTGGATACCCGTTTTTGCAAGAAGCCCTTGTGATTCGTGTCTCGGATGAACTATTCGACTACATTCTTCCTCCTGGTGAAAAGCATGCTGTCTCAATTCCACACACGCCTCAGCAAATCTCACAATGGAAGAAGAAGGCAGACAAGATTGAGGGCACATACAGCAAGCGACTCGGCATGATCATTGGAGATGTTGAGTCCTTGGTTCATATCCAACTGCTGAAAGGAATGGCAAAGACCGATGAGGGAGCTACTGTGAAGGAGTTCGCGGATATCCCAGGACAGGAAACCGACTATGCTCTTCAGGTTATTGTTGATGACGTTCCTAATCCTGATGAGCGCTTCATCGAGCGGGGGGCCCTGCCCATTGAAGAAGAATTTCCGCAAGGCTCTCGTGCCTTCTTCCTCGGTGACTTCAACTATGGGCGACCTGTTCATATCACTGGCCATGACGGAGGCAAGGTGGACGGACTCATTGCGGCCGTGAAAGGCCGTGAGCTCGAATTTGGCAAAGAGCGTGTCAAGCAGGCCGAGCAATTCTGCCCTTACATGCCCTCCTACGCCATAGCTCGCAGTTTGCGTCTCAATCCGTTGGTGCTTGCGAAGATTACCTCTTCCTTCTCCGTCGACATTGATGGCCAACGTGTAAACTTGGGACTCAATCTCAAGTTCGAGGCCCGGAAGCAAAAGGTTCTAGGATACTCACGTCGCGGGGACTCTGGCTGGGAGTTTAGTCAGAAGGCAGTGGATCTGCTCCAGCAGTACATGATTACCTTCCCGGAGTTTATCGCTGGTATCCAGCGTAACCCTCAAAATGACCGCTATTCTCCAACCGACTTTTACCCCGAAGAGATCGCGCTTCTGAAGATGAAGGAGATTCGTGACTGGCTGAAGTCAATGGAAGCAAAGAACTTCGAGAGGGTTCCTCTGGACGCTGAACAACTCGACTCCGACATCGTTCAACTCATTGAACAGGATGCCGACAGGCTCATTCAATCTCAGCCGCAAATGCAGCCGAAGAAGGTCCGTGGTGTTCCGCGGAGCGCCCTTCTTCGACCTGCCGACGTCGAGCATCGCTTGGGAAACCAGACTTTCAAGCTTGGAGATCGAGTAGTGTATGCTCAGGATTCCGGCAAGGTGCCCATTGCTACCAGGGGTACCGTGGTTGGTCTCACCAGGACACCACGAACTCTCCTGCTTGACGTGGTATTCGACGCCTCGTTCATGAGCGGTACGACGCTTGGTGGCCGTTGTTCGCCATTCCGTGGACAGACAGTTCTAGCATCTTCCGTTCTGAACGTATCTTACAGACAGCTCCTTGCTTCGTCCCGCGCTGCAACCAGCCAGCAAGCCCAGCAGCAGCCGATTTCTTTGACAGTTGCTGGGTACGGTGTACCTCTTGGACCGAACGGACAGGGCCAGCTGAAAAATGCTCCGGCCCCTCCGCCTCTCAGAGGATCATTCCGAGGTGCTGTCTCTGGTCAAAGCGCGGCCCGAGGGGGCCGTGGCGCATTTACCAACGGTCGATCTGTTGATCTTCCCTTCCGTCCTCATGTCAATGGTGGTCTTGCACGCGGACATCGTGGTCGAGGCAATGCCAATGGGACTCGCGGCGGCCGAGGTGGACAGCAATACAACCGGGTCGGATATACCTCTGTTGAGAACGGTGATCCCACTGAAGGTGTCGTTCAAAACAACCCGAACTTCCGGCCTCAAAACTACTCGCAAGTGCCTCCACCGCAAGGAATGGATCAACGACGCGGTCGGGGACGCGGTCGTGGAAACGGATTCCGAGGCCGTGGCCGTGGTCGAGGCTCCGCAGCTGTGAACAACTAGTAAACAGATGCAATGTGATTCTCCTGAAGGGAATGACAGAGCCCTGGTAGCTGGCATTGTACGTATAGTTTTTTTTGATGGTGGTTTCCGGCCATAATTGATGAATGTGGCGGGTCCATCCTGTGTCTATTGAACGAATGCAAGGTGAAAATGACACCGTATCTCAAATATTTCCTCGTAAACTGCGAATTGATCATCGAAGTGCTAAGGACCCTCTGTTCTCAAGCACGAACATCACGTATCCATAAGAACATTCTCATGTTATGCAGCATCCTCCCAACCCACCACTCAGTGCTCAACCGACCTCTTCCGAAACAACACTGGCGTACTCGTATTGGGCAAGATATGCTCACCAACAAGAAAATTGGCCGGTCTGCGTCCCGTAAAATCATCATCGAACTTGAACTCGTAGTCCATGATGATCCGACTGAGAATCGCCTTGATCGTGTTCGCAGCAAAGAACCGACCCGGACAGGCCTGCCTTCCAACTCCAAAGTGCATGTTGCTGGCACTGATGCTCACGAAGCTAGTCGATGTCGACGGAGCCAACGAGGTGGGATGTTGTTTCTCACTGCCTGTGTCAGTGGAAGACGCATCATCAGCTCCAACGAGAGCATGTCGATCTTTGGGATCCGGGCACCACCGAAATCCATCGAAAACCTTCGGGTTCGTGATGAAGGCTGGGTCTTTGCTGATGGGACCGGATGGGAAACAGATATGGGTTCCCCTGGGCAGTTGGATGCCGTCTGACAGGGTTAAAGATTCTTTGACGATCCGGTGGAAGGATACTTCACGAATCAGCACCAGCTTCAGCATGACATGGCGGCCGGATATCCCAAGGCACCAAAAACAGTAACCAGAAGCAGCAGTAGAAATGGAAAGGGGGACGGCGCACATTCACCTGGTGGTCCAAAGCGCTGCGACTCACGAAGAAAACTATCGAGTCGGCGCTGGGCGTCCAAAGATGCCTTGGTCGCATGGTCCCAGCCACTACTGAGAGTGCGATTGATCTCTTCACGCAGCGGAGCAAGATACTCAGGCCTGGCAATCAGGTCGTAGAGAGCATGGCACAACGCCATGGAACTCGTATGCACGACCGCTAGGCTCATCAGTAGTAACATATGATGCGCGAGCATCTCGGGATCCAGATCCTGCTCGTCCTCCGCCATATCCATCATCCATTGTAGGAAATCGTCTGGCTTGACATACTTAGGGTTATCCTCGGCCTTACGGCGCTCGATGATCATCGGCGCGAAGAGGTCCTTGACGAACTGCAGTTGTTGTTTCATCTGCCGAACGGGAGGGAGGAAAGGTGCCACAAACGGCCGAGCAAAACTAGGGAAAGGGCGCAGAAGGAGGACTGTCAGTCCTACGTTGATGGAGTATGCGCTTGCGGTGTTGAGCCATTCTTCGTTGCGGCGGAGGGCTTCGCCGGCCACCACGCGCGAGGTTGCGCGTGCGATCAGTTGGACAAACAATTCATGCGGCTTGACGGAGACCCAGCGGTCTTTGCTTAAGCCAGTGATGTTAGTATAGGTTTCACTTTGGACGAGGAACACTTGATAGTAGGATGCTTTGTTACCGTCGCATTCTGGGAGTGCGGCGTCGAATGCAT
Source organism: Penicillium hispanicum (assembly GCF_028827665.1). Taxonomy (NCBI): domain Eukaryota; kingdom Fungi; phylum Ascomycota; class Eurotiomycetes; order Eurotiales; family Aspergillaceae; genus Penicillium; species Penicillium hispanicum. Next base: position 1,046,550 of record NW_026623199.1, on the reverse strand, counting down.
ATCGTAGCTCATCGATGATCCAAGGGGTCACTCGGGCTGTTGAGAATAGTAAGCCAGTGTCTCCTATTGAAATCAATGGACCGTAATGCATCTCTTACTAAGGCTTGGAGTCAAGCGCTTGCGAACCGTCATAGATGGCAGATAACTGCTGATCACGATATTGGTATAGTCACCCAGCGCGTTCTGATCCGGCAGTGTAAGCGGTTTCTTGCACCAACACTAAACAGCGAGGAGGCCCCATACCTCATATTGAGCATCCAGTGAACTAATGATCGCCGGCGGCAGATGTCTCAGTTCTTCTAGATACTTGACTGGCAAGACGACTATCTCTCCATCACCGGTCAGCACACGGAAGGGGCTGTTTCTATACTATTGGTGGTGTCAACGACGTCTTTGAAATACGACTCTCAAAAGCCCAAACCTTTTCATATCCCCCATATATCATAGACGATGCCCTTGGGTAGAAGATGAGCCGATTGAAGATGTCTGGTAGATAGGAGCTATATCTGACAATGGGAATGTGCTTGAGGCGGGGATCAGTCTTCCTGAGAAAGAGGAAGACTACAAACATCACCCCAAGGAGGGGCCATAAAATGGAGCTAGCCATCTGCGAAGGAAGTATGAGGGGCAGAAACCAGACTCCTGGGATTCCAGGGAAGATAAGGAAGCGCGGGTGTGTGATGGATGGAGGGTGGCACAAGATAGAATCGGATAGTATTCGGTGGCACGCAGAAGCTTCTTAAAAAGGGGAGGGAGTGTGGAGAATAAACAGAACGGGAGGGAGTAAACGTAGCAAATGTCTAATGTCTCATTGTTGAAAATCTTTTGAGAGCACGGTTCGTACAGCGTTTGTTAAGGACGTGACGTCGGGTTTTAACATAAAAGGCGGCTTTGATCTATACACTTTTTTCGGCGGGCCAAGGCTCTCCTCTTCCTTTCCGAATATACAAACGCCAGGCGCAAAATGCAAGTAGACATACAGGGGGAATAGTTTGTCACGAAATTCATTCCAGGCCGATCCACTCGCCCTCGCCGTCTTCATCAACGCCGGCCATCTGATCATCATCTTCTTCGTTATTGCCGGATCCCACAGCCAATAAGGCTGTTGCAGGCTTCTTCTCCGTGAGCACCGGCTTTGACAGAAGATAGTTGAGATCGTAGAGGTTCTTTTCTGTCAGGCGCTTCAGATTCTCTCGGATGTCATCAATCGCGCGTTGGACGGCACGCAGCTCAGGGGCGAATGTCCCTGAGTTGTCTTTGAAGTATCGGCCGTGACTGCGGAACATAGATTCGATCCACATCAGGTTGAACTCCAAATGAGGCGTTTCTTCCGCCGCATGAGCAACAAAGCGAAGCAAACGCGGCAGATACACAGTGGGGACCGCGCGAACCACGTGTGGGATATCGGAGGGAGGAATGGCCTCGTATACGGCTCGCATGAGCTTGGATTCGTTCAAGCGGAAGGCCATAATGAGAGCCTTCAGGAATGTGTTTTCTTCATCAACGGTGTTGGATTGAGCTGCCTTCTGCGCAGCCTCGAGCGTAGCAAGAATGGTCGACGGGGTGATCGTAATGTCCAGATCGAAGGGGTCGAAGACAAAGTCGTTATCCAGGCTGTAGATCAGAAGCCCCTCGGTGGATGCAGCACAGAAAGCGCGACCGGTTGGAGCAAAGTCGACCGACGTCACCCGTACTTCAGGACGTGTAGTACGTGTTCCGGGATCGCCACGCTTTGCACCCGGCAGGGAGCGATCGATACGATCCTCCTTATCAGATGCCTCGCCGGTTTCGTCAATGAGAGCACGAGGGCCAGCCTCGGTGAGGTTCCGGCTGTTCAGGAATTCCTGAGTACCGTCCAGAGATGTGTTCACCGAGACCGTGAACTTCTTGATGAGAGACCCCGTACCGACGTCGTACAAGCAGATGTATTTGCTGTTTCCTCCTCCCAGAATGCAAGTGCCATCCGCACTGTAGGTGATACGGTTGAAGGACTTCGTCCCTGCAGCGTTGGCGGCAGTGCGACGATCGGAAATTTTCCTGCCACCAGAGACATCGCGACGCCCATCTAGCCCTCCTTCCTGAATAGCGTCGAAGACAGACCAGAAAGAAAGTTGGCCGTCCAAGGTGGAGGCTGCAACCTGCTTGCCGTCAGGACGGAACGCGACGCTCAATACATCCGACATGAGCTGCAGAGGCTCGCTAGTTTGTGTCCGACCGAAGATGCTCCAGATTCGTACGGTGTGATCCCAGCTGCCACTGACGAGATGGTCACCGTCGGCAGCGAAAGCAAGGCTGGACACAGGACCCTCGTGGCCGGATAGCTGGTCTAGTAATTGGCCGGTTTGCACGGACCACACATGGATGTCGAACGAGTCCGGTGAGCCGGCGCAGACGACCTCTCCACTGGGATCGACGGCCAGAGAGGAGAATGACAGACGAGAAGGTGCAGTGAAGGTGCGGAAATTGCGGTACCGAATCAGATCCCACGCTCGAATCGAACCGTCCAGCGACGCCGTGAACAGAACATTTCCTTTCTTGGCGAACTCACATGCGGTCACTCCGCTCGAGTGCTCGGTAAAAGTCACAATGCAGAAGCCTGATTTGACATCCCACACTTTGACCTTGCCGTCGTCGGCGGTGGTGACGATTCTTTGCCCGTCTGGCGAATAAACGATGGAATTCATAGAGTCAAGGTGTCCCTGCTGCTTCAGAATGTACGACTCTGACTGCCACTCCCAGACCAGTAGTTGACCATGCTTGGACGACCCTAGTGCAAGCCATTCGCCTGATTGGTTGATAGTCACGACATCAATGTTGCTTTGGGACACACTGGGCACGAATTTTAATCAGTAAATGTAGCCAACGGAGTAGCATTTGACGGGCTTCAAACCTCAAGAGATGGATCATGTTGAATTCAGGCAGATCATACAACCCGAAAAGACCGTTGGAGAAGCCGACAACTAGCAGATTGGAAGGCGCATGGTACGTGGCGCAATTTACTTTGGCATCGTTCTGCAGGAAGAAATTCTTCTTGACAATCCTCCACCGAGCCTCTGCAATATCTTCGTCTGTTTCCGGATCTTTTTTGGTCACGTATTCCCAACGGAAAAGAGCACCGTCCTGGCTCACCGTGTAAATCTATAGCAAGGTTTAATTAGAGACGGCGCTTTCACAGGGAATATCTTAAACCAATGCTTACCAATTCTTGACTCGCATTGAAGTACGCAGCCACTACGCCTTGCCGATGGCCTGCCAGCGTGGTTGGTTCAAATCCATCTTCTGGATCTAAGCTCCATACTCGCGCCGTCAAGTCCCGGGATGCTGTGAGCAAAAACCGCGAATCACTTGACCATTCGATGGTCGAGAGAGTATCAAAATGCGCAGCAAGGTCACGGTGAAGAACGAAGGGCGCGAACTCAATCTCGCCATTTGTTTCGGTGCCCGGGGTGGATGGGGTTTGCCAGATCTGCAAGCGTCTCCCCACGCCGACTGCGAAATGCCGACCCGATGGAGAAAACTTGAGAGCGGTTACGCGCTCCTTGAAAGAGAAGTGGTGGATAGCAATGCGCCGGTGGAAATTGGTCAGGATCGCTCGGCCAGTTTCGTCCACTGTCAGTAGCAGATTGCCTCTGGGAGACAGATCGAGGCGGTCGATGTTCGTGCGGTGGGCGAAAGGAAGGGTATAAGAGGCGTTCCTGGTGGTGGATAATGTCAGAAACTGAGAATGGAGAAAAGAGCAATTGAACAATCAAAGAAGACATACTGCACGAGGTCAAAGACTGTAACTCGATTGCCTACAGGCGAAAGCAAGCAGGTGCCATCGGGAGTAAAGAGCAAATTGCCCTTGCGGTAGACCGTCCCCAACAGGTTGGAGAACTATAGAAGCTCAGACGAGACAGGTTAGGAGCGACACAATACATAATCAATCCTCCACAGCGCACATACCTTGAAATCCGTCTTCATTTTCCCACTGCGACAGCTCAGAGCGCTCCGTCAAAAATTCGACCGCAGCAATAATTCCACGATAAGCCCGGATCAGCAATATCCCGATCCCGGGCCCAAAGGAGGTTAGCGCTCCACTAAACCCAGATAGGCAAGGCCAGCTATACTCCAGAAAACGAAAGGAGATTCAGGGGGAAGCAGCAATCGAAGCAGCCCGAACGCCTTCCCCTTTTCTCCAAGGCACCCCGACCATCTTTTCCACTTTGTGCCCGGACATTTCCTGAGGGGTCTCTCGCCTGTGTTTTCCTCTCTTCGTCCATTCCCCCAGCCCATCATGTCGACGACCGAGACTGCCTCGCCCATTGGCATTGCCAATGTAAGTTGATTTCCGGACCTCCGAAACGCGTTCGATTCTTGGATAACTGACCAGCATGTTTTTCTTGTGTAGCTCCCCAACCAGCGGTGTGTACCACCTCCACAGAATTGAGTCTGATTGACTGCGAGGGGAATAGTCTAATGGAATCCATCCAGACACAAGATTGTCGCGAAGCGGGGTGCGGCATTCACAATTATGGTGTGTTTGAGCTTGGAATGTCTCGGTCTGAGCTTCGAGGTTGACAATTCGATTCTGTCTACAGGTTGCTGGAGAGTCGGGATTGGGAAAGACTACCTTTATCAACACCCTCTTCTCCACCACTATTAAAAACTACGCCGACCACAAGCGCCGCCACCAGAAGCAGATTGACCGCACTGTCGAGATCGAGATCACCAAGGCCGAGCTCGAGGAGAAGTTTTTCAAAGGTGGGAAACAGATTCACACCCCACGGCGCCCGGCGGGTGATTCTTTCCGTGTCTCGCAGCAGCTGATTGTTTTGTTCCCGTTCTCCAGTCCGCCTGACCGTCATTGATACCCCGGGCTTCGGCGACTATGTCAACAACCGTGACTCCTGGCAGCCAATCATCGAATTCCTGGATGACCAGCATGAGTCCTACATGCTCCAGGAGCAGCAGCCCCGTCGTACTGACAAAATCGATATGCGTGTGCATGCTTGCTTGTACTTCATCAGACCCACCGGACACACTCTAAAGCCCCTCGATATTGAGGTGATGAAGCGCCTGAGCTCGCGTGTCAACCTGATCCCCGTCGTCGCGAAGGCCGACACCCTGAGTCATGCCGACCTGGTCCGCTACAAGGAGAGAGTGAGTGGGCAGTTATGTATTCCATGCTTCGGATCAAGTCAGTTAACGAAAGATAGATCCGCGCTGTTATCGAGGCCCAGGGCATCAAGATCTACACCCCTCCCGTCGAGGAAGATGATGAGCATGCCGCCAGCCATGCCCGCAGCCTCATGGCTGCTATGCCTTTCGCCGTTATTGGTTCCGAGAAGGATGTCAAGGCCAACGACGGCCGCGTCGTGAAGGGTCGCCAATATGCCTGGGGTGTTGCTGAGGTGGAGAACGAGGACCACTGCGACTTCAAGAAGCTCCGTTCTATCCTGATCCGCACTCACATGCTTGATCTCATTCACACCACCGAGGAGTCGCACTACGAGGCCTATCGCGCCCAGCAGATGGAGACCCGTAAGTTTGGCGAGGCGCGTCCTCGCAAGCTCGACAACCCGAAGTTCAAGGAGGAAGAGGAGAACCTTCGCAAGCGCTTTACCGAGCAGGTCAAGGTCGAGGAGCAACGCTTCCGCCAGTGGGAACAGAAGCTCATTTCCGAGCGCGACCGACTCAACAAGGACCTGGAGGCCACCCACGCTGCGTATGTTTGTCAATTTTCTCGTGCGCTCTGACTGTTGTCTTATACTGACCCATTCCCAGTATCAAATCACTCGAGCAGGAGATCGAGGGCCTGCAGGGCTCCAGCACTCGCAGCCATGGTCGTCGTTAGAATGGTGGGCCGGGAAAGCGCCCGGATCGGTCAAAAGGGGAGTAGGCGAACCGTGCATGCTCTCTCGTTGTTTTCTTCTTTGAGTACCCCATGTCTTGCAGTTCACGCGCTTGGGAGGGCGCACCTTCGCCTCGAGGGGCTGGTTCGTTTTGTTCTGTTATATCCATTTACCACTGGTAGCTAGCGATGGTGTCTCTACATCCTTGATAATAACCCCCTCCTTCATTCTGTAGCGCGGAAAATACAGAATTAATCCTTTGCTTGCTCCGAGATTGTCAGGGTAGAGTGTTATAGTTGCCGGGGCTCGGCTCCAATTTGACCGAGCTCCAGTCCGCATTCCGCTAGCTTTGAAACGTCACCCAACTTGCTCTCTGGACGCAGATTTTGTGTCGACAGCAATGCGACCCAAGAAGTTCCCAATTCGACATCTTCACACCCTCAAAACGCACAATGGTAAGTCAATTGGTTTTCAGTCAGGCCCCCCACGCAACAATACTCGGAGCTAATCTCGCGCGTCAGCACCCGTCAATGCGGTGACCTTCTCTAGCTATCCCGGCGCCTACGTGCTCACCGGTTCCTCAGATCGCGCTGTCCACTTGTCGCGCGCCGTCCCCAACGATGCGGAAAACTCTGCAACTGCGGTAGAAACCGTCTCGCCAATCCAACGGTACGAGGCACATGGCTACTCGGTCCTCGACGTGGCCGTCACCGCAGACAATGCGCGTTTTGCCAGCGTCGGCGGCGACCGCCAAGTCTTCCTCTGGGATGTTGAGCAGAGCAGTACAACCCGAAAATGGACTGGGCATAATGGAAGGGTGGAAGCGGTGCAATTCGCTGGCGAGGGCGATGCTGTCGTTGTCTCTGGTATGCTTTCCAGAATCCTAGATCACTCTTTGCATGGCCGATGGACTGACCACTTCTGTCTCATGCATAGGTAGTGCAGACACCACGATCAACTTGTGGGATTGCCGATCCAATGCCCATAAGCCCATCCAGACGCTAACTGAGGCGAGTGATACCGTCTCATGCCTGCACGTGCACATGCCTACGTATTCGATTGCCAGTGGCAGCTACGATGGCCATGTGCGAGTCTATGATGTTCGCATGGGACGGACAACGATCGATGTCCTGGCGCACCCAGTGACAAGTGTCCGGTGCTCGATGGACGGGAACGCGCTGCTAGCTTCGACGCTAGACAGCTACATTCGGATGCTAGATCGCGCTGATGGAAAGCTTCTCGCCGCTTTTGGAGGATCGAAGCAGGAGAACCAACCTGCCCCGAATTCCTTCACTACTAAATCACGTCGTACCTACAAGAATACCGAACTTCGGGTGCGCTCTGTATTCGCTCAAGGAGATGGAGTGGTTCTGAGTGGAAGCGAGGCTACGCAGGGCGAGCAAGGCCCTCTTGGTGCCGCTGTGTTTGCCTGGGATATCCTAAGCGGGGAGGTTGTGGCAACCGTGCCGATGGGCAACCAAGTCAAGGCGGCGAGCTGCGTGGCCTGGAGTGAGAAGGCGAACTGGGCGGTCGGATGTTCGGATGGTAAGTGCCTTCGCTATCGAGTTGCAAAGACTCCCTGCTGATGCTTGGATTACTTTGCATTAGGCACCGTTCGGGTCTTCGGTTGAGCCAACTGGCGATCGCCGCCGCCGAACGTGGTTGCGCTTGTCTGCGCATCGCAATCTTCTTTGCGAATTGGCTTTCTATCACCCACTCTAACTATGCGCATTCTTTGGAAATTAAAGACTATCTTGATTCGTGGCGTTTGATTCCTTTGCCAGGCTTCATTACAACGGGATCTATAAATCATGGCTTCCGACCGTGTCGGGTCTCAAACATTGCTCTACTTCTGCTTCGTCCAGACAGAATGAAGTTTACCTCCGTTGTCGCGACCGCGGCGGTCATGGCACTTGGTGCTGCCTCCAACGTCACTGTCATTCGCTCCGACGAGCCCTTTGTCCCAAACAACAAGCTACCACCGTCGCACGCCTCGTCGGACGGCGCAGACATCGTCCGGCTTTTTGCCAACCTCGGCCGTTCCACAGCATGGAAGCTTGTCTCCAAGACCCATCTGGAAGGGGACACAGGCGAGCCCGAGGGGATGGCACTTGTAGGCAATGACCGTCTCTTCGTTTCTGCCGGGCAGTGGACCGTCCCAACCCAAAAATACCCTCATCCGATCAACGGCACAGACCGCACTGCTGGTGCGGGCTTCGCACACATGCTCATCTACGACAGGGAGGGCCGGCTCATCGCCAATGCCACCCTCACTCCACCAGGCGACATCGAGTACCACCCCGGCGGCATTGAATACGACGGTCGCTACGTCTGGGGTACATTAGCGCAGTACCGACCAAACGCCACCGCGACAGTTGTCCAGATCGATCCGCTCACGCTGGATACCAAGTCTCTGTTTCGCACGCGCGATCACAACGGCGGGATCGTCCACGATACTATCACCGATGACATCGTCACGCTGAACTGGGGCGGCCGTAACGCCACCACCTGGTCTCTGAAAAACTATCCGCGAGGGTTCACCCCGCTGCCAGGTTTCACTGCTCCTATTTCATCCGCCCCGTCCCCGTCGTTCTTTGTTGATTACCAGGATTGCAAGTTCCTCGGCCATCATGACCTGCCGGCCATCATGGCAGCTCGATTAGGGTTCTCTGGAGGCCAGGCATCCGCCAGAGCTCTTATGTTCTGCGGCGGGGTGGCCACCATCAGATCTTCCTTCAATCTGGGCGGTATCGCATTGGTCGATCTGCAGACGATGCTCCCTGTCTGGGAGGTCCCGATTGCCCTGACGAGTGATCTGGGAGCACCTCTCACGCAGAACCCGATTGATATTGCAGTGGTGGATGACAAGTTGAGGATCTACTGTCTTCCCGACCAGCACAACTCAACCCTCTACGTGTATGAGGCGTCATAGAATGAATCCACGGATATATGTCAAGTAAATAGCCATGTCATCTGGGGAAGTATCTGTCGAATAATAAATCATGCAGCCACAGAGCTGTGGAGACCAAAGGAAAATAAAACACTCAACAGAGTCGGAGGCAATATTCCAATTCCAGCAAATAGCTCAAACGCCAGCACCAAGAATGGCTAATACGAAGGCATAGATCATATACTCGTACAGGCATCGAATTGCCAGAAAAAAAACGCATCACAAAGAAATCACTTTTGTTAGCCATCCCAACACGGGATAAGCGGCTCCGTCAAAACGCGAAGACCAAGGTGAAGGATGTCTCACGCATCCTGATCAGACTCCGCCGTCTCGTCAGGTGGGGAGTCATGCATCTTCTCCGCCTCCAGGGCGTCGATGGCCCGACGCAGCTCGTGCTCGCCGACGATAATCGTTCCCGCCCGCGCCGTACTCAGGAAGCTAATTTCCACCGCATCCGCCGACGGGTCCACGTCCGGCTTGAGGTGGTGCGTCATCGGCGGCGTGGGGGGCAGCTGATGGGCGGACGAGGACTTCTTGGTCTTGGGCGAGCTGCCGAGCGCCAGGCGCGAGCCGAAGGTGTTGAACAGCGCCGGCACGGAGCCGATGACGCTGCTGCTGTTGTTGCTGCCGACGACGCTTGTGTCGCCGGAGGTGGCGGCGCGAGCGGAGCTGTCGGTGGCTTCTGCTAGTCGGCCGGCGACGCCGCAGACGATACCCGATGCCTCAAGGGGCAGGTCGCGCAGGTCCAGCATGATCGGGATGAGATAGTCCTCCTTCGAGCCGAGGAGGAGGCCCGGGCCATCTTCGTCGTCCGGGTGCGCATTGGTGGGACGTGCGAAGCGCGGAAGAAGCCGTTTCTCCAGAAGGAGGGAGGCGGCCGGGTCGAGGGCTGCGAGGGTGAGGGAAAGGAAGCGTGGTTCGTCGATTAGGAGGACGGTTGTGAGGGCATCGCGGAGGATGGACAGGGAGCTTTCCTCGCGGTTGAAGTGGTGATGTGCGGCGCACTGCACGAGACGCAGAGTCTCGTCGACAGAGGGCGAGATCTGGCGCTTACGCAGGTTCTCAAAGGTGCGAGTTTGCAGCTCTGCTACCGTCGATGGCGGCGGCGTGACGGGAGGAATGAGGTCGCTGAGAGGTCGCTCGGACCGGGGAGAGGTCGGGCTCATAGGGTTGATGAATGCTGCTGTGGCATTTTCAAACTGGAACCCGCGGGTTTCCAGGGCTGATATCACGCTCGCCTTGCTGTGGAGGGGCACCAGAATATAGTCGGAGAAGTACGTTGAAATGAAGAAGATGGAACTGTGGGATGAGCCGTTAGTATGAATGTCAATTGATAGATTGCGGGGAGGAACGAGCACTCACATCCCTGCCATGGCGAGCGGACTGGTCAATTCCAACACACGCTTTCCAGCTTCCAGACCTTCGCCCAGGACCTGCATGGCGATATAGTCATTCTCACTTATGACCAAGCGAGAGCGCAGCTGGTTATCCAGCTGGCTGAGCTCGTTGAGCAGCGGCTCGAAGTACTTGTCGATCAAACGGCGCGGACAGATCACAGAGACCTCGACCGGGGTGATGGAAATGTTGAGGAATGCAGGCTGCCGATACTCGGGAGCATTTTCAGAGCCACCGTCAATGTATTCGAGCAGTTCGTCTTCTTCCTCCTCTTCTTCTTCTTCCTTGCCGCCCTCTTCTAGTGGAGAGATCTCATCGAAGATCAGGCGCAGCACTGGCTTTAAGAAGTAGGGATACAGCTCCAGCGGAATATGTACCAAGACCAAGCGATCCTCCTATTTTCGCATGAGACTTCCTGTGGAGGCCAGTTGGAATGATTGAGGGTGGGATGACTTACCACGAAGTGGACTTGGGCATCGATCAGAGTCATCGATTGATCCATTTTATTCTCCGTGTCGGCGTGTCAGTTCACGCGCTCCCACGACGGTTGAAGAAAATATAAGACCGAAAACGCGAAGAAAAAGACTCGCGGAGTCTGAAAAGTCGAGTCTGTAGTTTGGATTTGCTTTGTCTGGGTGCAGAAGAAGCTGCGGCATGCATGGCGGGTGTCCACGCAGATTACGCCATTGACGGGATGTCGCGATGATGGGATGGCGCTATCGTGCTAGGATGAATAGGTGCTATTGCGACAGAACCGAGACACCATACGCGGGGGGAACACCGTATGGCGTCAGGGGAGATGGAGAGCACGAGAAGCGCGCAGAGGAGCGAATGACTCAAGAGCAAGATCTGGGGACTCGATGTCACAGATGAGAGATGGTAGATAATGTTGTCCAAAGGCAAAAGGGAAAGCGAAAGCGAAACCGCCAGGCCGTCAATGTTCTTCCCCTCTTTTTTTTTCCTCTCTTCCCACATCCACCTCGCTCTCGTCGGTTTTACCAAATCTCTTCATGCAACCTTGGGACGCTTTATCTCGGCCTTTTCCACCCACTCGATGATCAGCATGCTTATCATCGCCCCGCGCTAGGCGCGGGTGGGCACGGACTTGTGTCGTGCATCTTGGTACCTGAACGCCTGAACGCCTGGACAGCTTTCCCCGGCTACACGGCCCTGGACGATGTACCTCAGTGGTGAGCTGAGTGATCCCCCCCCCCAACCTCTCCCCTGGTCCAATCGGGCGTGGCTGATCACTCTGCATGCCCCCCGCGTTGTCCTCGGCGATCAACCATACCCAGTCGCCTGGGGGAAAATTCACATAGCCCTATCTTCCCCTGCAGGTGCCCCGATGCAGATTCTGCTATCTGTCGCCGGCGCCAGCCGGGCGCAAATACGACATGGAGACACAGTGGTTGATCGGTCCCCGCTTTCGTCTTCTTCGTTCTTTTGTCTTCCATGCTGATACGGCTACCATTAGTGGCGCGGCCGAGTGGGCAAAGGGCGATCTGCCGATAAGAGCTCGGCGATGGGTGGAGTTATCCCAGCCGCCAACAGTCCAAGGGGGCGCGCTCGCACCCCCCGCCGATACGAGATGATGACCATCAGAACTAATGGGAGTTGCGCGTGATGGGCGTGATGGGCGTGACGGAGATGAGAGTGCCAGAACGTCGAAACAGGTGGGTGCATTCGACCCGAATCTAGTGCCCGCGGGGTCTTGATAACGATCACGGTCCACGTTCTCTCTCGAAGTCCTCACGCCAGCACGTCCCTCCGCATGACTGAGTGCTCTGAGTGGCGGTTCTCTTCTCCAGGGTCGACCCACGACGTCATTCGGCAGGCGATGTCCCGTCGCTAAAATCGGCCACAGCTGCACAACTCTCCAGCGAGGACGTCCAGGATCGAATCCTCTCTTCAAATCCGTCGAGTACCTAGATAACTATCCCCTAGGAATCACAGGCACAGTACCTCACTACGGGTCATTTCTCCTGCGTCGACCAGTAGTGTCTCGGCATCCACGGAAATACTTGCCGCGCAGCGAAACAATATATCTTTGCACAGCGCAGATAGAGCGCCATAGAGGCCACCACCCGCAACAGTCTTTCATAAATATAACAGAAGAAACACGGATTCTGACACTAGCGATCCATCCAGATTCTGCTAAGAAGGGCCATGGCTGGAGGACCACCACGGCTATCACCGTCACCATCGCTATCACCATCACCCGGCGGGGTTGATTGCCTTGCATGACTTGGCGTTAACCTGAAAGTCGCCTGATCCAAATATATACGGAGGCTAGATGTAGACGGTAGAGTGTCACATCCGCTTGTATTGGTTATGGCGAAATGATCTACCGGTCTATTCTTGAAGCATACGGTGATAAATTTTGGTCTTTGCACACTGCCTTGATCGGTGTCTGTCACTAGACAAGAGATGTATAGAAGAGACAATGACCTCTGTTGGTGTGTGAAACCAAGCAACATTCGCCAGTTTGGGAGTGCCGTAGAATGCTGGGCCTTCATGGTCAACCAAAGCGCTCAATCTCTGATCTTGCTAACTGCAAGGTTCCATCTACACCATAGGGGTTGATGGATTGATTACCACGTGAATTCTTGGTGAGCAACAAAAACCGAGAAAGGCCGACGGTATACGAGAACTTGGCTTGTTGACGATTAACCCAGGCTGCCGGCATGCCACCCCTTGCTTGGCATCTCCTACTGGCACCGCCAGGCTTGGTGATGCATCTACATGCCAGCTCACCGAGTCCACCGCCGGAATGCCTCAGCCAGAGGCTCCGGCCACTTGCCAGGGCGCAGCGCGCACCCACCCTGCCTATTCGGGGCTTTGTTTTTCTGTTCCTTGAATGACAGCCCTCGTCGATAGCATTGCAAAGAGCCCGGGTATTGACTGCTGGGACCAACAACATTGCCGCCCTGGTGCCGATCGGCCTGGCACGTGTTGTTAAAGGAAGCCATGTCCAGATCAGGGACCCTGATGATTGGAACTTCTCAGCAACACCACAGCCGACCTGAGCTGGCTTTCATTTAGTCGACACCCTCGTTTCTAATTCTTTATTTGCAGATTGTGGCCGTCTAGCAGTGATCCGTTCGCTTGTCAACAACATCGGAGGATTTGATTATCTTTCTGATCGTTTGCAGGCCGACTGTCATTCGTTTGCTATACGACCATCCTTCGCTGCCATGGCGAAGTTGAATTTCCTTCTGTTGGCCGGTTGGGCTGCCAAGTTGGCGGCGGCCAAGGATGTATACCTCGACTGGAACATCACCTGGGTCAATGCCTCCCCCGACGGGTTTGAGCGTCCGGTCATTGGAATCAACAACCAGTGGCCGTGTCCTCAGATCGATGTCGACGTGGGAGACCGCTTGATCGTGGATGTCTACAACGGACTCGGGAACCAGTCCACCGGCATCCACTGGCACGGCTTCTACCAGTATGCCACCGGTGTCATGGATGGCACCACCAGCGTGACGCAATGTCCGATCCCCCCAGGATCGCACATGCAGTACCACTTTGATGTAGGGGATCTCAAAAAGGCAGAGGAAGACAGAAAAAACTGATAGCAGCATACAGGTCAATCAAACAGGAACGTATTGGTACCACTCGCATAACATGGGACAGTATCCCGACGGTCTGCGTGGCGCATTCATCGTTCATGACCCGTCTCCCCCCTTCCAGTTTGACGAGGAGTTCACCGTTACTCTGAGCGACTGGTACCACCAGCAGATGCCGGACCTTTTGAACAAGTACGAGTCGCCAGAGAATTACGCTGCGTTCGGCGGGAACGAGCCTCTGCCTGACTCGGGATTGATCAACGACTCTTCGAACGCCAAGATCAAGGTGCAGCCGAACAAGACTTATCTAGTGCATATAATTTGCATTGCCAACTGGCCGGGCCACGCCTGGGCCTTTGACCAGCACGAGATGACTGTGGTCGAGGTGGATGGAACGTACGTCGATCCGTACCCGGTTGGAGACCAGTTCCTTCGCGTCGCACCCGGCCAGCGCATGGGTGTTCTGATCCACACAAAGAACGACACGAGCCAGAACTTTGCTGTCTTCAACACGATGGATGTGAACATGATGTTCTTCTATGAGAACCGGACGATCCCCGATGGATATAACCCTAACGTGACGGCATGGCTTGTGTATGATGAGGCGAAGCCTTTGCCGGCACCTCCTTCGTTCAACGACTTTGATTTTGTGGATGATCTTGTCTTCGTCCCGGTCGATAAGGAGGCCCTGCTTCAGCCTGTGCAGCACCAGATCATCCTGGACACTTTCATGACTGAAATCAACGGTGTCACGCGCTTTACCGTGAACAACCAGACCTATCTCCCCCAGGATGTTCCAACGCTGTACACTGCCAACACTATTGGTCCCGAGTTGGCTTCCAACCCAGAGGTCTACGGACAGGTAAACCCGTTCGTCATCAAGGGCGGCGAAATTGTCGAGCTGGTGATCAACAACCATCACAACAACCTGCATCCGTGGCATCTGCACGGCCACCAATTCCAGGTCCTGCAGCGCACGGTTCCTGACGGCGGCTACTTCACTGGGAATTACTTCTCCAATGTCTCTCAGACCCCCGTCCGACGGGATACTATCATGGTTCAAAACCACGGACACACCGTGCTTCGCTTCCGTGCCGACAACCCGGGTGTTTGGCTTCTTCACTGCCACATCGAGTGGCACGTCGAATCTGGCTTGATAGCTACCATCATCGAGGCCCCAGAGACTTTCCCCCAGTCCGTGCGGGCTCCCCCCAATAGTCACTACCAGGCTTGTGCTGCCTATCCCGCTGATAACAGCGGCAACGCCGCGGGCAAGCAAGGGCTCGATCTGGCTGGAGCCAACACCCAGGTCCCTACGGAGGACCATGGAGCGATGTACACCAAGACCGCTGCTGCTTTCCCTCCAGCTTCTCACTCTGTGTCACTCCATACTTCTTCCACAGTTCCTCCAGCTCCCAAACCCACTACGTCCGCGCCGCCTGTTCCTGAACAGCCTCCTGCGTCCACGAATGCGAACTCGCCACCTCCTGAGCAGCCGCCAGCACCTACGCCAACACAGCAACACTCATCACCTCCACTTCCGGAGCAGCCTTCGCCCAAGCCAGCTGGCAATCAGCCGGCTCCTCAGGCTCCAGCTCAGGCCCCAACTCCTACGGCCCCCGCGCCCCAGGAACCAGCCCCAGAGGCCCCCGCGACTCAAGACCCCGTTCCCCAGGCCCCTGCACCTCAGGCTCCAGCCCCAGAGGCTCCTGCACCTCAAGACCCCGTTCCCCAGGCCCCTGCGCCCCAGGAACCAGCCCCAGAGGCCCCCGCAACTCAGGCTCCAGCCCCAGAGGCTCCTGCACCTCAACAGCCTGCTCCTCAGGTCGCACCCGTGTATCCCACTCCTCATCCTGACGGGGGAGTTCCTGCACCTGAAGGGCCTGTCCCGCATCCTGTGTACGAGCAGCCTGCACCGCCTCATAACCAGCCTGTCTACGTTTACTCGGGTGACTCTCAGTAAGCATACCCTCCGTTGGCAGAGTCTCTCATATTAATTCGTTTGTTCAGGGGAATTTGGCCCCAGCCTCATACCGACAACGGTCATGCGCAAATTGGTGACGGCTCTGATGGGCCGCCTACCGTTGCTGATTCTCACGACGTCAAGTACGCATTAACACCTCGTAACTCTTGAATCCATGCTAACCCAGCCCAGGGGCCCGTGGCCTAACCCGCATGTCGACCAGTCTCACGCCCAAGTTCCTGATGGGCCTGGTAATCCGCCCATTGTTGCTAGCAACGGGGACAACAAGTAAGAAAACCCTTGTCATTACAATATGGGACCATATTAATATTTCTAGGGGTCCTTGGCCTCAACCCTACAACAACGATGGATATCTCGAGGAAGGAGGCCATGTCATCAAGACTCATGATTCCGGGTAAGTGCTCACAATGCTACTTCTAAAACAATTCCCCAGCGATCCTGTCTAACATTTCTCCAGTCCTGATGACCTCCCCAAGGGCTATGAGTACTGGGAGCCATACGAGCACACGCAGTAGACGACTGGATCGGTGTTTAACAGGAGCTTGTATATAAGCTTCGTCTCCCTAATGTCTAATCGACTGTTGGTCGGTTTGGTTTCTAGTTCAAGCATAATTTTTGCCCACCATTCACTCCTCAGTTGGAACCCATTGTTTTCGAATCGTAGAAATGCTCAGCTAGCCATCTAGGTGGAATGGCTGACCAGCAATGCGGGATGCAAGGCGGATCATTCCGGCCGGGGTTGGTCTTCCGCAACCGGCGACGCTGGGCCGGACAACATTCCTCCCATTCTCGACTGTTGTAGCACCACAACATACTTGAGGCATCCAAGCCTCAATATCAATTAAGGGTTTAGAAATTTACTGTAGGAGCTGGTTTACATTAGCCATCATTTCTTCCCTCCATAATGCTGTACAAATGGAATTTCCGTATGTTTACCCAGCTCCACTGTTCCTCATTTCCCTAGTGGGTATGATCCAGGCATAACCTGTTCCGCATCCGGCAACCTTTGATTCACTGACTACATGTATGCGGAGCAATCTTACAGTCCCTTAGCCAGTCAAACATCTCATCAAGGCCGATCGCCTCGCGACCTCGCACTCGGCTTCAGCCGAGCTCCGCAAACCCTAATCCGCCACCCCGCAAGACCCCCGGCTATGTGACTACCTACTGTTTTCATTCGCATCTACATCACAGCTCGTAATCCTGATGCGTGCCATTCTGTTCCCAGCATATTGTATGTAGTTATATATCAATTAAAATGATGCGTGCGCCGCTGCCAACCCGTCCTTTCCATATTTACCATCCTTCTGCTCTCGAGCTCGCCGACAACCTCCTCTACAAGCACCTAATTTTCAGCCTCGAAACTTCCAACCTCCATCATGACTCGGTGGATCCTTGGAGACAAGTTCGACACCGTCTATCCCCATAAGGGCTCGATCAAGGCCCTGTGGGAGACGAAGTGGTGCTTTTGCGTGCGTCCTGACCACCTCTACGACCGCGATCGCCAGGATTGTGCTAACCCTAATTCCCGCGCCTTCAGTGCCAGAAATCCATCTATCCATTCCACGACGGATTATTCGAGGACTTCGAGCCAATCTTCGAGAAGCTGATTGCCGTGAGTATCGACGTGGAACCCATATCCTTGAAAAAAAAAAAAATTCAGACGTCGCAGCTGAACCAATCCAGGGCAACATCAACGACCCATTCACCGATGCCTACACCAACACCTTCGCCCCGATCGTCGACGCGCTGGAGAACCAGGCCGAAGCAGCCCTCAGCGCCGGCCAGCGCGACCACGCCGCCGACCTCTACCGGCGCGCCGCCGTCGTCCTCCGCATCTCCCGCTTCCCCTACGTGAGCCCGCACACACGGCCCGCCAACGCCGCGAAGCGCGCCGCCTTCGACCGCCAGAAGGACGTGTACCTGAAAGCAGCCTCGCTGTGGCGGCCCGCGATCCACGAGGTGGTCATCCCGCACACGCACCGCGCCGGCCGCGACGGCGCGCGCATCCCGCTGTACGTGCGGCTGCCGGAGGAAGCGAGCGCGACGCAGCGCGTGCCCGTCGTGCTGCTGATGACCGGGCTGGACGGCTACCGGCCCGACAACAGCCAGCGCACGCACGAGATCGCCAACCGCGGCTGGGCGACGGTCATCGCGGAGATCCCCGGCACGGCGGACTCGCCGGCGGACCCGGCGGACCCCGAGTCGGCGGATCGGCTGTGGGACAGCGTGCTTGACTATATGGCGCAGCGGCCGGAATTCGATATGACCCGCGTCGCTGTCTGGGGGCTGAGTGCCGGTGGCTTCTATGCGATCCGGGCGGCGTGTACGCACCGTGACCGGCTGGTGGGATCGATGGCGCATGGGCCTGGATCGCACCATTTCTTGAGCCCCGAGTGGCTGAGCAAGGTCAATGACCACGAGTACCCATTTACGTGAGTGGATATCCTTCCATGCCGAGCGATTGATGGTGGTGGTGGTGGTTGCTGATGTACATGATGCATGGGGTAGCATCACGGACTGCTGGGCCGAGAAGTACGGCTATGATAGCACCGAGGAATTCATCCAAAACTCGCAGAAGAAGTTCTCGCTCGTGGAGACGGGCGTTGTGGACCAGCCGAATTGTCGCCTGCTGTTGCTGAATGTATGTGCTTCGTGACCAAACGAGAACCCTTGCACCCAGCACCTATGCTAACATGTTCATTAGGGCGTGGACGATGGCGTCGTCCCCATTGAAGACTCGCTGGTGCTCTTCAACCACGGTGGTCCCAAGGAAGGCCGCTTCTTCGATGGCATGTTGCACATGGGCTATCCCAATAGCTTGCCCGTCTCCTACAAATGGCTGGAGGATGTGCTGGCCCCCAGCAAGACCAAGGCGAAGAACTAGAGTGGACCGAGTGCGCTCGTCGGGGTGCAGGGTTTAAATCGTGTTCTATAGGACCTTGTTATTCAAAATTGGACTGTCGTTGGCTTTTTACATTGTCAGACGCACTGTAATTTCGGTGCCAGTGGACGATTCCGTTGTATTAGATGAGAAAAGACCTGGTGGGAATCATCATGTAGAGTAGAATCATACTTTTCATCGTGTGAGCCTGCGGCCGGATCGCCTTTTGATTTTGAGTGTCATGGAACAGGTAAATGGTGTAGATGGCCTCGCCGCAACGCCCGCAATGCACGAAAGACAGCAACCTTGCCCAAGCCCAAGGGCACACGAAGACGATACCAAAAAGTCGTATAATGCACAGTAATAGACACAAGCAGAGGGAAAGAGTCTAGTCGTCGTCGACTCTGGCTCGCTTCGAGCCCCGGTCCTCCGCCTCTTGGATACCATAGCGCTTCTGGCCGGACGTCACATCGGCAATCATACTATCGATTCCGAATGGATCAGCAGTATCCTTCTCAAACTGCACAGGTCCCTGGCGCTCCTGAAAGACACACAACATGTCAGTTGACGAGTTTTGGTGAATATAGGCCCGGGGGAACTTACCTCGGCATCAGCAGCACCTTTGAACCCTTCCTTGGCCCGCCCAAGAACCTCGAAGCGGTTGGTCTTCTGGATTTTGCTCATCTCACCCTCGCCGCCTTCGTCATCGTCGGCGTCGACCTGGGCCCGAGGGCGGTAAATACTGTTGATGGCGTCCTGCGCAGCGAACAACGGCTTATCGTAGGGGTTGTCTTCATTGAAACCAGCATGCATACCGCTGGTCTGATTGAACAGACGCGAGTCCCACATGGACTCGGAGCTTTGTGTTGGCTTAGCCAGACCCAGGGCCACCTTCTCGGAGATATCACGGTTCTGCTCGCGTGCCATTGCCTGAATCCTGCGCTCCGTACCCATACGGGACTGACGCAGTTGGCGCTCATTCTCCTGTCGTCGCTCCCGTCGCTGGCGCTCACGCTCCCGTGCAGCCTCTTCCTCCTCGCTCGGAGAAGCCGACCTCGAAGAGTAAGGCGATACACTGCGACTAAGGCTTCCAGAACGGGATCGTGCACGGGATTCACGGCTAGGTCCAGCCCGCTCATTGCGAGCCTTCTGAGCCAGCTGTCGGAGGTGCTCTTCCTTCTGAGCCTTCTCCTTCTCTGCCAACTTCTGCTGCATCTGAGCTCGAAGCTGCACCTCCTCGCGAGCATGGCGGTCAGCCGTGAACAAAGCTTCAGCAAACTGGGCGAACTTGTCGTTGATAGACACATCCTGTAGCCCCCGACCATCCGCAGCCAGACGCTTGTCCAAAGGCACAGTATAGCCCTTTGGATTCTTCCAATTCGATACAGGGGGAGGGATTTTCCAAGCTTCCTGGTCTTCGGCGGTAAGCTTTCTCGGCGGCGAGTGCATAACCGGAGGCGGCGGCGACGGCGGGCCGCGAGGAATCTTTTTGTGCTTGAACTTGGGCGGCTCCATGGGATCCTGCTGTCGCTCGACGATCTTCATAATGCGGTCATTCTTGCGCTCGTTGTCGCCCATCTGGTTCGCAGGCGTGTATCGGACAAAAGTAGGCTCGGCCCTGCGTCCGCCCTTGACGTTCTTGGGCTTCTGTGCTGCCGCCGCTCCATCCACCAGCGTGGCGAGAGCGTTCTTGGTCTTTTCCATCTGCGCCTGGACTTCCTCCTCCGACGGCCGGTCCAGGGATATCTCTCCCATGTCCACCCGCTGCCGAAGCGGGATCAAGTCCTTGAACGAGGCATGGACGATACGGTTGTCGGCGTGTCCGCGGCGTGCGATCGCATCATACTTGACCTTGCCCTCCGCGTCCACCTGAACTGCGAGTGCATTTGACGTTGACGAAGCTCCCTTTCGACCCATATCGAGCGGGTATTGGGCAACTAGGATCTCGGGAAACGCGCCGCCATCGCCAAAATCTTCGGGCGCTCGCGGTCGCCAGCCTGTGCGATTTCCGTAGGGTGGAGGACCGGTTCTCTGAATGCAGAGAACGTCCTGTTAGCTGCTGATATATGCTTCCAGTTGAGCGATGGGCAACTCACCCGTAGGACAACCTGGGTTTCATCGAGCTGGTCGGCGCCCACCACACGCGGACCACGGGGTTGCGCATGCGGAGGCAACTCCTCCTCATCGCCGGTATATTTGGGTTTTGGAAGAGACTTGAAAAGCCCCGATGCGAGAGAAGCCATTGTGAAACTCGATAGCGAGGCGAGCGCTGCTGAGTCGAGGTGGCTGGATGAGTGGACAATCTTCAGAGTGATGCGCTTGGCTTTGCGGGAACTGCGCGAGAGGTTCGTTTGGGTCACCGAATGCCAAGACTTTCTATATCGCCCACCTCCAGTCTGGAATGGCACTGATTTTACGCGGTTGGAGGGAGAAAAAAAGATGGAATTCACGGAATATGTAGACATTTATAATTGCAGATAGATACACAACAACAGATGACTTTGGATACATTGAAAATCACCTCGGTAGATGAGACTGTGAGAGGAGTGACATGTGTGGCGAATTGTCTATCCGTACGAAAAAAGATTAAGGTACAGTAAAAATACAGGGGCCAGATATCTCGAAGAACTCGAGGCCATGATGGAGAAATATATCAGGTGGATATCGAATGGCTACGCATGGGACATGCGACGCCTTCCTTGTCGCCAACCTCCACGAAATGCTCTTGGCCATGGAAGGTGTACCAAATCTTCAATCGTTTCGGCAGCAGTGGAGCTGGATCATAAAACCCCATAATTTGAAACTGCATATGCAAGTCAGCATTGCGAATAAAGGCCACGACAGGAGGACCAGAAGAGAGCTTCACTTACCTTCACAGTTTTCTCGGGGATAATCAACTGGGCCCGATCCACTAGCGCAGCGACAGGAATGGTCACATCAATCACGCGAGGCTCGGTGAATCCAGACTTGGGCTTCTTTTTAGTAGAAGGAATATACCCATACTCAGCTTTGGTAATGACCAGACCGTACTGCTTCGCTTCACGATCCTGTCGTTTTTGCACTTGGTCTTCCATCAGATCGATGGCCTCTTGGCTTTCCATTTGTTTCTTGGGAATGAGCTTCTTCAGTTCCTTGTGGCGACGGGCAGCCATCTGCCGACGCTTTTTTCTGTCCCGAGGACGGTTATAACCAAATTCAACTGCACAATAAGCCAGCCAAGGGAATATTGTGGCCAACGCCGCTGCATCGTGAGTGGCTCCTTCGGGGGAGCAGATGGTAATAGGAAGGTTGATACCCTGGCCAAGCCGCTTCCAGGAGATAGTCAAGACGATCCCATTCTGCGCGAAGCCGACACCGAGTCCCATCTTGGTGAACTCACCAATTCGTCGAGTGCCCTTAACACTCCAACTAAGTGAAAGGTCTAGACCCACAATGGTACTGACTTCGAGTCGCACCGCCCGGGCTTCCTCCATCTTCGGCATGGGGACGTACCCATCAGCGCTCCATTCGGTCTTCACAGGATCGTCGGCCGGCTTTCCTGAGAACAGGTTCCGTGCATAGGTCAGACCGAAACCACCTCCTCCGGGAGACATTGTGAGATGCGTTTGCCACGTTTCAGCAGAACGATCAATGAGTTTCTGCTTCTGCACAAGATGGTGCAGTTCATCTGCTCCATCGTCTTCCTCATCATCGACGTCAATGGCTGCTTGGGGCAAATTTGGCAGAGATATTAGACCGATTTGGAAGCTGCTTAGTTCATCCTCGACCGACGACATGGTCTCGGGGCTTGGCCATAAGGAAGGAAAACGCTGAAGGAAGAACTCGGGCCACTCTAGAGATCCACTAGACCACGAACAGAACGCTAGCTTCCGCTGAGCAACTTCCTTGGACACCTGTACCTCAATAGAGGGCAAGCTCTCTTGAAGAGAGCGCTGCACAATGCTGCTGGCATTGACTTGAATCGGTCTGGTGCCAGATATTGGCTGGAAAGTGCGTGCAATTGTCGTCTTCAATGTGGGAACAGGAAGAAGGAGACACTGAAAAATGACGGCCGAGTCTCTTAGAAGCGAGAGGGGACGCCGGTCCCATATCCCCTTGGTACCTGCTAGACTCCTGAAGTTCGGGACCACAGTAGCACCAAGCTGAATGTCTTTGGCCACCATTATTGGAGGCGAAGGAACCTAGAACAGGAATGAGTCAGTCTCCTTGGATAGTTTCCCGGAGAATCGCGTACCTCGACTTCATGCTGAGTCTCGTCCTCATATTCGACTACGTATTTCTGCTTTACACGGGTAATTTGACCCGCAATGCCGGTGTTGAAAGTCACTTGTATGGGCTCTTCCATTTCCTCGAGCTCTTCGGTTTCTTTCGAGCCGTTCTCATTCTGGTTCTCGGCCTCGTGGTCATCTTTCGTCGCAGTCAAGAATTCCGGTAGGGGCAGCGGAGCTTTGAAATTGTACGTGGCGCCCATCGCGGTGACGCGGGGTGAAGGTATCTGAAATTGAACATCGCCATCGTCCTCAACATGGATCATTGATTGCGCGTTGATCCCGAGAGTGATAGTGCCCTGGAAATTGGCAACAAGTCATGTCAGCAAAAGGTGCCCGGGCGATCATCTAGTTGAGATACAGGCGAAAAGAGAACTCACCCGACTCGCCACCAAGCTTTGTACAGCCTTCTGCTCGCGTTTCTTCATTGTCTTCAAGTACCATCGCCGAAACTCATCGGGCGACATCGCCTTAACGCCGATGTCCTGCCTCTGGGCCTCCCCTCCCCGGCCCATTGCACCGAGGGGGCCCCATTCTCGCTTGACACCCTCCGCCCCCTGGAGATCATACACTGTGCGCTTTTGGGGATCGATGAGGATATCGTAGGCTTCTTGGATTCGGTTGAAGTGTCGCTCGGCCGCATGGCGGAGATGCGGCGGTTGTTTGTCGGGGTGGAAGCTCAGGGATAGGTTGCGGTATGCGGAGCGAATCTGGGAATCGGTGGGATGCGACTCCGGTGATAGACCCAGAATCGTGTAGAAGTCGACTTCTTCAGGGTAGTCTGCAGTCAGCGTCTCCGCGTCGAGCCCGTCCTCTTCCACGTCCGCGCCAAAGTCCCGTGCTGCCGCGGAGGCAGACTCGAAGGAGGTGGACATTGGATCACAGGTATCCGTTTCAGGCTCTTGGCTGCCAAACAGAAGCCATAATCCTCTGGCCTTGAAGGGAGACGAGGTGGTGCGACACGGTCAAGATGAAAACCTCGCGGAGAAACTTTCCGGTCTCCGCAGGCCCCGCAAATGGAAGAAATACATGCAACATCAACAAAGAGCAGAGCATGCGAGCCAATGACAATAATCTGCCTTTGAAAGACTTTGCAGATTGAGAGACTTTGCGGACGGCAAAGGGCTAGATACTACTAGATAATACTTGCAGTTTTCATGATCATCATAACTGGTTTTCTGGAATGCACGAGGCCGAGACCATGTATGGACTAAACAACGAACCACTCGATTCTGATCCTCAAGATCATTCATTAATCAGGGAGCAGACAGAACCCTGGAAAGCATAGTGTAAGGATAAACCTGCCTTTCACTTTCCGCATCGTGGCGCCATTCTATTATCCTTGACAGTGTCACTAGACCCACCAGGCGATCTATATTGTCCAACTAGCGACTCTGCTGTTATTTGAAAGTCTACAACTGAAGCTGTTGCAACGACTTCATCTATTCAGACAGAAGCCCCATTGTCTTGTACCAACAATTCCTGCCATCATGATCAGTCTACAAGTCCATGCCGGCAAGTATACACCGTGCGAACCTTGTCAGCGGTGATACAGGGCGGAACCATAGAAGTCAAAACATCTCCCCAACCCAGAAACACCCCTCACAAATACACACCTCGTGCCTCGTTAGCCTCTCCAGAGTGGCCGTGGCATCATGCAGTGACATATAAGTTCCCGGTGGAAAGATCCATAGAGCCGCACGTCCACCTCGTGTTCCAACGCCGCCAGGCAGCCGTCACAGCCACGCAGTGCTTCTCGAATCGCTTCACCCAATCTCACTGTCACTTTGGCATCCAACCCCAGCAACCATGGCCAGCTCGCAAAACCTGATGCAAATGGGCACCAAGCCCCCAATCTACCAGATCAACCTCTCGCTGCCCCCCATCCAGCGCTACGTGGAACTGGCAACAATCTACCGAGACCGCATGCGCGCCCTGCGCGGCATGTTCGACGAACTCATCCATTCCATCTCACCCCGAATCCCCATCAAACCAGTCCACAAGCTGGCCAAGCTCTTCCTGCGCCGGCTGTACACAGCCGACGAAACCGACGAACTGCGCGGCATTAGCCACGCCACCGACATCGACCTGTACCTGCTCATCTGCCTGAACACCGTCCTCGACCTGCTGATGGGATGCACCAGCGGCGGCGTGCGCGTGCGCGGGGGCCCCTCGCACCCGCCGCGCATGCTGCACTTCCGCACGCTGGACTGGGGCATGGATCCGCTGCGCGCGCTGATCGTGGAACTGGAGTTCGTGCGCGCCGAGCAGCCGGGCCAGGTGCTCGCGAGGAGTATCACGTACGTGGGTTTCGTGGGCGTGCTGACCGGGGTGCGCGAGGATCTCAGCGCATCGCTGAATTTCCGTCCTGTGCACGACGAGAGCCGCAATTGCGCCTTCTACTCGAACCACGCGCTCGTCCTGCTGGGCCTGCGGCAGTCGGTCTCGTCGCTGTTGCGCCAGTGCATTGTCCCGCCGGTGGAGGCCGGGTTGGCGTCTCTGGCCAGCATCGTCGAGCGCGTCCCCGGCATGCCTACAACGGCCGCGTACCTGATTTTCTGTGATGGCAAGACCGCCGTGACCATGGAGAAGGATTACCGGTCCGCCGTCGTCCGCTCCTCGGAGTCCTTTATCATTGCGACGAACCACGACCAGGAACCTGGCTCGGCGGCGCCGGAGACCGTCGCCGCGGACAAGAGACGCAACCACCTAGGCCTGTCGCTCGTTTCATCCGAGGCGCAAGTCATGGCCGACTTGGTTGAAGATAGCAACGAGCGGCGCGGCTGCATGCAAGCGCACTGGGACCGGGAAGTACGAAAACAGAACGCGCAGGCCCGGCTCCAGGCCGCGAAGACGAACACTCAACATCTAGCGGAGCCGGCGGGTACACGGTCTTCGCTCCGTCTCAGACAGAGGCGAGAAGAACAAGAAGCAGAAACGCAGCGTCTGGATGAGTTCGATGCAGATGACGAGTCGAAGGTGTCAATCACGGAGAAACAGACGACGACGTGGCTTACGACGTTTCCGGTCCTGAACGAAACCACGCACTATGCTGCCATTATGGATCCAACGCAGGGTAGATTTGCCTGGGTCCGACAATACGACCCAGCAGAGTGGGAATAGTCCAGGAAAGAAGAGAACTGATTCCGGGAGCATGCCTGGTATCAATACTCTACGCTCGTCAATGATCTCTAAGATACCCAATCAATTGTTCTAGTCTTCCAAGCATGTACATACCCGAGATCCTGGAGATGAGAGCTCAAAATCGCACAATGTCTATGTTTTGAGTAGTATTAGTACATACAAGCGCTCAAATGCTCAAAATTATGCAAAGCAGGCCATGCAACTATAATACAAAGACAGAGGGGGCATTTCCGGCATTAAGACAGGCTGAGGCCACAAAAGATCCCATCATGCCCGCGCTGGCTGCGACCGTACTGCGAATGAACCAAACTGCCGTCATCAACATCAATACCATCGCGTCGTAAAAGGACAATCAAGAAGGAAAGCGCTCGGAAGCTCATGAGTATTCCATTTGCATTTTTGCACCACTGCTTCAGCCAGGCGCGCAACGAAAGCCGGAAAACATGGGAATAGAGAATGCACAGCGGACAAAGGTCTCTCTACAGTGGTCACTGAAAGATACTGGCGCTCTTTCTGGCTCTTGTAGACGAGAAACAACAAGACGAAACACGGATCATTTCAACGATCTCGCAGCCAGACGATGCTATGCTCCGAGACAGGCACGTCGTCGACTCGCATAGCATGCAAGAGCATCTCACGCGGCATCGAGCCGTAGAATAGGTCCTCTTCGAGAGTCCTAGGAGGTTGAGACGCAGACGTACCGGCGTGGACTTTGGTCTCGAGCGAAAGGCCGTCCACAGCAAACCCAAATTTATCCTGGGTCCGGGCTCGGTCATTGAGGCAGGCGATCATCAGATCGACGCGATATTGAATGGAATTGGCCAGCGCCAGCGAGCTGTCCCAGTGACGACCGAGGAGCTGGACCATACCGAGCGCTCCTTTGATGAAGGCGATGCTATCGGGGAGCTCGGCAATTAAACCAGCCGCACTGAGCACGTCGACGGCTGACAGAACCACATAACCCAAAAAGGGATTCAGGCAGGTCATCTTGGGTGCAGGCAGGTCTGTGCTGGTGCGAAGGGGCTGCACTTCATTGGCATATTGAATGACGGCCAATGCAATCCTCAGGGTTTCTACCGCGTGATATCGGGCTCGGTGAATATACTGAACCAAGACCTCAGGCCGCATACTCGAATATCGCACGTGCCTGTAGAGTTTCATTAATGTGGCGTGGTAAAACATATGGTTTGAAACGAAGGCGTCCGCTTTCTTGACTTGGCTTGCACGCTCTAGATTGGGTGCTGAGAATGCCAACTGTTCCGGCAGTCGGTTTATCCAGTCATCCGTTCGAAGTGTTACTATGGAATGCAATTCTTCAGCAAGTCGCGCATACGCATCGGATGGAGTATGCGCCAAGCGGAACACTTGGAGGCTAACATCCCCCCAGATCGAGATGATCTGGATAAGGAAAGCCACTGGGCTGAGTGTAGACCGGCGATCCTCAGTGGGGGCCTGGTTCAGGCTGGATTGGAAGTATGGCGCGGTTGCGTATTGCTGTGCCTCATAGATCTCTTCGCGGCATGGGAGTCGAATCAATGCTGCCTCGGACGGTATGAATGTGGAAGATGCCGAAATAAAACTCGAAACTCGCTAGCAACTAGTCAGTGATCTTATCTCGTCCTTCACTACTGGAGCGGGTGGAGATGGCCAGTTCCTTACGTCCAGAATGAAGGCGACCCAAAAGGTTCGACGGCGACACTCGATCAATGCCTGTGGGTGCAACCCATAGTCACACACCTGGATCTGCTCCACAACGACGCCTCCAGACTCCACATTATACCGTAAGCCACTGACAGCTCGCCCTGCCGCGCCGATAGAGTCCCAAGCTCCGACCTGAAAGCCTGTGGCGTAGTACAAAAGACTCATGATGAGATGACTTTGAGCAAGCTGCAGAGAAAGGGTATGCTGGCTTTTCTGAATAGCAAAGCGTGCGATGCGGGAATACTGCCTCAGCGCCATGAATCTGTCGTGTCGATCGGAAAAGATGGAACCTAGAGCCATCATCGAATACAACAGCATCTTGTCCTCGGCCGATTTTGTAGGAGATGACTTCAACCAAAGCATAAATCTCGAATGAGGAAATATGTGATATATGCCATCGTTCACACTGGAGAAGTAAGACTCGATATAGTGCGTTGTTGTCTCTGGGTCACAGTCGTACGGATCGATGTTCCAAGAACCGGTAAGTGGATCATCGGTGTTCATCTCCCTTAGTTCGCTCAGGATATCGGCATATTCAGGTGTCCGGTTGGGCTCAAAATGCTCGGGGGACCGTGAAAATACATGATCGCTGCCAGGAAAGGGACGTGGGACTCTGTACGTTCGTGGTCGGTACACTCTGTCTGCATCTGCCGTGGATTCGTAGGTGACTTCTGTGCCTGACGGCGTAAGTATCGGACCCTCCGAAATCGGTGACTGGCCGCTTGTCCCAGGCAGCGAAGTAGCGCTGTTCGATGACGCCCGAGGGAGGTTGTAGAGTGAGGGAGAGACCTCCGAAGCCGTGAGGGCACCAGGTGAAAAGCCTTCTCTCGCATCGTATTTGCCGGGTAGGCCTGTTGCTTGAGACCCTTTCAAAGACGAGCGGCTTCCACGAGGACTGGAAGGATGTCAGCATGATAGTCTTGTTGTCAATGGGCCATAAAGCAGCGTGTCGGCTAAATGAACCACTTACGCACTCTCGAACCTGCACTCGCGGCCTGACTTCTGGCACTGGTCACATTTGGGAAGGTTCGGTTGACACTTGATCTTCTTTTCACGGCATGTCAGACATGCTTGTGCGAGTCGCTTTCTCGGCTTTCCTGCTTTGGTGACTCCCCAGTTCGCGTTGACTGGGATTCCGTCAATGGCTTTGGGAACGCGTGATCCATCTGCGTAGACGTAGCATACGCCCTCGCCCTCGACATATCGTTCGTCTATCACATGGGGGCGCACAGAGGATTCCTTGGATCGACTCGCGCTTTCTGGTGATGAGATGCCTCCGCTGGGAGCTTGATCATGGTAAGTTGCGCCGTAATACGCTAATGGAGTATGTTGCAAGGGCGTCGCAGAGGAATCGCTTCGCGTGGCTGTATGGTGCTTGATATCTCCAGGGCTGTGCATGGCCATCTGGGACAGCGGTGGTAGTCCACTTGTCTGGGGTTGCGGGAAGGATTCCGAACGGCCCTGGGCTTTGTCGTGCACCGCGAGCGAAGGCATCTGTGAGGCAAGACCTGGCTCATGCTGACGAAAGGTATGGGACGGCTGGCGATTCTCAAGACTGGGCATGGGCGTCCCGTATGACTGATGGAATGGAGGGGGCGGGGGTGAACTCGGTCCGGCAACAGGCGTCAATAAGTGACGGACAGATGGCAGCTGCTGTTCTGTTCGGGGAGGTTGGGATGTTGACTCTGTTGGTGCAGGTCCACGTCCTGGCTCGGTATTCTCAGCCTGCTGGCGCTGGCGTAGTAACGGATCCGTTCCAAATGGCAGAGTTCCTGGTGGACGCGGGGGCGGAAGCTGGTACGAGTTATCCCCGGATTCTAATCGATTAGCTGGACGCTGCGGTGGTTCCGGTGGCTGCTCGGACGATGGGAGGTTACTGGTGGGTAACATACGACCGAATGGTCCAGCGTAGTAGCCCGACATGCCGGCGTTGGGATCGAAGGAGGGATGCAAGCAGGTTTCACATCAGACGACCATCTATAAGGCTGCGTCCAAAAAGTAATGATGTTCCACAAATGCGTCGGAGAAGTCACTTCTGGGTAATATCATCTGAGAGAACAGACAGACGGTTCTGGATCTCCGAATTGATGGCTTGATGGGTTTCTCAGGAATTCTCGGAACGGCAGGTAATCGGACACAGGATCTGTCGAGGTCGAGACACTTTAGTACAGAAACTGAACGAATTCGGCTAAGGTGACTTTGTTCAAGACTACAGTGCATCCCACACTTACCTTTTTCAACTGCAGCCAGGCGTCGAGATGAACGAGGTCAGAAAGGTCAATGGATAGATTAAGTCAACCGGGGCAACGGTGGCGTCTTGAAGACAACGCCTCTAGTCGCAGATCCCTTGACCAGGTTAAATAGCTGGCAATAATTTGCAACGTCGAGTCGATGGTTTCGAATGGAAGTATGACCTGTGTAGCGAATGTACTCGAGTCCTCGACCCTCGCAGTGCGGAGTATCAGCTGCGTCGCGTGCAGTGCCGGGTAGGACTGAATCTCAGAAAGTACTGGTTTAGAAACCCAACATGTCGCAAATGGCCCAGGAAGTCACAGTCTAGGGCGCATAATCACTCTACCGGGGTGGCTGTAGGTTCCCAGTGGTTTGCATAAGCTTCGTTAGGGGATGGAGACGAGGACTAGACTGGGGAGTCGCAAACATCAATCCACCCCTCCAAGAGTCGCGAAAGTCGGGCCAACAGTACTGAAAGGACAGACAGCCCCGCGCTGGGCAGACTTGATCACTGCTTCCCCGGCTCGTTTGTGCTGTCGAACTGCAGCACACCGAATAGCCGGGAGTTGGGGCAGGGCGCAATCGTACAACTTCCCGGTCGACGAGGTCGAACAACGAACCGAATCGTGAGGGCACGAGGGAGCAAGATCAAGAGCGTGAAATCTAGTGCCGACTCCGATCAAAAAAAGACAATCGGATCTGGCCCGGACGATGGCGATGGCGATAACGAAGGGATCGATTCAGGAGTGGCACACGGCCTACACCGAGCCCAGTAGCCTCGTCGCAGGCGTCGCTCGTTGCCACTCACGAGCAAGGGATGCTGGGAGCAATAGCTTCAATGTGTAGCGCACTTCTCCCCGCGGTCAATCCCACTGGCAAATCCAATACGATGGTGGGATGCCCCGCGAGCAGCACGTTTGCGGGCGGTTGATTCCGGTGCCAATCGAGCCTCAGGCTCGTTCT
Organism: Penicillium hispanicum; assembly: GCF_028827665.1. Lineage (NCBI taxonomy): Eukaryota > Fungi > Ascomycota > Eurotiomycetes > Eurotiales > Aspergillaceae > Penicillium > Penicillium hispanicum. Next base: position 1,015,629 of record NW_026623199.1, on the reverse strand, counting down.
CCTGCAAACACGCACCGAGCCAATAAGGAAAATGGCAACTTGGCAACTTCCTCCAAGACAAGAGGCAAGGGGGATGAAACCCGAAGAACGACGGGGGAAGCGAAGAAGTGTCAGAGAGCAACACCCCGATGTCAACAACAACGATCAATCCTCGGAAGGAGGGGCAGGACGAGTCGATTCGAGCCGAGCAGAAAAGGCTTCAGAAAAGGGCCCAGATCCCCGGGGATCATCTTATTGGGCACGAAACAATTACCAAAAGTACTATACAGCCCGAAGTTGTTATGTGATGGGAATCACGATCCAAATCGAAGGGCGATATTGGGATGTCGCGCCGTCCCAATCTCGGGGGGTTAATGGAGCTACGTGTACCGACTGATGACCATTATTTCATGCTAAGACATTCACCATACGATCGACGAGCCAAGTGGGCTCGATCTATACTCGAACGGGCTGCCCCGTCTGATGCTCGAGAGGGAAAAGAAGCATGCCGATGGATAATCATAATGAGACCCCATTGGGGGATTTTTTTCAACCGGTCCTCCTGCGGCTCTCGTGTCTTTCTCATCCTCGGCCCGTATTCCATCGGCGATGGAACCGGAGGACGCAGGATGGATCGACCGGTGTCGGATACATTCTCAGCCTAGGTCTATAGCACGGACGCCCGGTATATGTATCGACAGGCTTAGGCCGTCGAGAAGTTGAGATTCGCGGATCCAATTCCCCCTTTAGCCATATACTATACACGCTCCCCCAGCGCCGTTCCAGTCCGACCCAGTCTTCGGCATTTCCGTCGTCAGAGAGCTGATACGGTGGATGCGAGCGGAGTATCTATGGTTTGGGTTCCGGCAATTGGAGCCATAGTTCCATGGATTGTATACTGCGGGTCGTATCCATGGATAGTATCTGGAAGCATTCAGTATCTGATTCAATATTGGATACCTACGCCTCGGCCTTCTTCGCGTTGTTCACCTGGATAGCTCCAGCCTGCATACTCATGATATGAATCACGAACCCTCTACAAGGATCAACGTTGTCTGCAGGGCGGGTGGAAGCGCACGCGCAGCCTGGCCTCGGTTGACTGAGCATCAGCAAGATGTATAGATGGATCGTACATGCCTAGCTCGGTGACGAGTCGCACACACGTTCAGGGACCCCAGTGCTCATGCTCGGCATCCAATGAGAGTGGCCGCTCGGGATTTGGCCGCTTTTGTTTCTTTTTTCTCTTCCTTTTGATCTCCTCTGGAGGGATCTGTATTGACTCAGTCACAGCCCTCCCCGCCGGGTCGAAGCGCTAGAGAAAACCGCCCCGATCGGCTGCAGAAACGCAGCGCGGTTGCAGCTGGGGCGCAACCACGCTGACTGGAGAAAAGGAACTTGGGTTGGATCCGGAATGGTGGCCGCGAATACCCTCAGTGGGTCGTGCTGGGTGCCTTTCGGCCGGTGGCGCGGGCGACTATAGGTGCGTACTGTCGTCGGGCAAATCCTCTTTGGGGCCGGGCTTATCTCACCTTTGGAGACGTTCTGCGCGGAGATCGCGTGCAGTACGAAGTGTCGACGCCGATGGGGATTGTGAATGGGCTGTATAGAGGACGAGTCCCTGGACAGCCCGGATAGGTGTCTTTCCTGGGTCTCATTGAGGACCCTCGGCTGCGCTCGGCTCCAGACTGGTTGCTTTTTTTCCCCCCACTCTGTGTTCACTCCAAAGACTCCACGCCGAGGGGCGATTGATGTTTGCTGAATATTCGGTCTCAGCCAAGTGGCCCCTTCGGTAGAGAATACCCTGGCATGTGCAGATTCTGCTCTCTGCGTGGATGCAATTGCGTGCCAATGCGATGCGATGCATCGTTCTTGTCGCGGCGGCGTCTGTGAAGAGGAACTCGTCTCCATGATGGCCAATGAGACAACCAGGCTCGGACGATTCCACTCCTTCGAAGCCCACTGGACTTACTCCAACGGCGATGCACTCCGGAGTTGACCACGTATCTGGTTGTCTCAAGCATGGCGATCCGATCTGCACAGCCCCCTGCGGTTTTCTTCTCATGCGAGACATACAATGATGCTGCGGGCGACTCTTTCCGCGACAGAGAATCTTCAATTCATTAATTCATTCGTATTGTCAAGAATTGCACCGAAGAAGAAACCAGCACCGAGAGTGGAGCGAGTCCGGGTCTTTGATGTCAGGTACTCCAACCCGGCAATTAACCAGTAACTAGTTACATAGCTAACCATCTCACTAACCACAACTATTACTCTTATTCATCGATTCAGTCCCATCTGGCTCTTTCACCCGTCGCAAGCCTCGCCAGGGGAAACATCGATCACGCCATTGGCCAATTCCTCCGCGGACCCAATTTTCCTCCGAATAAATGCCGACTGCGACGTTGACTTGCTGTTGATGGTACTTGGACTGAAGGGATGGACCCCCCATTGGGAGCTTCGAATCATCTACGTGGACATCCGTCGCAGGTTCTCGAGCAGTTGGCAAGGGCTAGAAACGACCAGGACTATCCATGATCATATCTCACCGGACTATACCGACGGTGTACATACATATACATGTATCTACGGGCTCATCACCATTCAGCCCCGGAGTGGAGGATCCCTCAAGGCTAACGAGAATTAACAAGACCAACGCGCACACCGCAGAGGTCTGGTGCATCACGCCCGGTTCCTGGGCGGAACACAGTGGCTTGCTGTACTGCGACTCTACTACTGCATGGGAAACGGAGGATCCGGTATGTTCTGCATCGCCCCGGCTCGCCTCCGCCGCAGACTTGCGAACAGCCGGTAGCGCCATATTCGCCTTGGGAGTCCATATGATGACAGTCTGGTGCCCATTCTTTGTTTCGGCAGTCTCTCCCCTGACCCGAACCCGCCGTGGGTGAGACATGCATCTATACATAGCGCCTCGCTGGTGATTCCCAGATGAAGTCTGTCCCCAAAAGCGGATCGGATGCATTTTCTTCTTTTCGCGATGGCAACATCCCAACATGAGGGCGACGGTTGCACTCGGTCGGTTCTGGACTGCATTTATGCTTCCCCCGAGGCGGACGATTTTCCTACTCCGATCCCAGCAGGCTTCTAGGTAGCCTCGAGCAGGATCTAGGTTCCTGATCCATGTTGCATCCGTGGATTGTCCGCCTCGTAAAAAAAACAGACTCTGCTAGCCCGTTGCAAGTAACCTGTGCGGGTTGGGGAAACGCTTCCACGTCGCTCCCGAGATCGCCCCCATCTCGGCCCTCCTGCCCAGACAGCGATCAGCCCGTCATGAACCTTGATGGGATTCTCTTGCGGCTCGAAAGCCAACCTGATGTCATTTCTCCAGACTGTATTCTCCGGTCCCTATCGACTGTCCAAACTCCTCATCCATCAGCCCATATACACTTCCAACCCAATATATCTATGTCTATACGTTCACCTCCGAGAGTACTGGGACGTCCATCCCCGAACTGACGTACATCATCTCCACCAGCCCTCGGAATGGCTGCGACTATCAGCCGCGGACCCGGACGGGCCTCTTGGCATCCCGTATTGCACGCCCGTTGATCTTCGCCCCATTTCTCGCTGGGGCCTCTGCGTCCAGGTCGACTTTCCCGAATCCCTGCATGTCTCCGCTCGTGTCCGTCTGCACTGCCTTCGATCCTTGTCAGATTCAGGTGAACTCCCGTGAGGACGATCTCGTCAGATCCAGGAACCGGCACTCGGTCTGCATGTCTCGTTGGCGTTCGCCGGTCGATCCACTTTGCTCAGTACTACAATGTCGAATGTCGAGACTGGGTTAGTGCTGGACTGTCCGAGCTCGGATGCGCGCAACGGCGCCCGTCAATTCTAATAGATTGGGTAGAAGTGGAGGGCGTGAAGCGAGAGAAGCGAAAACAACAGACCCCAGTCGACGACCCTGGATACTTTCACTATGTAGTTCAGCGAGAGTATAGTGAGGTGTATACGTAGTCATAACTTTCGGTGGATAACTCCGGCTAGGCTGTCTCAACGGCGACTGGGATCGCCACGTTGACAGGTCACATTTTGCGGTGCGCAAATCCGTGGATAGATGATTACTCGGTACTAGACAACTCGGTACTAGACACTTGATATGATAAAATGCAGTTCGTTCGTGCCCGGAGCAGGCCGTGTCGTGCCCAAGGTGGACCGGGCTGGCAACGGACTCCGCTAGTCCAGGAGTTAGCGATGCATGTTTCGTCTCAATCTAATTGGCGCCGACACAGCCTCTGAATTATCGGCCCTCCCGTGAGGTACCAACGTGCGGTTGTATGCCTAGGCTGAGAGGTTGTGAGGCATGTGATGATTCTGCACTCGACTGATTAAGCGTATCGAAGCTATTATCAGGGATTGGGTGTGTCGTGGGGTCTGTAGATGCGCTGTGGTTGAACCAGGGCGCTCCCACATAGGGTCATCAGTAGAATCGGGTTTATTGACATGGGTGGCACTCGGAATACTCCAAGGGAAGTACATAGAGCGGTTAATCGATCATGGTATTCAGGTACTCGGCATAATTGGGTGATTGTGTCCACCTGCTACGCTTACGTCCGTGCCTTGTATACACATGCCAGTTTATGTTTTCAGCTCTGCTAGGTGTTGGCTCTGGAAATACTCGGGAAGCCCAAAAAGTAAATAACCCAGGAAGCTTTTGGTCATTTATAAAGGGTGGATAATGCATGCAATTCGATCATATATATACAGAGCTTGGCTATTCAGACACCTGCATCCCATCGCAATTGATCCGTGACGAAACTTTGCATGAATAAGATATATCATTGCAAACTAGAAAGCAGTTTGCCACGGGAATTCAACAGTTTTGGTCGTGTGTCATCAGTGTCCTGACCTGGGCAGACAGAAAGGTCTTGTAGAACGTGTACACTTACTCTGGAAATGGAGAACACGGAGTAATAACATGCTCCAGTACCATCAAGCTCAGTCTACGTTACGTGCTTACAGTGGACTTACCATCTAAGCATCAGAGTGCTGCAAGGACAATAGATGAGGACATAACCGATCATATCATATTATACTCCGAATAGAACCCTTGGGTATTGCAAAAAAGGCATTGATTCATTTTTGCTCTGCGACTACCATTTTTCATCCATTCACCGTATCGAAAGAACAGAAGATTGCGTTATGCTTACTCCTCAGACAGAGTCTTGAGGAAAGCATCACCAGCGCGCGAGGGCTTGCCACCCTCCACAGACTGCTGGCCAAGCTTCTGCTTGGAGTAGGCAGCGGCGTAGGGGTTGAGACGGAGCATGACCTGCTTGTTGCGGAGAGGGTTCTTTTTCTGGACGTTGACGCGCTTGGTGCGGGACTCGCCCTTGGGAGCACGGAGCACGGACTGGATTTCGGAAGAGTTGATCAGGCGAGCCAGGTCGGCGTTGGCAACCGAGTTGGAAGGCAGGAGGAAGTCCTTCTTGAGAGCCGAGGGGGCGGTGGTGGTGCCGTAGACCTGGTCGAGGGCCTCGAAGGCAGCGGAGGTCCAGACGATGAAACGGCCAAGGTGACCACCAGGGGCGAGCTGGAGCAGGTTGAGGGAGAAAACGGGGGAGGTCTCAACACCGGGGATGTTGCGGAAGGCACGGACGAGCTCCTTGCCGTCAACCTCGGGGTTGTAGACAACCAGAGGACCGCGGCGGGCACGGAAGCGGCGGTTACGGAGCTTACCCTTACCAGCGCGCAGCTTGCGGGACTTCTGGACCTTGACGAGGTCCTCGCCGGCACCGAGGGCCTGCAGAAGGGCAATGGCGGCCTTGGTCTTGGTCAGGGCAGCACCCTGGAAGGTCTTGGACTCAACGACGAGGGGAACCTCGGGGACCTTGGCGACGCGGTGGCCACGGGCGAAGAGGAGGGCGGGGACGGAAGAAGCAGCCAGAGCCGAAGCGGTAGCGAAACGCTTCTGGTTTAGGTTGATCTTCTGGTGCCACTTGCGCCAGACCTTGGTGGGAGCGAACATACGACCCGAGCGGCACTGGTTACCGAAGGCAGCCTGACCGGCACGGTGAGTACCACCACCAGAGACACGGGGGATACGAGCGACAGCACGGCCTGTAGTACGTCGAAGTCATTCATCAGCACCAGTTCCATATATGTGACTTCGTTCCCTCGAGTCAATTGCACGAGGTTGATCGTCGTTTTTTCGATCCCAACTCCACCTCGAAAAAAAATCCAAACGTACCGGTACCCCAGGACTCAGCAGAGGTCTGCTCGCCAGCCTTCTCGCTCACAGCGTAGGGCTGTCTCTTGTTCTTGGCCATGCCGGTGTGCACCTGCCTGTAGAGCTACCGTTAGCATTTTCCACCTCGAACAACCAAATATTCGATTTGCGGGCTGGCATACTGGACAATGTCCGAACGGATGGGCGCAGAGAAGACAGAGGGCAGGGGCTGGGAAGCCCCGGAGGGCTTGCCCTCAGCCGTGGCGATCGAGACGGTCGGGCGGGAGGCCATTGTTGTCGTTCGGTGTCGTAGGTGAGGTTGAAGACCAAGTGTTTCCCAGTCGGGCTTCACCTGTGGATTTTTTCGCTTAGTGAGCTTGGCCGGTGGTGGATGTGGGAAAGCCCTAAGCCCTACTATGACTGATCAAGAATAGCGTCATCTGATGGTCGCATTACATAATCTCAACCCGCCTCACGCTCACGCTTTCCCGTTTCGGCTGTTGACGTCTACATAGATCTGGAAGGTGCGATGGCATCAAACAACTCGCGCCAGCGGCAGAGACAGTTAAGTGATGGCTTCAACTTGGTGGATTTGGTTTTCCAGTCATATTCCGGCTTATGGTGTACTACTGAAGTTACAGATCTCATCCTGGGGGACGGTAACACTGGATTTCGTCAAAGTTCATGAGATATTCTCTTCAAGAGCCCATCTCTTAAAACTACACAATGAAGAAAGGAAAAAGCCCTTCCAGGACACCTGATCCGAGAGAGCGACAGAAATGAAGATAAAAGGGGCAAAAAGTGCAACGAAAAGAATTCATTGACGACGTCCGAGGCCAGCGGATATCGTAAAGCGCACTACCTCATGCGTGATATGATTCACCGATCGTGCGCTTGCGGAAGCGCATCTCTGAGACCGCACGAGCCTTTTTGCTAGCAGACACCGACAGCTCGGAGCTCTGGCCGGGGCTGCACTGGGTCCCGGAGGCCAACTGCTGAGAGACGGTCCACTGTCCACTCGCACAGCGCTGGAAAGAGGTGCCAGAAATACAGTTCCAGGTGCCCTCGGGGCTGCATGAGCCACTCAGAGTACCCGAGCTGGAGGAACTGGATGCAGAGGCAGCCGGAGCTGCCTGAGAAGTGGATGGAGAAGCGGGCTCGGGGACAGTCGGTGCAGTAGTCTCAGCAGCAGCCTGGCTGGAAGTCGGTTCTGGAGCCGCGGCCTCAGAAGAAGTCGCAGCAGGGGGGTTGCTGGCCGCGGCACTGGACGAGGAGCCAGTGTCAGATCCGGACGAACCAGAGCTGGAAGAGCCGGAGCTGGTGTCGCCAGAGCCAGCGAAGGTGGCAGTACCGGTGCATGCCGCCTCGCCTTTCGGGGCAAGGTTGGATGGCTCGCCATCGTACTCGACATACTCACCAGGTTGAGGGAAACGGATGTCGACGCTCTCCTTGGTGATGCAGCCGTTGATGTTGGCGACAAACATGGGTGGAAAGGAAGAGGAACGCTTCTCGATATCCTTCTCAGCATCCTCAATCTGTGCAACCTCAGCCTCCGTGGAACGCTTGGACGAGCCGCCAGTCACTGTGAGAGGGGCACAATTCATGTACATCTCACGGTTACCGATGCGGTTGAACCAGGTCCAGGCAAGGGTGTACTTGCCGGCAGTTATGCCATCGGGGATTGTGAAGTTGAAAGTGTAGGGGTCTGCCATGGTGGAGCCGCCCGAGAGGTTGCCCTCAACATTAGCAGGGCATCCACCCTCGAAGGACTTGATGACCTTCCACGAAGTGCTCTTGGAAGGCTGCAGGTCCGTGGTCAAGCTGATCTGGCACGAGCCGCCACCGTGAGTGGCACTGCCCTCAAAGGTCAGTTTGTGCGACTCGCCGATAGCCATCGTATTCTCCTCGGTGACCTGGTATGTGTTGGAGCGCAGCTTGCACGGGAAGTCGCTGCCATCGGCGGCTAGAGGGGCGTTGGTGAGAGTATCCTTGCCGTATGGGACAGGACTGGTCATGAGCATGTGGGCATTGGCCATCGAGGCGCCCAACATGGCGACAATCATCGGGTTGACATACATCGTGGAGATGACAGAGCTTTGTCTTTTTCGTCTGATCTTCGAGTTCAACAAGAGGTTGCAATTCAGAGGATCCGATTCGTACCAGACGAATGGGCCTCAGCAAGAAAAGGATTGGAACTTGGTAGTGGCGAAAGCAAAAGGAACGAGGGCTTCCTGAGCTGGTGAGTTAGTTATGGAGGAAGAGTCTGGAACCATGATGATAGATATAATAGAACAGGACGTCTTGGGGAGATCAGTGAAGCATATATTCCTCCTCCAGATGAGAATTAAGTTTAGGTAGAAAGACATTGTGCATGTTGAGACAAAAGTAGGGCGTGCATTCACCACGCCCATTCAAGTACACAAAGAAGACATGGTATGAAAGGCAACCAAAAACAATGAAGAACAAAGGTCCGCAACAATACCTTTCAGAGAGTCACAACAGAGTGTTTCAAGCAGAGCCCGCTAAGCTTTTTGATGCGTTGCGCGGTGTCGGAGCTGTCCAAGAAGCAATTGTCACGGCCCCTATTGTTCTCTGGTATGGATCTGGAAGCAACGAGAATCAAGGAATGTCGGAGTCTGCACCAGGCGAAGACTACCAAGGGCAAAAAATATCAAAGAGAGAAAGGAATACAGGACTGGCCTGTCTGGTTGTTGAACAAGGGAAAGGGATCGAAGTACGCAAACCAAGACAAGTCGCGGCCGCACCGTAGGCGCTGGAGGATTTTATATCCAACTCGCTACTCATGCGACAGGTCTTCCCGCAGGACCCCAAGGGTCCTGGATAGGGGAGCATCGAAGCAGCTGTACTATTAATCAATCGGACGCTCTCAGAGTTTGACCTTCTCCATGCCTCTCGCCAACCCAGAAAGCGCAATCCATTGGCGATCGCACTGCAACCTGAGCATGGAGCAAAGCTGGAATGTTTCACTATTCGCTGCGTCCACCAGACCATTCACAACATCCGAGGAAGCAAGTGAGTGGTGGTGACAGGCCGAGAGCCAGTGAGAGGCGGGGATGGCATTGCGATCTGCTCGTCTCAGGCTCGGCGGCTGGCGAGGGAACCAACCACCACGCAGATGTCCGAGCGAGCGCAAGGTCGTCGGGCTCCTAGCGACGAGCCCGCACGTCAACTCGCCAGCGACATGTCGCACCATCGACCAAGGTCTCCAGGACGCCATGTGTCTGGCCTGCCGCTCGGCGGTATTGGCTATGGGAAAGGGGCTCGCTGGCGCCTATGCAGCGGGTCGCGAGCGAATCAACCACCGCACCGATATGTCTGGCAGACTGAAGGTTGCAACGGTGAACGTCCCTCGTTTCAGACCTGGTCCTAATGATAGCTCTACTGCAGTCTTTTCCACCCATCGAACGCCGTTCCGCCACTATGATTGGCACGTCCATGCATCGTCGGCTCGCCCTTGCGACCTGTGAGAAACGCAAAGCGGCTGGTATGACGCACTTTCCTCCCTGGTCGCTTCTATGCCGACCTCATGCCTTTTTCAGATAGGCTGTTCTTCGTCATATCGCCATATCGCATGGTCGCAACTGAATCTGGGGAGATCGATCTTGTCTACGCCGACCGCAAGTGGATCCTTCGCCAAAGGGCATTCCTATTGCACGGATCAACATTAGCCACGCCTGAATAGTGCACATTCCCCAGGAATGGCACTAACGTCGAACATGGTGCGGTTTAAAGCGGATAAAGATCTCTGGTGGGTATCTCGCGTCGGCGAGGAAGGGGAGGTGACCACCAGTCTCTGTTTCAGCATCTCCCCTTCGCGTCGGCAAACACCGATACGTCACACCAGGGGTCTTTAAAGATGGCGTCTCTCTGGAAATGAGATCGATCCACCCCACGAGATAGTACGCCAGAGTGCTCTGTTTCTTGTCCTCGCAAATTCGAGTCGCAGATCTCGGACCCGCGCAATATCCCACACCACCCAGTTGGAGCACCCCGAGTAACGCCCGTGATTCTAGTCCTCCACATTTGAATAAGCGGTCCTACGAAATGCAGAGAGATGCTTTGCTAGAACCGTTTCAGGCTGGCAGCAGTGCTCTCGGGGAACTTTTTGCTTCACTGCGACAGTACCAAGTTGTCCCTGCAATAATTACAATTCCCGTGGGCTTCCCCGGCTAGGCCTGCAAACTCCGGTTATGCAACTCAAGCCTGGTGTTTACAAAATGCAACAACCCTGAGCGTGGATTGAGGTTGGTTGAGAAAGATCAACTGAGCTACAGCAAGCTAGAGTACATGCGAGTCATGGACAGCATGTGATTGAACAAAGTCAATAGCAAATGATGTACTTGACACCACCTCATTTATGAGAAGACCACTCTTCTCATCGATAAGATTTGAGGAATCTAATTAGAACTAGGAAACTACGACCACCGATGCAGTTAAATCGAGTCAATCTCATTTCAATTCAACATGATAAAGAGCATTCATAATGACATTGCCCAGTCCAAGCCCTTTAATCACAAATCCGATTAGACCAGAGAAGAGAATGACCGATCCCAGAACCTCATGACGCCGAGACAAACTCTCACGAGGTAGAAGTTCCAGGCAAGATACTCTCGCATTTGCTGAACAAAGGCCCAACATCCTGGTGTAACTTGTCCATATCCTGCGTGAAGATAGCCACCCCCCGAATCGCCGGCGCACCGCCGTCGTCCGAATCACCGTTAACACACGTCCACTCACCACTGCCCCAGATGGTCATGTTGGTCTTCATGATTGAATCCTTGAACATCGCTTGTTGAGTGTTGTTAAGTTGATCAATCGCAAGCAGACTGTCCGTGTCATTGCCAGGCTTCGACGCCATCCGAAACATGACGGGCTGGTCATCAATATTGAGATCCTCATCCCACTCGCACTCCATATCTTCATCGTCAGGAAGCACCAGAGTATCCCGTCGTCGCAAAACACGGTTGGAGTCGAATTCATAGTCAACGGGGGTCGAATATATATTATGGATAACATCCGAAGGGGAGGCCGCGCGCTTCTTGCCCCTATCCGGTATTGACAGCGAATACCACATCCGATGACAGAGCTGATTATCGCAGTCGGTGTTGGTCTCCGTGACCAGTCGAGGCAGCATGGCCGTGTGCAGCGACCGGCGGCTCGCATAGTGTTCCAACAAAGGATTGTAGTCCTTGTTACCGAAGGCCATCTCGTTCATCATCTCCAAGTTCGTCGTATCGGCGTTGATAATATTTTTCAGAGCGGTCCCAAGATCCTTGACTGCAGTCTCAGCCTTCTCTTCCAGCGCGCGCAACTCGGCAATTGACAAAGTACCCTCTTTCCCGTCGAGCACGTCGTCCAAAGAGGCCGAGGCAAGCTCGGCCTTGATGAAGTTCTCCTCAGCCTTGATGGTCTGATCCATCAGCTTCTCCGCTTTCTCGATATCGGTTTCCAAGGACGGGTGAGCTTTGCCCAGATCCTTATATACATCGAACTTGGGCTTCCACGTATCCTTCCACGTTCGCGTCCTCATTTCCTGCTTGTTCTTCCACAGGTCGTATGCGTCCTTGGTCTTCTCGGTTTCCAGTCTTCGAGTAGCGGCATCCACATCGTTGTTGCTCAAGGCGACCTGGTTGGCGAGCTGTTGCATTTCGCGCTGGTTTCTGATCCAGTCTCGTTTGATCATGTCATAGAATGTATATCCAAAGTATGACATGGCGACGGCCAGCGTGAGTGACCAGGTAAGGTAGCACATAGCAATATGCAGATAACGGCAGGTCGAAAGAGTCAGGCTTGCCATGGCTATGATTGGGGCTCCAACCATCATCGCACCGTTCGCGGTCCGGGCCACCAAGTCGAAGGCTTGTTTTTGGTGGACTGTCTCGAGGTCACCACGGGGTCGGATGTCGAGAGCAGTCGAATCCGGGTTGTTCATCGGGATGGCATCGATGAGAACGCAAAGGAGCAGGAGCAAAGCCCCGGTGCGGTATAGGGCTCGGAGAGTGTGCATTCTTGGGAATGGAAAGAAAAGACGTAGTGGAAAGGTATCTAGGTACAAACCCCTCTTGTTCTGTTTTTATGTTGACCTTGACGTCGCAAGGAAAAGAAATTGGAAGAGAGACTGGAAATATAATCCCCTCAACCCGCTGTACACAATCAGACCGAATATACACCTGGGGGGCCTTGACATGGTCATAAATACGACAAGATGGCCCCATCCCCTCGAGGACCGGAAACAGGTAGCAAGGGCCGACGTTGGAGGTGTATCTGATTAGCCCTTGGTGGCTCGTATAAGTGTTGATACAGCAAGAGGGTTTCAGACCCACCATCGGGGTATGTTGTGTGGACTCAATCCTTCTAAAGGGATCCTGGATAACGTGCTAGGCTCCGTAGTGCTGACAAAATGCAATTTTCTACATAATCAGTGCAAGGTTAAGATAATCTCCTTGGGTAAACTTGAAGAGTGAATGCGAGCATTGAAGGGACGGAATTCCAAAGAAACAGGAAGGATCAACTATGGAACTTGTTCTAGTCTATGTCTTAGATAGCCTCCAAGTCTAAAAGCGCGCCACTTTACATGACGGCCTCTAGTCTTTATCAATTTATCCTACCTAGGTAGCCATGATCTGCATGGAGGGACAAAGGATATTTGTCTCAGAAATGATGTATGCATGGACCTTCTTCAATGAGATCCACAAGCATACGTAGCGGCTTGCATCGTGGAGGATTATATCGAGCCATGAGAAGTGGGTTCCTGAGATTCTAATTCCTCTGATAACTTCCCGGCTCACATGATTTAGAACAGGTCAGCATTGGTGGCTGATTCTTTTTGGAATGGCCCCTTGCTATCCAATCGACCTCTTCGCAGCTCGACTTGGACAACACCATACGACTAGGCAGCAAATGCAACTACCGCGCCGTGATCAAACTCGAATACTGTAGCTTGTCAGTTCCATAATTGACAGCAGATTGATATGCTGGCTCGTTGTTTAGAATCTCTAGCAAGATGCTGTCGCAAGCACGCCATGCGCCATCAACCCCCCGAGGTCATAGGAGTGGATTAGACGAGCACGTCTCCTCCACACCGGGGAAAGATGTAACCATAGACAGATCAGTGGGCAAATAATTCGTATAAGTAATGCCTATTCGGAAAATGCTATGGCGATCACTTCATCAGCACCAGCGTCCCTCAAGATAAACTTGCGCCCGATGCTAAAGCCCGAGGCGTTAAAATACCCATATTTATTGCACTTTGGACCAATTGCATAACTCTACACGGACAAGGGGCGTCGGACCTAAAGAGAAGCGGGTAAGCCCGATTGGGGTCAAGCCAATCTAAGACTCTTCGGACAAATCTTGCCAGGTGGAGAGCTTATGGATCTGACATAAGACGTGGCATATCCCGAGGTCATATCATCGGCTCAGCATAGCGAACGAGCTATATTCCCGACGATAAGACCCGATAACTTCAAGACATCCCCGAATGTGCATCTCCACAAACTTTCACTAACTTCACGCTATTTGGCTACGACTCTGGGGCCAAAGCTTTTATATGTACAAAGTTCGTCAGACTTGGCATCTGCGGCATGAGAATTGATATTGGCATGGCATCGGGCCCAATGACAATTGAGAATGACGGTGCGGCGTAGTACTTCCATCGAGACAACCTTGGAACGGGAACCCTCCCTCGGAGATTCCTGCAACATGATTAATCATAACGCCAGCGCTCAACGGGGAATATGATGTGACATGTACTGATTGATGTAGCAATGCACCGCCCATCGGTGGGTATCGTCAGCCTGGCCTGACCATTTGGATTGGTATTGAGGCGGACTATTGCAATCAGTTGGACTTGGCCTATGGATAGCCTGGCTCATTTCTTGCCCTTCTTCTTGCCTTTTTCCGAACCATGTCCACTGTTCTGGGTGAAGCCGCCTTTAATCAAGGCATCCCGGCCGACATCATTGATGAGTCGGAATCGCGCCGGGCCTAGGTGGATCCCACCATACCATCGCGAGACGACCACGAGCACGTTCCAAACATCCATCAGTTGCATGACATGCAGTAAGCGGCCCCCAGCAGCAGTTTCACCATCATCGTCGTAATCCTGAATCTGGGCCTCCGCTGCGTCGGGTCCAGTACTGTTGTTTCCCGACGCCTGCGAACCGGTATCCTTTTTCTGTCTGATGCGCCAAGCGCTGATGTTGTGCGTTGCTATTGAAACTTTCTTATCTGTTGCTGTCAAATGGTCTAGAAAGGCCTGCGCCTGCGCTAGACTCGTGACCCGGGCCGCCCTGGCGAGAAACACGGACTTCTTTTCTGTCACGACGTCGGACAGGATCCAATCAGGAGGATTGTCCAGCCCAAAGGTGTCATGCAATGAAAGCGCCGCAAAACTGTCTGTTGCCCTCGCAGCCGGGGATTCGCCAGGTGTCGTATTTTGTGCATCGGCGGTCCTGGAATCTGTCGTCCCTGCCTCTGCGTTGTCTTTGCTTCCCCCGATACTCAATTCAGGGAACACCTCCACGGCCTCACTGATCACATCAAATAGACAGACAACGCCTGGCTGCCATGTCCGCTGCACAATGTCATCCAACACGTCCACGGCAATCTTCCCTTCCCCGCGCGCAGCGGTCGACGCAGTCCCAAGCACAGTAGGTTTTGATTCTGGATATGTGGCATCAAATCCAAGACGGAAGGAAAGATGTGGCTGCCCCGGGATCTGGAGCGTTGCTGTGGTTTGCGTATTGTCGTCGGCGAAGCCGGAGCTTCCCAAGTCGAGCGTGTTGGTGATAGATTGGCCGCGCGCCGCCTGGGTCACTGAGACGGTATCTGGTTCGTAGATTGCATTGATGGCCTCGATCTCCTCGGCGAGTTCTCGGTTCTGGAGAGCGTCCAGTTGCGACATTATCCGGCATGCTAGCAGGGTGAAAAGCGCGGAACTGACTGGCTGCGGAGAATCTCTGGGAAATCCATTCCCCGCACACAGCGTTCCCAGGCGGTAAGGCATCCACGCATCTATAAAGGAGCGTTTGCAATCAATTCTTCCAATACAACCACATTGGACTACTTGGGGTAGCAATGGCAACTTAATCAGCAATCCAGAAGGATCATCTTCAAGATTGTAAAGCTCTAGGAAGCCAAGACTTGAAGCACACACCTCTTTTTTTATGAGCTGATGGTGATCCACCGTGGATTCAGTGGCGATGAAAGTAAATGCCGATAGACTCTCTATGACTTGCATGTATCTACGTGTTAAGCCATGCTTCAGACGTTGACCATCCAGCGATCTCTGCAACGAGGTAGAAAGGCGGATATTAGAATGCAAACATGCGAATATCATCTAAAGCTTAATCTTCTATAAGATAGGAACTGATATTAGAAACCAAGGATATATGGAGCCTGTAGTGAGTTCATTAGCACCCAGACCCTAAGAAGCTAGCAGCTGGGCCCATTTGTAGGGCCTGCATCGCCGGAGCATTGTCGTCATCATCCAATCCATCCAAGTCCCTGCGCTGCCAAAAGGATCGGAAACCCTCAACCAGCCTGCGGGTGAAGGGAGCCACATCCTCGGCATCCATCGGGGCAAAGGCAAGTCGAATGTACTCATGAGCCACAGCCACAGACCGGGGAGTGGGCGCAAACAGACTGCCTGGGCCAACGAGGCACAAATGCGGCTTCTTCGTCAGATGAATCCAGAATGCTTGAGATAGCTTCTGGGCACTGTACTGAGACCGCAGAGGGTGCGTCTCAAAATGCACGTGAAGCCAAACAAACATGCCAGCCTTCGGCCAGACAAATTCGAACATCTGAGCTCGGTCGACGACTTCCCACTCGTCGACGCTGTCATCAACGACCTTCGATTCTTCAGATTTCCCGGAGATCAAGAACTTGTTCTCTTCCAGAATGGTGCACATGATTTGCATGCGTTTCTCGTAGCCTGTGCGCAGGCCCTCGAGCCAGCGTACCCAGCCGTCCATGTGCCATGCTTGTGAGCTTTGCTTTTTTGAGTCCAGAGCCCCAGTCTCATCAGGCTGCTGTCCAATGATTGTTTCGGCAATGACAGACTGGACAAACCCCGATGGCTGTTGCGTTGTGGCTTCTGTGATCCTTGTAAGGCGCTCGATGACGGCAGGCTGTGCTGTGATCCAACCAAGTCGGCTCCCCGGTGCGATTGTCTTGGAAAATGTGTCCAGTCTCACAACTCGTCCTTCCGTATCGATTGAGAGATAGGAAGGGGCGAGCGAATCTAGAAAGGCGTAGCCCGATGATTTGCCGTCGGCATTATAGTTTCGCGTGCTTGAGGTAGATTCTTGCGACAAGCCGCGATCGGACATCTCCTTCTTGTAAGCTGAAGGAAACTGCAGGTTCCAATACGGCTCATCCTCAACAATTATCACGTCATACTTCTGGCATAGTGCATATATTTCCCTCTTGCGCTCGATAGAGAGCGTGCCGCCCGTGGGATTCTGGCCGATACTATCCAATCAAGTCAGCGTGAAGTCATGAACTAAACCACTTAGAACGAATGATGTGCCAACTCACGTTACGGTATACATCAGGTGCGGCCGCCGACCACGGCGAAAGTCCCAGTTCTCGAGCACGTCAGCGAGACCGCCCTCGCCAGAAGCCCGCATGCCCTGTCCATCCATGGCCACCGCGACCACATTCAGTCCTCGGGGTCGAACTGTCTGGATGGCATTCATGTATGCGAACTCCTCGCACAAGACCCCCTCCCGTTGTTGGATCCAATCCCGGTCGGGGTTCCAAATGTTGGTGAAGAGCTCAACGGTCTTGGAAAAGCCATCGGTATTTCCACAGCTCAAGACCACCTCGGGCCCCTCTGCATAGGGGACATTGGGGTGGAGATGCTCACGCGCGAACTGTCGTAGGAACGAGTATAGGGGAGGATAGCCCTGAGCGGTGCCATACTGGAGCCCGGTGGATAAGTCGATTTTCCGAACGGGATCGCCGGCTGGGCTTTGCTTGGGAACGGTGACCCGTTCAGCTTTCGAATCTCCGGCACTGATGGGCTGCAGGCGGCGTGGTCTCGCGACGGTGGCCTCGAGAGTGTCGTAAGGGAAGTATGACGGGTGTGGCAGGCCTAGAGTCCACGTTCGATTAACGAGAGGCACTTCACAGGATTCGGATGAGAATTGCGGTCGTACCACCAGCAAAATTCGCAATTCCCGGGATCAAGTAGTACTTGTAGAACTCCTTGACGCTGCTGGCGGTGCGATTTTTGGTGGTATAGGAGAAGTGATGGGACAAGTCCAACGGTTGTGGAGCTCTGACGGCTGTCATGGCGATCGCTGCAGCTTAACGGGCGTGCAGATGGCCGTTTTGTTCGAGCAGTTTTGCAACTATCGAGATGGGAGGAAACGTAAGAATCATCCCTGAACCAAGATAAGAATCATCCCGGGGGGATTACTATTTCTTATCCCCCCAGAAGGCCCCCCGCACCGCTGTCCAACTGGGTGTGTGCTTGATAAGCACCGGCCGGTTCGTCCGGGCAGCCGGGAGATATTGACTCGCCGTTTGATAGGGTGAGCGGCCGGGGCCTTGGGGTCTAGATACGGTCGACAGACGCTACTAGAGAAGATCTTATCTAAACGGGGCGGGTGGATGAGTATAAAGGAGCGTATTGTCCGTACTTGCCATGCATCGTATACTCGTTGCGTCGCATGAGCAGTCCGGCAGAGACCCTAGCGCGGGGATGGGCGATGCTCATCTTTCCCAAGCGTTGCAATGTCCTGCATTAGTGATGACTCAAGGTTTTGTAAAATTCCAACTTCGGTGCGAGACGAGCTATCGAAGCGATGGTGTAATTTCGTGGCAGGTGCCAGATGCATACACGCAACTAGGCCTCGGAAGACATGCCGGAATGCCTCAGTCATCCATTCGCCACGGGTGGCCTGGCACGTGACTGGCGGAGCTGCCTGACCAATGCGGCACTTTGGGGCCCAGATTGCCGCCGTGTTCTCTTTCTGCATTCATTCGCATCCACTCTCTCATTCGCATCCCCCGTATATAATATTCCAATACAGTCTTTGACACAGAGTCCACTGCGCTTGATGGTGTGGTGATCCTCCACGACAAAACCCACTTTGGGAAGAACCATCTCCACTATCGTGACACTAGTGCCGCCGACCGCTCCGACCCCGACATCATAGCCCTTCACACTCGTTATTCTGGTCGACCGCACGACGATCTGGCATTCTCTTACCTGCAACTTCTTCAGTCATGATCGGAGAGCGCCGCGACGAGGCCACTCGCCTCTATGTTGCGCCGCTGCTGGAGGACGACGACGACGAGCGCCTCGCCCATCCCGACGCTTCCGAGGATCTCCCGCCGCCCGATGTCGAAGCAGGCAACGCTCTCCCCGTTTGGCTTCAAGAGTCATCCAAATCGTTTCGCTGGGGCTGGGTTCCTTTACCACTGCGAAAGGCTGGCCGTGCCACTGCAAACTGGATCAAAGGACCCGACCCACCACATATGCTCCTGTTGAAACCGCTGTTCCCGCGCCTACAGGAGCTGCCTGTCCAGTACTTAGAGCGCTTCTTTCCCAAACGCAAGCATAAGATTTCGCTTCTGCTACTACTATATATTTCATGGTTTTTGCCATGGTTTCTGGTGCTCTTACATTCGCGCTCCTCGGGCTACATCGAGGGCTACGGTCAGCTACAAACTCTCTCTTGTGAGACCAACTTCTGGTATGCATTTCACTCCCGGGGAGACGGTCTGCTTCGACTCACAAATATACCATGAAATTAGGGAGTTCGACAACGGCTGCGGTCTCAATGGAAACGACTGCCGACCATTCTCCTCGTCGACCGTCGCTTTTCGGTGCCCTGCTAATTGCCGTGATACCATACTATTGGAGCCCCATGTCGTGGGCAATCAAACATTCAATTACCAAGGGTTTGTGATCGGAGGTCCGCAGTTACATTCGTCGGACCCTGCGATCTATCGTGCCGATAGTTTTGTTTGTCAAGCCGCCATACACTCGGGCGCCATCTCGAATGACGGTGGCTGTGGCGTTGCGAAGCTCGAGGGTGCGGCGCACTCCTTCCCCTCTGTGAAACGGCACGGAATACTGTCATCGGCTTTTCCCTCGACCTTTCCCAAGGCATTTAGCTTTCTTCAATTGTCCCCATCACAAGGCAACTGTCCGTCAGACCCGCGCTGGTCGCTTCTCGGGGTAACGGCAGCTGCCGTCGGGGTACTTTGGCTTTTCTGTACTTCACCGCCAGTACTGTTCTTCAGTTCATTCTTCATGGTATTTTGCCATACGGGACTGGTCGCCGATCCGCCGTCGTATCCTTTCTTGACGGACCTCGTTTCCACCCTGCTGTCTCGGTTGCTACCCGCCTCATTCGTTGTTTACGTTCTTTACAAGTTCTGCGCGGCTCCATTGCTCAGACCAATTTCGTCGCCCATCTATCAGCTGGAGAAGCTTTTGCTATTCTTGCCACCTCTTTTCATTGGTGCCCTGAATAACTACACCTTTGCACGACTGATTCCTCTGCAACGTCTTACGCCAATGGATATTCAGCAACAGCCCGGGGCGAAGGTAGCCCTGGCGATTGTCATCCCCACTGTCTTCACAATTATTCTTAGCCAAGCATGGCAGATTCGGCAGGGCGGCCTGATGCCGCACTACCTCAAGATTTATTGCACGATGGGTCTTATCATCCTGATCCTTCTCCCACTCCCAGGCCTGCGACTCCGAATTCACCATTACATCCTGGCAATTCTACTTATGCCTGGAACAGCTTTCCCCACGCGGCCATCCCTGATCTACCAGGGGTTGCTCCTTGGTCTATTCATCAACGGGATTGCTCGCTGGGGATTTGCCTCCATCATTGAGACTCCAGCAGCACTAGGAGAACTGGCCCCTGGCCGTAGCGGAACACATGGCTGGTGGGGCTCCACATACCCCAATATCACGGGCTCATCTGTCCAGATTTCGCTGCCTGGTCCACTGTCCAATGAGACCCATCGCGGCAATGGCAATATCACTTTTGCTTTGTGGGAACACGAGCGCATGACGGCCCTTGCAGTGGATGGTGTGTCGGTGCTGCTCAATGATGTTGAACGATGGCGGGGTTATCTCGACGAGGTTAAGAATGGGGAATTTACGTGGCATCGTCATGGCCATGACGGTCTGGAACTTCAGCAGCCGCCTATCCTCGAGAAACGTGAACTCGAGGATCCTAGGCTCGGGACTGAGTCGGTCCTACTTGCAGATAGCGACCCCACCGATGAGCCCGAGGATCTCTTCTTCCGGTTTGCATTCTTACGGGGCGCTGAAGCTGGCCGCTACGGACCGGCCGGAGTCTGGCGGAGTGATGGATCGTGGAGCTCACCTCCCCCTCCCACGGAGTAGATGAAACCCTTGCTCTTCGCATAGAAGCTCCCTTTCTTTTTCGTTACTATACCCTGTTCTCTGCTGCATAGAAGATATGCATCGGTGGTATATGTGTGTGCTGGACGCGCTCTGCCCACAGCAGTGGTAGACCCGCGGTTGCGTTTTGCCCCAAACGCCTCTCCTTAACGACCCGACATGCCGAACGAACAGCTTATGAATGTCAATAACTTTATTGAGATATCCTCTGTCTATCCTCTCGCATTCAAGCTCAGTAGACTGCTTGATCTTCTTTCAAGATTTTTGGCCCTAGACTGCCACGTGATCCGTAGTTCGCCTCTTGTGTAGGCCGCACCACATCCTTCCACTCTCGACCATTCGGCAGACCATCAACATCCCTAGAAATTACGGGCACGCCCCTTCATTCGTCTTTGCCATGGATCCCGAGTGCTCCGACCTTGACGGACACGAGGGCCCAGGCTCTCTGGCCCGACGCGCGGTATGTACTCCACTTCGCCGAAAGGAGTGCCCACGTTGGTGGATCAAATCAATTGGGGGAGGGGAATCACGGCTGCAGTGGCTAACTCTTTGTTGTCGAATTAGTGTGATCAATGTCGCACTCGAAAAGTAAGTTCTCTTGGACAGAATGATGCAGACTTGACTCGCAGGATTAACACATCTTTCAGATCCGCTGTGATAAGCGCACTCCATGTTCCAATTGCCGCAGCTCGAACATCGCCTGTCGGTCGACTGGCAAAGGCCAGCGCCCATCAGAGCCTCGAAGGCGGGTGCTGATCTCAAGCCAGTAGTATGTATTACCTCGCTACTCCAGCTTGCCCAAAGAACGTACATTAATTAAGGTCACAGTGAGAAAAAGATCGACAAGATCGAAGAACGCCTCGGGGCCATTGAGAAAGCTCTGCGGGAGATAGTAATATCATCTCGCTTGCACGGACACAGGTCGACCAGGTGTCTGGCCTTGTCTCAAGAAACACCCTTGTCGCATCCTTGGACACGTTCATCAGCACCCAAACCGACATCTCAACTGGAATCGGTAGGTAAAGACCCCAGCTACACAGCTAATCCTGCTATTGAGCAGTATGACGCTGGCTCAGAATTTGAGACCAATTCGTCTCTTACTGCGCACTCGGTTTATGCCAAAGAGTACCTCGAGTGTGCTGTCTCTCACAGTACACCCGAGATTTCATCTAGCCCGAAGATCAGCGAGGCCCTCTCATCTCTAAGGCAGATCGTGGAAATGCAACGTAAGCGGCGAGAGCCTGATGCGCAAAGGAACCAGTTTGCTAGCCAGAGTAGTCGGGCAGGTGTGCGCTATGACATTCGGGATCTGGAAATGCCACCTTTGCCGACTGTTCTAACAGTCCTCAGAAAGGTCAAAGGTAAGATTTGTCTTGGTTTTTGGGGGACTCGGATCCTTGAGCTGACTCTAGCAGAAAACCCCCCGTCTTCCTTCGGTGGTTATATTCCTTTCTTCTCTGTGGATTATTTCATCGGGAAATGCCGGGAGGTGTACTTTTGCACTGATGAATACTCCGACGCGACGTTCATTGTCACGAACGTTGGGCTCTACAATGTTTTCATTGAGCTTGGGTACGCCCAGAAGGAAACTCCACTTCGTGATGAATACCAGCAATATGTCCAAATGTGCAAAGATAATCTGGAGGCCTGTCTGGCCAATTTGAGCATTTTGATGCCCGCTAGCATGGAATCAATCGTGGCGTTGGCTCTTGGAGTCGGTTTTTTCATCTACTTCTCAAGATTGTGGATCCAATATTGACGATCACAGGCAATGCACGGAATTGAAATTTCCAAGCCGTCGGTCGGCTGGACCCTTGCCTCATCAGCAATTCATATGTGCCAAACACTAGGCTATCATCGTTTATCGTCCATGGAGTATGACCCTCCGGATGTACAACAACAGAAGCAGACTCTTTTTTGGTCAGTATATACCATCCTTAACGTCATGTCATTGCGTCTGGGTCGTGCCTCGGTCATTCAAGACTATGACATTAGCATTCCATCCCCCTCCGATACCTTCAGCAGGTTTGGGACATGGGGCTCCATCTGTGCCCTGTGGACAAAACAAGCCATGATTCAGAACAAGATGTATATGCTTCTATATAGCCCCGCCGCCCTGAACCAGCCCGAAAGCGAGCGCGTGTCTCATGCACGACGGTTAGCTGCGGAGATGCATTCGAGCATTATCGGGCCATTTGAGGTAGGGTGCGGTTTTTGACAGATGATTGCGTTGACTGACTTCTGTGGGACAGCACATCATGTCTTCCAATATGAGCCTTAATGACGTTGATATCATTTACCTCCGATCAGACAAGGTCAATCGACTTGCGATATTGACTCTGATCTATCGTGCTATTCCTGCGCCTGAGTCGAGCTCGTCTAGCCCATTTATACCCGAATGCATTGAGTCGGCCCGGGGAGCATTGGAGATCCACCAAGAGTGTGTTGGAGCTCTAAAGGAGACGAATGAAATTCTTCGAACCTCTTATACGCATTGGTACGTCCCCGCGGAGATCCATCTGCTATCAATCGAAGCCAGAAACCCTTTTGTTTCTTTGCTCTACTGCTAGCAGCAGTCCAAGTTCATTTGCATCCCCTAACTATGATCAGGGCGATTTTCCTTTCTCCCTTCGTCCCGTTCATTGTCATCTTTTGCCACGTCATCGAAACATCTGATACTCGAGACCTCGTCCGTTTACAAGACTTCATCGCCTCCCTCCGCCCCCTCTGTGCCTTCTCCCAATCAGTCGATCGACTTCACAACCTCTGCTCCGTACTCGGCACCGTCGCGCGGTTATACGTGGAAGCCAAATCCCGAAGCAAAGCCGGAGAAGACCAAAGCTTTGCTTCTGTGGGCCAGGAGTTCGATGTATATCTCAGCGCTCTTGGGCTGGCACCCGGCAACGTGCTGGCCAACAATCTAGGCTGGTTCCAACCTGATAACGCTGCTATACCGAATGGACCCCCAGATTCTTCGACGCAGGCGTCTGGACTATCGTTCCAGGGGCCTCAGTCCCAGAACCCGGAGGTTGCTTCCGAGGCGGAGATGTCACAGGCTGCGCAGCTGGGTAATTGGTTTTCTGGAAATCAGTATATGATGGGATTGTTGGAGGAGGATCTGTTCCAATTCAACCCGAGTGCATGATGAAGTGAGACGATTTACATCTTAAGGGATACCATGCTATTCTGCGCCATATAGTACTATTTGCAGGTGTTTGAGGCCTATAGCTACATCCAGTTGCATAGCCGAGCGCCGCGGCCATGTAATCTCATCTTACGCGGCTAGAACACGAGGAATCCACCTAGCAACCTGAAACGTCCGAGTGTATTATTTTCTTAGCCTGTCCAGAAAAGCGCTATGCTGTACCTTGCTGATCCTTATGTTAAGTAGTCAATTACTATTAGCTAAAAGTCCCGAATGCTGCGCCTACGTCGTGGGTACCAAGTCGAATCCTATACAATGCACAGCACAATTCGCAGAAGCGATCACCGAGAGATCGAACCACATCATTGAGTCTCCGGCCTTCCGGCAATAATATGAGCTCATTGACGGGTCTTCTTGCAGCGCAACCGGATTTGCAGCCGTTCGAGAAAACTTCGGCGCTCCACTCCTGCACTGTTCAAGCGTGGATCCGCATTCACCAAAGGGTTGGTCGATATCTTCTTCTGAGAATTTTTCCAACGGCCAGAAAATCAGCAGATAATTTTGTGTCCGTATTGGCTTCCTTTTCCGCATATTAGGTCTTGAGTAGTGAATTGAGGGTGAATTCTGATTAGCGTCATAATAGGAACAAATGGGGTAACTATATAGTTACCTAGGTAGGATCCACGATGACGTCGCGACAAAATAATCACTCACTCGGCACGGAATACACAATGCACTCGCACTAGGTCCTTGAAGAGTGGAGTGGAGATGAATAAGCTTGTCGAAACGGATCTTCCCTTTCCCACTTGAGTAGGTACGCCTTGCCGCTTTTTGGCGCCTGGGTACAACTGAGCATGCCACTGGGCCCGTTATGTCTATTTGTGGATTCTGCGAAAGCTTAGATGTTGGTTGAACATCACAGCTAATTGCGACGTTATTACTTGATAATCGCTCTGCTTTTCTTGACGAGACCAAGGCCCGTTATTCCAATATACTTTCTCGGCGGCATTCTGTCCCATCGGATATGCCATTCCCCTCGATTCGATTACTGCTTCTGCACCGCTGAGGTAGAAGAGCTTCGGTATATTCTCCCCCTTATCGAGAAAAGCGTGGTTCTTCCGGTACGTTGGAAATGCACGCGGCTAGTGTTTATGGCGAATTTAGATAATGTTGTAAGTCCTGGTCATTCAGACAATATCGCCGCTTTCAATCAGATAACAAGGGACGATACAGTAGATATTCTCATACTGGCACTGATCATAACTATCTCTAGGAAAGCAGCCTTTCGTAGCCAACCTTTCCCAGGAGATATCTTGAGTGCCTAGAATTTAAACTATAGTGTTGCCTTGGCGAACGTGATCAAACAGATGTTTCCACCCATAATCACAAGCTCGCGTAGGACCTCCACTTTTCAAGCTTCAAAGGCACCGTCCGATGAAATCTCCATCCACAGCGAGAGGCCGTACTTCCAAATCAACCACGCTAGGTCCCACCAGGAGGGAGACGCGACGTTGCCCTGAGGCGCCGGCGTCCTCAGCTATTCTCCAGCCCATACTACGCTTGTAACGAAATTCTTGAAGGAGTTATTTTAGTGAATTTAGTGTATAGCACTGCATATATCACTAAACCTATCATAACTTAGGCTAGAATTGAACCCGATTGAAACTGTGTAGAAGATTATGCATGAATACATGTAGGTACTCGATCTAGAGCATATTACACATGAGGTACAGCTATATAAGGTTGTTGAAAAGGCATAGGAGTCAATTAGTGGAGATTCGCTGCGTTAGCTGGTTAAAAGTATACTAGCTCGCCTACGGGGTAACGAACACATACTGCTATCGCTGTCATCATACATCAAATGGGTAGCGTCCACTTCGAAAACCGCATCACGGCTCTCTGATGTCTCAGATATTCTCTTGTTGTGACCAAAGATCAGCCGTCGTTTCATAAATCATGATTGAGGGAGGGCGAATTGCCCGTGAGCTCGTTCAGGCAACAAGCAGCGGGGTACGCTGGCGATCCCTAGGCAGCCGCCAGGCTAGGAGAAGGGCGGCAATTTTCTAGGCACAGTGTTCTTTTTGGTGTCTTGGATTGTGATCAAAGATGCAGGTAGCCAATGGAAATTGCAAATAGCAGCTCCCATTCGTCCCATCTGCTAAAACGATGCGTATACTGTGTCACGATGATGTACAGAGACAACCTCATACTTCACGCTATCTTGAACTCCTGAGACATCCTTCAAGACTAGGTTGCTACTCATCAGATTCCTCTCGTTGATTTTGATTACTCAACGCTAGTTCTCCCCTAGCAAAAATTGCCCATCATCATGACTATCCCACCACTACCACCACCACTTCCTCCTCCTCCCCCGGCCGGCAATAAGGCCCAGGCTGTCACAACAACTCCTAAGCCCCCAGTTGTCACTACAACAGGTCCTCAGGGAGCTTTCAAGGTTGAGCTGCTGATCTTCAACGGCCATCCCTACAAGGACCACTGGGCATACTGGTTCGAATCGCGCAGTGACCCTGACGTCGGCGTGGTGATACATGTGGTTGGCGACGTGAGAAAAGGCTTTGAGTTTCAGATCAAACGGAGCCATGATTTCAAGCTCACCAATAGTCAGCCCACGAAGAGAATCTCCCTGCAGTGGATCGACGGGAAGTACTTGGACGAGCGCGCGATGTTCAACAACGGGGAGTGCAAAGTTGACAAGCACCCTGTTTGCGCCTTCGAGGCTAGCGCACACAAGGTGCAACCTCCAGCAGGGAGCTTGAACAGTATTAGCGAGGCGAGTCTTCTGTCATTTCTGGCTATGAGTATACCAGTTAACCCTTCCGACCAGGCAAACCGTGTTGGAAGGAGAGTTGTCCAGAGGGACTGCCAGACATGGATCGTGGAGTCAGCCGACCAACTCGTTAGGGATGGAATATTGACCGAAGGGGTCAGACAGTACCTGCGCGCAATTCAGCAGTAGTCAAGTGAACTGTTGGGGCTTGAAGAGCTCTGTGTTGTCACTATCAGTGTTTAGTCTTTTTGTTATTCTTATTTGTTGGTGTATTGTTGCAATATCCATAAAATGCTCGGTCTAGTTGGCACCGGCATCGTTATCATCATCTTCCGGGTAGCGAAGAGCGATGCTTGCACTTCAAAAAGGCAGAAGAAGCACTCATCACGTTAAAAATGAGAGGGCCAAGTCTAGGTCGAAGATGCTAATTTTCGTTATCTCCCACAAAAGCGAGATGACACCTTTGAGCTGGGTCTGTGGGAAAATAATTCATTTGGCACCTGTTTGACATCCGATCGCCTTGCCATGGTGCTAGTTAGGCTTTCTTTCGGACTGTGCTAGCCCATGCCTTTCGATCAGATGCCGCGGGATATAACAAAATACAGCCAAGGATGGTATATTGTGTCTTCCACTCGTTCCAAGATCAGATGCAGTTGACTGTGCCACTCTTCCGTAAAAGCTGCGGGGAAATACCTCCGATTCACGCCGACCCGAAACGCCTTGCAATACTCCCAGTAGGCTGGGTACCATCCCGATTGAGTCCAGTCGATGAGTGCCGTCACCTTAGGGTTTGGCCCCTTAGAGACCATGATGTTGGGAGGGAGTAGGTCATTGTGAGTGAAAACAATAGGTGCTTGATGGGTCATCTCCATCCAACAGGCCTCTTGGAGCTGCTTTACAGCATCTACGCCGTGGAAGGGACCAGAAATGCCTGCACTTTTGAGAAAGATGTCGTGCAATGGTTCTTTTCCCAAGCTGCCTAGATCTAGTTAGAGACTGACAGTAGAAACATAAGTGCGGACATACCAATGTACTGATCATGGGGGTCTTGTTGCAAAGTCCTCAAGAGCGTGATGAGAGAGCGAAGCTCCTTGAAGATAGATTGTTTTTCATTGTCAGTCAGGCTGCCCCATCTTGCCATCAACGTCTCGCCCTCAATCAGTGCCATGTAGACAAAAGTCTGACCCCCATCTATCGCCCAGCCAAAGACCTCTGGCACGGGGAGACGACCTTGGAAGCGCTCCAGTAGCATAATCTGCGTCTCGGCCTCGGTGACGGTGACATCTGTCCCATACTTGACAAACAAGCCCATCGAGGGAATTTCCACTGGCGGTGGCCAGTTGAAGCCTACCTTCTTGCCAGACTGTTCGTTGATGGCTCGGATCTCAGCGGGCGAGGAAAGCGCAGGCGCGCGTCCTTCGCGGAAGAAGCTGGAATCGGGGAAGGTCTTCATTTGAGCCATTTGGGTATTTTGGTGGACGCGAACACTGCGGTCCCCAAAGGCACTTGGAGCAGCGGATTCGAATGTGGGAACGCTCGAAGTTGACTGTGTTCTCCTATTTGGGGGAAACAAAGCCGGTCATGTGATGAGAGCATCGGTCAGAACAGCCCTATTACCTAGGTACGATTGTCAGAGAATCTCTACCAAGTCGACAAGGATGTAAGAATTATTCCAGAGGGTTATAGTCGGAAAAGTAATTTGTGTTAGTTTCACCACTTGGCTACCCGCTTACGAAGGTGCGATTGAATGGCCTCAAACACCCGCGTCGCGGGATCGTAGACGTCTATGACCCTCATTGTGTCGCCAGAGTTCGCACTGCCAATGCTCAGCTACGGAAGACCGATTCTGACCACTAGTCAGATATCTCAATTCAGCCAGGCTAGACGCTGCTGAATATCGACATATTTGAGCAAGCACAATCTTCATTGATAGCCAGCCGGAGGATCACTATGGATATGGCTGTCAGTGTCCAGATCTCGTTCTGGATATAAACTACTGCTAAGAATAGAAGATGACAGAGGGCTAGATCAGACTGATCATAGAAATGTCGTTTTGATGGGTAGAAATTGGAGACAACCAGCACAGGAGGTTTTCCGTCCTAGCAGTTTGCCTCTCGCGGGATAACGAATATGATCCAACTTCAAGCGTCGGACTATTAGTGAATGGAGTCGTAGTATCTATTCACAAGTCGCGTCCATACAGAGAGCACTTTTAGGGCTACTCGGTGCAGATGACATGATACATTCGAGGAAAATCCACGCAGTGCTGAGATTTACTCTTCACGCCTCCAGCGTCTCATCAGAGCGGCGTCAGATCAGGGCCCACCGGGAAT
Organism: Penicillium hispanicum; assembly: GCF_028827665.1. Classification (NCBI taxonomy): domain Eukaryota; kingdom Fungi; phylum Ascomycota; class Eurotiomycetes; order Eurotiales; family Aspergillaceae; genus Penicillium; species Penicillium hispanicum. The sequence continues at coordinate 986,775 of NW_026623199.1, read as the reverse complement.
CCACCGCACCAAGTGGAGGAAGAATTCATCCCCTGTCTGAAGCCCTATACAAAGGAAACGCACATAATAGGCCCTACCGGCACGGGTTCGGTTCCTCTCCGAGCGAAAAAAAAAAGATTCTCGCGCTGGCGTGGTGAATCAAATGCGGCATAGCGCCTGCGGCTGGGACCCGCCTATGACGATGCTGCGAATCTCAACCGGTGTGTATCATTCTGTCAATGGATAATCCGCAGACGAGTGGGTATCGACGTGTTGAAGAGAGGAATAGACCTAAAAGGAGGTGGTGTACCCGACTTGGACTCGTCTTCACTATACCTCTTTTCTTCTTCTATTCAGAAAGCTTGTCGCCAAGATCTCGTCTCGATCGAAACCGGCCGATGTTGATAATTTCACCTTAAACAAAGAACAAGAAAAGCATCTATACAGATTGCCTTCTGTAATACTTGACTGGCAGCGCTTCGTTATATTCCGCCCATCCCTCGCTTCCCTTGCAACCACATCCGACATCCCAAGGCGATCTTTCTTGCTGTCCAATTGCACCTCCGGACAATAACCACGCCAGCAGCGCCATTCTCCGGACGAATTGCCACGGTCCAGGATATAACCAATACCCGCATGCGACAAGTGGCCGGAACTGCAATTCCAATACGCAGCGTGACATCCTGTGCAGCAGAATCCGACTTGATAACGCCCTAGCAGCCATAGATTGAACATATACCCCCAACCATCGCGGCACAATGGGTGAGATTGACCTCGAAAAGACAGCAAGCGTCAAACCGGCCTCCAGTGACAACAGCGAACATGGCGAATGCCACTGCCACACGGAAAACACCGATGCAGCACGGCTAGCCGAGATGGGCTATACGCAGGACTTGAACCGCAACTTCTCTATTTTGTCGCTGGTGGGAATTGCGTTCTGCATGTCCAACTCTTGGTTTGGCATCTCCGCGTCCATGATCACCGGTATCAACTCCGGAGGTACGGTGTTGATTATCTATGGTCTGCTCTGGATCACTCTCGTCTCGCTGGGCGTGGGGTCGTCCCTCGCTGAGCTTGCCAGTGCCATGCCCAATGCCGGTGGCCAGTACTTCTGGGCTCACGAACTGGCTCCTCGGAAGTATGCGCGGTTTGCGTCGTACCTGACCGGCTGGCTCGGGTATGCAGGCGCTATCTTCGCCTGTTCCAGTGTGGTGCTTGGTCTGGGCGAGGGCGTTGTTGGCATGTGGCAACTGGGCCACCCAGATTTGTATGTGAAATGCTTCTCTCGATGGTGGTTGGTAACGCTAATGTTCGGGTCGTCGGTAGCGTGGTCGAAGCCTGGCACATTGTTGTGGCATACCAGTTGATCAACTTCTTTTGCTTCCTCTTCAACTGCGTGGGGAAATTGCTCCCGGCAGTCGCCAAGGCGACTCTGTACATCTCCCTCATCTCCTATCTGGTGATCTTGGTCACCGTGCCAGCCTGCGCCAACCCGCACGCCAGTGCCGAGTTCGTCTTCGGTCACTTCGTCAACTCGACAGGATGGAAGTCGGATGGCATGGCGTTCATCGTTGGCCTGATCAACCCGAATTGGATCTTCGCCTGCCTCGATTCTGCGACCCATCTGGCCGAAGAAGTGCCCCAGCCCGAGAAGAACATCCCCATCGCCATCATGGCCACCGTCGGAATCGGGTTTGTGACCTCGTGGACCTACTGTATTTCCATGTTCTTCGGCATTAAGGACCTCTCGGCTCTGGTCAATTCTCCCACCGGCGTCCCGATCCTGCAGCTTTACTACCAGGCTTTGCAGAACAAGGCCGGTGCGATCGTGCTTGAGACGTTGCTGATCGTCACTGGTATGGGCTGCCAGATTGCATGCCACACCTGGCAGTCGCGTCTGTGCTGGGCATTCGCACGCGATCGTGGCCTGCCCGGTCACCAGTGGCTGTCCAAGGTCAATCCCACGCTGGACGTGCCGCTAGTTGCACACTCAGTGAGCTGCTTCATCGTCGGCGCTCTGGGTCTGCTCTATCTGGGCTCGGACACCGCGTTCAACAGCATGATGACTGCATGTATCGCCCTACTGTATATGTCCTACTCGATCCCGGTGCTGTGTCTGTGGTATCGTGGCCGCGACAATATCAACCACGGTCCATTCTGGCTGGGCAAATTGGGTCTGGCTGCCAACATTCTGACCATCTGCTGGACCATCTTTTCTCTCGTGATGTATTCATTCCCGTCGACGATACCGGTCCAGACTTCGAGTAAGTTGTCGTCAGTGATAATTATTATCAGGTGGCCATGGCTAACGGACTCCAGATATGAACTATGTGTCAGCTGTGTACGGCGTCGTAGTATTCGTCATTCTTGTCGATTGGTTCGCTCGTGGCCGACGCTCGTTCAAGGCCGAGGAAATTCGTCAGGATAAAAGTGAATCTGTGGAGTAGGCTTCCCATTTCTGATTGAGGATGCTGGCCATTTAATTTCATTCTGCATTGCACTCAAGCGACGCTTGCATAGGAAAGGAGTTTTGTTTAAACGGATATCGACGCTCGGAAGGTGGACAAAGCAGCGATCGCACGTGATGTGCATTTTCCCTCAACTCGTTCATTCCCAACTTCCTTCACTTTTGTTTCTGTAAGACTCCCAGCGTCTCGACTGGCCATCGCGCAATTGCCCGAGCTCACGCCGAGTCGCGCCGTCGCATCTTCCGGTGGAGACGCCTTTTAAAGTTGGCCCAGCCAGTGAAAATCTCTCTCCAATGAAGATGCCCGTACGTAATACAGTTGGAGTCGATTTGGGGTTCGCAGCCATTCGGCCAAACGACTCAATCACGATCAGCCCAGAAACGGCGACGCGCCTTGGGTACTCGTGTTCCTACTAATTTCCGTCTAGATTCGAGTCTGCCTGGCCGGGGAGAAAGAAAGGAGAGCAAAATTTCCAGACCCATCGTCATCGGCCCGCAATCCACGGGTTCAACGATCGCTGTTCTCTGTCAGGGGCAGTTGGCGGTTTTTTTTTTTGGCAACGCGTTGATCGGCCCAACGACTTTGCGTGTCACTCGAGAAGGACATATTGCAATATTGACCGACAATTGACAATCGCCTCAGCTTGGTCCGTCTCTCCCCTCTTACACCCAGGTCGAGTGAACCTGCAAGCAGCCCACAATGGTCGTCGCAGAGACATCGCTCCCTGTCCAGGGAGACCAGCTGCCGGAGGGGGTTCAGGAGTCCAGGGTGTTGATTATCATGACTGGGGGAACGATTTGCATGCAGCCCTCTCCATCGGGATTCGTTCCCGCCCGAGGATTCCAAGAAAAGTGCATGGCACGAGTGCCATCCTTCAATGATGGTTCGGCATCGACTGCGATGGATGTAGTCACCAACGCTGCCGGTGACGTGAAGGGCCACCCCAGCCTGCGCACTCCCCTTACTGCCTACGGCCGCCAGGTGCGATATACAGTCTTCGAGTTCGATGAACTCCTGGACAGCAGCTCTATCAATGCCAAAGGCTGGGCGGAGATCGCACACACCGTGTTTCAGAACTACACGCTTTTTGACGGGTTTGTGATCCTGCATGGCACCGACAGCCTGGCATATACCTGCTCTGCGCTGAGCTTCATGTTGGAGAACCTAGGCAAGCCCGTCGTGCTCACAGGGTCCCAAGCCCCCATGCTCGAGCTCCAGAATGACGCCACCGACAACCTGCTGGGGTCGCTGGTGGTGGCGGGGCATTTCATGATTCCGGAGGTGTGTCTGTATTTCAATAACAAGCTGTTCCGAGGAAACCGTTCCATCAAGGTGGCAGCCAGCGATTTTGCGGCCTTTGATGCCCCGAATTGCCCGCCGCTGGCCGTGACCACTTCGATGCGCACCAATGTCAATTGGGACATGGTGCACCGGCCCACCAGCCTGGAGCATTTTCGCATCCAAACGAATCTTGACACGACCCATGTCGCGTGCCTTCGTATCTTCCCCGGCATCAAACCCGAAATGGTGGACGCCGTGCTGAAACTGGACGGTCTGCGGGGCCTTATCCTGGAGACCTTTGGAGCCGGCAACGCTCCCTCCGGGCAGGATAATGCCATGATTAACGTCTTGGCCAGCGCCATCCAACGCGGCATTGTGATTGTCAACGTGACCCAATGTAAGTGACGGGAAATCCCACCGCTCCTATATCTTGAGGGACTATCACTCATGGATGACAGGCCTGACGGGTAGCGTCAGTCCTGTCTACGCCACCGGCATGAGCCTATCACGCGCAGGCGTCGTGGCGGGTCTGGACATGACCACCGAAGCGGCATTGACGAAATTGGCCTACCTTCTTGCGCTGCCAGACTCCACCCCAGAGTCCGTCGCCAAGAGCATGTCGATCTCACTCCGGGGCGAGCTGACCGAATCGTCGCTGCCCATTTTCCGTCACCCGGACGGGGCTCTGCCCGAGCGCGTGCAGACCCTCACCGCGATGGGTTACGCCATCGCGCAGGGCGATCTCGAACGAGTCAAGACGATTTTGAAAATCGAGCATCACTGGCTGCTCAACGACGCGGATTACTCGGGCAACACACCCGTTGTGAGTGAGCGTGCATTGGATTGTGGTGTTGTGACCGTGCTGACTGTCCATCGCCTCCGTAGCACCTGGCGGCCACCTCTCCCGCCATTTCCATTCTACACTTTCTCCTGTCTCACGGCGGGTCTGTCCATTTGCGCAATCGTAGCGGGCGCACGCCATTGTTTCTTGCCGCCAATGCGGGACTGTCGGATCACGTCCTGCTGCTACGGAGATCTGGCGCCCACTTACACTCTGACGAGCGACCGGCGGCCGAGCTGCTCGCGCGTCGCCGACCAGGCGTCTGGGGCCTGGCAGGTATCGACCCGCGCGAAAACAGCCAGCGAGAGATGGACGAAGAGGATGACGGGCGGAGTCGGATGATGGCCGGATCCGCGCCGTGAATGTAGCAGTACTCGAAGGACGAGTGGTCGTGCTCACATGCCGCTTTCACTCGACTCTAGCAGGTCACATCATTCCACGCCCTCGCGGTAGTACAAGCCTAAGCGCCCCGATCACGCCAGAGCGACCTCGAACCATTTTAGGCACAGCACTCTGCGTCCGCGGAGATCGGGCCTTGCCGCTAGGAGGCTCGAGGGCCAAGTGGGGAAGGATCAGGGAGGTCGGGGGGGCGCATCCGCTGTGTAGTTCCGGTCGTGGTTACTCGCGGTCTTGCGCCATTATTCTCAGTCTCGGCAGGGATTCCGAAGGGGTCTGGATGGGGGACGAAGGAAGGGAGAAAGGAATGAGTCGGGGCAGTCTCTGTGCCACGTTGTGTATATGCCCGTTGCCCGGCGCCTCAGCTTTTCTCCTCGGGATCTGACATGCCTGCAAAGCCACCCATGAGGAAAAAAAGATCCACGGAAAAAGAAAAGCAGGAAGAAGCAAATCCGGCGATCCCGTGCATTCCATCATGGCCTGCAGAGCCCACGGATTGGTTTTTTGCGGGGGTTGGCGCCGACAGCCATCGGTACCGTCAAGGTACCTGGTGGTCCGTCGGTCGATTGCAGGTCTCCGGTGTACTTTCTCGGTACCCGTTCCACGCCGGGATTGCCCTCCTTGGGCGGTGATGCAGATCCCTAGTAATCGCAATAGTTATTTACTCCCCATCGCTCTTTCATCATCCCCATCACCCATTGCCCGCTTAGAATCCAGTAGTGCCAATGGGAGCCACAGGAATCCACATCCCAGCACCACGTGAGAGCGCCCCTGGCAGGTTGTTGGTGGAACGATGCCACTAGTGAGCGTGAGAATGGGGTCTGCCAGGTGGTCGGCGAGTAGACATGTAATAGTGCTGCGAGCTGGTCGATACTAGCTACTACTAAGCACCGCGGATTTGACAACGTGCACCTATTCGTAGAGTGACTACCTAGGTATACCACCGGGGAATCACTTCCACCTCCTGTGTCTAGATTGCCATCATCCTTGGCATTAGCTTAACCCTACCCGGTGCACAACCAAAGAAATCAAAGAAATCCCTTTTTTCCCTGTCTCCTATGGGGCCGAGTCTGGGTCCTGAAATGTGGCCGAACATCTCTGCCGTCCAGCTGCTGCCGACGGGCTGCCGATTTACGTAAAGGAAAAAGCCTGCGAGACCGCCCGAGCTGGGCGATGGTGTCATTGTGGATGAGAAGCAGTGGGAGGAGACGGTTATCGAAGGGAGAATGGGGTTCGTGGAAATCTGGCGAGATTGCGTTATGGACAAGTCGTGAGACGGGGCATCTTAAAATCGTCGATATCGTCCAGATTGCGTGCTATATATACTTCCTCTGCTCTGCACCCAACTCTTATCTTATCCTGTACTTGGACTCGCCCTCTCCCTCTTTTCCCTTTTCCTCTCCCTCGCTCCAAAGCTGCCCAACTCTCGAGCGCCATTTTCACACCTGCAGATCGCCGGCCTCGACCGTGCATGACTGTTTCCATCGCCTAATCGGTGGATCTCGTCCCCGCCGTCTGATCGCGATTCTCGTTACATACAACTTTGGCTCCTCTCCCAAGGTACCCCACTATCGCAAAGCCCTCACCTCCATTTTTTTCTCGCCAAGGCTTTTTACTCCGGATTTTCTTTTATCTGGCCCTCGACCTCCCTTGCAACAACTCTCCAGATCCACTTCCGCTCTCCCTGAAGGCCGCCATCGACGCCTCCTCGGTCTCCCCTACCCTTCCTGCCCTTATCTCCCACTCCTCCATCTGGCTCCGATTCCGGATGACCCAACCGCAGAAGACGATTGCCGTGGTCAACGCGGCCGGCCGGCAGGCCGCCTCGCTCGTCCGCGTCGCCTCCGCCGTGGGATATACGGTGCGCGCGCAAGTCCATTCCCTCAAGGGCCTCATCGCCGAGGAGCTCCAGACCTTGCCCAATGTCACCCTGCTCCAGGGCCCGCTGCTCAACAATGTCGAATTGATGGACGCGCTTTTCCAGGGCGCCCATCTGGCCTTCATCAACACGACTTCGCAAGCCGGCGACGAGGTCGCCATTGGGCGCGCCCTCGCCGACGCCGCCAAACGCGCCGGCACCGTCTCCCACTATATCTATAGCAGCATGCCGGACCACTCCGTCCATGGCCCCTGGCCCGCCGTGCCGCAATGGGCGCCCAAGTTCACCGTCGAGAACTACGTGCGCCAGCTGGGCCTGCCCGCGACTTTTGTCTACGCGGGCATCTACAACAACAACTTCACCTCGCTTCCCTACCCACTCTTCCAGATGGAGGTCCTGGACGATGGCAGCTTCGAATGGCACGCCCCCTTCGACCCCGAAACGCCCTTGCCCTGGCTCGACGCCGAACACGACGTGGGCCCGGCATTGCTCCAGATCTTCAAGGACGGACCGAAGAAGTGGCACGGCCATCGGTGAGTATTGGGCCCTTTCCAATTGCGCTATTTTTTCTCCCCGGTCGTCCATCTTCCTTGGCTCTCCGCTAACGATAATACCCAGGATCGCCCTCACGTTTGAAACTCTTTCCCCCAACCAAGTGTGCGCCGCCTTCTCGCGCGCCCTCAATCGCCCTTGCCGATACGTGCGCGTGCCCAAAATCGAGATCAAAGTCAACATTCCACCGGGATACCGGGAACAATTGGAGATGTTGGAGATCCTCTTCGGCGAATGCAATGCCCCCTACTTCCCACAGCCCGAATTCTCACAACCCGCCGCCGGGTCACCCAAGGGATTGGGTCCAGCAGGCGGAAAGGGCGCAGGCGCGGGGATGATGCAAGGCCCGGGCGGCGTGGTCTCGCTGCGCGTGACGGATGAGGCTCGGCATCTCTGGCAGGGCTGGCGCGACATGGAAGAGTATGCGCGCGAAGTCTTCCCAGTGGAAGAGGAAGCCAATGGACTGGACTGGATGCTCTGAGCTCGGTCCTGGTCTCTTGCCTTTGGTTTCTCTTGCTTTGCGGCTGCGCCTTTCGGAGAGCACATGCTTTTCCTCGTCGCTGATGTATGCGCGACTGCCTTGTCTCTTCTTTCTCGCTTTTAACGACCGGTCTACTCCCCGGCAGACGTGCATGGTGATGATATCTGTGCATGGTAACCTGCCATGCTGTTTTCTTTTTCTTGCTCTAATCATTGCATTGTTGGCGAATGGGCATGGGGACTATATGGGATGTCATGACTTGATTTTTGTCTTCTCTTTATCTCTTGTTAATTGGGAACAATATGATGCCTGGGGTCGAGGCATCCGGGGGTTCATCGATGGAGTATCTCTCTGGCCAACAAAAGTGTTTTCTTTTCTTTTCATTTTTTTTTTACGTGTTGCTTTCTGTCTGCGTCCTGCTCAATTGCAGAATTCAGCTACTCCGGAAAAAGAAAAAGAATTCAATGACAGATTACGACTTCCCTCGCTGGCAAAATCCCTCATTCTACGTGCAGCCTCCTGATCTTCCTGCCGCTATCCGGCGTGCGAATCACCGCATTCCAACCCTATCACCCGGGCCATTCTTGCATCTCATCCCGGCTTATTTTCTTCCTCTCCTCGCCAAGAGAACACACTCTCAAGTCCCCTGTAGGCATTCGACACCTGCATCAAACCCTCGGGTACGACTCCTGCGCAAGAGCCTTATCTCCCCAATGACCGCATCATGCAGACCGCTCCTTTATCGGAGCCGAAAACAGCCCAATAGCGACGACCGGTGACGTGCACCACGCAGGGGTGCATGCCATTGCATCACCGGCGAAGACCAAAGAGAGAAAAAGATACGGGTCGACGAGAAAGGCGGGCATGCCCAGACCGGGCGTCAAAATAAAGTCATCCATTTGCCTTTCGTCAGGGCCCGCTCTGTTCACCCACATACGGCTGTTTCTGGAGAATCCGAAAAAGCAACGACACGCCCGGCCCGGCCCGATCGAGCGTAGGCGCTGGCTGCTGCGAATGGCTCCGGCGTGGTGTTGCGGTGGCTTATGGGGGGATCGGCGAATGATGGACGGGTTTCTTATCGCTTGCGCATTCTGGTTGTCCGGTGGCCGATTTGTCGGGCTTGGGCGCTGGGCATGTCGCGATGTAGATAAGGGGCGTTCCCCGGCTATCGATCGTCGTTGCTTTTTTTTCTTTTTCTTTTTCCACGGTGTTCGTACTTTTGTCATTCTACATCCATATATATATATGTATGTATATTCCCCGGGCCAAGTCCAGTACATATATATACCGAAGGATCCTCCTGCCGCTGCATAGCATCCCTCTCCGCCTATAGCAAGGCTAGTGGTCTATAGAAAATGGGTCCTGGACACGGACCAACGTTCATCAATTACTATGTAGGGTCAAAAAGGGGTCGCATGCTGATTGCCCGTCTTTTTCGCACTGCCCTGAGAAGTTACAAGAAATAATGGTGGATTTATCTGACGGGCGTTGTCAAGAACATTCCAAATCAAGCAGCCTCCAGGATCGGCATCAATGTCTATCCCCTTAATTCATATATGTGGTTGGGCATTCTCCACTTAGTAGAATCTATCAATTCTTACAACAATATCTTTGTTACGCTCATCTCGGAGACGAGGATCCTGACCTGGCGGCTCTGAGTGGCCAATGGATCCCAACCAGCATACCGAAATGGCTACTGCAGCCCTGGTTTTTTTTTTCTCCCTCATGAATAGCCTACGATGATCGGAAGTTAACTCAGGAACTCTGGACTACACACTTTGCATATGCTATGTAGGTTGCTTTATGTAGTGGATTTCCTCCCTCAGGTAGGGACATTCCCTTCTGAGGTATCGCCGCTTTATAAGGGCGCTCAGAGTCCGGCTCAGACTCACTGAGCCGCCCAGACGGTATCACAGCACTAGCAAATATTGCTTAGTGAGTATTCATCCCTGCGCACTGAGTGCTCAGGCAAGATTCTTGAGGCATATGTTGAGTAACCAGTCCAATACTATACACACAAGATAATGCCTTCTTCGCGAAGACAGTTGCATAAATGGTACTAGTATATCCTGGAAAGGATGTCTCCAAGGTATATTAAATAGCAGCAAAGATGACTATAGACGCAATATTCGGAGCAACTAGGTAAGAAGCCGGATACTCTATATTAGCGCTAGTAACGTCAATGCTATGCCTAGGTATAGCAGGACAGTTTAAACTGAAAGAGGTTTTGTAGTACATGAAAAGGAATAAAAGGAAGGGCATTGAATACCTATCGTCTCTATAATTGAGGAAAACGCTGACGTAGACGAGTATGTTAAAATGTGATGTGACAAAGGTACTATCATAGCGACGATATCTGGTATATTGCAAGTGTGCAGACGATGTCTGCCGGGTCTCTCGCTACGATTGATATATATTGACTTTCACCCATAGACCTACCAGACTTGGCCCATCATATCGAGAGCTCCTGTAATAAAGATCATAAGTCGTCTCCAGCCACTACCCAGATGTTTCCCGACGCATGATTGCACATAGATTGGCCACCACGTTCTCTCTCCCACTTCGTTGGCTGAGGTCAAACCAGGGCGTGGAGCTCACATATAGGAATTGCGTGGGCGCGACGCTCTCGAAATCGTTGATGTACTCATGGCTTATATCAAGCTGGAGGAAGCACATATAGTGTTGCGTAGCGTTGATAATGATGACACTGCCTCAACAGTCAGTCTCAATCCCATAGCAAGTCTTTGGAATATATCTGATCTGGTGTCGTTGAACCTCACCTTTGTTGTGCGTTATGCCTTTGATCGGATAATCTGGCGGCGAGCGCTTCACAAATCATCTGTGCAGAACACTTATCGGAGATAATTGGTTGGCCGTTTCGTACACACTGAAATTGTGTCTTCGCTTCCAAAATCGCTATGTGATTCTTGACGAGGATAAAGCCCCTACCTGGTTCTTGTTGTCGCAAACAGAGACCACCGTCGTCAATGGCAACTATCTGCCGCCTATCCAAGGTAGCAGCAGCGAGTCGCGTTTTGGCATCCCGAAACTCCACCACAGTCGGCTTCCATGAAGCATTTTGAGGCGGGGCAAAATACAGTATATGTCGAATGACGCATGATGCGAGTCGCACAGTATCGTCTTCCAGCATGATACCCAAATAATGTGCATCACGGTCAACGTAGCCTAACGAAGATTCTTGGGAGCCATCGTAGGAGCCATCATGTGGCGGACTACTGGAGCCAATTTGGATCCTGCTGGAGTCGACAAAATCTGTCTGAGATGTATATCGTCTGGGGCGCTTTGGCATCCTTGCCTCAGTGTCTTCGTCGCTGTCAAGTTCGCTTTCCATTCCTTCCTGGGAATCGATTAGGCCCTGAGCGCGTCGGTCCTGGCTTCCTTTGAACATGGCCATTGCCGCCCAGATTTGAGCCAGAGAGATGCCACAGTTAGACCCTCGCACCAAATAGTGCTCGCTATGAGCCATGAAAGTCGAATCGGGTCCTTGCAAAAATGCTCTTATTTCATCTGATGATGACTGCAAGTCGGAGGGTATGCTCCATTGTGTCAACATCGGCAGCACGTTGCGCTGTGGCTCCCGCCGTACGACGCGACATGCAAGCAGATGAGATCGTCCCCAGTAGCTGGCAGCCACAGTTTCGAGTTGCGAAAATGTTCTTCCATGCTCGGCTTGGCAACGAGCCCTGAACGCGGATTCAGAGGTGACACTAATGAAATATGGAGTGGGAGCCATACTAACGATAGATAGGCGGGGCGCAAGAGACAGGAATTTCCCCACCAAAGGAATACTATTTATACGCGATGGCTGCCCAGTTACGCTAGTACCATAGAGGTAACGTTGTGCCAACCACGGTGTACAGGCAGTGCATAGGCGCCCAGGAGTACCTAGTAGAGAGATAACTAGCTAGCGTTTAACTACTTAGGTACATCTGGACCTCGGTCGGGACCTCGGGAGCCTATGAGCGATTATTAATCGGCCGTTTTATGACAAGGCGGTCAAAAAGGCGGAGAACCATGGCACTTACTGTTATTATCATCTCTGGCTCCCAAACACGAGCTCATCGCTCCTTCGATCCTCCCATAATGGCGGCCGATTTGAGGTCAAAAGCGCTTCGGGATCTCATGCGCAACAATGGGTTTCTTGTCAACCCACTCCAGTGGACTTCGCGTCACCTTGACATGGTGGGGTGTCGATTCGAAAACGTCGACATTACCCCTGTCTGCACCGTATCAACTCCAGACGACCGCAGAGCCGATCCTGTTGGAAACACTTGCCCAAAGTCTCCGAGCAACGCCGAAATACTCGCAAGGAACCCATTTCCTAACGTAAAATCTCGTTGTCTTGTCGCTATCTTGGTTGGCGAGGAACGCGCATTTGAATACCCTCGGTACGAGATACCTTTAACAAAGTGGTTGATGATATACGGAGTGGGATGACTGATGGCCTTGCTGCAGCAAAGGAGCTGGTTTTTATTTTCAAGGTCGGCCTGTCCACCGAACAGACTGTCACGTTCCATCGCCATGGACAACCCATCGATCACATCCATAGCGGCTCACCTGCAGTGGTAGGCTATGCGTTCTACCCCCATATCATTGGAGACCGGAGAAATCAGTTTGAACCTTGTCCGGGTCCAAGGGGGACGATTAATCGTGTTGGTGTGAGCATTCGTCAGAAGCGCCTTGCTCAGATAGTCCCCAAGGAATGGACCGAGGATCCTTATTTCGTGTGTCTCTTGTTGGCTCTGGCACAGCTTCAAGAAGGCAAGGTCAAGTTGTCAAAACCAGTCTCTTATATCGTACGCATTTCGCTTTCTCGTTCTGCCTGGCCTCAGCTGATCTGCTTCCAGTCACGTCTACTTGTGACCCACAGAATAAGTGATCAATACATACACCTTTATGAGGCTGAAATCACCGCCGAGCTCCTGAATGCCCTTAAGGATCCGAATAATGCGACCAATCCCATAGAATGGCCTACGATTCGGTGGAGAAAGCTCCCATTCGAGCCTTTTGATACCTTTGACAACCGACTTGTGGCCGAGCTGGTGGCTCCCAGTCCATTCCGCTCCCGCCATCCCTCAGCTCCATCAGATGATGTGAATAGTGACATTATGAGTCATGATATGAAACGACAGCACGAACAAACAGGCAGCATGACATGTAAGAAACGGCGAATCTCATAGAGAAGATAGAGCACTGTAATGATAATAATGGTAACTCGGATTTCGTTATCGAAAATATAGGCTGCTGAATCAGCCCTTGATGCGTATCGCTAAATTGAGAGCTATCGCTAAATTGAGAGCTTTCAAAGCTAGCAAGAAAATTAGAGATCAAGCAACCTATTCCTTCTGCTCACTTCCCTTCCTTCCTCCACCGAGCGGTGCTTTGTTTCTTGAGGGCACCCAAATCCTGTACCTTTCACCGAAACTGTACGAGCTCACTCGGCTAAAATCAGTCTCTCGCACCAGTCAAGATCAACCTTCATATATCAAGATATTGAGAGACAAGTGGTGGCATATTACCGTAAGATGCATAACACACACACCTCCCCTCCCCCCACCTGAGCACTAATTTGGAAGAGGAAAGCCGGGGGACATTATTCGCTACGTATGTAGCTTAGAGTCAAGTCTTATTTCTGGTGTCTCTTAATTTATAACATAAAGCAAATCAAATAGGAAACTTGTCAGATCATATGTCTATAACTTCTATCATGAAGCGGCAGATCACCATAGCCCTTCGACGAAATAAGACGACAGGTCTCCCATGCCATTCTTCTCCTCTTCCATCTGTCCATTTCCAAGGAAGCGGAAGCGATTGGCAGAGTTGTACCGAACGTCGAAATGTTCTCCCCGAGAGACTCGAGAGCTTTCTTAAAGTGACTCGTGGTCCCCGGATAGTTAGCGGTGACTTGACCGGAACTCTTGCCGCTCTTATACCAGCTGCGACACGAACCCGCCCAAGCGGTGCGCTTCATGTATTCTTGCGCCCAGACATTGTAGTCATCCACCGAGTCTTTTTTGACGTCGACTGATCTGGAGTGGGCATGAGTATGATAGTACAAGAGCAGGGTGTTGCATCCGAGTAGGGGACTCACTTGATATCTTCTGTGGCAATTCTTCGAGTCCATCTGATAATGTGATCGCATACGAACGAGACGCCTGCCAGCAGGTTTCCATTCGAAACGGTGAAATTGGGACCGGCGATCATGAAATAGTTCGGCATCCCATTGGCATGAATGGAGAAGAAAGCCTCCGGGTGGTTTTTCCACCGCTCATCCAAGGTACACCCGTTACGACCAACAAGCTTCCACCGGGGCAGGAAGGATGTATTGAAACCGGTGGCGCAGACGATGAGATCGAACTCTTCATCATCATCCGCGGTCTTGATTCCCGTCTCCGTGATGCTCTGAATAGGCGCCCGGCACATCCGAACGGTCGGATTCGAAAATGCTTCGAGATATCCATCACCAGGCGAGAGACGGCGGCAACCAGGGATGAAGTCCGGAATCATCGTTTCGAGAATGGATGGATCCAGAGAGTCTTTCAACCGGGTTTCCATGAGCTTTCGCGCTCCATCTTCGGTCAGCTGGTTGAATGGGTGGTCGGCCAGCATTGCGAATGCAAACCCATTGACCCTACGGTGGACTCGTTAGCGGATTGCCCAAGACGAGCAGCCCAGGCGGGAGACTCACGCGTCCTCAAGCTCTTTCCGAAACTCGAAGAATTTCTTCGGATCATTCTTGAATTGCGCACGCTCTTCCTCGGTATAGGCAAAATTCCCGCCATCCTTTGTCATCTGGGAAGAAATATTATCGGCCACCCAGGTCGGGTTTCGCACATAATTGACCAGCCTAGAAGCCTGCGAGTGCATATTAGCGACACATTGGATTCCGGATGACCCGTTCCCAATAACGGCCACGCGTTTGCCTTTCCATTCATACGACTCGTCCCTGTCCGCGGCTGTCAGTCACCATCGGCCAAGATATGATCTCTCGGGCGGTTCTCCCATACCAGCCTGCGCTGTGAACCAGTTTGCCTTTGAAGTTCGATAATCCTTCGATCTGTGGCCACGTCCAGTGGCTGGGGACTCGTGCTCAGCAAGATTCGTGACTAATCGAGGACCGGTGTTGGCTTACTTGCTAAATCCCGTGGCATTCACGAAGATCTCCGCCTCGTCGGCCTTGATGGTCCCGTTTTGCTCGATCTTCAGTTTCCATTTCCCCGACTCTTCGTCCCAAACGGACTCCAGCACTCGGGAATTCAGCTCGACGTGGTCGTCGAGCTTCCATTTACGGGCGGTGTTCTGGATATATGCGCGGATTTCTGCGCCCGGCGCATAGAAATGCGACCAGTCGGGGTTTGGCTCGAACAGAAAAGTATACGCATCTGTCAGTGAGGGTCAGCGACAATCCATTCGACGAGGGCGCGAATCATTCGTACGGGCCGGAATGTCACTACAGCGATTGATGCACTCGTTAGTCCGCCCGATCTGACGGGAATGCGTCGCGTACGGGGAGGCGTTTTACCAGGCAACACCAGGGTATCGATTCTCCGTCCACGTCCCACCAATCTCGTCGTTCTTGTCATAGAGGATATAGTCCACCACGTCTTCCAGCTGAAGTTCGTATTTGATCTTGTGGGCCAGCGTCAGACCGGAGAAGCCGGCGCCGACGCAGATGATCCTCAGCTTTCGCGGAGTGAATGCAGGCTCCTCGTGGATTGGAACCCAATTGCTCGGCCGTTCTCCATTTGCCACGCGCCCGGCGGGGGTGACAGGGTGATCGATGCCATCTGGGGCAGGCTGCATGATCTCGAAAAGGGCAAATGGAATGAATCAAATGCCTTCTGCGATGGATGCGTTGGAGACGGTGAAATCCCCGAGTTTCCGTCGACTTATACAGATGCGCCTCTCAATGCGGATAGATCGGCGAGACGAGGGGAGTATGAATTGCCCCTCCATCATTAGCATGAGTTGAGGGCCACTCGACCCGCGTATATGTATCTGTCCTATCCACTCGGGACTCCTGCGGACGATAGAGAGGCGATGCGCCAGTCACAATGCTGGATTGTGCCGAAGATATATACCTTTCTGGGCAGGCGGTCGGAACGGATTGTCGCAATTCCGCGACTAAACCTATTACGGCAAGTCGGGGGTCTGTCGAAGCTTCTCACCAACATGAATCTATCCATGGTTATCCCATCTATCCTCGCGGGCTGTCTTTTTGGCCCCATCAGCCTTTCGATTTCCCTATTGAATTCTATACGACTGTCTGCTGGCCAGTGCACTGCTTGGAAGGCATGCTGTATATATACCTATGCCTACAGTAGGTATATGGCTGCCGTCCCGCGGGAGAAACTTTGCTAGCGGCCCATAGAGCTGCAGTAGTCACTGGTGAATGTAACGGAACTCGAATCATGATATGGACGATCCACCATAATAACCACTCGCGTTGGCCCGATCGCAAGGATTCTTGATCCTTTGATTCCTCCGCGGCGGGTCGATGGAACGAAGCGCTCGATCGGATCGTGCGGCCTATCAGTGGCTGGACTGAACTCGGCAGCATTCAATCAGCATTGATGTTCAGCATGGGCTGAACTTCATACGTACCAGAAAGCTGGTGATCCGGGTGTCAGAAGTATCGTGGGCGACTTCTGCTTCGGCTTTAGCTTCGACTTCGACTTCGCACCAGCAAGATTATTTGTCGGGGCTCCCGACGTGCGCAATCCCGAATCCACCATAATAATCCACCATCGCGGGCGACTCCGTCTTGGACAAAATCGAATGTCGATCTGGCCCCCATTCCCCAATAGCAGGATCCGCCCCCTGGATCCCTCCCACTGGGCGATCAGCTGGAGCATCTTTCGATGTAAGGCTGTGTGGAATGGCAAACCTAACGTGGCCGGAATAGGCTATCTGGTGCAAATTCAAATCCTGTCCACAAACTCAACTCTTGTCTCCTTCGACACCAGCACTGAGTCGGATGCTAGCCTCATAGGGTGAGAACCATAACTGTCTCTCCCCCTGACACCTCATGTTATAAACGTGAGGTCTGCCGTTTCTCCCGTCCCGTCGGTCTGGATGACACCCGCATTTCCTGCCCGTCATGTCGGCTACCGGTGTTTTTGGACCTGCTCCCCCGGGAGTCGACCTCTCCGCTAACCAAAATGGCATGATGGTGGGAGGCGTCACGACGTTGATTGTGCTGGGGACGTTGGCCGTGGCCCTGCGATTATATACCCGGACGATGACCAGGGAATCTCGCTTCGCCGTGGATGACTATCTGATTCTGGCCGCCTACGTGAGTCAATCGTGACCCAGGGGGTTCCAAGATGCTTTAACCGAGCGAATTCACGCTGACCACCGTTGTTCCAGGGGTTCGCCCTCGCATCTGGGGTTGTTGCACTGCTCAGTCCGTCCCCGCTCTTTCTCCCGTGCGATTTCGATTTTATACTGACCGGGTCGCACCGACAGGTATCAAGCATGGCAGTGGACATCACCTCCAATCCTTAACCGCCGCACAATTCATCGCGATTTGGAAATTTCTCTTCTCGCACGTGTGCATTTACGCCGCCGGGGTGACGTGCACGAAGTCCTCGATCATGTTGTTCTACAGCCGCATCTTCAGTCTACGATGGTCGCTGTACATCATGATGTCGTTGATCCTCGCCTATTTCGTCGTCATCATTGTCACCATCTGTGTGGCCTGCCGCCCGCTACCCTACTTCTGGGAACAATACATCCCGTCTAGTCCCATACATGGAACATGCATCAACACGTCCAAGTTCTTCCTCGGCAATGGAGTCGTCGCGGTCGTGATCGATTTCATCATTCTCTGGGTCCCCATTCCCATCGTCTGGAAGCTCCAAATGCCGCGGAGTCAAAGATTGGCCGTCATCGCCGTCTTGCTGTTGGGAGGCTTGTACGTTCCATCTCCTTCCAATCTGATCCATGCCAACCCCTCGCAACTGTCACTAACCCATCCCGCGAAACCACAGTGTATGCATTGCTGGAATCGTCCGTCTGGTTGTTCTGGACCGAAATACCCGCTCCGATGATCCAACGTGGTCGATTGCACCGGTCTTCCTGTGGTCGTGCGTCGAGCCTTTCATTGGCATTGTCTGTGCCTGTTTGCCTACTCTTTCTCTCCACTGTTTCGGCGCTGGTGGGCCATCCTCGTTACCAAGAGCTCGACCAAGAAAAGCAGCACAGAGGGAATCTCGAGATTACACGACGAAACCACGCGATCCCGACGGACACATCGGTCTGCATTGGACTCTGATGGCGATGAGGTTGAGCTGACTGGGGTGCAATCATATCAGAATCCAGGATCTTCTCATGCCCCCGAGCGCTCCGATGGAGTGATCATGGTCAAAGACGAAGTTACGGTCACCTGGCAATAAAATAAATGGGGAATTACTTGTACATGATATCATTCCATTCTTTGTATTTAATTATTGAGACCCCGACCAGTTGTTATTAAGCTGTCCTCGCCGGTTCTACCTTCTCACCCTTCATACCCACAGCCACGACTTAGCATAGGCCATCGAGAGCTAACATTTTAATTCACGAATACTGCAACTCAGCATGGTTCAAGTGCAACTATAGTGGGAAATTATGGCCTTTCCAATATGACGATGAATTCATTCCCGTTGTAGATAACTATGGTACATGGTGCTATGGAGGAGCGTATGATGGAAGGTGGTACATTCGAAATTCTTAGACAGGAAAAACTATTTGACTCGCCAAGTTTCGATCTTAGAGGGTTATAGATCAATGGGAGATTACTGAACACCATAGTCGTAGTCTCATCAACCTCGTATTAGCGCAGCAGACTGCTATTCTACCATCAATGTGTTATGACAAGCAATCTCTCTTTCTCTCGAACGCCTCATCAATTCGCTGTTTTCACGAGCAAAACGTCCAGTAATCGAAAGAATAGAGTAGCTCCTTGCCGTTGTTTTCATTCTTTTTTTCCGTCAGCGGAATCGAAATACTGTAACTACGCGGTGTTAGCTGTGAAGTTCCTTATCACCCATCCCACGGATCACGTACCAATTGTGCGGGTTACAGTAAGTGATTGGTAGCGGCCCCCATCCATTGTTGTCTGAATAGTCGTAGTTGAGCGAATAGTCGTTCACGGAGCAATCTGGAGCCCGAGTTAGAGAATCACCTCAGGATCATGGAAAAGAACATTGTAGGCTGGGCACATACCAATGTTTTTGTCGCCACTGTAAATATCCCCGCTGCATGTCTTGAGGCCGTTGTCGACTGCGGTGATGTTCCCATAGCCGTCGGAGAAGTAGTTCGCATTCCCGACGTAGCCGGTTAGGTGAAGACATGCCAGCGCGGAAGATGAGAGGCTCATGGCAATGGCAGCTACGGCCAAAGCCTTGGTACCAGTTCCGAACATATTAACAATCTTGAATGGAGCAATGAGTAGATTTTGCACTTGGAGAATTAGATGAGATGGGATCTTTATTCAGGGGCATGAGAATGGCGTCCTTTATATACCATCTTTCATACCTATATAACTAGTATTAGTGGCTTCCTGTCTGACACTGACTCTCCCCCCGCAGGGCAACATTCACGCCCGACCTCGAGAGAATCCTACAGGATTATTCACGATGCTACCTGCGCTTTTGCCCGGCACTATGCACCCTGATTGGGCGAGATGGTACATATCCATCTGATATGGGAGTTCGTGAGTCAGTCTCATTTCTAGAAACAGGACGATGGCCTTAGTGTTCTGGTAGCGATTGGCTGAGAGATCAGCGAATAGATTGCGACGAGGGAAAGCGATCGGCACACAGTTGACACAGATTAGATAAAAGAAGATAACTCTGCTGAGTGGATCGGAACAAAAGCGAGCGGAGAAATCGACTGATGGGCGTTGGGGGAAGAGAGAGAGAGAGAGTCTGGAAAAGGAGGGCTAGGTTCCTAAGGAACTGCGGCTAATCTATCGGAGGGATGATTGCCTCGGACACATACTGCCATCATCTCTCTCGGAATTAGTAACTATCCATGGATAGGTAGACTTCGGTTTGATAGTTCAGTCGCGTCTATATTTTGATGTATTAATCGCCGTCTCTTAAATTAACTAGTCATCTGGGCAGTTAAGCAGTGAAGACTTGATTCTAATTGGTCGAGTTCTCACCTAATGAAACCGTCTTTCCCATACTGCCTGAACCTTCAGGCCTATGGGTCCGTGTCCCTCCCACCGCCATCGATTCCGTCACGTTGCCGGGTGCACCGCCAGATGTACACAGCAGTACCTTCTGCTACTTATCTCTCGCTGTCATCCCCACCACTCACTGTGTAGATTTGCGTAGCTCTAAGTACACTCCACGTCTCCGCCCGCGCCTCTGATGCGCGCATCGACAGCTCGCGCTGATCTGCCAGACTTTTAGAATTTTTTTTCTTTCTAGCCCATCGCTTTCCCTCCTCTTCCTTTCTTCCATCTATCCCATTATACCCCCCAACCTTCTTCCATTCGTGCGCATACCCTCAGTCAAGTCCCGTTGAGTGATTTGTGAGCTTTGTTGCCTTTGTCTCGCGCTTGTTTCCTCGCTCGAGCTTCTCTTGCTTGTTTCCCTCGCTTTTCTATATCTATACCCATCACTCGCCATCATGTCCAACGGTGCTGAGGACCAGTCGCTCCTGGAGCGTGTCGAGGCCCCGAGTATCCCCCAGGAGGCGCAGAAGAAGATTGCCAACCTGCAGGAGGAGTTTGTTCGTGCCGAGGTTGAGCAGCGTAAGTATCTCTGTTTCCATTATGCACATGCGGTGAAAGTGTGATTCCGGTACACATTTTGCCTCGTTTCTATCGTATTATGTGCCCGAAGCTGTTATTGCGATACGATTCTTTCTCTCTCTCTCTCTATCTACCAAAAATAGAAGGAAAATGAAAAGAGTCCAAGCTGACCCTCGTCCACAGTGCGCCAGTCAGTTCCGCTCCTGACCCCGCTTTTCAAGAAGCGCAATGAGATCATCAGCCACCCTGAGGTCCAGGGTGACTTCTGGATCCGCGTCTTCTCCAGCGCTCCCGCCGAGATTGACGAGTACATTCTGCCCACGGACGCCGCCGTGCTCGGCGCGGCCCTGAAGAACCTGACCGTCGAGCGGTTCGAGGTCGACGCCAAGGGCCAGGGTGAGCCGCGCAGCTTGCGCTTCACCTTCGACTTCCAGACCGGCGAGGAGAACCCGTTTTTCGAGAACTCCCA
The DNA here is from genome assembly GCF_028827665.1 of Penicillium hispanicum. NCBI lineage: Eukaryota > Fungi > Ascomycota > Eurotiomycetes > Eurotiales > Aspergillaceae > Penicillium > Penicillium hispanicum. Next base: position 965,660 of record NW_026623199.1, on the reverse strand, counting down.
GCTTGTCAAGGAGTTCTACTGGCGCAAGCAGATCATCAAGACCCAGAGCGGTAAGCGCCGCACCTGGGAGGGTCTGGTCTCCGAGCCCGTCCGCATCAACTGGAAGCCGGACATGGATGTCACCAAGGGTCTGCTGGATGCTGCCTGCGATCTGGCCGAGGCCGAGAAGAAGGGCGGCGACCGCAAGAAGCTGCCTGAGTACGAGACTCTGGTCAAGAAGATTGGCGAGCTCGAGGCCGAGGCCATGAAGGACGACGAGGATGAGAACGAGGATGAGGACCCCGAGAGCCCCGCTGGCACCAGCTTCTTCTCTTTCTTCGGTTACCGCGGCCGTGACGTCTCCGCTGAGCAGTCTAAGGAGGCCAACAAGGAGGATGACGAGCGTTGGGTCAAGATCTCCAAGGGTGAGGAGGTCGAGGACGACGACGAGGAGGATGACGATGAGGATGACGAGGAGCTCGTTGATGACCTCGAGGATGCCGAGATCTTCCCCGACGGCGAGGAGCTTGCTATTGCCCTTGCCGAGGACCTCTGGACCGACGCCATGAAGTATTACGGTATGTAAACCCCGCGTCAAAAAACTCGAGCGACTCAACTGACTGTTCCAGTCCAATCGTTCGAGCTCAGTGACGACCTCTCCGAGCTTGACATGGAGGAGCTTGACGAGATGGACGAGGACGATGATGAGGATGAGGAGGATGGCGAGTCGCAGCCGCGCAAGAAGGTTCGCACCTAAATCATTCGAAATGCCCGCCATGTAACGCCTTGCTCCGTGTGATTCTGGTGGTTTCCGGCACCCCCATTGATGTATTATCACAGGACGATAACGAGAATTAATAGTAAGACGAGCGCAAAGATGAGCGCCGCTATGCAAAAGGAGGACCAGGTATCTAGAGGTTTCAAAAGTTAGCTCCAATTCGTGATTTCCATGCTCATTCGCAACGACACATCCCGCGTAAATGCACAAGTCATATCATCGCAATCCTGTCCAGGAAATGGATGTCTTACCCTCATTCTTGCGAACAATATGTCTGATGCGCGCCATGCCATTCTGCAACTTGCCGCCCACCCGATCCGCGAGCGTATCAACCTCATCAAGCATAACCGCCTGATCCTCCAGCTCACGGCCCATATCATTCGCTTGTTGTCGCAAATTCCCCACCGTCCGAAACACGCCGTCCAACTGCTCATCCTGCTCGTGCATCAGCTCCGTTTGCCGCTGCTGCTCCATTGAGGCATAGTAGTCCTCGCCACGGTGCTGCTGCTGCTCCTCCTCCTCGAGCGCCGCATCGAACTCCGTCGGGTTGGGCAGCTCCGCCGGCACCGCCGAGCTGGACACTGTCTGCTGTAGCTCCTGCCGCATCTTCTCGACTTCGGCCCCTACATCGTCGACGAGTTTGCGGCGGCGTTGCACCTCCTCCAGCTCGAGCCCGAAGCGGTAGGGGTCTTGCTCGATTGCGCGCACGCTCTCGACGAGGTCGTCCAGGTCGGCGCTGAGCTCGGTCAATGTCGTTTCAAGTTCTGAGCGTGCTTGTTTGAGTTCTGGGTTTGAGGGACTTTTGGCGAGAGAGCGGATGCGGAGGTACGAGGAGAAAAGAGGCTGGCTGGATTGGAGGGTGGATAGGACGTCCCTGGTGTCCGGGTTTGATTAGTCTTTTGGGGGGAGATTTACGGGCTCGATTGCACGTGGAATAGCTTACGCTTGGACTTGCAGGAAGGGATCTGCGTTCTCCATGGCTGCGGTGTTTTGAAGGAACGAGGGCGATGGACGAGTATGGACGTATGGACTGCGCTGGAGACGGGAAGCTGGCAGCTTCCGGGCAATCACGTGTGGCTGGGCAGTCGTTCGTAGATGGATGTAGACCCCAGCGTAACGACGGTGCCGTTGAGACTGATATATGCTCGTGATGTATTATGCTTAATTTTATTTCCTATTCAAGCCCGATGAGTATTTATTCCACTTATTTCTCGGCAAAATGGCCGAATATCCATGGATGAGTCTTGCGCCTCGTAGTTATCGCTGACTCAGCGGATATTGTCCGATAAAAAAAAAGATAAGGATTTCCCCCACGCAGTCAAGACTGGCCGGCTTTTGGTGCGGACTTTTCCATTCACTCGTTCCCATGGCTCGCGACCGTCCCCTTCCGCTCGCAGACGAGTGGGAAGACCCTGAATCTTACATCGAGGCGCTTCTCTCCTTCGCGACCTCGTCGGTGTTGTTTATGAACCTATGCGGCGGCGTGCACATCCTCGATTTCCTTACCCGCGAGCCCGATCTGTACGCCAGTCTGCTCCCGGAGGACTGGCAGGTCTTCTTCCAGGCACACGACGTCCATGATATCATCCACCTACTTCTACGAGAGGACATCGGACCGCTACGCGATTCCAACCAGACCAATGGTACTTGCGGCGAGAGTGATCGTACATGGAACGGCGGCGCATTCCCTCCGTCGAGCCTATTGGATTACATCTACAATGTTCGCCGGCTGAGCCTTCGACGAGAACTTCCCACCTCTCCGTTAAACAAGACGAAACTACCACGACATGTCTCTGTAGGCATGAACAAGAAGAAAGCACACGAGGTTCAATATTTCTCACGCTATGTCGCTGCTCTGTCGGACACAGTCGGAGAGCGCCGTGGAGAGCCGGTTTCACACATCGTGGACTTTGGGTCCGGACAGAATTATCTTGGGCGGACGTTGGTCAGCGCTCCCTATCACAAGCATGTCATTGCAATTGAACGGCAGCACCAATACATCAATGGCGCTCAATTGATGGATGTTTCTGCCAAGTTGGCAAAGAAGGAGAAGACCGTTTATGTCCATCACCGCAAGAAGTCATGCAATGACTGCAATGGGACGCCGGAGATGGTAGCCTCCGAAAAGACAGTTGCCCACCAGCCGAAGGATGAAGCACCAAGGCTCGATGGGGATTCACGGCCTCAAGAGGCCGGCGAAACCGAAGAGAACATCACAATATTCAAAATGTTGGGTGATATCAGCCTCGAACCCGACGAGATGCCCAGCTTTACAACCGGCAATACATATAGACCAAAAGAAGAACCCAAGATCGACACTCGAGGCACAATCAGCTACATTGAACATGACATTCAGGACGGCTACCTGGAACCAATTATCGATCACGTTGTCAACCCATCACCCACGACAACCCCGAAGGGTGATATTTCAGAAGAAGCTTCCTCCGTAACGATGCAATCAGATCAACAAGAACAGGCGGACGCCCGGGTGATGGTGGTGTCATTGCACTCGTGCGGGAATCTTGTTCACCACGGCGTACGCTCTCTCATCCTCAACCCGTCTGTCGTGGCTATCGCGATGATCGGCTGTTGCTACAACCAAATGACCGAGCGCCTCGGCCCTGCGACGTACAAACTCCCCGTTCTTCGATTCTTTCATCCTCGTCTCAGGGAGACCGGCACTGCGTATGACCCGCACGGTTTCCCCATGTCCAAACTCTATGAAACATACACCAGCCCCGTGACAACGGGCATCAAACTTAACATCACAGCCCGATCGATGGCCGTACAGGCACCCTACAACTGGGGCTACGCCGACAGCGAGGGCTTTTTCACTCGCCATTTCTTCCGCGCTCTCTTACAGCGCATTCTAGTCGACCGCGGCGTGCTACCCAAACCCACCATCCCGAAAGACATTTACGGCCAGGACCAACGTGAGCCTCAAAATAAGACTCCGCCTATCATCATTGGGGCCCTTCGCAAGGCTGCATTCAAGTCTTTCACTGACTACGTGCGCGCAGCGACAGTGAAAATGAGCCGCGACCCATACCATGGTCCTACAGTTCAGGAACGGATGGCCAGTATGACCGACGAAGATATCCACCGCTACGAGACCGAGTACTTCCATACACGGAAGAATCTGAGTGTTGTGTGGAGTCTGATTGCTTTCAGCGCCCAGGTCGTGGAGGCTATTATCGTCGTGGACCGGTGGCAGTTCCTACGTGAGCATGACTCGGTCAAGGAGTGCTGGGTCGAGCCGGTATTTGAATATGGTGAGAGTCCGCGGAACTTGGCTGTAATCGGACTCAAGAAGTGATGAAGGCGCAGTCCGTTGCATCGAGTGAGTGGAATTGCACTTGGTAGATATGGGGACCAGGTCAATGTTCGAACCGGGGGTTGTACAATCTCAAAAATTGACGCATTCGAGCATATCAACGCTCGATACGATTAATGAAATCAATGATCCCACTTTATTAGTTAGGAAGTTCTTCTCTTCTGTCCCGCATTTCTTGCCTTTCCTCTCTTCAAATCACAAATGGGGCCGTTCTAACTGCCCTCTCGACCAAGACAATCTCTTCCCACCGACTCAGCCCCGGCACTTGCTCTTTATGTGAATAAAATGAGGAGGCTTTTCGATAGAGTCTCAGGTCTCGCTCCTGGAAGACAGTACTCCGAATTGGCGATAATATAGTCATCGCGAAGTTTTAGGTTGGAGGATCTGTTTGTAAGATGGCTTGATGGTTATGGGCAACTATTGCTTTCATGGTGGCGGATGGGAGTACAACGGAGATGATCGTATCTAGGTAGCGATAAGTAGGTCAGCCTTTTATAATATGGGAATCATCGCCCTCAGAATCACCTCATATCCCGGCTTCTACGGGCGCAAAACTGTTATTTGGGTCGCCGCGGGAGCCATCGATTTAAGTGGGGCTTTGAATGGGGCAACGAGGCTTAGCGCTAGAGATAAGATCTTCATATAGCGCGCCTTCTATAGCGCGCGCGGAATTATGCGCAACTTCTTCGCGGAAACCAGAACGCAACATGTTGGTGAGGGCCTTTCTTTTTGCGAGCTCATATAAAAGGGGGATATAGAATCACCTAAAAAAAAATAAACTTGAATTGACTTTAACCTTAGCAGGAGTATTTTCTCATCTTTTCTTCACGCGATGCTTCGAGCCAGGAGAGAAGGCCGCGCAGGCGGTCCGCAAGATCCTCGATTCGCGCAAGATCCTCGTTACGGCGGTCGACGATACCGCGACCGCAATCAGTACGGCCCTCAGTATGGCCCCTCACAGCCATATGATCCGTATTACCAGCAACAATACAATCAACCGCCGCCATACGGCCCACCGCAACAGCAATACCAACCGTATGAACAATACAGTCAACCATGGCAGTCTGCACCGCAACCTCAGTACTCCCAGCAGTATGGCGGACAACGTCCACTGGCACCCTCGCTCAACGGCCCCTACCCTGGCAATGAAGTCGCAGTCCAGCAAAGCCAAACCTACGCCACACAGCTACCGCAGCTCCCCCCATATCAGGAGTCAAGTGGACCCCGACCATGCGTTATTCCTCGTCAGTACAGAGACTTGTCAGAGATGGAGGCCACAACTAACCATACATAACCACAGAGATCACTCATAAGAGATTCAGCGGCGAGAACATGAGCCCCTTCGTTCGCGTCCGCGTCCCCGAGCTCGAGCACCAAATCTCGGCCCACGAACTCATCGTCTTCATCGACGGCCTCAATGAAGCCTTCCTAGCCAACCCAGCCCTCCAAACGGCCAACAACGTTGCCAACATCGGCGGCATGGCCCCGTCCATGATTGTGCAGATGGTCAGTGTGGGTGTCAACGTGGCCGCCGGGGTCGGCTCGGCCGTGACCAGCAAAACGCGCAAGAAGAAGTTCCTGGCCAAGGCGAACGAGGAGCTCTTCAATCCCCGTGGCTTGCATGTACAGGTCTGCAAGACGGACAAGATGCTCGGGTACATTGGCTTGGAAGGTCAGAACAATATCTTCCTCCGCCAGCAGTACAAGACTGCGTTTGAGAATGCGCAGCAGATTCCGGTCAATGGTCCGATGTCACCAGCTGGAAGTAACACGCATCCTATCATGCAGCGCATGGCTTCGTTGGGCAATCATGTGATGAGGCTGTCGTTCGATAATGTCGAGGCAGCGGCTAAGCCTGATGGGTTTTGGAAGAAGTGGGGTGCAAAGGAAGCCTTGAAGGCGGACCAGAAGCAGACGGAGAAGATACTGAAAGATCAGGCGAAGGAAGACCGGAGGGCCGGGAGGAGAGGGGGCCGAGGGAGCTCGAGGATACAGGATAGGAAGGACGAGAAGAAGGCCAAGGAGGTCAAGAAGATCCTATGGATTGTCATTACCACCAAGGAGAAGACTGCGGGAGGGGATGACGAGTGGGATTCGGAATCGGAGAGTTTGGAGAGCCACAAGCGCGAGTGATCTGGGATTTTGTTTTTATTCATTGGTATCTCACCCTTCAATGCGAAACGAATATTTATCCCGTCTCGGACATAGCAGGTAGCGGCGTGCGGTGAGCCTAAACTTAACATTGTTGTGTCCGACTTTAAATCTATGTGCGGCGATGGTGTCTTAGGGTAACTATGTGTTCCAGCCTCAATTGTAAATGCCTAATAGCACAAAAGAAGGCCTGAAAAAGGATCATGTAGCTCTTAAAGACCAATCTAGGTTCGAGTGTCTGCAGTGGCCAATTAAAATCAAACGAAGTCTGTATCGCAGCAAAATGAATCAATACAGACGGATAGACTCAATGAGGCTCTATACCTGTTTGTGCCTAAGGCACCTATCTCCCCCTAGCATAGCTTGCAGTTGCTAGTTCCTTTTCCTCCCTCCCTCCCTACAACGCCTATCAATCTACTTCTTCTGCTGGTCTTTGGTCCGGTCTTTACAGTGGACAGCCCTTCTTCGATCTGATCTGCATCAGGCATGTGCAGATTCCTTCCTCCTTTAGCATCAAACGGCCCCCAAATGTTCGCATCCAACTGAAGCCAGGTGACTCAGCCACCATGGGCCACTGGAAACCTCCTGAGGGTAAAGGGTCTTCTTCATCTGGCCTTATAGACATCACTTGCCTGCCGCCAAGCTGCCGCTGAGACACACTCAAATTGCAGGTCATGGCGGAAAGAGGACCAAGGGGTAAATACGCCCGACTGATCTGTCGGGGTTGTCGCTCCAGAAAGATCAAATGCGCTCTTCCCAATGTGAACGATTTAGGACCCTTGAATACCCCACAGTCGACGGAGAAGGCCTGTGAAAGATGTCGCAACCTCAATCTCGAGTGCGTAGTCGAATATACGTTGCTCGGGCGGCCTCCATCTAAACGCGCCCGGCTCAGAAGGACTGCGGATCGAAGTCCGAATCCACAGTCAGATTCGATGGCCGAAGAGTCGGTTCCCACGCTTTCCCGTCTGGATATCAAAAACTATCTTTTCGCCGATGAAGAGGACAATATCCTCTCAAAGGACAACCAGTCGGACCCGGCTCGGGCTTCGCGAAAAGAGGAGATCTTTCAAACAATGATTCAGCCTGATACTTTCTTCCTCTCGATTCTTGGGAAGGACCGCGCGTTCGGTGCTGATGTTGTCCATGCCACTTCCAGCTGGAATATCCCGCTGCAAGATCTCATTAGCCATGATATAGCGGTATCATTTGACCGGTAGTAAGTAATCATCTCCACCACAGACGGCCTTGCGAGAAGTCTTAAGTATTTCCCCCTTTTTTAGCTTGGTTTGGCATCGGTTCTTTCTCCCAACGCTACCAACCCTGGTCAGCATCAGAGATCGATTGGAGTTGGATGAACCTACCACCACAAATTGTGCGACGAGGCTTCTCTTTGCGTCACTCGCATTGTCCGCATTCGAACTGAGCGAGAGTCTCTCTCGCGAAGACTGGCGGTTGAAACAGAATTTGCAGCAGGCTGTGTCTTTCTTCGGCCAGGAGTTTATCTTTTCTCCGCCAACCCACCAAGACTCCATCGTGGTTTCTCTGTTCTTGTCCGAGTATAAGCCAACAGCTATGGCTACCATGCAAGGAGTCGCCCATAAAACACTCAAGTCCGAACTTTACATCAACATTGCCTTCGGAGTCTTTCATCGACTCGAAGCACTTAACCAAGAGGGGATTCGAAATCCTGGTGGACTGGATGCTACGGATGATCACGCATTCGAGAAATGGCTCTTCGACTCGATTCAGGCATTTCACATAATTACTATCCACGCAAAAATAGACGGTCTGATAAACAAGCCACTTGGTAGTCTACAACATTTGACCGATTACATGAAGGCTCGCGTGGACGCGTACCAAACTACGCTCGAGACTCGCCAGTGCACACCGCAAGCTATCCACTGCATTCAATGGGCCAAGTCGACATGCATTCTATTTGAGGCTTTGACTGATGCCAAAAAGGGTCTGAGTGAGCCTGGTCGCTACATGATTATTGCCGAAGAAACCGAACGAAAATGCCTGGAACAAATCGAATACACCAACTTCCTCTTGAACACCGTTGACCCGAGGGATTATCAAGAGATATTGCCTGTCCGCTCATTGTTACAACTTCGGTTTTCCAAAGTGAGGACTTGGGGAATTGCGCTTGCATTTCTATACACCTCGACGCTGGGCATAAAAGAGCGAAATGGCGAACAAGATGTTAATTCCGACATATCCCGCGATGAAACGATTTGTATTACGTCTGAGATTGCCAACACGTTGCACCTTCCCGAGGATCAAGTCAACATGCACTTCAAAGAGCTTTTGTCACGCTTCGGTAACCCATATCCCGAACAACTGAAGGCGCTTCTGGAGATGTTCCTTGAATGCACAAAGATGAAACTGAACGGCATCAGTTTCCGTCCACCGCCGCGGTCCCTCGGTCTCGAGTGCGCTACCGTTTGCAAGCATCTTCTCGAGAACAACATTGTCCGGATCAGATCATTTGGACAGCTACGGGCGGAATTTCCCCAGCACCTTGACCTGTTCAAGCAATGCGCCCAGCAACTCGCGACCATGGCCTCATCACCACGAACGACCACAGAAGGTGCCTTCGCGAGCGGATGCCTCTATGCCTTGTGTAGCAAGGTCATTTTCGGATTTCTCGGACTCATGGAAAAGCTGAAGCAAGATTTCGGGGCCGGCCAAGAGCGGCCTGATCTTTTAGATGCCATCATCGAGTCTGCGGTGTATCAGGGCTTCTCGGGTACGGACTTTGGCCCGGTATCGGACAATTTGAACATGTCTCCTTTTTTAGGGACGTTCGGTCAGATGGACATCATGCCCACCTTTGATTGGTCATCTTCCATGCTGGACATGGGGGACTCTGGATTCCAGGGGACTCCGACTTCTTTTGGCGATGCCTTCTGGTTATGAAATGTCTATATCCATGTATAACGAATATTGGGCGGCGGTCTTTGCTTTCTCTTTCTTTCTGCTTTTCGTTCCCTTTCGATTATTATTGTAATAGAGTAAGTGAAACCTATGGGATTGAGCTCTGGGCTGTACGACTACATATCGGAGAGCCCTTTCTGAAAACTGGGAATCCTGTCCGTCTTGACAAATCACCAAATAACATGACCGTTAGCTCGGGAGCCTTAAGATTTCCCAATCCTTTCATGGGAGGCTTTGCATCCTTCAAAATGAACCACTTTTAGTACCGTCAGACTAGTGCAAAAACGGTTTAACCAGAGTTTAGAAAGTATACTATATATCGACCAAATCTATCCGTCGAATAAAACATTAGTCATATGTATTTGATATCTTTTCAAATATGTAGTTCAAAGGAATGCATATACGCGCGCATCCATATAGAAGTAGCGAATCAGGCAACCTTGCACTAGGAGTAGCTGAAAGCGCCTCTTGTGGGGGCTAAGCAATATCCATTCTATCCATGGATGTGATTGAGTGATTTGTCAAGATGGACAGGATGTCAGAAGGGCCCTCTGGTCTGTAATCTGGTTTGGTTCACGATCCGGCTTTCTGCTCTAGAACCACCGTGTTGATTATCACAGTATACACATGTCCATCAACTCGAAGAGAAAACCCATGGACTAGTCTCATGTCGCGTATGCAATAGTATTTGTGGCTTATAGAAAACAAAATATATACGTATACCCGGAGATGCAGTTGCTAGCTCAGGCCGGGCGTTGCTGCACCGCTACACGCAGCCTCACACATTCCCCAACATGCGTGCTGTCTCTGACACGCCTTCGCCACCATTCGCCTGCGGATCAGGCACCTGCCGCACCAGCTTCCACATCGAGATGATATCACGCGAGAACTCCAGCGGATTCAGGAACAGCATCCAGGCGGACCACCCCCACGGACCGCCCTGGTAGTGGCTGTGCGTGGCCTTCACGACGCCGTTACCAGACGAGACAGTCACGTACTTTCCATCCTGGGCGGGGAGGCGGTACGGCCTGATGGGGTAGGCGTAGGCGAAGAGGAAGGCGAAGGGGAGCATCTGGATGCAGCTGATCATGCACGGGATGCCGGTTTGGGCATCGGAGTAGGAGAGGGTGTCGGTTTTGTGGAGAACTTTGGAAGTGTGGAGGATGAGGAAGAGAATCTACGTGGGTTAGATGGGATAGAAGCTGAATGGGGAGGAGAGTGGAAAGCGCACCGATTCAACAAAAGAGAGCAGGATGGCGCCCTTGAAGGCGAGGAACTTGCGCAGCGGGCCGTGCTCTTTCACATGGGGTCTGAGCATCTTCTGGAAGAAGATGAGCGCGGACATGGCAAAGGCCATGGACACGGATTTGACGACCTCGAGCTGGGAAGATGGTCAGTTGAGAGACGGTGCCGGGGAGACGAGATGAACCACACGTACTGCAATCGAAGACGTGGAGACGAACTTTGTGCTCAGAACGCAGCGCTGACCGAGGGCGTAAATGATGCACGTTGCGACGGCGACAGCCCCGAGCACGAACGGGCATTGCAGCACGAGATACCAGTATACCTGCATCAGTGGTGTCAGCCAGGGCATCCGATCCATCTATAGAATTCTATCCAACCCACCTTGACGAATTGCACGCCATTCCGCGTCTTCTTCTTCTGGAACTGGCGGCGGACCTGCAGCGAAGACAAGAACTCGATACGCTCGCGGTCGTTGGGGGCCAGGAAATCACATAGCAGCATGAAGAAGTAGAACATGGCAACTGCAGCGAGGAACTCGGTCCACGGGTTCAGGTAGTTATAGGCGTTCGGCCAGACGATGGAGAAGTACGAGAGGACGGAGTAGTTCGGAAACAACGTGGCGATTTTCATAATCCTAGCGCGTAGAGTCAGCATTGGATGCGAAAAATGGGGTTGATGTGCCACTCCAGCGCGACCTACTTTAATTGCTCGCTCGGATTGCTCATGTGTGTCGCATGCAGGGCCATCTTGATGAAGATCACCATCATGGTCACGGCCATGCAAGCCCCGGAGGCGATCATGTTGAATTGGTAGAAGCTCAAATTGCTGATCAAGGGTTCGGGGGCATCTGGAGAGAGTGATGAGCCAGAGGTGCATTAGGGAAGGACCATGGTGGAATACTTGGGTTGAGATGCGCAGCTAATGCCAGCTCGCATTTATAGCTGCCCATCGCCATGGTTCAATCGATGTCGCGAAACGACTCGCGAAAGAGGAGGGTAAGAAAGATGCAGAGCCCGCTGTAAAGGAACCGTGTATTTTCGTGATTCAATCGTGACCCGGCGTCTTTTATAGCTATGCCATCCTTCTCTCCAATTTTAGCCTGTCGCACCGCCCCTCCATGTCCCGTCTATTAAAACCGTTCCTCGTCGATCCCAACTGATCTAGCCAATGGCCACGGCTTTATCACTAGCCAATGCTCTCTAGACCAAGCCTTGCACTGGCCCCCACGATAGCTTGGCAGCGATCGGAGCGGTGGAGCCGGCGGATATCTACAATCTTCCTAATCAGGACAAGGGAGCTGCTTTTTTCAGGAAGGAAGTGCGAACGCGCTCAACCTGAACATGAGCCCGTCGCGAGCGAGGAAAGTGTTAATGATCACTGCCCCCAGACGTTGCCCTAAATGTACGCTGCGTAGAGTGGCTGAGGGTGGTACTTATGATGCTTGGATTGGCGCAAAAAGAATCTCGGGATCATCAAAGATCCACACTGCAACGGTGGGTCGCGGGACTTCGCGCAACTTTGATGGCGCTAGGGTTGGGCTGAAAACCCCCAGAATAAAGGGGTATCAAGGTCATTCTATTAGCATACTCACATAACACTGCAGACCACATTCTTTAATAACGAGAAGAAGTGGATTTCAACATGACAAGGCCGCTATGTAATGTAATCCACAAGCGAGTCGGCCACCCCAAGACACAGTAACCATGATTTTATATTTCAACCGCTGTGTCTGTTTTGTTGAAACTCTGTGTGCTATCCAGAATACACAATCATTCCGTCTAGCACAGAGGTCCGTAGAGTGTCGGGCCTGTGATCTCCTCCCAGCCCTGATAGCCAACGCAACGGTAGCACCAGAACACCTCGTCGGGGTCATACTTCTGCTTGATCGATTTCAACCAGTCGTATCTAGTCGTCGGTTGGGGTCTGTATGGATTGGACAAGTTAGTCTGGTCTCTGCTATGCACGTTCAGACCATATAAGGTAGAGGTAGAGGCGAAGGAACGTACACATCTGCATTTGGCCAAGACGGACGCCGGTCCAAGAAGCAGCAATAGATTTGTAAGATGCACCTTGCCTGATGAACATTTAGATGCAGACTTGATAACCGGCACCTCTATCTTCTTATATAGATTTTCGATTCCATTTCCTCGGGCGGCGGATTCGATGTCAGGATTGTTGATCGAGTGGAATACTGAGTGCCCGTGAGGGATTGCCCATCTAGTGGGCAACTAGTAAGGGTACTATTAATCCTGCGCGCAATTAGTAAGGGCTTTGCATGAGCCGCTTCATGCCGAATCCCCGCTTTTTGCAGAAAGAGGCTGTGAACCAGCTGCATCATGGCTTTCAAAGTCTCCTGCCCACCTTCGATCAGCCACAAGCAATCGGGTGAATTCCCGAGGATCAAGAAACGTCTTCTAGGCGCAACCTGGCATGCCCCATCAGTCGGCAATGGCCGTGAGCCAAGCCTACTACCCCAGCGGGGTTCCGTCTTGCATGCTGATCAGCGGTTACGCACCCCCCGGACGCGCAGTATAGATCGTCTCAGTCGTAGGCCTCTTGAGAATGTGCCCATACTAGATGCAATGACTCGACCACCCGATAAAGTGACCTAAAGTCACACATAGTGTTGAAACGGAGAAGAATGTTGCATTATTTCCGATACTGTTCTGACACTGTACTCACTCGCTTTCCGAGGCCCGCAGGAATTTGACCACCGCTAAGAAGACGTGAGCCGTGTATATCCCCAATATGTAAATAGGCAAGCTTACCCTGTAGAAACTGTTGTGGTCGATCCTGGACGATCCAGTGTCCACAGTCAAAATCCACAACTTCAGCCCGGGGGAAGAATGACAGGATCACTGGAAGCGCAGTTTCGGGTATATAAGGGCTCTGCAGAGCCCGAAGAAATAGGGCACGCCTGCGAAACACAACAGGCTCTTTCTTGTAAGGGAAGTCGCCCAGAGGCCCAATTGCCTCCTGCAACACTTCCAAAGGAAGACGTAGTCTGAGGTTCGGCGAGGCTTGATCTCGAACGAAGTTACTGAGGAGCCAGAGCCGGATTGCAGGTGACTATTCCACGATATCAGTTCACTTACGATTCTGTTAGCTTGAGAGAGTCTGTGAAAATACCTCTTCGCATTGCTTGAGAATTTCGTCCGCCTCGGAGTGTGTTTTGACCTGGGCGTCTCTGACTTTGGCCATGGCTTCTAAGTATCTGGGAAAGTCTTCACTGAGAGGGAGCTTGATCGGACAGTTATCGATGGCAACAACGTTTTCTATGAGATCTGGCGAGTGAAGGGCAAGGCTTAGAGCGGTTTTGGCACCCCTGATTGCAAGGTCAATAGAGAGTCGTCCACCAACGCAATGGCCGTGAATGTCTTACATTGAGTGACCAACCACTGTTGGGCGCTGCAGTCGGTGTTTCTTAATGAAGGCCTCGACATCCAATGCCATCTCGCGGTAATCGTGCCGTGGATGATGCCCTGCATCTCCATGGTTACGCAAGTCCTAGAATGCCGATGTGAGCCGTCGAGTTCACGCATGGAGTGAGGTAGGCTATCATACCAAGGCATAGACTCTTCGTGATAAGTTCCGGGCCAATGATCTTGACAGAGCAGGAAAAATTAGAGACGCGAAGGTGCGGTCACAGCTGATGTTCCTGGACACGGTACCTGCTTGCAGAACGATTTTCTCGCTTGGAACCGAGAAACCCGTGGAGAAATAAGATCGGGCTTTCATCTTCTGGGTTTTTGGTATTCTGGGGGCCATGTAGTTCATATGCTAGCGGGACTCTGGCAGAGGCGACTCCTGATAGAGTACGTCTGAAGACACTCTGTGCAGCGATCATGGCCGTGAGTCATTAGTCGGGCTCGAGTAAAAGCCCGCGCTTTGAGGGCTAATTGACAAGGTAGAGAATTCCAATCCCCAGCAGATCTGCACCGTACACGATCAGTGCTTGACGCTTGCTATCGTCGATAATCAGGAGCGCGTTCGGCGTGTTGTCCAAAGGCCGAAGTGGATGTGGGAGCGGGTCAAGCGTGTCGGCGAGCTCGCCCTATGTAAGTTGCGGCTGTGGAGCTCCGATCGACCGCAATGACGGGCAAACAGAACGATATTGGTTCAACCCGAGCAAAGGGAAAGGTTGGCCTCACGATATTATGTCTGGGTGCCATGAATAGGACGAGATAGTCAAGCAAAAGCAACCAGCGAGAAGATCCAACTCTACACCTATGCTATTCTTAATTCGAGACAAGACTCTAGACAAGTCATTATTTTGGCATGAGTAATTGTAAATCTATGAGATTCTATGGTCTATCCAATCTCGATACTGCCCTCGGGCACACCCTGCCGACTACGCAGCCGCCGCGCAAAGAACTGCATCACAGGCAGCATCTCGTCACGATTGGAAGGCATACCATCGCCCTTCCGAGCGTAGCGGCTCGACTCCACAAACTCAAAGACCTCCTTCGTCCTGCGCACCGTGGCATCAGACACCGCGACCGAGTCCCGCCCTGCAACCAGCAGCACCGGTGTGCGGCTCTTGGCCCCCGACCGCGGCCCGGACAGCGGATAGGGCGCGCCGATGGAGATGACTCCGGCCAGGGAGCCGGTGTTCTCGCCCTGCATTTCGTTCGTGTTGCCGGGTGCCCGCCCTATCTCCCGCGCTGCAGCGAGCCCGGCCATCCCGCCCTGTCCGAAGCCCAGGACGAGGATCTCGCGCAGGCGGTAACCGCATTTGTGCACCAGTGTTCCGCGGATGACCTCGTTGGCCAGCATGGCCGTGCTGCGCGTCAGTCCGGCATCCATGTCCAGTCCGCCCGTGCTGGTGTCGAAGGCGACATCGTCGCCCCAGTGGAAACCGCCTAGATCGAAGGGGAGCGGGGCGGGCGCTTGTACCGTGACGACGGTGGTCTCTGGGAGGTGTAGGGCACGTCCGAACGCGGTGAAGGCCGCAGCGGAGTCACCCAATCCGTGGAGTAGGACGAGAATGTTTGGGGCGGGGGATGAGGCGGACGGGGAGGTGGGAGGGAGGGTGATGGTGACGGTGAGGTTGGAAGGGAAGTCTGATTGGGCGGGGGTTTTGGAGGGCATAGTGGTGGGATGGTGCAAGATTGGATGGGGTTGCGCGATGTGGGCAAGCTGTCTCTTCCTTCAAATTGGCTCGTGCAGCTCTGTGGTCGACTCTCTCTGCCCCTGTGCACACACTCCCAAGTAGCTCGGGCTCACCGAAGCTGTGTAAGTGGCTTCACGACGCGGAGAGAGTCAAGCTAGGCCGATGACCTTGTGGCTGTGACCCTTCCTGTGCTGTGGCGAGGGAATCCGGGGCCGACGTTGCGTGCAAGTGTGGCTGGGGCGTCACAACTGTCCACTGCCTGGTTAGCTGGTGCTCGTACCACAAGGGCTCGCTGACGTGGACGATTTTACCTGGATCTGCCGATCGAGAGAGAAATCGCATCAGTGGTGCATCAAAGAGGGGATGCGGTATTGTGGCTGCCTGTAGTGATACAGTCCGTACCGAGTCCATGTTGTACTGTCACATCTAGCCAAGACTCGCGGGTCACCGGGGCTTCGACGACTGCGTCAATGGAGGAAATCGAGAAAAAAAAAGAATTTGCAAGGGACGAGATTCGAACTCGCGCCTCTTTCGAGAGTGGGAATTTCAGCTTGAATCCACTATTTCCTAATTAGTAACATGATTGACCAACAGGGTACAATGACGTCATTACCCGCCTTAACCACTCGGCCACCCTTGCTGGTTATGCCAGAATGGTCCGAAATTTGGTCTACATTGCTGGGCACATTGATTAGAGAATTGGGGATGTACAGCTCGGCCACACCAGAGGGCTCAAAGCACGGTTGTGTTTCACGAGGGAAATAGTAGAAATCGACCACGGTTCCCTAGGCGACCTCGGAAGCAAATCGAACTTTCACCGGATGTGGCGGGTGTCTACTTGTCCATACTAACATGTACGTATGTACATATATGTATATACATAGGTACACTGTCCACTCTGGCTAATTGGGTAGCCGCGCCACAGGGGGCGGTGCAGCGTACGTAATGAGAACCAGAGCGGCGGCCGGAGAGCAACAGCCCTACGCCGTCCACTTCATTCTCCAGCGTGGTGATTTGGTTCCCGGTCAACCATCTGGATCCAAATGATTCAGCCGTGCAGACTCCACGGGCAACCGTACGATTGAATCACCATTCTCTACGAGCCTGAGCCCGAGCCCACGCCCGTCGACGTTCACCGCCACTTCTCCGGGTGGCTTGCCCAACACGGAGCACAATGCCAAGAAGGACACCTGGTGGTGGTAGGGCGGCGACAAGCCTCCGACAAGAGAAGCTTGGCCCGGCCACGCCGAGTTCCGGCACGATATTGTCGGCGTACGGGAGTTACGTGGACGGTGACCGCTAGGCCGTAGGGCGTTAGTGTCACAGTTGTGAATGGATTGATTCGTCAATCGGTGAGCAGAGTACCCCTCTCGACCAGCGCTTCATTGGCCTTGGTGGGCCACGTACTCGTACCCTTTTCTAAGCAGCGTATCGCTTGGGCTTTGTCCTGAGGCTGGGATAATTTCATGTATTTTCCCGCGCCGAGCATTCCGCCAACGGTGGGAGGATAGCACGCATTGCACATCGTTCCACCTGCGGGGAGGACCTGTACGGTTGCGTCCTCGCGACAAGTCGATGCCACTCTTGCAGACAATGATAGACCAGGAGGATCGCGCACGGAACTGCGGAGGTACACATGTGCTGGCATGGAACCCAGGCGCCACGCCCAGAAATCGGCACTGTTGGGGTCCGATACAGATACAGCATGTGTAAGACTCTCGTGCCGGCAAGGATGATACAAAGGCAAGCTCGGCGAGCTCTGACTGGACCCTCATCGAGGTCCGATCCTCCTATAGGCTGTCAGCCTGTGCAGTTGTCCCACCGATGCTTTCACTGGATCAGTTCTCCCCGATGCCCCTCCTCGCCGTGCCCCGGATAAGTCCAAACAGGAGCCGACGAGGCGGTGCGATCTGCTCGCTCCACCCATGGAGGGGCAAAATACTATACTCGGATGGTCAGTAGGAGGATCCGTGGTCCAGTCGTAATTCTGGAGGGGGTCCTGCTCCATTTCTCCCTGCTCCTATACTATCTTCGGATAGTCCTCTGTAAGTGACTGGCCTCAGCCACCTTGTCTACCCAGGTTGGTGGGGGGCAGCGCAAGCTGAGACAGAGAGGGCCCGCTGCTCCTGAAGATCCCAGGCCGAAGCAGAACAGTAATAGCTGTACAGTACATGTCGACTTTCTGGAGTATTCCGTCGTCAGCTGTGGGTATAAGATCCCCCTCCTCCCCCCCCAAGTAACAATCCTTCTTTTTCTCCCTCTCTATCAAACACTCCATCTTCCTTTTCAAACCACCTTTCTTACCACATCTTACATTCACAATGGCTTGGGGCTGGGGTAAGTCTTGATGTTCCCATCCACATCTCATCAATCACCTCCCGTCTGCATGAGGGGCTGCTCTTGCATGCATGACCCGATCACCACCATGCCAGCTTCCTCGATTGGTCACCGGAGATGTTGAACGAACAGAACTGACCCAGCAATAGACCAATCCGATGACGCTCACCGTCAGGTGTACGGTGGCGAGCAGCACGAGTCCAAGTTCTCGCACGAGCTGATTGCCGGTGCCGCTTCCTTTGCCGGCATGAAGGCCTGGGAGGACCACCAGCGCAAGCAGGGTATGTTGGCCACATCCATCCACGATAAATGTGCCTGGGTCTAACTCCCCATCTTCTAACAGGCAAGACTGTCAAGCACGCCTTTGCCAAGGAGGCTCTGGTGGGTCTTGTCGGCGCTGAGGTCGACAAGCTCGCCGAGACCAAGGGCATGGACGAGGTCGACAAGTTCCGCGCCCACGAGCACGCCAAGAAGAACGCTGAGCACCTGTACGACGAGCACTACGTCCGCGGCCACGGCGCTGAGGAGTGGGACCCTGAGCGCTACCCCCGCCACGAGCGCTTCGATGCTCCCGGCCGCTGGTAAATGTGCCAGCCCACACTACATATAATGTACAGCGGGGTACCGGCGGCAGGCTGAGATGGAATGCTACCCATTGAGGCCCCACGCTGCGCAGGAAATCCACGAATGCATGACTTTTGTTTTGATAAGAACTCCTAGCTATTCGCAACACGGAGGCAGGACACGAGAGCAATGATAAGATATGAAACCCCTGGGAATTCTCCAAGATACGCCTGTAGAACTGTGGTTGCCGTCGATTTGTTTGCCCGCTTGCCTATATCTCCATCTATATATGTATACATAACCTTGCTATACAATGCAAAGGTCAATTGTCAGACCGCCAGGCTTGCCCCGCCAGGCGAAAATGTACCCGCAGCAGCTTGCGCAAGGAGATGCGGAATTTTCCCCGAAGCCAGTTATCTCTAGGAGAAGCCGCCGAACACATTCCAGCGCACACCGCATTCCAACCCAAATGTAGAACGTCGAACCGCGGCCGGGATTTGCACGCCTTTCTAATCCGTGATTCCATCACCCAGTCAAATGGTGGAGGGCTGGAGCGGGTGCGTGGAACTGCTGGCGAGCGTGTGACAAGCGCCATGCGCGCTGCAGGTGTACATCGAGACAGAAAGCTGCCAATAGCGGACAGGTTCTAGACAGAATGGAAATCCAGCGCTGGCGAGGTGGAGAAGGGAGTCAAGGGCGTCGTTGCTGGCCAGTCACGGGCCACAACCAGTAAGGCTGGTGGGTGCCTGATAACGCAGGAATCCCAGAGCAATGAACTCATCACATCCAGGCACGTGCGCGTGTCACCGTCGATGATTGTTGCGATTGGGAGCCATGCAGGTACTGGTGACCTGCCCAACGCTATGGCGCCAGCCCTGATTCCACGGTACCAGATACGTCGTCCAATCCTTGCTGCTACCTGATTGTGCGCGTAGGGGAATTTCCTCGCCTCGATGGCTTTTTTTTTTCTCCCTCTTATCACCCCATCTAGATCCAGCGCACCTGCACAGCTCGACTCTGCTCGGTGCGCCTATTTGGCGGCATCCTTGGGACCACAGGCTATCTCACCGCGCCACGTCTTTCTTGCACAGCTTCTTCTTGTTCATCCACCCCCACCATTGTCAGGACACAACGTTCTCCTCCCTCCAACCACCCATAGACATGCCATGACGGAGCATCGCCGACCAGGATGAAATTCTCCAAGTGAGTCGCGCATCCCGTGACGCCTCCCAGTCCGAACATTCCAGTGGCTGATTCCGTGTACATAGGGAGTTGGAACAGGAGCTTGTTCCTGAATGGCGGGCCAAGTATCTCGACTACAAGGTATGGTAGACTCTGGGCCTGAAATGCAACGGGCAACCCCTGTTAACTGTTAGCGCTTCACCTACAGACCGGAAAGAAGAAAGTCAAGGCCGTCACCCGTGCCCTGCAGAAAGCTCACCGGAGCCCTCGCACCCCATCGTTTCGAGCCCCCGGTAGTTCTACCCCCCATGGCACCACGAGCCAACCTTTCCCGGCGTCGAACTCGGATAAATATATGGATAGGGCAGAGCTAGAGGACCCCAACACTCCGGACCCAAATAGGACAGGTACGAAAGCGCCATCGGTCTCACGCACAACTCCAACCCCCAGTCCAAAGTCCAAGACGGAACGGCAACCCTTACGCACTCCAGGATCTCGTTTCTCGGAGCCTGTGGGCAGTTATGGAAGTATTCTTGCGACACCACCCCAGAATGAATTTGGGATGGGCTCGGACGCTGCATCCTTTGAGCTTCCGGACCCTGCCATCGACCCAGATGAGGAATATGTGCCACCAATGGAGAACCCACGCCGTCGCGAGGAACCCAAGACCCCATCTCCTGTGATGCGGCGGCGGGCCACGTTTGAGGCACCGCCAAAGCAGTCTGCGCCAGAGGACGCCCCGGACCGGGTACCGCCCATGGCACGAGTGCCAACGTGGCAGCAGATTCCGCACAGTGAATCAGGCCTAACGAAGTCGCCTTCTTCCAAACGCACGTCGCAGCTCCTCAGGCGTGTCTTCTCAAATACGGACGGTGAATCTTTTGCTAAGAGAGGGCCGGCTGACACCGGCCTTGAGGTTGAGCGGCGCCAAGATGAGTTCTTTGAGTTCCTAGATGGCGAGCTTAGCAAGATCGACTCTTTCTATCAGATGAAGGAAAGAGAAGCCACCGAGCGATTGAGGGTTCTTCGCCAGCAGCTCCATGTTATGAGGGATCAACGGACCCAGGAAATACTCGATGCGAAACGCATCGGGAAACAGAGCGGCGACGAACCTCCGTCTCGGCCAAGTGGGTTTAGGGGGCTGAATGGCACCCAACTCAAGAATACATTGACAGGAAAGGGCCGGTTTGGGAAAAACTCCCAGGCGTTGGCCGAAATGGCGACTCCAGGGATGCATGCAAGGGATCGTGATTTCATCATCAATCGGCGTGACTTCATGCGACGGCAGGATCCGCCCAACAACGATGTCTCGTATCGCTCTGCCAAGAGGAAACTCAAGCATGCCTTGCAAGAATTTTATCGCGGTATAGAGCTCTTGAAGGGATATGCCTACTTGAATCGGACGGCTTTTCGGAAAATCAACAAGAAGTACGACAAAGCCGTCAATTCTCGGCCGCCGCTGCGCTTCATGTCGGAGAAGGTGAACAGAGCTTGCTTTGTGCAGAGCGAAGTTATCGACAGCCTGATGGCGGCGGTCGAGGATTTATATGCGCGATATTTTGAGCGCGGCAACCGTAAACTCGCCGCCTCGAAACTCCGTCAAAAGATGAAAAGTTCCGGCGATTATTCACCAAGCGCATTCCGATCCGGACTGTTGCTCATGGCTGGAACGCTTTTCTCTATCCAGGCGCTTGTATATGCGTCACAGCACTTGCATGCCACAGAGGTATACAGGCAGACTCAAACCAGTTATCTTTTACAGGTTGGTGTTTCCCTACTTCTCCACTCGTGGTGTAACCTGCAGAACTGACTCGGCCAGATTTACGGCGGGTACTTTCTTGTCGTGTTGCATACCTTGCTATTTGCCTTGGATTGCATGATATGGACGAGGTCGAAGATCAACTATGCATTTGTTTTTGAATATGATACCAGGCACACGCTGGAGTGGCGCCAATTGCTAGAGGTTTGTCTTGGGTTTCGTGGTTGGCAACATGCTTAGTCTGACCAGCTCTTAGATTCCCTCTTTTTTTATGTTCCTCATGGGTCTTTTCATGTGGCTCAACTTTTCATGGATCAATGCCATGTACATATACTGGCCTGTTGTGCTCATCGGTGTGACGCTCATCATTCTCTTCCTGCCAGCCCGGGTACTGTATCATCGAAGCCGGAAGTGGTGGGCCTTCTCGAACGTGAGTCACTGTCCATCCCTAGACGCGAATCAGAACTAATAAGTGCAGTGGCGACTTTTGCTTGCTGGGATTTATCCTGTCGAGTTCCGTGACTTTTTCCTTGGCGACATGTACTGCTCTCAGACATACGCCATGGGGGTAAGATGACTGAGTATCCTTATTGCTGAGCCCGTGCTAACCATTTGCAGAATATTGAACTGTTTTTCTGTCTGTACGCCTCTTTCTGGGGCAACCCGGTCAAGTGCAACTCATCCCATTCAAGACTCCTAGGCTTTTTTCAAACACTCCCGTCCATATGGCGTGCATTTCAGTGTATTCGTCGATACGTCGACACCAAAAATGCCTTCCCTCATCTTCTGAACTTGATGAAGTACATCTGCGGTGTTCTCTACTACGCCACTCTTAGCATGTACCGCCTTGACCGCCAGACGCATTTCCAGGCCTCCTTCATCACGTTCGCTTTGCTGAACGCCGTCTACACTTCGGTCTGGGACCTAATCATGGACTGGAGTCTGGGCAATGTGGGCAATCCACACGCGAAACACCCACTCTTGCGTGAGGTACTTGCCTTTCGCCGCGTGTGGGTCTACTATGTTGCGATGGCTTTGGATGTTACCATTCGGTTCAACTGGATATTCTACGCTATATTCTCCTCGGATATGCAGCACTCTGCTGTACTCAGCTTCTTTGTGAGCTTGTCCGAGGTTTTTCGTCGTGGAGTGTGGTCCATATTCCGTGTGGAAAACGAACACTGTACAAATGTTTTTATGTTCCGAGCATCGAGGGATGTTCCTCTTCCATACGAAATCCCGTCTGCGGCTATTCCAGGCCTTGATGGTGTCAACGCCGACGACATGCAGCTGCAGGACCAGCCTGTGACGACCCCCTTCTTGTCTCCGGCAGATGTGGAACAAGGCACTCCCTCTGGCTCTAGCCTGCGTGCTCGCAATAGACGCCCCTCTGGCCTCCAGCGTGTCGGATCGGCCATCAAAATGGCGCACGCGCAAGACTTCGAACGGAAAAAGCACAAACTGCCGTCAGAGTTTTCTAGCGCGAGCATGGCCCAGGACTTGTCGCATAGCACTGGAGATACGTCCGATGAAGAAGACGAAGGTGAAGCGACGGCCGACGAAGACGACCGTCTTGCTGCCGACACGTCTCGTCCCGATCCCCCTACAGTCTCGAGTAGACGGTCTCCGATGCACCAGATAGACGAGTAGAAATCTGGTTGACATTATAACCATAATTACAGACTAGCTAGACCCATCTACCGATGCATTGCATATACCTTTATACTGTTGAAATTAGTAGTCATCTACTTCAAGTAATCAAGTGCCTCTACAACGACATCGTCGCTCTCCATGCTTATCACGCCCTTATCGATAGCGATGCACGTGATCTCGACGTCACATGGCAGCTGCGCCCCCAATCCATTGAAGCCTCGCGCTTTCTGACTCTCACATCTTCCAACGCCCTCGTCACATCTCGAAACCGATCGAAGTGACCTTGCAGACAGTGATACATGATGGCGGCGAACACCCGGTATGAGGCCGCTCCGCAGCGGGACTCTTTCGAGGACCAGCACTACACCCAGGCGCCTCCGTCTTACCAGGCTGCAGCGGAGTATCCAGAGCCGCGCACCGAGGGCGATAATCTTCCCGATGACTTCAAGGTACGTGCCATTATTATGTTGTTGAAGCTGGTGGCCGATGCTGATAAAATGAAACAGTTCGGTGGTACTGTGGCAGAAGGCACTATTGAGATCCGGATGCAGTTCGTGCGGAAGGTCTACTCGATCCTGTGAGTTGCCCCTCCTCTGTCGCGAGAAGACAGCCAAACATGCACCACGCCCAACCATACACTAACGAAATAATCATTGTAGAACCGCCCAAATTCTCCTCACCACCATCCTCAGCTCCATTTCCTTCTTCAATGCAAGCTACCGAACCTGGATCCAGTCCAGCCCCTGGCTGCTGATTATCTCCGTCTTCGGCGCAATCGGCTTCATGTTGGCGACCTTCTGGAAGCGCAAGTCGTACCCGCAAAATCTCATCTTCCTCTCCGCCTTCACTTTGATGGAAGCGTACTCGATCAGCGTGGCGACCTCGTTTTACGAGGCGCGGTATGTCGTGCAAGCGCTTATCTTAACGCTTGGCATCTTCGCCGCTCTCACCATCTTCGCATGCCAGACCAAGTACGATTTCACCAACTGGGCGCCGTACCTGTTCGGCGCGCTGTGGTTCATGCTTCTGTTCGGCTTCGTCGCGATGTTTGTCCCGTTCAACAGCGCCATGGAGACCGCTTATTGCGTGATTGGCGCGTTGATCTTCTGTGGATACATTATCTTTGATACTCAAATGGTGATGCGCCACCACCACGTCGAGGAGGAGATTGCTGCTGCTATCTCGTTGTACTTGGACGTGCTGAACTTGTTCATGTTCATCCTGCGCATCCTGAACAACCAGAACAATAATTAAAGGCACGCCTGCTCGTCAATGCAGATGGATGGTAGCCGCTGGAACTTGGATGGCTGGGCCAGGAACCGCTCGGACCGGATGGGACTGGATGTGCAAGCTTGGACTGCGGATGCTCCTCGGAGCAAGTGTTGACCGACCTTATTCTTTTTGCGACTAGCCTGATTCGTTGTCTATATGTAGTCTTGATTCTATCCAATCGTCTACCCTCATATGATCGCCTTTGATGTTCACTTATAAATCTCTTGAGATATTCCGGTATCCACTATGCTTGCGGTTACACATCAAGCAACCATGGAAGGGTATCATAAGCATTGCCGATTACCTTGATTCATTCTCAACTATGGACCTGGACCGCCGGGCTGAAATTGAGGGGCTTGCAACTCTGCGGCCTGTCATTGCAAAGCAGCAATAACTTTCGGTGTTCACTGACCTGTTGTATATTCTGTCGTAGATATATAGACTGCTGTACTTGGCTATATTTAATCCCAATCGGAGTGGTTGTCGGTGCGTACTCCGCAACAGGTTTTAGACCAGTCGGGCTTACAGAATCATTCCTACTATGCCGATTCATGGCAATAACAGTTTGCGAGTCCTACAACTACAACTACAATTCTGGAAACTAGAATAATACACAGAAAGCAATCGATGGAATCTAAAGATAGATCGCGAAGAGAAAGCACGAACACAAAGAGTAATTTTCAACGCTCCAAACGCCAAACATCAAGCAACCCAAGACAAGCGAGGCCATGGAATCGGGAAGTGCTGTGCAAGCGGATCATGTTCATTAACATCAGAGCATGTCCAGAAACGACATCTAAAGGGTTCACAAGGCAGCCAGTGGAAGTGACCTCTGTAGATATATGGGACAAGGGAGATCAGAGATTGGATAGCTCAATATCGAGTCCATCTAGCAGTATATCGGTCCAGCGGGAAACAGAAGTGCGTCACTTAATGCGAAGCGTTGAAGAACGTATTCGTGATCAGACACACGATCATGACCAAGAGGCCGTAAAAGGCCAGGCCTAAGCTCAGCGGGCGGAGCAATGATCTGCGCCAATGACGAGTAGTGCGGCGCAGGAGGCCACTCTCCGTCAAAGAGTGAGCCAAAGAGCCCTCACCGTCGTCGTCGGCATCGCCGTCGTCGTCAGAGATATCATCGACTGCTTCGTCATCTTTCAACAGGCCCCGGTGGGCGGGGGAGTCGGGGGCAGAGATCTTGTAGTAGAACAAGCCAGGTAGGATGAAGCTGATACTGGTACTACCTGTGCTTCCAACGTAGGCCAGCACTGCCTCGAGGGATGAAACCGTCATGGCGACAATGTAGCTTAAAATCAAGATGGTGGTCGTGATGATGGAGAAGCGAAGATCACTCATCGGCTCTGGTATACGAGTGCCGCGCGGCCCAAGGAGAGGGTGTCGATGCGGAGAGCCTTCGGAACGAGTTTGCTGAGGATTGGGGCGCCATTTCAGCACCGCATCAACTGAGGCTCGACATGGATGGCACTGAAGTGGGTAGGAGAAAACGACGAGCATGACAATTGCGGCTCGGCCAATAGTGGCATACACACCCGGTGGGTACATGCCGACGATGTTACCACCAACGCTGTTGCCAAACGAAAGATAACCCGTGATAGCCACGAGAATGTAAGTTGCAGCGGCACTGCCAATACTGGCAAAGACGACGCTTGTAGTGCGGAAGTGGCTGTTATTGGCGATTTCGTTCAGGATGGAGAACATCTAACAAGCCATGTTAGCCCCAGAGTCGCAAAGCAAGGATGATTGACAGAACATACATTCTGGTGGCATGTAAATGCAAAAACGATGACCGGAAGACTGCTGAGGGTTGGTACTGCGCCTGCCCAATGGCCAATGCGAACAGGGCCCCGGTCTGCCATCGTATCTCCTTTCACAAAGTGGTAGACAACCAAGACAACCAAATACGCCATAGAAACCAAGGCCGCAATACTCGTGTACTTTAACGAGTCTAGTCGGCGAAGGTATGAAAGGGGTATGACAATAAGCCTGTACAGAGTCACAAGAAAGTTAGTATCTCTGTCCTTTCTTGCGGTGCGCGATAAACGTACATAAAAGCGGTCACCCAGAAATGACGGTCGATCAGGAAATCATAGGCCGGTTCACCGCCGACGAAGCCCTGGACCACTCCGGGCATCAGGTCGCCGATAATGATGAGGTAGCTCACACCGACACCGAAGCATTTGATGGCAATGGCGGCATCAAAGACCACGGCCGCGTTGGGATATGTTAGTTGCGACAGCGCAAAGAAGGAAGCGCTGCCTCGATCCAAATACTGCGCACATCGCGATTGTAGGTAGAGACCAAATCCCGCTGTGACTCCAGACCAGAGAATCACGAAGACGCCCAGGACAATTCCCATGTGTGAGATCGCAAGCGGCATTGCTAGGACACCTGCGCCGATAACTAAAGTTGACCATGACATTGTCAGACCAAAACGTCCTCACGCATGTGTCTAGTTTTGACTCACTTGTATTGACCAAGTTGATCACACTACTCGCCCAACTGGCCTGGCCAGCAATGCCCCCGGTTCGTTTTCCTCGGCCTGCACGTCTGATCCGGTATCTGGGTCAGTAGGGGTGCCGATAGTAGAAAGAGCGCAGTGCAGACATACCGTCGCAGCCCGCTCTGGGACGGGCCAGCAGGGCCGACTCCGATTGCCGCCTCCTCTTCTTCCATAGTGGTGAAAAAATTGCTGGGCTAGTCTATGCGGGAGTAAATTGAATAAGGACGCAAGGCATAAGAGCCACCGCGACCAGCGGCGCCGTGCACGAGAATAGTCGGGAAGATGTGAGGTGGAAGACGAAACAGCGCCGTGGCCTTCTTATCGGGGCGCCGATTAGGCCCACGCACCTGACTTCCCGCTCTCCGCACTCACGTTCTCGCTTACATGATTCTTCGGCCTTCGCCCATCTAATTAGTTACCGCGATGATCAGGATGGCATCATGATCTTGGTGACTGACTACCTGATGGCGTGATAATGCCTGCTGCTGACTACAGTTTTGACCGGCCCCAGTCCTTTTGTGCCAGCAGTCGGAAACTTTCCTCCTCCACCGCTGCATGATCTGACGCCGTATTGCCCGGCCGATTGCCGGGGCCCTCGTCATTGAACGGCTTCACTTCTCGCACCGTCTTCGACACCTCATAGATCGTGCCCCCGCGTACCGTGTAGAGCGGGCCTTTGCCAGACCGATCGCCGATGGTCTCGCTGACCTGTTCCTGCTGCACCAGCGCGAGCATCACCTCGGCCACCTCCTCGGGTGTCACCCACTCGTCCGCACCAAGCACCATCTTCAGCTTCTCGGGATGGTCTGTCCATAAAGGGGTCTTGATTACACCAGGTGCCACGGCTGTGACTCGGATTCCGAGTGTGTCGAGCTTGGCCAGAGATCGCACCAGGCCATTGATAGCGTGTTTTGTCGCACTGTAGATAGGAGCCGCGAATGCGGGGTTTTGGCCGGCGATGCTGGATATGTGGACAATGTGTCTGGGACGACTGCTTTCACGGTGGCGCAGGAAATGCGCGATCGCAAGCTGGGTGGTGCGAATGGGGTGTGTGACGTTGATGTCCACCAAGGCATATCGGCCACCGGCCAGGGCGTCCTTGCTCGCCGCAGAACCAGGCGGGCGCCAGAAGTTGCTCCAGTGCTATATTTGGCCGGACTCCTGTCAGCATGTGTATGTGCTTGTTGCTTGCATTCGATCTTGTTTCGATCAGCACACATACCGGCTCGTAGACACCCGCTCCGGGGCAGACAATATCGATCTCGCCGAATTCTTTCTCGGCGACTTCAAACATTCGCTCTAGCTGAATCCAGTCCCGGACGTCGGTCTCCTGGAATACGGCGCGCGCAGGTCCTGTGGAGTGCTTCTCGACCAGCACCTTGGCCTCGGGGCGCAAAGCCAGGTCGGCAATGAGGACATTGCATCCATTCTCAACCAGCAAAGTGGCGAAGCTGAGGTTAATACCTAGCACAGAAGTGTAAGCAGCTATCTACAGGATGCTGTTTGGCGAGTGTGCCTAAGTATGCACTCGACACTGTCAAGCTGACATACCGGAGCCTGCGCCAGTGACGATGGCAGATCGTCCCTTGACCGAAAGAGCCATGCTTGAGGGTCGGGCAGAAGCTTACAGGTATCCTAGTGGCGCCCTGGAACGGAACCTGCTGGACTTTAAAGTCGAGGCTGTGGAACTTCAGGGTCGATCGCAGCGCGTAGCATAGCCGTTTTAGAGAAGAGGGGAACAGGGACATTTACCCGAGGCCGGGCAGATGGCCGAGGTGGCTGCTCTTCGCGCTGCTATTCACCGATTCATACCCACCAGTGGCTGCTTTGTCCATTCAAATGGACGAACCGCCATGAGTGGAGCATCGTGGATGCTGTATGTATCATCCTGAGCATCGCGATCGGCAGTGGAGCATAAGGGATGCTCGTCAACCCTTCCTCTTCAGTCAGGCGGTTGACAAGCTCGGAAAAAACGCGATCCGTAGACACTGGGGCTTCTCTTATGCTGTGAGAACGCCCTTCTTCTAGTAGTCTTCTAGTAGTCTTCTAGTATCTACTTGATCGCGAGATTGAGGTATCACGATGCCGCGCCTGTCGAATCGGCGCAGGGCCAAGCCTGGTGCCCCGCAGACTGCATGATATCATCCTTCATGGCATGAAAGTGGAAGATTAGGCTGCCTAGACAGGCAGTGCAAATGACTGAAGTGTCATCGAAACCACCGTGATGTGGCGGAACCGTTCTGATATGTAGATACAGCTACGCGTATATGAGCATCAGGAAGTACAAACTAGAAGATCAAGTCGGAGGTACCTATGCCGAGCATAGAGACATTGAGATGCCACATTGGAAAAAGGACTGAGACCGTCCTTGATACTTAACACATGGGAGAATTGCTCATTACCGACACATCTAGAATGTCTTATCAAATGAGGCTTGGTCCTGCGAAAGATGTCCGGATGCGAGACAGGAGGCGTTGGTGAATCGTTCCTTGCCGTTCCCTTTCAACTGCAGATATAATGCTCAAGAATACGGAACCTCATACCTCCCGAGTATGGCCTGTTTGATCTTCTCGTCACTGCGATAATCTTCACCCATGACCGTTGCTTCGAAATTCTTCTCCCACCGTACCCGTTGCTCGACTTCTCCATCCCACCACACACTGGATAGACAAATATGTGCAAAGAAGGCCTTCAGATATTTCCACTGAGCAAGCGCATCCATGATCGGTGTGGTCGCCCGCACGAACATTCTGTCTTGCGCCTCGACTGGGTGGCCCTCGGGATTGATGTGAGGGATATCCTTGAAATCAAGGGTCAGTGTCAACCGGGGCGCATCCGCTAACCGACGTAGGGCCTCGATAGTTGTCCTGAATGAAGCCGGACAGGAACCTAAGGTCTTTGGTCGGTAAACTGGAGGAACCTGATAAGCGGGATTGCTTTCATTGGTATGACAGACGTGAACGCAACGGGCCCCAAAGCGAGCGAGAATGGTCCCACGATATCCACACGGGAATAATCCCACGGTAAGATGACGAACTTGTTCATCGACCAGAAGATTCGGGACGCCTCGGTATTGACATCTCGACTGACCGAGAACAGAGCTCTCGGGAATCTCCAGCATTTATCGCATTGTATTTCCCATGTGCCACCATTGCTGGGTGATTGGAAGGGGCATCCCGCTCGCACACCATCGCAAATGCTACATCTGTGCTCTCTGCGTCATGTAGGGTGGTTGTAGCTTTCTACGTCGTCAAGTACCTGGCCTGGACTCCAGGCCAAATGAAAAGGCGCGACAAGATCGGTGCACTGTAGAATATGGCTCTGCGACTCCACGGGGAGCAGATCGTATCTGAATGTCTGTCGGGAGGTACGGTGTGCTCGTCCAGTGATTCGCATCGCGACGTCTTTCGCCAGATCTTTGAGATCAGTGTAGAGACTCCTGTCCAAAGGCCAGTTAGGAGGGCAAAACCAGGGCGGAGTAAAGCGCACCGCGAAAACTCGAAGATAAGGAAACTGAAGAAGTGGATTCAGCACCTCAGCGGCGATCTGCAAATTAGCGGTATCACAGACGAGACACATCGCCAGCTCAGACTCGGCGATGCAAGAGGCGAGCTTCATGCAAATATTCTGCCAGTCATAACTCAGAAGCCTGTAGCGCTCTGGTAAAATCTTGTATAGCAAAGTTTGAGTTATATTCGAATTGAGCTGACACGTCTCCTAATATGGGTCGTTTGGGACTTCATGAAGGACAATTTGCAAGGATCGGATGTTGGAAATGGTTTCGGGGCGAAGGCTTTGCAAGGCAGAGAAACTTTTGTGCCCGGCGTAGTGGATAGTAAATTGGTTCTGCGAGTAGAACAAGGTCGAGACCTCCAGGGAAACAGCTTTCGAAGTGCAGAACAGAGACACTGGCACCGGTCGACAATACCGAGAACACCAGACATCAAGGCAATCGCATTTACCGTCATCAATGGGTGTCGTGATGCAACGTTGACGGTCGGGGTTGTATCTGGACCTGCGGAAGTACGGTGCTCGGTTGGCGTCCAGGTAGATGGGACACAAACGAATAACACCAGCCAGCCGGTACACATAACGTCGGATCTCGTAGGGCAAATCAAAGGAATCCTTTACCCTGACGGAAAGGCTGAGCCCGAATCGGCAAGGACTGGTCAAGATTCGACTGATCCATGTCTCAAATGACGAGATGGTTGGGTGTGAGAATCTGGAATCAATGGGAAGGAGAAATGGATGGTGGAAGGAAGAAAGGAAGTGTGATGGATGGACAGAAGTCCAGTCTCGGGTCTCAAGGCAATTCACAGCGCATCCTATATCCACGCTCACACAAGTGCACTACGGCAAGGTCAACAGTCCACATCGAACTCCAACATCTCTTATGATCATCTTGACTCCTTATCGCAGTTCTCTGAATACTACCTGGGACTCTCCAGCTTCTACTCTTTATAGCCTCACAAATTGGGTAGAGTGGGAGTCGAAGCCAGAGTCTAACGCCTCTTTTGCATCAGAGGCATCCGAGTTGAGATGTTTCATTCATCTGCGAGTGTGAAACAGTCCGATCTATACCCACTGCGACAGTTGCGGAAGCATAACACTTGGACTTGAGAGCGAAAAAGGACCCTGTACAACTGTTAGGGATGAACGATAGGTTCAACGTTGTAGTCCAATTGGCACCAGGAGTAGATAGTTGGCAATTCCAGCTGCTTGAAGTTAGCTCATCTGCCGAGAGCCCACTTCGGTCATCTATACGTATTGATATAGACAGATATATCCAGCTTCTGAGGCGACAATGGTTAGCATCTGTGCACTGGCAATTAGAAGCTGGAGTCCCTGGGCTTCGTCTCTTGGTATGGCCAGTCAACAATTGGGCCAACATAGAGACACGAGAAAAGCAAAGACCCGAAATTCCGGTATTTCGAAGCCCAATGCAGTGCATTTGCATGGTAGTGCCTGGAGGAGTTGAATGTGAGTGGAAGTGGTCAGATGAAGTTGGTGTCCGGGAAGATCACCACCGCCTGCCGCCTTCCGAGCTCGACCAACAACCACCTTCCGCTGCTCTTCAATGCCCGCTCGATAGCAACATGAGGCTCCAAGCGGCCCTTCTTGTCGCTGCGTGCGCGTCGCCCGCGGTGGCCATCTATCCCGATGAGGTCAATCACGTTGATTTCCACCATGCGCTCCTCGGAGCCCCCTCTCCCGATTCGACCTTCTTCCTCAAGCCTCCATCCGCCTCGAATGCATCCCTCCTCTACACTATCTCCGACCAAGCCATCCTAGGCGCCATCAACCCTCGAGATGGCTCCCTAGTATGGCGTCAGAACCTCTCACAGTCAACTTCCTCTACCAGCGGGGCCGCTATTCTGCGTGGCTCCGATGGGAACAGCGCCGTGGTTGGTGCGGCGGGAAACTACATCTCCTCATGGAGTGCCCAAGATGGGAAGCTGGTGTGGGAACATCGATTATCGGAGGGTGTCGTAGCTGATCTTGAGCTGTTGGAGCTTGAAGATGCCAATGCACCCGACTCCAGAGATGCGCTCGCGCTCGTTGGCGGCCAAGCCCTCGGTGTTGTGAGACGGTTGGAGGGCGAATCTGGAAAAGTCAAATGGGAGTACAAGGATGACAGGTAGGCTATCCGCTGGCTGTGTGGGTGATTCCTCACTAATGAAATTGATATCCCCAGTGGCGACATTCCATTCCAAGTGTCCTCTTCTCCAACAGAGATCTTTTACATCTCGCTCCAGTCGGCATTGTTGAAGGGTTCCAAGATCAAGGTCACATCGCTAGATCCCGTAACTGGTCGCCAAATCCGCCAGCAGGTCCTCAACTCAGAGAGCGATATCACAAGTCCCGAGTCCGTCCTCTTCGTGGGTGCCAACACCGCTTCGCCCTTGATCGTCTGGGCGGATAAATCGCAGAAGACTCTCAAAATCAATGTCATGGGCACCAAGCAGATCAGCACAGTGAACATTGAGAATACCTCCGGCCAAGACATCAAGCAGATCACGGTCCATGCCCCTCACAAGCTCAACTCCCTCCCACATTTCCTAGTCCATTATAAGACAGGTGCGGGGGCATGGGCTGAGGTCTATCACATTGATATGAAGTCGTCGGCAGTGACAAAGGCCTACCAATTGCCCTACGTACAGGGAGATTCTGCAATTGCTATCAGCAATGTCGACGCCAATGTTTACTTTACTCGGATCACCGATTCCGAGGCTACTGTAGTCTCCTCCGCATCCCACGGGATCCTAGGACGTTGGAACGTGCAATTGTCGTCCAATCGCGCGTTGCATGCAGTTGCGGAGGTTATCTCCAAGGGAACCTCTGTCGCCGTTCGGACCGCAGTTCTACGGGAATCAGGAGACTTGCAATTGATTCGAAACGGCCACATTGAGTGGACTCGTCATGAAGGCCTGATCGACACCGTGGCGGCCGCTTGGGTAGAGACTGAGGACCAGGAGGATTTGGCGCACGAACTGGCAGTGGAAGGCCACGAAAGCTTGTCCGGCGCCTATATTCATCGCGTGAAGCGCCACCTTCGGGACCTTCAACACTTGCCTGACTGGTTGAAGGAACTGCCCCAGCGCATATTGAGCAGTATTTTGACTGACGAGGTGTCCAACCTGGACAGCTTTGGGGTTGCTAAACCAGTCATTCTTGCCACCAAGAGTGGCCGCGTATTCGCCTTGGACACTGGAAACCACGGTGCTGTCATGTGGGAAACCCAAGCAGCAGATACGTTGCACTGGGACGTCAAGGCTATCTCGACTCTCCCTGGGAAGGCCACGATCTACTCTAGCGATGGTAGCACGGTGACACTCAACGCCACTACTGGAGAAGTCACCTCACGCACTGCTCCGGGCGACACTAAGCTCCAGACCATTGCTACTTTTGACAAGCATGGCGTGATAGGCATCAAAGAAGATGGTGCTCCAGTTTCGGTGCTTGATGACATCACCGGGTTTTTGGTTACCACCAGCGCTGATGGCCGGGTTCTTGGTTGGATCGAAAGCGACAACAAGTCTCCGGTGTGGGAGTTTGTACCTCCATCTGGTCAAAAAGTCATCCATGCGACTTCTCGCCCTTCGCATGACCCAGTTGCCTCGATTGGCAAGGTTCTTGGTAACCGGTCTGTCCTTTACAAGTATCTGAATCCAAACATTGCATTCGTCACCGCTGTCAATGAAAAAGATCATCTTGCCGGATTTTACCTGCTGGATGGAGTTTCCGGTAAAGTGCTGTACGCAACCACTCAAGCTGGGGTGGATACAACACAGCCGATCAGCTCTGTCATGTCTGAGAACTGGTTCGCCTATTCGTTCTTTGGCGATGTTGTCGATGAGTCCTCTGCCAAGGGGTACCAGCTCGTCATTTCCGAGCTTTATGAGTCGCCTCTTCCAAATGACCGCGGCCCGCTTGGTTCGGCTGGAAACTATTCTAGCCTTCACAGCAGCAGTGTTGACAGCCTCCCTTTGCCCCATGTCATTTCGCAAGCCTTCATGATTGCCGAACCCATCTCGCACATGGCAGTCACCCAGACTCGCCAGGGAATCACCACTCGTCAACTTCTTTGCACCCTCCCATCCTCCAATGCCATTGTTGGCATTCCTCGGCCCGTTCTCGATCCACGTCGACCAGTGGACCGCGATCCTACCTCGGCTGAGGCGGAGGAAGGCCTCTTCCGCTATGCGCCCTTCCTCGATTTCGATGGCAGATGGTACCTGACGCATGCGCGTGACGTTGCCGGTATCAAGTCTATCCTATCCAGTCCCACTCTTCTGGAAAGTACCAGTCTTGTCTTCGCTTTTGGAAGCGACATCTACGGCACCCGTGTCACGCCCAGCCAGGCATTTGATATTCTCGGAAAGAGCTTTTCAAAGTTGCAGCTTGTCTTGACAGTCGTGGCATTGGCCGCAGGGGTTGCATTTTTAGCCCCCATGGTGAGTTTCCGTCCCCTTCCCTCTCTCTTTTGGTATGTTTACTAATGTTGCTTGTTACAGACTCGGAAGAAGCAAGTCAACATGTTGTGGAAGGCTACTTAGACGGTTCGAGAGTGCCTGGAGATGCATATATCTGTTCTTTCTGTTCAAGAATGTAATCTACAGTTGAGAAATGCTTTGGCTAAGCTTAATTTGGTCGTAGCTGGCTGAAGGTTGCTGTCCAAATAGACCCGGCTGTCTGGAGACCATCACTCCACTGGTTTTCTAGTGCTGACTTGGTCCTATCCTAAGTACCGTGAGAATCCTATATCCATGGATGGCTCGTGTCCCATTTGAATAATAATTACGAAAAACATGTTTGAAGGTCAGGCTTGACGTGAATCGTAGAGAATTGAAGCATGCTGCTGTAGCTGAATATGCATGCATATATTCAGTGCGACATTCACTCCATTGCGATGGCGTCAATGCGTGTTTGACATGTATTGTTCTGTTGCCTCAGTCGTCAAATATCCTCCAGGGCTACTCAATTACCCACCGAAACCTCTATCCAGATAGATGGCGCTCTTAGAGCCCAATCTCCCCATTCCAAGACTGTATTGCGTGGGCTCACCATCAGCCAGTGTCATTGAATGTGCTAGTTACCACGCGGTATGTCCTCCATCCATCACCAACGGACTCCCCGTCATATAACTACTCGCATCACTCAGCAAAAACAGCGCAGCACCGCGGTATTCCTCAGGACGCGAGAGCCGGCCCAGCATGTTCTCCTCCTCCCACACGGCCTTGGTATCAGGCGATTCCTCGAAGATCTTCTTCACCATCGGCGTCATGATGTGTCCTGGACACAGACAATTCACCCGGATTCCGCCCCCTTCACGGCCATCGGGCTTGCCCCATTCCATTGCCAAACTCCTCGTGAGCTGGATCACCGAAGCCTTGGACGAGTTGTAGATGGCAGACGTCATGCCCTTGTTCGCAATGAACCCGCTGATGCTGGCGACCAGCAGAATCGAGCCCTTGCACTGCTTCTCCATCATCTGGCGCGCCGCGCAGGTGGCCGTGTGGAACACGCCGTTGTAGTTGATGCCCATCATCTCCTCGACGTCGGCCGGTGTGTAGGCGAGCGCCCTTTCTACGCGGTTGACGCCTGCGGCCGCGATGAGGCCGTCGAGTCGGTTCTTCGCGGACGCAATCTCGCGCATGTTTTCGTCCACGTCGTGTACGTCGCGCACGTCTACTTGTCGGTAGTGGAGCGAGCCGCCAAACTCTCGTGGCGCGCGTTCTTGCGCCTCGATGAACTCTTGGTCTGGTTCGGCGAGGCGGTCGAGGCAATGCACTGGGATTTGCATCGTGTTATCATCTCCATCGCGTCGTGTCGGTTGATGAGGTGGATAAGTGATTACCTTGTCCCCCGGCTTCTGCTAGAGCTTCTGCCATGGTTAAGCCCAGACCTCGAGCTCCTCCGGTGACTGCAAAGACTCTGCCTTGCAAGTCGAAGTCTCGGAGGTAGTCATGTTTCCTTTCAGATTCATGTGGTGGTGGCTGCTGGATATGGCCGACGTGCATGGAAGAAGATAGGAATCTGCGTGCTTCAAGTTTGCGATTTACCGGGGGAATAATCGGTTTACCACGAAGTATGCGTGCGGCTTGCTTTGTCGCTCTCATCATTCTAAAAGACTGCATTTTTAGATCACGATGAGCTATATTCATATTTATCCCAGAGAGGCATGACACGCCACGTCTCACAGCTCACATCGTTATTTATGCCTTCAGCTCAGACAAGCGATGAGGTCCCCAGTATTCCCCAGTTCCTCGGGGTATGGATTGCATGCAATTTGGAGTGGTATCTGGATTTCTTGCAAGGCCAGTCAGCGTGGGAGAAGAAGATGGACAGATGTCGCAGAATTAAGACAACGACCTGAAGACCAAGCAACTCTGAGGAAAGAGAGTCAGCTGTGATATTCATGATATTCATACTCAATCAAAAAGGACTGGCCTTCTTGCCCCGAACTGGCAAGGCCCGGGAATGCTTTTCCTCATCGAGGTTGTCATTATATCGGGGTGACGCTAGAATGACACAAAGTCTTGACCAGTCTTGAACTCTTCGCGAACACTACGTCTTACCCCAGAAAAGAACTACATAGAAGAGTTCCTGATAGGTAAGCAAGAGAAACAACATATCTGACAGCTGATTAATGCTGTGGCAGTGAGGAGGAATGTCAGATGTCTGTCATCAGTATACAAGGTTAACGTATTACTTCTGCCAACATCCCAAGCTGATTCGGCTAGGGATTGACTGTCGTGGCCCATTCAATCATTGAGATTTGACATAAAATATAGTATGGTATCACAGCGTATATATATCTAGTAAACAAACATGGCAGCAAGTCATCATTTCAATCCATTACACAAAGTGCAAAATCATATTCACATAGTCGTCAAGCCCGATCAATACAGCGGCATAGGCGACTGATTGACATAGTCGACATTATTGTTCACCGACTCAATCCGATCACAGCAGGTGCCAAAGATACGGTCCCACAGACGGGTCTGTTTACCGTAATTGTGGCTCTTCTTCCAGCCCTTGCGATGGTGCAGGTCATGGTCTTCGATGACGAGCTCGGCATCGAAGTAACGGAGCAGCCAGCTCAGGGTGGAGGGTGGACTGGCGTGAACACGTAGACCGGAGTGGCCGGCCAACTCGGCGAAGACGACGTACTGGTGGCAGATCCACCACTCGTAGAAGCCCATCGGCATGCCCATGAAGCGCATCGTGAAGTATGTCATCAGCGGGATGCCGGCAATGTCGAAGAACTCCTGCTCAAGATCCGCGTACAGGGTCAAGAGCGGGTTGGGGTGCTTAGTGAGGTGGTGGGTACGGTGGTACTTCCATAGGCCGTCGAAGTCGTGCATGATACGGTGGTACCAGTAGAACCAGAAGTCGAGGATGATTCCGTATAGGCCGGCTTCTAGCGGCAGCCAGGCGAAGCTCATCGAAGAGGGCGCTTGGCTGGTACGGTAGGCGAAGAAGACAGTGAACATGGGGCGGAAGGTCGAGGTCGACATGAGCGAGCGGACGACCTTGGCAACGCCAACGTCTGGGACGCCATCGCGGGCGTGCTTATCACCGTCAAGGAAGCCATGGACATGGCCGAGGCGACGGAGAACGTGTATTTCGTGGATGGCGATGAGCTTGAAGGCGGTGCTGTAAAGGATAAATGCGGCGAGCGAGCCTAAATTACGGCCGGTCACCTGGACGTAGGCATGATGGATAAGCATGGGAATCACAGCATGCGAGATGACCCAGCGATGCATGGACCAGTCCGGGACATAGGGCACGGAGTCCTCTTTGAGATGGACCGGAACACGAGTGTCCAGATGTTCAGGGTGGATGTCGAGCAGTTCATAGAACCAGTGGAAAAGCGTCCACTCGGAACGGGCTTGCCGCCGCCAAGTGGACTTCATCGAGTCCTTTAGGTTCCGTTCAGCACTCATGGTGGACTAGAAAACAGGAACAGCGATAGACAACGAGTGCAGAATGCGTCTCCCAAATACGGGGGTGGCATGTGGGCTTTAATAGCCTTTTGGCTCTTGTCGATCTTGTTGACCCGCCCCAGTCGTTCGGCTCTCGGCGCATGTGAATACACCGAATACACCCACTGCGCAAAAATGAGCCTCGGACGCAAGAGGCCCTCGATCGTGACGTCGATCGCATCTGATCCCGGACGAGAATCTCCCCCAACATTTTGCGAGCGATTTCCCACTAGTGCCCACTTGGGACTCAACACTGATTCAGGGCTTGACTGGCTTCGTCTTGATCGATTCGGGCGTCTTCGGGGTCATCTTCCCAGCGTAGTACGCTCATGCGACGCTCGAGCGTCGGCGGTTGACCCCAGAGGCACTCATACTCCTGCGTAAATCGTCTCATCATCGTATTCATCGCGTATCCGGCGGCTAAACTGCCTGCTGAAGTGGTGAATGTGCATGTATCACAGGAAATCGCCGATGTAGGGTTCGCGCGCCCCTGGGTCAGGTGACTGGGTTGATTGCTGATTGGCGGATTGCTCAACTATAACATCTTGCAGACTCGGCGAAGTCGAGAAACATTCCAACCATTTTATGCAGGAGAGAAGACGATTCCACGAATGACGTGCCTGGCCCATGTAAACGCTGTTGCTTCATGTATTCCTAAACAAAATTGACAACAGACGATCGAATCACGATATCCATGACCGTGACTCATCCACCACGTCCTGCATAGAGTGAAAGAAAACGAAAGGAAAGAAAAAAAGCCATATCGTTATTTATTTACCATGACCTCCCGGACCGACCAGTCGAGAACCTAGACCCAAGGAAAAACGTAACCTCCAATGAATAAAATCACATCAGGGCAGTCCATGAACCGAAGAAGACAGAAAAGGGCTCACCATATGGTAACCGAGTCACATATCGCCCTGACCGAAAGTAAAAATCGACAAAAATTGTTGAGCCAAGTAGAACGATTCTCTATGAACACATGCAGCGTATTCCGACTTGAACATGAAAAATAATCAGAAAATTCGAGCGCAGGCTGAAACATTAAGTGATTGGCGATGCAAATGCATAGCGAGTGCCTCGGTATGCGCGCAGCATCTTGTGGTCCTGGTCCTCGGTCCACGCCAACGCTGCGATGTCTATATGCCTCTATGCTGCAGCCGGGGTGGTTTCTTCGTTTAATACCTGGTCGATGGCCACGTTGTCGATGCCGATCTTTTCGCTGTCAGCGGCGGGTTGCGACTTTGGTTCGGCGTCGCCATTCGCAGGCTCAGTGGCTACATCGTGTTTCTCAGTCTCGGATGGTTGTTGCGGTTCTGTCTGAGGGACCGGAACGGTCATCCTGCGGCTCTTGCCGTCTTCGGTGCCTAGCACCTCGACGTTGTCGTTCTTAAACAACATCGGTCCCTTGAGGATTCCCTTCTTGGTTTGTCCCTCAGTCGGCGGCTGCTCCAGGTTCTGCAGCTTTTCACGGGCGGGCTCATCCAAGTTGGGCATGTCACCCCACTGCCAATCGAGCTCACCCCCATATTGCTTGGGGAAGCTGGTGGGGTCCATGAAGGAGGTGAGCGTTGGCTTCACCTCGGCAGCTGACAGAATGAAGATCTTCGAAGTAGTCACCGGATCGAACCAGCGCTTGATCCAACCCCAGACAGTCGGGAAGAAGGCGGGCGCGCCAATGATCTTCAAGGTGAGAGTTAGCGTCGAACGCAAGCAAGCAAAAGTACGGCCAGGGCAACGTACAAAGATCCGATCCAGCGTCTCGGGGTAATGAGCTGTCGCCAACACACTGGCATCTTGCATATGGCTCTTCAAGTTCCAGAACTGCTTCAATCCGACACCGCTAACGTCGACGATGTTGGTGGAGGTCACAATGGGTGTCTCAGGGTTTGGCCGGGACAGTGACGAGCACAGAGGCATCACAAAGCGCAACAGATTCTCATACAACGCAAAGAGATTCAGGAGACGCGCCGGGACGGAGGACGACTTGTGAGTATCCGGCGTACCATTGGCCATAGTCGAGTTGAAGGCGGACATTTCCTTGGAGTTGAGGTGACGGATCTCGAAGACGTAGACTGGGATCCCGCGGCGATCGCGACGGCCAGTCCATTGAGGATACTGAATAGAAGCAACCAGTCAGCCAACCGTCTTCCGAACCATGTTCCCCAAAGCCAGAGACAACTCAAGGGGAGACATCAGCCGGCTCACCATTCTTCGTGCTGCCTCGTACGAGTCCACGCCAATATTCTCATACAACGACTCGATGGCATTCTCCTTGCGCCAGTCCTCCGTATCTTTGAATTGGCCCCACGCCCCCTCGACGTCGAACTTGCGAGCTCGCAAGAAGCGCCTGTCCAATCGCGTCAGCCCCTTCCGGCCCCTACACATCGTCCAAGTGGTGCAACATACAGCATGGTCGCATCATCATGGCTCGCGGGCTTCGCCTCCGTGCCTTCGGCCTGATCCACGGCCGGGGTATAGTATCCACGTTCCGCACAGACCTTCTTAAACTCGACCAGCTTCTCCTCCTGCTCCGGGGTAAGGTGGTTCAGGTGTCCCGCGAGCCATGCGGTGCCCGCAGCCTGTGTGGCGGAAGCCGCAGGGTCGTTCTTCGAGGCCGACGCGGAGCGCGCGAGCGAGGCATCCTGCTCGGAAGCCTGGCTGTGATGGGACTTGGTCCGCCAGAGCATCTTCCTATCTTTGATTTTCCGGGGATTCTCGTTCAGTTCAGCCCGGGATCGTCCCCGGGGTGTATTTCGACGCGAGGATCGGTAGTGGCGGAGGGTCGGGGAAGGAAGAGGCGGTCAGCCGCAGGAAATTGGATTGCGGAGTGTTTGCAGACTCGGCGACGCCGCAGAGCTTTCCGAGGCCGAGTGGCGCGTCGTCGACCCGCGGTCATAATGGGAGGGTCATGGAATTGATCTCCGATAAACCTCTGGATACCTGTCCTACTTTATTTGGGTGGGTTTGCCAATCGAGCATCCGATCGGATCTACCCTGAATCCACTGCGAGGTTTAGATAGGGGGAAACTCAACCGGCCCCTAGTTAAGTGAGCCTGGACGATCAACGTCAATGCTGGAACCAACTACACAGCGAACTTGCCAAAATGAGCCTTGAAGAGCCCTGAACACAACCGGAAGAAAGTAAATAGCACAGCCGTCGTGCAGATAGCTAGGTATGGCACATCATAAATTGTTTCCCAGGAGCCGATCCCTTTTTTTTGTACAGAATACGCCACCCCGTCCCATTATCACTGTAGATACAGGAGACTTAGTCCTCGGTCAGATCGCCATACTCCCACATACCGCGGCGCTCGGCCTTGGCCTCATCCTCAAGAACGCGCAGGTTGTCCAGGGTCTCAGCCGAGGCACGCTCCCAGGCCTTCAGCTTGCGAGGCACCATGGCCATACCCTCGTGGACGATGTCGGCGTTGATGCTCTGGTCAAGGTTCTTGGAGACATTGGGGTCCAGAAGAGTGACATGGAGAGTGCCCTCAGGCTCAATGTGGTCGACATTCGCCACAAGCTCACGGTCGAAGGTGTGCTCATTAACAAAGTCGACAGCGTCGGCAAGATAGTCGGGAGAGGTGGGGAATTGCAAGAAAGAGAGAACGGCATCAATGGCCTGGGGGCGCAGCTTCTGGCCCGAGAACTGGGGCTGGGTCAGGGGACGTAGGCTGGCCCAGGGCAGAGACTCCGAGTTGCCAAAGTCAACGTACACCACTTGAGCGGTTTGCTTCTCGCGGTCGTTGCGGCGCACCTTGGCACGGTACCAGTTGCTATCCTCTGTGAAGCGAGCGGCGACCCAGTCACCGGCTTTCGGAGGGCCGGATAAGGGGGTGGCATTGGCCTTGTTGAGGTGGAAGGCACGGAAGGCACTCATTAATTCGGTCAAAGCGCTCGTGCCAGTGCCAATTTGCTGCAGCTTGAGGCGCCCAGAGGCAGGATCGACGTGGGTGACTGTGACATCGCGATAGTCCTTGCGACGCTGGGTGGGAGCAGCCTCACTCTCAGTGCCAGTGCCGTTGGCAGCCTCTGACTCGGCCTCAGCAGCCTCCTTGCTTGGGTCGTAGTCATGCCACAAACCCTTGCGAGCATCCTTGGCCCGTTCCTCAGCAGCGAAGTACTCGTTGGCGTGACCAGACTGCTCGGCCGAGTATGCGTGCACAGTAGCCAGACCCTCCTCCAGCAGGACCTTGGTGAAGTTCTCTTTGTTGACGTACAGAGTACCGATGA
Source organism: Penicillium hispanicum (assembly GCF_028827665.1). Taxonomy (NCBI): domain Eukaryota; kingdom Fungi; phylum Ascomycota; class Eurotiomycetes; order Eurotiales; family Aspergillaceae; genus Penicillium; species Penicillium hispanicum. The sequence goes on along the minus strand of NW_026623199.1, from coordinate 923,107 downwards.
AGCCACCGACTTTGTCGATGGTCTCCACATCAATCTCAACATCTCGCTGCATACAGCGACGGTTTGCTAGCTCGTGCGCCTCCTGGCCAAAAGGCTCACCGGCTTCACCTGGCCCACGAGCAGATCGGGGGGCACGGATGCCCGAAAGCACAAGGGTCAACTTGGCATTCTCACGAGGCACGAGAACAGTGAAACGGGAACCAGACTTGACAAAGTCGACGACCGCAGGGATGCGCTTTTGGCGTTGAAGCACACCGACCTCCAGTTTGGCCTTCTGAACGTTTTCTGAGTAGTCCTGGTATTGCTTGGCCTTTGGAGGCTTGGGGGACCACATTCCACGGCCCTCCTTTTGGGCCTCGGCCTCAGCGATAAGCAATTCATCGTAGTCGGGAGAACGGTCATCATCGTCCATGCGGTGACGGATCACGGACGCGAAACCGGCCTCCACAAGAGCAAGTCCAATGTTAGTGTTGCCTTGAATCACAGTGGCCACCTCACGCTCCTCGTAGCCCTCATTAGCGGGTTTCTTGCCGTTCACTGTGACCTTAACATGCTTGGCAATCACACGCTTGCGCAGGTACTCCTTGGCCTCTGCAGCAAACGGAGCCTGCTTGGGGTCGGAAGGCTTGGGTTGACGGATGCTAGTAAGACTGATCTTCTTCTCCTGACCGGCCTTGTTCCGAATGAACAGAGTATCGGCATTCAGCACACGGCTCACAGTGTAGTCTGCAGCCGCCGCACCAGTCGCCTTGGCTCCGACGTGACCAGTAAAGAGACCCTTGCGCGCAAGTTTGGCAGTCTGCTCCGCCTGGCGGAGAAGAGCCATATCACCACCTAGAAGAGTAGAATGGTGATCCTGGCAGCGGGCCAGGCCAGCTTCGAGAAGGAACCGAGCAATGTTTCCATTAGGGTGGAGCAGGGTAGCGACCAGCTGGCCCTGCGGTGTGACACCAAGCAGCGAAACCTTGACTTTGCGCTGGAGCAGACGTGACTCCACAAACAGCAGAGCCTCGTCACCAAACGCCTCTCCAACCTGCTCCTTGCCGTCGGCGGTGGTCCGCTTCGCAGCGGGCGTCCGGACACCAGCGACCGCAACGACAGTCTGCAGGTGCTCCTGCGGCGAGAGCAACAGACGCAGCACTACCCGGTCACCGTTCAGGACCTTCTCCACAATACCCTCCAACTGCTGACCCTTGTGCTCATCAACCAGCGTTGAGCTATTGGACAATTCATAGCTTGTCTCAATCAGACCCTTGTCTACGCCGGACCAGACCCCCTTGCCCTCATCCTGGGCGAGCGACTCCAGTGCCCGCAAGCGGTCCAGCAGCGCCAGTGTTTCCTCAGAATCATCACTGCGTTTGCCTGCCTCCTCACGCACCCGACTCCATCCTTCTTGCACACTTATGTCGGGCAGCTGGGCGTTGAATCCGGGCAGCTTAATGATACCGTACTCGCGCTTGGCACCGGTGGGAATACTATACACAACGTGGAACTGGACGACCTTGCCGACCAAAAGCTCGCGGAGAAATTCACGGGACTGGAATCCATATGCCTGTGATGATTGCGGTGCATTAGTGGGCTGTGCATGTACTCGGAAGACACAACCTGGAGCTGCCCGGGTGGCCGCTGGACGGGCACAGGGCCGCACACAAGGCAATTCATTCATTTGGCCCCCCAGGGGGGAATGGAATGACCTACCTCATCACCCTCTCGCCTTAATCTGGGTGCAGATACATAAGCCAGACTCAGGATGCGTTCTTGTGTGGGATTGGTGACATGCGACAGCACGACTGTGTCGCCCGATAGGACGGACTTGACGCGGGCTTCGAAAGGCATGCTGGATTGGGAGACACCGCTACCACACACAGGTAGCAACAGAGATTCAACGGAGAGACAAAGAGACAACAATGAAAGACAACACGGAGGAACGAGTGAAGGGCGGTCGGAGATCAGCTTCGGAGGAGAAACGTGGCCGGTGTTTTTGTGGGGGAAAGCGGTCTGGGCGTTACGGAGCTACGGGCCGTGCACGGGCCACCCGGAAGCCGTGGAAGTACTACAAGGAATAATTGCAAGTTGCAGAGCAATGGGTAAATGACATGGCTCATTTCTCATTCTAGCCAGGGACCATCCTGAACTTTTCATCAGCCCGGTTACTCAGACTGATTGGGGATATTGGCAACCCAATTACAGGGCAGCTTCAGCAAATTTATGCGGCAATGCCGATGACACCTGGAGCATTCGAGGTCAATATATACATCCCTATCATGGATTAGCAGGGAAATGCTACTTACCGCAGGCAGGGCGAGCCCCAGCGTTGCCAGTCTTCTTGGACTCCTCGTTGCCACCCTTGCCGAGGTCATCAGTGCCGGCGTGGACGACCAGGGTACGCTAGAGTGCACCAGTCAGTCTCGATCTATACAGAATCATCACAAGCAGCCGCGACGATCCACTTACGCCCAGGACGCTCTCGGCGCCAATCAGCTTGACCAGCTTGTCCTGAGTGGTGCCAACAGCATTGCCCTCAGCATCGGTCTTGAAGTTGCCCAGGTCACCGACGTGACGCTCCTCATCAGTGGGAGCGCCGTGAGGCTTGCCGAAGGGGTTGACTAGCGGAGAGAAAACCAGTTAGTATCACTGCGCCTATCTCTATCTCCATCCGCTACCGGCACAGGATCAATGACATACAGTGAGGACCAGCGGAGGTGCAGCCGTTGGTGTTGTCACCGAACTGGTGGACATGGAAAGCACGCTCGGCGTTGGCATCGTGGCCGGTGATGTTCCACGAGATGCTGGTGGCAGCGCTCTCGTCAGCCTGCTCGAAGGTGACGGTACCGGCGATCTTCGCGTCACCGCGGAGGACAGCAACTGTAGTGCATGTTAGCTTCTGTGGGCACGACTTGCAAATGCCTGACGAAGTTGATGGTTCCGTTCCCAATTACTGCAGCGTGTAGAAGTTCCCGAAGCCGGGTGGAATCATCCTCGGCAGGCCGAGACACCGCCGGGACGATCTACTGCCAGCGAGCAAATGAGGGCTGCGAAGCGGACAAGCTGAGGACCCCGAGGACCGTGGTGATGGCAGCAGCAGATGTGGAGGGAAAGGGAGCCAAGCCGATAGGTCCGGGAGTTCCCAAGGTGCTCAAATCTGCTCACCCCAAGGTCCCTCGGATGACCGTGGGAGCCAATAGGAAAGGGGCTGTATAGTTCGATATCGATCTATACAGTCTATCAAATAAATACTCACCAGCCTTGACCATTGTGACGGTTTGAGAGTTGGTAGTAGGTTATTTGTTTTGGAAAGTGGTGGATTTGGAGAAGAAAAGGGAGGAGGAAGAGGCGGGTGGAGGAAGAATAATAAGCGGATGATGTTGACGTGACTGCACATTACGGCAGCTTGTCCGCAGCCGGTGGTACTGGGTACTTTGCCCTGCGCATAACCTGTGCGGCCACAGAAGGTACCTGATACATGGGCAGCGCACCGAACTATCCCCCACCTTCCTGATTAGGCGGTGAACGGGATGAGGGGGGAATGACATAATTCGGACGGCGTTTGTAAATTCCGTCCATTTTCAGCCCCCCAAGTGTGTAGAAAAAGATCGATATCAAGGATATTAAGATTGTACTCTTTACCTCTTCTCTTAGAGCTATACTATGGCCGCATCATTATGATGGTGGACCGTCACACACGGTCTCACAATGTTGCGCTGCGGGGTTTACTAGGGATCCTGAATAAGCCGACCAGGCTGGGCAGACTAGAGTTTTGGGCCTCGGAAGCTTCGGCTTTGTTAATACCGACACCGGAGGGACACCTACCGGCAGGTGTTAATGATAAACAGTAGGCACGCTCGACTAGGTCGAGCATCTTTTTATTTAGGCCCTTTAAATATAGGGAGGTTCTACTCGGCTCGAGCTAGCTCTGATGAGATCCGCGGAAACAAGGAAAAGATTCATCAATTCGTGTCTACCGATTCCAAAGACATTTTGGGGATCGCCAATTTACAAATAATAAGGCGTGAAATAAAAAAAAGGAAAGTCGATCATATCCCACCAAGCATTTAAGCCTGGATCTTGGCCTTGAGCAGGCCCTTAAGAGTAACGGCGTCAGCGGCGAACTTGGAGATACCCTCGCGCAACTTCTCGACGGCCATAGCCTCCTCGTTGAAGTCGAAGCGGAACTCAGCCTCGTGCTTGAGGTACTCGCGCTTGGGGATGTCCAGGCTAGCAGCACCGGCGGAGTCCAGCTTCTTGGGGACGGCTTCGGTGGAGTTGTACAGATCCTCAAGCAGGTTGGGGGAAATGGTCAGGTAGTCGCAGCCAGCGAGCTCAGTGATCTCACCGGTGTTACGGAAAGAAGCTCCCATGACGATGGTCTTGTAGCCGTGCTTCTTGTAGTAGTTGAAGATGTCCTGGACAGACTTGACACCTGGGTCTTCCGAGGCAGTGTAGTCGCGCTTGTGAGCGGCCTTGAACCAGTCCAGGATGCGGCCGACGAAGGGAGAGATCAGGAAGGCGCCGGCCTCGGCGGCGGCGATGGCCTGCACCAGCGAGAACATCAGGGTCAGGTTGCAGTTGACGCCGTACTGGGACTGCAGGATGTGCGCGGCCTGGATACCTTCCCAGGTGGAGGCGATCTTGATCAGAATACGGTCCTTGGAGATGCCGACCTCCTCGTACAACTGGGTAAATTGTCAGTATCATGGTCACTGTAATGTTTCACTGGGATGTCGCCCCCAATCCCACATACCTTGATGATATGAAGAGCCTTGTCGACGGAGCCCTTGGTGTCGAAGGACAGCTTGGCGTCGACCTCAGTCGAGACCTTGCCGGGAATGATCTCCAGGATCTTCTTGCCGAACTCGACGAGAAGGCGGTCCAGGGTGGACTCGACCTGCTCGTCGACGGACTTGCCGTTCTGCTTTCCGTAGGCAACGGCGGAATCGATCAGGGCGGCGTACTCGGGCTTCTTGGAAGCGGCCAGGATCAGGGAGGGGTTGGTGGTGGCATCCTGGGGCTTGTACTTGCCGATGGCTGGTACACGTTAGCTTATTTGATCGGAGAATGGAGGCGGTGATATGTCCTGGTTCCATGAGATACATACTGGCAAAGTCACCTAAGAATCGCGTGTCAGTGGAGTGTTCAATGCATGCTTCACGGATGATCGGTGGGACTTACCAGAGTCGCAGACCACGACAGTGCCGGAGGCCTTGAGCTGCTCGAGAGAAGAAGACATAGCGAAACTTGGGAGAGTACAACGAAGATTGTACAAGATGGATGAAAATTGGAGAGAAGGTTGCAAGAATGAGAGAAGAAGGAGACCAAGTGGCGGGCGCGAGGGTATTTAGAGGGACCCGAGTGGTGAACCGGAGAATGAGGGGCTACCTGCACTGAGTAGGGGCTGGCCATAGTTAAGCCAAGTACCTGGCCACTGCCGCCTCCAGGTGGGATGAGAGTGGGGCCCATGACGCTGCAGGATGAAATCACCATCCGCTCTTTTTTTTTACCCTTTCTCTTGCTCTGACTTGTTCTCTTCCGGCAGTAAGTCATGTCTTTCGGGACTCGTCCATTTAGAATGGCTCCCTACTGGCGGATTTCCTCCACCATACACCGTGGTGGCGCGAGTTCGATTTTCTTGTTGCCGATTCCACCATACATACTCTCCACGCCTAGCAATGAAATATACCTTTCCACATGACGCTGCCCCAACATCCCCCGGTGTACCTCCAAACTCGGCGCAGAGTGCTCCGGCCAGCCCAACCGGAGGGTGGTCGACCGGTCAACGGCCCACTACTGCATTGGGCCTGCACTTTACTCACCGGAATCCCGGTTAAAAATCGCGATCTCCTCGGCCGCTCGCGTTTGTGGAGGACGTGGGTTCATGCTCGACGCCATGCACCATTCCGCTATGGATGTATGCCAAGGCACCTCTGGGGAAAACATGAAGATTATATGGGTCCGAAAGCGGAAGAATAAACAGTCCTCAATTGCCCCGAAAAGAACGCCATGCTGCCTGTCTATCCTTTGTGTAGCGTTTTTCGTTTTCTTTCATCTTCCTGTTCATGTACATCGGAACTGCTTTGCAACGCCAAGCCCGTAAATCCGCCTAAGATGCAAAAACGGTTGCTAACTACATACTAGACCCCGCGCGGGGCTTAACAGCACGCTTCAGCGCCGTTGGACGCAGTTCCACTCGTACTGCAGGCACCGAGTCAGCGGGGTGTTTCAGAAGTGAACAGCGAACAAAACAGGGAACGTCACTCACCACCCGACCGGCCTCGTCCCCGGTATAGACAACGTGGGGGAGGGCGAGAATGCAGCTGATCCCGGCGGAAATATTCGCGCCCGTGTCCCAGCTACTGTCTGTATGATGCAATTGCCGAATGAGTTCTAGCTCAAAGCGCCCGGCGCGCACGCTCTTGCTCCAGATGTTAACCACGCCGCGACTATGCCCCGTCAGTACCAGCTCGCGCTCTAGCCATTCGTTCTGGACCCCCTCGTAGAAGACACAGGAGAGGACGTGGTCCTCGTTGGACTCGCAGACTGGCTGGTCCACCAGCAACTCTCCGTTTAGGGTATACATCGTGAGGCGCTTGCCTCGACAGACAATGATATCTCCTGTAACGTCGTTGATTCGGGCACACTGGACAACAAAGGTTTAGCGAAAAGATCAATCAACGGTCTGTTGAGGGAGAGGGGGGGGGGATGCTTACATCCACGTTCCCATCGGCGGGGAGCGCCCACACGAAGCATCGCCGGTTGAGATCCCAAAGCATAATATGGCCATCATTAGATGCCGATAGCAGAGCACTGAAGGAGCGTGAGACCGCAAGCACGGTGACTGGAGCACGGTGACCAAAAAGCGATCCAATGGGTTGAAGGTCGACTGATCTGGATGTTGCGGTAACGGTCCACAAGGAGATGGTACAGTCCGTGCCACAGGTGAGTAGCGTGCGCGAGTCTGCAAAGCTGGCATACGAGAGCTGTCCAACGTGAAGGTGCTCGAAGTGCCCGAGGAGCTGCAGTCGTTAGCTGCCCGTTTCAAGGTATGACCGAGGATAAGAATAGGTACCTTCCGACTATCTGTAGCGTAGAAACGCACGCTGCCATCAAAGAAACCCCATTCCATATAGTGGTCGTAGGCTGGTGGGACATTCAGCCTGAGAGCAGCCGTGCAGAGCAGACGCTCTTGCTTCATGGACAGAGTGGCCACCCTTTCTTCAATATCTGCGGGCAATGCTACTCATCAGTTTCAAAAAGCACATTTCGAACCAAGGTCCAGGCTTACCAAGGAGGGATACCGGCATCTGTGTCAGAGACTCCGCAAGAGTATCCAGTCGGGGCACGCGATATCGTTGTTCTTCGCGTGGAGCGTGCGGTCGCTGAAAGATTTGACCGGGAGTTTGCCCGAAGTTGTGAATGATGCCAATCGTTGCCAATCGCTCCATGGGATCATCAATTGCATCCAAATCTTTGGCACCTTTATAGGACAGGTGATGGAAAACGTTGACAGCCTCGACAGCAGCCTCACCCTTCTGCTTGCTGCCGAAGACCAGGTCAATCCAGTGATGCAAGTTTTCAGACACGTAGGGGCTTTCGAGAGCCTCCCGATTCTTCTGGATAAAGATCTTCGGATCGCCCTTCGCCCAGGGCGGCAGCTCAACCGAGTCGATAGCGGTGGTCATGTTCTGCAGAAGCCCGAATTCGTACTTGTTTGAGTTGACCAGGAACTCGGGAAGGTAGAAGAATTCAGGGATAAGCTCTCGGACGTCTGTCATGTTTCCTCGGGATGCAGATTCCCATGCCTTCCGAATGGAGTAGAATAGCCGGTCTGCATGATCAAAGGTGCCGCCTTGGAGTAGCAGATATGATTTGACAAAGGGTTGGAGGCGGATTAGATACGAACTGACAATCATAGCCGAAGAGTAATGGGTACCATAATGGAATGGTGGAGAATTGTCATCGCCCATCTCTGCAAAGGCGTTGTACCGTTCTCGGAAGCCCGCTTCACGGTCAGGAGTTTGACATCCCATCGGTTTGGACAGGTCACGGAATGTCTTGGGGTTGGACAAGTCTAGCTCCTCGCTGGTATAATCTGCCAGAACCCATGGAAAGACCGGATACTGGGTCAAGTCGTTGAATGTCCGGCCAGCGAGGGTGTTGATCAACATCAGATAGTGAAAATTGGAGATCTCGCCTCGAACCCATTTCCGAGTTGCGGGATTTGATGGCAGATGGCCGAATACACTGGCGAACTTCGACCCGAGGGATTGGGGTGCATCTTCTTGGCTGCGCAGGGTTTCAAAACGCCAGATATCCTCCGGTCGCGAGTGACCGGCACTTCCGGTGACCTGCGGGGCTTTATGGCCAAGTTGATTACATAGATCATCCCGTATGCTCGAAGAGAAAAAGGTCAGCAGATAACTGGTGCCATCCGTAAAGAAAATCTCTAAAGCAACGTCGCGGAACAGGAAGCGGCGCTTAGAGACGCTGACCAAGTCCGACCATTTCCAGCTTCGGGTCTCATGTTCCTGTGAGCGCCGGTGCTGGGATTCTCGCCCAGAAATCATTCGCACGTATGGATCCCGTTCCTCGGAAGAAGCCTGCCAGACATTGACAATTTCGCCATCGGCCCTTTGAAAGAAATTGTCTAGGATGTAGACACAATCTTTACCAAGGATCAAAAGGCCTTCCACGGCCTCGAGACCGATAATTCGGGACATGTTGCATACGTTCTGGACTTGATCACCACGCTGCAGAGATCGCATAACTTTCCGGTTTCTGTCTTCGTAGTCTTCTAGTTCCAATATGGGATCATCGATCATCTCGAAGTTCTCCTCGAGCATGCTGTGATTGTCCGCATCACCGTATTGCCCTTCAGATTCCACGGGCTCAGGCTCAGCTGTCAGCGCAGTCGGTGTCGAGATTGTCTCTCCTTCCGACATTGCACGTATTCGGGTGTCAATCTTGACCATCGGGGGCTCAGAAGCCTTACGCTTGGGCTGATAGTCTTGTCGTTCGCCCGAGTCATCGGGCACAACGCGAAGACGCATGCGACTACGACCTTCTGTCTGGTCAAGTCTCCACTTTCTTTCCTTTTCCTCCTCAAGGAGACCGCCCGGTCGCCGAAGGTCGAGTAACAGACTGGAGAATGCCGACCACATGAACGCCGAGTTGTCCTGCAGGTCCTGCAGGTATCGCTGAGACTTCAAAAACTCCGAGGCAGAGATGTTGGAAATCCAGTGCGGCAAAGTGGCATCGTGCTTTCGCACCATTTCTTCGTTGAGGTTTTCCAGCTGAACCCATTGCCTGAGCTTGTCTTTTCGCTTTGAGACCCGGTTCCTGGCCGACTCCTCGCTTTTAGAGTTTTCTTCCTGAACAAATGCCTCCCATGACCGTGATAAGATGCCGAAGAACAAAGCATCCAGATCATCCCGTTGATTGTCGATCCACTGCAGAAGAACCTCATCTTCCATTCCAGCAAGAGCCTCAAACCCATCAGACAGTCTGCGCTGAAGAGTAGGAGGGCCGTTGCCGAGGAGATCCGTCATCTCATCTGGCTTTTGGACCAAGATAACGCGCCAAAGGCTTGCAGCTGCCAAGCGAACACCCTCATCAGAGCTGATCAGTTTGGTGTAGATCAAATAGCACAAAAGTTGGAGATTTCTTGACTGAGTCTCCACTGCAGCAAGAAGCACAACCTGCCAATAGTTGAGACGCTCCAAGACAGCCAGGGCATCCCCGTCCTCTGCTTCCGACAACTGGAACAAAACGATCTTGTAAAGCATTGAGTGTATGGTAGCCACCGCCTGGCTACATAGTCGAATGCTCTTTAAAGGGGAAATGTCAGGGCGTTGGAGGTACTCGAGCACAGATCCCAGGAATTCAAGAGTTGTTGACGCTCCATTGATAAACCAGCCTTCGTATACAGCCTCCACCAAATGGGTCGCAAACCGGGCGAGGTTGGTGATAGTCCGAGGTTCTTGAAGGAGGCTCGGTTGGGAAGAGGGCAGGTCTTTTAGTTTCGACAGCAAGCAGTTGAAAATCCAGGAATTGAAATAGGCTTGGTGTTCCAAGAAGCCAGGCGGCGTTTTATGATATAGACCGAGCCCTGAGAAGTCCTTTCGTTGCAGGAGCTGTTCCTCGAAGATACTGAGGGCTAATTTGGAGATAGCCTGAACAAGGGGATGCTCCGCAACAACTTTATCACCTAAGAAGCTGGGATTTACCACCCGGCGTATGCGTGCAGAAGACGGTCGATGTTTTGTATTGTCGGAAGAAACCAGCACAAAAGAAGAGCCACGGCGCAAGGGATCGGTAGTCTGGTCAGGACTGCTGGAGAACTCAACAGTGGTTGTTTGTAGGCCAGCGGACGCATTGTCAGTGTTGGAGCGCGGCCGTAGGACCAGACTACCATCGTCGAAACTGAGACCCCCATACCGTGAACTTAACTCGATGTCGGAACTGACTGAGTCGGTACCAACAACTGTGGGGTAAAGAATTGCAAGCAGCTCTTGAACATAGATCGATTGTGCTGTAAAATCCAGGAATGTTCTGGATTTGGAACGCGCTTCTGCCAGAAAGTTGACCACAGACGACATTAAAAAGTCCCCATGAATCCGCCGGTCCGGCAAGGAAATATCAGCCAAGCTGAAACTCGGGTTGCTGGTATTAGACGTCCGTGAGTTCAATGAGTCTCGGCCACTTCTGTCAGTGTCTATCGTGTCATTCGCCAAGGCTGTATTCCTCAGCCCAGCCTTGAGCATCGCAGCAATGACAGGTAGCATTTCAGGGTATGCAATTCGCAGATCGTCACCGTCCAGGAAAAGGCTGAGAAGTCCAGGCACGTCAAAAGGTCGATCGAGATCTAGAAAAGCAATGTCTCGCCCAAAAAGGATGGAAAAGCAAATCGACCACAGGGCCGGAATGTTCCACCATCTTTTCAGGTGGTGTTCTAGAACTGTATATCCCGCATTCTTTTCCGCGAATTTCTTGCTGTAGCTACTGCCGTGGACAACCAGCAGCCGGGCTAGGATCTTGACTGCAAGCATGACAACTTCAGGTTCGTCCTCACACGAGAGATATAGAAGCCACTATTTCCATAGTCAGAACGAAATCTTAGGGTTCAGCCCTGGAGTGTATTGATGAACAGACCTTGTTTGTAACTGCCTTGGCAAACTTCTTCAGCGGCGTAGGGTCCAGCGGGTTGCACAACACAGCAGTGTACAGCCGCAACATCTCAGTCCCCAATGCAATTGCTGATACATGCTTTTCCGTGTCGGACTTGGATGAGCCCGGTCGTGAAGAGCCCGGCACGAATCGAAGGCTTTTCTTTTTCTGAAGGCTGATAGGTGCTCTTGGCTTATGGAGCGTATAGGTAATAGATAAAGCGAGAGAGCGTAGGAGATCGGGAGACATACTGCTCTCTATTAAGGACCGGAAAGCAGAAAGACATGGCTTGAGGGTATCGTGAATTAGTTCGCCTCCTTTCAAAGTCTCGAGTAATTTCTTATTAACGCCTGGTGTAGATGGTTAGTTACAAAGGTACAAATCCATCTTACGAAGTACTGGGTGAGAAAAACTTACGCATACGACCAAGCCTCCTTGCGTTGAAGCGGCGATAATTACTATCAGAGGCGAAGGTTCGAAATTGCGAATAGTACAGTTCAAGCACAAGTGGCTCTCCGAGTCGCCAGATGTCCATATCAACCAGCAAGACTCGATACGCAAGTGGATTGGTGATGATGGAATGGTTGGGGCGCTCGAAGTTGTACCCAACGAAGGCAAGCGTCAGTCGTAGCAGGTCAAAGGTGAGTGTGTTTTGCTCATCGGCAGTTGAGCCAACGGTCATTGTCCTTCCTGGCGCGGAACTGCCAAACTGAAAACCGAGCTTCTCACGCAGGAGGGCTGCCAAAATGCCATATCCATTATCCCTCTCCATGGCTTCACTATTTCTCCAATTATCTTGAACGGCTTCATAGAGTGCCTCCACGGCCAGTCGAGTGGTCTCGGCCGAGTCGGCAGTTTGGATCAAGCTCAGGTGCACGGCGGCACAGCCGCCCAGGCACCAGCTAGCATCATCCAAGGACCTGGGAACTGCGACAACAGGATCGCCGGTCAGAATCCCAACACCTTGCGGCTGGGTCAAGCCGTCATTGATGGCCGGAGTAGCTCCGTTTACAGCAACGGCATTGCCACCTGCTTTTATCAGCTGCTGCAAGCTTTTTGCAGCTTGTCTCGAAAGACATTTGACAAGCTGAGACTCATCCACGTTGTTGCTATCGTCACTGTCTAGGACAGCCACAGGAGAAACGTTGATTAAAATGGAGCTCTCGCGAACCAGTGTGCTTGCTCTCTTCCGAATGGCAGTGACAATATCGGATGATTCTTCCTTTCCAGGGTGAAGGTGTTCATTCCGCAAGTTTAGGGTTGCCGAGGCTTTGTACGTCTGAAAAGAACCCAAGCAATCCTGAAAGTTTCCATAGTACCGTGGTCCGAGGTTGTAGAAAACGGCCACCATATCGTCACTGTAGGCCTCGTCAAAGAGTATACCATTGGCAAGGGACCATTTAGAGGTTGACACGCCCTTTCCTAGACGCATGGCTAAGTCCTGTGGTGTGCCAAAGAATGCCTGTGTTCTGGGTGGCCTGTGGGGATGGTTGCTGGCAGGAATTGAAGGATAGTCAATTTTCAACTGCTCGACGAACTCGCCATCTACAAACAGCGAGGCTCGCGAAGAGGATGTCGGTTTGGGCCGTCGTTGAACAAGGCAGATATGGTACCAGCGACGAGGTTCAAACTTGATGGACTTGAACCGGACGCTCGGCCGGGAGCCTCGAATTGAAGTTTGCAGAATAAAATTGCGCGTGTCTTTCTCCAGGTATGCAAGGATGAAACAGGTCTGACTGGGATCGAACGCCCCGAAGATCGTAGTATGTGTGTTAAGGTCAAACTCATCGAACCTAACCCACACTGCCAAAGTATATCCAGCTGAAGCGCTTGGAGGAAACGGACGGGCTAGGGTTGCAAACTCCACGGAGCAAAACCCATGCAGGGACATGTCAAATTGTATTGTGGGGGGCTCTTTGGAAGCTTTCAGACAGGACAAGAGAAATCTTAAGACCTGAGGACTCTGGTGGGCACGACGATACAATACCACAGCATCATCAAGGCTGGTCGTGCCCTGCACGCTCAGGGACCGTGCCAGGTCCTGGTAAAGTGCCCTTTCGTCATCAGATCGGTCGTTATCGAACAAGAGCGGGATGATGGTGCTGAGCATTCCGGTGGCATGGAGAGCTACGGCGTTCCTCTGGGATTGCGATGCCAATTGACATATAGACGCAGGAATCGCTCGGCGAAGAACGTCGTTTCCAGGCGAAGCGGAGTGGATCACCCAGACACGGAGCAATGATCCCAGAAGCTCTGCGACCTCGACAGTCTCGGCGGATCCCATGGACTGGTCGACGGCATCCTGGAACTCCTTGGGCGACCCCGCGGCATTACCCGGCAGGAACTTGGCCTCCAGTGTTACGAATGTACTCGCCACGGCTTCCTGGCACAGAGCAGCGGCCAGGACGGCTCCGTATAGCTGCTGTGCATCGCTCTCCGCCCGATCTATCTTCCCGACGAAGGTGCTGAGGGTACGCTCCAGAGCGGCAGTCCCTCCCCCAGAAATTCTCCGGGCAAAATATCGCCTGTTGCCGAAGTGGTCCTTCAATCCCTCTGCCAGGACGGCCAAGACGTCCTTGTAGACCAGAAGCAATGCCTTTCGCTCTTCCCTCGAGAAGGAATTCCCGTCATATAGCTCCGCTAAGCGACCAGCCAAGTCCAGCAAGGTCTGGAAGCCTAGCAGGTGCCGAAATGCATCCTTGGCCGCTTGTGGACGGGCATCGTCGATAAACGTATGGCGGAGGCGGAGGAGGGGTTCGGTGGCCGTGAGAGCCCGTGGGAGGGCAATGGCGTTGTCCGCGACGATGTTCTTGAGCTGATCGAGCGTGGGCGCCAGCTCTTCCGCCAGCCGCTCAGTCGACTCGGAGGGAGAGGGCGGGGGGAGGGGCGGCGGAGCCATGGCCGAATCTTATCCACGACCGTTCCGATGGCGGGTGACCACCAGAGACCGTGAATCAGCGATTGGCGAAGCGAATGAGGCGGTCTGCATTGGTATGTGTTGTGCTAGCGGGTCCAGACGCAACACATGGACATTCCATCCGAGGACGAGTAGAGGGGCACACGCTGTCCGAGCTGGCGTGACAGCAAAGACGCTGCCTTGCCTCAAAAATGGATCGCCAGTATCAACAGCGGGGAGGGCGGTGCTATCAGGTGACTTTGGGGGCGGTTGGAGACGATTGTATAGGGTGGCGGGCGTATCTCTGGGTATTCGAGGACTCGGGTAATCTTACACAGACGGTGTGTACGTTACCGGACGGAGCTCTACGGGATCGTTGAGGCTGGATAAGGGATAAGGATCAGGATAAGGGGACAAGATAAGAGGCGAGCTTATTGTGGAGAACGGGGGTCACTTGCGCCTCGCCTATGTCACCAGGCCAGCGCTTCCATGGATACCGTACTGTAGCAGCAAGTCATCCGAGTCTCTTTCCCACTTACGTGATTCATCGCGTCACTCGGACTCAGACACGCGACATTCGGAGTTTGCTTTATCACTGAGCTCAGGTACCCGGAAGACGGGGACCCTTGGAAGAAGTGGTAACTACGCACGAGTGCGTGGTCAAGTACAAAGTACCCGAACATACTGTATACTATCCGATTGTACATGGCGATGGCCTCGTTGTAGGTAGCAACGAGGCAGCGGGAGTGACCAGAAATACCCCAAGAGTCAACCTTGACTCACTTCCAAGAGACCAGTGCCTTGAGTTCCTTCAGTTACCGTACGCGGTGTATTGCCGCCCCCCGGAGCTCGTCAGTTCCCCACTGGTAGCCGATCGACGCGCCCGCCTACTCTCCCCCAATCAGCACCCAATTAGCACCCACTGCCGTCTCCAGCTAAGCCCATCAGAGACCGCGCATCCACGTTACCGTATGTAATACGCTCCGCTTGCATCATCTCTCTCCGCCTACCATTTCGCTCCCTTAGATAAGGTCACTGACTCCAGGTGACCTCCTCATCACCTCCTCATCTCTCCTCTCCTCTCTTCTTCCACCTCCCATCCCTATATCCCTCCCACCCTCCACGCTCCATTCTGTCGTTCTATTATTCCCCATTCCCTCCCTCTACTATTCTTTCTGTGCTGTCGTCCGAGTTGATCCGTCATCATGAAGGGTTTCCTCGGTCTGACGCTGCTCCCACTGCTCGCTGCGGCGTCGCCTGTGGTCGTGGACTCTATCCACAATGATGCTGCTCCCATCCTCTCATCCATGAACTCCGAGGAGATTCCGGACTCCTACATAGTTGTGTTTAAGAAGCACATCGATACCTCAGCTGCCGCCGCTCATCACAGTTGGGTGCAGGACATCCACGCGATCCAGCGGATGGAGTTGAAGAAGCGCTCCCTCTTCGGCTTCGATGGCGAGGGCTTCAACGGTCTCAAGCACACCTTCCACGTGGCTGGCTCATTGATGGGATATGCCGGTCACTTCCACGAGGACGTCATCGAGCAGGTCCGCCGGCACCCGGATGTGAGTAGATACCCGCCGTAGCTCTTATCAGTTCCTAGAAGCTCCTGCTGACTCATACGCCCCGATCGACAGGTTGACTATATCGAGAAGGACTCGGAGGTCCGTACCAATGGAGATCCCGCTGTGGAGAAGAACGCCCCTTGGGGTCTTGCCCGTATCTCTCATCGAGACAGCTTGTCCTTCGGTACCTTCAACAAGTACTTGTACGCCGAGGATGGCGGTGAGGGTGTCGATGCCTACGTGATTGACACTGGCACTAACACTGAGCACGTTGACTTCGAGGGCCGTGCCTCGTGGGGCAAGACCGTTCCCCAGGGCGACGCTGACGAGGATGGCAACGGCCACGGCACTCATTGCTCGGGCACTATCGCTGGTAAGAAGTACGGTGTCGCCAAGAAAGCCAACGTCTACGCTGTCAAGGTCCTCCGCTCCAGCGGTTCTGGTACCATGTCCGACGTCGTCAAAGGTGTCGAGTGGGCAGCTGAGGCTCACATCAAAAAGACCAAGGCCGCGAAGGCCGGCAAGGCCAAGAAGTTCAAGGGTAGCGTTGCCAACATGAGTCTGGGCGGTGGTAGCTCACGCACTCTGGACCTCGCTGTCAACGCGGCCGTCGATGCTGGTATCCACTTCGCCGTCGCTGCCGGCAACGACAATGCCGATGCTTGCCACTACTCGCCGGCCGCGGCTGAGAACGCCGTCACCGTCGGTGCTTCGACCCTGGGCGATGAGCGAGCCTACTTCTCCAACTACGGCAAGTGCACTGATATCTTTGCCCCTGGCCTGAACATTCTCTCCACCTGGGTTGGCAGCAAGTACGCCGTCAACACCATCTCCGGCACCTCCATGGCTTCCCCTCACATTGCCGGTCTGCTGGCCTACTATGTTTCCCTCCAGCCTTCCTCGGACTCTGCGTACGCTGTCGCCGAGATCACTCCCAAGAAGCTCAAGGAGGCTCTGATCACGGTCGCCACCCAGGGCGCCCTGACTGACATCCCATCCGACACCCCCAACGTAAGTTTTGTTGTCAATCTTACCCCATTCTATGAACATCCACGCTTACATGGTTTTAGCTCCTCGCCTGGAACGGTGGCGGCTCGGCCAACTACACTGAGATCGTCGCAAAGGGCGGCTACAAGGCTGCCGTTGAGGACCGCATTGGCGACCTTGTTGACAAGGCCGAGAAGATCTTGAGCCACGAGCTCGGTGCGATCTACAGCGAGGTCAAGGATGCTGTCGTCGCTTAGAGTAGACTATCGATCAGGCACTGTCTGTGACAGGCCGTTACATGGGCATTTGGATGGATCGATTCACACTGGCGCAATCACGTTTCATTTGGTTTCATCTTTTCTCGTTTTCCTCTGGGGGGACCAACACGACGGGCTTCTTTTCCCGCTTCCAAACAGACTGTCTCCCCTACTTGCTCGTTTATCGTTACCGGTAGTATACGTGTCTGCAACTATACGTTTGAGAGACTCATCTATAATGTTTTAGGGCTTTACATATACTCGAAGACTCTGTTCTCATGAACCATATTACCCCAATGCGTAGATCTCGTAGGTACAGCTAAACGTATCCTGTTCAATGTAATATTCAAGCTACAGGACTTGCTTGGCCTGTCGCAGTCACTGTTTTCCAGATCCCAGCACCAATGACTGGCCTTGTTAATTCGCTGTTCTCCCAACACCCCAAGACACTGATCCACAAACTTGTCCTTCAACTGGCCATCCGTCATCGGCCGCTTCAGACTGCCCACAGCATGGCCCACATGCTTCTCAATGACCACCCTCGACCCATCATCTTTGCGCACATGTGAAGTGACATGGCATTCATCCGCCCGCAGTCTCTCGTTCACTTGGGCCCGAATACGCTCACGAACCTCCACAACCGGCGCCTCCGAGACCACGACATCCTCATACCGTGCCGGCGTTGCTTTCCCAAATAACAGCCCAACCGCACCACCATGGTAAACACTTAACTTCCCCTCTAGGCCATCCTTAGGTGCCATCTTCCCCGTCAGTTCCAACACAAGAGGATGAACCTCAACTCGGACAACCCACTCAACCGGCCAAGCAGCCTGCTCCAACTCCCCATGCAACAGCACACACCCATCGATCACAGTATGCACCACAATCCCACACGGAAAAGGCTTAAACGCATTCCGCGCAATCTCCCACTGCGCCGCCGGTGCCAAAAAGCTGATCTCCACACCAAGTCAATGCGATGCACTCACCACATTCTCCCACCCGCGCTTCGCCTCCAACGCCTGCGTGGAACCCGTGTACCCCCCTGCGGCGACGAGCGCAGCCAACAGCCCGTTCTGTGCGGCGCGGTCTGGGTGGAGGGATTTTGTGTGCGAGCCGAACATCTCGCGTAGCCCGGTGACCGGTGACCTGCGTTGCAGCGAACCCGATTGCGTGCGCGGACCCCCACGACGCAGCCGGCCCAGTTGTAGGAGCTGCGCATGGCGCATCAATTACTTCTCGTGGAGGGAAGAGAAGCTTATGTCGACGGCCCAATCGGCGAGTGCTTGAGTGGCTATTTCGGGTGTTGTAGTTCTCGGCGCGCTACAATGTAGGAGCGGTTCATGTACTTCTTCAAGCACTCTGTGATGGGGCCTTCCCCACATCCCCAAGGCTTGAAAGCACACGGCTCCTGAATAGTTTTGAAGTGGGCTGAACTCGACTGACAACTTTGTTCCTGGCAATTTATACTGGAGGTTGTCCTACTATTCCACGCTTGTCACACCCGATGAGAAATCTAATGCGCTTAATATTCATTCGTCGATAGAAGTTAGATCTCGCTAAACTGGGTTTCACTAAACGCCGATTCTCCGTGAAATGCGCAGACGTGAATGCCGAACAGTCCGAGCCATGCCTGGATGCGCCGTCTATGCTATGCATGGTCGATTGGGATGGGGGAAAAAGAAAAGGAAAAGAAAACAAACACAGAATGGAGGTATGCCGGATGAGGAACATGGCGAGTCAGTAAAGCCCGAAAGTGCCGGTTGCTTTATGTTATGTTCCTCTCCTCGTTCATTCGTCATCCACATCCTCATCGTCGTCATCGTCCTCGTCGCTGCCACTTAAATTGTCCATATCCATATCTTCGTCAGAGTCGCTGCCACCGAACGGGTCGCTGTCAACATCAGACTCGGCCCAGAAGTCCGGGTCTTCCTTTTCGATGTCCTGATACGGGGTGTCGTTGGTCGCGGGCATTCGAAACCCGGGCGGAGCCAACTCGCGTGACTTTTCCACGTTGGACTGCACGATCGAGCGGTACTTGGTTGGGTTGTTGCGGAGCATGACCGCGGCGTCGACATTGGCGGGGGAGGAGACCTCGGCGTCGTCGAGTAGGGAGAGGATGGAGATCAGGACGGATTCAACTCGCTGGGCGGGCGACCAGCGTTCAGCAGCCAGTTCACCGGACATTTCATCGTCACCGGGTGGGTGCAGGATGGAGATGCACAGCTTGCCGTCAGGGTAAATGTTCGGATGGTAGATGGGCTGGGTGAAGCGAAACTCTGACGAGAGAACCCAGGAGTCAGACACCTTGTGTTACGCAGATAAAAGATGCTGAAAAGGCTAGATAAGCTCACCTGGTGGGGAGTAGGGGTAATTCCGGGGAAAGCTCATGGTGGCTTTGAAGTAGCCGCCATAGAACATGGAGTCCTGGTTGAGGACGATCAGTGCGATCTCCCACTTGAAAATGTCGTCATTGTGTAGCTACAGTGGCCCGGTCAGCTCAGCTCCTATCGTCCACTGTTATCGATTCGATTGGAGGTAAGTGTGACCAACTTGTATGTCAACCCATTTCTCATTCGATAGCGCACGGAACTCATTCATCAGGATGCGCTCAGACATGATGAAGTTGAGAGGGTATGCAGAGGAAACGATGGAATAGAAGCGCAGCAACACGAGCGAGAGGATCGTTGGCAACTAGGCCAAAGAAAAGAGCAAGAGAGGGGCGGGGGAGAGGAAGGGAGAAGGGGGGAGGCGGGCGGAGATGATGATGCTGGGGCGTTGAAGTACTTCCGAACCCTACAGTGGTAATAGGGCCGGGTGCATGTACCTACATACAACTTCCGTTGTGGCGACCGCGGCAAAACTTGTGGCGAGCACAAGATAAAGGTTTTTCTTTATGGTATACTTCCCGCACATGATAATACCATTATCTATTCCCCCCAGTCGGACGTTCACTTCTTTATCCAACGTTCACTGATGAATCATAATCTCCGTAATCATACAGCAGCACTAGTGAAGGCCGTTGCTCATGCAAAACCCGATCCGATGACAGTGGGGAACAGCTCTCTCTGCGATAAGCGATCGGCGCTGCATCAAGTCATCTGCTTTGCTGAATGTTCCGTCCTGCACTCACCCGTGCAGGACTCGGAGAGTGAAGGAATTTGAATAATGGGATGCAATCCCAATCTGGAACAATGAGCATTCTACACTATTCTTCCGAGTCAGGTACCAGGCCTATGATTTACTGTAGTCTCACCTCACAAGTGGCTCCAGTGACATCGTTCGTGGCGGCCTATGCCACCCGCCGTTCTCAGGTTCCACCGCCGCTTCTGGTTCTCTCGGAGCCTTTTCGCGCAATCCCTGCATTAATTCCTTCCTCCTATTTCTCCCCCGCTCGTGGTCTCTTGTCTTCCCCTCTTTCTCCTGCGACGAAAAGAGAGTCAGTGTGAGATTCTACAGCCTCGTATCAATTCTCCCTGGGTCCTCGACTCCCCGTCCCCCGACCTCACCTTCCCTTCCGCCTCCGCTTCCACCTGCGCGTCTGCAATGCCAGCCTTGTCCTGCGCACGTTTAGTGGAAGATTGTTGTTAACCCATCAAGGGGCGGTGGTCCTTTTCTCTCGATCGGATTGCCTATTCTTATCTCAGTCACTGCTTGCTTGATTCGCAAGTGTCTGTCGGGAGCTTCTCTCGTTCCGCTACGCTCCCCGCAGACCATGCTTCCGCACTGCGAAGGTCCTGTTTGGGCCATCGATGACCTATCCCGTTGCTTCCAGCGCAAGTGAGTCTGATCCCCGTGGCCGAGTCGATTGCGGACCGGGGTCCTGTCCGACCGTTGCCGACCGTTAGAGTACTGATCGTCAAAATCTGATAGCGTGCTGCAAGTCACGTTGCCGCTCGCGGCATGCAGCCTTTCATTGCTCGTCATCATTCTTCGCCTCGCCCATCGATATGCCGTCTCGCGCAAAGGTGTCGCCTACAAGGTTCTCCCCAACGATGCCGCTGATGACGAATCCCCGAATGGCCCGCGGGAAAGCGAATCCGACCCAATGCTGTTTCAGGCCGTGCAAAGTGAGCAATTGGAGCTCGAGGTCGATCGCCCGCGCGGCGAAATCACAGTCGTGACGCTAGAAGTGGCTGCGCTGATCGGCCAGATCGCTCTCTATGTCTTTGTCCTGTCGACGCACGGTTGGGGACGCCACGGAACCATCCCCACGATGGCTGGTCTGATCTCGTGGGGTTATATACTGTTCTTGGTTTTGGTACGGTTGCTTCTGTCGACTATGGACCTTTTCTCCGCTCCGAGGCTCTGGAACCACACGGCCATCCTGTACAGTTGCCAGTGGCTCTTCAACGTGATGGTATTCCGATCTGCCGTCATTCATCCTCTGTCGAGACGCGCTTTGGTCCTCAGTAGCATCCAGTTCGCTCTAAGCACGTTGCTGTTCATCATCGCCCTGACCACTCGCCGGGGCAACAAACCCGTTCTCATTGAGCGCGAGGATGGATTAGAGCCTCCGCGACACCCTATGGCGAATCTGCTGTCGCTTGCGACCTTTGCATGGCTTGATCCATTGGTCCTGAAGGGTTATCGTCAACCGTTGGAACTTGAGGATGTCTGGAACCTGACTCCGCCTCAAAAGGCCGCTTCGGTTCTGTCAGATTTTCGAAAGAAGCAGATGAAAGGTTCCTTGGCGTGGATGCTCCTTCGGTACTTCGCAGGAACTATTCTGAAGCAAGGTGCATGGACCATCTTCGCTAATCTCTTCGTTTTTGTCCCGAGTCTACTCCTGAAGGCGATCCTCGAATACGTCGAAGACCCTCGCTCGACCACTCCCAACGCCGCTTGGTTATATGCTATCCTCCTCTTCTGTTCTGCCATCGTCCAAGGCGTGGCAGATGGACAGGCCCTTTGGATCGGTCGTAAGATGGGTGTCAAGATTCGCGCAATCATCATTGGTGAGATCTACGCCAAAGCATTGCGACGTAAAGCCGGTGCGTCCATGGACGCTGTTCGCAAAGCTGTAGAGGAGCCAGCGAAGAAGGATCCGAAGCAAAAGAAGAAGCTTTTCTCCTTCGGTCGGAAGAAGAATACCAAGGGGAACGATACCGAGTCCGGTAATAAGCCTGAGTCCGATCTGGAGGATGCTTCCGTACAGGCAAATGTTGGTACGATCATCAACTTGATGGCAATTGATTCCTTCAAAGTTAGCGAAGTCGGTGCATATCTCCATTTTCTCTGGGCCAGTGTCCCGGTCCAGATTATAATGGCTATTACGCTGCTTTACAAAATTATGGGCTTTAGCTCCTTTGCCGGTATCGCGTTGATGGTTTTGATGCTGCCCGTCAATCTGGTCATCGCTCGCCAGTTCAACAAGGTCCAGAACCAGATTCTCAAGGGTACAGATGCCCGTATCCACGCCACCAATGAGGTTCTCCAGAATATTCGCATCATCAAATACTTTGCTTGGGAACAGCGATTCCAGGATATTGTCAATGAAAAACGCAAAGCAGAACTGAAGTCTTTGCGCCGTCGATACATCCTGTGGTCTTGCGCTGCCACGGTCTGGTATGGCACACCGATCTTGATCACGTTTTTGTCATTCTTTTTATACACCGTGGTCGAAAAGAAGCAATTGACACCCTCGATCGCTTTCCCTGCATTGTCAATGTTCTCCCTTTTGCGGGTGCCTTTGGATCAACTCGCGGACATGGTGGCCCACGTTCAGGAGTCAAAGGTCTCCCTGGACCGTGTGGACAAGTATCTGAACGAAGAAGAGACGGGCAAGTACGATCAGCTCCACGAGAGCTCTGTTTCTGATGGGCCCGCCAAAATTGGACTCACGAAGGCTACGCTCACCTGGGGGACCTCGAAGCCACGGATGCAGGAATCGTCTGCCGACACTGGCGCCGACGCATTCCGACTTATCGATGTTAATGTCAACTTCCCTGTCGGCCGTCTTAGCATCATCGCTGGAGCCACTGGCTCCGGCAAGACTTCCTTGCTCATGGCTTTGCTTGGTGAGATGCGGCTCATTGAAGGTCGTGTTCACCTTCCCGGAGGCATGTCCAATCGCGCAGATCTCCCAGTTGATCCCGAGACTGGACTGGTTGAAAGCATTGCGTACTGTGCCCAGGAAGCATGGTTGGTCAACGCTACTGTTAAGGAAAACATTGTCTTCGCATCCCCGTACAACGAGAAGCGCTACCGTGCGGTACTGAAGGCCTGTGCACTGGAACGTGATATTGCTATTCTCGACGCTGGTGACCAGACTCTTGTTGGTGAGAAGGGTATCAGTCTGTCTGGCGGCCAGAAGCAAAGAATCTCTCTTGCCCGTGCCGTCTACAGTAGCGCTCGGCATTTGTTGCTTGATGACTGTCTGTCAGCTGTCGACTCCCATACAGCCAAGCACATTTTCCGTCAAGCACTCACTGGGCCGTTGATGCTGAACCGCACTTGTATCTTGGTGACTCACAATGTTGCTCTGACCGTTCCGCAAGCGGAACATGTTGTGGTTCTTGAAAATGGTAAGGTGAGTGCGCAAGGCCGGCCTGATGACGTTGCTTCTACGGGTGCTCTGGGAGACGAATTCTTCAAATCCCGCCCTGCTTCTCGAGCCAGCTCTCGTGGTCTGTCTCGTGCTCCCTCCGATCATGAGGATGAGACTGCCGATGTCAACGCCACTACGACCAATGGCTCGGCGAACGGAACAGCAGACAAAGCACAAAAGGATGATAAATCCAACCTGAAAGAAAGCAAAGCGACTGGCAGCATCAAATGGTCGACGGTCCTCATGTATCTCCGCTCAATGGGATCATGGTACTACTGGATTGGAGCTGTTGCAGTGTTCTGCTTGCAACAGCTGGGCTCGGTGTCAACCAACATCTGGATTCGACAGTGGGCCAACTCATATCACTCATCGAGTGTCACTTCGGGAAATGACCCTGGTCGCTACGCTGCTGCTGCTCATCTCAAGCCCCCATCATTCAATGTTGGAAGTGTTTCGAAGATGAGTACCTGGGGCCTACCGCAGCTCGGCATCAGCTCTTCTCCCCCGACTGCTGACGTGCAGGTCAATGTGGCTTACTACTTGGGCGTGTATGCACTCTTGGGTTTCTTGTACATCGCCATTTCTCTCACTCGGGAGGCTGTGCTATTCTGGGGCTCGCTCCACGCCTCCTGGAAGATTCACGATCGTTTGCTCAAGGCCGTTATGCATGCCAAGTTCCGGTTCTTCGATTCGACGCCGCTGGGTCAACTTATGAATCGCTTCTCCAAGGATGTCGAATCTGTTGACCAGGAAGTTGCGCCTGTGGCAATTGGCATGCTCCACAGCCTGGCATCGGTGATTATGATCGTTATCCTCATCTCCGTCATTACTCCCGGCTTCTTGATTGCAGGAATCTTTATCACTTTGGTGTACACTGCTCTCGGTGCTGTTTATCTCAACTCATCTCGTGATCTTAAGCGGCTGGAGTCAGTGCAAAGAAGTCCCTTGTACCAGCAATTCGGCGAGACTCTGAACGGTATCGTCACTATTCGTGCCTATGGCGATGGACCGCGTTTCATCGTCGACAACCACCGCCGCATCAACGCTTACAATAGACCTCACATTTACCTATGGGCCAGCAACCGTTGGCTTGCTCTCCGTGTGGACTGGACTGGTGCCTTGGTCTCTTTCTTCTCGGCGACTTTCGTATTGATTAATGTTGGGAAGATCGATGCCGGTGCTGCTGGTTTGTCGCTGACATATGCCGTTACATTCACGGAGAATGTGCTCTGGCTTGTTCGTCTCTACTCTGAAGTCCAGCAGAACATGAACTCGGTTGAGCGAGTGAGAGAGTATCTCGAGGTGGACCAGGAGGCTGCTCCCATCTTACCTGAATCGCGCCCTTCAGCAGGATGGCCCACCGAGGGTGCTGTGGAGTTCTCTGGCTATACCACCCGCTACCGCCCGGACCTCGACCCTGTGCTGAAGGAAGTTACTTTCTCTGTAAAGCCGGGTGAGAAGGTTGGTATCGTTGGTCGCACTGGTGCCGGTAAGAGTTCGCTCGCTCTGGCCCTCTTCCGAGGCTTGGAGGCCGAGAAGGGTCGGATTTTGATTGATGGTGTCGACATTGGTTCCATCGGTTTGCGGGATCTTCGTGAGGCCATCACTATTGTGCCTCAAGACCCTACTTTATTCACAGGCACTATTCGCAGTAACCTCGATCCGTTTGGCCTGTTTAGCGATGAGGAGATCTTCACAGCTATCCGTCGGGTACATTTGATCGGGTCGGGTGGCTCAGGTGCCGCAACCCCCATGACCTCGAGTACTTTGATCGCCAACGAAACCACTGGTGCCAATGGAAACCCGGCGCCTGTCGCGGACAACAAGAACATCTTCCACAACCTGGATAGTCTAGTCTCGGAATCCGGATCCAATCTGTCACAGGGCCAACGGCAACTTCTGTGTCTTGCCCGTGCGCTGCTCAAGAATCCTCGCGTTCTCATGATGGACGAAGCCACTGCCTCTATTGACTACGCTACCGATGCTAAGATCCAAGAGACCCTGCGCGAGCTGCGCGAGAGCACGATCATCACCATTGCGCACCGCCTCCAGACCATCATTGACTATGACAAGGTCCTTGTCCTCGACCACGGCCGAGTCATCGAGTTCGACCATCCCTGGACTCTTATCAACAAGGAGGACGGCCTGTTCCGCAGTATGTGCGACAACAGTGGCAATATGGAGGTTCTTCTGGACGGCGCCAAGCGCGCCTGGGCTCAAAAGCGCCTTGTCGATGACTCCTAAAAATCCGTATCTCGTGTTTTCACGCCTTCCTCTCGGCACCAATCGTACATATCCCCTGCTTGATTCAGGTTGGCGACTGTTAAAAAAGAGTTCCATGTATTTGCATTTTTTCTGTTATGGGCGGTTCTCATTTTTCTGGCCCGGCCATCATCCTTACCTGGCCATTTTTAGCTTATTCTTTCCCATCCACGGCGTCAGACGGGCATGCATTCCTGCTCATTTCGTACAAATCACTTTCCCCGTCGTCATTCTTGTTGATCATCTTTACTCTGACTCCATTTGTGGTCGCGCGACTCTCGTCGGTTGATGGGTCGCTCTGTCCCGTCACAGGGAGAATGTGGGCAATACAGGTGTCTGTAGTGATGATAGACAACAAGGAGTGGTTTAATACATTTGTCCTTATATAGTAGGCCATCTTCTCTACGATCCAAGTATCCTCGACGGCCATATTATACCTATAGAGTTTGGATCGCTTAGAAAGAGTTGGAGTTTGCTTCTGTTACGACCCCGGCCCTCGGTCTCTATGGTTCGACTTACCGTGCGCACCTATATGGGCCGCTGTACCACAACAGGAATCTACACCCCTACAGATACATAGACAAGAAGTGCGGCTACGCTTGCGCGGCCTGGTCCACAAATTTTGGAAAGCCTTATAATTATACATGGCTGCCCGCGCCGTAGATACATAGGAATCCTAAGGCCTACAGTTACCTGGACTCTGATGCACTAGTTATTGTGGGCAGCTTGAGGGCGCTAGTTGATGATATTTCGAGGTTGATAGATACAAAAGGAAGAATGTCTTTTAGTGGTTGTCCAGGGCATCTGAAACGTGTCAGCTAGAAGATGAAGGAAATGGTAAGGAAAGTAGCTGGAGAGATTTGGCGACCAACTAGATGACTAGGTAGTGGCCGTCTTGCAGGTGCTGAGTAATGTCAGTCAGGCCATCCACCCGTGGACCTGATCCATGGATGCGTGCCGGTAGTTGGACATTGTATGGTGTATCTATTTGTTTATCCATATAGACGTTATGCCAACTGGTATAGAGTAAGCTAGCGGTTCGTTTCAACAATTGCTAGTTAATATAGAAGGGAATAGTGGAATGTAAGAACAAAAGAGTATATTCTACAGAAGACCATCTGCTACAAACCCGACATACTAGAGTAGATATCCGACCGAAGAGGAAGACACCTGAACGTAGGCCTGTAGAATATCCCCTGTCTTAAGAGCTCCTTAGCTGCGTGACTTTCTCTACTTTCCCCGCTATACTAGGTGACCATCGTGTCTAGCCGAGCCGATCACCAGCCTCTAGGCATATTGCCTTACGATTGAAAAAGTCCAGGATGACCAATTCAAAAATTGGATTTTGATCTGAGGTGGGCAATATTTATCGTTGAAAGGCAAGAGGGATATCAGACTATTCATTTCGATCATGATGCACAGTATATCGTCAAAACATAAAACATCTGCATGGCCTCAGCATGGCCATAGTAGGCCTCTGAAATTCAGACACCAATCGCATCGACAAGATATCACCCCAGTTAGTTCTCGTCATGTCCTCCATTTCCTGATTCCAATGCTCCGCATTAAGAAGCTGGCAGTTAATCCGGTATAGGGGCGCTGATCAGCTTGGCATTGTTAGATATCCAGACGGGCGGATCATGTCGATCAGCTTAGGAAGATGGCGTGCACAATATCACGTCACTTGTTGCGACGTCGGCTGGCTGGCTAATCGCAGAATCGCAACCTTTAACCCAATTGGCCAGCATAACACTCGGTCGGTGCCTGCTTGGCAGGTTGTTGTATCACTCGAGTAGCTGCCAGAGTGGACCGGCTGGGCGCAGATCACCTAAGAATGCCGACCGGTAGATCCGGCGGGAACACATTTGCCTGGAGGCGTCGCAATTCCCGCCCCCTGGGTAAACGCGGAATACGAATCACGTTCTTTTCCGTACCAAGGGGATCAGCGAGGTATTGCGTCGGGTGAGACATCCGGACGGAGACGGAAGTAATACGGTCCCTGTGCCCAGCGGTGTGCAAGCTTATGCACATGTATTGTCGACTCATGGCATCTTGATCGACCGGCGGTCGCAAGGAGTAGCAAAAAGGAGAAAAGAAAAAAAAAAAAAAAAAAAAAAAAAGAAAAGAAAAGATGAAGGAAATCAAGGCGATCCCACGACAGCGGCCTGCGCGTCGTCCATCTCCCTCAGTGTTTGGCGCGCCAGACACCTCGGACGATGGTCACGACGCAGAGCACCGCGGCGACGACGATCAAGAAGTGCAGCGGCGGGAAGAGACTGGTCGAGGCCCACTCCGGCTCCCACGAGGGCTCTCCATGATTGCCCGACTGGGCGATTCCGTCCCGATCGGGAAGTAACAGAAGCTGTGCACGGGCAGTGTCGATCTCTGCGTCCGAAGTGCCGATTGACTTTGGGTCTTGAGTCTGATCTTGGGTCTGGCGCAGCGACGAGCTGGGCACGAAGCCCGCCTCGCGGAGAGCGGAGAGACGACCAGCGAGTTCCTGCTCGTCAGGGACCGTCTCGGGGAAGTAATAGGGGGTTCGTCTGGTCAGCGGCCTCCGACTCGTATTCACATCCGGATTAGCTGATAGCCGCTCTGACACGTCGCGGGTGAGTTCAGGCTGTTCAGGGGCGGAGGGCACCGGCTCGCGGTTCTGTAGTTGTACGAGCGATGCCGAGGGGATTGCAGCTGCGTTTGCTAGGCTGCTGAGCACCAGCACCAACATCAGGGGCAGCAGAGCGAGGACCATGGCTGAACTGCTTGGAGGGGGTTGCACTGATAACGGGCGGATCGATAAGGCGGAGGTCGATCACATCACTGAACAGGGCGAGGTCAAGTGGCAGCTGGATGGTCGCAGCGGAGGTAATGTCGAGATGTCGAGATGTCAGGGCCGGGGGAAAGAGTCAAGGGGAAGCTGGAGACGAAAGGGAAAAAAGCGCAGTGCAGATAAAAGAGCACTCGGGTTCGGCGCTTCGCAACCGGCGATTCGGGGGGGTTTGGGGCCTTGCGGCCTGAGAACGACGCGCGGAGTTTAGTCTAAATCCCGTCATCGCGCCGCTAGCCTTGGAATGATATGATTTAGCGAGTTCTGACATGATTGGTTCGTGGACCGGCTCACTAGCAAGATACATGTATGTGTAGACAACAAGAAAATATAATTCGATCTACGATCACGTCGAGCCGCTGTTGTCCGCGCATGAGAACGCCGACGAGATCTGCCCGTCTCGATAGGCCTCGTTGATCTGGACAATCACCCCGTACGTGCCACCAACAGTCATGAACAGCCCCAACAACACGAGCAAAATATGCAACAGGTACAGCGCTTGACGCACCATGCCGTCCTTCCAATAATCGGCGTGGCTGTACAGCCAGAGCCACCCCGGAAGGCAGAGGGCCAGCGGCGCAAAGCACAGACTGCCCACGAGGGCGAGCACATAGTTGAAGATGGGTATGGCGCACGCCAAGACGAACGAGATCGCAGCCATGCCAATAGTGCAGCTCAGCCAGGTACCCCAGTGCACGGCAGTGTTGGCCTGCAGGTGTCGTGAGTGACGCAAGATCCGCACGAACAGATACTTGGCTGCGACATGCACATAGAGACAGCCGCTGATGATCAGGCCTGGCAGCGCGATGCCGTAAGCCACACGTTTGACGGTGGTGCCAGCGCTACCTAGCGATGGGGATGCGATCCATTTGCCGCACCATGCATAGATCACCAGACTGAAAGTCAGGTAGGATGCTGTCACCAAACTCATCGACAGATACACGGCTTTCGGGTAGTCCTTGGGCTTACGCATCTCTGAGATGACGGGAAGGAAGGCGGATGTGGCAGCGCTCGACACGAAGATGGTGGCTGCCGCTGAGATGCCAGTGGTGAAGCTGGGATTGCCAATGGCCTTGTATCCCAGATCGAAGTCGCCCGTCTGGGGTGCAGCCGCGGGCCGATCTCGGGTCGTCACACCGATGCTCCCAATCTGTCAGCATCTTCATCACGAACGGCTAGGAGCGAGACTTACACAATGATGAAGACGGCGATATAGACACTGGCAAATCCAATCCAGGTCAGCCAGCCGATATGCGAGAACTTGCGCACGCTCGCACACGCGGCAATGACAACCATGGCAATAAAACTAAACCACACAGTGCACAGGGCATGCAGTGACAGCGCATTGAGGGCAGTGGACACGCCAATAATACCGGAGGCAGCCACGATCACATAGCTGATGGTAAACAAGAGCCCGACCAACTCTTTCAGAAGCGGACCACCAACAACTTGTGCCATGTCAGCAACGGAGTGACAGCCAGGGTAGTCATTGCGGAAGTTGCCCTGGACAATGGCACAGTAGGTGTTGAGAAGGGTCCATCCGATAACGTTCACGGCGCCGGGAAAGGCGCCTAGATCATACATCAAAGACGGGATGGAGAGGACACCAGTTGCGAAGATGACTGCAAAAAGGTTCCAGGTCAGGAGCACGTCCAAACGCCCATCGATCAAGGAAGACTCACTCTTCAAGAAGATAACCCCAGCCCGGATCCAGCTCACGGTGCGAAAGTCGACCTGACCTTCCCCTCTTTTGAAGACTTCGTTTTGGTCTTCCATCTCGGCCTTTTGAGTATCGGACACATAAGGCCCATCCATGAAGCCAGGAGCTTTCTTGATGTCGTGTGAAGCGGTTGACATGATAAACGACCAGTTCAGTGACACACGAGCAGCCTCAAACGTGGATGATGCACAGGAATTCAAGTACGCAACCAGCAGAATATATACCTAGGTACATAGCGCGTGCATGAAACAGACACTTATGTATCCAGTATGCCGAGTTCTTCCAGACATGACCAAGGCCATTTCTAGTTTCCAGTGGTCTGGCGCTACTAGAGCACAGTAATGGGCCAGTAAGAAGTGGATTTTCTCCACTGGCATTCCCCACGATTCAAGCTGTCTGATAAGAAACGTAGATTCCAGTGGAAAGATCGCCTGCAATCCATTGAGCTTCGGAGGTGGTTGGGGTAGGCTCCGGTGGAATGTCCGAACATGGTCAAGCGTCGGGGTATCTTGTTATGGCGCCAATCGTGAGACAGCGCTGGGTGATAGATAGTTCGTACTGGCCGCACTTGGTAGGCTCCTGATAACACTAGACCGGGGGCGATGCAATAAGCGTGGGTAGTTATCACCACAACGGTTGCGCATCGGTGAATTGAGTAGGAGAGTTGGGGTCACCAAGCTCCTCAGTACATACGCGTTGCTCTCGACACTGCGGGTGGATGATATGATAGAAATCGGAGAGGACGCAATGAAATCAGAAGTCGTTTTCTTCGGAAATTAATATTACATTCGATCATTTGTGAAGCATTGCGCCAGCGGGAGCGGGCATGAGGGCGCCTGGCGGAGGAGCATTCTTCTTCTTGAACTCGTCACATACTTGCTCCATCGTCACGAACTCCACACCTTCATGTCTCTTGAAATGCTCGATAAGTCTATCGATTGTCAGCTTGCATGTAGATGATTAGCTTTCGGCACGAGACGTACCGTTCATGCATCAACAGCACATGCGGTCTGCCGGACACATCCGGGTGGATCGTAATCGGGAAGATGAACTCGTCATACTCGCGGTAGAAATAGTCAAAATGGTCACGCCAGATGTCTTCCACGTCGCGTGCATTGACAAAACCATGGCTGTTTGGCGCCTTTTTGATGAACATCATCGGGGGCAGATCGTCAATATACCAGTTGGAAGGAATCTCAACTAGACTGGTCTGGGGACCGTGCTCTAGCGGCTTCATCCAGGTATGCGCCTTCTTGCCGTAGTCGATTTTGGTCCAACTGTCGCCGGTGCGCAAGTAGTATGCCTGGCAGTCTTCGTGGCTCATGCTGTGGTCATACTCGATGCCGTAGTCAAGGAGCAGTTGGGCACCTTCCCGGCTGGTCTCCCACCTGTGCAATACATCACCACGTTTAGCTGGATTTCCCTAGAAGCAGAGACGAAGGCTGTCATACCAGGGCGCCACGCTTCCGCGAGGTGGTTTCCCCGCAAACTCGGTCAGCATGCGATAGGTCTTGTCGAGCACATCGCGTTGCTGCTCGATGCTCATATCGGTCGGGTTCTCGTGCGAGTAGCCATGCAGTCCAATCTCGTGTCCCGCATCCCGAACAGCAGCCATGTCCTCTGGGAAGGTCTCCAGCGAATGGCCGGGGATGAACCAGGTCGTCTTGATATCGTACTTGCTGAAAAGCTTCAAAAGCCGCTGCGTGCCCACCGTTCCCGCCCATACCCCTAGCACCGTTGTGTCAGCCCTTGGACGCGCAGGGTTCATCTTGGCCTCATACCTCGACTGATGTCGTTGGTCGAATCTTCGCCGCCGTACGAGCCGAGCCATCCGGCTACAGCATCGACGTCGACTCCGTATGTGATCAGAACTCGCTTAGGGCCCATTGTGTGCAGGTGTGTGTTGCAATTGACGAGGGAGAAAGAAGGAGGTTCGATTCTGTATGGCTCAACACGGCATGCGGGGGAAACTGATCCACCTTTCTCGGAGCTACCGGAGTCATTGCAGCGCGTATGACAGTCGCTGCTCCAGCAACTGACAGGCCGTTATCACGCAGAATTCATAAAGCGAATTATTCGGCGTTTATCGTGTGCCACATTCATACGGTCATTACCATTTCCCTATCTCAACCTAGTCCAAGACCAGCGAGCTTGAGTGGGTCGGCCATGTTGGAGTCGAGTTGGGGTCAGATAAACGGGTAAAACGGCTTTGGCGCAGCGGAATCGAGTCAGGCTTGCTTGACCGTCGCAACGCCCGGTTGATTCGAACGAACTTCTGGCGACAGAGCTTAGGTGACTCATAAAGACTTCAAGACCCCAAGGGTGGAAGCCGTCAAGTGCTATCGCCGCGACAATCATCATGTCGGTCTTGTTTACGAGCATCTCCAAGTAAGCGAGAGCTGCCGGACGTGTTCTTCGAGCATCAGTCAACTAACCGTCTCGCCTGCTTTGTAGGAACAATCCGGTCAAGCCGGGAGATGCCGAGGCCCTGATTGCACCGCTGGGACTCACGATCGATCCCGCCGAAGCAAGCGACTTCCAAACTCTCCTCGCAGCGGTCCATGACTGTGCTGAGGGTGTCGCTGCGCTGCCCGACTATCAACCGGTCCCCGACCAGACCAAGTATCCGCGCGAGAATGTGCGAAGGCCAAACGAAGATGAGCAGGTCTTCGGCCAGGCCTGGGCACATCGGTTTCTGATCCGAGGAAACCCCGATGGTGGGCCCTTGACAGGCAAAACCGTCAGTCTCAAGGATGTGATTGCGGTCGCCGGCGTGCCTCAGCTGATGGGGAGTGATATCATTCCATCGTGGACACCGACGACCGATGCAACGGTTGTGACTCGATTGTTGGAAGCCGGAGCCGATATTCATGGTACTTCGACGTGCGAAAATCAATGCCACTCCACTTCATCATATACCAGTGCACAGGGTACGGTCGAGAACCCCTTTGCCAGTGGGTATTCTGCTGGTGGGAGTACTTCAGGAGGAGCAGCACTCGTTGTGGCAGGCTTGGTCGATATCTCCATCGGAGGAGACCAGGGCGGAAGCATCCGCCTTCCTGCATCATTCTGCGGATGTAAGTCTGTCTCCAAGGGCTTGCGATACATATCTAACTGCTCGCAGGTGTTGGTCTCAAACCGACTTATGGACGGGTTCCGTTCACCGGCATCAGTAGCGGCGATGCGATGGATGACCATGCAGGGCCGTTGGCTCAGACAACACTTGACATTGCAACATGTCTCGATGTAATAAGTGGCTATGACGGCATCGACGACAGATCAGTGGGGAGCCCAAAGCCAGGCTCAACAAGTTTCGCCTCCAATCTCCAGAAAAGTGACAAGAGACTGGACGGTGTCAAGATTGGTGTCCTGAAAGAAGGTTTTGAGCATGATGTTGTTGACTCTAGCGTGAGAAACTCCGTGATGATTGCCGTGAAAAGATTTCAAGAACTTGGCGCGAGTATCGAAGAGGTGTCTCTCCCCGATCACTTGCATGGGCCTGCTATCTGGACTATTCAGCAGCGCATCGCTGGCGCACAGACTCTGCTAGGACAGAATACGGGTCGGCGCGGTCTTTATACAACAGAAATGGAGCGTGCAAGACTTCCTTGGACCGATGAGGGTTTCCAGAGGGCCTTTCCATCGACGAAAAATGTCATTATCAATGGCCTTTATCTCATGTCCCGGTTCCCCGGTCTCTATGGGAAGACCGCTAATATCGGACGTCAGTTGAGCGACAAGTATCAGTCCCTATTTGAAACATACGATGTGGTGGTGATGCCAACCACCCCGATTGTCGCACCTAGACACGGGAAACGAGGTTTACCTTTGGAGTCCCTCAAGCCTAGTATGGGATTGACGATCAACACCGCCATTTTTGATGTGACAGGACATCCAGCCATGTCTATTCCAATTGGATTTGCACCGGCTAAAGACGATAACCACGTCATGCTGCCAGTCGGCATGCAGATAGTTGGCGGCTTGTGGCAGGAAGAGAAGATCTTGCGAGTTGGCCATGCATGGGAGAGTCGCTTTAACTGGAAGGAAGTGCAGTATACCACCGATCAGAACTAGAGCAATAGCGGGTACCGATAGAAGGCATTTAACATCCTTGCAGAATTGACATATACCCCATTGATTCATCGTCAAAAAGGTCGTGGAAGACCGTACCACAGTATTTACAAAAGCACCTACACAGGTGGCCAGGTACATATAGCAGACGACTGTCCTTGGATTTTATAATGTAACATAACCGCCATCGACCACCATGGCATGGCCTTGGACAAAAGATGCTTGCGTGGAAGAGAGAAATAAGACTGCGTCAGCCACTTCAGCCGGCATTCCCATCCTCTTCATCGGCGCTATTTGTACAGCTGGAGTGATGGCCTCGCGAACCTCAGTCTCCCCCATGACCAGTGGCGTCTCAATGACTCCGGGGCAGACACAGTTGACCCGAATATCGTCTTTCGAATAATCAATTGCATCGGCACGTGTCATGCCAATAATTGCGGATTTGGAAGCACAATATGCCGCTAATTTAGACAGGCAGTCAGACACGCGGAGGTTTACAAGACATCAATAGGAGATACTCACGCGCATCCGGACGACTGACGATACCCAACTGACTGGCAATATTCACCACCGAACCACGTTGCGGAGAACGACAAGGATCATGACTGGGGAGTGGCTTCTGTTTGATCATTTGCCTCAGCTGTGCACGCGATGATAGCCAGCAGCCTCGATAATTGATATTGTTGACGCGGTCGAACTCCTCCAGACTGGTTTCGCCCGATCGCATTGGGCGACCCAGAACCCCGGCACAATTCACACCGTAATCAACACGACCGAAGGCCTTAACGACTTTTTTAATGAAAAAGTCGGCGAATTGATCATCAGCTACGTTCCCAGGATGGACCAGTAGCTGCGTCATAGGGTGGGCTACGGCCACGTCTCGTCGGGTCTGCTCCAGGGTGTTCTCGTTGTAGTCTGTGATGGCAATTCGCTCACAGCCTGCAGCTGCAAATGCTCGGGCAACGGCCGCTCCAATTCCTGGTTCGTGAGCCATGTTAGCAACGCTATATCGATCACGCTGTGGTGTGGTTGAGGTGCATACCGGTTCCACCAGCACCAGTGACCACCGCGACACCGGGGAAAAGAGTTCTGGTCAACATGGTAGGGTGCAGAGACAGCCAGTAATGTCAAGCAAGGTCAAGCCCAAGCTCACGCCCACGGGTTGAATTGTCGCTGCTGCTCTCATCTCGACCGCCAGCGATATGGTAGATAAAAGAGGAGCGCTGATAACGGTGGGGCGCGCGTTGGAGTCACCGCTTGGAGTTGACTTGCATGATTTCCTCCTTTCCTCAGCCACTGCCGAGTCCACATTCCCTCCTCGTCTCCAAATACTCCGAGTCACTAATGTCATCCCCATCACCCCAGCCAAAGGGCCGAGCTGCAAAAGCACGGATCTGTGGTCATTGCGGCCGGGGCTTCCGCCGGACAGAGCATTTGGAGCGCCATGTGCGAACCCGTAAGCATCGTTGGATTCTACCGGGCTGGGATGGAGACTAACCCCTTGCTTTAGATACCAAGGAGAAACCGTTCATCTGCTTCTGTGGGGCGGCCTTTACTAGACGTGATCTATTGAAGCGTCACACGCGAATAGCGCACCAGGATGGCTTGGCTTCGCCTGAATCGCAATCCGCGCCTGTGGCGAACAGCGCTCTCCAACCACCCCACCGTTCTGCGCCTGCAGCTATCTCGCCGCAATATGATGCATCAATCCGTCCGATCGGTTCGATCTCGGGGCATTCACCAGTGCGCCGATGGCCTGCACCCCAGCCGAACCCTGCACCGTATCTCGGATCGGCCCCGACAGGCGCCGCGTTGACTGCAGGGGTACCAGATCCCAATGCTACACCGGATGGACACCCCGGCATGCATGACCCTGCCATGCTTCAAGCTGCCCAATTACTGATCCCCGGGGATTACCAGGCCCCTTGTCAGTCCACCCCAGCTACCAGGAAGTCTGTAAAACTGACATTTTCTTAGCACTTGCTTATCTACCGGAAGATCTCAACCATTTCCAAGAATTTACTCATTTTTTAGACTCTATCGGTCTTCCAGCAGAATGGCTACCAAATGAGAGCGATGCCACTCAGATCCATGAGATCAGCCTAGAAGATGCTCAGAAGACCGCTGCTTCATTGCAGGAGCCGTCGAGATCTCGACGAGTCATTAGAGAAGATTCACGAGGGGATTCTCCTTTTCGATCCTGGCTTCCCTCGGTGCCCCGTGGTGACCAGAGCCTTGGTGCACTTTCTGATTCTGGTATGGCTTGATTGGAGTGGCGTGCAGGCATGAGCCCTTTCCTTCCGCGGAACTGACCTTCTTCAGAACCACCGCAGGCTACCAAGGCGTCGAGATTTAACATTTCTGAAGACCAACGTTTCCGGCTCGCTGCATCTCTCGAGGACTTTCGCAATGTCATACCAGATTTCACACTTCCATCCCGCCATACATTAACACGATATCTTACATCATATTTTGAAGGCTTCCACCCACATATTCCATTCATACATGTCCCGACGTTTCGCTTCAATGAATGTTCACCCGAATTGATTCTGGCTATTATGACTATTGGGGCGCAGTATCGGTTTGAACATCGGAATGCCGAGAGAATCTTCCATGTTTCTAAGGCTGTTCTCCATGAGCGTATGTCCAGGGAGTCTCGCATGGCATCCCAAGGCTACCCCATGCCTCTGGGAGTGCCTCCATTTTCTGAAAACCAGAGTGGAAACACGGGTACATCCAGTACGTCAAGGCAGATGGAAGTCATCCGCTGCCTCCTGGTCCTCATGAGCTATGCCACTTGGGAACGAGCTGGACTCGTACAGGAGGCATTCCAAATCCAAGCGCAACTGGTTCAGCGTCTACGCGAAGTCGGACTCACTGAACCGCAATCTGAACAATATGGTCCATCAATGGATTGGTATGAATGGGCAGACCGTGAGTCTGTTCGGCGCACCAAGCTCATCTCCTTCTGCTTCATACATATCCACAGTGTCGCTTACAACGCCTATCCATCGCTTCGAAGCAGTGAAATACATATGCGGCTGCCTTGCTCAACAAGAGAATGGACGGCCAGTAGTCCCGCCGAGTGGGAAGCTGCTCAGAGGGATCGGGGCCCTCAGCAGCTTTTCTTTCAGGACGCCTTGACCCTGTTACTACAGAAGTCGCGATCGACAGTTCCATTGGTCCCAATTCCTGCACCACTAGGTAATTATATGCTGCTGCACGGATTACTCCAGCGAATCCACATCGTCAGCGAACTGTCATTACCTAATGGGAATCATTCAACTTCTCTCCCAACCGAGGAACTAAACAAAATTGAGTAAGTTTCAACCGTTTTGCGGCACTCGGCTCCGCTCTCCATTGAGATTGTACTGATTCTGACTATCCAACTCAAAGACGAGCTCTACGCTCCTGGACATCCGTCTGGCAACAAGCCCCAGAATCCAGTCTTGACCCACATAATGCCAATGGCCCGATCCCATTCACATCCAGTGCGCTCCTAGGCCTTGCCTACGTCCGACTTTCACTGAATCTGGGACCGCACCGCCGTCTTGAAACGCGCGATCCTATCATCATAGCTTCTGCACTTTGTCGCTCGCCGAAACCGGAAAGAAGCTATCGCCTCATCCCGGCCCTCATATATGCTGCCCACGCGCTGAGTATCCCTGTCCGCTTGGGCATCGATCATATAGCCCGCAGTCAAGCTTTCTTTTGGAGTGTTCGCCATTCGCTCGCTAGCCTGGAGTGCGCAGTGCTGCTCAGCAAATGGCTTTTTACACTTGCCGAAGCGGCTCCGGAACAGGCACTCAGCGGTGAGTACCACGATCGCTCTCCACGCGCATATTTGTTTTCCTTATTGACTCATTAATACAGAAAACGAGAGTCGCATTCTTTCCTGGACGCAGTGCATTGTGGAGGAAGCCTACTCCTCCATTGACCTGACCGACGAATCCGAAGCGCCGTCAAATCTGGAGCCGGCCGCTCTGGGTATGGCCGTTCTCCGGTTATGGGCGAGGCTGTTTCGACGTAATA
This sequence comes from Penicillium hispanicum, assembly GCF_028827665.1. NCBI lineage: Eukaryota > Fungi > Ascomycota > Eurotiomycetes > Eurotiales > Aspergillaceae > Penicillium > Penicillium hispanicum. The sequence goes on along the minus strand of NW_026623199.1, from coordinate 884,783 downwards.
CCCAGTGGCCGTTTATTAATACCTTGGGCGAGAGTTTAGAGCGGTACATGGCCATGATTTGACTAATTTCTATGAAAACCAGCTACGATACTTGTAGATCTGTACATATGGCAATTGAGACCCTTTTACGAGATACTCTAGAGTGGCCTGTGTAGGTGATGAATTGACAATTTAGAACCAGAGATAGCAGTCTAGGAAGCCCGAAATCAACCGATTCTCTCAATTGACCGGCATTCGGAACAACTCATGAACTCAAGGCAAAGAAATGACGCTTTCCTTCTAAGCTTATTTCATGGAGATGATCCTGGCGGAACTGGCACTCAAAGCCTCCTGGCGGATTGACCTAAAATCAGAAGTCCAAGTCGAGCAAATGTGGCACTGGGGGTTTGGTGATCTCTTTTGGCTCCTTAGGTTGTTTCAATGCCTTTGGGATAAGTCTGTCATCAACCCGCAACATTGCCTGCTGCACCTCTTCAGAGCTTGCATCCGCAGCCTTTGCCAGTGTTTCCAGACAAATGTCAATCTCGCGAGCGCGGCCATTGGCAAAGTCTATCCATTGTTTTTGAGAGATGATGTCGCTCTTCTCACGGGAAAGAATTGGGTTTCCATTAGACAAGCTGACGGACTGAAAAGCACCTTCAAAATCGCCCCAATTGTTCTGGGTGCCAGGACCTTTTGGTGGTACAGATAAGACCACTTGCTGATCAGGAGATTTGAGCGTGACGAAGTCATCCACTTCCACTAGTTGTCCCATGATGGGTTTTGACGGTCTGGCTGCTTCAATATGTGACCCAGTGCAACTGCAATCATGATAATGCCGTAGACCGCACGTGTTGGAGCAGGTGATGCCACAACAGGGATAAATATGGGTACATTTCTCCTTGCATGTAACCCAAGAGTGCTCGAAACTGAGTAAAAACATGTTAAAATCTGTTTGGAATGATTAAGGAATTGGATTCTAAAGGTAAATGTACTCACCCATGGCATTGAAGTGGACATAGATGCTTGCACGGAAGAGTCTCCCCGCAAGGGCTCTGGCAGCCCCCATTGACAAGCTTCCAATCTCCGGGTTCTAGCATCTGATAAGCTTCAGATCGATCTCACTTATTCCAAAATCCCACTCACCTCGAATTTCAGTTTTGGTGTTATGCCTCTGGCAAGTCAAAGGGAAACTGATACCAAGCCGTTGCTCGCCAGGGCCATTTGACATGATGGAAACGACGGTGCGCCAGATCGGACTCTTGGCTTGCAGAAATTTTGAGTTGCCGAAAATATACAACCCTTGCTTGGCCCGGGATAATGCGACGCATACTCGGTTGTCTACAGCGAGGAATCCAATGCCTTCGGACCCTGTACTTCGAACCAAGGAGAGGATGACGATATCATTCTCCTCTCCCTGGTAAGAGTCAACAGTCACGACATTCGGAAAGTGATTGGCCAGGTACGGATTTGTTTTCATCATCTTCAGGATCAGTTTCCGCTGGCCGTTGTAGAAGGTTAGGACAGTAATTCTCGAGATCTTTATGCCGTTTAAAAGCAGGTAGGTGAAAAACTCCACCACCATAACAGCCTCTAGTTCATTCAGCTTTGAAGACAAGCTGTCACCACCCTCTGACCATTGATGTGTGAAGAAGAATGATTGGACGTTGCCCATCCCTGGGACTGAGGGATATTTGTCGACCGAGGAGTGATCCTGGAGATCGCCATAGATTGGTGCGAGGAGCTCCCGTATTACTGGCACCATACGCCTTTGCTCTCGAAGCATGACAAATGGCATCTTGTTGTTGACCAGACGCTCAAACATGGAGACATCCAAGTAAAAGGGATCGCCGGTCAGATCATGCAAAGCACAATGACCTTTGAGCTGTTTATGGTCGCCTACAAGAATCAATCGCTGCAGTGATTCAAAGCAAGCAACAGCAACAGGAGCTTCAATAACCTCGGCAGCTTCTTCAATCAGCACCGTGCGTGGATTGAGACTTGAGACAAGTGCTCGATATTTGCTAAGACCAGTCGTTGTCATCGCGACCAGTTTGGCCGTTCGAAGAATCTCATAGTCACGCTCCCACTTTCCAATCAGAGCTTTCTTGCAGCATTTGCTGTAGGAATCTGCAAGTTCTCGAAGCTTTGATTGCAAAATGTTCAGAAGTCGGCGGCGCAACAAGTTGTAAACGGCACCGCGCACTTTCACGGGTATTTTCCATAAGTCGGCGTTCTCGAGATATCTTTGGACAGACGCTTCGGACAAGGAGTTTCTGTGACGCCCCTCATAGGTTGTTCCAAAGATCATATACCTTCCACGGAGGTTCTCCCATTCATCGTTTTCCGGTCCTTCCTCAGCTTCGAGTTCTCTGAGTTGCTCGTATTCCAGATCAATGTCACCTTCCACAAAGCCAAAGTTCTCACAATCGTATTTGACTTCGAATTTCACGACTTCACGTCCCAACCATTCCACGAAGGGATTATTGACTTTCTTTTTTTGGCAGGTTACCCAGGGTGTAGCTTCATTCAAGGATTCGCATTGCTGCTGGGTCAACAAGCCGTATTTGGCAAACGTTGAAGAGCCTAGAGGCTCTTGGCAATTCTCGCGATCCAAAGGCTTGAACAGATCAAGGATCTTTGTCACCAGCCCTCTCATTTCTCTTCGTGCCGGCTCCATAAGCCCGCCTTTGATTTGGGGAGGAGGCTGTGAATTCTTAATCGCATAAAGCGTTCGCTTCCGAATATCGACGTCCGTACTTCTTCCACCAAGACGAATGTAGCTTGGTTCGTATCGAGAGACATGCTTGATTAGCTGGTCCAGGGCATGATTTGTTTGCGTGGCAATGATTATGGGAGGGTCACCTGGAGCCATTTCTGAGAGAAGAATCTTCAGCGCAACCACTGACACGTAGGTCTTTCCAGTTCCAGGTGGTCCTTGAATGATGGCTAACTCCTTGGTCAAGATTTCTTTGAGCGCTTCCCACTGGAAGGTGTTCAGGTTTCCCATGGGATTGGGAGGAAACTCATCCACGACATTGAATTGTGTATTGACCCTGTTGAGCCTGGGAGGGTCTTGGGTCAACGATTGAAAATTGACGATCGGTTTTGCCTTTACATATTCAGGCACCTCCACCTTAGAGTTCAGACCACAGATATGGTTGCTCAACGGGAAACTGCTACACATTAGCCGGCGCTATACAAATAGAAACACAGCTGTGAACGCGAACCTTTCTTTGGAAAGCTTTTGTAGCGCTGTCAATGTATGTCTGCAGGACTCATAGTATCCTGAGCGTGCCTCCACCATGATCCATTCCTTTTGAGGATCGAACTCTCTATCCTCGGGGCGATCGAAGAAAATATCTACCTCAGGGGGTGTCTTTGTAACATTTTCCAGCGGTCTAGCTGCGACAACAGCTACAACACACTGACTAGAAAATGAGTCCTGTACTGGAGACAAAGCAACCAGAGTTCCGGCAATAAGACGCGAGGAATACTTCCACAGAATTTTCTTGCCGGCACGCCTCGTGGAGAAACGAAGGCGAAATGCCATCCCTCTAGTTGCCAAAGTGACCCGAGAAATGAAGACCTGCTCCCTTAAGTTTTATGACATGGATAGGGGTGGCTGAGAAGCCAGAAGGGCCCTTTCTTACCTTTTCATAGATAGAAATATCCTTCGTGTCCATCATGGATGGGCATTCACGAACAAAGGCCACCGCATCTCGCAGTGGGGCAACATTATCTTCCCTAACGAGGTCATAATGGGTCTTGAGATACTCATTTTTCGATTTCCAAGGCCCGGCGACTCTGTTTGGAGCAAGCAGCACAGTTCCCGCCGCCGTTTCTTGCCCCAAGATTTCCTGCTTCGAGGGCAGTTCGGGCTGGAGAAGCCAGTCCTCCTCGGGACCCATTCCAGGGTCACCGGCCCGTTCAAAATATTGACGAAGATCCCGGTTGGCGAAGCTAGGCTGGGGTGGGTTGAAGCTGGAGTAACTTTTGTCGGGATCTTCGTGAAGTTCGCGATGGTGATACCCAAGGAGATGGGCTGACGCCATGTTGTGACGAGCTCCCGGCAAAGTCAAGAAGGGATGCGTGGATGAGAAAGCAAAAATTCAAAGGCTGAACTAATCAGAGAGTTGAGCTTGAAAGGACTGAGATGCACACAGAAATTGGCGAGCAGGAGGGAGTCAAATAGATCGTATGGTGGGGGGTCAAGTGTGGTGAAGATGAGAGGAAGCGAGACGGAGATGATGGAAACCGCGAGGAAGGTGGCAGCCTAGTCAATTGAGAGATGACCGACTACTGCTGCCAATTCTTGCAGGTTGACTTGACACTCATTTCACCCGGTTTGTAGACCCCCGATATTGCGTGAAGGTGTTGACCATCTCATACTACAGCTGCATCGCCGTATTCGTGAAGAAATCACTTCACCTTCCCCTCTCCTGCGTCCTGACATTTCAGAAGCTATATACAAGCGCTGACATTCACGATAACCAGCTGCCCGACCTCTCCATCCTCATTCGCTCGTTTCCATGATCGATCCAAGTCCACGCCATCTATACATTCACGAGGCGTACGCGCATTGTGATTGGCCGGCATGGGGTGCGACCCTGGCGGGAGATCAATTGACCGAATGCCCTGCGCATTCTCCATCCCACGCCCTGTCGCCTCCGGTTCTCATGCGAATTCCACGTTCAAGTGAGTTGGGATTCGGGTCTGTTGTCTTTTCTCGAATCCGACATTCGCCTCGCCCGCGCAACCGTGACCGCGACTGCGACCGCAGTCGCTTGCCTCCGCGCCGCGGCCTGTCCGCGCGAGACCGCCGGACCGATCTCCCAATTGCGGGCCAATCCCCCAGAAACAACTTATATTTGGGCGCGGTACCTGGATTCTGTGTGCTAAGATAATGGCCTCTCTAGAGGAGGAGGAAGACCGCGATATGGCCGGTGAAGTCCCTTCTTCCGCGCAACTGGTCCCACGGAGAAGGCTTAATGGCTGACACTTTCTTTGTTCTGTAGGCTCCCAGGACGGAAGCTCCGACAATGAAATCGATGACACTATGCGCGATGTCGACGAGGGGGATGGGGACAACGAACCTGACGCCGACCACGACCAGGAACAAGATCAGGACCAGGACCAGGACCAGGACCAGGACCAGGACCAGGACCAAGATCCGGACAGTCCCTCGAACGCAAGTCAGACATCAGAAGGAGCTGCAATAACTTCGCAACAGAACCCAGATACGGCAACCATGACCTCTCCAGGCAATGCACACAATTCCCCGCCGGAGCTTTTCTCCATCTACCATCCGAGCGTACGGGCTGAGTGCCTGACAGCCAAAACCTATGATATCGCCCCCACCACGGCCGCGCCGCATAGCACATCGATCAATGCCATCACAGCGACGGCGGATATGCGCTGGGTGTTCAGTGGAGGCTCGGATGGATATGTTCGGAAGTTCAACTGGGCGGAGTCGATCAATAGCAAACTCATGTTGACCGTGGCGCAAAGACATCCCTTTGTCGACAGTGTTGTCAAGGCTGGAGTGCTCATGACTTACTGGGAGAACATGGATGGAAATAGTTTATCGCCCGTTTATTCCCTGGCATGCCAGAGTGAGGGCCTCTGGTTGCTGTCTGGGTTGGAATCTGGTGTCATTCGGCTACAGACGCTGCGTCACGACGAGGGCAGGGAAGTTGCACAGTTGCGCCAGCATACCTCCGCAGTATCCTCATTGAATCTGACCTCGGACGAGCAGTCACTACTATCGGGGAGCTGGGACAAGCGGGTGTTTGATTGGGATTTGAACACCGGGCAGGCTCGGCGAGCATTTGGAGGGAGCGCCCGCCAAATATCTACTGTGCAAATCCGGCCGGAATCCACTCTACCAGTGCCATCAGACACTATCGAAGCCTTCCAGCCTAATGGCACATACTCATCCAATTACCAAACGAGCGATACGGGCAAGGTCAATGCCATGGATACCTCTCAAGATGCCGGAGATGCAGGCGCTGCTGAGAACCCGCAGGCGGGCTCGCCGACAGACTCGCTCTTTGGTGGAGCCGATTCATTATTTGGCGATGCGGATGGTGGAGCTGCAGATGGTGGTGAGCCATCAGGTGGCGTATTTGGAGTGGACGAGGACGATGAGTTTGGACGCGCTCTCGCCAATGGTGTCCTAGCTGATGCTGATGCCCCTGGAGAAATCGATACCGAACTTCCACAACCCGATGACACACAGCAGACACAAATGAACGACCTGCCCACTGAAACAGATGCCAATATGGATGGCACGGAAACAAAACTCGAGTCCGCTCACACCGAGAACCCAGCTGACTCGGCGCAGCCAGCTGTCAATGGACTTCCCAAGGCTGATGGATTGGAGCTCCCTTTTCAGGGTCAGGACTGGACCCAGACAATGCAGTCTGAACAAGGCAGTGGTTCGGATACGACATTCCTGGCAGCCTCTATTGATGGGACGATACGAGTATGGGACCGGCGGCAGCCCGATCCAGTCGCTCGAATCACCCCTCGCAACGTTCCTCCATGGTGCATGAATGCTTGCTGGTCTCCCGATGGTAATTACATCTACGCAGGGCGCCGGAATGGTACCGTTGAAGAATATAGCCTACACAAGGGTCTCCGGGAATCTGAACGTATATTCAAGTTTCCGCAAGGAAGTGGTCCAGTCACAGCCCTGAAGGCTATGCCTAACGGGCGCCATCTTGTCTGGTGAGGAGTCATACACTAATTTTGTCCACGCAACAACCTGCTAACCCGCCCTAGTGCATCCCATGATATTCTACGTCTGTATGATCTGAAACACGAGCAAACATCTCGCCATTCAACGGTTCCTTTCCTCATCATTCCAGGTCATCGCACCGGTACTATCTCGCAGCTCTTTGTCGATAATGCTTGTCGGTTCATGATCTCGACTAGTGGAAACCGTGGCTGGGAAGGAAACACCACAGAGGTGCTCCTTGGTTATGAGATCGGAGTCCCTCAATGACCTGAGGGGTTTGCATTGTCTACTGACCATGGGCTGTACCTAATTACTAGAGACGGCCGAATAATGTACTATTCTACCCAGCTCAGCTCAGCTACCATAGCGAACTCTGAGTATTGAATAAATAAAACTTCCTCGATTATCGAATGCCAAATTTATTCGGTAGGGCCGTGGCCTCATGGTTTATCGTCAAATGAAACAGCCTGTAGTGAACGCCATGTCCAAGCCAAAAATGTCCAACATGTGCAAAAGTGAGGTATAAACCAAAAACGAATCATTGCTCGTCATGATACAAATCGTCATCAAAATCCAACCCATCACAAACTTCGTACTGCTGTGACCGCCAGGCTCCAAAAAGTGGGTTTCCAGCCCACTTGACTTGTCCATCACGGTCATTTTCAAAGTAGACATAGCCGGGAGGTTGTACATCCGCGACATCATCGGTTCCAGTCCTCACGCCTTGTGGCCCAGTCACAAGACTGCCGAATCCAGGGAGTTGAATATTAGGGACGTGTGTGCGTGCCTCGACACTTCCGCCCTTCACATTATTCACCGTGATCAGGTACACAGGTGGCAAGTCGGGATCGCGGTCAGCCCGAAGTGGCATCGGGATCCAGGCCTCGTTATTGAATGACTCGGGCCGATTCTTGTCATGTTGAAGTGGCAGAGGCCGCGAAAACAGTACCTCGTCTAGCTTTTTCGTGTCCAAGATGATGCCCGGTGTTTGCACATAGAGCACACTGTCATACTGCATGAACTGGATCTGCCCCAGTCGCAGTAGCTTGGTGTTTGTGGGTGAATATCCAGCTTTTGTAGCAGCGGACATGTCGATGGGGAGCAACCAGATTCCATACTTCATGCTGGCAGCTCGGAGAAGAGAGAGTGCAATGGATGCAGACTTCCCCAGTGCCTTGACCGACATACTATCCCACTCTGCAGGATACATAAACAAGCGGTCTTGTACCGCCGTGCCATTGGTGGCAAGGTGCCTGAAGAACAGAACAGCGGAGCAGATATCCGATGGATCAGGCCTCGACAGCAGCTGGAGATATGCAAAATTACCTCTTGGGCTCGCTTGGCGATTCTCTTGTGGGATCTCTTGACCGAGCTCCTCTAGGTTTAGATCTGAATCTGATAAGCCACGCTTTTGCGCGGGTTTTTGGAATGTAGATCCCATTGAACCATCCCTTTGAAACGGCACTGGTTCAGGTGGTGGTCGTAAGGCATCCTGAATGTTCTTCACTGATTGTTGCTGTAACACATATCCTGCGAGAAATAGTAACAGAGTGAAGATGCAGATCACCCCCATCGACACGATGGTAGAGACGGTCGATGAACTGAGGAGCACCATGGCCAAAGGAAGGGCGACATATGAGATGAGGGGAAAGAATGGACTGGATTGAAATGCTAGCCATGCATGGCGTCTCTAAGACACCACCCTCTTCAATCACCAGCGTCGGCCCCCGGCGTTTCGCGTTGATGACATCAGGCTTGTTTACAGGGTTGGCCGCGCGACTATCGATAACCCGTCTTGGCATCTCCCGGGCGGTCAGCAGCGACTTTTCACTTTCGGCTGCAACTTCGCGTCTCGATCTGCGATTTTGCAATTCTGCATTCTGCATTCTTTCTCCTCATGGCCGCCCATCGCGCTGATGCCAGTTCATTTCTGGACAACCGGGGCTACACAGGCCCTCTGGTGCGGGGCGTGAACCCTGTCACGCTCTTCGAGAAGGCTGTGCGAGACCGCATCACCGACTCCTACTACTGGAAGGAACAGTGCTTCGGTTTGAATGCGGCCACTCTCTGCGACCGCGCAGTCGAATTGACCTCCGTTGGTGGTACCTATGGTGTCTCCGAAAAGCCAACCCCCTTCCTCTGCCTCGCCTTCAAGCTTCTTCAGCTCCACCCCGGTCGGGACGTCATCCTCGAATACCTAAACTTCTCCGACCCAGGCAGCGATGACGAGGGCGAAGACCCGGAACAAAATGGCGTGGTGAAGGGCCATGGTGACTTCAAGTATCTGCGGGCGCTGGCGGCTTTCTACGTACGCCTCACTTTCGACGCCGCGGACGTCTACAAGACCTTGGAGCCTCTGCTGCTCGATTACCGGAAGCTGAAGCGCAGGGTGCGGGACACTTTTACCCTTACCTACATGGACCAATTCATCGATGACCTCCTTACAAAAGACCGTGTGTGTGGTACCAGTCTGTGGAAGCTACCATCGCGACAGCAACTAGAGGATCTAGAGTTGTTGGACGAACGGATCAGCCCTCTAGCGGACGAGCTGGAAGACCTCGACCGGGAGAGCGATGATGGGGAGAATGAGCATGAAAATGGTCACAGTGACAATGAGTCGTCGGGAAAAAGGGATGAAGACGAGGATTGAAGAGTCAGACAGAAAGCCGATTCTTTTTTCTGCATCTCCGGTCCCTACCAGAATGATCTCCAGCCAATGGCCCCAGATGCCTTTCGACACACACACCCTGGACTCTGTTCGTGACGGATGCTTCGGAACTCTGTGATGCTGCTGCCGCTGCCAACTCTATTGAGTGGGTCGGGCTGAAGCGTGTTCTCGGCTAATGCCATCTGGCTGGATGGACTGTCAGACGCGAATCCAGGGAAGTCTCCTCCCCGCTCCCTCAGGCAGACTCGCGCCATATGGATGCTGAACAAGTGTTCCTCGATGACTGAAGAAGTCCACGGCGCTATCAGACGCGCACCATCAGACAGGCGCTTGGGGAGGATGGATGCCGGATCTTGTCTGCATGAACTTGATCGGAACGATCGCAAGCATTTTCAACGCATACTTACTTACCGGCTACAAAACCCAGCACACTTAAATCCCAATCATCATTATGATTCGCAAGACAGACATCTGAGACTACCGAAAACCAAAGTCATTCAAATAGCCTGTCGGTCCCTATGGTAGAAAACAGCAATATCTTTAGCTGTTGGAACACTGAAGGATATGAAAAGTACAAAGGCCATTTCAAGATGAGTAGGAAATGTGATCTTCTTGGAGTGCTGTCCATGGCAGTCCAAACAAAATGTAATGCAAATACCTGCAAATCAGACCAACCCACTCTAGAAACCCTGCTGACAATGCCATTTCTCCTCCCACCCTCTGAACCACGGACTTTCATTCGGAGTGGCGACCTCCCACCCCTTTGGAACAATGCCTTTTTCTTCTTGCTCCGCAGCCCACTCTTCCATTTTGGGCAGTATAACATGCTGGACATGCCAGACGCCCTTGTACTGCATAAGACTTTGCTTGCCTTCCTTCAAGACCTTGGCCACCAATGCTGGCACAGCAGGCTCATTACGGAACTCGGTGACCGGAGTAAAAACGGCCTTGAAATTGAACACAACGGACGCAGAAAGAGGCAGCCGTCGGAGAGTCTGCCAGTCAACACGCAGTGTACAGTCGTCAATCCGAAGGTTGGGGTCTTGTGAGAGACGAAGCGCTTCATGAGGATCGCCTGGGGGCATATACAACGGCTCTCCAACTTCCAGTCCCCATGAGCCACGTTGAATCGGCCTATCCGTCGGCATCTTGGTAAAGAAGCTAAGCTCTCAATCAGCGATTGGTTGAAAGCAGCCGGCAGTCAAAACGCTAACATACCGGTCCATAGAGAACTGCATCTTCTCTTTATAATCTGGGATCGGCTGATGAATTCGATGCAACTGTTTCCCGATCTTGGAGGCTACATTCCAGCCAAGCGCCGAGCAAATCACCGCTGCCTGCAGGAAGTAAAACCCGGTCTTATCATCCCGCAGCATCAACGCAAAGTCTTCGGGGACATTGTCGAGAAGAATCTCTAGTGGGTGCTTGGCTCGAATGTCTTGTTCCGTGCCCAGGATGCGGTTCTGTAGCACACGCTTGTCCACCACTGTGAAGTACTGCGGATATCTCGCGCAGATGAACTGCAGAACCATCTCCATGAGTTCCTTGCAAGCAAGCTCCGAGCCTGGAAAGGCGTCCAGGACAGCCTTCCCGTTCTTGGCATACAGCTCTTTGCGCTGCGCGATGCGGCTCTTATATGTGCTTTCGAGCTCGATCCACCAATCAGTCTCGAGTCTGGTCAACGCTGTGATGATACGGCGGGCGGTTAATCGTCTTTCGGTGCTATCAACGGGGGCATGCAGGACGTACACATGGTTTGATGGTAGGGCCACCTGAACGGCCGATAGGGACGGGGTATTGCTTTATTAATATCGTGTTCGGGGTAGGCGCTGGGAAGGGGAACTCCGCTGAAGGTCGCATAGTCTGGGAAGTCTCCCAATGCTTTCACCTCGTCTACCGAAAATCCTGTCGGGGTGTACAAGTCGCCTGGGCATTCCATATAATTTGCCATCATTGGGAGTATCTTGCGGCGGATCTCTGCTTCGTCGACTTTGCGCCCACGAAGAGCATCTCCCTTTAGTTGGAGGAGCGCCTCCCTACGCGATGGGGGCAGGGCATCGTTATAGTTGGGGGGCGAGGTGGCGCTATTGGCTTTCTTCTCCGGGGATATGGAGCGCGGGGGCGTCCTTGCTGTGGAATCTTTGCGGTCGCGTAGGGTGACTCTTGTGATGGACTTGGTCGATGTTCGCCGGAAGATGAAGTAGATGGCGGTGACAGTTACCAGGATCAGTCCGACTCGCCAGGCGCTTTCTGGGCTTTGGAGGAAATCCATGACTGGGGTTTGCATAGGAGATAGGGCCGAAGGGGGCTGCAGGTTTGTCTCTTCTGGGATAAATCGTTGCATTGGACGTGTTATGTCCACCGAATGGCGCAGTGGGCGGGGATGGTTTAGAACGACATTGACGGCGCCACGGGGTGGCAGGGCACCGGACTAATAAGTACTGGCAGCATTCGAGCAGAGTACTTTGGTATCTCGGAAGATATGCTTGCAATCAGACCCGGATCTACGAAGCGGGGAAGCTCACATCTATGGATGATATCGCGATACGCGCATCTCATGCCTCCCTTTGGTTGGCGGTGGTCGACTCGAATGCCTTTTCCGCGTTTGGTGAGGAAATGCAGATCCAGATGCTGTCTATTTTGAGCATGGCGACTTGATTATTGGCTCCTAACGTCTTGATTTGGGCTTATCTTGCAGTCTTGTCGTGATCTACTATGCATGTCTGGTTCGATGAGCCGTCGGTTGAATACCCTCAACATAGCGGCTTGATGAGCCCAACACGTTATCGTTGGATATACCTAGGTGGTTTACAATCAGGTTTTTGAGAGTCACTGGTGCCTCATGCAATACAAATGGAATTGAGCACGAGATACACAGATGAGAGGGCCTGGACTGCATGTACCAAATCGGACAAAAGGGCACCGCTATGCCCGAAAGGGTAAAAATGTCCAGCCTCTTGGCGGCGGCGATGTGATCGAAAACATAAACCCATTCATCTTCGCCTATGGCGATACACAATCCACCAGAAAATGGTTTTGGAGCTCAATGAAGCACCGAAGGCCTGTCACAGTGACTAAATCCGGGTAGGGTAACCGAGGTAGAACATTCGCGGTGTTAGCACGGTAGATGAGACAAAGACATCATGGAAGAGCAAGGAAGGCTTGGTAGATTTTTGCCATGCCTTCTGTTGGATTGAAGTGCATCAAAGCTGGCTGGATCCCCCGCCAGTCCTCTTCATGGGCCCGTATCGCATTGATGAACTGACAAAGGGCAACTTCAGGGGACCTGAGATCTGTGGCTCGGGCGAGTTCCCTGAACAAATACCGAAACTGTCGAATGAATAGGTTACGGTCGTCTCCTCTCCAGCGGAGATCACAAAATTGAATCCATGCAGGATGCTCGTCGACATGGCGTTCATCACCATACTTGTTCCGTAACCACTCGAATGCCTCCTGCGCGGATCCCGGAAGGCCTTCACAATCGACATTGAGTGTAGAAGTCAAGAGACCTAGAACGATTGGAGCAGCTACCTTGCGTTTTGAATTGACACAGGTGAGGTATTGATCGAACTCCTGGCGGATGGGTTGCATTGCAAAGACGTGCTTCCGTATCTGTTGTTCAGTGACATCCGCTGGAGCAACGCGTCTGTTTCTTGCGACACAAAATCGGGCCCAGCACTGACTGGTCAAAATTGACGAAGCATCAGCTTCAGGCAATGGGTCTTTGTCAATAAGGATTCCCCAGTATTCAGGATCCCGGACTCGCAAGGCCACCTCAAGGCTGAATGCCCACAGACGATAATTGGAGCTTCCTCTGAGTTTGACAACTGGGACAAGCCCAAGCATAACCCATTCCTCAGACATAATTATGACCACGGTAATATCAAGGCGCTACTAGCAATTTCTTCTTGCCAGATTAGGTGACGAGGGTTGATTGTGGACACGACAGCTGAGACGCGAGGGATCAGGGTTGGCGCGAGAAGAGACGTACAAAGTCAAAAGAGATACGCAGATGGCCCGAAGTGGTAGAGGTCTGTGAGTAAAGATGCGATGCGAGTGATGACAGCGAGAAGATTGAAAGCACTCGCAAGTGCAGGTGGAAGTAAAGCACAAAGTTGTCAAGCAAAGTGAAGATTCTTGCTCAGTGAACGTCACCCATCCCCCGGTGGTAAAGGTGAATCCAAGCAAAGCCATATCATATCACTATAAGATCTTCTCCCTATTATGCTGATCCAAGATGGGAAAAGAATCACCAAGAGTGAAGTTGGACGAAAAGGATTGATTGTAGACACTTGAATGATCAATTCACTTTGCCATATCAAGCGCGGAATAGCAACATGTATGAAATTGCTGGCCTGAAAAAAGCGGATGCAAGTGTCATGTGGGCCGCAGTGACTTCCTCGCCTTCCAGCTTCGACACCTTTTCTTCATCAGGCCATCCACAAGATCTACACAGATCTCTTTCAGCCGCGACGTCCTTCTCGCTGAGCCAAGCCTGTTTTCGTCATCACCAGCCGAGCGATACCGAATATACCTTGGAGGCCCCGAATGCTCAGTCTTGGCCGGCTTGGCCGGCGCTCGGTTGCCGACGATGGGGCCCGACGCAGATGATGATTATCCATACTCAATATGAACATCCCGAGGTACAACGTGGAGGTGAGCATGACGTCCCCATGGGGCTACGCAAAAGACCCTTTCCCCGACTGAAACCCCACGCCCGATCCCCAGCTCCAACATTGCCCTCCGACACAAGCCATGAAGGTTCAAGGTTCCCACCACGAAGCCCGACGAGAGATCTACCAATGAGGATACTCTAAATCCTTGAACCGGCTATGTCCCCGGGCGCACGCAGGATGCTAGCGTTCACCGGGGTTGCTACCTTCCCGCCGCCAGCAGCGCCACCATCATACTCTAAACCAACATCTTCTAGAGTAATCCGCGGCCTTGACCCACGCGATCAGATATCACTTGGGGCAATGGTGACATTTGAAGGTCGGTGCACTTCGTGCACAACTGAGAGTCACTCAGGTATCGACATAGGCCTTCGGCTTTGGGGAATGATGCGCTCAGACGACGGCCCCATGGCCAAGATTCTTGTCCGCCAAGCGTCTTCTTCGCCAAGCAGAGTCGGTTCTCTGCTCTAACTCGATATAGGAAACCCGTTCGCCTGTGCCCTGATTGAGGGATATACATCGTGAGACCAGGTCTGTAGCCGAATTCATATTTCAATGGGGTTGCGCATCAGGCTCCTCTGGTCCGCGTTCTCTCATCTTTCACCTGCTTGGCTCTAGACTAGATTGTGGCGAACTAGAATCTACCACTATGCTTGGGGTTCCCAAGTATTTTGGGCTCAAGGGCAATGCCCTCAGTCTTGCCATCAGTTGGATTGCTGGTCTTGATTTCCTGTAGGGTCCCTTATCCATGAATTCTGGTATCAAGCTCATCACACGACAGCCTCTTTGGATATGATCAGGGTGTCACGGGTGGACTTCTGGACCTGCCTTCTTTCACCAAATATTTTCCAGATATTGATTCTGAAGCACCTGGCCTCACTGATGGAGAAAAGAGTGCTCGCTCTACCTACCAGGGAATCGCTGTTGCTGCATACAATCTGGGATGCTTCTTGGGTGCCGTCTTCACTATTTTTGTTGGAAACCCAATGGGTCGTCGCAAGACTATCTTCGTGGGATCCGTTATCATGACCGTTGGTGCTCTGTTGCAGTGCACCTCGTACCAGTTGCCCCAGTTCATCGTCGGACGAATCGTGACCGGATGGGGCAACGGAATGAACACGTCCACTGTCCGTAAGTGCTTCCATATGTCCAACGCATCATTTTTTAATTTGATTGTGACTTATTCGGTCATTCTAGCTACCTGGCAATCGGAAACTGCACAGGCCCATGAAAGAGGCAAGCTTGTCATGATTGAAGGGATGTTGATTACGGCAGGAATCATGATCAGTTACTGGATCAACTATGGTACGTCCGTTGTATCGTTGAGCATTGAACAACTACCCAAAAAACCAAAAAGTAAATTAACCGTCAATATAGGAATGGCATGGATCGGAGAACAGGAAGTTGCATGGCGCTTTCCGCTGGCTTTCCAGATCGTTTTTACACTAATTATTTTTGGATCAATTCTCAACTTGCCTGAGTCGCCGCGATGGCTTGTCATGCAGGGCCGCGATGAAGACGCCCTTGAAGTACTCGAGGCTTTGAATGAGAAGCCTCGTGAGGACCCGTTCATCAGGAACGAGTTTGACTCCGTCAAACTTACTGTCCTCGAGATGTCAAAGGGATCCTACCGAAGTCTATTCGAGATGTCTGAATACCGCGAATTCCATCGAGTTGTACTTGCCTATGTCAACCAGATGTTCCAGCAGATCTCTGGTATTAATCTTATTACTTACTATGTGAGATAACGTGAAAAAACAACCTTCATTCAGTACGGTTGCTAATTCAGCTCTCCAGGCGCCAATTCTTTTCAAGAAGATCAATCTATCTCAGAACAACTACCCGAAGCTACTGGCCGCCTGTAACGGAACCGAGTACTTTTTAGCTTCTCTGATTCCAATCTTTGTCATAGAACTAATCGGCCGTCGTAAGCTGATGCTTGTTGGGGTAAATGACTTCTTCTGGAAAGAAATCCATGATGATAAGGTCGCTGACTTATCTCTTGTTTAGGCCGCTGGAATGTCGCTCTCCATGGTCGCTCTTGCAGTGACTTTATGGGCATTGGATCACGGTCACCCTGGTGGTGGTCCCTCTCAAGCCGTGTTTCTCTTTGTTTTCAACACCTTCTTTGCCCTGGGTTGGTTGGGGATGACCTGGCTGTATCCCGCTGAGATTGTGCCTCTCCGTATTCGGGCCCCAACTAATGCACTCTCAACCTCTGGAAATTGGTGAGCCTGGTTAGACTAAATAGTCTCAAGCTTGACTAACAGTGTCCAGGATCTTTAACTTTCTAGTTGTCATGATCACGCCGGTTGCGTTCGATAGCATTGGGTATCAAACATACATCATTTTCGCCGTCATGTATGTCCTCCTAAGAAATCCCATTTTCCCACCTAAGCGTGAGCATCAATACTGATAAGCACAGAAACGCCTTCATCTTCCCCGTTGTCTTCTTCTTCTATCCGGAGACGCGCTATCGCTCCCTCGAAGAGATGGATGACATTTTTAAGAAGTCCACCAACGTCTTTGATGTTGTATCGATCTCTCTGAAAGAGCCCTACCGTTATGACAAACACGGGCAGCTCAAGCCCGAGTATATCGAAGAGATGGGACGGCATGAAAGTACATCAGAGCCCAAGCCAACTGTGGAGCACTCGCCTTCAGACACTGCTTCATGAATAAATTATGGCCTTGGGGAAAGTTGGGAGGCGTATGCTCTTTGATTTTGACCATTCTTGCACTCTGGTGGTCTCAGGCACACTACTATTTCTTCGGCCAGTCATATAGGAGGAATTCGGAGCAGTCTTCATTACCAAGTCACCGCTCGAGTTGGGCCGTGAGACTTAGTCTCTCAAAGTGGACGGCGCCAAGCTGTAGAACGCTCCACCCCTCGATCAAAGTATTCGACTTGTGAAACATCTTGGATTTCGTCATTCTCGATGATCCAATTCCTCTTCAGATGAGATACCTAGGTAGCCCCATTCGAAACACCCTGACTAAGCCTGCCCAGCGGACTGTTCAAATAAGTCCTTGGGCAGGGAACTTCCCGCTTCCCTGTTTCCCTGCTTTTACATCACCTTGAGGCAAGTTCATGGATTGCAGCAGGCGACCGCGCTTTTTCTCTTCCGTGAGTATAGTTGCCAGGAATGCAAATCCATCTCGATTGTCCCAACAGAGGGTATCTGCCCGGTGCTCTAGTTCAGGGAGAAATCGAACTCGCCGAGTTCGATGAGGAAGAATGGGGTACTTTGAGCATAGTATTCTCGGGGCGTTCCATGATTGAACTAAAGGCCTCGACTGTCAGTCCAGGAGATTATGGCACGAGCACACAATTCCTTATTCGATCCAGACAAGTCCTCTACGAGGGCCGCCGTCCATTCTCCTCGATGCCTCCTGGTGGCTGGCCTTTCTTGTTCACGTTCCCTTCCAGACCGCATAATGGGATGAAACAAGAAATCTGGCTTGATGCCAATCAGAAAGACTGGAGCACCGTTCAGGCCAATAAAGTACTCCCGCGATCCTTCACTTTTTCCGGTGGTCCAATCTTCTCTGCGGCAGTGGTATATCAATTGGAAGCGAGATGGGTATCACTCACTCATCACGAGAAAGAGTGGATGACACTATCATTGGACACATACCGGCATGAAGAAGACCCCAAGATGTTATGCATAACCGAAGGGAGACGCTTCTCCCTTAGGAGCTCTCTCATCCCTCGGGAAGAGACGCAAACACGCCCTCTTACACTCAAAGACAGATTTCATATGGCTTTCGGTCCCGACGGTATGACGACAAGAGCTGAGTTCAAGCTCCATAGCATCATTGGCACGAGAATCGTCCATGGTGCTATTCCTCTCGTTGAGTTAAAACTGGAATACGTGCCAGGCAAGTCCACGGCCGCCGATATACCAGCTGTGCAACTCAAGTCGGCGACCGTTGATGTCGAACAAGTTACAAGTGTGCGAACCCTGCGCCGCGAAGTCTCGCACACTAGCTTGGTCTCTCTGGGATCTAAATATTCCATGGACACACCATTACCGGAATCTGAAGCCGTTGACATTAGCAATATCCTGGGTTTGCGAACCGAGAATATCCCATACGATCTCTATACTTTCAATATTCGGCAAAGACATAACTTGATACTATGTTTTACCGTGGAATGCATGGGGAAGCGCTTCGAATTTCAACAGAAAGCCCAATTGAGTGTGCTGTCGCCATTCTACGAGGAAACACCACCCGCTATTATAGACCGTTGGCCAGTGTGATATTATAACGTCATATCCCTCTCTGCTCATACTCTCGCCGAACACCTGGATTATGCAGCGCATTGGAAATTAGCCAGCACCTTCTCGAAGAAGTTCTTTCTTTCACTAGTCTCATTGTCTTCGTCTGACAGTATGGAAATACCTTGGCTGCTAATGTTTGCTTGGTCAAATGAATAGCTAGGTATATTCCCTGGTCAATCCTCATTATGTTAGCAAAACAGTGAGCTGTAGATTTCCGAAAAATCTGCTAGACGCGGCTGACAGTCTATGTACTTCACAAAGACTACCAGATCTTGAGAAATCCAGTATAGCTACAGACAATTCTTAGATATTGGAAATTGACCAGAAACTGCGTCCGATATTGCCTCCGTCCCTCTAATCCGATTTGAACTGCTGTTCCCTGCCTTGATATGAGACAAAGGTGGCTTTCACTCACCAAGCTCTAGGCGCCTCTGCATCGACGTGTATAAAGGACTAAAAGAATCAACAATGGCATTGTCTCTCAGCTCCTTTGTCCGGTGATTTCTTAGCACAATGCCATCTCGCTTCAATGTGAGATATCCTTTTGGATTCTGGTCTATATAAATTGCCTGGATACCTACCAAACTGTGCACCATCATCTTCACCATCTTCAACACCCTCCACTTTGAAAACAGCATTGCCTCCATTGCAGCCTCACTGTTCAAAACGAAAACATCGACTGGCCCAGAGGGCAACTCTCAACGCCACCTTAAGACCCATCCCTAGTTTCCTGTTCAACCATATACAAGCTGTGGTGCTAATCAGGACACAGGTAACACCATGAACACGAATGCTTCCTTCCATCCCTCCCAGGATGGGAATAATCACTCAGGTAAGCCTTCTCCTGATCCATCGGTCTCTCTCGGTAACCTGCCTCCTGAGCTGGTCCTTGAAATCACCAGCGTTTTAGGCGATGCATCACTTGCTAACTTCTCCACAGCATGCGCCGATCTCCACGTCCTCCTCAAGCCAGAACTGAAAGGCCGAGCGAAAGAGCACGCCCTTGGTGCGCCTCAGCTGTATCACAGGAACTTCAAATACGCCGACGGAGCCACCCCGGGTATCGATCTGCCGGTGGAAGTCATCGACCGGGCAGACCCCAATGCCTGCACAAAATACCTGCCCGGCTCGAAAGAGCGGTTCGGACGCATGGTGTTCGAGGGCAATCTCGACGCAGTGCGGGCCTTGCTCGACGCCGGCGTCCCGGCCAACTCATACACCAGCTCCGGGGCATGGATGCTCAGCCTGGCGGTCCTGTCAAGGAAGACCGATATGGTGAAGTTGCTTTTGGAGCACGGCGCTAACCCTTGCACGCAGGACTTGATTCTGCAAATGAGCCCTGTGGCATATGCAGCGCGCGCCATGCACGACGAGATCCTTTCCCACCTCATCTCCGCGGGCAGCGATCTATCCGAGCCCGATGTGATGCAGAACATCGTGTCTTCCTGCCATCCCCAGACAGTCCAGGTGGCGCTGGAACGGGGCCCCGTCGACGCAGCCGGCTACGGCGGCGAGACGCCGCTGCACAGCGCGGTCCGGCGCGGCGAGCCCGCCATCCTAGACATGCTCCTACCGCTGCTCTCGGCGCAGACAATCGATGCCAGGTCCGACGCGGGCGATACGGCGCTGCACCTGGCCATGCAGAACCACGATGCAGGCCTGGCGCGCCGGCTCGTCGACGCCGGCGCCGACCTCGCGCGCTGCAACAATCTCGGCTACGCGCCCCTGCACTGCGCGCTGATCCATCGCCACTTCGAGATCGCGGCTGACTTGATCGATAGGGGCGTGTCGCTGGACGTTATGAACTACCGCGGCGAGAGCGCCCTGCACCTCGCGGTTGAGGCTGCGTCGGCGGGTGTGCTTCGCATGCTGCTCGGCCGGAATGTCGATGTCAACGCTCGTGGCACGTCGTCGGCGACGGGTTTGGCGACGCCCTTGCACTATGCTGTGCGCCGGCGCAGCCCCGAGATGGTAGGTATCCTTCTGAACGAGAGTCCCACTCGGCCGGACTTGACTCTTGTCGACGAGTATGGCCGGACTCCGATGCAGGCGGCCGAGCTCTTTGGGGAGATGGAGATTGTCGAGATGCTCGCGACATGAGCGTTGCTCAAGGATACGTATCTGGATTCCTTTTTGTGTGTGTGGTTGATGTTGTTCGGTGTTGCCGATGCTTGCTACTAACCATTTCCTCCATGTTGTCCTAGAAGGGTGTATTTTCTTCTATCTTCTTTCGGTTGTCCTCTGGGAACACTGCTTGTCGATTAGGGCTAGAACAACCAATACAGTCGTTTCATCCTAAACAAGGTGATCAGCCATTCTATGACCGAGCTTCTACGTAGGATAATCAAAACAGGAAACTTGCCTATATCATTTCATCACCACGCTACGTAGGTGAACGCCATGTATTGTCAAGTCAGCTGGCGATCATTTCGAATATGACTGGTTAGAATTTCACCGCGTTGAACAGAATGACAATCAGACATGACGTGTTCTCAGTTGCGACATTAGGGTTTCCCGGTGGAGCGGGCTGCCAAGGTGGTCTAGACGCAGAGCAACAGCAAGGCCGCCACGTCTAGACTGGGCCGTTCACAGCGGTAATACGAACATGGACACTGGGCCCGCTGGAAGAAATCGCAATTGCGTGGCGAGTCACACAAGGCCAAGTCCATGGGGCAAAACTAGTCTCTCGCGGGTGTAAGGTGCTACCGTAAGTTAGATATGATTGTGGATGTATCACTCTCTACACACCAGGGGGCTAACGCCTCAGCAGGTCCCAAACAGAGAAGAGCATGGGGATTAAGATAACACAGGACCTGGTGGAATGGTACAGCAAGTTGGAAGATCAGAATTAAAATGAGATCAGGAAGGTGACGCGGCCAGGGGGAGTTGTATGTACGCTGGAATCACACGGGTGGACGCCGTCATCCATGGTAGTTATGCAAGGTATGTATGTTGCTCGTGAACTCGTCTCGACGGCTGATCATCGTGTGGCCAAGGATCTAGGAGTGCCCAGGCACCTTTGAATGGTCCATGGGGAGATTCTTTCTCCCAGTCGTCTCATTTCGCAGCAAGTCACGTAAATAAGGGAGGGGAACAATTTCGTGGCACAATCGAGAACCCCGCTTCATAGGGCTTCCATCTTGGTTTCTCTTCGCATCCCCCGCCGGAGAATAAAAGTAAGTCAAGTGACAATTGGGTATCATAACAGAGCTGATTTTCGCAAAGTCGCGGAGAATTAACGAAGCGGGTTGACATCTCAGAGAGATGGTGGTGGGGAGGAAGGAAACGTCGATGGATGAACCGAGACAAAATTAGTCGGGGTTGGTGAGCTAGGGAGTAAGTCAGCGCAAGTGTTTTTTCTACTATGAACCAAAGAAGTGCAAGGTCTTACCCGAAGGACGGGCCGTGAGTAGTCCTCGTTGTCCTGGAGCGACACGCTGCTCTCCCGGGGACCGTTGGGGTAGATGTCCGTCTTCATGCGGTTATCGGTGAACGTCGCCTTGCGACCCAGGCTAGACGACCCCGACAGTTCAGGGTTGTGACCTTGAGGGAAGACGCCTCGAACGAAGCTGGATCCCTGACTATTTTGACCCATCTCTTGACTTGGCACGGGGCTGGCTGATCGAGCACGCTTGCGGTAGAAGAAAATCATGAAGATGAGTGCTCCCAGGAGGGCGAGACCGCCCACCACACCGATCACAATACCCGCAATAGAACCCCCGCTCAGTTTGGAGTTGTCCTTGGTGGTAGCGGTGTCAGCAGACGCACGATCCGCGCCGGAGGTTGAACTGGCGGCAGGGACGGTGATGGTTTTTACTTCGCCGTCCGAGGTCGTCTGGACGGCAACATTTCCAGTCGTCGTGGTGTCCGAAGAAGAGGAGCTCTGGAATGCAAAGTCAGCAACATGGAGGGGTAATTTAGTCCGTTCCAAGCGAAAAATACAGTTGTAGTCGTCGAACTCGACGTCGAGGATGTACTGCTCGTGGTTCCCTATCCCAGCCATTAAAACCAATTCCCATGGAAGAGAGTATACAGCTAGACATGAACGCAGATAGAGAACCAACGGGGCTCCATCGACACCTACGGTAACGACGGACTCGAAGGGCGCAGCATACGCAGAGGATAGCTTACCGAGGAAGTCGAAGAGGAAGAGCCATCGGCAGTGGTGGTGACCGAATTGCCAGAGATGCTCACGTAGGCAAACAACCCTTTAGAAGAACTTCCACAGCTGTCATTGGGATAACCAGGGCATCCACTGGGGCAGTCGGAAGTGCTCTTTTGCGAGTCTTCTGAGGGTGCGACGTTGGTGCACCAACAGTCATTTCCTTGCAAGACACCGAGGGCATATTTGGCGCAAGTCTCCTGGCATGCTCCGTTCGATTGGTAGATACTGCTCACTATGAGCGGGTTCAGTCAGCCAGAAGCCCAACTAGCCGGTCTGAGTTTTGGACAATTTCTACCACCACTTACCAGAGGAGAATGAGGAGCCTGTATTGTCCGTAGCGCAATAGGCAAGGGTGTTTGCCTCCACCCAGGGCCGGGCTAGCAGAGCAAAGACTGGTAAGAGCAGCGAGAGATGCATGGCGGATGACCGAGTTGACTGATCCGAAGTCTTGTCGTTCAGCCACCCGCGATCCCTTGGGTTTTGATTCCTTGTCCTTCGAGGACCCAATCCCGACTTTTTTTTCAGCACCACACACGATGCAAGCGAGGATGTCGTCGAGGGGAAAGCAAACCCGGACGCCGTGTATGTCAGTGGTTTGACGTGGTCACTCCTCAGCGAGATAACCCAACGAGCGAGAGTCAAGGGGGTGGGAGTCAACGAATGCCCTGGGCGTTCACGGCAGTCTCGCAGGGGTGTCAGAAGCGAGTTCGCATCGTCTCGCTTCCGATGCGGGATGGGGGGGGGGATTGGTGAGTGAAGGTGTAGGGGAAGGGGAAGAAAAGAGAGTCGGGGCGGTCGTTTACACCGGCATGGCTGGGTGGAGCCTGTATGTATACGACTTAGTATGGGCGGGACAGCCAGGCATCCGTGTACACTCCCTACAGTATTCTTGCGTCTTTTCCACTCTCGAGATCGATGGTGATTTCACTCGACTGTGCTCTCAGTGCGCAGAGAAAATGGTTGGTATCAATGGTTTTCATTCACTTCCTCTATACAACTACACTCCGTGTTTTTTTTTTCCACCTTGCCTGACGCGGCGCACAGTAAACCGAATACCATGGTCGGAAGCTCCACCGCAATGCGTAACATTGGCTGGCGTGGCTGAAGCTTCCAGGAACACACCAGAATTCCTCGGTGAGTACATTCTTGTTGACATTCTCTCTCCCGATGGATTCGCGATGGGAAATATTCTGGTCTTTCGCTTTGCAATAGATGCGCCGGTAATTCCACCACGCCTTCGCAACAGTGCAGATGCAATGTTATAACTATCGAGAGGGGGCCCAGGATAGCACCCACATACGTAATGCAGTGGGTTAGCAGCAATCGATGGTCTCAGACCAAAGCCACAACTTCCTCCTCCGCCACACGCGGAATGCCGGCGATCGAATATTTTCCCCCCTGGCGACCAGAACTGGCCGTGGGTATACACTTCCCAAGGTTGTGCCTCCTCCGGTGACTCTTCCCTCCGTCATCCCTCGTCCACTCAACTTCAATTTCATCTCCATCAGTCCTTATTCCTCAGAACGATCGCACAACTCCGACGAGCACGGTCGTTCCACACGGTTGACTCGACTCGGCTCGCCGGGTTTCATTGGCCACCAAGCCTTGGCCCCCCGTACCATGGAGTCTTGAATGAAAAAGTAAGATCGGCCAGCCGTTTCGAGGGGCACCAACTCGTCGCTCCTCGTCCATTGGTCCGTCGGGGTGTGATGATATCCACGCCGTCGCTGATTGATCAGGAAACCGGGCTTAGACGCCAGAGGCGACGATCCGTCTGTTGCCAAAAACTCGCAGGGAAACCAGCACCGAGTGTGACGGCACTTGCAGCCGGTGCGCAACTTGACGGACTCTGTTAGCGGCCTCGACGGTGTTGCTTCATGTTGGGACTGACTCCCCGTCGATGCTGCGGGAGATTGTGGTCGCCTCAACCACGAGTCTAATTGTCTAGCGTGATGACGATCTCGGTCCTCCGTGTCTGCCCTCTATCTCCGGCCACGGCCCGGCTTCCACAGGCACTGCTAGAGTGCGAGGGTGTTTGGATTCTCCCCTCGCGCACCCCCTGAACGCCTCCGTTGGATATCAGATCCAGACCCTGGTGAATCATGGGGGCCGTGGATCACCCGGGTCTGAGGGCGAGAATCCTCCACCCGGAGTCCCAGTGCCGCAGGCGTAAATTGGCCCGACTCCATCGTGAGCATGAATTGCCACATATGGGGTTTGGATCAGTATAGTATGTACATATAGTGCGGTAGTTGGATGGTATACAAAGTACGGAGTCCGTACTGGGATGACGAGACCCTCCGGTCGATCAATGTGAGTCTCGCATGCTGAAACATGGCAATCCATACTCGGTGGTGGATGTTCTGATCCGGCCTTCTGATTTGTTGTCGTCTCCGATCTGCATCGACTGCAACACCAACCCAACCGGCCCGAAACACCACATCCTCTTCCGTCCGTGAGTGGTGTGCTTAATCGAGGCTATACATGATGCAATCACGAACTTCCGATCGGGCTCGTTACGCTGCATGCCCTACATAAGTGAGTCTGATGCGATCTGTTAAATATCATCCACCCATTTCCATCCCGTACCTGACCCTTCACTGCCCTCTCCATATCCACACCCGCACGCCCAGTACCCCGATTAATCTGTCCGAGACACCAATCCCGCGGGTGGCGACAGGGATGTGTAATCTGACCCTGGATTGTCGCACCAGGGGGAAAGGATGGTGCATGGATCATGGGGACCCAATGATCACCATCCAAATCCCTGGGGTCTGGATCAGGTTCTAGGCCTGACAGTGAAGTGCACACAAGAGGCAGAGTTATACAGTCGGATACTACATACCTACAATAGTCCCTTCGGTACATGTAGGTACCCTGCCATACACAACATCCACTTTGACATACAGAGGCTTGCAGGGTGCGCCCTGGTGGCTTACAGGCGAGACTGGCCTCCGATCCGCCCTCCAATATGATTTGCCGCGGGAATGGAATCCATCCAACACGGCACCGGTCGGGATGGCATCGGTGTGGCTTGTTTCTAAGAATACTCAATCAATGGCTTTGCGGCTTGATTTGTGCTAGTGGGCTTGCTAGTCACTGTAAAATATACAAGGCCATCCCGTGGCTGTGCCGAATTCCCGGGCACAGTATATTACCTAGGTAGAATGTATTGACGGTCGCTCCGTCAAGGCTTGGTCTGGTCAAAATGATCCTTTTACTGGAGACAACATGCCAAGCTTCCAGGCTTTACTAGGCTCACTAGCCACGCAAGTCATCTGCGAATGAGATTGTACTGGAGATGGTCTGGACGGATCCAGCGATCGGGACAGATTAAAGGATTGGATGGGAGCATAGTAACAGTTACACAGGGGAATTCGAAAGGCGATAGAAGACAGATAGAATGATTTAGGATGAAACTAGCGATCACTCAGAGCTTCTTTGCGAGGTGAAAATTTAGCTACAGGATTTGGCCAATCCGCAACGCGAGTCTGCCCTTGGTTGTGGAATAATATATATAGTTCAATTCACTATCTTTTTCTTCAATAATCATCTCAAAAAAGATTAAAACCTACCATAGGCTAGATTAGGTATCTAACAAGGAACGATTATTTACAATGTGAATAGTGATACACATAGGTGCAAGTGAACGAGAATGCCAATGCTTTCTGTTAGGTAGAATACAGAGCTGTAGGGTCACCTAGGCTGAATGGTCAACTAGCAACTAGGACGTCAACAGCTGGTTTCTTCCTGGCAGTACTATGCCCCAGGTAACGTCGCCAGAAAACAAGCTGCACACCTACCCAAAATTAATTAATTTAACCACACCCTCCCTCGGGTTTGCAAAGGCCATTTGACCAAGACCAAGGGCGCAGGCGATTACAAGCTCCGGCCCACAGCCAGCCCGGAGATTCTTCAATAGATGCTTGAAATTCTCTCGCCTTTGGTCGGACTTCTTCTTGGTCGTATTCAGGTTGGTCGACCAAGTGAAAAGCCCCGTGATACATCTATCTTCGTGTGGTTTGGCATACTGGCAAATCTCGACCATCTTAGCCACTTCTAGAAGCTGAGACAGAGTTCCAGTGATTGTAAGGGAGGAGTAATAGTTTTCTGACTGATATAGATTCAGCATGTGAAGTGCGGAGAAAAAGGAAAGCCCGCTGAGTTTAGGTTGGGATTTTCGGGATTTTCGGGATTTTCGGGATTTTGCTTCATGCGCTTATCAAATAGAAAAGTACATGTTGAGCAATAATCTTTTCGCTGGAAACCTCGGATATTATGGGTATGCCTCATTCTAAAAACACACCGCATACGCATGCATCTGTAAGTCATGAGAGCGGGCGAAGGTGATATCGAATGCATCGAATGTATGCATACATGCTCTGACAATATTAGACTAGAGGTTTTATGGGAAAACCCGGTGAAGATCTAGTAGAATTATGGCGACATTCGCCCTCCAATAAGGGTCCTTTCTATCATTTCCTTTTTTAGTTGCTGTTGAGCCCTGTCAGGCTGGAGCCTAAAAATGCCATGGGATCCCCAGTCCCTGACTCACTTTACAATCTATGGAGAAGTGGTGGGAAAAGTGGTGAATCAAGAAAACCGGCAACTCGAGGACATGCGCTGGCGGCTGCCACGTCACAGGTCTGGCCAAGATGGGGAAGTACTATACTAAAGAACGCCTCACGAGGGGTTCTTTTTCCCCTCCCGCCATTATATGACTGGTCATCAGTAGCCGCCTACGTGATGGGGTGTGGATCCCTTGCCTTTGAAGTACTCCGTATATGTACCTGTAGCACCAGTTGTGACCTTGATCTTGATGCAGCGAGTTGCTGTAAGATGTTTGCTGCTCGGGCCTCTGCTAGTCATCAAGTCTGCTGCTATATAATCATGGATTCATATCCGGCAATACTCATCGATCAACGTCCCCAAACCAAACAAAGAAGTTCTGGCTCTAACTTCTCTTATTTGGCCGGTATGTGTCTTTCCTGTGTCCAACGGAGAAATAAAATAATGTTTGTTTGCAAGCTTGTTATTGGCCTCCTCTTCGTCTATCCGACCCCCAAGAGATCCGGTACTCTACAACAGGAGTTAAGGTAGGCAAGCACAAGGACAAGCAGCGCATATAATTTAAGCAGATATTGACTCTATAAGCCATTGCAAAATTCACAAAATGGGTGACCGATGCTCTGACTCCAGTTACGATGGAAAAATCGAAGAAGCCAAGGTTGCTATAAAGACAAACGCAAAAACTCTTCAACAACTCTCCTCTTCGGCCGAAGCTGCAAAAATGAACAGAGGGAAAAATGCGATTCTATCTCTTGATGATGCAGCAAGGAGGGTCAAACAAGAAGAAAAAGAAGGCAAGGAACAAAGCGGAAGAAAATGATCTCTGCACACCATCAAGCTGCACAAATCCCAGGATTTGAGTGCTCCTCGAACGCCTCCCGCAAACGCATGTCATATTGCTCCTTGTCTTTTAGCTTGCGCTCCAGAAAGTCGAATGCATCGAAAGACCAATACCGCATTGTGATTAGCCAGAAAGCTTCGTCGTCCTTATGGGTCTTAGAGAACCGCGGCTGGATATAATCGTAGAAGATCTTAAACAGCGCCATTGGAGTATGGAGCGCAAGAGAGCACCAAAACGTTCCTCTCTCCCATCCCTGCCGTAAAATGGAGTGTAGCAGGATAGAAGACTGTGTACTCGGGGCACTTATTATTTCTTCTTCCTCGAACACCTCCATGAATTCTTTATGGAGAGTCTCATAGGCATCTAACTCGATCATATCAATAGGTTGACTAGTCAACCAGTATGGTGGGTGGATCATTTCCACAGGACGAGAGCAGGCCCATTCAAGGTCGATAAGACAGCTGATGTTCCAATCGTCATCCACAAAAATATTGCTTTGGTGGAGATCGGTGAAACTCAGAAAGAAAGGCCCTCGAAGAAGGTCTCGACGAAAGAAACGAGGCCAGACACTTCTCATAACCATCAACGCACAAGTCTGGTAAAAACCATCCTGAAGACTGTTAACGGCATTAGGCTGGTGTCGAAGGCGGCTCTCATGGAATGAAAGGATATCATTGACGTATGAGTCGACTGTTGAGTGGGTGATCTGTCGCGGTATATCAACCGGGATATCTTCATTTTCCAATAGTTGGATTTGAAGGGTAAGAGGGCGGTTGCTTAAGCTTAAGTACCCTTTCTCATCCAAAACGAAAGAGCCGATCTTTGGTAACGGGGTTTGAGTCAACGATAGTATAATACGAGAAAGGCCACGGAAAAGGTTCTCCCGCAATTTATCATCATGGCGTCTCTCCTCCCATGTGTCGGAAAGCATTTTACCTCGTGATGGATCGATATATTCAATCAGAATATAACCCGTCCCTAAGGCAGCTGCTTCATCAATTCGATGCTGAACATAGCTCGATGGAATCGGATATCCTAGCCATCTCAATAGTTGACGGCGTAGATACTGAATACCACGGGTTACCAGAGGCAGGTTATCGAGACGAGTGAACTAAGACTATATATAAGCAATGAATATCGTTGAGATATAGGTCAGGCGTGTGCGTACCGTTTCACCGGTAGACAGCCCAAATCCATAGAGTTGGGGAATAGGGATATTTGGGCAGTTCTCTTGGAGCCATGCATATGTTCCAGCCTCACAACGGATTTTCTCATCCGCGTTTCCAGGGCGGGACTTCTCCCCAATCCGGTACGGCAGAGGAAACCGAATCATCAATTGTTTCTCGGAGACTCGGTTTCGGCCATCGATATCGACACGGATGCAAACATTAAAGCTGCCATCTATCCAGTCCTCCACATCAACAAGATGGCATGTGTCTGAACTCAAACCAAGGTGATGCGCAACAGTTGTCTCAATCAGCTTTCGATTCCGGTACAAATGGGTAAAATATTGAATCTTCTGATCCCTATACCCAAGTTCATGGAGGATATTGGTGTCCTGTTCCTTTGCAACAGAATATGTGACCTCGCGACGGAGCAGGCGACGAGATTTCAGTGGAGTGTCGTGGACTTGGGGCATTCCTGTTGAAGCCGGCGCCTCGCTGGGGATATGGCAGAAATAGGGATAGGCAGCTGATGACGACGTCTTGGGGGAATAGGGAAACAAAGAAACAGGGGCAAGAGCGACAGAGTAAGTCGTCCAATAGCCAACTTGTCGGATAAATTATTTTCCCATTGACAAAATGAAAACAAACGATCCGTCGATGCATCAACTAATTCTAATCAATGCGACAATGTGATCCCATACTGAGCGCTCCATAGTCCATGACGGTGACAATGGGATGTACGAATGTGCTCGGTTCTACGGTATTAGCAACAATCAGAGGCTAACCGCCAAACAGACAGAAATACGTAAAGGCAAGACATATGCATCACATCTTATTCCTACATGCGGTCATGCAAATCGTTGAATTCATTAAGAGAGCGTAAAAAGAGCTTTCAAGTAAGCCACACATTAGCGGCGAGGAGCATCAAACAAGCCATTCCCGCTCCCTGATGCGTCGTTCCCCTCCTAAACGTGGACGGGGCGGCAGGCGATCTACTAGAGACATTCGCCGCGGCGGTACAGAGGCTCTTTCACGGTGCATCTCACGGATACGTCGTCGTCGCGCCTGGCGGATCTCATCAGACAATTCAATCAGCTCATCGATTTCGCCCTGTAGTATAGTCCGGTCAGCTAAATCCAGTCCAACAGCAAGAAGGGTGACATACCGGCTCCAGGTACGAGAAGATATAGTAATACATCCTCGTTTCCTCAAACTCATACCCGATGTGCTCGATGGCTTCTCGTACCACGAGGTCCTTTGTGATTTCGGTCCAGCGCTCGTCTCGGCGCTCTTTAGAGACTTGCGGCCTAGCATGCCCCTCGTGCTCCTCTTCTATGACTTCGACCTCATCCTCCGACGCATCCTTAGGTGCGACTTCGACGATGTCAAGGGCTCCAGTCATTTCAATAGCCTCAGCCTTGGAGGGCGCATGAACCACAGACCATTCATCTGTGACATCCTTGGTGTCATCCCCAGCATGAGAGCGACGGCCGGAACGCTTTTCATGGATACTTAATTTTTCGTCGATGTCAAGCTCGCGAGGAAGGCCACGTCCTCGACTGTGAGAATTATGCGCTACCAGGGTCTCACGCTCGTCACCCATTGACCGGCGACGATGACGGGAAAGCGCCTCGTCACGCCCCCACGGATTATGGAAATCAACTGACGGACCACTGGTTGGAGATATTGATTCTTCGTCCTGGAGCTCGAAGGAGACTTCTTGTTCCGAGCCGCGTCCACCTTTCTGGCTACTGCTCTCGAATTAGCCTTACGCGCCCTATGAAATGGCATGCGCTACCCTAGGGGCTTACCGATGGTGAACATCAACTTCATCGATACTAGTCCTGGTGGATGAGATCTCGGAACTAGATGCGCGTGGCGGAGGAGCGGTATCAAAGCCTGGTAAGTCATTAATCAATGCCCTTCTGGTAGTCCGTGAAGTACTAACCATGGTCTATATGTCGATGATGTGTGATGACATCCTGATGAATGGGAGGCGCGCGAATAGGCTCTGGTGACAATGATTCTTCTCGGGGTGGTGATCGTCGCTTGCTCTTGCGCACCACGATTTCATCACTATCTGTGCTGCCGCGGCGGCGGTCTCGTTCTAACTTCTCCTTCTGGATGACAATCTCCTCATCTTCCTCGGCCTCGCGGTGACGAGGCTTCGAACGCATTCGAGAGCGAACCCTTATCTCTTCATCTGTCTCTTCTTCCTCTCGATCGAGAGGGGAAGCCTCTGGCGGTTCGCGAACGAATCTAGGTTGGGTAGGACTGCGTCGTCCATGGCGCCGTGCCTCATGAAATCGTACCTCGTCACTTTCCTCTTCCAGTTCGACAGGTGAAGGTCGATCTTTCCACTGCATGACCCATTCCTCTTCTTCAGATCGCCTCTCCCCGCGATGTTTTCCGCGCCGCCGCCTGTCTTTTCTGTTGTCGATGATGACTCCGTCCGGCTCCGCTTCTCGGCGACGAGATCTCCGTCGTGATTCTGACGATCGATAGTATGCTTCATCTCGGTCATCCTCAAAGCGCCTATCGCGGAGTCGCAAGTCACCCTCGCTGTCATAGGGTCGTCGAGGTGCTCTCTCTTTGCGGCGAACAAACATATCATCTTCCTCAAAGTCTCGGTCTGGACGATGTCGCCTACCGCCGGACCGGTCTTGCCCTCGCTCGTCAATGAAGAGTTCTTCCTCGTCAAGCTCATGTGGACGTCTTCTACCTCCATGAGCTTCACGTTTATCGAAAATAAGCTCCTCTTCATCAACTTCCCGAGGGCGATGCCGCCTCCCACCCCGCCTCTCCTTCTCGTCAAAAATGAGCTCTTCTTCCTCCACCTCGCGAGGCCGATGTCTCCTCTCGTCGCGAACTTCCCGCTCGTCAACAATCAACTCGTCTTCAACTTCGCGCGGGCGGGGCCTTCTCCCTCCTCGTATTTCCCGCTTATCAAGAATGAGGTCCTCGTCATCGACCTCCCTAGGGCGATGCCTCCTACCACCGCGAACCGCTCGCTCGTCGACAATGAGATCCTCTTCATCAACCTCACGAGGACGATGACTCCGCCGCCGCGGCCTGGGACGCATATACACCTCCTCGACCTCGTGCTCCGGTAAGACCTCATCCAAATCCTCCCTCGACCTCCCCATTCCCATAGGCCCACGCTCCCTCGGCGGTGCAACGCCCTCGCGCACAAACTCGCGTGGTGGCCGCTCCCGGATCCGCAGTCGCTCCAGGTCCTCCACAGGAGGCATCGATCGCCGCCGGCGGTATTCCACGTCCTCGTCGAACTCACGGTCCCGCCTGCGCGAACGCGGATATCGATCGCGAACGCGTTCATACTCGAAATCGTCTTCCTCGTAGTACTCGCGGGGCGGTGCGCGGCGCGACATCGCGGCGACTGCGGCAGTGGCGGGGTTCAGATGGGAGGAAAAGCAGGCAGGCAGACTCTGGGCGCAAGGAAGCGCGAGACTCCGGGCATTGGATGCAGGAATGACAGTCCTAATTAGAAGGCTCGAGAGTAAATGCCACTCACGTACTCTTCGCCGCAGTGAAGACGGTGGGGGTGAACCAGGGTCGATCGTGAAGAGAAAGTGTCGGGCCAAGGCGACTTCGGCGGGGTTGTCGTGCGATCGCCTATCGCGGCACGTCGCGAGATGGGTTGGTTCAGGGTTTGATCTAGCACGACTGAGATGAGAATGAAGACATTCAAAGGCAAAGGGTGTTCTTGTCTATCTTGAACAGATAGGAGGAGGCGCAGCGACATCAGTGCCTGAACGTCCCGATGACCCCCGCGGCCCGCTGATGTCACACCCACGCGTCGGCAGTGACAATCGCATCTCCCTACTGACAAGAATGGCTAGGCCTACGTGGAGAGCATGGGATGTGTGATGATCATATGTTGGCGGTGTGTGGTAATGCAAATCTGCTCGATGCTAGTTGGATCGCTTTTGTTTATTTACTCATGAAGTATATCCAAGTTGTATGGTGATCCGATCCGTGGATCGAGAAGAAAAATGGTTGGGTCGAACCACACGTCAGATCCGGCTGCCATGGGTAAGATGACGTTGGCCTAGATAGATTATAGCTGGTGTAATAATGCATTTCTATTGGGGTATATCATCTCGTAGCACGTCACAAGGAAAAGAATCGCAGCGCACTCACTGGAAGGCCAGTCGCATTTGACCTTTCTCGGGTTTGCCCCGGCCTCCCCGACCACCCCTTCCGCGCGCATGAGATCCTCTGGCGTTGCTCGCCGGGCGAGATTGCTGCTGCCGAGTGTTTCCCACTTCCTGCCGATCCTGAACTTCCAGCTCCTTCGCGAAATGCCAATCCTCATGCTCTTCCCGTTCATGCTCGGGTATAGATTTCGAGCACCGGTTGCACGTGAACTGTGGCATTGTGGAAGTTGCAAGGTCGTCTCCTAGACCTTCCGCGACAGGGTTTTCCACGTCTTGTTCTGGCCGTGGCTGTGGACTCTCGGTTTCGACGGTGGGAGAGTCATCAAGCTGTGATTGAGTAAAGAAACGTTTGATGCCACTTTCATCAATTCTCCTCCTCTTCTCTGTGGGTGGCAGTTCGCCCAGCACGTAGTCGGAATCACGAGTTCTCGCCGACTGGCTCAATGACTTGGCCTGATCACCACGGACCAGAAAGCCCTCGATGGCCCTATTCTTGTTCACACCATCCTCAAAATTGCTCACACTCAAGGACAGATTAGCACAGGGCCATGCCTGTCCGTCTGCCACCACCTGACGGAGCAAGGTATTGGCGAGTTCAAACAGGAGGTTCTCATCGATGGTGTTGGCAGCAGGAATGGGAATCTGCCGGGATCGGCTCTGTACCGTCCTGTGGTGCAGGGTGATCACTTTTGGACGGCGTCTATTTTCAAGCACACCATCCTCCACGAGGCGACCGTAAATATCGGCTGCAAAGATGTGCAGCCATTTTTCTGCTTGGTCGACCGTGTTGATGCTGGGACGAAAAGACTTGGCAGACAACATAGACTTAATTTGCGTTCGAGGATTCACCTCGCTCCGATCATCGCCGCGGATAGTCCCATATAACCAGGTAGCAGTATGGTCATCCAGCCTGGCGCGCAATTGATCGAGGGGCACATTGAGAAGATCGCTGACTTGCTCCGTGCCGAAGAACGAAGTGATCTGATCACCCAACTTGCCTCCCAGCATTCGGATCTGGGTGAACTTGTAACCGCCCAGAAAATTTGTGATTGCGCGGTTGCGTACCACGGTCTGCTTGTTGGGCTTATTGCAAGCACTTCCCAGCTTTGCGAGCATCTTATTGCGTGCAACGCCAGCGGAGCAGGTGTAGTGAAGTTTCTCCCATACTGCATTCCTCACTGACCGAACAATCTCCGCGGCGAGTAGCATGACAATGTCATCCCAGTCTGGATCATCTTCTTCGCTTTCCTGCAGATTGAGGTCGATCAAGCAGTCTTCAGAGTTCCACTCTAAAGCTGTAGTAGATGGATAAGGCAGCTCAGAATCTCGGTTGTCATCCTGTGTAGACACTCGGAGCTCCGGGTATCTGCGCATCAAGCCACAATAAACAAGCGGGGACAGATCGATGAAAACTTCGTCAATACTGGCCTTCTCTAAGGACGCATACAGCCCCTGTGTCAGACGATAGAGGTCGGCCTCCGACTCATGCGTGCGCCACAGGTCCAGCTCCTCCTTCATCGTTGCGAGTATCTTCCGCGACTCCGCACGATACGGGTCCAATGAGACCTTATCCGTTTTGATGTTCTTGAACGAGTCGTCACGGTAAGCCCAGCGACCGCCTTCCCCTTCTCTGAACGTGGCGACATGCTGCAGGACGATGTTTGGACACAGCTTTCGGGCTTCGGCGGCCGTGACCATCCGAGTAATGCCGAATGACCGCGCCGCATAGTTGACCGCAATCAGAGAATCCCACTGGCGCACAGCAAGGGGAGTGTCGCGGGGCGTCCCCAGCCGCACCATTTCACACTGAGCGTAAAAGGCATCGAGGTCAATGTGCGCAATGGCACGGAGAGGGGTGGCTGTTGAGCCTTGCCGCAGCAAGTGAAGCTGGCGGTGAGTATATCGAGAGCGTCTCACAGCATCGGGGGACGCGTTGACCGGGTCTGCAAAAGACATGCTCGAAGCTGCGGCATGGCGCCTTGGGCAGGATCAACCCAACTGAAGTCTGGGGGAGTAAGGGGAGCACGGATGCCGATCTTTTGGTTTTCCAATCTCCAGATCTCTCAAATGCGCGGGAGAAAGAAGAGCTGGCTGGATCACGACCCTTGGAATGGGTGGCCTAAAGGGGTTTAGGGCAGACACGTGTGAAGAGCCTCAGGTGGACATGCGTCACGTTACTTGGCAGTGTCGACATCGACATCGACATCATCCTCCACATGAATACACGGACATGTTTTACATCAAGGTCCGTGGAACTCCATCTTCAGAAGACACCCATGTTTTTGTTGGTTTTCTAGTCAGAATGCCGATCGTCTTTTCTCATCCTATCTGCTGTATATTTATACATCCCTACTCAACCTTCAACCTAAACCAACCACTCCCCACCACGGACCAAAGTCAAATATCGGCCAATTCGAAAGACATGCTTATTTCCCATCGCCTCTCTTCAAGCGAGAGCACTCGTGCAGCTGCACCCTGCGGGACTGCGAAGTCGAGACCCAAGGAAAAGGCCCGCTAAGAGCTGTGGGATCTCCGATCGGGGAAGCTGACCCAGCCACGGCGCGCTGAGTGGCCGAGCGTCGGAGTGCCCAAACGCATTCCTGCCCAACGCCCATCCCGACCTCATGTTCAGTGGCAACGGTCTGCTCCCTCCGATCGCCTCGCAGATTGGTCCTGCAACTGCAGAGGATCCCTCTTTCCAGACCCAATTTGTGCCACCATCGTGCTCACGAGCCCGCGACGAGAATCCCCCATTGACTCCTGATGGTATTAGTGTCCTTCTGCTAGCGTCTTGTTGACCGCTTCCCCCGATCCACCGGAGGGCGGGGTGACTCGATGGGCACAGACTGAGTAGCAATCCGAGCTGAGGGAGAGAGTGATCGCCGCGAGCTTGAGAAGTCGTTGAAGGTTGACATGTAGTGCGGGCATGACAAGGATCGTGATAATCAAGGGCCCATGTAGACAGAAAGGGTGAGCAGGCCACTAGGGCTCTCGCATCAGGCGGCTGCAGACAGCAGACGGTCGCACAACCCTCTCTAAGCCGGATTCGACCGTGCATGCTTTTTGATAGTGGGGGAGTCGTGGCACCAGCCCAAGACGGCCCAACCGCCCTGCGTGCCCACTTCAGTTCGCCTCTCTCCCCTTCTTCTTCTCCTCCTCCCTCTCCTTCTCCTTCTCTGCAAATCTCCTCGACGAGAGTCTCTCTCCCCTCTCTCCTCCCCTACTCCCTGGTCTCAATCACGAAAAACGAAAACTCTCCCCCCATCCCGTGTGTGGTCCAACTGAGCCTGGAGGATCGTGCTCAGCCATCTCTGATCGCTCTCTTGTCACCTCCCAGCCTCGCAAGACTTGATTCTGTCTCCCAGGCTTCTGCCACGGTTGTGATTTCTCCTCTCTATCTCTCGATATCTTCTCCCCAAGGACATTATTTTGCCGGAGTGGACAACCAGCCAGGACCCCTAGGATCTCCCGGAGTTTTACCCACCGGACAAAGGACACCATTTGTTGCTATTGCCGACCAGGATCTTGACTACCCAGGTCATTCCCGTGGACTGCTATACTCTTCGAATTCCCTGGATCTCCCCCCTCTGGACTCCGAAAGAAACCTAAAGTCTTATCGGTCGCCTTATAGAACAATCACTGTACATTCTTCCAATATAAAGGATCCCCACCAAACACTTCCGCCATATCCAAGGATTCCACTTCTGCCCGGATTTTCATTTCTTTTTTGGCCCGTCGGACCCGAGGAACTTGTTAAAAACTCGCTGGACTTCTCTCTCCCACTCCGGACACATTATGACAGGCCGTCAAAATGAATACTTTATCCCTGGTGATGGTATCAGCCGCGAAGTGATCCAAGCAGATATTTGTCGCTATCTTGGGAATGATGCCCTCGTGAGACCTGGCAACCATGGTGTCCGTCGCCTTTTTATTCTCTTTTCTTTTTGCTGAAACCCACGCGCGATTTTACTGACCATGCCAACAGGGTCGCCCAGGGTTTTTCATCCGCGCCTACCGGAATCTCACATCAGTAAGTGAATACGTTGCAGCATGCCAACCAACCGAACTCCACGTGGGATGTGAGAACCTCGTCTAACCAAGGATCTTTTTCTGGAAATCTAGGAGATGATTGCTGATTTGAAGGCCGACTCCGCTCGCTGGGAAGCGGACGTTTCGCGTCGGGCTGACCTAGGCTATCCGAGAGGTAGTTACATTCAAGATGTGAACCTGTCACATGCCCCTAACACTGTCCCAGCGAACTATGCCGCTTCGGCTATCCATGAGGTTCGCCAGCAACCGGGGCCATCGCCTCCTCCTTTCAGTGCAGCTCCCGCACAGACATACATGGACCCTTACTCCCAGAGTCCGTATGGCGGATCTCAAAATGCTCCTTACAACAATCCTCCCTCATCCTACAGCTCCACTCACTCGCCCTACGGATCAGCCCAAGCTCCTTATCCTCCACCTCAGGTCACCTATGCTGGCTCCTCCCAGCCCGTGGTGACGGCTGCTGACATGCACCCTTCTTCCTATACCTACTCGGCCGCTGGCTATGGTTACGAGGGCGGCCGAAATGCCCCCAGGTACCCAGGACCAGGTTATGATGCCGATTCGGACTATTCTCCTGTTACTTCCGGGATGGCATACCCTCCTACCACTGCCCCAGATCCCCGGATAGGAATGGAAACAAGATACACTCCGGAATACGAGCGCAGTAGGCCGCAAGCGACCAGAGAAAGAGACCCGCACCGCCGGCGGTAAAACCGCAAGGGCAGCAGACTGGCACCGAGCTCTGTCTTGTGCATACATGTTTCCTCTTTCTCCCTCCCCTTGCTTTCCATTGTGGCCCACTGGATGAAATTATGATTTTCTTTTCCATGGACTTTGATGAAGAAAAAAAAGACACCCGGGAAATAATGGTTATTTCGACCAACACCAATCTTGTGGTTTCTTCCCCCTGGACAACCATCTCTCTCTATCCCGCTTTTTCTGCGCGTCAGATTTTTATGACTCTCACTCTCGAAACCTGAGAATTACCTTTTTCCCCCACAAGTCCAGGAATTGTCCAGATCGGATGAGAAGATCGTCCATTATACGGCCCCAGTTGGGCCATCCACGATCCGTTGGACATGTGAATGCCATTTCCCTTCCCATGGACCTGAATACCCACTGGTAACACTGGACCAGCACCCGAGTCTCAAAAGTCATAAGACCCAGCTGCGGGTCCTCGGGGAGACTCTTTCACGTTTTAATCATCCTGCCTTATCGTACAGCTGGTCGGTTAGGAGTAGGAGCATTGTGCGTTGAATGGGGGTTTTATGAAAATGGTGGCTTGTCTGGATTTGAGCTTGAGCTCTTGTTGTTTTGCTTTAATGACCATTCGGATGTTCGCCAGACGTGGGAGCCGGCGATCTCCTTTTGCTTGCTGCCTCGGATGTTTTTGACGGTGTACAGGATTTTGTGCTTTAAGCAATTTTGTGCTCTCCTCTCCTTTCTCTTTTCTCTCCCCTTGGAATCTCCTCGATGAGATACGCGATACGGCCTGTGCTGTTCATGTTTGCTTTTTTTAACGCTGCTTTCCTTGTGGCTGTTGGGAGAGACTGCTTTGATAAAGCGTGCTGATGAACTACATGTAGATATGAGCATATACGGCGTTGATCTGTTTTGTGGCTGACGCTTTGATTTTGAATGATCGGGGTCCATCATTCTAATTGAATCCTTCTACAAGCTGTCTCTTTCCACACGCTCTTTCTACTGTAAACGTCTACCCTCAGGCTGTCTTCCAAAACTCAAGTCCAGATAGGAGACCACTGATACGGCATGACGCTAACTGTCCTTTTTCAATACACAACGTGTTTGCTCATTGAAGATTCACTGCAAGTCGTACAAGGCTTCCAAGGCCGCCAGCAAAGGGATTCTAGCTACGGATACCGCAGATAGAATCTAAGCAGGATGCCAGTCCCCCTGGAATCAGAAACCGTACGGTATCTGTTGACTAGATGAGTTTTTGGCATAATGATACTTATCCCAGGTCAATGCAATGTTATTCCTATTTCAGAGCAGAGTTCTCTATTCCTCCAGTGAAAGCGCAGACGCAGGTCAATCCCTGGGTATCGTTTCTGCCACGAAAGGCCCTATCTTTCAGAAATAGACTTACGATAGTCATGAACACACAATTATGACCAGAAGAAAAAATGACTCGGTGTCGGTTATATGATCACTCTCGAAACATAGTACACACACTGCGGCGCAACGATCTCGACATCCGACTATCCCGAGACCATGTGTGCGAATGAGATTGGTATCAAAAACGCCTCTTCGCGGGCAAAACGATCAAAAGGTGAAATCGGTTTAGGTCAACGGCATTGCTCCACAACCTTGCCGGTGCTTTCCAAGTCGTGCAGGCGGTTTCGCTGGACTTTCCATCCTCTTTCTACTCCAATCAAACCTCATGCAATTCAGGACCAGGATCGGCCAGCCGCGGCTTGTTCTTTTCTGGCGGCTTGGCATTTATTATCTCCGGTCCCGGTTTACTCGTCATCGTAGCCCTTGGGGACATTGCGCGGGCCCGCCGGAACTGTGCGCGTAGAATATCATAGTCAGTAATTGGCATACAAATGGCGGCCAGAAAGGGTGAGTCAAATTTTCAAAGGGGTTAGGTAGTCCTCACTGGGATATGACATGGGGATAGGCTCCGGGTCAACGTCACCGAGAGCGCGGCGGAGCGGGGGCAGGCCGACCAGGGCGACGGGGCCCATGGACCCGATGATCAGGGAGTAAAAGATCGCAGGCTTCTCATGCGATGCCCAGCGAATGTAGCGGAGGGGAGTCGACCAGAATTGAGGGGTAGACATGGCGACAGACAGTGTCGGACGTCAACGAGAATTTGGGAGAAGAATTCGACGGTAGTGCGGTTTCAATGCCCGAAAGATGGCAGACCACAATTCAGAAGAGGATGAGATGAGGATATGAGAAGCCACCCTATGGTTGATGGATTGTAGTGGCGAGGCCAGCGGAGAAAGTGGTGAAATCAATAGACCGTGGGGAAGAAGTGAAGTTCGAAGTTCGGAGATGCGCAGGACCCGGCGAGGTCTTGGCATTGCCCATTAACACGTCGCCCTTTCTGGTGAACTATACAACTCCGACCTTCTCCCCTCAACTTCCTCTCGTCCACCCTTTTCCTTTTCCCTCTTGTTACAGCCTGGCGTCCGCTCCGCTGTGGGGAATCATTCCAAGATGCGGTGGTGCCTTGCGTTGCTTCTCTGCTGCTTCTTGGCTGCGGTAAACGCTCTGAGTAGCTCCGGCAGCCGTCTGCTGGTGGTTTTGGACGACAGCACAGAGAAGAGCCTCTACTCCACATTGTGGTCTGACTTGAAAGGTAGCTAGCTCTTAGTCTACACTTTTGAATCGCGCTCACTCGTCATTCCAGCACGAGGATACGATGTGACCTTCGAATCGCCCAGAA
Source organism: Penicillium hispanicum (assembly GCF_028827665.1). Lineage (NCBI taxonomy): Eukaryota > Fungi > Ascomycota > Eurotiomycetes > Eurotiales > Aspergillaceae > Penicillium > Penicillium hispanicum. The sequence continues at coordinate 844,054 of NW_026623199.1, read as the reverse complement.
GCGACAAGCTGTCCCTCTTCGAACATGGCGAAAGAGCTTACGACCACCTTTTGATCCTCCCCCCGAAGTCCAAAGGTTGGCAGCCTCGAAGAAGTCAACCCTATATCTCAATTGACCTAATGGAGTAGGACTCGGCCCTGCTTTGACACCTAAGCACGTCCTTGACTTCCTGGCTAAGGACGGCAACATCCTCCTCACACTGTCCGGAAAGTCCGCAACCTCTAGCTCTATCAGCTCTCTCCTCCTTGAAGTCGATGTCCACCTCTCGAACGACCGTTCCGCCGTTGTTGTCGATCATTTCAACTATGACACCGCCTCGTCCGCCGAAAAGCACGATGTTCTCGTTCTCCAGCGCCCTGGTCCGCTCCGGTCCGACGTTAAGACATTTTTCGATGGCGAGGGTGTCCTGGCCCTGCCTCGCGTAGCTCCCCAAACTCTTGGTAGCGACAGCCCTCTCATTGCTCCAGTTCTGCGAGCCCCTTCCACTGCCTATGCCTACAACCCCAAGGAGGAGATGCCGTCGCCCGACGATATCGAGGCCACTGGCTCCCAGCTTAACCTGGTCTCGGTCATGCAAGCCCGCAACTCGGCTCGCTTCACTGTCCTTGGTTCTGTTGAGGCTCTGGAGGACAAGTGGTTCTCAGCCTCTGTCAAGACGCCTGGCGGCAAAAAGACCCCCACTGTTAACCGCGACTTCGCTAAGCAACTGACCGCGTGGACTTTCAAGGAAACTGGTGTCCTGAAGGTTGGCAAGATTGAACATCATCTGGCCACCGATGGTGAGGTTGCTTCGGCCGACCTGAACCCCAGTATCTACCGGATCAAAAACGAGACAGTATGTGCAGCTCGGTACGATCTTGCGCCTTGCATGCTAATTATTTTCTCTCGCAGGTCTACAAGATCGAGCTGTCGGAGTACGTCTATGACAAGTGGGTGCCCTTCGAGGTCCCCGCGGATGATGAGCTGCAGCTGGAGTTCACCATGCTCTCGCCCTTCCACCGTCTGGCCCTCCAGCCCACTCAGCGCACTGAGACAAGCACGGTTTACAGCACTCAATTTGTCACCCCTGATCAGCATGGCATCTTCTCCTTCCGCGTCAACTACAAGCGGCCCTTCCTTACCAACATTGAGGAGAAGCACGAGGTGACCGTGCGCCACTTCGCGCATGACGAATACCCACGCAGCTGGGCCATCACCGGTGGCTGGGTCTGGATCGCTGGTCTATGGTCAGTGATTGGAGGTTTCTTGGCTTTTGTCGTTGTCTGGCTGTACTCGGCGCCTTCGTCCGCGGCCGACAAGATCAAGAAGACGCAGTAGATCTGTATTCCATTGTATTGACAATGATGATGTGGACTTTTCCTATATTATAGTTGCGATACCTTTGCCTTCTTCTCTACGAATAGCCCCAAAGGTCCTTCATACAATTACAATGAGCATCTGCAACCAAATATTGTACATTTCATTTACGTGACCTGTGATGTATTTGATATTGGAGATTGTGCCGACGTTCCAATGATCAGAAAGAATAAAACTCCAAAGCCATGCCAGCATGAATCAGAATATCCACTCGTCGAGAACGTAGAGCAGTTAGGCAACATGAGCTCCAAGCTCGGATTGATTGGCATAGACGCCTCCCACTCCGGCAGTGTATTACTCAACAACCTTGCCCGTCACAGGCCTCTTGTCTTCTCGGGGTCCATTTGCACTTCATCGCCACTGAGCTCCTTGACTGACGTGTACGCCGGCCTGCCCGCATACAGCTGCTCCGACTTGCCCGTGTTCCTGTCCTCCATCTCCTTGGCCACCGAAATGGGATGATTCCCACGGAATCGCTTGCGCATATCAATCATCCCGCGCCTATGAAGAACCAAGCTCGTTAGTCATGCTTACTCGCCGCTGGGGTCTATCCTCCGCAATCAATCCCGGCGTTCCAGAGAGATTGACTTACTTGCACTCGCTGAATCCCTTGCGCAATTGCTGACACTTCATGGGCAACTCTTCGGCGAGTGGAGAAGCCAGGCACTCACGCGGCGAATGTCGCTGGACCATAATGCAGTCTGATTCCTGCAGGCATTGGGCCAGCGCCTCTCCTGTTCGAGATGGCACGCAGTCAGCTCACGAGAATCGGCATGGGAGCGCGGACTCGCTGCAAATGATGCAGGGTCCGTAACACGGAGATCTGTGTGACTCACTGATGTCCTTGCACGAGCTAGGCATGGTGATCTCGTGGAGCAATGCAGACAACACTTTCCACCTGGAATCTGCGCGACTCCGGCAAATTCGGGCGATCACTTGATCGTGGCGCTGATTGGCTGACCTGGATGAGTCAGCTGCGCTTTCACATGCGGCCATGACGTCGCGGTTTAAGTTGGCATTCGCACCCTCGCTCTCTCGCTCCGCATTCTGTGCTTTATACATTCAAGGACCACTGGTGACGAACATATGTATAATTGCAACACCTCTGGCATTTCATCATGGCGCGAGTTCCCCTGATTGGGAGGCTATTCTGGTATCGTCTCGCTCCGGACTACCTGATTCCTGAGTCTGTGGCAACTAAAAGGAAACATTTTCAGGTTTGAGTACCTGGCCCTTTTTGGATCTCTGATCCTTGTGCTCCTTGAGACGATTATTCATCTTATCACGTTTTGCCTTCGTGAGTACCTACACCAGTATTGGGTGGTGGATCTGCTACTGACTTGCAACCAGCGTCGCCGATTATCCGATTCTGCTATGAGCAGTCTAAGGCCATATTCAATATCTTCATTCCTACTGAAATACGAGACACCCGGACTAAGGAAGAGCTTCTTGCTGCATCCATCGCCGAAGCATCAGACTTCACTGAGATTTGCGCTCTTTTTGGATATGAGGCTGAGGAGCATATTGTACAGACGGGTGATGGGTACCTTCTTGGACTACACCGCTTGGCATATCGGAAAGGCGAGGAAGAAATGCGCGTCAATCAAGGAGTCGGCTCTATCAGCAAGAAGGTTGTCTATCTTCACCACGGTCTTCTCATGTGCAGTGAGGTCTGGGTCGCCTTGACAGACGAACAACGGTGTCTCCCTTTTCAGTTGGTAGAGAAAGGCTACGATGTGTGGCTGGGCAACAATCGGGGCAACAAGTACGCAAAGAAATCGGTGCATTTCTCGCCTGGATCTCACGAGTTCTGGGACTTTTCGATCGACCAATTCGCGTTCCACGATATCCCCGACAGCATCGAGTACATTCTCGATGTGACGAGCCAGCCATCGCTGTCATACATCGGGTTCTCACAAGGAACAGCGCAAGCCTTTGCGACTCTCTCGATTCATCCATTGCTGAACCAGAAAATTGATGTCTTCGTGGCTCTGGCGCCCGCAATGGCTCCCTCGGGTCTTCGCAATCGTATCGTGGACTCGCTCATGAAAGCATCACCCAACTTTTTGTTCTTGCTTTTCGGCCGACGCAGTATTCTGTCCTCGACCACCATGTGGCAGACAATTCTGTACCCGCCAATTTACGTCCGCATTATCGACACTGCACTATCGGTGCTGTTCAATTGGCGTTGTCGCAATATCACTCGGACGCAAAAACTTGCCGCTTATCTTCACCTGTACTCATTCACAAGCACAAAGTCTGTGGTACACTGGTTTCAAATTATCCGTAACAAGAGCTTCCAGTTCTATGATGATGAGATTCACTCTCCTTTCAGCATCGTTGCAAGTGAGCGCTTCTACAAGCCCGTGAGGTATCCAACTCGCAATATCAAGACTCCAATTGTGCTCTTGTACGGTGACAGTGACAGTCTCGTTGATATCAGAGCCATGCTACAAGGCTTGCCCCGCGGGACTGTTGCAAAGGCAATTCATACCTACGAACATCTCGACTTTTTGTGGGCCTCAGATGTCGATCGGCAGGTCTTTGGCCATGTCTTCGATGCGCTCGAAACCTACAGTCGCAAAAGTGTTGCTCCGATTGAGGCGCCCTTGGCAAGTATCCGGCTGGTGGATGGTCGTCCTATTATTGAGAAGCATACATCCAACAGTTCTCTTCCAAGGAAGCCCCACGGCCTGTCTAATGATTCTGCCTTTGGTGTAGCAACAACCTAAAGGTGGATTTGGTCGGAGTGCGATTGCTTTTGGTACCAGGCCTGTATATTATTGTGGCCCATTGCCACGCTCAATACCCCATATTGGCATGTATGCATGCATTCAGTTTTCTTCGTTCTTCCAAGCCGGTTTCCAGACCAATAAAAGAGTTAATAGAGATCCAGTCGCACCCGAATTTTGAACATCATAATTTTGAGGCTGCTGTAATACTCTAAATCAATCCTCCTAAGACTATACAGCGTTTCATAGCATCCATACCCCCCTCACTCACCTCCGAGTACAAGACATCCTCTTCCGTCTCAAGCTACGTCACCCTCAACTTCCTTTTTCCAATATTTGACATCATCAAATTCATAAGTTAACTAGTTAACTACCTAAAGACTAAAATGGTCATAAATTGATCACTTTCCTTGCGCTGGACCCCTTCGTTTCAGTTGTCCATGGTAGAACATAATTACGCTGGTTGCTAACAACTCGGATATCTGTTTCCTTAAACTCTGTTGAATAGTGCGTATGCCCAAAGATCCATACTTTCACCCCGTGCCACGGCTGCTACAGAAGATCCGTTCCAGAGCCCCATGCATTAGACGCATGTTGTGGACTTGACGTCCGGTGCGTGGAAGGTGCATGGAAGGCGCATGGTGTGCCACTGCCAGTATTGATCTCCTGGTGTCCTTTGTAGTATTTCTCGCATTCTCACGATGTATAGCCTAGCTCTCTTGCCGCAACCAGGTCAAATCAGACTCGTGAGCGGCGTTGTGCTGATCGATTGTCCAGTTTTGGATCTTTTTAGAATGCTGGATCTTTTGCACAACGTATTTTGTTCGTCTGGGATGTGCGACCAGAGTGTGCAGCCCGGAACTGTGATATGGGAGTTCGGAATGTCATAGTGTCGTTGATGAAGCAGGATCAATCGCCCGTTCAGCAAATGTTCCTGCTCAAGCTGCCTGGCTTGTGCAAGCGCTGAGTCATTTATGTAGAAAAGCGAGGAACTCGTTGTAGTCTGCCAGACAGCCCATGTCGCCCGCCAGAACCAGGTATTTGGCGCAGACCGGGATTCCAAAGGAAGAATATTGTTTATTGCCCAAATGGAGGTCAGATAGGATCTGGAAGTGTGAAGAGGGTCTAAAGACCGAGCGCAGAGTATCAAAAGTCCCATGCCGAGATGATTGAAGTGGAGCGAGACCCAGCAAAGCTTTTGATTTAAGCTCGCCAAGCCCCGGTCGTCCACAACGTTATTAATTCTTGCTTGCTTCACCAGAACCAATATTTTGACCCCGAAAATTACGATTGCTACTAGGAGGGCGCTAGCCAATATCAACATTGAGTTGTTCAGCAAGATCAGACCATATACGCCCCGCCAGACACCTGGAATGTCTGCCCCGTCAACCACTGCGAGTCCGGGCTTGCAATCAAGGCTGCCACGCCCGACACATCTTCCGGTACGCCGACGCGGCCTAACGGTGACCACTTGGATAGCAGTGTTTCGATCTGCTCGGGTGTCATATCCTGGCCACCTGGGATATACTTGGCGGACATTTCAGTGTACATGTCCGTTTTGACCCCGCCTGCAGCAATGCAATTGACAGTGATGTTGCGCGGGCCAAAGTCCACTGCGAGACACTTGGTCATGCCCTGCACAGCAGCCTTGGAAGCAGCATAGACAGCATGTCGGGGGACGCCCTGCATACAAAAACGTAAGATAGTCCTCCTTAAAGCAAAGACCATAGAGTAGCCATGGGTTATTCACGCATACCTTGACAGCAGAAATAGACGAGGTCAGCATGACTCGCCCATAGTCCGCCATGTACTTATACGCCTGCTGCGCCACAAAGTATTGGCCCTTGACATTCACCGCAAACACCTGGTCGATGTCCGCGCCTGTGACCTCCGAGAGGTCGCCGAAATGCTCGATCCCGGAATTGCTCACGGCGATGTCCAGCCGGCCAAGTTCACGCACGACCGTCTCGAACATGGCGCCCACCTCCGCCTCGTGCGAGACATCCGCTCTCACTGTGATGGCGCGCACGCCTTGGGCGCGGACCTGCTCGGCTATCGACTCGGCAGCTGCGGCTGAGGAGACATAGTTGATGGCAATGTTTGCGCCGTGTTGCGCGAACTTGAGGGCAATTGCTGCTCCGATGCCGCGGCTTGAACCGGTGACTGCATCAGACTGAGGTGAGTCCCTTCATTCTTGGGTTTTTCATTTTGATAGTAAGAAGGGGCATACCGAGAGCGACTTTGCCAGTGAGATCTTTGTTCAAGGACATGGTGGTGGGCAGTAGTTGTCGCGAGAGCGAAAATCTGGATAATTCATTTGTGATATCTTTTCTCCTCGCAAGGAGGCGGGGCTCTGAGAGACAATACTGCTCTTGTACATGATCGTCACGCTCTGTGATGCAACGCAAGACTCGGTGAGGCGACCTGCGACGTGAAGTCAGGGCTGTTCTCGGCTTTGATGACTCGTTCTCTCCGCTGCACGGACCCACCCCGGCTCGCCCAGTTGGGCCGACACGTAGAAGGATGCATGGAACTATGGATTGCAATTCATTGCCTTGAGCCTTTTAACTAGCCGTACATAGAAACCTAGCTTGAGGTTGCGTTCAACTGAGGCTGTTCTAGTATCGCGCACAACCCGGATTCCTCAAAATAGATCGCTCAACGATAACGAGAAAAACAAAGCGCCATCCTCAAGACTTGCCCCATCTCCCAGATTGAACCGAACCGAATACATCAGGGGGAAACGCCATTCCAGACTGCAAGATAATAGACGAAAAAACTTTCAGGATACATATGCCAGAAACACAAGCGTGTCGTCGAACAGAAGGGCAGTTTCGACACGAACGTGTAGGCATAGGAGGTCCACAAGCGATGAAGGGCATCACTCGTCATCAGCGCCAAAGTCAGCCCCGTTAAAGTTGTTGGCACTGCCAGAATTGGAGTTATTGAAGGTAAGCTTAAGCTTCGGTTGCTGCCCAGGAGTGTCGGCAGTCAGCGGAGTGTCAGCGCCCGATACACCACCGGTGGACTGGCCGTCGCCGGCGATGGAGGCTGGATCGTCGAAATTGGCAAACTCGGGATGACCCTCAGTCTGTTTCTTCAATTCCATCACACATTTTTCCTGCAGGTAGTTAGCATTTCTGTTGCAAGCCGAGTCGATTTGTGGGAGTCCAAAACACGTACCTCAATGTCGTTGGCATCCTGGAACAGAATACTGCCGTCTTCGTTGTACGTCCTGGCATTCTGGCAGAGGAGATGGATGTCATCCCGGAACTCCTTGAGACTTTGGTAGTCGTCGCGTTTCAATTTCTTCTCGATCGTGTCCATTGCAATGGGGTTCTTGATGATCATGTAATAATCGGGATACTGCGAACGTGGTGGCGGCTTCATGAATGGATCGATGATCGCACGCACGAGCGGTCCTTCCTCGCTGTCGGAACCTTCGGCTGGGATCTCCTGTTCCATCTCCTTCAGTGACTGGATCACACTGGTGACGATACGGTTCAAAGTGGATCGGTCAGAGCTGCTCAGGGTATCCGGAACCTTAGGTTGACGACCGCGTTTGCGTTTAGGCTGCGGGTTATCTTCCACGATATCCTCAGCCTTGCGCTTTGGCGGGGGACCACGACGACGCTGCTTCCGCTGGGGAGTCTCGGAGTCTTCGATAGAGGGATCGGGCGAAGATTCGACCCCTGAAACTTTCTTCTTCTTGCGCTCTTTGTTGGCCGCACGGTCCGCGGCCCGCCGTTCATTCCTCTCGATGACTTCTTCCAAGGTGAGCTTTCCTTCTTCAATACCTTCCATTGCATCCAGGAACTGCTGCTCGGACAAGCCGTCATCATATCTGGTCACCTTGCGTTCACGAGCACCACGGCCATAGACCTCGGTTTCCACGTCCTCGGCGACAGGGTTGTCCTCCTGAAGGTAGATATCTGGGAGCTCCTCCTCACACATCAGTCGAGGGTAGCGCTTTCCAGCGCCATATTTGTCGACTTCTAGACGATGTTTATCGATCTGCTGGAAGACAACCAGCTCCTGTTCGGAACGAGCCATGATCTCATTCAAATCATCGTCATCCATCTCGTCTTGGTCACCAATTTGATCTGCAGCTTCCGCAGTCTCTAAAAGAGTACGGAGGAGGGCGTCTCGTTCTTCATTGGTGGACTTGTTGTCAAACTTTCCGGCCTGGATAACCTTGCCATCCATATCGAGTTTGAACTGCGCACGTTCCAAGATCTTTTCCTCCACGGAGTTCGAGCTAATCAGTCGCAAGATGCGCACCTCGTTCTTTTGACCGATCCGGTGGGCACGATCTTGGGCTTGTAAATCCTGGTGAGGATTCCAATCCGAGTCGTAAATGATGACTGTATCAGCGGTCTGCAAATTGAGACCCAGGCCACCGGCACGTGTAGACAGCAGAAAGCAGAAGTACTCCGAATTGGGATCATTGAAGACCTTCAGAAGATCCGATCGGTCGTCAGACTTGGTTGAACCGTCCAGACGAAGATACTTCAGACCTCGCATACGGAGGAAATCTTCCATGATGTTCATGATCTGAGTCATCTGGAAGAACATTAGAACCCGATGGCCTGTGGCACGGAACTTGGGCAGGATTCGATCGAGAAGTTCGAACTTTCCGGCCGTTCGCCATAAAAGATCGTTGGTCATGCGAGTAGGGTTCATTTGGTCCTCCACAGGCTCGAACACAAAAGGATGGTTGCAAAGTTTCCGCAGCTGCATTAGCATGTTGCTGAGACCACGCATGCCCGTCTTACCACCCTTGCCGTCACTGACAGCCAGCCTATTGTGGGTGACAAGCTGCTTGTACAACTTGGTCTGCAAGGCAGAGAAGCGACACTTGATGACACGCTCCTGCTTGTCGGGCAGGTCCTTCTCGACATCTTTCTTCAGACGTCGAAGCAAGAAAGGACGAAGGACCTTATGCAGACGACGAATGACAAGTAACTGCTCTTCTTCGCTCAGATCCATGCGATCTTGGCCACCAGTGTTGGCGAACGGGGTATTGAACCACTCATCGAATGATTTCACGGATTTGAAAATATTCGGCAAGACGAAGTTAAGAAGAGCCCACAGCTCAGGCAGGTTGTTTTGAAGTGGTGTACCCGTCAAGATCAAACGGTAGCGACTGGTGTAGTACGATGACAACGTGCTGCTCAACTTGGAATTGCTGTTCTTCATACGATGACCTTCATCGACGATCATGTGCGTCCACTTGATCTTGCTGAGGATAGGGCGGTCCTTGATAATGTACTCATAGGTCGTCAGTAGGACTTGGAAGTTGCCCCATCGGATCTGCTGCTGCTGCTGTTTGCGTGCATTCGGGGGTCCCTTGTAAACGACCTTAGTAACCGACGGAGCCCACTTATCGAACTCGATATTCCAGTTGGTCAGGGTACTAAGAGGTACGATAACCAAGAACGGCCCATTGTTCCGCTTCTTTTCAATGATGTAGGTGATCAAACTGATCGTCTGGATGGTCTTACCGAGACCCATCTCGTCTGCCAGGATGCCGTTCAGGTTGTTGTTGTACAGCGAAATCATCCACTGCAACCCCTTCATCTGGTATTCTTTCAAGGTACCTCCGATGAGGATAGTGGGTTGCTCAGTAACTTGCTCTCTGATTCGGTGGGCAACAGCATAGTAGTCGATCTTCTTCTTTCCGGAGACATCTTGTCCCTCTTCTTCATCGCTATCGGCAAGCTCTTCGTCACCATCGTCTTCGTAATCTTCACCCTCGCCGTAACGCTCGGCCAGGTTTCGTTGCTGCTTTCTGACTGAGGCGGCGAGCTCCTTCAAGAACTTGTCGGTTTGGTTGAGCAGATGCGAGATACGAGAGTCCTTAGCCTGACCCAGGAGCTTCATATAGGTCTCCTCATCGTTGGCCTTCAGAGCCTGGAGACGTTGCTTGGCGGTACGCTCAACACGCTTCTGCTCCTCACGGAAGACGAAGCCATGGTGGGCAACCATTGCACGACCCAACTTTTGGGCACGAGTACGATTCTGTGCCGCAGCATTGACAAGCTCTGCACCACGGCTGAGGATAGCCTGCAGCTGGTTATACTGCTTCTGCTTCTCTCTTGTCTCACGAGCATGTCGCGACTGTCTCTCAATCTTCTCAGTGACTGATGCATCACGAATGCCATGAGTGTCCCTCTTCTCGAGCCGGGATCCCGCACGGCTTGCCCTCACTCCGGTACGGCCGTATTGAGTCATTGCTTGGGCCACCTTCTGGCGCACACTAGCTTGTTTGCCTTGCGCCAACACATTTTCCATCTTCAAAGCAATCAGAGCCTTCAGCTTGAATGAATCGTCATGTGTAGGCGCATCACTCTTCCCAGTATCCCAGACACCAATGTTAGCGGGAAGCTGGTTAAGGCGTTCTCGCCGAGCTTGGCTTCGCTTGTGCGCCAACAATTCATGCAGCTCACGCTGCTCTTGTTTCTTCAGACCGTAGCCAGAAAATTGGAATGGAGCAAAGCCCCCACGTTTCTTGAAAGAGGCATGAGCTGAATAGCCGATGGACTCATAAGGATAAGCTTGTGGTGCTTGAAAACCGTTATACCAGTCTTTTTCCGGAACGAAAAGACTCTCCGCATCCTCGGCAGACTGATCGGCAGCGCTTTGGTCAGCGCCTTCCGAGGTATCTTTTGCCAAAAACTTGGCCAGGGTCGAGGTGCGGCCTAGTGTTTTGTCGACTGCGTCCTGGGCGAGTTGAAAGCGGTGCCAGATTTCCTGATTAACTTCCTTCCCTTGGGCCAACATTCGGAATATCTGCATTTGAATTTTCGTAAGATGAAGCTGCTCCGGTAGGATTCCACCTCCGAAGGTCAGACCCTTCTGACCCGTCGACTGGGGCTGACCAGACATGCCAGCGGTGTTCTGTGTGGCTCCAGCGGCAGAAGATGCAGAAGCAGTGCGGGCTGTTGAGAGAACGTTAGCATGAAAACTAGGTAAGTATTTTCGATCAAAAGTGAGATCCCAAGGTGACTGACCGTGGGCACCGTTGGCGGTAGAATTGGCACTAGCACCGTTTTGTTGTTGTTGCTGCTGCTGCTGACGTTGCTGAGCCAGTCTTTGCTTATGGAAATTTTGCTGTCGCTGCAAGGACACCAAAAAGTTTTGGACCTTGAGGTATTCGGGGTCGTCGGCGCGAACACCCTGCGCTTGCATTTGCCGGAATTTCTGACAAGATATTAGCGGTGACCATCAACATGTGCAGAGACACAATGCGACAGAAGTTGGGATGACAAAATGATAGTGGTGGGGTGGTGGAAGAATCGAGATGCCTACCTGGAAAATCCCCTGAACATCGGTGGGTGACAGGTTGTGTGGCAGGGCAGCGTTGCTAGGCGCCGCATTCGGCGCCGTTTGTAGTGAAGCCATGTTGAGACGCGAGGACTTTTCAATTCATAGGTGTACAGACGCGGGATGGTGGTGACCTTTGATCGTCGCGGGTCTGGACTGGAAGTCACGGACTCCACTAGGTATCTAGGTGAGGTTGCGCGCAGAAAGGGGGGAGTGAGGCGTAAAAGGGATGCCGACTGCACGACTCTCCAGGGCTGGATGGGGAGGAAGGCGACCAGAAAAGGCCCCCGGGAGGACTCTCGGCGATGGGACGCGCGATGTTTGGGGCCTGTGGTCGGAGCTTCGGGGATGTGGTCGATGGATTATGGGGGGGCGGGTACGGTGAAGGGGTTGACAAAGAAAGTGAATAAAAAAGGGCGTCCGCGCGACAGCAGCTGATGAAGGGAGTCGCAGCAGGCGCCTTGTGGGGGATGGGCGCGTGGCCGTGGATGGGATGGGAAAATGGAGATGGAGGGGACCGAGTTGCGCGCGACTCGCTCGGGGAAACCTGGTGCTCTCAGAGTAGGCGACCTAACAATAGGAGGCGGAGGAGATTTCAGTGTGGCAGAGTCACGTGGAAGCTGACTCAGAGACTGGGGGCTGCACACAACGCACGGCCCGGCGTACATCTGAGCACTGCAGCGGCCACCAAGACTTGCAACTTGCGTATCGACGAGACCTTCAGATGGAATACTTCATTTGGTAGCACCAAACTCCCTAACCCATACATATTTATAACATTGCCAGCAAATATCAAAGACTTGAGGTCAACTCTACATGCCCGCTAAAATGCTCAATTCACCGTGATATTCACTGTGATCCTGTGTACCAGTCATCCTTGCCATACGTCAAGCTGAAAGGATTTATATGATTTATATTCATACACCATGAAACCGCAAAGGAATAAATAGCTATACCAGCATTCACAATGAAAGAGGGAAAAGAATCTAAGAATAAGGCACCACCGTGACCAAGCAAACTCCCCCCACCTAAAACTTCCAACAATTTAAGAGATCTCAGCACTGATCTTTACACCCTATCCTTTAGGCATCTGTTACTGTTACCAATGAGCGCTTCACCGGCGGCGGCGGTGGGGGCTTCTTTGCGCGAGATGGTGGAGGGGGTGGCGGAGCCTTCTTGGTCAGTGGAACAGTGTTCAAGGCTGTCGAACTGGGTCGCCGTGAGGCCACACTGCCATGCGAGGTGGCAGGAGAGATAGATCGACCGCCGTGGATGCGCTCCGGACTAGAGCGACCGTAGGAGCTGGCCTCTTCTGAAGAGGCATAAGGATCAATTGGAGCTCGGGTGTTCAAGAACTGCGTGCTGCTTCGACATCCAGCGAAGGTATCGCTGGTGGTTCGCTGAATCCATTGCGATGCAACAGGTGACTGTTCTTGCCGAAGCTGGGCCGGCCCTTCAAAAGTAGGCGTCCGGTTGAGAACTGGTCGGGAGTAGCCGTTGACCGCATAGGGCTCTCTCGGGGGGGACTCTGCGTAGTGTGTTGACACGGTTCTGCTGGGGCGAATACTGGGCCGAGTCTCCGTAACGGCTGTCAACTCTTCCTGGAGAGGCTCATACCGCTCCTGGTATGAGTGAGCGGTGTTAGACCGGGCTCGTGCCGTACGACGGGGTGGGACTGATCCTTGGCCGGACCTACATATGCTGGAGTCAGCGCAACCAATTGACGCGTCGCTTCGATCATGGAGAATACTCACCCGCCAGGCCATTCATTCCTCAGTTGCAATAGCGCTTCGCGGCATCGATCGTGATATTCAAGCTGGGCCTCCAGAAAGGTGCTTAGGTCCATAACATTGTCGACTTCAGCATCCTTGATGTCTTGCATCCGACGGAGCACGTCGTCGTTCGCTTCTTCGTACTTGACCTTCTGGCTGCGCAACTCCTCTTCCACCCGAAAGTCTTCCTTCTTGGCCTTTTCCATTTTGGAAAGTGAGGTGTCGTATGCCAATCGCCGGCTATCGAGCTTCTTGCGAGCATGCTAGAAAAAAAGAAATCAGCTGGCTGATCGAGGGCAATCAACATGTATATCTTACCTGATAGTCTTTCATTTGGGTCATGGACCTCTCCAGGGATTCGAGCCAGCTCGAATTTGCCTGGGTGATGTAGTTCTCTTGAATGCGCGCAATGCGCTCCTCAGTGCGCCCGAACACTGTTCGAGTAGTCAGCCATCTGTCGGTTCAACTCAATTAGCACGCGCTCAGACTCACTGGTCAGGCACTGCCCGTATTCCGAGTTCCCGTCAAAGTCCTCCCCATGGCTAATCATGCTGCTTCCCAGATGCGCAATAGGAAGTGTCTTCTCCTTGTCATCTCCCTCGTTACGTTTAGAAACAGCCTTGACGTAGGCAGTCATGGACTTGTGAATGCGATCGACCCCTTCATGTCGCACGCCCATCTCCGTCTCCATGGCCTTGAAGTCATCAGACTGGTTGGTCTTCACCTCCCCGCCCATGCGCTCTCCGGCCCATTGCTTCAACCGGCCGATTCTCTTGTTCATGTGCATTGTGAAAGACGTCACCCGGGGACTGCGATAGAGCTAGAGATCGTGGGGTAGTTCGAAATCGCCAGTTGCGCGGATCTGTGTAGCAACACAGCAACAGGTGGGATAAATGCGGGAATATCCAGATGAAAGGATTGCCGTACGATGCGGACAGAGACACAAATCTCCAGTCAAATCAATAGACACGAGAGGAAAGGAGCGTGTGGTCGCAAAAGATGGGGGGCAGATGAAGACGGGTGGAGAAAAGGGAGGTTGGGAAGGAAGGCCGGGGCGAGTTCAAGCGATTGTTTTAAAACTTGTCCTGCCACATCCACATCCCTGGGGCACGCAATCAATGGATTGTCACTCCCAAAGCCCCGTTTATCCAGCGCCACCAGAAAGTTTCTGGAATTCCCCCAAGGCGTTTCACTACAGACACATGCAATGTGGATGTCGATCGGTGGGGATGCGAGAAACAAAGTGATTTGTCCAGACGACTCAGACGTGTCTCTCGCGCCGCGATCTAAGTTGAATTTCACCTCAATGCTAAGTCGAGATGCTCCTGCAGATTTCGTATCGAACACCCCTTCTTTCTCATCTCCCACCGATCACGGCAGAGTGAATTAATTGAGAGGTTTCAGGATGCTGGCGGCTAAAGCTGTGACACGCGTTAGTGGGCCGCCGGTGGGGGAGCGTCAATTCCAATTGGAAGACCAGGAACGACTCTCCGATCAGCGCGCTATAATTATCTCTCCTCTCTGATACCAGCTGGTCTCGCCGCAAGTTGCCACCGCATGGAACAGGGTCCAATGGATGGTCCAGAATGCAACCCCAGCGCCAATGATCCGGCTCGATAGATTTCCGACATCATCCTCGATCGATTGAACTGCCTGATACAGCCTACGTACTACTAGGTGCACGGTGCACGGCGCGCCCCGTTGGCTGCCAAAGTTTCGTCTCTGTTTCATTTCACCCTTGCCGATTGAGGCCTGCATGGTGGTGGCGAGGCTGCCGTGTCGATCTTGGCTTTGTGGTCAACTTCCTGTACTTTGGTTGGGACATCCTCCCGGGCTTGATGCGCTACAATGCTGTAGATGCTCTGCTTTCTACGGGCTTCGTGACCTAAGTACTCTCTGTACTATGTACGCCAGCAAACCCTCAGGTTGTCTTGTTGAAGAGTAGAAACTACTCCAGGCTGCCCGAGTTTACGGTGTCGAGGGTAGAAGCTTAGTTGATTGAGGGACAGCGACTGACTAGCTAGAGTAAGCGTTATGTATTTAGAACTTATCTCGAGATTATCTACAGTGGAGGCACGACAAATTAATTAATGAATATTCCCAACGCACACTTTTCCTTTTTGCTCGGTGTCCGATGTTCACCATGCATGACTCGCCCGAGTGTTGCTTTATCACCCAATGGAATCTCTCCGGCGGCCGCGATCAATCAGACACCCCGATAAGCCGAGGATCAATCGAGAGCCAATCTGAGAACCATCCCTGGCCCTGCTCGTCGGCCAACAATGCATCAAACTCATTCCATGCCTCGTTCACGGCCAAAGAAGACGACTTCTCCATCTCAATTGCCGACAGATCGCAATCCAATTCCAGTGCTCCCTCCGCTTCCGCCTCAACAATGTCAAAGCGCGACGTCTCACGATGAGACATGGTGTCGGGCGTCAAAGAATCCCCCAAAGGGGGGGCAGTCTTTTGGACAAGGGCGCTCGCATACTGCCCGGGCGTCACGCCCATCTGTTTCTTAAAAACGCGATGGAAGTGACTTGGAGTCAACCCTGCCCGCGCCGCCAGATCGTGAAGCCTTGGTTTCAGCCCTGCAGCCAATTCTGCTTGGATATTGTCGCAGGCTTTCCCAACCATCGTCACCTGGGGGTTGCTTTGAACCGCTGTTCGTCCCGATTCAGGCCGGCAGCGCTTACAGGCTCGGAACCCGGCCTTCTCGGCTTGTGAGGGGGTATCGTAGAATTGGACGTTGGCACGGCGTGCACGGCGTGCTGGGCAGGAAGGGCGGCAATAGATTCTGGTGGTAATCACAGCGTAGACGAAGCTATCGATGGAGGCATCGCGTTTGGTGATGGCTTGCCACCGCTCGGCGGAGGCGCGAGCATCGCTGGACCGGCTGAGTGGGGGGATGCGCTGTGTGGATGTTGTTGAGCTCAGCATCTTTGATGGCCACGGGACAGAGGGTGCCTCTGTGTGAATATATGGCTTTGGAATGCCTTCCAGCTTAGATGGCTGGGCATATAAGTGCTTGAAGACCTGGTTCGGATTCGGGGAAGCCGGTCGCTGATTGGTCACAAGAGCAACGTATTTCAGCATGGTCTAGCCAGGGATAACAAGGCTTTCTGAGATATTTCGCTGTAAAGGTGAGGTTCTAACTGGGGATAATGCATCAGGAATAATAGAAAGCACGTTAGTTCGTAGCAATTGCAAAACACCGGGACCGAGTCCACAATATATTTAGGATGACTCGCACTGCAAAGTCAACCCTCGTACGTCAACGCAAAGGATCTTAATCAGAACTTTGGAAGTGATGCAGTTGGGAAATATTACTTTCAAATAAAAAGTAGCGAGAAACGCACAAAGGGACTAGGACAAATACAAGATTTGCTTACCAACCTTGGAAAGTAGAGAGTTGCTCGGATATCTCCCTCCGTAAGTGTGCAGAACCACTACAGAAGCATCAACGAGTACGGTCAACGATATTCTCGACCCCATATCATGAATCGCCAGTAACCGCACAAGTACTCCTACCACGAGACAATGCGGATAAGCGGATCTTGGACAGAGGCCAGTCTTTCCCGAGACTGATTTCCGCGGGCCCTGTGCGATTTCACTTGGCGTTGATGCAGTTCCACATATCGCAACAGCATAGATCAATGAAATTACAGGGTAGATAGGGCCTGGACAATTGAAGTTTCAAAGGTGTATCATTTCAGAGCCCCAAGGGCCTTTTTTGATTTTCCATCCTGCCCATGACATGAGGCCAACCCCGGACCCCATCCATCACCCTTTTGATTTGCTCGACAAGAAAGGATGGTGGCCACAACCTTAATTCGCTAAGGGCGCATGGGACGCTTCTCCGCAGTCGCCTAAGTACATATGTCTCATAGCAGAAGTCCATTTCCAACCCGTCACAAAAAAAACTCCGCAAAATATCACCCTTACTCCTTGGTCTTCTGGGTACCACGGAGCAGACCGGTACGCCGGGCAGCAATAAGACCGGCCTTTTGACCCTGGGCAGCGTAGCGGGAGATGGTCGAGGCCTTACCGATGTGCTGGTGGTTACCACCACCGTGAGGCTGTAGAGAGAAAAACGGTCAGACACTCTGTAGCAAAAGGCTGGGTTAACAAACAAGTCGCAACTTACGTGATCGACGGGGTTCATGGCAACACCACGAGTCTTGGGCCAAGAGTTGCGCTTGACAGCGAACTTGTGCTTGGCACGCGAAGCCTTGAGCAGGGGCTTGTCGGTACGGCCACCACCAGCGACGATACCAACCATACCACGGGCGGTGTTCTTGACAACCTTCTTGGCACCGGAGGGCAGCTTGACACGGGTCTTGCCATCATCGGGGTTGTGGCCGATGACGGTCACGTAGTTGCCGGAGGTGCGGCCCAGAGCACCACGGTCACCAGCCTTCTCCTCGACGTTGGTGATGACGGTACCCTCAGGCATGGAGGCGAGGGGCAGAACGTTGCCGACGGTCAGGGCGGCGTTCTTACCAGCGTAGATGAACTGGCCGGTGTACATGCCCTCGTTGGCGATGAAGGTCTCGGTGATAATCTTGAACTTGTAGGGGTGGCGGAACTGGACCTTGGCGAGAGGGGCACCACGGCCGGCATCGTGGACGATCTCCTTCACGACACCGCGGGTGTAGCCATGACGCTCAGCGTAGTCGAGAGTACGGAACTGAGCAGGGGCCTTGTTGAGACGGGTGTGAGCCGCTGCAAGTGAAAAAAAAAATCGACATCAGCAATCCAATTCCTGTACTGGCTTGTTGTTCTCCCGGGTTGCTCTTGATCCTATCGCTGCTCCAAACACAGCGCCGACCAAAACGTCCTGGGATGGTTTTTGTTGCGGGCGCACTCACTGAAAATGGAGCCACGGCCCTTCCTCTGGTTGCGGATCACACGACCCATGGCGACTGTCTGAAAGAAAACACTTGCGTTAGTATTCTAGGTTGACAGGCGAGAGTGGTTGGCGACGCCGTGTGGTGGAAAGGGCGTACCTCGAATTGAAGATGGGCTTGTCGTTGAGGAGATGAGAAATCGTCGGAGAATGGGACTGTGTGGGCTTTAGGGTGCGGTCGCTAACCTAGCCAAATTAAGGCTAGCGTGTGGTCGCTTATCTAACCCACCTCTTGCGGTGGACGCGTATTTGATAAAGATTTCAATTGCTTCAGAGATGAGCTTCTAAAATAAAATCACCGACAAAGAATTATGGAAAGTTGCCTCAACTTTTATATCCAATTTCAAGACAGAATTTACTCCAGGTGGTGCATGAAAACACCTACGATTTAGTCGAGGGTCGACCTCGCTCTCGCATACATTACATCAGCACAACCACGTGACACTATGGATAGCCCTGAGTTGCCATCATCGCCGACCGTCTCTTTCCTGCTGCCGAGATAATCGCCGGCTTGCAATAATGCAGCAACTCTGAATAAACATGAACCCACTGTCGCGTTGACAAGGTGATTCAGTCTATTTACCACGTCCTATTCATCATGTGCTTAAAATTCTATGAGCGCAAAACGATGCATGCAATGTGATATCTCAATACAAGACAACCAACACATCCATACCAGGGGGCAACGACAGCTTGCTAGAGGCTGGAGCTCGGATTGCAATACTGTGAAGTGCGTAGAAGCTTTATCTTTTAAGGACAGGATACGGATATCTCGCAGCGAGCGCCATTTATAGATCATTTGCTTTAGTTATGCCCATACAAATTGCATAGCATCATCGTCATAGCCAATATTTCCAATATAGCGAGCTTCACAAGAATCCAAGATATTGGGATGCTAAAAGTTGCATGTCAAAAAGCATGATTCGCATAAGGAGTCTGTTCAATGACAACCGCCCTACGGGCGCAGGCGCAGACCTTTGGCGGCGACGTGAGCTTCCTGCGCGGACTCCAACTTTGTCCTTCGCACCACCTCCCCACCACATCCAACATGGCACCCTCGGACTCAGAACTCTCGTCACTGTCATCGGCACCACCGACAGACGATGAAGCCGCCATGACAATTGATGAACCAGTCGGAATCGCAAAATACTTCAAGAAGGAGTCGGAGACTCCGCCGCCGAAACGGGCGCCGTCACCACCGCATGAATTCGTCCTGGCAGATAATCCCAGCATCGCAGTGAGTTTTGTTCTGGCAGACTGCCCCTGCCCATTAATAGATATACGAATCTGTATATGACGCGTTCAACCCATCTCTAAACACGTTTGCTGAGCTGTCGCAATGGTTAGTTCATCGTCATGTTCCGCGCGCGTTTCCACGAGGCCTTTCCCCGAGGACTGCCACATTTTGGCCCACAAGATATTGAGAGAGGCGTGGAGGAATCTCCGCCTGGCGAATACATCGAACGACTACTATGCGCATTGCTGGGTCTTGTTTTGAATCGTAAGAAGGATGTTGAGTATGATCGCCACCCGATGCCCGATCCTGCGCGCGGAAGCCTGGACAGCGCGCACTTTTGGATTCCACCCGCCAATTAATCGCGGAAATGATGGCTAATTATCTATCTGGAATCTACAGACGGCTTCACTTCACACGACCCCTCGAGGAAGCTATCCAGTCGCATCAGTCGCAGTGGCCCCCGGCCTGGGAGGGCAAGAACCCCCTTCATGGGGGCCGCAGCTTTGCGACCATGTCGCCGGAAGAACGCGTACGTTACGGGGTTGTTACACGGCGGTCGAGAATGTGATTCTAACACATATTCCCTTTAGCTGGAGCTGCTTCGGTCCTTAATACTTTGGTCTCTTTCGTCTTCGGAAGCGATCCAGGCTAAGATCAAGGAGTCCTATAAGCAATCGCGCCATGACGATGACCTCAACCAGCCTTTGTCGGTTCAACCTTGGGGTCGCGATAGCTTGAAGAGGCGATATTGGCTCATCGAGGGGCAAGACGATACAAATTTCCGTTTGTACCGGGAAAGCAACCCTGCCCTGAAACATATTACCTGGTGGAGTGTCGCCGGAAGTATTCCAGAGATGCAGACAATCGCCGATAAGCTTCAGGAGGAAAAAGGCATCAATTCGAAGAAGCTGAGCGAAAGAATTCGAAATGCTATTCCTCGGTTTGAGGCATCGGAAGAAGTAAGTGAAAGATTGATACAATGAGGGAGAGACTAAACTGACGATATCTCAGAAACGCAAACGTCGTGACTATCGTCTTGCACGCAAAGCTGCTTTCTCTCGCCCAGAGCCTGGCTTTTCTATGTATGAAGGCCGAACCCGTGGGAAGAAGCTAAAATACACTTATTCCGATGATGAGGAGATTTTCTCAGACGATGTGCCGTCTAGACGATCAACTCGTAATCCGCCTTCTGCTGTGGCCACAGCAGAGCCCTCGCGAACTCGGTTTACGGCGAGTGGGCGGCAGATCCGATCGCGTGCAGGCGGGCTTTACGGGGAGGCCCTGCTCAGCGGCCAGAGGGAGGACTCCGAAGACGACGACGAAGGATCTGGTAGACCACAGAGGACTCGCAACTCGACTCACCCCAACGGCTACTCCGGATACGGAGTTGATGACCTAGATGATGAAGACGAAGCGCGTTCGAGCGACAATGACAGTGGAAATGAATGGCACAGTGGAGAGGATGATGAGAATGACTTCGAGGGCGACGATGAAGGAGCGGACGCAAGTGGGGATGAGTCGATCATCAACGGCGAGCCTCCAAGCCTCGTGGTTCAGCTTCGATATGGCAAAGGGAATACGCCAAGTGAACCTAAGCCCCCGGTCGATGAGCCACCACCTTTTCAAGAATCTCAGATGAGAGACGTCAGGCAAGCCAAACCATCTACCGAACCATCTGTTTCTGTACCATCCACATCGCTGCCGACCGCTCTCTCTTTGCCTGCGGAGCCATTGCCCCAGAAACCCGCCCAATCGGTAGCAGGGACAAGTGCAACCCCGATACCCTCTGCTTCAACCACTCAGGAAGCCATGTCGCAGGCGCCAGCGATTGCGCCAATTGCCTCGACTGCTCTAGTGTCTCCAACACCTGCGCCCGCCGAAGCCCCCAAACCTATCCAGGCTGCCAAACCAAATGGCGTGACTGGCTCCAACGCCGTTGCTGAGAGCCAGACTGGTTCTGGTATGCCGTACCCACAAGCTACTTCTGCGCAGGGCTGGAATCAGCCCAGTTAAGTCTATGCGTGATTTCTGATTGCAATCGAGAATTCGAACGCCGGGATCTGGTCGTGTTATATGGGGGTTTGCTAAAAGCAGTGAATTGCCGTTCTGCTCATAATATGTTACTTCCAGGCCAAAGAGAGATGTATTAAGATATCCATAGTCCGGCTATAAAATGGCCACATCGATATGGCGATTTATACTTAAGTATCTTGCTGAGGACCAGTGTAGGCGACGGGAGGTAAAGTACAATCCATTCATGGGAAGATAATCCGATTCGCGACTTCCCTCTTGGGGGGGGGGGTGCGCATAAGCACTATGCGAAGGCTCTTATACGGTTGAACTAGATCTACTGCGAACGACATCAACTTGATCCGGCAGTCTATTCACGAAACGCTGAATACGGAGATCTGATTCGCCACTTCAGAGTAGTTACAGGGGCCCCAAGGAATCTTTGTAGCAGGTATATCAGGCAGGAGTGCTCAACGCCCCTTCTCAATAGCTACTTCTGGCTGTGTAGCTACCTATATCACCATGTGTAGGTCAATATATTTGTAACATCGTTGAGGAACCAATAATCGAAATAGAGTGCCAAACATATAAGAGTATCAACGGCATGATCAGCCCCTGTATCCAGGGCTGTTGGGGGAGGTACTCGTAATGGTCCCCGAGGAAGTACCTACAGTAGGTAGTGAATCGGCCACGCGCCAGTATTGACGCTCTCCGATCTAGCAACAGGCGAATCAATGAGTCAAACGGGATCACCGAAACTGAACTCCGAGACCTAAGTACTCTCATCGAAGATAGACTGGGATAGTACGTTCGAATGAATTGTTCATTTGTTCATTTTGTCTGTTCACACAGGCTTTGCAGGAGGGAACTGTATGATACGTTTGACTTGGTAAAGGTTTAGAATATTGACATAGGGGTCGAGGTAAGAATCAACACACATGGTATGAGCCGGATGGAAAATGGATCACTTGCAGTCTCAGACTGAGCAATATCCTGGCCGCCCTTGGGAATAGCAGGGTACGCGAACCCGTTCGATTTCGGCGTTTGTAGCCCGATTTACCGGGGTTCAAACTTGGCGGGCCTTCTTCGCAAAAAAAAGTATTAAGTTTCTGGAAGATAGATATATCAAAACAGGTGGTTAGATAAGTAGCTACTTAGGTAGTGGTGTAGGTGGCTAGTTACGTGGCTAGTAACCGTGCACTCTCCGACTATGTATTCCTATTCAGGGCGCACCAACGATAAATCGCATATTAGTGTAGTAGATGACTGGACAGTGGATGGCAGATATGAAGAGCCATCCAGCAAGGCCATTTTCCTGTGCCGAGAAGGTCGCTAGGAGGGACTGGTTGTGTGCGACTTGGCTCCAGTCCAAAGGCCATTGAGACTACTTCTAGTCTTGGATGGGCCTTTTTCCTCGAGGAGACAAATTAATCCCATTAATGACATCCATGGATATAAAACACAGAGGACGTATGATTTCACCAAGCCGTAACTCCAGACAAAATGTAACGCTAGGGATGCTAGTAAAACAGAGCAGTTGTGAATATCGACCCGAAGTCAAATTCACAAACGCAAAGGTGATATATTAGTCGGCACCTCCATTGGAGAACTGGGCCTCGTAGAACTGCAGAAACTCCAATAAGCGTCAATCGTACGGTCCCTACCAAGGAAGATCTCAGGCAGTCAAAAAATAATTGCTCACATCTTCGACTTGCGTCGCTAATTGCGGATTCTTAGACCACCTCGGTGGCAGCTTCCAGTTGTTCACCTCATACCACCATCTGCGGATGCGGCTTCCGAGGGTCTGCCCACTCAGCGACGCATTGCGGTTCCAGAAGCGCCATCCCGAGAGGGCGAGCGTCCAGACCGTACCTTGAATGAGCGGGAGTAGGACCTATAGGCAAAGAGATGTAATTAGCTCTGAGTCCTTTGAATCTAATTTGTCTTCCATTCCCATTCTTCTCCGTGTAGATATTTGGCTGAACCAAGGGGACCTACCTGATCTCTCACAGTAATCCATGCCACTCGCCCCCAAGTGTCAGCATCCTTCAAACTGGCTAGATAGCTTTGCTCGAAGCGCAGGTCCGGTAGTGGAGGGAGCGTTTGGCGCCGGCGGATGGGTCGAATCATTCGGTTGGGGTCGACGATGTCTGACGAAAGGCTACCAGCTTCTGAAGCCGGGGCAGCGACGACTGGTTGCTTTTCCGAAGCCGCAGTGGCTGGGTTGACGTCGTGAGCGGGGGAAGGGTGAGTTTTGATACTGGACGCCTGGATGGTCTCAGGGACCTCCAGTGCATGATCAGCCATTCTGGATGGGGTTGTTCGTGGTCCAAGACGTTGTTTGCGTGAGCCGTGCGACAACGGCAAATGGCCAAGTCCCGTCCGTTGCAGATGTGGAGTCGGGGCTGACCTTGCGGACCGCCCGACTGCTTTTCTGCCGACCCCTCCATCCTCCCACCTTGGTCTTGTCCCTCCTTCTCTTACTCCCAATTCTACTTGCTTCCCATAGATCTTTCGTCAGAATGGCTGCTGCTCAAGCTTACCCCCTACTGTGTCTGGAGAATCCTCTCCTCGGTGAGTGCATCATATCTCTATATACTTGAAAATAGAATGCTGACAGGGCTTCATGTTTCTAGACATCCAGGCTCGTGGGTACGAAATGACCTTCTATTAGGCTCAACCGGATCAGAATACTGACCTGATTTTTCAGTGATGCCGCCCTTCTCGAGAAGTACGGTCTCAAGGACAACGATGCCATCCTTGCCGAGGACAAGCACATGGGCCTCTACGAGGAGCTCATTGCCCGAGATGCTAAGCTGATCCCCGGTGGTGCCGCGCAGAACACTGCCCGTGGTGCTCAGGTATGCAAGAGTTATCTTAATATCTACGTCAGCAGATGAGCGTTGACAATCCTAAAAGTACATGCTCCCCGATAACTCCGTCCTGTACATTGGCTGCGTCGGCAACGACAAGTACGGCGAGACCCTTAAGAGGACCTGCGAGGAGGCTGGTGTCCGCACTGAGTACCGTGTGGATGAGAGTCAGCCCACTGGAAAGTGCGGTGTCGTTATCACTGGCCACAACCGGAGCCTTTGCACTCACCTGGCTGCTGCCAACGAGTACAAGCTCGAGCACTTGAAGCAGCCTCACATCTGGTCTCTCGTTGAGAAGTCCCAGTTCTACTACGTTGGTGGCTTCCACCTGACTGTCTGCGTCCCCGCAATCCTGGCCCTCGGCGAGGAGGCTGCCGCTAAGAACAAGGTATGTACCTTGGAGATACATGGAGCGGATGTTTTCTCACCCTTGAACCTTGTAGATCTTCATGCTCTCTCTCTCCGCTCCTTTCATTCCCCAATTCTTCAAGGATCAGCTTGACAGCGTTCTGCCCTACACCGACTACACTTTCTGCAACGAGACTGAGGCGCGTGCCTACGCCGAGAGCCACCAGTGGGGTACCGAAGACGTCGTTGAGATCGCCAAGAAGCTCGCTCTGCTCCCCAAGAAGAACACCCAGCGCCCGCGCGTTGCCATCGTCACCCAGGGTACCTTGCCCACTGTTGTCGGTATCTCTTCGGCCGACGGCTCCGTCGAGATCAAGGAGTTCAAGGTCCACGAGGTCTCGAAGGAGGCCATCAACGACACCAATGGTGCCGGGTAAGTTCTGCCCTCTATTTTCGCAATCATAAGCGTATCAACTAATCTCATATACTTCTAGTGACGCCTTCGCTGGTGGTTTTTGCGCTGGTATTGTCTCTGGCAAGTCTCTGGAGGACGCCATTGACATGGGTCAGTGGCTCGCCAGCAAGAGCATCCAGGAACTTGGACCTTCGTGAGTTTTGTCGGAATTGAAGATCAAAATTCATCCGAAAGAGAGGCTAACCCGGAATTTTGCAGCTTCCCCTCCCCCAAGCAGACCTACTCCCGGTCTTAGATGACGGTTGTGCTGCAAGCCAAAAAAAGTAGACATGAAGATTTTCAACACACAAAAGATCTTTACTTTGGAAGATCGCGGTGTCGACCAATAGTACATTGGTTGAACCTGCACCACCTATCTTTGGATGATTCAACCCTCTATACCCAAATGTCTTTTCCTTATCTATCTTCGAATTACCTTAACATCCCGACTTAACGTCGTGAAATAAATCGAAGGGCACATGGTGCTTTTGAGATATCTGCTTCTTTCTTTTCCTCGCAAACTACAAACTACCGTTTCCCTATCCTTCTTCACTGTTCCTATATGACCACTTAACGTCATGTCACGTTGCCATACGTCTATAAAGCATTGAAAGAGTATTCACATGACCTGGATTGGCCCACACGAGCACTGGAATCAAGTGCCTCGTTTTCAACAACGATTTAATAAATTATACACATTCTGAATGGCTTCAATCACCTACACAAAATTACTTCCGCACCTACGTACTATACGGAGTGGAGCACGCGAATGACGCTGAATGCAATTCAGGGACTAGGATAGAGAAGTGCTTTGAAACACCCAGAGCCTCACCAGCCGCTGCGTATCTCACGCACTTTTCATAACAGCTCCGTGCTATCATCTCATTCTCCTGCTCAAACTGCCAGAAACAAAAGAAGGGCTAACGAGAAAACAGAAGTGGCTTTTGGGTCATGGGTGGACGTCATTTCACGTAAAACAGCAGCAGATAAAAGGGTAAAAAGGTAAACTGAACTGACACGAACGTATCCTCCGCCGAAGCGCTTAATGGGCAAAGAACAAATCGCCAGACTTTTCCACTGTGTGGCGTGTTGAACGCGCAGTGCATGCCATTATCTGCAAGGCGAAAAAAAGACAACTGCCACAGGGAACTGGGGATATTGAAGATCATAAACTTGTTCCGAGGGACCACCGCCTGACTTGCCGCGCGATCAAAGCACGGCAGACAGCTGGAAACTGGGCTCTAATGGCGGCTCATCTGGTATCAGTATGCAAATAGGGACCACAGAGAGCATGAACTTCCTGTGTATTTGCTGGTAATTTGCATCGTCAAGTGAGTATCAGAGCACCAGACCAAGTACCTAGATAACTGAGAAGTTTCCAGTTGCACGACTTAGGTCATTGTCATTGGTCGAAGTTCCTCGCTCAGTTTCTAAGGTGTTTGGCAGATGCACAGATGTGTATCATACTAGTCATGAAAAAGGATGCATGTAGGCCAAATCAGCCTCCTTGGCCACATGGAGGGGTTTGGCCAATTGCACCGAGCCGCGTTGCTGATTTGCGGTGGGTGCTTATTCCGGAACTGTAGGGGCCTGCACCCGAGGCAAGGCTGTTCGCAATGAAGGCATCGTTCGCCCATGACTGATTTGGCATACCACTCGACATAGACTGGCTAGGGAGCTCGTAGGAGCCGAATGTCATCCGGCCTGAGCCCTCTCGATTCCAATGACCGGCGGAAGAACGGGATTGCGTAGTGGTCAGATTGGACGGAGGAATCCATGAAGAGGGTACAGATCCAGTATGGCCAACAGTGCTCGAGAGCGGAGTTTGGGCCATCAGGCTGTGTCTAACTAGTTCATTGGCAAGCTGGTCTTGAGGCGGGGATCGTCTGGAGACATTGACGTTGGAAGCAGTCATTGGGTGCATCGGAGAAGGTTGGCCAAGACCAGGAGGAGTTCGAGGCGAGTCACCATCTCTCAGTGGAGCCGGAGACGAGGTATTCCAGATGCTTGGGATGCTGGGGAGGACAGGCAGCGGCGTGTAGGACTGAGATAGAGATGCACGCAGAGACTCCGCCGCATTGGCAGCCGGCGGCCCAAGCCCAGGAGGAGCAATGGGCGTGCTGAGCGGCTGGGAGTTCGTTTCGGAAAAGGGGAAAGCACTTGCATGAGACTTGTAATGAGTGGGAGGGGTAGGCATATCCCCGGTGTCATTCAAAAAGGCAAAGTGATCCATGGCGCTCGGTGCATTCTCATATGTGTCAGATTCCACCAATCGCTCGACATCTTCCACAATGCGGTGCATATTAGCAGACATAGATGCCGACGCGGATTGAGAGCCGCCAAACATGCTACGAGCCTCAGCAACGGAATTGGAGTCTTGGGTTGCTTGCGGAATGTCTTCTCGTTCGATGTTTGCAGTTGAAAGAGTGTGCTGACGAGTATGAG
The DNA here is from genome assembly GCF_028827665.1 of Penicillium hispanicum. NCBI lineage: Eukaryota > Fungi > Ascomycota > Eurotiomycetes > Eurotiales > Aspergillaceae > Penicillium > Penicillium hispanicum. Next base: position 816,592 of record NW_026623199.1, on the reverse strand, counting down.
GGCTGGAGAAGAACTGAGAAGGCAGCCCATCTTCCTGATAGATGAATGTTTTTTTGTCTTCATCATCGACTAAGCAAACGGGAATTTTCTAAAGTCATGTTAGCAAGCTCTCGTCTTTCTGATCTTTTCCAAATGCAATCCTTACATTTCTAACGACCAAATCAAGCCCGTCAATGACAAATTCCCGAATTCGATAAAGCATTTCCATGTTCGGATGGCTTCTCTCAACACCAGGATCATTCATGCGAGGCTTGACCTGGTCAGCTGTACCGACAAATCGGCGAGAAGTAGCCGCTTGTTCGAGAGGCGCAAAGCCCAGGCTCTCCTCGTCCTCTTCTAGAAGGTAATCAATTTCAGGGAGATGCACGACATCGAATGTGGACGCAAGGAGGGTCAATGTGCCTGCATAGATCTTCCAAAACTCCTGGATCTGGATGGAAAGAGCCGAGTCCTTCTCTTGCTTCTGTGCAATGAGAAAATCACTTGTGGTGAGAAGCCAGGAGCTGTAGTTTCGCAAGGCAGGCAAAATCCGACGCGCGACGACCGTCACCCTGTCTGGTCCATTTTTTGTTTCTTTGCTGCTCGAATCCCCCACTGCAAACCGCTCTAATTCAACCAATAGAATCTGTAACAGCGTGAAGAAGGTCTTCACATTGATCCGCTGGAAGAAGACGCGTGCATTGGAGACGGATTCCGCGGTGGAGCGAGCTCGGGCAAAGTCTTCCGCAGCAATGTTGACGAGACACATTTTCTGAAGCGTGCCTTCAAGAGATCTCTCTCTGATATCAACGGCGAGCTGACTCATCACTTCACTTTCGAGTTCATCGTGCTCGGGAAAGTCATTTCCTTTGTAGCATTCGGCGTGGAGATAAACGAACCAGGGAGCCAGGGCTCTACCAGGAATACCGGCGTCTTCAGGGCGAATCAACTCCCGCTTTGCCCATGCGTTCATCACCTTTCGAAATTCAATCTCCAAGTTTCCCTTGGCCGACGGATGTGGTTCCTGAGCAGACAATGCACGGTAGAGATGGTATGTAGCTCGCAGATGGTTGGTATCGGCGAGGGCAATGACAGCCAGCTGATTGTGCGAAGCGCCTGAGGCGGGGTATATCACCGAAGCCAAGTCATAGTATCCGATTGCGGGACCCCAGTTGCGGTCTTTGGTGACAAGTTCAGTTTCCCGATAGCGGGAGAGGTCGCCGAGCCGAATGAGTGTTGCATGGCAGGACTGAAGAATGCGCTTACGCAGACCGGAGGTAACCATGGATGGAGACTGCGCCGACAGGTCTAGAAAACCAAGGAGTTAGTGGCATGAATTTGGTATCAAAAGTGGGCTTTGCATACTCTCGAAGCTGAATTTACGCGCCACTTTCTCCAGTTCCAGAATTCCTCCAAAGTGCGAGGACAGATGCTGGATGTATCCCCTGTAGAATCGCTGACTCGATTTGATAAAGTCCAGGTAGTGCTTCTCGAGCTTCCGTTTTTCGACTGGCTTCTTCTTTGCCGTCTCCTCGCGATACTATTAACGTCGCGTCTGTCAGCTACAGCAAGACGGATGCCCAGTGAAGTATCTCCCACTCACGCGAGAAAGCAGCTTGCGAAACCGATTATTGAGTTTCAAGTGCGCATCCCACAAGCGGCCCTCCACATCGGTATCGCGGGCGGTATCGAAATCGAGGAGGATGACATTCTGGCACACAGTTCGGAACCTAAAGCAGAGCTCATGTCAGAGCGGGTCGGGCGGCGCAGGACAAAGCAATGGTAACCCACTCGGTCAGAAAGTGCGAGATCTCAGCAAAGGTAGGCTCCTTTTCAGCAAGGCAGCGCAATAGTTCTCGCTCAGCATCAAGCGCAGTCCTGTACGCGATCCGTTAGATACCCTTCACTAAATCATCATTCACACAGACAAAGAGACGAAAGACTCACTGCCACGCATCCTGGAACGAGGACGCCATGCTCAGGATAGGATGTTGGCCTGTAGACCTCCACCGTAATCCTCACCCGTCAGATGGCTCTGGCTGGATGGACGTCTGCGGGCGAAGGCAGCAGTGAACAAGCCATCAGTCCGACCCAGGGCGTGGAGCGAAGACGATCGGAAAGAAGATTATCACCAGAAAATGCGTGGAGTAAAGCGCGGCATCTTCCCCTGTGGCGGCGGGCGCTGATTGGCGGGCGGTGTGGCTGGTGGAGCCACCTTGCCGGTGCGCCGATTGTCCATGCGAACATCCATTTCGTTCCATGCGCTTGACTGTGTACCCTGTGCATCCATTGATTTTGTCGAACAGGCAGTGGTGATGCCATGGTCAGATGCACTGCCATAGTGCAGGGCCCATTCAGCTAGTCCTTGCTGTGGTCTACTGCACCAAGCCCCGCCAAGCGGATCTATCACATCCCGAGGGGATCTGCTCGACACCGCAACACGATGTTGAAACGCTCGCGAAGCTGTTCAAAGACCCCATCGCTTGAACCTGAGTCACAGCCAGGGTCCCCGTTTTCTAATGATACAGCCTCACCACCTCCGGAACGAAGCAAGATCTTGCGGGACACGGTTCCTGTCTCCGAAGTGATGCATTGTGCCTTACCACCGCACCGCGAGACCCTATCGTTCACATCCTACGAGGACTACGAGGTGCATTATCTCCAGTCTCATGTCAATCGCTGCTCGCAGTGCAGCAAAAACTTTCCAACCAGCCATTTCTTGAGTCTTCATATCGAGGAGAATCACGACCCGCTGGCAGCAGCACGAAAGGAGCGCGGGGAGAAGACAGTGAGTGCTGCCTATCCCAGACGAGCTTCAAGGAAATATAAATCAACTGTTACTGATTATGAAATGAATTATCTAGTATAATTGCTTCGTTGAGACATGCGAGCGGAAATGCTCCACTCCACAGAAACGGAGACTCCATCTCATAGATAAGCATATGTTCCCAAGGGTAATTCCTGATTATTTCACTTATGCTGAGAAGCATTCTACTAACTGAAACTAGAGCTACAATTTCTACATAGTCAATGATGGTCTGGACAAGCAGACTTCCCTGCTGAAACCCATGAACAGTGACAAGAACCGGCGACGCATATCTACATCATCCATCTCATCGGCCCATGAAGGTAGACTGCGACGTCGAAGCTCTGCCTCTCAATCGAATATTCCAGCAACCAGGCCGTCAGTATCAACCAATCAACCAAAAGCCCAACAGGGCACATCTGATGATATGGAAATCGACGAGCTGGAACGGTCCATGTCGGCACTTCGATTTGTGCCTGCCAGCGTGACCAGAAACCGTGCCAAAATGAACCAGAAACACTCATGAAATGGCCAAAAGATCCACTCAGATTCATTAAATGATTTGATAACTGGTGCAGAGAAACATATTCAATGATGCCCTTTGTATGGAATAATGGTTGCCGTATATCTGGAGTGTAAAAAAGCCGGCATAGAAGTGTCAAACATGTTCCAATTAATCATAACCACGCCAAACATGTGGGCCTGGAAATTCCCTTGCCCTAGCTGAGAACGCGCGTCACCGGGTATAGACAGCAATCACAAGTGACGAAGTCATTATACATACAAAACAAGAAAAGCCCCACGACACCCATCTCCATCCAAAGACCCAGTCCACACATGCACATAACTCCGCTTGATATCATGTACGTCAGAAAAGAAAAGCAATCAAATCATTATAAGAGCCAGGTCGCAGCGGTCACCGCGATTTGACAGAGATGAGTTTGTCATCACTGTCGCTCATCTATCGTTTATCAGGGACCGCAGTGTATGTCACTGCTTTCAGCTTCTTCATGGATATCTCTCAACAAGGCAAGAGCCCCAGAGGAATGGGAGCAACAGAGATAGGGCTGCTCAGCTCTCAAGCATGTCCGCATAAGCATCCAAACTCGACCCAACCAGGTCCACAATAGCCCAGCTAGTATTACCCTTGAAGGTCCGGGCCCAGACCCGAACAATGGCAACGCTCAGTTGCCGCACCTTATATGGACTAGTGACGAAATCCAAGTCGGGTGCCCCTGGCGGATCAACGGCCATCTCGGTTTCATCCATCATGCTCTTGATCCACAACAGGAGCTTCCGCTCATGTTCAGATAACCTTTGCTCAGGCTGCGTGCCAGGAATGACAAGCAGCCATCGACTCAGAAGAAAGGCGCATTCCAGACTACATAGTGAGTGCTGGATACTCCAGAAGAATGAGTGTGTCCGCGCAACAAAGTCGATCCCCAGTCGTACTGGGATGGAGAGGGCGTGAGCTGAGTGTAACAACGCCATGATTAGACGAGGGCTGCGGACTATTGGTGGTGACTCGCTCAAGGCCCCTGCAATCTGCACTGGATCTTGGGTAATCAGATGGCGGCAGGGACCTAGGTCAATATGTAATCGAATGTATGCAAGCCCTAGAAGAGCAGTAGAAGTGAATGCAATTGGCCCCGCCGGGTTCTGAGGGTCAATGCTAGACTCCGGCGTTCGTTTCCATAGAGCCTTCCAAGCACTTAACGAATTATCCAGAACATTTAGATCTTCTTGCCTCAAGCTTGTGCCCTGCATGTTTGGCGCGGATAGACAGAGCTGACGAGCGAAGAATATCTGCTGGATAATGGCATGTATAAGGATGTAGTTGCCAAGGGGGGATATAGGTGTTGAAGGGAGAGAGGTAGATGATTTCAGGAAAAGACGAGCAAACGCATCTTGGAAAGGGACTTCCGAGCCTTGCCGGGAACGTTGAACTCTTCTCCACTGAGCCACATTGTTTGCCTTCCAGATATCGTGAGAGCAGGGCATATTCAACTTCAGCTCTCCATTCAGGATGAGTGGAGGGATGTTATACATGATCGAGTGAAGATTGAAGAAGCAGTAGACGATGAGTTTCGTCCGCCTGTTTCCTTCTCTGCGCACCCACTCTTCCCAACTAATGGGCTCTGGAGGAGGAGGTGGCTCTGCTAGGCCGTGTTCTCGAACCAGCCTTGCCAATGTGCTCTGTAAGGAGAGTATCTCCCGCAACAGCTCTGGGTGTCTCTCCCAGGAAGCAAATACAGTAAGAAGCAAAAAAGTTCGGATCACCTCCATGTGGGCATCCGAGTCATCCGGTGTATAAATTGACAGATTGATGGGAGGATGTGGTATATGGGTTTGAAACGGACTGCTTGCCGAGTTTGAGATCATGGAAGATCCGCGCGAGTTATGAAAACCCGAAGATGGGGAGATGTAGTTCCAGGTTGGATGGGAGACCTGGCGACTGTCCCTTCGACGCAGACGCTCCAGCAGAATTGCTTTTGCTGCGTGGAAAAGCTCGATTCCGCGCCCATTCTCAAATCGGTAGTGGGAGCCAGCCGCCGCCAACGCCAACGTAAGTTCCGGGGAACATTTGGCAATGGACAATGTGGGAACATGCACGAAAGGGAGATGTTCGTTTAACCCGTTGATATACCCAGCAAAGAAGCGGGACAACGCATGCCGCGAGGGGGGCACAAACCCCTTTGGGAGGACAAAAGAAAATTCTTCCAACTTCGAGATAAACACTTGCCGATCTGTGTTAGTGATATCCCACGCGGGCCGTGAGCTATCATCTGAAAGGCCAATCCGATCTTCGATCTCGTGTGACTCCGGTTGAAGAGAAGGTAATCGAGATCCGAAGTTCGAAAAGGACGGCGGATCGTCCGCCTGCACTCGTGGGTCACTCATCGGATCCCCACCCAGTCTCGTTGACGTGGATGCCTCCCGGACTTGCAGCTTTGAATCGATAGACAGACTGGGCGGTAACATGGGTTCCTCGACCGAGGAGAATACACCGGAGTCCCAGTCCGATGAAAGGCCTACGCTTTCCAGAAAGACCGTGAAGTCTTGCACTGGGTCCCCAAGGTCAGTAAGGTCGAGAATTGAAGGCTCTACACCATAGCTATCAGCGATTGCACGCTCCGGGGCTTGCGGAAGAGATTGCGATGGCGTGTCGATTGAATGCGAGGGTTTCCGAATTGCATCCAGGCTTTCCTGTTCACCTTCCAAAGCAACATGGCTAGCGGCATGTGATAATAGGTTCAAGTCGTAGCCCCAGGACGGATTGAAGTGCGTGGTCTCTACTATTGGGGGCGGCTGGACCTGCACTTCCGGCGGAGGCGGCGGGACTTGGGTATGGACGGGGATCGCGTCGGCTAGCTCTAGCATGCGCGACTCCGGACGCCCGGGCTGGATTATGGTCGACTGAATTGGAACGTCGTGATGATGTGCGGTTTCATGGCTATTGTGGTTGTGCGTGCGATTTTCGCGACTAGCTGCGCTCTCTGCCGGATGGACCAAACGCTCATGCCGCACTAGCAGGTCACTGCGACATCCACGATATAAGCAATTGGGCTCGGCTGGCGGGGCATAAGCCTGACGTACCTCCGGGCAAAAGACTTGGAGCAGATGTCACATGAAAAGGGTTTCTCCTTTGTATCTGTTGTGCCACATTAGAATCCGGGAACTGGCTGGGCCGGGCGATAGGTGGCCTTGAGGGGGTTACTCAACGGGTGCGGAGATGGCGTTGGAGATGCTCGAGGCGGGCGAAGGAGCGGCTGCAGTATTCGCAGGAAAGCGATTTTCGGTGCGCGGCGCCCTTTTTCTTGGCCTTTGCAGATTTATCGTCCTCCATCTTGGGGGAGTTGGGGTTCTGGGGAGACGCGAGGGGGAAAGAATTTGAGGCTGTTCGCTGAGCGGGGAAAAAATAGGCACTGTGGGGTTTGGATGAGGGGAGGCCGGGGGGCAGTCACGTGGCGCTGGACGAGATCGCTGGTTGAGGGGGACAGTCTTTCCTAGAATCCACCATCTGGATAGTCGAGGGCGAAGAGGGTGAGGGTGAGCGAGGGTGGGTGAGGTCGTCGGGGGAGTGCATCGTCTGGCGGCTGTGACCAGTCCAGAGCGTCCGGAGTATGCAGCGCGGGTTCCACCAGTGCGGAGGCTGCGTCGGAAACGCATGGGAGAAATGCGGAATTGAATTTGCGTTGGAGCCTCTCTCTGCCCTATACTACTGTATAGTCGATGCAGGATAGGATGTGGAACAGGGATGGGGACCTCCATTAGCAAAAGCATTCTGATTCTTGTGTGATGAGTAGGCACTCAATGTCTGCTTCTATAGATCAAGGCTTCACGGCCACCTTGTTCTTCTCAATCACTGCCAAACTATAGTTCGGCTTGATGAGCTGGTCTATGCTTGTGTCCAGAATCCATTTTCCGTGGATGTAGTTTCTTTTTCCTTTTGTGTCGAGTGGGATTGGTGGTGGTGACGGCTGCCGATTCAGTGGAGATGCTGCCAGATGGAGGGCTGCAAGTATTCTGCTCCTTGGCTTGATTGCTGGGGAGTAGCAGTTGGCTGCGAGGAATTGGATAGATGGCAAATTGTTGATCCAGAGGCCGGTAAAGGAAGTTACGCTGACGCTTCACCTACACGGGGTCTGAAGAGTCCAAGGTTGTATTGGCAGAATCCTATGGATTCGCACATTATCACTATCCACATTGAAGGTTGGGTCCCATCTTCATTACATACATCAGTCATATCTATGGGTAGCTCTCGGCGCTATCTACATCACTCGCGCTCGGGGAAGATATAAAAACGTGATACTCATAAGTATTTCGTGATATCATAGAGACCAGCTTGACATTGGCGATTCGAATGATAGATATGGGAGCCGACTGCCTCATTGACAGAACGATCTGGGTCAGTATCCATATAGACACTCCTGGGGGTAGCAGTGGACACGGATCATGAATATTCAACCGTGTGCTGACAACCTATCAGCCTCGTCAGATCGGGACTCGTCTCAAAAAGTGGTCAAGCGGTTTCAGTCTATAGAGCCGCTGTTTCAGTGGTGGAGCCGATACCAGACCGAAGCCGCCCGAGATACAATGTGGTGTGCGATCCGGGAAATATCATCAGTCTCACAAAAGAGGTGAATGTCCAAGTAGAAGAGTGGTCACAGTTCTAGCGCGAGGTCGTAGGAACCCCCCTGGTGAATCAAGGGATGAGACATAATACCTCCAATGGCACTGAGTTGGCACATACTTGCGTGAAACGCGTGGGGGAAACCACGCCCACGCCACCCCTGGATGCACTCTCCGGGTTTCAGTGACTTCTGCCGGGGTGCTACAAAACCAGCTGCGTCGCCCCTTTCTCGTCGTGGTTGCGTTGATACATCTTGTCCACTCAGACTGCGATCGGAGTGGGGGAGTTGGTCGATAACGCCCAGACCACACGGCAACACTAAGTGGTTCCTCCGATCTTCCCCCCCCCCCCCCCCCCAAAAAAGCTCAGACGTCGCGATCATCTGCGGTCAGCCGCTTCCCTTGTCCCCTTCGTTTCAATCTTCATTTCAATCCAGCCCGCCAGAAGACAATACTGCTTTGTCTTATTGTCAACACGGTCAGTCTCCCCATCGTTGTCCTGTGTTCTCTGCATCTGCCCAATGCCATGCGTTGTTCGTGACCGGGGGTACCTCATCGCCCCTCCCGGCCCGCCCCATCTTACTTCCGCGGACACAAGCGAGACGCGAAAAGAGCTGTATATGAGCTGAACGAGCTAACAGAATCCCAGGCACCCGAGACTATGCGCTGACCATCACTGCCTCCCTCCGACGGCTCCGTATCGTACCCGGTGCGAAAGGCCCTTGTCCGCAGGCGGAGACAAGGCTGCTGTGACTGGCAGCAGTTGCCAGCAGCATCAGAGAAACCAGAGAACGAGACCGACGAGTTCACTCAGATAAAATCCACGATCCCCAATAACCATGCTGGCCTCCAAACTACAATACTCTGCTCCATTGGGGGTTCCAGGGTCACAGCCATCAACAATCACCTATCACCCCAACTCTCAACGACCTTCGACGGCAACAAAAGTACAAGATGGAGTGGGATTCACAAGCCCGACCAAGTCAGAATTCTCTGACGGCCAAGATGAACTCGCGACAGTGCGGTGAGGCGTCCTTCCTAGCAGGCTGCTGGAAATAGTGCGATATTCTGACTCGTTTCCAGGTCTTGGGATGAGAAGAAGGTTGTCGCGTGGTTGCATAGTATCAAATGTGGGCAGTATGAGCCAATATTCAGAGGTACTTTCTGCTTGTTATGCTTCCTGCAATGGTCAGATACTGATGGCAGACCAGCGAACAATTTCAACGGTGATAACCTCATTGACTGCGACCAGAAGATACTGCAGGAGATGGGCATCAAGAAAGTGGGGGACCGAGTGCGCATCTTTGTCGCTATCAAGCAGCTTCGAAACAAATCCATGGTGAACCCAAGGCAGAAGAACTTGGTAGGTGATTTCGATTCTATGACCCGAATGTGTGTTAACACCTTATAGGACAAGCTTGCCGCGATGGAGGCCGCAGCATTGTCCTCTGAACCCTCTCGCCTATCTAGCCGACTGCCGACTCTGAGCAACCGTCGCATGTCTCAACTGGTTGAGGATGGCTTTGGATATCTAGGAAAATCGTCATTCCAGCCCGCATCTCCTCCTGGGGGTGAATCAGATCGCTGGCGTAAAGATGGTTACCTAAACCAGCCCTTGTCAGGCGGCTCGGCGTCGGGTCGTAACCCCAGCACGCCTAATGATAGCAATGGTCGGGGAAGCTCACACCCGCGCAACCCGAGCCTGGACGGTTTGACTATGGGCCCCCTTCCACCCAACTCGCCAGTGATTCGTGTGATCTACACCGGTGGCCAAACGAAGGTACTTGATATCCGACACTGCAAAACTCCGGATGAGGTCATGGTTGGCGTGCTTAAGAAACTTCAACTCCCAGAGCATCAGTATAGGAACTACTGCTTCTATGTCTTGGATGGCTTGGATCCGGACCTGTCAAATTGCAGGAGGCTGACTGAAACCGAGCTCATGGAGATCTGCGAGGGTGTCAACAAGTCCGAGCGTGGTCGGCTCATTCTACGCAAGATTCATGCTGGGGAGCCAGATCTCGAGGAGCTTCGCCGTGCCTCCCAGCTTGCAGTGGATGAAAGCTCCGTTACGCACAAACTTGCCCTGGACAAATCAAATCCTCGGCAAAAGCACAAAATCCAGCAGCTCACTGGGGAATCTTGGCATATCATCAACACCAAGCAGCCGGTCTCTCCCGTAGGCCCGCGGCATCGCCCGTCTACTTCCAATGAGCATGAGCAGCAGTCACCAAATAACGATCGCAACCCCGTAGCTAAGCTACGGTCATTCTTCGGACAGAGACCGCCAAGCGAAATGATTATCCATGAGCTTCAGTCCTTCTTCCCGAGTCATGACCGGGAAGATATCGAGAAGACTGTGCGCAGATCCCAGCGCCTCAGTCGTGCAGCAAGCCGTCTGAGTGTTGTCAGTAACTACAGTGTGGCTTCAAGCTTGAAAGACGCGCCCCCTCTGCCTCCGTTACCGACAATCCCGCCTATGCCTAATATTGCCGATACTTGGTTTCAACCTCAGGGAGGCGTACAAGCTGCGCGGGCTTCACGGCCGATATCCACTAGATTCAATCTGCCACAGGCCTCATACCGTGATTCCATTGCCTCAAGCTCTCTTCATCCACTTCAAGAAGAGTCCCCAATTGAGCCTAATCGCAAGTCGTATGTCTCACTTGACAGTGGGTCCGACGAACCAGTCCTGTCACGGCAGAGCATGTTGGATGAGAACGTTAGCGTTGCCGCTACCGATGGCGGTTCCTTCAATGATCGCTTGAGCATGATCGTTGCCGAAGACGACGAGGTAGAAGAAGAGAAGGAGGAAGAGGAGGATGCAGGCCTCACCGACTTCTTGGCGGGCAACAACTTCGCTCCTAAGAACTGGATGAAGGGATCATTGATTGGCGAAGGTTCTTTTGGCAGTGTGTTCCTAGCTCTCCATGCCATTACTGGAGAGCTCATGGCTGTCAAGCAGGTCGAGATTCCTTCTGCCACCAAAGGCACAGAATTCGACCAACGCAAGAACAACATGGTCACTGCTTTGAAGCACGAAATCGAGCTGCTGCAAGGAATGCATCATCCAAACATCGTGCAATACTTGGGAACTGCTGCCGATGACCAGTACCTAAACATTTTCCTGGAGTATGTGCCTGGTGGCTCCATCGCCACAATGCTGAAACAATACAACACCTTCCAGGAGCCGCTGGTGAAAAACTTTGTCCGCCAAATCCTGGCAGGCCTTTCGTACCTGCACAGCCAGGACATTATTCACCGAGACATCAAGGGAGCCAACATCCTGGTGGATAACAAGGGCGGTGTCAAAATTTCTGATTTCGGTATCTCCAAGCGTGTGGAAGCATCCACTCTTCTCGGCTCCCGCGCCAGCAGTGGCGGCGGCGGCCACATCCACCGACCCTCCCTCCAGGGAAGTGTCTACTGGATGGCACCGGAAGTAGTGCGGCAAACTGCCCACACCAAGAAAGCCGATATCTGGAGTCTGGGCTGTCTGGTTGTAGAGATGTTCATCGGGGCGCATCCCTTCCCCGACTGCAGCCAGCTCCAGGCTATCTTTGCTATCGGTAGCAACCAAGCCCGTCCACCTGCCCCTGAGCATGTGAGCCAGGAGGCGGTCGAGTTCCTCGACATGACCTTCCAGGTTGATTATGAGCAACGCCCCAGCGCAGACGAGTTGCTGAAATGCAAGTTCTTGGCTATGCCTATAGCTTGAACCCGATGCCAGGCTTCCTTGTGTCTGTACATACAATGATCTTATGCATTATGGTGCTTTTGTTTTGGTGTCTTGATACAGCAGTGCTGGGTTTTCTTCTTTCGGTAGTGCAATTAAACCGCGACTTTATTGTCATATGTTGCTTCTGTTCCAAAGTTTAAGACGAGCAACATCACACAGATCGAGATTCAAATAGGCATTGAGCTATGACTGGTAAATTTCGCTTGATATGAAAATGATCTTGAACGAAGATAATGAAGATAATACACAAGTTGGTTGAATCACAATGGCCACTATTCAGGCCACTCTAAAGTTACATGGTGATAGGAACACAAACCCGAGGCAGAGATTATAGAGAAGTCCACAAACATGTCAGCAGTATTCAGGTAATCCGCCTGGCACTTTATTGAACAATCTTTCCGTAGAAGGGAATGCCCATAGCGCTCAAGAGGAGCCGAGCATCCTTGTCCGCCTTGGCGGTAGTATGAAGGGTAATGTGACAACCAGGAATCATCTTGGGGGGGTACCTGGCAACAAGTTAGAGTCGAAGCACATACAACTGCAAAAGATCCCATAAATCGACTTACATGTCGTAGTTCACCTCAATTTCTGGGAATGTGGCCACGTTCTCCGGTTCCAGACCGAAGCTAATGTTTCCACTGCTGTCGCCACTGCTACCCTTGATACCGGGCCAATCCTTGATGCGCGGCAGGACCACATCAATCAATTTGCCCAAGAAATGATGCATGGTCTCACCACGCAGCTCCGCCTTGACGGCAACAGTGTCACGGCCAGGGGCAATGCTCCACGTGGCGACGCTAGTCTTCGACTTGAAGGTCTCCACGCGCACATTTGAGATGGCCTGGATAGCTATACCAGCAACGTGCAACCACGATGAGTTCTCCTGTGCCGCATTCTTCACGTAGCTGTGGATTGTGATGCGCTCGATCTTGGGGATGTTATTGAATTTGATGGGCTTCCGGAGTAACCGCAACACATCACCACCACGAGGTCCGCGAAGAGGACGGTTCTTGTGGTAGGGAGAGCTGTCATCCCACTCACGCAAACGAGGTGCTTTCGGAGGAGGCTTGAAGCCTGGCGGGGTGTGCACATAGCACAAGGTCATGATGTCTGATGCGACAGTCGTGTTGTACGTTTGCTCTGTTCGGGGAAGAGCGAATGGACCTGGGACGAACAGACGGGAAGAAGGATCAGAGGGGGCAGGAGGCTGGTGAGGGTGGAGGGGACCACGATCGTATTTTGGGGACCGGAATTGGTATCTGCAAATGGGCAATCAAGGTCAGTTATACACTCACTTCCTGGCTGCAGGTCCGCTGTCACACGACTGGGAAGTAACAAGCAGCAGAATTACCTACCGACTCCGAGGAAGCTGGGCCTTGCGACCTTTAGCCCTAGCAGCTGGGTCGAATCCCTTTGCTGCATCTCCAGACACCTGTGTGGTCAAAGAAGACGCAGTCTCCAACTCATCAAGCTGGTCCGACAAACGCCTTGTAGGGGCCTCGTCAGAGGCATTGCGGAGCCCTAGAAAGGCCTGCGAACGAGCGGAGGGCACAAAGGCCCGAGGCAATGCCCTTGCTAGGTATCTGGATGGCTCCCTGGCAGCCATTCTTAAGGGATGTGAGATGGGTGACATCAGGGTTCAATCGGAGTAGCGACGCGGCCGAAAATTGCTTGCAAGCCGCAGTCACGTGTGGAATCTTGATGCCTCACATATCGGGCGTTATCCCAGGTGTCAATCCCGCTGCCCCGCGGAGTGATCAACATGCTAGCTTCATTTGATCAGCCCGCGATCTCTTCTCGAATCAACTCGCATGGACGCGTTAGTCTCATCTAAGTGGTCCTTTTCCTCAGCCCGTGCCCGCATCAGAAGAATTTGGCAGATGATGTTGCCTCCATGCCCTCCACGGAAATCTTGCAGCCTCCACTCAACATTACGTTAACCTGGAGCTCTGTTTCCATTCCGCATACTACACTTCCTCCATAGATCTGCCCCATCGGTCTGAAACCCTTGTCTCTAGGGGACCTGTTAGCAATGAGCGGGATTCACCGATTTCTTACCCGTCGCGATCGGCATGGCCGGTCGGCGCGCCAGAGCAAAGAAGAGGTATTTACGCCACATCCTGTGCTGTCGGCTTTGCTTAAACACCCCGGTTCGAACAACCAACAAGAACCTCGCTAACGCTGCACGCATTTAGAAACCCCATGCTCTCACTCTTCCCTTGTTTCGAGAATTCTTCACCGCTCAGGCTACCCCTGGAGATGGCCAAGAAAACACACCCGAGCATGAGAAGAAGGTACCGCTTCCATTTTCCCCGGTCGGCCAGATCCTTTCTAATTCGTGGTTTATTATAGCTCAAAGCAGTTGAGGGTCTGATACGGTCAATGGGGATCACCACTTTAGAGGAACCGCAATTCAACTATGCGTTGCGTACGACAAATGGTGATGTGGAAAAGGCAGTTAGCTTGCTGCTCTTGCTGGAGGACGCCATAGAAGGCATCATCCGCAACTACACCCCGCGTACCAAGCTTCTTGGTGCAGAGAACCGTCAGGGTGTTACATGCTACCTCGATGCGCTACTTTTTGCCATGTTCGCCCGTCTCGACTGCTTTGAAGCCATATTGTACAAGGCCTTCAATGACGAACCTCGACGCAAACTTACCATTTTACTGAGGCTCTGGGTGAATATGTTGCGATCTGGGCGGCTGATCACAACCGATGTTGTATGCAAATCCCTGGTCCCAGGACTTCCGTTCATCCCACACCTGGCCTTATTATCTTATGATTCCAGACTGACCGATTGACGTAGACAAAGCACATACAGGATGCTCTTGCTGAATGTGGCTGGAAAGATGCAGCCATGCTACGACAGCAAGATGCCTCAGAGGCATTCACCTTTATTACGGAAAAGCTAGAGCTGCCACTTCTCACCCTCAAAATGGACATCTACCATACCGGAAAGGAAGATGCCAGTGATGACCACAAGTTTATCAATGAGCGACTACTCGAGGTGGCCATTCCACCTGAGTCAGAGGATGGGCAAACTTTGACTCTTGAGGACTGCCTAGAAGCCTACTTCAATAACAGGATTGAAGTTAAACGCTATCTGGAAAGAAGAAATACTCTTACCTCCATCCATTCAGTTGATTCTCTTTCCTTATCGAAAGGTTTCACAGCACATGTGGAGGAAGTTGACACCACACCCACACTATCTCCAGTCCAGTCCAGCTCACCACGAATGGAAAAGCCAAGCCCTTGGTCATCCTTCTCAGAGTTCAACGAAGCGCTGGCATCGCGAAAGCTCGGCCGTCGGGACAGTATTGTTCAAGAGCGTTTCATCCCAGATTCAACCGAGGAAACACCGGCAGGCAACGAATCGTCTACTTCAGATGAAAAGCAGCGAAAAGGTGTCATTCGGAAGGAGGTGATGATGCCCGCGTGGCAATTTTTCAGCCTGATCCGTACGTCAACCCGTTGAATGATCAACGAGAAACAAGCAACTGATCTGACGTTTTATAGCATGGTACACTGATAATACGCCAACCAACGATGCCCAGGTTGCTGCACATTTTTCCTCGAAGAGACCGATTCTCGGCATGTGCTTGAAGCGTTATTCATTTACACCGAAAGGAACCGCTGTCCGACTCAACACATACATCGATATTCCTACTGAGATTGGACTGCCGCATTTCATACAGGATGATAATATGGATGCAGATGCACCCATTTATGGGAACTTTAAGCTTTCTCTGCAGGCCATGGTCTGCCATCGAGGCAATTCGGTTGACTCCGGTCACTACATAGCCATTGTCCGAGGCACAAGCGCCAATCCTTCTCCACCAGGTTCTAGTGCAAGCTCAGAAACCCAGCCTACCGAGACACCAAAACACTGGATGCGCTTTGACGATCTAGCCACGGAACGAGTGACCCTCATTGACATCGAGCAGGCAATGAAAACCGAGTCGCCCTATCTTCTCTTCTACCAAATTCTTCCCGTTGATCAAGATGCATCAGTGGCCAATCTCCCCAACAAAGCACCTTCATCGCGCGCATCTGATGCTACTCTTGATATGGACATGGCCGACCTAAGCGACATATCTCGTAAACTCATGGGCCTCGCAGTTGAGGAGACCGCAGATGATAATACTACCGAAGGTGTAGCCTTTGCTAGGCCAAGCTTCGAAATCACTGGCTCTGGCACTGTGGGCAACCAGATTTCCAGCAACGGTGGAAGACGGCCCAGCGTGGTATTCTCTGAAACAGGGCCAACTGGGCATCAACCGCGCTCAATACCCTCGTCGTCACCACGATTGGCACCAATGGGAGAAGAAGGCCCCAGAGGGTTCCCCTTTCCTCGACGAGGATCCCGCGCTACCAAGAGCAACTCGGGCAGTCGTGCGAACAGCCAGTCCGGTGAAAATCGGATTAGTTCAACCTTTTCTCGATTTGCTGGACGCTTGAGCAAGGACAGATTCACCAGTGATGGTGAAGTGGAGCCCGACGAGTCTGCTGTGGAGGCAGATGACAGTTTACCCGATGGTACGAAGTTAGGGCTGCCTCCTGACGAGAGCAAAGAGAAAGGTGGCCGGGGACGAAGCAAGGACCGTATTTCAAAAGGAAAGTCCAAAGAGAAGAGCCGAAAGCCGGAGCGAGAGTGCATAGTGATGTGATATTTGGGCAGAAGGGGAGCATTTACTACATTGGTGGTTTTTGAGATACCCCAGCACATATGTGATAATTACCAGATTTTGCATTTCCATGGTGGACGATACCCAGTGCATTAGGCACACAGATACTCATTTTTCAATTAGAGCAATTGATCTCAGGGATCTATTATCTACCATGATTTCGACAATAACTGTTGTTCCCGAACTGTGGCCTCAGGCATCCAGGCACACAGCCCTCCGCATTCCACCAGCTCAACTTCGCTCGTCCCTCCAAGCCCCCCCAGCTTCTCTGCAGCTTGCCTAGAACCGACGCGCGGCATGATATAGCAGCTCGCGCATCATGGCGCTGGAAGGATCCAGCAGTTATGTTGCTCCCACCAACCCAACGGAGCCCTCGGACTCCTTGCCTATCTTCGACGTGCAGCGGGTGCAACTCCAGTTCCCGATCGCGGCGGACTTCGTGGCTGCGCAGGTTGCCAACAATGTGCTTGTGTTAGCTTTGTCCACGGGCCGTATCCTGAGGATTGACCTAGATAGCCCCGAGGATATCGATGGTAAGCCTGTCACTTGTCCTTTCCCACAATGCTGGACGAACTGAACGGAGCTTAACTGTGTCCTTCGCAATAGACATCGACCTTCCCAAGAAGTCCTCGGAGATCGGTTTGATCCGTCGCATGTTCCTTGATCCTTCGGCCTCTCATTTGATAATCAGCACTACCCTCGGCGAGAATTACTATCTCCATACCCAGTCACGACAGCCGAAGGCGCTGTCTCGGCTAAAGGGTGTCTCGATTGAAAGCATTGCTTGGAACCCCTCTTTACCGACTGCATCGACTCGCGAGATTCTTCTTGGTGCGACGGACGGAAATATCTACGAGACCTATATTGAGCCGTCCACGGAGTTCTATCGCCGCGAGGAGAAGTATGTCACCGCGGTCTACAAGACGCCAGACTCCTCGCCCGTGGTTGGACTCTGCGCCGAGCCAGCTCCCTCCAAGCCCGACCAAAGGAGGGTGCTTGTGGCTAGCTACGGGAGGTTGGTACATTTTCTCGGTCGGATTGGGCCCACAAAGCATGGCAGAGAAGGAGGCGGGTCTGTATATGCGGATCTATTCCAGCGCGAAACGCCTTTAACGCATGAAATCCAGCAAGCATCAGGCTCTGCGCCATCTTCATTGACAATATCCCCGTCGAGCTCAGAGGCATACCAAACTGAAGGATTTACGGAGAGAGAGTTCGCTTGGTTGAGTTCACAAGGAATTTATCATGGCCGGCTCGCCTTGGAGTCCCCATTTGACCACGCGAAAATGCTCCCACGATCAAAATTCCCCGCCACCGAATCCGCTCGAGGAGGGCGGAAGCTCATACAGGATCCGATCACCGCGATGACACTGTCCCAGTGGCATGTGCTTGCACTGGTCGAAGGCCGAGTTGTTGCCATCAACCGTCTCAGCGAGGAAATCGTATATGAGCAAGCAGTGTTGGAACCTAGACAGAGTGCGCTGGGTCTCCTGACCGATTTGACTCAGAACACATACTGGCTTTTCACCAGTCAGGAAATATTTGAAGTGGTCGCTAATGACGAGGACCGAGATGTATGGAAGGTGTTTCTGAAGGAACAGAAGTTTGACGAAGCTCTCCAGTACTCTCAGAATCCTGCACAACGCGATGCCATCCTGACAGCTTCTGGTGATTTCTTTGTCGAAGAAGGTCATTTCCTTGAGGCTGCGAAAGTATGGGGCAAGAGCAGCAAAGGTTTCGAAGAGGTCTGCTTGACTATGATTGATCACAAGCAGTATGATGCCCTGCGCAAATACCTTCTTTCCCAGCTGTCAACATACAAGAAAGCGTCCATTATGCAGAGACTTATGGTGGCGAGCTGGCTTGTGGAACTCTTTATGTCCAAGTTAAATTCTCTGGACGACAACATCGCCACGAAAGCAGAGTTGACAGAGGGGACAACTACAGGAGAAATCAAAGATCAGCTGGGTGATGTCCAAACGGAATTCCGAGAGTTTGTCAGCAAGCATAAGGCAGACTTGGACAAGAAAACAGTCTACGATATCATCAGCAGTCACGGCCGTGAGCAAGAGCTGCTCTTCTTTGCCACCGTCACTAACGATTACAACTATGTTTTGTCTTACTGGATCCAGCGAGAGAAGTGGTCAGAGGCTCTGAGCGTTCTCCAGCGGCAAAGCGAGCCCGACGTCTTCTACAAGTACAGCAGTGTGCTCATGACGCATGCAGCCACAGGCCTGATTGAGATCCTCATGCGGCAGACAAATCTTGACCCTGAGAGGCTGATCCCAGCTCTGCTTAATTACAACAAAACGACCAGTGTCTCCTTAAACCAGAACCAAGCTGTCCGTTATCTGAACTTCATCATCGTCAATCACCCGAACCCGTCTGCTGCTGTTCATAACACTCTTATCTCAATCCACGCATCTAGTCCTTCAGCTGCAGAAGCTGGTCTGCTCACCTACCTTCAATTGCAGCCATCATCGCCACCTCCATACGACGCGGACTTTGCGCTCCGACTTTGCATCCAACATAAAAGAGTACAGTCATGCATTCACATCTACAGCGCTATGGGCCAATACCTGCAGGCAGTAGAACTCGCTCTGGAGCACCACGACATTGAACTTGCTGCGATTGTCGCTGATCGCCCAGAAGGAAATGACAAGCTTCGGAAGAAGCTGTGGCTTCTCGTCGCGGAGAAGAAGATCCGCCAGCCTGGCACCGGCATTAAGGACGCAATTGAATTCTTGCGCCGCTGCGAGCTCCTCCGCATTGAAGATCTTATTCCTTTCTTTCCAGACTTTGTCGTCATTGACGACTTCAAGGATGAGATCTGCACTGCCTTGGAAGACTATTCCCGCCATATCGATGCCCTGCGCCAAGAGATGGACAATTCGGCGCAGACGGCGCGGCAGATACGTTCTGAGATTTCCCGGTTGGACACTCGCTATGCGATCGTGGAGCCCGGCGAGAAATGCTGGATCTGTTCATTGCCTCTTTTGAGTCGCCAGTTCTTCGTCTTTCCCTGCCAGCACGCCTTCCACAGCGATTGTCTCGGCAAAGAAGTCCTGGAGGGTGCGGGGGGCAAGAAGAAGTACATTCGGGATCTGCAGACCCAGCTAAGCAAGGGCGATATCTCTACATCGCGGAGGGAGGATATTGTGAAGGAACTGGATGGACTAGTCGCCGAAGCTTGGTATGCGTGACTCTTGGACTTTGAATTTTGTGGTTTTCAGAAACTAACCACTCCTAGTATCTTGTGTGGTGACCATGCCATCAAGCAAATTGATAGACCCTTCATTGCAACCTCAGAACCGGACAATGAGTGGGCCATTTGATCAATCGATACCAGACCTTCAGACCCGACTGGCTTTTTGTTTTCTCCTACCGCTGAGCTAGGTTCGGCTGTTTTGGCACAAGATGCTCGCAGTGACATGCAATGTGACTGACTATACTTTGTATATTGCAGCGTTGGAGGCCCTGTCCAGCCCTCCCGCCAAGGGCAATTTCTCATTTTGCAATACCCGTTTCTTCCCTTCTGTGCACTATGTTTATGATGAAGACTCGTAAATAGCGATCGATATCCCTGCCACGCGTGGCAGTCGAATTTATTCGTGAACTCTTGTATCTCGTAAAGTCTCATACACTAGCTAGCTCTGGATAATGAGAGGGTAAGTAGGGGCCAGAAACGGCCGTCTGGTGTCGACTTTCGCATCTGTTTTGGCCTGATCCACTAGGTCTTCCCTTCCCTAGCAGTCCGGCTTAGTCCTTCCGCCAACCGATCAAATGTTTGTGAAACTATTTGGTTGAGATTGAAATTTTCTCAACTACTGCATGTTTGTGTCAAACGAGTTCCCAAGGGGAAAACATGGAAAAGGGTTGCCGAATTATGTACTGCATAAATTGAGCAAGAACGCCTAGTAGTCTTATACTGTACAAAGTTAGAGAACTCTGAGTAATGTTTAATTAAATTCAGTCTTTCCTCCTCAGTTCAACATGAAGTCTTTATGTGATCCAGCATCATCCTGCTCTAGCAACCTCACCGTATTTGGTTGATGCAGAGCGATAGCGTCACTCCTGCGCCCAAGTCGCCTTGTCGATCGGCGGGTTCACGCATCGCGACATGCCCCACACCCCAAATCAATGATCTTTAATCTTCTCTCCTCAACAACTTCCTTCTCATTGTCTATCTATTTCCTCCGGCCCTGATCTACGGACTGTCTCCTCTAACCATGGTCCATCTCCAGGATCTCCCGGTAGAGCTCTTGAAGCACATTTTGTCTTTCGTTGCCAACCCCGTCTATGAACCTGACCTGAAGCTCTCCGACAGAGCGGATCCAAACGCGAAACTCGATCGCAATGCGAACAGCCTGGGGAAGAATGACAATGATATCGATGACGATTCTGACGAGATTGAAGACCTGTGCAATGTATGCCTAGTCTCGCAAAAATTCCGTGATCTCGCACAACCTCTTCTCTTCCGCGATTTTCTTGATGATGGCTTGGACGGCAATCTCAGCAAGACCATCTTGTTTACCAAAACCATCTATCGCCATCCAGACCTCGGCAAACATGTGCGCAATGTCAGTTTGATGCCAACCTTGTTCGACCCAAGCAGCCCAGACCGTCCCACCGAAGAGGACTGCGAGCTCTTCAAACGTGCCATCCGGGACCTTCAACTGGGCGATCAGGAGCAAACCTGGATTTCGGCTATGGAGCATGCCGACCTCAGCGTCTTCGCAGCGTTACTTGTCAACAAGACCCCTAATCTCCGTGGGCTAGATCTACCAGGCGGGCAATGCTACATGAAGCCATTCGCCGTTCTCTTCAGTCGAGATCCATCATTTCTGTCCAACCTTGAGTCCGTCTGGATCGAATGTGATAACGAATTTTCCGGTTATCCTATCGCTGCCTATCAGGAGCTTTTCACCCGTCCCAAACTTGCATCGTCGACATTCGAGTACGGTGATCTCGTCGACGCGTCGTTCCCATCTACCTGGGCTCCCGGAACATTAGGGACGGAGCAAGTGGTCTTCCACAACTGCCATATTGACGTTGGCGCTCTCCGAAAGTTCATGCAGGCGTGCAAGAAGTTGAAATCCTTTACCTATCAAAATTTCAACTTGAGTCCAGATGACCAAAGAACCCCGAGTTTGAGCAGCACGACCGAGTTTGATGCTGCGCAGGCCCACGAAGCCGCCCTCCTGCATAAGGACACTCTTGAGCACTTCCACCTCGAGTTTGAGCGGCATCCATGGGATATTGAGGATATTGAGAAGTATCTCTCTAGCCGTGCGAAGATCGGCTCGTTCCGCGACTTCTCCGTGCTCAATACCATCATGCTCCCACATGCAGTTCTTCCGCCACACCCTCAATTCCCCCCTTCGCTAGAGACGCTGCATATCACCGACTGTAACTCGTCTATCTGGAGCTTGGCCCAGCTTATCGCCAAAGATTGTAAAAATGGCCTCTATCCCAAACTGACGGAATTTAAAGTACTCACAATCGATGTCACCGGGCCCATTAAGCTCCCTGGACGACGTGTTCCACGAGGCAAGACCCCTGAAGAATGTTTCCGCGATCTCCAAAAGTTGTTCGAAGGAACCACAGTGGATTTCCAAATCCTGCCATATCAAATGCCCAACTTCGAAGATTATGATGATCTCGACGATGAAGACGAAGGCGACGAAGACCTTGGGCTGGGCGCAGGGCCTCCAGGACTAGACCAAATGCCAGGCCTTTTCAATTTGCTGATACAGCGGGCTTTGCAGGACCCCGACCTGGCACACCTCCGGCGCTAGGTAAATGGTGGCCACGATCGGCCCAAGTAATTTAAAATAGTGAATCTACACATCCCCCTTAGTTCTCGACTCTCTCCGTCCGCCAAACCCCTGTAAGAACTGTCCACTGCGGTGAAGACTGTCATGTGATCGATCGTGTTGCTAAATCGTCCGTTCCACGCCGTCCTTTTCCCATACACGAGACATTCCATCCAAGATTGCCTAGACTTGAGCTGTGGGCCGGATCTGCGAACGTGCTTCCGTATTCGACGTCGAAGATGGAACCACGCATGTGCTACGATGATGCCGCCTGGGAAAAAAGCGAGGAGGTCTCCGATGCCTGGGTACTCCAGTTTCTCGAGCCTGATGTCTTGACACCGATTGGAGACTATCTTGTCAGACACCACAGTCCTGAGGTCCCTGAGAGATTCTCTATCCTGGAGAAAGGAGCCTACAACATTTCGCTGCGGATGACGTACGAAAACGAGAGGTCCGCTGTTATACGCTTCTCACAACCTGGTGCTTCTATGTTCCCTGAAGAAAAGGTCCGCAATGAGGTCGCTATAATGCGTTATATTCAGGACCAGACCTCAATTCCAGTTCCGTTCGTGCTTCACTGGGGCACCAAGAAAAAGAGTCCCTTAGAGCTGAGCCCTTTTATTATTATGGAATATATCGACCATGACACGAGTATGTACGACGCTCTCAACAGGCCAGACTGTCCTAGGGCCGAGTGTGGAACCCTTGATCCCGATATCAACGAGGCCAAGCTGGAAGCTCTCTATGGAGAGCTAGCGAGCATTCTCCTTCAACTCTCTAGACTTTCCCTGCCTCGGATAGGGTCTTTAGATCAGGTTGATGATTTTACCTGGGAATTGACACGCCGGCCTCTGTCAATGCCAATGAACGAACTCATTCGGCTAGGCTCGCTGCCTCAATCAGAACTACCACACACCACATTCGACACAGCATCCTCGTACTTCGAAGCACTAGCAGAGCTGCACATTACGCATCTAAGGAACCAACGAAACGACGCTATCGACTCAGCCGACGACTGTCGCCGCAAGTTCGTTGCAAGATATCTCTTCCGCAAGCTCGCTCAAGACCGCAGACTCACCAAGCACTCGGCATCCTCCGACCAGGGCCCGTTCAAGCTCTGGTGTGATGATCTGCGACCAGCTAACGTGCTCGTGGACGAGGCCCTGAAAATCGTCGGCGTCGTAGACTGGGAGTTTACATACGCAGCCCCAGTCGAGTTCTCCCACGCGCCGCCTTGGTGGCTCTTGATTGAGAAACCCGAATACTGGCCCGAAGGTCTGGACGACTGGTGCAGGGTATATGAGCAACGACTCCAGACCTTCCTCAAGGCGATGAAGCATCGCGAAGATGAAGCGATCAAGCAGGGCCAACTAGAGGAGAGCCAGCGGCTCTCTGGGCCGATGCGCGCGAGCTGGGAGAGCGGGGATTTCTGGGTCTCGTATTCCGCAAGGAATAGCTTTGCGTTTGATGCGATATATTGGAAGAAGCTTGACGGCCGGTTCTTTGGGCCGACTACATGTCTTGTCGAAGATGTCTGGAGGCAGAGGCTTGACCTTCTAGATGCCGAGGCGAAAGATGACATGGAGAAGTTGGTGGCTCGAAAGCTTGGAGAAATGGAAACTAGGGTCCTGGCGTGGGATCCAGATGAGTATACCCTGGACAACATAGACATCGCGAAAAGGAGCAAGGAACAAGATGAGCCCATGGATAATGGGACTGGAGAGGATGATAGTGAGGATGAGGTTGAAGCTGGGGTAGGCGAGGCGAGGGTGGATGCCATGTCCAATCAGTTGGAGGGACTGGCGGTTTAATGTCGCAAGGCGCTATAGGGACCTTGACCTTGTCAAATAGAATACAAAGCAACGCGGCCAGCCCAAGTTGCTGAAAGCAAACAAGTATATACCCCGGCTCTGTTCAGTAACACCCAGCATAAGAAACTTCTTAGAGTTGCCTAGGTATTTAGAGCCTCAATTCTCGCCTGGATTATATCTCAGGGATCCTCTATTCTGTGTCATAATCATCAAACGCCTGATGTAGTCGACCAACTCCATGCTTGCAAAGAAATAAGAGAAGGAGAGAAGAGGAGAAGAAGAGGAAAGGAAAGGAAAGAAAGAGCCAGCCAGCCAAACCAGCATCAACCGGCACAGGCATTGGGTGTATCACCAAGCTGGCTCAGATTCCTCAAGAGACGAGAGAACAGGACTACTCATTCCCAGGCCACAAAGACCGCAAAAGTTCTAGATCTTGCGCCACGGCCGGACTATGTCGCGCAGAGTCCTCTAGGAATCGCATCATCTCGTCGTTCCATCGGTCCCATCCAGCTGGCAGCGTCTCGCGCACCCGAAAACTGGGGGAGTGGGCAATGCAATAGAAGAGAAGAATCTGGCCGAAGAATCTGCAGCGGGAAAATATTAGTTCCACTCCAAGGGGGCAATAGTAGACCGAAGTCAGGGACATAGGGGTGCTAGGGGAACAACTTACTGAGAGCAGAAGGCGAATTTGATCGGGATGCAGCTTTTCATTTCCCGGAAGATACCCTGCGCGACAGGCCAGTCCATGGCATTTCGCAGGCCACTTTTGATCTGTTCAAAGTCGTCGTCTGTGAGCTTTGATGGGATCCGGAGAGCTTTGTACAGATAGGGCCGGCCGATGTGGAACTGGGCGATCATGTGTCGTCCACGCAGCATGGCATCTGTCACTGCTACCGCGGGCGAAATGGGACGGTTTGGATCTGCGGGCAGCGGAGATATTGGGTGTGGGGATGCTGGTGTTGCGGGCGAAGGGTGTATGGAGTGGTCGGCTCCTGGGGTAGAGTATGAAAAGGGGTTGGAGGAGTCTGAGAATTGAATAGCGGATGGGAGGTTGGTGCGCCATTGCTCGAGTTGGTGGTGGAGTTCGGCGTTGACGGCTGGGAGTGGAATGGCCCCGGAATCGGCTGGGGTGGTAACGTTAGAATCTATGAGGTGTCAAGTAGGCTTTCTTGGGAAAACACACAGTAGAAGTAGAGCGAGTGACGGATTCGAGTAAGTATAATCCGATGTGCTACCTGGGCGAGGAAGTGGTATTGGAAGTATGAGTCGTCAACGACCGTCGACGAGGGGAACCTGGCCGACACGTATCCGGTCGTTTCAAAGCCGATGAACTTTGGGATTGGAACTTGCTCTTCCAGGCGTGATAGACCGCTTGGTGGAAGATGCAATTCCTGCACGAGAATGGTCTCGTTCATTAGACAGTTCCAATACACCCGGGATTTCATGTCACCTTCCCATTCGTCAAAGTTCACATCGTGGCTAGCTCTAGGTCAGTACCAAGGCAAAGTAGATAGATTCATGAATCATACTTGGTTAGCATCGATAAACAGCAGGTCGCAGCACGGTGGATCATTGCCCATGAATCCATTGGACGGAGGATCTGGCTATAGTAGACACTGGGGCTAATGAGTATAATTCTCTCACCGGAAGAAGCGCAAGAATGCCCAAACTCACGAAGATAGGAGATAGAATTGGCAGCTCTGGATGTCGTTGTCGCACATTAAGAAGCCGATACGGCGGCGCGCCTCATTGAAGAAGCGCAGGCCCGGCTGTTCTTCATAAACCACATTTATCCACTCTGGCGATTCGAAGCGGTGGCTCTGGGTACCCGGGAGCGGGTAGTTCCCTTCCTGATGGGCAAGCACGGCTAGACAGCCCAGAGCAAGCACATTGAGTACGATACAGCTTTCCATTGTGTAGCCGAAGCCACTCTCAATGGCCGAGCCAAGGGTGAAAGAGAAGAAAAAGCTCTTATCCATGATTGGAGTGAATGGGTTGAATACACTGAAGAAAGCATCGGCCAGACCCTTGATCATCGCCAACGGCAGGACTTCCAGCCAGTGGTCTCCGGCATGCAAAGGGAATGGACTGGTGAACATGGGCAGTGGTGGTCGGGTCGATTCCAGTTCGATGACATAGTTCTTCCCTAGTATTTCATAGGCAGAAAGCAGCTGCTCTGGGAGGATCTGTCGCGCGCCTGGCCAGAGGATAACTCCGTGTTGGCTGAAGGAAATGGAGATCCGACCGGCCGCGTCCGGGCCCGACGCATTGTCCTCCCAGTCGAAGTCATCTTCCTCGCGAGCAGCCGGGGTGAAGACGCGGTTGACAGCGGTTGATGGGGCCAGGGGCAGATGACCTTCATTCTCAACAGCAGGCGATTGCTGTGTCACGTCAAAGTCGTGATGCATATGGCGCCCCTGGCCACGCAGGGAGTGCAGGTCATTCAAGATGGACACAGGGATGTTCTCCAGCTTCGTCTCCAGCCGATGCAGAGTGCTCATGATCATGGTGAGCGATTGGTCCCTTCTACGATCTAAGTAAGTAAAGGAAGTGCGGAAAATTCCCTGGACACTCACTTGGACGATTTGCGCTCATTGTAGACGCAGTCGAGGCCAAGGGACTTGCACAGTCCACATTTCGGCCGCGACTCGTCGCATCTTGTCTTCTTCAAACGACAAGTCTCGCAGGCCTAGCTCAAACATCAGTATACAAGGGCATCAATTGCGCGACAGTCTGGGAGAGAGCGAACACGTACCACCGTGGCAATGAAGTTCCGGGGCTTCTTGGTCGGGCCGGACGGTGCGGCTAGGTCCTGCTCGTCGCCCGGCGACAGCAGATCGTGAATCGGCAGCAGGCCATTGTTATCGCTCTCGGGCGGCTGGCTCTCCCTGGACTCCTCGAATGAGCGCTTGCTCATGGTGCATCATGGAATCGGAGCGCCTGCGTGACTCCTGGATCAGTCAGTAATGATGGAATGCGGTCTTTTTTTTTATCGCCAGTGGGGGCCGCCTGGTCGCTCTCACCAATAGGAGGCGGCAACGAGCTATGAATCCCAATCAGCACTATAAGACCTACCGATGAGGCATACAAAGCAACTGGTCTCCGATATGTTCCAAGGTTGGAACTCTGATCGGGATAGGTTTCAATTTAAATTGCTAGTCAAGCTGAGGTAGATGTATCGCCCGATCAAGGCAATTGAATACAGCAATCTCTTTTGTACTCTCCTACATCCATCACGAAGCCGTAACTCCATGCGCCATGGTGTACTCGGTCGTCTGCATATAATAATCGCTATTTATCACCTAGGCCTGAGCATTTCTTGTCCGTTGCATAGTGACTGCCACATTTCCAAGATCGTTGTACTTAAAAAGCGGACGCGTGGTTTGTATGGGAGAGCCATGGTCGCAAGTCCGCAAGGCCCTCGATTCTCTCGACAACAAGCTGAGATTGGAATAAGCTCTCTAGGAGATCGGTGTCGAGATGGCTATGACTTTCAATTCCATCCTCCGCAACACAGAAACACTCTGGTATAAGTATCAAGTCATGAGCGTACCTATATAGCGGTGTTGTCTACAGACAGGTCTGTCAATAGCGGAGCTTTGTAGTCAGGAAAGGGACCCATATCTAGAGTCGATGAATCGAGGTGAATGATGAAGCTGGTATTGGTCAAGTGCTTGGAGATTTAGACTATATTTAATAGAAGGCGGTCTTGTGTATTGCGATCGGAATGAACATGTCAGCACTTAAAACACAGCATCCATGGATGGTGACACCATCCCGCTCTGTCGACCTTGAAAGAGGAAGGCTAACGTCGCAGTCGATTGTGTGAATTTGACAACCCAGATTAGAGATTCACGAATCCGTGAAGCTAGTTTGTGTCCGATCATAACAGGAGACCTGTCTAGAGCCTTTTCCAAGTTAAATCTACGGTCGCATAGAATCGATCCACTAGTTATCGAGCAGCATCCAGGCAAATCCTCAACCTCGAACGCCCATCTCGAATGATCAACCGAATGCGTGGGATGATAAAAACCGCAGAGCGAGTGCGATGACCGATTGATCGCCTGTGTCCTTTTTGTGCAACAGAATGGACCGTCGGATGTAACTTCACCTGCATAGTATGTGGGTAGCAGCAAAGACGTCGGCTGCATCTTCACTAATGAAACATTGCATCTGGAGAAACGCAAGGTTGAAGGAGGGGACCATGCCCGGAGTTGACTTGGCAACCGTTGGCAAAACTCGACCTGTCAATCCTAGTGCGAGCAACCTCGGCTGCTTGTCGTTACCACACACCCTGCGTGCTGTGTACAGAGGTGTGGCTGTGGATGGGTCTGGATTCCCGCAAGCGCTGGCGGCACTCGTCTCACGTCAACGAAACATGCCACTTGAACAACCAGTCCTCGGAAGATGCGATGGTACTGCGCGTGAGCACAGCGGCTAGGACCCTGTCCTTGAAACGACTACATTGCCACACGTCATACTCTGCGAAATCAAAAATTCACACAGTCGAGAGGTGGAGTGCAAGAGACCGCAGGCTAGCGAGGTGATTAGCAATGAGCCTGCCCAGCGAGATGGTAGGCGGAAATGTCAGGATTGTGGTTTCAGTGTACTCCTCGTGCTGGAGGTCGAGGAGCTGGTTCCGTCGGGCACGTCGGAGTTGTGGAAAGAGATAGCGATGGTTGGACTACCGGCGCGGGCGGTTGCAAGTGCTCTCGAGGAGAGCTGGACAGCTTTGAAAGAAGTCTGAGGAGATGGTGTGAGGGCTGGTCGGTTGTGCTGAGGGGTTTTGGTGCCGGTAGGACCCTATTATTGATGATTGAGCCATTGAATGATGTTGGAGAGCGTTGGATATATATAGCTAGGTATATCCCTGGCTAATACGGCCATCAAAGGCAAGACAACAACTCTAGACAGCTACGCACGAAGAGTCCATGGGAGTACAGCCTTCACCCCTGGAATGTCTATCAGGAGACTCCAAGGCAGCCACAGGGCTTGCCAAGTGACGACCAGTGACAACAGCAGACCAAAAGCAAATACAACCACAGGCAACGATCTCCTTTCCTGCAGCGCGGGGTTGAGGTCGCAGCCGGAGAAAAAACAGACTAACTGGAGGCTGGGGTCATGGCATACAGGACATGGGACAAGGCACTGCTGTGCTCCGTCTGCGCGATGCTGCATTCGATGCTGCTGCAGGCCCCAGCCTAGGGGAGCCCTGTCATTTGTAGATTCGGGTCGTATGGAGGAGAGTGTAACGTATCTTATGACTACGGAGTACCTGGATGTATATATGCATGGGAAGTATGGAAATAAAACGATCACCCAAAAACAGGACGAAAGGATCTCCGCGTCGTCATCTACAGCCAACAAAATTGGGATTGTATGTCGATATTCGGATCCGTTCCTCGTTCGGAGCAGAATCCGGGGAAGTGGTGCGACCGGGCTGGTTTCACGCCATCGCTTGTCATTTGGGATCCTGTCTCGCCTGGCTTCGAAGTAACTCACTAACTAGTTAGTTAATGAGAGAGGAAGCTGGTGATCTCATCATTATCTCAGATGGCAGAGAGCGCCCCTCTCGCCCCCAAGTCTCTAGGGTATCTACACAGTACAAACAGTCATGGCCAGGACTAAACAGACTTCCATTATCGGTGGCCTGTGGCACATCCTTTCAAACGCTATTTCAAACGCAACCGACTCCGGAATGGCGATCGTGCGGGGTCGATAGGAGTGCGAAGGCCGAGGATTCTTAAACCACGGGCGTGTTGGTCTGCTATCTCGGCTGCTCTCGTCCTATCGCCAGGTGGCTTATCATCTTCACGCTCGCGGAGTCGTCTCGTTGACGTGTGTCTACGGAGTCGAGCCCGCCGCTTGCGGCGCCCCGATAAGGCGATACGGATCCGTTATCACGACTGCTGATGTTGCCATTATCAGCAGGTCCGATTTGTCCCGCGCTATCATGTCTCATCTATCATGTCAATCACGTTAATCACGTCTATCAGCTCGCCTGAGATGAGTATCAGTCTTGACTTGCGCGAAAGGACCCCAAATCCGCTCATCTCTCGGGCGCCACGGGGCACTCCCGACAAGGGACACGTTGCAGATGGGATCCCCGACGATCTTCATGAGGGCGCGGAACAATGGCCGGGATTGAATATACGTCCCCTTTGACACTGAAAGAGTGGGTGAATACCCTCGACGCGCGCGACGAAACATCTTGCCGGGCGCATCTCGGCGCATTGGAGAAATGGTATGGGCTCTTGCATCTTGGGGTCCGCATACCGTGCATGATACATGCGTGGCCTCCCAACTCAAAGGGACGAAACAGCATCTGCAGCAGCAGAGACACAAAGCTGTAGGGAGCCAACGGCGACAGTCGGTCATGGAGGGGGACATCCAACGCTGAGCCGTGCATCACGACGGTCGCTGGATGCCACCCCCTGCAATATATTGCGTAGCATGTTGCCATCATGCATGTCACACATGAGTAGAGTACTTTCGCCCAAGGAGGTACATATGATTGGTGTGAATGGGGGGGAGGTTGGGCTATGAGAGATCATTTTTGGGGACTCGAAGGAGCACCTCGTCGGACCGTAGCATGAATCAAGCCGAGCAAGTCGACGACGCTCGCGTGAGTGTACACCACGTCACGAGCATGTGTCCATCGTGCCACTCACGGCTTCGATCCGCTGCAAGGACAAACCTTGCAGGCCCTCGCAGGAGGCGGTCAGCTCGGGCGCCCTTCACCGCTGCCCTCGGGACGGAGACGAAAGCTATACTAGGGAGCTAGGTCTGCGTGGCTGTCCAAGAGCGGCTGGCAGTTGGGCGTCTTCGAAGCTGCCTCGGCGTCAATCCACCATGTTTCCGACTCGACGCCCATCTCCCTTTCCTGATGACCGTTGTGAGCACGCTCCACCCGATGGACCGAAGTACATACGTGTCTTTTCCCGTCAGGAGAGCGCGCTCCACTGGATCGGGATCATCAACATTGCCTGATAGACCGATCCGCTGGACCCCCGCAAAGCTCACAAATGGGTCTGACAATTGCTGTCTCAAGATCCCGCGCGCCAGACCTGTGGAGGAGGGGGTTGTAACAGGTTAGGACCAATGCCGGAGAGGCGTATATCCGTTCCCCCGGGACATTCTATGCCGTGATGGGCGCGTAGCTAGCCAGAGATTGGTCAGTACAGCTAGCTATATGTATTATTCCTCGATGAGGTATAGAACGTGAGGCTAGTCCAGGATAGTGAGCATCATTCTGGGGGCCAAGGGAGTGGCCCCAAACAGCATGGGTGGTCGAACTGTACCTGCGGAAGCAACATCCACACTTTGCACATCTTCCCAAGCATCAACCGGCAAAGAATCTCCGGGGGGACTCGGTGGCCAATCAGCGCAGATCACGCCATCCCAATGGCGTCATGCACGGTGGAAGTTAGTGCGTCGACAGCCCCTTCTGATTGGCCCTTGCCCCAGAATCTGCTGCGCAATCTGCCGCATGCAGTCTAGTGCGCCACCTTGATCGCGAGTCCAAAAGGCTGTGCAGGATTGCCCTGTCCCAAGTGACCTGGAGACCATTCTGGACTGCAGGTCCCGAGAGTTTCGAAAGTTTGTTTTTTCCCTTGTTTATCGGCGCTTGAGGAACTTTGGGACTGATGAGTGTACTAGGGCGAGCAGATCAATTTCAATCGCCATGAAGACGTCAGGCAACAATGGGGAATTCTGGATTTTTGACAATGACGGCTATACCCCACTTCGAAGGAGTGGTAGATTCCTGTCGAGGCAGGAGAACGGAGGAGCCGGGTGGTGACGCCGTCAAGGGTCAAGGAATGTCTGGAAGGTTCATGAACATTGGGGAGATTGCTAAGATTGCGTGGACGGGGCGTGTCCTGGTAATACCGGAAACGGAACAATACCGTTGAGTCCGGGGGGAACGAGACGGAAGGAGCAGGAGCCAAGGTCCTCTCGAGAGCAATTCAGTCCGTTCCAGTATCCACGTTGATCACGTTTAGAGGGTCGATCGCACGCGCCCACGAGGGCCATAACGGGACCCATACATGTACTCGTACGGTCATGGGGCGATCCCCCCTACACCAGCGGTAACAATCCCCTAATCAAATGTCTCGCCCATGATTCCCATCGTAAGGACGACGCCAGCGCCAGTAAGAATCAACCTCCCCCGCTCCACTCTGTGACTAACTTTAACGCCGACTCCTACCTCTACGCCCAAGTACTCCTATCTCCCCTGTACACCTTCCTCCCTCAATCTCCCCATCTCCCCATCACCCATCTCCCGTCTCCTTATCCTCCTTCCCATCTTCCCTCGTTCCCCGTGCTTTCCTACCTCCTCTCTTTCTCGTCACTTTCCCATCACCTCCTCTTCCTACATCTCCGTCCTCGTCTCCGCTTCCGCTACTCCGGGACGACGGCACTCTTTCCCCTGCGATTCATTGCCTTAAGACTCGCTGTCGCCATCCAAAGAGTGTTTGTCCCGGCGCGACCAACTTCCTCCGCTCAATCCTCCACTTGCTTCGAACGTCCACAATACCGAGAGTCTGCTTCAAAGACTCGTTGGCCGCAGTTAGTCGACCGCTACTGGATTGTGAATTCGCGAGCTTCCGCATCACCTTCGTCTTGCCAAATCTCCACGAAGGCTCGTGCGATCTATCATACGTGCCCAGCAGGTATCGCTAGCTGAGCTATTGAGAGTTCTCATATACCGGGAACCTGGTACTGCGTTTCCGACTCTTCCGACCCCTGGATTTGAAGGCGTACCTCCAGGATCCCGACAACTCTCCCCCTCTTCGGATCATCAAGCTTGGTCTACCACGCTTGCATCTAGATTCAATTCTCGATTCGGACGCCTTGTTCGAATCGACTATTTTATCAATCTATCTTTCGATTTGCCAACCGGTCCACCCATGACTCATTAATCGCCAATTTTTCCATTCTGAGTCACGGCCGCTCGCAACCTTGAACCCGGTGTTCACAGGCTTTTTGACGTCCTCTTTGCTATACTCTTTCCATCCAAGTTACGATATTACGCAGCGCTATCTCCCATTCAAACCATCTCGCCGCCTCTGGCCCACTCCTCAACTCTGTCCATTCCTTCGACACCTTCTTTCTCGTCCATTTCTTTCAGGCACTCGCCACCAGTCACAACGAAAACGACATAACAAATGAGCATATAACGGTCTTTACACATTTTCTTACAAGCGTCAATAAGCCTCCCGTTGCCCGGGTACATTCAGCTGCGCTTT
The DNA here is from genome assembly GCF_028827665.1 of Penicillium hispanicum. Taxonomy (NCBI): domain Eukaryota; kingdom Fungi; phylum Ascomycota; class Eurotiomycetes; order Eurotiales; family Aspergillaceae; genus Penicillium; species Penicillium hispanicum. Next base: position 783,371 of record NW_026623199.1, on the reverse strand, counting down.
GCGCCGACTCGCAATCCTCTTTTCCTTGTCTATCAACTTGTTCGTCCGGTATATTTTTATGAAATTTCGAAACCATCAGGATCTTGTCAACACCGCCCGATTACCGTTGCTCTGATTTTGTGACACCCTTACCATTGGGGTTACGCACTTGATCCTCTTTCTTCCTTTCTTGCCTATTAATCATCCATTAGCCTGGTTGCTGTTTGCGTCGTCACCTCCTGACACGTGCGAGTTTTTCCGAGCGTCTTATAGATTGTTCTTTCTGTTTACGCTTCATCATCGTTGGAGCCTCTGCTGCTCTCTTCTCTTCTTCATCTCTCTCCTCCATACGCGGACTATCGGTTCAACATGCCCAGCATGGAATGTCTCAAGAATGATTTCGTTGAGGGTCGACTCCTGGACGGTCGGTTCCTGACCGTGGCCCCGCTCAACCATGGGTCTTTTGGCATGGTGTTCCTCGCCACGGACACCAAGACCGGCCAAGATGTCGCTATCAAGTGCTTGACCAAAGCTGCATCCGATCCGTCTGTCTCCCATGCCGACGAGCGGTTCGAAGAGCTTGAGTGCCACCGTCGCTTTGGTTACCACCGCAACTTGGTCAACTTGATTCATTCTTTCGAGAGCCAGGCTCACATGTACCTTGTCTTGGAGTACTGTGCCAATGGCGATCTCTACGAAGCCATTCGTCTGAACCGGGGCCCGCTTGAGACGGAGCACGTGCGCGACTTCATGCTGCAACTTGTTGATGCGGTTGAACACATGCATTCCAAGGGTCTTTACCACCGTGACATCAAACCCGAGAATATCTTTTTGATGCAGGATGGGTCCATGAAGCTTGGTGACTTCGGTCTCGCTACTCGGGATCCGTGGTCCCATGAAGCGTGCGTTGGGAGTGATCGTTATATGGCTCCCGAGCAGTATGAGACATCCAGCGCGGGCTACTCGCCGGCCAAGGCAGACATCTGGTCCATTGGCATTTGCCTGTTGAACATCCTGTTTGCTCGCAATCCATTTGTGACACCCACGGAGTCTGACGTGCTTTTCGCGGACTATGTCCGTGACCGTCAGTCGCTGTTCGACATCTTTCCCAACATGTCTCAGGACACCTTTGAGATCCTGACCCATGCGTTGGCAATGGATCCCGAGAAGCGTTCCTTGTCGGATGTGCGGGAGGGTATCCTTCGGGCCATCTCCTTCACTACCGATGACGAGTCGCTGGATGAGTTTTGCACAGAGGATCGTGAGGTTGTCACTGCCAGTGCCAACCGTGAGCCTCTGCGCACTCCCTCCATCCAGAGCCCCCACATCAACCAGGGCGACTCTTTCCCGTGGGCCAAGGCCTTGCAGTCAAGTCCCCCGCAAGCCATCCGCCAGCTTTCTGTTATTCCTGACAACGAAAGTTATTCCGAGGATCTCTTTCCGCCGTCCGAGGCGGCAGCGACCTCATGGTTTTCAACCCACCAAACCCCATCCATGGCTTCCGTCTTGGATTCACACATGGGCGAGTCTTTGCGCTCGTTCAACCTCATCCCCAGACATAGGGGTTCATTCCTTCCTCGGTCCGATCCAGTCCCCATCACTGGATCCTTGCCCAGTCATGCAAGCAAGCCTCTGCCATCCTTGTCTATGGTGTTTGGAAAGAATGCCAATGAGCAGATCTCCAAGAGCTGGAGTGATCTCTGGGACGAGGAGGAGTCGGAGAATGAGGATCTTGCCCTCCAGCAACGCCGTGAGCAGAACTCTCGTAGCTGGAGTCAAGAGAGCCAGGATACCCGCTTGCCGGATACCCTGGCGGGATTGCGCGAGCTGGACTCCGCTCTACCCAAGGATGAACCCCATGCCCCCGTCACTCAACCCACCTCAACCCGTGTGACTCGCGCCAAGTCCCTGGACGCGGATAGTGATACCGGCACCAACAGTAGCACACCGCGTCCAGTCGTCCGACAACTGTCTCCGAAGAAGTCCAAGATGGACAAGTGGTCGGAACTTGGTGACAAGCGCCGCAATTTCAAGACCCGCGAGCTCTTTGGTCCGCAGAGAGCCTCCAACACCTGGCGTCGCGACTGGGGACTTGGGTCCTCTGGCTTCGATCACGGATCCAGAGCCAAGCGTGATTCACCCCAGTCCGATCGTCGCCGCCGGTTTTTCCTTGAGAACGACTGGCGGCGCGATGTTGAGGTCTTCAAGTCGTCACCTTCCAAGTTCTCCGCTTATGACGGCAGCATCGACGAAGATCTCGATCTCGTGGGTGGGTGGCACGACCTTCACCTGTAGCAACAGCACGTCACATCTTTCTTTCAATTCGTCAACCCCTGTTTTTGCCTTCCTTCGCAGTCGTTCGCGTCCCGTTGCATCATCATTCGACTCAGTTGGGAAAAAAGTTCAAAAAATTACCAACGATAAACTAATCTTGTTTCTTGTTTCGCGTCTATCTGTTTTCGGCTTTTGTTTGCTGGCTGTCTTTCGACTGCTCTCCAACCTTTCGCGGCGCCTTTTCCTTGGTGTCTGCGATGCTGCTCTCGGCTATTCTTTATTCAATTCTTGTTCTCTTTCTATTCTGTACTATACAAGCCGGGAGCAGCAGAGCACAGCCGGAGACATCCAGCACCAAAAAGACTAGATGGCGGAGAGGGATGTTCTGGGGAGGCATCTTTTGCATACGGACAAAACGACTTTGGGGGAAAAAAGCGGGTGGACGATTGATTGATTGGAGAAATGGCGTGGAGGTGAAGCAGAAACGCGGCCGTTTTCTCTTTGGCAGTGTACTGAACCCCGATTATGTGTACTGTAGCTAGCTGTGTGGGACAGTCGAAGGGAAAATTGATCACATCCCGTGAAGAATTCGCTCATCCTTATTGTAATCCGTTTCCAAACCAGCCAGTTGGAGTCCATAGCTGCTGGGTCTGCATAGGGCTGCTTCGCCGTTGCAGACGTTCTCCGGTGTGGGTCTGGAGATGCGGTGGCAGCCTGTCCCTGCATTCTGATACAACTCCAACTGCAAGTCCACTCTCACATAGGCATAATACGTGCTCCACGAACCTGAGAGCCATTCTGGAATTCTGGAAAGAAACAAAGAATAGTCTCTGGTTCATAGTCCGTAGTAGAGCAAGACTCCATCCAGCGAGAAGCGGTGAGGCAGGCGGTGACCCCAGTGAGGTCGCTGAGATGCCACCGATCCACTTCGCACCGTGCGAGCCCCGGCCTTTCTGTTCCAGCGTGATTCTCGTCAACTCACCGCAATTCCCTGGGCAAAAGGCACCTTCGGTACCCATCAGACGATTCCCCTCATACCCCTCTCTCCTCTGCTTCTCGCCGACAGCCGTTGTGAATCTTTCCGAGAGATAACGACCTAGATTCCGATTGGTCTTGCTACCGCAACGACGATGCGCATATCACAACGCTGTTGGATTTGATTTTCTGGATTGAAGATATCGGCCGGGTTAGCACCCTGGGACCACCCCGGTCTGCACCGCAAGCGCTCTTGGTGTTGCCGTGCCGTGTCGTGCCTGGTGGCTGGGATAAGCCAGGGAGTTATTGCACGACTGACTGCGGCTCCGGCTTCTGATCGCCCACTATGCTGCCTGTGGGACGGTCATTCACAGCCTTGATATGCTGTGCCTCGGTGCTTCTTGGCCTTTCCGGGAGTGTGCTGGGGAACGGTTCAGTCCAGGACACTGCACAGCCCGCCCACCGTCTAGCGATACCGGAGACAACATGCCCAGCCAAAAGTGCGAGGGAAATCGAGGCTGAATTGTTCCGCTACCCTATATGCTTTGAGGTTCGCCGGGGACCAGGTAAAGGGCTGCAGCCTGCCTCGACGGCACCCGGCTATGCCGCTGGAGATGATACAATAGCTACAGACTCTGCAGCCGCAGCGGAGGGAACACCGGATGCATCAATAGGAAATACGGAGCAGGAGCAAGATGCGGACTCTTTACTCGACAGCGCCAGTTTCCTTTCCTTTGAAGATTGGAAGAAACAGAACCTGGCCAAGGTTGGACAATCTGCCGAGAATGTTGGAGGAAGCAGACGCTCCGCTGCGGCGAGCAAAGAAGATCGACGGCGACCAGGCATCAACAATGCGCTGGACTCTCTGGGAGACGATGCGGAGATCGAGTTGGACTTTGGCGGGTTTGGTGCCGAGTCACCAGAGGCCAGTCCGACGGCCTGGGGCACGCCCATTCCGTCGCAGTATGTCGACCAGTCGGAAAAAGACACAGATGGCCATGTCCGCGGACAGGTTGTGCCACAGCCTGATGTCTCACGTCGCAAGGATGCTGGGACGACTTGCAAAGAGCGGTTCAACTATGCGTCATTTGATTGTGCGGCTACAGTGCTGAAGACAAATCCTGAGTGCAAGGGCTCATCGGCTGTGCTGGTTGAGAACAAGGACAGCTACATGCTAAATGAGTGCCGCGCTAATAATAAGTTTCTCATCCTGGAGCTGTGCGATGATATTCTCGTCGACACGGTCGTTCTCTCCAATTACGAGTTCTTCAGTTCTATCTTCCACACTTTCCGGGTCAGTGTTTCGGACCGATATCCTGCAAAGCCAGATCAGTGGAAAGAACTAGGAGTGTACGAAGCGCGCAATACCCGTGAAGTGCAGGCTTTTGCTGTTGAGAACTCCCTCATCTGGGCTCGGTATCTTCGTATTGAGTTCTTGACACACTATGGCCATGAGTTCTATTGCCCTGTTAGTCTCATCCGGGTTCATGGCACAACTATGATGGAAGAGTACAAGCATGACGAGAGCGTTAGTCGGGGCGAGGCTGAAATCGTCGAACCGATTGAAACTGCGGAGCAGCCCGGTGGTACTGAGGCAGTACCGGTGGAGTCTCCAACAGACGAGACAATGGCTGGTTTGACAGGCGGTCTTGACGCTGCTGGGATTTGCCTGAATCCTTTCACCGAAGTCGAGTCCCTTCTCTTGGGACTTTTCCATGAGACTGCCGAGATGTGTCATGTCGATGAAAGGCCGGCCGTGGAAACCGCGTCAGTGGGCACTACCACCACAGCTCATATTAAACAACCGTCGCATGTGAACTCAACACTCATATCCGAAGATAGTGTACCGCCGACTCAGTCTGGGCCATCTGTTCCACCCAAGGCTCCGGACGGCACTCGAAAGACAGGTGATAATACCAAGGCCGTGGTTACGACTCCCGATGCTTCAATTGTTGCTGCAGAGCAGACTCAGCAAAACTCCACAGTTGAAACTCCGGGCAAGTCTACTACCAACTCAAAAGAGAACCAGCAGAGCTCAGGCCCGGAGTCAACGAGATCTACGTCTACGCAGCCGTCACCTCCCAACCCCACTACCCAAGAATCATTCTTCAAATCCGTCCACAAGCGGCTGCAAATGCTAGAATCCAACTCCACTCTATCTCTCCTCTATATCGAGGAGCAATCTCGAATTCTTCGGGATGCTTTCAACAAAGTGGAGAAGCGCCAGCTCGCAAAAACGTCTACTTTTCTCGAGAACTTGAATATAACCGTCCTCAGTGAGCTCAAAGAATTCAGAGAGCAATATGACCACGTCTGGAAATCAGTCGCCTTTGAGTTTGAGCACCAACGTGTCCGATATCACCAAGAGGTACACGCCCTCAGTGCGCAACTGGGTGTCTTAGCCGATGAGCTTGTGTTCCAGAAACGCGTCACTGTCATACAGAGCATCATGGTTCTGGGCTGTTTTGCACTGGTAATCTTCTCGCGTGGATCTGTCGGCAACTATATGGAATTCCCCCGCGTTCAGAGGATGGTTGCTCGTTCCTATAGTCTGCGGTCCACGTCTCCGCTCTTTGCCTCTCCCTCCGCCAGTCCTGGTTCCACCCGCCCAGCTTCTTCATATCGTGAGAATCCCGGTCATCAGCGGAATCTGTCGGAGAGCTCTTCCTCGCAAGAGAGTGCTACCAGTCCGACCGTGGCCTACGTCCCACCGACTCCCACATCTGATATCTCACGAGAGATGGGGGATGAGAAGGCCGTTGAACCACGGTCGCCAGACTCGATGTCCGTACCAACTCTCGAGACGCCGCAGTTTCGATCTCAAAGCACCCCGCCCGTCTTTACTGGTCATACAACGGAACTCATGGGCGACGAAGGTGAAGACTATGCTTTGGCGTCTGAAGACTTGAAGCCATTGGACCAACGGCCCCCGACGTCATAAGCCTACTGTCGCGGATTCACCCACCCTGCATCTAGTGACGTATTGGCTGGTCCCAATCGCACGCATTCTATGCCCAGTTTCTATATGGTTCCGCACCGACGTGTATACCATATGAACCATTTGGTTATATGCATCCCATCCTTTTCATCTGTTTTACGATCTATTGGCGTTCCGGCAGACATGTATTTCCACTGGCGAGTGTATGATCCACGAGATAAGATTCCCACTGTTTATGTACCACGACCTGTACTATTATTCCAATAATGCATGCTCGGTCGAATTCTCAGTCTAACCTCTTCTCCCACTTCGTAGGAAGAAAATAACAACAACAATAACAAGCCTAGGCCGTCAAGAAGAATCCTGGAATGTCCTTGCGGGTGGCATCATACCCGCATTGAGACAGGGCTGTTGCCCGGCCAACAATCAAGCCGCACTTTTCCTCGCACCAACAACACGTTTTCTCTTATCCGATCTCCACGACTTTGATTCTCGATTCAAAGACTCTGCATCTCGCTGCTCCTTCCCAGATTTTGCCTTTGCTACAAAGAAAATCTAACGAGTGCTCCCGTGATTGATTCCAGCCACTCTGTCCACCCTCTTACTCTCTCAAACCCACCCAACTTCTTCCACACCCTCTTCCGCATCCGCAATGGACGCATCGACACAAGCACAGCCTCTGGCCGACCGCCCGACCAACACGCATCTTGCCAACGCCAACATGGGCGACAAGACAGACCTGAAGGCGGCCGATATCTCGTCAATGGAGTACCACCGACAGGTCCTGCAGGGAAAGCTGGAGAGCGGCGACAAGTGAGTGAATCCTAAAGTAATCACCAAGGAAAGGAAATAATAACCGTTCTGGTCTTCCAGGCAACCGACCGCGTATGTCTCTCCATCAGATGATATCATGAGCCCGTGCACCAAGAAGCTGAGTGACCTGAAGGGCAAGCGGTTCAAGAAGTAGGTTCACCGACTGTCCTTTCATCCATTGTTGTGAAGCTTCAAGCCCAGGTCTACGATAGCTCATCTCAAGGCTCTCGAATGACGCGAACCAAGTGCTAACGTGTCTTTATTGTGGCTACAGCGCCGGCAAGCCCCAGTCTCTCTTCGCAAAGCTCGGCAAGAAGAGCTACGAGCAATCATCTGCAGAGCAGGGTCGGTCCACCGACTAGATTGAGCTCCCGGCGAGAGTTCATTTGCATTTCGCTTCATGAAAAGAGACCAGGCACTCCGTGTCTGGGATCATCTTCGGTCCATATATCGTCCTCGGCTAACTTGTATTTGCGCCCGCTACATGACGCGCTGGACGCCCTGCTGTATGGGGTCAATACAACAAATGCTTTCCTGGACTCAGTTGGACTGGGATTTTGTGTGGATTACCTATCATAGCCGCTCTATCTCTTTATCTGTACCTTTCTTAAGGTTGTTTCCTTTTGTGATGACCCGCAATGCCTTTTTCTCCTGTGTCATTTGTTTCTTGTCCTTGGTGTGTTTTATCATTGGGTTTCAGGGATATGGTCTCTACTTTCTTTTGTGTCTTTTTGGTAATTTTCCCTATCAAGGAACTGGGATAGGTGCAATTGGATGACTGGTGCCAAGTCCATTGTTGGCAGTGTATCTTATACTGGTTGTACTTAGATCGGGGATCTGGCCGAGGTAGAGCGGCTAGTGTTACGTACTCTGTAGACATCCCAGTCCGTCTGCCCACATTTAGCAGCCGAAAAAAATTACCAATTTGATTCATAGACAGCTCAAAGAAATCAAGTTTGTCCATTGACTCATTAGATCTTTGTAATACTTGGTGTTGCTGACTCTCCATAGTAAGAGCGCTGCTGGACCGAGGCAAAACCCGCTGTGCTCGGCTTCTCCACACCGCGCGGGCTTCTCCGCAATTTCCAATGGCCGCGACCTTATATTCAGCTTGCAGCTGCATCTTCTCGAATGTCTCTCCCTCCCCTGCCATTCTTTAAAGACCCACCATGTCTGCCTCAACTCGTATCCCGCCCATCGCTCAGCCCTTCGTGAGCGATCGGGCTAAGAAGACCCTCGATTTGGTATGCGTCCAATCTCCACTGCGTTTCGGCTACCGTGCGCCCCGTCTGGATACGGTCGATTATCTCTTGCATCACATCGCTGACAAAGGCATTCTATCATGTATAGGTCGAGGAGTTTGTCGAAAAAGACTGCATCCCCGCTGACGCCGTCTTCAACGCTCAGCTTGGCGAGGGCGAGAAGCGATGGCAGACTACGCCGGTCGTGCTAGAGGGTTTGAAAGACAAGGCCAAGAAGCTCGGTCTGTGGAACATGTTCCTACCCAAGAACCACTTCAGCCAGGGCGCTGGCTTCAGCAACCTTGAGTATGGTCTCATGGCTGAGTTGCTGGGGAAGAGCAAGATTGCCTCAGAGGTGGGTTCTATCCGCGATCTCGAGACGAGGTAGTTCGGGCTCTGAAGGCTGACGATGCATGCTATCCGTGACGTTGCAGGCTACGAATAATGCCGCGCCAGACACCGGCAATATGGAGGTGCTGGCCAAGTACGGCAACGACGCCCAGAAGCAGCAGTGGCTTGTGCCGTTGCTGGAGGGTAAGATCCGGTCTGCGTTCCTGATGACAGAGCCGGATGTTGCGTCGAGCGATGCGACCAATATCGAGCTCAATATCCGCCGCGAGGGCAATGAATATGTCTTGAACGGTTCCGTGCGTCTTTCCCCGTCCTCTCTCCTCCACTACTACTCCATACTAATATCCCTCGACAGAAATGGTGGTCCTCCGGCGCCGGTGACCCCCGCTGTGCCGTCTACCTGGTAATGGGCAAATCCGACCCCAACAACCGCGACACCTACCGCCAGCAGTCCGTCGTGCTCGTGCCAGCCGGCCTACCGGGCATCACAGTGCACCGCATGCTGCACGTCTACGGGTACGACGACGCGCCCCACGGCCACGGCCACATCACCTTCACCAACGTGCGCGTGCCCGTCGCCAACATGGTCCTCGGCGAAGGCCGCGGCTTCGAGATCATCCAGGGCCGACTGGGCCCCGGGCGCATCCACCACGCGATGCGCACGATCGGCGCCGCCGAGAAGGCGCTCGAGTGGCTGATCGCGCGCGTCAACGACGAGCGCAAGCAGACGTTCGGCCAGCCGCTGTCCGCGCACGGCGTGATCCTGGAGTGGATTGCCAAGTCGCGGATTGAGGTTGACGCTGCGCGTCTGGTTGTGCTGAACGCCGCTATCAAGATCGACCAGGGAGATGCCAAGTCTGCGCTGAAGGAGATTGCGCAGGCCAAGGTGCTCGTGCCCCAGACTGCTTTGACGATCATCGACCGGGCTGTACAGGCGTATGGTGCTGCTGGTGTCTGCCAGGATACTCCGTTGGCGTACTTGTGGGCTGGGATTCGGACACTGCGCATTGCGGATGGTCCGGATGAGGTTCACCTGCAACAGCTTGGTCGGAGAGAAAACCGGGCTCGCAGGGATGCCGTGAATGCCAAGCTCAAGTGGCAGCGCGAGGAGTCGGATCGCTTGCTTATTGCTTCTGGATTCAAGGCCAAGAGCCATCTGTGAATCTGCTGGGCTCGTCTATATTTACAATGCATTGACTAATGCGGGGGTATCAATCTGAATGAACGATCAAACTTGGTACCGAGCAATAATGGACTTGGAAGATGTGGTATAACGTAAATTCGGCTTGTGCTAGATAACCCGAACGCCTGCAAATGTCTACGTCCAAATCAAGATGACATGCAAATCCCATATGTTAGACCAGCGGTCGTTCATTTCTTCCTCCTAAAGCCTCATTCCTTTTGCCCCAGGCAAAGCCGTACAGACATTGAAAGGTATAAACCATCGTCACATCAAAAGATCAAAGGAATCCGAAGAGCCTGGTCCGTCACGACTCGTCCGTCATAGAAAAAAAAAGCACTTTTAGTAGTAGTCGTCATCTTGGCCGTTGTTGCGCTTGGCCTTCGCCCTGCGTTTGTTTCCCTTGAAATGCTTCTTGGAGCCAGCACCTCGGACTTCCGAGACATCCACACCGCGCTCCAGGGCAATCATCATGCGCTCCTTGCGGCCTGTCAGGTTCTTACGGATTTCCTGACCCTGTGGAGTGTACTGGGCCTGGAAAGGCAAAGTCATACGGCCTGCGGAGGGACCGGTGGCGGTCCCGAAGAAACCGCTGTCGAGGTTGCGGGAAAGGTTGCCGGTCTCTTCGCCGATCTTCCCGGACGATATGAAAGAAGCAATGTCGGAATCCAGGTCTTCTTCATCCGCGTCCAAAGCAGCCTTTGCAAGTATAGCTTGGCGTTTCGCGGGAAGGTGGGAAATGTCGTAGAGTTCGGCATTGAACTCCTGCGGGTTGATGGGATCTTGACCCTCCGGCGAAGGGGGCGGGTGGCAGAAGATAAACTTTCCATTCACGTAGTCCTTCAAGACGTATCGTGCAGCGCGGGACTCATCAGGCTGACCCTGTCCTTGTGTAGAGAAGCCGCGGGCTCGGGCATACGCACGCAGAACCTCGCTAGCGGTGGGAATCCCAGTACCACCCTCCTCTATGGGACGGGTGTTGATCTTCACGCCGTATACGTTTTCAACGAACTGCTTGGGGATGCGCTGCGCGACCAAGCCGGCGGGGCCGGTGAATTCACGCTGCTGGTCGATAGGCAACACACCATTGACAACCAAGTCCGCCTTCGTGGTGGCAAAGTTGGGGAACACCAGACCTGGACAATCGCAGAGCATAATCTCCGGGGAGAGATACAGCGTCTGAAAGTGCTTTGTCTTACCGGGAGTGGCAGACACAGACACCTTCTTGGCACCAAGAAGGGCGTTAATAGTGCTGGACTTACCCACGTTGGGGTAGCCGACCAACCCAATTGTGGTCTTCTGTTTCGAATTTTCGGTGGGATCTTGATTCTGGGGAAGTGTTTCAGGCGAGTTGGCCAGGAACAGCTCTTCAAGTTCGTCCACGTCCAAGATGTGTGGCCCAAGAGATTGATCAGGGTCAGCAAGCTTAGCCACAACCTCTTCATCTTCGCCAGAAGCTTCTTCCTCATCCTTCTCTTCCTCATCGTGATAATTCTGGTCACGGACGCTCATTTTCTGCGTCGAGGCGGCTAGGGTTTCGTCCTCCTCGCTGTCTTGTTGCGACTCCTTCAGCAGATCAGCCTCCATCTTCTCTTTGGCAAGATGAGCCGAGAAAAAGCGGAAGTTAATCTTGTTTCTCTCGAAGTACTCGGCCCAGGCCTCCCGCTGCTTGAGAGTCAGCATATCTGCCTTGTTGACCAACAACAGGTTCTTCTTCCGAGGATCAATCTCCTTCACGTAGTTCTCCAGATCCTCCGAGCGGAACTGGAGCGGGTTCCGCGCATCGACGATCTGCACCACGAGATCAGACCGCTCAATGACACGCCACAACTGGCGCCAGACCTCCAGGTTTCGCTCGAAGGGAGTCATCAGCAGATCGTGGTTCTCCTGCAGCTCGGCCAAGCCTCGCCGCCAGCTCAACAAACTCTCGCGTTCCATCATCTCCAACTGTTGTGGGGTAGTGGAAGAGTCCCATTTGGGCCGTCGCGGCACCGTCAACCGACCCTTGTTCTTCTGGTGTTTCTTTATAGTCGACTTCTCCTCGGACGCGGACAGGAGATACGGGTTCTTCTGGTCGGCATGGATAATCTTGACGTTGTTGATTTTTTCAGCAGTAAAATCGGTGCCGGCCAGTTCGGCAGTGCTGAGGAACTCGTCGAGGGCGGCCTGCTCGGTGATGGAGCGCATTTTCACCCATGATGCCTCCTTCTGGGCGTTGGTGATGTAGGTTTCGCCATTGACACCCGTGCGCGCAATGGCATTGTTGTGCGAGGCCTTCTTCTGGTTCGAGGCTTTGCCTTTGCCGAAGCGATCGTTCATGAGGCTGTTGCCCAGCCCCACAGAGTTCTTGGATTTTGCCAGCACCATGGTGAATCGTGTGCTGTGGTGTGGTAGTTGTGCAGAGAAAAGAGTACAACCCCGCCCGAAAAAGGGGAAATCTTTCGGATTATTCAGACGGATAAGATAACGCTGACTCATCAAATTTTTTTATCGAGATTTTGCTTGTGTTGGTCTGTCTATTTGGAGCATACGTACACATATGATGCGAGTCAGTGATGACGGCACGAATGTATTAGTCAATCGGGATTTTCGACGCCATTCTATGGTGTGAAAACTTCCCACCGAGATACTCGCCACACTGGGGACCCGAGGGGCTCGGGCATCGATAAGCGCCACGTGACCCTATCAATCCCACTTTTTCGTTTTTTTGAGTCGCAAAGTCACAACCTACAGCTCACCATTAATCATGCCGCCCCGCAAGCAGTGGATGTATGTGCTGTTAGAACCTCTATGAGAGACCTGTGCTGACAAATTCTCCAGCGACAAGAAAAACGCGAGCACTTTTCAGCTCTTTCACCGATCTCAACATGACCCGCTAATCCACAACCCCGAAGCGGACGACCGAGTCCTGCACCACGTTTCCGGTCCTGCACCTGCTCCTTCATCTGCATCGACAGCCTCGCAGAAACCGTTTCGTGACCTGTCAGACCTGAAGACCGAATTCAACAATGAGACTGTTCGTCGCAACGAAGGCGAGGCCGCCAACTACGGAATCTACTATGACGACTCCAAGTACGATTACATGCAGCATTTGCGCGAGCTAGGCACTGGCAGTGGAGACTCATACTTTGTTGAGGCAAAAGCTGAGAAGGGAAAAGGAAAGTCCAAGGGTATGAAACTGGAGGATGCGCTGCGCCAAGTATCTTTGGATGAAGATGCACAGAGCGCATTCGGTGGTCCCAGTGCGTACGGATCGGAGTATGGCGATATGCGCTCAACTGCATCATCCTACGTGCGCCAGCCCACATATCAAGACCAGCAGAATGTTCCGGACGCCATTGCTGGCTTCCAACCTGATATGGACCCGCGATTACGTGAGGCCCTGGAGGCACTTGAAGACGAGGAATTCGTCGACGACGAAGATGACGATCTATTCGGCGAACTGACGGCCAATCCGGAGGAGATGGACCGTGGAGATTGGGAGGATACAATTTTCGATGAAGGTGAAGAAGACGAAGGATGGGAATCAGATGCGACTGAGAAAGCCCCCGTGCAGGCGGACAGCACTGATGCTCAACGACACATTCCGGAGGAAGACTTGCCAGAAGCAAATGTCGATAAAGATGTTCCTCCTGGTGAAATGCCTGAACACGATCAACCTGCTCCGGATATGCACCCCGAAGACCAAGGGTGGATGCAGGAATTCGCCAGGTTCAAGAAGGATGCTAAGACCGGAAAGGCTGCTACGCCAGCCGCTCCTAGTATTGCACCATCCGGGCAGCAAACGCTCGCTTCTACCGTATTCACAGCTGGAGGAACACCAATCCGTCGGAAGAAGCGCAAGGGTGCCATGACCAATCCATCTGCCTACTCGATGAGCTCGTCGGCGTTGGCGCGTACCGAAGGACATCGTCTCCTTGATGATCGGTTCGACAGGGTCGAAGCATTGTACGCGCTGGACGAAGAAGAAGAGTATGACGATAGCATGTCAATGGTCAGCGGTATGACCGGCGCCACCGGCATGACTGGCATGTCCGCCGCGTCGTCCCAGGCGCCAAGTCTTGTCGATGGCAGCGGAGATGGATACTCGCGCAGCGATTTCCATAACGTTATGGATGACTTCCTCGCCAGTTGGGACGACAACACCAGTGCCCAGGCGAAGCGAAAGGGAGTCAAGAACAAGCGTGGCAAGAACGGCAACGAGGCTATCGGTATTCGCATGCTTGATGAGGTTCGCTCAGGTCTCGGTCCTGCTCGGCTCTCGTCGAACGGGTCTAGCCGCGTCCCTGGACGAGCCTAAATGGATGCGCCGCATGGCAATGATACGACACTCAATGGAACTCCTAGTCATGATACGGCGTTGGGCTTTTGCTTCATTTTCTCTGTTTCACACTACTTCATCTATGCATGTCCTAGGTTATTATTATATGATTAGACCAAAAGTGATATTCTTAACTGGAATCCTCCATCTATTCTTCGTCGAGTACATGTAGCAAGGCCTCCCAGGACTGAACCCTCAAGCTAGCAGAGTCCTCCAGTCGGCTTTGCTGCTTCTCATCATACAGCACGGCCAAAATGCCTTCTTCCTGCGCTGGTTGTATATCCCGCAGCTCATTGTCACCAAAGTAAACAATCTCATCCACCGCGATGCCATACCTCTCCAACATGACCTTGAACAATCCATCTACTTTAGACCTCCCTACTTCATTGGTAGTGACAAGCACATCAATGTAAGGCCAAAGTCCAAGTTCTTTGACTGTCCATTCTTGCGCATCAGCCGGGCCTTCGGTGATCACAATAACTTTCTTCCCGAGTTGCTGTAAGGTCTGAAGCAGCGGCAGAGCATGCTCCTTGAGAGCGAGACTGGACTTGAGTGAAGATTTATAGATATCCAGTAGAGGGTCTACTGGCTTGGCTTCGTCGCTGCCAAGACCGGAGTCGTCGATTCCGTGCGCTTGCAAGAGGCGAGTAAATCTTTCGCGGCGATATTGCGTCGAGGTTCTGCCATCCGTGAACGCATTGGCTGTTGCTGTGCGCAGAATTTGTTGATAGGTGGTTTTGAGACGGTCGATATCGAGCCCATATGTATCATCGATAGCTTCAAAGACGCTCTGTGAGGCCTGTCCGGAAGCTTTGCGAAATTCATGGAGAGTGTCGTCCAGGTCGAAGCCAAACCATTTTTTCTGTGAGAGAATTGGCTGTAGACGGTATTCGGAGCTCGACATTTTGATCGTTTGAATAGGTATCTTTTTACCTATCAAAGAAATGGGATTATGGCCATCTTTACATATCTGGTGTATGAGTCAAACTGGAATGGCGATTGGGGATCCACTTGCTGATGGCGTGATGGCCAGATTTATGGCATTATCAGAGCTATAAATACAAGCGGGCGCAGTGTCCCGCATCAATCAGGTGAGAAATATACCGGCTATATATACACAATGGTAGAGCAAGGATATCAGAGTGCGCCGCCCACTTTCTCGACGATCCACATCGCTAGTCTAACATTCCAGCTGACGCGACGCTCAGTGCGCATCAGGTCCTCTCGCGAAATGGCATCGGAGTCTTTCTGAAGCCACTTGGTTTCCTCACCCAACTTCAGCTTCAGCCTTTGGTCATTCGTCACGACCAATGCACCAACCTCAATATCCAGGCTGTAGCTTCTTTTTGTGTAGTTGCTGCTACCGACAAAAGTGAGGCTCGGGTGCTCTTCGCGCGGAAGGGTGATCCACAGACCCTTTGCGTGGTATGTCCACCCGCCAGGGGTACCAACAGTGCCACGGCGCCATTCCTTCAGTTGAATAGAGTTTGTAGCCTGAGCCTCAGCGACGCGGTCGAGGAAGCGCGCTGAGAGGTGTGTGTATGCAGCTGGCAGCATACCCGAGACACCTGGAGAACCATAAAATCCATTTGCCCAGGGCGAAGCCGTTAAAACTGTACCCTGGGTGGTAGACGGTGCCCCAGAGGAGATTGATGTACTGGAGATTAGGAGAGACGAAAGAACAGGGTGGATGTTGAAATATCCAGCCGTAAAGAGCCAGTGGGCACCTGAAAATGCCGGGGATTGGGACAAGAGACGCAAGATACTGGTCACGGCCGGAAATTCGGTAGAGGTATCTTGTTTTAGAAGTGGTGTGAACTGTGCGACAGGGTATACAAAGGTTTGACTCGATGATGACGGAATAACAGGTTTGTTGTCGGAGGCTTGGATGAGCGGGTTAAGAACAGTAGATGCGTAAGCAACAAATTCTTGAGGATCATCTAAAGGCGAGGGTGCTCCGTTGATTGTAGGCCAATCTAAAAGATAGCCAGACTGGCTATGGGGGTCCGGTAGGACCTGGAAACTCAGGCTGCAGACGGCGTGGTGGATGCGAGCATAGTAGTCTGATAGCGCTTTGTTATTGAAAACATGATATCGGTCTAGGCGATTGGTGAAATAATCTTCGGATAAGTTTGCTCTGAACGAGCCCGTTAGCACGTGGGTTGAAAAAAAAAATGCCAGGGCGTCCTACCCCGAGATGATGATTTCGTCGTCAATTCCATACAGCTTCATATGCTGCAAGCCCCAGCCCTCATTGATTCGACGAGGAATCCATTTTTTCCTCAACCCCGTTAGATTGGGTGTATGGAACATTCGAACCTCGACTCTTTCCGGCCCATAATCGGCAACCAACGAGGACAGCAGCGAGGCGCATGAAGGATTGGGAGTCTCTCGAGTGCCGCGCAGAGCATCAGTGAGAATTGATACCTTTAGGTCCGGGTTGTCACGGAGGGCATTCGACAAAGCCTCGATCAGCTCGTACTCAGTCTTGCCAATGTAGAGTGTCGAGAAGTAAACGCGGCGGCGGGCATTGCGGATTTTACTCTGCACAGTAGCAAGTTAATATATTACCGTCTGGTGCACATGGAGACCAACTCAGCAAGAGCGTACCTTCAGAGTAGAATAGAAATTGGCCGGAGAATCGAGGATGGAGATCTGCGACGCCGGAATCTCGAATCTGGGGGCAATGCGATCGAGCTCAATGGTGATTCCCCCGAGCGGAGACGGCGCAGCGGCAGCATGAGTATTAGCAGCAGTATGCGCAGAGAACTTGCGATCACACAGTCTCCGGCGCGCGACAGGACGACGAGCAGCGCAGCGCAACGTGGCGCCTCCAATGCGACCGAACATGATCGAGCGACGACGGGTGATTTGAACGCTGCAGACAGGATTTCTGAATCGGGAAGGCGCGAGCAGAGGGTGCAAACTATGCAAACTGGCCGACTTCAACTGTCGGAATGATTGGGTGGAGACTCGCATTAATAGTTTATCCATTCTAAGCCCCTAAATCGGCAGATCGGGCGGTGTACAGACTCCTCCTTGATTCCTATTGGACGGGTCCTCTCCGATTCTGACAACTCTCGCTTCAACTGCTCGGGCAGACCTCGTTCCTTCAATTGCACCACCGAGATGTCGACCATTCTGCGGACGCTGCGCAACCTGCGCCGCGTGGGCCTCAAGGTTTGTCGCTCGCTTATTCTCAACCCCGAGGTACCTTGTTACTAATACCCCTGTGCAGGACTATGGCCATCAGATGCAGGTACGATGGTCACCCTTGGAGGAATGAGATATGGCGAAAGGCCTGGGCTAGAGACTAACGACTGCTCGCTTTCCTCGCTTTTTACAGTACATTGGTAGGTTGAAGATTCAGTGACTTCGTGGATGGTTGGTAACTGACCCTTCGCGATCATAGGTGATACCAAAGCCGGAACCCTGATCGGAACCGACCGTTTCGGTAACAAATACTATGAGAACATGGAGGAGGAGCTGCCCCGTAAGATATACCATCAGATTGACGGGAAACTCGGGGGCATACTGGCTGACTCCTCGTTCCCGTGCAGTCCGTACGCGATGGGTCGACTACAAGGAAGTAGAATATGACCCATCCCAAATTGAGCCGGGCTGGTAGGCTTTTCATTACCTTTCCATGGCCCAACATGGGTGTGGAAGTCTTACATGTTAATACTGATCGTGAATAGGCATGCTTGGATCTCCTACCTGGTCGACTCACCCCCGCACGCCGACAAGCTCCTGCAGACCGGCCTTCGCAGCTGGGAGCTGCCCGAGCACCGTCCCAACATGACCCTCAGCCGTGGTGCGTTCAAGACCTATTCGACGTATGTATGCCCCAGACAATCTACTATTTCATAACATATCCACCAACTCGGCTATAGGACCCGCCCCAAGTACTCTGCGTGGACTCCGGTCGCCGCTCCGCGGTAAATGCAAATGGGCTTTGGTTGCTAGCAAAATGAATCCAAATTTCGTGCCCTAGCTTTATTTCGATTTCCTTTTTTGCCCTCCAAGCACCGAGACGAGGCTTGCCGGAGTGATGTATATAACGTGCTATCAAATGGTTCCTTCAGAAGATTGATTTCAAAATTCCACAATTACTTTCATTTCAATAATAGCTCTGGCAAAAATAAGCGCTGGACCATGCGTTCAGTCCCTATTCTAAAGCACGAACATGGTATCGCAGTCGTTAAAAGGTGACGAGGGGCACACGTGGCCAGCAGGGGGAGATCAAATAGATACAAGAAGATATTAAAAGAAATTAGAACAAGAGCGGATGATTTGCTTTCTGCTTTTCTCTTTTCACAGAACATAGAGTCCCGAGCCTATGTTCGACCAGTGTCGGATTGGTCGACGGTCTTCCAGTTCGATGCACCACCACAAAACCTCCTTTAGTTTCTCGACCTGTTCGCCAGCTTCGTACGCGCGAGCAAGCGCGTACCAAGCTTCAGAGTTGTCCCATGAGCTGCCTTGCTTTGTGAGCGCCGACAGGAGACCATATGCCCGATCCCGAGCCGCAAGGCGATGAAGTTTCTTGGGGTCGACATCGTGTGCAGAAGAAGCCTCGACCGGTTGTTGGGTCTCTGTGGCATCAAAAACCTTCAATTCATCGGCCGAGATAGCCTTCCCGGATTTCGGTTTGGTAGTCTCTGACAATAAGGAGATGCGGGAGGCATTGAGATTGACATCCGCGGCAGAGGGCTCAGCAGGCAAGTTCTGATCCCAGATGTCTAGGAGGAGATTTGCAAGGCCAATGGTCGCTGTCGGGTGTTCGGAATGGCGTAACAGCGCGTCCTCAAAAAGCTTGATAGCCTGGTGAGGGTTTGATTGTGCTTGAGCGAGGAGGCCTTGCTCGGCGAAGACATCTGCCCACAGTTCCTCGGGACTTTTCGCGGCAGTCCAGCCACGTCTGCTGAAAGAGCGTGCCGAGGATTCTTCGGATGATGCTAGTGCCTCCATTTGCGCGGCTTGCTTCCAGGCTTCTTCACATGCCTCCCGGGCGTCATCGAACAGAGACGCTCGGCGGTACAGACCAGCAATGATGAGCCAAATTCTGATCAGCAGAGCGAGGGCATGCTTTCTAGACTGGATGATGGAAAACTTGGTAGTAGCGTTGGTAGGAGAGTCAAAACGATGAGAGACTGAAAGTCGAATATTTTCAGGGGCGACTGGAAGCCGGACATCCTGTTCCGGAGGTTGCTTCTCATGGCCAGCTGGGGGCGGTTGTTGCCTGTGGTGGATATTGTGCGCAACTGGCTGTAAGGGCTGTCTCCTACTTGAGGTCTGAGCTGAGGGCACAGGTGATGAGTTGCCGGACACTGCAATGCCAACCATCTCAGGAGACTCAGATTCGTGCGGGAGCGGGGGTTCCTGGATCCGAGGTTTCTCGTTCCGATGGAAACTGCTGCTGCGCTTCTTGAGCCGCTTTGAGTCTGATCGCCCAAGCGAGGGTGAGTGGGCATGGTCTTCGTCCGTTATCTGAATGGCTGGTGCGTCTGTTCCAATGCTATGTCCGTTGGGAATTGGAGGAACCGCAGGCACATTTGAGCTAGTAGATGAAACTGTTCGACGGTCTGGTGGCTGGGAAGATCTGTGCCGACTAAAGATGCTACTACGGAAGCTCTTCGTCGTGCCCGCGGAACTCTTTGGTGGTACTAGGTGTTCCGGTTTCGAGGCCTTGTTGCTTCCGTCTTCGAGGTTGAGCTCTTGGAACAAAGTACCGAAAAGACTCAGCAATTGTTCGGTCTGGTTAACAGCAGCTTCAGGGCCCTCCAGGATCTCGACAAATGCGAGCTGTGTGATGCGAGTTTGGATAATACGCTCTTTCTCCCTGCCTTGCAGGTGACCGACCAAAGTGCGCTTAGACATGGTGGGATTTTGCTGTGAATGTCTCGACGAGCGTCTCTCCCGGTTATTTTTGGCAAATATCTCTGCAGGGAACGGCTCAAATGCTGCTTCACAGGAACGTTCAGCGATCTCGAATTCATGCTTTGCACTAAGCAATAGCGCAAGCAAATGCCAAAGAGGTACGAGATCTCGCTCTTCGGTAAGGTTGTCGGAAGCAATGGACGAGTCATGGGAAGTCAACGCAGATTTGACGTAGCTAATCGCAGTATCCAAATCCCGATTCTCCGCAAGCGCAATAGAGAGCGTATATAGAGAGGCGTAGCTCGTTTCGCTGCTCAATTCAGGATCGACGCTCTTTTCTAGGTATTCGATCGCCTCCCCTCGAATCTCGTCTCGTGATTCATTCAAAGGAGTATAGCTTGCCCAATTAGCGAGACCAACCCCAACTGCCCGATAAGCAGTGGCTAACACGGGTGGAGGGACTTCTGGTGAGTTTGGCGAGTTGGGGCTTCGTGAAAGCACCAGCTGGCCATTGGGTTTACCGTTTGCATTGTTGGAGACCTGCTTGGGGATGTATTCTCTGATCAATTCAGTCAAGTCTTTGGCCTTTTCGGCTTCTTCATATGAGCCAAGACAGCTCAACAAAGTGACGCCTTCTGATAGGGTTTGTAGCAGAATGCTATCCTTCTCCAGCTCTCCATATTCAGCCGATTTCCGGGCTCTCTCTTTGGCAGCTGTAACAATTTCGATATAGGAATCGAGAGCTTGAACTGCAAGATCAAAGTCTGCCAGTGCAGAATGGACGTGAAACAGGCGCCGCAGAATTAGATGCGAGTGATACGTTTTGGTTGCTGCACGGTACAGAATCTGTATGTCAAAGCTGTCAGGGGAGTGATGAACCAAGATAAATGGCTCAATACTTACGTCCAAAACATTCCGACCCACGGCATTCTGGCCACCTTCGCCGAGATCTGAGTCTTGCCAGCGAGGACCACAAAGAACCTCCCAGTTGCTGATCACCAACTCCACCCATTCCTCCATCTGGGAATTATTGGAACTGGCAGTGGGGAATTTGACCTCTCGGAGAAGATGTCCTTCACAGATGGATTCGATACGTCGCAACTCGCTAGCAAGTTGTGGGCGTTCTGGTCCATCATTAGGAGCAGTATATTCCAGTCCATTTTGGAGAACAGTGGTGAGAAACCTGTAATATGATTGCCAAATCGATGTGTGCGACGGTTGGTCGGAAGAATCCGCAAATGAGGCATTGGGCGAAGCGAGACCTTGCTTGACTGCGGGATGGGCTGACCATAACCTAAAAAGCTGTAGCGCAATTTCCACATGCCTGGGATTCGAGGATGGCAAGCTTCTGCTGGCTTCTTCACTCGCCGCGGTGGCGCCCTTTCTAAGCATGGTCTCAGCCCAGCTCAAGAACTGCGCGTTAGTAGTGTTGGCAAGCATTCCCCCACTCAGCCATGGCACCAATGAGGCAAATGTCTCCAATGTATCGTCAATTCCGGCAGTCGTGAGTTGTGCTAAACCTGAATCTTCGGTAAGTCAAGAATTTGTCTAAGAATCAGTATCGACATACCCTTGATGTAGCATCCTTTTACTAGACAAACTTCGGTCCAGGTAGTCAGACTGGAGCCTTCGTTCACCAGAGACTCCATGGTCACCGTGAGATTCTTGGGAAGACGCCCTACCGCGAGACTGGGCTCGTTGAGCGTCCAATGAATCCATCCCAAACAGACTTGTGCTTGAACGATCTCCTGCGGGGTCCCGTCGGCATTCTCGATGGTGGTCAACAATGCCGGAATGAGTTCGGGGAGATTAGGCGTCGATGGAGACTCGGTGGTTGTTTTCTGTTGCAAGTATGCCACGACTCGAGATTCGGCCGTCGCGGTCTGGATCACACCTGTGAAGGGATGTCTCCATTAGCGCAATCCACAGGCGCGGGAAGCGCAATCTGTACGTACAAGTCCTCTGTGGAACGTGTTTTGTCACCTTGCGAATCAGCTCAGGTACTTCGTCCCATTTGTCCTGGGCCCGCGCCTGGTCTAATGCCGCGATGTATCGCGCTCCCTTCTCGGCATTTCCTCCCTAGCCACACGTGTTAGTGATTCTAGTCTCGGAGGGCATTGTTTGTTGCAAGAGTCTCTCGCGATATCGAGGAAGTGGGGGGGCGGAAGTAACTCACTGCCATGATTGCGGAAGAGTTGCAAAGAACGCGCGAAGAGAGATGCAGGAGGACAATGGGGAATGGGCCTTCACGCCAGCATTCACGAAGGCCGAGATGATCGCCGCCTAGGGGGCTTTTGCGGGCGGACGCATTACGTACTGCCGTAACCGTAATTTACCGAGGCTTCACATGGTCCAAGCGTTTCTTCCCCGAAAAAAAATTACCGATAAGACTCCTTCTGTCGTCGATCCTTGGTTTCTGCTTCTACCTTCTGCAGATTCACCTGCTCGGACGGCTAGTTGACGACTCTGCTGAGGCTGAGTCTTGTTCACAGTTGCCATGACCACCACGAATTTACGCGCCGTCACGCATCGTTTGACAACCACGCCTGTTGATCAATTGCCAGCAATAGCTTCATTCCTCGCGACCTCATTGAGCGATTGCGCTGAGCTGCTGTCTGCGCCGCAAGCCCAAAAACCAGGGAAATCCGAGTCCGACAATGCTGTTCAGATCCATAAGTTGAAAACACGCCTGGCCAGCTTGCTGCAAGATCGCAGCGTCGAGGGACGATGGACTGCTGTGGTCTTGGTGAAAGCCACTGTCGAGGCGGGTCAGTGGGAGATCCTGCGGGGTTATGAGCCAATTGTTCGCAATTTAATTGGAATCTTGGCGGTAAGGAGCTCTGCAATTACATTTTGACCTGCTGTGCCTGTTCAAAGTCGCTGATCCCCAAAAACGGTTGTTCTAGAAACCTGATCCGGTCTCCACGAGGAAGATGTGTATCGTCACCTTGACACGCATCTTCCACCTCACCTATCAGTACCCGACTCTGGTGCGAGAAATCACGACGCCACATCTCCCGGGCTTTATCAATGCTGTACTGAACTTGGTTTCAGCTCTGGTGAAGCTTCCCTCGGGGTCGAGCCGGAAAGCAAAGCCCAATACACCTTTCATGGAAACTGTCCTGCACGCCGTCCTGGAACTGGTTCCTCGTCATCCAACCATATTCCGTCCGTTTGGTTCCCAGCTGCGGTCATTGCTTGCCGAAATTCTTGGTTGCTCTCCGCCCGCCTTTTTCCCCGAGCCCGTGATCGATGCCGCTGCTGAACTATTTGCCTCGCTCCATAAATGTGCGCCAAAGGACAAAGCAGGTACTGGCTGGACAGATGATTGCAGGTCCACCATTGTATCAATTCACCGGGCAGCCGATTATGTATTTCGGGCAGTTGTTGAACAATGGGAGTCTGTTGATGCGACTTTGGCTCCAACCCGGCAAGATTATGCCAAGGAAATGGCAGACGAAGGCTCTGATGCTTTGGGTCTTCCAACTTGGAAAGGAATTCATTCTGGAGTTGACAGATTGGTTATACTCTTGCGGGTTCTTTCTGAATTCATTACCATGCCATCTGCCTCTGCAGTGGCCATTCCCATCGGTCAGATCCTTGATTTGACGTCACGACTTACTTCCGTGACTGTGCCAGCGGATAATGCTCAAGGTTCCCAGGGCGGTGTTCAGGTCAATCCCCAAGTCAGTCGAGAGGAGAGGGAGATGCTGTGGGCTGAGCTTCCTCGTATTCACGTTGCCTGCATGGAAGTGCTTAACCGCGTTGTCGCTGTGTTGGAGAAAAGTACCACCCCACTCACTCAGACAATGATAGAACAATTTGGCTGGGTATTCCGGAACGAGAAGTTCAGCAGAATCGTACGCACAGCTACTTATGACTTGCTGCGCTCCCTGGTTCTGCTGAATGGACCTGCCATGACCAAACAAAGTGTCGCCTCCATCGCGAACATTCTTCGATTTGTCTGCATTGATTTGCTGGCCCAGTCTGTTGACTCGGAGTCTCCTGCAAAGTCTCAGTCTGATTCCAAGTCAAAGTCCAAGACTGGCCAAGGTGCAGTGAATGCCGATTTCTTCTTGAATCCGGAGCTTCAAAAGAACCGATCAGCCAAGGCCTCCCAGCATTCCCCTGAGCTTCAAAAAGCCGCCTCAGGGCTGTTGCAGAGTGTTCTCGCATCCATCCCCCCTGAACTCCTTACGGCATCGGTTCGGGCAGAAATTGACCGTACGATCATTCTGTCCTCTGACAAGGATGCGATGCTTGCCAGTGTTCTCAACCCAGTCCCATCAGTCCAGGGTCGCCCAGCTGGCGCCAGTATAATGCCCTTCCTAGTACAGATTTACTCAGACCAGATGGAAGTTGAAGCTCTGGTGCGCCCCAGAATGCCGGTTCTGATGACTACACCAGAGCTAGATGCTTATGCTGAAGTCGAGGATGAGGAAGAAGCCGAGGAGGTAGCTGATGAGGCTTATAATGCTGCCCCCGAAACTGCTACTTTTCTGAAGGAACCGGTGATCCCCCCTATTCAGGCCCAAAAAGCGGAGCCAGTGGCACCGTTGCACAAACGGACCTACGTTGAAGAAACCACTGCTCAGCCCGTCATCCATACAGCGAGCTCGGGAAGGAAACCAACGCCGACCAAGAAGGCTCGTTTCGAAGAGAGCGTTACGACCAGTCCGGGTCAATTGCCTCAGGCGAAACAGCCTGCAGCGGCCGTCACTCAAGTTTCCACCTCTGTGTCCCAACCCGCTCAGGTTGAGGCTGCAAGCGTGCAAAATCAGACCACAATCACGTTCCAGGCGTCTACGGCTACCGCGTCGTTGCCTGTGGACGACAGTGATGATGAACTACCCACCTTGAACGTGGACCCTGATACCGACGATGAAGATGAGGGTGAGGATAATGAGGATGTCACGATGGAAGGGTAACTCAGGTTCTTGAAGCTCAGTGTGCATAATGCGACATGGCAATACTTGTATCTACATAATCCGAAATGTGTCAAAAAGTCTATATCTAAAAAGCGTCTATCCTATTTATACGACTCGAATTCCGCTCCCCCAATAAGTCCCGTCGCTCCAGTAGCGAAACCATGCCCCTTTCCAGCACCACCACCCTTCGCCCTTGATCAGGCCCAATCCACGCAGCGGACTGAAGGGAATCGGCTCCGTCAACCACAATGCGCCTCTAGCAAAGTCGTCGGCGATGAAGGCTCCTGAAAACAGGACCCAACTGAAGAAGAACATAAAGTTCGCAGTGCGCCTGAGCCACCTATATTCACCGACTCGAGGTAGCATTGGGAAAACCGCTGTCTTGAAGGCATGCTCGAGGATTACCCCCAGGCTCTGCAGAGAGAAGAAGAAAAATGGCCCTGACATGGGGTGGGTTTCCGAGAGTTGTGTGAGGCTGCCACAAGCATGCACGAACCCGCTGATGGAGAATGCAACCACAACGTAAGTGACTCGCTTCACTCTCGAGTCTGTCGCCCAGTCCTTAGGGAGCAAGGATAAGATCCACCGAGCCGTGGCGGTGAAGCCATAACGAAAGAGTTGATGCCACCATCTTCCCCAACAACCTGCTAGCCCATGATCAAGAATAGGTGTGAGAAAAGGTCCAAATGTACCGGAGTACAGCCATGGCACGTCGAGTGGAGCAGAGGTCAGCCTCCGGGAAGCATTAGGGAAGGCCAGGGACAGCCCAAGAAAGAATATTGGGTTGAGAGATGTCACAAAATTGAGCGCCACATACACCCCAACGCAACTCACGAGACAGTGGTAAAATCTGAGAAGTAGTGGAAATGTCGCAAGACAGGAAATTGGGGGTGGTGGCGGTGAGTCGACTGGGGCGAGGCCCAAGAAGTAAGGATCCCATAGCATCAAGAGTTTGATGCCATCGAGTAAGATATATGAAGTCAAGAAGGTGTAAAAGGAATTTTGAAGAAGACTGTACGAATCGACCGAGGCTGTGTCATCCCTCGCCACCGACTTGCTCGCAGACGACCCTGAATGGAGCTGCACATGAACTGATGGAGGAAGAGGGCCGAGGTGAGGAGCACGCCAATTCCATTCGGGGCCTCGTAAATTGAAGAGTAATCCTGCGCACCAGTCAAGACGGTGAGACAACTTTTGCGGATATGACTGCCAATGGAACTTCTTATCCTGCTCTGCACATGCGGTTTTCTCCCGCTTCTTAACTGGAACGGACTTGGAGGCCATAACGACTTTCACGCCTAATGAGCAGATCGGTTGATCGTCTAGATCTGTCTGGCCGAGGTCTTCCTCTGGTGCATCAGCCAAAGGCGTGCAGCTAGCAATGGTAGATGGCTCATTCTCCACTGCCGGAGCTCGTTCGATACGCTGAAAATCATGCTCGAGGTCGGTGAATACAAACAGGGTGGCGCACCACACTAGCCACCATGCGGTCATTAAGCCGAGCATGTACCCATTTCCACCGATGACAGCTCGGTGATTCCTGAAGACCTCAATCGCAAACCCAAGACACAGAGTGAAAATGAATGGCCGAGCACATTGAAAGCCATTGCGGCAAGGTATGATCAAGCCAACGATTGGCAAGCAGTGGAACAGAATGACATGATAGAGAAATATAGGTTTGTAGACACCTTGTTGCAGAACAGTCTCGAGATATTGTTCGTGGCCTTGCACGAGATCCCTATTCGAGGCATAGCGGGGATCGGCCATGCGGATGGGGCGCCACTAACTCCGGACCTTGGTTGGACCTGGGGACACGCTAAGGACTGGGCTAAGAGGTTCGACCGTCGCGGTGTGCCAAGTGCGCTGAGAACTAGAAGGAACCAAGACAAGACAGAAGAGTTGAATAGAAATCCACTGAGAATGGACCCTGCGCGAGGATTATATCAACCTTCAAGTCGCGAGCAATGCAAACCTGGAAACTAGCCCGGTATGGTGCCACGTGACCGCGCGTCATGTCGCGCCCGCGTGGTGGTCCAATCGGGACTAGCGGGGCCGTCATCGTTTCTCCATTTCACCATCTTTGGTCGTTGACTTTGTGTCTGTCTTGTCTCGACGCAGGGATTAGAAGACAGTCTGCTTCCGCCAGCAGAGTCCCATCTGTTCACAATATCGCTTATTGTGGGCTTAGAGTCTCTCACCATGACCCAGTATCCCAGAAAGCGCAAGTCCGACTTGGTTGACCGAACCCAGGATGAGGATGTGCACACTTCCAAAGCGATCCGTACCAAACCGGCTGAACACCTTCAAGATATCGTCAGGGGTGAACGGCTTGGTGAAAGCGCAGAGTTTCTTCCTTTGAATCAGCTGTCGCAGGTGGCTGGTGCCGACGAGGAAGATGCTGAGGCTGCTGAACTTGTTCAAGGGAGCCAAGATGTGGACGAGTCTTCAATGTCAACTAACATCCTTTACGGTAAGCTATCAAATTTGATGCAGAACTGAAAGAGTTACTCTGTATTGAACAAAAACCCCTGAATAAGTTTGATAGGATGTCTGCCAACGAAGATCGTGGGTGTTCGTTTCTACAATGGGTATGCTACTCCTGGAGAGCGTGTCTTATTGAAACGGGAGCCTCAAAACCAATACGATCGTAACGCCATTCGAGTGGACAATGTGATGGGTTCTCAAATTGGCCATATTGGCCGAAATCTGGCTGCAAAGCTTGCGACCTACATGGTATGCTCCTCAGAAGACAAAAATAAACCGTAAGGGGCTGACAATATTTGCAGGACCCCAGGGATCTCATTGTGGAAGGTGAATTAACGGGCCCTAAAGGCGCTTTCGACTGTCCAGTGATGTTACGATTTTTTGGCACCCGTGACCCAGCCAGAAAACAGGAATTGAAGAAACGAATGCAACATGATAAGCTTTCTGTCCGTGAGCTTAATGAATTTGAGCGTCGTCAGCGCCAAGAGGAGAAACAGCGTGCGGTGGAACAGAAGAAGGCCGAGAAACAGGCTCGAGCCATGGCCTTGGGCCAAGCTGCAGCGGAATGGCAGACCAACGAGAACGCAATGTTTGCCAACCTCTCAAGTGCAATGGGGTCAGGCGATGGTCAAACCCTGGAGGAGCTGCTTGACCAAAGCAGTTATTTCAACCCGAGAGAAATTGGCAAGGTTGTGGAGAACTTTGGACAGAAAGAATCGGATCTGGCCAATATGCCCATGATTGAGACCCCGGCTGGCCTCTCTACAGGATTGCTCCCATACCAAAAGCAGGGGTTGGCGTGGATGATCAGCCGAGAGCATCCCTCGCTTCCTGCATCTGGCTCCAATGGGGTCGTCCAGTTGTGGAAGCGTAATGGAAATCGATTCACCAATGTTGCAACCAACTTTTCCACGTCCACCGCTCCTCCCCTCGCCAGTGGTGGTATTTTAGCTGACGATATGGGACTGGGCAAGACAATCCAGATAATCTCACTAGTCTTGGCCAACTCGGCCCCCAGGACGCCGGAGTCCAGCAAGGCCACTCTCATTATTGCGCCGGTAGGTGTGATGAGCAACTGGAGAAACCAGATTCAAGATCACACTCGGAGTGAAACTGCTCCACGTGTATTGATCTATCATGGCTCTGGCAAAAAGGAAGCTGCGAATCTGGCACAATACGATGTGGTGATTTCAAGCTATGGTGCGCTTGTCATGGAGTACAAACCAGATGCTAAAAGGCCACCATCTAAGGGCATCTTCTCCGTTCACTGGCGTCGTGTGGTCCTTGACGAAGGTCACAATATTCGTAACCATCGTTCGAAAGGCTCCCTTGCGGCCTGCGGTTTGCGCGCGGACTCTCGCTGGACGCTGACCGGAACACCAATCATCAACTCCCTGAAGGATCTGTATTCCCAGGTCCGCTTCTTGAAGCTCACTGGGGGGCTAGAGGACATGGGCGTTTTCAACAGCGTTTTGATTCGTCCACTTACCGCTGGCGAGCCTGAAGCTCGATTGCTTTTGGAAGCTTTGATGGGAACTATTTGCCTTCGACGTAGAAAGGATATGAACTTCATCAATCTACGTCTTCCCAAGATGACGTCTCGCGTGCTTCGTGTTAAGTTTCATGACTATGAACGTGAGAAATACAATGCCTTTCAGTATGGTCACCTTCTGCTGCTTGATCGCTGCAATTCACTGACGGTTTCCTTTTTAGATCGGAGGCCAAGGGCGCCCTGCTGAACTTCAAGGATAAGCAAGGAAATACAACTTATTCCCATTTGTTGGAGGTCCTTCTCCGTCTGCGTCAAGTCTGTAACCATTGGGCCCTTTGCAAAAAGCGGGTTGACAAACTCATGGAGATGCTAGAGCAAGGCAAGGTTGTTCCTCTTACTCCTGAAAATATGCAGGCTTTGCAAGACATGCTTCAGCTCCAAATTGAGAGTCAAGAAGTGTGTGCTATCTGTCTCGACAATCTTGATCAGCCAGTCATTACTGCGTGCGCCCATTCCTTCTGCCGAGGCTGCATTGAGCAGGTCATCGAGCGACAGCATAAGTGTCCGCTCTGCCGCGCCGACATCAAGGACAGCTCTACGCTGGTCAGCCCTGCCGTTGAGCTGGGAGAAAACGCTGATACCGTGGTTGCCGATCCTAAAAGTCCCAGCAGTAAGATCGAGGCGCTCATGAAGGTTCTGACTGCGTCTGGCCAAGCGCCAGGTACCAAAACAGTCGTCTTCAGCCAATGGACTTCCTTCCTAGATCTCGTGGAGCCTCATCTGGAACAACGCGGTGTCAGGTTTGTGCGTATCGATGGCAAGATGCAGTCTGTGAAACGCGACAACTCTATCGAAGTATTCACCCACGATCCGACCTGCACAGTTCTCCTCGCCAGTCTCAGTGTCTGTAGTGTGGGTCTCAACCTGGTGGCGGCCAATCAGGCCATTCTTGCCGACAGCTGGTGGGCACCCGCCATCGAGGACCAGGCAGTTGACCGTGTGTATCGCCTCGGGCAGAAGCGGGAGACTACTGTATGGCGGCTCATTATGGAGGACAGCATTGAGGAGCGGGTGCTTAACATTCAGGAGCGGAAGCGCCAGCTCATGCTCGCTGCCTTTCGTGAGACGGCGAAGAAAAAGGCAGAAGATGCAGCTACACGGGTTGCTGACCTCGAGAGCCTCCTGAATTGACTGCGGGAACGCTTTCGATTGCAGGGAGTTTCATTCGTCATGTCCCATCCTTTATTTTCTTCTTGTACCTGTAGACAAAAAGTCAGCTTTGCTTTATCTTCTTGTATTATTGCCTGTTTAAACATTCGATACCATTATACAACGCTGTTTAATATTTTTCTTAAGTTGAATGTGAAATAACCTAACTCAAGTCTGAAGATTCTTGCTTGAAATGTGATCGAACAAATGTGGCCAACCTTGACAGGTCCGCAATCCCCAACTTTAACTTGACCGCATTGAAAAAGCATTTCAGCACCGCTTGCGAAACAAACAACCCCAAGAACTCGAGTGCGATGAGCGATATATTCATCAAGATAATCGCAAGGTTGATTGCCAGAAGCTGATACATGATGTTGGTCCTCCGCTTGCTGCGTGTTGGGGGTAGAGATGCAGCAGCTTGGTAGTCTGCACAATGGAGATGACTGAGATGATGATCTCTTGCACAAGAAACAGAGTCAACTATATGTTCTCCCAGACATTGATTCGCAGACAGCTCCGTAGGGGGCAATAATCTGGGTATCTGCAGTACCACCACATCGAAGATGATCATGCCCAGTACATATCGGAGGACTTTCGCGCTATTAACGACCATATGAAGTCGTGAATATAGAACCAGCGACTGGCCTGTTACAAAAAAGCCATCCTACCGTGGAGAGGGCGACAGGAATCCAGATCGGGACGAGCTGAAGCATTTCAGGAGCAGACCGAGCACATCTGAAATGACGCCCAACGACGCGGACATGAGCAAGCTCCAAGGCGGTAGATGTGGAATGTTGAGAAGATGAGCACGATCAGCTCGGCGGCGTCGTACAGCGCGCATCCAAGCAGGCTGGCGATCGAGGCTTGCACGGCGAAGCTGTTGCCCGTGTATGCGCCAACGATTCCGTCGACGGGGGCTGCACAGATGGTCATTCTGAACGAGCATCTTCTCAACTCAATCTGGAATACAGAGCCTCCCAATTCGTGCGTAAGAATTCATGGCTGAGGTCTGTCCCTGGCTGTTCTGCGCGGTGAAGTTGAAGTATGGTTGTGGCCGAATGCGACGTATTCACGGGTCCAAGTCTGGCTCGCTAGAGTTTCCAAATTCTCGGAGGAAGAATTCAGTTAGAGTTTCTTCATGGGATTCTAGCAAATGAGGATCGGGGTCGTATTCCAACTCAAAGCGGCAGCATGGCTCCTAGCCCTCGAGGCAGGTTGGACTCGATTAAATACACACTACCTGAGTCTCGTGAGAAGAACAAGACAAAAATTCGACAATATAAGTTATATTAAATCATGGCAGTAGTCCGTATGATGCTCACTGTGCTGCGGTAGGTGTGGCGGTGCCGAGACAGCCTCAGGACTCGTTCCTGGGATGCAACAGACATCTCATCCTACTCCCTTTGCGTTGGGTGCTCACTCTTCGGCCTGATATAAGGTCCCAGTATACCCAGAACGTATTCGTGCAAAGGCTCATATATCGTGTGGCAGATTTGTCGGTGTTTTGAGCCATGCATCCAAGATGAGTGAAGATGGTAGCACATCCGCCCTTCCGAGAGAACAGGATGCTGGGTAACTGCCCATTCTCGACTTGTAGGCTCTGAGGCAGGTCAATTCCATGTGGGCATAGACATTCAGCTCTTTTGGCATTTGACACAGCAGATCTCAGACGATGCATGGGAACCAGTTGCATGGGGAGAGAAGTTCGCCGTGGATGGTTATGATTTTCAAGATACGCCACAGCCTTGGTCTACCTCGGGAGAGCAAGTCAGCACTGAAACTTAAAATTCAAAGATCTGCCGAACAGCACTCAAATTGACACACTGGCGATAGATTTCTCTGGAGGGGACTAGTGTAAAGCTGGTTGTTGATCAGTCATGGATGACTGTGTCTCCATTGTAGGAAGGAACTGGGGACTCGGAGATGGTGCTTTGATGCCTGGCTGTAGAATAATGCATATGCTCCGTCAGACAATATAAAAAAGGCCGTTGAGCCTGTTGGGGCCCAGATGTCAAGTTGGAAGCCTGATGTAGCCCTGGAGGGATGTCAACCTATCGGCGAATCTGGAATTGTGCCTGGACAGCCTGGCAGAAGTCACGTCGCTGCCTACAGTGCCTGACTGTAGTGAATGATGGGTGCCTGACAGTTCTGCCTGTAGTTGAGTCACGTCGCTGCCTGAGCCATCGTGCCTTCCCAAACAGGCAATCAGTCACCACTCATTCACTACACGCTCGCAGCCAATCATGTTGGCATGTGATCTTCGATGTCTCACTTTCCCCAGGTATAAATATCGCTCCTCTCTCTCTTCCTCCTTCTCTTCTTCTTCTTCTTCTTTCCTCCCCACCTTCTTCCCTCCGTTCTATTTCTTTTTCTTGTGGGGGACCATGGCAGTCACCCTCTCACATGTGTGGTGCACGATAGGCTAAGCGTCCACAGACACCCCTGAGGCCTCTTTGCATATTTCCCGTTACTCGTCCGGACAGAGATGTCGTTGGGGGGACAGTAATTGCCATCTTTATGGTGGTATTTGTGGTTGCATATGCCTCAGGGAATCTGTGGTGGCCTGCTTCAGTTGGTTCGGTCATGGAAGGAACTTGCTTGAAGAAGTTACTAGTACTGTTGGGAGGTCGGTTGTGGGCTTCGAGGGCTTCAACGAATATCCTTTGTGGTATTCATCTCCTGGGACATCTTGTCTGAAGGAAACTTTTTGGAAACCTTTTCGAGTACTTCTCTTCTGAGCAGCACTCATCTGTGGGCTTCGAGGGCTTCAACGAATATCCTTTGTGGTATTCATCTCCTGGGACATCTTGTCTGAAGGAAACTTTTTGGAAACCTTTTCGAGTACTTCTCTTCTGAGCAGCACTCATCTGTGGGCTTCGAGGGCTTCAACGAATATCCTTCGTGATATTCATCTCCTGAAGGCACTTTGCACATTGCCTGAAGGGAATTTTTGAAAAACCTTTTTGAGTACGCCTCCTTTGAGCAGCACTCATCCCCTTCTCCCCCTCCTTTTCTCTGTGGGCCCCAGGGCTTCACAGAGCGATTATCATCCGTGGTAGTCGTCTCCTGAAGACACATTTGTCTGAAGGAATTTTTGGAACCCCCTTGGAGTACTCCTCTTCTGAGCAATACTCACCCGTTTCTTTTAATCTTTTCTCCTTCCCAATGACTTTGCCACTTCTTCCTACTGATACTTGTTGCATCCCCTGCTTTTTGACCCATTTCCTGTTTCTGGCGCCTGTGGCTACATTGCCAAGCGACCCAGTTCCCCTCCAGGTAAAAGTGATCTATTCCCAGACGAAACCGGCTCTGCTGACCTTTTCTGTTTATCTCTTCCTGCATGAGCTGTTGGGAACTAGGGGACCGACTCCTCATTTTGATCAAACCATGCTCGACAGAGGTAGGCTTTGCAGTGTTTCAAATCACAAGTCAACCAACATGCAGCTAACACAAGAATAATCCAGTATTCACCATGGCAAAAAGACAACTTGCAGTCGACACAACAGCAACCGTCGAAATTGGCTTGGAACCCAGAGATTGTGGGAACGGATGTTGTCTTCCACCTTGGCACAGCTGTCGGTGGATCTTGGGGACTCGGGATAGGCGAGATTCTTTTGTTTTAGCAGGGTTGACAAGCCTGAAATATTCCATAGACCAACCTTCTCCTGGACTGGAGCATTCCCACACCCCCAGTCAACTGTGTATGCGCGGCTGGGAATATGAATAAGTTCTGTTCCCCGTTACTGGAATTTTTCGCAGTCGCAATATCCGACATTTTGCGCTCTATCGCCCCACAAGTAATCATCTCAGCTTAAAGCTTACTAGTGTCTGGCCTTGGAAGCCAACTTTGCAGCCCGTCGCCCCATCTCATTCTTCCTAAAGCGCTTTGCTACATGCTGAAACTTGCTGGCGCTCATGTACCGAAGTCTTGGTGATTGTTGCCATATCCAATCTCGCTACAAATGTATGCCTACCGTCTAGGACGACTGAAGCCAGTATATGCTTACAGGTCTCTAGCCCGTGGGACCTTTGAAGAGGCAATCTTCACGGGTGTAATATTCAAGTCGCAGCTTGCCAGCCACGCTAGGGAATATTGTCCGGAAAAGCGACAAGCGAGCCGGTGACCACCTTTTCAAAGTCAAACCAATTGAGTACGAAGAACCCCTTGCCATTCTCAGCAATGATGTTTTTGGCATTAATCCAGGATACATATCAAAGATTTGGCAGTTAGAAGGCTGTCCTTGCATTCTTCTTCAATATCAAGAACGGAATGCGACCAGCTTACAAGCGATGGGAATCAGCAATTCAAGCAGTCAAATCACTCAACATCGGTGCTTCCAGGCGAGCAATCCTTCTCATGACTAGCACAAAACATACAGTCCGGGTATGCTACACACCGCAGGCCAACACACCCCTAATGTGGAAGGAAACTTGGGTGCGCTTGTCTGTCCGGCCTTCGATACTATCTGCGTTACCCATGCCACAGGGGTGGCCTTCGAAGATACTGAGTATATCCATGAAGGTTCCTTTGCTTTACTGTTCTACTCATTGACCGGTGCTTCTCCAGACCAGATCTCCCTGCCAAGATTCTTTTTGGGAAGCTCACATCCCGTCCCCACATCATACACACAAGGGTTGCCGCCGCGGGGCTTAACAGAGCATCCCCTAAAATAATACATCTGTTGCAGCAAATCCCCTTTTGATTAATATTAAAAAGGGAAGTAAAATTGCAGTATTATATCAGGCAGAAGTGCTAAATATGAATACCCTTTCTCAATAGCTACTTTTAGCTAAGTAGCTACAAATGTAGCTACATGTGTAGCTGCATATACAGATTTATATATATATATATATATATACATGTCTTTATGAATATATTAGAGGAATCAAGAATCTAAATAGGCTGCTGATAGGTTATATAGAATAATAGCTAATAAGAAAGTCGAATGCCACAAATAAGTGGGCCTGGCTTTCAAAGCGGACTATTTTCTACCTCTAACCAATTAAAATGGTTGAATTCCCACAGGTACCCGAGTAACAAAGGGTTGGACTCTCCGTGTCTTGCCGACAAACACCAGGGGTCATCAGGCTTGTTGATTGAATAAAGCAAGGCGACCAGGCCAATTTTGTCAGTGCAAACTTGTAAAAGAGCCGTGGTTTTTGGTGTCCCGAGCCTGTGGTACGGCAACAGGTGGGCCTTTCTCTTCTTGTTGCTGCAATCCAGGTTACAACTCTGGAAGCTTCGAGGCGTGGAACTCGATCTCAATGCGTGCTTGCCATATTACCTTAGTGTTCTTTCAAGGGTACTTCTATGAATGGATGGATGGACGGGTAACTTTGCAACAATTCAAAATATCAAAATATGATGTCTTCGATTTAAGAAGAGAAACAAATGGGGGTATCACTCATACAAAATCGTTAAAACACAAAGAAATGAAAATCAACCAGCTACCTAGCGAAGCTTCAAGTCACCGAATTCAGTAGCAGGAGCCTTGACAGAAGGCTCAACCTCTCGTGATTGACGCCGTCCAGGAGAACCCAGTAGTTTTCGAAACGCCTCCTTCCGTCGTTCGTGGTAGGCCTCTGGGTTGGTTCGCTTTTCCATTTCAAGAGCCAATTCAGCAGCGACTGCCCGAGATTCCTCAGCCGTAAGCTGGTCGGATTCGTCGTTCTCAACATTTAACACAGTCACTCTGATAAGACCATTTGCTCGAGGAACGATTTGGTCTAACACATGCGGGTCCATGCCAGCAATGCCGGGGGATTCTTCAGCTGCCATGTAATTCACCGGGAAAAGGTATTGACCTGGGTTCTGGACTCCTTTCCGAACAACATTTTTGCCATCCACGACGCGGCTGGCAAGCTGACTCTTGAACACAGACTTTTTGAAAATCTTCTCTTCAAATGTTCCAGCAGCAATAAACCGGTAGACGTATACCGGTTTGGTCTGGCGCAGGCGGTATGCACGCCCGACCGCTTGGTCTTCCCAGGTAGGGTTGAACTGGAAATCGAATATGATGATTCGATTTGCGCCCTGCATGTTCAATCCAAGACCGCCTGAGCGAGTGGAGATGAGAACGACTTCCAGTTCCTCGCCGGAACCCAAACGTCTAGCAATTTCTTGTCGGGCAGAGGGTGCGGTTTTACCGTCAATACGTTCGTATTTGCGGTCAGCCCTCTTGAACATATCCTCAAGGAAATCCAGGGCATGAAGACTCTGTGAGAAAACCAAAGCCTTGTCGCCTGCTTTCTTTGACTCGTCGAGGATTTTGCTGAGCAAGGACGTCCTGTGAGACAACAACGGGTCTTGAATATCTGGAATTTGGTTGAAAAGGGTCTCGATTTGGGTAAAGAGGCTCTGTGGAAGATCGGCATACTGAATTGGCTCATTGAAAAGAGGTTCTCTTTTATTCAGGTCCTTCGAGGCCTTGTTTCGACTGGCAAGCTTCTGTGCGAAAAGATGGGGATGGTTGCATAAGAGTTGCATGATGACCAACCATTGGAACAAGTTGCGAGCTATCCGGGCACGATCCTTCCGAACTTCGCTTACAAATGTATTGTAAGCGTCCCTCTGAGTCTGCGTCAAGGAAGTCCATAAAATGAACTCTTTTTTCGGGGGCAGATCAGCTGCGATGACAGAAGTATCAGCCCGGTGAACCTTGGGGGCCAGGATTCCCTCAAGAATCTTCAATGCTTTCAAGCTTTTCCTGCGGCGGGACTTGGAGCTGTTGCTGGAGCATCCGGCCTCGATTACTTCAATGAAATGGCTCTTAAAATTGTCGAAATCATCCAGATATCCGCGGGAAACCCAGTTCATGATGTGGAAATACTCAGTAAGGCTGTTTGCAAGAGGCGATCCAGTCATGGCAATGCGGCACTTGGTCTTTATCTGAGAGATCGTTTGAGAAAGCATGGTGAAGGGGTTCTTCAATCGGTGTGCCTCATCGGCAACGACGATGTTCGGTCCAGACAGAAGCATCTGTCCCAGCAGCTTTCGGTCTGGGTCACTCAGTCGGTGGTTCCTGTGGAGCATTATGCAAAGCATCTCATAACTCAGAATCAAAACACCCCCTTCGTCATTCCAGGCCTTGATTGTTTCAAGTTTTTTCGACAGTGTCATGTCACCACCTGTATCGAGTGTTCTGACAGTGCCTATAGGACTATCACTCGGTGTCCAGATGGCAAACTCCTCATACCAGTTCGGAACCACGGCAGATGGACAGATGATCATGGTTTGTGAGCGGTGTAAATTCGAGGGAACTTGTGAGCGAACATCAGGGTTATCAGACCCAGCCACCTCGGAGATAGTGTGCAGAAGTATGATGCTATTCAAGCGTTAGAGATAAGAAAAAATAACCACTGCTTGTGAGTTGACGAAGACTTACACCTGCATTGTCTTGCCTAGGCCCATGACATGGGCAAGCAAGCAACCCTCATTGGCTTCACAAATCTCTCGCCACATAAACTGAACTCCGCTTAACTGATGTGGCTTGACAAATTCTCCGATTGAAGGGTGCAAGTAGATGATCGGTTCTTTGAAGGTCACCGCTTGGCCTGTCGGGTCATTCGGACTCAGACCATTCCGCTCTCTTTCTTCTCGAAGAGCCTGCTTCGCTTTTTCTTGTTTTTCCTGCCGCGCCTGTGCATTGTCCTGTTCTCGGCTTGTCGTAGGCGCATGACTTGTCTTTGGCGCAGACCGCTTTCGTTTCTTCCTTTTCTTTCCAGCACTTTGTGGCTTCCTTGACTCCGGGATATCTTCAACGGCGTCTTGAGCGCCGTTCTTTTGATGCCATCGAAGACACGCTGACGAGAGCTCTTTGGCCTTCTTCCAGAAGGCAGGGAATGTGTTGTTCTGGCTTGACTGGATAGCGAATTGAGCTGAGCCAATGAGCGACTGGGAGAGGCCTTCGTTGCTCAAGAAAACGCAATTGTGCCAGGACACATATATGGCGCCGAGTCGCATCTGCAGCCGGCTATCGGCTGTGTCCTGGTCGCCCAAACTGTTTTTGTTTTCTGACATTGCCTGGAGAACAGCCACAACAATGTCCTGGTAGGTTGGCACCTCATGTAGGTGCAGGAAGTTGGAGAAGTTGTGCAGTTCAGCATACTGCAGGCCCAGGATCGTTTTAACCAGGAGATGCAGGCGATCGTGTGAGGCCTCGATGCTGGACAGACCCATCAGAGACACGCTCTCAAAAAGCTCGAACGTGCACTCATCCAACATCAGACAGTCTCCGTCGGTATCCTTGGCTATCGCCGACGAGACTAGGTTCACTGGAGGTGTCTTCACCTCCAAGAGGTCCTTCTCTCGGATGAGAGGGTCATCTGAAGGACCCTGTCCAACATCGGCCTCATCGCCGATATCACCTTCTCCCACACGCTGCCTTTTGGCAGCCGGCGCTTCCTGGTTGTCGTCCGAGGATTCATCGAAAGGCGCTTGACACTGGTCGGGCTGGGACTGTTGAGTACCGAGCTGCGGAGAGGTCGGCATGTCAGGGCACTTTTCGAGTCGCAAAGTGGACAACCACCATTCGCGATCACACAAATCACGAATGGTGGGGCCTAAGCTTTCGCAGGCGCCCTCCAAATCCTTCTCGGTGCCATTGGAAACCAAAATCACGCGCTTGAGCTTGGCGAGACGGTCCTGGAGATTGCGATGCTCCTTTTCGAGGCTGCAAATCTTCGTATCCAGGTCACCAGACTCTCGTGACGATTCCCAAATCTCCCGAGCTGCTGACTGCATGCCAGGCAGTGTCTCCATCTTCCATTGCTCTTTCTTTTTGGAGATGAGCTGCTGCAGCAGGTTCTCTCCCTCTTCACGGGAGAGACCGACATGTTCAGGTGCGGGCTTGGTCGCTTCTTCATCAGCAATCTCACATTGATCACCTTCGGCACCTTCCGAGTCATCCTCCTCCGAGCCTGATTCTCCGTAGAGAGGGAAAATCTCATCGTCTGACTTTGGGGCATACTTCTGTCCCAGGTAATCTGCCATCTCGTCCCATTTTTGGAGGGAGTGCGGGACAACAGCTCCCGCAGCCGGAGATTCTCTGATGGTGGAGGGGCCGACAAATGTCGGTGCCACTCGCCGGCGGCCATCTGCCGGGGCTGGAATAACCTCATTTGGGACGGAAGAGGCCTTGGGTGGGAGGGGTTTGTCGACATGAGGATCAACACACGTAGAGATTGGGGGTGGGGGCAAAGAGGCCCCAGGGAGGTAAACATCAGAAGAAACAGACTGTTGCGACAGTTGGTACTTTGGAGACTGTTCTCGCAGGAACCGAATGGCAGTCATGATGCTGACGCATTGACTGAAGGATTGCACATTAAAAAAATCCTTGAGAAAGTGCTCATTGACATTGCAAAGCAGAACAGATCCGACCACGTCGTTCTCGCGCAGGGAAGCTTCAAAGGTCACGACATCAGGTCGTGGGGCATTAGACAAGTGGGCCCATGGGGCTGGGTCCGAGCAACAGAGGTACTTGACAACATCATCAACACTCCAGTCCATGGGGTCTGGGTGCTGGGAAGCCATGGTTGCTACGAGAGGCCTTGGGCAAGTGTCAGTTCATCATGAGTCACATTGTTTTGGGACGTGTCAGTTCGCGTTTTTAGTACTTACCAACTACTGCCCTTGGCTCCAGACTTGTGGAAGTTCAGTTCTGTCCTATGTGGACAGGGTTGGGATGGAAAGATGGGTATTGAATGAGGTGGAACAAGTCGGCGTTGCAGGATGCTGAAAGCTGGGGGTGGAAGAGGAAGAGAGTGGGAGGATGACGGAAGAAGAAGTTGGGGGGGGGAGGGGGGAGGAAGAGAGGGAGAGTCAGAAGAGTGGGAAGAAATACTCAGAGCTGGGAATATTTACCTCCCAAATAGGCAAGGGGCCTGAGACCTGTCAGGAACGTGGTGCTATGAACGGAAGGCGGTGTAGGTGTCAAGTAGTGAATAAAGTGCGGCCCGTCCACGGGTTGTGGGGGATGCACGAGGAAGATCGGTGGAGATGATTGGTCAGGATAGGCAAACAGAAACGAGCGGGGTGATTGTGCAAAAAGGAAGGCGGTCAGTGGCTGCAGGTGACCTCACCCCTCAAGGCTGACAAATCCTGTCGCGGGGAAATATTCCATTGGAAGACGAGCATCGTAGTCGAGAACGTTGGGAGTTAGAAAGTTGGATTTTGGCCTGTATTCTTCTGCTTCTTGGTGTTCTGCTACGACTCGCTCTTAGGAATATGGCTGAGTCAATCTATATCGACTATCCTCCTGCTCTGTCACCAGCACAGCAGGAGTTCTTGGTCACTGCCACCAAGGATTGGGCAATCCAAAACGGCCTCGCAGTTCGACCCTCTTCAGCGATTCTGCCCGAAGGCGTGGACTCCAATGGGGTTTTGGCCACCAACGCTCCAGTGACGCTTTTTCCCAGTCCATTTCCAAAGGCCTGTTTCGAAGAAGCGCAAGCGCTGCAGACCGTGTACAACCAACTCTACGCTACAATTACGTGCAATGAGCAATGGCTTGGGAAGATCATTGAAGAGTCAGTGCGGCTACAGCCTCTTCATTATTGAATACCCGGGGCTAACTCAATCCATATTTCCAGTCTAATCGATGTGGACGACTTCGTGGCAAATCTCTGGAAGACACATCTGGCGGTGCAGAAAGAGGGCTATGTCCAGAACCTGTCCTTGGGTCTCTACCGGTCCGATTACATGGCCCATATAGCACCCAATCAGGCCCCATCGCTCAAACAGGTGGAGTTCAACACAATCTCGTCGTCTTTTGGTGGACTGTCTGCTCTGGTGAGGTCGCTGCATACGGAGCTCTTGACTTCGCCTCCCGGTTCTCCAATCAGCTATCCGCCTCATCCGCTGCTCCAATCTGGCACACCACCAGACAATACGGCTGTGGAGACCCTCGCCGGTGGGCTGGCAGTGGCACACAAGGCTTACGGGCCGTCGAAGTCTACCCCCACGCTTCCCTTGTGTGTTCTTTTCATCGTCCAGGATGGAGAGCGCAACGTCTTTGATCAACTGGCTCTCTTGAAACATCTCACGACGTTTCACAGGATTCCTGTTTTTCGATTGACCAGCAAAAAGATCCTGGATCAAACATCAATTCCCGCCTCGAATTCTTCTCGACCGCTCATCTATCAACCCCCTCACTCTCCGACATCAGCATTCGAAGTGACGACTGTCTATCTCCGAGCATACTATTCTCCGGATGAATACACATCCAGTCGCGATTGGGAGGCTCGGGCTCATCTAGAGCGTTCCGCGGCAATCAAATGTCCGACGGTGCTGAACCAGTTGGCCGGTTGCAAGAAGATCCAACAAGTCCTGGCCGAACCAACAGGCCCAGACCATCTCTCCAGCCTTTTGCGTGGTGCTGACAGCACCGTGATCTCGAGGTTGCGAGAGACTTTCGCACCGCAGTATGATCTCTCTGCCAATGGCCAGGGCCGGGAACTGGCACTCAATCCCGAGACCGCAATGAATCACGTTCTCAAACCACAGCGCGAAGGTGGAGGTAACAACATCTACAAGTCCGATATTCCAGGTTTTCTTCGGTCCATTCCGGAGGCAGACTGGAAGGGATGGGTTCTAATGGAACTGATCAATCCGGTAGCTAATGCCGAGAATGTGGCTCTCAGGAACGATGGAGAAGTACTCCGCGGCAATGTCATCTCTGAGCTGGGCATCTATGGCACGATTCTATGGGATAATACCGGAAAGATTATCCACAATGACCAGGGTGGATGGCTGTTGAGAACGAAAGGAAAAGAAGTTAATGAGGGTGGCGTCGCCGCTGGATTCTCGAGCTTGGACAGCGTCCTTCTCTTCTAACATGGTAGATTTGATAGAATATGAATAAGAATTTTTCTCTGCACTCAACTACCGAACGGATACCGAATGGCCGCCGGACAAGTCTATATTTTGGAGGAAACCGTGACTGCCCAAAAGCACCATGTGATATGCCTGTCAGGTACACCCCAAGTGCGAGGACTTGCCCGACGCCCACCCAGAAACGACAATCCACTTATCCCTTGTGACCAGTGCCGTTCGTTATCGAAGACGACGGGGAAAGCCGCAAAGTATACCGTAAACTGTTTTGGTCAGCCTCACTCTGCTTTCGGAGGATGGTACAGACACGTACCAATCGCGGTGTAAACAGTGAGCATCAGCACGGTTGGTTCAAAAGCCAGAAGCATCGAAAGTCGCATCATGGCTGTCTGAAAAACACTCAGAGCCTTTCTGGCTCATGAGGGGGGGGAAGATATCGGTAATCACACCGGCAGCATTCCGCTCTCACACCGTGAAATTGGTATGGCCTGGGCTGCTATTGCCAACAACTTCTGGGCCGCCGTCCTTTCGCTGACTTTTCCATACATATTGCGAGTTTTCACTCCCCAGGGCACTTGGCTTCTATGCCGGCCTCAATATCATTTCCCTGGGACCTTCAGTCTGTCTCTCTCAAATTCGTGATTGAATTCACTTGGTAGCTCACCCAAGCCTGGGTCATTATCATATATTGCCTGGAGTACCTGGGGTAGGCAGACCATTGACTATGCTCTATAGCTGTCTTTCTCTCCATTTCTCTTCTCTCACCATCTCATTCTCCACCCTCTCACCATCTCTCCTTCTATCCACAACCATACGATTTATTCTCTTCTTGACTTTTTGATCATCACGATGGCTCCATCACGAGACCCCCCAAGCGCAAGATCTGACTCGCACTACGATATCCGTGCGCCTCGCAAGGCGCACCAGGAAAAGCAGCGGCCCCCAGCATATCATGGTCCTCATTTTGAAAAGGGGCCGGTCCAGGAAGGCATATGTAACCGGGGGGGGGGGCAAATGGCCAGTATTGATCTTCCTGTTACTGCCCGAGACTAAGCAACTCCCCTGGAAGAACTGGACTATTTGTTCAGAGTGCCGATCCGTACCCATGCTAAATTCCAGCCGACGAAGGTGCTCCCTTGGTGGATCAAACACTACATCTCTTCCGGTGCAAGGATGCTCAATGCCCGGAGTTGTACCGAACACACCATCAAACTTCCGAAACTGGCCTGGACACCACCTACAGCCCAAATAA
Source organism: Penicillium hispanicum (assembly GCF_028827665.1). Lineage (NCBI taxonomy): Eukaryota > Fungi > Ascomycota > Eurotiomycetes > Eurotiales > Aspergillaceae > Penicillium > Penicillium hispanicum. The sequence goes on along the minus strand of NW_026623199.1, from coordinate 740,224 downwards.
CCATAGCTCCCTGCCTCAGAATGTGACTGCTTTGATGGAGCAATAGGCGAATAGCGTCTGACACAACGTTGCCATTGGATCAGATGGAACTGCGAACTCCACAATCTCGATCACGGAGTGTACTTAAATCTCGTCACTTAATGGATGTTCGGTTGGATGGGGAGGTATCTAACCAGGCCACAGTGATGATCATGCAAGTGGTCACATACTCAAAATGGCATTGAATACTTAATTTTTTTTTCTCCTATTTCATTCTCTTGTAGACACTATTCCGCTTCAAAAAATATACTCCACTCGGAATGCCCAAATACATGTTTAATCAGCTGTCGAAGATTGTCATTCGATAAGTGTCCAAATCCGCGTTGTTCTGCTAGGGCAAATTACTTCCGTCCTGCAACCCTCCGGTCCGTCGTCTGTTCGGCACACCACAATCCCAAGATGAGCCGTCCGTCCTCTATTCTCCGCTTAGTCGCCAACAAATCTCTTGGGTCTACTCACAAGAGCTACAATTTACATATCCCCTGCTATGTCAAGCCAAAGGTGTCTGCCAACCATGCAGGTGTGACGGCAGTAGGAAATGACAGGGTGGATGTATCCGTGGCCGCGGTCCCACGCGATGGGGCAGCTAACCTGGCTGTCGCCCAGATCCTGGCTGAGGTTCGTTTGCGTATCGATTGATCGCCTGGTCATCCCCACGTTCAGTGTCAGAAATGATCTGTTGTGTCGTAAGTGGCTAATAATTCTCTTACATCTAGGTCTTCAAAGTCCCAAAGTCCAGCGTCGAAGTGATCCGGGGGGCAAAGGCTCGAGAGAAGACGCTGTGCATTACGGGTTTATGTATCGGTAACCAGAGCGAGGAGGGCTTTTTACAGCAAGCATTTCAAAAACTCGTTGATGCGACTGAAAAAAGGAGAGGCTCTTAATAGAAAAACCGGTGTCTCTTGCCAGGCTCTAGGGACCAGACTGGCACCAGCTGAAAGATGGGGTTCATGGCCATTACTAGTGGCTGATTATCCGTTTCGAACAGTAAGTGCGCTACCAGGCAATTTTTTTTTTTTTTACAAACGGTTATTCTCATTCACATGCAAAACTGTACGACTAACGCCATGACTAGAAGACATAGGGAGAGAAGATGTCGGCGGGCGCGATGTGACGCGAGTCCACAAAACCCACCGGATTGTCACTGCCGAACCGGCGATCGTCCCTCGTTACTCAGCCGACAAAAGCCTGACCTCGGGAGCTTTAACGGGCGCAACACCTTCAACCGACACTATTCTTCTCTCCAATTTCCGAAATGACAGGAGCGCAAAACAAAGAAGTGGCAATGGATGCATCATCCTCTACCTCCAAGCGAAAAGCACCCGAGTCCAGTTCAAACACCATCCACTTCGTCTCGCGCAACCCGCCCTGGACCTACCTCAAGCTCCAGCTGTAAGCGCTGCGCTCTCCAAGACCCTTCGTGGTGATGCGAGCTGACAGATGGAACTGTGATAGTATTCCTCAGCCCAACTCTTCATCCTCGCAGCCTCTCGATGCCCTCTCTGCCCGCACCTACCTCTCCTCCGCTCTGTCACAATTCCTCGGGCTCACAGGGACTGCCATCCCAATCGATATTCTCAAAATTGACATCGCATCCTCACCCGATACTACCGGTACACAATCGGCGCCGTCTACAGGACCAAGAAAGTACGACTGCGTCTGGGTGCGCGTCCCACGCGATGACGCAGCCGCTGTTGTTGCCGCGTTGAGCTCGTGGATCGGTGGAGGAGGCAGCGGAGCCAACATCGCGTGGAAGGTGTGCGCCAAGGGCAATTACCTAGGTGCGCTGGTTCATGGCTCTGGAAAAGACTTGTTCTTTCCTTAGGTGGGAGCTGCTACTGCGGTTTTTTATACACTTCATCTTGGTTGGATGATTCTCCCGAACTAAGCTCCGCGGCCAAAACTACCCTTTCACCAGGGGCTATCACGCCCAAATGCCGCGCGGCGTTCAGATGCTGGAGTTGCTGCTGCCATGGGCCTGATGGGGCTCTACCTGGCATTGATGCCATACACACAAAGTGGTATAGACAGGGATCGCTAAAGTGGCCACCCAAAGGCTGGCATTAATGTCTGTCGGCTGTGCTGTTGTGTATTGCAAGAGCTGGAATGCTGCATACATTCTCAGTGCCACATACTCCCCCATTCGAGCAGACATGGGGATTATATCCCAAACTCATTCTTGGATCACAAAATACTTGTGTTGCCAGAAGAAGATCACAATTTCAAGAAACAATCAGTCTAAAGACAAACGATCTCACAAAGTTCTTCTTCTAGTCTTTTTTTCTGAAATCAGCACCGGCCTAGTGCAAACGCCGTAACTCTCGCGCTATCGAACAGTTGTTCAAAATCAATCTGGACCGCTTGATTGCTGGTACAAGATTTGCTTTTTCCACCTCTCCCCATTAACCTTTTTGTCCTTGCCAGATCTCAAACAGACTGATTCGACTTCAAGGAGGCCTCCCCGACGACAGTTGAGGCATCCGAGGGAGCTGCAGCTGTGGAAGCAGGGTTGGCAACCACCTTGGTGCGGAGTGCGGCACGGATTTCCTCCACGCTGCGTTCCTTCCATTCAGGATAACCGTTCTGGCTGAGTGGGAACAAAACCAGGTTATCGGGGCGCGCCATGAAATCCTCCACACTCGGGCGTGGAGTGGCAGTGATGATGTCGAGTTCCACCGCGATCTGGCGGCAGTAGGTATCCAAGGGGAGGTCATTGACATCTTGACCAAAAGGGTTCTCAATTTCACTGCCGATGGTGGCCAGGCCAATGATGATGTATGCAGCAACTGGACAGGGTTGTTAGACATGTCGGACTCAAATCACAGTGCACATTGTAGCACTTACCCATGGAAGCGGGAATGGTGACCCAGCCGAGGGTCGAGTACAACTGGAAGGGAAGAACCATAACATAGATCCAGGAGATCTGGGAGATGGCAATGGTGTACGCAGTGGGCATGGGGGTGTCCAGCACCCGCTCGGTGCCAGTGAGGATCTCATTCAACGTGCTCACCATGGTGACTGGTGGAAAGGTCAGCATTGGAGAACCACCATCATCCAAGCCGTCACTTACTCATCTGGCCCTGGTGCAAAGCTGAGCTCAGGGTCGAATTGGCCACACACGAATCGACATAGGCGGACAAGTGGTTAAGAATCTCCAGGGGGAGATGACCAAGGGGCTTCTTGGATCGCTTGATCAGCTTGCGCGGGTTGGACTCGGCGAACGAGACACCCAAATACTCTCCAGTCGCTTTCCACACGGACTTGCCACGAGGATGAACGACGTTGGGGTCATGGGCATCCCGGGCAAACGTGTCCAGGTGGCCGACAAGCCCAGCCAGGTCCTCGTAGGCGATGTCGGGTTCAAATCGGAGCTTGTGCTTCAGAGAAACAGCGAAGGCAAGAATGAGGTTCATGGCAGTACTTTGAAACAGATCAGTTAGCGATATGTCAGTGGAACATTATTGCCTGCATTGGGGCTTTGGAACTCCATACATCTTCCTCAGAAGGTCCACTTTGCCATTCTCGCCCTCTCGCTCGCCCGTGCTGATCCAGATGGTACGAGCCATATTACGAGATGTTTGGATCAATTGGGCCCAGTACTTGCGGCCATCGGCCCATCTATATTGGATGTGTCAGCCACTGGTCAGACCATGCCCAGCAGCTCAGGTCCAGATCGACCCCAAGGGACATTACCTTTCATATGCACTCGAACTGCGGAACGACAATGCCAAGCCCACCACGAAACCCAGCACGGTGAGAAGGATATCATTAACGCTCACTGCTCAGCCCAACCATGCATCTGTCAGTCCATCAGAGCCCTCTACAGCTTCGCATATCCCCGGGGCACTCACGGTCGTGAACAAAGTGCGAAATACAAGTAATGAGTGTCGACCAAGCAGCCACGCAAACAATCGGCATGATCATCTTCGGGGTAACGCTGCCGTGCATGCGCATGAAGATGGGCCATTTGGAGTGCTTGTCCATGTCGCGGGGCCCGTGCTAATCACCAATGCCATGTCAGTTCAGAAGTTCCCACGTCACTATATGCCGATCCTTCAGACTCATCATGGTGTGCGATTCCACGTACAAAGTACCGCTCCAGCTCGCTGGAATCCCGTCGATCCAAATGGAACTGTGAGTCCCGCGAGTTGGCCAGATGCTCCATGAATGTCGGCCGTGGGGTGAGTCTCCCAACGGAGTCCTGCTCCCTGGAATCGTGTGGTTGAGGCTGGCCATGGTGGTCGACATGGGCTCGCACCTCGCTGGGCACGGGCAACGGAAGGTTGTTGTCAGCGGTAGTATCGGATGTCGGGGCCTCGTGGGCTGGAATACTATGGCCTTCGGTCATGATGTATTAAGGAAAAGATGAACGGAAAGGAGAGATGCTAATGCAGAAGCGCTGAACGAGGTCGGTTTGAAATGCAACGAATGTGGATAGAAAAGAACGCGTTTAGAATAATCGAAGGGATACAAGAAAACGAAGGTCAGTCAGGAGAAGAAGAACGAAACAGTGGCCCATAGGGGATTTTGGGGGGCATGGGAGAAAAAGCTGAAACGAAGGCTTAGCGGTGGCGGTTTCATCGCCATAATCTAGGCCTGACGCGCTCTGCACCAAGTGGAGCGTCAACACGGAGGATGGGGTATATTTAGAACGGTCTTCAGGGGATGACCACTGTCCGATTCGCAGAGACGGGTGTGACAAGCTTCGTAGTCAATGGATTTATGCCCAATGGCATGTCTATATTCTATGTATGCGATGCAAAACCCCCTCCTCGGGCAAGTATGCACCTGGCCGCTCTCGAATAGACGTGGACTGTATGACTCGGCCATTTTGTCCTGCACATACAACGTCCGGTCGCCCGCCTTACGCCCCCCCCCCCCTTTTTTTTTTCTCTCAGCTCAGGTCAACGGGAAACTTCTCTCGAATGCGCTGCCCGTACCGCGAGAAAATGATCGGGATAGGCACGAATGCCAACGCGATGAATCCCAACAGCGAATTTCCCCATCCCAACCCCAGATTGGCAAACAACTTCGGCCCCGCCAGGGGCAACAGGGCCCCCACTAACGACCGGACTGCAGTCAGAGTCGCATTGGCCGAGGCTGCATATGCGGGATAGCTGTCGATAACGTAGGTTTGGATGGGCAGGTACAAGCCCATCATGCCGAAGCTGAAGGGCACCATGCCGATGATGGGGGCGATCCAGAACACATCCTTGTCGGTGGTCCAGCCATACCAGAAAAAGCTGATGGGGAGGAAACACGCGTAGAAGATCATGGCCGGCAGTCGCATCTCGGGCTCGAACTTGCCGCCATTGCGCTTGGTGAGCTTGACCACCACCTTGTCGCTAGTCAAGGCGATGGATATAAGACCGAGAAAGAACCCGATGCCGATTCCGAGATATGCGAGGCCCGAGAGGCCTGTGGAGAAGCCGTACTTCTCCTTGAACACGGTCGGGATGGTCGTGAAGAACAGGTAGAGCAGACCGTAGACGAATGCCATGTAGGTCGCGAGGAGCAGGACAATGGGCGACTTGCAGAAGAGGAGAACCGGCCGCCTGAGGCCGGTCTTGATCGCTTCAGCTGTTGAGAGGTTGCCTCCGTCGGGTGCATATGCGCTGCGAAGATCGTTCCGGCCGAGCTCCTTTGCCAGACGCTCAGTCTTGCGCCGGATGAGGACCGACGCGTACGTCTCCTGGTTGAGGAACTCGATGCCCAGCGACACCACGCCGCCCGCCATCATGACCACCCAGAACACCCAGCGCCATCCGATCGTTTCCCCGATGAAGCCGCCGGCAATGGGACCTACCACGGGCCCGATCAACGGTCCCAGACTCCAGACGGACGTGGCTAGACCGCGTTGCTCGGTGGGGAACAGGTCTGCAATCACGCCGGCGCCGAGGGTCAGACAACCAGAGCCTCCTATCCCGGCAAACAATCGGCAGACAATCAAGGCTGCTATATTGGGCGCGAGGGCACAACCAATCTGCCAGACGACCAGGAACCAGTTGGCGCAACTGAGCACGATTCTGCGACCGTAGACCTCACTCATGGGGGCCAATAGAAGGGGGCCGAACTATACACACGGGCGGATTATTAATACGGTTAAAAAATCCCCCTACGCATGTAGATGCTTGGACTTACTGCATAACCGAGCAGGTAGATGCTGACACTGAATGACAGGATCGTCTCATTGGTCACGTCTAGATCGACTGCAACGTAGCTCACCGCGGGCGAGAACATGCTCGAGGCCAGAGGAGAGACGAACGTGATGGCGCTCATGAGGGCCAGCAGCCCCCACTTTTGACGCGGAGGGAAATTTTGAGGATTTTGAGGATCATCTTGTCCTTCCCAGCCTACGATACCCCGGCTGAGGTCTGATTCGGGATATCGTTTCGTCGCCGTAGTCACTGGAACAACGTCGGCGTCTTCTTTGTCGGCAGGTAAGGAGATGCTGACTTCGCCATCGGGGATCTCTGTCTCGGACGAGTTGGCCGTAAGCTTCTCTGAAGAGGCTTGGTTGGCAGTTTCCATGTCCGAGCCAGGACTTTGAAGTTGGCCGTTGGAGCTTGTTTGGATCGCGCAAGGAATGTCAGACTTGGAGAAGGGGCGGAAGCGTGGGCGGGCACTGCTAATATTTAAATCTAGATAAGACGCAGTCAGTCTGGATAAATGCGATGTTCGCATGTTATGTTCTTTTATGTCCATGGGGGCAACGCGTCCCCCTTGTGATCCTGGCATTTTAGGGCCGTAATTATTCTGGCGGCTCGTTCAGGATACGCACTAGTCGGGTTAGAGCCCCATCCGAGTCGTGAGATGCTCCAGCAGGAATTAAGAATACGCCAATCTTCCTCCCTCGCTGTATGCAGACGGGGGGCGTCGAGCACAATCACCACTAATGCAGATACAGGGAATGTTCATAGAATGACTGCTTGGCTTTGCCATCCACATGAGGGCCGTGATAGAGATCTCGGGATCACATAGCCGGTGATAGCGGCAGCTGGTGGTCTAGGCTTTGATTGAGAGACTTGAGTTTGGGGGACTGCTCTGCCGTGTCAGTTCATTGGTTGCCACATTGGGCAATAAAGATGATTTCAGGGCTGAGCTTTATTCCGATCAGTCGGGTCGACCGTCGCCCTGCGATAGACTGTCCAATCATGGATGGGAGCGTTTGCATACACAGTTCATACACAGTAGTCATATACGAGGCCAATACAGCTAGGCCCACAAGGTGCCAACGCTTCTGCGATGCGACGCCGGTTGAAACACCAGCGCGTTGGGGCTGTTTGGCCCCTTCTCTCTTTGCAACAGTGTTCGCTGCTTGGGCCCCTATCCTAGGAGATCGGGTAATTTCTGTTGTGGATGTCATCTCATGTCGCCGGTCTGTGGCAAAAGGCATAACTCTTCTTGTCGCTCATAAAATCTTCGTTCGCCCGCCAGTCGCGATGTTGTCAAAACAGTGGCTTTTTTTTTTTTCAGTGAATGAGATTTTTCATCATCACAATTTGACCATTATCACGAGTCAAGATCTAGAAAGGCAACCGAGAGATCCCGCTGGTTCACTTCCAGTGGACCCACCGGTCAATCGAAATAACCATTGTGGATGTCGACTGACCTATCCATTATTCTCATTGCCAAACGTTTGCAGATCACAGTTCGGACGCACGATGATCGATCGGAAGGAGGGTGATAATTCACGCAGACCACCCGAGTTTTTCAGCCTGGAATCCTCTCGAGAGACCGTCAACTGTGCGGTTGCGAATGAAGTCGAAGCCGGTCTGTTTTCCTCGGATTCCAGGTCTTGCTTGGCCTTGTGTTTGTCATTGCGATGGTCGCTGTGACCTCATTCGCCAAGGAGGATTCGGGATGGAACCTGATGGCGTAGGAGATCTGGATCGAATGCAAGATCAGATCAATCTAGCCAAAGAAGAGACGAAACAAGCGAGTCTACGCAGGGTACCTGAAGGAGCAGGCAGAAACGTGGAAACGGAGTGCACTGGTGGAAGAGGAAGGAGAAAAGAGAGCTGAGAAGCAACGCTGTCTACAAGCAGCGCAGGGGGGTGCCTCACTACTCAGGCACTGCAATCCGAACCGATATCTCTGGGACGTTCCAATGGATTAACTTCCCACCGTGCAAATGTTGAATCTGCTGTTCCGGAGCATATTTTTGCTATCATGCAATTTCACCAAAATATCTCTGCTGTGGTCTTGTCGATGAATTCTCGGCGCCGGAAAGGGCAACAATGCGGTGTTCAACTTCACATTCGTTGGAGCAATGATCTTTGTCGGCCTATGCTGTGCGCTTTCACCATTATCGCATCTTTCAGTGCTGGACAGTATGCTTCCAAGTGCATGAATGATAGGGCGACCGTCTTCTCAGCCAGCGCCATCAACATCTTCACAGAGTTCCTGGTGACCATTCTCCCGTTAATGTGGCCAGTTCTGTTCGCACGTCGTATGTCTGGAAGAATATGGTCGTCGGCTATGGCACGACCTGGCTCGGATGGCCGATTTTAGTCGCCGCTGTGCTAGAGGTTGATCTAGTACTGATATGAATCTGAACAGGGCCCTTGACAGTCTGTAATGATATTAACAGAACCTAACTAGGTCTGCTCCGGTCGATCCGCCATACAACCTCCAACAACAAACGAAGCCTTTCCCGGAAGCTTTGTTCCTCTAGTCACACATAGCTGCCAGAAACGACTTGTGCAGACTACGAAGGTGATTCTTTTGGGATCATGCGGACCGTGGAGATAGAGACCTGGTCTGAATGGAGATTAGCCCACCAGGAGGACATGGCCTCGTTTACGGTATTTCTGGCAGTAGCCTCCTCTGGAATGATATCGAGATGAAACCCGGCGGTGTGGTCTTCTCGTCTGCAGTTAGTGACAAGTTATCGACTACGATACCATGAGAGACGGCTTCCCTGGTGGTGTGTAGTTTAATGATCATATACCAGGGCCGATTCACCACCAAAAAATTTTCGTAATATCTTCATCCATCACGCATGACTGGACCACGAGGGTTCTTATAAGAGCAAAAAGATGGACTCGCGGGGAATCGAACCCCGGACCACCCCCATGCTAAGGGGGTATTATACCACTAAACCACAAGCCCAGTGGATAAGATTCTAGTGGCTTGTGTGGCTCCTCGAGCGGCACCAATATGCGGCGGGATATCAAGCCCCACTGCGGGATGGAATCGCCTTTATTTTGGGAATGAGATTCCGACAGAAAGCGGTGCTGTGATCAATAGCGACTGCTCGTATTGGCAGTGTCATTCCTCCTTCTCGGGGTCTCTTCTCTCTTGCTGATCGAAGATAGGCTAGGGATGGGTGAGCGTCGTAGTGCACATGTCTGCTCGCGCGAGTATACAATCGCGAGGAATTGATGGCATATACCCATGTCTACGCGAGGTCTATTCTTGGCTATCCTACATAGGTATATATTACGTACGCCAATAGCAACGTTGGTGGCCCCCAATGTCATTTTCCGGGGTAGGGTTGTTGGGAATTGCATGGTGCTAGACATGCGTCACCGTAAGTATATATATCTATCGAGGCCGCCGCTGGCAGAGAGCACCTACGGAGTAATGAAGAACAAGCAGGCCACCAATCCAATATATAGCACAGAAAGAATAAACCGTAGGCAGTACTAAACACACCGAAGATCCCTCAGAGCTGCTCTAGTATATCCAGTCCGCTCACCGCATATGCAGCATAGTGCCAAGACGAGCTTATCACGATAGGATCGACGGCGGTGAGAAGCTGACAAGTTGGGACCGTTCAAGATGCAGCGAATGCCGCAGCTTCCGCTCTCCATGAGTCAATTTGATGACGTCTGGATACTTCGGCGCCGAGACGCGATGGGGAAGAGCGTGAACTGTTACCACATCGAATCGTCGAATTGCCCGCGTGCGAATTCCGCCGGCGTAGACTTGCTCGATTCGTCGAAATGCCTGCTTTCTGGCTCGGCGTTTCGCTCGGCGGCATCGCTGCTGATTGGCCGGCGCCACCGAGATCCAATCGTATCTGCGCGGGGGAGCGAAAGCTCCCAGCAAGCTTGTCGCGGCGATAACAGGAAGCGGAATCGCCAATTGATATAAAGTGCCCCGCGTCACCGTCTGCTCGTGCATTTTTTTCTTCTCACGTCGTCCTTCCTGTGTCACTGTACCTATTGAAACATTGAAACACCCAACGGGCCTGGCACATCACCACTGGATCACCGTCCAGCTCGCCGTTCTTCCCCGCACCATCCTTATCAATTCCTATTCCCCCCCAGCCGGCCCAAACCTCGAAGCCGCCAATACGAAATAATTTGCAATGGCCTCCCTCCTTCGCTGCGGCCCCAAGCTGCGCACCGCGGCTCGCATGCCCGCTGCCCGGGCTCTCTCAACCACCGCTCGCCTCCGTGCGGCCGAGAAGCCCTACTTCCCCAATGAGCCCACTGCTCCCTCGGTCTCGACCGAGATCCCCGGGCCCAAGAACAAGGCTGCAGCCGCCGAGCTTGATGAGGTCTTCGATGTGCGCAGCTTGAACATGCTGACCGACTACTCCGAGTCCATCGGCAATTAGTATGGCTCCCCGCCTATTCCGCGAGAATCTCTCTAACCTCATGGACAGCATTGCCGATCTTGATGGCAACAAGCTTCTGGATGTGTAAGTTGCGACTGAATCCGCCCAGACGCGAAGACCATGAAGGCTGACCAGAACAGGTATGCTCAGATTGCCTCCATCCCCGTTGGCTACAACAACCCCCACCTCGAGAAGGTTGCCAGCTCGCCCGAGATGATCACCTCTCTGATCAACCGCCCTGCTCTGGGTAACTTCCCCTCCGCCGACTGGTCGCACATCCTGAAGACCGGTATCCTGAAGGCTGCCCCCAAGGGTCTGAACCAAGTGTTCACCGCCATGGCTGGCTCCGATGCCAACGAGACTGCCTACAAGGCCGCTTTCATGTACTACCGTCAGCTGCAGCGTGGTGGCCCTGAGGTCGAGTTCACCGAGGAGGAGCTCAACTCCACCATGGTGAACCAGGGTCCCGGATCTCCCCAGCTCTCCATCCTGTCATTCAAGTCGGCATTCCACGGCCGTCTCTTCGGCTCTCTGTCCACCACCCGAAGCAAGCCCATCCACAAGCTTGATATCCCTGCCTTCGACTGGCCCCAGGCTACTTTCCCCACCCTGAAGTACCCCCTGGAGGAGCACGTCCAGGAGAACGCCCAGGAGGAGCAGCGCTGTTTGCAGGAGGTTGAGCGTCTGATCCAGGAGTACCACAACCCTGTTGCTGCCGTCATGGTTGAGCCCATTCAGTCTGAGGGTGGTGACAACCACGCCTCACCCGCCTTCTTCCAGGGCCTGCGTGAAATTACCAAGCGCAACAAGGTCTTGTTCATCGTCGATGAGGTGCAGACCGGTGTCGGTGCTACTGGCAAGTTCTGGGCTCACGACCACTGGAACCTGGAGTCTCCTCCCGACATGGTCACCTTCAGTAAGAAGGCCCAGACTGCCGGATACTACTACGGCAACCCCGCCCTGCGCCCCAACAAGCCTTACCGTCAGTTCAACACCTGGATGGGTGACCCCTCCCGCGCTCTGATCTTCCGCGGCATCATCGAGGAGGTCGAGCGCCTCGGCCTCGTTGAGAACACTCGCATCACCGGTGACTACCTCTACGCCGGCCTCGAGCGCCTGGCTCAGAAGTACCCCGAGCACTTCCAGAACCTGCGTGGCAAGGGCCAGGGTACCTTCATTGCCTGGGACACCCCTAAGCGTGACCAATTCTTCGCCAAGGCCAAGAGCGTTGGTGTTAACATCGGTGGCAGTGGCCAGAGCGCTGTCCGCCTTCGCCCCATGCTGGTCTTCCAGAAGCACCACGCCGACATTCTCCTGGAAAGCATTGAGAAGATCCTCAAGCTCATTTAAGTTTGGACGATACTTTGATACCAAACTCCTGCCTGGGCGTTTTTTCTTTACTTTGGTTTTATAATGAGCGGGTTTCATTTTTGGGCTTTCCTTTTCTCTTTCCTTCCAAGGTTTCATTTTCTATTCGCTACGAGTGATGCCACCAAAAACGGGCCATGTACATCCATAGACATTTCATGTCACCGTCAATTGAATGAATTTCATATACCATTCATGGTGTTGCAGTATGTTGGTGTGACTCATTTAAAAAAAGAAAACTCCTTGAGCAGTCAACTCTGCTGTCCTTGACCCGTAACCAAATGCCCACGAAGAAATCAAGTAACGCAATGCTTCCGACCTGAAACTCCTGAAAGGCTAGCAAGTTTTTGTAATCCGCTCCAGCTGGTCAAACTCGGCGGTAGGTACTTTGTGTGTGGGTATCTTGGATCATAGCTGCTATCAACCAGAATGATATTGATGGAGACGTTGGGGTGGGTATTCGAGCGTGGACGCTTCATGACTCCTCCTCGCCGGTACTTCCATCGCGCCTAGAGAATGGGATTGTCAGGGTTGAGACAAATATAGCGAGCTTTCAAAGCTCAAAGGGGATAGGAAGTGCGTACGGGACATATTTGACGCCGGAATCCTCCAAACTGTTGATAATGTATTCGGGGAGCTGTAGATAACGCCATGAGTGTTAGTTCAAATTTAGGCTCTGATGTACCCCGATGGCAGAAGTGGTTGAACTCACAGTTCCCGTCACCTTGGTTGCATATGTTCCCGGCACATAGTTATCCAACCGCTGCCAGCGGGCCACCCAACTGCCCGCCGGGTCCCGCACGGCCATCAAGCCCTCAAAGACCTGCGAGGTGCACTCCTGGATTGCATCCTGGTTACCGCGGAGCTGCAGGATATTCTCGCAGTTCGGACAGCCGTCTCGCGTGAATTTCTAGGACAGGCGTGGATCAGCACCGTAGTCGCAAGATCGGGGGATTCGGAGCAAGGCAAAAAAACACTCACATTATGTAGCTGAACAATTGAGCAGACCATGCACGCGCGTAGCGTGCGCTGCTGGTTTGGCGGGGCGTAGAAAGACATCTGGGGCGTGGGATGAGGAGAAGAAAGAAAGTTGGCGCGGGCGCGGTCGAGGGTTCTGGAAGAGTGCCAAGGCTCCGTTGCCATCGGAGAAAAAGAACATCGCCAGGAACCAGAGTCCTTTTCGTTCTCGGCCTCTTTCCCCCATTCCTCTCCTTCGCTCACACTCTTTGGTTGCGCATACACTCGGTTAGCGATTCTCGAGGCAATCTCCTTTCAATTCCTGCCCGCTGTCTTTTTTTGGATCCCCGTCTCCCGCGCCTTCAAAGCGTTCCGATCGTCGCTGTCTCGTGCCCCTCTGCTCTCCGCCCCATGGCTTCGGACCAAGAAGCGGCCAACGCGCTCAAACTACAGGGCAATAAGGCCTTTGCGCAACATGAGTGGCCGGCTGCCGTGGACTTCTATACTCAGGCGATCGACAAATATGACAAAGAGCCATCGTTCTTTTGTAACCGAGCCCAGGTGCGTCGGTGTCCGACTCTGCCATGCATCCTGCACTAGATGGCTTATACTGGATTGGATCTGCAGGACTAACAACCGGTTCTTTTTTTCTCTTGGCAGGCTCAAATAAAACTCGAGGCATTTGGTTTTGCTGTCGCTGATGCCACGAAGGCTTTGGAATTAGACCCCAACTACGTCAAGGTTCGTCGCTATCGTGAATGTCAAATCAGTGGATATGGGGCACTGCGCATGTGCTGCGAGGCACTTTTCGATGGACTATATTTTGACACCTGTTTTCTCCTAGGCGTACTGGAGACGGGCCCTCGCCAATACCGCTATCCTGAACTACAAGGCCGCTCTAAAAGATTTCAAGGCTGTGGTCAAGCGAGAACCAGGCAATCAGAATGCGAAGCTGAAGACTGCAGAGTGTGAGAAGCTCGTGCGTCGCTTAGAATTCGAGAAAGCGATTGAGGTCTCCGACCCGCCGTCCGCGTTCGCGGACTTGGATATCGACGCTATTAAGGTTGACGATGATTACGACGGAGTGCGCCTCGGGGATGAAATGACCCAGGAGTTTATCGATGACATGATTCAACGGTTCAAGAATGGCAAGAAGATCCACCGCAAGTATGTGTTCCAGATCATCAAGGCTGTGAAGGATCTCGTCTACAACGAGCCGACCATGGTGGAGATTGGCGTGGAGACCGGCAAGAAGTTGACCGTCTGCGGTGACACACATGGTATGCATGATATAACCCTCGGCGAAGAACTGCGGACTGACGTAACAGGCCAATTCTTCGATCTGCTGGAGATCTTCCGCCGGAACGGTCACCCCTCCGACACCCACGCCTACCTGTTCAACGGTGACTTTGTTGACCGTGGCTCATGGTCAACTGAGATCGCCCTTCTCCTTTACGCTTACAAGTGGCTACGCCCGAATGGACTGTTCCTGAACCGTGGCAACCACGAGACTGATGACATGAACAAGGTATATGGATTTGAAGGCGAGTGCAAGGCTAAGTATAACGAGCGTGTGTTCAAGGTATTCTCTGAGTCATTCTCGGCCCTGCCCCTGGCCACCTTGGTTGGCGATAAGTATCTCGTCTTGCACGGTGGTCTTTTCTCGGACGATAAGATTACCCTGCAAGACATTCGCAAGCTCAACCGCCACAACCAACGGCAGCCTGGCCAGCAGGGTCTGATGATGGAGATGCTCTGGACTGACCCGCAAACTCAGCCTGGGCGGGGACCTAGCAAGCGTGGTGTCGGCTTGCAGTTTGGGCCCGACATCACCAAGCGTTTCTGCGAGAACAATGGCCTGGAAGCTATCATTCGCTCGCACGAGGTGCGTATGGAGGGTTATGAGGTCGAGCACGACGGCCGGTGTATCACGGTCTTTTCTGCGCCCAAGTACTGTGATTCGACTGAGAATAAGGGCGCGTATATCAACATTGGACCCGAGCTGAAGCTCAATTACGAGGTATTCGAGGCTGTGCCACACCCTGATATCAAGCCGATGGTAAGTGCCAGCTTCCTTCAAGTGTAGCGACCGAGTTCGCTAACCGCAACCCCAGGCGTACGCGCAAAATTCGATTCTCTCGAACATGTGATGAAATAGTATTTTGCAAGCGGTGGCGTTGTTTGAAAAAGAACTAGAGATCTTATCTGATGTATTCACGAGCATCTATGCACCTCCGAAGCTTCTCAATGTGGCAATCCCGTAGTTGCGGCCTCACCGCTTTCTCTGCCCCGCGCTCCTCCTAAGCATGTGTGCTCCCCCCACATCCATCGCATCCAAACTCCACCTCAAGATGGAATTTGATCCAAAGACCCGTAAGTTCTTTGGAAATCGATGCTAATTGCAGAGATCTAATTCTCGATAGCCCAATTCCTCACCTCGGACCCGTCGAGCTTTGCCTCGGTCTCGGCCAACGAGCGATGGCCTGTCATCATCGTTAGTTGCCTCCCCGGCGACAGGTGAATTACCTGCTGACTATTCTAGACCGGCGCCATTGACGATCTTCACCGAACTGTGGGAGCTGTGACTGACGAAGCAAAGCAAAAAGAGGGCAAGAGCATCATCGAGAAGCTTGCGACATTGAAGTATGAGCTGCAACACAATCGACAGCTGACGTGAGTAGATCTGACCCTGTCCACTTTGACGAAGTACTGATACAAGTCTACCCTTAGCCCCCTTGACGACGACGGCGAGCCCGACATCACCTCATACAACGAGGAATTGGAACAGCGTGGAAACCCGAAATGGCACGACGTGCCATGGCTCTACTCCGAATGCTACCTCTGTATGCCCAAGACATCGCCATACCATCGATCGGACAGACATGCACATGTGCTGACCTGACGGCCAAAAATAGACCGCCGCATTGAGACTTTCTTTGCGCTCTCTAAGCACTGGAAGGGCTATGATGTGTTTGCTCGCCAGAAGATGTCTACTTTCAAGTCGTCCCGTCCCGCTGTCCTGGAACTCGCGGCCAGATACCGTGAATTAGCACACGAGGCAGAGTCTGGCCAGGGGTTGGAGGGAAAATCACCTGAGCAGGTCCAGCAGTCAGAAAAGCTTCTCTTCTCTGAAATGTGCGAGATCTGTTTGTGGGGCAATGCTACAGACCTGTCCCTCCTTACCTCCCTAACGTACGAGGACATTCAGAAGCTACAGGGCTCACAGGCGCGCAAGGCCTCGCAGAGCAATATTCTCGTCAATGACCTTGACACTGCCTTTGCTACCATGCAGAAGGCTCGCAAGGAGAAGAAGGAAAGTGAGCGCCGAGTTGACATTGTCCTCGACAACTCCGGTTTCGAGCTGTTCGTCGACTTGATTCTCGCTGGCTACTTGTTGTCAGCCGATCTGGCGACGGCTGTCGTCCTTCACCCGAAGCGTCTTCCTTGGTTCGTGTCGGATGTTACTCCGAAGGATTTTTCTGACCTCCTCAACACAATGGTCGACCCGCAAACATTCTACACTGCTCCAGATGACTCGGGCAAGACCTTCCCGCCTCTCTCGGAGAAGGAAGTTGCCGACGTCCAGTTCCTTTTCGAGCAATGGAGCAACTTCCACCAGGATGGAAAGCTGATCGTGCGTCCTCACCCATTCTGGACCACCCAGGGCTCCTACTGGCGCATGCCGCATGTTGCGCCGGAGCTATTCGATGATCTGAAGGAGAGCGAGCTTGTTCTTTTCAAAGGCGATCTGAACTACCGCAAGTTGACCAACGATGTAAGTCTCCTTGATCACCAATATGATCTTTATTCGTCCACTTATCCGATGAAAAGGCCCAATGGGATCCCACCACTCCCTTCACAACTGCTATTGGCCCCATGGGCCCGAAGTCCGGCGTTCGCGTTCTAGCTTTCCGTACTTGCAAAGCAGATACTGTTGTTGGCCTCCCTGCCGGCGAGGATGAGAAGCTCCGCCAGCTGCCCAATGGAGGCGGCACCGAGGCCCGCAAATGGGCATGGAGTGGCAAATGGGCTGTTGTCTCGTTCTCGGACGGCAAGGCCTAAAAAGGGACTGAGAAGGATGGAAACTTAATCGAACCTGTCTTCGCTTTACAGCAAAATGGTGAAATCTGGGATGGTTGATAGATGCCCTTAGATGTACATGAGCCATTTTCATAAAGGGATAGAATGGTCATCGACGCATCATTTGTTTATGAAACCGTCTTATGAAAGCACAATCGGCTTTTCTACAGTAGAATATCACAGTTCCTACAAATCACTACTTTGGTATACCGTTGTATGATTCTTGAATGACTCAATTGCTTGATTGTAGTCTCATTCTCGAAAAGAAACCCATTGACCTTAAAAAGCCGCAAAACACCACGCCGGACCTGCAACACCAAATTCTCGCAACCTAGGTATAAAGTCGACACTGAACGCAAAAATGAATGGTCACTTCTCATTTGCACCCGCCCCCCCAGCTCGCAAGTTCTCCTTGCCTAGAGCCTGAGCTCGCCGGCTATCGTGCTTTTGCTTGAGCCGAGATTTGGCAGCAGCAGCTCGCTCTGGAGAGAGGAACTTACTTTCCATATCTAAGAGCCCATGCCTTCTGCTCGCATGCTCACCAGATGAAATCGTGTAGCCTGCATAAGCGCCGGAGCGCGATGACGGTACGCCGGAGATGGTGTCTAGCGTGGACTTGATATGGGTTCGTGGACGGTTGGTGTGTAAGTACCCCGACGCGGAATCGTTGGGATCACGAATGTAAAGGGAACGATATGTGCGCTGGTTATCACCGGCAGGGTGGTATCTCAAAGTGGGACGGCCTGGGGATCGGAGAGAGCCAATATTAGGAGGCGAGGACGGTGGAACGGGATCCAGATCCACCTGGCGGGATCTGTGGTTTGGCTTGGGAAGAATCTCGTTCAGGTAGTGTGTGACCTCGTCATCATCTGCGGTAACGTCCCTGGTGACACGTTTGAGATCGATTGCGCCGGTCGTGGCGTTACGCGTGTGCCGTGCCTCGCGAGCTTTGGAACGCGGGCTTGGACTTGGTGGTGCTTCAATGTCTTCCGTCGCTTCGTCTTCTATCTCTGGATGATCTTGTCCGCCGAAATCTTGAACTTGAACGCCTGTGTACTCCTTGCGCGGGCTGAAGGAGTGTCGCTGCTGAGGCCGTAGAGGCGGAACACGTTCTGTGGCAGTGACTCGCATCTTCAGGAGATCAACCTGGGCTTGCATCCGACGACGCTCCTCGTCGAAGCCATTGCGTAAAGCCTCCTCTGACTCCCGGTGTTCTTGCGTGGTATTCTTCAGGCGCTCTCGGTATTCCTGGATCCGGGTTTCCAGCTTGGCTTCTCTTTGCTTCAACTTGTTCTCCTTTTCCTTTCGTCTGCCCTCGTACCGTGACATTTCCTGCTTGACACGTGCCAGAGTTTGCTTGAGAGAATGATTCTCTTTCTCGAGCTCTTGGGCCTTCTTCTCGGAGCTTTCTGCAAGGCCCTGAAGCGTGCTGAGGTCCGTGCTTTGTCGCTTCATTTCTTCAATCTTGGCATTAGCTTGCTTAAGCTCTTGTTGGGTTTTGCGCAGCTCATCCGAGGGCTTCTCCGCGGGTGATTTTTCCTTATTCGGTTCGCTATTCTTTGTCGCATCGGCGCCGACAACACCCTGAGACTCCAGGAGTTTGCGCAGGGAGGTGACCTGTTGCTTGTATTGCAGTGCCAGCGTGGTCTGCTTTGTCAGATCCTGGATCAACTGCTCCTTGTCTGCCTTCGACCCTTCCCCGACAATCGTGGAAGCAAGGCGCGACACCTGACGTTCCATATCAGCCACCTTCTCTTCTTCCTCCTTCAACTTATCAGCCAATCGTAGAGCTTCTGTATCCTTTTTGCGCGCGTAGGATTTGGCGATCGATCGGTAGTGTATCAGCTTTTTGATTTCCCGATTGGTTCGGACCCTGTAGGCATCGAACTCGGTCTTCCAGTATTTGCCTGATTCCGACCGTGG
The DNA here is from genome assembly GCF_028827665.1 of Penicillium hispanicum. Lineage (NCBI taxonomy): Eukaryota > Fungi > Ascomycota > Eurotiomycetes > Eurotiales > Aspergillaceae > Penicillium > Penicillium hispanicum. The sequence continues at coordinate 721,287 of NW_026623199.1, read as the reverse complement.
CTCATCCAGGTTTAGAGTTGTATCCTCCGAGCCGAGTTCGTCTTTTGATTGGGACCGCGGATCAGGGTTGGTCTTCGACGAGGCATCCAGGGAGGAGCCTGCCGATTCTGCATTTTTTGACGCGTTGTCGCGGGCATCCATCAGTGTTTGCGTGAGCTTGCTTCGCGGCTTGCCGTCCGCTGATCCTGACATCCATTGGGCAGTCAGATTGCCAGAAGGATTGGGAGGCGTCTTCACCACCTTGCTTGAATGGCTGTCGCGTTTCCCTTCGTTGTCGACAACCCCTTCGCCAAAAGAGACCGTCTTGCGCCGGTTGGATATCGTGCCAGGCGTGACGAGGATGCTTTTTGTAGGGGAACCCGAAGGATTAACCGTCGTGTCAACCTCTGCATTCGCGTTCTCCTTCTTTTCGATGGGGATGGGGTTCGTCGCATCGCTTTGGCTGCGTTGATGACCGGCTTGCTCGGGTTGTGAGGCGCTGGCTTCGGTCTCTTCGTCTGCACCAGGTGTGCCAAACAGAGCGCTTTTGAAGGCGCGGATAGCAAACACGGGAGCTGGGGTCTCGGGAGGCTCCAGGACCTTGGACGTGTCTAGAAGGGATGGCAGGTTAGCGCTGGGGCTTCGTAGGACAATGCGAGAAAAACTTACCTGCGGCATCAGCGCCCTCGTTCCCCTTCATCCAGTCCAGCATTTTGAGCTGTGGAATAAGGCGTGGTGAGGGAGAGGTTTGTTTACAACGCGTCGGGAGAGCAAAGGCGCTTATCGATAGCCGGCCCTCACGAACACCAAGTGCGATCAGCCTCGCCCTGTCTTGACGGCTTCAGGCGCTTATGCCAAGCCCAAATCAAACCAACATCAAGCGCAGTGACCTTGTCACCAGGATAGGAGTCTAACTCCTGGGCTTAAAAGCTTGTATTATACCCCTCTTTTTTCTAGTGGTCTCCTTGCTTTTCTCTCTCTCTCACCCTCACCGCAAGTCCTCCAGACATCTTTTCGTCTGCAGCACATGGTGTACTGATACAACAACCCAACCATTTTCAAAGCAATAACTCTTTCTGAGCTTCCAGTTCCTCGCTCATCTGCACCTTTGCTGCTGTCTCTGTAGGCTTTGAGGTCAAACGCATTGTGCATCCAGATCATGCTCTGATTTTCTTCGAAACTGAATCGCCCGTCGCTGCCGCAGACCATCAGATGGTTGACAGGGTTATGGCGGTCTATCATTTCCGCGATATATTCACGGAGATCATCATTTACTCAGCTGCCTTCTTGGGCGCTTGGAGATAGTTGGGCTTGAACCTGATCGCTGCTAGCAGTGTTCCATTCGTGGATGGTGCCGTCTGCTGGGTCCATGGACACTAGGGGTATGCATCGGGGATCGATGGAATTGGAACTTCATCCTCAGCATCAGTAATTATTGCACAGGAGTTGCCACTGTTGCATACAGGGTCCAAATGATTTGTTGTCGTGGGTATAGTGGTCGATTCTTAACTTAAAGGCCTTGCTAGTATTTGGTATATTATTCATTCCATTAGAAGATATCCAACTTAGTAGATAGCTTAAGCCCTCTAGCCTATCACTTGCTTCAAGGATGATAGTAACAGAGCCTCCCCAGCTAGGCAGGTAGCTACGCGTAATCTAGAGGGTGTAGAGTTGTGGTTGAATAAGGGCGTTGAACATTTTATCAGTGCCAAGGTACCTACAGCAAAAGTCAAAAAACCCTCTGGGCTTTGTAGAAAATTGGTGAGCGTTGGGAGAATTGGGTGCACTGGTGGCACCGACTACTGCAGTGCCAATTGTACCTGCTGTAGGGAGTTGGTTTGACCGGGGCCAGCGCAGAACATACCCACTTTTGGGCAGGGTGTTTACTTGTGTACCCTATACGAATGTTCACCTTTAGATCCCAAAAGGCACTGGCATTTGTAATATAGCTCACATCGAATACTCTCTGGGAGAAGGCTATCGCAGAATCTATAAGCATATACTTCCCACTGAATAACCAACCGCACGTCATCCATACTAAGCTGCCACTCCACCCACGACTTATCGATAAGGGCGAGGTCCCGCGCATCTGACCGCCTGTTTTCACTTCGAGAATCTCGACTTGGCCCTTAGTTGGCTTCTTCGATTGCATCAAATTCCCTCGTTCCATATGTTGTACCACAAGATCCGGATGTAGGGCGACTTCGCGCCACGCCCCCGCGATGTCTCCCAAGCAGAGGAAGAAAGCTCCCCGCGAGAAAAAGCAAACCTCCTCCGATTCCTCGAACATATCATCCCCCGTCAAAGCGACAACCAATTACCGTGAAATCCACCTCAACGAGGTGGAAGCCCTGCGTTCAATCTATGGCGATGACTTTGAAGATGTCGAGAACCGACGGTCGGCCTGGCAGGTGAGTGTGTCGCGGACTCGGTTTCACTTTGTTTGCGCTGGGTGCGGGACTGATCTGTTGCCTTCTAGCAATCCTCCGACGTGACCTTTAAGCTCAATCTTCGCGCCTCTTCGAACCCCGACATTCGCCTTGTGCTCCTTGTCGAGCTGCCCGCAACCTATCCCAAGACTGCTCCCAATCTCTCGCTGGACAACCTCGACGAGTTTCGCGATGGAGCCCGCTCCCGCATCCAGGAAATTATTCGGAAAAAGCCGACCACGCTGCTGGGGAGTGAGATGATTTATGAACTAGCAGTATCCATCCAGGATGTTCTGGAGGATGTTGCTCAAGCCCGCGAGCAGAATAAAGACCTCCCCAGTCTGGAGGAGGAACGGATGGAGCAAGAGGCTGCTGCTATCCAGCAGGCTGAACTCGAAAAGCAAGAGGAATTGCGCAAACAAGAGGCGGCAACCGCGGCAGAGGAGCGTGCACTGCAGGAAATGCTACAAGACAAAATTCGACAGCGTGCCAAGGCTCGGGTGTTGAGGCGCAAAAGCCGCACTGGTGGCATGGATTCGAACGAGGTGGGCGATCTCGTCGAAAACACTCCCGGTGCAATCTCTTTCGACCCACCGCTGGCAGTCAATGACACAGATGACCGGCTTTTATTGTTTCGGGCTGTTCACGGAAAGACATTGCTCGAATCTAAGCAAGGAAAGAAGACGTTTACTGTGAGACCTGTTGTCTCCGAGGGGCGATGCCATGTCCCGTTGCTTGTTCTTAAGGAGCTATGCCTGGATGAGAAAGGTTCAGATATCTTGGCCTTCCGAGAGCGAATGCGAACAAGCGAAGATAGACTGGAGGGCCTGAAGCGTCTTCGACATCCCAATTTGGTTGATTTTGTGGGTTTCAAAATCATCCAACCCATCAACAATTTCAACTCGACTGGAAACACCTGGACAGTGTTTGCTCTTTTAGAATTTGCGAATAAAGGGTCGCTGTCTGAGCTCCTTGATATCGTGGGTACCGTCGCAGTTGAGACACTTCGGAGCTGGATGATTCAGCTTCTTGAAGCTTTAGAGTTCTATCATCGCAGTGGCTTCGTTCATGCAAATATTCATTGTGGCCAGGTGATGATATATCGAACTATCTCCGGGGGAACCATCGTCAAGCTCCAGTCTAGCGTCGAAGAAGCCCTACCAGACTCTACAGGAGCAAAACGTTCTTTGACCACCTCGAAATCCCCGCTTTGGCTCCCCCCAGAGTTGACGCAAGAGGGAGCTCCGCCTACCATGAAGACTGATGTGTGGGATCTTGGCATTGTTATGCTTCAGATGGGCTTTGGCAAGGATGTTCTTCTGAGATATACATCTGCCAATCAGTTGATGGTGTCCATGGGACTTTCTCCCCCATTACAAGACCTACTTCGAGAATTCTTTCGACCAGACCCACGAAAGCGCCCAACGGCTTTCCAACTTCAGCCGTCAGAATTTTTCCGTGTCGATGCACCCTTGACTATGCGTGATCGATCTTCCAACTCCGTGTCATTGCAACGAAGGCCGAGACTGGACTCCTTTGGAGCTATGCCAGCTTTCTCTCGTTATCATCAAGATTTCGATGAGGCCGGTCATCTCGGACGTGGAGGTTTTGGACAAGTTGTCAAAGCTCGAAACAAACTTGACGGCCGATTCTACGCAGTCAAAAAGATTTCCCAGACGTCGGCTGCGGCATTGAAGGACACTCTATCGGAAATCATGCTGTTGTCGCGACTGAACCACCCTTATGTTGTCCGCTATTACACCGCCTGGCTGGAAGAAGACTTCAATCATATCGAAGAGGCTATCTCCTCTACCGAGGGTGATCCCTTCGCTAGTCAGGACCACCATGGATTTAGCACTGGTGGTCTTGATTTCATCAGCTCCAGCGGGTATCCCAAGATCGAATTTGCTGCCTCAGACAGTGAGGATGAAAATGAGGGTACCATTTCAGATCGAGTTCATCAAGACACCCATGAAGAGTCTATGGACGGCAGTACGGAGGAAGCTGAACTCAGCCGAGTAAGGTCTGGCTCCTATGGCCGGCCTGTCTTGACGACGCTGTATATCCAGATGGAATACTGTGAGAAGCATGTGAGTTTGGGGCAACCCGTATCTTTAAAGTGACGCTAACTCTGATGTTCTGCAAGACATTGCGAGACTTGATCAAGAACGGCCTATATGATGATATTGACCGGTCCTGGCGCCTATTCAGACAGATTCTCGACGGTTTGAGCCACATTCATAGCCACGGAATCATCCACCGAGACCTGAAACCGGACAACATCTTTATTGATGTTGCCAATAATCCTCGCATCGGCGACTTTGGTCTTGCTACCAGCGGGCAGTTTACGACAGCTGTACGCTCTTCTGCTGCCGCGGACTTCGAGGGAGATTTCACACGTAGCTTGGGAACAACATACTATGTTGCACCGGAGATGAAGTCTGGATTCTCTGGACATTACAATGAGAAAGTTGATGTGAGTACTGAAGAGACCAAGGAATTCTTTCTGCCAATATATATACTCATGCCAATCAGATGTTTTCTCTCGGTGTTATTTTCTTTGAGATGTGTCATCCACTGCCGACGAACATGGAACGGGATCAAACACTTCGGGCTATCAGAGAAAAGAGTCATATCCTCCCAGCTACTTTTCATCAGTCTGAAAAGGTGGTCCAGGGGCAGATAATTGAGTCTCTTCTGAGCCACACCCCGAGCGAACGGCCCACGGCATCAGAGCTTCTTTCCAGCGGTAGAATTCCTCTTCAAGTAGAAGAGGAGACGTTCAGACGGGCAATTGTACATCTTCTGTCTGACCCAAACTCTCCCGATTACAAGAAAATTCTCTCGGCGATTTTCTCCCAGTCACCAAAGAAGTTCGAGGACATTGCCTGGGATATGGATTCTCATGGAGCACCGGCAGCAAATGAACTCCTTGTTCAAGGGCTTGTCAAGAAGAAGCTAACGACCATATTTCGGAGACATGGCGCCGTGGAATCTGCGCGACAAATGCTTTTCCCTCGGTCACAACACTACTCTGCCGGTGCTGTGAGATTATTAGATGTCTCGGGCAATCTGCTTCAACTACCATTTGACCTTACAGTCCCAAATGCCCGAGCGATCCCTCGCCAAGATCCCTCTCTAGAGAAGACTTTTGCGTTCGGCACGGTTTACAGGGAGTCAACTCATGGAAGTGAGCCCCGGACCCATCGTGAAGTGGATTTTGACATAGTGTCCCACAACACATTGGATCTTGCTCTCAAGGAGGCGGAAGTCATCAAAGTACTCGACGAGATCATTGAAGAATTCCCGCCTCTTAGGTCCGCTCACATGTGCTTCCTTATCAACCACTCCGATCTCCTTCAGCTCATTATGGAATTCTGTCGCATCACTCCTTCTCAAATTCCGCTGGTGAAGGATGTGATCAGCAAGCTGAATGTTGGGAAATGGACCATGCAGAAGATTCGAAGTGAACTACGGTCTCCATCTATTGGCGTTGCTTCAACATCACTGGATGACCTTGCTCGATTCGACTTTCGAGGTAAGTTGATCCCTTCTTTTTCGACTTCACAGTGCTAATTTTTGGATAGACACGCCAAATGAAGCCCAGCGGAGATTACAAGCTATAATGGAAGGGACTGAATACGCAGAGCGCATTCCGCCCATCTTTGCGCGTCTAAACGTGCTCATGTCCTACCTGCAAAGCTTTGGCGTGAAGCGAAAGGTGTACATCAACCCCCTGAGCAGTCTTCATGACAAGTTTTATCGAGGCAGCATCCTGTTCCAATGCATATTCGACACCAAACGCCGCGATGTTTTCGCCGCAGGTGGCCGATATGACCGACTGATTCAGGAGTTTTCACCACAGGTCCTTTCTAGCCGACCTCAGGCGCATGCAGTTGGATTCAACCTCAGCTCGGACCGGCTGCGCTCCTCTATGACTGAATACTTGCAGTCCAAGGCTCCACCAAAAGATTCTGACACAGGTGCAGAGCTCTACTGGACTACTCGAAGGGTAAGCTTTCTTCCCCTGTCAGCATTCTCTATTTTATGTGACATACTAATTGAGGTTAGTGCGATGTGCTTGTTGCCAGTTTCGATGTTACCGTCCTCCGCACGACCGGAGTGAAGGTCGTTGAACACCTTTGGGCAAACGATATTAGTGCGGAACTTGCAGTGGACGCCTCTTCCATGGAAGAGCTGCTGGCTAAGTACAAAGACTACAATCATCGGTGGATTGTGATTGCCAAGCACGATAGCAAGGATCGAGGCTACAAAGTGCGGAACCTCGTTCGCAGGGAGGAGTTTGATATTCGCAGTTCCGAACTGGTCCCCTGGTTTAGATCTGAAATCCAGGCCCGTCACCAGCGTGAAGGCATAGTAGATCTGCGCCAGTCCCGGCAGCCAGGACAGCAAGATGTTCTCCAGTCTCACGAGAAGGCGAATGACGTCCGGATTCTTGTTCCGCAGCATCGGAGCAAGAAGACCAACCGAAGGAATATTGTCGAGTCAGGTAAGCTTACTCCTTTCCGCTTACACCCAGTGCGTCATAGTCTGAACCATCGTTTCTAACATATGCCAGCTTTACTTCGATCTCGCGAAGTCGCGGAGAATGCCCGCAACGGCCCCGTCGCTGCCATCGATACTCGTGATGATGTCCTCGACTCCATTCGAGATACCCGACTCTCGGATCCTGACAGCTGGCGGTCCGCCATCCAGAACGCGCCACTGACGGAGCGCAAATATCTTAGCCAAGTTTATGAGCTGCTCAGCGATCTAGCGTCTGAGACGCGTACGAGCGAAAGTGCAGAAAGCTACAACAATGCTTTCATCTACAACTATCGCACCGGTTCGTGCGTGTACTACGACCTCGGCCGCAGCGACAGATGAATATGCACTTGAATTGATTCTTTTTTGAAGGCGTGAAGGGGTGTTGTGAGGTGATATTTCTGTCTGCATAGACTCACTGCATATTCTCATCATGGAGGCGGATCTTGTGCTCATTTTTTTTTTACCAAAATCCGTGTCACACCAGTGCCATCCTGTCTCATGCACATGTTTTAGCGGATACTTGGGATGGTACCCCGTCATGAATAATGTCTCATATCATTACGAAGATCGCGTTTGGGGCCCAGTATCATCAATTGCTTTTTGAGACTCAAGTAGGTATCGCTAGTATTATACATGGAGTTTTCGAAAATATCGTAGTGGTCCTACAGACCGGCAGTATAGAGCTCAGTCACTCTCATCCTCGCTGCCGTAGGCGACTAACGGCCCACCAGAGGCCTTAGGTGTGGCCTGGGTCGTCACCGTACCACCCTGCAGTCCCCTCAATGCCGCTACTGTGGCGCTCGAGAAGATCCCGCTCTCAGGCTGCGGCGCTGGTGCCCATGCCGCGGCAGAGTCCTGCGCACTTGCAGAAGCCGACTCGATCATGAGCGGCTCCGATGCTTCGAGCTGATCGGCTGCGGGCGTGGTATTCTCCAATTGGCGTGTACGAGCGTGCCACACATCATCCGGGACATCGTAGCCATTCAAGCCAAAACTGCCCTCAATCTTCTTTCGCTTTTTAGCTTCTGGATCGCGTCCCTCGATTTCTGCAACAAACGCAGCTGGCAGCGCTCGTCGCACTGCGTCTGCGGCTTGCTCTTCTAATAGCCGCGCCTCGCGCTTCTGTGCCAACGGGTTTGGGTCCACGGTCGCCCAACGGACATTGAGGATCTCATCTGATCGGTTTTTAGTGCCTTGAAGTCTATGACTAGAATTCCTAGAGAACTTACCATGGTCTAAGCTCTGGTGAGACATCGCCTGCATGGCGAATTGAGCGTTCGCCTCGTTGGTGTATGTGACGAAAGCCACACCCCGCCCCTATCGAAGAAGTTAGTCACCTGTATCTTGTGCATCACCAGAGGTGTACACACCGTCAATACACGTATCCGGTCAATTTCTCCCCACTCTTGGAAGTGGCGCGAAACGACCTCTTCTATGTCATCTGAGACATGCACCCTTCCCACATAGAGCGTTCTATTGATCCTGTTGAATGACCCAGTACCACCCATATCATCCCTGAAAGACGCGTGCTTGTCTCTCCCAAAGCAATCCACATTGGGAGAGAAGATATCGAGTGGCGTCGGCCGGCGATGCAGATAGTCGCAGTCGGCACCTCGATGACAGATTCCCCTCGCGAAATAGAGGCAGAAGAACGAACCGACCACGCGATCCGCGCGTGTGTATCCTTGATCTCTCGAAAGAACGCAGCGCCCGGGCGCAGGAGTGTTGAGCCCGTACTTGTCGGTGTCACGGTCCCCACCGGACCAGACCGAGTACCATATATTCCACGTCGTGCCGGTTTGAGGAGGCGGTTCCGACTTCACCGTCGATGGGTCGACTTGTACTCGGGCAGGGCGCTTCTTGCGTCGGACGATGACCTTCTTCTTCTTCGCGGGTTCCAGCTGTGACTGTTGCTCATCAGGTTGCGCAGCGGCATCTTCGGGTGCTGTAGTTGCCAGTTGTACGGCATCATTCTGATTTTCTGAAGCGGCGGGGGATTCAGCCATGGTTGGAGGTGGGAAGTGATGGAGAAGAATCGCGGATAGCTAGAAGTTGAAGTTGAGGTTTGAAGGTCGTGATTACGTCAGCAATGGCGGAGGTGCGGATTTTCAACGGACAAACGGTGGTCGTCCTGGAGATTCTCAAGACGCGTCAATTTCAGAGAGATCGGGTCGCATGACATTCGGAACAAGTGTCTTGTGCTAGACAATTCAGAAGTGAGATCGGCGAGACAGAAGAGACAGGTGTTTCTGCGGGCGACGAGCCTCAACACTCGGCATCATGGTCAATATCACGGAGAAAATCAAGGAGTACGGCTCTCCACGACTCGCAAATGTGCATAATCCGACCATTATACTGACACGCCTCATCTCAGGATTGAGGATGAGATGCGCCGGACGCAGAGTAAGTGGTGATGACTCCAGAAATTCCAGCTATCACCCCGCTGACATGCCCCGCAGAGAACAAGGCGACAGGTATGCTGCCGTGATAACACAGCAAAGGACTCGAGATCTAATCAGCTGCAGAATATCACTTGGGTTTACTGAAGGGGTATGTTTGACTGTCTATCAAAAATGCCTGTGGCTCACCAACAGACCGCCAAGCTAAATCATTTCCTCCCAGAAAACTTGCTCGTCTACGAGCTCAGCTCCTTGAGCCAACAGGCGGTGCAGGCTCCGGCGGTGGTGCCGGTTTTGATGTTAGTAAGAGCGGTGATGCTCGTGTTGCTCTAGTCGGATTTCCGTCTGTTGGAAAGTCTACGTTCCTGTCGAAGATCACGAAGACCAAGAGTGAGGCCGCAGCTTACTCTTTCACTACGCTAACCGCCATCCCTGGTGTGCTCGAGTATGGTGGTGCCGAGATCCAGATTCTGGATTTGCCTGGTATCATCGAGGGTGCCTCTGAGGGCAAGGGCCGTGGTCGGCAGGTCATCTCTGCTGCGAAGGTATCTCTCTGTGGCGCGAGACACTGTTACCATGAAAATTCTGACGACATTCCAGACGAGTGATCTGGTCCTGATGGTCCTGGACGCCACAAAGCGTGCTGAGCAGCGAGCACTGCTGGAGGCGGAATTGGATGCTGTGGGCATTCGCTTGAACAAGGATCCACCGTATGTGATAGACTCCCTCGTCAAGTTTATATAACAGCCCCATGTTCTAATGATTCTTCTCAGAAACATTTATCTGAAGCCCAAGAAGGCCGGTGGCATGAAAATTACTTTCCAAACTCCACCAAAGATCTTGGATGAGAAGATGATCTCCAATGTGCTGCGTGACTACAAGATTCTCAACTGTGAGGTCTTGGTGCGAGATGAATATGGTACAATGACGACTTTGATCCCATGCCTGCAAAAACCTTACTAAGACTATTTTTCTAGCTACGATCGACGACTTCATCGATGTGATAATGAAAGACCACCGCAAGTATATCCGTTGGTAAGTGCAAGACCTCAAGTCATCAAGATATTCCAAGAGTCGGCTCAACTGACACTTCGTCAGCCTGTACGTCTACAACAAGATCGACAGCGTCAGCCTCGAATTCCTGGATCAACTAGCCCGCGAACCATATACCGCCGTGATGAGTTGCGAACTTGACCTGGGCGTGCAAGAAATCGTCGAACGGATTTGGAAAGAACTGAGGCTCATGCGACTATACACTAAACGGTACGTCTTTCTGTCTACTTTTTCCGGTTACGTCACATCTTCAATTCACAGTTCCCGCTATCTTGCTGCACCCTAGTGGGCCATTTCTCCGGTTTCGGGGTTGGGTTATCTTGCTGATATCATTTGTGGATATAGGAAGGGAGAAGAGCCCGACTTCAGCGAAGCTTTGATTGTGCGTCGGGACTCGACGATCGAGGATGTGTGCGACCAGATTCACCGTACGCTGAAGGAGACATTCAAGTACGCTCTGGTGTGGGGTGCAAGCGCGAGACATGTACCGCAGCGCGTGGGACTGGGACATACGGTTGCAGACGAGGATGTGGTGTCGATAGTAGCCAAGTAGACCAGGGGAAACTTTGTCTACGATGCCGAGAATACGAGAAAAAGCATATTTGAATAGTTTAAATTTGATACACCATGGACCAGTACCTATAGACAAGACAAGGAATCAACCCAGAGAAAATTTCCACCTAGAAGAACAAGCCAAACTCCGAACGTGAGTGCATTTATGCCGAAGCGGCGGCAGCAGCAGCAGCGGCAACGTTCTGCATGCCGATGGTGGGCTGGACGCCCACACGCTCCTTGGCGAGCAGGTCCACCAGCAGAGGGCTGGGGCGGCTGTCACGCTGGGGGTAGAGACCGGCCTGGCTGTTCTTGTACTTGAGTACGCTGTCCAGGTAGATGTCAAAGAGGTAAGACGAGTCCAGGGGACCGCCCTTAGCCTCAGGGTGGAACTGGGTGCTGAAGATGGGGCGAGACTTGTGAATCATGCCTGATATTTCGTTAGTTTAATGTTCGATCACGATTCCTATTGTCAAAGCACTGACCTTCGTTGCTCGAGTCGTTCAGGTTGGTAAAGTATGGCTTCCAATCCGAGGGCAGGGTCGAGGCATCGACAGCATAACCGTGGTTCTGGCTAGTGATGTGGCAGCGGCCAGTGCTCAGGTCCAGAGCCGGGATGTTGTGAGCCCGGTTACCGTACTTGAGCTTGACAGTGCTCGCACCGGCAGCCAGAGCCAGCAGCTGGTGGCCCAGACAGATACCAAAGATGGGAACCTGGGAGGTCTCCATCAGGCGCTTCAGGTGGTAGACAGTATCCTGGCAGTGGGTAGGGTCACCAGGGCCGTTCGAGATGAAGACACCGTCAAAGTGGTGGGCCACCTTGTGGATGGGGAAGTCGAAGGGGAAGACCGTGACGCTGGCGCCGCGGCCAACCAGGCTCCGCAGGATGTTCTCTTTCACACCGCAGTCAAGGACGGCAACGTGGGACTGAGGGTCGGCAGCGCTCACGTGGAAGGGCTGTTTGGTGCTGACCTGACGCACCAGATGAATCTGCTCCGGGTCGGTGAAGGCCTCATCTTCGTTGGCATCATACTCCTCGCCAACGGTGATACGGGCCAGGGACGAACCCTGCTCACGCAGATAGGTGACAATGGCACGAGTGTCGACGCCAGAGATAGCAGGAACACCCTCGCGGGAGCACCACTCACCCAAGCTCTCCACAGCAGTCCAGTGGCTGTACTGCTCAGCAACATCTGCAACGACCACACCGGCAGCCTGCAGGTTGGGGGACTCGAAGTACTTCAGGAGACCATTGCTATCCTTCTCTGCCGAAGGCACACCATAGTTGCCAATCAGAGGCTGAGTGAAGACCAGGATCTGACCACGGTATGAGGGATCGGTCAAGGACTCGGGGTACCCAACCAGAGAGGTGGTGAACACCGCCTCACCGGAGATGTTGGAGCGAGCACCGAAGGACTTGCCGGTGAACATGGGGCCGTCACGGATGGTGAAGGTAGCAGGCTCAAGAGTAGCACGTTGGCGCACGGTGGCCATGAAACGAGCCTGAACAGGCTGCTTCATAGCGGTGAAGGCCGAGGCCCGGTTGGGCATAGCCTTGAAGAGGTTGACGAACATTTTTGACGTTGTTTTACAGGGAAAATAACCGAACAGTGAGCCAGTAGGTCAATTCAGTTGATGGAAGCTTTCCAAAGGTGGTCCGAGATATAGTCCTGGGAAATCGCAGTGTTAGCATGGAACCATGGGTAGCCACACGAGGAGACGAGGATCGGAAGCAGTACCTGGGAGGTGAAGATTGAGGGTGCCAAACACATAAAGGCGACTGTCGTTTTACCAGTCAAGGGAAGAAAAAGAGGAGCAAGGGTCCGATTTTAACGAGACATGGGGATTGAGTGGAGCGCAGGTAACTTGGGAGAGAAAGAAGAGGAAGAGGCGGGAAAAGTCAGAGCGAGGATTTTACGGTTGAGTCAGTGCGGGCACGTGCCGCCCCCGCCGGCGGGCCAATCAGGATCGCCGACATCGGCTGCGATACGGTGAGCGATCCTTCTTATCGGGCTTATCGCTGCTTTTTGGTTGCCCCGTGGGAAGTGGTGGAAATTGCTATTATGCCATTACATTTTTGTTGATAACTCGTTATCCTCGGGGCTCCAGACCGGATACGTCTGAAGCCATCTAGCGGTGCGTTGCTGGTTTGCACACCGCCAATGCATGTAGATGGGCATTCGTCGTGGATCCGTTGATCGGTGCATTATCCACCAGAGATCCGCCAGCCGCTCGGTGCATTTCTTCTGTACAACTTCAGAAGGTAGTGTCGGAGCATTATCTAGTTCGTGTGAGGGTATTCGAAGGCCAGCCTATATAAACGGCATTGGCAATGGGTCTTCGTGGAAGGAAAGACCTATCTAGTAGAGCATCAACGCTATTTGATGTCCAACTCCCATCTTTGCCTAGGTGGATATGCGTATCCTGCGGTATCTCTACGTGGCCCTGGCGATCGGCCTGCCAGTCATCACCGCCAGCCGAGCTATCTCTAGCCCACAGAAGACCCTCGAACGGCCTGGATGCGATGGATCAGGGCTGGTCGACCCCGACGGTCGCTGTAATGGCGATGGCCTCATCCACGATCCGCCCCCACAGGATCGAGAAGGCTTCCGTTTCGAGAATCCCTCGACCGACTGCAAATACGTGTCCCAGATGCACATCTGGGACTCCTTCAAGGACCTGGAGAAGGACATGAACAAACTATTCACGCTGATCCACAAGAACGTCAGTTTCACCGTGGTCGGCCATCACCCCATTGCGGGGCGTTATCACGACCTGATGCATTTCTACGTGAACGCCCTGCGCCGGGTGAGTGTGCTGTTTCTGGATCATGCCGACAAGTTCGAAATCCGCCCTCAAGCAATCCACGGTGGGTGCAATGATCGATGGTCGGTGCAGGAGGTCCAGTTCAAGGGGATCATGAATTCCGGTATGGGCAGCCCCAAAGGAAGACATCGGCGGTGAATATCCTGACTCCACACAGGCGATAAGTTTGATATTGTCAATGTCTGGGTGACCCGCTGGCATAAGAATCAAATGGTGGAAATCCGGACGTATATCGACGCCCCGCGCATCATGGACGCGCTGCACAAGAACGAGATCTGGTGGAACGGCACCAGTATGCGTGATAACTTACAGTATATGCCTGGGCCGGCGGGGATGCCCGATCTGAAAGAGCTGGAGGATATGATGGGGTATCCAGATGGGCGCAAGTATGAGGACTGAAACAGTAGCAAGGTATTGGAAATGACACAATGCATTGACTCGCAACTGGATTTGTACAGTTGGGAAGATGGAAGAGGGAAAATGGAAGATGTAGAAGAGCGGGAAGAAGGCGGGACCCCGGCTGTAGTTGACAGCCAATCCCCGTTCGCCCTTCACCGTGCTCGTCCTTCACCATGTCTGACTCCAGGCCTCGCAAGCGCTCTCGCGTGGCCTGCATCTCGTGTCAATTGCGCAAGCGGAAATGCTCAGGCGAGCAGCCATGTTCCACCTGTGCCCAAATCGGCGCGGAATGCCTCTACAATCCAGTCCCGCGCAAGAGGCGCGCCACATCCAGCAGTGGGTATCATGCAAATCTATCCACACTCGATGAGCGACAGCGACGCTTTGATGGCCGGTCCAATACTGTACCTCAGCCAGTCAGTGCTGCCAGCAGCGCTACCTCCCCGGCTTCTCGTCAGCGGTTAAGCAGTTCTCGTCCTGTGAACCAATCTCTGCAGGCCAACTCCGGCGCAGCATTCGTCCGCAAACTTGGACTACGAATCGATCCAGCTCATGCGCCTCGCTTGCAATTGTTTGCTTGGAATGTAGGCGAGAGGCGGTCGCCGCCGGCGCTCTCGTCTGCTCTCGAGTCGCAGCGGTCCGCGCCAATCACCAAGATCATCTCGCAGGAAGAAATGCGGCGCCTAACCGCTATCTACTTCGAGAAAGTCGATCCATGTTACGCTTTCTTAGACCGAAGATATGTACTCGATTGTATTGTGCAGCGCTGGCCGAGCTCTCCAGAGTCTCCAGCCGAGCCTTCAGAACAACCATATGACGCTGTGCTTTGCGGCGTCGCAGCCTTTGGATACTTGTTCTCCAGGCGTGAGATGACTGATACTGAGTTGCGGGCCGTGGAGACGGCACGCCTTCTTCTGGAAAAGAGCATTCTAGGTGCCGAAACACCCTCTATAGACACAATAGCCGGCTGGGTGCTTCGCGCCGCCTACTTACGGACGACGGCCTCACCACACGCAGCGTGGATGGCCAGTTGCACGTTGATGCATATGATTGAAGCCGCAGGCCTGCACCTTGAATCACCAGACGCAGAGTCAACAGGTCTCTCCTCTTCAACTTCACAAAGACAGCAGCCGCAGAGTGGTGATAGTGGGCTCGGTGAAACTACCAACGACCCTGACATCCGCCGGCGGTTGTTCGGCATGGCTCGCCACCTAAATACCTGGATCTCGTTTGACCTGGGTCGCTCCCGAGTCGTCCTCCACGGTGCTACTACTAATGCACCGTTAATACGAGACCATAGCCCTCCACCATCCATATCTCCTTCCTCACGGTCCGACCTCTTCCGTCTCCTCCCCCTCTCCGAAAGTCTCGATCCAACCGGCCCATCACCGCAAGACCTGGCAGAACTGGAGTCAGCACTCGATTCGGTTCTGGATCTCGTGTATACAGAGCCACCCTCGATTTTGCTTCAATGCAATCTTATGCTATGCATCTACCGGCGCATCAGGGCGCTGAATGCACATGCTCCGCTATCCGGCCGTCTAGACCAAGTCCTCGCACTGGCATCTCGCGCCTTACGCGCTGCTCGCACTATGGTCACTTCTACCTGTCCCTGGCACCAGGTCGCCAACGTGCCTTTCCAGGTTGTCTGCACGCTGTTGGCCATCGACAACCGCGCCGCGCTCTCGGTCCTGCCGGATGCCATGCACACTCTGCGCGAGGTCCTCGCAGTCTATGATACCTCCGTTATGCGGGAAGCTTATTCAACAGCCTACCTGCTGGTTGCATTGCATCAGCGGCGCAAAGAAGACGATACCAGGGCGCTGGCTGATGTGCTGCGTGAGAATGCTGCTGCGGTAGTGGTGGAGCAGAATATGCCCCGAGATGCGGACGTGAATCTCGAGCCCGAACAGCAACTGCCGGAGTCTACTGCGCTGGCCTCGGATGCTGAGTTCTCTTGGCTCGGGGATCTGATGATTGATATGCCCAGTTTACAGAACTTCGACTTGGACCAGTTCCTCATGACGGATGTCCCGTGGCCATTGCCGGAGATGGGAATTTAGATGTTAGTTCACGCGACACAATCCTATTTCTGTACCAATAACTTGCATATCGCATCCTTTGTTTTGTTTTTATCGAATGATGTCGTGGTGCATTTAACGCCTCCGACACCTGGTGGAATGATGCATGTGGTGGAAAAGGAACCGTGGTGCCCTCGCAGCGCCAAATAGCAGCGACCAAAAATTCATTGGACCCAAAATAAATATAACCCTATTCCTTCTTATCGTGACCATCACCAGTCCGTCTAGACTTATCTTCTGACCCCAGGCCGGACGACCAGGCCACACGGATAAGACGCCACAGTACCCAAAGGAAGCCAAGCGAGATGACAGCACAGGTAATCAGCTCGATATTCCGGGCTTGGAAAAGACCCTCACCCTCCTTGAGCTGAAGAACGGGCACATCCAGTTCTTCAACAAGACGCTCAGACTTCGGATGCAGCTGGTAGAACATCGTCCGCGGCCCAAAGAGGCCATCATAGCCCAGATTCGATCGGTCAAATGGGTTGACGCCCATCTTCGTGCCCTCGTCTGTAGTGCAAGCCCAGAACACGACTGGCCAGGGTACATGCGCCGACCGATACCCGGACTCTGAAGGGTGGAGATATCGTAGATGGAGGGGGATCGTAGCCGTCCAGTTGGACAATTGCGATGCTGGATCAGCGTCCTCGGTACCTGGAGTCGCGAGTTCGAAGAGCCACGTCGAGCCCCAGCGCTGCACGACCCAGTCCGGCGCTTCGAGGTCCATTTCTCCGGCGAGAGCGCGCAGAGCTACGAGGTTGTGGGATTCGAGGAAGAGGGGGTCTGTAGTTGCGAGTTGATACTGGTCGGCAAACACAGTGGATGGGAGTGTAAGGTATGTGTGCAGGGCACATGTCACATATTCGGGTGCAGGTGGGCGTTCCAACGCGGATTTGGACATGGAGATGGACATTGTTGGATGAAGACCTGTTGGTGGGGAGAATGAAACTGTATAACTGGCCGTCTCTGGGAGTGGATGATGCCGTGAAGGGAACGAGAACATAGTAGGCTCTATTTTGGGTTAGATATGCTTTCCTTGTGCTTCTAGCAACCAGAAAGAGTAATCCCAGTACTTACTTAGCTTCTTATCTGTCCCAACAACAGCCAACAGTCCTCCCATCTTGATCTCCTCGGGATCAATGCCCTTCTCAGCACCCAAGAGCCCAAATTCGACCTGGTCAGCACTAGAAGTGGGCTTGTTTATCTCTTCCGTCCAGCCACCGGCAGGCGAGCTGGCCCAAAGCCCTGTCACAGTCAATGTGTGCGAGATACTGTCATAGTCGATGTCGACTGTGTCGGCAGTGAGCAAGGAGTCGGCGCGTTCAAGGCACTCCGTGCCGCCGACCTTGAGCCTGTCGCAAGTGGTACGCTGGATGTATGTGACTAGGGATTGCAACGAGGGAAGGCGAGTATAGTACTGGAGGGAGGCCGACGCAGCGAATCTCGTGGATAGGAGCGGGGGTTTGATGAAGGAGTCCTAGAGGCACGGAGATCAGACCGGGTTCAATAAAAGCATCACACACCAGGGAGTGTAAAGAACAGCCAAAAATAAATTGTGAAGTGTTGGTATACCTTAGGATTCGAGCAATCCACGCCATTCTGGTCACCTTCGCTTTGCCCAAACACCGTGCGGAGCAACGAGCATAATGATTCCCTATCCAACAACCCCGGTCAGTGCCGATCGGACCCATTTGACTGCAAAGGAGCGACTCACGATGACTGATCAGAAGACAGAGGAGTATAGTGCACATGTAGACCGGGCGAGACTCGGCTGGCGAAGGGCGCGGCGGCGGCGTAGGACCGTTCTGTGGCCCAGCGAATGCGGAGCTCGTAAGAGTTCTCGAGAACCGTGCGGAGCTACACGACAAGAAATAAAATATGTTAGCATGCTACACCGAGACCGGTTTCCTGGGGTCCTCACCTCCGGCAGTTCGTCGAGCCCGAACGTGATGCGGTCTTCGCGCGTGGCGTCCAAGTCGCGGATCGCGAGCTTTGCCGAGCTCAACACCGCCTGATGCGGCTCGAAGGGAGCATCAGGACGCTGGATGAAGGTGATCCTTCGCTTCATAGTTTTTATGTATGGCAATGCCGCAGGAAAGACGATGTTGATAAACGAGAAGTTGATTTCTCGGGGAAGTTGCGGTGCTTCTCCGCATTCCCCAATCGGGGTTAGGGTGGTCTATGTACATTACGTCGCTTTTGTTCTCCGTCACCACTCGAAACGGGAGAGTCGATAGTTCGCATTCCCTGGTTAACATAAAACAAAATCAAGATGAAAACAGCTCATAGGCCATTATTGCCGTTCGATCACCACCCAATGAAAACGCTCACACCAACGCCAATATGTATGCTAATTCATAAATTCCGAGCTCATGGCAGGATGTCCTTGAGAATGTCCTTCTGCGAGGGTGTCAAGCTGGTTGGGAATTTGACATTGACGCGGACGACGAGGTCGCCGCGCTCGCTGGGGTTTTTGGAGATGATCATGCCCAATCCTGGGTAGTGTTCTTGGTGACCGGGCTGAGTTGGCCCAGGCTTGGAGACGCGGATAGACTTGCCGTCAATGGTCGACACAATGCGTTCCCAGCCAGTGAGGGCTTCCCTGAGAGTGAGATCGACAGTCGTGATAAGGTCGTCGCCGACGCGCTTAAAGTTGGGGTGTTCGGTCTGTGAATCGAATATCAGTAAAAGCTCGTTGCTTGATTTATCGGGTGAAAAGATGGGAATAGCTTACCTCTTTCACAATCAAGTGTACATCCTGTCGGCCTCCTTCTTCCTGGTCACCGACGTTCCTGTACTTGATCTTGGAGCCGGCACGAAGACCAGGTTTGATGGCAGCCTCCAGAGTAACTTCCTGGACAGTGCGCTTGCCGCTCGGATCGAAGGCTTTACTCTTGGTCTTCACCTTCTTGGTGGTGCCCTTAAAGATCTCTTCCAGCGTCAGAGGTAAGTCCTTCTCAATGACGGTTGGCTCGGGCGTGGGAGCGCGACGTGGTTTCTGCTGCCCGAATCCTCCACCACCCGAACGGCTACGGAATCCGCCGCCGCCGAGGCCACCACCAAGCATCGAGAACAGGTCGTCATCGTCAAAACCGCCCATGCCACCACCACCGCCGCCGGCTTTAGCGAACTCGCGGAAGATGTCGTCAGCATTGCTGAAGCGGAAGCCACCACCACCGCCTGGGCCAGTTGAGAAGTGGAATGTGCGAGCACCGCCGCCGCCAGGCATGCCACCGAAAGAGAATCCACCAGGCATACCGCCGGGTCCTGCACCACCGGGACCTCCGCCGGGCGAGGGCGGAGGACCACCACGCAGGAGGTACTCAAGGCCGAATTGATCGTAGACCTTGCGCTTCTCGGGGTCGGAAAGGACTTCATAAGCTTGCGAAACGTCTGGGATATCATGTCAGTTCTTTAATTCTGGTGATCCACACAGGTGGTGGGGGAAGGCGGGGTAGCCGTTGGAATATCGTGGACGCGTACCTTTGAATTTCTCGGCGGCTTGCGGGTTATCCTTGTTCTTATCGGGGTGATGCTTCAGAGCCGCTTTGCGGTAGGCCTTCTTGATCTCGTCTTGCGAGGCTTCCGGTTTGATGCTCAAGGCATCGTAGAGCTTGGTTTCGGCAACCATTGTGTGTAGGACTGAATTGAGTTTCCGCCAAACACGTCAAGCGCGGGTGGGTGAGAGCAGCGAGCTTAAAAACCAAGGATCCCGTCTGTCAGGAAGAACGGATCCCTGGGGAAGAGTTGCGGGTTGATTCTCGAATGACGTAGAAGCTTCGGTTAGGACGAAGAGAGCGGTCTGGGGTGCAAGAGCACGGAGAGGTCAGAGGGTGGGAGTTGGGAGGGGTGCTGAGGTGAGGAGGATGAAAGTGGAGGAAATAAGTTGGCGGCAGGGACGACGAGAGGCTGGAAACTTGAATGCGCCCAAGGATGGATTGCAACACTTGCTCGAGCGTCTCCAGGTGAGTGACGTGTGACGTCGGCGGAGCGGAAGCTTCGAGAAGCTTCTGTCTGATGGCTGCTTCAAGAGATGGGAATCCCCTCGACAAGCAGAGATGGCCTACAAAGCCACATGCTAAGACACTTGCAGAGCACACTCCTGGTTGCCCACCTCCATCCCCTCAATGGATGTTCAACTTCTCCAGGATCGCGATCCATCACATCATGGCCCCACATGTTAGGTGATTATGTCAGTCGCATCTATACAGGGCTCCATGGATAGCCGAGATGCGAGTGCGAGACGACTGGATGAGGATTACGACCATTTAAATTTGACTAGATACATGCTAGATCATCTCAGCTGGAACTTGGTCTCTTACGGGCCAATGAGAAGTAGCACTGTGTAGTTACCTACGTAGCGGATTTCCTATGCCATTTCTTGGCTTTCCCTTTTATTCTTGCTCTTCCCCGGCCGGTTCCCACTTGACATGTATCGGCTCATGGCCACTGGTCCGGATCCTGGTTTCGTGCGACCATAGCTCGAATTTGAGATCCGCTGGCCCAACCACAACATTCACATCGAAGTTGGCTCTCCAAAATGCGGGCTTGAGATTGTACCAATGGCGATTCTTCAGCTTCCTATCCACCCCCTCCGTAAAGATGTCCAGGTTGCACACGGGGTGAACACTATATTGGTTGAGGCTTTCCGGAAGCTCTGAACTTGGCAGTGTTGACATGACGAACCGTACCTTGAAAGGCTCATTCTGCTGACCCTGTTCCATTCGAATCTGGAAGCCTTTGGAAATCCCTGCACTGGGGACGGGTTTACCCTGGAACAAAAAGTCATGATAAGCGACCGTTCCCAAAAAGTAGCAAAGACAGCTGATGCCATTAGCAGCTACATACTTACCTGTCTCACAAGCCAGTCAACCTGGTTGATGGCATATGTGTTGTTGTCCCGAGGATCGAGCCACAGGGGTTGACCCACATGCTTCGCTGGATTATATAGCTTGTCGCAGACAATCCCATAGCTCACTGGGCAGCATCGTGAACCGAAGGTCTGGACTCCTTGTTTCAACTGCTGCGTCCGGTCCATCACTAAGCCATGGACGACGACGAGTTGTCTGGCCCGAAGTATAGAAGTTATTATGAGCAGTTTCCAACAATCAGGGGAAGCTGTATCCCACGTACGGCTCATCTGCGAGCAAGACACTCATATTGCGGGTGTTTGGAGGCCTCGTAGGAGCTGAATCACCGAAGCGCTCAAGGAGGCGTTGCCGTACGTACGGCGAGCTGCCAAACCCACCCGACAGAACGAGATAGGACTACTTGGAATGTTAGTCGCCGACCCATACGTAAACGGTTGCTGTATATAGGACTGACTATTTGCTCGCCTGGGTGATCTGTATTCATCTGATGAATGTGCGTGTCCAAGAGGTTGCACATTTCATCTATTTTCCCATCAAAGCATTCCCGAATATGGTCCCTAGCACCTCATTAGCCATAAGAACACAATTAGATGCGTTAACCAGTGCTCCTGAGGTTTTGCTGAGTCCGTACCATGATAGTCGCATTTGACCATTGTAGATATCAGCCTCTGGAAAAGTCGACTCGGCGCCCAACGAGGGCACGTCGATTTTTAACCACGGGACAAGCATTGTGTCGGTCCCAAAGGAGCACTTGATTCGTTGAAAGCGACCAGAGATCATTGTCCATGCCGTTTCCCCAACGGAATGGGCAAGATGGCTACTGATCCGATCAAGCCTCTCACTGATCAACCGGTGAGCATGTCTGTCGACAAAAACTGACCCGATAGGCCGTCCTGTAAAACTATCAGTACAACCGAGTTCCGAAACATCCATTTCCGTATTGCCTACCTTCGACACTGCTTAATTGCTCAAGCTGTGTAGGTTCTCTTCGCGAAAGCAGCCGGAGGATGTTGACATCCTGGATGAAGGTTAGTAATTGAAATGTGTCAAGGGACAAGGTATACGCACGGTAGTTCCGCCCCCGGCATCACAGATCAGAATAACATCGTCTTTCTGGATAAAGACACTATTAGATTTGCTTTCCCAGCAAAACGAATCAAGTAGGGTTCCTACCTGATAGTGT
Organism: Penicillium hispanicum; assembly: GCF_028827665.1. Taxonomy (NCBI): domain Eukaryota; kingdom Fungi; phylum Ascomycota; class Eurotiomycetes; order Eurotiales; family Aspergillaceae; genus Penicillium; species Penicillium hispanicum. The sequence continues at coordinate 698,967 of NW_026623199.1, read as the reverse complement.
TGCTTGCACGCATATACCGCTGCAGCCTCCGCCTCCGTCAGCCCGATAAAGGCTTTGTGATTTGGCGATTTCGTATTGATAGCCCCTTCAATCACGGCCTTCGTCTCTTCAATCATCCTTACGTCCTTCCAGGTGGTCGGTACACTGAATAAAAACTCGACCTTTCGCGACGGAAATAACGGGACGGTGGCGTTAAGATGGGTCACCACATGTTCGTAGATGCAGCTGATATAGTCCTGAAACCACTGTTGTGCCTCCCGCCTGCTCGGTCCTTTTGAGTGGTTATCGCGATACTGCGGGGCCAGATGAAGCTTAAAAAATTCTTTGATATTTGCTTCCACGTCCTCTTGGTTGCACAGGTACCCCCAGCTCTTCGGTTTGCTGGACCCGGGAGCGTATTCAATGCACGTCTGCACTTTGTTCGTGAGTTCCCCAGGGAGTTTGCCGGGCCATCGTTGAATTGTCTTCGGCGGCGACCATTCTGGTCCGGAGGAGTAAGCAACACCTTCAATCAATGAATGTTAGCTGCGACATATCTTGCAAGGACTCTATAGGAGCTCCAGAATAAAAGTAATCTCACCGGTGTAGGTCATGCCAAAGTCAATGCCGACCACGATGTCAGGATGCCATCCCGAGTCATCGTCGACCACCGACTTGGTGACAACCACCTCTTTCTCGTCCATTGTCTAGAAGCTTTTGGGATCAAAAAATACTCCAGGAGAATTAAATCAATCAAAGAGTGTTTTGGGGGCTCAGTCCAAACATTGAGCTTCGGTATGGGGAAACACTGCTCGGCTCGGCGATAGTTTAGGTACCGTCTATATACTGTATATACGTCAGTGGGGACGCGGAATCCTTCGCCGATCTCTATTCTGTTGTTCAATAATATGTCGGCACTCCGTATTTTTGCTGTATTTAGGCTATCCTTGAGCGATCTTCCCTTCCAGGGTATTGGATAGCTAGTCATATAGACTGGGCAGGCCCCCCAAGCGAGCGCTTTGGACCCCGTTTCGTTGTTTTCTTTTCCGTCGCTGGTTTTCCACTGACCATCAAAGTCTTTCAACAAAAAAAGACTTATTCCCAACTGAGCCAACGACAAAATCATTGCATTTCTCCTCCCTATCAAACTATGGGTGTCGCTCCAGGGGCTTTGGCCGGCGCCGTGGTTGCCTCCGTATTAGGAACTGCGATTCTATGCCTCTTCACCTCTTTCCTCTACTTTCGTCACAAGCGAAATCAAAGTAACATCGGAGCCCATGGGGAAGAGGCCAAAGGAGAGGTATTTGAAAGGACCCGGTCTGGTGGCCATGGAAATGGGTCTTCCCATCACAGTGTGCCCATGGGTCGGTACACCTCTCTCCAAAGAGCTTCGGGACATCAGCAATTTCCGATCATCAACATCGCCGAATATGCTACAGCGCCGGTGGATGATGACACCGTCGCAAGTCGTCTCTTGACAGTATTTGACCAAGCCAGTCTTCACGTGGAAAACTTCTACGCACCAGCCGCTTCGCCTGCCTGGACCCCCAACACCGCTACGCTCATCGCACCGTATCAGTCACCTCACTTGCCCGCTCCCTTGGAGAACCTGCTTTCAACTCCCAAGAACCAGCGGGCAATTCTTACACATACCCTGATCCGGACTCTGTCATTGGCCATGCAGCCTGGGTGTGAAGGAGACTCATTGCTGCCCCCTGCCTATGCTTCATCGCCACGGCCGCAGGCGTCTCGCTGCAACCAAGGTACGTTTATTTCCTATGACCTTGAAGGCGTCTCCGTGTAGACGGTACTGACCGTGGTCCTGATTCAAGACACAGAACAAGAGCTTTTCGCCTGGCGCATGTTGACCGTTCACCTGCATGAGAACGAGTCCTCTCCCCAATCGGTAACCCAAACGACCAAATTCGCCACGAGACTCGCCGAAGCATTCACTTCAGCCTTCGCTCCATACAGTGACTTGAGCCTCCCCGAGGACAAGCGCGTCGCTCACCTTATCATGGTGGCGAAAGCAGCTGCAGAGGCGGGTGCCTGGCTGTTCACGCAGCCTTGTACGTTCCGGTTCGTCTGGTCCGATTCCAGTGCCACTGGGGAGATTACTACTTTGCCGGCAATTGTCAAGGCCAATGATGAATATGGTCGACGGTTGTCCAGTGACCAGGTGGTGGCGGGGGCAACTAAAGGGCTGCTATAAACGGGAAGCTTTTCCTGTGGTTTGAGTGTTGTTTTTGCCCATCACAATCCTTTTTCGATTCGGATTTCTTGCATGTGTAATAGGAGTACTATATTTGAGATGAAATAATAGAAATCTTAATAAAAAGCAGGTCGGATTGAATCAAAGAAATAGTAAGAACCCCGCTATATGTTTCTAGCAGACTTGTCAGCGAACTACGGAGGGTACTGTAGAGTGGGAGGAGGCAAGAAGGCAAGAAACGTTGAATAGATTCGTAAATCGAAATGGTATCTCATGTCGCTAAAATTTCACCAGGGTCCATGTATGTGCCAACTAGGATTTACTCCACTGCCCGCTCTTTTTTGAACTTCTCCATGCGAGCATCTCGTCCATCTCGTCCATCTCGTCCATCTCGCTCGATTCGTAGCTGGGAGGGGCTAACTCAGGGCTCTTCGTAGGGACAGGTGACCGCGCTTCCGCATATTCTGTCACCACGATCCTCGGTGTGGGCTTCATTGTGACAGGGTCAATGATCATCGAGTGGCATGGCAGCTCGGAAATCGTTGGCACGGATTTGGTCTGGGTGATAGATGTTCCACACGGGAGTTCGGCGATGGCTGGCGTAGACCCAGGCTTGATATCAATCGGTCTGGATGGGAGTTCGGCGATGAAAGGTTCAGACATAAGCTCGGGTGTGTCGGGGCTGGCAGAGCCGTTGACGGGGAGATCGAGCCCTTGGAGGTGGCTGAATACTGTGTTGAGTCTGCTCTGGCAGAGTAACAACCGAGATCGCTTCTCCCAGGCACGTTCGCCATCAACGTTCTTCCAGCGCTTGCGATTCGCCGAGCTGATTTTCCCCTTCTTCTTCACCTGGTCCACCCGGTGCGGCTCCAGCAGAGTAGCCAGCTCACGCGCGGCCTCGTCCGCGTCGCTGATGGTCGAATTGATCCACTTGCGCTCGATCTCGCCAAGGCGCGGTGCTTTGGCGTCGCGGAGGTCTTTCGCGTCGTGCACCTCGATAAAAACACGATGGGTCGACCTGAACAGATCGCGCACCTGTTCGTCTACATCTTGGGATACGTGATCTGCCGACGCACTGCCGGATTGTGAACCGGATGCGAGTGAGTCGGTGTCGGTATCAGGCAGCTCCGAGTTGGAGCGAAGGGCTCTTCGGTTCAATCCGTCTGTAGATTGGTACAACCTGCCCATTTGCCGGCGCATCAATCCCATGTTGCGGTGTGACTGGAAGTTCTGGAATGGTTGGGTCTTCTGTCTTGTGTGAGAGTAAATTACCGACAACCCCTCGGCGGGATTTGTCTCTAAAGTATTATGGGAGAATTCTGGCCGATCACCCAAGGCTGTGTTTGGAGGGCTGACCACTGACTTCATCAGCCAGATCGACCGGCGATAATTGGTGGTCTCAGCCAGTTTGACCTTGGCACCGACACGACATGTAAGTGTCGGGTCGGGGATATGCTGATGGGGGCCAAGCCTGGAAGAGGAGGCTGTGTCTATCTGTGTATTTATGTATTCCCAAAGACTATGATACATTCTACACACAAGAAAAAACGCCTATCCCATCGTCCAGGCCTTTAGTTTTTTTTTTTTTGTTCAGCAGTACCTGCAGAGCTGGGATCTTCACGCTGACGGCCTTGTCCTCCTTGTCCAGCGTGAAGATAAACACATCCAGCCCACGACCAGCGTACCGGAACTTGTCCAGGTCCAGCCCCGACACACAAGTAGGAGTTCCGGCATCCGCAAACTCGGTCTTGTCCTGCAGAACAGCACGTAAAGCCTACCTGGAGCCTGAACTCGTCGTCGACCAGCGGCGTCGGGTACAGACGAATACTCAGATCCTTCTGCTTTTGCACATTGGTGAGTTGCGCCAGCGTCTCCCTGAAGTTCGTGCCGTTGCTGTCGAAGTTCTCAATGAATAGACCAGGCAAAGTGACCAACTCGATGGTGATGGACGAGTTGATATTCTTGTTCGAGGCCGCGTATGCGCCATTGAAGTTCTTGGCCGCCTGTTTCATCGATGCCTTGATCAGGGCCCCCAGTACCACGGTGCCAATTTTGTCGGCATGTGCGTTCAGGTCAGCAGGGGACTTGGTGCCGGCGGACAGGGTGATAAACCTGACGCCGTAGTCGGAGGCCGAGGTAGGAGCTGGAGAGACCCTCGTGCTCGCCCTCGTCATTGAGGACGGCGTAGACAGGCCCCTTGGGTTATGAGCGGCTGTTGGAGTAGATGATCCATGGGTAGCCGACGGAGTTGGCGTGGTTGGAGGTGTACGAGGCGGGCTTGAGCCAGCGGTTGGTCTGCGCCTGGGAGAGGAGCGAAAAGCGCATAGGAAATCCGCTACGTAGAGGTACCTAGGTAGTGAATCTGAATTTGTCAACTCAACTGCTAACCGAAGAGTCTCAAGATCTAAAAACACGTCGTGCAAGAGGAGGGGCAAAGATCCCACAAGACAGGGAGAAAGAATCAGCACCTCTGTGACATGGATTAGGGTGAACACTCGGGCAGGGTTGGGAGCATGAAGGAGCACGAATGTCCCTTGGGAAGGGAGGCTTTCACCAGGTAACAGGGAAACCACAACAAACTTCGGAATTTCAAAATGTCCCTCAGAAATTGATATTTTCATCAACTCCGAGTGCGAGATGCACACGGAAGATGATTGTCTCCAACTGCAGTTGGATGTTTTGTCTTCATCACAGGAACCCCTCGAGCCCACAGAAAAGAAGCCAACAAACCCACAGAAAAGAAGCCCACAAGCCCACAGAGACCCCCGTCCCCCAAGCTGCCAATCCAACCTCCCAAAAGTGCTGTTCCAATTTACAAGCAAGTTCCTTCCATGACCGAACCAACTGAAGCAGGCCACCACAGATTCCCTGAGGCATATGCAACCACAAATACCACCATAAGATGGCAATTACTGTCCCCCCAACGACATCTCTGTCCGGACGAGTAACGGGAAATATGCAAAGAGGCCTCAGGGGTGTCTGTGGACGCTTAGCCTATCGTGCACCACACATGTGAGAGGGTGACTGCCATGGTCCCCCACAAACGAAACTGGAGAGCACAGTTGGAAGGTAGGGATCGACGACTTGGGAGAGAGTGGAGGTGGAGAGGGAAAGAAAGAAGAAGAGAAGAGGGAGGGGGAGGAAGGCGGTATTTATACCTGGGGAAAGTGAGACACAGAAGTGAATGATGTCTGCCTCAAGATGGGTGCCAGGCTGCCACGCGAATTCAGGCAGCGACAGAGCCCTTGCTGGGACATTGTGCCTACCAAGGCACTCACTATTGCTAATAAGCTGCAGACAGTTGCATCTTAGTGTTTAGTGGCTAGCCCACCATCCATCTACATGCTGGCGAAAGCTGCCGATGAAGCTGACTGGAACGATACGCTGTGAGATGCATTGTGGACCACCAGGCTTCATATAACTGCTTCTTTGGCAAATACCTAGGTAGTCCATGCAAGAGTAGCTCTTGAGAAACTAGAATGACACCGCTATCATGACTACACATGCAATATGGACCTAATAAGAGCAACGCTATTACTGACCCACAACAATATAATCCTTGATGATCGCCGTGCCGTTGACCACACTTGCAATCTGGTCCTCCGTACACGTCGCTTCAAGAGCGAGAATATAGCACAGCGGATCCGGGCTGTCGGGCACTTCATTCTTAATGTTCCAAGTACTGGCCGGGCCCTGAGTTGAGTAAGAACGATTTCGGGCAGTGTCAATCTTTCCAGTGGCGAGATCGCGGTTGAATAGTGCGCGGTGGAAGATCTCGTATGCCGTCTGCGGCTGGTAGGCGGGCACCTCATGACCAGCCTCGTATACTCGAGCGAAAGAGAAATTGCCGTGCTGACGGACCTGGCCGCCGATATACGAAGAGTTGGTGCGCAGAGGCGCGTACCCAGCCGCACGGAAATCCGGGGCTTTGGAATGGTTGATTAGCAGACTCACATCCTCGCCGCCAATCCAGTTGCATGCGTAATCGCGATCGCCGTAAATGAGAGCCACCTTGATGCCCGAGTCCAGCACGTATGCCAAATCGTCTAGGTAACCATGCACATCGGAGCGTGGGTAATCGCCCGTAGCCGAGAAGCCCTCGTACACGCTGTCGATCGACTCGGTGAAGTTGATCGGCACACCTAGAGCTCCCTGCACCCAGTGCTGGTTGAGATAGCCGAGGAAGTATGACGGCGGGAACGGATCCGGGTCTTTGTGCGTGATGTCGTAGTAGCCGCGCCCGGAGTACTCGACGTACGCACCCTCCACATTGTTGCCGCAGAATTGATCAGCCTGGTGGCACGCTTTGTTGACAGTCTCATTGTTGCCGTACATATGTGGGTCGCCCTCGGCCGCCAAAGCACGACAATGCTTGATCTGGTCTTTACATCCACCTGGACGACCCCATGCATGCATGGCTTGATCGTAGGCTGTCTTGTTGATAGTCTCAATCCCATACGTGTTGTTGTATGCCATCTTCGGGTACGACGGCTGCTGCACAAGCAGATCGACGCAGCCATTGATGATACCTAGGGTGTCCAGGTGAATATAATGCGGCTGGCTGGCGGCAGTAAATTTGCCACTCGCAACCTTCTCATTCTGCTTCTGGAAGAACGCCGTGAAAGATGGGCCGTAGCGACCACCATATGACTCGGTCCAGATGCTCACGCGATCATCACGAGGTTTGTACACTGGGAACTCGGTGAACCACGTCTGCGCAAAATGCCACAGGGAACGCGCTGCATTCTCTGTGCTATTGGCAGCCGAATTCTTGTTCTGGCTGGTCGTCGTGCCGACGTAGAACGTGTTGTTCTGCTGGGGAACCCCATGGGTCCACTCTGACACATTCCAGGCCGCGCTGATCTGATCGAAGGTGCCATTAGTGGGGATGTCATAGCTGAATCCGACCTGGTTCGGCTGGTCGATGTACAGCATGTTCACGTAGTTGTTCCACGACCAGGGGTTGACATCGGTCGAGTTAGAGTCGGCGTTGACAAGACATGGACCATTCTCTTGCATGAGACCGATCATCGACGAGCTCCCCGGTCCACCGTTCATCCAAATGGATAACGGGGCGTTCAAGGGGTTATGACGGGCCTCGAAGAACCAAAAAAACGTGTTGACTGGGTATTTCTGATCCACGTGAACATCATCCAACGTTCCTGGGGGCAAGTGGACATAGCCTGAGTAAGATCTGACGCCCGGAGTGGTTTCGCAGATTCCCGGCTGCGCGTGGAAGGGTCAGTACGAGCGTGATGCGCATGGCAAGGACGAGCGTGTCTGAAGCTCTGACGAACCTCCTTGTACGAGATCTTCACTCCTTCCTCATGTTTTGAATGCACCACTTTGAGTCCTTCTGGCGTGGGTGGGAAGTACTGGGCTGTCGCGAGACCGGCCACAGCGGCGGCCATTAGCCAATTGGCCAGGACAGTCATAGCGATGAAGCGACGGCGCCCAGGGAGGTTGAGGAAGCGATAACCCGGAGCAAGGAGCTGCAGCTGCCTTTATGAATCACGTCAGTGGAGCAATCATAGCAGTCGGGGACCCGCGGAGCGATCGGCGAGTGGAGGCGGCGGATGTGACAACGATAAGTTGACGAGTAGTGCGAGTGGGGATCGCGAACTTGACCTCTCACCATCCGCGAACCTGCACCATAGAGACGCCCCTTCTTGGCCCTGGAAATGTCCTTTGAAGCCACCGATGCACCCGGCCAGCCACCAGTCGTCTGTCCCAAACCTCTGTTACGGTACCTGGGGGAACTTAACCATTTTGATTGGTTTGAGGTAGGTAATAGCCCCTATGATTGAACCAATCAGTCCCGCTTCGAGAGCCGGCTTTCTTATTAGCTATCGTTCTATACATAATCTACAGGAACTCCATTTCTGAAAATCCTTTACGTGCGAAGGTTGGGATCGTGGCACACTGCTCCTGCTGCTAGATTGACCTGACACTATCTCGAAGAAAAAAAGCCAATTTTGCGCACCTCCGTGATAAAGCATCTCCCAAATATCGCCCGCGTCAATTCGGCGGTACCTCCAAGCTCAAATTTGCGCTCGTTCACAATCTCACACAGAAAGCAAAACGACACGCTTATACCAGCTGAACCTGGAACAAATATCGTTGCCGGACCTGGGCTGAATCAAAGACGACATACTCGTTGTGGTTGAGGGATTTGCCTGTACCGTTGACATGTCGTCCATGATCAACATCAGGCATCGCAATGCCTCTAAGATCCGAGCGGATGTGCTCAGCATCGCACCATTTGCTGTGTCTGGTCCTTCCTTCCACATAGAGTGACAGACCCTTGCCATGCTGCACTTTCTCCATAGCCGCTGCGTTCCCATACTCGCTTAGGACTGTTCGCCCAAGTTCGACTTCGCAAAGCAGCATCAGTGCCATATTACCTCGGGTAGCCCGACAATACCCAAGGGATTTGCCGGCAAAATCGGCAAAGTAGATTCCCCTATTCTCATTCGAAATAGGAGAACCGCCGGCATTAACACGAAGGCCTTGACTGAAAATACCGATGAAGCTGATCTGCCGCGAGCCATGCCAGAGGAGTTTTCGGTTGCTGGTTGCAGCCTTGATATTTTCTCTGAACGTTGCATATCGCTTTGCTTCGCCATGACGCTCGATGGAAAAGATTTTCACCACCTATTTTGAGGAATGATCAGTGTGTCCCCGAGCAAAGACCAGACACGGGTCAAACCACCTACCGAACCCTGTCGGTGATGGCCGCTGAACGATTTATTGAAATACGCGCATAATTTCTTGAACTCCGGAGATGTTTCGCTGACTATATGTGTTGTGAGTGGTGTTATCACTATATCCACGTACACTCACACCGAGGTAAGCACATACCCAATTTCATCTCTTTCAGACCCAGGATTTTGTATATCTGACGCCATGCGACATCTTCTTGCTTGGAAGCATTGCCGAGGAGTTTTTGAATAGTTGTCACATCGCGTAGGTAGTTGAGATCTTCTCGTTCTTTTCTGACCCATTCCAGGTTGACGCTGTCAGCACCACTAGCGATGGATGTATAGCCCATCAAGCCCATATAGCACTGGCGCAGAGTCTCGACGAGCTTCTCATCAACAAAAGCGCCTGCTTTATCCCGAAGAAGATGCGCAGATAATTTCTGCAACACCAAAACTCCCACTCGAAGGCCGTTTCCACCGTCGGTCTTGCCGATGCTAGTTCGGTGGACAGAGAGGTTGGTGACGAGAGAAGCTACCCCCGGATTGTTGCCTGTCTGAAAGATGATCTCTAAGGTCTCGCGAACAGTCGGAGGGATCTCATCTCCTGCATCTGATGCAGAAAGACTGGGTTCCTTGTCTTCATCCGGACAGTCGAGGAAGATGTAATTACCCGTATTTGGGGATTCGTGTCGATTGCTCCAGTAAAGACCAGTCAATTTCTTGAACTGAGCTCTAAATGCTCTTCTGGCGCACGAACTGTCCCCCAGACCTTTGCGACTGGCTTTCAACTCACCGCTAGCGGACCATTTCTGAACCAAGGTGAAGTATAACTTCGAAGTGACATTAAAAAGGACTTGGATGCGACAGATACTGTGCTTGGACGAACTCGTCGTGAACTTGATTAAGGTTGCATCCAAAAGCACATTGTTCTTGTCAAGCACAACCTCCAAAAGCGGCTCTTGTCAAGAGTTAGTGAGTTAAGAAAACTGGAATGATGTGAAAGGTAATATATGCTCAGTTCTTACCGTCCTCATGGCCTTCAACCCTCACAGCAACATCGGAGTCGCCGCTGTGATGATTTGCGGATTTCTGCTTCTTGACTAGGCCATAATCTCCTTCGTCGTTGTCTTTCCCACTCAGCTTGCGCTTTTTTCCACCCGCTATCTTTTCCAATCCTGTCCCTGTTGAAGTTCGCTTAGGTCTCTTGAGTCGGAAACTGTCGGCTCGGATCACCATTTTCTTTTTGATCGACTCCAGCAGCCACTTCATGTCGACGATCTCGGGACCTCTCACCACGCTGGCTTTTTTGACTACGAATTAAACATAGCAGCATTTAGTAGATGGATTTTCAAGTGGGACGATGGATCACCTTTTTCGGTCCCCATGAGGAGGTGATTTTCAGTGGTGACGAGATGTGTGCACTTGCTGATATTCAACTTCTCGAACTTGGCACCGCACTCCTCAACCATGCGTTTGATGCTGTCTATATCAGAAGCCCTTCGTATTAGCCAAGGTCATTCAAGAAGGATGCTTGGATTAGCAGCAGATGACTGACGATGTGTCTGCCCCGGAATTTTTCCGCTGGCTGCGATGGTGAGCCCAGCTAACGGACCTGAGTCCATCGCCAGAGTAGCCAGTTTCTTGTGAAGAAATTTTTGCCAGAACGATGGGGTATTTGGGATACTTCAACGGTCAGTATGGGAGACAGATGAGGAAGTTAGAACAGTAGGGGCTGATGGGTTGATAATAGTGTGAAGATCATGATACAAACGGCCATGCGGGCAATTATATCAAGAAGGTTCCATTCAATGCCTTACTGACCCAGGCAGGATTACTCACTAGAATTCTTTGATAACGACACTTCAGGGTTCTTCTTTTTTGCAGTGGCTACGATACCTTCATGTGGTATTTTGAACTTTGATTGTATTTTGCTACATGCCTCTGAGCCTGTAGAGTATGACGGAGTACCATTCTCCGATACTCTCCCAGTAGTGTTGTTGTAATTAGAATGAAGACCCCTTGCGGGTAGCAGTAGCACATATATCTACGACGTGACTAGATTCCGAGGTTGAAAAAGGAGATATGATACAGCAGAATTGTATAAAAGCTCCTTCAATGGGGCCACTTTGACACTCCTACCTTGTAGGCGACTTGTCTGTACAAACTAGAGGTTTCCCCGATGAAAATGAAAATAATGAATGAAGCTACGTAGTTATCTGGCACAGCCACATAGATTCTGAAATTTCAAGATCGAGGAGAGTTCTTGCGTGCCCAAAATCAATCTGAATCGACTCCCCGAATAAGAACAACCGAACCATCTCTGAATTCTTTCAAGCTCCTAGGACTGGTTTCCACCATTTAAGGAACGAGAGAAGAGCAAAGACTCACTTGATCTTGATTTGGAACAAGTAGCGGTGTCTGATCTGTGCTGGCTCCCGGATAACATACTCAGCTTGAGTATATAGATACTGGCCATAATGGGCGTGTGTAGATACGCCATGCTCAATGTCAGGTATCTTGACGCCGTCCAGGTCTGGATGAACACAACAAGCAGAGCGCCACTTTCTATGTGAATCGGAGCCTGGATAGAATGACGCAAGGAGTCCTTCTCGTTGATCTTGCAAGACAATGGTAGCATGGAGGGGACAGATCATGGCTGAACAGTCCATGGCTGGGCATGAGAACAAATTCTTCCCTAGTTCGACTTCGCAAAGTAGCATAAGAGCCATGCTACCCGACGGAGCACGACAGAATCCAACGGACTTGCCAGCAAAATCGGCAAAGTAGACCCCTGCGCCTCTGTAGTTGCCCCCACCGAGCCCCTGCTGTAGAATACTTAGGAAATTGAAAAGTGAAGAGCCGTGCCAAAGAAGTCGTCTGTCTCCGACTAGTGATTGATTCGTGTCGCTCCACTTGGCAAAGGCATCAGCCTCGCCCAGGCGCTCTATGCGAAAAATGTTGACAATCTGGAGAGTGAAATGAGAACGAGATTATGGCACAATATTGAAGAGGAATCAAAAATCATACCGAAGCTGAAGTGCCATTTATTTGGGACTTGTCGAAATATTCGGCCAAAACCTGAAATTCTTGGGATTCTTGGTTCACTAGATTTTTCAGTTAGCGCATTTAAAGTCTTGATCTTGGAGCACGAAGAAAGATTGCCCATACAAACGTTTATCTCTTTCAGGCCCAGCAATTGATAGAATCGGTAAGATATTAGATCATCGCGGAACCTTGGAGATCGATGGAGTATTCCATTCTCAGATTCGAGGTGATACCGGACGATCAGGGCTTCCCGCTGTTTTTCAACCCATTCAATGTCAACAGATGGGTCTGATCCATACCGGGTAGATTGCGGAAGGCCAATATAGCAATGGCAGAGATCTTTTATACACTGCACATCTGCATCGGTTCTTTGAGAAAGATTCAAGAGGCCGTCGATCTTTTCCAGAAGGAATAAGCGGAGATGGAAAGCTTCCCTGTGTGGTACACTGCTGTAAGTCAACGAAACGGCACTGGAATACTGATTCAAAAAGCCCATCTTAGAATAATGGGGATTTGAATCTGTGATGAGGTTTAAAATGTTGCAAACATTGGAAGGTAGCATTTTCCTAGCCCGCAATGAATTTGGATCAACCTCTGGCAGCTCATGCTTCTCATCCTCAGGTGAGATGAGGATGTATCCCTTGCGCTTGAAAGGATCGTGAAGCTTGCTCCAGGGAAAGCCACACGTTTTCTGGAAATGCTTCTCGAATGCAATCTTGGCGCTCTTTAGGTCATCATACGCTTTGCGTGTGGGTCTGCTTGTCCGTCCGTCCGTCGGTTCATTGAGTATACTCAGGTATGGGGCTGAGTCGCCATTCAGAAGGAGTTGAATGTGATAGATGATAAGATTCTTTTCTTCGGGGCTTGCCATTGGGCTCAGAGTCACTGGAGGCCTGAGCAATTTCGCCTCCCATGCCACGTTTTGTTCGTCCATGAAAACCCTGAAGGTCACCTCTATCGACTGATTGTTAGATGATACTGATGTCCAAACATTTATCATAATTCCAAGTTGCTCACCACCCTCTGTAAGTGGATTCCCTCCAAGGACAGGTTGGTCGAGGATAGGCTGGTCGATGGCACTAGCAAAGAGTGTCTTCTGCTTCTTTTCGATTGTCCTGGCACCGTATAGCCCCACAACCTTGCGTTTTCTTCTTATCGCAGAGGCTCTCAAGTCCGGCTTTTTAGGACTTTTGAGTTGGAAGCCTTGCGGATCAATGACATCCTCTTTCTCGATGGACTGAGTCAACCAGTCAATGGTGACAAGCACACAGTTTTCCAAGGCAAGGGCCTTCTTGACTGGCAGAGCATGTAGCGTCAGTATCATTCGTAGTTCCCCAAAACTGCAATCAATACTCACTCTTCTCGGCCTTTTTCTTGGTGCTGACATGTTCCTGTGTGGTGATGACATGTGTGCAGTCCTTGATATCCGTCGTCTCGAATCGGGCGCCGCAGTCCTCGACCATTTTCTGGATCTGATCTGTCGCCGTATATTCCCACGTTAGCATCACGATGTTTTCATCAAAGGGCTCAGAGAATCATGATGATGCAGGATACTGACCATGTGTCTGGCCAGGTATGCGTCCGCTAACCGCGATGATAAGCCCAGATAGTGGAGCCATCTCGGGTGAGACCTCCACGCCTGAGGGGGTGGTAGTGATGATAGCAAATGGAAAGAGATGAGAGCTTCTGGAGGAGAGTTGAGTGGTTGAAGTTGGTTGCCCGGGGTTGTAAGAAATCAAGCCAGCCTATGGGTGTAGACCAGTATTTATAGCATTCAGTATCAAACAACCGAGCGGAGACTTCCACCATATACTGCAAAAGAAATGGAGAAATCCGTTGATCCAGGATGTCAGTAATAACTAAATATACCGGTGGAATGAGCCATAAAAAACTGGAAGCCTTCGACATTGATGTCCTGGAATAGCCGAAGGGCTGCGGATGCCAGGCCCCGCCGAGACTCGCGACCAGAATGCCTACCAAGCTCCAGAGAACTTTTATCACCTCAATTTGAAGGGAATTCAAAGCGATTGGCTGATGTCTCGAGACCATTGAGAAGCATACAATGCGTCCATAAATGAGCGATAATGATATTAGAGCGAATAGATAGGCATTAGAACACTAGATTCCCCGAGAAAAACAACCGCGAGAAAAATCAGAAAGGTCCATTAACACCCTTGGGTATCACCATCAAACATCCCTCCAGGCCTCGCCATGAGCGATAGCCTAGTTGCTGGTAAAGTAGTTGAAAGCGACCAGGGGGCCCAGATTGATTTCCTTCGCCCACGAATCGAAGTCGTACCGCATACGGTGCCAGTTGCTCAGAGGCTTGCCATCCGCAGGAGCATACTTCTTCAGATCGAAGCCGGCCGGCTCCTCGTACAGGAAGAAGATGTAGCGGTGGGGCGAGCTACCGGGAGGCGGAGCAGGGCCGATGTAGTTGGCGACGAAGGGGCCAGAGAGGTCGAGGCCAGAGGACTCGGTCACCTTCACACCAGACTGAATCCAGTGCAGAATGGGCCCGAGGACGCCAAATGACGGGAACGGAGCATCGATGTCCAGGCCCACAACCAAGTAGGTCTTGTCAGGGGAAGCTCCGGGGAACGAGAGTGCCGGGGGCGACTGGGCATCTGAGTGAGGCTGGTTAGCAAGTACTTTGACAGGACGCGCTCCACGTGTCGTGCGATCAAGGTGCTTACCGGCGCGAGGAATGTAATCGCCCGGCTGGACGTTCTGGTGGGTTCCCACGGTCAGGCCCAGAACCTTGGACTTGTCATTCTCGATGAGCGAGAAAGCGGCCTTGACATTGATTGCAGAAGGCATCTTGAATGGTGGGGTGGGTGGAGAAGTCCAAATATGCGTGAAGTGAGGCTCAGAGTCAAGGGGATTGGGCTTGGGAAGAGGTCTAAAAGGTGGGCATGAGGGTCGCGGAGGTTATCATCGACAAGCTTTCGGCGATAACACGGACTTAGTGTGACGTATCTCCACGCACGAGACTGCTCGCCTTATAATGGCATGCGAACTTTATAAGTTACGCCAATCTGAGCTTTGTTGACAACTTGCATTTCGGCCCTGCTTCGTGATTGGTCAGTATCAAGCTCGTTGGGGGCCTGAGACGCCTAAATCCGCTCCGTTCGGATCATGTACAAAAAGCTCGCATAGGTAAAGTCGAGGCCCACCATTTCACTCGAAAAACCTCTTTCACCAGGACTCTTATCCTCTGTATGAGAAGTTTCAAAGTCACACGCAAACACGATATCATTGGTAGTTGTCTCTTCAGCTCGAGTCCGAATTGACGGGAATGGGCGTCGCAAGAGTAAGATAGAGTCCAGCATATGCAAAGCTATGTAAACCTGAAGCTCGCTAGCGGGTCCAGGCTTACCTGAGAAGAGGGTTGACTATCATTTTTGAGGTCCCTGGAAATTTTGCCAGCTCACCGAATGCAATCGCCGATTCTAGACTGATGATCGGCAAATCAATCAATGGGATGGATGGATTGGGATGTTCAAATCAAGACACAAACCACGAGGGGAATGCATTGTCTATAGATAATATAAACATAACAAGAACAGCGAACCAAATTGTCTCCCTAGCTCCAATGCAGAAAACGCTAAAGCAGGTGCAACAGGAAAACCAAACCAAGAACCCCGAATCTTTTTTCCAGGCCCGTGGAATGAAACCAGGGGCA
The DNA here is from genome assembly GCF_028827665.1 of Penicillium hispanicum. Taxonomy (NCBI): domain Eukaryota; kingdom Fungi; phylum Ascomycota; class Eurotiomycetes; order Eurotiales; family Aspergillaceae; genus Penicillium; species Penicillium hispanicum. The sequence continues at coordinate 683,345 of NW_026623199.1, read as the reverse complement.
TCAAAAAGGAAAGATGAAAAGACTCGAAGAAAAAGCCGATGAAAACAAGACCGTGGTATCTCCCAGACCAATGAAGACGAATACAGACGAGGTATCAAAAACGACGTATGGTTACATGACAGAATTGTGGAAATCGTGAGAAGTGAGGTGCAGAAAGAGGAAACCCCGATACCAAGGGGTTAGAAGTGCGCGCTGCTATTACGCAGCCTGGGCCTGGAGAGAGGTGATGTGTTGCTTCTCAGCCTTGGTATCGGCGGATGGCTCGTCGACATCGAGCTCTTCGACCTTTGTTTTGGGCGACGGGTGGTCAAGCTCTTCCAGGGCATCTTCGACCTTGGGCTCCTCTTCATTCTCTCCAGGGGCTTCAAACTTAGCATTAGAGCCAGCAGATGTGGGATTCTTTGCCTCTGCAATTTCCATGGCGGTAACTTTTTCTGTCAGGGTTGGGCTTTCAGTGTGACCCTCGCTCTCGTTCTCGTCGCCGTTAACCGAGTGAAATTCGTCCTTGTCGGCGGGAAGGTCAGTCTCCGAGTCAACGGACTCGTCCTCATCCTCGACAGCAGGAAGAACAGTGCTAGTCTGGAGCATCTTGATTGTTGACGGCACGCTAGTAGGCTCATTGATTGACTCCGAGGGCTCAACCGGCTCAATAGCTGCCTCTGTCCGTTCAGTACTGTGACTAGATAGCGAGAGGGCTGTGGGCGAGATAGACTCCCGGCTGGATCCAGAACCCCAGGTGTGTCGAGGGTGACGGGGAGGCAGAGGAGGCGGAGGAGGACGCTTGGGAATCGTAACAAGGCGCGCCCGAGTGAAATTCGGCGACAGGCGCTTGGAGTCATTGGGGGTCGTCGGCTCGTCGCCGGAAATCGGGGACTCCGCACGGCTTTCTTGCTTGGTCACAGCTGCGCTGGACACCTCGTGCACTTCAAAGTCATCGTCATATTCGATAGCATGATTTGCATCATATTCGGCAGGTTCGCTCGGTTGCTTCTCTTCCTCCTCTTCCATACCACCGTGGGACATCGGGCCCCATTTCGAGGAGTCATTCTCCTCCCAAGGGTTCAAGGCAGGCACACCCGTCGGTTCCTTTGCGCTCCGCGAAGACGCGCGGCTTACTGACGTGGCGACGGTTAGCGGTGCATCATCTGTTTGTGTGCCACGATCAACGCTCGTGTAGCTTTGAACGCTGGCCCGCCAACTATTGCGCGGCGAGCTGTCAAGACTGCGCCGCGCAAACGTTGCAAAGACCGGGCTGCTCGGATTGGGCCGGAACTCAAAAGTATCATGACTTGGCCTCACCTTCGAGTGGGCTTCTTTGATGTACATGCCCTCCGCCTCCAACGCCTTTACTCCGTACGGATCCGGGTCGTCAGCGGCTGGCACGCCAAATGAGTTGCCATCTGCCTGTATCTCCATATCGCCGGGGGTGCCCCCCGGGGGCGGAACCAGCGATTCGTCCACGTCGAGATCGCCCTGGGCAGCCTTGATGGTCTGGTGGAGCGTCTTGATAGACGCAGGTGGGTGTCTGGCCTTGCCAGCCAGAATGTCGTTGACTCCAATACGCTCGCCGTAGAAGCGTTCGTTCTCGTCCGTGCGCTCGATGATGATGGTGCCGTCGATGGCCACACCGGCATACAGACCTTTGCTCTTCATGTAGGTCCAGATCGGTGCCTGCCGCTTGTGAACCTCCGATTCGAGCACGCCGCCCATTCCGACGGGGCCGGCAGCAGCGCTGACCTCGCCGCCGATGGTACAGCGCAATTTCTTGAACGCTTCCAGAGCTTCATGGGTGTTGATAATCACGACACAATCGTAGATGTCGACACCAGCCAGGAATCCAATGCCCGCCGTATGCAGCATGATTCCAGATGGTGGGCTCCACTCGCCCGTCTCGGGGATCCGGCCTAGTAGCACACCACTTCCTCCAGAGCCGCTCACCCAGAGACCGGTGCGCATGGTAGTGAAGATGGCCAGGCCCTTGGCGTTCTTGATGACTTGCGAGGGAATCTTCTGGATGACCCGCTGCTTGCCCTTGGGCCGATTGATCTTGCCATGCTCGTCGGTAGTGACATTGGACTCGGGCGCATAGAAGCCATCTTTGCAGAAGCTACGCAGGATGCGCGCGGCCTTGTCGCTTTCCTTATCGATGGCCATGGGCCAGAAAGCTTCGGCGCCCAATTTGTTGGACAGCCGGTTCACCGGTGCTCCAAGCTTATCGACGGTATCCCATGCCTTGTCGAAGCCCTTTTTGGAGAAGCGCTTGGTCTTGCCCCACGCGGATTCAGACATGATGGCGAGCACTGGGGAGATGCAAAAGCAAAGAGTGATTCAACGATCACGATCACAGGCGCGATCTATAGGCAGGACACGATCTGAAACGCAGCAGTTCGGCTGCAAACGGCACGCATGGGAGCGTCTGGGAATGCTTCTGAGCGCTGGAATGCACGGCAGGGCGGCCAAAAGGCTATTTCGAGGAATCCGGCGGGATCTACAGGCTCGCCACTGGGGGAATGCGTGCGGGGAGGAATGCAGCTGGTGGTCGGACGTGGCTTTCCCCGAGAGGAAGAGAGATGAGCTCTATGGTTCTCGTTAACGTCGAGATCTATCCTGTCGCACGGAGGAGACGCAGTGGAACGGCAAATGAATTGAAGTGCGAGCCACTTGGGGCGTGGTTAATGTATGCCCCAGCAAGCTCATGACTTCATGGCTGGTGGCGTTCAAACGGTCGGAACAAGCTGGAATGTCCAGTATCCAAGACACCGGGGGCAAAGCTTACCACAGCGGGAGACGCGGATCTGGAGATCGAGGTCTGCTTCGTTCGAAACTATGGTCGTTGGGGGAGATGGGATGGAGGGAAGAGGGAAGAGTACAGCGGAGGGGAAAAGGTGAAGCCACGACGACCAGGCACCAGGGCCGCTTATATTCATCGCAGCCCGACTCCATCGGGTCAGACGGAAAGACATTTGCAGAGTGGCGCCCGTGGCTAAACCACCCGGCTGGACGAGTGAAGACCATGGAACCGCGCGGAGGGACGTCATCATCGACTCGTCTCGCCTGATCGGCACCGGTGCAGCGCCGGCGCGCTCCCGGCTGCGAGAACTACCGATGCGGCGAGCTGTAGGGATTTGATGTGTATTCCAGATTCCAAATCCTGCTTTCTCACTCTCACTAGTTCCTCATTGATGCGAGCAACGCTGGTGATGCGAAATCACATCTCGGCCTGGACTGCGGCAAGTCGGCGATAGATCACAACGCCCCACTGCAGTCACAGCCTTCTATAGTGTAATCGGGTCCAGCCTAGACAGGTACGACTCGCCCAGGCAATCTAGATGATGTGGGGAAGGATTCCATTGGATTTGATTTGATTTTTTTTTTCTTTCCTTTTGCTGTTCACATTCAGTCCTCTACATTAAATAGAGTATTCCGATCGATAGTGATAACGAAACAAACTCAGGCGGGGCACTGCAGCCACCGTCACGATGGCGAAATCCCTGCCGAGTCCTTCTGAGCGAGATGGAATATCTAATGAGGACCAATTCCTGCGCATCCTTACGGATGGCCCTCGTAGTCTAGGCTCTCCGAGCTCCGGATGGCAGGGCGGAACTTGGAAAACTCTGGCGCGTATGTTTTGAAGCAAATTTGACTAAACCCAAACTAATTAGAGTGGATCGGACCAGGGGATTATTCGTAGTCAATCGCGTTGCAGGAGAACAATTGGATTCACCCTGGCAATTTCATTGTTGGTCGAGACCAAAGTCGATTTCTCCCTGCCCTACATAGAAGGGTCCAGGGATATCGGAAAACGTACTACTAGTCCCCATCTCGGCAACCAGTACATTTTAATAGTATGGAGAGTATGAAGAACTGATCAGCCCCGCGATCGAAGCATCGGCAAGGACTGGCAAAGGAGCTCTTTGATTCACGTTACCAAGCATCTCAATGCCCGGCATACCACGGCCGCCAATATGTTCCGTAGGGAACCCGAGGGATGCACCAAGACAAAAATCACGTCTAGGAGACCAACACATTCATGGTATAGAAACACAGTACAATTTTAAGAAATCCCATTCCACCAGCCTTCCACTCAGAGAGCACCCAGTTCCTTGAGCTTGGAGACGAGACCATCGACATCCTCGACCTTGCCGCCGCCCTTACGCGGCGGGGGTTCTACACGAAGGGACCATGTTAGCCGAACGGACAATCCAAAAGCATACCACCTAGAGAGTGCAACGTACCAGTCACCTTCAGAGTCTTCAACCGCCGAGTATCCTCCACACCAAGGTCGGCCAGGGTCTTCTTCTCCAGCGGCTTCTTCTTAGCCTTCATGATGTTCGGCAGAGAAGCGTACCGCGGCTCGTTCAACCGCAGATCAGTCGTGATGACCATGGGCAGTTTTGCGCGCAGCGTCTCTACACCACCGTCCACCTCGTGCGTCACCTCCACGGTGCCCGCCTCGTCCTTGACCTCGACCTTGCTGGCCTGCGTGGCCTGCGGCCACCCGAGCAGTCCCGCGAGCATCTGCCCAGTCTGGCCCTGGTCGCCGTCGATCGCCTGCTTGCCCAGCAGCACCAGGTTGATGTTCTCTTTCTCGACCACGGCGCGCAGCATCTTGGCGATGGTCAGCGGCTCGGGGCCGCCGTCGCCCGCCTTCTCGGGCACGTCGATGTGGAATGCGCGGTCGGCGCCCATCGCCATGGCGGTGCGCAGCACATCGGGGCACTTGGGGCCTCCGGCAGCCAGGGCCAGAATGTTCTCGACCTGGATCGGGCCCTTGCGCTCGCGCAGCCGTACGGCCTCCTCGATTGAAAGCTCGTCGAATGGGTTCAGGGAATGCTTGACGCCGGCCGTCTCGACGCCCGTTTGGGTTTTGTTGATGCGGGGCTTGATCTGGAGGTCCGCAATGTGCATGTCAGCTCTGTGGTTCTCGGTCTAGTGGGAGACTTTGGGTAGCTCTGCATCTGACGAAGCATGTGCTTTGCTCCGATCACCGGTCTGACCGTTGCTTGGAGGGGGAGGTTCTGACCGCATAGTCGATCACCCGCTTGACAGGCACCAAGATCCGGAGGCTGCTAGCCATGGTGAAGTCGCTCAGGACTGGAGAGCAGGAGGTGGGAGTCCAATGCTTGGTTGAGGGGACAAGGTTGGAGAAGTTCGGGGGAGAAAGAGTCGACTGCGGTGACGGAGTTGCCAAGACCTTGAAATCACCGACGCGGCCCGAGTGTAGCCCTTGTCGAACCACTGCCGCAGCCGAGGTTAAGCACATACAACCTATGCTTGCTCCAAAGAGCGGGGGCTATTATCTGGCTGGGCATTATGTGAGGTGTCTACGTTGCAGCAAGAATGAAATTTCACTGTGTATATCTTGGGTACCGGGCTGATAGATTGAAAGGCTGAGAGCACATGTCCTTCATGTACTCGTATGCGATTTGCTAAACTCTACATCATGAAGAGCAATACGAAGGTATTGGTCTATCTCCAGAATCCTCAATCACCATGTCTCCTGCTTGTATCGTCCACTCTTCTCCATCCCGATCAAATATTCTTCTGCTTGCGACCGACTATAAGGCTGACCCGGCACTGGTGTCCCGCCATTCTGGAAGGCCTCAATGAGTGCCTCTCGTACCGCCTGAGGCATGCGTCCCGACGAGCCACAGATATAAACAGAGCCCTGCATCTCATGAAGCAGACGGAAGAAAAGCTGGAAGTTATGGCGGATCGTATCTTGTACGTAAACCTTCTGAGCCTGGTCGCGGGAGAATGCCGTGAGAACTTGCAGCGGGATGAGCTGGCCCAGTTGTTCCCACTCATCCTCGAAAAAGAAATCAGCAGCACGGTTGCGACCTCCGTAAAGAAGAACGGTTGGACCGACTGGGGGTTCCGCACCCTGATTCTGCTCGCGATAAGCCTGAACAAGCGCTGCTTTCTCCCACAACATGGATCGGAGTGGTGCAATCCCAGTACCCGGTCCAATCAGGACTGTGGAGGCAGTCAATTGTTGTATTGAAGAGTTGAGACCGCCTGGCTGGAGCTGGACGCGGAGTGTACTTCCTGGCTGGAGCCCAGACAGGTATTTAGTACAGACACCCTCGCGGATTCGTTTGATCACTGTTTGGTACTTGACGATGGCGATGAGGAGCTCAAACTGCGTTTTGCCATCGGCAGTACGTTTCCGTTCGCCGCCGCTGGCGATACTGAATTGCCGTGCCCGGATGACTGGCAGGACTGAGACTGCGTGCTGCCAGGGAATTTTGACAGTGTCAAATTCATGCAGCACCTCCAGAATGCTCCGCCTGGGTCGGGATGTGTAATCCCATAACTCGTCCAGATATTCCGGGTTTGTAAATTCTAAAAGGCGCTCTTTATGCATGATATCGCTTGTGTAATGTGCAATCGTCGAGAAGAATGATCGGCGAGGTATGGCTTTGATGTCGAGGTAGTCGATGAGGAGTGAACGTAGGGTCAAGTTGGGATAAGAATCAAGACCAGGGATCGGCGAGTAAGAAAGTGTGTCTCCAGTTCGAACAAAGGTGATTGGCTTGTCTGCCTGATCATTCCATCCCATTAGGTCAATGAGAATTTGCACGTCGACAGGAGAGGTCTTTGGTGTGATGGCGATCATATCTCCAGGGGCGTAGGAAATGTTTTCTGGGACCGTCAAAGTGACTCTTCGAACATCTTGCCAATGCTTTAGTGGAGTCACACGCTGATTCTCAGTTAAGCTTGCCGTGAGTGTACCCGGTAGTGGTCGGATATCATGGTCGACATGGGGTAATCTGGGATTTGTCTGTGTCTCATTTGGCCGGGCTGTTTCGGACCCAGCGGCCAGCACAGATTGACCCTCATCCTTCGGTTTCAGTATCCATTTTGGGGGCAGCTGAGCATCATCCGGGATTGGGTGTTGACCAGGTGGTAAGGGGTGTCTGTCTAGAAGGTGCTTTCGGAAACCCGTTATCCATGGAATAAATGTACCCTCCAATCTGTTAAATGGGCGTTGTTAACCGAGGCTCGACAGAGATCGAAGTGGAGGATCATCTTACCCCTCTGGATGCTGCTGATCTGCTTCGCCTGTTGGGTAAATATCATTTGCGCCTAATTGCAGCAATCGCTTGTAGAGCTTTCGTACTGCCCAATTGAACCTGCGCGTGATAAGTATTCGATCACCGGCCGTCGAGGCTTAAGATCCGCAGTACATACTTCGGGTACGAGCTATCTCCCAGTCCAAATGTCGCAAAGTTGACGCCGTGCAGATATGTCGGCGAGAGCCGCTTCAGCAGCAACGATTTCCAGAATGCCCGTGCATTCGCGGGTAGATCGCCTTGTCCAGTCGTAGATACGACGAAGATAGTAAGAGTGTACGAGAAAAGGGCCTCCTATAGATCCAACCAGATCAGAATGAGACACAGGCGGCGAAATTCATATGGAGTCGGCCAGCGGTACTCACGGGCTTCGACTGATTCAACTCGGTAACGTGAGTCGCAAATCGCAGCCGCTCAGCCAGAGCGCCCAATTCCTCGGCGACTTCTTGGGCATTCCCGGTCTCAGATCCATAGAGAATAAGCAATGACCTGGCCTGGCCAGATCTTTCGTCGGTCATGCTGTTCTGAGTGTTCGCAATGGTTCATCTGCGCACCCCTCCAAACCCCAAAATTCCGCCGCGGGGCCGATCTCGGTAGCTGACGTCATCCAGACTGAAATCCCGAGGTCGCCGCTGGCCGTAGAGTAGAATTTAGACGAATTGCTATACAATAGGTTTGTTTGGTGGGTTCAGAGCACATGAGTGCTGAGCATGTTTGGATGCTAGAGTTGTGAATAGATAAGGAGACACGATTGCCAGCCACCAGGCTATCAAATGCAGATCACATTGGATGGATATCCAAAGATCAACGCTCAAGTACAGCAGTAAACCAGGAGAGGCGCCTCGAAGGAGCGAAGCGAACAAAAAACAGGGTATCTCGTATCAACGCCTCAGTATGTATCCTCATCACCACCACCACCACCGTCGCCGAAGCCATCGTCTCCAAATTCATCGTCGCCGCCATCGAAGTACTGTTCGGCATTGTAGTCACCGCCCATTTCATCCTCGTCACTCTGAAAGTTGTCATCGGCCAATTCTTCCTCAGCGTCTTCGTCACCCTCCAACAGTTCGCCTTCGTCCATTTCAGGCTCGCCTTCCCCGTCCTCTCCGCCACCGGTTGCGCGCCGTTTGGCCGCGTCGCCCTCGGCTTCGTCTTCCTCATCTTCGAATCCGCGATTCATACTGCCGCTGGGTAGTTGGGCACTGAAGCCGTCGATGCTGGCATTCGGTCGGAAGGTAGGTTGGATGGTTTTCCATAATTCACGCGGGAAGAACTTCAACGCTGTAAATTTGATGAATATCTGGTCAGCGACTAATGTACCTCCAGCAAAGAGTAGACGTCGACTTTGCTAGACTCACTGTACTCGCGCTCATTGATATCAATTTTGGGGATGGTGCGTCGCTTCTTCTGGTAGCGCCCAGACCAAGAGGGCATGCCGTGGAACGGGTCGAAATTGGTACGCGCAGCGCTACCTTTCTTTGCGGAGGAGGATGACGCATCCAGGACAGAGTAGTAGGGCCCGTCATGAAAGCGTTCTCGCAGATGACGGTAGTGATCGACCTCACTCTGTTCTTTCGGGTTCACCTTGCGTCCGAGGGGAACGACGTATGCCTGGAGGTAATGCGCGTGAGTTTGCATATTGAAAGCAATACTACAAACGAGAAGAGCGAGCACCAGCGAAAAGAAAAAATGAAGGAACATACAGGGTAGAGGGGAGTGGGAGCTGTGTCTGGCACACCACCTGGGTCGGTTTCCCAGCTGAACTCAGCACCAGGGAGCCTCTTGCCTTTCTTTGAAAAGCGTGACATGGCCAAAATATGGAACTGTGTCCCAGTAAAACTGTGCACTAAAGATGTTGCGAGCTTATTCACGGCGTTATGATAGATGAAGTCGAAGCGCAATGACGATCAGAAAAATACGGTTGCTCACCGCCTGCCGGTTGGAGCGGGGTTCTTCTCCAATGGGAAACTAGGGCTCAGCGAGGGTGTCGAATTCCCCGCGCTAAGATAAGAGTGCAGATCATCTACGGGTGCTTGCATGGCCAGCCAAGGCCCCAGGAGGTATGCTAAATCGGCTTTGATTGAGTCGTAGTTTTCATTAAAGACCAACAGTTTCAATCTGTCCTCCGCCAGCCTGCACTGGTCCTAGGGGACCCTCATTCACTCGCTGCTGTAAGGTACGCAGGATATCGTCAAATCCTTCCATTTGCCCGCCACTTTCACGAAGTCGATTATGTAGCACCACGAGAACATCATGCTTAGCAGTGGCTACTTTCCAGACTATGTTATGAGAATCTCCGGCACCACCACCAACGAATTCCGAGTATGAGCGTGGTGGCTTGAACAAGTATGGCAGAAGGGTGGTCAGAGCGGGCGGGGTGAGAGCTGCCCAAGGACCAGAAAGAGGGAGCAAACCACTTGGAGCCGGAGAAAGCCGTCCCAGGCCCTCCTCAGATGGTAGCTGAAATCGAGATGATGCCGCTGACACATGTGATGCTGGAGGCAATGGTTGCCAGTTAGCCAGAATGATAGCCCTCATGAAATTGATCGCTGCCAACGCAACATCTTTCATGGCCAAAATGTCCGCAGCAGCGACAACGTCGGTCCAGAAGGTGGGGTGTTGATTGAGGTAAAGGAAATAAAGCATGCGGGCTGCAGCAGCCTCCCGGTGCCAGTCAGTCGGAATCTGCCCTGATGTGTTCAAGTCCATTGAACCTGACAGCTCAGTATGGATTGGCCCATGTAAGATCTTGCCCAGTACGTCCAAAGCTTCTCCATTGGGAGGATTGGTAGGAATATTCAACATGGGATTGGCACCTTTTCTTCCAGCATCCACGAGAAAGACCCGAGGAAGCGAGCACAGGATAGCCAAATGGCCAGTGGGGACCTCACCGTGCGCCCATTGCGTGGGAGGAATAGCGAGCGCCTGTGTAAGGCGCGAAAGGATACGGTCAAGCAGACTTGCCGGGTTCTGCAGGAAGTGGTTTGGGTATGACTCGGCATACCTCGAGACATAAGCCATGACAGGACCAGAGAGATAGACGAGATCGACCGGATCAAGCTTGGAGTCGTCCAGATAGTACTCGAGCACTTGAGAGTGGAGTTTTTCCGAAATGAGGAAATCGAGAGCAGGAGATGAGAACGTTGATGCAGATTGCACGTAGCTGCGAGCAACAAGACCTGGAGCATCGATCTCTAGCAGCTCTCTGAAGAAATTGAGGAGTGTCATGTGCATCAAGACGTCGTCCAGTTGAATCATTTGAGACGTAGCGAAATGGAGCAGACTGCGGCTCTGGTATCTCGCTTCGACATTCGGCACCTGTGAGGTCGAGATAATATCCCAACGTAAGCGGCCGGTCTTGGTTAGGAAACCCATCAACCTTCCTTGTGCCACCGTCCGTTCCCGCTTGGACAGATCCCCAGGCGCACTGTCTCTCAAACTGCAAAGCCCAAATAAAAGACCATATACATCCTTGTCCGTGAATACCCTCCTCCACATGAGACCTTGTCCTGCACGTCCATCCTCACCGGCGTGATCATACTCCCCCTTTTCAAGAGGGCTGGCCAGGTCGACCTCCAACAAGGCCTGCAAAGTGTCGAGGGCAGCCTGAGCGACCGCAGTGGATGAGGTTGATAACCATAATTCCACCAGAGAGGCGACCAGGTCAGAGTCTCCCGCAACTATAGCAGCATCGCTGGAGGTCTGGCCAGCCTTAGCTAGCAACGAAAGGGCAAGGAGGTTGATGGGCGGGGATGGAGCCTTGAAGCCGGCGACAAGGTTAATGGGCGGTTGAACAGACCGAAGGTCAGTGAAGCTAAAGTAGGCAGTAGCTTTGATCGCAAGGGTGGTGAGTGGTGTTGGATCTTCCTGGAGGACGGGTAAAAGTGCTGATATAGACGATAAGAGGGTGGCGGGGACAACAGGATCAGTGTTTTCGACGAGTTGGAGCTTCAACCGGTCGATGATAGAGACATCGAGAGCTGTGGAAGGATCATCTAGAACCTCGGTAAGATGCAACTTGACCTCCTCGAAGGAAGAAGGGATAGCCATGGTCGCCTGCAACACCGGAAGCTGATTACCCAGTCGTGATCGCGAAATGAGCGCGAGGGAGAAAACCGACGGCGGGGAAAGCTCCCCGAGACGCAAGCCTCAGGCAGCACCGCCGACCACGCCAGCCCGCAAACATGACCGCATCGCCGCTCTCAACTTCGCTCACCTGGCACCTTCTCCGAACAACCCGCAATGATGGATCCCACGCAGTCTCTCGTTTCACATAAGTCATCAGACTCGGGTCTTCACATCCAGCTCCACCCCCTCGTGCTTCTTACCATTTCCGACCACATCACCCGGCATGCCGCACGACAGCAGCATGGTCCGATCATTGGTGCTCTTCTGGGCCAGCAGAATGGACGCGAAATTACACTGGAGCATGTGTTCGAATGTCTTACACAGACTGGACCGAACGGCGAAATTATATTGGCGGCAGAGTGGTTTGAAGAGCGAGTGAAGCAGTGTCAGTAGACATCGCCTCGCAGCGAGTTCCATGAGTGGACTAACAAGAGGAACAGTCAAGGACGTGCACAAAAGTCCCCCTCTGGATGTTGTTGGATGGTGGTCCACTGCTCCACCAACTGGACCTGACACATCGCACCTCCCCATCCATCGCCAGCTCCTCCAGGACTACAACGAATCAGCCGTGTTCCTAGCCTTCCACCCCTCACAAGTCCAAGCGTCTGGATCGCAGAGTGCCAAGCTTCCATTAACCGTATATGAAAGCGTACTTGAAGGCGAGAATGCTGCCGATGCCTCCAAGGATATGCAAATAGATGGCGAGGCCCCGGCACTTGGTATTCGGTTCCGTGAGCTGCCATGTTCCGTGGAGACCGGCGAAGCTGAGATGATCGGGGTCGACACGATTGCCAAGGGATCCGGGACCGCCGCTTGGAATGAACCCTCGACCCAGAAGCTTGCTGGAAGCTCAAAACAGCACGCCAATGATAAGCACCAGGAAGGGGAACAAGGCTCGCAGACGGTACTATCACAGGAAGAAGAAGAAGGTATGCATGGTCCCTCTCTTTGCTCTTGAACTTCGTCATTTCTTGCTTATCTAACTCATATTAAAGTGATTGCAAACCTCAACACCCGTCTCAACGCCATCCGCACCCTCGAATCTCGCATCTCGCTCATCAAATCCTACGTCTCCAGCATCTCCGAATTTGGTAAAGATGACACAGCGCAGCTATCGCACCCAATCCTCCGCAATATCAACTCACTCCTGTCCCATCTCTCCATCCTGTCACCGTCCACACGGAGCGCTTTCTCTCAAGAAGTCCTGTCCCAGAACAATGACGTTCTTCTTGTCTCCCTGCTCGGTCAGATGGGCGAGAGCATCAAGGCCATGCGAGAGCTAGGCCGCAGGTCGGCCATTATTCAATCGGCGCGTCAAGCCACCGCTCGCAAGAACCCGGGGCTTATGCAGAGTCGTTTCGAGGAGGAGCTTTTCGCTCAGGGCGCTTTCCCAGGCGCCAGAGACGGGACTGGGATGCACTCTTAATTATCAGGCGACGGCTAACCCTTGTAGACGGGCAGTTTACATTTTACGAGAACAAATGATATCCATATGCCCTGATTGGGGCTGCGAGATGCTTGCTCTAGAAGTGGCCTGAGCTTATTCTGCATTCTAGGAAATATTTAGACGAGATAATGAATTCAACTTTCAGATGCCCCACTTGCAGATTATTGGATCGATTCGTACCATGACATACACCTCAAAAATAAACGGTAGATGTGGAAAGATCTTTCATTCGTGAGAAAAAGTTACTGTACAAGAAACACATTACTGGCCAAGCCAGGAAAGAATCCGCAAGGCTTGCCGTAATGACCGGGAAACTAAAGGGCAAAAACATGCCAATGAGGTGAGACAATGGCGGGTATTCATATCCAACGAACAGAACTGGGAAAGCGATATCAGACTGAAATCAGAAGAGCTGCTCGTGGGTACCGTAGATTGAAAAAACAGGAACAGAACTTTAGGGGCCAACGGCAAGCCCAAATCTCTGGTCAAAGGGTGGATAAAGGACCGAGAGCGATCCGTTTTTGTATGAGAACCGTCATTAATGAATCATGGATGTCGACTATGGATGGTGGTGATCTTCAGGATAAGGTGGTGGTGGCTGGTACGGATCAGGCATTGGCATTGGCACCTGTTCGCGAAGAGGGGCATCGGCTGGATAAGGATGGCCTGTAGCATCATGGGGTGTGTATGCGGACATCTGGTGCTCCATGTTGTCGTAGGGAGAAGGATCTTGGCTGTAGAAACGACCAGATTGTGTGTGGAAAATGTCATCAGGATCTTCCACATATGGGTTGGTGCTGAAGTGTGTAGCCTCCGGGTTTGGCTGTGCGTGCGCCAGGAGAACCTCGCCCTCCTCGTCTGGTCCAGCGCCGTAACGACCGCCAGCAATAGTAGCGCCGGCACCTTCGTAGGCTGTTCCATTATCGGAGACACCATCCTCTGGGGGTTGGAGGCCAATAGTTTCCCGGTTAGGTTGGTAACTGGGGTCTTGCATGCGGTTCTTGCGGCCAACGACCAACCATCGTGCACTGCGCCCCACGGCCTTCAGCAAATCAAGGGGGTTCATGGCGTCGACTAAACCTTTGACACCAAAGCGTCCACCCTGATAGGAAACTTTGCCGTTGCCGTAGAAATCAGTAACTTCGGATCCCTGGTTGGCCGTGACATAAGGTTTCCAAGAAAAGGCCCATAGATGCAGAATGGAGAAAAGGAACATTTCGATATTGATCATCAGTTCTGGAAGGCCGTATTTGAGATCCGGCATGGCCAATTTCTTTGACGATTTGATGGCGCCACCTGAAACCAGCAAACTGATGAAGGTCTTCAAAGGGGTCAGCAGGAAAGAGAGACATGAAGGACAGGATAACGTACCGACTGCCAGTATGACAAGAAAATGACCAACTTGATAGACACAATCTTTAAGAAGGGTCGGTGTTGCTTGATGTCTTTGTTGATTTGGTGGTAGAACTGGATCAGGCAATACATCGCAATGGAAACGAAGATGGACTCGATGACGACAGTCTATTCGGGCAGAAGTTGCAAGTTAGTAGAGCAATCAAGGCATCCCAGCAAAAGGCCATGGTGGCGAACATACCCAAACATGCGCAAAAGCCGGACTCAGCGACTCTTCGCAGTAGGTACCGGTGGCCTGCGTAATGATGGCAATAATAGTCATCAACACGCGCATAACGCAGTACTGAAAAACACCGGCCCAGACAACCTAAGACCAGAATTCATTAGTCTGCTGCCCAACTCCTTCAGCGACGGCTCTTACATTAAACCACGTCAATCCGCTGCGCGGGTTCCGCCACGCTCCGCGATGTCCAAAACAGCACTTCCATTGTTGAAACCAGTTCAGAGGCCAGAGCCATGCCTTCGGTTGAATGCCGCGAAAGTAATCTTTTTGGCTGTGCAGGTCCGGAGCGATATAATGGCACATGAGGGAGAAGAACGCGGCGATGGTGAAGGCTTCGTAACAGTCTCCAATGATCTCGAAGTAGACGGAGTCGTTGTAGAAGAGAATGCTAAGCCATGAGACTATGGAGTATACGGGGACCATGAATAGAATCCGAATAATACTATCAAGAATCGATCGGTCAGTGCCTGTCATTGCGTTGGCGCCTTTATGGGGGGGGGGTGAAATCCAACTCACTGCCGTTGCTCGATCGGTTTGCTATAGTGCATGGCATGGCCCAGAATCAAGAACGCCGAGCTTGCACAGGCGAGAAGGCAACAAACCCCGCCCAATATTAGACTCAGGTCGTGGAATGTGATGCCACCATCCCAGAGATCGAGCTCATCGACTGTCGGGCGCAAGTCAGTTAGGAAAGGGTCACACGCGGACCAGGGGGTGTCGGCATACTCTTCTGATGCTCCTCGGTTGTATTACACACGGTCCAGCCCATTTTGGCTGGTGTGTGAGGATCGCGACGAAGATGGAGCTTGGAGGGTTGACAGGGGAAGGAGGGCGGCGGCTTTCTTTTTCACTCCCGTTTATCTTATCCGGATCAACAGGGGAACGCAGCCACCATCAACAATGCCACGCTACAACGGACAGGCAATGACGATGTGAAATGGCTTCGATACCTCCGAGGCTCGTGATACGCTTGCAATATTAAATCATAACCATCCTCCAACAAGCCAGTAACTCTGTTAGGCGTGCCTCGAAGCCACATTCGATCGCGCTTGGGACGAAGATGGCGATGATCGTCACGGCTCGGATGCCTGGCGATTCCTATTTTTGTCTCTCGGAACCGTGGAACAATGAAAGACTTACCCGGTCGGTCAGAAACACGATGTGCTTACCCGATGGAGACAATTTGCTCACCGGAACGCAGTGGACTTTGGTGTTTAGATTGTTGTACACTAACATTGGACTATAGTACATGTCTGCAGAATCAATTGGAGTTCAGTTTTCGCCAGTAGATCGACCGCAGGTGGATATCTGATTGGAATTTGTTGGTTGGCCCCTTTTTTTTCTTCCTTGTTGCTTTGCATTTTCGCAACAAGCCTCATTTTATCGTCGTGAATCCCCAGACCATCCACCTCGGCCTCGTCCCGGGCGTCGCTGTAGAGCCCGAGGTCCATACTCAGGTCCCACATCAACAAAGTAATCGTCGTCTTCGAAGCTGATGCGCCGCATCTCGTCACCGCCACGGCGCGGGAAGGTGCCCTTCCGTAGGAGCTCATCGAACTGATCCAAACGCTTGTCGGCGACCTTACGCGGAACGGGAAGGTAGTACATTTTGGGCTTCGTAGTCGTCGATTTGAACAGGTCATCGAGAGGCTTGAAGCCCTGTCCGGGTCGTGACGAGGGCGCCGGAGGGGCGTTAGATGGACGACGATCTGCCTGCGCGATATGACCGCGCGGACCGGACGGAGGTGTTCGGTTAAACCCAGATTCTCGAGGGCGAGATGGAGCCGAGCGTGGATTCTGTCCGGCTTCGGTCAAAGTAGCCGTCATTCCATCATCGGATGTCTCATATCGGACTTCCCAACGAGCTGGAGGGCCAGGTCGGTCCCGGGATGCCTCTTCAATGCGAATCCAATTCTGGATCTCTTGGTCGGGGATAAAGTCTACCCAGAGGTTCTTTCGGTTACGCTCGTTGGGCCAAAGAGCTCCATGGAGAGCAGAGCGGACCCTGGATGCTGCCGCAACATCACCAAAGCCGACAAAGCAGTGCGTTTTGATGGAATCGAGGTAGAATTCAACAAGAATATCGGGATTGGGAGGGGCGCCGGGAGCAGATGCGAGGCCGATAAGATGCTTTCGAAGAGCAGCGGGCTGCAAGGGACGCATCAGTCCGTCGATATAGAGAGAAGCAGTTGCCGGATGCAAAGCAGGCTCGACCTCAGCGTTCTCCATTGCAATGTCTTTTGACGGAGCTGATGACCGAAGAGGCGTGTCTTCAGCAGGAGCAAACAAGCCCCGAAAGCGCGCGTCCTGTTTTGCTGGCGCCAAAGGTCCTTCTCTCTGGGATTCCAGTGCGTTGGGCCCTTCTGGGATAAAATCTTTGGGCGCTTGCTCCTGAGTTGTAGACTCCTGATCTTCTTTCAAAAGCACGCGCGGGCTTTCCTCCTCGGATCGGGCTTTCTTACTTGCAATCACCTCCGCCGTCGGAACAGGGCTCTGGCTGCGCCGCTTCCGTTTCCGCTTATCTTCGAGGGCTTCTTCGACCGGGAGAGGCGTCGACAGCTCTGTATTTGCTTCTGAAATCTGGGGGACCGAAGGCACTGACATCTCTCCAGGTTTAACGGATTCAGGCTTTGAGGGCTCTTCAAATTTCTCAGCTGACTGCTCAGCGGGCTCCGCCGCAGCCTGGGTGCCTTCAGAAGGGGCCACCTCTGTTTTTTCGACCTCCTCTATATCTCCCGCCTTTCCAGTATCGTGAGACTGCGTGTTAACTACCTCACTCTGTGCTTCCTTTTTGGGCTCCTCCTCAACTCGCGCTGGCTCATCTTGTGGGTGTTTTTCTTCAGACGTGGGCTCTTGCTGTTGGTGTTCTTCCGGCTGTTGAACTTCGGACTGTTTCTCCTGCGCTTCAGGCGCGGTTTCTACAGCAGAGTCATGCTGTCCACCTGCCCCTGGCTCAGTGTCTGGTGCGACTGGCGCAGCAGCAGCCGCCTCTTCTGGCTCCGCCTTGGCGTCTTCCTCAACAAGCTTCTCGATGAAGTGCTGCTTGAGGCGCAGACCGGTCTGGGGAATACCGCGGTTCTTGAGCTCCGTCTTCAAGTCGGCCACCTTCCATGAAGAGTAGTCAGTCATTGCGACGGGGCATGGGTTGCGAGATAAGCGAATGCGACAGGATGCGAATTGGTGCGGTTGTGCAGGGATTGGTGATTCGAATCTGGGGGACGCGCCGAAATGCGCGCCGATGATGTAGGGCGCTAGCCAGACTCGGCCTAGCGCCAACCCTCGAGTCGCGATGAAGGCAATGGCCAGCTGAAATGCTCGTTCACCACTCTCGTTACCAACTTGTGTCTCAGAATGATGAGAGTGGAACCCGGGCCGAATTTTGTGGACAAAATAATATCTGAGAAATTTCTTCCGGCAACGATAGATGGGTGCTCGAATGCGCCATACAAGGCCGCTCCTGCATTGCTTCCGAGGATCTGAATACTATCACCCCTTTATTAAAGATCAACAAGGAAACAACTTGAACGGCAGGTCTGATACGGCAAAGCACTGATATCGTGATTACAGAAAATCAAAGAAGTACGAAGAAATGGTTTGAGATTTGAGGCTATTTCGGCTACAGGAAGCCTATTCCGTCGAATGGCCGTCATCCTTGTTTCACTCAATCGTGCACTCCCGAGGGTGCTGGTATCGACAATGAGGCAAAAATGAGTGCCAAGATAATGAATCATTAATCATCATTTGCCATGGGGAGATGGCTTGGAACTGCAGTTGTACAGAAACATTCGGGTCAGGCGCGAGCGCGTTCTCGAGGTCAAGTTATGCTCTTTTACGCCTCTGTGCTCAGGATGTCCGAGTCACCGGCATCCAGGACAGCCATAGTGGAGCAGCGGAACAGCTTGCCGCACGCAGTGCCAAGTTCAATCTATCTAAATGTTAGTGGATCCGCTCTCCGGGACTCCTTTTCAGGATATCCCATCGCTGAGCAACTTCACTCTCCGAAGTGGAATAGTCCAGCTTCTTCTCAGAGTAGTGGAGCTGGCTTGCAGCTGCGACGACTCCGTGGAGTATCGGCTTGGGTAGGGTGGACGTACGTTGTTGCCATTGAAGTGGTGCACGGGGGTCTTGGCGAGCATGGCGTAGTACTCAAGCTCGGACTTGCGCAGGGGAGGGCAGTTGCCAGCGATGAGGATGAGCTTGGCCTTGCCGGAGCGGAGGGTCTTCATGGTGGATTTGGAGCCCATGGTGACTTCCAAAGCGTCAGCAATTGATTCGACTGTGGGGTAACTTGACCAACTCACCCTTGCCCGACTTCATCACGAGGGCCAGACGTGACGAGATGGTGTCACCGGACTTCTTGTTCTTGACCATTGTAGTAAAATGGGTGTTTTTGTTGGAAAAGGGTTAGAAGGTCAAAGAGTTCCAGAGAGGATGGTGGTCAAGAAAGAGCGTCGGGATGGGAAAATTTTTGCATTGGGGCACACACAACCCGCCCACCGCCTTCCTTCTGATTGGCTGCGTCGGTCCGTGGGGTTCCTGGCTCAGCCTGACTCATCTGAAGAAGGTTTGGCGGGACGCGAGCATTCCCTTCGCTCCGGTTTTGCGTTTTGCTTCTTTCCATATCCCATCCTCTTGACATACACCACCGTCCAAGATGGTGGCCGAAAAGAGCAGTGCTCCCCCTGGGCAACTCCGTCAGTTTGTGACCTCCCTATGATTGATGTGAACGGCTACTAAATCCCGTAGAGAGAGTCGATTCCCAGCCTGAGAACCCCTACGCCAGCTTGATTGAGGATCAATCCATTGCAGTGGTGCCATCGTTTACTCTCGAGTCTGGTGTTACGATCTACAATGTCCCGGTCGCCTACACCACCCGAGGAACCCTATCCCCCGAGGGTGACAACGTTCTGGTGATCTGTCACGCTCTCAGTGGGAGTGCTGACGTCGCTGACTGGTGGGGGCCCCTCCTGGGTGGCCCTGGCCAAGCCTTTGACGTCTCCCGATTCTTCGTGATTTGCTTGAACAGTCTGGGCAGTCCCTACGGAAGCGCCAGTGCTGTGACATACAAGGATGGTAAGCCCGAGAGTGGCTACTATGGACCCGAGTTTCCCCTCACCACTGTCCGCGACGATGTGAAGTAAGTCTCGCCTTTGGTGATACCCCTTCGGCATACAGACATCCAGGCTAATCTTGTGTAGCATCCACAAGCTCGTCCTGGACGATCTCGGTGTGAAGCAGATCGCGGCTGTGGTTGGAGGCTCCATGGGTGGTATGCTCACGCTGGAGTATGCTTTCTTCGGCAAGGACTATGTACGGGCCATTGTGCCGATTGCTACATCCGCCCGCCACTCGGCATGGTGTATCAGCTGGGGCGAGGCCCAGCGCCAGAGTATTTACTCTGATCCCAAGTATGACGACGGTTACTATCCATTTGATGACCCACCTGCCACCGGTCTTGGAGCTGCCCGTATGTCGGCGCTGCTCACCTACCGCAGTCGTAACTCCTTTGAGTCACGCTTCGGCCGCAACGTGCCAGACCCATCGAAGCGGCAGAACATCAATGGCATTGAAAAGCTGCCTACTCCTCCAAATGAGCACTGGGCGATCCACAATGATGGTCATCGTGCTGGTCTGTCGTCTCGGTCCGAGAGCAGACAGAACTCGCCAGTCCCGCAGTCTGAAGTCCAATACATGGATCCTCAGTTCTCCGGCACGAAGACCTTTTCGGCGCCTGTCAACCAGAAGCCTAGGGCCGACTCTGCAGGTTGCCCGCGACCTCCAACTTACTTCTCCGCCCAATCGTACCTCCGTTACCAAGGCGACAAGTTCGTCAAGCGCTTCGATGCCAACTGCTACATTGCCATGACACGCAAGCTCGACACTCACGATGTTTCCCGGCATCGTGCCGGCGCGGACTCAGAAGACCCTGTCCACGAGGCACTCTCCCGAGTGGAGCAGCCAGCCCTTGTTCTGGGCATTGAGTCAGATGGTCTCTTTACCTTTGCGGAACAGCAAGAGATCGCCGAAGGAATTCCCGACTCGCGGTTGAAGCGCATTGAGAGCCCTGAGGGCCACGATGCTTTCCTTCTGCAATTCGAGCAGGTCAACCGCCACATCGTCGAGTTCTTCCACGACGTCCTCCCTGAAATCATGGCCCGGGTTAATGCTGATGGTGCCGCTGTTGTTACCAGCGTCAAAAAGCTGACCAAGAGCAGCACTTTCGGCGAGGCCGAGGTAGAGGACATTACCGCCTGGTAAATGTCCGATCATTCATCAGTCTCATTCGGCGCAGTCGAGTCGCTCCTGCAGCCACACCCATGCTCCGGTCCCCGACACGGATGCCCGCCCGGTCATCTTTCTTGAATAACACCTGAAGGATCTTCCGCCGCAGGACCCGCGTCTGGACGGAAGCCATGGCGCACAAGGGGAAGTAGAGGTTGCCGTTCTTTTATCTGTTTTGCTAGTCAGGGAGATGAGCATCCAACTGCCTCTCTCGAATCTCACTTGGCCTGTCCTCGTCGAGATGACTGCACAAGAAGCATCCAACTGCTCTCCATCAGGCCCACCCTCTGGGTCGATCTCTCCAAAAGATTCACTTCGGAGGTTGATGGGTCCCATTTTATTAAAAGCAGAGAACTTGAAACAAAGTTATTCTGCGCGACCATGCGTCGCCTTCATTTTAGTAGATAGACAATAGAACCCTGGACTGCACAGTCCATACAGGTGTGCACTCTGCCGGCGTTGGTATTCTCACGTAGGCTTCCCCTTCCTCCCATAATCGTCTCTGGGCTTCAGTAGTGCTGGTTCCGAATCGGTCATTCCTGTATCCGGGCATCTTGCAGTCATCAATCTGCACCTCGATCCAGAATGCCATTCACCCCCTCCATCATTACACCTTGTTCCTCGGCGTCAACCTGACCATCAGTGCCGGCTTCTTCCAAATGACATAACACTCCTGATCCAGCCAGTCCGACCCAGTCTCCTCCAAATCCATATCAAAGTTGAAGATCATGCGCGCGAGAATAATGCGCATCTCAACATACGCCAAGCTAGGTAGAAACAAGCTCACCCATCAGCACGAGGCACGCAGAAAGACCAACACGGAAGACAAAGGGAACCCAGATCACGTACTTGCGGCCAATGCAATTCCGCGGACCAAAGCTAAACGGCTGCATAGCCACCTTGCTATCACCCCGGAAGCGAGGATCATCCAAGTGACGCTCTGGGATAAATTCCTCCGGGAGAGCGTAGTTGGTCGGCGAATGGCTGGCGGCGAGGTGGCAGATCGAGACGACCGTCTACCCAAGCAAGGACGTCAGCATACAAACACGTCGTGTCCTGGGGGCTGTGGCCGTGGGACTACTGGAGCTCCCAGACTCCCGGGGACGTCTACTTACACCTCCCGGCACCCAGTGTCCGGCGATCAGATCGCCCTGCGCGTCGACGAGGCGGGGCAGTCCGACGCCGACAGGCGGGTACAATCGCAGCGCCTCGGTGAGCACGGCGAGACAGTAGTCCAGCCGATTACAGGTTTCCAGCGTGATCTGGTCTTCCGTTGCGAAGGCCGAGCGGACCTCGTCCTGCAGCTTTGTGAGGACGCGCGGGTTCTTCAGGAGCAGGTAGGTCACGCCGGAGAGCAGTGTGGCCGTGGTCTCGGAGCCGGCGACGATCAACGTGCTACTGTTGGTGATCATCTCGCCGACGGAGAGGCCCTTCTCGGTGTTGTTGTGCTTCAGGATATTGGCGAAGAAATCCGGTCGCTCGTTGGACTTTTCGAGGCGGCCGAGGACTTTGGCCTTGGTGAGTTCCAGGTGCCAGTTCCGCTCGGCCATGATGCGTTTGGGCGTGATGAGCGTGAGGAGGCGCTGGGAGCCTGGGATGGGCAGACGGCGGGAGATGTTGGCGTAGACGCCTAGCGTGAGGTGGCTGAAGAACAGGTCGATCCATCTGTGGTAGCTGGAGTTCTTGAGGCAGTTGAAGGGCTCGCCGAAGGCGAGGTCGCCGATGATGTCGAAGGTGGTGAAGTTGTACCAGGACACGATGTTCAGGGCCTTGGTGCCGCCTTCGCAGTTCTCGTGGAGACGTTGGATTAATAGGTCGACGTAGCTTTGGATGATGGGTTCCTGGCCGCGCAGGGAGCTGTCGGAGAAGGCGTGCGAGAGGAGTCGGCGGAAACGTGCGTGGTCGGCGTCGTTGGAGACGATGATACTGGGGACGTTGCCGAGAGTCGGTGGATAGAAACGATAGTCCTTTGACTTCTGGCCGTGGCCCGGACGGGTGCCATAGATGGTCTTCCAGGCATCCCCGTGGACAAAGGATAGTTCATCTGGGGCTATGCGGACAACGTCGCCGTATTGTCGGTGCAATGCTTTGGTCTTCTGTGGGAACTTGCCACTGGTGATCATGAGCATGTAAGGAATGCGGGTTGCGGCCATGGACTTTGGGCCGGGATATTTGCCCAACGGGTGGAAGTAGACATTATAGATGACAAGCCCGACGATATAGGTCAGACCCTAGGTTGGCATGACTCTGATTAGTCCCTAGTTGCACGAAAATGAAAAACGAAAGGAAAATATATCACTTACCAAGGCCAGGCCGAGGCCAAGTACAGTCAACGCCGTGTGCATCGGCAGAGGTCTCGCACCGGGAAGTGCGGAAAGGTTTGGGGCAACAAACATAAGCAGCAGCAAGAAGAAAGGGAAATAGACGCCAAAAGCTCCGAGCAAGAGTCCTGGTCGCCAGGCTCTCGATCTCATGCTGGCGAGGTATTTATGTCACTCGCAGACCCCTCATCTCGGGTCCACGGAGTCGCCTATGGTGACACCACTGGTAATGCGGCCAAAGTCTGCACTAGACTCTGGGATAATCCCATCATCTCAATGCTGCATGCAACCCCTCCCAGTCTTGACCAAGGGAGTGCCTCAGCGCGTAGGAAGGTCCTATAGCAACGATCTGCACCGTTGACAGGACCCACCGTGGACCGGGCAGGGTTGAGCTTCCCTCGTGCGGAGGAGTTAAGCATCGGCCAAGGCTGCGATGCGGCAACGCCGTGCTTGAAGCGACTCATCCTCGGCCGTTCGATCTGGACACCAGACCCTCGTATCCAGGAGATGGAGTCGCGTCTGGGTATCTCCAGGAAGTCGAATGGAAGTGGAGAGCTGGGTGTGGGCATGTCATGTGCATCGACATCTGTCGGGATTAGCTGCCCCCTCTTGCAGAGCATGCAGTGCCGTGGGGAGTTTCGCAGGCGATGGCAATTCGGCACGTCCGTTGAATAAATCTCGGGATATGATTATGCAGGCATAATCATTTGTGCGCGCTGCTGCTGGTGACACCACATCTAGGTAAAGTTCTGACAGGCGTCCTTCGATCGTCTCAATGGTAAGATCGGGGGAATCGACGTCCCGTTCAGCGGATGCTCTAGCTTGATGCTTCGGCGACCAGGTTGCTACGCCTCCGGACAAGCAAATAGCCATCGCAAAGAGGACGGAGATTGGGAAAGGGACGCCCCTCTGGATAAGATAGGCAGAGCGGGGTGAAGATCACCCGATTCGTCCAAGGTTTCCTCCAAGATTGATCGGAATTGAATGAGTATACGCTCGACTTCTTCCCGAAGGATCTTGGTCTTGATGCGTAGGATTAGATTAAGCCGCATAGTGCGCCACCTGAATCCTAGTGTCATACTGTAGATATCCACATCTCACTTTCCCTGGAGTTATGCGCGGTATAGACAGGAAGAGGAGCCTGTATACCTAGACGACAGGGACTAACTACTTGCATTTCAATCAAGGGGAATACAACATGACATTCCCGACTCCGACGACTCATCTGTGTTTATATACCTGGGTATCGACCTCAGTGGGAGTAACTATTCCAGACAATGCGACGACCTAGTAGAAAGAGAATGTAGCCGAACCGCGGCGATAGACCCATTCTTTCTCCAAGCAGTTTGGTGTATAGACTTGCCAAACGAGGAGAGTATAGGACTATCGGAACCGGTTTATACATATGAGGCAGCCTTATCGTAATATAAAAGGACCAGGCCGAACTGATAATTATATAGTCTGAAACGGGGAGCATTTCGGTAATTTAGTGCGGTTCATTCCAGGGCATATATAATAGCAACCTCCTCCTGCTGTTCCTATTGAATATGCACCGTCCTTCCACAAGATGTGCCAAATCGATATAGGGTTCAGAAACGGCGTGTGGAATGCATACTTTGTTCCTAGGAGTAGGTCAAAGGTGTCGCGATTTTCGATATGGATTCCATGGTCGGAGGACTGGATTCGACAAACAAATCTTTATCATGAGACAAGACATTTTTGGAAATTCCTGGGCGACCGAGTGCGAGAGCCAGGAGATCTATTCAGTCTGGACTCGGGGATCTCCAATCCCGTGGAGAGAACAGACGGTCGGCGCGCCGAGATGATAGTTGATCGGTAGTTTATGGGGTGAGTTCCTCGATCGGATTCGGATCGCCACGAAGATCATTCAATTTCGAATCGATAGCGATGCCACTAGGGGTATACTCTGGAGTCGAATGATGGTTCTATATCAAGATGCTCGTGCTCTTCCGAGACAGTTTGTAAGGAGTGTATCCACTATCGACCGCGGTTTCATCCCTTCGCCATGAATCGAAGAATAACGCAGTCCCGACATCAAAGGGTCTAGACTCGTTGATTGTGCGCCGTTGGTCCCGCTAGCCGTCTAGTCTATCTCTAGTCTGCTTAGTTCCTCTGACTCTGTTCGTAGCGCGCGAGTTATCATCAACACGATCGTCACTCCTCCAATCAGACGGACGATCGCACCGCTTGGATGTGATTGGAGATACACCACATCGCTATCGATAGAGATGGTCCAGTCGGAGTCGCGATGCTTCTGTGATAGCCTCGCTCCATGCATCCTTTGGTCCCTGACCCATTGTGGATCGCTGCCCAATAGGCCCGTGAACCCCTATAGACAGAGTGAATCAGGGACCTTATCGTGGCGTCGCCCTCGTACTTTAGCTACGCAGCCTGCTCGACTGAACACAGTCTCACTTTCACTCTTCGCTGCGCCGTTCGATCGGCGTTCGACTGCATCCCTCGTTTCCACCCCCCGCATGCCAGCGCGTCGTACGGACAACGCGCTCTGCTAATTTTGGCGGGACGTCAAATCTGAGCATCGCTTTGCTCGGAGGTATTTCCACTGCGTTGTGTTGTCGCCGCAGTTCCACCTCCCCCTTCACCACGCCGGTCCAAGAGAAGAGTACTCGCGTACTAGAGCTGGTGGTGCACTGGATTGCATTCCCCCGAGCATTGTTTCTCAATTCATTTGAGCAGTGCCAACATCGACACACCATCACCCACCATGGAGCGCAAGCTCTCTCAGAAAGCGACCCGGATGCGCCAGCGTCTAACATTCAGTCGCAACAACCAAGGACGCAATCGCGCTTCGACCATGAACAGCTCCGAAACAGCCAGCAATACACCCAGCAGTCGTCCTCGTTCCTCGACCACGCCCGACACATCCACCCCGGCCGAGAGTGCGTGGGACAACGCGGACGCCACCCGCTGCTACACCTTCACAGACGAGCCGGGATACTTCCGTCCCCCTTCGCCATTGATTGACCGGCAATTGATCGAAGAGGACTTGGAAGACAACGTGAAACACGCATGCGCACTGCTGGTGCAAAGCGTCGACCGCGGTGTCCCTATGTGGCCTCCTCTCCAGTCCGAAGTCCAACCCAAGTATTCAGTGGAAGAGAACATGGCACACGCTTTGACTGGTGAAACAAGGCATGGCCAGGACCAGCCCCAGCATTCATTCACCCACCTCTTGCCTCCAACGGCCCTGGACACCGCGATCCGCGTCTGCAAGAGCCAACACGACTCCGGCGTGGCGATGAGCTTCCACTCCGTTGGCCATCCAAGCAAGACAAACCCAACCAGCCTATCCGCCTCGATAGGCCACGGCCGGTTCTATGGCAAACGGCAGCCCACATCACCATCCGCCAAAGAATCCTTCGACCGCGGCCGAGCCCGCGGACACAGCTTCGCCACCGATACACCCTCCCTCCGCTCTCGAACCCCATCCCAGTCCCGCTCGCGCTCATCCAGCCCAGCGTTATTCCCCTACAGCCCGCCGCAGCTCAATGCGCAGTGGACACCTTCCAACGACCACGATTCAGAACCGCTCGACACACCGCTCCCAGAAACAAAGACCGCCTCGTTCCTCGGCGTAGAGGGCACGACCTGGCCCCGCGCGAGTCTCGACCTTCCACGCCCCCGCGAGCACGATGCCCGCATGACATCCGCCCCAGGCACATCCACGGGCCCTCCAGCATCCAGCCCTGCACCACGCCGCTTCTACAGCACGCGCCAGGCGCCCCGCAAACGGACCAGCGAATGGCCCGCCGCCGAGCTCGACAGTAGCAGCCGCGACTCACTCGCGGATTACGGTGGTCTCGCCACAGACTCCCTCGTCCAGCCACCGCACGACTTCCCCTTCCGACCCTGGACGGGCCAGGACGCCCGCCCCTTCCAGATGGCCGGCGTCGAGAGCCACGAGAACGTGTACTCGATTGTGATCCCCGCCGAAACCGGGCCGCGGCATCGCCGGAAGCGAGCCTCGCATCTGTTGAAGAAGTTGGCCGGACTGGGGATGCGGCGGAAAGAGGGTGAGACGTCGGAGGGTCGGAGGGTTGGGAGGGCGGTGGCGGTTGCGGGGTGATGATGACCTTGATGATGACCATGATCATTTTGCGGTTTCCTTGGTAGGATGAGTTGAAAGCGTGGGCTCCGGTGGCGCATGAATAGGGGTTCGTTTTCTCTTTTCTTGTTTCATAGCCGATTGGTCGTGTTTGGTGTATGTCGATATCCCCTTTGCTATATGCAAAAGCATTTCATTCTGGGTCAAGGTACTGCCCGCCGCGCCTATTTGAAGGTAGCGGGATCACGCTTAAATCTGTCATTGCTAGATGTAGATGAGCGATATGGTCGCCTTTGGGAGTGGTCGTTGGAGTAATTCTACCTACTCTTTCATAGTCAATGGAAATAGACAGTTCTAGACTTTAGATCGAAAGCGACTTGGTGGAGTTGGAACTATAAGATCAAACCTTGGTTCGGGTTTCGCCGAACCACCCGTAGAGACAACGTCGGGTCAACTCTCTAACTACAGGAGACCGCGAGATATGATCTCCAGAACCAGCTGCTTATGACATATTGATATTGTATCGATCCACAGGTTATGGTGCTAGATAGCAACGGGAAGAAATGAGAGGTACAGAGTGTATGATCCCAAACACCGGCCAGGATGCAGCTTGTAAGAAAACAATTAGGAGATAGGAAACAGGGGAATATTTTTGAAACAAAAGAAAGGCGTCACATCAACACCACTGACCACCCTTCTTCACATCGGGCATTCGTTTATAGGGCTGAATTCACGCTCCTCGCCGAGGACGTTTGTTCTCGCTTCCCATGCGTGGACCGCGCGGGTTTCCATCGCCACCGGCGTTTTCTTCGGGGTTGGGACGTCCGCGCTTGCGGTGGCCGGAGCCGCCACTGTCACGGTGATGCTCGCGATCACGGCCGCGGTCTCCGCGACGTTCACGCTCCCGGTCCCGGTTCTCGGACCGGTGGCTACCTCGGTCCCCGCCTGCGCTCCAGCGCCGAGGGGGCTCATCACCAGGCAAGAGCGGAGGAGGTGGTGGAGGTGGTGGAGGAGGCGGCGCTCCCATTGATGACGATGGGCGGGGGCGGCCTTCGTTCTCGTTGGCCGTGCTGGTGCTCGGAACAGAGGCGCCCATGTCCGGCGGGCCATCGTCACGGTCACGGCGGTCTCGGCGTCTCATCTCTTCGCGCGAGTTCTGGCTTCGGCGCAGGGACTCACGAGATTCAGGGTGGCGTTCTCGGTCCTTCTCTTCCCTACCAGCACCTCCACCAACATCACTCCGGCGGCTGCGTTCGCGGTCTCGACGATCTTCACGTCGATTACTGCCACCGCTGGCGCTAGCATCCTCGCCGCGACGTTCACGGTCTCGTTCACGGTCACGAGGTCGCTCACGATCCCGGTCGCGTTCATTGTTATTGCGGGTTGAACGGCGAGCGTCAGGTGTAGTGGTAATCGTATCGTCTAGCAGGTCTCCTCGTCCACCTGCTTGGTTGCGAGATGGGCCTTCATCTTCGGCACCACCAGGGCCTGGCAGTTGACGAGCTGACATTTGAGGCGAACCGGTTGCGATATTGGATTGGCGGTTGGCACCCCGCCCGCGAACAGGCGGCGAGGGGAGACCTCTGTCGGCGGGGCTGTTCGTCTGTTGGAGCATATTGTTGATTCCAGCAAACCGTTTGTCTCCGCGGCCACGCTCGCCAACAGGCCCGCGACCTCCTGATTGTTGGTTAGACCCGCCACGTGGACCCGACGGAGGTGTCATGGTAGCTGATGGGCCCGGCTGGGATGTCTGCATTGCGGCGAGTCGATCCGGATGTATGCCTGAAATTTCAAGGCTCTCGGCGGCGGCAGGAGGCGCAGCAGCAGGAGGCTGGTCTGGGCCAGCACGTCCACTTTGTCGGCCAGGTCCTGTCGGGACTTGACGTTCGGGTGTTGGCATCCTGCCATTACTACCACCTGGACCAGGCGGTGCCCCGGAGACGTTACGCCCTCCACGGTTTCTGCCTCGGGGTCCGGACGGGATATCATTTGGAGATTCCAGTGGACGTAAACGCCCGTGGTTCATATCCGGGGTCATTCCAGCATCCCTAGGGTCACCACCGATACGGTCACTGCGGGGGCCTCTAGGGAAGTCGCCATGACGTGGAGCCCCTTGAAAGTTGGCAGGCCGACGATCCTCAGGGAATCGCTCAGGGCGATTGGGCAAATCGGAACGTGGTGGAGAGAGGCCTCGTTGAGGATAAGGTCGCCGGTCGTCCTTCTCGGGTCCACGACGAGGACCGTCACTAGCTCGGTCGGGGTACTCAGGCATGATTTCACCACGCATAGGTGGTTCGCGGCCATGGAAGGGTTCAGGCCGTAGGCGTCCAGGACGATCAGAAGGCCAGTCCGGTTCTCGTGGAAGACGGCCTTCACGATAAGGTGGCCCACGCATCGGATCGTCGAGCGGAGGTCTCATACCAAATTCGCGATCACGGTCACTGAGACGTCCATGGCCCCGAGGCTCACCACCAGGTCCATCGAAGTTGCGGGCATGTTCAGGAAGTGGATGGCGGGTGCGTGGATTGAAGTCATGAGGTCTATCTCGCCGGTCTTCAATCAAGTCAGGCCGTGGAGGCAATCTGCCATCAGTCTGTCGTGGACGATGGGCTTGTTGGCGCGGGTTAATACCGGAGACAGAGCGTTCTGGGTCTGGTCGCTTCGGAAGATCGGCATGGCGTCCTGAATCTGGCGCACGAGAACTTGGCCGAGATCGCACCCTCGTCTCTCCTTGGCTACGCTGTTCTGATGGTGGGCGGTCACCCAAGGTCCCCTCCGTGGCCGTGTCCATGGTTGTCGAGTCTGTCGTTGCCACTGTAAGTTCGGCTTGTGAGCCGGTCGACTCTGCAGTCTGCAAATGTTCCTCTTCGGCCTCTCTCAGAGAGGCCGCATCTGTCATCTTGGCATCCTCGATCTCACCGTCTTCAACCTCGATTTTTCCTGAAGTATCTGGTTTCATCGCATCCGCAATGCTGATGGTTGGTGTGTTAGTCGATGAGCGATACTTTATTCAAGGTGATGTGGTGACTTACTCTGGACCTCTGGGCTTGAATTCAGGTGCCGCGGCATTCAACGACGCCGGGGTTGAGGGTCGTGGTTGCGGAGTTCCGGGGGGCTGAGAGCCGGCCTTTGCCTGCCCACCGTCAGGTTGAGCTTTGACCAAGTTGAACGCTTGTGGCAGCATCCACTTCTTCTCGCGGCGGTTGAGATCTCCAATGAGTGAGGCGGCAGGGATTTTGACATCGTCTCTCTCGTCATTCTTGCTGAGTGTGTTGACACAGGCGAGCATGTCACGGCCGATCCAATTCACCGCCGGGAAATGCTGAACGACTGCCTTCAGAACACTAATCGCATTGCGGATATGCATGTATTCGCCTCCATTGAGACAGATTTTGAGCGCACTGGAGAAGAGTCGGTGCCACTTATAGAGCAGGCGACGGAAGTCCTCAAACTCCAAAAACATTGTCGGTATCCCTTCCGGATCAACATTCTTCGCAAAGCCGGGCAGGTCTCTCTTGGCGCCAAATGCTTCCTTCTCGTACACGGCCTTTTCGGCATGCCAGCGGCTTAGGTCGCGGAGAATCTCATTGAGGAAACGTCCTAGATTGTCGGCTTCCTTCGAGGTGCACATGAAAATGAGCGCCGTGAGTCTTTGTTCGCGGAAAAGCTGATCAAGAAGACCGACAGTCCGGAAATTGGGAGTCCCGGAGCTGTGCAGGAACTTCAGCATCTTGAAACAGAAGAAGGCATCGATGGGTGATAGCAGTAGTCGGGGAATGAAGCATTGCTCCAGCAA
The DNA here is from genome assembly GCF_028827665.1 of Penicillium hispanicum. NCBI lineage: Eukaryota > Fungi > Ascomycota > Eurotiomycetes > Eurotiales > Aspergillaceae > Penicillium > Penicillium hispanicum. The sequence goes on along the minus strand of NW_026623199.1, from coordinate 652,572 downwards.
GGCAACGTTCAGAGCGTCGTGCTTGAGGCGCATGCCGGCAAACCAGCGGTCTTTCTCCTTCTGTAATCTACCTCGTGTCTCGCCGTAAGCCTTCAAGTGGTATTTGTTCTCCTCCAGAATTCGATCTTGAAGTTGTGTGAGCTGCCTCTTATCCCGCTCTTTCCTTTGTGCGCCGAGCATGCTGAGATCAGACCGATCATTATTGATGGCCATCACTCGCCGCTTCAGACGTCCCATCTCATCTTCGTAGGATTTTGCAGGGATATGAAGGTCGTAAAGAGATAGTTGCCAGAATGTTGCGTAGAAATGCACGCCCACAACTTCCCAAGTCTCGGCAGATAATACAGACTTGACATTGTCCATCAAATCTTGCATCACCGGATTTGACGCCCACGGGCCAGGAGTGGTAGGAGAAGCAACGGTGGGCAGCTCTTCCTTGTCGACATCCATGCCTCCCTCGGCCGAATTGTCTTCTGGTTTGACTGGCGCCTCTTCGTCATCAGCAGTGTCCATTTTACGGTCGCCATTAGGCTGCGAGGCAATTTCCGGTTTCTCCGTTGTTTCTTTAGCGGAGGTTTCCATCTCCACCTTCGACTGTTCGCCATCGGTAATCTTGCGGGATACGCTGGCACGTCGGATCCAGAAGGCAATTTCGGGTTGAATGCCGAAGTCCTTGATCAAAGAGGCAAAGTCGGGCACAAAAGAGTCAAACTCGTCAATTGACAAGTTGCTGCGAAGTAGATCTAGATATTGGGTGAGGATGCGGTGAATCTCGTCAAAGATATTGCCAAGCAATTTGAGTTCAGAAGACGACTCATTGAAGACACATGTCAGTCGCTCCTGCGCAATTGCGACAAGGAGCTGACCAGCCAATCGGGCATTGGTCAGCGACTTGATCAGCCGTTTCGATGTTATGCCCGATTCATGTCGCTTATCGAGCAATTGCAGGATGGTTTGTGACTGGAGAACTTCACCGCCTGCCATGGCCTGAATCTGGGCATCGTTGAAGTTGTTGTCGGTGATGATGCCGGCCATTGAGCTGATCAACTGCTCCAGCACAATGAGGTCGGTTGAGTTGTTACGACGCAGCTGCTCTACAACGTACTGCAGTAGTGGAGTCGGGTCCATGACTGAATAGCGTTTAAAGGTTCGACCAGCGAAGGTAGCCAAAGCGTTAAGCCAACGACTAGTTAGCAAACCACCTTCTTGCACGCGGCTTCTTCCCTTTTGACCAAGCGAGTTGATAAGTGACCAAGTTAGGATGTCGTAACCTAGATAGGTGAAGTAACGTGCACACTCGACAACGACTTCGATCAGGTTCTCGTAGGATTCAATCTGACTGATGGCGACATTGATGACAATACCAGGGTTAGCGTAGGCAATCTTGGCGAGCGCCCGAGCCATCGGCCGAATATTGGTCTTGCTGAGCCGCTTCAAAACGTCTTTGGTCTCTGCTCTGGCCTGATCGAATGCGGACTTGATGTCCGGCAATCTTGATGTTTGTCCAGAGTACCATTCTGCGTACATGTTGTACCGGACTTCGCGAGGGAAGAAGCTAATGAGATCAAAGACTTCGTTGACCACACCAGGATTGGCCTTGGTCAAACTGACGGAAGGCAACAAGATACGCTTGCAGAGATCCCTCCAGCGTTCTCTGTTTTCTTGCGATGCATCAGTTGCCAAACTATCTTTGCCAATTCGAGCAAGTTTGGTGAGTAAACTCGCATCTTGTCCAATCTTGTGACCGGAGAGATTGAGGAATGAAGAGCAAAGAGCGAAAACATCATCAACCGACTGACAAATGGGAATGTTGTCTGCCCAGTCATCCCAATAGAAGCGGTAATCAATGCCTTCGTTGGTGTCTTCCTTGTCTAGTTGAGCCCATCGCAGCACCCGTCTCGAGGGTGGTTGCATAAACCGAAGCTGACCCTTAGGCACCCCAGACTGGTCTGGGCTCAAAATCTGCTGCTGGCCGGGAAATTCGTCCATAGAAGACAAAGGACGTAGCCGGTTATATACCTTGCTCAGTGAGTGGTGAAGGATGCGATGGATAAATTCAGGAAGTTCAGGGTAGCCGTCCATCAGCCAAGGAAATTTGCTGATGACAAACAGAGATTCGGGGATGGCACCAATGGCAAGAAGACTCTTGAGTAGCAATACTTTCTGGTCAGAGGGATCAGGCAAGTCATCCTCGGGCTTTGAAGAAGCCTGCTTGTCGGCATCCTGATCCTTGGATGGAGTAGCCACACGCGACTCCGAGTCGCGAAGTCGAGGCGTCGGGAGCGTGTCATCAGAGAGTGCACCGGCCAGCATCAAGGCGTTGATACCTCCCCCTGGCCGCGCCGCCTTCTCTCTTTCCGCTTTCTCTGACATCTTCTCTGTCTTCAAAACATCCATGGAATCATCTGGTCTCCAAAGATGAGCGTAGAGGTCACGGAGAGAGAGGAAGCCCACTTTGATGAGCAGGGCTGCGAGGTAGATCAAATTGTCTGGCAGAACATCGGACTTGGAACGAGCTGACGAAGAGTAGAATCGCAGCTTGAATCCTAGAAGTTGTGCTGCGACCCGGTTGCCCTTTGGTGGCAATGTTCCAGTCTCTTCAATCCATGTTCGTGTAGCATCTTGCTCTTCGGCAGGACCATTGACTTCTGGAAGAGCTCTCTGTTTTTCCTCCTCGGATAACGGCTTCTGGCCAATCTCAAAGAAAGCACGAATGCCGACTTCCCTTACTCGGTCCCAGAACTGTCGATCCCGCTGCTCATTTGATTGCATTATGGCGGCCCGCTCTTCATCGGTTGTGGCCCAGCCTGCCGAGCCGGGAAGCGCCCAGTTAGGCAGCCCCGAGTTGTAGCAAGCTATCTCCGAGCTGCGGAGCTGATCTTCCTTGGGCCACCAGGAGCTAGCTCGAAGCAGTTTCACAAAGAAACGATATTGCTTGACAAGTACTGCAGCAAATACGTCCAGTGTGACATCCAGCACGCGGCCAACATCCATGTCGAATGCGCCAATCATGGCCTTGACTCGCTCAAATGTGTCCTCGACCACTTCACTCGTCGGGGGCTCGTTACTGCTCGTGGTAAATAGTTCTGTGAGGAGCTTGGAGTAGCCCTCGGATTCTTCGCGCAACAAGTTGTAGTTAGATTGCCGGTAGAGTTGATTGGTCTGCTTGCGAATACCCATGCGCGCAAAGGTGTCGCGAACCAAACCCAACGACTGCAACAGAGGAGTATCAAGCTGAAGACGCATGAGCGATGGAGAAATCGCAGTCGCGAAAACCAGAGGTTTGAGTGCGGGATTAGACGTATCGGCATCCGTCATGATTGAAAGAGTGTCGAGGAACAGTGAGCGTGGGTCCAGCTCGGCATCGGTCGTTTTCTCCCCGTCACCTTCCATGTCCACATCTTGCAGAGCGGCTGTTTCACCGACAATATCCTTGACTACTGTACCTGCCTCAGACGGCGATAAGCGCCCATAGATTGCAGATCGAATGAGCTCCTGGTAAACTGAGGCTAGTCGAGGCAGATCTTGTTGTGAGAGCGCTGCGGAACCTTCCTCCACGACTTTATTCTTCCCTGTCGACAACCATTCCTCAACAGCAGCATCCGTAACATACTCGTAGTCATAGGGAGGAGGTGGACCGGAAGGACGACTAGTAGTCGCCTCGGAGCCAGCCCGAGGCGTAGGCTGCGGCTGCTGCAAGACCGGAGTGTTTGGGGCAGGAGAGGGTGTAGGCTGCGCCGCAGCAGCCTCGCCATTAGGTTGCGTAGTCCCAGGGCCTTCCTTGGGTTGAGTAGGGGGAGGAGGGGACATTGCGCCTGGTTCTCTCTGTTGCGAAGTGGAAAAATTCTGTCTGTCATAGGACCCACGGCGGGGGTTGTTTCGGCCACCAGCGCCTCTATTCGATTGTCGGCGAGATCCATCACGTCCATCATGTTGGTCTCGAGGCGGACTGGATTGATTCCCAGAGGGGCCATGATGTTGCGCCATGTTGAGCGTGCCGGGCCGATGAGGAGAGGGTCGCAGGCCGTCGTTGTTTGCCGAGTCGCCAGACCATGAGCGCTCGGTACGCTTCCTCTTGCCACCCTGCCCAGGCGCCATAGCGTGGTAAGGGCTGCGTTAGACGCAGAGGGCGGAGACAGTAAGTTGGGATGCCGGAAGGTTGCAGCTCATGGGGTTAATTCTGCGGGAGCGAGGGAGTGGTCGTCAGCAATTGAGACGAACAGAACTTTTCACGTGCACAGAGCCAAAGAAGCCACAAGGAATCTTACCAACCAAGCAGCTTCATGAAGAAGAGAGCTAAGGGGTGTGCGGAGCGCAGGTGCAGGATGAAGGTGAAAGGCGACGGCAGGAAGCTTGTTCGGAGAAGATGGACCCCAGTAGTGCCTGAGGTGTCGAGGACCGCCCATTCACGAGTAGCGGCACCATCTATACACATAGACACAGAGACCCACTCAATTCATTGATCATTTGGTGAGTTTAATCACTTGTTATTTCAATTATAATTCAATGGGTCTTTTTGATTGTATGCTTACTCTGTATCTTAGAGACTAGGGAATTCACAGTTTGTCTCAGGCGTGAGTGAGGGATTATTAACTGATGACCTTCGCTTTAGTAACCTTTTGTGTACATATACGTAAATTTTATTATGCTGGAGTAACGACATAGGTTTCTTCGCTCATTTTCCACCCACAACTGTGACAATTCCCCGACATGACTAGCTTACGGTGCTCTTATCATACCTGGGTAGAAAGAAAGGAAGTCCATCACAGTCCCAGTTCCTTGGCCTCAATCGCAACAATATCCGGAATCAGATCAATCAGCTTGGGTTGCTTCGGCTCCCATCCAAACAGCTTGCGAGCCCGAATAGCATGACCACGGGAGTTAGAGCCCCAAGCATAGACACCAGGGGACATTATCTCCGTGGTCTGCTTGTCGTCCAAAGACTCGACTTCCGGAGATTGGATATACTTCTGGTCAAAAGCAGCCTGGGCAACAGCGCGCTGGATGTCACCCCAGACAAAAGAGCCATTCTCAGCTAAGTAGTATCCCTCGTCGTTCCAGGTAGCCTTGCCACCCCCAGCAGCGGCAGCGTCACCCAAAGCAAGGTAAACGTTGCTCAAGTCCTGGACATGGACCTGATGCCATACATTCTTTCCATTACCAACCAAGAAACCTTTGCCACGTTTCAAAACGAAATGGCTCAGAAGGTAGGCCTGAACACTCCTGGTGTTACCAGGGCCACGGCCAGGTCCGTAGATAGTAGGTGGGCAGACGACGGCAGTGCGGATGGCGGACGGGTTAGGCTTGCTCGCACCGATGATAATCTCATCCACGTTGCGGTGAAAAGCATCTTCGGGAAGGTTGACGAGCTCGCTGACACCTTCCCAGTCGTTGTACTCCTTGGGGCGCTCAATGCCGTAGGAGTGAGCACGCTGATCCTCAACGGTCAGAATACCAGTGCCCGAGGTGTGAATCAACCACAATGGGCGCTCTGGTGTGTGGTGCTGGGCACCCTTAGCAATAGCCTGGGCGGCCGCAACATGGTCGCAGTCGGCAAAGTCTGAGGAAGTAGATCAGTCAGCGTGCAGTTGAAAGCACGGCATTTTGGCATCTTACGGAAAACAATGTCCGCGTTTTTCACCTCCTCCTCGATGGTATCAGATGAGTTCAGGTCGCCGTGGACAACCCGGACTTTGGGGTACTTGCTCGTAAGCTGAGCGGCCTTATCCTTGTTGCGAACCAGGGCCGAAAGTTCCCAGTCGGGGTGGGCAGCGGCAATGGTGTAAAGACCATCACCGCCAATATAGCCGGTAACGCCAGTTCTATATAGGCAATATTAGAGCGCTGTCAAATGAGTTGGATGGTTGGGGATGACGAACAGGAAAACCTTGGGGGGAGCCATTTTGCAAGGGGAAATAGAATAAGCGGCGGGGGAAGACGATGGTGAAGGAATGAGAAATCCCGTTGAAGTTAGACAGCAGCTTCGGTACGACGTGCGATTGCTTTCAAATCAGCTACTCGATTCAGAAACTTGGGCCGAGATGGATCCCCGAGTGGCAAAGAGTGGGGGTGTAATTGGAGGCTTTTGATGTCAGTTCCCGAGCATGGAATCGCGCAAAACGTGCCTACCTACTCCGTAACTCATCCGGAAGAGTGGGAAAGACTCGGTTTCTATGATGCTAATTCGTGGAATTGAGGTCTGTAAGCACCCAGCAACCAATCGACAGTAACGTGTGGTACTGCTACTGTACAGTATAGTTCGTTAACTTTGCTGCTGCCCCGCATGATGTCGACCCGCTCGGTCGTGAACTCATAGTTAACAAATAACTTGTTGAGAACCAACTCTGCGCACCCAACTGTGGCGTGCGCAACGAGTAACTCAACAGCGACTCGGAGCACGAGCGCATCCCCGATATACCTACCCACTGGCATTCTATCCCAGTCGCCATGACGTCTGGAAGCTGCGCGTGCCGCTACATCCGCTACATCACCACCATCGCTCCGACCGAGCTGGTCAACTGTCATTGCGTCGAGTGTCGCAAACAGGCGGGCGCACCCTACCAGTCTTGGGTACACTTTCCCATCGACTCTATTCAGTGGCAGGCGAATCCGACAGTATGGGAGTCGAGTGAATCCGCCTCGCGCAGCTTCTGTCCACGCTGCGGATCGACTCTTACAATGAACTTGAAAAACGATGCCTCAAATGTGTCTGTGGCGGCTGGTACGCTGGATGATGTGAAAACCCAAGTTCCCCATCTGGTTGCTCATATATTCTTACGGGAGAAAGCGTCTTGGTTCGAGGTGCCGAATGATGGCGCGAAGCGATGTGAAGAATGGACCTGCACAATGGAGGATGTGGGGCAAGTAGACGACGAAGGATGAGAGGAAGCAGTAGTACACGAGTGGAGAGTCTCAAGTTCGATGGAGGGGCATAGTAGTTGATTCAGAAAATAGTGGAACTGGAAAGAAAAGCATTGGAGAAGACCATGAAAAAGGCCCATAGACCTAACACACATGACAGCACAACTTATACGGCAACAAAGGGGAATCACGGCATCGTGTCCAGGCTACATGTACAGCATCAAAACAATCGGGCGAGCTCATCAAAAAGTGCTGGTGGCCAAGCGACTGGCGGCATTGCGCGCATCCAGTCGGTCGTCGTCATCCTCCGGGATGGAATCAACCTGGCTGGTAGCACGCACACGGCCTGGGCCGGACTCCGGGCGGTTCTCCTCGCTCTCCTCTTCATCATTGACATTCGAGGTGGTGAAGCTGCCGCTCATGCTGCGACCCATGCTGTCAACGCGACGGGGAACACCGCTCCAGGCGTCGCCTTTCGGGCCTTGGCTCGAAACAAGATTCGATCGGCGTGTAGCAGGGTGTGCTTCGCGGCCCAGCCGGCTCAAGCCACCAGAGGCATCAATGGCACGGATATCAGGCCGAACGCTCTCCAATGTCGCCAGAGTTCGGCGCTCCGCTTCAATTTGTCGCAGGGTATATTCGCGCAAGCTGAACAGAAGATCACCGGTGGTTCGATCAAACCACCGGCGTTTCTCCTGGAGCAGGTTCGTGGTGACACGCTGAGTGCGTTTCGTCAGGTAGTCCTCATGGTTCTGCGCCTCCTCGAGGGCATTGATTGCCTCGTCGACCTTATCCGAGCGAACAGATGAGCTCACTTTTAGTCGATCGGCGGCCGCGCGTTTGCTCCGGGCACTCTGCTGGGCCTGCAAGAGTTCTCGAAGCAAAATGTGGCGGTTGGTCAGGGTTTCCTTCACAATAAACGCATCTGACGAGTGATAGCTCAAGGGCTCTCCCAAGGTCGTGGCCTCCGCCGTAGCCTGGACGGCATGAAAGTCACCCACGGTCTGAATAATCTTGCCAAGCTTGCGATAGGCCGCCCCCAGGCCGGGATGGGTCTCTTGTACGTGCATCTGACCAAGCTTCACTCCAAAATCAGCCTCAGCCAATCCAAGTCCTAAGATCGTCAGTTTCGACACTTCCAAATCGGGGTCCATAAGGTGTTGTCTAAATAGCGTACCTCGACGAGCCTTGACAACGCGGTCGACTTTGTGACTCGAGTCCATTGATCCCAGATAGAACATCTTTACAGCTGGACGGGCAGCCTGGAGCTCAGGTGTGTCATCTGGCGGCGGCGCAAACTGCTTCAGCATCTTGCGACGCACTCCAGTAGCCGGCTGCTTCATCCGAAGCACAGGACTGTAGCCGAAATCACTTTCGACAAAGAGCACTACTTCATCATCCTGGATGAGGACCTCATTGCTTAGCACGGCATTGAGCCACCGCTGCATGGCCGCTTTCACTCGGATTTCGTCCTCGTCGGTTCCTGCACCGGCCGGAGTGACTGGCGGTGGCACAGCGGGAACAAGGGCTTCCGGGTTGGCCGAGATCAGGTGGTCGGCGAGTTTCGTAAATTCGGAGTGAGTTCGGCGGACATCACGGTACTGGGTCGTGCGGAATTTGGGGATGTTGGTCTATATCGAGAAATCACAGTCAGTCGTTGTCGAAGCGCATCTGTTTCTGTCATAGAATCGACCCACGTGGACATCGAAGCGAAGGATCGGGTCCTTCTTGCCCGTCCGTTCCAGGCCAGTGATCTTGGCTTGGATTTTATAAGCGGGCGCTGGTGGTCGTGAATTCTGCCTCGCCCCGGTTTGGTACCGCGCCGGCAACTGTGACCGCTGCTGATCTGGGGTTGGGGATTGCTGCGCAGCGAATGGAGACTGCTCCACAGGATAGTCCGGGTCCCCTATTTGCGCACTTTGCAGTTGCGCAGAAAGATCCGGGGACTGTGGTGCAAGTCCATGTCTGCTGTCCGCATGCTCCGTTGTGTGATCCTGGCCAGCTAAAGGGGACGACGGAATATCGCTGTTGCCGGAGGCGGGGAACGTGGCTCGGTCAGCGCGCGGAGAGCCCCAGGGCGAACCGTCGGTAGGGTGATCTGGGTCATGGGAAATGGCCGAGTAGTCCATCTTGGCTGGGATGGGATGTAAGGAGTATCCTCACGGGGATTGAAGGGGCGGGAGCTGCTAGGTCATAGTAGGCGTCAGTATTAATGGCTGGGGATCGACCCCCACAGTAACGGCCAGCTAGCTCCCACACAGCCCGGGCAGGCAGAGACGTACCTCGAACAGCTTTAGTGAAAGAGACAAATAACACTTCAGAGGCACATAGCCGATCAATGAATCAAGAGTAGAGCCGGAATGGCCCAGTCGCACTGACCGAGTGAGATGGAAGTGGGAGCGAGTTGCGTATGAGCGAACAGGAATGCGGCTGCCAAGCCTTCCCGACAGCAGCTCCGCGATTCCTTTTTCCCGTCCAAAGATCGCCTGCCATCGGGAGAACTACAGATTTCCCATGTCCAATTCCTCTTGAACTGCAAAATTACTCACATTGCATGGGAGGCCTCCGTGCTCTCCGTGGGAAATGGCTGTGGCTCCTCTATTGCGCTTTCCCCAGTCGGGGACGCGCTGGATGGGCTACCTTTGTAGGACGCCCTGTAGCCCCGTGAAGAGGCATATCTGCCCCAAATCCTTGCAATTGAAAATTCAACAAGCTCAATGCTTTTCTACTTCCCTTCCAAGATGGCAAGGCGAAGCTCTGGGTCGAACACGCAATATCGGAATCATCGCGCATATCGATGCCGGCAAGACTACAACCACGGAGCGCATGTTGTTCTACAGTGGCTTCACTCGTCGCATCGGTGATGTTGACGAAGGCTCAACCGTCACAGACTTTCTTCCCGCCGAGCGTGCGCGCGGTATCACCATTCAGTCAGCCGCGATTACCTTTCATTGGCCTCCCGGAGAGGCTGATGGTCAACGCGACTCTCAAGATCCGTCTTTGCCACGGTCCGCAATGTCACATACGATCAATCTCATCGATACCCCTGGGCATGCAGACTTCACATTCGAAGTCATGCGGTCCTTGCGCATTCTAGACGGCGCTGTCTGCATTTTGGATGGCGTTGCTGGGGTTGAGGCCCAGACCGAGCAGGTCTGGCACCAGGCCAGCACGTACCGAATCCCTCGAGTCATCTACGTGAACAAACTGGACCGTGACGGCGCAGCATTTGGCCGCACAGTACGAGAAGTGAGCTCACGCTTGTCTGTGTATCCGGCCGTCTGCCAAATCCCCTGGTTTGAAGGGGGCAATGGGGCTTTCGTTGGTGTGGCAGATGCAGTTAACCTCCAAGGGCTGCGGTGGAACGAAGGAGAAGACGGTCGCACCGTAAAGATGATGGATCTTGAGCAATTGGAGGCGGAAGAACCATCTTTGGCGCAGGAGCTACGACGGGCACGGGTTGCTCTGATTGAACTCCTCAGTGAGCAGGATGAAGCCATTGTGGAGAAATTCTTCGAGTGTGAGGAAGACCACCTTGCTCTTTCCCCAATGGACATTGTCGACAGTCTCCGGCGGTGCGTTCTCGACCAAATGAGCCGAATTGTGCCCGTCTTCGCGGGCGCCAGCTTTCGGAACATGGGTGTTCAGCCTCTGCTAGACGCCGTGGTGAATCTCCTCCCCAGTCCCCCAGAGGCGCCAGATCCAGAGGTTAGCATCGGAGGTGTCAAGGGCGGGCTTCGCCCATTACTATCGGGTGATCTGATCATGGAACAAAGCGAAAAGACCTCTGTTCCGGCCAAAGGCAAGAAAAAGAAGAAGTCTTCTCTTCAGACCGACCCTAAAGACGCGATATCGAAACTGCAGAGCTGTGCACTGGCATTTAAAGTGGTCAACGATGCCAAACGTGGTGTGCTGGTCTATGTACGAGTATACTCTGGTTCTCTTGACCGGAACAGCCTGCTATTCAACACAAACTTGTACCTTTCGGAAAGGGCACCACGTTTGTTGAAGATGTATGCCAATGAGGCTGTGGAAGTGGACTCGATTCCTGCTGGTCATATTGGTGTCGTGGTTGGACTCAAGCATGCTCGGACTGGCGATACTCTCGTGTCCTACACAGGAAACAAGGCTACACCACCTGAGCCATTGACCAGTCTTCAGCTGCGCCCGATTGATGTGCCACCGCCAGTCTTCTTCACTAGCGTTGAGCCGCATAGTCTGAGCGAAGAGAAGCGGATGCAAGATTCCCTCGCACTGCTCCTGCGTGAGGATCCCAGCCTACATGTCAGTGTAGATGAAGAATCAGGCCAAACTCTTCTGAGCGGTATGGGTGAGCTACACCTCGAGATTGCCCGCGATCGTCTCATCAATGACCTCAAAGCGAAGGCATCCATGGGTCGCATTGAGATCGGATACCGTGAATCCGGGCTGGGTGCGTCCACCGCCATCACCAAGATTTTCGACAAGGAGATCGCTGGGCGCCGAGGCAAAGCAGGTTGCACTGCCGTCGTGGAACCTGTCAACGGTGAAGACGTCTCAGATGCCACGGATGAAGACACCATTCAAGCTGAGACTCTTGACGGGAACCAAATTATCATCCGCGCGCCAGGCTTGCAACTCGATCGCACGTACAGGGCCGACGAAGAGACCAGTCCTCTCTTACCACCCGGCATGGACCCAGCAGCTCTCCGCGCAGCCCTACAAAACGGCGCGTTGGCAGCGCTCGCCCGCGGTCCTCAATTCACCTTCCCAATGCACAACACACGGGTCACACTCACCATCGACCCAGCAGAGCATCTTTTTGGCAACGACACGACCACTTCTGCTCTCTCCGCTGCTGCACGCCAGGCCACCTATGCCGCGCTACGGGATCTCCTTGCGGGCCCCGGAACGGTCATGATGGAGCCAGTCATGAACGTCATCATCAGCGTCGACGAAGCCAGCCTCGGCTCAGTGGTCCATGATATTTCCTCTTCGCGGGGTGGACATATCCTCTCTCTGGATGAGGATATGCCTGCGGCCGGGTCTGCCTTAGCTGAAGACTCTCTACCTCCTATCGACCCCAGCCGTGTGTACGCACCCCGGGATCCATTCGAGGCGCCTTCCATCGGTGTGGAAATTCCCGTTTCGACATCACGCCAGCGCACTATCACCGCCAAGGTACCTCTGAAGGAGATGGTCGGTTACTTGAAGCACCTGCGCAGTTTGACTGCCGGCCGTGGCACGTTTGTCATGAGTGTGGATCGGTTTGAGAACATGTCTAGCCAGAGACAAAAGGCTGTACTTGCAGAGCTGCGTGGTGGGTTCTAATTTCGCTCGACGACCACCCAAATGTGTATGGTGCATCTTTTGGCGTACATGTATATTACTTATTTCATATTTGCATCTTCTGCAATGTACCAATCAATGTATAGTCACTTCAATCCATGGAAAAGATTCCTGGACTGCCTCTGTTTCTGTCATCATGTAGGAGCCATATTGGACATAAAGCAAGGCGAGAACGAGGACCGCTTTCTGCAGCTGCCCGTCCGTTCCAAAGCAAAGGAAACCAAGTCGTTCAATGAGCGAGGTATATAAGTCAAAAGGACATGCCACAGAATAAACACAACACCGAACACAACTCATGGAATCTGGAACCTGCCCACCAGGACGCACCCAATATGAAAGAATAACCCAGACATGCGCATATACACTATATACTACCAGTTATCATCCCAGTCGTCCTTGCCCTTGGTCGTGGACGATGTTGTGCCACCTTCGCTAGCTTCTAACCCAGATGAAACATGGGTCTCGCCGGCAGTAGCAGTCGAGGAAGAATTGCCGAATGATGAGGCGGGTCCAGGGCCCTTTCGCATAGCTGCCGTGCCGATGACATCGGACCGCGAGCCGCTGCGTCGGTGGCCGGAGTTCTGTTGCGATCCCAGGGATGAGAAGTCATCCCAGAAGTCTCTGCGTTCAGGTTCGACACGGCCGCGCTGACCACCGGGGCGGCTTTCGTCGCCCCCTTCGACGAAGCGGTTGAAAGAGTCTGCGGCGCCGCGCGCACCGGCTTGTAAGTTCTGACCCCAGTTCGCGGCCTGAACGCGGGCCTGCGCAGCAAATTCCGACTCGGAAAGCTAGATATCACACTCGTTAGCGTGAGCTCGCTTGGCAAAGCGCCTGAAGAGGCATCAGAGACGGCGACGTACCTGCTTCGCTGTAGGTTGTAGATATGAATCGTTCACGGTCTTCGCGCCCTTTCCGACAGTCGACGCAAACCACCCAAATCCTTTACTCAAGGAGCCCATGGGATCTTTCTGGAAGTCATCAATGGCATGACCACCGCCGCCGCCACCACCACCCCATCCCCCAAACCCTCCAAACCCTCCAAACGGCGAGGACCGACGGTCCCCCGCAGAGGACTGGGGCATCCCACCTCCAAACCCAGTAAACTTCCCACCCTGCGACGGAGGCAGCGCATCCGACCGCGAGGCATTATCATTCCCCAGCTTTGCAAAGTATGCCTCATTCTGCTCTTTCTTCGACGGCAGCCCGCCGCGCTGGCCATCCAGCGACCGCATCGACGACGCAGCCGGCGACGCCGTGCGCGCGCCGCCCGTCACGGCCGCCCCTCCACCACCGAGACTCCTCGGCGTGCTCGACCGTGACGCATTGCCCGCGTTCTTCTTCTCCTGACCCGGCACGTACTCGCGGCCGTCGGCCTTGCACGACAGCCGTTCCTTCCACTCCTCGCCCACGTCGCCCTCGTAGCGTTCCTTGATCGTCGAGTCTTCAAAGGTGCGGCCCTCAGAGACGGTCACCGCGTGTGCGTCGTAGAAGGACTTCCACGGCTCGTTGCCGCCCAGCTCCATGCGCTGGATCTCGGCGTGCTTGAAGGCGTCCATGGTGATCGAGCGAACGAAGGAGATGTGCACGCCCAGTCCGCGATGTGTACCCGCGCAATTGAGACAGATGAAGGTGCCGAATTTCGGGGAGGCCTGGTCGATTGTGTGCCCATGGGGCTGCCGTTAGCTGGTTGTCTGCGGGGGGTTGGCTGAGGGTCGCGTAGGCAGGAATAGAGTCATAGGAGGTAGGAGGGACACACCCATTGAGGCGATGGTGCACCACAGTCGCAGCATCTGTCATTTCCGTTGGTTTTGGAGATCTGGAGGAGCTGGAGGTCCCGGTGTGCGGTGTTAGTTGTCTGACGTTGGCCGTTCAGGGTCCCAACCGTGGGGAAGGGAAAGGGGCGCGCGGCGCACCTTTGTCTTCGTCTCCGGGTCGACCTCCCACATGCGAGACATGACGGCGAACTCTGTACAAGGTGTTCGTCACAATTGGGAGCGAAGTGTGTGGCCAGTCCAAGGGAGAGGCTGAGCGGACTCGGCACCGCAAGTCAGGGTGTTTCTGGTTTGGGTGCCTAACCCCTATTTCAAATGCTCCACCACGGTCGCGCAATGCAGATATACGACCGAACTCGATCAATTTTTGCAGACAATAAGCGGATCGACGGCGGGCTTATAGGTTGAGGTTGTTTGTTCGAGCCAACCGGCGAAGGATTGTATTGTTTTGTCCGCTGATCGGCAAGGGTCGCCCCCCCCCCCAGCCTAGCGTCATCGCCAAGGGTGGCACGGCACTATACAAGTTCGAGGCCGCACGTTGATCTACGGAATGGAGCCGGGGCAGATCGTCATCAGGTAGTTAAATGGGTGCTAAGATACAGTACAGAAGGCAAAAAGTCGTTAAGGATGGAGGCATCAGCAAGGATTGCTCTCCAACATGGACGTATGTTCCATGTCATCCGTAAAAAAAAAAGGAAAGGTCATCATCACACCCTCATCGCCACAGATTCGCTGCGAGAGCACTGGTCAAGTAGCTAAGATATTTCCTAGCGATCTGGGCTTTACCCTCAGGACGCTGTGATCATATCCATCAGACGGTCCTCCTTCGAGTCCTCTTCACATACCCTTCCAAGCCAATCAGCGAGCTATCTGCGGCGGAAAAGTTTCGGTGGGCATTTAAGCCTCAGTAGGAGCAGCCTCGGCAGCGGGAGCGGTGTTCTCCTCAGCCGGAGGGTTGGCCTCCTCATACTTGTCGGCGGCGTCGTTCACATCGTCTTCCTTGCCGGGGCTGTCAATGGCAACCTTGACGGCAATGGTGCGACCGTCGATCTCCTTGCCGTTCATCTCGCTGACGGCCTTGGACTGGAGCTCCTCGGAGGCGAGGTTGACGAAGCCGAAGCCACGGGTCTTGCGACGCTCATTGCGGGCCTGGAGCTTCTTGATCATGAAACGGGGGATCGGACGCAGAGCGACCTTGGCTGAGACCGGCTGGTATTCGACGAAGATTTCCTTGAGCTGCAGAGATAACAAGTCAATAAAAGCCGGGTCCAATCATGACCGGAAGAGAAACACACCTTGTCCTCGGTCAGGTCGTAGGGGAGGTTAGCGACCATGACCTTGGTCTTCGACGGGATACCATCCTCAGGAGGGCCACGCTGCTTCTGGGGGCGCGCGCGAGGCTTGGCCTGCTGCTTGGCTCCCTCAGCGCCGGCAGCCTCGTTCTCGTTGGTGGTCTCGGCCAAAGGAGCCGGGGTGGCATCGGTTGCCTCGGCGGGTTCCTGGCCCTCCTGGGCCTGCAAATTCTCATCAGCATCTTGAATCGTCATGGAGGGGAGGGATAAAAGACATACACCACGACCACGAGCAGGGCGACCGCCACGGCCACGAGCGCGACCACGGCCCCGACCCCGACCACCAGTTCGCTTGCGACCTTCGTTGCCGCTGGCGCCCTCACCGCCACTGGCAGCACCCTCCTTGGCCTCAGCCGGCTCAGGCTTGCGAGCCAGCTGCACCGACACCTTGCGCGACAGGATCTCCTTGCCAGAAAGGCCCGCAATGGCCGCAGTAGCTTCGGCAGCAGTGGCGAGATCCACAAACGCGTATCCAACGGGACGGTTGGTGCGGGGGTTCACCGGGATCGAGGTGCTCTCGCTGCATTTCCGAGTTAGTGTCGGTGGATAACGCCAGTAGTTTGAAGTGGGCATGAGACCAGCTCCCGGGGTGCAACAGAAGCTTTATCCCAGTCCAAATCCACGTGAAATATCCCCATCCAGTAACAACTTACATGGTGTAGGTCTTGAAGAACTCCTTGAGCTCCTCCTCGGTGGTCGCATAGGCGAGGTTCCCAATGTACAGACGGCGGCCCTCATCCGCACTGGCGGCAGCCGCATCGGTGGCCTGAGCCACAGGAGCGGTGCCGTTGGCGTTAGGGGCTTCGTTGATAGTGGTCGAAGCCAGGTTGTCAGTAATGGTATCGGCGGCAGACATCTTGACGGGTAGACACAGAAAGGTTCGTCGGGAGGAACTGAACAATTTGCGTCAACAAACAGAGGGGGGTGTTTGCTGGTGTCTGGAAACTTGACGAGGGGGAGCGTTGAGGGAAGGAGCAGGGTAGCTTGGTGCCCTAGATACCGGTTGAATGGGGGGGGGGAGAAGAGATGGGATGGAGAGAAAGTTGTGACTCTTGGAAAGAAGGGAAGGAAGAGAGAAGGAGACTGGATGGAGGAAAGGAGGAGGCGGTGTGCGCTAGTGCTTGTTGGGGGGGGGGGGGGGGGGGAGGCAAAGCAGAAGAATGAGAGATCTGGACTCGCGGGGAGTCAGTGGGCGTCTCGGTGTGATTTTGGGGGGGTTGAATGGGGGTGGTCGGCAGCACTTGGGCACCCTTTTGGGCACTCCCTGGGGGGCTGGCTTAGGGGTGAATTAGACGCCCCCCGTTCACTACTGGACCTTGTTCTCCCAAGTGAATCATTCGCTGGCGCGGCAACAACTTTGATGTCATTCTGGAGACCCAGACCCAATTCTGCGAGGTGCCATGCTCTTCGATCCCGCTCGGCCTTCTCTTGTGATCCACCATGCTCTTCTACCAAGTTGGACTGCAAATTTTGCAATGCAACACGCCGTCTCCAATTGGCCCTGCGCAACCAGCTCCCACTGCATCGGACCGCATTGTTTCCCTACAGATCGATCGATCTTCCACCTCAGCCGGCTCCACTTTTACAAACCCCCGTCGTCTCCACGTTCCGTGTTGCTCGATGATTCAAAATAGAGGTGGGCGATGAGGTCTAAATGTGATGCAGTCGCACATGGTCATGGGGATTGTGATGAACTATTGAAGGCGTTGCACTGACTGGAATTGTGTCACAATCGGTTTAAGAAAAACAAAGAATGAAGCCAAGGAGAAAAGAAAAAGCAAACAGAAACACTCCGAGCTCCCCCACAGCTGCAAGCTGCACCCGAGTCAAATCTGCTGCCCGTCATTCCACCTCTCTGCATTGCCCATCTCCTCCATTGTACACTCCGCTGACAGACTGCTATTCATCATGCCGCTTTTCAACTACGTTTCTTCAAACCACCCTTCTTGCAGCAGCATGACAAATTGCTCATCCGTCATCTCGTCTGATCGCGCATGTCGCTGCTTATGAACTCCCTCAATCCATTTGTCGACTGGGACGTATCTCCCCCACAAATCAAGCCGAGCCTCAACTCTGGTGACGGGAGACTTCTGGCATCCCGGTGGCTTCTGAAGGATGGCGGGTTGATCCTGCCTTGCCTGCATCAGGTTCCCTGGGTCGTCATCGGCCGAGACAGGAGTGATCAACCTCTCGGTGAAGTCGGATATCACGCCAGGACTGTTGCTCTGGGGCAGGCTGTCCTCGTCATCATCGCTAACAGTAATGGGCTGGTTCTGATGCCCTAATGGACCAGTTCTCCCCTGACTAGCCCGCCAGTCCGCAATCAGGATCTGTCCGTAGTCTGAAACCGACTCGGCCCCATGCCAGGACAGCGGCTCTTGAAGAGGAGCGAGGACAACGGCACTGAGGGCATCGAGAATGTCGGTGCGGTCGCACCGATGTGCTTTTGCAAAGGTGTCGATGGGGAACAGCTGGCTGATGGCTGCCGCCATGTCGATAAAAAAGTCGTTCGTGAAGGGGCATGAGGAAACGGATGGTTCCTGTCCTGCTCGAGCTCGTTGGAGGCGGGAATGGTATGTCTTGGGTCTCTTCGACAGTGTGTTGCAAGTAGAGTCTGTAGGTTCTTCCCGCTTTCGGCGGCACTGCCGTGTGAGCACAGAGGTTGGTAAGCTCTCAGTCGCTATCATGGTCACTGTGCTTTCCCCACTTAGCTGTTAGCTGTCACCTTCTGTAGATGAGGCATCTTTGGCAGGGGCTTCGCAGGAACACCGCCCTATATATAACATCTCTTCCAAGGCAAGAAAAGCAATCCTGACTCTTTGTATTTCTCGTTTGTTAGAAGATCTAGATATCGAGACAGTCAACTGTGACTAGAGCCATCAGAATGAATCTGGTGGATAGTTGCTGTTTGACATGGATACTCACAGCCGCCTGTTCGGCAGTGGCAACACAAAGAGGTCACCTGGATGACAAAAGCCGCACTATATTACATGGCTCAGGAGAGATTTTTGAATTCACAGTCTCAACTATCATATCCTTAATTGATAGTTAATAACTAAGTTAACTAGCCCAAAAGGGCTTTCATTACGGGATTCATGGTCATAGGGCAGCCCGACCATCCAACTCGGACCTTTTTGAAGGACTGAGAATGATGACAATTTCCAGGCGCAACTATATATTCTATTCGACATATAAATCCACCCGTGTATTCCAGCGCATACTGCTAGAATTAAGGAATTTCCACCAAGTTGCCTGGTGCGCCAAAGCTGTCGGGGTCGAGGCCCGGGGCCTCCACGCCTCCACGCTCCACTACGCTACTTCGAATTAAGCACATCTTCAGTAAGCAGTTATGTGTAACCTTGGAACTACCCATCGATGTATATCAACCTAGTACTTAAACACGCAATTCCGGTAAGCAGGATTTGCCACTCTCGCCCCAACTGGGTCGTCACACTCGAAGAGACACCCCTCATGCACCCTCGTTATCGCAGACCTCTGATCGACAGCAACCAGTACGGATCGACACTCGAGCCCGCCCTCACTCCACCAAACTCGTCACTGCGGAAAAACAAGATTTGGCCAGCTGAGTCATCGCCGGCGTCCCCGTGTAGGTTTCCCCGATTCAGGACCGCCGTGAAAACTTTCCAGAACCTCTCCGGGTGTCAATGGCATAGGGGGAGTTGGGCTTCTCGTCGTGTGATCTTCTAGGGGCTAGTACAAGTGACACCTTGCATCGCGCCCTCTTCGTCTCGCCCAATCCCCCATCCTGACGGTGAGTCGCCTCCATGGATCGCATCGAGACCGTGGAGGAGTCAAATGCTTCGGAGAGCACTCCGAGGCAGCAGACTGGGGAGGCATCCTCATCGAGGCCAGCGCTGGCACCCCCGCGTCCTCGAGGGCTATCGAATCGAACACGCCGACCGAGTATTAGGCTATCGCGCCTTCCGTCCGCCTCCTCGATAGACACCCTGAGGAACCAACACCAATCGCAACCCGAAGCCCAAGCGGGCCCTGCCCTCGAACGACAAGTCTCGATCCAGTCACCAGTGGCCGAAGAGGATGAATCATGGCAAGGGAATCGTCGACGCAGCAACTCCGAGCCCCGACCAGGACGATGGTCCTCCCCGCCTCCGGACGTCCTGTCGCGGGCGACAACCCCCATGCGCATGGTACCTTTGACTGAGGAATCGTCCCACCAAAGCCCCTTACCTGTTACCCCGAAAGAAACGGAGGCCGAGCCTCACGTACCAGAGCATCTTCAACCGCCTCCGGGTTCCCTCCAACGACCTGACAGTCGTAACGTCCTGCGGCGAACCAGCCAAGCCGCACTGAATCGCTTCTCGCGCAATCGCGCATCGACAGTGACCGGGGCCTCGCCACAGATGGAACAATTGGAGCAGGAGAAAGGACAACGCGCGAGAGAATATGGGCCTCAAGTCGTCGACGTGCTAGATGTCATCGGTGAGCCATGTCTTCCGCACGTACGGAAAAGGCCTGTGCAAGGTACTTGGGCTAACACACTGTAACATATCAGACCCGGAGGTTTCTGCGCTCTCGACCCTTACTAATGTGCAGAATTCTTTGTTCGTGCCCAACCTGGGTGGTTGGATCAACCGTATGCCGACTTACACTCTGACGCGAGCGCCGCCGTCCGATGAAGAACAAGGAACCACGACCGATGAGGGGGAGATGTCGGAGGATTCTAAGCTCAAAGAACGTCCGACCTTGGAACAACTTCGACCCTTCTCGAGTATGTCGTCGGTGCTGGTAGGTCCGCGTTATGCGGTCCTACCCGAAGGCCATGAGTTGGAGGGCTGGACACGAGAGGACTTCGTCGAGCTGAACGATCATGTCCGGCATATGCTCCACTCTCGTCGGTCCAAGTTCAAGCGTGCGATGAAAGGATTCGGGCAATACGTTCGCAAGCGTGAGTTCTCTTCACTATGTCAGGCTCATGGGAGTATGAAACTAATCAGTGCCTTCTGCCAGCTCTGGGATTCCTCGTGACGCTCTATGCAACCCTGATCACCCTGTTCGGCCTTGCATGGGTACTTTTTCTGATCGGTAAGAACCAAGCTACATGTTATTGTAGCTAGTGGCAGCACGCTGACTACTTGTTCAGGCTGGATCAATGTTGGTGGAAGGCAGCTCTATGTTGTCAACGTTATTGACAATATTCTGGTCGCCCTGTTTGCGATCATGGGTGATGGGCTGGCCCCATTTCGAGCGGTGGACACCTACCATATGATCTTTATTGCCCACTACACCCTCTTGACGTGGAAAATTCGTTCAAAGCGCCAGTTGCCAGACCTCAAGGACAAGAATGATCTTCCATCGCAACGTGCGAAGGATGTGGACGTCGAGTTTGGAGACACGCCCAAGGAAGACGAACATGAATATTCCGTGCTCGACCCTCGTCAGCAACTGCGCTTGATGCACCATCAGACCAAATTCGCCAAATCCCACACCTTCTACAAACCGCACGAGACTATGACCCATCATGCATTCCCGCTTCGCTTTCTCATCGCTATCGTTGTCGTGCTGGACTGTCATTCTCTGCTGCAGATGGCTCTTGGTGCCTGTACCTGGAGTATGGAAACTCCCGGCCAGCGCCCTTTTGCGCTCACCACCGTCATCCTGTGCTGCTCCATTACGTGTAACATCACCGGTGGCGTTTTGATCATGATTGGCGACCGCTTGGCGCGGAAGAAGGATATTGTGGAGCGGCTCTTCCGACAACAGCTGACCGAGGAAGCAATGAAGAAGATGGAGAAGCGCAAGGTCAAGGAGGAGCGTCGCAGTATGCAGCTCGAAAGTCCACAGCCATATGGCGGCACCTAGGTCTGGTCAAGTTCTCGTGCCAATTCTTTGTTTCCTTTTCTTCGCTATCCCCATGACCGTCACGATACTCCTCCGAGGACATGGCTCTTGATACATGCGAGCTCGCTTGTCTTCTTTCCTGGCTGTACAGCCCTTTTCACTCTTCCTCGTACTCTGGTCTGTGAAGTTATATACAGGGCCTTGGCGTTTTGCTGGAATTTACTCACGTGCTGGAGTCCTGCTCTTTACATTCTGACATGTCATTGTTTGTAATAGCTATCGTTTTCATTTATGATTCCCCTGTTCCGGTCTAGATGCCGAATTGATTCCTGATCACGATGCCATCATTTATTGGTTCTTGCGTCATTGCTGCATTTGAGCTGTCCGAATTAGATGAATATTATAACTAAATGCAGCTGCGATTCGACAACTCAAAGCTGATGCCTAACCTTATTCATCTGTCGATCAGCTCGGCTGTGGGGGCTGGTTGCTCGACGAGCTGGCCGGAGAAGGCAAGTAGACATGGTTGTTGGGTTGATCAACGTCGTGCTTGGATATAGTTCTTGGTTTATTGTGATTAGGAGTAGACGGTGAGAGAGTTTGCTAGTGCCGGATGTTTGTGATATTGAGACAGGCCTGACTGTCGAATTGATAGCCTCTCGACTCTAAGCGAGCTTTCTCTTCGCATTGAATTCGGACTAAGCCATAGGTTCTCGGGCGTGTATACAAGTCGATGCCTGGATCGTGCAATGGCCACAGCCGATTGGCCCGGCTGTTCCACTCGGGATCCGCTCGTCGATACGCTTGGCTCGACTCGGTTTGCCGGGAGAATAAACGGGATGAAGCTTGGCTTCTGCTGTGCGTGTTGTAGATAGCCTGTCCTTGATATCCTTGTTCATCTTCTTATTTTTGACAATGAGATGTAGTTTTGTGCAGCTGGCACGATAGTCAGCTGGGATGTGGTGCGTTTGTATATTCCGATCTGGTACTGATTAGTTATATATTTGTGTCGTTGTTGGCACCATGACAATGCTTCTGTTAATTTACAGATAGCACCCTTGGAACAATCCTTCTTTAAGTCATTTAGAATTATTCCATCACGTCAGTGGGTCGAATATCTATGTACAATATGCCTAAACTCGTTATTTTATATACTGTAGACACGATCGACTGACAAGGTAGTTGACTGCGTCTTCCGAGGTTGAACCCTCCCAGGAACCAAGTACCAATAGGTCCTATAGTACGAGCCGCAGACACTACTGCCTATCATAGACTAGAAAAAACTTATACGACAAGCCAACGACAGCTAGATTTTCCTGTATAAAAAAAAATCGGAACTGCAGTCACGCCATGATGAACGCGGCCGTGACTTCCCAAACCCTAGCAAGGGGTGCTTTCACTTCCAATCCTCTAAACGTGCAACGAGATAACTTTGCCCCATGGCAATAATCTCGCGCACAAGTTGTCTCTCTTGCCAATCCAAATCCTGTTATTCAATCTTACCACGCAAGGTGTCTTGCAAGTATGGACTACCAGACCAAACCCCTAATCGCGCCTCCGTCAAGGACGGGGACCATTCCTTCCCTGTGATCAAGGCCTACATGCCCCAGCAAAAGACAGCGCAGATCCTCACGGTCGCCCGTCGTAACGCAGAAATGGGCTCCAGTTGACCCATCCACCCTTGAAGAGGAGAAGAGATCGACGGGGCCTGGCACCGATGAATGCTCTATCATGGGGCGATCGGTTGGCCTCGATTGCACGCAGGTTGAGATTAGTCCACAAGATCAACCACTCATACCAGCCAGACAGATGGTAGCCGGTCAAGGGTTGATGCTTGCTGGGCCATATTGGAGGTTTGCTATAGTTTCTACAACAAGTTTTCACACCGAGGTGTTGGAGAAGAGCGCTCAACTACGCGCGCCGACAAGGTAGTCTATGCAATTCAACCACCTACTCCCGATAGTTCCATCGACTGGTCAATCTCAATGGGAAGTTTGATTCAATAGCCTCGGTGCATTCTTCGGTTGCTGAGGACTGAACGGATATGCATTGAAGGTTTTAGCAACAATTCTAGAGGAGCCAAAGCCAGGGAACTAATGGCTGGCCATACTATAGCACAGCCAACTTGGTTGATTATTTTGATTCCACTATCTGCACCGAAGGGTGTATGGATCCCCAGTGGATATGAATCCTGGAAGACTGAGGCTCGTAGGGTAGCTTTGATGGATGCCGCCGCCACTCTGGAATGCAGGGCACCAACACTCTTGGGAAGCGCAGGGGCTTTTCTGATTGATTGCAGGATTGCACAGGATCGCAGCCACCAATGGAGGAGCTTTAATGCCTTCGGGATCAGGGCGGGTTCATGGCTCACCCTTGCGTATGGCATTCCCGCAACCCAAACGGGACCATTGTTGTTGGCCATCAACGTGAAGACTCGTCGATCAGCACGAGCCCAAACAGTCGCATCTTCAAAGATAAAAGGCGTGCTGTGAATGGGTTCGTCTTGATTCTATCACACACTTCCATTCTCTGAGCTTTCTACTTTCTCTCCAAACTCTCCCACAAAACCCTATCTGCTTTCCATTAAAGACTACAATCTTTAATCTTAATACCGTCAATATGCAGTTCTCTCTGAGCGCCGTCGTCATTGCCTTCTCCAGCCTCGCTGCTGCTCTGCCCACCGAGGGTGGCAACCAGGGCATCCAGGCCCAGGGTGCCGACCACGTCAAGTGGCACGTCCCCGACAACCTGACCGTCAAGGAGGGTCAGTCCAAGTGTGGTGACCAGGCTCAGCTGTCCTGCTGCAACAAGGCCACCTACGCTGGCGACACCACCGATGTCAACTCCGGCATCGCTGGTGGTCTTCTCTCCAACTTGATCGGCACCGGCTCCGGTGCTGCTGGTGCTGGTATCTTCGACCAGTGCTCCAAGCTCGATGCCCAGGGTATGTTTTCTTTCCCTCTCGCCTGCTGGACCTTTCTAATTAGCTTCCAGTTCCCATCATCGGTATCCCCGTCCAGGACCTGCTCAACCAGAAGTGCAAGCAGAACATCGCCTGCTGTGCGAACTCGCCTTCCACTGCCGTGAGTTTCTGTCACTCTTCCTCCCGACATCAAGTGCTAATTTCTCTCGCAGAGCAACGACCTCGTTGGCGCCGGTCTTCCTTGCGTTGCCCTGGGCTCCATTCTGTAAACGCTTCGTTGGTGGGTTGTTCTTGTGGCTGGGGAAGTTGCAGGGGTCCTGTGATATACCTTTCACTTTTGTCTTTTTATTGTCTGTTTTGCGAGTGTTTCTTGCTCTTGATTTGCATCATAGAGGTAATATTATCTCTGCCTAATACATACATTATTTCATCCGATCTTGCTCCTGCGTCGCTCGCGAGTTTTGTAGATTCCGCATGGACAGACGGTATGCACGCTCTGCCAGCGAAACGTCTTCGTCTAACTAACCCGTCCTCGTCTTCACCTCAAACAAAGCCAGCGTCTGGTTTAAAACCTTCCACGCTCCCCTTGCATCTTGATTCGTCACCATAGCGAGGCACATGACTTGGTCGGGATGCAATGTCCAAATGCGCTCTCCTCACTTCTTTGTCAAAATTCATCTCGCTATTGCCCTCAAAATGACCCTCTCTGATAAGGAGTGGCTAGAGAAATGCCAGCCTGATGCCCTCCCGGTTCCACCATTCGATCGATATATCTACATGCTAGAGAATCATGTCGTGAAGAAACCTCTTCAGCCCGGCGAGCTAGGCTACGGTGGCTACCAGCCTGAAATAGCCACTATTTCCGAGCGCGATCAAAATGAAATCCGCGTCTTGGAAGTTGTTCGTGAGCACACGAATATCCCTATCCCAAAGCTGATCTACCAAGGGGACGGGCAGGTACTAATTTCCAGACCTGTGCAAACCAAGACTAATCGCCCAAGATAGACTTAATGTTTTTGAGCGCATCCCGGGGATCACAATATTCGATGGTGTAGCGTGGGATCGAGTTCATCCTCGTCAGCAGCAAGCGATTAAACTGCAAGTACAGGGATATATCAAGGAGCTCGCAAAGGTTCCAAATGAGATACGTGGAGTCCGATCACTGAGTCCCTCGGGGGAAATCTTCCACGATCAACTTCCCTATCGTGGACCTTTCGAGTCCACCAAGGACTTTCTTCGATCCTACCAGGCCCAGGACATACCGTTCCTCCATCAGATCAATCCTACCAGTCTACCAGTCCTTTCGCATATGGATTGGGATCTCTCGAACATTGTCTTGCATCCAAATCTGGATGCAGTGGCAGGCGTGATTGACTGGGAAAGAGCCGCGTTTTCCCCAGAGGGTGGGGGGAGTCTTCATCGCATGTGCCATCAGTGGCGTGGCTGGGAGACCCTATTCGACGGAATTCAGTTTCCTCGAGAGAGTTGAACGAACGGTCATGGACGTCTGGCACATCGTGACCACAATGTGGAGAAATGGGGTCCCAGTAAATCGATAACAGCGATGACCATGTACATCATTCATTTCCTCTATTCACATAACCATGCCGATATCTGGCGTTCATTCACATCGTCCCGCTCCGCTCTCAAAGACCAACAGGCGAGGAGATCATGCAGTCAAAGCCTGAATCCCGTTCTCGAGAGAGCGCAGATCCGCCCCTCGCACGCGCTGCCCAAACTCCTTCCCATCCTTGAAAAAGACAAAGGTCGGCATGGCAGTGACCGTAAGCTGCCGCGCCACCTGGCTCAGCTTATCTACGTCGACCTGGATGAAGCGCACGTTCTGGTATTTCTCGCTGAGCTCGCCGACCTTGGGCGAGACGGCCCGGCAGGGACCGCACCAGGTTGCGTAGAAGTCGATCACGACGGGGCCGGAGGAGGTGAGGGTCTTGAAGTGTGCTTCGCTGTTGATGTGCGGTGGTTAGCCCGGAATGCAGTTCCTGTTTGGCTGTCAGAGGCGATTCCTACCTGTCCACGTTGGTGACCCTGCCGTGCGGCTCTAGCGGTGTCGCTGCTGCGCCCTGGTTCTGGATCAAGCGGAAGACTGTGGCTGTGTCAGATGAATTGACTCGCGGGTGATGTGTCGCTTATTCCATTGTAGGTTGGTCGTCGCGGCGTGGGAATAGTCATTTGCATCGCAGTAGACTGTGCAGCGGGACACTTACCGAAGAAGACTGCCAACAAGATCAGCAGTGTTGAAAACTCCATGGTGGCTGGTTTCCCAGGAGGATTGCGGAATTCAAGTCGGGAGTTGGATGTGGTGATGTTGACGTGCGATCATACAATGGCCCGCACGTGACGATATGCGCGATGTATACAATGTCTGCTCGACAGAATTCGTAGCTTGAACTGGATCTCAGATAATATATATAGTGTTTTGATCTCTATGTGTTATGCTGAGCGAAGCTAGGGGATTCCTGGATTGCGTCCTCGTCCGTACGATCTGTTAATGAGGAATTTCTAGTCTATTTGTTACGGATCAGACAAGAAACAAGGTGATTCGATTGGTTCGATGAACTAATTCCTAGGGAGGAAGAGAGAAGGATCTCACTACCCGCCGCTCGCCCTCCTATGGGTACGTGCCAGAATTGATCTGCAGTTCCATTTCGATGCTTCAGAGTATGCATAGTTGGAAAGTAGAACTGACAGGGATTTTTGTATACCTCTTCAAACCGTCTGCCCTATCATATGCTTTCACCAGGTGTCGAACCGATAACTATTGTAGACACAAAGATCATCGTCATTAAAAGACGTTACACTGGTCTCAAAGGGGTGAATAACCTAGCAACACCCTTGATATACCGACCTCAATGCATTCTGTCTGCTCGGCGACTGGAATCGAGGGCGTGAGGCTCTTCTCCTTCGACCACTGAAGGAGTTGGATGATAAACCGCGGGTCTGGGTGGAAGAGCTGACGGTCGCATTCACGGAAATTACCTCTGCATGGTCCGGGCTCGAACAGACATGGCTCATCTAATCCAGCGTCTTCCGAACATTTATCAATTATTGTACGTCCGAGAGGGCCTTGATATTCAAGGAGATTATGGTGAGGCTGAGGCCAAGCTTTCGGCTCCCGAGTTCCTCTTTCGGGAGACTTCTCACCAATGCCCATAACCACACCCGTCAAATCGACATCCGCCTCTTAGGGGCTGCCACATCGACGAATCGTGGGAGCCTCAGTTCCGCGACGTATTTACTATCGAAAACCTCGAATACTTGGATGCCCCGCTGCCCGCATTTGGAGACGATGAAGCTGGATATCGAAAGGCAAGATGGTGACTGGGTGAGCCAAACCCCCGAAAGCCACCGAGCTGATCAACTAATAGCTCTGGCAAGCCGTACGCGTCCCTCGCTACTTTGGCTACGAGATTCGGGAATTTGCAGCAATTGTCCCTTCATGTCCGAATAGGAACCTTGCAAAAGGTACTCGCAACAACGCAAAATCCGCCGGCATCCTTGACCCCGATATTAAACTACCAATCCGCCAAGAAAACTGGCCATGCATGATGGGCCATTTTCTTCTTCTCGCCGGCTCATGTCTGTTCGTTTGCGTCGCGCACGAGATTGAGTAATGCACTCCGCCGATCAGAGAGGCAGCTGCTGAGACAGTCCGATTCGAGGGGACGATACCATCCGAATTGAATCAACGACGTGCGAGAATCCCAAGTTTCGACCAGGGACTCCAGAGGGGACTATTGAGTCATGCACATTCCAGTGGCACTGCTGAAATTAAGCACCGGGTTTCAGCCCCGATTGCTTGGTATCTCACTCTAATCTCCGCGGTGATTTCATTACTCCGAGAATACAGCGAGTCGTAAATAGCATCAATTCTTCACGTCGGAATAAAGCAAGGTGCTTATCGGTCCTTCACGCTGACACCAAGCGCTCATTGGCCCTCCCGGAGGCCTGGCATTCCCGATGATCGCGCTGGATATGTATGGAGTGCCTTCGGAATGCAGGCGGATATGAAACTCGGGCAGCACATACATACTTAAGAATACCGCGGCGACTGTTGGCGGTGCAGCAAAGATAATGCACGCCCTAACTCGACTTCCGCACTCCATCTATCCATTTGAAATCATCGCCAAAGAGTCCTAACCATGGGCTGGTACGATGAACGCCTCGACAAAGACTTCGATACTACCTTGACCCTCCATCCGTCCGCGAGGCCGAATGAGAAACCCGATTCGACGGGTGCGATGCTTCGCCTATCCCTTTGGGTCTCGTTTGCTGCATGGATCACCAACTTCGACAATGGCTACTCCGGCACCGTGTTGATCATGCCTTCGTATAGGAGCGCCTTCGGCACCTGCAGCGAGCTCATGAACCCGACAACGGGCAAGGTCGTTGAGCAATGCTCCATCACTCCCTTGCAACAATCGCTCATCAGCTTGAGTTACCTCTTCATTGGCATCGGAGGCGGCATTTCCGGCCTGACCGGTCGATACATTGGACGACGCGGATCCATCCAGATCGGATGTGCCTTGGCCGTCATCGGCGCCGCCGGCATGCTAGGCACAGGCGGACACGCAAGCGGCAGCTTCCTACACTACATGGTGTGCAAATGCATCAGCGCCGTGGGAATCGGGAACCTGATCTCCGCCAGCGTGACCTACGGCTCCGAGTGCATCGTCGCGCACAAGCGCGGGTTCGCCCTGGGACTCTACAACGTCGGGCTGGCGATGGGCAACGTCGCCTCGTCCGCCGTCTGCGCAGGCTCCGCGCAGCTCGAGCCCGGAAACAACTGGCAGTGGAAGACGCCGATCCTGTGCCAGATCCCGCTGGGCATTATCCTCGGCGCGGGAATCTTGATGTTCCCCGAATCGCCGCGGTGGATTCTGACCAACGACGATAGCCGGGAGGCCGAGGCGCGGCAGGCGTTTAGCATGCTCTACCGCATCGACCCGTACTCGGAGCAAATCACGGCCCAGATCGAAGATGTCCGGGCTCATATCAGGTCTGAGCGGGCGAGTTCCGCGACGACCTCGTGGTTGCAGATCTACCACAAGAGCCAGATCCGTCGGACATTCACGTCCGCGCTCATCATGGTCGGCATGTCGGTGACAGGAATCCAGTTCGTGCAGCCGTTTGCAACGACCTTTCTCAAGGGCGTGGGGATCAGCAACCCGTACCTGATCAACGTGATCATCGGGCTCTGTATCCTGGGCGGGTCACTACTAGGTCCCTTCGTGGTGGAGCACGGAGGACGGCGCCTGGCCATTCTCTCCGGATACGGCGCGATGGCAGCCTGTATGCTGATCTTCTCGTCGGTCAGCTCAGCCCTGGGCTCCGACACCACGTCGAAGATAGTCATCGTCATCTTCCTGTGCCTCTGGTCATTCGTCTTCGGCGGAACGATCGCCCCCAGTGCCGGGCTGGCGTCGGTTGAGATGCACAGTGTGTCGCTGCGCACGTACGGCCAGGCCAACTCAACCATTTTCTACGGCATATTCTCGTTTGGCGCCGTGTTCTGGACGCCCTACATGCTTGATGCGGACTATGGGAACATGGGCCCAAATGTGGGCTACTTTTATGCCGGCGTCACGGTGGTCATTGCTATCATGGCCTACCTATTAGTCCCCGAGACTGCGAGTTTGACCTTAGAACAGATTGATGATGTCTTTAATTCGGGCGTTCGGCCGTGGCAAACGTCGACGGCTGCGAATAAGGCTACAGCCCGCGCCAAAGGTCGAGAACTCGGTGGCGTATAGTAGGGGCATCCAGCTAGACGAACATCTGGAAATTCAAGCCAATTGACCCATGCATAATTCTCATGTAAAAACTTTCGCTATATGGTGTACATATGAATAGGAAGTACTGGATTAGGCCTGGACTGATCTTATTGTTGGAAAGACTATCAATGCAGAACCATGAAGAACGCAATGGATGCGAGGTATTTGCGAAGTACCAGCTACTTTGTCCTTTAGTAAATTTCCAGAAAAGAGAACTAATTTGGTGAATGATATATATACACACCATTTGGCAGTCGTTGAAGATGTCAACACAAAGTTCGAACGGAAAACAAAATTGCACACAAGACGCTCAATGTGTTTTGAATGACAGCGCTGGAGAAAACCGTTTTTAAGGCTATACAGTGACACCCACACAGCAGGGAGAAGCGAAAGAGAAAATAAAGCGAGAACGCTCGGGAAACAGGAGCGAAAGGAAAGTCGAAGCTGTCTCGGACAGACGGTATAGACAAAGCAGTTGGCGCTCATGTACATGTAAGAAAAGGCTTGCCCGTACATCCATTGCACCGGAGGGGAAGCGAAAATGAAGGACTGTGGATGTGGAGAGTTAATGAGAGGAATAAGGAGTGACATCAATGGCCGACGACACGGCCCAAAAAGAGGCCCAAAAGGAAATAGGAAGAGATGTTGTAATATAATGAAGGTGTGGCAGTGCTAAAAAGACACAAAGTTCGGCGATAGGAGGTAAAGGTGGCGAAGAGAGGCGTCGGGAGAAAACTTCAAATCGTATAGAAAAGATATCAGTAGGAGGTTAGCAGACACGACTCATAGCTCGGTCCGAACAGGTTCGCTGTCAGTATTGTATTGGGCTTTGCGATTGTTCATCATCTGTTCCAGGATATCGAGCCGCTGGCGTGTGGTTCGAATGGCATGGCCCATCTCTCGATCTGAGACCCTTTCCTCTCGGAGGCGCGCGGCAAGTTCACGTTCATCGGCGGCTTTGACATTAGAGGACCTGCGACTAGCGTGAGGTTCAGGCGTCCGGTATTGGAGGGTGGGGAAAACCATCCCATCCATGCCCGTTCGATCCTCCAGCCAGTTCCAAAGCTCGCTTTCTTCGCGCCGCCACATTTCCTCGTATGCAGCCAGGCGCTGAGGGAGACTCAGACCATGGTAGCCCATATCGTGCCCCAGCGTGGAGGGAGTCGACGGCGTTCGGAAGAATATCATATAAAGCAGGATTCCAACAAGCAGAATCGCTATGTTCCCACTCCAGAGCGGTTTGAGCATACTGGAAACAGGTTCCAAGATTGGACGGACTGGTTCGAACAGCCCCCAGGAATCTGCCTGGTCGGTGCTGGCATCCCCAGCCGCCTTCAACGAGGCCGTTGCCGACGCTTCAAGGACCCCAGCATCGCCCTTCTTGCGACGACCTTTGACCTTCCCAGCACCGTTGGTACGCCCGCGAGGAACAACGCCCATCTTCAAAGATTTGACGAGTTCGTTACCGAAGGCCATTTGACCATCAACAGCGCCTTTCTCAATCGGACCTGAAAACGTTTAGTAGGTGGATCACCATCATTCCGCTGATCGGTGGAAACTTTACCCTTCAGCCAGCTCTTGCCTGACCATTCTATAGTACATGTCACGAGGAAGCGAGTTTGGTTGCCAGAAGCCCACGTAAGTAGGTACTTGGTCTTGGTGGCGAAAACATTTCCACTGGGTACATCGGGGGTTTGGGTGCTCAACGTGACGAGGACTGCCTTTTCCAAATCCAGAAAGTCCAAGTTCTCCGTAGTGATACACTTGGTCTGCTTTGGACCAATGGCAGCGTTGAGAGGTTTGATGTACGAGTACTTCCTGATTCGGCTCTCATTTGTGAGCCCCTTCATTGTCCCTTCCCACTGTAATTCGCCGGACTTTTGGTTGTCCACGAGGAATTTGGTCATATATTCTCCCGAAGCCGGCCCAAAGACCAAAGAATAGACCTTACCGAGTGGGGCTGGTATCATTTCATCCTTAATGACCTTTTCGTATTGCCCATTGGGTTCTGTGTATTCGGTGGGTGCATGTGTAGACGGACCAGGGAAGTCGGCCTCTTTAGAAGCCCCGGCCTTGTCACCATTCTTGGCGTCACCATTGGCTCCGGCGGAAGGTGACACTGCTTTCCCCGAGAGACACGAGGCCTGACGACTCAGACCGGCTCTCGTCGGCAAGGACTTCTCACTGGCATTGGCGCTAGCGCCAGCTTCGAAGAAACTTTCCGCGTTGTCACCCTCCTCATCCTCGTCGTAGATCTCATCCTCGTCGGAGGTATCGCTCTCCGAGTCACTTTCTCCGACCTTTTCGGTCTTGTCACCAGTGCCATTGGTCACCCGGGTTCCGTTGACAGAGCTTTTGACAGAGGGGTGGTTGATTTTCCAGATGTTGACCATCAGATCATAGGTAGATTCACGGCTGAGCAAGCTTCTGAAGGTATGGCGAGCATGGAGGGTCTGAATGGCAATTGCATTGGGGAACACCATCGCCGTATTCTCCTTCTCAATTGCCACCACTTCGTCAAAACTGATGACGAGAGTTGTGACCCATCCCAGGATATTGCTGGAGAAGCAAATGTGACCTTCGGAGATGTAGATGCGACCGGCAAGAATGATTTCACGCTGCAACGCACAGCTGTAGTCCTCAATCAAATAATCATCCTCGGGAACACTCCTGAAGAGCTGGTGAAAGTCCCTGTTGCGCTTCTTACTCGCGACAGCAAATCCAGTTAGCCGAGGTACACTCGAATTGACACCAGGAACACCAAGAGCCAGAGCGCTGGCCCCAATTGCACCGATTGTGGAGGTTGTCGCTCCAGAGGAACCTCGATGGCGTCGTGCAAGTCGACTGCGCACACTTCCGCTCCGCTTGAGACCGCCGCTGCCTATGTCACCATCAATGATACTCCCGCTTGGAGGAGTGTGATCCCCAGTCACGATGCCATCCCTGGGAAGGGAGATGGTGGATTGGATTTCCAATACATCATCAACGGGAGACCCGAGCGCAGATGACTCGGAAGGTTTCTCGTAAGCCAGGTTGACAGCACGGG
This sequence comes from Penicillium hispanicum, assembly GCF_028827665.1. Classification (NCBI taxonomy): domain Eukaryota; kingdom Fungi; phylum Ascomycota; class Eurotiomycetes; order Eurotiales; family Aspergillaceae; genus Penicillium; species Penicillium hispanicum. The sequence continues at coordinate 619,678 of NW_026623199.1, read as the reverse complement.
CTGCACGTTGATCCTCAACCTTCGCCGCCTCTTCATCTCGCTTCCTAACAGCGGTATTCTTGCGTTTATCAGTCGGCGTGTCTGGCTTTGTAACAACCACGCCATCTGCTGTAGAAATCACTTCGCCGGGTGGGGCATCGATATCCAGGTGACTGAAGTTCAGATTCCCAGTTCCGAGAGTCTCCAAGGCCGACGGCTTTCCTTCTTCACTTTGATTGGCTTGCTTCGAAGACTGATTGCCATCCTCTGCATTGCCTTCCACAGGAGACTTGTCAAGTCCGGCTGAGGAAGGTGAAGAAATGGTTCGGGTCTTCTGTTGGGCATTGAGAGTGTTACTCAATGAGGATGCAGCGTTCTGGGCAACGGAGAACACAGACGAAAAAAATCCGCTTTGCTGACTGGATGTGCTCTTGGGCGTCTTCGACTCCTCCAGTGGGCTTAAAGCCGTGACAGATGTCGACAATTTACTCGGGACATGTGCTGCAGAGGCAGATCGCACTCGGCGGTGGGAGATCATGTTCCCTGAGGGGCTCACAGTGACCCCCGGGGAAGATATGGAGTTGCGGGATTGGATTGATTCTGGTGAGTCGGTCAAGTCATTGGCGGTAATCTGAGGATTCAGCGGATGATGTTCTGTTGGAGTCGGAGGCGTGATAGTAGTAGCCGGCGCAGGGATGGCAGTATGTGGAGGGGTGTTTGGCAGCGGACTTGCCTCTAGAGTGGGCACTTTGTTCTCTATCAGATCGGTGCGAATAGGGACTGGGAGAGGTGGAGGGAGTTCTGGGGTCGCATGTGCCCGTTTCGAGGACAAACTGCTCCGCCGGCCGCTTCCAAACAGGCTCCTCCCACTTCTGCTGCCCCCAGACTTTGACGATGCGCGATCCTGATCGTCACTCAGACTCTTCTTCTCCGACTTGTCCGATGAACTAAAGGCTTCTTTGAAGCGGCGTCCAGGTGAAACGCTGCGCCGCTTGCCGTTGGAATCAGCAGGGACATCCAGTGTCATGCTGCTGCGGGTGGTCGGTCTCGGGGGGTTTTCGCCGGAGTTCGACTCCGATCCGGTTGCACTCGGGCCACTGATCGCGGATTCTACGTCCGCTTGTGTACCTTCCGTGTCCGTAGCACCGACCGAGGTTGTTTTGATGAGTGGAGAGGAGGACGTGTAGAAACCGGCATGGGAATTACGAGAGACGAGCGATGGAGTCCTGCAGAAATGGCGCCGAGTCAGTGGAAGGCGATAGCAATCGCAATAGTAGATAGAGCTTTGGATACCTGTCGGGCTCCGAATCATCGGTCAAGAGGTTGATCACCTCTCCCTCCGGTGGAGCGGAGCTGTTGTTGGATGAGGTTGCTGCCGACGTGCCGTCGCGGGACTCGTTGGAAGGGAGTTCCTGTAGTTCCTGCTCCAGAACAATCCCTGGCACCGGCGGTTCGTCATCTTGGTTCTGGTTGTTTCTCTTCTTACGTCTCCGCCGCGAGTTGAGAAGCTTGGAGAAGCCGCTAGGACCAGCCTTAGCGGCATCCGGGACCTCGCCAGCCTGTGTTTTAGGTCGTTCGGTATTGGAATCGATGGAGGAGCGGCCATTGCTCCGACCAGAACTCTCCATCGCATCCGACTCAGCAGACACCGTCCAGGCGCGGCGCGTCCTACTTCCGCCTTTGAGGCTGGAAGATGAGGAGTCCGCCATGGCGAAGCGACGGGGGGCTCAGTGTCGAGACAGGCACGCGATTACCGAGACAAAGAATCAAGAAAGGAACGACGGCATGGGGGATGGTGAGATTCTCCCTGGATCGGAAATTGGGGGGAGAGAAGGGAAAGACTTTGGAGAGCGAGGACAACTAACTCCTGGTGAGCATCGACGAGGGGGCAGTCGCGGCCCTTGGCATCCTTAGTAACCGGCTTATGTACCTCCCCATGTAAATTCGCCCTGGAGGTACCTACCAGGTAGTAATACCGAGGTCCCGACTGCTTATGCTGGATACTTTCTTCTCTCGCCGTAACCATCACCTTAGACCCATTCTGGAGTACTGGAATATCAATCGCTCGTCCATCCTGGTGGTTTTCTCATCGCCTTCATCTGAACGGACCCCCATGTACTCCCATAGGTACTTCTGCCTGGAGAGCTGGCTCCACCGCTAGAATGCCGGATGTGACGGTTGAAAGACGTGAGATGCTGCTTGCAGACGTGCAACCAAGCTATAGTGATGGGCCATATTGCCTTTGATTAATGTAGAGCCGAATAAGATCTAGAAACCTATTCCCTGTAGAAGCTAGACCAAATGCATCGCTCATCTCATGAGCTTCTGAGTGTTTAGTGCAAGGCGGATAGATCCGCAGGTCGCTTTCTACCTTCTCCGGCGCGGGCCATGGCGTCACTTTTCCCTCTTTCTCTGCATTCCCCGGACTAAGGCGTATCGAGGAATGTCTTCTCCGCGGTCCATGCGACGTTGATTTCTCCAACCATGGAGGCCGCTCCGCTTACTCTGGCAAGCCATTTCCCTATGGTGTGGTCGGCGTCGCTAACTTGTGCCCAAAGGCCCACACCCATGCGCGAAATGCAGTCCTCGAGACCCGCAAGTCGAACCCGGTCGCTGCCAGTGAGGAACACGATCTGGCTGCCGGTGAATTCGCGACGGCAGCACAGAGTAGCTCTGACCAAGAGGTGAATCGCCTGTCTCCCCTACTAGCTCGAGCGTGACGGCGTGCTGACCTGACTGCCCGCACAAGGCCCTCCGGACCCTGCAACTCCTCGAACAGCACCACAAGAAGCTCGCAGAGATACTGAGGTTCCAGCACGAGCATCCCGCCAGCATGAATGCTGAATTCCCAAACGCCACTATATCTCCCAACCCAATAACCCAACCCACTGCGGACGCTGGAGGTACGAGGGCCACGACTGCCGCACAGGATGTGCAAGGCCAACCTCCACGACTGCCGGGCACTGCTCGCATACCAAGTCGAGAATCTTCTTCTATTGCCAGTAACCTGGCGTCGGCACGAGGGATCCCAGCGCATCCCCGCCGTGGATCGCCGGTATCGCCGACACTATCCTCGCAACAAGCGGGGGCGAAGATGACAGAAACGCCAACACGAATCAAGACAGACTCCAGAATGCGAGACACCCCGACCAAAAATCGATCCAGTCGTGTGTCTGCACCAAGACAGCCATGGTCGCCTCCCTTGCCCAGTCCCACCGAGATTACTTCTCAGCAAGTCGTACCTGCAGATACACTTGAGCCTGCAAACCCTAAATCCAAGCCCTCGACAGCCGATGACTCCTTCCAGCGCTTCTATTCTACATTTGAAGGGCTAATCTCCAAAATCTCCGCGCCCCTGGCATTTGCAGGGCTTCCTCTGGGATCAGAGGACCCTTCGAAAGCTGCGTCTACAAGCCGCAAATCCGCCGCCGAGGCGAAAGTGGACCGTCATCATGCGATTTCGGACCGGGCTACCGCTAATACAGATCCAGATGTAAGTCGGATCTTTTCGCGAGCGGCGCTTCGATCGATTCGCGAGTCCGGGACCAGTCCCGGAAACACGGCGGAATCTTTCTACGTCGTTCCAACCACGGGTGGGACCATGTCTTACGCAGGCATCATGACACGAGCGGAGAAAGAGGCTCGTCGGAACAGCCTGGATGACGCAGAGGATGACTTTGTAGATGCGCGAGAAACTCCACCTTCGCCGGAGATGCGCCAAACCGCAGGCAGTGCCAAGGCGCGGACGGCGCGTCGCAAGGGCGCCGCGGACAAACTCACAAGCCTCCAAAACCCGAAGACCCTGGAAGAGTTGCAGATGGAAAACCAGGCATTGAAGCACCTATCTGATACGCTTTCGAAGAGGCTGCATATGTGGGAGGTCAACGCGCAGTCATCGTCCATGGCGCTGCAGCAGTCCTTGAGGGCGATGCATCATCAAAACACTGGATCCCCAGAACAGCTTGCCCATGGCTCCTCAGCGAATACCTCCCCAGTGGCACAACTGTCCACTGCGCCCACCTTGTCAGACTCGGATAACCGAGTCAGGGAACTAGAGGATCTCGTCCGCCGGGGCGAACAAGAGTTGGAGCGTGTCGGACTTGAGAATGACAAGTTGAAAAACGTTCTTGGACGGTACCGAGACCGCTGGGAGAAGCTGAAGGAAGGCGCCAAAACCCGCCGCGCAGAGGGTCGTTCGGCTGATGGCCAGAGTAACCCGCCGACGCCGAATCTAAATGCCAGGAACCCCGATTCTGTCGTCTCGCCACATCCAGACACAGACAATTCGGCCACTCGAAATACCTTTGGGTTCGAGGCTGAAAACAAGAAGAGCTCGAGCACTTGATTTTTCGTATCTATGTCATTATAGATCTATTTCGGTCATGGCAGATTGCATATCCATCATCATGGGCTATTTCTCGGGCTCATCTGATATCTACATATTCTTATCGAAACGAATCCTGAATTTGGTCGTCTCGACGTCTAAGGCAGAATCCTGTGTCAAACATGAACCGATTTTCTCATGCAACCCTGACCTGCCGGCATTCTCGTTTGCAGCATACGTCTAGAATGCCAACATACCAATAGCCACGGCACCAAGTAAAGCACATCTGCCATTGGCAGCTGTCGCAGCCCTACTAGCGCCTGTCGAAGTCGCAGTGGAAGTCACAGTACTCGAAGGACTTCCACTCGAGGAAGCAGTGCTCGTGGTCGACCGGCTGGTAGCAGTTCCTGCCTACCGCCCAAAAGTCTCCTTGCCACTCTGAATCGAGAATTGTCCCGAGTAATTGAAGACCGACATGTCTTGCGCATGGACGATTCTGATATAGTAGTCGTCGCCGGACGGGATATCGTCGCTCAGGTCCCACTTGTATTGGACCTCGTTACTTGCAACGCCGCCTGAACAGAACATATTAGTTGGACGTTTGCAGATTAGATGTTCAGCGTGTCAAGGAAAACATCATCTGCAATCCCATCCATAGTCGTCAATGAGCTGAGACTGTCGCCCTTTGCGGAAGATTGCCATGGCCTGCCATAGTAGGCTGCCCCGGAATCCCACTCGATGGTGCATGTTGTTCCCGCAATGATTGTATCACCCTTGCGTGGCTTGGTGGTAGGTAAAAGTCGGTGGTTGTATTCGCTTGGGCCAGAGCAATGCCAAATAAGCCAGCGGCCGTGGCAACGGAATGATCAAACCGCATTCTTAATGCTGGACCGTGATTCGAATTTGGATGAAATGCACTGTTGGACAATGGGAATTCCACCCTTGGTTTGCACTTGTAGCTTTAAGTATATATAATGGTAGTCTACACAGTTTGTACACAGGAGAAAAAAAATTGTAGATCAAAATAGAAACATCGTAATTCTAGATTGACTAGGCGAAGTGGCAGCACAGCCTCACCGCCGAGGTAGGGTTGACGGCTATCTAGGGGCGCTTATCGAATAGTTTTGTGTGAGCTGAGCCAATGTTCACCGCGATATGTCAGGCTCAACTTCCTCGACCGTGTTGTCCAGTGGTGTCTTGGAGTTGCCATTGCAATGACGGAAATGTTCTCCGCTGGAAAGATGTTCAAGGCTGCATTGAATTGGAAGGTTTGAAATGAGGCAATGTTGAGCTGAAGATGGAGATGGATTGTACAAAAATAGGTACGAGATGGGATATGTCAATGATAGACTCGCGAGGCACCGCCTTGTTGCACCAACCCAGATATATGAAAAGAGAAAGGAATGGACACAGAAAGATATTAAATGCCTAGGTGAAAGACCCCACAACATGCAATGCCAATTACAATCAAGTAATACCACCGATAGGAGAAGGCACCATTTCGCCGGAGAGAAAAGCGGGGAAGAAAGGGGCAAATGGAAGAATAGTGGATAAATGCCAACCAGGTTGCGTGGTGTATGTATAGATTGAGTGACCCAGCCACTCTGCATGTACGGGCCTCCTCGAAAACGGGACAACTAGCATCCCTTGCGGCACTTACGATCGAGGGTCGGGCTCAGCATCAGCGCGGTCAGTAGATGGCACCTCACCCTGCTGCGGGGTTGCGGTTCCTTGCGTCACTGCACCGCTGTCGACGGTTTGACTGTGAGACGTCCTGCGCAACGCACCACCCAGCCAGGCAAGCCCGCCGCTCCAGGAGTCACTGAAGCTGCGCAACCGTGTTCCCTCTTCGTCGGTCTTCTGGGTCGGGGTGGTGTATATTTCGGTAGCGAGAGCGGGCGTGGAACGATCGCCCTCAACGGGTGGATCGGCCAAATTGGTGGCAGACTGGAGTCGAGCAGTGGCAATCGTAAGAGGAGTATCATGGCCGTCGCCATCGCCGAGGGGACCAAGATCTTCGTTTTGGTAGCGACCAGGAATGTCTGCAAAGGTCTCATCCACTTGCTTGCGGCGACCCAGCTTCCGCCGAGAGCGGTCTTTGAAGGGACTGCCTTCACCGCGTCGTAAGGACTCAGCAACAACGGCACTGAAACCACCTGAGAGTGTGGGAAGAAGAGGTCCGGGGGAGAAGCGACTGGATATGGAATTGCGCAATGCACGTCGCGTCGGGGTCTCGAGGGCTGTGTTGGTTCGGTCAGAAATTGAAGGCTGCTCTATTGCGGTGGGTGTTGATGCTCTTCGTTGGGCCGTTGTCTTGCTCGGAGACTCGACCCCAGGTGCCGGAGGGAAGCGGAGGAGCACAGTCGACTCTTGGATGGCGTCGCCGCCCTCGGGGGGTGTGACTGGACGGTATGTCTCAGGGTCTGACATGGGAGTCAGAACAGTTTCTTCATGAGAATCCGCCCAGGGATTCGACATGCGCGATGGAGGTCTCAGGGGTGAAGCGTGATCGAACGAGGGTCCCGATAGAGCTGACCGGGCAGTCAAGGAGCCACTTGGAGAAGATGGAGCCGCGGAGAGGACACCTCGGGGTGTCAGCTCGTTATCGTCAACTCCATCGATACCGCGACTTAAAAGAGACCCCGACGGTGATTGACCAGCATCGTCATTTACCACCGGGGCGGTCTGTAGTGCTTTAGCGGTTCGCAATTGCTGACCGGGAGGAGATAGGTCAATCCTATCATGATATCTTCCTCCTTCCAATAAGCCGAAAGCTTCCTCTTCATCATCACTTGAGAAAGTAGACTCATCGTCGGAGCGGACTCTACCACTCGTAATGAAGTAGACCCCCAGGAACGTCATCAAGCATCCCCCCACAAACTTGGTCGCACGCATGGCCGACATGGAGTTGAAATCTCTATAGAGAACTGCACTACCGATGATAACAGATAGCGTGAACAGGACGAACTGGGTTGGGATCACTTGGGTCGAGTCGAAACGCTGCAGTGCCCGATTGATATAGCGGATTTGCATCAACGCGCTGAACACGAGAACGAATACCAAAAGATACGTGATAGGGAACGCAATGACGTGCCATAGTGTGAACGAAAGCAACGACGAGACGCCCTTGGTAGACAGGGCTGTGTATCCACCTGTGACATGCTGTTAGTGTCTAAATCACACCGAACATCAGCTAAAAATCCAAGTACTCACCAAACAAAGCTACCAGCCCCACATCAATGAGAATAGAGCGTGGGCCGTATTGGTAGCTGGCCCACATCAGGCCAATGATCAGTACGACAGTCAATCCCAGATAGAGCTCAAACTCCCAACGGGTAATCATGGCCCAAATCTCCTCTGGGCCGATCTTCTCCTCTGAAGATTTGGCACTGAGCACAACAACCACAGCTCCAGCTATGGCGACCAAAACACCCCAAAAGTCCCGCTGTCGGAATTTCTCCTTGAGCAAACAAGGGGCAATAACGCAGTTTGATATCAAAGCCACGACACCGAGAGGCGACACGATTGATGCCGGTGCAAAGCCGTATGCCATGAAATTGCCCGTCTCACCCAGACACATAAGGACAATCCCGACCCACCAATAGGGAGACCGTAGGTAGGACTTGCGGCTCCCGAGGCTTTCCTTATCGCCAGGACGAGCGGTGTCATCGGACACAAAAGAGTCAGCCAGAGTATTTGGCGACATAGTGCTGTCGTTTCCCCCTCCCGGAGCGTCATCCTCATAGTCGCGATACGGTTCAAATCCATTGTGCACATTGCGCTGTCCTCGTTGTGGCAATCGCCCTCGTGCACGGGTGCGAGTACCGTTGCCCCCAAGCGAACCATAAGTATTCGCTGTGTCGGCACCTGAATGTATCCGTCTCCAGTCTGATTCCTTCCGGATTTTATCCAGTTCCCACTCGCGAGCGATTCGAAGATGTGCGTAGCGCTGGATGTTCAGGGCCAGGGAAATCAGAACGTTGCCGATCAAAGCTGTTACGATTCCGATCAATGATGACCATTGGTGCATATTGTCTTCGCTATCTCCATTATGGTGTGGCGCGGAAGTGAACGTTGGTGTTGCGGAATGAGTGCGTTGGGTATAGGACGCGAGATATGGCGTAGCAGCCGCGGGCGTGACGGTCGAGGAACCGAGCGAGGCCAGCAGGCCAGCTACCAGAGCCTCCTGTGAGGAGTCCATCTGGTGGCGAGGAACGAAGCAAGCCCCAATGTACAAATCTGAGCAGTCGATCACATCCACCGGGTGATGATCGGGTACTGGGATACCGGCCGAGTTCCTCCAAGAGCCGCCCGAACTTGCTCACAAGTTTCAGCCCGACCCGAGTCAAAAAAACAAACGGCGTGAGCGTCACGTCGCAAAAGGCCGCATTATTTCCAGCTAGACGGGTTATGTGAAGTGCTGTCAGCTCCGACAGCGCTCCCCAGTCGCGTGTGAGGAGAGGAAGTCGGCGGCAGCGGACGGAGTTCGCTGAAGCGGAGAGCTGCTCATGTCAGCACCAACGGCGCCTTGCTCTAGATCAAAACCAAAACCAAGCCTATCGCCACGCTCGCGGGTGAGACAGCGCCCAAGCCGAAATTGGCGAGAGGTCAAAACTCGCTGCTGTTGTCCTGGTGCGCGTTAGTTGGTGGCTTGAGCGGTGCAAGCGGGTTGCGGTGATCGACCGGCGCTGGGGAGGACGTCATAGAGCAGGAGGGAAAAGAGGGGAGGCATTCCAGAACAGCGGAGGCAAGGAGAGCTTGCGCCCAAGCGTGTTTCGTCGGTGAGATCGGCCCTAAACATGATACGTATCTAAAGATAGACTACAAAAACTTATACGCGATACATCTTGCATCTTGCGCTTCGCGCCCGCAGGATCCAGCGTCCAGCGGATGAGCATCGGGATTCCATAGGCCATTTTATTATTTACATATCCAAACCGCTACCGTATCACCTCCGAGCCTTTTTCTTCTCGGGTCCTCCCTCCTCTTCGTCGCTCAACTCGGCGTAGATGGCTTTGGGTTGAGTCTCCTGGTATGCCCGGGTAAAAATCGGGTCCTTTTCAGCCTTCTCGGCATATTTCAGAAGCGCTTCCCGTGGATCCTCGTCGCGCATGGAGCTGAGAGGAATACTCTCACGGATATGCTTCTCATCAGGCTGAGACTTGGCAAAGGGTGTCACCGCTGGCAAGTGTGGCCGACGAGGGTCGCGAGAGCGGCCAGAAGCAGTCAGACCCACTGTTGGATGGCGGGCAGACCAGGTCGCCGAGCTGTAATGTGGCACACCGTTCGAACCAACGACCACGGAGTCGCCAGCAAGGCCCTGGGTCAAATCTGTAGTGAGAGCCACATTGTCATCCACATGGCGGCGTTTCGGGGCCTTAGACATGACCAGGGCTGCACCCTTCGTAGACATTGTCGGGTTATAGAGGACGTGGGTTTCGGCATTGGCAGAACCGGTCAAGATTTGGTTCAACTTCTCATGCCACAAGACTGTGATCAATGGCGATCCTGGTGTGACAGGAGTGACCAGCTCTGCCTTCAAAGTAGCTGCACTGAGAATGTGCAGATGGCCGGTTTCTGAACCAGTGATAATATTGGTAGATGCTGGGGAGAACTGGATGTTGCTCGTGGGATACCGGGCAGAGGTCGAAGGATGGGTGACCGTGGTCAACGGAGTTTTAAACTTTCTCGTATCCCAAAGCTTGATCGTATCATCTCCACCTCGACTCACGACAAGACGGCCGTCAGGGCTGATATCCAAGCCACTAGTCCAGGTATCCCGAATGTGAGCATCTCGAACCTCAGCGCTGGGGCGTGTGAAGGGTCCATTTCCACTATACATCACCAAGCTCCCATCGAGAGCGGCCGTAACCAGAACATTAGATCCGCCTGATTTCGGAGAGCCCCAGGCGACAGCAGTCATCTTGGTCCGGCCCGCAGACCCAGCGACTCTCGACTTATGCATAATAACTTCCTTCTGTGAGCGACCCACGTTGGCATCCCAGATACGTACTGTGCTATCCGATCCAGCGGTAGCACAGAGATTGTAATCCGAAGGACACCATACACCGCTGGTGACTTCCGCGATATGCCCTTTGGTGTTATGGAGGTCCCGAAGATACATATCACCCTTCACAAACTCCGTAAAAGTTTCACCATCCCGACTGAGGATGCGCGGTTGAGCCGACGCTGGGACGACCAGGACGTGACTTGGCGACAGCGGATTGAAAGCAGCGTAGTGAACGGCGTGAGTATCTTGTGCTGCAGATGTCTTTTTGGCCGAAGGATCGATGGATTTGAATGCGCGGATGGTGGACGGCGTCATAGATGCAAAGTCATGGAGCTTCAGTGTGCAATCGGTGGAGCCTGTAATTAGTCGAGCCCCCGAAGGGTCCAGGGTCATAGTTGTCACAGCGCGCTCATGCGTTTTTAGGACCATTTCGTGTGAAATAGGGAACTCGTCCTCATCATCCGAGTCGTCGGAATCGTCATCTTCGTCATCTTCATCCTCGTCGCTGTCCTTGGGCTCTTGCGGATTTTTGTCTGCTTTCGCAGGCCCAGTTGTAGTTAGTTCTGTCCCTTCGTGGTTCGCAGATGGCTTCGGAGCCACAGCGTCCACGCGCTTGGACCGATGGATCTGAGAATCAACATCGACAGATTTCTCCTGCTTGCCGAAGCCTGAAGGAAAGAACTTCTTGAATGTCTCCTCGTCGAAACCGTCCATGGTTAAGGTGAGAGGTAGTCGATTAAAAAAGAACTTGCGCGCCGATAAGATGGATGTTGTTTGCGGTGTTTGCATCACTGGTCCGCCACCATCAGGACCGACCAATTGGAATCATGAAGTCTCCATGTACAAGTAAGTCCGTGGACGGGTTGCTTCCAACTTATTGAAGAATCTTACACTTTAATATTTTGCTGAACAGCGTTTGGTGGTATCGTTAATCGCAGAAGCCAGTTAGCTTTGGGAATCACTCACAACATCGATGGTCTCCTGTAGTACATAAATGCTTACCTGTCGCTGTAGGAGGCAAATGCGCCCAATTCATTATTCACACTTCATATTAACCTATAGCCTGGTACGCACCATGTCAGCTCGGAGATGTGGGAACGAAATTGTTTCTGGGAGTAACAGGCAATATCTAGTAGCGCACCCACTACTGTCAAACACTTTCTATGTAATTGGGGCTGCATTAAATGATGATTCAATCCATGTAGTCAAGGCCAAGAAGTGATTGGAAACCTCGGACTCGGAGCAAGTATAATAGGGAGGAGAGAAAGTGGGAGTCGAGCCGTGTCCCTTAAAATGGATACAGAAAGGAAATTCTACATAGTCCACGTCTGTCGGAAGGTATTCAGATATGCTTGACAACGGGAGTCGGACATCTACAGTCGAGCAATGAATTACAATGTCGATCAGTGGTCAGGCGAATATATCAATTGGATGCGATGCCTCCATAAATCCGCATTTATTCCATTAAAATACACAGATCGAGCCCCGAAGTGGTTCCCGGCGCAGACCTACGCAGGCTAGTGGCTTCTGGTTGAACACTGGCCGAGGGCTTACAAGTACAAGCCCTCCACAGGGCCACCATCTTGCTTCGTCTTCATGATACGCTCCCGAGCTGAGCGGAAGTCATCCATCTGGACTCGCATACGTCGCTCTCTCAGGGCCATCAGACCAGCCTCGGTACAGATAGCCCGAATATCTGCACCCGAAAGATCATCCTTCTGATTGATGAACTCATCCAGATCAACGTCGTTGCTGAGAGACATCTTCGAAGTGTGCAGGGTGAAGATCTTCTTCTTGGTATTTTCTAGTCACTTCGTTAGTATATTAACTCAAAGATTCGATCAGCCGTCACTTACGATCAGGGTTCTCGAAGAGGATCTTGCGGTCAATACGACCAGGTCGGATCAGCGCAGGATCAAGAGTTTCGATCTTGTTGGTGGCCATGATGACCTTCACATCACCGCGGTCATCGAAACCATCAAGTTGGTTAAGAAGTTCCAGCATGGTACGCTGGATCTCACGCTCACCGCCGGATGTTGAATCGTAACGCTTGGTACCGATGGCATCGATTTCGTCGATGAACACAATAGACGGCGAATGCTCAGCGGCAACCTGGAAGATCTGACGAACCAGGCGAGGACCATCACCCAAGTATTTCTGGATCAGCTCACTGCCAACAATACGAAGGAAGGTAGCGCTGGTCTGATTGGCCACTGCCTTGGCAAGTAGCGTCTTTCCAGTACCGGGAGCACCATAAAGAATCACACCCTTCGGTGGCTTGATGCCCATCTCCTCGTACAGTTCGGGGTGTAGTAATGGAAGCTCCACAGCCTCTCGGACTTCCTGGATCTGCGATTCTAAACCACCGATATCGGCATATGACTCAGTAGGAGCCTTATCCAGCTTCATCACCGACACCAAGGGATCAGATTCCTCCGTCAAGACACCCACAACCGAGACCGATTTGTGGTGCAGCAGAATGCTCGCGCCAGGTTCGAGAAGATCCTTGTCAACGAAAGACATGATTGACACGTAGTACTCAGGGCCGGTGGCGCTGGACACGATGGCATGGTCATCGTCAATCAACTCCTCCAGGTTACCCACTCCCATCGGACTGCCTCGCATGTCATCCACTCGACTCCGCTCGTCGGCATTCCGGTCCATCACATCGAGGTCACCCCGGCTGACAGGGTCCTGAGTCGCCTGAGCCTTCGCTTTCCGCAGCCGCTCCATGTTCTCAACATACTCCTCCTCCAGCAGCAGATGATCGTGGACGCGCTGCATTCGGAGGTAACGTAGCTTGCATCTTGAGGTTGGGTAGATATCAGGGAGCTTGGAAGCAGTGCTTGGGCCGGCCGCCTTGCGCTTCTTTCGCCCGATGCGAGTGGTAGGTGGTGGAGGAGGCTCGTATCTAGGCTTGTCCTTTTGGCAATCGAGGTCTTAGAGCTGATCAACCCTAATCCAAAAAGACAGCTTACCTTCTTATCCTTATCATCACGACCATCACCACCTGGGCCACCGCCCATGTTAGACTGTTGGTTACCCTTTTCGATGATATGTTAGTCAAGGCCATCGGAAGGCTCGGTAGGTAGGGTGACGGACCATGTTTGTAAGCCAGCGACAGGAACGCTGTCAGGGTCCAAATGATAAATTTGCAGACAATATCAAGCTATTTCAGATTCAGGAGTTCTGATATGCAGGCTTGAGATGGAAGTTTGGGGTGGGAAGGGATGGGCTGCGAATGCAGATACGGTGCTACTGCTCGGGGTTCAGCGAGCTGGAAGCTGTTGCCATACGCACGTGATATGTTCCCGCCTGAGGCCGAAAATGCGTCATGGGCTGCCTAGGTGCCTGGGATCCCGATCAGCAACTCTTTTGCGCTCGGCGGGGACGAACAACAATTCTTCAGAGCTCAACTGGCACCGGCTTAGCTCAATCACCCCTTAAAAGAGCGTGCATCCTATTTATCCTATCGCCTCAAATCTTGGGTCTATCTGGACCTTGACAAAGCTCAATATTCGGACTGATCCCGATCGTCCCCTCATACTTGCCCTCCATTGGTAAGACAACTAGTTTTGATTGCTGTTCCATAGGACCCTGCAGTTACATGAATACACCAATCTCTTCACTGTTCATAACCTCTGGAATCTGGTCCTGACTCTTGGCTTCTGTGCAGATACTGAGCATTTTGCCTCCAATCCAATCTTGCCTTTCCGAACGCAGGCTACTTTCTTTTCCCTCAGCATATCGATACACGATCACTTTCACCCATCCAACAAAATCCTATCACGATCTGCATATAGTGTACTATTTCTCACACCCGCGGTTCTCTGTCAATTTTTCATCCCAAGCAATTCCATCTTTCGTTATGGCTAGCAATCGGATGCGTCGCATTGGGAAAGAAATTGCCGATATCCACGCCGACACCCAATCTCAGATCAGAGCTGTGCCAGTCGGCGATCAAGACGATGTGACACATCTGCGCGGCTCTTTTCCAGGCCCCCCAGGGACTCCATATGAGGGTGGCACGTACAATGTCGACATTAAGATTCCCACCGATTACCCTTTCCGGCCGCCTGTCATGAAATTTGAGACCAAGGTGTGGCATCCAAACGTCAGCAGCCAAACAGTCAGTAGACCCCCTGGACATCATCAAAATAAGCTAGTCTGACTTTTTTACAGGGTGCTATTTGTCTTGATACTTTATCTAGTGCTTGGTCACCCGTTCTGACTGTCAAATCTTCCCTTCTTTCCCTACAATCCTTGCTCAGTACCCCGGAGCCCAAGGACCCCCAGGATGCCGAGGTTGCCAATATGATGCTGCACAGTCCAAATGAATTCGAGCGTGTTGCACGAGAATGGAACATTATCTATGCTGGCGCTCCCTCTGTTGGGCCTGGGGCTGGACCTGTGAGTGGCGCAGAGGACCAAGGAGCACTGGGAAATGATAATTTAGCGCAGTAAGTGGCATATGTGTCAAACCACCCTCGGTAACTCATCCTGACTTCCAAGTTTCAGATATGACGGGTACAATAAAGATCTTGTCGACCGGTTTAGTAGCATGGGATTTGATGTGGAACAAGTTGTTGCTGCATTTCGGCGCGTTGGAATTGACTGCAAAGGCGGCCTGGACTACGAGCTAGACGAAGGTCAAATGGCTGAAATCACGGCCCGATTGCTCGGAGAGGCCTAAGCTACGGGTTAACATAACTATAGCATTTGTTTGGCGTCATTGATCTTGACTCGATAGTTTTCCAATAATCGATTACATGTACGTCTCGTCAGAGTCTTGTTCACCCAGGTAGTTTCGGCAACAGATGGGGTCGTTATCGATAAGGCGCCGCGCCAATTCCAATCGCGAGTTGTCACTCCGCAATCATCCTTCATTCCCCGTTCTCAAGCGACACATATCGCATGGCCTTCAGACTGCCATACCGCCAATCCTTAATCTGAGCTACTGGCTGATACTGGTCCTGAGAAAGAACAACCTAAAGTCGCCCTGCCCCGGCTTCCCTGCGGCGAACAGTAGGGCCTTCTTCCACCATGATTGAAGATGAGATTTATCGCAGCTCCTCTCAGTTTCGGCTCTGGTCCTACACTAGAAGTTCGCTGCAGGAACTACGAACCAAAACAAATGCTGTCGCCAGCGCTCGTGTCCGCGCGGCTTTGCACCGATCGCGCGAAGCCCATTCTGCCACATCGTCTGCAGCTGGGACACCACAACCAGGAAGTGATGGTGAAAGCAAACAGCCAGATGCGCTTAACATTGAATGTCTTACACCAGAGGAGGAGTTGATTCTTGTGCGGTACTACTGTGAACAGATGCTGGAGCTTGGAGAGGCATATAAGCCGCCACTTCCAACAATGGTCCGGGTAAGTCGGATACACCCAGGGTCGGCCTAGAGAGCCTGCAAAGACAGGAACGTCCAAGCTAATGCATTTATGCTTCTACTAGGCCACTGCAATCCAATATCTTCGTCGCTTCTACCTTACAAACTCCCCTATGACCTACCACCCGAAATCGATTATGGCCTGCGCGCTCTTTCTCGCAACCAAAACTGACAACTACTACATGTCCCTGCGGCAGTTTGCCAATGAAATTCCGGGACACACACCGGAAGATGTCATTGCTCCCGAGTTCCTTCTCATGCAGGGACTTCGCTTCACATTCGATATTCGGCATCCATTCCGTGGCCTCGAAGGCGGCTTCATGGAGCTCCAAGCCATGGCGCAAGGTCAAGGCCAGCCGGCACCTCATCTCCCTCACCAAACTCCATCCCAGCTTCAACAAGCGCTGCTTTCAATTGCGCCCCCCCTTATCCCCTCCTCATCTATCTCAGACCGCATTGCGCGAGCCCACGGGGTAACCCGAGAGATGCTCAAGTCCGCCGCCCAGATGACCGATGCCTACTTCCTTTACACCCCATCACAAATCTGGCTCTCAGCCTTCTTCCTCGCTGACCGTCCATTGGCTGAGTTTTACCTTGACACCAAACTCGGTGGGCCACTCACACCGACAATCGCCGAGTCGGATCCAAATAATCTCCAAAATCCTTTCTACGATCTCCGCACCAAACTCCTCCAAGTGCTGGCCGATTGCTCCGCCCTCCTCCAATCGTACACACCCCTCGCCTCAGATCCGGCTCAAATGAAAGGTCTCAAGCGCATTGCAAAGAAACTTTATCACTGCCAGAACCCGGAGAAGGTGAATATTTCCCAGAAGCGTGAATCCGCCCCGCCACCACCTTCGACCGTCGATGCCACTGATTCTCCTGCAATGACCTCCGAGAGCGAGTCGGAACGTCTGGCTAAGAAGCGCAGGCTAGAGCAAGAGCAACAGCAGCGCAGTGCTAAGGACATGTTCGGTCCAGAGCTTGTGACGGAACGAACGAAGCAATAACTATTAGCCGTGAGACTGAAATGAAAATGCCGCCGACGGTGCTTAATCCTAGTTCATCCTCCCGGCAGGGGTAGACAATCTGTACTTATCATGTCATGAGCACGCTCTACATTAAAGGTATTCCCATGCCTCTGGCATATTTACATTCGGAAATGGCTATGCCCTCGTGCATTTCTCGTCGACTGCTAATATATATCTATCAACTTTTCTTTTCCTCACTCTCAAGTTGGGCAGACGACCAACATTCCAGAGTTCGCAATTTCTCGCTTTCATGACCGGGGGTCGTTCAGATAACTCCCAGTCGAGTGTTTGTCCACTGTCAAGAGTGTATGCTCTATCTTGGAACTTGGTACTAAGTGGGTGGGCTGATCGATGTATACCCAACCAATTTGCTCTTCTGGCATGACTTTCTGGTCAAATCGATCTCTAGGGAAGATACCGCAAGCCTCTTTAGTCCCCTTCAAAAAGCCCAGGCCTACTTCAACCTAGTGGGACGATATCATCTCAAAGGAAGTAAAGCATTCCCGTATCATTGTACGCTTCCAGCTGCTGACAGAATATCAAATATTACTCGTAGCCGAAAAGGGTCACCATGCGACCAAGGAAATTAAATCCGAGTAATCACCTTCCTGGTGATCTGGCTCAAAAGCATCGAAACTGGGAAATAAGAAACAAGTTTCCACCACGCGAAATCTTCAATCAAAGAGAAGCTGGCGCGGTATAGCCACCAGCCAAGAAAGAGCACGCCCACAGCACTGTAGATTTGAAGCTGTGGAATCCAATACAGCGCGAATCGCTTCTAAAGCAGGTCGTTAACAGCGTATGAAACATAGCAGTTGCAACAAAGGCGCCATAGTCAACCGACAGAACGTGTTTATTGCGGTTTGCTGCTGGGGGCCTCTAAGCCAGAAGAAAGACGAAAAACAGAAGGAAAGAGCAAAAGTAAATCTATAAAGAGCCTGGAGAAAAGACAGCTAAGAAGCAAATCTATATACACTTAGCGCGGGGGGATGCCTCACTACTCAGGCGTCGCCATCAACTGTATTTTCTCGATTACAGTGGTTCTTTTCTCTGGAATTGCTGTATGGTAGTAAGGCACTGAATACCAATAACATAGAGCAAAACATCGTTTCTTCGAGGAGGTAAGCTGAACTTGCAGGTTCTTTTATCCATGGTTAAAATACCACGTAACAACGGCCATCAATGATCTGTACAAGGCCGTTTCGGCCCCAACAGACGGTCTATTACTCGGATCAGGACGAGGCTGGCTACGCTTAACGCTGAAATTCCATTCCCGCGTGTATACAGCTGTATGCATCCCAATGAATGAAATTGGGCGAGCCCCAGTCGATCTTGATGGCGGATGTCAGAGGCTTGCAAACCGTCGCCCTGCTATATAGATAGCTGGCACTCGCCTTCTCTTTCTTCCTTTCTTAGATGACAACGGCCCCACGGGGCCCCTATGCTCTCCTACGTCGTCAGATACTAGTTATTGGCGACCCCCATACTTCCTGATCATAGTCCAGATGGGGATGCATTTGAGCTTATGTGGAGTGTCATTTTCATAAAAAAGGTATCCAAGAGACTTCAATTTGGAAGAGTGTGCATCTCTCCGCCATTGGCAAGACGCAACTCGGCACAATATACGGATTGAGTCAGGACTTTGTGCTATCGATCGAATTCGACTGTAATGCAGTGGCATCCAGACCGAGGATGCTAGCAGACGGATAGCTCCTTTGGACACCGCAGGATCGAGGATGTCCTGCTGCATTGCAACGTTACTAACGCGCAGATCATCCCGAGTGAGGGTTTACTCCACGCGTTCCGCTCCACAACAATTGACTCAGGAGTCCAATAACACACCATCTAGGTAGCACCTGGCCACGGACTATACATATAATTAGAGATAAAGGCCTACGCGGAACTTCTAGCTGCCCACGCTCAGCCATGACACCGAGATATACACGCGTATATCCCCCCGATCTCACTAAGCATTCGGCCGCCCGGTGCCTAGGCTGTAGCCCCTTAGCCCCTTCGCCCCTTGGCTCCGCCCAATCGCGTTGCTGGGCTCTCCTAGCTTACTTCCAAAGCAGGAAGTTACCTGATAAGCGCGACGGCGAGGTGTTGAAAGTCGCTGGATAATTCCGAGAAGAGTAGTCCACACGTAGCTGTATTCCTTTTCTATCCGGTTAGACAGGGGGATGGAGCTGGAGATATAAATACGAGCTTGCTCGTCCACTACTTGCAAACTTCCCAAGCCAATTTTGATCTCCAACACTCAATTGCCTTGACCAACCCTCATTTCAATTCGCGATGAAGTTCCTCAGCTTTGCCCTTGTCACCGTGCTGGCAGCCTTTGCTAGCGCCGCGGCCCTTGACCAGCCCCTGGAGAAGAGATGCACCGAAAGTGCGTAATACCTTATGCACCACGTCAGTTGAAATCAATGCTAATATGTTGCCCGAGATAGACTACGAGGAGTGCAGTTCGGCAAGTGAGTGCTGCTCCGGAAACTGTGGCAACTTCAATGGAAGCGAGTTTCACTACTGCGCCCCTAAGACCTCTTGAGGTCAATCGTGTCGTGCATACAAAGAGCGGGAAATATTGGTCAGACTGGATGCCGAGACTCTTGTATTCTAAGACTTCCCAGTACTTCCTGAACATCGCGAGAGTCAGATATCAACTTTGTTGCCATATATCTTATAATAATCTATCGGACCGACTCCCCGACCTGATTCCCCACTGGGTCAATTCAGCGTTGACCTCGACTTATTTCCTAGCATATGCAGCTCACTGTATACGCCAGGGCCATATTGCTTGGAATGGATCGGTCATCTTCTAGCCTCAATCAACAGGTCAGAACTATATACACCGATTAACTCCGCCACTTCTTGCCCAGATGGGTTTCAGGTTCTATCTTGATGCTCACGCTTGACCACTCACTATTGATAACTGACTTATGGCCGAATCCGAGCACTGTCACTAAAGCGAAGACGACTTTAATCGCAAAGTCTGACCCGCAGAATTTATCGTATAGCTACCCCATGGTCTAAGCTTCGATAGTCTACTGAATATAGCTTGAAAGGCTTTATGGGTGGGAAAGGCCAAGTTCAACAGCAAGTCGATTCATATTCATGAATACCCGGAGGTCCGGACACACAACAATGAGGAGCAGCAGGAAACAGGAACTAGTATGTATCCCTCGAGGTCCTCCTCCAGGGGGGAAGCAACTAGAAACTCTATGAAACAAGATGCATGAAAGGAAAATTCGACAACAGGCTAGCCAGCCCAACATCGAGGGGGAATGATTTCATCACGGCAACAAGCGTCTCAAAAAGTGGGAAAGGGAGATCATTGTCGCCTCCACCCGAGGCCCAATTCTGTCTAGCCAGGAGGGCCAGGAGACAGACAGGATGATCAAGACCAGGACCACCGATCTAAGAACAAAAGGAGGGAAAATCAAGAACCGAGACATATATAGAATTCATAAAGCCGTCCTGTCGCATGAAGGGGCAGGGTTGGTGATTCTTCTCGTCACGGAAACTGAACTTTTAGCGTGCACAGGGCATTGCGAATCCTCCAATTCTCGTCTAGCATTTCGTCGTCATCAGGGAATAGGGAAAAAGACCAAGAAGCAAGCAAGACCAGAGTCTGAGCTTAGACGGCACCGGCCGAAACCATCTTGTCACGCAGGTGCTTCTTATACTGGCCAATGCTACCATCCCAGCGGCGCACAGTCTTGTGCTCGCAGACCATGATGTCCTTGGCGATCTTGTCGAGGAGACGGAAATCGTGAGAGACAACGACGACACCACCCTCGTAGGCGTTGATGGCATCAGCCAGGGAGTCGATAGTGGGGATATCGAGACCGTTGGTGGGCTCGTCCAGCAGAATCATGTTGGGAGACTCGATGGCAAGCAGAGCGAAGACGATACGGCTCTTCTGACCCTCGGACAGGGTACCCATGATGGCGGTCTGGGACTCACCGCTGAGACCGTAGCGGCCCAGCTGCTGGCGCCAGTACTGGTAGTCTTGGGACTTCTCGGGGAACTTGTCGCGGACAAACTCCAGGGAAGACTTGGTCAGGTCAAGCTGCTCCGCGGAGTGCTGGCTGTACATGCCGAGCTTCAAGTGAGTGTGACGGCTGACACGGCCACCGATGGGGCTGAGCTTGCCGGTCATCAGACGGAGGAGAGTGGACTTGCCGACACCGTTAGGGCCGACCAGGGCGGTACGGGAGTCCATGTCAACACCGAAGTCGAGGTGCTCGTACAGGGTGTCCTCCCACTTTCCGGAGTAGGAGAAGCTGACATCGTCGAAGGACAGAACCGGAGGAGGCAGCTTGTCGACCTCAGCGAAGCGGAATGTGAAGACACGGTCGGGAATAACGGGCTGGATGAAACCGTCTGCCTCCATCTTGTCGAGAATCTTTTGGCGCGACTTGGCCTGACGCACCAAGTTGGCGTAGGTACCAGCGGAGGCAATGAACTTCTTGATGTGCTGAATTTCCTCCTGCTGCTTGGTGTAGGCCTTCATCTGGTTGGTCTCCTGCTCGCTACGAGTCTTGTGGTACGAGTCGTAGTTACCACCGTAGTAGAGGAGCTGCTTCATGCGCATGTCGAGCATGTTAGTGCAGACACCGTTCAAGAAGTCCATGGAGTGTGACACCAGCACCAAGGTGCGTTCCCACTTCTTCAGGTACTCCTCCAGCCACACACAGGCCTCAAGATCCAAGTGGGCAGTGGGGTCGTCCAGCAGGAGCAACGAGGGCTTGACGAACAGGGCCTTGGCGAGGGCGACACGCATACGCCAACCACCGGACATGTCCTTGGTCTTCTTGTGAATGGTGACCTTGTTGAAACCCAGACCAGTCAAAATGAGCGAGGCACGGGTGTGGAAGGTCGAGGGGTCCATCTTGTCCATACGCTATTCGATGATATTAGCATTGAGGCTGTGTGGCAATGGTGTAGTAAGGGTCAAGTAGGGTATTCACTCACGTCGTAGAGGTCCTCCAGGATGGGGCTCTCAGGGCCGTCATGTTCCAGGATCTCCTCAGCTCGCTTCTCCATGCTGTCCAGCTGGTTCTGAGCCTCACGAACAACCCACTCGAGGGCACCAAGTTCACTTGGGGGAGCACCTTCGTTTAGAAGGTAGATGTCGACATGCTCGGGGATGGGGTACTCGCGAGTGGCGATAGACTTGAGCAGGGTGGACTTGCCGCAGCCGTTCTCACCCAGGAGACCGTAGCGGCGACCGAAGTTGAGTTCGAGGATGGAGTCGGTGATGAGGACCTTGCCGTGGAACACGAGGGAGGCGGATGTGATCTTGACGTCGCGAGACTGGGGGAGGGAAGAAAGCACACCGGTGGTGACACGATCGGACAGACCGTGCTTGTCCATCTGTGCGGTCAACTTCTCAACCTCCTTCATCTTCTCGTCGTTGGTGGCGGGCTGCTCCTCGGGGACATCGCTGTCGACGGGGGTGTCGGTCTTGGAGCCGCCCTTCTTCGCAGTCTTCTTCTCGCCGGTCTCAGCACGCTTGGCGAGACGGGCGGCCTTGGAGGCGGAAACCATCTTGGCGATAGAAGAGAAATATGGTCAAAGGAAGGGCGAGGGGGGAGGAGGAGGGGTAGGAAAGACGGCCGAAACGGAAAACTCGCAGAGATTGAAGGCAAAGAAATGCAAAAAGACTGAGTGGAGCGTCTCGGCGGGGCAGAGCGTAGAGGGGCGAAAGCGACGAGTGGGGGGAGACGCTGGCGAGCCCTTATCGATAGTAGTGGGAATGCAAAAGCCTGGGATCTCGACTCCTCGACGTTAGCGATGAGGGAGTTGGGGAGGAGAGGATTCGTCGGGTGCTTGCTTTGGTCTCTTCGACAGCACAGCGATCTACCACACACGAGAGGGAGAACAAAAATTTCACACAGTGGGCCATTTGGGCCACCATGAAATTGACGCGCGCTGATTGGGAGTCCGACGTCACCGCATTGTGGTGGCCTGAGGTGTCGACAGCCTCCGATTTGCCACCGATAACAATCCTACACACAACACCGCCGGGGAACAATTACCATTGCAACTATGTACACAACGTGCAAACATACATTCCATCCGGACTAGATGCGCTCGCGGATCCGCTCGAGCACTTCTCTCTCCGCTTCTGACAGGAAGACTCCATCTGGAACGAAAATATCTCCGGGTTCCACCACCAGCCGTCGAGGGACGTCTGTTAGGCTGTCCTCGTAATGACTCGGCTCACTCGGCGCCTCCTTATGATGGGCTTTCTCTGCGTCCGGTGGCCGAGATCGGGATAGTGGTTGCGACGTCCACCAGTACAGGGGGAAGCGCCTCTGGATATTATTGATGATCAAGGCCGCGGCCTGCATCAGAACGATCCCCAAGATCATCACGGGGAATAGGTACCAGCCTAGTCCAGCGGTCTCGGAATTTGTCACTGCCAGCAGTGCAGTTGCGCCCGCAGGCGGATGCACAGTGTCAGTGAGCAGCATGACCGCGGTCGTGAGGCCACACGCGAGGGCACCTCCCAGTTCGGTGTAGGATTCCGCGTTCGGATTCAAAGCGAATAGCTTAGATATCCCAACGCCGATGAGACACGCGAACATCTGGCTGAAGAAGGCATTTCGTGGCTGTGCAAAGGGTGACTCGATCGCACAGAACTCGATCGCTGCCGCGGCGCCCTGATTCAATCATCGTCAGCAAAAGAATGGTTGAACTCATGGCGCCCCCTGTTCTGTGTCCCCGAGGGTCGACTAACAAAACTGCCGACGATAGCCGGTGTATCTCGAACTTCGAATGATGGCACGCGTTTCGACACTGATGCCACTAGGGCGACGCCGCAAAAGGCACCGACCAGTGACCAGAACGCTGTCACGACATTCCCAAGCGGCTTGGGTGTCCTCTCCCGGTATCCCAGGAAGTGAGCCACTGGCTTTGGTACCAGATGCCATCGAGGTGCCGGGATCAACGGATTCAAGAATCGATCGATGTCGAAGTGCCAGGTACTAATGCGGGAGACGATCCCTGACCCTGTTTTGTGTGAGGGCTGGGCCATGGCGGCGGAGCCTAGGTGTCGAAAGGCCGTTCCCGGATCAGTCGTTCATGGACGGGAGTATAATCCCCCGGGGCTCGTCTCAGGGCTCGCCGTGAGCGACCAAGTTGAAAATAGGGGAGACTCCAGCCCTACCAGTGACAGGAACATTCTCTCGTCTATGGGTGCGAAAACTTCTAAGCTGTTGACGGTGTCATTTTCCGAGTATACCGTTTCTCCGCGGACCAGCCCACGGAATCGAGTGGTCTTCCTCACGTCTTTCTTCGTCTGCAGTGGACGAATATGAACGACGAGTCGGCGAACTCTGCCAGTCACGACATTTACATTGGGTAACAGAAATGCCCCTCTTCGGGACTAGTGGCTTGGCACCGAGATGACATCACCGAGATCGTTCATGGTCAACTAACTAACTAACTAGTTAACTACCTTAGTTAACTACTATTCATAGATCCATACCATGGTTCTATGTATTTAGGGAGTATACCATTTTAGTCCCTTGCATTGACTCAGAATGTTTCCAGGAGCTGGATGCATAGCATGTGGTGAATACTACCAGTCAGCGACTCGAGACTAGCACTTGTACGAAACACAGATAAACCTGCAAGGTTGCTTTTATACTTAGTTAATTCCAACAGATATCCGTCAGCTCGATATATACCTATGCGTCCATTTTCACTCTCTAACATTGACGCCGAAGTAATCGGAGCGTGTCCGCCATTCCACAACAGGACATCGTGGGTATCAACAAGTACATGCCAGCCACCACTTTGAGCACTCCGAACAAAGTCCTCACAACTCACCAACATTCCTCCAGCACGTCTCCTCCGCGCCCTGAAACGGCAAACCCACACACCACGCCCGCGGGTACTCCATCCCCCACCGCGCCATCAGACTCTTCAAGTCCGCCTCATGCCCCGGGACGACATTCACAAAGATCCGGTCCCCATGCGACATAGGCTCCGAGTGCACCGCACCCTCGTCCTCGCCGACCCGGAAAAACACGCACTCGCCCGCCCGCGCCTGCACGGTGCCGTGCCGCCCCAGCGCGGCGGCGAGCTTCGCTCTCACCGACTCGGCGGCCGTAGAGCAGCCCGCACACCGGACGGATAGACAGACGTGCTCGGCGTGTGCGGCGCGCACGGTCTGCCTCGTCGCGCGCTGTATATCGCGGGCGAGCGGGCTGGCTTGCTGGGCGATGAAGAGGGTTCCCGGGCCTAGGAGCGTGGTGGTGAGTTTCCAGTTTGCCGGGCCGGGAGTGTCAGTAGTGATTTGGTTGGAGCCGGGCGACGTCAGTTTCTCCCGGAACGTATTATCGTGGGTCGTCGTCAAGTCTTTGCTCCGGCGTCTTGGCCGGAGCTTCGCTGCCCGGCGCGCAGATCGGATGCCGTTGGAGAAGGCCGAGAACCAGGAACAACGCTGGACTGGGCCGGTTGGAGGTATCGGGGAGAAGAAGAGGTCGTCCGTGTGCCATCGAGGCGTGTCGAACTCGTGTGACCCTTGACTGGCCCGGATCGTCAGCCAGTAGTGGCCGAGGCTGTTCTTCGCCAGGAACTCGTGCACGAAGGCGAGGAATGAGAGGAGAGGGGCCAGCACGGAGCCGTTGATCGTTGCGTCGGCCCAGGTATGAAAGGACGAGGGGAGCAGGGCTGGTTCAAGGTCCAAGAGGGGTCCGCAGTAGGTCCATGAGGACGAGGTCTTGAGCGTGACCGAGTCTGTCAACGGCGACACGGGCACTTCTTGACAGTCGACCTTGATGCATTTCTCCTTCTCCCGATACGGTAGAACGTGGAAATCAGGGAGCGAGGCTGCATCCATGGCTCACGACCCGGCCCTCCGTTGCGTCTTGTATATCTTCGAGATGCGTTCACGCTTGTCAATATAATCGATCAGCGGGATATTATAAACCTTCCAGTGAAACTCTGACACACGTAGCGGTCTGTAACCAGGGTCGTAAGCACGAAACGGCCAGGCAGCCTTCCTATAGGCAAGTCAGGCTCGGGCCCTCCACGCCTGCATGACGCCCATGTGACAAGTGTGTTTGAGCTGCAAGCTAGCAAGAGCCACGTTGTGCTGTATCACTCTGTCCCGTAAGACGTTGGATAGCCTCCTGTGTTGATCCGTCGCGATTTCGGGCAGCAAGTGTGCTTTAGGGCGTGGAAGACCATGCCACCACGGGCTAGTCTCCCGGCTGGGCAGCCGCGAGCTGCGCTAGGATTGCGAGTCAAGGGAACCATTAGGAGCACTCGATTCTCCTAGTGAAGTGGGCAAGCCACGACGTACACCGTAGAATGCTGACATGGTGTTTGTCGTTGCGGGCGGAGGGACAGAAGTGGGCTCGAAGCATATCTGGTGATGGAGCTTGCATTCGGCCCCCATCACACCCCACCAGTTGCAGACGTTCGTACATCAAACTGGGTTTTTTCCCCCAATAGATCGGCATAGGAAGGTGCTAGGCTTTGTATTATTGGAAACGTTCTGGAAAACTCGCGCTCCGCGTTCCCAGCCGAGAGGCCCAATCGCAGTGTATAGGTCCAAAGTCAGGTCCAATTTCTGTTCTAGAGATCCATCGCGCTATTCGTAATCATCAGATTTGGTTTTATATACATCATGCCCACTCTTACACATCCAGAGTCCGGCCAGTCTGGGAGCTTTCGCGGGCCAACTCAATCAAGCGGATGACCTCGCGAGCCTCCGCGCCGCTGGCGGGTAGCTGGCCCTCGCCACCAAGCGCACGCGCGACCTTGCGGTAGTATTCGGTATAGGTAGGTGGCTCCACGGTAGGAACAACCTCCTTGACGGGCTTGCCATCCTGGATGGTGGTCAAAGTGCCTATGGAGCGGTCAGACCATCAATCTGGTGGGATGCATGAGTGGGGGCAGGACGTACCGTAACGCTCACTGGGCTCGCGGCCGTAGCCATTATCCTGGGGCATGATGCCAGCCTTCAGCTGGTCTTCCTGGATGTCAAGGTGGAACTGATAATCTCGGTGTGAGCGGTGGTCTATCCTTGGTGGCAGAATGGGATCATCTCACCTTCTTGAAGCTTCCCTTCTCACCGCGCACCCAGAACCGCAGCTGCTCTTCCTCGGGACTGACCACAGTCGCCTTGGCGGTAGCCAACGTGCCATTGGCGTAGTGCAGCAGCACTGTGAATGTGTCTTCGAAGCCAGAGGTGTTGACTGCTCGGCTAGATCCAATGAAGCCGGTCACGCGCTTGGGTAGGCCCAGCAGGTGTACAACTTGGTCGAGGAGATGCGTCCCGAGGTCAAAGATGGCCGAGCCACCAGGAATGACCTTGTTCTTCCACTTCGAGGCGTCAGCAGCAGGCTCCTCGGGGCGGTGGCGGTCGAAGTGAGTCTCGAATTCGGCGATGCGGCCCAGTGAGCCATTCTTGACCAGCTTGGAAAGGGTGACGAAGTCGGCATCCCAGCGGCGGTCTATTGGAGCACGATTAGTGTGAGATCGCCGCGGGGGCTTGTGAACATACTCTGATACACGGCGAGCAGCTTGTTCTGCTTCGTGGCAAGGTCGACGAGCTCTGCGGCTTCCTTGAAAGTGGGAGTGAAGGGCTTCTCGCAGACGACTATAATATCAGAGTAATGAGTGATGGTCCAGCCTCAAGTCGGAGGGCCTAGGCACATACCATGCTTGCCGGCCTCCAGGGCCAGCTTGCACAGGTCAAAGTGGGAGTCCGGGGCGGTGGTGACGATGACGACATCAACGGCGGGGTCCTTCACCAGGTCGTCGGTGGTCCGGTAGGACTTGACACCGGGGTGATCCTTCTCAGCATCGTCGTCGGGCTTGGGCGTGCGCTGCACGACCGCGTAGAGCTTGAGCTCGGGGACCTGCGCGACGAAGGGAATGTGGAAGATCTTGGCGCTGAAGCCGTAGCCGATGATGCCGACGTTCCAAGTCTTGGAGGCCATGGTGATAAGTAGGGCGAGAAAGGGGAGATGAACAGGGAGAGGCGGAAGTCCAGCACGCGCGACTCTTATAGAGCCGACGGAATTCGTCCGCCGACGAGCCCGCCGACGTGGGGGAAAGGCGGGAAGTTCCCACGCAACGGAAGGTCCTGGCGACGGCAACCGTGGGTTCCGGCGGGGCAATCTGATTTGTGCAGAACGTCTCGCTACTGATCGTTGCATGCGCTCGCCTTGTTTCCCCTCATATTTCCCCATCGTCCATCATCGGTGTAGCTCCAATTCATGCGGACCCATTCGCAACGACATCCGATCCTCGCTGTGCAGCTGGACCTCGGAGCGCCAAAAGCACTGCAACTACGAAAGCCACGTCAAACTCTTCTATGAAGCAGGCGCTCGAGGGGTCTGGTCCTTGGGCTCAAAGCTGATTTTGAAAGATCGAGGCGCTAGCCTACCGACCTTCAATCATGTCTAGGTAGTGTCAAACTCAGCTCTTCCAGCGTGTCAAGAATATCTTGCATTGCGCTACCGGCGGCGAAAGCTAGCTGCAACGTTTCTCTTGTGAGTTTGGAAGGCTTGTGTGATTTCTCACTTCCGCTTGTCTTCGTTGCTCGAATTGATCTACATTGGAGAGTATAGAATCAAGACTATCTAGGATGCTAGCCATTCTCTTGATCACTTAACAACCACTCTGGCCCGACCGAGGTTATATGCCAGGCAATAAGTGCTGTTCTTCTCTCCCGACCGATGCGATGCCACTTTGATGCTTGGGATGTACACACCAGGCTTCGTGTACACGTGAGTGGTATTCACATTCATCTTGGCGGCGGAGGTGCCAAATTCCACCGGAACAAAGGTTGCATTCCCTTCAACATCCCACGCGAGAGAAACGATCTTTCCAGCATGACTGGGCACTTCAATGGAGGCTTGGAGAGTCACCGGGGATCCGACAGGGGCCTCTGCTCGGGTGCCATTTTGAACCGTGAGATGAGCAACAGGCTGAATACCTCCACGCTCGGAAGCAAATTCAGGGACATGGACCTGACCATTGCTGATGGAGTACTTGGTCTGCCTCGGGGGCTCAATTCCCTTCTCCACCCAAGCAGCCAGATCGCGCACGTTTTGTTCGAAAAGTCCGGTAAAGTCAATCAGGCGGTACTTGACGGCCGACTGCACGGGTCCCATCTCATGGTCGGCATGGTCGTTGTAGTAAAGACGGTATTGATCGTTGAACCGGCTGCCCAGAGATTGCTTCACCTGAGTCCGATACCAGTCGGCTTGCCATGGGAAAGCTTTGTTATCCAGGAGGGTGTCCATGACAATGATCTTTCCGGTGATGTTTCCAGTGTTGGTTCCACCACCACTGGCCGACTCGGCGAAAATGGGCGCCGCGAGAACGCTGCGCTGGGGATACTTGGGCGTGCCATTCTCCTTGCGAAGATAGTCAAAGATGGGGTAGCTTTTGCGAGAAGGAAGCTCATGTCGGTGGAAGGTGTGAAGGGCGAGATACCATCGGTTGTCCACGCGCAGCTTGACATCCTTCTGCAGACAGTCGAGAATGGTGCTGTTGTTGTCGGAGTAGATGATGGCCTTTGTCGAGTTTGGCTCCATCTGGGCAGTGAATGTGCTCCCTTTCTCCGCTCCACTGCATTCCGACTGAAGAGTGAACTCATACCAATTGCGACGAGGGGCTGCGGATGGCGATGCATCCAGTTCAATATCCACTGGGGTATTATCCGAGTTGCGCTCAACGTTACGAACAGTAGCATTGAAGTCGATCAAGCAAGAGCGAAATAGGTCTCCCAATTCGGACTTTTCTGTTCCCAGATAACCTGACTTGGTCCACCAGTCATGGACATAGGTAGGATCCGTCTTCTTGAGACTAACGGCAGCAGCCCGAAGAAGCTCATACACCTGCGATCGGTTTCGCCCACTGCCATTGAAATCTTCCCATGCCGCCGGAGGCATCCCCAAAGCCGTCACCTCTTCCCACACAGCCTGTTGAACCGCGTTCATGAGGTGCTTTGGGTCGATGTTGCTTCCAGGGCGAACCGCATTTTCAAGCTGCTCAGAGATGTTCCCAAACACCAATCCGCCCAGCGAGGTGATAGATGCACCGGTTGGATCGGAAATCGGAATGCCCTGGATTAGAGGGACACCACCATCCCAAATCGAGAAAGTATTTTCCATGGCTCCGACAGTTTTGAAGGACCCGCCACTGCCTCCATAGATATACCCATAGATTTTGCTCGATGGCTCCAGGTTGTAAAACTCGCGGGCAATGATTCTGGACAGCTTGGCGACTGCTGCATCGGCTCGATACCCTCCAGTTCCTTGAACGTGAACCGTGTAGGCGCCGCTCTCGGCTCCATATCCAATCTCCCCGGAACTGCCCGTGGCAAGCTGCTCCGGGAAAACCATTTGGAAAAAACGACCTTCCCAGCCCTGGTACGGCAGGTAGATGTTGAATGCGATTTCGGTGCCGTTGAAGTACCCGCTTACCTTCCGATGCTTGACAGGGGCAGTGTCGTCCGAGTTGTTGGTATAGATCGGAGTGTTATACGTGGGGTCGACACAGTCGACAGTGACTTGCATTGGTCCATCCGCGCCGAGGTTTTTGCAGAAATGACGGTGTGGATGAGCGGCGTTGGCCAGGACAGTCATTAACATGAGCGACAATGCAGCCATACGGCAGCGGGGCCTATATTATCGTGAGCATGTGCGTACCGAGGATGGTGATGAAATACCTACCAGAGAGGCCATGTAGACACCATGTTGGTCAAGTCGTGATAAGTCCTTGGGTTTCAAGAGGATATGTGCTTCTCATGAGCACATCCAGGATTCTTTTATAATGTAGGCGTGGGGCCCAGGTACCTATGATCCTTGCAAATAGGGGGAGAGCAAGATTTCGATCTACTTACTTTGAATGTGGAGCTACCGAGTCTGGAAATGTTGTTGTACGGGTACGATGAAGTCTCGCAAGTCTCGGCAGATCATCGAGTCACGACACGGCCGCAATATTTCGATCCCTACTTGTGTTAAACTTTGGTTTGCTTAAATTGACATCTCGTGCTGCTCATTCTTGGCAGGGGTGTTATTGCGCGGCGAAGCGGAGCACTATATATCTGGAAAATCTCAGGTACGTCTCATTCTAGATACAAAAATCCCTCCCCCTCGATTAGTCGGTAATAGGACGGTATATTCAGCTTTTCTGCTTGTCACAGACACTCGTCATTGTTTGCTACGCGTCTGATGAGCTGTTGCTGTTTACGGTCCTCGACCTAGTATATATGTAGTTATACCTACAGCAACCCACCCAGCTTGCCCTCTATAGGACTGGGCTAAACAGCGCCAGCCAGTGTTAACCGGTCTCGATTAGAACTCTCAGATATAATTGAATCACTTGGTCATAAAAGCGCGGATTAAGCGCATCGCATCACATATATTCTGCAGTACGTCCTCCCTATGGCTAAGAGCATGGGGGCGCTGTTAGCCCCTTGGAAGTCTAATCTCAGATCAATTCCACGACAAAGCACACAGAATGCAATAAAATATCGATTGTACAAGTATTTTTCGTTTGAGTTGACATAAGCAATGTTGAGCGTATTCGTAACCCTTGTTCTTGAGAACAGGTTGAATGGTTCGTACCAAAACTTGTTATGGCACCCTGTGTCGAGACGGTACGACTTCACTAACCCATATGGCAAATTCTCACGTTTAAAGGACCCGGGAAAATTGAAAGTTTGGATAAGTTAATAGAAACTGGTTTCACTAAAATGTTCGTCAAGGGTTTGGTCATTTCCGGCAATGTTCACGTATTCGTAACTAGGCTGGTGGAGCGTCACTCATCACCATTTTAGATCGCTGCGGTGATCATAATATAGAAATTACAAAACAAAAGATATACCAATATGTGCATGGCTTATAAGATACCCCAAAAGTACTCTGCCAGAAGTTAGCCGAGATAGAGCCGACCTGAGAGTTATAGTTCGGCCTCAATGAGCAAGCCGTTAGGGTGATAAACCGTGTTAATAGTTCGACCCACATATTCGAGACCCGGAGAGAAAGAGGCCGCACGAACAAGGAGAGACATCCAACTCACGCCGTCACGTAAAAGACCCTTAAGAGGCTGAAATCAAGTATCCCTGTTGAACATACGTAACATTTTGCTTGCGCTAGGTCAGAATGCGTCCTACAAATTAGGAAGAATTTTAGATCGCGATTTCCTACGCCCTCACCCTTTAGTCTGATGCTGTCGAAGCGCTGTTCGATGGAGCATGCGACAAATTTGGCCAATTTCGTGATCAGAGATATGCAGACACAAATGCATCTATTATTGGAAGGCTCGAGACACACTTTTGTGCTATTACCAGGAATGGGGATAGGGAGTATGGCAGGTATGGCAGCAAATATACTTGATTATACATCTCCAGTTGGCCTGTTAGCTATTCTATCCCCAACACACCTAGAAATTCTGATCTACACAGTAGATATCAACATCGATGATAGTGTGTGTGAGTGTGTGTGTGGTTTTTTGTAGATATCACAGCTTTCAGATCAAATTCGATCTCTTTAGCACATAACTTATGGCTTATCCGTGATAATTCCAGTGGAAGGACTATCATCTGAATCATGTTCTTTGCTGTACTTACGCCAATCTTATACACCTTATATGGTATACTTAAGCTCTTCTACTTTCTACTTGCAATCGGTCACGATATTATAGTAAAAAAAAAAGGCTAGGTCTAAACGCCCAATAGCCCATAATCCTGGTTTATCTGCGCAGGAAGCCCAGGAATTGATCCAGAGCCCTGAACCGCAACCTCTAGATCCTGACGCCAGGATTGACTGCCGAGATCCCTTTGGCCCCCATCGATCTCTCCACAGCAACTTCCGCCCCCGCCAAGCCATGATTCTCTAAAGGATGAGAACGTTGCTTACATCCTTGCTCCGATGCGCCGAGCGCCAATTACCGCCCACAATGAGCTGGAGCTGAGGGTCTTTGGCGATCGTAATGCTCTGACGCATCTAGCCAATTGCCAAGGAGTGCCAGCGCCAACAGAGCAGCCCCGCAGCCGACACCATTCCGATGACTCGATCAAAGCCCCCAACAGACGTCGAAATAATTGCCTTTTCTGGATGCGACCAGCGAGCAGCCTTGCGAGACAACGGCCCCGACAGGTGGCCTGTGTGATCGAAGCATACGCCAAACGCCCCCTGTCCAATTGATCCTGTCGTACTCTAATGTCGCTTATGGTACATGGAGAGCGCCTGCAACGAATCTCGGCTCTTTCCGCCTTTTGGCGAGACCGTCTAGTGGAGTCGGAGAGGAGCTTATCCAACAAATGAGTCTGATGAACGAAATATTGTACATGTGCTAAGATCTGCTAATTTCCCAATCCCCGTCGACTATTCCCCCTTTTCTTTCTGCGAGAGAGACGACGGGCTGTTTTCATTCGTTCCTGCTATCTCCGGGTTCAATTCGCCCATCTTAGCACATCTTCTGGGCCGGATAGTCACTCTGCATCGCGGTGATGCCCAGATTGCCTTGCCACGTTCCGCCATGAGACATGGTCAGACAGGCGGCTGAATGACTACCCAAGTCATCCCATGCATCATCAATGGCACTCACGATGGTCTTGAGCTCTGCCGTGGTGTCGCAGTTGCTTCCGGAAGTCGACGCCTCATAGTAGTAGTTGTAGGTCACGCCGTCGAAGCCCGTCTTGCGGCCGGTGACCGCAGCACAACTATTCGACTCGGACTGTGCATCGATCTCCTGCGCGATATCGAGGATGACGGTCTGGCACTTGTTGGAGTTTCCGAACTTGGTCGAGCCGCTCTTCTTGTTGCTCTTGGACACCGAGATGCTCGTTCGTTTCACCAGGTCGTTCTCCGTCGTGCTGTTGCTTGCCTCCAGCGAGCCAGAACTCGCATTGAAGCTAACCGCGCGCTTTTTGGAGCTGATATTCTTGATATGCGTCTGGCAAATCTCTTCGGGGTCTTTTCCGGAGGCCTTGGTGGCGATGCCAACCACCCCGTGCCAGGTACCGCCGTGGTCGTAATCCACACACGCGGCGGCGAGTTCGAGCTCATGGAACTCGTCGAATGAACTCGACACGGCATTGGTGAGGGTCTTGGCCCGCTCGGTCGTGTCGCAATGACTACCGGTCGAGTAAACGTACACATAGTACCGATAGTCCGTCCCGTCGGCTGTCTTCTCGTTCACCCCCGAGGCGCCGCATTTCTTGTCCGAATCGGGGGAACTCGTGAAGTAACCGAAGAGACCACTGCAAATGGGCCCAATAATCTGGTTGGCCTGGTTGGCTGCCGCGATGGCAATGGAGTTGTCTCTGAGGTAGTTGACGATTTTCCAATGCACCGAAGCGCGAGGGCTCAGTACGACGTCGGTCGAATTCGTTACGTTCTGGCTCGGGATGGTTTCGTTCGTCGGATTGGTTTCGGCTGCCAGTACCGGGCATAGTGGTTGGACGGCCAGCAGGGCGAGGAGGACGGTGCTCACTCGACCGGAGATGTTTTTGAACATCATTGGCGTGTTCAACTGTAGGTGAATATTGTGGCAAGAGGAGATAGTCAAACAGATGGCTGGAGATCTTTGCTTCAAATCCAGTCAGCTGTAGGGAGAAGCGCCTTTTTATATTCGAGTCGGCGACATGGTCGAGCTGGCCACCCCAATTTGGTTTCAATATCCATAAGTCTAAGCACCGGCCGATGCATTAGCTTCGAAGAAATTGCCCAAGTAGGGTAGATACGGAGAGCAGCCAAGGCCAAGCCAACGCTTTGGGGGTCACTACTTAGGCATACGGGCTATGGTGGATATTTTGGATGTCCAATATCTCATGGATTGGGGTCCGAAATGATTAGATGCGCCTATACAAACGTGCAGCCCCACTAGACTGTGTCAAATACCCAGCGCCAGTCGGAGCGTCAGCCGCATTGGGAGTAACTGCAGAAGGCATACCGATCCTTCTGCTGAAACCCTACAGTGCAATCCACATCTGACTCGTGCACAGTCCATATCTGAATCGTGCGTAGGACTGAGCTGCGGACCCCAAAAAACCTAGTCGCGATATGCTACAATTCTATCGATGAACAACTAGGGCTTACCGCCGCTCTCTCCGTGAACACTCTGTTAATCAGAGAATATCCCTCTACCGGGGGAGTTGACTCTGGAAGATTGCGCAGGTATATACTTGTAGGCCGAGAAAGGCTGAAATCAGTGTCGTCTAGAGTGACGTCAAAATATCCACATTTCTATTAACTAGTCGAAAGCTCCATATAGAATATTAGGGGGCTGAAAGCGCCCCCGGGTCTCTCAGCTGAAGTGGGGACGCACTGCAGAACCCACACAGCAGGGGAGCGTTTCATCCACGGGTTGTTACTAAATAGTTGAAATTCATGGATTTGTGGATATCAGCTATCAGCTGACGAGGTTGGATGATGCCGATTGGGGCCGTTGACGCTGGTTGATCTTGGCTGCTGATGCTAAACCTGTAACAGCCTAGTCCAGAACGCGTGTCTAGCTAAAGTCGCGGACCGATGCTGTAGGGGGTTTAGGGGTGCCTATAATAGCAAAGGCCAATTGGAAACGTGCGGCTAGAACTATAATAGCTAGCTGATAGCTAGAACGGGGGGTTCCTTAAGCCAATCAAAGATTAGTTACTATGGGGCCAAGATGGAGAGCGTGTTCTGCGTTTTTTTGCGTCCTCGTCCGTGGGATTTTATCTTGTTCAATCCTAAATTGATATGGAGGGTTTGTCTAGAGAACATGCTTATTCAATTAAGGATAGTGATTCAGCGTACAGGCGAAAAGAATGATAGATCTACCGATGGTTATGACTGGTCAGCTGTGCTGGATGTTTACAACGATTCGAGTAGGATCAAGATTCTTGGTCGGTATGGTCACCGAGTCACTAATTCTCTTATAATATAATTCTTGTGAGTAGAATCCAATATATATCTGAGCTAGTATTGGGTATTGAAGGACGAGAGACTTGGATGGGGAAGAGCCATGTAGATGTCCACCTGCAAAATAGGGTCTTTGCATCTGCAGAGAAACAATGCAACTTTTTGGTTCAGACATGCATCGACTACTACGCCAAAGCCGGGCTCTATTCAATGTTCCCCTTCGCCGATGCTTTGCGCTTATATCTTCCACCTATACACAATCCAACCCACCAAGTCACTCCCCATTCCACATCTGCTACCATGACCTACAACGCTGAGAACCCAATAATACTTGGAAAGCAACCTAGAAACCTATCACTAGTCTAGTAGTCTACCCACTCTCATGGGTGGATTATTTCCTGTTCTACCAAGCTCAATTCGGCGATCTGGTATAACTGTCACCTTCGAGCCCACTGTGTCAATTTGACGACCCCAGCCACACTTAAAAGTATGCCCAAAGTTCCGATCATAACTAGAGAGCTGGTATTTTTCCTGGGACAGAGTTCCTCGACTGGCTTTGATTCCTGCTGGCATTTATCTTCCCCATATTTCACCTGGATATCTTCCCCAAGCTCGTCGTAATATTCTTGCAGCTGATGGATTTTGCGACGCACAAATTCTTCACGGTTTTTATGCATCTCAATGCCTGATGTGGTATGGCAGATTCGGTCTGGAATTGAGACTCTTGGCCCGAAACAGAATTCATCCAAAAGCTCCCAGTAGATCAAATCCACAGAAGAAACTTTTCGACAGGCAAGAATGAACCATGCACTTTTATCCTCAATGGAATTCCGCATACGAGTGGAGAGATGGCCAGGATCCGACAGTGGGGTAATGCCTCTGGCCTGTTCTTTTTCTTCTAGGGCTTGAAGAAAGATTTCCGCTTTCGGGAGAAACTCGGCAAGAAAACCATCTGCGCCCTTCTGATTGACAATCGACTCGGGTTGACGAAGGAGCAGCCACCAAGGGATTCCACTGGCGAATTGTGACGGGGCCGCATAGCAGAACTCCCAGTCAATGACGCCGGTGATTTGAAGCGAGTCATTCACAAGCACGTTTCCCGGGCCCATGTCATCACAGAACAGTCTAAAAGGACCGTGATTGTCGGATTCATGGATGAAATTCAAAGCAAGGGATTTCATCAGATGGCGACACGTATATTTCTCACGGCAGTCGACCGTGTCATATATGCTATTCCGCTGTTCCTCCAGTTGCAATGACTGGAGATGGAGAAGTGATGCAATGTAGTCAGTGGAGCTGTGGTAGACGTCCGAGGTGAACGCGTCCTTTGAGATACCGGACGTTCGCATGAGCTCGTTCATTTCCAAGGTCTGAGGGCCTTGCATAATTGCGACTTCGCCCGAGGACTGGCCGAGAGTTCCAATCGAATCAAATTCGAGGCTCCAGAGCTCGAGTAGGACGTCTGCCATCTGACTGTAAAGATTTCGTAGTATCTGTGGATCCAGATCGGGATCAAGGACCTCCTGTTTGACCGGCATTCCATCCTTTTTGAGAATATCTGACATCTTCGTGCCTTCAATCCAATTCATGATGATGAATGGTCCGAGTCCCGTCGGATTCTCCTCAGAAGTACCATGGGCAATGACTCGGGGGATTGGTATTGATGTATGTTCGGATATATACCGCATGATCGAGGCTTCCTGGGCTATCTTTTCATCGAGGACCATGGACTTCCCTGGGAGAGGAAATCGTATCAGCCAGTCTTCATCTTCATCGTCCCAGTGTAGACGCAAACTGAAGTTGAAGGAACCAGAGTGCATCGAGCGTAAATAACAGTCATCTCGTTGGCGATAACGGCTTGCTAGCTCGCAGATACCCGCAGAGGAGGTGGAGCATAGCTTCACCCAGTCAGCCTTCAGCTTGTCGAAGTTACCGAGGCATATATCATCAAGGTCCATTATGATGAGACGCCGAAGAGAGACAACACCGGAATGTGCCAGGTTCGTAACTTGTTGACTCAGTAGACACAACGCGCTCGCCGAAATCAGTTAGTGTACATATCACATGACGGCCTTGTAGGCCCAGAAGGCGTTTTGGTCATACCAAGACTAGATATAGATAGATTATCCACCCATCCGAAGCCCATCAATGAGACCTGACGTACGACACCATTTCCTTT
Source organism: Penicillium hispanicum (assembly GCF_028827665.1). NCBI lineage: Eukaryota > Fungi > Ascomycota > Eurotiomycetes > Eurotiales > Aspergillaceae > Penicillium > Penicillium hispanicum. Next base: position 581,881 of record NW_026623199.1, on the reverse strand, counting down.
CAATGGTTCCACTAAGACTCCGCGCGACCTTTCCATTTCAGCAATCAACGTATGCTCTTTCACCAAAATCACCTGGATCATTTTCCGCGTCCACTGCTCGCACCTATCCACGAAGCCTCGCCGTCCGCACGATACGTACTTTCTCCGGGCAAGTGGCGATGATGAATCCTGATTATGAACACTTTTTCCGCTACACTAGTGGGAGATGGCTCTGGGAAGAAGAACAGCAACTTCGAGACAGGTATAAGCCTTTACTGTTGCAGAACTTCAAATAGTGGCGGCGCAAGCTATTGGCTCTAGCAGTTATATATCGATAATAAAGCTTGCAGAGGGAGGATACAACAAAGTATTTTGCTTGCTTATAGATGATAGGAAATAAATACTGGCATGTATCCTAAATCCAAATGAAAAGGAGACCCGATGGGTCAACGGCAAACATTGAGAGCTTGAGCGACTTCAGAGTTGATCATGGACTCGAGGGTTCCTGAGTAACGTCCGCCAGCTTTCCAACGTACTGGCAATCTCCAATGACACGTTCAGCGAGAGCCAAATCTGCTTCCTCAACATCGCCCCAGTCCCATTCCCTCATAAACCTCACTCCTTCATCTAGCTTCTTCTGTAAACCCTCCTCACTCTGCTCATCTATGAGACGTTGGCGAGCTTCAGGACTGATATCGCCAGGCGGGCCATGAAGAATATAAGAAGAGATGAACGTCAAAAGGTCTTTTTCCACTCGGAGTCGACTGGAGTCGTGGATGCGGAGCTTTCGGAGATGGTTTATCAAGGATAGCATGTACCGAGGGGGCTTTGGAGTGAGAATGCTGATCTCCGGGGCGAACATCGAGGTGACCTTGATTGTATCGTCAAGTGCAAAGCCCACTAGCGATAGCGGCAGAAGATGCACACACCTCCAGCCTGCGCCGTCCAGATCATGCCGGAGACATTTAGTTTCCCAGTATCCAAGCCACAGTCGTCTTCCAGTAGATAGAAGGGGGAAGTCATTCTCGACTAGGATCTGTGATGCCAGCGACAACTCCTCGTCCGGGACTGCCCATTCAACGACCTATGAGGATTCCGTGAGTATATCTCCCCAAGATGGTGCACGAGGGAATTTGACTTCGCACTCACCACCGGAATCTCTTCATATCCATATCGGAATTGAACCTGAGTACCGTACTCCACAAGTGAGATATTCATATCAACGAGAGCTTTCAGAGCTACCCTGATTGGAGAATTTTGGAACGGATGGTACAGTGTCTCGTGGTCCGGTGCAGCTTGCTGGATGGGCGTTTTATGCGTGTCCTGATGGTGACGTTCTTCGGCTCCTTGAGGCTGGTTCATGTTCTGGAGGATCTCTGTGCCAAATTTTGCTGGGGATACTTCCATGTCCATGGCGACTCAAATTGTGAGATAAGAGTGTTCGAGATGCTGTGATGATGCTCTTTGACAAGTTGGTTGTCTAATCCACAGATGAAAGTTTCCAGGTGTGAACAAGGTGAAGATGGTGAAAAGGGTGACAACAGAGTTAATCACGCCTCCCCTCTCACCCTCCTCATCTTCCCTCTCTTCGCTTCTCCTGCATCCAACCATATTGGTCATCTGCCGTTTCTCTATTCTTCTGAGATTGGTCTCTTCGATCATCGTCATCATGGCACCTCTCCCATCGGACTACGAACATCTAGACGCTGCAGCTAGCCAACTCACCCACATCCTGCACGAATCAGGTATTCCCCACGTGTTCTTTGGTGGATATGCTGCTGGACTTATCGGCAGTAAGCGTGTCACCAAGGTTAGTCCATGCACGATGGTCCACTGAATTACATATTACAAGAATCCGTTGGGTCTGATACAAAGCATAGGACATCAACGTCATCACAGAGAGATCCGCTGGACCTGCGTGGAGCTGCATTCCCGAGTTTATCTGGTGCAAAGACGAGAGGTGCTGGAAATATGTCTATCGCGACGTCGAGGTCAGCATCGCAATTTCCATGCCAGGCGGTGGTCTGTGGGATGTTCCAAGTCCAAAGACAGCAGGCCGACACACCGTGAGCCCAAAGGAGCTCCCCAAGCGTTCGTTTCACACCAAAGGTAAGCTATGCGCCACTCGGCATATAGAGTCCGCTGACCATGTTCTTCAGTCGATATTATCCATCCCTCCGTCCTCATCCTTACAAAGCTAAAGGTGTGGCATGCCGCTCAGATCTCCCAGGATTTATCCCTGAACATGCGTACTAGAGCCCGTCTAATGCATATTATGGCTGCTCTGCAATGGTTGTCGGACGAGGGTTTGCGTATCAACCTAAAGGGGCATCCTGGGATACCGAGGCAGGAGCTACTGCGGTTGCTCTGCAGACTCTACCGAGTCCAGCATGAGGCAGGGCCATATTTGGCTTCAACTCTTTCCTTTGACGATATGAGGAATGGTTTGTGCTCTTCTGGTTAGACCATGACAAGTCTGGATTCAGGGAACGTTGCGGCAAGTTTGGTTCTCGCTCAGTGTCTTTCCTTTTCTTCCTTAACTGGCCCGATATGTTTGGTGAAAACTAGAGTTTTTGGATGTTCTCACCGCTTGGCGTTTATCAGTTATGTGGAATTTTGAGAACTTAGTAACCTGCAACAAAGTGGGTTAATCTGACGGAAGAAGCAAGTCGTCGAAAGTGAATGTAGATTTTGAAAGCCTGGCCACAAAGATGGCAGAAACCCCAACACTCTAGACGGTTCAAAGCCGGCAATTCCCAAAAGAAAGAATGAGGGAAATGAAATGCTGCGAAAGAAAACAGAGGAATGTCTGCATTGCGTGTTTGGGAATTTGTTAGGGCGCAGAACTGGACGAGCCGCCAGCAGGAGGGTTGCTGGTCGAGTTCAATATAGCAAGACGACTCCGAAGGACATATGGGACGGCCGAGTCTCGCTATTGTCAGACAACCTTGCCTATTCAATCTGCGAGATTCAATCACCCCAATATGAATCCGATAATGTAAAGGTCTTGCTGGGTTCTTGAGGATCTGGTACAAGAAAGGGAATAGGCGTTGCCCCGCAAGTAGCTATATAGGCCTAGGCGGAGTATCATGTCATTGGCTGGGATGCGGTATGAGAATGATACAGTCAAGTAGACCAATATATTGGTTCCCTTGGAAATCCAGAACGAACTCGAGTGTTTGGCTTGAGATATAGGAGAAGGAGAAAAAAAAAAGAAAGACCCATCTATTCGCCCACAACGCCGCAACGACCAAGGGAATCATTGAATCTGGTGGAGAGGAACCCCAACCAGAATGCAATAACAGGAGACACCACAAAAGACCCGAGGACGGAGCAGTGCAGCTAAATCCGCTGCAAGGTCCCCTCGACATCCCCCAGCAACCCAAGCAGCTCCTTCCCACCCTCAGAAACCCGGCCTTCAATCTCCAGCCCCTTCAACAAGAACCCCTTGGCTTCCTGATACTGCCCCATCTCGGCAAGACACTTTGCAACCCGCCACCAGGCCTTCACATTACCCACGGGTTTCGAGTCCACACTAGCCTTGGCATCGACCAGGCCCTCCGGCCACGCCTGCTGCCCCATCTGCGCCTGTGCGCGGTTCCCATACAGCCCCGCAAGCTCTTCGCGGGCGAGCGAGACGGGCTCCCAACCCGGCCTTGAGAGCGCCATCTCAATGGCGTACGAGTACAGGCGGACGGCCTCGGCGTAGTTGGATTTGCGGTAGGCGGCGTTGCCGCTGTCGCGGAGTTTGGTGATCTGCGCGCTCCGCTTGGGGTTCACGGGGAGAGGGGGCGGGGGAATGTTGGGCGGGTCGAGGGAGATCAGCGCACGGTGCAGGAGGTTAAGTTCTTGGAGCTCGGTGTTGATTTGCGCTGTTTGGGATGCAGTTTGGGCGGATGATGGGGGCAGGGAGATGGCTTTAGAGCTTGGGTCGAGGTGGAGCGGGTATTGGTGGAAGATGTCAATTTCACTGCTCATGGTGTGTGATTTTGGACTGCGTGCAGTCCTGGATGACTTTCTTATGGGTGTGTTGTGTTTTGCTTCTTTTTTGATATTAGCTTGTGATGCGGAGTTGTAGCGGGCAACGGTGAGTGAGCGACTGGCAACAGGGGTGTGGGCTGGTGATGATTTACCAATTAGGATCCCTGCTATAGTCACTCGAGCCTGCGAGATCACAATGCACTTGTGGTTGAGTGGCTGAAATATGGTCAATGAGATCGCGATTGCGGAGCGCAAGCTGTCCAGAAGGCCCGTCGGTGGTCAAGGCGGTGGCAGAATCCCCGATCTATAAGATCCGCCATCACTTTACAGTACAATCATGCACTCATGCGAGATAGTTGCAAGCATATTGGGAAATTGGCAGATGCAAGGGAGATCGTAGTCTCCATGATTCAAGTTTGCAATCTATTTGCCTACAATCAAACCAAAACATACAGTCGTTGTCATCGAGGTCAAGCATCACCCCAAGCTGGTAAAAAAAATCCCGCCATGGAATCAAAAAAAGAACACAAAGACTATGCGCCCGCCAACACCGGTGCGTGATCATGTCCAAGACAGAAGTACCAAGCAAGGTGGCTCAGTGAATTTGGGGGTATTCGTTGCTGACATCCATCGCCTCCACATCGTCCGCTTTATATCCATCATACAACCCTTTTCTTCTACCGGCCATACCCACTCATCGAGGACCCGTACTCCGACGGTGCCCCGTAGTGTTCGGACGGGGCGCCATAATGCTGCCCATGTGCACCACCGTAGCCGGTGCTGTTGTAGTCGTGGAGTATACCGCCGGGCGCCGGCGCCGTGGGATCGTAGGCGCTGTGCATCGGGTTGGCGCCGTGCGCATTGCCCAGGTCGTCCGCCTCGCTCTGCTGTAGCAGGGCATAGTCCTCATCCCGGTCACCGCGGGACGAGGCAGCCATACCCCCACCCCGGCCAGACCGGAAGTCATCCTCGTCCTCCTCAAAGTCGTGGGCCGGGTTCGAGGAGAATGCAGCTTTGGTCTGGGCCGCAAAAGTTGGGTCTGAGACGGCATCGGGAAGGGTACCGGTGCGGCGGAAATGCATGACGTTGCGGAACGACATCCAGGCTGTGATGGCGAAGAGGACACTGCACGGTTTCGATCGCTAGTCAGTATGGTTATAGCCGAAGACATGGATAAAAGCGAGTCCACCTACAAGATGATGACACCGATGATCGTCGTCGCCTCGCTGAGCTTGCATTTTCCCTCGCTGCCGTAGGCCCAGTTGCCACAACCCGAGCTGCTGCTGCTGCTCGCCCGACGGAACTTGCCCGAGCTGGAGCTTTTGCTCGAACTAGAGCTCTTGCTGTCGCTATCGGAAGATTTGCCGATGCTCTTCCCTTGAGCAACGTAGGAAGCCACACAAGCCCACGCGCTCAGCCAGAATATCGCATAGAGAATGTCGACGGTAGCGAAGGCGTAGACGTTTCCAAAACGACGGGCTCGTGGCCACATAGGTACCGCAGCAAGGTATATCAAAGCGGGGATACTGATCCAACACTGTCCGGCGAGAAGGAGAAAGTCAGCTGCAAGGCTCGTTGCACCAAGTCTGTGGACCCGCCGAAGCACAAGACTGATGACAAGCTTACCAGGATCCAGTACCACACGGTGCGGCCATCGATGCCATCGCCTTTGGTCCAAATGGCGATGGTGAGAGCCCAGGCAATGAAAATGATAAACGCTTGCACGAAATGGATGATATTCTTGGTCCTCCCCAGGTTACCACCGGACGGGCGTGGGAGCCGCATGTTGGATGAGAAGACGGGAGACTGCAAGGGTGTCAACCCTTGAATTTGGCCCGACAAGGGGTGGATTCGCCGTTCAGATCAGAGGGGCAAGAATGCGCGATTGACCGGGGCAAAAGACCGGAGAAGAGTCGAGTCTGTTGCACAGCGTTGGGAGGGCCAGAAACACTAGAAAAGTGACGAGGGAGAAAATGGAGACGGAGAGTTTGGGGGACGCGCAGCGCTTCTTGGCTGCGGCGGATCTTGTTCTTGGACACGGAAGAGAACGCCGGGGTGAACCAGCAAGGGATATCGGATAATATAGAATGGCAGAAGAACCAAGTTGACTGTGATTCTGAATGGTGAGAGAAGTGAAAAGGGAGCCAACAGTAGTTGGTGACGGTTAACGCAGTGACGATCGCCCAGGCGACAGCCCGTGTGGTTCTATTTCGGGCGCTTCAGCCACAGTGGAGAGAGAATGACGAGGGCTACGACGGCCGACGATCGTCGGAACTTGTCAGATGCGCATACGAGGCGCAAATTCCATTTCAGCTGGGATCCACTGATCTGGTAGGTGGTCCTGATCTGACGCCTGTGTTCGACTTCTTAGCTAGGTGTCGAGTAGATAATGATGGATGCCTTCGCCGTGAGGCAGCACCGGGCACGATGTACACCGTCCACCTCTTTTCCTCTCTTTCCTCCCCACGACACCATTCCCCTGCGCTTTCAAAGCTCATCTCTTGTCGCTTTTTGATCCCAGGGTATGGTTCACACAGGTCAATATAGAAGCCAATACAGCATTCTGACTATCACAAGCAATCTGAACCGCTCAACGATCACGATTGAAGGAACGTCTTCGAGACTACCCTTGCTCTGAGGACTCGGAGCATTGCATTCCGACTGTCAAGTTTCAACTGAAGGCAAACCTTGTGACAATGAGGTTTTAAATGCAATTCCGTTCCTTCAGCACATGCCCGTCGGCATTCAGTATTCCAGCTCGTCGCGTATGGACTGAATAAGTTGGTGTCGGTTGACAGGCATAGCATACTCTCACCCAGATTCCGATGTGCGCGAGCTGCGTGCCTCCCTTGTCACATAACTTAGGAGCAATTCATGCCTGAAACCCTCGCGTGTCTGCGCATCTAGATCAGCACCTCGTGCACCAAAAAGCTTCACTACGAGCGCGTGCCCATCCCACGCTGCGTGATGTGCAGCTGTCCAACCCTCCACGTCCATCGCTGAGACGGCGGCACCTTGACCTAAGAGCTGCTCAACTGTACTTACTTTGTTCGCCAGCTCGAGCAGCAAGAATGAGCGGTTTCTGCCACTGGTTGTCGCGTCCCTCGAGCTCTGCTCCGCATTCTAGATGACGGGTATAATTAACACGCCCGGCGCGTGCGGCAACATGGAGCGAGGAGCCCGCTGCTGCTTTCACGGCCTCGCCGTACACGATATCGGTTTTGATGTTTGATCTTCCAGGTGATGAATCCGGTATTAACCGATCAATCTCTGCCACATCTTTCCTAAACCCGGTTACGTCCTGCTACTTTTTGTAGTTTTTAGAGCCTTATGGCCATTCTTACTTCCTTGGGGCCTAGATCCCAATATTCGCTATCGGAGTGAGATCTGCTCCACATCAAAAGCATACTCGTAGCATGCTCATGATAATCCCAATAATCCTGTTCTTCTCTGTTCTTTCTCATCGCCTGTCGGCCCCAATCCACTTCCCAGTCTACCTCATCGTCGTTATTTGTGTTCTGTCGAGCTTCTGTGAGTCAAGGATGAACCCTCAAGAGTAGATTTTACGGCAGTAAAGGGTCTTCTCTTCATACTAGGATCACTTGCATGACGAAGTCTTTCACTGAATCGAATGGGCTCAGCCGTGGTATTGAATAGATCCCTCTGCAGGGGCTGGGAAGCCGTCTTGACCAACTCGGGATTCCTCGTTGATCTTGTTATGTCGGAAAAATCCACGTTGTCGTATCGACTGGCCTACAGGCATTTGTGCAGGCGCAAAGGAAAGTACCTCAGATATGGCGCTCCTGTTAAGGGGATCGGCGTACTCCTCGCGGACAGGCGGTCTGTGGGGAATCGAAACTGGGTCAAACCATTCCCGTCTTGTCTCTTCTCTAGACCTTCCACTGTCTTTCGAACGGCTCCTTGCTGACTTTACTGACTGGGCAAAAGCTCGCCATGATGGGTTAACCCGAGTAGAAAGCTGCGGCGGCGCTGTCCGCCCTGTCATATCGCCTCGACCGTCGGACTGGACATGGCCAGGCGCGACATTCTGTTCCTGGAAGCTTGTTGGTTCTGCCGTGGTTTCAGTGTGTGGAAGACTCGGCTCCTGATATCGTTGAAAAAGTGACGACAGAAGCGAGCGCACCCTTGTACTAGCTTCCAACACTACCTGATAAACCCGGCCGTTCAAGGACAATAGTACGACAATGGATAGAAATAGAATAGACAAGGAGGTGACGACAAAAGACCGAAGAGAAGCCGGGCCCCCAAGCGGCCGGATATTGATGGAAAAGAACGAACTTGCCAGGCTCAGCGGCGCAAAGACAAAACCAAGATAGGAAAGACGTTGGAGGTCACGGGCCTCTGTCATGGATTGCCTTGTTTCCTGGAGGGTTATCTTGCCGACCTGCTGCTCAATGAAGAGATCATATGCCGACTTGAGCGACTCCAGTAGCTGGGAAATTTGCTCGAAATCTCGGACGATTTCATTTACGCCGGTTTCCTGAGGTCTGGTTGTTCGCAGCTGCGGTTGAGACGTGATCTTCCTGAGCTTTTGAGACCTGATCTGCCTGAGCCTCGAAAGCGACTGCTGTAGGTATTGAATCTGAGTTGAGAGTTGCCTTGCCTCTTTTCGAACATATGCCCGGCTCGTCGCATCTCCGTACATCGCCGAGGTGTTTGCATGTGGTTCATAGAGACACTTCCATTTGCGCCGATATAGCTCCACATGGCAAGAAAGTGACCTAGACAAGCCAGCCATGTAATCCCAAATCAGACTCAGAGGGTCATCCAAGACATCGGTGCGCTCCTCGTCGGCTGTGGATCTCAGTCTTTCTTCGAATGACTCGTGGGGCGTGCCATCACTGGACCAAGGGGGCTGGTCCAGTGGTGACGCGTATTTATTGAAGTCGATACCAAGGCAATTATCCTCATTTGCCAGCAAGAGCACTATTGCAGCATTCTCAGTCAAAGCTATTCTCTTGCCAGGGACCTCTGCTTGGTACCTACAGGTATGTCGGTGTTTTCCCATTCTTGTGCTGTCGGTGTGTATTGCTGCCGTGATGTAATTTTGTTGATCAACTCCCAGGCTGATATCCAGCCAGTCTCCGTGATCTTGGCTGGCTTTCATTCTCCGTTCCATCCATGAATCTGGTCTATAGACCAAATGCTCCTGCTGGTCCAAGTGACGAAGCAGTATTTCCGGGTCGACCTGGGTCGCTGCTGCAATGCAACTCAACACCTTTGGGTCTGGTAAATAAGAGCTATGCCCCCTGATTGGGTGCTGAATACTCGCTGGATCCCCCGCAGTGCGCGCCCTGGTGATATGAGGTGCGAGATGGTCGGGATCAACACCCTTTCTCGAGAAAAATTCGCGAGCGGTTCCCAACAGTTGCTTCGATGTATCGTGCTCGTCAGCTCGGATCCAACACGGGCGTCGTCGTTTATCTCTGGCAGCTACTCACCTGTTCTCGGAATTTTTCATGAACCCCGCTGGTGGTGACCAAGAGAATCAGTCGCACTGCAACTTTGACTGATCTGGTCGAAAGCACCTTGTTGATATCGTCAAGGTTTGTTGGACACGAGATGGTGAGTGGTGTAGTTGAGTTTGAGAAAAAGTCGGCCACCATCGTACGCGTTCGGCCAGGCACAAAAGGATATATTCTTTCTTCAATGTCGGGGTCTTGCTGGAGGTAGCCTTGGAGCCATCTATAGCGAGGGTGTGTCTCCGATCTCGTCTCGATGGTTTCGTAAAACAAGCGAAGTCGAGGATCTTCACTCAAATCATTCGCTGACATCGTGACTTTTGTAGCAACGCGTGCGATAACTAGTGCCAGGGCTATTTGGCCAGTCAAGGAATACAAGGGTTTGATGGATTCAGTAAAGCCGTCATTAACGAGGAGACCAAAGCGAGAAATATGTGTTACACATCATCTGTTTTGAGCCTCAACTCGGGCGGGGTTCCCGTCCGAATCCAGGGGCCAGATGACAAAATGGGCATGGTATGGTTGGTACATACAGGATGCCTTGGTACTGGCGCCAATCAGACCATTTGACGAAACTTCAGATATGTCTTTGTATGTAAATCTGATACCCAATCAAACGTCGTCGGTGATAGGTGAGCGGCTGCGGGTATACCAAAGTTGCCCACAGATTGGAACAAAGTCCCCGAGGTCGTATAACCAACTACTGACCACTAATGGGCATTTATCGCAGCTGGCGTGAGCTCATCAAGAAAACTCGGGACGTGTATCTGTGTAGAACCGATAGACATAGATTGGAGTCCCATCGTCACCTATAAATGTGAAATATGTAAAATGACACCCGAAAGCCCACCGGCAGTTGGAATAGCTAGGGTAGACAGTGGCAATGCCCAAAATAAGCAAACCCCGAAAAAGAAAAGAAAAAGAAAAGGTACCGTGGCTCGTCAGTTCGTTATTCATAAAGTCACGGCCATTTTTATTCACGGCTAGAAAGGGCCACTCGTCAATCCAGCCTCCCGAGTTTGCTTCATCATCAACCAGACCTCGCGCAGCGGCTGGTAGACATGCGTATGCCACCACCAGGGCAGAGGATCATCATAGGAGAACCGTGGCTCTGCCCAAAAGAAGAACGGAGCTAGCTCTGCTTCCAGTCTGGTTGCGACGGCTTTGACGAGCCCCGGAAACAGGAATCGCGGGAGAAGATCGACTACCGCTTCATGGTGCAAGATGGAAGGCCGGGAGTGGGGACTGGGCGACAATGTTGCCGTGACATCCCCAGCAGCAGGTTCAGTCAGCTCAGGGGATAACAAGGCCAGATAGCCAGAGATAGGAGAGCGTGCGTCACGCAGGAGATTCTCCGCAGCCACTGCACCCGGAACGCAATCCGCGATGTGGATTGTATGGCGGACGGATGATCTATCGCATTCTTCGTCGACTAACAATCGGACTGAGAGATGGCCGGTCATTCGCGCACCGCCCTTTGCGGCAAGGTCTTGCATCAATCGGTGGATAGCCATGGCCAGGGCTTCGTCTAGCCGTGAGGCACCCCAGTGAGTCGAGCGGGCTTCTGCCAGCCGCACTTTGATGGCGTGGACATGTCCACGCACAACCAACAAGTCGGCGAAGAACTCCCCTAGCCGGGTCTGTTGCTGGAGAACCCATGGGGAGTCCTTGGAGATCTGGATCTCGCTCACCTCGGAGTACGTCTTGCTCAGAGTTCGCTTGGGCAAGATGACCGCTGTCTCGTTTGCGCCGGGCTTGAGGCGCTGGATCTGATACAATTTCGCGGGTGACCGGTGCAGAATCTTGTGAATCGAGTCGCGCGATTGCACCTGATGACACTCCACGACGGGCAGCCCCCTTTCCACGAGAAACTGGCGAAAAGAGTCTGCGTGGACAAGGCAGTCGGTCCACTCGGGATCAAAGGCGATACACTTGCAGCCGGTCCTGCGCTCGACGACCTCCCGGGCCGTGGCATCTTCGACGGCGGTTGCCTTGGGAGAGCAGGGGATCCACAAGTCAACCTTTTCGCGGTGCACGATATCCAGGATTCGGGAGATGTAGTGATCCTTAGGAACGCGGTAGAACGCGCGTAAGGTCGTCGACATGCTTCCGCCCGAGCGAACGGGCAGATCGAGGTCGGCCACGTCCACTCCCACGACGCGATGGCCGTCTGCATCCCCGGCGCGTGCCAGGGCCAGGCCGTGAGGCGTCCCGATGCCTGTGATCAAAATGGTCTTGGGGTAGAAATGCACATCTGCCTGCTTGGTCTGCCATCGCCTCGGGATGGAACGGACATAGGCTAGTAGGGCTGTCCCCAATAGAACCGTGTTGTCCACGAACAGAAGCGAGAGCGACACAACGATGCGGAACAGGTGCCAAAAGATGCGAGACAGGCCCTCCGAGACGGGAGCCCGGGAGGCGTCCATGAGCAAGTGGAGTGGTCGTCTCGCTGCTGGTGCTACCATGAAGGCGTTGAGTCTGTGGCAGCGCGAGTCGAAGTCCCCGGGAGGTTCGAGACGGCGCTGCAAGGCCGAGGCTGCAAGGGATTCTGCAGCAGAAGCAAGCTGAGAGCGAGTCGACTCGAGTCGAGCTCGGGCGCCAATGGGAAATGGAGGGGCGATCGGCGCCTGCAGATCGCATCGATGATGCACCCGTCCACTCGTGCAACACTCACCTCGCACCTCGCACCTCGCACCTCGCACCTCGCACCTCGCACCTCGCACCTCCCATCTCGGGCCTGGCGTCTCACATCCTCCTTGGCTAGCTGCAGATGGTTGGCAGCTTCAGCAGATCCGAAGTTGTTCGTGGCTAAACTGGCATCGCGTCACGCCGCAAGGGATCCCAGCTCGGTCTTCTCGGGTCTAATTGCCTGAAGCACTAGCTCCGATACACGCCACCCCGAGACGTCGCGTCCCGCGATTGATAACGATCCACGGACTCGACCACTCGTCCAATAACCAGTTGCTGGCGGGGGCTGTCGGTGCCTACAGTCGAATTGTCGAAGTATTAGCCCCGACCCCCGAGTTCCGTCGGGTTTATATTTAAACTCGGCTGAACGTCATGCGGGGCAGCTGATCAGAGCTTCATCATCGCATCTGCTACGAGCATCAGGACCGCGTCTTTATCTTCACGGTACGCCCTGTTCGACTCTTCACTCGCAATATCTTCGTGCAATCACCACTCCCAACCATCTATCAGCAATGTCGACCCAGTCAGCGGCAGCTCCAAAGGAGAAATCAGTAAGCCCACCCTCTACCCTTTGTTTGAGAAGCACTATGTTCAAAGCACTTCGGGCTAAACAAACTGCTTCCAACAGCGTGAAGAGGGCCGCGAGCGCAAGCTCCTCCACTTCATCTATGGTCAAGAGAATCTAGACGAGATCCGTGGCCACCCCCGGAAGGTGCTCGATTTGATGGACAAATTCGAGGAGGATCACCACATGATGACAGTCGGGCCGCCCAAGGGCAAGATCATCACCGATCTGATCGACGAGCTCAAGCCCAAGACTATGATCGAGCTGGGTTGTTTCGTGGGCTACTCGGCCATCCTGTTCGGCGATGCGGTTCGCCGCAACGGCGGCGAGCGCTATCTGAGCCTGGAATTGAACCCCGAGCTGGCCGGCATCGCAAACATGCTCATTGAGCTGGCGGGCCTGCGCGACTTTGTCCGTGTCATCGTCGGTCGCAGCGATACATCCCTGGACAAACTGTACCGCACGGGCGACGTGACCAAGATCGAGCTCATGTTCATCGATCACTATAAACCGGCTTATACAACTGATGTCAAGCTGTGCGAACACCACGGTATGATCGTGCCGGGAAGTGTGCTCGTCGCTGATAACGTCCTCCACCCGGGCAACCCACCTTACTTGGAATACGTCCGGAGCTCGGTCGAGCAGAAGCGGGAGGCGGCTAAGAACGGGCCCGTGAAGGGCTACAGCACTGGTGGCATGGCTGAGCGCACTATCAATTCGTTCATGCCGCAGAATGACGTCCCTGCCTTTGAGACCGTCGGGAACCCCAATCTCATCTACACGAGTGAGCTCCGGCAGCCGGAAGGGGAGCGAGTAAGTAAAAACCCGTTCTGCACTGCCGTTTCTTTTGTAGATGCTTACCTGAAAACCATAGGATGCCCTTGAAGTGACGCGATGTGTTGGGATCCAAGATAATTAGATTGCAGCGTGTCTGCCGGCCACAGGGCGGAAGGGTTCCCGACCGCTGATATCAGAGGAGACAGGACATCAATTTGTGTTGGAAAAGAAATTCACAGACATGGTAGTACAGTCCTAACGTCCTTCATGAAGAGGAGCTGAAGAGGCCTGCAGTATACTCAAGCCCGCAACGATCTTGCATTCCTTGTATCTTTCGCAGCATCACGATGTCCCATCCGCAATTCACTCCAAAAAAAGAGAAGAAGAGAAAAAAACAAATGTCATCAGCTCGACGTCCAATGTCAGATAGTTCTGCTTGCATTACGCCCCCAAAGAGCCCACACACAGCACACAAAATCCCGAAACCAAAGAGTAACAGCATCCAGTAAAATTAATCGTAGTATCGTAAGCAATTTCCCAAGACCTATACCAACACACTCGACCCATCGCTCTTCTTACATGCGCAAGCCTTCGGGCCAGACGCAACCTGCGACGGCGTGCGCGCAAAACTGGGCGGCACATCGAGGACGGGGTTCCGGTCAAAGAAATTGCGCGGCCGCAGGAGCAGCGTCATCGGCTCTGCAGGCATGATGGGGTAGTCCTCCGGCGAGGGGAAGTGCGTTAGGCCAAAGGTGTGCCACAAGACGACGTCGGTATTGTCGATGGAGCAGTCTGGCCCGGCAGCGTCGATCCACGCCGGGAGACCGTGGGAGGGCTCGCCAGAGGTTTGGGGGACGTGACGGCCGGCAGGGTGGATTTGGTCGTCGGAGTCTGAGGTGTTGTTAGAGACGAGTATAGGGGACTGTCGATTATGGATTTGGCAGCTTACATTTAGTGACGTGGACTGCGTGGCGGGCGAATCCGGCGCGCTTCCAGACGAGACTGCCGTCCTTGGGGAGAAGGGGCGGCACGTCCCGGCTAACAAGCTTGTAGCAGACGGGCTTCTTGCTGTGTGGGTTGAGCTTGTTCGTGTTGGCCATCTCCCAGGTGCGGCCGGTGAATCCGTCGTAGTCGGACATCGCCTCCAGAGGGGTGGCGTACTTGGTCTTTTTGGCATAGAAGGCGTTGCCGTACTTGTTTTCTGCGCTACCGACTTCGCCAGGCCCACGTACGGCGTCAACTTGGAACACAGTGTTGTTGGGTCCATCGATGTTGGGGTCGACGCGGAGACAGAAGAGATGTTGGTGGTTGTGGGCATTTACACCCGGGTACACCTCCGTGCCCCAGCCTTTGGTGTCCTCGCCGGGGTTCATGGCGTACGTGTTCAGGATACCGGTCAGCTTGATCTCCAGCTGGACAGTGCCATCCTGGTGGAAGATCCAGTACACACAGTACTCGTAGTTGGCGGCAGTGAAGATGTGTGAGATGATCAACTTGCGGCCACGGGTCACGACCATTGACTCGTCGCGGAAGTCGGTGTGCTTGAACAAAATACCGGCGTCTTCTTCGTGGATGCAGATGGCGTTCTTGACGATAGTAGAGGCACCGGCGCGGTTGACGAAGGCGGCATCCATGTAGTGGATGGCTCCCTTGCAGTCGCATCCCAAGGAGAGACTGTTGGTCATGTAGCCTCCGCCATACTCACCCAGATCAAAGGCATGCTTTCGCTGGTGTGGGTGCTCTGGGTTGCCGTATGGCACCACCATCTCCGCCAACGAAAGTCGGTAGAAGACGGGGCGAATATTGCCTTTGTCGTTAAAGGTGATGTTATTCAGGACGATACCCTCACGATAGTTGAAGCCAACGTGAATACTCCAGTTCTGCCACTCAATGATGCGGTCCTTGATCTGGAATGAAACGCCCTCTGGCTGGGTAATGTGAATTGGCTTGATGTCCGTCCGGAAGCCGCCCTCCTTTTCAATAGCTTCCGGGTGGTAGTTGTTTGGGGCCATCTTGCTGATCGGCCTCCGCACTGGCGGCACATCGATGTGGATAATCTGCTTCGTCTCTGCATTGTAGATAGGGCAGAAGTCCAGCGGGAATGTGTACTGAGAGTCATCGATATGGGGGCGGTAGTACATGAGAGCCTGCTGCAGTCGAACCCCATTGCCAAAGCGCTCATCGTAGCCAATTGTCCAAGCTTGACCAAGAAGTCAGAAACCAACGGCAATTAAAGCGCAGACAGAATCACTCACGATCACAGTACACCTTATGCATATCCTCCGGAGGGATGCCAATGATACTGCATTGCTCAATCACCTTCGGATCCTTGCGCACCACATGCTCGACTTCCTGCAAATCCTCCATTGTGATCAGAGGCTGTACATTCGGCGTGTGCTTCCACTCGATGATCTTCTTTTGGTCCAAGTCCACCACACCGTCATACACGTTGCCACCCGGGGCGATGGCAACAACATCGGCGGCGCGAGCTGGACGAGGCGCCTTCTCTGGGTCCGCCAGCCATGCCATCATCTGAGCCTTGCGGGGCTCGTAGAGGGTGACTGCATTGAAGTTGAGCGCGCCATGTTCCTTGCGGACCAGAGCGACAGCGGCATCAATCTCCGCGGTAGAAAGAGGGTCAAACGGATGAGGTGCCGGCGCAGTGGCGCTGACCTGGTAGGTCAACTGCTGGAGACGATCAAGCACCATTCCGTTATGTAGCGTGATATAAGTGTCGATGTGTAGACAATCAGGAAATGAAGTAGATATTGGAGATGCCGCCTATGGGCGTGTTCTATACAAGGCGTGCGACTCCGGGATGACCCAGTCCGGAATATGGAATGGGAAAAAGGCAATCTGAGGAATTCCAGACCTGGGAGACCAGGGCTGCTGCGTATTTAAGCCCATGCAGCTGTGCACCGCATCTCGCAGACTCGCCGCGATTAGATAATGAGATAAACGTGATGCTCGTTGCGGAGGCCGGATCCCGCTGCCTGAATCGGACTAGTGACACCCAGATAGGAAATCTGATGCGTGCGACCTGATAGAGTGTGAATCAAGGCCGTTGGTAACGCGGGGCACGTCTCTTGGACCTCGATGAGAGTAGCTGGCTCTGTATGCATTCATAGACAAATTGATACAATTCAGATCGTGTTCGAGAGTCTTATATACCGCTAGGGTAAGCTAGACCAAAAAAACCCGCTGTACATTCGGAACTCCCGAAGCCCAATCTACCTCTAAATATTTAGTTATAGAATGTGACTGTAGCAAGAAATGAGAAAAATAAAAGATAGATGGAAGAAAAAAGGCAGCGGCCCTAGAGAGCCCAAACGCCCGTAGATGGATTCAAGAGACCAACCAAATGAGAACACCAGACACCCTCCCGCCCTGAAAAAACCCCCCTACCAGGTACACAGAGACCGCGGGCAAACGGAACCCATGCAAAAGCAACAGGCGAGAAGACAATGCCGAAGGTTGAAGAAGCCAGCACAACTGCGTTGTGCCTATGTACATATCATATCATATCCAGAACTCCTCGTTTCCCATCGTCATACTTTACCTGTTTGGAACCCGCCCGGTGTGTGGTAGCCAGAGCCGTGATGCTGGGGCGTATGGGCACCGGTCCCAATGTGTCCAGTATTCGGGGTGCTCGGAGTGCCGCCGACGGAGTAGATGGTGGCGCCGTTAAGATTCGGAGTTTGCTGAGCCATGTGGTAGGTCATCGCTGGCATCTGCCCATTCAGTCCCCAGATCTGTCCCGAATACTTCGTCTCATCGATGGCGCCATTGAAGACCAGCTGGCGCATCTTCCAGTAGATCTCCCCGGTGACCAAGGAATCTGACCCAGCTTGATGGGCAATACCGACACGCTTGACCCCTAGCTCGTCCGCAATATCTTGCAGGCCGGATTTTTGGCCTAGGTTTGCGAGAATTTGTGCGGCGGCAGGAGTGAGGGGTGAGTCGTTGACAGCTTGGTTACGGCCAGCATGCTTCATCAGGTACTTGATGTCGTACAATGATGGGAAGAAAATGGTGAGCAGTTTGTGGAACTCCTCCTCATTTTCGGGCAGAGGAGAGCATAGCATGATCTTCATGAGATATCCGAAGTCGTATCCGGAGTGGAAAGAAACCCAGTGCACGTCATCAAGCAACACCAGACCAGAGCTAATGAGCAGCGAACCGAACTCGAAAGGGTCAATTCCGTTCTTCTCATGCATACTGAAGTCAATCCCAGACTTGGCAAGCATAGTCGTCGAGTCCTGGGCATACATGTCGCCCTCCAGTGAAAAGCGGAAGTTAAACTGCCATGTGCACGGAGCAGGCATCATGGCGTTACCGAGTGGCTGTCCATTGGCATCAGTCGCTGTAGCCGGGGGCACCTCTCCATCCTCGTTGAATAACGTTATTCCAAGTTGGATCATCTTCAGCAAATCAACGTTGCACCGGAGAGTCTGGTAGTGGTAATCGGCTTTCGTGGTGAAGGAGCCGATCGGTCGCGCAACGATTCCAGGGAACTCGGTATCCTAAGATTTGATTAACAACCTTCGTCTCAACAAGAAGAATATTCCGGCATGGGGAACAAAAAAAACAGACTGTGGGGTATATCCATGGGTTCTTACCATGCTGATATATGGATACTTGTCCACCAAGGATCTCAACACGGCCATCTCATGAGCCAGATTGTGCTTCCATACGTCCCGTATCCTTGTCTTCACCGCACCAGCTTTGGACTCCAGGGCCAACCGTCCGTCGTGACCTTGGTGCAACTGCTGTTGCTGCATCTGGGCTCCCCGCGCGAAACCCATCTGTGCCGCATGGCTCGCGAGACCGGTGCCACCACCGTCTGCGCCAGCGCCAGCGAACCCCGCAACGGACATTCCATTGGTCACGCCAGCACCGGATAACGTGAAGGGATTGATGTTGGTGTTGGGGTTCCCAGCGAACCCGGGGTGGCCACCGAGCGAAGGGGGTGGTAGCGCCGAGTTGGCAGATTGGGCGTGAGTGGGGTGTTGGGATTGGAGGTGAGCTTGTTGGATCGAATAAGGGCCGCCGAGGCCAGAAGGCCCGTATCGGCCGACAGGAGGAGGCATGGTGCGGAGCGATCAAACATGCGCATATGGTAGAGGTTAAGATCAGGTTCGTCACTCTCGAAAGGTCGTGAAAGGCGGGAGAGCTATGTCTGCCGAATTAGGCTTAGTGCGGGTGTGTTCTGCCAAGCGCACCGCTCCGGCCTTCACGTCCTTCGCTTTACGGACCTCGATTTGCGCCTCCCTTTTGCCTCACAATCGTGTCCTGTCCTAATCTGCTCAGCCGCCATGCCTGCCAGAAACCCCACCGGATTCGACATCAACCAATTCAAGGCTGCGGCCTCCCCCTCCTCGGTCTTCGCCAAGCGGGATCCCTGGGCTCGCAAGTACGCTGATCGTCCTCCGTCTCGCCGTGCATCGCACTCTGTTTACTAATTCCTCACCAGTGAAACCTGGCGCTACACTGGCCCTTTCACTCGGTGGAACCGTTTCAAGGGTCTTTTCCCAGGCCTGGGCATCGCGACCGTCGCCTTTACTGCCTACTGCACATACGAGCACTTCTTCCTAAAGGATGACCACCACCACGGAGATGGCCACCATGGCGAGGGCCACCACTAGAGGCCATAAATGGGACTTGGGAGACGCAATGGGAACCGCTGCCAACCGACGAACAAGCGAGTGAAGAATGGATACCCCAGCAGACAAGCGAGCGCGGTCTCGCCAGCAAAAGATATGAAACTAGGCTTTCCACATGGCCGTCACGGTCTTGCAATCCTGTCACTCAATGGAGCATTTGTTGTGTTGGGGCGCAGACACCGACCTCCTCCGTCGAGAGGCGTGGCTTGCAGAAGGGCGCCTTGGGTTGAATTGTCGGGTGTATATAGTTTATGTTCAATTACTACAAGATGCCTTTCTATTCCTTCATATTACAATTGGTTTGCATGACCAAGATCGATCAGAGACTGAAGTTGGAGCATAGAATTTATATTTATTTCCCCGTAGGTTTCGTAAAGTGCAGCTTTTGCGCCGCCTCGACATAGTTAAGGTATGACATGATATCATGAATTGCATCCAATCCCCCGATCACGCGCGTGTGACTTAACTCCATGACGAACGAGGACTCCTATTCCTCCTCAAAGACCAATGAGATTCCGTCATCGCCAGCGGTGACGATACGCTTGCCCTCAAAGCCCTGAACGAACCCCATGATGCCGCCAGCTTGCTCACCATCTTCATTTTCGGTGGCACCCAAGTGTCCTTTCCATTCTTTCATCAGACCTTGCGCCGCAGCTGCGGTACCACCACGGGCATCCCATCGCCGAACCACGCCATCTAATCCGACGGAAGTGAGCAGCCAGGACCGACCCTGGCCGGCCGCCGCAGACGCGAGAGCCCCCGGCCGAGGCGCCGCAATCGGCGCACGGCTCTGCAGGAACTCCACCTTGACGACGGCACTCCCTTCATGTGCCTCCTTAATATGCCGACGAACGGCAAATCGATGCGCCGCGTCGTACAGTGCAATTGAGCCATCGACTGAGCCCGCAGCAAGCAGAGTCAACGGAGGCTGCGAGAACGACAGAGTCTCAATGCCATCCGTTTGAGTCTGGAGCGCAGCAAGAATAGTTCCAGCAGCGGAGGCAGTGGCAGCTTGGGCGCCGGCCTTGCCCTTCGCGGCCTGGGGGCCGGTTGCGAGTCGAGGGAGACCAACGACCTTGATATGGCCCTCAGCACCACCCACGGCCGCGATACCACCACCTGGAGAGACGGCAACAGAGTAGAGCCCGCCGTCCACCGCGAACCGCTGATCCTCCGCAGTCAAACCGACGACGGCATTAGTGCCGGGCGATCCCGAAATGCCCGCAGCGGCCGCAGCGCCGAACACATCGTAGACATAGAAGCTTCCATCCTCGGACACAGTGGCGAGGAGGTTGCCATCTGGCGTCCAGGCACCCGCGGTACAAGAGGCAGTGTGCTGGAAGAAACTCTGGATGATGGAGATGGGCTGAGCAGAATCGGTGTGATCAATACGGAAGACCCAGGAACTACCGTCGTTGGCGCCAAGCGCAACAACGTTGCGCTTCTCCTCGCTGCCTTGCTGGTAGGGGCAGACAGCAACCCAATTAATCTCCTCGACCTCCTGCGCCTCCGCCACAAATTCCCAAGCAAGTCCTGTCTTCTGGGGCGTAGAATCGCGCCAGGCTCGCAGCTTGCCGTCCAACCCCGCTGTCACAGCATATTCTCCTGCCGGCTCGGTGAAAGCAACGGCATTTACGGTATCGGTGTGACCAGCAAGCTTGGCCAGGGGCTTCAAGGAGTCGCGCTCGCGTGGCTGTGGGTTGGATTCGTAGCTCTGGGGGAGAAGGGGTCGCTCGCCGGGGGTCGAGTCGAAGATGTATGCAATGTCGTCGCCAGCGCCTGTAAGGACAATGTTGTTGTGAACAGGATGCTGGGCAACGCAGAAGACAGAGTCTGAATGCGAGTCGAAGTGTGCTGCTGAATCGTTCTGGAAGGTGATTTGTTCCTCAAACGCCATGTTCTGGTCCTCGTCCTCGCCATCTGACTCCATGGGGTGATCCTCGTCACGCTGGAATATTTCCTCAGCCTCATCCGCGCCGACATAGACATCCTCGTCAGCCTCACGCTGGGGATTTTGTGACGACATGTCTGGGATGCTTCAATCGGAAGCTTTGCAAGGTGCCGAGTACAATTCGGAAATGCGAAGTAATATGTTGGACGCTGGATGCCGGACAGGCACTCAGAGCTCACCAAACGGTATTATGAGAGAAGAGAATGCCGTATCACTCTGATTTATAATGTGTAGAACAATCGAGCAAGCTCAAGCTGGAACTTTTTTTTCTGACAATCTTCCCCGCTTAGAAATCCGCAACCCCCGCGGGAGGCAAACGCTGCAAACAGATCTATGGACTTTTCCTGATATGCCATGTTTACTGCAGGATATTAAGAGGAAATGATGATAATTTAAGTCAAATTTAAACTCAATCTCGTGGGAAAATGAGTTTTCAAATTTTCTGATCACAATGGTAGATTGATAAATCGGCATTCGGATCGTTGGTCTCGGGATATTCTCCACCGTTATATATCCGGTGAGGCGAATTTGGTTAAGGAAGTTCTGATGCCCTTTTTTTTCTTGTTGAATCCCTCTGCGCAATTGAGCATTCCTGGCAGCTCTTAGTAACTTCGAGATTCTAGTCGCCCAGTAACTGGAAAATGCCATTGGAAATCTCAGGCGAAATTTTCAATGACTGCCCGAGCGTTCTAGATTCAGTCTGTCCTCAACGAACACTGAATACACTCTGTTGCTGAATACTTCGACTCGAGCTACCAACATAAACGCGGAAGTTCCCACTAGGCACCACCCACTTCTGAGCCTGCACATCCCAGTAGCTCAGATCTCGTCTGGTAAGCGTAAAGCTGACCGTTCCTGATTGCTGCGGCTGGAGACTGAGCTTCTGAAATCCGCGCAACTGCCGTGGCGGGGTACTTGGAGCAGAGTCCGGTAGACCGATGTATAGCTGGGCGACCTCGGCACCAGCTACCGAGCCAGTGTTCTGAATCGAGGTAGTAATAGTTCCTACAGCCTTAAACAGATCTTCCGGACCACCGGGAACCACGGTTCCAACAGAAGGACCAGGTGTGGTGGCGACGTTGACAGTCATATTCGTGTACTTGAAAGTCGTGTACGATAGGCCATAACCGAATTCGTAGCGAGGCTTAATACCGTTCTCATCAAAATGCCGGTAGTCGATAAACAGACCTTCGGTGAAATCGTCAGCCTCGCCAGTGGTCCAGCCAGTTCCGTAGTCGCTGCGCTGCTTGGCAATTGTGTAAGGCAACTTTCCACTGGGAGAGGTACTGCCGTATAGGATGTCGATCAAAGCATTTCCACTTTCCTGGCCGGGGAGCCCAGCCCAAACAATAGCGTTGACTGATGGTTGAGCGAGAATAGTTTCCAAGATAACAGGACCCACGCTGTGCACAACGACGATGACATTTTTGTTTGCGGCTGCGACAGAATTGATGAGCGCGTTACCGTTGTGCCATGGATCTAGGTTGTTCCTGTCACCAGCGTTGCCTTCCACTGTGATATAGCTATGACTGGTGTTAATAGTCTAGTTTAGGTGCCACAGATATGATTTTGGTCGACTCACCCTTCGCCAGAATCCGAGTTAATAAATACCACAGCTGTCTCTGCATTCGAGGCCGCAGAGGAAGCAGCAGCAACATCATCTGTGTTGCTTGCGAAGATCTGGGTACCGTCTTTTTGGGCCCGAGATTTAATTGCGTCGAAGGGTGCGACAAGGTACTAAAGAAACCGCATTAGATCTGAAGAGCCTTGTGGTGGAAGGTGCTTGGATTACCGGAAACTGAGCCGTACCACTGCCCCATCCCATAGCCAAGGTGCCGTTATCACAACCACGGTCACTGCACGCGTTGGGTCCAGCAGGGTTCACGATGGCATCCTGTCCAATGATAGCCAGACTCTTTGGCTTTCGAAGAGGCAGAGTCTGGTCTACATTTTTCAGAAGGACAATGGAATCACGAGCAACGTTACGGACAACCATAGCGTGGTTATCCGTTACATCGACACTGGCTTTACCGCCATTCCATGAACTGAAAGCAACTTCGGGATAACCGCTGTCTTGATCAAGGAGATACCAGGCTGCCAAGATACGAGTGGCCATGTCATCCAAGCGGGACCTCGGCACAGAGCCGTTGGTTACCGCCTCCACTAGATGGGGGCCCCAGAAGATGCTGCCAGGTGGAGAATTGAAATCACTGCCGGGCATTGTCATGTCTAGACCCGCCAGGGCGCTGTTCACCGTGGTGTGCTGTGCATTCCAGTCGCTCATGATGTAGCCCCGAAAGCCCAACTCGTCCTTCATCAACCCATTTAAGATGGCGTCGCTCTCGCAAGCCCAAGTCTCGTTGACTTTGTTGTACGAGCACATCACGGAGGCCACATTGGCTTTCACGGCGTTCATAAAGGGCCATACGTATAATTCATGCGCGGCGCGGTCCCCGATATTGGAGCTGATGGTCTCTCTGCTGTGTTCCTGCTCATTTCCGAGCCAGTGCTAACCCCCCAGTCAGAAGATTTCCGCGGTAAATCGAGAGAGCAATCATCACATACCTTGGCGCATGCTTGTACACCGGAGTCCTGCATGCCTTGAATGGTCTCTTCCATGGCGACTCCACTGAGGTAGGGGTCAACCGAGAAACCCTCCCAGCTTCTGCCTCCATCCGGGTTCTTTCCAAGAGGACCTGCCACCGGTCCCAGCTGAACATGGACACCCAGGCCTTTGGCTTCGGCTCCCATCGCGACGCCGCGGGCGTACATCAAGCTGCGGTCCCAGGTAGCGCCGGCATTGATGCCCGCCGGAAATGCCGTGACCGGATTGGCCATGCGGATACCCAGCGGCGAGTCCTGCAGACATAACGAAGGGTAGTTGATCGAGCTGACCGCGTATGTGTTACCCACGCAGGGACCACCTTCCCACGTCACGCCAGTCGCGATGCCTACTTTCTCAGTCTGGTTGAGTCTTTGGAGGGCCGCGTGGGCTTTTGCATAGGCTGCATCCCAACCAGAAGGACCAGAGCTGTAGGCGTGGACCACGGTGGTGGCTGCCAGAGTTGAAAGAAGAAGTTGTTGCATAGCCATGTTGCTGCTAGGAGGTGATCGAGCTTCCCCCAGGTCGCTGGAAAGAACCTTCTTTTATACAGCCAGTGCCTACCGAGGAGAGTAAGTAGCGAGACCTGAAGGGGGGCTTGGGCTGCTTCGAGTTTGCACCCCCTCGTTTCAAGCCACCACGACCGCTCAGACAGTCTGGTCAATGCCGAGATCGATTGCTTCCCCATGAAGCCCCGCCGCACGGAAGACCTTGTGCTCGCTGCGGGCGCCATCTTTAAGGCTTGGGCTCGTATTGGCAATGAGTGACATTCCTGGGTAGGACCGAGGCATCGAAGTATGCAACCTTGCAGTCGATAATGTGGATAGTAAGGACTCGTCTCGTGAGCGCGCTCGAGCCGTTGGAAATGCGGGATTGGATTGCGGGGAGAGAAGGCAAGTCGAGGACTGGGTTGCAATTCCGCCTAATGTATCATCGGCGATTGCTTTGTTGACCGGAGACAATCCCGAAAGAGTCCTCTGTAAGGGAGCCCAAACCATCTGTTTCCCCGCAGCCAAGTCAGCCACTTGGACTGATGTTGACGATTGGCTGCCGATTGAACGCAAGTCCGGGGTGGAAGAGACTGCAAATAAATATACTACTAGGCCAAGCGCTTATTCCATGCGGCAGCGCCACGACTAGATCAGACTAGCCTCGTCCGACAAATATCCGCATGCCTGTGCTTAGGAATATTGAGATCTTTTCAAGTACTACAAGGTCCTTTCACGACACCAAGAGCCATGTATGCGTTTTGTCATGATTTCAGGCAGTATATAAGCTACGGAGTCATACAACGGACGATTCGACATGATGGTCTAAAACCGCTCGATCAAATGGCTTCACTCCACTTACAGCTTGACGCCTGACTTTCGGCGGGCCTCCTTCTCCTGGTCCCGCAGCAGACGGCGGAGAATTTTTCCACTCGGGCTTTTGGGAACCGCATCCACAAATCGCACACCACCCTTCAACCACTTGTGGCGTGCCTTGTGCGCTTCGACGTGTCTCTTGATTGATTGCATGGCAGCATCATCGGGGCCAGCGGAGGCGGACTTGACAACAATGGCCTTCGGCACTTCACCAGCAGCATCATCGGGAACGGCAATAACGGCACAGTCAGCCACAGCGGGATGAGCGAGGAGGTGAGCTTCCAGCTCGGCTGGTGCCACTTGGAGACCCTGTTGCGCGAGCCAGTCAGCGAGATTCCCAATATTGTGTTGACCAAATACGTATCTGGTGTGTCGTGACGAACCTTGACCTTGATCAATTCCTTGATCCGGTCGACGATGAAGATATGTTCGGTGAACTTGGGGCCTATCCGGACCACCGCTTCATCTCCTGTACGCATCCACCCATCCACAAATGTCTCCTTAGTAGCTTTCTCGTTGTTCAAATAGCCCAGAACCACGCTTGGACTCCGCACCAGAAGTTCCCCTGGTGTGTCATAGCTGGTTATTTCTTGACCCTCGGCAGACATGATACGCGCCTCGAAGCCAGGCACTAGGCAGCCAGAGGATCCCAGCATGATGTCAAAGTGATGGGTTGCGCAGGCCACGGTACAGGTCTCCGTTAGGCCTAGAAAATTATTCAGATGAGTCTCGATGGTACTTCAGGGACCAGAATCTCTTACCATAAGCCTGTCGAATAAGAACCCTTGGGTAGATGTTCTGGAAATCGGCAGCCGTTTCACTTCCCAATGGCGCCGCACCCGTGAACAGAGATTGTACCGAGCTGAGATCATATTTCAAACACAGGTCTGGGTTTCGCAACATGTTGATTATAATCGGAGGCACCTGAAGGAGGTGTAAGTGACCGAACAACTGTCTTCGCAGACGGAATTAATTCAACACCCACCACAAACAGTGAAGTAATTTTGAAGGTCTCGATGGAGGCTAGAAACGACTTCAATTCGAATTTGGGGAGAACGACAGTCTGATCACCGCGATAGGCGCCCGCATGACAAGTGACCACCAGCGCGTAGATGTGGCTCTGCGGCAAAAGGCCTAGCGCGACCTCGGAATAAAACTTTCCTAGCTCGCGTTGTTTAGCTTCACGATAGCTTCGCTCAAAGGCTGTCATCTGCAATGTATTGGCAATAACATTGCGATGAGAGATCATCACTCCTTTCTGCGAATGGCTTATAATCAGTTTGAGGGGAGCGATCTATGTTACAGGGAGGTCAGTACCGGCAGTCCAGATGTTCCACTGGAATAACACAAGAATGCAGCGCGTCGCGCCCCTTCTCCTGGTCCCCACCGCACTGGCTCTAGAGCTGGAAGAGACTTCCCAGCTTCGGCGAGATCGGATACCGTCCTATACTCGGTTGAGCGGTTTGATCCCCCGAGGATCTCCGGTGGCACGTCGAGAAGGTATATCCTGCTCTTGGGTAGACCAGCCAGAGAGGCTGCTTCTAGAGCAACTTGCAACAAAGGAACACATGTGAATAAAGCCTTTGCTTTGGAGTCCAACAGCTGATGCTTCAACTCGGCTGCAGAGTACGCGGCATTGGCAGGAGACACAATGCCACCTAGTCGGTGAACGGCCCAGAAGAAAGGCAAGGAGTCAATCTACCTCCCACCCCAGGAGGAAATTAGTAAGTGCTTTGTATCCTATCATGACAATGCTGGGGCTGGCCTACCGTGTTCAAGGTAAATACTGCCAGAGTCTTGTCCCATTCAGCCCCTTGGTTAGGTGCCCAGGCTAGCTCTTTTGCTAGAGCGCGCGTGATGGATTCTACCCGGTCAACGACCTCTCGCGATGAGTACGATCTGCCAGACAGGCCACATGTGAAGGGATGACGCGAAATATGATGCGGCACTCGCCCATACTGCTCATTGAGGATAAACTCGCTGATAGGGATATGGTCCGGAATCGTCCCTATTTGACCAAACTTCTTGTCGGGCAAGAAGACCATTTTCTGCGGCAATTTAAACGTGCCTCGGTGAATATTTTATCGGTGATTGTGGCCGGAGCTCTATAAAATAAACACGGTAAGAGGATAGAGGCAGCTGGGCAAATGCGACCGAGCCAATTTGTTTGGATGGGCCCAAAATCCACCGTGTTCGCTCAGAAAGCCGAAAGGAAGGTTCAGAGAGAAGAAGCGCCAGATTGGGGTTCCGGGTTTTTAAAAGGATGAAAAGTGAAAGGTGGAGACGGGGCATCACAATGCGGGGAAGTCGGCAATGCTGCAACCCGCTGAAGTAGATTCACTCCGCGGTATAAACCAGAACGCCGTAGCATGCAAGGAGCAAGCTAATAGCTGATAACGGAATTTCTTCAGACAGCAAGCAAGGGCTAGAGTTAGCCACTGCCCTAAATCTACAGCTATAGCCTCTTCTCTATGCAATCCCTAAGGATGATTTGCTTACTTTGTCGATATTTCGAGGCAATTTTTCAAACTCGCAGATATCTAGTAAGAATATGCCAGGGTCTTTCTCTAGAGGCTCTTGGTCTTTTCTATTTTGGTTCGATAAGCCTTTCGCTCTGGTATGCTGTTCCTTTGATTGGACTCATTGTGTCACCTGGGTAAAT
Organism: Penicillium hispanicum; assembly: GCF_028827665.1. Lineage (NCBI taxonomy): Eukaryota > Fungi > Ascomycota > Eurotiomycetes > Eurotiales > Aspergillaceae > Penicillium > Penicillium hispanicum. The sequence continues at coordinate 554,166 of NW_026623199.1, read as the reverse complement.
ATACGATCATTCCTAGGACACTCTCACTTAGCTCTCGATAGGCGTCGAGGGCGGCAGCCCTCTTCTCTTACTTTCTGCTAGCTCTATAAATTCCACATGCTCTATAGGTAGAGAGCTTGGAAGAGTGAGCCACACTAGAAAGATAGCCCTGGAGGGATTCCCTTCCTTATATATACCACTAGTTGTTAGTTACAAAGTCCATATTATGATGATGAAACTCACACTACCGTTTCGGTCCCGATCAAAATAGTAGTAGTACAACTATGGAAAGCTATCTCAAGGATCACCACGACCCAATTGACCACTCAAATTCATGCATTTGACTTTGCGATGCCCTAAGTACCTTGTTTTAACGTTAAGAAATGTCTAATACCTTCCTCTCTACTATGGTGAAAATGGGGTTCTACTTACTGACTCCCCTAAGCTAGGTGTTACTTGACTGGTTTATTGGTTAGATTGTTAAATAATTTCAATCGTAGCCAGGTTTTATCATTCTGCATCTAAGGCTTCATTCTTCTACTTTTAGTATATGCGTTTTTCTGCCACCCAACCCGCCTCTCACCGCCTCACCGCCCGGGGTCGATCCGGCTCGAACTCTCACCCCCGCATCCTCTACCTATCGGCATTCACACACCGACCCGCACACCCGCTCCCGTACCTGTATCTATCCGACGCAGCCCCAGATTCGCCCCACTCATTTTCATCTCTTCTCAAGCTCGAATCTTTCATCTGATTTTTGCTTTTTATTGATTCAATTGCCAAATCATGGCAAAAAGAAAAACGGCTCAGCGACCAGCCGCGGTGACTCGCGTCTCTAAATCGACTAGAGGCGCGAAAAAAGGTCAGCAATCTTTACAATTTTCACCGTGGATACATTGTCTAACATGTCTCTCATTTTCACCAGTCGCCACTCGCAGTTACGATAGCGCCGTAGAGCGCGCAATGGCTGCCGTCAAGGAGGACACGATTGCTTACCCTACAATCGCCGAGCCCGTTTATGGAGAACCACCGGCCTGGGCTGATGTTGGTAACCCTTCTAACTAATTTGAACAACCATATCTACTAACTCATATCCTAGAGCCGCCCTGGTCTTGCTGATGCTCTCCCTTGGTTTCGCGCCGTGCAGGGAGGCATGTATCATTGCAAAGGCTTTTGCTGGGGTTTCTTACTGGATGCCGATTGTGGAGATCGTGCATACATCAGCGACGAAGTGGTCATCACCCGAATGTGAGCACCTACGCTTCTTTATGCACCTCATGCATTTCTGCAAAGCTAACTTCTCAGGGGTGGTGGCTGCACAAAAGATGGCCAGGGTAATCTGATCCTTATAAAAAACCAGGACATGGAAAGTGCACCCGCCAAAAGCTTGCTTCAAAGCCAAATGCGCAAGGTTCCCATTGGCCTGATTATTGGTATGATCACGCATCGCTGGCTAAACTTCCATCTTATTCTAACTTTTCATAATTACAGGCAGCATGAATACAGTCCTTAACCGAGAGCTCCCGCACCGATTCAACATCATGGACTGGTTTCACATCACTGACGTGTGGTATGAAAAGACGGGGAAACAAGCTGGAATAAAGGTCAGATTTGAGAAGCTGGATCTCTCCAGCAAGAGCTGGTGGGCTACAAAGAACTCCCCAGACCTGCTGCCTCTGGTCCAGCGAGACTTTGACACAAAGCCAGAGAGCATTGAGTGCCCATCATGCGGCCAGGAGAGTCGCCGGGTATACAATGAGGGCTGGATGTGCCTTCAGCCCCAGTGCACCCAGTTCTGGAAAATTGACGATAAGTGTCCGGACGAGCTCACTTTTCATCCGGTTTTCTTGAACTACCGCAATGCTCCGGACCCTACCATGCAGCCACACTATAGCCTGGTTCCAGATTTGCTGTCTAATATCAAAGACGAAGACACGGATATCACCAGCAGTCGCATTGCTTGGAGAGGGATTGTGTGCCCAGAATGCTCCAAGTGCATCCCGCGGGTATTTTGGAGAGGCTGGAAATGTAACAGTGACCTCAAACCTGGGACAGAGAAATACGCGGCGGCCTGCAAGTTTGAGAAAATGTTGCCTATGCATCCAGTCTCTCTCATGTCCGTTCTCGATGACTTTGAATTGGGGCCTATCAAACGGGCCATTCTTCTGGAATCGGGACCCTATAGTCCAGAGATCGATGATGTCTCGCTGGCTCCGTTTCGAAAAATAACCTATACACTGCCTGGTGTTGGCACGGTTACTCACTTTGTCTCAAACCGAAAAATTAATGGCCGCGCCGGGGGTCCTAACGACTTGTTCATGGCCCTCCAGGAAAGGGATATTGGTCTTCGACGTTATTGCCTTCAGCAGAGTGTTGGTTAGTGACCATTTTTGTCTAGGGCTCTAAGAGATTTATCTAACCTCTGTTGATTATAGTGGCGGAAACCTTGACCTCTCACTTTGCGGTGAACTACGTGGGTAGTCAACTATCCTATCTTCGGAATACGTATCTGACAAAAAATAGGGAATGCCGTATAAATACGTCGTTGCGGTGGATTCGAAGGGCTTCAACGAGGCGCCCCCTGAAATTCTCTCAGCTCTTGGCCGTCTGTCATGGGCTACTCAGCAGGCCGCTTCTGGCACCGGGCATGAGTACCTACCACCTAATGAGCTTCTGGCTATTGGCTATTTTGAGGACATGAAGATGGGTGTAAGTTTTCATTTCCACCCGCCCACAGTGCGGTTGCCTAATATATATTCTTTTACAGTATCACGATGACGGCGAGTTTTCGCTTGGCCCAACTATTGCCACATTTTCCCTCGGAGGCAGGGCGATCATGACAATTCGCATGAAGTACAAGTATTATCATGGATACACCAGAGCGAAGAAATATCTGGAGGATGACCCGGTGCTGCCCGGCTGCAAATTCGAGAGCGAACGTCGCGAACTGAAAGCGGCGTTCAAAAATGGGACTATCACCGAAAAGGTCTACCATGAGCGCCGTGCCGACCTTCTCAAGATGGGTGACACCAAGGGTGGAGAAGCGCCTCCTATTATCAAGCTGGGAGTGCACCATGGGGACTTTGTGGTCATGCACGGGGAAAACTTGCAGAAATACTACGAGGTGTGTGAGATCTTAGCATTCCGGCTTTATGCAGGCCTGCTCTAACCTTCCCAGCATATGGTGGTCCCCGAAGATAAGATGCGCTTTGCGTTGACTGCCCGATACATCAAGCCTGAGCATGTCAGCCCGGAGGACCTTGAGAAGGGAAAGTTCTCGCTTACCCCCGACCAGATCTATGATGGACAGTGATTGACGATTTTCTTTGCCCTCGCTGCGACGGATCTGAATTATGCTCCCGCTGATCTTTCGATATATTATTTCCCCTAGGTGTCGTTCTCGTCGCACTCGTTCGTCCGATCGGCCGATACCTATGTTTACCTGCGGATCGGAATGTCTCCATGATTTACGAATGACGATTTGCCCTCTTGCCATTTGATCACTCACACTCCCACACTGCAGCCCATTGCTTATCACTCTAGGTGTTACACAGCATTGTTTCCACGAGGTGCCCCTAGCCCGTGGTCCTAACTCTCCCCTCTTCCCCCACCTAGTGATGTATGCTATGGATGCCATATGCATAAATGACACCTCTTAAGTGCCGTGAATTTTCTTTATTATACCCTACTTGCATAGACTCTCAGTGACGCCCAACTGGACAGTGCACCCACCGTGGCTCCAATCCGGGGCGGATTATAGCCGGGCGTTGCTTAGGGGCTCAGCCTCCCATCTCAGCCTTCCAACAGCGCAAATGATAGCGCCGGGGGCCATCGATAGAAATTATTTTGCTCCCCCGATGACAGCTCATCAGTCTACCCCTCCTAACCTCTCCAGGGCTTAGCGACCAAGCGAACTATGAATAAAGACATTGACGAGACCGTTGGGTAACAGGGCAACATGCACATGACCAGAGATTAACCATCCCGAATGTGCAGCACGCCGTAAATGAGCCCTGGATGGAAGAATACGAATTCAATAGCGGAAAAGCAATAATTGTCACATTGCCAGAGCCGTGAATAGTCGTATGGCAACTTATAAACCATAGATCTTGACAGCCTCTTCGGTAGCGCCGGCCCGGAGACGATGTGTGGCGGTGGGGGATAACGCCAAGTCCCCGATCCCGCGACTCGACTCTCCAAGATCCAGACTTTCTAAAACCTCACCCTCACTGCACCACCCCTCTCCTCCCCTCTCCGCCCCTTCTACGCTCGTTTACTGGGGGATGCTCAGAGCGAGAAGCTCGGCAGTCTGTCCCCTGCCCGCATCCCCTCATTCGGTCCATTCTGCTGTCTGCGGCTCGTTGGGCTCCTCTCGCACGCGTTGACCACACGTTCTTGTCCGCGCTCGTTGGTCGGCGTAAGAGATCACCAGTGGACCTGGAGAGTTATCAGATCCCGTGTTGTGGGGGCATCTGTCTACCGTTTCCGCCATCATGTCGCATCACAACGGCCAACCGACCTACTACGGCCAACCCAGCAATCCTCCGGTCTCCCAATCAGCTGCTGCTCGCTACGATAGCTTTGCGCCCCAACGGAACCCGACCCAAAACCAGCATTTGCCGAGACGAATGCCAAGCTTTAATGCTGGGGATGACTCTCAGCTGTTCAATACCGTTCGGATTCACAATGCACGAGCAACCGATGCCAACGTGCAGTATTCCGCACAAGCCAATGGATATGCAGGTGGTGTTGGACAAACGGGCTATAATATGACACCAGCTGGATATGAGAACGGTCAAGGATCTGGATTATCGCATGCGCATGATTTGTCAGGCATGTCGCCCACGCGCGCCTCATCACAGTCCGCCGCCAGGTCCAGTTACCAATATGGGTATGGGTCCACGGCCGCGAGCCAACCTGCGTACAACCCCCAGCAATATGGCCTCCCACAATCCCAGACCCAGCCAAACCTCAGCTATACCAGGTTGAATTACACTGCGCCCATTGCCTCTCCCGCCACCGCAGCCCCGGGCCATCAGCCCTATAACCCAGCCGCGTATCAGCCTGCTGCGGTTGCGAGCTTAGGCTCTCCTACCTTACCACGACTGCCCAGTGAGGCATCATACTATGGCCAGACCCCCCCGATACCACAGTCGTACGCATACCCCTCCCAGCCGCCAATGCCTCCCCCGCGCGGACCCGACCATCCTTACGGGGGGCGCCCTTCGCCGTACGGATCCTCGCCCGTCAATTTCAGCCAGCCAACTTCAGCCACCACCTCAACGACCTATCAATCGCTTTCATCCCCGGCTTCAGCCACATATGCCATGTCAAGTTCTCCATCCGGAGCGTACATGCCTCAATCTGCAACTGGTCTTAACTTCACTCCGTCCCACGGATTCGGATCCGACTCACCATACCCCACCCCCACGATTCCGCCTATCAGCAGCAGCCTGGACGATCATCCGCCAGAGCCACCTGTACACCAAACCCACGCAAATGGAGTATATGCCAATCGGCCTAGCTTGTCTCATGCGGCACGGACACTACCCACGCCTCCGGTGCAGCAAGATCTGCCTATACTGCCTCCGCGACGAACCGATACTCTGACCCGACATCCGCAGGCTCGACCGTTGCCTGGACCACCAGTGGATGCTGAGCCTGATCTCGGTGGGACTTCTGCTTCTCCTCGACCGAATGACCCTCGGGCCAACCAGGAGTTAATGAAAGAGATCGAGTCGGCAGTGATGGACACTCAAGCAAGTTTCGCTCGACGTCACAGCTCATGGACCTCAAATAGTGGCTCTGCCTCACACATGCCCTTGTCGCCAGATGAGCAACACACCCACACTAACGGTAACATGGGCACTGGGGCGTGGAATGTAGTTAACTATGATGCCTACAGTGATGAAGGCGAGGCTGAAGCGGAGGCCGGGCTTGCAATGTTAAGAATGGCAGAGGAGGAGGAAAAGGCTCGCCAAGAGCGGGAACGTCTTGCTCAAGGGCGCCCTCGCCGGGAGACGAATGCTTCACTGCGCAGCTCGCGCGGCTCTTATACATCGGGCAGAGGCCCTTCGCCCACTGCAGGGACACCTATCTCGCAGCCGATAGCGGAAGGCGAATTCATGGGGCAAGACCTGGCATCCTACGGGGGTGATTACCAAGGGAATCTCCATTATGGTGATGAGCCCATTTACAGCTCGGAGGACTACTCAGATCCCCCTGGCGCGGGTGGATTCACCGGGACATCTGGTTCATTCCGCAGCTCGAATATCTCCCCGGATGGGCGAGGTGAGCCAATTGACGATTATGAACATCCCGCCATCGCCTATGAATATGCCAATCGTCTCCACCACCTTCCGCCAGATGCCCGCGTGGATGCTGGAGGTACAGGTGGACTCTCCGCCCCCGGAGACCTTGGTCGGCGAATGAGCTTCGACTATGGAGAAGAAGGCGACAATCCGTTCGAGAATCATCAAGATGCAGATTATTCTGGCGACGAGAGTCCTCATAGGACAGCACATGAGGACCTCTTTTTCCATCCTGGGATGCGCCCCTTGCCGCCCGCCCCCGTCGAACCCGCCGGCAATGCTGCGCTTTACAACCATTTGATGCCTGCTGGCACTTACCGGCTATCGGAGCAGGATGACATGCAGGGCCATGCACAGTATAGCCACCCCTCTTTACCGGCGTCCGCGGACTCGTATGGAGAGCCTTTGCTCAGCCCATCTCAAGTTCCGCGGTCGTCATCCTTGTCGACGCCGATGGGACCTCGTACTGATCCACCTATCAGGTCGAAGACCGATGCGGACCGTGACAAGTACAAACAGCAGCAAGAGCTCTTGTGGCAAGCGCAGAACGGTAATCTCCCTGATGTTGGTTCGGCCGAGGTCACTGCTTCAATGGCGCTGGACCTCCCAACAATTCCTGCTGCCCGGCGCAAGAAGTTCCATCCGGCGAAGCTATCCTCGGAGCAGTTCAAGAAGTGTAGTGAGCCATGGGCTCTAAGCTCTGTTCTTGCTTGGATTCGTGATCTAAGCGAGGATGAAACTGATCTTCGAGAACAGGCTATTGTGGACGCTCTCGTGGCACTGTTTACCCACAAGGTTCCGACAATGAACATTGCAGATGCCGAAACGCTCGCTGCTCGCGTGGTTAACAGTATGCTCGACGAAGGGGCTTTGGTCAAAGAGGAGGAGTGGGTTAAGTTCGGCAATGGCAGTCTGTCGGGTGTTCTGTTCCAAATTACAGGAACTGGCTGCTACTCACCGAACCTGCACGAGCAAGAAATGCACATTCAAGATACTGATTCCTATGGGCGATGCTACTCCCATCACTGCATGCGAACTTTGAAGAAGGTCAACTTGAAAGCGCAGATGATGGCACCGCAGAAGAAGGCGGAGGATTGGGTCACGTTCTACAAGGTGCCAAAGGAAGTGTGGGAAAGCCACCCCAAGAAAGAGATCGATCGACAGAACAACTTACACGAGATTGTGACCACCGAAGATTCCTTTATTGGCCAACTCGACGTCTTGCGCGAACTCTACCGGGATCAACTTGCCAATATGAACCCGCCTATCATCCCAGTCAAGCGACTGCCCAGGTTCCTGAACGATGTTTTCGGCAAGGTTGATGCTGTTAAGAAGGTCAATGAGGATTTCTTGTTGGCACAGTTGAAATACCGCCAAAAGGAGCAGGGTCCTTTCATCGTGGGTTTCAGCGACATCTTCCGAGAATGGATTCGCAAAGCCAAGAACATCTACATCACCTACGCTGCAACGTTTCCAACGGCCAACTACTACGTTCGCAAGGAAGCCGAGCGCAACGTCCAGTTCAAGCAGTTCCTCAATCAAGTCCGCGAGCACAAGCTGTCGAACCGACTCAGCTGGGACACATTCCTCAAAGCCCCGATTACAAGAATTCAACGGTACACACTGCTGCTCGCTACTGTTCATAAGAACATGGTGAAGGACTCTGAAGAGAAGGCAAACTTGTTGCAGGCTATTGAGGAAATCAAGGTTGTGGCCCTGGAGTGTGACAACAAGGTTGGCGAAATGAACAAGAAGGCAGATCTGATGGAACTTTCGACAAAGCTACAATTGCGACCGGAAATGAAGAAGGAAGTGGAACTCAACCTAGAACACTTGGGACGCGAGATCATTCACCGAGGTGATCTCCAGCGCCCGGGCACTCGCACTCGGTTTCTCGTCGACACACATGCTATCCTATTTGATCATTATCTCGTTCTTGCCAAATCTTTCACGACGCGAGACGTGTCGAGAACAGCCAAGTACGAGCGGTACGATGTGTCGAAGTTGCCCATTCCGATGGATTTGCTGGCCCTGGAAAGCACCAATGATGACCCTGTCGTCAAATCCTCGGTTCGAGGCGTTGCAACCCTGAATCCTGCCCAGGGTGGCGTGAGTCCTTTAAGTCTCCCAGGCCCCGGTGCGGGTGGAAATGGACCTACTGCAGTTCTTGAGTCAAGAGACGACAAGATTCTCTATCCGTTCAAGATCAAGCACCTCGGCAAGGATGGCACTTACACTCTCTATGCTTTCTCCGCATCAAGTCGCCAAGAATGGTGTGAGAAGATAATCGAGGCAAAGACCAAACACGCTGCAGCTCTTTTCTCTCAGAATGCCGAGCCATTCCGGCTTCGCGTCCTTGCGGACACTGCTTTCGCCTACTCCGACCAAGCCTCTGGCTCGAAGAGTGTTACGATCAAGGGCACACCGCTGCACCGTGCGATCCGGGAGGTCGAGAAGAAATACGAGGGATCTGGGCCTCGCCCTACGCCCGTTTGTAAGACGGGCGTAAATTGTGCCACGGTCTTCCAACAGCCTCCAGGTCGAATGATGTGTGCAATTGGAACAGACTACGGGGTGTACATGTCTGATCTCAGTAACCCGAGGGGTTGGTACCGGGTAGGCTTTTCATCATTCTAATTAGTATGCCTGATTGATTAACAATCTTTAGGCCATTCCTATCATGCGAGTCACGCAGGTCGCCGTATTTGAAGATTTCAACCTCTTCCTGCTGATCTCGGATCGATCGCTGATTGCTTACCACCTGGACGTCGTATGCCCAGCTAGTGGTGTTCCATCTCAATCCCAAGACTCAGCTCGTCGAGCTCCACAGAAGCTGTCTGGGAATCGTGAGGTGGGATTCTTTGCTGCGGGTCGCATGAAGGACCGCTACTTGGTCCTGTACAAAAAGCGCGATGGGCTGTCATCTACCTTCAAGGTTTGTGCCATTGTCATCAGCGACCTTTCTTGAGATAACACTAACAGCAAACTTCTAATCCCAGGTCCTTGAGCCCATTCTTCAAAAATCAACTTCTAACAAAAGTCGATTCTTCCAGTCTCGACGCTCACAAACCGAGTTCTTCCGTGAATACGACGAATTCTACATTCCGGCCGAAAGCTACGGGATAAACTTGTTCCACTCGTCCCTCGCCATCTCCACCCAGCGCGGCATCGAAGTGCTCACCTTGGACAAGAAACAGTCCTGGTCTGTGCCCGATTTCCGCTCGGACACGACTCCAGACGCGCACGACACCCTCAACAGCATATCTCACCGCATCAGGGACCTCCGCCCGCTCGGCATGTTCCGGCTCAGCGAGAGCGAGTTCTTAGTCGCATATCAGGAATGCGCAGTGTACGTCAACAAACACGGCGATGTTTCACGTAGCGTGGTGATGGAATTCGTGGGCAGTGCACACACAGCTTGTCTCTACGGCAAATTCCTGATCCTGTTCAATGATGACTTCGTCGAGGTGCGAAATGCCATGAATGGTCGTTTGAGACAAGTCATTCCCGGTCACAACGTTGTCTGTCTTGACGATGGTAGCAAGCTACCTGGCTCAACTGGGCAAGCCACTGGAGGTTACATTACCAGCGGCTACTCTAATGGCGTCTCGGGTCATGTGCAGCACACGGTCAAGATTTGCATGCAACACCCTGCATACGAGCGTAGCCAGATCGTCTTGGAGCTGGTTGAGAACCAAGGACAAAAGGATTGATCATGGTGTCGATCGATTGACTGTGGACCATCCGCACTTCCACTATCCATCCATCTTCTCTTCTCTTGGTACCTCTGTCTGCCCTGTGAATGATGGGCCTGCGCTTATTTCCTACGGTTATTCCCACCTCTCCTATTTTTGCACGACCACCAACTGCTTGTTTGGAGGTTTTTCTTTTTCTCTATACCCTACGTCTCCTTCGCCCTGCCTCATTTCCCTCTATTCCCTTCCCCTAGCCGATTCCATTAATGGGTTTTTGGACATGAGTTTGGTCTTGGGGGCACATTAACGAACGACTTCTGCCTGCACGGCTCTTCCTCATGGCGCTTCCGCGCAGCGCTGGTTCGATGTCATGATTGTACATAGAAATGTCATTGTGCCATCTCACGACTTTACGAATTTCATTTGAACTCGGTTGGATTGGATCACGTTACGACTTTTCTTTCTTCAGGTGGGATTATTAGGGGTTTGAATGTGCATGCCGAAGAGTTGATTTCCATACATGAAATATAAGTAGAGCCGAGGTAATCGGATATTCAATGCATTTCTTGATATCAGCGTAATGCGACGCAAAGCACCATTGAGTATCTACAATCTTCGCAGAAAGAAGATGCACGCATCTAACGCAGGTATATAATTGCACATCAACATAGCTAAAGCACCAATGAAATCCGACAAAACAAACAAGGGAATCACAAGAGCAGCCCTAAACAGACATGTTCCAGTCCGACATACAAAGAAGGGAGCAGACGAGATGAGAGGGGCCGGGTTGTCATCAGGACTCAAACTCAACGACTTGGCTAAGCACCTCGCCCTCGTGCGCCGACGGGTCCGACTGTCCGTGGCCTGGTTTATGATCGACATCCTTGTCGCCATCGAGGACTTCTGCGCCTTCCAATAGATCACGGTCTGCATCGCGCACGCTGCGGCGCTCGGGGTCTGCGCCGTATGCGCCAGCGCCCCAGCTGGAGATGCCGCCTGCCATGGCGGCAGCGGAAGCGCCGTCACGGCGGGGGAAGTCGTCTTCATCTTCTTCGTCTTCCTCTTCGTCGCGACCGAGAGCATTACGCTCCAGCTCGCGCTGGGCGTCGTCCATGCGCTTCTTGACTTCGGCGGCCATGCGAATGCCGTCGGTGACGATGTTGTCGAGGACGCCGCGGAGACCTTTTCCTGGTGGTACGATGCCACCCGAGGCGCCGGCGACTGGGACATTGCCGGCGGCGGTGAGGTTAGATGGACGGGCGCTGCCAATGTTGGAGAAGGTGGTGAGATTCGAGGAGAGTGAGGAAGAGGCGGCGAGGGCCGCTGGGTGAGGGTGATCGGAAAGGTGGAAGGATTGAGGGAAGTAGGATTCGAAGAATTGTTCCAGAAGCTCGTCGGCGAGGATCACCATGCGGAATGTGGGCAGTGTGATGTGTAGGGGATTATTGGGGTCCAGAGCCGGGTTGGCTGATTCAGATCTCGGTCTACTCTTTTTGGTATTGTTGGGAGAAGCCAAATTGGGAGAGGCCTCTAGTGCTGGCGGTTTCTCAGACCTGGACTCTCCATCAACGTCAATCAGGTCTTCCTCATCATCACCGATAGTAAACTGGTCGAGTTTTTCGGTTGCCTCATTTGCATCGTCCTTGGCAGCCTTTCGGTTTTCCGGGTGACTAGGGTCGGCATATTCGAAGCAGCGGCGAATGAACGCACTGACACTACCCAAGAATCTTTCATCCGTGGTGAGTCTGTTCTGCTCCACGTATTCACGATCATGAGCTCCGCTCAGGTCCTCCAAGGATTGAGTGGCAGTGATAGTGCCTTCAAAACCCCGGCGGGAAAGGAATAGAAGTGCCTCTGAAATCTTGAGAATTCCCTCCCGATCGACCTGGCCATTGTCACTGTCATCGTACAGGTTGAAAAAGTAGTTGATGTTGTTCATGATGTCTGGCGATCCCTTGAGTCTAGCCAGACCGTTGACGACGTTCTGCAGACTCAATCCTTCCCCTGGGTCAGTGGCCCACTTGCGGTATAGGCGCTGCATGAACTCGTGATCGGCAGGCTGCCGCCGGTTGGCCCAAAGCAGCGATCTGTTGCCCTTGGTGCTATTGAAACTCGTGCCCGAGTCTTTTCTCGCGGAGGCAGGGGTGTCGGAAACAGCCCACTTCGCAGTCGCTGCCAAAAACTCTCTGAAGGCATCATAGTCCATGTGCGTGGGGCTCGGCCCAAGGCCGACGCGGCCAACTTCCCTATCCGCGGGTGGGCCAAGAATTGAGAGACGCTCGGATTTCTTCTTCTCCTGCAGCTTTCTCTCCTCCTCAACAAGCTTCTGATGTTGCTGCCAGTGATATAGGGTCTCGTAGAACCGGTCGTAAATAGTGCCAAGATCATCCACACTGAGGCGTTTGCTCTCAGGTCCGAGATTGCGGATAGAGGTACGCTTGGCAAAGCTCTCAATGTTCTCCAAAACAGCATCCTTGTGTTTCTCACGCTGTTCAGTGATGGTGCTGTGTGTGATGCCAGAGAACTCCTTGAAGGCCACTACCATCAACTCTTGGAATCGGGTTATGGCCCGCAGCTTCGGGTTCTCAGATCTGGGGTGTGCGGATTCGTCCAGACGCGAGAAGTATGACTTCAGAATAGAAATAAACGATCCGTCATCCTGGATATCCAGAAGCTCTTCGCCATTAATGCGAAGGATGGCCAGGCCAACCTGGAATAGGACCTTCGGGCCCTCCAAGAAGAAGACATCCAAGACACGAAAGGCAAATACAAGAGGCATGGAGTTGATATAAAGAGAAAGAAACCATGGCAGAGAAACCACGGAGAGCTGTACATCGGATTTGGCGAGATGTTCCCACAGTACTGGCATTGTTTTCTCCACGAGTGATTCGAACACCTTTTGGTCCAGTAGAGTTCCGTACATGGTGGTTGAGTAGTAGCCGGGAAGAAGCCGATCACACAGCACCGAGAGGAGAAAGAAGGCCTGGGCCTCAGACATATATCTATTTGCGGTCAGTCATAATACTTGGGAACCGGGGATTCAGGGCGACAAACATTAACAGGGCGGCAACGACAATATTCATAGCTTGGCAGTAGCCAATTTCGGCGTTGATCCAGCTATAGGCTGTGAGGACTCGTCTTAAACGACCAATGCCCTCCTCACTCTGGAATCCCGGATACTCAGGCAAACTGCGGTTCAAATCTTTCTCAATTTCATCAATCGCAAGGGACTCCTGCCCCTGGAACCGTGTTAATGTCTCTTCGTACAGTTTCGGCGAACGAAGACGAAGGAATAAGGAGCCGGATGTGAGCTCCCAAATCTCTCCACGCAACCGATTAGGCAGACCGACTCTAATCAACTTGTGAAACGTGGGTTGGCGAACAAGCGTGGTATTACGTCCGTTTTCTAGCACATAATTAAAGAAATCCCACAGATACCGGGATTGTAAAACTTACCTCGGAAGTATTCGCCCCAGAGTCTCATCTTGCTGCGGTCTCGCAGCTTGCGTGCATCGCCAGGATAACGGAAGAGCATACCCAATCCGGCATCTGGGGGTTGTCGCCCGTCGCCATCACCGCCTTCTTGTGTTTTGGCCTTTGCGCCGGAAAGCAGATATTCCGAGTAGCAATCTGTCACGACGCTGCGCAAGTTGTCTACCTCCTTCATTCCCTCCCTGAGACCCTTCTTGAGACAATCACAGAATCGTTCGCAGGCCTGCCTGCTACCGACCAGCTGAAGAATAAGGCGCTGGGGTACAAGGTTGGGTTCTTGTTGCTTGTTTAACAAGCCATTCCATGTGGTCAACGCGAGGGAGAACACGTGGCTAGCGCTGTGCAATCGCTCGACTCGGCGGATACAGGAGAGAGGGAGTGTGAAGCCATTGCCAGAAGGGCCAGTACCGTGGGTCTGTCCGGTCCAATTGGTGGAAGCACTGAGTGTTGAGGAGGGGAGGAAGCTGGTTGGCTGTGTTGAGAAGCAGATAAATCGCTCGCTGAGATGCAGACGCCCCGTATACCGATTGCCAGGGCGATCACCCAGCCGAGAGGCTTCCCCCGAGCTGGAGGAGTTTGGGAGTGGGAGGACAAGATCCGCTGTTATCTCTTGTAGGGGGTTCTGAGAGTCTGGGAGGCGGAACTGTTGGCGGAAGAGGAAGGCCTTGGAGGGATTGTTGTCGGAGGAAGAGAGGGAGGGGATGTTGAAGTTGGCCGGATCAATCAGTGATTGAGCCTTCTGGACAAAGGACGACCACGGGATCATGGTGGGCAGTTGTCGAATCGAATCGGACCGGCTGTAGGGTACGCAAGTTCGGTGATGTCGGAGCGGAGCTAGAAGCTAGAGCTGCGACCAGTAACGGGAAGCCGACCCTGGGAGGGAGCGAGTGGAACGCCCGTGAGGTTGGCCGATGGGAGCTCCGGGATCATTTTACAGCCCAAGTCATCCTTCGCCGAGCACTGGACCTGCAGCTCGGGGGGAAACGTGGGGATGGAGTGTTGGTGTCGGCTGAATAAGAGGGGGAACGCGAGTGATGTCGGTCGTGCCCACGTGATTTGTAGCCGCGCGGTCGATTTTCGTCGCCAAGGAGTGAGATCGACGATCAGTGCAATGTGAAGAGATGAGTATCTGGTAGTCTACTCTACTCGAGGGGCTACGGTGCTACAGGTCAAAGCCTGGGCCCAGCAGCCCAAAAACTAGTGGTCGAAATAAACTGCATTGACAAAGAAAGTCGCTATACAAAGCCGGACATCAAGGAGACGGGGTAAACAAGAGTTGAAGACATCGGTCCTGAGAGAAAAGTATTGTTCTCACACACAGTAACAGTCTGGCAGTCCAACACGAAAAACAACATCCTCTTGATCTTGACTGTAGTCAGGATTCAACACATGAAAGCCTTCTGGTTGAACAGCGACAAAGCTGCACCGAGAGTACAAACAACAAAGGAAAAAAAAAACCTCTAGTTCTTCTCCATCGATCCTCGGGTCTGGGATGTCTCCTCATTGTAGCCGGGAACTGAAGACTCAGTCATCAAACCCTGCTTCTCACAGGCATCACCTTGTTCCCAAGCAGCCTTGTGCTCCTGGGGCTTAGTGCCACGGTAACGCTGCCAGACGAAGACAACGGCCTGGCCAACGAGCATACCGACAGCGCTGGCGGTGAGACCGGCCAGGACGCCCAGAACGGCAGGTACAAGAATGAAGCGGACCACACGCGAGAAGGTGTGAGCAAGGGCACCATGAGGACCATGCATATGGTGCGGGTGGTGCGGGTGATCGGCATGCTCGGGGTCGAAGCCGCCATGGTGATGGTGGTGGGGATGACCCTCGGGGCCAGGATGGAAAGGCTCGGCATCGACCTCGAACTCAGGGACGGGAGGCATACCCTCGCGGTCGAAGCTCTCATCTGGTGGGGGTCCACGGAATCCGCCGTCAACATGGGCGGCGGAGCCCTTGTGGCTTTTGCCACCCTTGTGCTTGCAGCCCTTGCGGCCGGCCTTGCCGGCCATGCTAAGAATACGCTCCTTGGCAGCAGCCAGCAGACCGCGGATGCGAGCGATGAGGAGCTCCCGCAAGCACTTGGCCTTGCCCTCACAGTCCTTCCCGGACAGGCCCTCGGGAGCCGGGGCGCTCTTCTCAATGTCGGTCCGGGCGATGTGCAGGTTACCAGCCACATCTTGAATGAGCTTGATGGCGACGGTATCGACGATGACGGGTTGGGAGTACAAATCGAGAACAGTGAAACGGACGTCGAGAAGGGCGGCGCCAGGCTCATCGGAGGGGAAAGCCACCGGCATCACCTCCAGGGCGTAGCCGACCGAGGCGGGCTCCGAAACTTGACCGTCCTCCAGCTGCTGGATCGCACTGATGGGGCTGGGCGCATCAGGCGGGAAGATCTGATGACCGTTGGCCAGCAGGAGGTCGTCGACGATGGAGAAGTCCAACATCTATGGTCACAGTCAGCCGATGTACTTTCCTCTCTCCCTCTCCTCCTTTTCAGCTGTCATACCAGTGTGGATGGCTTGTCAGTGTTCCAGGTGACCGCGCCCTCTTGATGAACTGTACGGAAGGGGCACTCGGTGCAGGGCACGCCGACAGCTGCCCGGGTAGTATCTTCAAGCATGAAAGGGCGAATGCTCATCAAACCGTCCTCGGTCTCTTCCACCTGGGGCTCCATTTCAGGGACGACCAGCACCGCGCTGGCGCCCAGGGCAGCCGTTCCACCCAGCAGGATGGACCGAAGAAACATGGTAAAGAGCGGACGTCGAAGACAGATGAGGGGGGTTTGTTGGTGATGAAAAGGACGGGGTCAGTCTCTGTTCTTTAGAGGGGGGAGAGTGGAGAGATAAGTGTCTAGTCGACTGGGGCGGGCGGGTGGAGTGGGTGACGCCAGCTGCTGCGTGGCGGGATCGATGATTGGCGGAGCGCAAAAGCTGACACACTGCGGCTGGTTTCGTCGTGCGCTCCGGTGACGGCGTGGTGACGGCGATACCGCGTAAGACACGCCCTTCTCTCCTGGCCGGCTCGCGCGGGCGGTATTTCGGTGACGCCCGGCTGCTGATCCATGTTCTCATCGGCTCATTTTGTCGATCCTTCTCCCTAACCCCAAAGCAGACACTCCGACACAAATCTACCATCTCGAGTCCTTCACCCGAGCTGCGCACGGTCGTAGTCCAACCAGCGGACCAACTCGAAATTGATCTCGCTCACCCAGCGCATTTCAGCTGCTCGGGTGCTACGCGGCTGTGACAACATATTTCCGGGCAATGTGTTCGCTGCCTCCCAATCAACTCCACCTCGCTGCTCAAGCTGCTGCCAGAGCCAGATCATGGCGGCAACCAGACTAAAGAGAGCCAACAACACCGTGCGGGGGCGTTCGTGAAGGAGCCGCAAAAGACGATGAGTGCATTGCTGCAGCACTCGCTCGAATGAATTGTTGTTGTCGATATCAGGGATCGTCTCGGGCCACATGCCGGGCATGGACAGTGCGATCCGGTCCGACTGTGGACCCAACGACAAAGAGCGCTGCATTGTCGGTGCAGGCGGACTGGCGGGCACTTCTTGGATGAGTGAGTGCTTGTCGTGGTAGGCAGTGTTGTTCTTCACGGGCATGTTGGGCAAGTACATGGGCACTATTCCAGCGGCAAGCACGGCAGCCAACGCATTATTCTCGAATGGCTGGTCTCCTAAGTGCTGACCGATGATTGACCTCTTTGGAGCTGCAATTGTCTGTTGGGGTTCTGTTGACATAGTGGTCGGAGCAGCCAGAGCCGGCTCAATGGGCTTGATCGGCATCAAGGCGGCTGGTCGAAATGACGAAGCTGTCTGGGGTACAAGCCGGCGGAGGCTCACGCGCATCGAGACGGGTCTAATATGAGCTGCCCGGTTGATCCTGGGTTGGCTGTGGTAGATCTTCGTTCGCTTGGCCAGGTTGATCTCGGTACTATATCGGGCATCCGGCGCGTTGTACCCATTGGAATCCGTGGCTCGGCGCCGTTTCCGTGGTGGATAGGATGGAGGACAGCACGGGGCCGTGAGGTCCAGATCCATGTCCACGGGAAGAGGGCTTGTGCTGTGATAGAGGGCACAGCCGATCACCACGTCTTCCATTGGTTCCTCCGCGAGGTCAATCGCTGCGACTTCTTCAGCAAGCGACGAGACCGGATCACGGGGTGATTCTCCCATGACGATGTCCAGGGAGTCGGGCTGGTGCTGCAGAGTGGGCAGGCGGAGGCGAGGAGGGCGGAAGATTGGGGCGTTTGGGGGAGGAGCGGTAGAGGCGGCCGGCGCGCTCTCCATCGAAGTGTCGCTGTCGTTGGCGCTGTCCTCGGCCAGCGAGGAACTGTCGATGGAGCGCATTTTGGTCGACCATGATGAGGAGGAAAACTCACTATCTGTGGAAGAATCGATAAACCTCTTATACTCCGCGAAGTCCACTTTCTTCCGATTCACTGGATAATTCACGGCCGCATTCACTGGCATCTTGCCTCGCCTCACTTCCATCTTCCTCCTCTCTCTCTCCTGTCGCCTCGCGCGCTTCTCATTCACTTTTGGGTCGACACTGCATAACTGCAGGACTCGCTCAATTTCGGCCACTCCTGAGTCCCGGACGAGGTTCATAATGAGGCCTGGGGGAAGACTTGCCATCTCGATTACACTGTCAATGCAACGTTTGATATCTTTCACTCGTTCATTGTGCTGACGCTGGTTCAAGCCAGCTCTCTGCTCCACCAGATGCCACTCATCGACGCTGCTCTCCATCAGGCGCTTGACTTTACGCATTTCTTCGACCGAATGCAAGAGCGATTGGACGAGCTCTGTGGTGCCTATTGCGGCGACCTTGTTATCTGTCATATAACTGCGGCGAGCCTTGTCAGCCTTACTGAGAATTCGTCTGTTTTCCTCTTCCAGGCCCTCACATTTCCGCTTCATCTGTGCCATCTCGTATGTATTTTTCTGGTTGTACTTTTGATTGTCAGTCAGCTCCTGTCGGAGTTGGTGATTCTCGGATTCGAGATCATGATTGCGTGTCTCATGATACTCGATCATCCGATCAGACTCGGCATCTTTCTCGCGTAGTTGTATGATGAGTTTCTTGTTTTCAAAATTTTCCTTCTCGGCGGCCATCTGACTCTCATTGAGCTTCCGTAGCGCATTCTCGGCGTATGCCTTTTGCAGGAAATTCGCTCGTCGGGTTGCTCTCTTCTTTCTAGGTTTTGGGGATGATGGCCCAGGTGTTGCATCGTCGGCTGGAGGACTCTTCAGCAGTGAATCGTCATTTGCTGTGTAGCGTCCCAATTTGCCCGCGCGCGATGCGCTACCAGAAGGTGGTCTAGCCCGCGACGAAGCATTATTCAGCCCGTCGAGGGACCGAGGGACTTGCAACGTCTCCTCCGCCGATGATATCGGAGATACCGACGAATCCGATGAATCCGATGAATCATCCTCTGAAGACTCGGGTGTAGATGGTTCGAAGTCTGGGTCCCGGGAATTGTCTGTCTCATATTTCCTGGACTCGCCTCCAGGGCGCTCTGCGGATGTCCGTCGTAGTGTCTGTCGCGTAGTCGGCATTGTGAACTGTTTTAATCTCTGTGCAGGTGGACTCGGTATTTGCATTCGACGCAATTGTAGACGCGATCGTATAACCTTCAGAAGCCCTCGCGGGCGTAGTCGGGCGACAGGCCTTTATATTACCCTGTGCCCTCGGCGGGACATTGTCGGAGCAACAAAGAGTAGGTCTAGCGGAGTCTCAGTGTGTGGGGGGAAGAAAGAATCAAAGCCGCTTTTATGTACTTGGATGAATCCTCATTGTTACAATACTCTTTTATTTGCTGTAGAAAAAACGCGATGTCAAGTAGCCCGAATTTTCTTGGCGCGACTCCGCGTGCGCTTCTTTGTTCACCATATATAGAACAACAATGTAGTTCTTCCAAGAATTCAACAAAAAAACCATGCCCTGGCCATGCAATGACTTTGTCATAATCTAGATTCAAGTCGATATGTATATACTCCCGATCAATATTATGAAGATTCGATATGTAGAGCGATGACTCCCAAGGCAGTGCCGTTGGTTGGTTAGGGCTAAGTTGACGGAGCGGGCCGCATATCTATACTTTAGCTTTCGAATTCCAAGGTTCGAAAGGGTCGTGCGGAGAGCCCGCAAACCTTGGCTCTAATTTAAGATTACGGAGATTGTTCTTTGGACAATGGATCCGGTCATGGAATGATTATGTATGTACATCATTTCTAGGGGAAATGGTCGTAACTCAAGGCTTGCGATTTCCCTGCGGCACAGGCGGGCCGGCTCACAAAGTGCTTCTCATATTCCAGATACTTTGCGCTACTTATTACGACAGCCAAAGTATCATTAAGAGACTTGGAACCTTGCAACTTATGGAGCCTCCAGTGCAAGGCATAATTTGCGCATAAAGGCCTACTATGAAACAGAGAGAAACATATCCCACAAGGTCAACCGGAATTCATTCAGTCTAGTTATAAGAACAACGAGATCTACAAAGGATATACAATCTGGGTCTTCCAAAACGCCATCAATCACTGATCCAACCAACCCTTGAGCTCGCCGATGTTCGGACACTCGATGAAAACCGAGCTTTTCACCTCCACGCCGAGTTCGGCACGGAATTTCTCCGACAGAACGAGGGACATGAGCGAGTCAACGCCAAGTTCGACGAAAGACGCGCTGTCCGTGAGCTCACTGGGGTCTAGTCCCGTCTCCCGAGCCAAGATCTTCAAGCAGTCGTTGATGATGGGGCTGTCGGAGGTTGCAGGCGCGGACTCCTTCGCCGCGGGAGCACTCGACTCGGGCGCCTTGGACGCGGGTGCAGGCTGAGCTGAAGCTGGAGGAGGTGCAGGTGCGGAAGTAGAGGCAGCTGGCTTGGCCTGAGCAACTGGGGCGGACACGGCAGTGGGGACGACTGCCTTGGACGAGGTGGCGTCGGACGGCGAGAAGAACTGGTTCATCAGGATGCGGGGCACGCGGCGGAACTTCATCTCGCCCATCATGCCGATCACCACGCCGTCCTGCAGCATGTAGACGTCGCCCGAGTACATATTCTTCTCCTCGGTCGGAGCCATGCGCACGTAGCTGCGGTACCGGCCGCCAGCCACCACAGGCTGGATGACGCGGAAGCTGCTCCAGCCCGGGGTCACGTAGAAATAGTCCTTTGTGTTGGACGCGTCGCTGCCGTTGAGCACGAACCCGCCGAGATGGCACAGGCTGTCGATCCAGTGTGGGGGCGTATGCCAGACTCCGTGTAGGTCGGGGTTGAGGACCAGATCGGCATAGGCCTCCATGCCGTCGAGGACGACTGACTGCATGCCACGGTAGTGGTCGCTGTAGTCGACCACATTCTTGAAGAGGTTGTAGGCCATGTTGCGTGACAGGCGGTTGGCCGTGCCTTCGAGAGCCATTCGATTCAGGGACTCGATGCGGCCATTGATCAGATGGCCCATGCGATCCCACTCTTTGCGCCAGTCGGCTGGATCAGTAAACAGCACGGTTGCGGAGGCGTAGGCCTCGGCGGCACGTTCACCTTCACTGGTGAAATCGAACCATTGAATGGCCATCTGCTGCGATGCCAAGTCCAGCTTCGCCTCGATTTGCAGCAGCTGGGCACGGCTCTTGTCAGGATGGGCGACCTGGGCGTGGAGGACTTCCAGATTGGCGACATCCATTTGAACCTGGCGGGTCTTTGGAAGAAGACGCTTGTATAGATATTCACCGACGGTCATTGAGATATCGCCCCACAGAGACTAGATGGAATGTTAGAGGGAGTCAGACTAAAAACGCTGAACAAGGAAACTCACCGAGGTAGCCACTCCATATCCGTTCATGCGGTGTCCATCCACTGCCGCGCGGAAGTCAGGGTCCATGATGTCGGTAATCGCTGTCAGCGCCGCAGTGTTGGCCGTGATTTCCTCCGACACAATCCGCTGCACAGAGGAAGTCCGCAGTGCGGAGCCTTGGGTGGACGGGATACCACCAGTGCGACTGCGCTCCGGATAAGCCTTGTCTAAAGTCCAAGTACCGACATACTGGATCCAGTAGTTCTTCTCGTTCCAGCTGTACCTGGGAAGAGACAGAAGACGATGGGCCTTTTCGTAGGGCTGGAAGTATGCGTTCCAGTCAATCGGGATACCGTCACTGTGCAAAGCCGCGAGAGTATTGGCCACAGTAGTGAAATCATTTTCGCCCTTGCGCAGAGATGCCAGGATCTTTGCCTGGGGAAGGATGGACCGAACGAAAGAGCCGTTGACAGGGTGTGGTCCAATCTCCACGAAGGTAGAGTTATCCTGGACAACGCCCAGATCCCGGCCGGCATCGAGGGCATCCACGAAGCGGACGGACTCGCGGGTGGCACGGCGCAGATACTTGGCATTGATGGTCTTGCTATCGAAGACGGCATCTGCCAGCAGCGGCGAGAGAATGGGAACGCTCGGTGTGCGGAAAGCGATTTGCTGAGCCACCAACTCGAAAGTGTCAAGAATGGGATCCATCTGCTCAGTGTGGAAGGCAAATGGGATATCCAGAGGGGTACACTTCAGGCCTTCCTTCTCCAGAGCCGTTCGGATAGTTTGAAGGTTCTCAGCAGATCCGCCAACAACAGTGCTCTGAGTAGCGTTCATGCAGCTGAATTCGAAGGGCACTCCTGCAGGAGCCACCTTCTTGATATGCTCGACGGTCGCTCGGACAGCCATCATAAGATGGCTACCGATCTTGCAAGTACTGAGCAGCAATTCAGCTCGCTTCCCGACGAGGAAGATAGCATCGGCAGGGGACAGAACTTCGGCTGCGACAAGGGCCGCATATTCACCCAAGCTGTGACCAATGACCACGCTAGGAGTCACACCGAGAGATGCCCAGAATCTGACGAGAGCAATCTCACTGACCACGATTGCCAGCTGAGTGAAAACAGGCGACACGTTCTTCTCATCAACTAGAGTTCCGTCGATGGCGGGGACAATAGAAGGGAACCCAAGACGCTGGACAAGGGTGTCAAGATCGGTGACTGCCTCACGGAAGGCAGGGTAGTCCTTATACAAGTGGCTTCCCATGCCCGAATAGAAAGCGCCCTGGCCGGTAAAGGTGAACGGAACGGAGGATGAGCTGCTCGAGACAGGACGAAGCGTGCTGGCTGTGTCGGCGGCGAGGAAGCTTTCCAGCGACTTGGTGACCTGCCCAATGCTAGAAGCCGCAACTGCGAAGCGAGTGCTGTGCTGAATGCGACGTGCACAAGTAGTGTATGCCAGATCACCGAGATCGGTCTCGGGATATTGAATCAGGTGAGCAAGCAGCGACTCGGCGTTGCCCTTCAATGACGCCTTGCTCTTTGCCGAAATAGCCACGACGTGGGCCGGACGGGGGTCAGTTCCAACTCGAATGGGCTGAGGAGCATCCTCCAGGAGGAGAGTTGTATTGCCACCATGCGCTCCAAAACTGTTGACCAGAGCATAGCGTTTCTTGTCGGCCAGTCGCGGCCAGGGCGTCATCTCCAAGGCCAATGAGGCTTTGCATCGCTCGAGGTTCTTGGCCACCACCGGGTTGATTTCAGTCTTGATTCCCACGTGTGCAGGAATCATGCTCTTCTGGTAAATGAGCAGAACCTTGAGCAAAGACGTAATGCCAGCTGCAGCCTCGCCGTGTCCGATGTTGGACTTGACCGCACCCATTAACAGGGGAACTTGGCGACGCATCTTAGGGTTGGCGAACACGTTAACCACCGACTCCGACTCCACGGAGTCTCCTGCCTGGGTACCAGTGCCATGGAGCTCGACATAGCTGACGGCCTGGGGGTTGATTCCAGCGGCCTGCATCACCTGGT
The DNA here is from genome assembly GCF_028827665.1 of Penicillium hispanicum. Taxonomy (NCBI): domain Eukaryota; kingdom Fungi; phylum Ascomycota; class Eurotiomycetes; order Eurotiales; family Aspergillaceae; genus Penicillium; species Penicillium hispanicum. The sequence goes on along the minus strand of NW_026623199.1, from coordinate 530,847 downwards.
GGTAGTTCTTCGTCTGGGCACCCGCATGAGGGTGGGTGATGGAGATAGCCTCAGCGGACTGGTTGGTGGCAGCTGCGTCAACCGTGGCAATGATGTTGTCATTGTCTGCAACGGCATCCTCAAGGCGCTTGACGACAACGGCGCCAATACCATCCGCACGGCAGTATCCATCGGCATTCTTGTCCCAGACCTTGCACTGGCCAGTCTTCGAAAGGAAGTGGCCCTTGCAGAGCATGGCATAGTTCTCCGGGCTGGTGATCACGTTCAAACCACCGGCAATCGCGGTGTCGACCTCGCCCGCCCACAGAGCACTGCAGGCCATGTTCACGGCGGCCAGGCCACTCGAGCATGCAGTGTCAACATTGAAGCTAGGTCCGCCGAACTTGAAGAAGTAGTTGATGCGACCATTGGCAAAGGCTCGCTCGCCTCCGGGCACGGCATAGGTACCAATGTTCTGTCCACCGTTGACCTCTCGGTAATCATCACTGGCCGCGCCATAGTAGGTTCCAATCCGGCGAAGGTTTGTGGAGGGCGTGCGGTTAGGCGCGTAGCCAGCCATTTCGAGGGCTTCATACGCAGTCACCAGTGCCAGCCGGTGCATGGGGTCTGTCTGCTCGGCCTATAATTGAAATCAGTTAGTGGTCCGTGGAAGGGGGCAATGCCGTGCTACTCACCTCGCGAGGAGACATGTTGAAGAAGTTGGCATCAAACATCCCGGGGGCGTCAATGAAGTTCCCGAATGGAGTCTGCGTCGTGTTGGGCGTGTTGCCCGAGGCGTCAAAATGAGCATCGATATCAAATCGATCTGCAGGAACTCGAGTGTGCACATCGCGCCCTTCCTCCATGATCTTCCAGAAGAGCTCCAAGTCATTGGCGCCACCCGGCAGGCGACAGGACATACCCACGATCGCCAACTTCGACTGTTGCGGCGTACGCGGGGCCGTAGGGAAGAACTCGGGCTCCTCGACCACACACCAGTCAACCAGGTCATGCTTTCTGATGATGACATCGGGGAATGCAGATGACAGGGCCGTCAAGAGTCCCTGGCAAATCAGTGAGTTGCGCAAGAGAATCACCTCAATCTCGGGAGACCCAATGACCGACAGGTCTCGGATGATGCCCCCGGCGAGAATGTCCAGATAGATGCCACCAGTCAGAATTTCTGTCACAATCTCCTCCCAAAGCTGTCCCGCTTGAGTTGCCAAGTAGTGCTTTCCGGTCTTGGTGGACAAGACGGTGAGACGGACGGGCTGCGAGGCCTTCTCTTCGGGAATGCGCACAATTGCGGCGCCATCCTTGGGGGTGTAGAGATGTTCGCCGTGGCACAGGCCATTGTAGACGGGCATGGGCATATGCTTGGAGTAGCGCAGGATTGGAGAGTGGTGGATGGCATTGAGCAGCCGAGAAGGAGGTCCAGTAATGCTGATCGAGTGGGAGTCGGCTGCGCTGATGAACACCTTGGTGAGTTCCGGGTTCATCTAATGGCGAGTCAGTATCGGCGCATGGAAAGCCTGTGTGCTTTGATTTCTGGCAGCTTACTGTCTCCTTGTTGAAGCGATCCAGCTCCTGCTGCACCACGTCTAGCGTCACTCCGGTGATGACATAGGCCCAGCTCTTGGGGCCGCTGTCTGGATCGGCAGCCTCGAGGGGCTCAGAGACATGGTGAACGTGAATTCCCATTCGGAAGGCAACCCGGGCAGCCTCGACGCCAAAGTATGCCAGATCGGCAACGGAGGTCGACACGGCCACAGCGGCAGCAGCGAGAATGCCAATGCTGACGCCGGTCAGAGTGGTCCCCGTTTCGCTGAGGTCGTATCTCTGGTTTGTCGCCTCGTGTGACCTGGCTCATTGTCAGTCTTGCAATGGTTGAGGCTTAATTGGGACTTAATTGGGACGGTGGTGACGCCACTCACCCGATGAGAACTCCGATCTGGAGGATGCAGAGGAGGGCGCTCTCAAGAGAAGCCCCGATGGGCGAGATGCGAATAGCCTCATACGCGTCCACCAGGCCCATGATAGTTTGAATGGAAGAGACTTGCTCCGGCACAGGCTGTGATAGCTTGCCAATCTCGGACTTGATGACTGCCACCGAATCCTCCAAGAATAGCGCCAGGATGGTGAACCGCTTGTCCTTCGACCATCGGTGCAGACGACGGAAGAGATCGCCGAGGTTGTCACTGGGGAAGTCATTCCCGAAGAACAGCAACCGACTGCTGAGACGACTCATTGTCTCCGTCGAGAGGGAAGAAGGAGTGTCCATGATCACGAATGTTGGGGGTGGGAAAGTTGAGAGAAATGTCTATCCACGATGAAACCAGAGGCGTCTGGCTGAACACTGCTCACGATTGAGGGCTCAGGCTGGGTCCTTAACTACTCCCAGCATCGCATCGAACGTGAGAAACAACCCGAGATGTGCTCCACCAGTGCAGCATTTCCGATGTTCAGGATCTCCGCTCGGCCGTTGTCGGCCATGGCGAAGCTGAAGATTAGTATGTGTCGGATGCCGACGACTCGGACTCCGGTTGCCAGCCAACCACGGCGCTTCCTGCTCCCTATCTAAAGACTTGAAAGCATGTTGTACCCTGCTCTGGTGTCCAATATTGATTACGTGCTTTTTTCGATCCTCCGCTCTTCACTTGCTCGATCTTCCTCGCAACGAGTTCAATACCTGCAACCACTATCACCATGGCTCACGCTCTCTATCACCCTTTGCTAGTGGCCAGTGCCACTGTCGCCTCGATGTTGACTGGCAAGTGCTCATCAGTATCCTTGAACGTGCAAATTGATTTCTCATTCGACGGACCCGTTCCCTTCAGGCCGTCCACGAATAACCCTTCTGGCTAACTCTCGAGAACAGGCTGTCAATTCAGTCTCTCGTATGTCTCCATGGCCGCCATCCTGAGCGCACCAGAGACTCCTGAATACACCACCCTGACGATGTGGAAAACTACATTCAACAATGGGTTCTACCTATGTCCATCACAGGCACTCCTGGGCTGCCTCATCTTCCTTCTGAATGCAGCCATCACCTTCGTGACGGGCAACCCAGCAGCATCAGCGGGCCAGAAGAGCGCCTGGCCCCTGTTTCTCGGGGCCGTGCTAGCAATCTCCCTAATCCCATTCACGCTGGTCACAATCGTTCCGCTGGAAGAGACACTCCTGAAACGACACCGCACCTTGTCTCGGGAGCGAAGCGAGGCAGCTGAGAAGAGGCAGCGGTTTGATGAGACGGTGTTCACTCCAGAGGCCGTCAGGAGCCGGGATATGATGAGGAAGTGGGTTTCGCTGAACTATGCCCGAACCCTATTGCCGGTGGCAACGATCGCCTGGGTCTGGACTGTGTGTTGGTGAGGCGGTTCGGATCGGGTGGGAATGAGGAGCGAAAACTATTGAGTGGAAGATTGAGGATCGTTGGGTGATTTCAAGGATCTATGAGCTCACGGCTGTTTTAATTTGGCTGCGTTCAACCGCAGTGTCATTCTTGGCCAAGGGTTGAAGTTTTAAATACCACTTTAGTCTTAATCTCGGTGATGGTGCAAATGAAGGTGTTTTCTCGAAATCATCGTGCATATGTCAAGGTTAGGTGAATGAGTGACCACGCTTCGATGGCCAGCTCCTAAAAACTGCTATACAGAGTATGTGAGACGACATTCAGAGTTTGAACCTGCGAATATTCGATGAGACACTTTTCCCATGGCGTCCAAAGTGTACACAAACTGAATGGCATCTTTGAACCTCTGTGAAGACACAGTAAGGAAATCAGTTGGAATATGAGTGAGATCCTGAGTGATTCGTATCTTGACGGAGAGGGCTATCCGATGGCGCGTCACCAGGCCAATGACAATAAACTCTCCCTAGCGATGACACACGCCGTCCTGATAAATAATCGTAGTAATCAAAAGAAGATTATGCAAACCATAATTCTTACAGAAAGGCACTCGCAAGAACAGCGGCATCCGATACGCGTAAACTGTAACATCCGAGAAATAGAATCTATTGGACATCGAACCAAAGACCGGAACAAGACCATCCTGACCCCCATATGTACCAGATTACCCGCTAATAGATTGATCCCCTCTGAAACGCCTCATTCGTGACAAGTCGCAGCCGCAACTTGAGCGAGTCCGCCAATGCAACGAGCGGGCTTGCAGACTGCGTGCGCGTGTCTCCTTTGTACCGCCGAGAAAACTGCATCACGACGTTGGCCAGCTTTGACAGTTCTTCCAGAACCTGCATGGAAAAGGACTGCGTGTCGATATCGTCCATGCCGACGTCAGGGTTCGTTGCCTGCTCCAGACCTCCGCCCATGGTCTCGAGGGTCGTCTCCACATCCACGGGCATGTGCATCATCGAGTCGATCTCGGGGCTTGGACCCGCACCCCGTCCCGATCCTAATGATTGATGAAACAACGATTCGTAAATGTCCAGGATCGCCATACAGACTGCCGCGACTAACATGGCAACATACGTCTTCTGCGAGCACGGACACACCAGGATGGTCGAGAGGCGGGTGATGGCAGAAGACGCGATTTGTACCCGGGCGGCTGGATCAGGCGAGCCCGGGCTATTTTCTCGTGAGATATCGCCGGCAGCATGACTCTGGAATGCCTGTAGTTGGCGAAGGATTTCAATGGCCCCTGTAACACAGTCGGGCTCAGACGAATCAGAACTTGGTGTCAGATCACACGACAGGCGTTCCGCGTTGTCGACGCTGGATGCCTGACTGCTCTGTGCCAGGGGCATCTCGAAGGGTATAGTAGTCAGATCCGCACCTGGCCCTAGACTGTGAAGCCAGGGCGTCTCATTGCTGATGGGATCTGAGAAGTTGTAGTATTGGAAATCTGCTAAAGGCGTCTGCGGGATGCTCATAAGGTCTTTCTCTGGGAAGACTCCGTTTTGAAGACACGGAAGGCCCGTGATATGGGTCGGGATAGTGGGCTCGACATTGTCGACACGACCGCTCGGGAGATATAGTTCGTCAAGCCATTGCAAGGGATTCTGACCGTACCCGCCGCCCGTCATCCTGTTCCCGACTCCGCTGAACATCATCGGAGTCCGCTGGATCTGCCCCGATGTGTCTAAAACTGGGGGATGGGGATCCTTTGGTGTTGGAGGCATGCTGTCGTTGATGGAGCCTCGTCCTCGACACCGAGGACGCGGCTCGGGGGATTCACGAGTGCTGGTTCGGCGGTTGGGATGCGGACGACCGATGCGCCGTGCCGGACTGTAGAAGCACGGGTAGCCCAGCTTGCGACACCGGCTACAGACAGGCTTGTCTTTGTTGCATTTCACTTTGGAAGACGAGCACATGTCGCAACTGTCCTTGAGCTTCGGAGCTGGCGGGTTGCCGCCCGCTCTGCTCCTGGAAGTTGAGGTGGAACTGCTGGCACTCATGATATGAAGGACTGGCTTGGAGGAGAACAGGTGTATGTGAATGTTCTTCAGAGTAGATGTTGGAGAATGGGCGTGGCGCGGTAGTTCTCGGTTCTAGTATTTATTGACAAGCACTTCACTCCTCCCACACCTTTTCTTTTCTTTTTAATCCCCCGACCCTTCAAAAGTGCATGAGGTGAAAGATGCATGCAACTCTCTGCAGGGGATTCGATCATAAACGCTCCCACACTGGCCCGTGGGTGCTGGGTCTGACACACCCTCCCAATTGCGGCAGGCAAATCACTAGATATGACACCGGACAGAAGCAACAGCGGGGACCTTTGCCTTCGTATTGGTTCCGAGCAGTTCTTGTGGTTGCTAGCGGCATGTATGTATATGCATGAAAGTTGGGTCCTGGACCGTGTCCCCCCAAAAGGACTCTGTGGCGTCTGGTGGTATTTGAGTATGGGCCGGCGTTTCTCTGAGCGTAATGCTCGGATGAGCATCATCTATGCGCCTCCCGCTTGCTAGTATTGTTTGGTCGTAGGTTCTGCAGATGGCGTTTGACATCATGATGCCGAGCATCAGAGACCTGACCATAGACAGACCATATACAGGACACTGTGGCGCCCAATCATCATCTTCATCCTCGGTGTACTTTGCAGATGCCCCCAGAGGAAGAAAAGGTCTCAGCTTCGCTTCTGGGACATACATCTACGCGTGTCGAGGGACGCTCGTGTCGGAAGACGTGGTACATCGGAATTGGCAGCATCGAATAGCCCCAGATGGGTCGATCTGACAATGATCCGTGATCTTCAGCCTAGTGACCGATGGCGTTAGAACCCGTGCAGATGCTCGTTCTCGGGTCTGCAATCCACGCACCGACGAGGCCGATCCGGCAATCATTGATCCTCCCGTCCCAGCGAGACTGAAGGTCGAAGGGCCATGCCATAGCACCAATCGTGAAGCTTCAGCTGCGTCCGTCACTCCCGGCCCGGCCGACATTACGGGCCATGATCAGCCATGTGGTGATCCCTGGATTGATCGACGCCCTAGCGCCCTAGTCTGCAGTGATGGGCGAATGATCGCCCGTACGGGCGCGGTGGAGTCGTTGCTAGCGCTCCGATCTTGGTCCTGATAGTTCGTGCGCGGCACCGGATTGGAGAGATCTTCGCTATCGCCCAATGGCCCGTCTAGATCGTCTCGTCCCCATTGTGTACCCCCGGAGGCCCATGGTCTCCGGCGACGCCGAGACCCTTGAAGAACAAAAGCCACTCCAGCGCAGCGGGGCGGGTCTGGCCCGGATGGCAACGATGATCGCGTCGTTCGTGGTGGTTTGCAACCCAATGCGCCGCTGGGTGGGTAGTTGAGGAGCTGATATGCGCGCTGGGACGGTCCGGGATCACTCACTGCGTGCAGCTGTCGCTGCGCTTGCATGACGCTCTTCCCACCCTTCCCCTTCTCCTTCCCACCAGCAGTCGAGGCGCGAATACTGCATCCCACTGGCCCCCATCCACCTGTGACACACGAGATCGCATCTTGCCGAAGGATCTGTTTCGAATCCACAGAACCACTGCGCCACTCAGTGGCGTTGGCGCCGCAGTTGCACAGGAGTGCAAAAGGAAGCATCAATTATCGCCGCGGGCAAACCGCACCGCGCGACGCCCGCCGGGTTGGAAATCTGCTAGACCCTGGCGGCATGCTCCATCGTGCATCCGATCTGGCGCGACAGCAGATCTCGAACGGCGGGAGATCGGCATGCGGTGCGACTGGAGCAAAATGCGACGAGCTTCGTCGAGGCGCCCCGAGATCGCTGCCTCTCGCAGCGCAACCACTACTAAGATCGTGAGGTGCCCATCCTCGACGGTGTCTCTACCCACGACTTCTATCCACCTTGTCGAAACGAGTCTCAGCTGTGGAATTGACGGAGTCTACTATTATCTCCCAACCACGCATCAGCATCAATCTCGAGGCGCTTTTCCCTTCTTTCTTTTCCGACGACGATATGCTCTCGATAAACACCAACATTACCTATCCACCCACCACGGGCGATACCTCACAGGGCGCCCTCAACCGAGGGAGCACTTGCTCGGAAAGTAATCGAACCTGCACACCATCCATTCTCCACGCGCTCCAGAACCTGTGCATTCCACCCTCCGTCTGCCTCTCCGTCGGCGACGACAGCTTTCCCTCGCCGCATGAGCCCGCCCCCAATACTCAATCCGGCCACTCCCGCAAGATGGACGATGCGCTGACGACCAACCGGAAGGTGATCGAGCTGGTGTCCCACGTCCTCTGCTGCCCGTGCTCGGGCACGCCATCCGTCCAGCTGCTCCTGGTCGTCCTCTGCGACCGGGTGGTCGCCTGGTACCGGGCCATGGCGAACAGCGGCAACGACGAGCCATTCACCGCAGCCCCGGGGCCGTTTTCCGTGCCCACCAGCTCGGCCGCGGACGACGACGAGCAGGGCGAGCGGATCCTGGCGCAGCCGGTCACCATTGGCGAGTTTGCGATGGATCCGGCCATGCAGATGCGGATTCAGGATCAACTGGTGATTGGCGAACTGCGCCGGGTGGAATGTATGATTCAGCAGTTTGCGGCGCGAGTGCAAGAGACCAGGACGCAGAGCTCGTCGGGGCAGGGGCAGAAGATCTACGAGATGCTTGGGGGGCTGTTGAGAGATCAGTTGCAGACCCAGGTGAATATTACACGCAGGCGAATGGAGACTCGCTGAGATTACGGTAGAGAATGGCAGGTTCTACAAAAGAATTTATCCGGAAGCAAAGATCAAGTGGTCTCGCGTTCATGAAAGTACTAACTGCTGAGATTCACAGCCGGCGATGATAGAGATAAATTGATCTAGCAACATGCCAAAGAGCGTCGATGAACACATCAATTCATGTAGGATGTCTCAGATGCATTGAACGGAAAGATCTTCCGAGCAAGCACGTCCACACACCTCTACTCCCAAAGCTGATACTCGGGGAAGTATGCATCATGGATGCGACGTGCGTAGGCCAAAAGTGCCGGATAGCTCCTGATGATCTCATTTGTCGCGGGGCCCCTTGAACGAATCTCCCGTCAGCATCAACAGTGGAGCAAGACAACAGAACACGAGATGACCAGGACTTACGCGGCACAGACCAGGCCCGAGACAATGAAGCCGTACAGCGAGGCGTCGGCCTCAGTCGGGGCAACGCCGCCCCACACCCAGAACGGGCCCTCACGATCCTGATGTCTCGCATGGACTGCTGCGACATGTCCATTCAGTGTCGCCCACACTTCGGCGCGGCTGTCAGCAATCTCCTCGGTGGAAAAACGCAATGTGCCCTGCCCGTGCAAGGTGCGCACGTTCTTGTTGTAGATGATGTTGCCCACGATGACTTGCATAGGCCACGGGAGGGAGCCGAGGATCTGGTCGCGCATGGTATAGTAGTTGAGCACCCATCGCTCGTGGCCCTGTGTCCAGCCTGTTAGGAGATGCTTCCTAGGGCATCGAGAGAGGGTCTTCTGGCAGCGGGATTGGACTCGGATCGGCGTACCTGGTAAAAGTATAATTGGTCCTCGAGCAAGGCCTTGAGTCCCAGATCCTGGAGTCGCTCTGTCGGCGACAGCTTCTGGTTGAGGTCCGCTGCATGTCCCGACTCGATGAAACCCTTGGTGATGAGAGTGGAGTCGGACATCGTCTCGGATTGGCCATCGGGATGCTCGATGGAGATGTAGGGGAGTTTGCCTCGCGGGGCTTTGGAGATGGAGCCGGCCTCGGCGCGATACGCGATGTTGGAAAACCGCAGGCGAGCTTCCAGCTTGGTCACGAAGGGCGACCACGTATACACCCCGGCTCCAGGGAAGCCCCGGAAGAGAGTCACGGTGGGCGCTGATTCGGTGGAGGTGGCCATGGTCGACAGGATGGGTGACAAGACCTTGGAGGTGACCTCAATGATAATGCAGAATGTCAAATTCCAAATTGTCTGTCGAGGTCGTAGAAAAAGAAAGCTGCGTCGGCGCTAGGAGAAAGACGCAAAGCGCGTCGCTCTCGTTGGGCCGCGTCGGGGTCCGAAATGGCAGACGAGCATCATCACCACGCTCTCGGGGCGATGATAGCTATCTGACTGGAGCCTCTTCAGTCTCCACACGATGCATGGAAGCTTGACTACCGTGTCTCTCATTGGCCTGCATCGCTAGTGGGAGAATCGCGGTCATTGACGAACAGCCGGGCTGAGGCGAGATCAACAAACGGAATCTGCGGGTTTTGTGCCTGCGGCCCCCTATGAAGTGGTCGAGTTGTCAATATCTTACCAGTGATGCTCATGAAGATATGAAGAGGCATATAATACAGAAATCGACTTGTCTGTATCCGATAGGAGACATCTGGTGAAGCTATACCGCCTAGCCCCCAGCTCTTCCAGCAATGTTACGCAGCGCCCTTGACGCCAGAGTCTGACTACAGCTCGCATCCGATCAGGGACTTGGGATGAGTGGCTTAGCTGGACGCAATTCTAGAACGCGTTGGATCCAGACGAGGCCAGCAATACCATAACGGCCCCACATATACATTGCCGCCATATCGGAGCAATGACAACGACAAAGTACGCGATGCGACTGCAAACTGCAAAATCCAACCCGGGGCGTGGGTCCAGCCCTCCGGAAGCAATAGCACAGACTGCTCGTGCGACCATGTATGCCCTACAGACTCAACCCGCATATGCAGATCCATGCATCGAGAGCCCGCGTGCCATGGCCAGCAGAGCGATCCGGCATCGATAACGAGCATGGATCTCACGAGGGCCAGAGCACCGGGCCGAGCTGTCTTTTGTGGTGCAGATACGCTAGAATAACCTGTAGGTCGGGCCGTCGATCCCGAAACTAGTGACTATAGCTCTCTATCAGCAGAGCAGAAGTCATGCGGAAAGAACGAATAAATGGAAAGAAAGGAAGAGCGGGAGGCCGAAAAGATATTTCTATGCATTCCCATCGACGGTTTCCACTGGCTGGATCAAGACGTACTTTTGCCATTCAATAACCTGTGAAGAGCTCGTTGCTTTGTCCCGTCATCTTACATCTCGACCAAGTGACACGAAACTCAATATCAGAGACATTGTCTCCCTGCAGAGCTGGCTAGCGTGAAGCTTAAATCATACAGAATGGCTTCCAAGGTTTACAATTAGGAACGATGGCGGTGTGAAAGAGACGCGGCGGACTCTAAATCCATGACTGTCATCGTGCACGTATGTCCCTTCTGGATAGCCTCAAAACACGACCAGATGTTGATTCGCCGTGTATCTACATACTCGAAGGCATGTCAGGCATCCCATCCCATGCCGCGTCAATCCTATTCGCTAGATTTGGTGTTTTTCAGTGCGGATTTATTTCAACGTCGTAATTCATGCAATGTCATTTGCGCAAATATCTCATCCACGGATGTGATTTGAAATGCCATTCCCATGCACTCAGTCTAGGTTGAAGAGACACATTGATCTCGGCCCGGCAACACACCCTTAATGGGCAGCCACGGCAATCTGGTCATTCTGAGCATCACCCATCCCCGCGGCGGCCTCCTCCTTCTTCTCACCAATAATCGCCGAGAGCATGTCCCCATCCTCTTTTCGTAATTGGGCATTGGGGACGATGAGACCAAGCTGGCCGTGCTGCAGATTCACAGTCCGGCCCTCGATGGTGTCGGTGCTGAAGGAGTCCATGTGGATAATGTCCTCCGACCGCAGCATCTGGCGGGCGCGGATCGCGTGCATGATCTCCAGCTCCTCGGGCGACATCGAGGCTGTGAGCTCGCTCCGGGTCTTGGAGTCGAGGCTGGCGTCGTTCAGACCGAGCTGGTCCATCTTGCGCATCACTGCATCCTTCTTATCCGCGTTGATGGGATGGAAGGCCTTGTAGCAGAAGTCGACGGTCTGCGAGATCTCGGACTGGGTGAGGCGGGCCTTGACGTCGACGGTGCCTTGAATGACTAGAGGGAATTGGTCAGTCTTGGTTCTTTGGATCATGTCAATGTTAAGTATGGGGGCCTCGTACTAGGGCGGAAGAAGGAAAAGGCTCGGTCGAAGGTGGACTCGTCCCAGTCGGTCAGAACCGCGCGGTCTTGGTCCTTGATCTGCTTGAGAGTGCTCAGCACCACCAGCAGGAACCGGGTGTACTGCTCAGCGACCTTCTTGTTGTGCCAGTCGCTGGCAGTCACCTCGTCACAATCACCACGTTTCACCGCACAGATCGTCGCGGCCGCGGAGAGTCCACTGGACATGGCGAGATGGACGCCCGAGGAGAAGAAAGGGTCAATGAAGCATCCGGCATCGCCGACGACGCGAACTCGGGGGCTGGCGTAGCTCGAGGCACTGTAGGACCAGTCGGAGGCGGACTTGATATCGGAAACCAGCTCGGCCTTGACAAGCAGCTTCTCAATTCCGGGCACCAGTTTCAACTGCGACAGGTAGAAGTCCTTGGAGGACGGCGAGCCCATCTCCCTCTTCGCCTGCGTCGCGATCTCCTGGCTACGAACCACGCCAACCGACACGACGCCAGTGTGCAGCGGGATAGTCCACACCCAGCCGCTCGCGTCCGCGAGAGCCTCGAAGTAGGGCTGGCCCTCGTAATGCTTGCCAACGCCATAGGGCTCGGTGTTCTTCCAGTAGCCCCAGCTCGCGACGTTCTTGAGACCCTGGTTGTAGCGCCGGTTCTTGTAGACCTTGTTGCTCACCAGGCCAACGCGGCCACTGGCGTCGACCAGCGAGTTGAACTTGATCACGCCGCTGCTGCCATCCTTGCGCGACCAGTGAGCAGACTCGGGCCGGCCGGGGTTGGGCGCTGGGAATTGCGCCAGTTTGGCCTCTTCGGGATCGTCCAGGTTCCAGGGCTGAAACTCGAAGTCGTTGACACGGACGCCATCAAAGGTCTGCGCGCCGCTCTTGGCGGCATGCTTGAAGATCAAGTGATCGCTCTCGGAGCGCACCACGTTCCACGAGTAGCCATTAGGACCTCCGGCGGCCACGAAATCGGTGACTGATGCGGTCGTGTTAGCCACGTCGGGCACAGTGGGGATGGCGACCACTTACAAACTTCGGGCTTGGAGTTCAGCTTGAACATGGCGCCATTCTGGGGGGCAATCAGAGAGTCAGATATGCGGCCATCGCGAAATGGATGAGACGGGTACCTTCTGGTAGAAACCGTGGCTCTGGAAGGTAGAGTCTAGATCGATGAAGCGGAGAAAGTGGCGCATGGATGGGAGCATACTTTCCCCAATGTGGTATCTGGTCACAAGTAAGCGAATCTAGCCACGACCGGCTCGCATGCAGTGGCAAAACGAGGCTTACCGGGGAAAGACATCGGCTTCCAGCAGGACGGTATCAACGCCCTCTCGCGCCAGGGCAGATGCGGTGTAGGAACCACCAGGGCCACCGCCGATGACGAGAACGTCGCACTGCTCGGGAATAGCCGACATTTTGCTAGCACACCCGGATCGAGAAAGTTTGAAACACTCGAATGAAGCCTAAAGAATCGATTCCTGAAAATCAATATTGGTCGATCCCGAGGTTTACTTTACAACATATTTATTTATCGCCTGCAGCCCAATTCTCACGATGTGGGGAATGAATGGCTCGGAGGCCGACTTCAGCTGTGGCTGTTCGCTACGCCGTACAGGAGGTTACAGCCTCGGCCGGGGATCGATCGCAGACGATCATCTCATTTGATGCCGAATTCAGAGTCGTAAACCCGCTTCGGATTCCGGTCGACCCGTTCAGATCTCGGATCGGGCCTGTCATTTCACATTGCTTTTTCGGTCAACTCGGCCCAAGATCTATCCAGAATCTCGATGTGGTTGAAGTGTAAGCCACTACCAATCGGGCAATTCAATGTTGATGGTTCTCTCAGTTGATGATATCTCCACTTGGTGTATCCACGGCCATCCATGGATGCATATCTGACACAATGTCAGCATTTACGTGGACGCTGGGATGTCCATTCCAAGTAATGCCGAGGGTTGCAATCATAGTCCCAAGATGCTGCACTGTTCCTGTATGATAAGACGCCCATGCTCAATTCCGAGCCTCTCCGGGATAATCGGGTTTTGATCGGGGTTAGGCAGGAGTTACAGCACTCGTAGTGAGTTGTTCGTGAAACCGATTATCATGGCAAGGCTGAGTCTGATCCACCCGATCACCCCGAATTATAGCGAATATAGACATATCACGTATTGTGTTCAATTAAATTCATCCTTAGCTACTACACACCAGGGCTCTATCAGTTGGAAATAACATATCCGTATAGTCATTGGTCTGATCTTAGGTACAACACCCTCTACACTAGTTCTCACATTCAAGGTAGGGCAAGTACGAACTGTGAGCAAAATACCTGTTTCAGCGTCATGAAAACAATATTAGCGTGTAAATCCCCGACGCGGCGACATGCTAGTACTTCACAGGATACGTCGTGAGATCGGAGTCCGAGCCGTCAGCTGTGGCTTGCCATTGGAACATTCCAGGTCTAGATCTGGTGAGACAGGATCCAAGCCCATCTATCGCTCCGGTCTTTCTCCCTGTTATTTAATATACGCCTGGAGTCATGCATGCCCTCGCCGGTGAATGCTTCCCAATACCGCGCTTGCCAGGTTCAATCACTAGCCATGGCTCGCAACCCCATTCCCCTCAACCAGTGCATCTGGGAGGACTATCTCTCCGCGCAGGAGGCGAGTCTGCCTCCTCTGCCTGACGTTGAAGATGTCACGGGCCGGGTAATCCGCATCATGGGAGGCAATCCGGGGGAAATGCAGCTGCAGGGAACCAACACATATCTGGTCGGCACGGGCAGGTCCCGTATCCTGATCGACACGGGCCAGGTAAGTTGCTCTGCGAGAGCGACCACGACTGTATGCACCTTTGCACATGATACTCATGGCTCGAGAAGGGAATGCCAATCTGGGCAACCAACATCATCCGCCTCATCGAAGAACGAAACATCGACATCTCCCACGTCCTACTCACACACTGGCACGGCGATCACACCGAGGGCGTGCCTGACCTCGTCGCCTACGATTCCCGCTTTGCGTCACGCATCTACAAAAACCAACCGAGTCCAGGCCAACACCCCATTCACGACGGACAGGTCTTCCAGACAGAAGGTGCCACCCTCCGCGCCGTATTCACGCCAGGCCACGCGGTAGATCACATGTGCTTCATTCTTGAAGAAGAAAACGCGCTGTTCACGGGGGACAACGTCCTCGGGCACGGATACAGCGTCGCCGAAGACCTGGGGGAGTACATGAAGAGTCTGGAGACCATGCGGGACCAAGAATGCGCCGTCGGGTATCCAGCGCACGGTATCAAGATCCCGGATCTGCCGCATTCAATCCATTTGTATATTCGGCACAAGAAGCTGCGCGAGCGCCAGATCTATCATGCTCTGACGAAGGTCGTGCGTACGAGCCAGAATATGAAGGGGAGTCTGACTGCGCGTGAGCTGGTGCATGCGCTGCATGGGGAGATCCCCGAGGAACTGTTCAAGAACGCCTTTGAACCGTTCATGACCGAGTCCCTCTGGAAGCTTGCGGGAGAGCGGAAAGTTGGCTTCGAGGTTGTCAAGGGTAAAAGGCAGTGGTTCCTGAACAAGCGGGCGTGGGTGGATCCAGTCGCATGAGTAGGGAGAGTTTGGTCTTCCTGGTTGGGGACGCATCCAACTCGTTTGCGATATGCACTTGCAGTATTCATAGATATTGACATAGATTCCTTGTTCTCATGCTAAGACTGTTCTTCTATGTCCCACACAGTAAATACGAACGTGTATGCCAAAATGCAGGGTGATACTCATCATGCATTCCAATTTCCTCATCGAGTGAGCATGAGCGAGGGTGGGAGTCATGTACAGAGGCGACTCTATAACAAAAGCTGTTTTCTGTAGCAGCTCAGAGCTTAGCCTTCTTCTTACCGGTGACATTAGCTACCTCCTGTCCTGATAGTAGGATGTCCGGATATTGCATGTTTCCATTCGTCGCGAAATCTGAAGAAATGCGCCAGTTTGCTCCATCCACTGCAGTCCAGTCCAGATCAGTATCCATACTGGATCGCCAGGGCAGGGTACTACTCGTCACATACCAACTAGTGTTTGGCCGGTGACATAACTTCCAGCATCGGAGAAGAGATACACGGTCGCGTCGGCAATGTCACGCACGTGTCCAAAGCGGCCCAGAGGCTGGGACTTGGTGTAGGCCGCCTTGGCATCGGATGGGAGCAGACGCTCCAAGCCCTATCATTGTGAGATCTGTGATCTTTGAGTATGTGGACATCGGCGTACCTCGGTCTGTGCAATGGGCCCCGGAGCAATGATGTTGGAGGTCACGCCCCGCGGACCATACTCGAGGGCCACGGAGTTGGACAAGGAGTCGATTCCGGCCTTCGCAACAGACACATGGGCCTGGAAAGGCATTGCTCGGTAATGGAGGGTTGCGCTGACGAACACAATTCGGCCGCCGGTTCCCGTTGGTACGGGCTTGACTGGGTCGAGTGAGCCGGCACGTTGCGGTACACGATCATGATTCGGTCAACTTACGAGACTCTGAATCAATTCGGTATTTACTGGCAGATTCTGTCAGGTATGGCAAAGTGGCCTTGAGGGTATTGTAAGACCCCAAGACGTCAATGTCCATGACCGACTTGAAGGCGTTGACGGATAGTTGTTCAATGGACGCCAAGAAGTTGCCGGCGGCACCGGCGCTGTATAGCGCTGTCAGCACGTGTATACCAAGGCGACGAGGAATTCTCCCAACGCACATGACAAAGTCGATCGACCCAAGCTCCTTGACGCAGCGCTCGGCAGCCTCCTTCAAGCTCTCAAACTTGCGAACGTCCACCGCCCCAATCCCGATCACCTTGGCACCGGGGCGGATAGTCGCCATCTCCTGAGCAGCGCGTTCGGTCTTCTCAACATTGCGGCCAATGATGCAGGCGTTGGCACCCAGGTGAACCAATGCGCGCACCTGAGCACTGCAGATCGTGCCTGCGCCACCGGTGCAGAAGACGACCTTGTTGGCTGTATTGTCCGAGTCAGCGACGATGCCGGGCAGTTGCATCAGGGGATGAATTACCGAAAATGCCATCCTTCCAGACGTCACTCATATACTCAGACTTGGGCAGAGCCATGGTGTAGGGTGTGGAGGATGAAGTCTGGAGAAGTGATGGGGGAAAGAGGAGTCTAGAGTATCAGCCCGTCGCGGTTTCCCCACAGCCGCGAGCCTCGGCTCGTTCGGGATTTCAATGCACAACACCAATGCACTCATAGATAATGTTGGATGTGATTTGCTAGACTCGAATAAGATGAAGAGCTATACAAGATTGTACTATCGTGCTTCAGGTATGAGTCTACGGTCGGCTTCTGGGTTTCATTGTCGCAGATATATCGCTCTCTAGTTACCTGTATACACCGACCGACCGAACTGTGCAAAGCCTAGGTAAAACTCCCAGCTTCCAAACTAGGATTTCCCAATGATTTTGCAGTCATAGACACGATATATCATTAAGCTCACCTTACGGAACGAGTTCCAGTGACGACCGAGTCGATGAAGAACGCCCGGCTGCTGATTGGTCCACGCGAGTCGCTGGGCTCTGGCGTCACTCCGCCTGCGATTCTTCCTATTCTTCAACATCGCCAGCACGAATTGGCCCTGCAGTCCTCATCGCGCTCTCGGGCACTGAGATTGGTCTGTCGCAATTATCGCACACTTTTAACGCCGGCGCCATGGCCTGCCCCATTACCGTCACCAAATTCGTCGGCACTGTTTCGCTCGGCCTGTTGACGGTAAGTGCAAGGCCGGCGCAGCGACCGGGTCCTTTCAACGGTTCTCTCAGCTAACACAATTATCTCAATCCCAGGGCCTGTCATATTCCACATCAGCCATCACCCTGCCCTCTCTGGAGCTGCTCCCGACCTCTAGCAATGCTTCGCGCTGCTTCCACGAAGTGAAGCGCCTGAACCGCAAGCATGCCCTGCGCCTCTCCAGCTTGACCAATACCTGTCTTCTCTTCGCCTACTCCATCTCGCCCCCACGCCGAAAGCACCCGTACCTGATTTGGATGTGTGTGGTGTCGACCGTGAGCTCCTTCGCCCTGGACCTGTGGTTCAACCGTCACCTCGGTCTCCAGCAATGGGCGTGTACCGCCATCCAAGACACCACCGGTCTGTGCCTCAGCCGCAAGACCCACTCCGGTGCGAAAAAGGATGACGACCTCGTCGTGGTCGAGACTGACGAGGACGTGAATGGCGAGAGTGTTCAGCGCGAGATGGACCGGGAGCGCCGGCTCCAGGGCGCCCGGGCCTGGCTGGCTGGGATTGCCTTGTCGATGGGCATTGTGGGCCTGTGGGGAGATAAAAAGTGAGGTGCTAAAGCAGGCTACCATCTCGCCTCGGTCTGTCCATCGAGGCCTCTCGTCTTCCTCTTTTCTGCTGGCGCAACGGCGAAACATCGGCTGTTTTCCCTAATCTTGTCTTGTTACGAGGTCTCGCGCTGCGGCTGGATCCAGCCATAATGGGCCGTTTGTTTCTGATTTCGATACGCTTCTATCCCTCCGCTTTTGTCATTCTCTTTCATCTGTATATCGATATGAATCCAACGTAGATATATGCCGTGATCTCATTGTGTTGGACGAGTGTCCGAGCATAACAAGCCCGATCGCCTGGCGAATATACATCCAGGACCAGCTATATAGTAGACCCTGGGGTGAATCGCAGGACTCGAATACTCGGTGAATCGGGCAACCAATGAACCTGGGGTGAATGACGTATGGAGGCCTGACTCCAACGTTACTCGAACTGGAAGACCGTCACCATCGATCTGACATAACGGTGGGGGCCGACACCTGTTCAACTTTGCAATATTAGAATGTCTCCTTGGATATCAGAAGGCTGTGGATATCAACACTGGAGCGTCATGCAGACCGCATTTTTCTTGCTGATTCCGATCCTGTTCG
Organism: Penicillium hispanicum; assembly: GCF_028827665.1. Taxonomy (NCBI): domain Eukaryota; kingdom Fungi; phylum Ascomycota; class Eurotiomycetes; order Eurotiales; family Aspergillaceae; genus Penicillium; species Penicillium hispanicum. Next base: position 512,509 of record NW_026623199.1, on the reverse strand, counting down.
TCGCCGTCCAGGTTCTTCTGCGACTCGCCAAGGCCATCGTCTCTCCCCTCAAAGATATACCCGGCCCCTTCTGGAGCCGATTCACTTCGCTGTGGTACTTTAATCGCGTGCGCAAGGGTCAGTTCGAACACGATAATATCCGCCTGCATCAGCAATATGGCGCGGTTGTGCGCGTCGCGCCCAATCAGTATAGCATCAGCGATGCCTCGGCGATCAAAACCGTCTACGGCACGGGTTCGCGCTTCGCAAAGGCTGCCTGGTATGATGGATGGAAACATCCCCAGCAGTGGTCGGTCTTTTCCGACCGGGATATCAAGAGACATTGTTCGTGTGTCGGTTTCTCGTCGCTTCCTTGACTAATACGTTCTACGCGTAGCTGAGACCCGCAAGACCTTCACCAACTTGTATTCCCTGAGCTCGTTGCTGCACTATGAAGTCTTCGTCGACCAATGTGCTGAGATTTTTACGCAACGATTGGACGAGATTGCGGATAACAAGCAGACGTTCAATCTGGGACACTGGTTCCAGTGCTACGCATTTGACGTGATTGGGAACCTCACATTCGGCGAAAGATTTGGTAAGACTGCCGTTCACGACCAGATCGGGTATTCTGGAGCTAAACCATGCAGGCTTCCTGGATCGAGGCGCCGATATCGACGGCGCTATCGAGGCCGTACACAAAATGATGATGTATAGCACGCTGGTCGGCATCTACCCAGAATGGCACCCCCGACTCTTCGGTTTCCTCAGCCAGTTCAAGTGGTCTGGTGCTGGCGGACGTCAATATATCAGCGACTTCGTACGGGACAAGATTCGCAAGCGCGGCCAACAAACGGACAAGACCGAGAAAGCTACCAGCGCGACTACTGGACCGCAGGACTTTCTCGAGAAGCTTCTTCTGGCACGCGATAAGAACCCGGAGAAAGTGACCGAATTTCATCTGCTCATGATGGGCCGGTCGAATGTGGGTGCTGGGTCTGATACGACAGCTATCAGTCTGTCGGGCATTATGTGGTACCTCCTGCAGAATGCTGAGGTCTTCCACAAATTGCGCGATGAAATCGACGAGCTCACAGCCCGGGGACGATGTAGCGCGAATGTGACTTTCAAGGAGAGCCAGGAGATGCCTTATTTCCAGGCTGTCATGAAAGAGGCCCTCCGCATGCACAGTGCCACTGGGCTTCCGATGTGGAGGGTCGTTCCTGATGGAGGCGCAGAGCTGAATGGGCGATTCTTTCCGGCGGGAACGGTCGTTGGTGTCAATACTTGGGTTGCACACTACGATGAGCGCATTTTTCCCGATGCTAAAGCTTTCCGTCCTGAGAGATGGCTGGAGGGAGAGAGTGATCCGGAGCGGTTAAAGGCGATGAACCAAATGTATATGCCAGTATGTGTCCCTGACTCTTCTACATGTACGGACTAGATGCAATTGCTAATGACTTGCACAGTTTGGTTTGGGCTCGCGAACATGTCTAGGGAAGCACATCTCCATTCTTGAGATGTCGAAGCTAATACCCCGATTGGTACGGGACTATGACATTGTTCCGTTGAGGAAGACCTGGTCTACGCAGAACTACTGGTTTGTCAAGCCAACTGATTTCGAAGTGAAAATACAGAAAAGGGCGCAGAAGAATGTCGCCTAACGCCGTTAGATTTTTTGATACGAAGACTATGATACAAATTCATTTACAAATATTCAGCTAGTCCCCAGCTAAATCTTCTATACTCGGTGCTAAACCTATTCGCCTGTAGGAGTAGATAATTTTTGTTTGCAATCAAAGCATATTCCATTCTAGTTTTTTTTTTTTTTTTTTTTTTTTCTTTTCTTTGCTTTTTTTTTTTTTTTGTAGTTTTGTGTCTTTTTCCAAATCGAGCACAAGCAATATCGATTTTCAAGTCACTTTGCCCCCAAAAGTCGTCAATTTATCACGTATCGACCATCGCAACAACTACGACAGCAACTCATCCAACTCCCTTGATATTCAATTTTCTTCCTCATCGCTCCAAGCGACTTCGTCCTCGGAGTCCTGGCCGCTCGAATCACCCTTTTCTTCCTCATCCGAAGCATCTTCGTCCGAGAGCTCTTCGCTCGAGCTTTCTGACTCACTCAGTACCTCGATTGGCCGTTTGACTAAATCCTTTGGCCGCTTGGCAGGAAGCTCTTCTTCGCTCGAGGAATCAGGTTCCTATTTTCTTTTCTTGCCCTTCTGGGGCGCGTTCTTCGCATCTCCATGTGCGGAATCATGATGTTTCCTTTTGGCTTTATTCTTTGCAATCGGAACAGCATCGAGGATGCCATCGTCGGACTCTTCTTTCACATCAGTGAATCTCACTGCTTTCTTTTTGGTGCCCTTTTTCGATTTCCCATTTCGTTTTTCACTTGCCGAGGCTCCCACGTCAGCTTCATCATCATCAATCGGCTCTACCTTGTGCTTTGAGAAGATTGGTAAGCCCCGAGCGCCCTGTACCAATGCATTCCGCAAGAAGCTTGAGACTGCAACTGATCTTACGAATGGTATGGCGGTTATAGGAGATCCCAAGTAAATCGGATTCCAGTTCTTTGGTACGGCTCTCAGAGCTCACTGGAAGCTCCATTGCCGTTGTTCCGAGAGTCAGCTTTCAGGGTTTTATGATTCCATCATCCAACCTAAGCCCTATAGAATCTTTGACTCACTGGGGTTTTTTGCGCTCAAGATTCGTCTTCACAACTGGGATGCTCCTTCATCTATTCTCTGCGGTCTTGGATGTGTGATTATTTTCTTGTCCCTGCGTGTATCTGAAGCGACAAAAATCCCCGAAGCAAGGATCGAAAGGTGAGACAGTGTTGAAAAATGATGTGTGATGCTTTGTTTTCTCTCCCTCGGTGCAGGTCACGAAGACAAAGAAAAGCAAACTCGGAACCCCGATCTCGAGTGCTTCCATGGATGCTATCACCATTCGAGACTTTGGGGCTTATTTTTGGTCGAGTCCGGGAGTTTCTTTCAACTACTTTTACAGTCGTGTCTATCGGGTTTCATTGTCAGAGCCCAATCCTTCTCTTTCCGAAGACACATATAGACCTACCACCTCCCAGGGAGGACTCTTCCTAACAATCAACAGCAATCTAAGTGGTTCTCCTCAGCGTTGGCCAGTTATTTTCTTAGGTTTTCTCACAAAGATGCCACTGCGCACTCTTGCATCCAGCTCTGGCTCGAGCAGATTATCCGACGGGCGTTCGGGTCAAAGCACATCTACTGAACCCACTAGCCTGGACTCCAATCGATCACCCTACAGGAAAGAGGATGCTGGAGCTAGGGCTCACAAACGAAAGTCTCCTACCGAGACAGCAGAGACTCAGGGAGAGCCTCGTCGTACGCGACGTACCCGGGCGACTGCGAGTCCAAAACCCCCGCCTACAGTTGGCTCACCGTGGGATCCAACCGAACGAAGGATTGTGAATGTCGAAGCTTTAGATCTCAATAAATCTTACGTGAATATCCACAGTCCTCGTGCGCTTGCACGGGAGCCCCATGAGGATATCCCAAGGCCACCGAGGCAAAAAAGGTGGATACACCACGGCAATGTGCCTCTCACTGATATCGCTCGTCTGCCTCCTGATTGGAACTCATGGGAGGATGATCTTGATCCAAAGTGATTGCCTATGGTCTACTGTATTTTTATGTCATTATTGGCTAACGAGTCGTCTAGTGACTACGAAAGCCAAATTGTCAGATGTAAGGAGCGAATCCAAGATGGAATCATGCCCCATCTTTTCCAACAAAGACTGAAGGAGTTTGAGCAGGTAGTCAGTCGCCACAGGTAGGTGCTTCTCGGTCACTTGATTCAAGATTTTACAATATCAACAAGCTCGTATTCAACAGACAAATGGCACTCAACGAGCCTCGGGGTCTTCGCTGGGCCGTAATTCAACGTCTATATTCCTTGAAGCAGGTCCAAGTATCTCTTGAGGCTAGAGGTGATCCCAATGAGCAACTGCCCAATGTCAAAGCTATCATTGATGCGTATCGAACGCGCAGACTTGATTGGCATGGACTGGTCACCTATTGGTCGAAGGGCAAAAGACTCTGTGAGCCGAGGCCATTTGATTCGGATGAGTTTGATGCAATCAATGTGAAATATGATGGCAGAAAGAGCTTTTGGGTGGAAGGTGTAAGTTTCGAAGATGATCGACTCTCGAACAATCATTCCATATATGACCAGTTTGCTTATGGTCCATCCAGCTTGTAGGTCCGGGACCGATGCTTCAGCTCCATGGAATCAAGATTGACCCGGGACTGCGGTATCCATTTGTATACAGCGTGAGTTTCTCTATTTCTCTTTCAGTTGTTCAAACTCTTATCCGTCTTCTCTTCGATAGTATATGGTGGCCATTCGCTTCCCCGGCTATGAATGGTGGACAGAGCTGGAGTTTATCCACGATACTGGATCAAGCATGATGGGGATCTTCGAAGGAGACTTCGTCTCCATGATGGGTCCACACAGGCCCGGCCAAGCACCTAACCTATACCCTATTCGCGCCATGGGGACGTACGAGATAGAAACCGGTAACGGCAAGGTCATTCGAGATGTCATCACTATCGAGGTGACACTGCTAGATCCCAAGAAAAAGCTTCGGCTTTGCCCATGGACCAGCGTTCAATGTGCTGTCAGACCGGGAAATTGGGATCCCGAGAGACACCGCAACGATGGCCCCTGGATTCGGACGATGCTATACACGGGAACATCGCCTAGTCAGGAACGGAGGCTTCACATTTCCAATTCAAGGCGTACTCTGAAGCTACCTGGAGTTGATGATAACAAACGCCGACGGCCGGCTGATCTGCACTATACCACGCCTTATAGCGGGCCGGGGAGAGTCTTACAGGAGCCTGCCCCACCATATCCTGATACCAAGTTCCAGCCGCGGGAGTTTCCCAGAGGATTTCGAGGGGTTCGAGAGACTGAGTATCCTTCGATGAGAAATGGCTCTTTCAACTAAATGCCGCTCTGTTCATCTTCAATGTTGCGTTGGGTTATTGCTCCTTTGATTGTTCTCTTTCAATGCCAATGTTTCCGCTTCTTGCCAGCCTTCCGTAGCCTAGCTTTAGCTATATTTTCTGTGCGATTACATGGAATTTGTTAAATTCGCTGGCAGAAATAAGTCAGTTGGTGTGGACTAGACTCCTACATCAAAGGCAAAGCGTCCATGGTGTGAGCTCGAAGTACAGCTGAGTGGAGATTCGCGGGTCTGACACGTCCCGATCGTCGCGTCTGTTTCTAGCCTCGGAAGTATGAGAGACTACAGCTGTCTGCAGGACCGACCGACAGCCACCAAGTATGAAGGGTCTCCGCCCTGGTTTGCCGACGGGCACCCCTTGTTGAGCCCCCGGTCGCTCCCTGCAATACCCAGACTTCCCGAACCTTTGGGCGCCTGGTGCCACTCGAACGCGTCGTTCCGACCACCTCTGCTCCACTAGAGCATTATGCGCCAGACTCCGCTTCTCGACTCAGCTTGAATTTCGCCAGCACCCCGTCAGCCGCGAGCTCTGGCGTCCGCTCCTTATGACCATCCTCTACTCCTATCCACGCACTCTCCGACGGGTGATCGTCCGGAACCGCCTCCTTCGTACCCTCTTGCTCCTCTTTGTAGCATGGAATCTCATCGAGCTGCACCTCATTCTCCGTCGCATCTCCGAAACCGACCTGATCTATCGCGATCAGCCTCCGCGGAACGAACGAATATTTATTGCGAGTGTGAACTGGAACAATGAATTTATCCTGCGAACCCACTGGAGCCAGGCATTGGTGGAACTGACCCGGAGATTGGGCGCAGACAACGTGTATATCAGTATTTACGAAAGTGGGAGCTACGATAACACCAAGGGGGCATTGATGGACCTGGACGTGGAGTTGGAGCGCCTGGGGATCCCGCGCACGATCGTCCTCTCGCCCATCACACACGAGGATGAAATGGCCGCGCCGCCGGGTGAGGGCTGGATTATGACGTCGAGGGGAAAGCCAGAATTGAGGCGGATCCCGTACCTATCCCGGACTCGGAATGAGAGCCTGAGACCACTAGAGGCGCTAGCAAAGCAGGGGATCACATTCGACAAGGTTCTCTTTCTGAATGATGTCGTATTCACGGTAAGTCTACAGGTGCTTGCCCTGGGTAGCTGCAGACCCTCGCTCACTAGAATTCCAGCCTAACGATGTGTTTGAATTGCTGGACACCAACGATGGCAGCTATGCTGCTGCTTGCTCGCTCGACTTTTCCAAACCACCGAACTACTATGATACATTTGCTCTCCGAGATGCCGGGGGCCACGAGGCTGTCATGTCATCCTGGCCATTCTTCCGTAATCCTAGATCACGACGTGCCATGAAGAACATGCAGCCCGTGCCAGTGCAAAGCTGCTGGAATGGAATGGGCAAGTCCGCTCGACCTCTCTTGCGATTCATCACCTAACCCTCCATCTAGTTGCAATGCCAGCCGCACCCTTCGTCGCAAACCCCCCTCTCCGCTTCCGCGGAATCCCAGACTCGCTCGCGACCTCTCACCTCGAGGGCTCCGAGTGCTGTCTCATCCATGCAGACAACCCGCTATCCGCGCAAGACGGAATCTATCTCAACCCCTTGGTGCGGGTTGGGTACAGCAGCCCCGCATATGTGGCTGTCAACCCCATTGTGAACTGGTTGTCCCCACGGACGATCCTCCAGGGACTATGGGTCAATCGAATCCGCCGCTGGACGACGACCACTTGGTTTGAAGATCGATATGTTCGAAACCGGGTGTCGCGCTGGGCAGCTTTGGATAAAAATAACTATGAGCCTGGTGAGGTCTGTATTGTCAATGAAATGCAGGTTTTGCATCCTTGGGGCTGGGTCCATGTACAATAATATCGCATATATAGGTAATTTTTGCTTTCGGAATACAGAATAATCAGCCTTCTGTTCTTCGACGGTAGCCAATTGCTAGAACTCTCCGCACCAAACACCCGGTCAGGAGTAACATTTTCGCTCGCCTAACTCCTATTGTTCAAGCCACCGATGGATTTTACCAGGAATATATTCGTAGAAGAGAAGTATTTTTTTTTTTTGCTCGTGCAATAACTTGCTACTTACAAGTCCGCTCACAGAATGCTTTACAATCGATGTACCGCACAATTAATGCGTCGGATTGGTAGAACCCGGATTCCTGTCGCCCAACGCTGGCGAACGTGCCATATGCTGCGTAACCACCCCCAAACCTTATTGTGACAACTTCTATAGTTGCTCGAGGCAAGTATACAACACCCACCTCCTATTATAAACCACTCTCAAAAACAATCCATGAACACGTTGTTCGTGATTCAGAATCACAAACACAAAGAACAGACAGAGGAGTTGATCCAAGTGCACTCAGACAGAATCCTTGGGCAACCGCTCCTTCGACGACGACGCATCAGCAGACGGCCCAGACATCGGCACGGGCGCAGCTTTCGGTGCCGCCGCCGGCGCGATCCAAAAGACCGGGTATCTGCGGTGCAGATTATTCAGCAGCAAGGCGCAGAGCATGAGTAAGGTCGACGACAGCAGTACCACGGGCAGGTAGTACCACGAGAGATGCCAGACCTCGTCGTTGGTCGCGGGTAAGAGGGCAGTGGCACCCGCCGGCGGGTGCGTGGTGCCCGTCAGCTGCATGGCGACGATGGCAAGGGCGGTGGAGAGCGAGGCGGCCAGCCACCGCAGGGACTCGAAGCGTGCTTGGTCGGGCATGAGGCTGAATAGCTTGGTAATGGACACGCCGATCAGGGCGCTGAAGAAGTGGCCGAATATCAGGGCGCGCGGCTGCGCGAGGGGGCTTTCGATGGCGCCGAAGCAGAGCACCGCGGACGCTCCCTGTTATTCCTCTCGTGAGTTGTCAAGGACCATTAAGAATTTCGAGCATCTTCTGGGGCTTACATATGACGCGATGATTCCGGGTACGTGGCGCGAGGTGAAATATTCAGAGTGGTTGAAGATGGCCTGCACCACGGAGAGACCGCAGAAGGCGGCGATGAAGGACCACGCCGCTACTTGGTATGTTGGCAAGGGCTTGGGAGGCTCGGGGCGATAGCCAAGCCAATGGCTCATCCACCGCGGGAGACGAGCGAGACGAGAATTGGCCATGGAGAGTGTTGGCCCGGGACTTCTAAGGTTGTCTCGCTCAAACGATGAATCACGCGAAAATAAGGAAAAGCGAGAGCGAATGACACCGAAGAAAAAGACGGCGCTAGTCTTCATTGGGATGAGGAGAAGAGCGCGTGAGGGGAAGATCGAAACGGGAAAGAGCGACTGTCGCCGGCGTGCGGAGAATGCGGGGAGGCCGATATCTTTGGTAATGGGAATTCGTGGATCAAGAAGTGATACATAGCAATATATAAATTATACACTAGGCTAAAACAGCCAGCCACTACACAGCCAAATCATGCATCAACTCCCGGCTCACAATATGAGACTCTCCGAGAGTGCCCTTCATCACAAGCACCAAGTCATCCACCGTGGCTAGGAACTTCAAGTAGGAGCTGACTGCTACACAGAAGCGTCGGTAGTGCTCATCGCGGATCAGCTCCGTACTGAGTTCGATGTCAACCTGATGGGTCTGGAAGAATTCAAAACAGCGTTTGAGCAGCGGCGTGGGCAAAACCTCGGGCAAAGCATCGCCGGTTTTGAGTGCCTGCTCCACCACGCCCAGGACGGCCATGATGTCACCAATGTTGCGGTGGTCCAGAAGCCCGGTGTGGCGCGCAAACCGCGTTTGGAGGTGCTCGGGTAGCGATGCGGACAAGTACAGCAGTCGGCCAAGGTGCTGGTTCAATTCCTGGCAGAGAGATTTGACTTGGCTCAGGCGGTCGCTGTCGAAGGGCGAACTGGAAAACTCCAGGCGCAGCAGAGCGACGGGCCCGTCCAGCGCAGTGAGTGTTTCGGCGAGATTGAGGGCAAGGTGCTCGGCTACGAGACCTTCGTCGCGGTCAGGTTGACCCCAACAAGACAGCAGCAGCGCATAGTGGTCTGAGAGGGCTCGGATGGCGTTCGATAACGACTTGCAAATGTGTCGCGCTGCGGAGGGTGGTCGAGGGAAAATCTGAACAACCATGGCGGCGGCAGATCCCACCAGCACCAGCACAAGTCGTCGCCAAAAGACACTATACCCTTCGCCGGGGTTGCCGTAGGACGGGATGTGACTGAAGAAAACACGTTAGTTTCGGGCTCGCAAGTGGCAGTTTAGCAATTGGTCGATGACTTACGTATCGTCGTAGCTGTAACCAATAACCAGGATGCATGTCGCACCGCCCATAATCGTAGCCTGCAGCAAGGCAAGAGGAGCGAAGATACGTCCCCACATCAAGATGACAATGACGGCGGCCATAATGGCCCCAAGTCCATATGGGTTGCCAGGGCCATGTCCAGAGCCAACGTACCAAGCTACCAGACCCATGACACCACCAACGACGGTACCAACGGCACGGGAGACCAGAGAAAGAGTGAAGTCTGACATGTACACGACCACGGTGGTCTGACCCATAATAAGAGCCCAGAGGCCCTTTTCGCGATAATAGAAACTGGCACTCGAGGGGATCGCCGCAGGAATGGCGAGGGCAATGGTGACAATCACAAGTCGTAGGGCGTACATACCCTCGGCGTTGATGAGCCAGTGATAGGTACTGAGAATAACCCGCCCGAGGCCGCTGCGTTGCTTCACTCGGTATCCACGGCTAATGCGAAGGCTTTGCTGTGCTGCTTTGGATTGCGCTTCTACAACGTCGGGATCGACCACCGGAGACTGCGCTGCAATGACGGGCGCGACTGCGCTGCGGTGAAAGACCCAGTTGAACGCATACCGCAGCCCCCGGGGGAGCCATACCCGAACTCTCTGGCGTTCTTTCATCAGAGCCACAAGCTGGGCGAGGACGTTTTCCCAAGAGTCGGCCACACCGAGAACTTGCTCCTCGAAGACCATACCCAGAGTGATTGCTCGTGTCTTGTGCATTGTGGAGTCTTCAAGGTCCTTGAGCTTGCCATTTTCGTCAAAGATGTCTGCATTCGTTTGGATCAGCCGTTCTGTGGTCTCTGTGGCATAGGCTGGGCGCAACTCTCGGAGATTCTGCAGAACCTCCTCGCTACGGGCACAGAGCTCATTCAAACGTTCCTTAGAGGGCCGGCCAAACCAGCGAGCAGAGTTGATGGTGGCAATGCAGTCGGCAACAATGGTACTCGCCTCCTGGCACACAGGGAGGATCTTCTTGCTAGGCTGGCGAATTGCGTCGAGCATCTCTTGGCGGAACGACTCGTGTTCAGGGCCGCGGAATGCCTGGACCAGGCGAACACTTTCCATCAGCTGTCGGATACCCACTTCATGGGCTCGCTTTTTTTCATCTGCGACATCAGTGGGAGAGGCATCACTATCCGAATCTGCGGTGATTGCACGAAGTCTCTCCAATTTAGCTTCGCCGCCCACGCGCGCGATGTGGAAATCCAACAATGACAAGCTTCTGAGTGATGCCTGGCGTACTGGTTCATTCAAACTCTTAATGTCGTCTGCGTTCCACCGACCAAGAGAAAAGTCCAGTTGCAAGAACCCGAGAGCGGGCTCAATCTTCTTGTAAGCAGTGATGGTCTTCATCTTGAGTGCTTGGAGGTCATTCATTTCAAGAGTCTCGTCCTCGATCAAACTCGCCATTGTCACGTCTAATGGGCCTTTCAAGAGTCGTGCCAATCCCTCCATGCCGTCCAGCACTGTATGTGAGGTCGATTTGGGAAACAAGAGGATCTGACAAGCCAGTCCCAGCCCAATACCAATCGCAGCTGGTTCGATCAAGATCTTTGGCATCGTTCCATTGAATGAGGGAAGTAGCGGTCCAATGGTCAAAAACAGATCCAAAATAATCGTGCCGAAAATCTGGAATAGCGCAAACTTGGGGTTCTTCGCTCGAATGCGGGCCTGTCGAGATGAATTCAATCGTCTGCTCCCCCTGACTGGCGGGCTGTGGATTCACTTACGAGCAAGTACACCATGAGGCAACACAAGCAAAAGAACACTGCGGTGACGCGCGCATCCAGCATCCATCCGGAGTAAACAAGCACCTGTTCCACCGCTGCCACGCTCTGCCCGGTCGAATTGGCCATACTGTACGCGGTCTGTCCCAAGGCCTGCACTCGGGCTTGCGTTTCAGCCGCCGGTCGCGCGGCATAGGCCGCTTTCATGGCGATCACACCCCATGCCCATCCCAGGGCCATGCCAACGATGAGGGTCAACGCCCCCAAGATGAAGATAAACACAATGCCGGTCGGAGGCACCATGAAGAGGACCAGCCTGGCGACTCAATCAGCATCTAGACTCAATGGGATGCATTGCCGGGTTCCACTCACGTCGCGAAGAAAGTCGCGGTCCCAATCTCATGCAGGGACGGACCGATAAAGATCAGCAGCGACGCGACCCATGCTGCCACAGAACAGCGAAACAGCACCTTCAGGTCGCGGGCGTTGAAATGGTCCAGCCAGGCGGGCAGCTTTCGGCGTGTCTTCGCGACCGAGACCTCCTTCGCTGGCAGCGCGGTCTTCTCCGCGCTTGTCGCCGGCGAGGGACCGACAGGGTCGTGTCGGGCAGAGTCGGACATGGGCCTGCTCTAGTCGCGCGTCAGCATGGGAGATTGGATGAGAAAGAATCGAATCGGCGAACAGCATTCCACGCTGACATCGCATTCCGTGCGCGGAAAAGGACAGAAACTTCAAGGCTGCTAGGAGAGGGGGAACACGCTGATGTAAGACTTGTCCGGCGGGCTTTTTTGACTTTAGAATTTGTAGATCGGCGCTATCGAGACAATTATTGGCATCCTGATGGCCCTAGCCTTGGACATGACTCGCGCCGACCAACGGGGCGTCCAGGCGATCGACGCACGCCTTGCCCTTCGTGACTTGGTGATGGGGGCGGACATTCTGCGCGCAGTTAAAATGAGGGTCCGCCCAGCAAGGTTTTGGCTTCCTGGTTTTGATCCTTTGCCCTTTAATTCGAGGGTCGTTGCGACGGGGAAGGGGAATTCATATGGATAACAATAGTCCTCGTTGACGATGTGATAAACGATGGAGTTCTCCGCCCCTTCCAGCTTAGCCCATGCCCATCTGAGCAGTCATCATGGAGGAATATAGGGACTGCTTTGTTGTCGTCTTGGAGTGTCAGGTTATACCAATGCAAACCACGCGTAATTATCAGCTGTATATCATTTGGTCCAATGGGCTAGCAGATAAGCCCCTCATGGTTTAGGATCTTTCTAGAATATCTTCTGCTCATCCTTAGGGGTCAGTCAGTAGCAGTTGCCAGCAAGACAGAATGGAACGTGAACAAAGTGGACAATCCTTGCCACATTCCACGGAGTGATCAAGCTCCGTTTATTTTCAACGATCAAGAGGAGTTGTTCGGACTCTGGGAGAATAAAAGCAGCCTGCTATTGTTATACTATGCAATTTCTAAATTTTTTCTGTCCCTTAAGGTTTTACCCATCTGGTTCCCCTTTTCATATCTTCTGCTTACATCTTATTTAGACAGTAGAATAACAGAAAGAAAAAAATAAGACTCATCGTGGTATATTTAACCCATTGAAGAATTTCATTCACGTTGCGGTCCCTATAGAAGAGATGTCACATTCAAGTTATGATTCTAGGGAAAAGACAGTGGTATGGAAATACAGCGCATATATCTGATGAGTCACTTTATGCCTGAGCTCTGGCGACCATTTCGATGGCGACCGTTGTGTTGGGAACATTTACGCAGACTACGAGGTCGAGCGAAGCATATATAGTCAAGCTCCGCGTTTTGAAAGATCTTTGGAGACGGAAATTCTTCAAAAAGAAAAAAAAAAAAAAAAAAGGTCCAGATTCCAACCTTGAAGGAGGCCAAAATCTGATTCTTGTTCTTGTTTTAAATCCTTTCAACGGGGCTGATGTAGTTTAAATCCTGTTGCATTCATAAGCGAATTAACTACGTCCGCAGCAGATAGATAAATCACCATCGTAGCCACCTTACATTTCAGGTCGGATCGATTGCGAATAAATGCTCAGTGCTCGCGGGGGTTAGCGGCGCATCTGGAGATAACGCATGCGCAATGCGACACCAATTGGCAACCGTCAACCAAGACGATGCCAGACTGACACTTCGTTCCCGAACACTCTTCCAGAAGGTGTGATATCACGCACATCCGGCCCATCTTGCCTCTTCGCACTCGGCCGCGAGATTTGGTAAAAAAAATTCGAGAGTCGCCTCTTCGGCGTGTGGAGACGGCACCTCGACCCAATCGGCACCGCGATGGTGGAGATGGTTCCGTGGTGCGAGGATGCATCCCCGATGTCGTGATTGACGCGCTGAAAGATCTCGGGGAAAAAATAAAGCTGTCTCGCACATGGCTTGACCGTTGAAAAACGACTTGAAAGGAACAAGACAAGAAAGACAGCCTGCATTCTCAGCTCACCGGCGTGCATTTGCATGGGGCATCGCTAGAGTGATTCATCGTCAATCTCTGCATACACTCAAGAAGATGGAAAAGTCCAGCGACGTGCCGGACACCATCCAGCCGGATGTCACCACCTTCCAGGACCTCGATGTGAACCCCAAGGAGGAGCTCGAGCTGAATGTCGGCGGTCGTGGTGCAACCCAGCGCCGTCTGCGGAATTACCAGGTCACCATGATCGGCTTCTGCAGTGGCATCGGAACCGGTCTGTTCGTGGGAACAGGCTCTGCCTATGCCAAGGCTGGTCCAGCCGGCTTGCTGCTGGCGTATATCGTCGTCGGCATGGTGTTGTGGTGTGTGATGCAGAGTATCGCCGAGTTGGCGACGCTGTTTCCCACCGCCGGTTCGTTCCCTCACTGGGCTACTCGCTTTATCGATCCTTCCGTTGGATTCTCGCTCGCCATCTCATACGGATACTGCTATACGATTGCCATCGCCTCAGAAACCTCTGCCGCCGCCGTGATCGTCTCCTACTGGACAGATCTCACGCCCGCCGTCGTCATCACGGTGGGCCTGGTGCTGATCTTGGCCATTAACCTGATGAGTGTGAGATTCTACGGCGAAACCGAGGTCATCGGAGGCGCGGTCAAAGTCCTCTGCTTCTTGGGGCTGGTCATCGTCTCTATTGTCATCTCCGCCGGGGGAGGTCCAAACCATGAGACGATTGGCTTTCGCTTCTGGCACAACCCCGGTCCATGGACGAACTATAACGGCATTACCGGACCGACGGGGCACTTTCTCGGATTCCTCTCCTCGTTTGTCAATGCGTCGTTCAGTTTCATTGGCGTCGAAACCGTCGTGATCACGGCGGCCGAGTCCGTTGATCCACACCGCGCGATTCCCAAGGCTGCGCGCCGAGTGACCTATCGCATTGCGTTCTTCTATATCCTCGGTGCTCTCCTCATTGGCATCATCGTGGACCCACGCAATAGCCTCCTCACCTCGGGTGATGATAATGCCAACAGCTCACCTTTTGTGATTGCGATCAAGGAAGCCGGTATTAGCGCGTTGCCCTCCATCGTGAACGCCTGCATTCTCATTGCGGCCTGGTCAGCGGGTAACTCCTACTGTTGGGTGGGATCCCGGATGATCGTGGCCATGACCACTGATCACCAGCTACCACAGATCTTTGGTCGGGTAACCAAAGATGGTGTGCCCTATGTGGCCGTCATTACCGCGTGGCTGTTTGGTCCTCTCGCCTATCTGAGTGAGTCTGGTATCTACTCTTTGTGTCCGTGAAATACTAACGACGTACCAGGTCTTGGGTCCGGTGGTGCTGCTCAAGCCTTTACTTGGCTTCTGAATCTCAGCACGGTTGCTGGTCTCATTGCTTGGGCTACCTTGTCCTTCTGCTACATCCGCTTCTACGCGGCGATGAAAGCACAAGGCATCTCTCGCGACAGTCTTCCGTGGAAAGCGCCCTTCCAGCCATATTCCGCATGGGTAGGCTTTATTGGCTCTACGATCATCACGCTGATCGCCGGATTCCCTGTCTTCCTCAAGGGAAATTGGAATTCATCAGACTTTGTAGCCTCATACATTGGTATTCCGATTTTCATTGTGCCAATTATTGCCTGGAAGCTTTGGCACCGCACCAAGGTTAGCTCTTTCCATGGATATCTCCATGTTCTACCAGGCCAAACCCACTCACTGACTGGTTATTAGCTTCAGCGCGCTGCCACCATCGACCTTTGGTCGGGTCGTCTTCAAGATGGCGAAATTACGCCACACAGAAACCCGCACAACACCCTCTGGGGACGCTTTGTCGACTGGCTTGTATAGACACATTACATCGACTGGCTCGAGTAAAATGCATTCACATATGTACCTAATTTAGCTTAGTTTCATCTCGGTGAAACGTCACACCTAATGAAGAAAAGCGACTTCTCACACCGGTTCCGTAGCCGGTTCGAATTCCTGGACTAGCTGAACCCATCTGCATTAGAATTGTTCGCGAAGGTTCTTAATATCATGATGAGATGCCTTGCAGCAGCCGCCAACCAGGAATGATCTGAATGGCCCCTTCGTACTGGCATCATTGACCACCTGTGCGAGTTGCACGCCCCAAGGGCGCTAAGCAATAGTCAGCAGGTCGCACACATTAAAAGGACCGCAGAGTCTTCTTACATTATCACCTTGGCCCTCCTTGTCCTGATCTGTGAGCTTCTCCCAAGTTTGCGTAGTAGTGTTGTAAACCTCGCCATTCGTGCCATCAGGGTAAAGAACCAGGGTCGGCGCTGCAGAGATCCAACCAGCAGCAATTGCTTCATTGACGGAAGCCCCAAACTTTTCGATCAAGTCAGGCAGCTTGTGAATCTTGGTACAGTTGATCCCAACTCCCCAGGGGACCAGGCCATTGCTCATGGGCGCAACGGCAGTCTGCACCACCTGCGCAATTGAGCTCCCATCCGGCAACAGCTCATCCTCCCGAGGAAAAACACAAGCAATCCAGAACGGAGCCGTGATGCCCGAGTCACGAATCGCCCTCCGGACCGCACGAACCTCGTCCAGCCGCGGCAACGTCTCGAACGCGACATACTGCACGCGCGCAAGCAGGTCCCCATCCGCTTCCAGGAACAGCCGCAGCCGATCCAGGTGCCACTGGTACAGGGCGTCCTCGCTGTCGTGGGCGACGTCGTAGTCACCGCTATACTCCTGTCCGGGGATCATGCACGCACCGTACGGGCCCAGGCTCAGCGCGACCTTGGCGCTATCGCGGACCTTGGCGCGTTCCGCGACGTCCACTGCCGTTTGGAGGAAGCGCCCTACAGCGCTGCTGGGAATGCCATTGGGGAACTCGGCGGTCTTGGTGCGCGCGAAGCCTTCAGTGGAAACTTGGTATGTCGCTGTCAGGAGCACATCCACGCCTACTGTGCCAAAGTCTTTTTGGCACGCTTCGAGTGTGGCTGGGTCCCCGACGAGCAGGTGGGATGACCACAGTGGGGTGTTGGTGCTGTCGAAACTCACGCCGTACTGATCTTGAAGGGAGGTCCCAAGACCACCGTCGAGGATCTGTATGGACGGCATTGCGAGTTGGATGGGGCAACTCGTGCGAGCGGGGTGTTCAAATTTGATCTGATCAACCTTGGAGTGACATCTATTCCAACCTTGGATCGATCCATTGCGGCCTGGCGGTTTCTGCGGTTACATAATCGGGATGTCGATTTGACGTCGCGGAGGACTGTATAACTGCAGAATCAGTTCACAATCGGGGAGGAAACGAAAAAAAGCACATATTACATGGGTAGCTTGGCTCTATGTGGCTATTTTACCACGGTATCTGAACCCTCTTGTGTGCATACAACAGCCCAACAACAGCACCCAAGTTAGGAACGGCCAGTCGGGTTGAGGAAATTCAAGCCAAGGAACTATGTGCTTGGGGTAAAGTCAGTTCGCCGGGTCGGCTGCGTCGCCCTGAAGTGCTAAACACGTCGGAAAGGGACTGAGAATGTTCTTAACAAATTTCACAGTTGAAAGAGGGTATGAAACGGCAGTGTTTTCGATACTACAAAGTAGCAACGGTATAGGTTTCCCCCAGTCTTCGCCTAGGACAGGTAAAACATGATCCATTTGGTGTTAGCGTTTTACTAACGAGCGCTTCATTCAAAAATAAAGTCTTCATCCACCGATCCAGTTAACCAGACTTGTAGATCTTTGAAGGCGTCAAGGTCGTTTTTCTCGAGCGAGATATCGACAGTAGGGTCGTGCCAGTGGTGGGTTCTTTTCGTTTTAGTGCTGCGCAAAGACTCCCCGATATATCGACAGCTATCGAAATCGATGAGAATAAGTGTACCGTCTTCGTCAAGCATAATGTTTGCGGGGTTGATGTCGTTATGGACAATTCCAAGCGAGTGTAGATGTTTAATAGCGGCCATAATCCCTTCTAACCCACTTTTCATATTCTCGTTCACTAGAGCGCGCGCACTTGAAAGGAAAGCAGCCTTGCCAAGTCGTTGAGGATTGACCGCTTCAAGGAGCGTAGACGTATATCGCTTGAAGCATAGCCCAGTGACTCGACTGTGAGTTTCCTGGTAGCCATAATAGGTCGCAACGTTCGGATGGGGATTCTTGCGAACAAGTTCACATATGTCGATTTCGCGAGTGATTTGTTTTTCAAGGTTTCCATCGATATACGCGAGGAGACTTGGTGTTTTCATATAGACAGCTGACCAAGTAGCATTCACCTCTGGGCCTCTGTTCTCGGTTGGAATTTGCTCGACTGCCTGGAGATCGTCCAGCGTCTTTGGCGAATCTAATCGATTCGTCCATTTTCCAGAATATAATTTCCCGCCTTGCCGAACAAAAACCTGGACATAGGAAAACTTCATTTTGCCATCAATCCTTTTGAAGGCCTCATTTTTTTGGACAACTTCCATGTTGATGCGGGGTAACAGTGCTGGGAAGCTGTGCTGACAGGAACGACATTAAGTCGGCGAAGGAGAAGTGGTATCAATGGTGTGAACTACACGTGACTTTACTCAAGCCTGCTTCCGCCACCAAATTCCTTTTTGGAGTCGTTACAGTTGATGGAGTGAGAGACGTATTATTACTGGCAGATCGGATACGAACTGTTGTGTAAGTTGAATGTCTTCTTCGTTGGGAAACTCCATAGCTACAATTTCTAATTACGGCCATCGTACTTAGCCAATGCCGCCGTGAGTCTTGTATAGAGACTACGAAACTCATTGAATTGGTATCGAGATGGGCGAATACGTTTATGCCGAAGCTTTAAGCCGATTGATTCAATTTGGTTTACTAGTGCGTCGCATTGGGACAGCACCACGCTGGCAGACATGTTGATATAGGGAAAAGAGGCGGAGTAGAAAAGAAAAGGAACAATAAATCAAATAAAGCAAATTGAGGATGTAGAGGTCTTTGTCTACTGAGATGTTAAGCTCATCAGATGTATTCAGTTGACTCAATAAAGGCTGACATTCAATAAACATTGGCGGGGGCATATCAAGCCTGCCCATGAAGGATAGGAATATTGGAGTTCCTGAGTTAAGGCCGGGAAATGCGTGTCGAGATCATACCCCTCTTCAGGCTCAGCACGGCGACTTGAAGCTACGAAGCGTATGAGTGACTGCGGTGCCGTGGTGATCAAGATACATACCGTCGAAAATTCGTCCCACGGACATGGTCTTCTACACCCAAGAATCGTGGTACCTAGTGAGTAAAGCGAAAACACGGTTGACCCTGTCGATGCCACCCAAAGAGCCTTCGGATGCTTGGGAGCGAAAAGCGGAATCGGGAGGCAAGTCAGTATCTAATGACTCTCAAGAAGATGCCACTTATCTTTTGGATTTAGTCATGATGTGTGATATGCAAGGTAAAGCACATCCTAACCCAATACAATTTCAACTTTTCCCAAAATAAAAGAAAAAAAGGCTAAATGGAGTTTGCATATTGGTTGATTAGATAGGCTAGTTCTAGCTGGTGTTAGTCCAGAATATGCCTATGTTAGATATAGTCAACGAGCACAGCTAATTCGTCTTCGAGCCTGCATCTCAGGTTTGTGGGATATGCAGCTTGTACTTTGTTCAGCAACAAAATATCAGAGATCAGCAACACAGATAGACGGGAGAGAGGGTATAAAGTGAAGCAATTTCTTGGGTTCATGAGACCGTTCGCTTAACGTCACATTCAATATTTCTCGGAATTAAAAATCGATCTTCTTATTTATCAGTTACCCATGCATCATATTTTTTGAGATTCTCTTATACAAAATGAACGCGATCGATGGAGGTACTTCTTACTACAGCCTTTCCCAGGTGTCTCATGGATATCCTCTTTCCCGGCCTTGGCATATTCTCTTCCTCCGCACAGTAGCTGCTTGCCGGTAACTCGGATAGCTTTTGTCTATAGGATGTGTGGTTGTAGAGTTATTCCAAGAATTCGATTTGTGCAGATAGTTGTTGAGGAAGCCTTTCATAGGGCCCATCATGGATCATTATTAGGGATTTCGAATTCATCCGCCCAATCAGCGTTCGTATCGCCTGGGCTGCCCAGCATCATTGGTCTAGTGGTAGAATTCGTCGTTGCCATCGACGAGGCCCGTGTTCGATTCACGGATGATGCACATTTCTTTTTGCCTTCCGAATACACGATGTGTCCAATTGAATAGAGTCGTGATCGATTGGAAGTCCAAGTTTAAACAAGCTTAGCTTGTTGCGCGTGGCACGTGGACCGCGTGCCACAGATCGACGTCACCGCCAGTCGAACATCGATGTGATCCAGCCTCTCTTCCTCTTCACATCAATGCATGGCCTGTGCCAAGATGGACGAATTACGCATCTATATCTTGACTGCCAACTGTGCGCGCAATATCATCGATGTCGACCTGTTCGCCAAGCATCTCTTTGATGCGCTTCCCGACTCAGGTGCGGGGAGCTTCGGCGCACCCGATCTGATCGTGTTCTCGCTGCAGGAGATCGCACCGATCGCATACTCGTTCCTCGGGGGATCCTATCTTACCCCCTTCTATGATGCCTTCGTCAAAGCGGTCAAGCAGGCTACTGTTCAACAATGGGATGAATCATACGTCAACCTGGTCAAGGACAACACGGGCATGACGGCGCTGATGGTCTTTGCGCGCGCTGAAATCACCGACAAAATCTCATGGATCGATACTGCGCATGTGGGATTTGGTGTCCAAGATATGGGCAACAAGGGCGCCGTCGGAGCGCGTCTGGGGTACGTCGCGGGAGGACATCCGTCCAAGACGGTGGATTTGACTTTCGTCGCTGCACATCTCGCGCCCATGGAGAACGCGCTGGAGCAAAGAAACCTTGATTGGCGAAGTATTGTCGAACGCCTCGTTTTCTCCAAGCAGGATGAAGCTTCGAAGCCTCTGGACGGCGAGCAGTCAAGCACCGACGAGAACACTGCTCTTCTAGGCGAAGAAAACGCGTCGCACCATTCGAACAGCAATCGCAGAGGCCTGTTTGCACCAAACGCCTATGTCTTCGTGGCTGGTGACCTGAATTACCGCACGTCCAATGATGCCCCGTCGAAGCAGGATGTCTCTCACTTCCCCCGTCGCGATGTTGACAACGACCATCCTGCGCATTACTCCCATCTCCTCAAGCAGGACCAGCTGGTGCGTGAGATGCGTCAGGGAAACAGTTTCCACGGCCTATCAGAGGCACCAATCGAATTCCCACCCACGTACAAATATTCCGATGAGGCACGCAAAGCGGCTCGCCTCGGTATCGATGTCGAACACGCGGAGTGGAAATGGTCAAGCCATCGATGGCCCAGCTGGTGCGACCGAGTTCTGTACCTGGATGCCCCATCGCGAGTCGGGGACCAGGGCCGAGTCAAACCCCACGCTTACAATGCGCTCCCGCTGTTTCCGCAGTCCGATCATCGCCCCGTAGCGCTGGCGGTCTCGGTGCCCTTGGACCATGCAACCAGTGCCTCGCTCGCGGCCCGGAAGCCCGCCGATCGCAAAGCTGTGACTCCGTTTGAGATCGATCCCAGCTGGAAATCTCGCCGGGATACCGCTCGACGAAAGGAGATCTTGGTGGGCTTCATGGCATACTTGAGTCTGACCTGGGAAGGTAATGGGTTGTTGCTCGCGTCAGCGCTGGGAATGGTTGGTGCATGGGTCGTACTTCGGTCTCTCTGGGGGCTTTGAGATTTAAATTTTCTGTCATCGAGCTGTAGCCATGGATGATGGGCGTTGCTTACAGGGTAATCTTTAATTTCGGGAGTCCGCCATGATCTTCATCATCGGTGAATATGAATAATCAGATAATGCAACAACTTCGAAAATTTTCCTCGCACCTGTCGTGATCAAGCCTGGAAGACACGTGTTTTCAGAAACAACTCTCCGGTGCTCGTGGATAGATGGAATGGAAAATTCCAATGTTGGTGCTCAGTAATACTGCTCGCCCCAAGGCCTTGCAGCGTTACTAACCAAAAGCTCATAGCCAGTGTACAAACAAGATTCATGATGTTTCGTGGCATTTGTCTCCTGATCGGGAAAAGCCCCCCTCCGGCGAGCGCCAGAAATCCCTGGGATGGATTTGACTCGGCTTTTTGACTCGAGACTACGGAATATGCAACCCCAATCCTGTTGGTGTTGGGTTGGCAATCTATGGTCGAGTCGGCAGTCTTTCGAGCTGCGCGTAATCTTCTTCCTGTGCGACTCGATGGTCTGCATCGCATAGCTCGAGGGGCACAGGACTCGAAGACAGTCATTGTGAGTAGCAGTAATCACCGGGACTGGCACATCTCCATGGCAAACGGATTCTGCGATACGAAACATTGGTCAGACATGGGGCGCGACGATCTTGCGGCTCGTACAGAAGATCGACGCGATAATGCGGAGGAGTGGGGACTCGGTGGTCCGAGGCCGCCCGCAACCCATGTGGGTGCGGAGCCTCGACGCCACCTGCAGATTAACCTTAAACATCAGTTCCAGGTCACCCACCAAAGCACTTCCGCCTGGATTTGTTGTGTGAGAGATAATAATTGGGTAATCATCAATTGCCAAGTCAAGGATAGAAGTCTCGAAAAATGAGCAAGAGGATGGTGTGGGATGGAGACTGATATCAGATAATCATGGCCAGCATGTGTGGTGGAGGGAAAGAATATTTTCTCAAGGGGTGCAGAAAAGAAGGTCGAGGTGACAAAATGTGGCTGTGGACTCGAAAAGTTGCATGAAATCGAAAAGGCATCGTGGGGAGTGGGAAGGTGATGTGAGATGATATGAGAGAGAGCACATGGCAGGTATGGGTACAAGGGTGGGGGTGTGGGGTGGGTAGGGTCAAGGGGGAGCGAAGGAACTCGAAATAAACATTAAATGGCATATGACAAGGTTGAGAGACTCGAGGATCCATGGAAACAGTGAATCAAAGCGAGGGGCGCGAGGGAATCGTGTTGGAAGGGCGAGTGGGGATAGCCTCATGCCCGGCGCGCCTGAGACGAAAACACCCATGTGTTGTACACCACCAGGAAGCCACGATTCCCGAGAAACCTCAAAATGGTCTAAAAAAGCTGCGTAGCACGCATATCACCTACAATCAGGAAAATCCATCGACCCCTGCCCCAACTAGCTCAGTTGGTACCGCATTAACATCGACGCACCCAAAAACCTGTAAGGAGGGTTTCCGATGGCGTGGCTGACAAATCTGTAGGCTCCAGGTCGTGCGTTCAAACCCTGATGAATCCATAATTGCCCGGGAAATTATGGAATCGCAGGGTGGCGACTCACGGGCTGGCCCTGCAGGCTTGTCAGTTGGTTCGCACTGGGTGACACCATTCCCCAGACCAAAAAAGGGGGTCCCATTTTTTTTTAATATTTCATATCAGAAAGACCATTTAGTAAGTATCGATTATGTCTTGGTTCTCCTTGATGCCTCCAAGTCCTATTGGTGGCGGTGACGCCAGATGTTGAGAAATCGATATTTGCACCTTGATGTATTCCCGCACACCGCATCCAGCACATCACCTAAAAGATAACCACTATTTCTCAAAATTTATCTCAGTCTCAACAACTGGTATCTTAAGGCCTGCACTTCGAGGTCGAGGTTTGGCGATCATGCGATGGGAACGCGTTCCAACCAACGGCACTGCTCCAGGATAATTGACATAATAATCAGTCTCGGTAATTTAAATTTGTCTTACTCTCACAGGGCCTATTTTCGTAATTCCCTCCTCGAAGGTGTATCAGCATGTAGTTCCATATTCCTGTCCACTCTTGCCACCGACTTTATTACACTTGGCCTCAGCCAGGATCGAAGATTTTCATTGCAAGCCATATCCCGGCTACTGCCATCCTCGAGCAAAAATCATGCAAATGCTAATAATCCAAATGGGTGGAAAAAGTACTTCAGCAAAAGATATTGCGTCGAGATGGCTCAGGCTAATGCCTCCCGAGTTACGAAGCAATCCTGATTTTCAAAGAACCCCTCTGGAATTTTCTGATTGGACCTGCCTATTGCTAAATCTATATAGGAAGTGGCGCTGATTTGGTTCTTTATTGGTTTCAACCTCTGTACGTCGATGTCCTGATATAGAGCGGCGCTATGTTTACACTAATTATACATATAAAAAATATATCCAGGGGTTTGAAGACTTTCTGTCGTCAAGTAGCCCCATTAGTTCTGCAGCTACTGCAAGTCAGAAAGGAGTTTGAGATGGTGACTTTATGACAGGAAGATCACTTTGGAGGGCTGTACCCTTCTCTATGTTTCCTCTTTCTTTCTTTCTTTTCTTCTCGGTAATTGGTGAAGATCGAGGCACTCAAGGGAAGGCTGCCTAGGCAAACAAAAGCAATTTCACGATATAAGCTAAAATTCCTAGCCTCCCTTTCTCCGCGTTGCCTTTTTTGGACTGCCCTGGAAAAGTCTCCCAGTCCAGCCAAGCCTCTCCTGGAGACCTTAGACCATAGCCATGAAATGCTGAGCAAACGGCATTTTCTGCCCATGACAATACCAGTGTGTGGTCATCTGAGGTTTGGAAACAGTCTACATGCAGAATGCAGGATTCTGCGGACGCCGTGGCTGGTCTCACGGGGCTGGTCTAACCAAGGTCAACACCCCCGGGATGGCTGAGCGAGTCACCCGTTCTCCCTTTGAATTTTGTCTTTGTGATTCTCTGTTTTTTGTTGTTGACTTTTTTTATGTTTCTTTCCTTTTTCAGCAACACTGGGTCGCAACTCCATTTCGGGCATGTTTGCAAGGCACTTAACCTGGGGCTCTGGCGGTGTATCTGCAGCACTAGGCGCTTGACTGTTGTCACAGTAAAGTTAGCCCACCCTCGTCCAATCCTGGTCGCACATCGAATCGCCCGTGAAGCAGTGGCAGTCCAGATTCTGAGGCTCGTGTTCCGCGCGACTTCCATGGCTTCGACGTTCTTCTAGACCTTTGCTGCCCGGGTTGGGGATGGGTGAGTCGATCGCATTCGTGGCCTGACCATCGCGTCGTCCACACGTTCTTTGGCGGACGGCGACAGCCCAAGCTGCACGCAGCCAGGGAAATCATCCACGGATGCATTGCGATTCTGATTATTCTGACGGATATCGGGCCTCAAGCTGACGTGCCCAGTTTCCTGCGGGATTTGTGTCAGTGTTGTGTTGATGTGTCGTCTACAATCGGCACGGCTCGACGGAGGCTGATGTGGAGGCTATGCTCTTCCAGCATGGAAGCTGTGTCTGTATCCTCCCGACGGCATAGAGGTGGCTGTACAAACGGCTGCGTACAGCCCACTGCCGATGTATCCGTCTCGACGCCTCACCGTCGACCTATACACTAGTCGCAAACCCGGGCGTGTCAACCAGACCGAGCTTCATTTTCTTCACTTGGCGCCGCCGCTCTCTGGGTGACACGCGGTGCTGACGAAATTGTAATTTGCGACGATGCCATGATCTTGGCTGCCCAGACGGGTGACGCAATTCTTTTTCGCTCCCATAGTTAACTAGGTGAGTTTCTTGCCAGAAGCAGAAATCTCCAAGTGGACAGTGCACAGGATAGACTGTTTCAGAAAAAGCCCTGTTTGACGAGACTTGTTTTAGGTCAAGCTTTGATCGTGCTGCGACCGCCTTGAATGGATTGCGGTTGGAATAATGCACGATGGATGCAGCATAGCCTGTCATTCATCTGATTTTGTACCGACGGATTTTTTTTTCTTGTTCACACGGAATAGCGGATGCCAAAGAGGTCGGGCTCCACAGCCTCCACCGTGAGAGTGCGAGTTGCCGCGTGAGCTCCTATGAAAGTGAAGTCAGGCACGGATTCTGATTCTATGTGAGGACCAAGATCGGACTCACGGGTTGGATCCGATGCACGGATGCGTCGGCGACGATCGGCTTCCTAGCGAAAATGGATGGGGTTGCTTCGCGAGGGCAAGCGCAGTGGCATTTCCAATGCCTTCGGAGCGCAGTGATTGGACTAGATCCAATCGAGCAATGGAGCTTTGTCTGGATCGGGCAGCCGCGTGCAAACAGACCCGAACGGGGAAATCCAGACAATCGCCGGTGGAGAATTTCCAGAATACTGCCTGATACATCGGCGATTGAATCGGGGCGAGTCCAGACTCGGATGGGGAGCATCGTGGTGATCGTCCTCATTGCATCCCATCCCTCAAGACCTTGGGGCTCCCTTTGCCAAATATAGAGTCGACCTTCACACGAAACGCCAGAGTACCAGGGAGCCATGACGAAAGGGATTGGGTGAAGGGGTCCAAGACCCCCAAAAAAGGGGGCCGGGAAGCAGAGACGCGGAATTGCAACCCCCGAACTATCAGAACAAGATTCTCCACGACCAGGGCTATCACGTACAGGGCTGGGGCTCTTCCATGTCGGCATAGCCCTTTTCGCAGCTGTAGGGGCGGCACTCAATCTGAGGCCGACGTTAGGCTGCAGTTTCGACACAGTCCACCAGCTTCCACCGGTGTCAGCGGCTCCACTTGGGCCCTGTAATCAGGCCAGGTGAGACTGCGAGTCATATTATTTGTTATTCTAATCTTCTGTATTACAGACGTTGGCTTGTCGGGTTGTGTCCATGTCCCTTCTGCGCTTTACCGGATTCCACGTATTCCCCCCTTTCCATCCTTGGGTTCAGTGTTTCCCCCTTTGCCATTGGCCTGCTCCCGACAGCTCATGCACCTGCGACCAGCATCCACAGAAGATCAGAAACCCGCCTTGCTGGGTCACTGGATTGAGGCTCGCCCAGCGGGATGTCGGCACTGGGTGGTGCCATCATGATCGCCCAACCATGATCATGACCATGCCTAGGTAGCTTGGGCTTCATCCGATGGAGCCGGGGCCAGACCCGGCAAGGACCACTATAGAAACAGACAAGACCACCGGCATCGTACAACCATTTATACTTCACCTCAGGCAATTGCTCACCGTCCGAAGATGAGGCACAATCTGTGAATCCAGGTTCATCGACATCAACATCTACATCTGTATCAGCATGGGGCTGCAAAACAAAACAACCCCGGTCTCTAACAAACGGCGTCACCCGTAACAATGGAACCCTAAAATCCTAGTCACTTTGCTAGTCCCAACTCGTCGCGCATCATCCTAATTCATATACGAAAATCCTCCTTTTTTTTCTCTTTTTCTCCGTCCATTTTCTGGTCGATTCCGCCCGTTTTAAGATTTATTTTTTTTTTTTTTTTTCTCTCTGACGGAGTTCCGAGATGCTGCCACCGCGATCTTTGAGCCTCTAGATATAAATCCCCCCTTGGCCCCGTCGCTCACTCATTGTCTTCTACACTCCGCCCTTCTGCGATCCCACACCGTGTCCTGTCACCTACTTAGCTGAGCTGGTGCCATCTGCCATCTGCCATCCACCGACGTCATCGCCTCGGTCGACTTTTTATCGCCGCTCCTTTGAAACGTCCCCAGCTGCCAACTCTCCCCTTGGCCAGTGTCGCGTTTCATTTCACTGCATTGCGGGATTCAACTTGTCCACCTTTTCCTCGCCGCGCTCTCCACGCCATCCAGGACTCGTCATCCCCACAATCTCCAATCCACGCGATCTTCACTCGGCGCCGTCGACCTTTTGACTCTCCGGTCTCTCCGCAATCATGTACTCGTGCGCCAACTATCCGCGAGGCTGCCGGGGGCGTGTCAACCAGAAAGGCGCCAAGTGCGCCGACTGCAAGGTATGTAGAGCTGAGTCAATGTGTGTCTTCCCACGACTTCCAAAGCTCACCCCAGTATAGACTCTGAACCTGCGCCGTCCTGCATCCGCCTCGCCCTTCGCACAGCCGCGCACCTTCAAGCGCCAGCTGCCCTCACAGCTGCTCAGCGACTCGATGCCCGACATGGCCGAGCTCAAGCTGTAATGTGATACCCAAGCCTCGCCGCGCATGCATCGAGGACTGGTTTCTCGATCCGCGGTTTCCTCTCTTTCCTGTTTCGTCTTCCATGCATCGTCAGGCGTTTTGTTCTTCCTCCCCTCTCCCACGGCGGCACTTCTGCTTTCTTCTCGTCTCCTCTGCCCGATCCCCCACTCATCTCGGCACGCTCGGCGGTGGGTGGGGATGGGCGATGGCGACCTTGCATGGCTAGCATGGATACCTCGGGCACATGGGATCTGCCACTGGCGGGCAGTGGCGCTGATGGAAGTTCTTTGATCTTACTGTCGATCGGCGATCGACCTCTCGCTTGATTTGTTCCCTCTCTCTCTCTCTTTTTATCCGCCCCCATCTTTCGTTTCGCATCTCTCCTATGTTGTGCCGGATGGCGCCGGCTTGCTTTTCTTTGTCCGTCGTGACATGATGCCATACCCCCGTCTTCGCGTCTGTTCATGTTTGATGGCTTGTTATTTTTTATTTCCATTCCTCGTGTCCGGGGATAGCGCTTTCGTTAGATACCTCATCGCATTGCTTTCCGGTCCGAATCCGGTCCCGCGTAACCTTGTTTACTACATGTACAACTACCCTTCCAAAGCACCACCATCTGTATATGTATAGCATGCCACGTCGCATCGAGTCTAGCGCGTAAGCAAGCGCAGCAAGGCAGATGCCCAACATGTCCCAGCCTCCATCGGCGCGTTTCAAGCCCCGGCATAAGGATAGCATCGCTCCCAACCGCTCGTCGGGGACTGCCGCCTCCGCCCCCCCCCCGACGCACCAACAACCATATTCTCAGCCGCAAAGGATCTCTCTATGGTGCGACCGCTGTTCTCACTGCGGCCCCCAAGCGCCCCAACCCGACGATTCACACGTGCGCTCGTCCTGGTTCTCACGGCGTTGGTGCGGATCGACTCCCGCACTCTAATTCCAGCCGCGGACGGACACGCTGCGAGACGCTCGCGGATGGCTGGCGTCTCCGGGCCCGCATCCTCCGGGTCGGAGGACCGCAGAACCTTCGCGAACAAGTCCATTGCGGCCCGATGCCGTGCACCGCGGGCGTGTGGCCCGAATGTGCGATCCTGGTGGGCGGGTTCTGCGTTGGGCTTCTTTTCTTGCCCTTGCGTTGCAGGGTGACTCGGTGGCCCTATGTGGTATATCGGTGGACTCGGTGCGCCGGGGCGCTGGATCTGGGACAAAGCTTGAAATGGATCGGGCGTGTTTCATCTTTTTTTCGTCCCTGGGGCAGTCGGGGCTTCTAGAATGTTACCGGGCGTGGCACCTGGTGTATATCGCAGTCGGAGATAATCTGCTGCAGCGGTAACAGTAGTAGTGGTAATGGTAGTCATGACCATGCATTGGATGCATCCCACTACCCATCAACTATGAAACCCGATCTTGCCAGTGCTCCTATCCTCGAGTCTACCATCGACGCACTCTCGCATCCGTGCAGACAGCGCTCATCCTGATATCCACAAATACACGCCTGCGCCTATCTGATCCCCGTCGCAATTAGTCACCACACGCTCTTTATCAACGTCGGGTCTATCAGTCTCCACCAAAAATTCCTGGCTCGCTGTACGTGAAGCCCTTGAACTTTGCAGTGTCCCTCGGTGCCCCCCGGCCGTATCGGACTTGGGCTTCCAAGGGGCGGGTGTGTTTCGTTTCGCGGCGGCCCCTTTGGGAGAATGGAGCCGGGGACGGCGAGCGCCCAACCAGCGCGGTCGAGGAGCGGCGGACTCCACTTGCTGGCACGGAGGACGGGGTGCGATGCGATTCGCGGGTCGCGAGACGATTCATCGTGCGTCTATATATATAAGTAGCGAGGGGATTTGATCATGACGGACATTCGATGTGCCTCGATAGGTAATGCTTTGATGGCCACGCTTAATCCCCACGTTCGCGCCCCTGCATGCATGGATTCCTTAGTCTGGCCATGCAATAATGGCAGTTTAGGATGCATGCATGGATGCACCTCGCGCGTGGTTATTAATAGCAATGGGCAGTTGATAGCGATGAACAGGAATTCATCTACCCTCCGCGCCGCCTGACGTATATTGTCCGGCGCTGGTTTCCGACCTCGGGGGGTCGTTCGGCCGGTCCATGTTGATTCTTCGTAAATCTCGACCCATCTGTCAGAACCAGACTCGAGCCGTGGCTGTCTGAGCCTTCATCATTGGGGCTGAACCGTAGAGGATCCGACGCACCCCACAGTTCCAAATCCCAGCGTGTTTGGTCATGCTACCTTAAGGCCTCCAGTGCTGGTTCTGGGGTCGGTTTGGTCCAGTCGGAGAGCGACCATGCTGTAAGGCATCGGACAGCGGTACGGAACCCTGTGTAAATACACTCGATCTATCTTCCACGATGGTTGGACAGACCTCGTTCAATGGTGGGGCGATGGTGACTGCCTCCCCGAATTCCGCGTCCGGTTCCTCCTTCTGCCCCCTTTTTGGGACAGCTCAGCCGCAAGTCAGATCCGTTGTTCGCTGTTTCAGGCTGGGCTGTGGGGAATGCAGTGCACCTCCACCCCTTCTTCAGAGGCCTGCGTTTGGCACTCTCAGGGAGATGGTCGCGGTGGCGTGGCTTGATCGGGGCTCCTCCGCGGCTCTTGGCTCCGGACGGGAAGAGAAGTATCTCTATAATTTGGCTATACGCGAAGCAAAGTTCTAACGGCGCGTTACATGTGGGCGGATCATGGATGTGTTTCGGGAACCCCTTTTGGGAAGTATAGTCACCTCTTCTTGACTAGTGCACGTAGACGGACTGTTACTCAGTCAGGACAGACATAAATATATCCGGAGGCTTACTACCTAACTAGGTAGCGTCGAGGCAGGTTCACCATCCGCAGGGATGCTGTTCCCTGTCGCGTTCGCCCAGTACAATGGCTTTGTGTTGTGCAGCAGTGGATGCAGTGTGGATGTTGGGGCTGGGCATATTAAATCCCTTGGGGCCATGGCCTTCCACTGTTGCCACACCGAGGGGCAACATTTGGCTGAAATTGTCCGGCAGTTTCAGGTTCTTCCAGAAGCAGCCCTGTTGGAGCAGCGAACGGTGAGTGGATCGACGCTAATGGTGGATCGTGTGTCAGACAGATGGCCCCCACGCAAGCCTCGGTATTATGTTAAACCCGGTATTCGTCGGCAATGTCTGTGTAAGAGGATGTCAATTGTAGGTCAGAGCAGTATCGGTCCAGATTCAGTCTCGTATATCGTACGAGCCACCGAGATGGCCCCAGGGCGCTCTCAGGCCCGTGATTGATCGGGAACACCCCGGGACCGGGCTCCTGGTAATCTCGGGATTGACCGACAGATCATCAAATACAATATGAACGACGAGATTGATTCCATGACTCCTGTTTTGAAATACGAGCTTCTTTCCGCCAGCTGCCGCGGTCGATGTTTCATTTAGATCGGCTGGGCCTATGCCGCCGTGCAAGCGCGAGATTAAGCTTTGACGCGGGAGGTCGCTAGACATGTCTCAAAGGACCCCGATGCGCGCTAGTTTCTCAGCAGTGGCTGATTCCGAAAGCATCAGACCCTTCTCGGAACCTTGCCTAGTATCTCTTGGCACACCCACTGCGCCGTATGAGTGTGGAGTGTCCAATTCTCCTTGTCCTCCTGAACTTCTGGTCTCTTGTCGGAGTCATCCGCATTGTGCCCGCGCAGGTTTCCGAGGGCTTCAAAAATCACAATTTGATCTCTCATGTGCTCGTCGAGCCATGGTGGGCATCCAAATGCTCCATTAGCATGCTTGGCCATATGCGCCCCCACGGTCTTCTGAAGAGTGTTGCCAAAGCCATCGACGCATGATTCGATGAGATTTGTAATTCGATCAATGTCAATCTCTAGTTTGGGCATCGGACTAAGCTGCTGACCCTTTTTCAGCTTGGGGCCTCTCTTTGGCGGACGCCGCCAGGAATCCATTCCAAGAAGAGCGTCGTGTCCAACTCTGAACCCCGTTGATATGTGAGCCACCAGTAGAATGTACAGGCGATTGATATGCGCTGTCGGCTCTGATGTGTGAAGCTCAATGGGCACAGGAGAGTCGCCATCTTCGGACATGATGCTATCGAATACCTGCGGGCTAAGGATTGCTAGCTTTTTGCGTAAGGCCGAGCGAGTCTGTCCTTCCACGAATTTGCGGAGTGGTGTTGATCTTCCCGGTAGTTGCCTATCCGATGCAAGAATGGTCAGGTCCACTTGAGTGACTTTGCCGCAGTTCTGATCCATCATGTCAATTCGTGGGAAACATGGTGTAGTGATCCTTGCCCTGGCATCAGATCCAAGATTCTTTGTCCTCTGTCTTGGATGATCATTATTGTCGTGTGCGATTGGTAACGGGTGGACAAGAAAACAGACAGTGCCCAGTTCAATCGGCCCCCATTCCCAGCCACGACTGTTTAGGGTAATATCCAGCAACGGAAGACCGAGCCTGGCAAAGTTGGGAGCCATGACCTGTGAGGCGTAGTCGTAGGATGGGGCACGAGATGTATTGGTCCCTCCCGTGACGGTCACCTTGATGCATTCTGCTGGAGCCTGCGATCCGACATACAACAGATAAGGATACAGTGTCTGAAAAACCAGAAAGACAGACCCCGGCGTGCCTAAACGAATTGTATACTCCGACCGTACGGAGAGATTGGCCAAGGGAACGAGAACTGCATCCTCGCGGATATCTTCGACCGACCGGGGCATTCCCAACAGTGTCGTGTCGTTCTTTGCCAGGGGCTGCGGCTCGAATTTCAAACTTTCGGACCCAACATGTCCACCAAGAACTCTGCTGCGACTGATCTCGCCGAGAAGTTTGACTGCTGCGACGTGGGATGCCTTCAGCCCGCGCTTCCCGGAACGCTTGCCCCGAATATAATCAATGGACACCGGCCGACCCGTGATGGCAGACAGCGCGACTGCGATGCGCACCAACTGCCCACCTCCCTCGAGAGTGCGTCCGTCGAGAATAACTTGTTGAAAGGGTTGTAGTGGAGGATCGGCGTGGGGATTAGCGCTAGTCGGAATCAGATCTCCCGCGTTCTGGGCCGTCGCCATGATAGTTGAAAGTGTAGAGGTATGATCTGGTTGAGAAGCGACATATTTTCAGATTTTGCAGACCACCCTTCCTATAAATGTTCTCGCGGGCAGATGGGCAGATATCTTGAGTGCCGAGTGCAGATTGCAGCGTCATTTTTGGATTAGTTGTTGAGTCAGGGCTGCGCCTCCGGTGACTCACCGTCTTCGATGTCTCAGCATCCATTCATTGGTTTGGAGTGCTTCATCTCCAGCCTGGAGCACAGACGGCGCTCAAATGGTGTTCAGGTAAGATGGCTTTCAAGAGCCATGCCGCTGCAGGGTGTGGCTTCAGGAGTTGCTCAAGAGGAAAGAGTCAACACCGGGCGACTCGCGCCTGCCGTCGCTGCGGCGCGCCTTCCATCCTCGGCCATCGCGATGCGACAATGCGAGAATCACACACGACGCATGCTGCACTCTCCACACTCTTCCTCCAAGCAATCCCACGTACAGTGCAGACTTTCGCAGTATGTTTTCTTCATTCAGTACCCGAGGCCGACTCCGGCGATCCATGTCCACTCGCTCGATGCGCAGGAGCCGGCCGGTGTCAGAGCCAGAGCCGCTGGACCCCGAGATCGCCAGAGCTCAAGCTGCCGCTGCAGCTTCACGCGCCATGCGCTCGAGCGAACGGTCATCCACAGAATCCAAAAACTCCTACGATCGGCTGGGGGGTCCGGCCAGTGTTGCCATACCCCGACGGCGCCCAAACTCCAGCCTCCAATGCACAACAGACAGCGCCTCGCTGGGTGCAGCGTCCAATCCTCCAGTAACTCCTCGCCAATCTGTGGATATGGCCGGCTCGACGCGAGCCCCCAGCCTGGAGCAACCGGCTGTATTGCCGCCAATCACCGAACTCAACGGCATGGATGGGCGCGACAGTTCCGTGCCGTCATCCTATCGCCGACTGCGCAAAGCAAAGTCGATGTTTTCGACCAGGCAGCGTCTGTCGCATGCTCCCTTTGTGTTGTCACCGAGTTCTCCTCGCAATCTCTGCGACCCGGACCGCAGCCCAGAGTTTGAGCTTCCTCGAACACTGAGGCATTCAATCTCGTTCATGCGCGGGGGTAATCGTCGGGACTCGCACGCAAATCGATGCTCCATAGGCCAGGAGACAGCTATTCAACTTGCTCGCAGTCAATTCCTGGAGGAGACAGGTGAAATGGGATCCCAAGCTCGACGATCGTCGTTCTTTTCATCCAGACGCAAGAGAGAGCACAGGCCATTCCGAAAAACATTCCGCATCGCCAGTGACAGTGGTCTTGGTACGAGTCCTTCATCTGGCGATCCCAACCTAAGGCGTTCTCACAGTCGATCGCGAACTTTTTCTGCGTCTCTCAAGAATGGGATCAAGCGTGTTTTCGGTCTTTCCAAGTCGTCTGGGCCTTCGCACGAATCCCAGAATGCGCCAGAACCCCCTTTTGTCACAGAAGAGGGTACAGTCGATAGCCCTCGTACTAGCAACATAAACAGTGATGTTACAGTTATCAATCACCCCACAGAGCCAAGCCCATTGCGAGATACGAGAGCTCCCCCCAGCCATGACAGCCCGTGCACCTCCGACTCCCGGGTTACCAGCTGGGCCGATTCAACAGTCGCAAATACGGCCACGACACGGAGAACAGGTCACCGCCAATCATTATCTCTGATCGAAGAACAAGAGGATCTGAACCAGCAGCTCCCGCAAGTTGCCGGGATTGACGCAGATAGCCAGTCACCCTCACGCAGGAGATTGGCTACTCGCAAACTCGAGGGGTGGGTCAACACTCATGATTTGTATTCGGCGTTGATGCAACAGATCGGACGGAATTCTGCGCACAGTGATGACGAAGGTATCGTATTCGGCAGCGTTCCGGAGCACAGGGTGGTTCCAGAACGCACCTCTTCGATTCATTCACATCGCAGCCGACGTACTATCCGCCACGTCCCCAGTGTTGAGTCTTCCGCCTCGCCTAGATCGTTCGCAACTGCCCGAGGTGAGTCCCTGACACCACAAAAACACCATTCGAGGTCAATCAGACACATACCTCGGGCCACGACATCTCGGTTCCCACCCGGTCAAGAGAACTCCCGGCCTTCTGGTGTCTACACAGCCGTCAAGCCACCACGATCAGCGTTTGTCATTGGAGAGGAATCAGACGAAGAGACTGGAAGTGTGATCGTTGCTCGCTTCGGAGACTCCGAGACCAAAACAGTTTCCCCGTCCAGCGTTTACTCCCGTACCATCAGCGGTGAAACGCTCACTAGCTATGTCGAGACTGACAGGGTCGGTACCATGGCTGCAGAAGAGCCAGGAACAGCAACAATATACGCCTCCCAGAGGACAGCTTACACCTCTCCATCACGGGCTGATGGCTCGGTTACCTCCAAAACTCAGGTACAGCCAAGTGCAGACTGGCAGCAGTGGATGAACTCCCAGATCGAGAGAATCGAGAAGGCGAGTCCGGCAAGGGAGCATGTACGTGAGGGTGCACAGTTCAACGATGATAACGATGAGATCTTCATGGGTATGGTGCGGCGAGCCCCATTCCCAGAGTCCAGGCCGACAGGCGTTTCGTATGTGCCCGATAATCCAGCTTGCAGTGATACGGAGCCATCAACTTTGCCCAAGGCACTGGCTCCAAACAACTTCTCTCGTCCCTTCAGTCGATCTTCCAGCGTACAAATTGTTCTGTCATCACAAAAGGTGAAACACTCTGATGACGTGGTCAATGACGCCTCGGCCGATGGGGCACCAGATGCCGCACCCATGCCCCGTCGAAATTCCCGCGAGGGCGCCCTCTCGCCAATGCGGGTGCGCAATGCCAACTTACTCCAAGTTCCTGAGTCACCCACTCCCCAAAGAACTGGCTCCGAGCTGCACAAGCGAATGTGGACGCAGGAACAATACCGCCGGCAATCAGTCCGGCGGCCATTGGTGAATGGGAAACCCAACCAATTCCGGTCGATGCGGAGTCACCGCGATTTCCGAGCCTTGAACAACGAGAATACGAGGCAGCAGGACGACGAAGACCTGATGGACGAGTACAACCGGCCTGCGGGCATTCACGCTACAATGTCCAGCAAGCACATGGTGGAGATGTTCCTGGACAGTCGGCGCCGCAGAATGGGCACAGAAATGCCCGGCCCCACCGCCGATGGGGCATTTCTCTAACCCCTGCATGACTTGAAGGCTTTTTCTTGGGATTTGTAGTATGGCACCTGGTATTGGACATTCGTATATATTCTTCCCCCGGCCACTCATTTTTCTCATGTGGGCATGAAGACGATGTATACCCATCCCAAGTCTAGGTAGAGTAGTCATAGTTCCACTCGATATTGAGGAGGAATGAAATTTATCATTAACCAGTTCAACCACCGCGTTCTTCGTCAATGGCCAAGCAGAGCCAGAGGGCAAAAAGATGACATGAAAGATACTCCATTCGCAAAAAAGATCTCTCCCTCGGGGAATCGAACCCCGGTCTCCCGCGCTTATCAGGCTAATGACAAGCGGAAATCATGACCACTAGACCAAGGAAGACGGTCGGCCGAGTTACTGCTCGGCCACTTGGGTGGCTGATGTTGAGAATCACAATTTAGGCTTGATGAGTCAAGCCAGTCGGATATTATGTGTTCCCACAGCACCGCCGCTCAAACAGCAATATACCCAGCCAAGCCGAGACATATACAGGATATTCATGCTAGACTTGATTTCGCTCGCATAAATCAAGAGATCCGCTACTGAAGAAAATAGTCCACGAAAATGTGACGGGGATAAGACTATAGAACATAAACGTAAAAGCTGCTATCAACACTGTCGGCGTGGTCATGGTAAATACGTATGAAGTATGACGCTGAAAAACAAAAGAAAATCCCTGGTATATCCGCGTAGATCCATTTTATATCCGTCTCGATGCATGCATCGTCCCATTCATCTTTCCTCGACATTCTTGTACGTGTCCATATTTTACTCTACGTAGTTCGCGGGGAACTGCCCCTTGACTCCGCGTAGCTCGCCCTCCCACCAGTCATCCGTGCTGTCCGTCTTGCGGACGACTTTGATCCGGTCGCCCTCGCGGAAGACCAAGTCTCCTGGGCCCTGGCCGTCAAAGTCGTAGACGGCGGTGACCAAGTTGATTGGGCGCGGTGGAGGCGGGGGACGCCTCTTCTGCGTTGCAGCCGCGGCGAGCGAGTCCGATGCGCCAAATGTGCTGGACATGGTGGATGAGGAGCTCTGGCGGTCGAGGCGGAAGTGGTCGATCTTGGGGCCGGCGGGGGAGAACTGCACGCCTGACGGTGGTGGTGCGGGTTGCACGAGTGGGCTCGGTATGGGAGGTGGAGCGGGCGAGGCCACTGGCGGAGTGAAGTAGCCGCTTCCGCTGGGCAGGGGCGGGGTGCTCGACGAGCTGGCGACAGAAATAGAGGGGGTCTGGACGGAGGACGGTGAGATGGAGCGGAGCTCGGCGGCGCAGGGCTTGGGCGCCAGCGTCGGCGGCGGCGCGGTGGATTTCCCGCTGCGGTTGGAGGCGAGCGAAAAGTGCGAAGCCGTGCTGCTCATGCGGCTGGTCATGGAGGGTCGCTTGGCCGGCTGCTCGTTGGCTT
The DNA here is from genome assembly GCF_028827665.1 of Penicillium hispanicum. Taxonomy (NCBI): domain Eukaryota; kingdom Fungi; phylum Ascomycota; class Eurotiomycetes; order Eurotiales; family Aspergillaceae; genus Penicillium; species Penicillium hispanicum. The sequence continues at coordinate 475,554 of NW_026623199.1, read as the reverse complement.
GGGATTGACGAATAGCCTTGCCGTGGGCGAGGCAGCTGAGGCTCTCCAGCTCGGCTTGCGCGGGCTGGTAGGCGATCTCCCACTCTTGGACTACCTGGTCCATTGGCGGTGGCGGGGAGGGGAAGCCCTCTTCCTCGCAGAAGGTGTGGAGCACGGTGTAGTAGTGTGCCAGCATGCGGTTCTGAATCTCGACTTGCGCTCGGAGCATGTGAGGCGACAGGGAAAAGAGAAGCGCGATCAGGGTCGGTAGACGCCGGCGCAGGTCTTCGTCTGCACCGTGGTAGATCTGGGTCGCGATTAGCCTTTGTCCGATCGGGGAGAGACCGTTGGAGGAGCGCACCTCTTTGGCATGGGCCAGGTCTGCTTCTGCTTTGGCCAGGTTGGCATTGTCGCGCTCAGACCGGTTGGTCTTGTGGACGAGGCCATCGACGCGGCTTTGGTAGCGCTCGAAATCCGCCTATGGATCGTCGGAGTCAGCTCAGACTGGGGGAAGCTCTCCGGAGCTTGGAGCTGCGTCCTACCCACCTTCTTATCATTCCGCTTCTTGATGCTCTTCTTCACGGGCGCCAGGAAATCCTTGGCCGAGGTGGCCGGTTGTGTAATGCGCGAGTCGACCTCGTCGAGTTCCTGGATGATGTCGCCGCGCAGCTCGTCGTATTCTCGTCGCAGTCGGTTGGTTCGCGCAAGGGTGGCGGGGTCGGTCTCCACCGCGGTGTGTCGCGACGGATTCTCGGCGGATCCGATGATGGGCGCATACAGACCGTCGAACTCGTCGGTCATTCGACTCTGGAAGGTGGCAATCGACACCCAGGCGTCCTTCCAGGCCCTGGCGGAATCGATGATCTGGTCACAATGCATCAGCCTGCCGCTGCACGGCACCGTGGGAATTGGAAGGGCGAGTGGCTACCTTGGTCAACAGCGTATCGGCATCCTCAAAGTCCTTGAGCAGCACGGCTACCTGGCTGTCGTCGGCCGACCGTTTGGTGGTCATTCGCCCGAAGCGTCGTTGCATGCTCTGCATCGTGGCGTTGGGGCGGCGGAACAAGGGTGAGGATGGAAAGTTGGTAGTGGCAGTCGCAATCAAGGCGGAGGGAAGAATCAGGATGGCATCCAGATTAGAGACGGGAGCAGCAAAGCCAGAACGTGGGCCAATGCGCGAGTTGGTGACGAGGCAGTGCGGGAGAAGGAAAAGGACGCCTTTCCACGGTTGGCCTCACTTCAATCCAAGCTTAACCCAGGGACAACTCTTGGCCCTCGTTTCAGCCTTCAGGCTGCGGCTCTGGGGGCCATTCGCCCCTCGCTTGGACTCTCCGCTATTTTTGGTGACCTCACTCTCCATTGGACTCATGGGGCTCTCACCTCTTTGCCGCGTGGGGGCTGCGCTTGGCATCGTCTGCTATGGTTCATATCACGCAGCATGCGATCGTCTCTCGTTATTCATCACTGTGTCCAGAGATCGATGGTCACTACGGATCCAGGGGAAACCCAACTCTCCCCCGCGGTGGTAGCGAACCGTGGATGGGAATCTCCACTCGCCACTCCAGATGTACCTAGACACGGGGAACATCCATGGATGCTACAGAGTGTTTTGGCACCCGTTATGGCCGACGCATCGGCCCGCGCGGGCTAAATAGTCTATCCGACTGGGCGCGACTGGAATCCATCTGGCACAGCGCAATGTGTTATCTACCTAGGTATGAATACAGGATTCCTATGGAGGATCCATGTGGATCTGGGGAGGCGAGGTTTCCATTTTCTCGACTGCGCTTGACAAGCCTCCATTCTGATCTACTGTCTAGGCCAGTCAGAGTACCCGACTATCGACGTCACCGTGAAGATCTCTGCGTGAACATCCCCACTTATCACGCCCGACAGTTTCAGGGTCCTCATAATGGCCGAGATGCAGTCTAGTGATGAGCCCAGATGCATTGAATGAGATCTATGCCATGGAGTCCCAAAGTCCGACTCTGATAGAAACTGTGCGAGGACCAGCCAAGTGACAACCCTGACTCCTCGATGTCAGTAGACTGAGAAGTTCATACATCGGCAATGCAATGACAATTAGTACAGCTTTGAATTCGACACGACAAGTCAACTCTACAGCGGAGTGCAGATAGGGTTGTGAATAGGGTTTTCTACAGTTTCCGGCGGTATGCTGGTGGGGACTGAAGATCCTATATTTGCAACGGCTCTCGCCGTGGCAGTCCCATGTTCTATTTCGAATCCCACCCTAGTTCATACCATCGATTATCAGTCTCCAGTATCAGATTTAGTATTTCGCCAGATTGAAAATCGACAAGTATGGCGTTGGCTTGATGGTTCTCAAACGGGAGTATTTGCTGGGGTGCTACAGAGACGGCCTGCTTGATGCTTGACCACGACCCTCGAGCGAGATGGATTCACTTCTTAAGCCTTGGAGACAGCTAATGAAAAGTTTCCACTCCCTACTTTCCTCTTTTTCTTTTTTTCTGCCACTGTGCTGCATGTTGCAGTTGTCAGGCACCTAACAGGCACTATTCACACCACCATGCAAGGTGTATCACCTCACATTCTTTGCCCAGCCAGCCTTAACGAAAAAGTAAATAAACGTTCCCTATATATTGAAGCGATTTTTTCCGGGTTTTCCACACAAGCCACAAGGCAGATTATACTACCATGTATCTGACCACACCTTTGCTGGCGCTCAGCGCCTTGATTGCATCCACTGCTGCTCTCCCACGAACCAAGCAGAGCCCCTCAGATGTACGAGGCCCCTAAAGATCTCCCTCACATCCTAAACAGTAGGTATTCTCGATCTAACAAGAACAATCTGCGTGAAACAGTACGTGTTCCCCGAGCATTGCAACCCCGACCCGTGTGCTGGTATCACCTCCCAGAACGACACCTACGTCTGCGGCGACCCGCGCCTAGGACCCGTCCAAACACCCAAGAACTTCCCTCTGAACAACGAGCTGCGTACCTACGAGCGCTTCGGATCGCTCTGTCCAGCCGAGTTCCTCTCGAAATGGGCCGAGTCCCTCGACGCCGGCGCCTCCTACAAGTACCCGCCTTCGGACGGCTTCGTCGTTGCCGATGACGGCAACAAGCTCCTGGGGAATACCACGCTCCCCGTCGGCCAGAAGCTGGACCGTTTTGGCTCGGAATACGGCTCGTTTCTGGCTCCGCTGGGGGCGCCGTATATCGAGCGTTCCCTGCCGCCGAGCAACCTGGACACCTATGACGGCGATTATCCGTTTAACTACTACGTGTACGAGGTGACGAAGAGCTTCGTGGTGGGCTTGGGGCCCATTGCGCCGTGGTTTGAGCAGCCGGGCATGGGAACGCAGTTTCTGGCGTATTCGAGTGTCCAGGAGTTGTTGAAGGGTGGCTTCTTGCGGCGGCTGACGCCGGAAGGATATGATGAGCCGGATGAGTTTGCGGACGATTACACACCGGGTCCGACCTCGAGTTAACCATCCGAAGTGGCCTTTGGCTGGCTGTCGGAAGGAGGTGGTGCGTTGCAAGGCGCTTGGTGTCTTCCGTTGCCCCAATAGTGATTAAATTGGTTCATCCACCTCGGTGCGCTATTGGACGTACAACCCCGATGGGAAGTATAAGCAGAGAAATTTACGGGTAGTGTGGCATAAATTTTGGTCGTCGATTTCATACTTCAAACAGTTCTTCTTGATTACCAGGTCACCCCTTCTTAGTGCCTCGGCTTCATGTACAATTTCGGCTAGGATGGTGGAGTCATTGGATCCAGTTTGTCCCGATAGCTAGTTAGGTAGTTAATACTGTTACTATCATTTCATTATTGTCCTATTAAGTAATCATGTCTGCCATAGATTTTTCGTCCTAGATATATAACCAAAGTTCGCATCGATCCTAATTAAGCCTTTGCGACTTGTTGGATGAAATAAATGAAGTAGACGGAAATGAAACAAATTGTATTTATAAGCTCCCGAGCCGCTTCTTCCGCTGGTTTCCAAGATCTTTAGGAGCCCCGATCTTCCTTTTCCCGTTGGCCCTCTCGGTCATTGCTTGGATGGATCGCTCTTTGTGTCTGCCGAGTGAATGATAAACTCTAGTTCTTGGGTGTTTCCTCGGTTCATAGACTGCGTAAGTCCTCCTCGACAGGTCGTTCTCAATGGACTCTCGTCACCCGGTGTTCTCTTCCAGAAGTGAACGGGTGGTTCACGATTTCGGTCTCTAATATCCCTGAGGTCGCTCATAAGAAAACCAACACCACCCAAATTAACGTTGGTTTCCCAACTTCCGATTTGATTAGGAAAGTGAATTTCTTCGAGATCGACAACCTTAACTTTGGCACTGCCGAGGTCTCCGTTGTCGCAGAACAAGAAATTATCCAGTTTTTGGTCCCAATATTCAGCGCCATGCTCATATAATTCCTTGAGGGCATCTCTAAGGAGAGTTTCCAAAACATTCAATGTATCCTCTTGGACGTTGGGCGTATTGCGAACATAGTCGTATAGAGTAAGTCCCTCGACATCGGAAAGAATAAGAGCTGGAAGCCCATTGAAAGAGCCTTGACCATAAAGCTGCGGGATCAATACCCCTTGAAGCTCATTTAATCTCTCGTATGCTTCTTTCTCAAGCACAAACTCCTCCTCCCATCCATCCTTTTGTTGCTTCACAATAACTGATGTGACTGCTGGTGGAATAGTGTGCCGGAATGAGGCCGGCTCGAGTTCTAGTCGGTGTACTGTGTTGCGGCGAGGATGTAGCTGCTTAGAGTGTTTCGCAGAGATGGAGTGACCGTCTAGATAAAAAGCCTGAAATTATGTCAGCTATCAAGTCTTCCAAGGTTCCATATCGCACAATGAGGTAGTATCTTACCTGGAATGGTTACGGCCATGGAGGTGGGGAACAGTGAGCCACTTGAAGGTCGAAAGAAGGAGGATACAGGCCTAGTAGGGGGTTTTCGATATATATCCCTTACACAGCTTTGAAAACACAAAAGCAAGGGAGTCTGCCGGTAGCAGTTCGGATTAAGGTAGGCCAGCTAAGCCATCCTGGTCCGGGTGAATGGTAGTTCCGTTATTGCCTCACGCCAAGCCCATCTCGCAGAAAAATCATTGCAAGAAATTGGTATAGTAGACCGTAAGCATCCAATTTTGGAAGTCTAACCCGCTGTAACACAACCATTAATATACTCGCTAATCAAAGCAGAAGCGGAGTATTATTAGGTAGGCCATATACTCCATCCCTCTCTTGAAGACCTTGAGTCTCATGGGCTCTATGTCCACGGGTATCACTATAACAATTCTCGGATCCCAGTGTTTCCCCTCAAAGTAAAGCATCTAGCAGTCAAATTTGATAGTGCAAGAACCAACGCCGACGCCTTCTTCCCCACCATGATTCATTCCAGTAAAGGTCTGTCCTTTGAGCCCTTTCTGCGAGAGGTAAGTACCATTGCAGCTCCTATACGAAATAAAGCCAAGGTTCGTTAGTATTCACTGTATAATGTCGATGAAGACGGCCAGGTACAATCAGTGCACTTACGTGATCCTCGAACCACCGGCACATTGAACTTTCCAGACAAATGGGGCTGCCAGCGAGCTCTTCCCTTGGGTTTGCTTCAAGTTTGCCGGATCAAAGGTCTGGAATAGATTGTCATCGCAGAGGGTTTTGCCATCCTCTTTCGTCCATTCGAAGATACTATGATCGCCGGTTGTGATTTCGAAGGTGCCGTTGTTGTGAAATGCCTGAGCTTTGCATGAAGCTGCCATCGCAGATGGGGCTACTGCTAGGAGGCCGGCCAGGAGCGAATAGGAGATAAGCATCTTGAGAAGATAGAGGTTGGAGGTGTGTAGTCTGCTGAAAGGGGACACGCGCGATTACCTTTATATAACTCCGTGCCGCCCTGGCCCGATAAGATGCGGGCCAAAATTTAGTGGTTACTCTATATGCCCTACATGTATTTGGTGGACTTGTCAAGCAAGTTTTACCAATAATCTTTAGGAGCGATATGGAAAATTACGTTTGTTGTTCTCGTATATAGGGTGAAAAGCTAAAGAAACTGATCGTCTGCCAATACGCCTAATATGCAAAGATAAATGTGGAGTATACTAAGTATATGTAATAAAAGGCTGGTTTCATACTCCAGTGGGGGCAATCTGGTAGTTGGGGCCGCAGGTATTTTACGACAACAGCCTCGTACAAGCCTTACGGCTAAGCTATATATGGTGATTCCTGCGGGATTACTATAGAAAATTGCAGAGGGGCCATGAGCTACTCCTAGAAAGGAAATCGTTACGATGTCGGGGCGATGACGTCTAGAATGAATGGGTAACTAACTATTAACAGAATTGATACTTCTAACTTCGAGAGACAGGACTCAATGAGAGACCGGCTACCCACTGAGAGCTTTGATTAATTATAGTGATGGAGAGGGGTGCAGAGAGGAGGAGGAAAAGATGTGGACTGCGGAGCGCTAACCTGAGCGAGAGAGCTCCATTTGAGGCGTCTCTGGGGCCAAATAAGGTTGACGCTGACTGTCATTATTCAAAGGTCTCAGGCGGGTAAACGCATCAGAGTGGAGAATCCCCAATTCATGGACCCTGAACTAATTCACTAGTTTAAGAAAGTAGGCAATCGAGCTCCGCCCATCTAAAACCCAACAGTATATTTCGCTAAATTGACCAATTTGGTTAACTAATCGGAAATGCAAAATGGATATTTTTGCTCCAGTGTTAATTCGCAGACAGAAATTAAGACTGAATGGATTGATAAGAACAGGAGTTCTGCCAGAAAGAAGGAAATAGATATCTAGAACAAGAAAACCAAACCGGCTTACGCCGGTAGCGACAGCAGGAAAGCATCTCGGAAGTCTCAAGCTTAGTCAAACTATCTAGACTACGCAGAGCGCGCCATCATCCATCATACATCCGAATATCCTTTGCGCCGGTCTATTTCAGGATATCATCGCAAAGGTCGTCTATACGCGTGAAGTATGCGATCTTATTGAACTTAGAACCGGCAAAGATCATACTGACCACGTCTTTACCCCAGATTGTGAAAAGCAAGGATCCTGAATCACCAAGAAGCGCTGGATGGTCACCTTTGTGTGGGTAAAGACTGTATTCCAACGTTTCGACTTTTTGCTCTTTTCTATTGATTTTCTTAGTTTTCTTATTGGAAACTAACTAATAGTTATTAATACTAATAAGCGCATAGTTAACCTAAATTTAGTAGCTTTTGCCTTTAGGGGTACAGTGCTTAATAGTCCTTAATCTAGAGCTAGTGGCTACAGTGCTAAGGATATTTTCTGATTTCTTAGGGAACCTTATAATACTTTATAAATTAGCTTCCCTTTTAGTGATTTTCCGTTATAATAACTGGATAGTATCCTTCTTGTGCTTATTTAGCTTATTAAGCCCTTCCTGTTGTAACGTCAATCCAAGTTAATAAGTCGAAGACCGTTTGATTTCATTAATCACTTTACGAGACAAGTCGTCCTGTTCTTGCTTAGCAAGCAAACTTGGGTGACTTATTTTGAGGTTCCGAGCTAAGACCGCAAACTCCCTTGGTGATTTTTTGTATTCGTACATGGGGATGCCGGGGGGTACACTTAACTAATCATAATATACAGGAAAAGGATAAACTATTAATGCGAGTCTCCACACACTCATTCCAACACCATCTCTTTGCAAGACTGCGTCCCCTCCACCAGACGGTTGAGTTCGTTGATCGAGTGCATCCACTGTTACAGGTCTCGATTGCGATTCCAGTTGGAAGTGCGACTGGATTGGCCGGATGGGCACGAAGTTCGTCTTTATCAACGTCAAGGAGCCGGGAGATGCTCTCCAGCTCACCAAGGAGCCTGAAGTTCGGTCCCATATTACTCGCTATCAATGGAGCCATGGCGAGCCTCGAAAAAAGCCAAAGGCGAGGGACGGTCTTGGAGCACCGCGGACTGCGATGGAGGTGACACTGAGCGCCTCGTTTCCGCTGGAAGCTGAGCACCACGATCGCCAAGTCCAGCCTGCATTCATATCAATCCCCCCTCCGATCGGCGGGCTCCGGGTCGACCCTTTTCAGTCTTACCCTATTGCTGCCAGGCCCTCGACGCCACATCTCGTGGATCATTGTAAGTAGTCCTGCTGAGCGGGGAGCTTCGTCATCCCAAGTCCCGGAAATTGAATCTCATCGATTCTCCAAGACTTGACAAATCTAGCCGTCGACATTCCTGAACTTGACCAGCCCGGGAACAACGGTCTTCTAAGAACGAGCTGGTTTCCTCTGGTGATGACCGATCCGGCTCTGTTCTTGGTGATTACGCTACTCTCCGCATCACATTATGCTTCAATACAGAGCCAACCCGAGCAGATGAAACTGGATCTCCTCCACCTTCGCTGCGAAACTGTGCAGGCGATCAACGCCGCCTTGGCATCCCGGCGACCAGAGCAGATCAGCGACGCCCTAATCGGCGCTATAGCCAAGATGGCGAGCTACGAAGCCATGTTCGGTAGCCTGGAGAATTACAATATTCACATGCAGGGCCTGAAGAAAGCTATTGATCTTCGTGGAGGAGTGATATCGTTGGGTCTTAACGGCCTCCTGCGACGAATAGTCGTTTGGATCGACCGGAACTCCGCCTTCCTGCATGGATCGAGGTTGTATTTTCCGGGGATCGGATTCGTGCCGGGCGAACCGTTGCCAGACCCGAATCCAGGGCATTTCCTCGGTCGATCATGAATGATGTGGTCTATGTGTTGGTGGATTTTTTTATTGGAGCGCATTGCATAGGACGGCGAGTTTCGTGGGCGTTGTGGCGCAACAGCGGTCGCACTTGGGAGCGAAACGTGTTTTACATGCGCTAGATCAAACATAGATTGTGGGTTTTACTCGCCAATTCCGAGCACCTACGTTCTACTGGATTCTCGATGCCATCGTGCATTTGCATTCAGCTCTCCACGCATCGCGACTGGACCAACCAATCACCGATGCCACCGCGATCCGAGATCTGCCGCCTTTCCCCTTTGGGATAACGCATACTAAACTAGCATCTCCACTATGACACCATCCACTGCACGAGTCCTGCGCGAGCTTAATCGCAAGCAAATGCCTCGGCTGGGACTAACTGCTCTTCCTATAAGAAGGGCAAGATTGCTCGCATGGTTCGTCTGTCGCTTCATTTCTTGCGTATCACTCATCAAATCTCTCTCTCTTTCACCCACCAATCCACTCAACAATATGGCTCTGAACGGAAAGGTTGCTCTCGTAACTGGCGGCGTCAAGAACTTGGGCGCGCAAAGCGCATTGGAGCTGGCCACTGCTGGAGCTGACCTTGCCCTTCACTACCATTCTGCCGGCAGCGAAAAAGATATCGCTGAATTGGAGTCTTCGCTAAAGAAAAACAACCCTTCTATCAAGGTTGCATTCTACCAAGGCGACCTGACCGCCGCGGCGACCGTCACGAAGCTCTTCCAAGATGTCCTGCGAGACTTTGGCCACATTGATATCGTGGTTAACACTGTGGGAAAGGTGCTGAAGAAGCCCATTACCGAAATCAGCGAGCAAGAATACGATACCATGTTTGCGTGAGTCTCCCAATGACTTATCTTGTATGATTTTCTGAACCCTAACATCTGTCAACCAGTGTGAACTCCAAGACCGCATTCTTCATTCTCAAGGAGGCAGCTGCACATGTGTCAGATGGCGGTAAAATTATCACAATTGTCACTGCGCTCCTAGGTGCATTCACGGGCTTCTACACCTCCTATGCAGGAAGCAAGGCCCCCGTGGAGCACTTCACTCGGTACGGCTCCTTCATATAATTAACAAATCACACTGACAATTATCCAGGGGAGTTTGCAAAGAGCTCCAATCGCGCCGGATCAGTGTCAACAATGTTGCTCCGGGACCAATGGACACCCGTAAGTCTCAGCCAGCCTTTGTCTCGTGTAAATGGAACTGCAAAAAATCGAACTAACCTAATGTTTCTCAATAGCATTCTTCTACCCCCAGGAGTCCCCCGAGGCCGTCGAGTTCCACAAGGCCAATGGCATGGGCAACCGGTTGACAATGGTGTCTGATATTGCTCCCATCATCCGCTTCCTCTGTACTGAGGGCACCTGGATTACTGGACAGACCATCTTTGCCAATGGCGGGTACACTACTCGCTAAGCTTCCTGTGGTATAGCCCTGGAGGACTTGGGTTATCCTACGATTCATGATACTACTTCCTATAGTATTTATTCACCAATAGCAATTTCTGAGTGCATTCTGTTTTGATAATTAATGATAGGAGTAACAGAACACTAAAATAAGAAACACCCCTTCGTCATTGAGCCGGTAGGCTGTTAGTCTCATTGGTTTCAACGACAAAGGAAACCGAATGAGAGAGGACGGAGACATTTTCAACAGATGCTGTAGACTCTGAGTGTCTGGTCCAGGCAACATTTGATGAGAAGTTGTCGAGTGAAATGTGGTGCTCCTGGCTGATGACGATGTCTTCCTTGTCTTCCCTTCCATCTTCTTTCCCTTCTTCCTCGTTTCCCTCTGTAATGGCTGAAGCCGACGGTTCTGATCCAGTCGTTTCCACTTCCTTGTCTTGCTCTCCTTCATGTGCATCGTCTCCTTCCTTTGCCGCATTCTCTTGCTTCCCCTGGTTGCCTAACAGTGTCTCATGTTCTTCATTCGCCTGGACTGCTTCCTTCTTCTCATCTTCCTGTTTTCCATCTCCTTTCTTTGCCTCATCGCCTTCCTCTCTCATGTCGTCGACCCGCTCTTCAGTCTCCCCAGAGCTATCAACACTGGGCCGTCTCCAAAAGACAGAGTGTGCAATGAAACCAGAGAACAAGATTCCACCAAATATGCAAATCCTCGTCCACCCTTTCGTGGGAGTATAGGATGGGCCTGGATGATCATCAGGCCCTTCCATATCCTAGGCCTCAGCAGAACAATCAATCTTCCCGCAGCATTGATTAGCACCACTCTTCCAGATGCAGTTATTTGCATTGTCGCGTATATTGCAAGGGACCTCCAAAAGCTCGAACTCGATGCACGAGTCCGTGGCAAAAGTGTCCAACGTGATGCCGGGACTGACATCCGGACACGCCTGCGACAGTCCTGCGGCAAATCCAGTCAGGCAGTATTTACCACAGGGCCACTTGGTGATGGAGAAGTTGCCCGCCTGTGCAAAGTCGGGCGTCTTGCCGATGTGGCCTCCGTTCTTTTTGTTGTCGAGCCATTGCCCTGCGTCCAGTGCTGCAGGTAGCGTGCCGTGGAGGTCTTTGATGTATACCTCGTCGCTCGGATTGACTGGCAGGCCGGGTTTGCATTTGTCGTCCTTGCAAAATTGGAACTTGCCCGGTCTGATGTACTTGCTGAGACCGGTTTCGGAATATTGATTCATGTTGAAGGTGAGGTAATTGCCCGATCTGCCCGTGAAGAAGTAGCATTTACCTGGACGTGTTAACTGATATATTTCAGGTATCAGACAGGGAAAACCTATGGACGTACCAGTTTTAATGCCAGAGTCACACTTGGTGTTGGCAGGCTTGCAAGTACCGTCTTTGGCTTGTTGTTGGCCCTTGGGGCATTGGCACTTTCCATTTACCATCTGCTTCCCATTGGCACACTTTTGCTCCCTCTTGCATATTTTCCCATCAAAGGTAGAGCCCTCCAGACAACACTCGAAGCCGACCGCTTTCGAGCCAGCCACGTCGTGGCCGTCGCCGCAGCAGTGCCATTCAGTATCGGCAGATCCTTTGAGACTCGCACCAGGCGGGCAACAGGTGCCGTACTTCTTATCCGCGCTGAGGCTCAGGACTTTACTGCCGGCACATATCAAGCTTCCTTCGAATGGCCCATCGGGCCATGTCACTTTGTCTCCGTTGATCACGAAGTTCTCGCCGATCTCTTTCACTGCGACCTTTTGCGCGTAGGCCAGATGGACCCTCAGGAGGATAGCTAGGCCAAGTAAAGGGCTGCGCATGATGATGTTGGTATAATGAAATGAATCAAGATCGATAGAATTATTGAGGCGATTGATTGATGCTATCGGGGCGCTGTCTTGAGCTCTTTATGTCTTGACCCGAATGCTAGGGGGCAGATGTCCTCGCTTGGAGTTTCCACCGATTTGCGTCTTCTCCCTCCTGATCATGCAGTCTGGTGACAGATTGGAAAGGCACAGCTGAATCTACAATTGAAGGTGAGCCACTGCACTACGACTGGCAGGAACAAGGATGCCACAGAGGCTGAAGCGGGCTTTTCTTCACCAAAACGAGTCTAGATTATGCGGGAGATTTCCAAGACCTGTGGATATCAGCCAGCCCAGGCGGGCTGATAGTCTCGATATTTGGAAGTAATGCCATGACTATTGGCATTGGTATAGGCTCCCCAGTTGGGCTAGGTGAGTGATTTGCCTGGCTGAGAGACCTGCTCTGATTGGTGCCGACAAATAGACTAGATGTCAGATTCCCCGCGGTGGCTGCTTTGCCAGGTCAGTCTGCGCTCTGCGCTGCACCGGGGCAAACTGTTATGCAGTAGGATGCCATGGCTTCTGTCAGCCAACACGGAGATCTCCGAGACTGAAGTGGCGGGGCTGACCTGACACGGAACTGGTAGGAAGAAAGATAGGTGGCAGGCATATTGACAGGATAGGAGGAGACCCGACCAATTGGAATCAAGAAGTCTGTCTTGCTATTCTGCCCAATCTGCCAATTTAGGGGGCTTACGCTTAACATACAGGAAAGGATAAACTATAAATGCAAGTCTCCACACACTCATTCCGACAATAAGACATTCTCGCTTGCTCCAGTCGAGGACGCTGTGATTGGTGGGCCACTGGTTCTTTTGTGCTGCAATTGCACGAATTTAAACTGTATTGCTGGATATCGGGAATACCAGGCTTGAGGAAGAACAGATTATTCGGAAGGCCTGAGATACAGCAAAGATATCGTGGATCATAAACCATCTCGTGCCTTTTTCCGCGCGGTATAGAAGGCATCGCATTGTCTTGCTGATTTTTACGGCAGCAAGATGATGAACTGCATCTTCAGTAGATAGGCCATCTTATTGCAATCATTCCAGCATGTATATTGGCGAAAACCTGGTTCACATATATCTGGAGCTCAACTGTGCGCACCTAGCTCGCCCAAGACTTGAGAAATGCTTGACGCTTCTATTTGCGCTCGGCACTGAATAATATGACAGGCGGTAAATAGGTTAACACCTAAAACACCAGCTTTGATCACTCGTGGCGCGGGTGGAGAAAGGACCGCTCGCGATCTTAATATACCGTCGCGGGCCAAAAAGCGTGAACTGGTACTAATATCGCAGAGCTAATTTCGACTTATTTCGAGGAATGAAGGGTATTTGTCGAAAATGGACGCCACAGACGAAGATTACTCGACCTTATCCTTTTGTCTCATACCCCCAGCTCGCCTATTCTGCAGCCTCGGGTTATCGTCGTTCACAATTCTGAAACGCTGGAAACTGTTGAAAATTAGTTCTGAGCCTACGGGATAAAGTACAGTATGTATTGAAGATTAGGTTCCGTTGCTGCAGTGATTATATTGCTGAAAGGTTCCGATGTTTCTATCAGTTCGCGCTTGAATTCAATCTCATTAAGAAATCCTTTTGGTTAAATCATTCCTTTGGAACAAAAAATATGAAGCGCTGTAAGTCTATCGCCGCTCGCCATTGCAGTATCCATACATTCTCACGTTCGGTTCATATTCTTACCCGTGTGGACATCCGTTAGGCTCTACAGATTCTCTAGAAGCAAAGAAGATAACGTGCTTGACATATGCATGAGGTGAAAAGCTTTCTCGCTTTGACATATAAAGAGGTTATTCCTCCTTTATAGATATTCAGATCCTGGCAGACCAAATGAAATTGAATTTTTATTCACTCTTTTATTCCCATCAGCCAGCAGCACCCAGACTATAGAGACACTGTCGAGAATCTCTCGAGAATAGCCCTAATGTTCCAGCGTGGGTAATTAGCGATCTATTGACGCGACCCAAGCAGAGCGCAGGTGCCCTAGCAATATTGGTCGGTCGAGACGCGTCAATATGAGGACAACTCTGACCGTGTCGTATAGCAGTCCTTCCGATGAACAACGATTCGAGGCTTTCGAGATATGGTATAGCCAGCCTCGTCCTTGCCAATTGAGTCTGGTCTAAATGGTCGCTAACTTCATCATCAGGCATATGGTATTTCTCATGTTGGACAACAATCAAGAAAATCCTGTCTATCGCGCCCCGATTGGCAAATCTCTAAAAGTGAGAGGTATTTTCACTTTATACACCCGGAAACAATTTCATTGGCTACTCTAAGCGAGCTAGTCGCTCCCTCTTAACCCAGGAAACGATGCAAGGTGCAATAGAAAAAGCCGGTTTCGTGGATGCACACAAAAAGCTTTACAAGATTAAAAGGGTAATATTCTGAAAGAGGGTGGGCAGCTTCAATATCTCCATTGGACTGCTGCTCTAGAAGGCTGGGCTATATGCTTACCAAGTTCGGAGCGCCGTGCCCGTGGACCAAAAGAGGAGGTCCAAGTTTATTTAGCGAAGGTTCGGGCCGAGTTAAGGAACCCTCATACACACGCCTATGAATACGCGTGAGTCCATCCCAACGAGCACCTGAGAGATCCTGCTTGCTGATTATGTTAAGTCGCCGGGTCTGGGCGAGGAAACCCAACAATGAGGAATCCAAGGCTAACGTCAAGGATAAGCACGAACCTTCGCCATAGATTGGTATGCCGCCTTCAAACAGAAACAGTGCCTTTCATCCTGCGGATTTCTACCTTTTCAATGGCAGAACACAAACGAAAATCCGTTTCCTACCAGCCTCTCCAAAAATATCATCCTTTAAATTAAGCCTCAAGAAACCTCCCAGCCCTCAGACCCAAATGATAACCAGACAAGATGCTAGTGGACGATCAACACAGTTTATGGATGCTCTCGTAGCAATCTCAGACGAAATTGAAGGCGATTAGAAGCAAATTGAATTATATCATTCTGATTCACTTAGTTCTTCTCTGACAGGTATATCGACAGAATTGGCACTTGCAGCGTATTGGGCAGACTGAGATTGTGGCGTCTCTAGTGATGTAAAGCCGCATAAGGTATTTATAACAATCAACTGATGATGTGGCAGTGATGTGTTGTCTTCAGCAGGGATAACTGCTTTCAAGCGGGGTAGCCTTCCACTGCGACGAGCACTGAAATAGATATCTCAGGTCAAATCCCAAATTCCCAACGCAAGTTTTCCACGTTCCCAAGTCAATTCGAGTCAAGATGCCACGCAAAGCTGCGAAGCCATGGTCGCTCCACCCAGAGCTTCATGACGATGTAGCGCAGTTGTTGAGCACGGAAGGACTTCAATTGCATTTCCTTAGCGCTGATGATGACCACGCCAAAATTAAGGAACGGGACTCGAATGTCATGGGTCGATTTATATGCCGAAACAGCAGATGTTACTCCAGCGGTTGGTCGAGCAAAAAGATTGCGATTACAATTCGCATGTACCCCCGACAACGATATAACGCGCGGGTATATCACCAACGATGCAAGAACTGCGAATGCGTTGGCCAGCTGCTCCTAGATCATGGGTCCTATGCGGAAAGAGTAACATACTGGCTTAAAAAATGGAATGGAATCGAGGTTCAGCGACCCGTTCAGAGCAGAGGTCCCCACAATAGCGAACTATGTGAAGGCTGCAGAGTCGGTCATTGCCCCAACTCAGATGAAGATTTGGCACTGGTACTGGCTAGGTGAGTTTCGCCCTCCATGACTTCTTGTGCGTTCACTAATCTTAGTAGACTTTCGATCTAAGCATTATGACTGCAATGACACTTAGGAATTAAGATATTGGAGTATGAATTGGTATGTTGTTTGATATTTGCAGGGTTCCTTATCGTTATATTAATGGGTTCCAAGCAAAGGTTCTAGTCGTTACGGACTTGGGCGTCAACAACACGCCAATGCAAGAAGACGGAAGAGCGAGAGACCCAATCAACTTGGGAACGAGGTACAGGAAGGAAAACGTGAAGGTCATCCGGCATAGTGTGTTAGTGCTGGACCCGATGGTGCGATAAACCGGATACATGGGCTTAACCAACGTGTATTTAGTCCGTCACATTGAGTTCTTCTTTGAAACAGTAAGATCGACATTGGAGTAATTCTAATATTTCAAGTTTGGATATATCAGTACCGTTGATAGTTTTCAACGAATAGGGTAGCTCAACTAATCGACTGACCCCCCCCCCCCCCCGGGGCATCCCTAATCAATACATCTCTTGAAATAAGGGCTCTGCTGGGGAGCATCTTTTTAGTGTATGTATATATATATATATATACACGTGGCTAAGCGAATTTTGCTAATAGTAAATATGATATAAACGACACTAACTATCCATGGATATCTATAAACCTCGACACCCAGCGGTGAGGGCACTCCCGTTTGGACTGTTTGCCTGCGCTTATCGGCTCGTGCTTATCCGCGCCATCAATTCCACTGTTCTTCTGCATCGCGCAGACTCGCCTCTTCACCTGCCTCGGCTCTCCTCTGCGCCCTCTCGCGGGATGCGCGACCGCGCCTCCGATCTTCTCCGTCATGCCGTCAACCCCGTCCTCGTCCACCCCGCGAGCCACAGGCACAGGCCCACCCTCTCAGCTCACCGCGTCGGTGGTGAAGTTCCAGTGTCTCTTCACCCACGATCTGCGTCGCAAGTTGAAGCGGTGGCAGGATGGCTATCTTCGGTATCACGCCTTCAACAAGCGAATCATGGTCTACGATGAGCAAGGCAATTTCGTGGGTGATCATCACTGGCGGTCCACCGAGGAGGTCCTGGACGGCGACGAGTTCGAGCTGGACAAGGGCGTGTTGATACAGGTGGGGGAGCGTATGAGTACGACGCAGACAGACATATCGAATCTATTTGAAAAGCGGAAATCCAGCCAGACTTCGCCGCAGTCGCACCCCGGCTCCCAGCTGCCTCGTCCGTCCACAGCTGTTCGATCCTCAGGCTCCTCGCAGCCATTCCGCTCGCTCAATGATCTTCTTGGGATCAGGAAGACGCCGATCGGGCATTTGGTGTCTCCATATGAAGAACGACATCGGGTTCCGCTCCCGTCGAGCACAGCACAACCGTCTGAACCCGAACGAGCCCCGAAGCGACAAAGGGTATCCGCACCTGCCAGAGATCCGGTCCATCACCGCGTGGTCCAGAACGAAGTGGTAGACTTGACAGACGATGGGCCGGTCCTCGCCAAGCCGCGGAATAGTACCTCGATGCCAGAGAAACCGAGACCCCCAATAGACACTAGGCCGAGCATACGTCCATCACCGAGGGAAAAAGCAAAAGACCCGCTGATAAGGCCCACCAGACCTGCTTCCCCAGTATTTGCAAAACCTCCCATACCAGCGCCGTCGGCATCATCTGAGAGTCGTCCTGCAAAGCCAGCAGCCGGGATGACAGCCAAGCCGACTCGTTCTGAAGCACCCGAACTCAGTAGCCCCCCAAGCAGCTACCTGCCACCCCCTTCACCTCTGCAAAGGCCCAGAATGTCCGCTTCAGATGCGTCTTCCATGCCCTGGCGTTTGCCTATCCAAAGGCCGCGCAAGAAATTAATGTATACCGCACTTTTGCCTGGAGGGGGCTCGCAGAAAATCCCGGCACCTCTATCAAAGACTACGTCTGAGAAACCAAACAGCCAACTTTCTTCGAAAGCTCTAAAGTCTCAGTGGGTTAACCCGATTGATCCTCCTAACCAGCTTGCTAATAGCCTATCAGGGCATCCACTATCCCAGCGCACGAACTGCCATCGACCAACGCAGAATTCTTCCCTTCGGATTCGACCCAATTCATCCTGGAAGAGATGGCAGATACACCGGGCTGTGAAAGGCCCGGGAATCCGACCAAAGCTCTGCAAAATTCATCTATCCCGCGAAATCTCCCCGCGAAGCGATCCCTTGATGCGCCACTGCGCAAGTCACTGTCAGACCCCACTGCGTTGACGGCCAGACCCAGTCTCCAGGCTCGACCTACTTTCATGCGCAGCGCCATGAGCACGGCCCCCGAGCCAGCGAAGGACGTTGAAGAGGGACCCTGGACGCCGGAGGCCCTGGACCTATTCGACTTTTGGCCCCCAGGCAGACCGAAGCCGGGCTCGCCGGCTTGATAGCTATTATCTTTCTGTTACTGCATTCTTATACCCCATGATCATAGCACGACGGCCCATGTACATGTCGCAATGCCGCAATTTCTTCGTTCTAGCATGATGATACCCAATGACAATGAAACTCAAGATTCAAAACAAACTCATCCCTTTACGAAACACCCAAGCACTACAGCAAAGCCGAGTCCCTACGCAGTCTTCTTCACCAAAACCCCCGAAAGATGCGGCATCGGCGACCACTCAAACCACCTCTCCAACTCCACACTCGCCCACCCCCCATCCCCATCCGCCGCCGCCCGCAACACCGTCTCCGTATCCCGCGTCAAGCAACAGTCCCCAACCAAGAAACTCCACCCGGCCATCTGATACACACTCTGCGCGGCCCGCGCCACAACCGACCCCTTCGCCGTCCGCCACGGATTCACCACATGCTCCAAGACCAGCATGCGGCCGCCCGGCTTCAGCAGCGCATACAGCTCGCGCACCGTGCGCTCCATCTCCGGCACCGAGCACAGCACGCGCACGCAGATGATCGTGTCGAAGACCCCGGCCGCGGCGTCGCGGGTGTACGCATCCACCACCGCCGTGCCCGTCGCCCGCAGCGCGGGGAGCAGCTCCGATGCTGCTGCGCCGCAGGGCAGGACGTGGTACTTGGCAGCTAGCCCGGCAGCCGCCGCTGCTGCGTGCAGCGTGGCGTGTAGCCCGCGGCATGGCTCGGGGCCGTAGATGGCCTGGATGGCGTGGGAGCGGAGCAGGGGCATTTGTGTGCCTGTGCCTGGGCCGATGTCGAGGACGACGCCGTGGGCGTTGCTTAGTAGTGCTGGGAGGAGGGCTGCACTGCCGGTCTTTTGGGGCGGCTGCAGTTGCTCTTCTTCGGTTGCATCTTCGGTTGTGGTGGGGGCTGCTTCTGGTGTGGCTGCTTGTTGGCGGAGTGCTGGGGGGGGCGGTGTTAGAATATGGGACGTGAGTATGTTGATATCTGGGATGGGGTGGAATAGTGGGTGGGTAGAGAATCAATTAACTTGAGGGTGGATTCATTTTGCTCTGTTTTGTTTATGTGGAGGAAAAAGGGAAATTCAGCTTACCACTGAATTCAATCCAGAAGCGGCCAAAGGCTTCGTCGCGAAGCCTACTGGTCTGGAAGATAGGCGCGAGAACTTGTCCTTTCTGGAAGACGGCCTCGGCACAGACACGAATGTAATCTCATTTTATCAGTCAACTTGTGAAACAGTGCGAGTCATGTAGTGTAGTGGCGGGATGGGGATTGTCAGATAAGACGATATATCAACATTCTTGGTGAAGGGGATATGATATAGTACGGCAAGGTTGATAGTGCCCAAAGTGAATTAGACTGTAGGGGTATAGGGGGCAGGAATAGCACCGAATCATCGAATGTAATATAGTAGTATATTGAACATCGGGGCGGTGCATGAGACTGCTCATATGCCCCAGCAACACTTACGACGTATGGCCAGCGCCATCAGCTCTGCCGGCTCGAACAAGTTGGCGATTTGCTCTCCCAAGGGAGGGGGACTCTGGAAAGACATGATGAAGCCGGAAAGTGTATACGAGAGTGCTTAGGGGCAATTGAAGTGGGAAAGCGAGAGATGAAAAGAAACGAGGGAGGGGAAGGCGAGGCGAGGGCGATATAAAGGATTAAATATCACGGCGGGTCGTCGGATCCCATTTGGGCTTTAGCTCTGTGATTGCGAGTCGCTTGGTCCACCACCCACCTATCATTTCCCTCTATTCCATGGCAATCTGGGGCTACGCACTATACGGTCCATGCACAGGTATTAGTCGGGTGGTCATGGTGTGCTCCGTTTGTGATAAGCATTCTACCTAGTATCCTCCCTCTAGTGCGCATTCCGGGAACAGAAAGACCTGATGGGAGAGAACGACTTTATACAAGCTGATCAAGCACCGAGTCTGATCCAACTCTTCCAAGCAGTTCAAATGGACGAGATTGTCTGCCGGGGCAACATGCATATGGCTTATGTCATTTGGTTGGCTGGTGCCTGAGCGTTGATGTTGATAGCGCTAAGCGCTGGCAGTCCCTTTTCCCTTCAAAGCCTTCACTCGCTAATATCGCAGTCGACAACAAACACTCTCAAAGGAAAGGCACAATCATGACCGAGGAACTGTCCATCCTTTGCTTCGGCAACTCTTTGACCGCAGGCTTTTACTGCTATGGGCTGGAGTACCACCCGTACGCGGGGAAGATGAAAGAAAGCATCCTGGCCGAATTTCCCACGCTCCAAATCACCACAGAAGTGCAGGGACTCCCAGGCGATCTGGTCATCTTCCCTCCAGGCTCATTCCTGTCGCGCATCCAGGCAAAATGTGCAAAACCGCGGTACGACTGGGTGATTTTTCTCGGTGGGACAAAGTATGTCTTGCTTCCGTTGTCTCTACCTACGTCCAGCACTTCGGCTGAACATCTATCCTTGCCATTCTTTTAGTGACATTGGGTACGGCCACAAGCCAGACCGGATCTACGCGGCCCTCCAGGACTCGTGGAAAGTGGCCCGCGATTCTGGCGCCAAGGTGCTGGCTCTGACGATCCCCGAGTGTGCGGCTGCCTCAGCAAGCCTGAATACCAGACGTGCCGAGTTGAATGCGCTGATCCTAGCGCACCAGGCTGACGGCTTGTGAGTCTGCTTGAATTGGGCGAAGAAGTGATCATGGTCTGACGTCTCGTTAGTTATGCTTTCGATTTGTGCAGTAAGATCCCGTACCACGCGGCGTCAGAAACCTTCCGGGAGGAGACGTTCGACGATGGGTTGCATCTGACAGCCAAGGGGTATGATTTTATGGGAAGCCTGGTCGGAGAGCATTTGGTGGCCTTGCTAAAGGCGGATATGGCCACAGATACTGTTTAGGGTGGGCTTCGTTCCGGATACATAAGTGGTGAGCAATTGAAGGCAATAATCATGTAATCTTGGAGTGATCAGAGGGACAGAGAGCGAACACGGACACCTGCTGGTTAGCCAACATACGACCTGGGAGCTTCCAAACTTTGAGTCTCGAGATAGCCACATTGTGCTGCTACGGCGACTCAGGCTCAGTATAGAGAGCGCTGCCTGGTCTACATATCAAAGTTCAATCAAGCCAAGTGCAGACTAAAATTTTAGTATGGGCTCACGTTCTGGTGCGTACATTGCACAAACAATGAAGACAACACAATCACACAGAAAGAGTGGAATCGGACAGATATTCGAGAAGGGAGGTGGCACAGGAATTATCAACAGAGGAGAATAGGGAAATATAGAATAGTCTGCTGAGACTGGACCAAGGCGGTAATGCAGCACTTGGAAGGGACAAAGAAAGGATTGGGACAGGAGATGATGTGTGGAGATCACGTATTGTAAGACAAAAAGGAAAAAAGGCCGTAGGGTAAGGAGACTTGATCTGGGGAAGAGGTGAGGTTGGGTATGCCGGAGGGCGCGGGGACCATATCCCAAATGACCCAGAGGGCAGGTGGTGAACTGCGTTTTCTATTTGTGGGGGTTGTCATGACCTTGATGCCCAAGCGGGCGGCGCGGCCACAGGAGGTCGAAATACCGTCGGACAAGAAAAGAAAAGACTCGTGGTCATTATATGGGTGACGCAAGCCGTCGTGGTTTCGAGGACCTGCCCGCCAACTCGATCGAACCATTACCAAATAAATGTTTAGTGGTGAGAATGGATACGGTCGACTCTTGGGCTGTACCGGCTGGTACGTGAGAGCGAGCCGACATCGTGTTTGCCATCACAGCAAGCGCGGACGTTCTCAAGACGGTCTTCCTCTTCGGCCGCTTGCCTGAGATCTTCCGTGCTATCCTGATCACGAAGACTTTCGTCATGAATACTGGAAGCTTGGCCATGACGTCCTTTCAAACTAGCAATCGACCCTCGGATCGAGCTGTTGAGGATTGTACTGAAGCGAGACGAGGAACGCTGACGTTCCTCCGGCACTTGCAACGTGGAGTTGGGCGCTGGTGAGCTGAGTGCTGGTGACGCGCGCCCAGGAGTCCCGGCGGACCGCATGGACATCGCAGAGGCGGCCCGTTGCTGCCTATGGGGCTGACGAAGGGTCCGACTGTTGTAAGAAGAGAGAGACATCCTGGCCGTCTGGCGAGATCCAGACCGGAAGCCGGGGTTGAACTCATCAATGTCATCCAGAGTAACGCTGTTATCATTCTCCTCGCAGTTGTCATTTGTCTCTCTCAAAAGCAGATAGGACAAGGCATTGAACCAAGTCTCATGTCTTTGGCTGGTTGTGGCGGTGAACCGTACGCGACGGCCAGGGCTGACAACCTCCAAGCTTCTGCAGTGGAGACCAGGAGGATAGGGGTTATCGTCAGCGACCACTCGCACGGCCTCGATAGGCACACTCTTGGTTCGAAGCTGGGTCTTGCCAGCAGTCTGGGGGTCCTGTTCACTCCAGTACAGCATGCGTGTATACGGGTGGACCCAGAAGTACCGACGATGCCGTGTTGAGGACATGTCTCCCGAGCCAGTCTTTCGGGTGTACTTCCAGAGAAATTCACCAATCATGGTCTGAGTAATGGCCTGGATCATACGCGGGTCGGTGTTAGGTCCGTAGCCATGGGGCATAGGGCCAGCGTGGGGGTTCATGTTGAACCGCTCCTCGATCTCAGATGCGAACGATGATACCGACGACCGCCGCGACATTTGGCTTTGGCTGCTTCTCCTCATACGTGCGTGGGTAGAGACCGTCCTCGTTGATCCAGCCCGGGCAGCTTGTTCGTTGGGAGTTCGCGGGGTCGACTGGGCGTTCATGCGATACGCAGATGCAGGCGCCAGAGGAGGCCCCATCACAGACGGAGATGGCGTGGGTATCTCGGCTGACTTCTTTTCAGCTGCAAGAATGGCTTCCCGGTGGTCGGCTGGCAACGGCGGGTGGAGGCTAGCAGCAGATGTCTGACTAGTGGCAGTATCTGGTCGCCGGTAGCTGGAAGGCGTTGATTTGGTGGACTGTGGTTGAGGCCGAGATCTGATTTTGGGAGTCGCAAGTGGTGAGGCGCTCGTGACTCCAATAGCAGCCACCTCTTTTGTCTGATTGCTATCGGCAGAACTTAAACGTCCAGATTCGCGATCCAAGAGGATCTGATCGATCTGCTTAGAGGAGAGGATAGTCTGGGAGCCTTGGTCCATGCTTACGGAGCTGGACTGCTGGCGAGCTGAGTGAGGCAAGGCATTACCAGAGATGTCACTCAGAGCCAGACCAGTACTAGTCCGGCGCTCACTCGTGCTGGTACTGGCACGGCTGCGAACTGGGTCGTGGAGTTCATCCTCATGGATGACCACTGCTGCCGCTGCCGCATTTGGCTCCGCAATGGGCTCTGTCTGTATACCCAGATCGGTCATCAAGGGAGTCACCGGCGGAACAAACTTGGCCGGGTGAGTCTCCACAGATTGCAGGGTGGAAAGTGAGGGCACCAGCACAGGCAGCTGAACCGGTTTAGGTGCAAGCGGCTCTGTAGATGCGGGATCTAGCCAAGCGATTGATAACTCCGGAAGAACTGGTTCGGGCGCAGGAATAACAATTGGTTCTGGCTCTGGCACAGGCTCCGGTAGCTGTGGCACAATGGGAACCGTGTGTTGTGAAGAAATGGACGACACTGTCAGCTCGGGAATGATGGGTTCCTTGGCAGGGACAGGTTCAGGTACCGGCTCAGGCTTGGGAAGGAGTGCCTGGACAGGCTCAGTAGAGTAGGTAAAGAGGGAAGACACGGCCAGCTCGGGAATGATGGGTTCCTCGGCAGGGACAGGTTCAGGCACCGGCTCAGGCTCGGGAAAGAGTGCCTGGACAGGCTCAGTAGAGTAGGTAAAGAGGGAAGACACGGCCAGCTCGGGAATGATGGGTTCCTCGGCAGGGACAGGTTCAGGCACCGGCTCAGGCTCGGGAAAGAGTGCCTGGACAGGCTCAGTAGAGTAGGTAAAGAGGGACGACAAGGAGAGCTCGGGCAGCTCTCGCACCGGCTCCACGGGAATCACAGGTTCCGGTTCGGGATGTGTTGCTTCAACGGGCTCCGTGGATTGCTCAGAAATCGATGATACATTCAATTCGGGGAGTTCTGGAGCAGGAAGCTCGTGCTTGACAGGCTCAGTAATGCTTCCAGCAACGTAGGAAACACCCAGCTCGGTCCACTTCGGCGCCTCGGGAAGAGTTTCTTGAGATGAGATGATTGCCATGCCCATCTCTGCTGGCTCTGCTTGAGTACCTGCCTCAACCTGCTGGCTTTCAACAGAACGTTCGTCCCAGACCATCTTGGGCGGCGTGGGAACATTCGCCAAATGATCACCATCGGTAGCTGGGGGCTTGAGCGGCGTCCATTGTGTTCCTGAGCTGACCAACTCAGGAGTTCCTTTTTGACCCAGAGCGGCTGCACTGTCGGTATCAACAGTTTTCTGTGGCGTGGAGGGCGCATCGGGCAGGCTAGTTTCATCAACAAGTCCAGAGCTTATAGCAGTAGTATGCTCCCATGGATCTGTCATGACACCCGAGTCAACCATGACAGGCCTAGGAGGCGTGTCGAGCGAGACTTCCGAAGGTCTGCGAGAGCTTGATGCAGGGTGCACGCGCGGTGTAGAAGCCTGAGAAGCTGCACCAGCCTCGTCCTCTTCTTCCTCGCCACCCTCGAGCTCCGCAAGCTCCGCGAAAAGACTCTGGCCCTCCTGGGCCATTGGCTGCTGCTCGAAGCTTGTGGCAGGAGAGTTGCGTGCACTGGATGGCCTGCTGCCAGAAGCCATAGGGGCCTCCCCAGAGGGGCGAATCCGTCTCAGGACACTGCGCTTTGATCGAACACGGGGACGAGATATGTGCATCTGACTAGGGGAAGGATAACCGCCGTCCGTCTCGTCATCATCGTCATCCGACGTGGAGGCCGAGCTGTGGTAGGAATCCCGGTCACGAGCTTTCGCCATCACCAACGAAGAAGCAACACGGTTGCGTGGTGTCGTTTGGACGGTACGTTCGGTCTCCGTAAGGTCTGCCGAGTCGCTGCTGTCATCCGCCATGCTTTCGACGCCAGTCTGGAAGGCCTCGCTCTCAGTTGCAGTGGCACGCTCATTCGCCGTTTCAAATCCATCCTCAGCTTCGGTGGCAGTCTGATAGACATCACTGGGCTCGTCAGGAGAGTGGGCACCGGGACGACTTCCGGTCGAACCGGCCACCGCGGGACGAGTGGGGCTAATCTGGCCGGCATTGTCTTCCCAGTCGGTGTCATGAAGCTCAACAAATGACTTCTCCTTGCGCCCAGCACCTAGAAGATCAGGACGAGCAGGTTTCCGGAAAGAGTCCTCCTTTTTCTTCAAGCGCTTGTTCGCTCCCCCATTTGGCGCACCAGTTTCACGGCGTCGCTGCTCAACCTCATCTCGAGCCTCTTGCAACATGCGCTTGAGTTCGATCTTCTCGGTTTTCTCCCGATGAATGGTGCTCTTGAGGTTTTGGATCATACGGTGAGCGTGGCCAAGCGAACTCTTCAGGGTTTCCGATTCAAGGTGATTATGGCGCGGGGTGAACTTGTTGGGTGAAGGAGGGGGAGAGTTGTCAGGTGTAGTCTGTTCGGGCTCCTCGCCGTCGTTGTCATCTGCGAAATCTCGGCTACCTTGCGATTCATGCTGTCGAATTCGCATAGCGACGGCCTTGGCGAGCTCTTGGTTCTGGGAGGTCAGCTCCTCGAGCTTCTTCTGGAGAGCGGATTTTTCCAAGTCGCCAGCATTCAGATTACGACGTAGAAGATGCATCTCAGCGTCGTTGCTCTTCTGTGCAGCTGTCTGGTCCTCCAGCAGCTTCGAATTGGCCTGTCTGAGTTCTTCCAGCTCCCGTTCGACCGCATTCTTCTCCGAGTTGGAAGTGCTCAGACTACTGTTGAGTCTTTCCTCTCGCTCAGTGGCGTCTTTTACTGCTGCCATCAGCTCATGAGTTTGTGTCTCGAGTGCCCAGTTCTCATCCTTGTAGCGTTGTTCACTGTCATCGAGAGCGCGAATTCGCTGTGCATAGCCTTCCGCCTCTATCTCCAATCGAGACTTTTCCAGATGGACGGACTTCAAGCTTTCCTCCCGCTCCGCCAGGAGAGCCTGCAATTGGCGGACCTGGGCCAGGAGAGAGGTGGAAATCTCCGTCGCAAACTCGATATCATGAACACGACTTGATGGCTGGTTGCGTTGCTTGCGGGACGGGACGCTGACTTTGCTCGGAGAGTTGGTCGCTTGGCCGGCAAATAGAGCGGGGCTGAGGGGGGACTGTTCAGGGCGTTGTTAGATGGGCAGATCTGGGACGGAGGGTGTGCAGTCATCGTACCTTCTGGTCAAACGATGGAGTGCCCAGCTGACCCTCCTCCGAGGCTCCTGCCAGCCGCTTCGGGGCTAGGAATGCGCGCGCCGTCTCTCGCCCAATTTCCGTGTACTCTCGTTCGAGATCGGCAAGCTTTTGGCGTAGCTCAGGACCCATCTCACCCTCATCTTGCTGTCGTTCTACCTCCTTGAGTTGCTCCGACAGTTCGCGCTGCTGGTCGATGAGTGCTGTTCCCAACTTGGACGCCTCCTCTAACCGGCGCTCGGTCTCTGCCAAGTGCGCCTCAAGGGCACGTTTGGCTTGTGCGGGTGACGACGCATTAAGACTAAATAGCTGCGTATCGAAAGACGAGTACCGATGGGATTCGCGAGGCGCGGGGGGTTGTCCGGAGGCGGAAACGAAGGGATCCTCCATCATCGAAGCAAGCGAGTGATCACCCGCGTTGGGTGCGGTCATTCTCCAAGGATTAGGGGCTGTCTCGCACGGCGTCTGGACCCCCTTCTGCGTTGAGGATACAGAGTTGCCGAAGAGACTTTTTGGATTCGCGCGTTGTTGTTCTTTCGGTCGTACGATTAGGTGTTATATCCACGCGATCATCGTTTGAGGGAACCGTATCTCGAAACGGTGTTGCAGGGTATGTTCCCTGGTTGGGTCGATATGACCGAGCCGACCAGCGACCACGAGTCTCTCAAGATCACCACGTGCGGGTGCGGGCGCGGGCGTGGTTGCGACAGAAAAGGGACAGCGTGCCCCGTCGCGAGGTGGGAGAAGGTTGCAACGCGGACGGTCGACACAGCAATAACAAACAAAACACTCGGGCGAATCAGTGAGATCCCCGTCCGGCGATATGTTGAAGATACAGGCGCGTCGGTGTGATGCACCCAAGCATAACACTCTGTGCGATCTGCAGGAATTATCACCCCGAGTCTCAACCGAGGCCCGTCGGAAAACGAAAATCAAATACAATTAACAAAAGAGAATGAGGACAAAAGAAACAAAAAAAGTCGACAGAACGGAGGGTCAAGGGAGTGTGGAGGGAGCGTGGATGGGAGGAGGAGAAGTCGGGGCGGGGAGGAAAGGGAAGAGGGCGAGCAAGGCGCTTCGCTATTATTGCCAGTTCATCGCCAAAGGGACACCGGTGTCTGAGATAGCGGGCGTGGATCGTGGCCGTCGCGCGCGGGGGGGGTATGATGGGGCTACATGGATTATTTATGGCATCTGCAGTGATGTGCTTGGGGGACCAGGCTTATCTACAGTCGATCACAGCCGGCTCGACATAAACAACGTTGTCTCCGATTCGGCGTCTTCTGTTGTTGTTTTCTTTGCCCAACGCGTGCATGTTTGCACTGTTTGCATCCGTGCTGAGTCATCCGCCAGTTTCTCGAGTCTTCGAGATGGGAAGGTGCGAGTCGAACCAGGACAGCCCACTGTTCGCTCTTGCAACGGTCACCTCACACTCCAAACCACACTCGCTGTCTCAGTCATGGCAGACGATACCCAGCCGTCCGAGGAAGTCCCCCAGTTCGGCTTCAAGAAGCGCTCCAAGACCAAGGCCAACTTCCGCAAAAAGCCCGCCACGCCCCCGCCAGCCTCCGATTCGGGCTCTGATTTTACCTCTTCCGACGACGACGAAGGCCGGCGCATCAAGAGGCGGCGCAAGAATGTCGCCGTCACAGCTTCTTCCGTGGCGAACGTGGCCCGGAAAGATACCTCCGCCGATCTACCCTCCGGCGCCGGCCCCGTCCCACTGACGACCAGCAACGACGCAACGAAGCAATCCAACTGGTACGATGAAGACCTCAGTGCGAAGAACCTGCTCGGATCGACCCGGGCACAACCACAATCATCTGGTCCAGATGGGACCTACAAGGGAGCGGCCAACTACCAGTCCTTCATCCAAAAGAAACCTGATGCGCCGTCAAAACAGTTCGGTCCAGTGAAAGCTCCTACGAACGTCCGAACAATCACTGTGACGGATTATGCGCCTGATGTCTGTAAGGACTGGAAGCAGACTGGATTGTAAGTTCTCCATTTCCCCGTGCTGAGCCCGTATGGTGCGGTGACTAACCTATCTTTCTCAATTCAATAGCTGTGGGTTTGGCGATTCGTGCAAATTCCTTCATAGTCGCGAGAACTACGCACAAGGATGGGAGTTGGACCGAGACTGGGAAGTCCAGACTAAAGGCAAGAAATTGAATGGGCGCGTGGTGTCTCAACGGAAAGGCGCCGGCAAGACCGCCGAGGACGACGAAGACGAAGACGACGACGAACTGCTAGAAAGCATACCCTTTGCCTGTATTATCTGCCGGAAAGACTACAAGGATCCCATAATCACCAAGTGCGGCCACTATTTTTGCGAATCGTGTGCATTGCAACGATACCGAAAGAACCCATCCTGTGCCGCATGTGGCGCGGGGACGGGAGGCGTGTTCAACGTCGCGAAGAAGCTCAATCATCTACTGGCCAAGAAGAAAGAGCGGGCAAGGAAGTTGCGAGAAAAGGCGATTGCCGAAGGCGAGGAAGTGAGTGAGGAAGAAAATGTTAGCAGCGATTGAGATGTGCCTGGAGATTGGAGATTGGAGCGCAGCTGGACTGCACTATCATGAACGTCAACGTCAACGCCAATGCCAATGCCAATGCCCCTGATGAGCGAATCATCGTTTTTGAATGTAATCTTAGGGGTTTCCAGAAATATCCATGTATATCCGTCTGAAGACAACGTGTGAGCATGACCCTCAAGTGTAGCTCAGTCTAGTAAATATATCCACATCCATGTCCACCTTTAACCATAGATCGGCCTCGGCATCCGATATCAGCCATGGAGTCGCTTACCCCTCAACTTGCGTCAACTGCATGAAATTCCCTGTCTGCCCATGTCCTGTGAAGTGGAACACGGTGGGGAGGGATGGTGGACACGTCCACGATTGGTGATCTGGAGTGGTACTGTAGATACGAATACGCGACGGACTCCGGCACCATCTCCCTCTTCCTCACTTCCTGAACACATCTAACTCCTCTGGCTATTCCAGCCCCGGTCGCAGATGAAGCCATCTGTCACGAATCTTGATACTGTACCGGTGTCGAGCCCATACAAGTCGACATGCCTCAGCCAAGAATTGGCGACCACGGTTGACTCCACACCTGTCTTGGCCGGGTGCAATGCCTTCGCACTGGCGCACACCATCCCATACAAGGGACATGCAACTCGATGCGCACCGACGCATCTCAAGAAGGGAGGTGAGCCAGACTGACGCAATGCGCGAATTGCACTCGCGATCAGCGTCCCAGCCGTGCTCTGGCAGAGCCTTGAGGGCCGATCCCCCAGTGACCCGAGAGCCAAGCTGTCGCATGGATCGCGACGTGGGCCCCGTTCTGTCATCGCCACACTTGCGTGTCAGCACTCAATCCTCCGAACCCGCCCATCCACGGCGTTGAGGCCATACGTGGGACCCGAGCGTCACGCTCACCATTGTCACTGCTTCTCCTACAGCCACTCAATATCTCCTTATCCGTCAGGGGTCTCAGCAGTGTCCCCACATGGATACGAGACCAATCAATCGCCCGGTGGAGAACTAACTCACCTCATACACAGGCGTACCGTTTTTGTTCCCCATCTCAGGCAATTACCATCATTATGATTCTCCAGAACGCCACGTGTGACCCATGGTACCTCTCACACGCGTCTGCCCTCCTACGAATGGGAGAAATGGATGTCTCCGTCACAATTGACATGTCTGCCTATACATGCATTGCAAAGGCCACTCGGATCCCAATCGAGTCTTGGTTTTACCGACGGGTCTTATGCAAGCCACGCCCCAATTTTTTCCAGTTGTAGCATCGGTTTACAGCCGCGATAGGGGGCATTGGTAGTCTCGGGCTAAGCTTTTGCTGCCAAGCGACCCTTCTAACCTTTTTCCCCCGATTATTCCCCTCTCCAACGCCCCAATCCACTGGGCCGTGGTTACGTAGCGGCCAATGACGTGGGCTGGGAATGCCATTCTAGGTTCAATGAGGCCTAGACGCTGTATTTGAATGGCAAGAAAAAAAAAAACTAAAGCATGGGCCCTCCGCTTCTCCCAACCGTCTGCGTTTCCCTTTTCGACTGCTACTCCAGACTATTCCCAGATCGTACAGGGAGTTTATCTCTCCTCGTCTCTGCCTCTCCTTTACCTTCACCCCCATCCCCTCTTGAATTTCCTTCCTTTCTCTCCTATTCTCACTTTCCCTCTCCACCTTTTTATCCTTTTGTGGTCCGCATTGGTTTTTAGCGCAATCACTCCGCCAGTGCGCTTCCCCTCCTTTTTTGTCCTGCCTCGACTTCCTCTCCTTGAACCTTTGATCCCAACTACTCTACTGTCAATCACCTCGCGCTCTTCATCTTGCCGAGGTTTCCTCCCTTTCTAGATCTCTTCCACGCGGTTTTCCTCGTTTCTCAGCTTGGGTCCCTCATCAATGGCTTGCTGGCCCTTCGTGAGGTGAAATTGATAGGCACGGGGCTCCACTTCAGGGCAACCCCCCTTTAGAACCGACT
Source organism: Penicillium hispanicum (assembly GCF_028827665.1). NCBI lineage: Eukaryota > Fungi > Ascomycota > Eurotiomycetes > Eurotiales > Aspergillaceae > Penicillium > Penicillium hispanicum. The sequence continues at coordinate 444,584 of NW_026623199.1, read as the reverse complement.
CTTTGCGAGCTCACCATGAAAGGTGGACTGCGTCTCGCACTATGCGTCGTCACTCTCCTTCTCTTTTTCTCGCTCTACCTGCTGGAAACCCATCTACGAGACATCTGTAGCCAATACCGCGCTGGCGCGTATCTGGCGAACTGGTTGGACCGCAATGGGCCCGTGCAAACCCCTGTTGCATACAATGGCGTTCCCAAGGACAAAGTGATTGTGATGGCGAAACTAGAGGAGGAGGATACCCAGTGGGTGGACGATCAGCTTCCCGAGTACGTCTACATTTCCTTGCCCTCCCTATTCAGGTCCGTGACTTAACGGTGCCTTTTCTCCCTGCAACAGCTGGCAACGGGCCATTTATATAGTCAATCCGTCCCAAGAGACTCGAGCCAATTATCAAGGCCTCATGACCCCCTACAACAAAGGCCACGAGGCGATGGCCTACCTCACCTACGTGATCGATCACTACTACGTCCTCCCCTCCACCATCGCATTCCTTCACGCCCACCGCGCCGGATTCCTCATGGCATGGCACGTTGACGCCCCACTGCACGACAACGTTGTCGCCATGCGCAATCTACAACTCGACTTTGTCCAACGAAATGGCTACGTCAACCTCCGCTGCAATTGGAACCCGGGCTGTAAGGGAGCGCATCGCTTCAATACACATGTCACTGATCAGGTCTGGTGGGATGTCTTTGAGGGCACGAGCACGCCGCCGTTGAATCTTTCTTCGCCGTACCAGCAGGAATCGCTGGACCAGAAATACCTCCGCAAACCCGATCAGATTGGTGCCGCGTGTTGCGCCCAATTCGCGGTCTCGAAGAGCCAGGTGCGCCGCCGACCGCAGGAAGACTACGTCAAATTCCGCCAGTGGATTCTCGACACGGAAATGAACGACGCCTCGTCCGGACGAGTGATGGAGTTCCTGTGGCATGTCATTTTCGGCATGAATGGAGTCTAGTAAGCGATTCCTGAATCCCCTCCACCAGATGGTGAACCAGAACTTTGAGACTAACAATCTTCTTCGCGTCTAGCTGCCCCGACGAGCAACTTTGCTACTGCCAGGTCTACGGGCAATGCTAATTTCCGGTCCTGGTATTCACTCCTCCAGGTCCGGTGGCCTCTGCCATCACCGCCTGCAACTTTCCCATGCCGAGCATCCACAACCATTTCGCCTCCGCCACCGTGCACAGATCTATATCGACGTTTGCGATACCAATCACCATGAGCCCTGTGTTGTCGTTCGCCCCGTGCCGCAGAGACGCCGGAGTTGTCGAGTGGAATCTGATTCTTCGTGGCGATTCACCTTCATTGCATTTTGGCGTCTGGAACCAAGTCTCCTTGTAAATGTGCATCGACGCCGTTGATTCGGTTTTTCTGGCTCAGCACCCGCCCTGAGTTGGTACAGTGTGAATAGCGAGCCCCATTGTACATTTTCTATATCACATACATAAATCACTAATAGAACATCTTGCATCTGCATTGCTGCTTGTCATCTCGTGTGGCTTCTGGTCTCGCTGCGCAGGCCGAGGCTGCGCCCATAGAATCCCTGAAAATGCAGCTTTCGCAATTACGATCGAGCACAAATGAACCTTCACACAGCTTCCGAATTATCGCGGAAGCCCAGATTTGCCTAGATAGCTCACCGACCATAGCCAAGCTCCTAGTCGCATCGAAAGTTCTTTCCTGGGGGCCGCGCCCAATCCTCTTAGGAATGCGGGTCGGACGACGATCGTGATTGATCGACCGATCCCCTAAACCCTCCACTCCCGGCATGGTTCAACCTGCAGGATGCACTAGCATCTACAGTTCCTGGGTACGACCAGTCGGTTCCCCCAGTTCCAGATCCGGTGCTGTCTCCAGCCCCAGTTCGACGATGTTAAATGAATCGCAGGAGCCAGCCCAGTTTCTCGAGTCTAGGCCACTCCGAGCGGTGACAAGCAGCGCACGATGGGATTCGCAACTGGTCTCAGTAACTTCTTCCTTCTCGCTCTCACCACTGCGCCAGACCGTCTCGCGACTCTGGGTCACACCACGAGTCCGGTCGTGGATGTCGGATACGCCAAGTACCGAGGCTACTACAACGAGACGTACGACCTCAATATTTTCAAAGGGTGAGAGCAGAGAGCCCTGGCTACTGACACCGCAAGGGGTTATTGCAGGAGACGTGCGAGCTAACGCTTCCTGCCAGTGTCCGATATGCTGCACCTCCGGTAGGAAAGCTGCGATGGCAAGCTCCGCAGGAGCCCCCAGTCGACCGGACTGCCATCCTCTCAGCGACAGAACAGCCGCCGCTCTGTCCCCAGTCTGGCGCGGCGAAACTCCCAGAGATCTACGGATTCAATTCCGCGTTGGGTGATGAAGACTGCCTGTTTCTGAATGTATACGCTCCGCCCAATGCGAGAGACCTCCCCGTCCTTCTCTGGATTCGTAAGTTCAAGGCAATTCGAAGCACCCTTGTTTCACGGAGAGAACAACAGTACTCACCTTCATCCAATAGACGGCGGCGGGTACGGCCTCTTTGGGGCGACTAATGATCCCAGCGAGTGGATCAAAACCAACGAGGGGGGCTTCATTGCAGTCATTATCCAGTACAGACTGGGTGCCTTTGGCTTCCTCTCCTCGGAGGACGTGCATAAATATGGCAAGACGAACGCAGGGCTGCTGGACATGCGCTTTGCTCTCGAGTGGGTGCAAAAGCACATCACAACATTTGGCGGCGATCCAGACCGCGTCACCGTTGGAGGTGAATCTTCCGGCGCGGGTGCAGCGATGTTGCAGGCGATGGCCTATGGAGGTCGCGAAGACCATTTGTTTAATAATGTGAGGAACGCGCCGGATTTTGGTTCTTGTCCCGGCTCTTCTGACTTGTCTAGATTATTGCCGCGAGTCCATACACTTCGAAACAGTACAAGTACAACGACGAGGTACCGAAGAGACACTATGACGAATTCGCGAAGAAAGCAGGGTGCTCCAGCGGGAGGTACACGACTGGATCGGCCGTGTTCGACTGTCTAGCTCGTGCAGATACAGACACCCTGCAGTGGGCTAGTGCGAATGTCTCCATATCCGGTCATTGGGGTACTTGGGCTTTTGTGCCCGTCACAGATGGAGAATTCCTCCAAGACCTCCCGTCCAAGCAGCTCCTGGAACAGAAAGTCAGCGGGAAGCGCATTTTGTCAGGTGTAAGAGCCGTGCCTCCCAATGAAAGCTCGGGGCGTTTTCTCACTTGCTGACGCGCACAGAACAATGCTAATGATGGCATCCCCTTGAGCCCGCCATATATCAATACCACGGCCGGATTTGTGGACTACGTGAACTCCACATTTCCGCTGTTCACCGAGTCCGATCACCGTCATCTGTTGGACATGTACCGCGTCCCGTTCTCTTCACCTCATAGTATTGGCCCCCTCTACGATACCCTCGGTGACCGCGGCCCGACTGCGCTGAACCAGTCGGAGTTTGCCACCGGGCTCCAGCAAACAGTGTTTGACATATTTGCCGAAACAACCTTTGACTGTCCCTCGTACTGGCTTGCAGACGCTTTCTCGGGGAGTCCAGCAAAGGAGGCCTGGAAGTATCAGTACTCCGTTACCCCCGCATACCATGGATCAGACCTGACGGCATACTTCTCTGTCGGAGAGACGCAGCCCACACACGGTCTGACGCAGGCGTTTCAAATGATCCTGGGCAGCTTCATCATTAACGATACACCAGTTATCTCGGTTTCAGATGCAAAGGGCGGTGCTAGCAATTCAACTGTTCCCAAAGGGGTAGAGGATAAGATCTCGTGGCCACAGTGGCAAGGGTCCTCGCCTATGTTGATGAATCTGAATACAACGGGCGGACACCTCGTCCGTGATGTCGTGACGGATCATCTTGCGTACTGGCTTCGGGAAGACCCTGGGGTCTCAAATGCGTTTAGTTTGGCGGATGCCACGAGTTGGGAAGGTGGCCGTGGTAAACGCTGCGGGTTCTGGCGAAGTGTTGGGCCGCGTGTGCCACAGTAGGCGTTGTCCTGCTGCGTGTGTTAGGCATGGCTTGTGAACAAAGACTCATGATGTGGTTTACTCTCGGCGAGGAGAATAAATACATAGCATGCCGGCGTGCAAAAGTAGGATGTTTTCATTTTCGCAGTATTTCTATACCTTTGCTCATATATCGAAAGTCATATACCCTGGTCCATTTATCTGGGAGAGAGAGAGCGCGAAGCTACCCGCTGGACTCCTCTGGAGAATATACCAAGTGCCCAAACTAAATTCACAATAGCCTTGGAACCTACTCGGAGCACCGATCCGAGCTTACTGAATGAACGAAGATGGCGAATAAACGGGGGCCATCCGGGATCTACGCGTGGCACTGCACGCACCTGGGGACGCTGACATGCGAGCTTCGGTAACCGCAACTAAATTCGATAAGAAGACTGGTTCAGCTGCTGTTGACCACGTGTTGCTGTGGTTGCTTTTGTTAATTCTGCAGGTGAGGCAGATCCAGGAGATCTTCCACGCGTGGTTGACGTAAAAGGAGGTGCTGATCTTGCTTGACCGGGTTTCGCCCCCATGCTGGCTGGTCTTTACGTTTCATATGGACCGGGAATATTGCGTCCAAATATGTGTCGCTACTCACGGCCAGGATTTTACATTTTATTTGTTGATATTTGAAGGCCTGTGTGGTTTTGCTTTTGAAAAGTGTTGAGGAAATGTCAAGTCGGTCATCCATTTAGCCTCTACTACTCTGAAGCTGTTAGTCCTAGGTGCTGATATATATCAGCAGAGGACTATTGCGATCGAAGATACGTCAACGATTGGTACCGTGCTCTCTGATCAATGATCACTCTGGTGATCTTATTTTTGATTCCCTGAGATATCATTCGCCACCTCCGTTAGGAGCAATACCTGGCCTGAACAGTTCCAAACACATTGGGTCTAATTATAAAGGCCCGGGGCTGTGCTTACAGTGGCTGAACATGCTGAAATGATGATCTGGCGTCCTCGGCACTCGTACGCATCCAGGAGATGAGGTAAATGAAGATCTACGTAAGAGCCAAAAGCAGGGCAGAAAGAACCATCAGAGCCGATAACTGACAGAATCACTCGGTTTTTGACCCTGTGTCAATCCGAACCATGGCCTGTACTCTTTGTGCCACTTGCAGCTGCCAACTCCGCCACGATAACTGCCGAGTTCGTGCTGCGATTGCTTCATCACAACGCTTTGTCGAGGATCCCATTGTGTATGAGACTTCGTGGATTTGGGTAGTTAGGTGGAGTTCCCAAAGTGTGATCTTCAATGAAGGGTGAAATGGATCCGAAGTCATTTGCATCATGGAGAAACGTAATAGTTTCGTTGACTCTTGTGCATTCTCCCGGATGAGGTCTGGAAGCAATCTTTCTGTTACTCAGATGAATCACAACGACTGGAAGCTTGTTTTGTTCTGATAAATGACCTTTCTGGGGATCATAATCGTGGTTGGAAATATCGAACACAAACATCTCGCGGACGAGGTAACGTTGGATCGCTAAGAGTTTTGTATCAGAAACGGTAACTCCTTTCTCATCGTAGAGATTCTCTTCCTTGATCACTTCAATAGCGACCTGGATGATGTCCTCTGGCGACTATTTCCATGCTGGACTCTTGTTCGACACAATAGCGAGCACCCGCAGTGGATGTTGGCCAGTCATAGTGAACATGGACTGCCTAGACTGGATGTATTGGGGAGAGAAAGAAAGAGAGCTGAGAGACAAAAGCTACATTCAGCGCGGGGCCCTCGCATTAATAGTTTATCCATTCTAAGCCCGGCGGAATCGCAATGCAGACTTCGTGACTCCAATTGGTCTCGTTCTCTTCTGAACTGACAAACTGATTCAGCGCCCAAGAGGTGGATCGATTGACGATTCACGATTGGTGGTCACTGCACCCAAGTGGAGCACTGAATCATTCCATCTGAGTCCAAGGAAGGCGTTCGTATACTTTCTATGCTTCCAAGGGGCAGAAAGAATGTATTTCGTTCATGAGGCCAAAAAAAGTCCCCCACGCAGATCGCCCCTAGCTTCGCCAACTCTTGGACGGTGCAATCAGAGACCAGAGTGGGCGTGTCAGGTTCGTGATAGTAGTACGAAGTATCTCGGCGTCCGCCCCATTCTGACACTGACCATCTTCGTGTTCGCATCACAGCCTTCGATGAACCACCGAGCTTCGGTGCATGTATGGGGCAGGATTTCTGAAACACGTTTGCCATCTCTCAACATGACTTCACGTTCTTGCCTCCGGGCTTGCCGGTACTATGGCTGCCTCGTGAACTTTTATAGTCGCTCGTCGCCATCCTCTCCCTTTCTGGCACTGACCCCATTCTTAATTTGGCTGGCCCATTCTTTCCTCTTGCTTTTTTTTTTCTAGCTATTTGTCAGTCGTCACAGCCCATTTCCGGGTTCCTTCCCTATAGCTCTATCTTTTGAACTGCCCAACCATGAGTGCACCAAGTCAAAAGACCTCGGATGCCAGCCTCGCAACTCTTGCCGGCCAAGAGGGCGGAGCAAGTCATACAACCCTCGTTGGAAGAGAGGCCGAGGCCAGCTGCTCGACTGTCAATGTCAGAGAGGGCAAAATCCACCCAAAGGGCTCAGGTTCAAGCCTTTCCACCGTGGGAAGAGAAGGCGAGCCACGCGAGCAACTCGACCTCGAAAAACAAGCCACATCACCCGCAACACAATACCCAGAAACCGACTTGAGTCGTGGAATTGTCGGATGGGACGGCCAACATGATCCACAGAATCCCCAGAACTTTTCCCCGGGCAAGAAGTGGGTGTTGCTTGCGTTAATCAGTCTGTTCACCTTTCTTTCGCCACTGGCGTCGAGTATGTTCTCGCCTGCAGTGGTGTATATGGACTCGGAGTTCCATGTGGACAACCAGACCATCCTGTCGTTCAGTGTCAGCATCTATTTGATTGGGTATACGGTATGCAATTTCACTTTCCTGCTTCGTGGCCCTACAATCGAATCTTGTCCGGATAGACGCTGATGGACTTCACAGTGTGGTCCGCTTCTTTTGGCACCTCTGAGTGAGATCTATGGCCGCCGTATTGTTCTCAGCTGCGGCGACTGGTTCTTCGTCCTGTGGCAGATTGGGTGTGCGCTGGCCCCGAATGTCGCATCTCTGATTGTCTTTCGCCTCTTTGCTGGAATCGGGGGATCCGCTTGCGTTACTCTCGGTGCCGGTGTGATTGCTGATCTGTTCCCTAGAGAGCAGCGTGGGACAGCGACCTCGATCTGGGTCATGGGCCCGTTGATTGGGCCCGTCGTCGGCCCAATTGCCGGTGGCTTCCTGGGCCAGGAGGTCAACTGGCGATGGGTCTTCTGGGTCCTCCTGATTGCGAGTGGGACGATGCAAGTTGCTATTGAGCTTCTCAACCGGGAGACATATGCCCCAGTCATCATCAAATGGAAAACGACGCAGATGGCTAAGGAACTGGGCCGGACGGACTTGCGAAATGCCTACGATATTGGCCGCGAGACAGCGTCGACTGGCCAGATCTTGAAGCAGAGCTTCCTACGACCGATTGTGCTATTCTGCAAGTCGCCAATTGTTCTGCTTCTTTCAACTTATGTGGTACGCATACCAGCCATAAAGTCCCAATGAGGACGATCCTACTTTTGATGAGCTTTACTCACGATGTCCTAGGCTCTGATTTATGGTCTGCTATATCTGTTTTTCACCACCATCTCCGGCGTGTTTACCAGCACCTACGGCTTCTCAGTCGGACTATCAGGTCTTGCTTATATCGGGATCGGAGTGGGCTTCCTAGTCGGCCTTGCAGTTCTCGCAAAGACCAACGACCGGATCGTGATGAAACTCACCAACCGCAACGCCGGCAAATTCGAACCGGAGATGCGGTTGCCGACTATGATCTTTTTCGCCTGCGTGATCCCAATCAGCTTCTTCTGGTATGGCTGGACGGCCGATCAGCATGTGTTCTGGATTGTGCCTATTATCGGCATGTTCCCCTTTGGCTTTGGCATGATCGGCGTCTATATGCCCATCCAGACCTACGTGATCGACTGCTACCCAGAATACGCGGCGTCCGCCAACGCCACGTTGACCACGACTCGGTCGCTCCTCGGTGCACTCCTTCCCCTTGCTGGCCCGGCGATGTTTGACTCGCTGGGCTTGGGATGGGGCAATTCTCTGCTCGGCTTTCTGGCCCTGGCTTTTGTCCCGATCCCGATCATCTTTACGCAGTATGGAAAGGCCATCCGTGAGCGATGGCCGGTGGATCTTGGGGGTAAGACCAACTGAAACTCGGCTAAGATGATGGTCAAGTTGGTTAAGAGCTTGGCCTCTTGGATCTTTCATGTCGACAACGATGTCCTTGAGCGCGTTATAGAATGATAGAATTTGCATAGACTAGAGTATACGGACTGCGTCATGGTTTATTTACCAATAGACTCTTTGTTACTTGCTTACCACGGATTAGCCTGTTGACGAATACAGAACGATAGACACGCTCATTTCACAGCCCACGCGTGGCAGCAAGCCAGGTCACCTTAGGCGTCTCATGCATGCAGTTAGTCATGTCTGAATGCATGGATCAGCCTTGCGGGTTTCAGGCATGCTAAGCCCCTGATCTGCTTTGGCCCCAAGCTGAGCTGGACGCCGTTCACATTCATGACGAGCACCACGGCCCCCATTGCACCTGCATGTCTGACTGGATATATTTATCCCCTGCAGAAGCCCGGGCTTCACGTGGGGATGCGCAATTTGTTACTCGAAGCGAATGAATATACTGATCGCTTGACCCGCTCGCTGACCATGGTCTAGGTATTACCCCTGCACACCTTGGTGGCGAACAAGTAGGCCCGCCGTCCGTCCAAAGACACGGGCTTCTGGGGTGTGATGGCTGCTGATCTTGATATTAACTGGCGTCTGAAAATGCACATCCCATTGGCCATTTACCAGGCAGTGTGAAGGTCTACTCGATATTCTTAGGCAACCCATTGCAGACGACATCTCTCCACACTCATCTACCCGTTGCACAGACAATAAGCACTGAGAAATAGTCCGGGCTGTCATAAAGATCGCATTGGAAGTACTTAAAGGCTACTTGGTTCCTCCATATTCGCCCCTCAGTCACCGCAAATCCCGAGTCTTGTCTATTCGAAATCGTCCCCAAAGCTGGAGATCATCAACATGCATCTTCGCATCTTCATCTCCACCGCCATTGCTCTTGCAGCCTCTGCAGTTGCCCGACCTGCTGCCACGGAAGATTTGCAAGTTGCGCAGCTTCGTCTGTGGGACGAAACCGGCTGCGTCTCGTCCAGCCAGGGCAGCGTCGAGATTAATGCGAGCCAAATTTCCCAGTGCCTTGTCTTCGACGGAACCGTCAAGTCCGTGAAGTACGAATTCGGCCTCCGTTCATGCGATTGTAAGATCTCAGATGCCCAAATGGGATGATACGCGATTCTAACGAGATGATCCTAGTGCAACTCTTTACCGATACGGGGTGTCAGAGTGAGCAGGCCCAAGGGCACGCAGAGTCATGCGTTGGAGATTCTCAGTACAGAAGCTACAAGCTAGCATGCTATGAGCTTCAAGACTGGTGGTGAATCATGTAATTCTGCATACCAGAACGGCTCTACGCATCGAGAGTGCACAGTTTATAAATACAGACATACAATACCCTCACGTCATCGTGAAAACCAGAGAGCCAATATCCATCCCAGCGACGAGATCGGGATATCTGCTGATAAACTCCGGCGTCAGGCCCCAGCCTTCTTCGCGCATGAAGATTTCGTAAAAGGCCGGCTTGATGGCCAGCTCGTTGTCCTCGTTGCGCTCCAGAATCTTCTCTCCCCACGGCCATCGGATCTTGATGCAGCACCAAAACATGCCGAATAGACCATCGCGATCCGGTTCATAGATGTGCCATCGTTGAATCAAATTCACGCGCATCTTGGGCCAGGGGATGAAATCCAGCACTAGTGGATGCCGGGTCCGTAATTGATCCTGGACAGGTTGTAAGAACGCTGGAAGCTTCTCGTAGGTGCGCGGACTGGGCGAGAGAATCCACCGCGCGAAGTGGTAGGCTAGCCAGCCAAAGCCCAATCGTTCGGGGTCCCGGATTGGACGCCGTTGGAGCGCTGTGTGGATTCCATTGGCCAGTGGATTCGTCTTGGTGCCGTACAGGATGTCCAGGGGCGAGGATGGGGTGTCGGGGCAGGGGATGATTTGTTCTGGGTACAGCAGCCATGGACAGGACAGACTTGCTGTGTCGGAGAAGTTGTCAGTGTAGTGAGGCAGGTGGTTCCAGGCCGGTTTGGCCTCTGCCGAGGAACCCATAGACGATAGCTGTAGGTGCGACGGCGGCGTCAATGTAGTTGAAGACAAAACGTCCGACTCCTGAGGGTAGTCCATGCTACCGGGAGTCCTTGAACCATCCAGCGAAGGTGGGATCTGAGATGGATCGACATCGCTGTGACTCGTGCGCTGAAACATCCAAGGGTTCCATAGCGGCGCTGCCGCTGTACATGTTGCCTCTAGGCTGCCTTCCCATGAATCAACCAAAGACTTTAGGGACCTCTGACGAGCAAGAAGTGATTCGTTCTGTTGTCGGAGCCCCTGTATTGTTTGCAGGAGTTGCTGCACCCCATGTTCATTATGGTGTTGCTCGCAGTGAGCCAGCTGCTCTTGGAGAGTCGTTATCTGGCGTAACTTTTTATCGCGGAGCGTCTGTTGCGCTCGACGATCCCGGAGACGCTTTCGCTCTGTAGCAGATAGCTCTGGCATGTTGGACTTTGACTGGTTTGAAAAGAACAAAGCCGAGAAGAGTACGGAGCTTCAGCTGGGAATAGATGGGGCTGGAATCCCGACATGCTTATTGAGCGCCGCGGAAGAATCGGATTATCCGATGTATGAACGCTGTCTGCAATGAGAACTGGTCGATATATACCTAGGTATCGATCTACCCATATCTTGAGTTTATGTCGTTTGAGAGCCCGAGAATTGGAAGAGGCCTAATGGGCAGTGATTTCTTCCGAAGAGAATCTGCGACCGAGGAGTGAAATCTTACTGGGATAGGAAAGGAAGCATGTCATGATTCGTTATTGAGCTGCTGATTGCAGACTAAGGCTAATGGAAAAGTATGGCCTGGGACTTCTGCTCGAAATACTGCTCCACTCGGTCCACCAGGTCGGCCTTTTTGCCAGCAGTGGCCCGGCCATGGGCCGTCAAGAACTCCTTCAGCACAGGCATTGTGAGCTGGAATGACAAGTGGCAATCATTAGCTTGTTGATATACTTGGCAGCAGCAGGATAGTTTACCTTCGATACGGCCCCCTTGTCCCAACTTCTTCGGACTTCATCGTCTATGGCAGCACCAGCAGCACCGGTCTCGACCTTCACTCGCTTTGCTGGCGGGTCTCCAGCGCTAGTCACATCATCGGACCTGTCCTTGGGGCCCCTCTTAACCAGGGTTGACGTCGTGGCAGTGCTTTTACCAAGCAGCTCTTTCTCCTGGAGATCAAGTTCGTCGGACCACGCCAGGACATAATCACCAGCACGCTGCAGTTTGATTAGTACCACAGCCACCGTGTAGATATTATGAACAAGGACCTCGCACTGACCTTGTCAATCTGCCGGTACTTTGGCAAGGTTTTGTCTTCGGGAGTCTCTGGGAGATCCTCATCTAGAGCTATAGCCTGCAAGATGCGATAGTGCCACTGGAGGGCTGCCGCCATGTAAGTATTACTCATTGCGCCCAAACCCAGGAGAAACAAACGTACAAGGATTAGGATATTTTTGAGGGTCGTAAACCCCTTTTGGCAGCTGTAACTGTTGAACCACCTTGCGCATGGCGTCGACCAGAGACTCTGGAGCCTTTTGAACGGTGTACTCTGGTTTTTGCCGCACGTCATCTGCGAAAGGAAGGGGAATAATCCACATTCCAGGCGGCATCTTTTGCACCCCATTCTCGTCGACCTTCTCCGCCCCGGCAATCATGGCGGCTAATGCCGGTGTGGCGTTCTTGCGTGGGATGAACCAAACTACGGCCATCTTCTCGTCTTTGAGTAGCTTCTGCTGAAGCGCAGAGAAGACGCGTGTAGACCCAATGTAGTCCTCTTCAGAAGGATAGATGAAAGAGGGATGCTTGACGTTTGCCCAGATGGGAAGGTCCGACAGCGGCCTGAAGCCAATGATGCGAACCACCGGGTCTCCGAAGCCTCGTAGAGCTTGTTGTTCTTCCGTTGTGAATGAAACCTGCTCACCACCAAACTTGTATGCCTTTCGAATCTCTGACTTCTCTACCGTGTGGGCAGTATCATCTGCCAACTGTGTAGTAATGCCCTTGGCTATTTGAGGAACTTCTCCGCCGAGCCAGACATAGCAGCTCCGAGCAGGCTCTTGACGCTTGAGTAATAGATACCCGTTCACGGAAATCTTGAAATTGGGCCCGAGTTCGAGGGGAACATTCGAAAAAAGCGAACGCCGGGGCACTGATCTAGAGTTGATGCTAGACAAAAGTGAATTGAGCAAGGAGAGCCCATCTCCTTGGGCAGTTGACGTGCCAGTCTCTGTCTTGAGATAGGCCGGAGCTTCGCCATCACTGGGTGATGTTTTGTAAATGATATCCTGAGACAATTTTGTTAGGATGGTCTATTCAACGTATGCCAAAAACTCGATAACCTACGTCATAGAACTTGGATGTATCGAATTCGTGATCGGGTCGGGAGATGGGGAATAGTTCAATCGTAACACCCAGATCATACAAGTCCCTCGCACGGACTGTCGCGGAGGAGCGGAGAGACTTGTTGTCGGCGTGCGGGTTGTCGTCATCAGTCACAATGAACAGCCGTCTCGAGAGGAAATTGGGCGCTTTAGAGGTGAAGATTTGGTTTGCGCAGAAGAGAACATTGGCCATTGAGACTCTCTCAGCGGCGGGTTTCAAGATCGCTCGGGCTTCCTCCTCATCTTCCGCTAGGGCCCGCAGTTGCTTGACCTGCTCGGCCGAGGGAATGTCAAGGTCGGTGAAAAGATAGCAATTCGGGTATGACAGGTCCCCACGGGCCTCTCCATCTTCGTCGTAGAACTTTGAGGATTCCGTTCCATACAGAAGAACGCCAATCATGTCCCGGGGGTTGGAAATGATGCGCTGCTGCATGAGATGGTATGCGCATTTGAGGGCTGCGGAGGCTGGCGACACTTCTTGGGGTTTTTTGGGATCATTCGATGGGCGCGGTTTCAGCATAGAGCTACTGATATCAATCGCAAAGAGCACTGCATCTTTGACCGATCGAAAGTTCTATCTCACAACCGAGTTAGCTCGGGGAATGGAGCTGTATGAGAGCTATGAAAGCTACTTACGGTCTCGTCAACCTCTTCCTCCTCAAAGTTCTCCTCCTCGCGCGTGAAATTGTCATCAGCCATGCTGCCAGCAGTCGATAGCGACAGCGAAAAGATGATAGTAGGAGAGAAAGCCAAGGCCCGCCGTTGGCCGACCACAGTGCTGCCTTGAGACGCGCGAGACGCGGAAGAGACACGAGCACCACGTGATCCTCCGCCGCAGCTGCTGACTCCGCCGGGGTCATGATTGGCCGAGGTCCGCCGCAGCTTTCCGCCTTCCGCGCTGAATCTGGGAAGCGGCTATCCTTGCTTTGCTGCCATTGAATTGCCACGGAGGATTGCTTGCACTCGACCCTCCGACGAGTTTTCTTCTTTCCAATTGCCTCCCTCCCCCTGTCATGGCATTCCGCAGCCCTTTCGCCATCTCTCGTCGGATATGGAGCAGTGCGGCCACGGGAGCTCACTCGGTGTCCCGCGGCTGGATGGTATATAGCAGAGACCAACGAAGCGGTCTTGCGACGGCCGTACCACCTGTCACACAAGATGCAACCGGCTCGAAGGGCCCTACAGCCATGGTCTTCTTGAACATGGGTGGTCCGTCGACCACGAACGAAGTAGAGGACTTTTTGAGCAGACTATTTGTATGTCCGCACCGCATCATTGGGGTGCCATTGGATTTTGTAAGGCGCACAAGCATTGCTAACCTCCCATTCTACCTCTGCTATAGTCCGATGGTGATCTCATTCCACTCGGACGACTACAATCATATATCGGACCTCTTCTCGCGCGCCGCCGTACACCCAAGATTCAGCAGCAATACTCGGATATTGGTGGTGGTTCGCCGATCAGGAAATGGTCTGAGTACCAGTGTGCCGAAATGTGCAAGCTGTTGGATCAGATGTCCCCGGAGACCGCGCCGCACAAGCCCTACGTTGCCTTTCGCTACGCCGCGCCCTTGACCGAAACCATGTATAACCAGCTGTTTGAGGATGGATTTGGTAATGGCAAAGGAGGTCGGGCAGTTGCATTCACACAGTACCCACAATACTCCTGCTCCACGACTGGCAGCTCCCTGAACGAGCTCTGGAAGTGGCGTAATCGTCTAGAAGGAAAGCGCGCCAACGGTGAAGCCAACCCAGCCGGTGCAATTGAGTGGAGCGTCATCGATCGATGGCCCGCCCACCCCGGCCTGGTGGAAGCCTTTGCGCAAAATATCGAGGCTCAGTTGAAAACGTACCCGGAGGACAAGCGGAAGGAAGTGGTACTGTTGTTTTCTGCCCACAGTCTACCCATGAGCGTGGTGAACCGAGGTAAGCAGCTCGCCATGCTAGTGATGATCGCAAGTTATCCTAATCGCTGCTTTTCATCCTAGGTGATCCCTACCCGGCCGAAGTGGCTGCGACTGTCCATGCCGTGATGCAGCGACTCAACTTTAGTAATCCCTACCGTCTGTGCTGGCAATCTCAGGTGGGTCCATCTGCATGGCTCGGAGCCCAAACCAGCGACACCGTGATGGAATATGTCAAGCGCGGCCAGTCAGACCTGATCCTCGTGCCCATCGCCTTTACGAGCGATCACATTGAGACCCTGTACGAGTTGGATTTGGAGGTGATGCATGAGGCGAATAGCCCCGGCGTCAAGCGTGCCGACAGCTTGAATGGTAACCCAACCTTCATTCAGGCCCTGGCGGATCTTGCGCACAAGCATTTGCAGAAGGGAGAGCCATGCTCAGCCCAGATGACACTGCGTTGCCAAGGCTGCAAGAGTGAGCGATGTCTGGAGCAGAAGAAGTTCTTCGCCGGCAAGCAATATTCTTCTCTTGTGCTGTAAAAGTGGGATCATCTTGCGTGATCTTATACGCGAATTCCGTATGCATGTATATAGTTTGTTTGGATGTGCGTTTGGGAGTTACTGTGGCCTTTGATCGGGTTATTGTAGATTATAATACAGTCCTCTCCATCATTCGAGGCGATAAACACGACAGTCTTGATTTATTTCAATCCCAACAGCCCCTGCCGGGCTCATCCTCGATAATATCCATGGATGCAGCGTTAAGTCGGAGATTTCGGATCTAACCGCCCGTCGACGACGCCCGGAAGCCGAACGGCTGATAAGACGCGCTGACGGAGAATGTGCGCCCCCGCATCCCAACCATCCCTGCCATGAACAAGTAATGTCGTCCGGATTGCGTGGCAGCATTTCAAATCCCTTATATCCTGACATGCGCCGCACTCTCCACTGAAGCTGCCACGCACAACCATGGAGAACGAGGAACTCTTCGCCGGCGAAGCTGCCCTCGATGCACAACAGCAGGCCCTGGATAGCGGTCGCACTGCAGATGCAATCACCGACGCCCCTTTGCGCATCCACAGCGAACCTTTACTGGCCAGTGTCGACTCGGATGACGAATGGCCGCAGCAGTCGGAGCGCCTGCTCGACACCGATAAGCGGCCGCGATGGAGGAGGCCGAATGTGAGTCCAGCGTTGGTGTTCAATATGATCGCACGCTTGCTAATGGTTCCTGGCGATGCTAGATCTGGTGGCTCATCCCCTTCGGCTTCCTGTTTACGCTGGGCTTTGGGGGACTCGCTGTCCCGAAGATAAACCTGATGATGTCCTTGATTTGTCGCGATTATTTCTCCGAACGAACGCGCAAAGACCCGAATTTCACCTACCTCCCTGTCATCTTTGGCGAAGACAACTCCCAATGTCGAATCCCGGAAGTCCAAGCTCTTGTTGCTCGATTTCAGCTTTACATCAACCTGATTTCCGGGATCATTTCGGCCCTGGTTAGTCCCCGACTAGGTCACTTATCCGACCGCTATGGCCGGACCAAGATGATCGCACTGGGAGCGACGGGAGCTGTATTCAATGAAATCATCACCGTCATTGTGGCTTCTTCTCCTGAGAAGATGTCGGTCAATACACTACTTATTGGGGCCGTGATGGATGGCCTGGGCGGATCATTCACCACCGCACAGGCTCTGATCCATTCGTACGCATCGGACTGTACCGCTCCTGATCGGCGGAGCGTTGCATTTGGACTATTTCACGGGGTCCTGTTCTTTGGAATTGCAGCTGGGCCGAGTGGTGCCGCATTCTTGATCAACAAAACCGGAGACAGTCTGCCGGTCTTCTATATTGGACTCATATTCCACATCATTTTCTGCTTCGCCGTCTACTTGATTGTCCCCGAATCTCTTTCCAAGGCGCGACAACGCATTGCGCGCGACAAGCACCGCGCAAAGAAGGCGGACTTCGGCTCGACAAAATTGGTTTCGTGGCAATCGCTGAATCCGATCAACCTGATCACACCCCTTTCCATTCTCCTTCCCGCTGTTGGACGGCCAAGCGTTCTGTTCCCCAATCGCCGGGGCGCCAGCCCAGCACTTCGACGGAACATCATTTTGCTGGCTGCGATGGACACTGCAGTCTTTGGCGTTGCCATGGGCACTATGCAGGTCATCATCATCTATGCCGAATATATGTTCAACTGGGGTAATGTGGAATCTAGTCTGTTCGTTGCGATCATCAATATTGTCCGCGTGATGAATCTGTTCGTGGTCCTGCCTATCATCGCGCGGCTCTTCCGCACCCCGTATGAAGATGATGGGACCATTCGCGGATCCGACACGCTGGACGTCGTGATCATCCGCCTGTCCGTGATCTTCGATATCCTGGGTTATGTCGGCTATGCGATGTCGAAGCACCCCTCTGTCATGATTCTTTCTGGCGCTGTTGCGGCACTCGGTGGAATGGGTTCGCCCACCCTCCAGTCTTCTCTTACCAAGCATGTCCCTCATGAACGAGTTGGACAGATGCTCGGAGCTACTGGTCTATTACATGCCCTTGCCCGCGTGGTTGGACCTACAGTATTCAATTTGATCTACAGCTTGACTGTTAGGACTTACCCTCAAACAGTTTTCGTGTCACTGGCAGCCGTGTTTGGGGTTGTGTTTCTCATGAGTCTGTTGATCAGACCACATGGTACGTTCCTGACTGGCACTCCTGCCCGAGATCAATGCACTGATTTGTTCCTTAGTTACTCTGGAGGATGAGCCGGCGCCCGACGTAGGAGTCGAAGCCAACGACGAAGGAGAGAGTGAGCATGATCAGTTGCTACTGGGCTAGACTTGCTATAATTTTCATAACGCGTAAAGCTATAGATATACGGTTGCTTTTAGAAGACCGCAATGGATTTTGACTTGAACAAGATATTCATATTCGCTATATCTACCAGTGCATGGTTGTCCTTTGCCCCGATCTACTAAGTAGAGTCCGGCGCGCGAGATCTGCCGGTCGCGCAGCTTTTTGCATTTCCGAAAAAGCTGCCCGTCCGAGTTTACGCTTCTGTCCCCATAGGCCCCAATTGCCTCGCACTTCGCTCTTTCTTTCCAGATTTCTATAGTGGGCAGTGACCCTCGATCGCTACATATACAACACTCCTACTTTCCAAAGATATCGCGCAAGCCGCTGATGTACGACTGGTGATTCCAGCGCGCATTCTGCGGCAAGTGCTCACACGATGTTCACGAAAGCCGCAAACTCGACGCCCGCCGTACCCTCACGCAATGCTCTTCGAGTCCTGCGGCAACTGGCCCTCGCTGGCTCTACCGTCGGCGGCTTCTGTGCCGTCGCCACGATCACCTACGATGTCCACCGCCGAGTCCGTGTTGCCGAGCAGATTATCGAGAACAAACGTACCCTCCGGACGTCTGCACCGAACTACGATGCTACGTCTTCCGCTAAGCGTCTGACAGCCATGATGGAAGCGGCCGAAGCAGGTGAATTTCTGGGGTTGGAATCCCTGAAGCGTCGGGAGGCAGCTTTACGAAGCGAGCCGAAGAACGCCCCGGACGAGGAGGACATAGTCGACTATTCATTCATGCCCCCGTCTCGTCCACCGAAGCCTCGACCACCCTTTGCTATGAATCGAATTGGCGCTTTCAACCTACCACGCCCCGCTGATGCACGAAGTACCGCCCGAAATCAAATTGCTTTGGCTCGGGAAGCGCAAGAGGCCGATCAAGCAGTCGCTGCCGGCGACCTTCCCCTCGAGGATGCACTCAGAGATTTCCTCAAGAACGGCAGGGATATTGACGCCGCAAACCTCTTTCTGAACCATGTTCCACCGTCGCTGGATGAACCTATCTCCTGGGAGAGGCGCGAGATCGCCCGCGAAGTTTTCACTGCGAATTGCGCCAGGGGGAATTTGTACATTGCTCGCTCTGTCTTCGAGCGTCTGGAGAAGGTGACTGTGATGGACACGGAAATATGGACCATGATGATGCATTTACTCGCCAAGGAAGGCCATATCGACTCTGCCGCTGCCATATTTGAACGGCACCGTACGAAATTAATTGTGCCGGGTCATATGTTGGAAGTTGTGCTTCGCTGTCTCTTGGAGTCAAGGCGGCTGGGCGCGGCCAAGTGGCTCTTCTATGCTCGTATCAAGCACGATGAGAATGGTGGTCTATGTGGAGCATTCCTTGATGGAATATGGAGGAAGACCAGGAACTCGAAGGTGCTTGCCGATGAGTTTCGCCACATTGTAACCAGTTTAGCAAACCTCGAACGCAAGCCAACCGAAAAGGTGTTCAATCCGCTCATCAAGGCTTACGTTGAGGCGGGAAAGTTTGAAGATGCTGAAGCTCTGGTGGAAGACATGCCTGGCAAGTTCGGTGTTCAGCCGGGATGTCGTACCATGGGGCTTTTGGTCTATGGACGAGCTCTTGAATGCAATTGGGATGGCGTCATGGCTGGACTGCGCGAAATGCACGAACTGGGCTTCACACGCCAGAAACAGAATTTCGCTAATGTCTTTGACCGTGTCTTCCTGGAATATTACCCAGCCCACTCTGGTCCTCAGATATTCGATTTTCTGATGGCCTGCATCAACGAATTTCACATTGTACCCGACAAGATTCTCCACCGCCATATGCTTGAGGCCATGGTGGAACGGGGCGACGCCGATCTGGTGGGCAAGATAATACGCATGGCCAACAAGCGTAAATGGAACACTGGTCTCGATCAAGAGGAACTTGTCCACATCCTAGAGGCACGCCGAGTGTCTATGGAAGACACCCCTGTGGGGTTCTGGCGGATGCTGCAGGCAGCGAAGAAACAATACGGACAAGTCGCTTCCTCCCGCCGTCTGATGGGGTCCAGCGCTGAATCTTATAGCCTGGACAGAGGTGTCTTGAAGCCAATTCACATCCCTGCCGAAGAAGTGTACCCGAAAAGCATGCAGAATCTCTCGGGCAGCAAAAGCATCAATGTCTATATCCCTCTACACAAGCGGATGGAACACTACATCCACATCGGCAAGTTTCCCGCGGCACTGGAATGCTTTAGACGCGCGAACGGTGCCGGATACCCCATCAAGCCGATCCATATCCAGCTAGCCGTCATCGCACACATTCTGTATGAGGGTATTGCGGGTTTGAAACCAGCGCGAGACTTGATCCGCCACGAATGGCCATACTGGGCGAAACTGCCCACTGTTCGACATACCCCCCGCTTTCCTCGCTTCGTGCCGCTTTTCTTCCAGCAGCTCATGCAGCTTGACATCGCGCGTGTCCGCGATGGCCTTTTGATGAAAATGGCGCTGTTCGAATTCTACCGTCTCTGTGTCGATACGCCGAACCTCAATTTCAAACACCACGCATCAGTGGCGATAAGCCGGCGCTTGATCCAGTTTGGACGGCCCAAGGTCGCCATCAGTATTCTCGAGGCGGTTTACATATCTAAATGGCGGAAAGAATACGGGTTCGATCAAGTCCAGCTCAAAATGCTTCTTCGCGCATTTGCGGTGGTGGGCTTCGCTAGAGGCGTGTGGTGGTGTCTTTTGACCGTGCTCTCACGACACGAGCCTATCAAGCTTGAGTTTGTCGTGGAGGCGGAGCGCCTGTTGCCCACGCTCCTTAAACATTTCGATCATCCGGATCGGCTTGCCCAGCCTACACTCAAATTGGATGTTCTCAAACGCATTCTATGGGCGCTACGCAAGAAGCACGAAGGCAACGCATACTGGTCGCAGTACAAGTCGGAACCCGCACGGAAGCAGAAGTATCGTGCGTACGTCGCTCAGTTAAATACCCTCGAACAACGGCGCCTGCCGAACACCTCTCTCGAGGAGATGATTCAAAACTTTGATGAAGAGATGGAAATGGAAATTCTCCTGCAGCGCAAGCCGTACACACCCGAGGAGGTAGAAACGTGGTGGAGTGAGCAGTTCTTGATGTTTCAGACCAAAAAGCAGCCGGAGAACCCGACATACCCTGAGTTCGACAAGTTCGCTCCCTGGAGAGAGGAGCATCTCGCCCAGTTGAGGATCACCAACCCCGAGTTGTTTGCATAGAATTTCTTCCTGTACCATCCATGTACCTATACCCGTGAAATATAGCAAGCGATCAATTCAGAACTAATAGACTCCTGCAGCGGCTTTGTTTTTATATTCTTTTCAAGACTTCCAACACAATGGGCTTTGTTCCTATTCTGTCTTGGGTCTGCGTTTGTATAATGGAAGCACAATCCCTTTTGTTATTTATGCAGCGCAAGGTCCTTCACCAAGACGTAAGTCTCGGTCTACCACAATGAGCCCTTCTCAGATATCCCGAGACATACAAGCCATTGTCCGGAAGAGTTCTCGTCAGGTCTTTGGACAGAATCAGGGCTGACTTAGGGATACGGCGTGTCCTTGAATATAAAAGACACAACGGCAGCTACGATGAGCTCGACTAAACATCATCAACGACTCGCACAATATCTCAACCAGAACACAATTCACCATTAATTTAGCTTGCTGAATGTTTTTAAAGACCTTGAATCATTCGCAAAGGACATTCAATCCCATCCAACCAACATGTCTATTGAGAACATTTCCGATAGGACCCTCTGGTCCGACGAGGACTTCCCTCAAGACCGGAAGAATCTGATCAGCGCACTCACAGTCGAATTCAATATCCTCATGAATGATCCAGCACGCTACCCATCCGTGGCCGAATCCCTGCAATGGGTAGCAGACGAGTTGCACGCCCTCAAGGTTGCAAATAATGCCGACCTTCTGACACTGGACGGGTATTCACCGGTGTGTTTCCCACTCAGATGCAGTCGCATCGTCACTGGTCTTCAAGAGCAGGCTCGGCGCCTCCGAGGCGGGCCCCAAAACATAGCACTTGTAGCAGAAGCAATCAAGATGTTCATTGTGCAGATAGGCAGACTCACCTTGTACCGGGACGGGTCTGATCGATTCGCCTGTGAAATGGACCGGCGAGCGGAGGAGATGGATGATTTTTGGCGGGCGAGACGCCCGAGGGATCGGATAGACCATGCAGATACACAGCTCCGGCTCTATGATCTCTGGGTGCAACTGAACCAGGAAATAGAGCTATGTACGTGTGAGCAGTGCACGAAGCGATTCTTGCTCTACTCGGACAAGGACACTGATCTGGACTTTGACTAGTTTATCTTGTAATGCACTGCCACTTTGGCTATAATCGATGCTTTTCCTTTCTTCTGTTTCCAGTCTATTCATCTAACCCTTGCATTTGAGGTTGAATTTCGAGGAGCGTTGGCTACCTATCCACTTCAAGATATTTGTACGCACCAGCTAGGCATCTCCGGAAAATATGTACGTAGATTTGCTTGTCAACTCCTAGATCCTTATTGCTTTCCTGTGTAGCCGTGGCTGAACCGGCCGGGCTTATTTTAGGTGTGTTTACATAGCCTAAATACCGTCAGGAATGATATGAGATTTTAACATCGGAGGATTTCCTGTGAGAGAATACGTACTGTATCAGACTCTGATAGTAAAGTAACCTGTCAAAGGTCAAATAGAACAACCTGGCAGAGTGGCAGTCTGGCTATCTAGACCACTCCCGCCCGTCTCTCCTTCTCACGTAACCCTTCGATCCATTGCAGCACCTCTTTCGGCTCAACTCGTTTAAAGTAATTGGGCTCGATGTAAGTATTCTGGACGGTGCCGTCTTGGTCCACCAAAATCGTCGCTGGAAGAGGCACTTCAAACGAGTCATCGCCGTTCTTCTCGCTCAGGTCGTGTCCAAGAGCCTCATATACCGGCTTCAACGTATCCGGCTGTTTCCACACAATTCCCAGTTGACGAGCGTAGCCGTTGTGGAGGTCAGTCAAGACGGCGAATTTCAACTCGTGCTTTTCTGTCATGGTCATCGTGCCGTTGGGAAGCTCCGGGGTGATCGCCACCAGATTGACCCCTCGGGAGAGAAATTCGGGGAGGTATCTCTGAAGGCCCGCAAGAGCAATGTTGCAGAAGGGACACCATTCCCCGCGATAGAAGGTGATCAATAACGGGCCTTGCGCGAGGAGATCGGCGCTGCGCTGTTCCACGCCGACGGCATTCTGGAGACTAAAGTCAGGAAGACGGTCACCGACTTGAATGATTGCTCGAGTTGGTCCTTCGCGGCTGTAGCGGCAGCTCTGACAGCATCTGGTGCGTTTCTCTTGATGGCTTGCTCTAGAGCATCGAGCTCGGGGCCGGTTGACATCTTGATGATGGGATGTCTGGGGTTGTGGCTGGTTGTGAGTAGTGAGAATATTGTATCCTCCCTGGGACTGGGACAGCATTTATGGAACGGATGTCTACCCTGTGTTCTTGAAGGATTATTGCCGAGCGCCCTGTAGTTGACATCAAATGCCAAAAGTGGAAGTCTCTTTGCGAATGATGCTCGCCCAATGAGCCTTCGGGCGAGGCCGACCTGAATGTTGATGGATGTAACTGTGAAGGTCAATAATGACTTGGAACATGCCACGCGGTCTCGGAATGTTCCGTCTGCTCGGAAATTTCCACTTTGTTAGGATCGGCGTCATTGTCCGACAAGGCTGTGCCCGTCTAGGACCGGGCAATCCATAGCCGGCTGGGGCGAAAGTCTTACGAATACAATCGCAGACTTAAAACCGCACCAATTCCCCCAGCGTAACTCGAGAGCTTATATACAGTCTGTTCTGAGTTCGTCCACCTGGGTGTTATACTTTCTGCAGCAACATGGCTGGTATGTCCTTTGTTTTCCCTGTGGTCCTACATTCCAACTTTCCCTAGCTCTACCAGCCACACGAAGAGCTATTGATAAACAAAACTGACAGACTTAGATCATGGTAGCTTAGAAGAGCCGCAAACTCGGAGCCAGACTCTCCGGTTTGGAGTAGTCCTCTTTCCTGGCTTCCAAGCCCTCGATGTATTCGGGCCCCTAGACTGCATCAATGTCCTCTCATGGACAGAAAATGTTTCGTTGGCCCTTATCTCCACAACTCTGGAGCCAGTGACAACAAAATCACCGGCATCTCCTGGAGCCATTGGGCAATTCATCCTCCCGACGCATACTTTTGCAACAGCACCTCCCTTGGATGCACTGCTCGTTCCCGGTGGCCTAGGCACACAGAACTCATGTGCACCAGTCACAGAAGCCATCGAGTTTATCCAAAATACATACCCGCAGCTTAAACACCTAATCACCGTTTGCACTGGGTCAGGACTCGCGGCTCGTGCTGGGGTGTTGGATGGGAAACAAGCCACTACGAACAAGATGGCGTGGGCTGAGATTACTGCTCTCGGCCCAAGAGTCAACTGGATGCCTCGGGCCAGATGGGTGACCGATGGGGATATCTGGACTTCCTCGGGGGTCAGTGCTGGAATCGATGTCACACTGGCTTGGATTGGGGAAGTATACGGCAAGGAGAAAGCCCAGGAAATCGCCAATGGGATTGAGTATAGTCGGCATGAAGATCCAAGTCTGGATCCATTTGCAGAGTTGCATGGGCTATGAACGTGGTGATTGTGCTAAAGAACTAAGAAGGCACTGCCTCGTTTATTCACATGTTTGAGATTGGTTTACTCGCTTTTCATAGAACAAGCGAGATAGTGCACCAAGTCCTACCTCTATCGTTGTAAGCTCAGTCAACCATGGTAAATCTGGCTCAACATGATCACACTGCATCCAGGTTTGGGCTTATCAGCTAGTAATCTCCTTGAAGTATACTGCAGGCCAAGGTTATCAACGTTATCAACGTTATCGGGCTTATCGGGATGAAAACTACCGAGTAAATCTTATCAGCCAAAGGCGGAGAGGTGCTTTCACATGTCATGCCACGCCCCTTTCCCAACGAATTGACAAGCGATAATTTCCCATCCGATTCTATTCGATCAGCCCATACTCTCCTCCTCTCTTCAACTGTGATCCCCTTCTTTAAAACGTCAAGAATGTCCCTGCGGCCCCGGCCGCCCTGCTCGCTTTGATTTTTCTACCCTCCCGCCACCATGTCTTCGGCTCTCTACGGCCATGTCTCAAAATCCCAACAGCTCGCCCAGCGCCGCATTGAACACCACGAGGCCGACGTGATAATTGTTGGTGCCGGTGTTCTGGGCTGTGCACTTGCAGTCGCGCTGGGCAGACAAGGGCGCAGTGTGATCTTACTGGAAAGCTCGCTGAAGGAGCCCGACCGCATTGTCGGTGAACTGTTGCAACCGGGCGGCGTACAAGCGTTGGAAAAGCTGGGCTTGCAGGACTGCTTGGAGGGAATTGATGCGATTGATGTCAATGGGTACTATATTACATACTTTGGGGAACCCGTTCGTCTGGACTACCCCAGGGAGAAAGCCTCAGCACCTCCGCCGCAGGGACGGGCCTTCCACCATGGCCGCTTCGTGATGAACCTGCGCAAGGCTGCGATGGCTTGTCCAAACGTCACGGTGGTGGAGGCCAAGGCGACCGGGCTAGTTACCTCCACCCATATGCACCAGATCCTTGGTGTCGAGTGCGAGACCAAGGGCATGAAGGATTGCTATTTCGCTCATCTCACCGTCGCCGCCGACGGTTACGCCTCCAAATTTCGCAAAGCCTATCTTCCGCACACGCCTAAAGTCCGCTCGAAGTTCTACGGCTTGGAGATGATCGACGCGAAACTCCCCGCTCCCAACTATGGCCACGTCCTCCTCAGCGATATAGCACCCGTCCTTATGTACCAGATCGGCACCCACGAGACTCGAGTCCTGGTCGATATTCCTGAGAACCTCCCCTCCGCCTCGGTGAAAAATGGTGGTGCGAAGGGTCATCTGCGGAATGTCGTTCTGCCCTCGCTTCCGGAAGCAGTCCAGCCTGCTTTTTTGGCTGCGCTTGAGAAGGGCCCGCTGCGGTCAATGCCCAACTCTTTCTTACCTGCTTCGACCAACAAGACCCCCGGCTTGATGATCCTGGGTGATGCCCTCAACATGCGCCACCCGTTGACGGGCGGTGGAATGACGGTAGCGCTCAATGATGTCTGTGTCATTCGTGAGCTACTCAGTCCCGAGCGTGTGCCAAACTTGGAAGATACGGCCCTTGTCTTAAAGCAGCTTTCGCAATTCCATTGGCTACGGAAAAAGTCATCCTCCGTCATCAATATCCTCGCCCAGGCGCTCTACATGCTGTTCGCCGCTGATGGTACGTCTTGATTATCAAAAATCTACGCTCAATTCTGACCCTTCTCCAGATGTCAACCTTCGGGCTCTGCAGCGCGGCTGCTTCCGATACTTCCAGATCGGCCCTGTTGATCAGCCTGTCTTGATGCTTGCCGGCCTGCTCAAGCAACCCTTCGTCCTTTTCTCCCATTTCTTCACCGTTGCCTTCCTCTCCATCTGGGTGCTCTTCCGCCAAACCCCCTTGACAAAATTAATACTCTTCCCGTTCCAGTCTGTCATGGTGTTCTGGACCGCCTGCATCGTGATTTTCCCGTACATCTTCGCCGAGTTCTGGAGTTAGTCCCGCCATCACATCCCTCCAATAATACGGATTTCACAAAAAAGCAAGAGCATATTTTTCTTTACTCCTTATCTTTTTATTGACCTAACATATCGCTGTGGCATCAAGCGGCAGGCTTCATGTCTTGATATCGCATTTCTGCCCTGGGTTTTTTGGTATTGTACAACACAATTCCTCTTCATGTGATTTATATCCCCCTGCACCTGACGCCAGACTCTTGTCCGACGTCCTCTACTTTGGCGTTTGGGATTGTCCTGTGCCACCAATGTACTATACTCTAGACCTACCCGCCATCTCACATCCCATCATGTGCCATATCACCATGTTCTGATGGGATGGTGCAATACTACCACATTCCAATTTAATCATCCTGGCCCTCGGTCGGTCTTTAAGAACGGCCGCTGCTTTCTGTATAGCCATGCGTGTACCAGCACAAATGTCATTAAATCCATTAATCTCGCAATATAACGTACATCACTTCACGAATAAGAAAGTAAATCATATCTAAAGTCGCAGGGGATACACGCCTCAAAATAGTAGAAGCGAGGGGGGGCAACTATCGAAAGGAATGCATACTCCCCGGCAAAAATGCCGATAGCTGAAATGGTGGCACACGAACAATGACGGAAACGGTGATATCGATGGCGCAATGGCGCTGAAGGGAACAATAGCACAGATACCGCCGAGAGGTATATATAGAGCCGTTGTGCAGACCTGGACAAGCCTATTTCTCGGCATTTCGACTATGCTACCCCTGCCTTCGCTCGTTCTTGCACCCAGAGCCTGCAAGAGGACTTGATGACTAGAGACGCCGGAGCGAGTCCAGACTTGCGCTGCGCAGCGTTCGCTTTCGTCTGCCCTCTCGGATGAAGTTCGTCGGACACTGCTGGTGCCAATCTCTCGCGGTTGTCAGGGCCAGTTACCTCCGAAGCTATACCAGCCCTGCTGATCTCCAAGCATCTCTCACTCCGCCTATACAAGGCCAGGGAAGCGAAATTGTAAGCTCTTTTTTCGAATTTTTTTTTCTTCATTGACAACAGGGCGTTATTCTCCTTTTATACAGAACCGAAAAGAAAACATGGCACCATAAGAATCAGACACAAAACCGGGTCTAGCCACTCAACACAAGCGAACTCCAGACAACTGGGACAAAAAGCAGATTTCATGCAGTGCGTGTTGCTTCCCGAAGATGATGAATGAGGAAGAAGCTGGCCAGCTGGAAAGATCGCATGGTTGGATGGGATGAAAACCCAGCTGCAACAATGATGCATACGCATATACTCCCCCGACCCGCCATGACACCAGGAATGGAAAATGGAAAAACAAGCATATATATTGTGGGATTTGATTGTGTTGAATTGGGGTTGGTCGTCTCGGTTAGTGCGGGGATTGTCGTCCAAGAGGCAGGTTTGGATTCGATGCAGAGTCCGCGTGGAGGTGTGGTGCGTGGCTTGACTGCTCGGCCTCGTTGGATTTTCAATTCGCCTCTCTGGCTTTTGGATTGACATATAAGATAACATTGAAGAGCATGATTGCAACAGACGCAGACTCGTTATCAACCGCCTTTGCGCAGGGAAACATCAGCAGGAAGAGGCTCGGGGCCACCGTTGATCCCGTTTCGTGGCTCCGCAGACGACTTGGCATTTCTGCGGTGCTTCTTTTTTGTGGTCTGCCACCCGCCATGGTTGGTATCAGCAGTGCCGTTGGTGATTGCGCCTGATTTCCGAGCTGGTTGCTCAAGATGCCGATCGTTGGTATCCGTCGGGGCAGTTGACGAGTTTTGCGTCGCATCGTGCCGACCCTTCGGTTTTGGCTTATGCTGGTTCGTGTGACTGATGCCGTTAACTTTCTCCGATGCCTCTACTCCGTTTGGCCGCCGCTTTGAGTTGGAAGTTTGATGACGAGCCTCATTGGATGTGTGGGCACCACTTGAGGTTGAACTCTTATCAGCTGAGGCCGCAGATTTAGTCTGAGCGGTGTCTTTTCCTGACCCCTGAGGTGCTGAGCCGTTCTTCATTGAGTTTGCCTTGGCTGCGGAGTGTGATTGGGCCAGTCTCTCGGCATTGGACAGATGATAATTCTGCAGTCGGCTCGCAAGAAGTTCTGGCTGGCCATTCGTCTTTTCTGGCTGTGGTTCACTACTCCCGCCACCCGGTTTTTGCGATTCAAAAGGCGACCGAGCGAAGCCGGATGACTGTTCCATTTCAAACGGGCCAGGATCTTGGAAGTCCTGTGACAGGGAATCGGAGAAACTAGCCGGCGTGTTGATGTTGTGATCATCCGATGTCGACGTGTAGTGGGTGACAGCAGAGTAGGGATCAATCAGATCCGACGAATACGACGATCGATTCTCACTTGGAGGAACCGAACCGTCTACAATCAAAGGGCCCCGATCTGCAGGCGCGGCAGGCCGAGAAGCCGAGCGTTGCGGCTGGGATGCGGAAGGTCTTGAACTTGTGATGGGAGTCTGATCCGACGAGCGTGAATTTACACCTTCGGATGAAAAGCTCCCGGGCCGATAGTCCTGTTGTTGTATAGGCAGGAAAGGCGTATACCCATTTGGCAACGCAAGTCCCATTGGAGTGGTTAACGGTGGCAACATCGAGTTCTGTTGATAAAGCTGCAGCTGCTGTGGGGTTAAGTAGTACCCTAGCACATCTTGACCTCGAGTCTCGTCCACCGAGTCTGAGCGAGATCCATTCTTAGGTGGACTGTTCGACGGCGGCGCATTCTCGTCCCCGCTACCCTCTCCCCCCTCTGATGATTCAGGAGCTGGTCGTTGTTTGGATCTGAATGACCCGTCCAAAGGCTGCGGAATCGGATAAAATGGTGTGAAGGTTGGGAGAGAAGGCGAGTTCTGGGGCCGAGCCGGCTGCGAATGCGCCCGTAACGACCCCTTTGGTGAGCTACTGGCCGCAGAGGACCGTCGGGGGTTGCGGCGTAGATCTGGGTGTGCGTTTGTAGCAGAAGGTGATGGAGGATTGGTTGTGCTTCCTTGAGTACCAGAGGCACTCACGGAAGCATACGTGGGAGGATAGAAGGCTTGCTGCCTTTGCGAGGGAGTGAGCGGTGGATGGCTGACCGTTCCGGATCTTGACCGCGAGTTTTCATCACCAGAGTATTCCTGCTGTTGAGGAACGGGGAACTGAATGAAAGGCTGACGCAGGAATACCGGAGGAGGCCGTCCGGTGATCAGCGCTTGATTGTGCAGCTGCATCCTCAATTCTTGCTCTTGTGCCTGCAGGAGCTGGATCTGCTGATAGAGCTGATCATGCAAAAGGTACTGCGCTTGCTGCTGAGCTTGCAGGGACAGGTCCGATCCATTCGTGGCACTCGGTTGCCGAAACATGCCAGCCTTGTTGCCCGTGTTGGAAGTCCGCCGTCCTCCAGAAAATCCACCGCGGGAGAATTGATTTGCATACCGTCCTCCCCGACCACCACCTCGTCCTCCGCGCGAGGGAAGAGAAGGGGTGATTATCGGTCGTGGTTGAGGTGGCGGTCGCTCCCATGTGCGCTCCTCTTCCTGCGGGAACTCGAATTGGTGGCAACAACCAGCCAAGTCACCTTGCGCGGCATGCTTGAATGCCCTCCGCAGCTCCAGATGCAGACCCCGGAAAGACGTGTCATCAGCCGTGTTGCCCAGGTTTCTTGATGTGTTGAACGGCTCTTCCACACAAAGACGGTTGTTCATGAGCAAATGCCAGCCTTTGCCCTCTTTGGAAACCAAGGTACCCTCACGCACTGAGATAACATTCTTCTCGTAATCGATTTCGTGCCCGTAATATCGAAAGAACTGGAAGAAGAGTTCTCCCACGGACTGTTTGTTCTTCCGGCCAAATCCAGCCAAGGAATGGAGATCATCGTCGAATGAACAGACCAAACCATCTGGCGTGACCCTCTTCTTGTGAGGGCGAGCCTGGAGACTTGGAAGAATCGGCGGATCTCGCGTTTGCAAAAAGTTGATAATCAGACAGATCCACGTGTAGGAGCTCAATGTGCCCCCGAGGGCTGCATCATTGAGAATCCGGCGTTTCGTCCAGTGCTTGACGCTCATTGCCAATGGCCTTACTCGTTCATCAACTTCGACATAGGTCCGGATCATACGGGTGTTTTCCAACGCGAGGGTGTTGTTGACGTTCATATCGCACGCCAATTTCAGCTCAGGGTCCCAGATTTTCACGATGGGAACCTTCGCATGGGAGACGCAGACAACTCGTTGCATCCCGTCTAATCGGTCATGTCAGCCACCCGGGGGAACCCCCAAGCCGGTCATCGCTAAAATGATATGGTGTATCCTTACGCTTTGCCAAAACCTCCGCCAGTAAACACACATGTTCCAAATCCTTGAAGTTCGTGGTGATACAGATGTCCACTGCTGCTCGTCAGTCTCTGTTTCTCTGTGCATCCTTTCCTCCACTGTCATCTCGCAAGCCCATCACGTACCATCCGAGTCACTCGAGCAGAGTTTATTGCCCGACGAACCAAAGACATGGGCCTTGATGTGGTGACCGGGCCATTGGTCATTAAATAACTTCTCCAATTTCCGAACCAGCTGGCGCCGGCGATCATCGCTTTCCGCTGAGGGTAATAACCGATCGTAGAGATCCATAATGTCAGCCGTCAATTTCTGCTCCTCCCCCGGCTCCAGATACTCCTTCAACCTCTCTTTCTCCTCCGGTAATATATCGGCACCCAGGCTATACGGTATTCGTCTCCGAAAGTAGGCCATGGCGGTTTCATATTTACAGCCCCCGAGCGGTTTTCGGGCAGAAGGGGGCAAGTGGGTGGACTCGGAATGGGTCGAGCGCGGGGACGTGCTTCCCCGGGCGGGGGACGGCGATCGAGAGTGGAAAGAGAGATTGCGCGCATGTTGGTAAGGGGTAGACGGGAGCGAGCTCGATTGCTGGGAGGTCAATGGAGGCCGAGAGGGGATCTCCGACGCGTCGGACGGCGGCATCCATGCCATCGTGCAAGGCTGATCCGACGCTATCGGTGAGATGTCACCAGGCTGGTGGGAAGACTGCGCGCTCCCATCGATATTTGAGACCATATAGCAACTCTCACACCAGACGCTGCGTCGACCCGGCGACTCGGCTCAGAAACGAGATTCCACACCCACCACACTCAAAGACAGCCCCTCCAGGTCCACTCAATCGTCAACCACCACAAGAGGGCGAGAAAAAGGCGCCCAATGGTCCTCGGCGCCGTCAGAAAAGGGCCCCCACTGGCACGGTGAAGTGTAATCCTTGTGAGGAGATGTGTAGGATTCGAGGGCCAGGAGAGACGTGTGTTGCTGCGAGGCGGGTGGAGGAGAATCAATCACCCTCACGAGGTCGCGAAAATTGCAGTTCAGCACCGGAGAAAATTTTCTCTGCTGCTAGTGTCCCCTGCGACGGAGAGACTAAAACGAAAGGATGCACAGGAAAGCCCAGAATTGCCTCGGCCAGGAGCAGAATAGAATACAGCTTCGCAATGGAATCGGCGAGAGGAGGCGTTCGCCTCGGAGGATCTGTGGACGAGGTCAAAAGGGGAGGAGTCGGGAGGATCGCAAGCGGCCGTTCCAGATAGAAAAGGTGAAAGGTGCAGGAACCAACCGGGGCTCCGATTGAAGGGAAGAAATGGAGGTGTTGGGGAGGAAGTCCGAAGAGTGCGAGGACGATCGAGGTCAGCCCCTGTTGGCGGTAAAGGCACTGCCGACCGCACTCCCACCGCGGGCCTTGGGACTATAACTATAGAGACTCGGCGGAGCCTGGCGACTGTCCACCATTCGCCATGCACACGCGGTGATGTGGGGGATGCGCTGCCGGGGAAGGTTGAAGTAGAGAAAGCGAGTTCAGCTGGCGCGGGTGCTTCAGTCAGAATACGAACAAGAGCACTGTCTGCGTTGCTCCCTGCGACCTTCATCTCTTTCCCCGAAGGAATACACCACCGCCACATCTAGGACCCGAACTATGAGATTCCACCCCCTATCTTACCCATAGGCCTCCATATCCTTTGTTGCAATGCCCCTTATCATCAATCCGTAGGACCTTGACCCTTGAGGCGCCGTCCGAGCTCATGCTGCAGGTACCATTGAGGGCGAGATTGATATCACGGCTTCCCCCCTTATTGATCGCCGCTTCTCCCCGCGATCCTGCGCGTCCTCTTTGCACGTGTGGGCAACACACTCGAACCCAATGGAGTCTGTAAAGTGTGGGGATGCATCTGTTGATATTTTTGATATTTGGAGACTATTGCAATCTATGCATCGGTGGGTTATTGACTTGACACGGTCTCCCTCGTGGACCTGTCAAGTGTCCTTTGTTGGACGCATCCCGGGCTCGCTTGTTCATTGGATCTGCTTCAGGGCTTTGCTCCGAGCCGGACAAGGGGTGAAAGAACCTTGCTCTCCATTTCATTGGACTCACAATTCTTCTCGGGCTTCAGCCATCGCGAGCCTCTGGAATGGTACGCTTTGTTTCTGCGTCGGTTACGCGAATTGATCAGGCTCGGGTGGGTTAGGGCTAGGCCTACGGGGATGGACGCCGCGGCCCCTCTGTGTCTGCTGGCGACGCGCGACGCGCGACTCGAGTGGCCCAGAGAGCCACAAAGCATTTCAAATGGGCAGGCCGAATGGATGGGAGCTATGCTCAACACAAAGGGTGCCGAGATGAGATTGGCTCGTCCGACCCAACCTCCTGCGAGAATGTATGACAAACGGGCCCGACCCGGGTCGTCGGCCACCAAGGTAACGCGCAAGCCAGATTCTTGAAAACGTCTCACGCCGGTGATACACCCCCGGAGGGTTTGATGGAGGGCGCGATGCCGAGATGGGAGGATTAGAGTTTCTGGGGAAAGCTGGAAAGTCCATGGATAAGTCCGACCTGGGGGCTTGAACCAGCCAGTCCGGGCAAGGTCGCTTTTGCATCGTGTCGTATCTTCGCGATGTGCGATGCGCAAAGAGCATGCGCAACCCCTTTCAAAGAAAAAAAAACGGTTCTATCCCACTTTGATTCACTCCGAGTTGCCCCACCATCGAGATTCGGTCCTCATGGGCAGGATTTGTCGGAATCTTCTGCGGTCTGCGGGGAGGCATCCAACAGGCCCATGCTGACTGGACTGTGCCCTGGCCACTAGACTGGGGTACTGGTCACGTACTCTGTGTTCCGTAACGAGTACCCTGTTATATGTACATCACCATCCGATGTCATCCAGGAGGGGCTCGCGGACCTTGCGGAAGAATCATTCAAATGCTGGTGTCCCGGCCCCACTTGGCCCTCCTGAATTGACCGAGCGATGCGTTGGTCTTAGCACGGGCCAAGGTATGACCGGGCGGAAATGCGACTATACATTACCAAACGCCTGCAGCTTCCGGCCCTTCGTGAGGTTGAGCCTGTGTCTCGAAGTATGGAGTTGAGCGTGATGCGAGAAGGGGCTCAAGAGAGCCAGAGCGAGCTTGAGGTGCCGATACAAGATCTATGTACTGTAGTGGTTCGGACGCTGCAGCGCGCTCGATCTGGCCACTGGCAGACATCGATTTGTCAGTCTATCCAGTACATTCAGTGCACAATCCTAATCCTGTCACGGGGGGCGGCCGCTTGGCAGACTGCATGCACCGAGTGCAGAATACCTTGCAGTGTTGCCATCATCGCACAGCGCCCCGGCGAGGATCCCGCGTGCAAGTGTGCAAGATGGGACCGGATGGGCGAATTTGTCCGCACATGCCCCCGATCCAGATGCCGGGCGAGAAGCGGATTCGGCGGTAGAAGCGTTTGTTCGTTTTCTCTTTCTGTCGTAGTCTCGCTGGTGGGGGGAGTGCAATAACGTGTGTATACACCGGCGTCCACCGAGAACAATGTCAATGTTAACGCTCGAGAGCACAGACAAAGATCATTGGGAATTATCCATCGCACCGTCACCTATCCAGGCGAATCAGACCGGCAGTCTGAGAACGTTGAAGCTTGCCGCTTAGGCACCCACCGCGGGCCCCAGTGTCCAATCTCCGGTCTGTAGGCGAATGAGCGGTTGGGTTGCCGGGAATTGCCGCGCAGGGCCAAGTGAATGCACACGGCGTACCTCGAGGTACTCCCCCTGATGCCGGTCTCGGTGGCTTTCCAAGGCTGGGATGGTGGTTGTGTTCTGGGGAGGAGGAAGGGTGAAGATGGAGTGGACGACGGACCGCTTGTTGATCCTCCATCACACATAGAGACCGAGCATCGGGTCAAGTATACCACTACCATCACCACCACTAGAGCGCTCTGTCCTACTTGGGATTCTTAGTCGTCATATTAGTCGTCGCATCGATTGGAGTCTATCTTCGTGTACCTCCAACTCTAGTCCCACCCCCCTCTCTTTCGCCCTCCCAAATCCACCCATCCACCAACCCCCAAAATAGGCTGGACCCTCCTCCTTTTCCTCTCTCCTCCTCCCTCCTCCTTTCCACTCTGCCTTGTTGACTCGTCCCCTACCGAGGCTGTTCCTGGTAAGTCTGCTTTCCTTGCAATGACGACCTTTGTGTTCTTCGTGGGCAAAAAAAAAGACGAGAGAAAAAAAAAACCGCCCCGAGGATCGGTGCGGCACCAGTCGCCCGAGACCCACGGCCTTTTTCCCGCTGAAATTACTCAAACCCCCCCCCCCCCGTTCTCTTTGTGAAGTGCCGCGTCCGTCTCGTGTGTGTGTTCTCGTGTATTCGCCTGGGTCTGCGGGTGGACTCGTCGAACTCGAATTTATGGTGTTGTGGCCTCGAAATCCCACTCATTCTTTTCATCTCCAACAGATCGCCTCTGATTCCCGGACGGATCATCTCCTTCGCCGCGTCCACCCACCCCTGAACCGTCGCCGTTCGCTCGACGAAGACTCCCCTTGCAACGACCATGTCTTCGTACTACGAACCGCAGGGCTGGCAGGCTCCCGCCGCGCGCCAGGTGTCGTGGGAACAACCCGTTCCGCCGTCTCGGTCAGGTATGGCTTCAATTCGTCGATTCAATTCCCTCGGGACGCAGAGAGGAAGAAAAAAAATCTCATACGATTGGCAACGCAGGCTCGAGTTCGGTCTCCCAGCGCGAGGATAGCCCGGCCTTCTCCTCCCAATTTGACGGTATGCACACCAGCGTCTTGAATTTTGATCGCCTGTCGTGTTGTTTCGTCGCCTCGGCCCAACAGGTCTGACAGCGACCTCGCATACTCGACGTGGCACCCCGGTCTCGTCGACAACAATTGGGGAAGCGACGGCCTGGCAAATGTGTTTGGAGAATAACGTGCTGATTGTGTGTGTTTGAAGAGGTCGACCGTGCGATCGATAACCTCGTCAAAAGCGGGAAGCTGTGGAATGCTCCTCGCCGGGATTCGATGCCCATGATGATGGGCCGTCCTTACCCCGACTACGGTAGGTGACTGCGCATCCTTCATTCATGTGCCGTGCGATCTCCGGCTAACATTGCTTCCATGAAGCAGACCCTCGTATGTCGGGCAATGGCCCCCAGCGACACCACTCCATCAGCGAGTTCGATGGCTCACGAGGACACCCGTCCGGTAATGTGCAGGGCTTCTATGCCTCCCAGCGGTACCAGGGTCGCCCGAATGAAGTAGAGCAGATGATGCAGGCGAAGCGTCGGATGGCGGCTCAGCGTGAAAGGGAGCTCCGCAACTATCACCAGGAGCAGCAGTACAACCGAAGTACGTGGTAGCGTGTGTCTTTTTCTCTCCTCGTTGACGCCATATTCCCCCGTCATTTTCTTTTCTCTCTTTCCATTTCTCTGCATCTATGTATCGGTCGGCCGTGTATAATATGATTGGTTTGGCATTGTCTTTTCTGTTGAACTCGTGGTTTTAATACGTGATCTTTTTCTCCAAAGGCCTCCTCGCCGAGATGTCTGCAAACAAATCCGATCGGTCCGTCAGCCCAGCGGCCGTGAGCGAAGAAAGCCGCCGCGACCTCCTGGCTCGCCAGCACCGGGCCCTGTACGGCAACGAGAGTCCCGCCTTCTTCCCCCCGGCCCCCCTGTCCGATGAGAACTCGCGGCCCGAGAGCCAGACGGCCGGCACCCCTTCGTCTGCCGGTGTCCGGGGAGCGTCTCCTCGTGGAGTCGACCCCTTCGGTCTGACCCAGGCCCCTGGGTCCGCAACCGATCCTACCTCTAGCCTGCAGTCTCCGTCCCGCGCCAACAGCACCTCCTCGCCCAGCTCTGCTATCAATGCCGGCTTCCCTGACCAGCCCGTCACCTCGACTTCATCGCCCAGCGGCGCCGAATCACCCTCTTCCCGCCAGGCAGCTGGCCCCATTGGCTCCGTTGGCCCTATCGGCTCTCGTCCGGTCCCGGGCCAGGCCTCTACCCCGACCTCCAACCCGGCGTTGAACAAGCGCTCTACAACTCCCCTGCCCTCCCCGCTCGGCTTCGGCTTTACTCCCGGCGAGGCCGCTGCAGTTAGCGCTGCAGAGCGCTCTACGTCGGCTGCATCCAACCCAGTCGTCACTGCTGCCGCCAATGTACCCGGTACCAAGGAGTCCTCGGCCGGTGGCGTGGGCCTCGGCTGGAGCAATGGTAGCGGCGTCTGGGGCTCGAAGAGTGGACTCGGCGTCCAGGCGTCGGTATGGGGTTAAAACGGACTCGATTCACGATGAAGGCGCAATCCTGTGGCATGCATTTGACTTGGGCTTTACACTGCTTTATTTTTTCTTTGACTGTGGCGTTGTGCGAGAAAAACGGCTTCCATCACGTTGGTTACATATGGACTCTGAGCACACGATACATACATGATGGCGGAGGGCGACCGGCGCCCACTCTTCCCTGTATTTCTCGCTTGATCTAGGTTTGTTTTGTCTTTTGTTCCGGGGGTTTTCAGTTTTGAAGGTTGTTGAGCTGGCTTGGACGGAATGCGGTACGACGTGATTCCTGGATTTGTCTTGACTTGGATCCAGCGATATCCTCGCTTCCACCAAACAAAATACGTTCTGCTCACCCAGTTTTTCCTCTTTCCCTGTGATATGCTTGCGAGTCTTTTGTGATCTATGGTGCTTGTGTGCAATGGTCGGATATCGGCGCTTGTCTTCAGTGACGCTCGTGGACTCTTTTTTTTTCGGTGTTCTCTATTTCATGATGACAACTCTCTTCTTATTTACTGTGTCTTGTCTATGTTTCTCAGGAAAGGAAGGGGCTGTTGGTTCGGGCTCTGCACATTTCGCACTCGGACGTGCCGGTGCAACTTTGATCTTGATCTATTATCTTGCAGGAGCGGCGCGAATCGAGGCTCAAAAACGGATCCCCGGGGTTTGTCTACTTGGGTGTTTGTGCGCGCCTTGCTGTCTTTTGTGGTTTCTTTTCGGCGGGCATTGGCGAAGGGTCCGAGGGAATTTGTCTCTCGGGAATCGCAGATGTAAAAGAGGTCACTGGAGTTCCTTGTCTCTGCTGGGATCTTGTCATTTTCTCATCTGATATGGATATGGAGTTTCTTTTTTTTACGATCGATCTTGGATTCTATCTAATCTTCTCTAACCTCTGCTTCTCTATGCTACAGCTTACACTCGTTGTCCATGTGGCATTCCTCTACCCTTGACCTGCGTCTTCGGCCTTCAGGATCGACCCTGTCTTAGGTATCATGAAGTAACTTATATTTTTTAAAATTATAAAGTATTTAGCCTAATTAATAGCTCTCTGAGATAGCTAGTAAAGACGATAATACCTAAGTGTAATAGCTACTAGAGCTAGCTATTAGAATAATAGTTTCTAATATAGTCCTAGATTAAAGATATTTATTTTACTCATGTTCTTCTCTGATTTGAGACTGGCAACCCTGCACAAACACAGGCCAGTGAGTTCTGGGTATTCCATCGATTACCTCCTTCCAAATCAGGAAGGGTGGTTAAGGCGTTAAGACTTGGAATCTGATATCTTCGAATTCCACGGGTTGAACCCGTGTGCTAACGTATACAATCTATCCGGTGCTTTTTAGTTCCATTATCGTTGATATCGGATTATAATTTTGTCGATTGCGTTTGGATGTTGCCCACTATTACCTCTATAGATAATTATCTATCTCCCATGTCAAAACAACACTTCTAATTAACACGACAACCAAGACTTTTCCAGGGAACAACCGACCGTCAATCCTCCGTCTGCATTAGGGCCCATATTTTTGATATATCAAATAAGATGAATCACGTTCTTGAATCGTTATGCAGCGGGAGTCATTCCCCAGGAGATCAGGACGTAGCGAATCGACTCCTCTTGCGCAGGCGGTGTCCAAAGAGGAAGAAAATCAATCTGATTTCTTAATGTCAGCGATCGCTCGAGATGCATCGCAAGCCCAGTGGGTTTGACGAGGAGGTAAAGTATTGCTCTGGTCACTCACGGAAAAGGGGCCATCAACAATGTCAGAAAGGCAAGCAGCGACGTCGCCCAATGGTATCCCAGACGGTTGTACACTGGTATATTCAATCAGCCATGAAGTAAACATCAACCTCCCGGGACACAATAAGTGCTCACTCTGTACGCCGAAGAGAGGGAATGCGCCCCCAAGGAGACATCTTGCGAAACTATTTGCTGCGAGCGCGCTTGCGGCGTAACTCGGGTATGCATCCACCAAGAAAGTGAAGATTCCCGAGTAAACTAGGACAGTTCTGCGATTGCGTCAGTGAGTGGCTCAATAGAATCAAGGGTCGCCCGCTTACCCAAAACCGAATATGCCACTTCCGATGATGGGGGCAATCCAATGAACATCGGGGTAAATGGTCCATGCAAATATGAACAGGCCGATTGTTGTTGCGGGGGCTCCGATGATGGCTGGCCTGGCATTAGCAATAAGAGGATTTTTCAGCGGCCATATAGATTTGACATACCGGGCGGAAGTCTCCATTCAGGCTGGTGTGCAGCAGGGTCTGACTCCTTGGCTTTCGACTCGAGCCGTTTGTATATCCAACGCCACACTGGATCGGTCATCGTAGCGCATGGCATACCGGCAAGCATGCCGAGAAAGCAGCAGCCTCGCTGCCATAAAGTCATTCCGTACACGTTCGTAAAGACCAATTGGAATGCTCCGAAAAAGAGATATATAATCCCGAGGAGTATCGCCGAGAAGACGCAAAGATTCAAGCACATTGGTTCCAACGCGAGCATTGCCAGTGGTCTTTTGACCGACGTGAAGACCAGACTGACCAGGGATCGAGGACGGGCGCCTCGGGCACTGTGCCATCGGTCGTCTCCTGTCTCGGCGCGGAGTCGTTGGGCTTTTCGTTCTAGGAGCCTGGCAAAGCTATGTCAGTATGTGAGAACCAAGAAAGTATTGGTCTACCTACACTGGATGAAAGGTCTCCGGGACAACACATATCATGACCACCAAGAGGATTCCTGTCCAAATCAACAGAGTATAGAATGTCCAGCGCCTGAACATATATGTCAGTGTCGGTCCTCGGACAGTTGGGGATATGGTAACACGAACCATGTGGTATACTCATTTATAAATCCTCCGATCCTGCAGATGCATTTTTTAGACGTGCTTCTTTATCGCGGTAGGCATGCACTCGACTTACAATGGACCAAGCTCTGGCCCGATGAATGGACTCGACGTGTAAACCATCATTGCCAGCGCCAGTTCATCTCGAGTAAAGAGGTCACTGACGGTACCCCCCGCAACGCTCATGAATGCACTTCCAGAGACGGCACAAAGAAATCTTGCGACGAGCATGGTTTGGATATTTTTTGCCACGGCGCATGGGATCAGCCAAATCAGCATGGCTGTTAGTGACACGAGGTAGATCTTCCGCCGACCGTACACCTCATTGTCAGTCAGTATCATTGTAATCCGGAGGAGATGTTGAGTGGTAGGCAATATGGCAATATACCTCGGACAACGGGGAGAAGAATAAAGGACCGATGGCTGGAAATCAATTGGTCAGTTCCGACACTCTTCCCCAATGGCTGAATCCACCTACCTAGCCCCCAAACAAAAAACGAGACGCCCAAGGTAGCGACTAAGGTTGAACAGCCAAACTCTGGCACGAGTTGGTCATATGTGAACGTGTAGATGGACGAGGTGCATGTACTAAAGTCGGCCCGTCAGCATGAACATCTAGATCCAGGAGTCTCGCATACACGCAAAGGGATCCATTCGATACGATGAGAACAATAAGCCAGCGTTTGAAGCGACTCATGTTTCTTGGGTTCTCCGTATCATCCTCAGCCCATTCCACCAAGAACGCGTCCTTTTCTCCTACCGCGCCTTTCTCCATCTTAGTGTCGGTGTTGGCTCAATAGAAGTTTCAAACTAGGAGTGTAAGACTAGGAATTATGCTTTCTTATAGGAGTCGAACTATGGCTGCTCTCTGCCACGACTTTCTAGGCCCGCTTGCAATGTTGGACAGGAGTTAAGCAGCGGATTTATCCAGATTTAACTCCACCATTTTTGGCCTCGACGGGGTCCACTAGAAGGAACTTCACAATAGCGACGATGCGCCAAATATTCAAAGATCCAAGATGAGGATTCGAATACTTCAAATACCCCGGCTTTCCATCGCTTCCGTCCTCTCGGCTCCGTTAACTCCGGTCTCGGAACCGAGCCGAGTCGCCGGGAGATAACTTGTCCTTGCGTCGCCGATCTCCTTTCGAGCGTATGGTGAATCAGGGGAGGAATATCCAATCCATGGCGGGAAAGTGTTTACTGAAGACATGCTGGATCTGACGGCCAATTGAATTTTTGGATTCGAAGGAAATTGATCAAATCTAAATGCCGATCATTCAACAATCAGTCCCGGCTACCTCTTCGATTTACGGTCCTCACAATTCTTGCGGTAGTCAATCGTGTTTTCAGAATATCGTGCGACGAGTCGTTCTGATTTACCTTCGGCGTTGGTATGCTCGTCAACCAACTATCGACCTCATTCGACAGGATCCCGAGGCAGCTCACGAAGAAGCGCGTGGTATACTCTATGCCGTCGGCATCGGTGAACAGCCAACGCCCTTCGTCCCATCGTGCCGAGACCACGGCTGTGTTGAATGGATATCGCGATGCAAGTCATTTTCCTCGGCAAAGTATTCGATGTAGCGGAGCGTTTCTGCTTGAGGCGCGAAGGCTTTGGACTAGTTCCCAGCAGCACTTCCTTGTCGCAGAACAGGTGCTAGGTGATGGACTTGGAATCGAAGCGCGCGCCGGGATAGCAGTTTCAAAGCCAGGTGCCTCCTACTACACTGGGCCCGGTTTCTAGAGCTCGCACGCTCCAGTTTGGGAATCGGCGACGGATGTCCAGGTTGCATGGTTGGCTCTACACTGGCAGAGAGAAGACAAATGCAAGGCTAGAGTAAGCAAAATGCATGGCATTCATGTTCTCGTATCCGAGTCTCATGTATCTAGGTCGTCAAGGAGATTAAGAATTATGACAGGCGCCCAGGGCAAAGCAATCGTTCTCCCGCTGAACAGGAGTACCGCAGATCGCACGAACGGCCGGCAACGCGCCCAGAATACCGTAAACAGATCTAGTAGTCTAGAAGATATGTGCGCATAAGATATGTACCGTCTCCCTTTGGTGAGAACAATAAGAGAGCGAGCAACCATAAAAATGAACATTCAAAAGCAACCCACAGCCCAAGAGAGACCCTCAGGCTGCACCAGTACTGGCCCCCGGGGCGTGCTCGGGGTCGCGGTTGCTTGAATCTGCGCCGGCAGGGACCGCATGTTGGATGCGCTGCTTGGCAGTGAACCAACCAGCCACGCCACTCTCCTGGTTCGTGCCGAGCCATGGCTTGCGCGCTTCGGCGAGGGCCCGCCGGCCCAGATAATAGATCAGCTGGCCGACGATGATCAGAACAAATGCGATTGGGTACATCCAGTGGATGTGATAGTGGAAGACCTTGACACCGA
Source organism: Penicillium hispanicum (assembly GCF_028827665.1). Classification (NCBI taxonomy): domain Eukaryota; kingdom Fungi; phylum Ascomycota; class Eurotiomycetes; order Eurotiales; family Aspergillaceae; genus Penicillium; species Penicillium hispanicum. The sequence continues at coordinate 402,660 of NW_026623199.1, read as the reverse complement.
TACACACACCCCAGAAGTTCATCGTCAGCATGGAGATGTTGAAGAAGGCCGCCGATGAAAGGCGGAACATCAGCGGGGCGAGACAGTAGAACAGCGTCAGACACAGCGTGAAGCCGGTCAGGTAGCCGCCGACCTTGCCATCCCAATGGGAGGTGTGGTACTTGCTGCGCTCGAAGATGGCGGATTGCACGCCATCGATGATGCAGCCGAAGAATGAGAGCTGGCCGAGCACTTCGTATACGGGTCGCTTGCTGACGAAATACTCCTCGGCCGTGTTGGTCAGACCGTAAAATGAGGCGCCGAGCAAGGCGAACAAGTCGCCCTTCAGCTGGTTGCCACTCGAAACGTCACCGCCGTTGGTCCCGGTGATGTGATCTGAGGCAATCAGCACACCCATGCCACCAATACAGATGATGATGCCGAGAATCTGAGTGAAGTGGTAGCGCACGCGCAGGAAAAGGAATGAGATAACCACGACGACCACAATGGCCCAGAAGTTGATCAGTTGCGCACTCAGCATGGTGGTGTAATTGTAAGCCAGCACGATGAAGTAGTTGCCCTCCACGTCGCAGAAGGCAAGAATGATATCTGCATCAGGAGCAAGTGATCAGCGAGCGCCCTTGTTAGACACAAACAGAGAAAGAGGAGAACTCACATTTCCAGCCGTCACGCCACACCAAGCGGCACCAGCCCTTGATTCCATAACAGTACATTGTATAAGGCGTGAAGATGAGTGTCAGCACGGCATAATTCAGCAACGTCTGGAACGTAGGAATCGACCATTCCTCGTTGCCGAGTAGCGTGGTGAGCGTGCTCGTCGCAGTGTTGGTGATGGCCAGCGCCTGCCCAAGGATCAGGACGATGTAGAACTCCTTGGTCTTGAAGTACGCCAAGAAGCCCTTCTTTTCCTGATCAATCTGGTCGGCCGGCGCGACGGAGTGCTCGGCGGTTGGGCTCTGCACCACGGCCACAGCGGCGTCATCCTTGGGTAGCGAGGACGAGGAATTGGCTGGGTGTGCCTCCTGCACGGTGACTTGGTCCTTGGAGTCGGACATGGTGGTTCGACGAAAAGAGGAGAAGAGAGGAGTGCTGCGATGCCAGAAAGCGGGGTTGGCAGAGCTGTCAGTCGCGCTGCGCCGATCAGGCCGCTGGCAGTGGATGATGCCGATGGGCAAGAGCTCAGATGAAGGGAGCTTTATAGTCAACGACGAGCGCAAAACCCCCAGAAGTCGCTCGTCTCTAGCACAGGCGGGAATAGCACGAGGTGGAGGAACAGAAAAGAGACGAGCAGACCAGCAGAAAAAAAAAGCGAGTCTGGACCTTTTCCCGATTGGGAACCGCGATCAAGAATCTGCCAAGCGATGTAACGGCGTGGCCAATCGCGTTGCATCGCGCGACGAGCGGTCGTGGGCCAGACTGGTCCGTGCCGGCGGAATCGCCCGTCGCCGCCAGTCTGTAAAGTACCGAGTCCAAGCAAGGGAGTGGCATCTCTGACTCCAGTCCGCGGGTGTTCCGTCCCCACCGTAGAGTATGCGACGTGTGCGCGGAAGATGGATCGAAGCTTCCACGCGCGAGGCTAAATTGGTCCCGGTCTTGATGTGTAGTCCCAATCGTCGAATTGGCAACTTAATCTCGAGGTCGCGCATGAGATTATCACATTCCGTGTCGTGTGTAGCGAGAGATTCTGGAAGCCCTGGAAGCGCCGGAAGAGTCCACGCTGTCCCGGTCGCGTGTGGCTTCTTCCCCTTCCTCCCGCATTGTACAGGTACCTGAAAACTCGCAGTGACGGGTCGACACCATTTAGGTCGAGAAATACACCAGGCGAACAAAAGAGAAAGAGTGTGAGTGAGTGAGTGAGTGAGTGAGTGTGTTGAGTGTGTGTGTTTGTGTATGTGTGAGTGAGAGAAGATTGCGAGGACAAGGAAGCAAAGCAGAGAGAAGACAAGACCAGGAACACCGAGGCTGGCGTCAGGTGGATCCTCCCTCCCCGTTCCCAATCCTTTCCCTTCGATCGTCATCCCCTCCGCAGACTCTTTCATCACCATCTCCACCCCCCCCTTCCTCCATTTTCCCTTCTTCGACTCTCGGCACCCGATATCATCACCTCGTCGCTCATCCTGGAGGCCCTCGGTGTGTCCTGCCTGCTCTCGCCGGATCATGGCGCTGGACCTACAGCCGCCCGACGGTCGCAAACGGGTCAAGGTCTACGAACTGAGAGATAATGACTGGTTCGATCGCGGCACTGGTTTCTGCACCGGCCAGATCCTCGGGGTAAGCTCCAACCTCGTTGTACTCGCGCGTCTCGTCTCATTGCGCTGCCTCGTCGCGCGATGCTGGCGCCGGTGGTTCTCATTCCTCCCGGGCGCATACGACTCCCGTAACCTCCGCGGAACGACCGTGCCTGGCTGACCCGCGTTTTTCGTTTCTCATCCACAGGAAGAACCGCGAATATTCGTCGAATCCGAGGACGAGCCCAATCGCGTCTTGCTGGAGACCCGCATCACCAAGGATGATGGCTATCAAAAACAGCAAGGTTTCTGTCCCTCCACCGCCGCCCGGCTCGTATCACCGGACACGAGAATGTGTGTTTGACTGACTGTATCACGCGACCAGAGACCTTGATCGTCTGGACGGAGCAGAATGGCACGGATATGGCGCTGAGTTTTCAAGAGGCCGAGGGCTGCGCGGTGATTTGGTGAGCAAATCCTCCTCGGGCGTGACGTGTTTGCGTGTGTGGGCGCGCGCCTGGGTCCACCGACTGACCACCATCGAAGGGACTTTGTCAATACCGTTCAGCAGCATCTCATCGGCTTGGCATCGGCTGGTAAGCTCTCAATGCCCTTGTAGGGTCACTCATGCGCGGATGGCAATTCTAACCGGGTCTTCTCGCTTCTCGCACGCAGATGACGCACTTTCCGATGATCTCGAAAGCTACCAATCCATCGTTCTCCCCGCGCCCGAACTCGGAAATCTCCCAGAAATCGAACAGATCGTACGAGCAGCGAGCATGACGCAAGCCGGCCGTGATGCGCTGTCCAAGTTCATCATTCGCGACGAATATATCGGAAAAGTGGTTCCCTTGGTCATGATGGCCGAGGATCTGGAAAGTCTAGCTGATTTGCATCGCCTCTGCAACATTATGAAATCACTGATTTTGTTGAATGATAATACCATCATTGAGACCGTGGTTGCCGATCAGATTATCTTGGGGGTGGTCGGGGCTCTGGAATGTACGGTGGCTTCTTTCCGCGCCCAAAGGAAGCGTGGCTAATTGGCGTCGCAGATGATCCCGAATTCCCAACGCACAAGGCCAATCATCGCCAGTACCTCGCAGACCAGTCACGCTATAAGGAGGTTGTTCCGATCAAAGATCCGCTCATTCGCAGAAAGATTCGAAGCACCTGGCGGCTACAATACCTGAAGGATGTGGTCCTAGCCCGAATCTTGGACGACCCGACATTTTCAGTCCTCAATTCCCTCATCTTCTTCAACCAGATGGAGATCGTCAATCACATTCAATCCAACGCCCCATTCCTCCGAGAACTCTTTTCTGTCTTCGATCCGAGAAACGCTGACGGGAAGCGCAAGGACGATGCGGTGCAGTTCCTACACCAGTGTGCTGCAATCGCAAAGAACCTACAGGCTCCATCACGCGCTCAGCTATTCGCCAATTTTATCAGCCACGGCTTGTTCGCAGTCATCACTTTCGCTGTCAAGCACCCGAATCCTGCCATGCGCACGACGGGCATTGACATCCTGGTAGCATTGCTGGACCACGACCCGGTTATGATGCGCGGATATATGCTCAAGGCCGTCAACGAGAAGAAAACCCCGCTCACCGACACCCTAATCGATCTACTTCATGCGGAGACTGATCTCGGCGTCAAAAATCAACTAGCCGACGCAATCAAGATCTTGCTTGACCCCCAGATACCCCTTCAGGACCCGCTCGCTCGGGCTGGACCCGATTATTTCAAAATCCGTTCATCCAATCTCCTCTCCGACGCATTTGTTCAGCCACACTTCGATGAGTCTTCCAAGCGGTTATTCCAGCCGCTGAGGCATCTTGCCAATCGCGCTTCCCGTGAGTTGCCCCGGTTACACGACGCCCAAAGATCGGCTGACCTGACTTCATTGCTAGTTAATGACTTGACGTTCCAAGAAGTCACGCTTTACTCTCACCTGGTTGACATTCTCACCTTTTTCGTCCGCCAACATTTGTTCCGCACGCGCAATGCGATCCATAGTGAATCTCTAGCGCCCCGGGTTGCCCAACTACTCACGGCTCCCCAAAAGCACCTAAAATTGGGTTGGTACCACATGATCGACCATTGAGAATATCTGGAGCTAATAGTGTTATTCCAGTTGCCCTCAAATTCTTCCGCACGTTGATTAGCCTCCAGGATACATTTTATCAAGCTTTGATGACGCACAACAACACATTCGGTCTCATATTAGACATTGTCTACGAGACTATGCCGCGCGATAATCTGCTCAATTCTGCTTGCCTTGAGTTGTTCGAGTTTATTAAACGGGAAAATATCAAGCCATTTATACTCCATGTGGTTGAAAAGTACCGGCAGAAACTCGAACATATCACCTACGTCGATACATTCCACAATCTGATTCTCCGTTACGACCAGATGCAAGGCTACGATGCTGGAGCCGACTCGACATTATTCAGCCATGATGAGGAAACATCACGGAGAATGCCGCTCAATGGTCAGCGTTGGCAAGGAGTGAAAGAGATGGACGCCGCCGAAGAAGAATACTTCAACACGTCCGATGACGAAGATGAGGTAGGTGATCTTGAATCATTTTGGGCGACACTGGTGACTGATGCGATACAAGTGGCCACAGCACAACCGCGCGGGGCTTGCTGTTGATACTCCGAACGGATCTGCTTCTCCGATGGTCAAACCGCTCGTTGATTATCCAGATGATGACGATGAAGACGCCATGGACACTAAACCCGAAGATACGCCTGAGCCGCCCTTACAAAACCCGCAGGCGAGTGCGATCGATGCGCAAGTCGAAACTCCCTCCGAAGCGGCCGCCACGCCTGCGTCGCCCACGGCGCAAACTCTTCCTGTGCCGGAACGACTAGCCGAGAAGCGTCGGCGTGAGGAGGAGGACGAGGACGAATTGGTCAAGCTCACTGCAGGACCTAAGCGTAGAAGTTCCACGAGCAGCAATTCTAGCGCTGGGATCCTGAACCGAAAAAAGACTCTCTCCATCGGATCCATAGGCTCCGCGGATAAGAGTGGTTCTTTGGGTGTATTGGGTGGTGTCACCGGTAGTGCGGCACCTAAAAGAATCGCCATCAACCTGGGACCAGCTACCAAGACTCCCGCATCAGACAATGACACGACATGTACGGAAACTGCCTCCAGCGAGAGCAACGAGAAGGAGAATCGAGACGACAGTCAAGGCGATGAAGGCGGATGATGCCCATCGCAACTGTGCAGTTGAGCGACGCGTCGGTTCTCCAAGCCCAGCAAGCAGCCTTCATATATCGACTTTTCTCCGACCTCTTGTTTTACTTTGACAAGCTAGATACCAGATACAGCACGGCACTATGCCATTGTTCCTCCTGCGTTTTCTACTTCGCTGCTGTTTTGCGCTTTTTCTGCAGCTGTTTGGCGATGCTCATTTTGTTTCACAGCGCCCTCTTCCTTTGCCCTTTTCCACTCCCTTCACACCTTGCCTTGCGCCTTGCTTCGCAGCGGTTTCATACCTCCGGTGTTGTATGTTTTCTTTGACGGTGGGATCATGGGACAAATGATGTACATTGCGCTTTGCTGGCGTCTGGGCAATGCATTGGATTCCTCTTCGTGCCTCTTCTTTTTAATTCTCTTGACTTTGCATTTCACTTGTTGGGCTTAAGATACTGGGTGGTATGTTGGGGGGGAGCTTGGTCCGGGGGTATGGCGTCGGGCTCTCCAGCAATACATTTGCATTCCTCACGATCTTGATGTTTTTGCTTTTCTCTGTACTCGTTTGGGGGTTGGAAATTAGACGTAGTTGGCAGTGCACAATTACCGAATATAGTACGTCCAAGGATAGCTGCGCTGCTCCGCTCAGATGGGATCCACTCCGCTCCGCAACTTCGCCTGCACTCCACGTTCGGCGGCCTCGGCTTCGACCGGGTTCATCGCCTTTCATAGACCGAGAGAGGTATTGTACAGCAGTTTGGCACTTCAATATCTGCTGACAGGGAACTAATTATCTCTCATAGTGCATCTTCCGCGGGGGCTTCGCCGTATGCGCCTATAGCTGCTTTGGCATCGACATATTGGCATATATTATCCCCAAACCCATACGTCATGGAATCCCAAATCACGCAGAACACTTTCTGCACTTACACAGGACCGCCATCTCAAGCGAATATCACTATATTTTTCATATCCGGAAACCCAGGCTTGATCAGCTACTACCATCCCTTTCTGTCTCTGCTAGCGCAAAACCTAGCAAAGGCAGCAGGGGTCAGCCGAGAAGGGACGCTGCAAGAACAAGATATATCATCTTCCCACCAAATCTATGGATGTAGTCTCGGTGGGTTTGAGATTGACGCCGATAACCATGGACCTACAATGCCCACCTCTCCCTGGCCTAGTGACCACAGCCTTCGACAACAACCAAGGAGCAAGCGAAACGAGCTGTATGACTTGGAAGATCAGATACGTTTTGTCCAACAAAAACTCACAGACCTGATGAGTACGAACGCTGCCACTGCTGGGAGGGATACGTCAGCACCGTCGCGACGCAAGGTCATTCTCATAGGGCACTCTGTGGGCGCATATATGGCCATGGAGATATTGAGGCGTCACCGGGAAGACAGAACCGAGAACTCATCAAGCTCCAGTCGGGATGCATCGGACAGAGTAGACTTCGATATTGTCGGCGGTGTCATGCTGTTCCCAACTGTGATGGATATTGCGCACTCTCCCTCTGGCCAGAAGTTGACGGTACGTCCAATCCCATATGCGGCACTTCTGTCTCTCTTTTCGTGTCGTGACAGCTAAACACTTGCCAGAAACTGCTATCATTGATCCCCCGACTAGCTCTTGTCGTGGGCTTCTTTGCTCGACTTCTCACGCTCCTCCTCCCAACCTCGATTCTCCGGTCTCTCGTCCGCTTCGTGATGAAAAATCCCCCAACCCACGCGCTCAACACGACCTTGGCGTTTCTCAGAAGTCGTGATGGTGTGAAACAAGCCTTGTATGTTTCCAAACGGTGCTTAAATTGTAACTACCTTCTTGATCAGCATCTCATTGATAATCCTAGGCACATGGCAGCTGACGAGATGCGCACGATCACGTCTGATAAGTGGACAGATGATGTCTGGGGGGTTGGTACTGCGCGCGAACCCATTGTCAAACTGTTCTTCTATTTTGGAAGAAATGACCACTGGGTCGCGGAGCGCACACGAGATGAAATTATTGCGCTTCGCGGGCGCGAGGATAGAGTAGGGCCCAGCATGTTAGTGTGCGAGGAGGGACTACCACATGCGTTCTGTCTAAGTGAGTTCTCTTTTCTACGCTTTTTTCACTGATCGCCGCATAAGCTGATGGAGTGGCTAATTTTCGAAGAACACAATGATACGATGGCTCGAAAGGTAGCCGACATGGTACAGGATATTAGACTGGGTTGACTGTCGAGTCCAGCTAGAGCTAGAGCTTCATGCAATGTCTTTGTGCGCAACTAGTACTGGATATGGGTATTGAGAACACCATGAACTCGCAGTTGGTGTAGATTTGCAAAGGGTATCTCAAGCGACGCCGCGCCACCCCCATTCAACATCACAACTGACTGTTTAAAAGAGACGGTAAATGCTCGAGAATTCAAAGACCGAGTCATGCGCCGTGGATAGGATATGCGTGCGAGGAAGAAGAAACACATGTAGAATGACAAAGGCTCCTAATACCCCTGTCCGCCGGTTTGGTAGGCGAGTCCTGCTCTTCGGAATAAATCTCCCAAGACATCGGGTTGGGCCTGCGGCACGGGTGATGGTTGCTGCTGATGCTGCGGTATCATACCCGGGTAGATTTGCTCTTGCTCGAGTGGACCGAGGTGGTGCGCACGCACACTCCACCCGTCGTCGATTGCCCGCTGCTGCCCAAATAGATCCTTCAACGATATTTGACGGCCCATAGGCACGCTGGCCTGGACCTCCTCCAGCGGCGCAGCCTGCGACTCGACCGCAGCCGCAGCAATGTGCATGCCATTCTGGCGCATGGCCTCGAGCCGCTCGCGCGCGAGTTTCCAGCTCTGCCCGGCGTGGGCGGCGCACTCTCGGATCAGCTGGGAATTGACAGCGCGCATTTCCGCGGTGGAGTTCGGAGCCGCCTCCGAGTAGATCCAGATCCCGTAAATGCGTACATTGGCGGTGCTCGCGCCGTCCTGCTGCGTGCCTTGGCTGGCTTGTGGTGGGTTCACAGGGTCCGCGATGCCATTCTGGCCCAGCTCGGCTTGGGTGCTTTCGCTTGTTTTCAAGATCACATATTCTTCTGTCAATTCGATATCTTCGCTGTCCCTCAGAGGCAGGTCGAAGTTTGTGAGCCCTCGTCTGTTCAGCACGAAGGCGTTGTACCGCTCCTCGCCCAAATCGCCTTGTGTCCTTTGACACACAAACAGTGTCCCTTCGACTCCAGTCTTCTCCCATTGGCGGGTTGTCGGGCTGAATATGTAGACGACTGCATAGTTGGCGAGCGAGAGGATCGAGGCGATGCAAGGGTTGTGGCGACGGAGGACGGAGAGATTCAGCTCTTCATTGGAGCGGAGCGGAAGGGCAGGTTGTTGCTGCTGCATGTCGGAGAGGTAGGCGGCGTCAGATTCATAGTCGGTGAAGTTGTTGATATGGGAGGAGTTATTATTGTGGTTGTTATTGGATCGCCGGGGTTTGCGAGAGCTCATGGTGGGCTTGGGTGAATGAAGCGAGGATCGGGTGTTGCAAGAGGGCCGATTGCGGGTGGGCGAGCGCGTGCATATCGTCATCGTTGAGCTCTCCGCCTCCCTCGCTCCCACTCTTCGGCTCACTCCTCCACTTCTCTGGACTTCTCATCCACGCAATCGTCGCAGCTCTGGGGCGTTGAAGAATTTGCTCATCGAGGCAATTATTCCCCTTCTTTTTTCACTTGTCTCTGTCGATTCCCCTTGCGCGACTGCATAATGCCGACCCTCGCTCTTCGAATTTTGCCTTGCTGAGCTCTGAACGACGCGATGAGCGGGCATTGATCTCCCATTACGATTGATTTCTTTCCTCCGTCCTAATCTGGCCATCATCTCCTCGCTGTTGATATATACTGCCGCGGATCAAGCTCGTTCTGCCCGCCGGAATTAAGAACCGCTTGAGATTCATCATATACGCTTGTCTATAGAACGCCGGTTATAGATACTGTCGCATTCATCCCGCAAGTATCATCGGATAATGCGTCTCCTTCTCTGCGTTCCTTGACCCGACTCTATCCATTCATACAACATGAGTGCCAATGACCAACGTGGGGCGTCGCCTCCCGCATCAGATTCCAATAAGCATGCGTCTGAAGATGTCGAAAAGATCGACAACCCAGCGCTCGATTTATTGTCACTTTCACGTGCAATTAGAGCACGGAAGGCAGAATACACCCGTCGGCGGACCATCCGGGTGAAAGTTGGTACGTGGAATGTTGCAGCAATTTCCGGCACAGAGAAAGATATCGGCAAGTGGTTTGTGCAAGGCGAAGGGATATGCGAGAAATTCTCCGGCGCGAAAGGTGCACAACTCGCCCACGCGGGACAAAAGAATGGGTCTTCGTCTTCCGATGAAGAAGATGCCAAGACAGAGGCCGCGCCATTCCGGTGCAGCCCTGAGGAGGTTGATCTCTACGTTCTAGGTCTGCAGGAGGTGGTCGATGTCTCGTCTCCAGCCGAGGCTCTTCGGCCTTACACCGACCCTGGACCGTCCAATCGTTGGAAAGAACAAGTCCATAAGGCGCTTCCTCCGGGGTATCAGCTCGTCTCCGAGGTTCAGCTTATCGGCCTTTTGCTTGTCATATATGCATCTCCTTCGATCGGAGAAAGCGTCTCGTCTGTTAGTACCTCCTCTGTTGGAACTGGGCTCATGGGCTACATGGGCAACAAAGGGGCTGTTGCCGCTCGCCTAGTACTGGGTGAGACTACTCGCTTGGTCTTTGTCAACAGCCATCTCGCAGCAGGGTCGGATAAGAGTAGCTTGGAGCGGCGCAATTGGGACGCGTCTCAGATCGCTTCGCGCGCAAAGTTTGAGGCAGTTGATCTAGAGCAGGGAACACAGGTAGAGTCTTTTGACAGCATTGGTGAGGAGGACTTTACGTTCTGGTTTGGGGATCTTAATTACCGACTGGATGATATCCCTGGGGGTGATGTGCGACAAGTCCTGGCTCGACACACCGTCAATGCATACGATACTGCGCTGCAGGAGAACAAAAAATCGGGCAGTCGCCGCAACTCCCAGGCCGAACCTCAAAACCAGCCTCCCTCGGCGCTGCTACAGGAGAATGAAGCGCCAGGGCCAGTCACTGATGAAGAAATTGACCCCCACAATGACCCTGCGTCGCTGCAAACTACCATCTCCTCTCTCCTTGTGCACGACCAACTACGTGTTCAGCAGAAGAAGGGAACGGCCTTCCACAAAGGATGGCGTGAGGGCCAGATCACGTTCTTGCCAACTTATAAATACGACGTCGGGAGCGTGGCATTGTTTGACTCGAGCGAGAAGCATCGCGGTCCCAGCTGGTGTGACCGGATTCTATATCGCACCCGACGAGATAAGCGCAAGCATGAGCAGCTTGACCTAGAAGCAGAGGAAGTTCGGAAACGAGACCAGGAAATGGAGGCTCGTGGACTGGACAAAGCGGTCGCCGATTATAATGTCTTGTTTGACTACGACCCCGATGTTGATGGCGTGGACGCTGCCGGCAGTGTAGATGAGTACAATCCGGACGAAGACCGGGCGGATGCACCCTCCATCGCCTCCTCGGACTCTTCACAAGAGTCTATTCATCTCGAACACTATGTGTCCCACCAGGGAATCTTATCATCGGACCACAAGCCTTTGGATGCCATCTTCACGCTGTTATTTGACGCCGTCAATCCGAGTCTCAAGGCCAAAGTGCACCAAGAGGTTGTTCGTGAGCTCGACAAAGCCGAGAATGAGGCCCGACCTGGTCTCACTGTTGTAGTGGATGTTCCCACTGAGGACCATAAGAAACAGCGCGATCCCAATGCCGTCGAATTTGGAGATGTGCCCTTTGACGTGCCCGTCCACCGATCTCTCACGATTGCTAATACGAGTGGTACACCGGCCACTTTCTCATTTGCAGAACGACCCAGTATCGGTGACGAGCGTAAACCTGAAACTCCTCCTTGGTTGGATATTCATGTCGAACGACCTGCAGACGAGGGCAGGCAGCCAGTACTAGCTACCTCTGGCAGTAGCCATACCCTGCTTCCCGGTGAGGTAGCAAATGTGGATATCACCGTTCATGTCCGAAACATCGAGCATGTTCGTCTACTCAACCTGAAAAAGGTTCAGTTGGAAGAGATCTTGGTCCTACATGTGGACAGCGGACGTGATCACTTCATTTCCGTCAACGGCCATTGGTTACCCACATGCTTTGGCTGCAGCGTGGCCGAATTGACACGCATGCCAGAAGCTGGCGCTCGCAGTCTCAAAGAATCCGGTGTCTCGCAGCCTTCTCAGACTGAAACCGAAGTGCGGCTCTCTGCGCCTCGTGAGCTTTTCCGATTGACCGAAGCGATCTCCGAGTTAGCAGAGCGTGCGGTGGCGGAATGGAGCATGACGAAGGGCGAGTCCGGGGAAGAAGCGCCTTGGACAAAAGACCCATCTGGAAGTGCATGGCCCTTCCAGCCGGATACATGGACCCTGCAAGACCAGGCCCGGCGAGCACCTTTTCTTGCCTCCGCTCGTGCCTCCCTCGACACCAACGGCTCTCTCTCGTCAATCTTTGCCCCCGAAGTCCCCTCCCTCCATCGTCTCGAGATCCTCTCCGAAACACTCCTTACCTTCCTCAACTCCCTTAGCGACGGCATCGTCACCGCCGCCGTCTGGCAAGAGATGGAGCAGCAGATGATCGCCAGGGAAAAATCCAAATTCCCTCCGCGGACCTGGGAAGAAACACAAGCCTGGGTCCTGGAGAGCCTCGCCTACTCGCCCGCGCACAGCGTCTCCTTCACATTTGTCACTTTTATGCTCGCTCGTATCGCCAACGAAGTCGCGCCCGTCCCGTCTGCGACGCCAAGCGCAGCCACCCAATCATCCTCCAAAAGTAGAAAGCCAAGCTCCGCCGACGCGAAGAAACCCCAAGACCAGACTCCGCCCGAAGACACCCCGCAACCACAAGCACCGACGCCTGCGTCCGCCGCGGCGTTCGTCTCCGCGGGTAGCTTCCGTCGCAAAAACCGATCGGCCACTTCCTCCGAGTCATCTGCCAGCGCATCTTCACAGAATCAACCAGCGGTGGCCCATCGCCAGGCCGTCGAGGCGTCCCTGGCAGGTATCTTTTCCCGAGTGCTGATTTCGCCGAGCGTTGCCGTCCCGGCCAAAGAAAAAGAACGCCGTGCGTTCGAAGAGCGGAAAAGGGGTATCATTGAGCCGTTCCTGAAGATGATCGGTGTGGATGAGCGAGGCCCATCTGGTGGTCGTTCGTGATCATACACACCTAGTTATGATTGTACGACCTAGGACTTCGAGGAGCCCTAATTATGATAGACGGCCCTAAGGAGGTGGCGTTTGGTGAAGACTGTTTGGGGCGATGTATAACCTTATGTGATCTGGATAGATTTGACAATTTTGCTTTGAGCAGCTCTGATTTCGTCTGTCTTCGCTGTTCATTCGTTGACATTCCTTTCGTGTACATCTTTGCATCGACACCCTTTATTTTCAGAATTTCATGTCCAATGGTAGATCTTCACAGACTAGGAGCTATAAATGCAACACACACCACTAGGTATGACATGTCTTTCGAATCACGAGTTTACTCGCAAATTGACCTATATCTATTGATAATTTCTAGCAGGCGAGCTAGTAGGTATACTTTTGACCAGCTGACGTAGCGAATCTCTACTAATCGATTCCTATGCCTTTTTAATGATATTATATATCTATACCTCCTGTGTAATATGCTCTAGATCGTGTACCTACATATATTCCTATATGATATTCTACTTAGAAGAGATTCTCATTCTTGACGCGTTCCGCCGCTTTGGTGGCTGGGCGGCAAATTCCGACGCGGAAAATGTCAAAGCGCGACTTCCAGTTGCCGACCGATCCTCCCCTCCCATCTCAGAAACATCACAACACTAACCAATGGTCTTGTCGCCGTGATGGATAAAGCCCGGACCAAAATTATTGAAGATAACCCTATTGGGGAAGGTCTTAACTTTTTCCGTTCAACCTACGAAAGCAAAGGTGTCTCGCCTGACGCGCTGGATCACCTCGGCTACGAAGGTAAACAACCGCCATTATGTCTTAAAAAGGGGCTCCTCTGATTACGAGAGCAGATATTAAAGATGCCTCCATCGATCTCCTCTCGGCACTCCAAGGATTAAAAGCCTCCTGAGTGCTGCCTGCAAGTGGTCGTGGTAAGAGCCTCCTTAACAATCTATTGAACCTTATGTCCTCTGTCGATTCCGAGGATTTCCACCTCGACCGTATCAAACCTGTCTTAAAAGCAGCGCTCGCCCACGATTCCAAAGACGCCCTTATCTGGGAGAACGTCTACCTTGCTGTTGTCGAGTGTACCCCGCCTCCTCGACAGATATCCTCCTCTATCCAGCAAACCCCGTGGTTAACTAACACGAGCGGCTTCGCGAACTCCTCCGAATACCGGCAAGATGTGGACAGGGTCCTTAAGGCAGAACTTGGTACTCTCTACGTTGGCGTTCGTGGCTTCCACGAAAGATTCTTTGGGGGCGTGGCTGGTCTCGAAACAGCATCTAGGGCGGTCTTAAAAAAATGTACAGAAGGCGATGATCCGCTCCTTGACGATGATGGATGGGTAGGATGGCCGAGAGATGCGAATCAAGATGGGGTTTTGAATTGGCTTGCAGAAACGATTGAAAAGCTGGCGACGTTCGCAGAAAGCTATTCATCGGCTCCAACTACTCAACGACGGCCCCTTGCGCAGCCTAATAAACCAGTCGAGGGCTCTATGGTAGAACGAAAGATAGATATCGGCCTTGTGAATGATCCGGATGCTGGAAGAGACTCTCTGTGCCACTGGAGGCAGATCCTCGTACCAGGAGAGCTAAAGAGCAATCCATCTGCCGATATTGCTTCGAAGGCATGGCTTGACTTAGGAAGGTATGCGAGGGAAGTTCTCGCCGCCCAAGATACCCGTCGCTACGTCTTAGGCTTCACTATCTGTGGGTCTCTGATAAGGATATGGGAGTTTGACCGGCTTGGGGGGATTGCATCCGACAAATTTGACATCCACAAAGACGCGCTGCGGTTTGTGTCTACAATTCTCGGATTCCTCTGGATGAGCGACGAACAGCTTGGCTTTGACCCTACAATTCTCACCCTGAATGGCCAGCGCTTTATTGAGGTCAAACGGAGCGGTCATACAGAGCGTCTCTTTATCGATAAAATGATACGGCGTGCCCCCTGTGTAGCTGGTCGAGCAACAACTTGCTGGAGGGCTTATCGCGAAGGCGATCCACAGAGACCGCTTGTTATCAAGGACTCTTGGCAGTACACAGAGCGTATGGACGAAGGAGAGCTGTTACGCGAGACGACGGACAAGGGCGTTATCAATGTAGCCCGATATTATCACCACGAGACTGTCCAGATTCTTGGTACAGATGACGATGTTCAGCACCATGTGCGGAAGGGCTTGGACGTCACGACCGCGGATAACTACGTACCCGAACGTTTATCTAGACCACGCAGAGTCACTACTGCACGGAAAAGCCGCAGCATCACTGGCGTAAAGCGATCATCCAGCCAAACTGGCCTCTCTTTGCCGCCTCCCAAACGACGATCCTCCTCGCAGTCCCCGACGAAAACCAATGCCGAGGATATTCCAAATCGCATACATAGGCGTGTTGTGATAAGTGATTACGGGGAACCGATCTATAAGGCAAGCTCCCGTGTGGCTCTCCTCCGTGCATTCGAGGGTTGCATTAAAGGACATAAGTCTTTACTCAGTGCAGCCGAGTCTCTCCACAGAGACATCTCTATTAACAACATGATGATAAACGAGGATAGTAATAATCCCTCTTGGCCTACGTTCTTAATCGACCTCGATCTCAGCATCAAGGAATCACGGACGGAAGCTTCTGGCGCCAAAGGCAGGACTGGAACACGGGCTTTTATGGCAATCGGGGTGCTTCTGGGCGAGTCGCATTCCTTTATGCATGACCTTGAGTCGTTCTTTTGGGTTCTGTTTTGGATATGCATCCATTACGATAGTCCGGGCCAAGGGAGAGTTGTTCCAAACTTCGACAAATGGAACTACGCTGACATGGAGGAGTTAGCGAAACTCAAGCTTGGGACGGTTCTTGATGAGGACGTTTTTCGCAGGACTACCACGGAGCTTTTTACGGAGTATTACAGACCCCTGACTCCTTGGGTGAACAGGTTGAGGCGAGTAGTATTTCCAGGTGGCAGGAGGTGGAAAGCAGAAGATGAGGGCTTGTATTCTTCTATGATAAATGTTCTGCATGCTGCCCAGGAGGATCCAAACATATGGGAGTCGACATAGATGTACAGGAAAGATTGACGACCTCGAAGAGGCGATCCGAATGTCTCCTATAAACTTAATACCCAGTCAACGTTTAGTCTTGATGTTAGTCTGAAATTTTTAAGAAAATATCTTATAAGCGCTTCTTAAGTGCTAAGTGCTTATAATAATTAAGCTAGAGAAGGTAGGTTTGCGAAGCTATAACATTCAAATAAGGCCAACTAGTACTTGATTTGGTTTAGTGTGGCCAAATCGGATTAGCTCCGAGTGACCATGTAACTATGTACATCCGAGAGTTTCCTATAGTCCAATGCCGACCAATCCATTTTTCCCTATACCCATCCCAAAAGTATTCATAGCACGCTAATGACAAGAAGGCAATGACAAGCCCGAAATGTACAAAGAGAAACAGCAGCGAGAGTGGAACCGAGCCACCTCACATGTTGAGTGTCGACAACCATGCTAGTGACTTGATCCTCTGACGGCAGTCGACGAATATGGCTGTGGCTGCTGGGCAGGCGACGAAACACTCGGTGCACGAGACAACGGCGTCTGCGACTGAAGCCGCGACCCAGTGACACCTTGCGCGACCTTCTCCTTGCCCGACTTCGAGCGCGGCGGGGACGTGCGGTGTTGCCGGCCTAGCATCCGTCGGACAGCTAGGAGGCAGCGGTTTGCGGCACGGCCGGGGAGGTTCAGAATCGATAGCGCAAGCTGGGCTGGAATGACGATGCATGCGCAGGCCCAGTCGATGAGGATGAATGCGTAGCTCTTGCGGCGGGATACGCTGGAGCGCTGCGCTGCCGCGGCGAGCGCAATCGCGTCGTGTGTCTGTACTTCGAGCTGTTGGAAGCGGGTGTCCGTTTGGAGGTTGGTTAGGGCAGTGCGTTTCTCGTAGCGTCGGACGGCGCGGTTGAGTGCTTCGATGTCGGGCTGGAGGGCTCTACGGGCTTCAACGACCGCCTGCGCTGTCAGGGATGGAGCGTCACTTGAGTCCCGGGGCGACAATGCCTGGTCTGATTGGGAGGAGGTAGCGAGGCGCGCAGCGGCGGCCTCGGCGACGTGGGCTTCAAGTTCTTCGAGCCGGTTGGTGAGATCTTGGACTTTGCTCGAGTCGACCTGGTTTTCATAGGACGTGGATGCTATGACACGCTGGAGGTGGAGGGTGCGCGCTTGTACAAGCTTGAGGAGGTGGGCGAATGGGCGTACCTCGGATGCGAGGAGGAAGATGGTGAGGTTGTAGTTGGAGACTAGGCCTTCTGACGGCCGCGAGAGGCTCGATCGGATGCCATGGAGCAGCCAGGTGCCGACGACTGGGAAAACGAAGCATGAGGCCAATGCAGCAAGCTCGTGAATCTGGAGTTCCTTGACTGCTTGTGCTTCTGCTGATGCTCGTGCGTGCGGTTGGCGTTGTTTCGAGTCGCCCTGTGGATCTACCACCGCTTCGCCGTGCTCATCCAACTCGGGTTTCGGCTCGGGATCGACGGGAATCTCCGCGGTGGCGCTATAACCATCCTGCTCGCGCTGCATTGCCTGAGCGGAGCGATACCAATCCCTGAGATGCAATCAGCAGTTGGTCTGACTTCAAGAGGTCTGGGATGGATGGGCACTTACCATGGTAGCCGGACCGACCAGTTGAGAAAGATGGCTGCCAGCACCAACAACGTCACGTCCGTCACGAAGGCGCTCCCATCCTTGAACAACACGCCTGCAAGCGCCGGTAGCAGCGCCAGCACTAGAGGAGCCGAGTGCCAATGAGACTCTTCGGTCGCGACGGGGCTCTCGCCGGCCCTGGCGACGCGTGGGAGGAACAAGTCATCTGTCGAGGAGCGAATGGAATTGCGGGCGTCGGAGATCGAGTCTGATAGAGTCGAGTTGCGCCGCTGCGACCAGTCGGGCATCGTCGTGGCTTCAAAGGCGCGCGCGGGGCGGCGGCGGAGAGAACTAGCGGGCGCATTGAGATTGGAATTGCGGGGTGGAAGTGTGGAGGAGGGAGAAGGTGGATCAGCCATGATGGATTGATGGATGAGAAGGAACTGCGGCGAAGACAGAGTTCCTCGGCGTGCGTGGAAGAGTTCGTGGTGTCGCCCAGCCGAGGGTACACGGCGCCCATGCATACTTGTGAGCCTCCCGCCTTCCTCTGCCACATTTCCCCCTTTCATCTCTCTCGTCCCTCGGAACGACAAGCCGATGGTTCCCAGTTCGGAGTAGAAACATCGTTCTCACAATGGTCCAGACCCATTGGCAACGGGTGCAACCACTGTTGGCCCGATTGGGGTTTGAATAGCGTGCCTCTTCTATTGAGGCCCAAATGCGGGTTGGTCTCGTCCGGTCTGGACGGAATGGTGACCACCACGACGCTCACTCTTCACTGCTTTGTCTGGCTATGGACCTTACCTTTGGATGCCTGCTGCTTTTAATGGGCAGGTTCCGTCACTGTCGCAAAATAGTGACCCTATCTGCGCATCCGGCGTCTACCTCCGATGTTCGTGGATGTCTCGATCGAGACCTCAATAGCATGCTCGACACTCCCCTCAGAACGGGTGAATCGCTCACGTCTCTGTTTCGCATGCCTCTGAGGCCCTGGATGTGCCAATTCGTCTCATTAACCCAGTGTCCCTGGGTCTGCTGGCTTGATATACTGGGTCTCGACGCCAGGTGATCTTGTTCTTCCTCTCTTCCTTTCGAATGATGCTTTTTGTTCCCTGGGCTTCTCTCTAATCGGAACTCATTATTCGATAACTGGCTGGAAGATCTCTGCACCTTGTCAATATCAATCCAATTCGTCTTTGATCGACGACGCCCAGTTTCTCATCCAATGGAGGCTTCTACAAAGCGCTATCCACTGGCAGTGATCCTTCCAGTGCTCTCTTTTTTTTCCATTGCCCTCTGCATTCCTCCATTGACCCTACATGCGAAAAACCGCAACCTTCCAGCCACCACCCTCATCTGCTGGTCTCTTATGCTGAACCTGTTCAACATCATCAATTCCCTAACCTGGCCCACCGACGACGTTGCATCCTGGTGGAATGGCTCGGGTCTCTGTGACATCGAGGTCAAAATTATGGTCGCGGGATATGTGGCGGTGCCGGGTGCCCTGCTCTGTATCTTGCGTAGTCTGGCTATCGTGCTGGACACGAGCCGGGCGATGCTGGTGCCTTCCAAGACCCAGCGCTGGCGCAATCGGTCTATGGAGCTGCTCTTCTGCGTGGTAGTCCCCATCATTGCCATGATCACCCATGTCGTATGGCAGAAGAGCCGCTATCTGCTGTACTCCATCTCCGGCTGTGTCAATAACTTCGACGAAAGCTGGGTGAGCCTCGTGCTGGCGTACATGTGGCCGCCGGTCATTTGTCTGATTGCCGGGTACTACTGCAGTCCGTTTTCCCAGCGATTTGCAATATAGCAATAGAGCTAACTCTCACCACAGTCTTGGTCCTCATCCGACTCCACAGATACCGGAGCGACTTTGAAGTTATCCTCCGATCGTCTAACAGCAACATGAGCAAATCCCGCTTTCTGCGGCTGTTCCTCGTCGCTTTCACCATGCTCCTAGCCATTCTCCCAGTCCAGGGCTACGTGCTCTATTACGATCTGACCCTCTCGCTCCCATGGCACTCCTACTCTTGGAGCCGGCTCCACGGACCGTCCTGGAACCAGATCATCAAAGTTCCCACCTACGGCGTCGTTTTTTTCGATCGCTGGACCCCGATTGCCATGGGCTGCATCATTTTTATCTTCTGTGGCTTCGGCCGAGACGCCACCCGCAGTTACCGCATGGTCCTCTGCTACCTTGGGCTGGGATATTGCTTCCCCAGCCTTGCTCGCCCGCTGGATTCGCAAGCCACCATCGTGCCCCCAAACGCTTCGGGCTCCAGAACGATGGTGGGAAGCTCTGATCGTGCGAAGCGACGATTCAAGTGGCGCAAGGGCTCTTCTGCACGGTACGCCACCGGCGTTCTCGAGTCTGCCCCCAACAAACGAGAAGTTTCTCAGACAGCTGACATCTGCATTAGTGTGCGCCATTCCGACACCTACAATGATATCGAAAAGGGCATCCGCACCGCCTCCGGGCCCCGCGCTCCGTGGTATCGACCACCCTGGTTCCGGTTCAACCAGCGCGTGGCCCCGTCTCGAGACGAAGATACCCTTCTGGAAGACATGTCTGTTCCGTCTCAGACGATCTGCACGAATGCCTGGGCGAGCACGAGTCGCAGCCGGCCCAGTAGCGAGTTTGCCTCGGGGTTATCCTCGCCGGTCCGGAATGATTCCATCCACATCAAGCACGTTATTTCGCAGCAGAGCGAGGTGCAAATTTGATAGCCCTGTATGTGGATCAAATGTTGTTGTGACGGACTTTGTAGCATGTTTGCGGGATACAAGAAATAAGAAGTGCTGCCGTTGGAGAGGGAAGATTTCTAGGCGGGCTTCAAGTCTGGAGATGTAAGTCAGTGGTTGGGACGCTGTCGTGGGAAGGCTTTGGCCTAGGCCGTGACCCAAAACAGTTTACTTTCGGTCATAGACAGGGAGCTATAGAGGCGGATCCACTCTCGACGCACATCCACAGCCGTAGATCTAGTCAGGCCTTGAATCTATCAACAGGCGGCTGATACAGCCGAGGAACTATCAGGGCAAAGGTCTGCTGACTTACAGTCTTTACGAGGCACAAGTGTTTGTATCTTAAGTCTTGAGATGTATGCATCGTTCAACTCTGCTGCTTGCGCCAAAGTTTGTGTATGAAGAGTTAGCATTGGAAGTGACATATGACACTAAGTCTTTTCTCATATTCAACGCCGTTATCTTTCTAGCTTGCAATATCTTACCCGGTGATACGACCAATGAGGGTCCGCTGGAGGCCAAATTTTTCTTATATTGGCCGTACTAGCTCTTGGACTTTGGGAAATGGGTTTGAGACTTGGTTGATTGAACGTCTACTCCTAAAGACTCGGTATAGCCTACTCCACCTCGTTCACAAATACCCCCCGCAAGGCTTCCATCGACGGCGTGAAAAAATACTCTCCCCCACGCTGGTCGACCCACGGCAGGTAGCCCATGTGCAGCTCCTTGGGCTCGTCGCCGTCGTAGATGCCGAACGTGGGCTCCGGGTGGTCGGGGCGGTTACGCTGGCTGACGATGGGGTCCTGACCAGGGCGTTCCTCTATCCCCTTCTTGCCCGAGAAGACCTCGTTGCTGGCCCAGCCTGAGGTTGTTAGAGTCGGACGCGCAGATCAGGGGGGTAATGGAGACTTACGACTCGTTAGGAAATTGAAGCCATTCCGGAAGTCGCCCTGGTAGCACATGAAGTAAACGCCTCGCTTCGGCCGCTCTGAGGGATCCAGCCTCTCTTCGCCCGGCTGGTACTCCGGACCAAAGGTGACGCTGCGACGCAAGATCACGTTCGTGTTATTCCAGTAGTTTGTCTGCGCAGAGACCTCCCCGCCATCTTTTGAGATGTAGAGGTCGGCGCGAGGGCGCATTTTGCGAATGTGCGCGGCAATGGGGCACTTGACCTCCCTCGGGCTGGAATAGTGCTGCTTGAACTCGAAGTTGTTGGCAAAGGGGTGTTGGGCCACCGAGTCCTCGGTGTCCAGCGCCACGGGGGACCCTGCAGGGGCACTGTTAGAGTCATCCTCCTAGACGGGGAACAGGACCATTCCTACCGTTCTTCCACCGTCCGATCATATAAGCGGCCAGCTTCTCGCCGGTGCCGTCGTTGAAGGTGTGCATCTTCTCAGACTGCGTCTTCACGAATCTGTAGGACCGCATCAGCCTGAACTGTCATACATGGGACTAGAGCAAACCGTACTCGTTGAACTCGGGCACTTTCTCCTCGATCTCGCGGAAGGCTAAATAACTGCCATCTGTGGCCCACGCCGGCGACTTGGTGTTATCTCCGCGGCGGTTGAGGAAGATCACACTGGAAACACGGTTCAGTACAACGTCTTCAATGGATGGATAAGGCTCTAACTTACCCCGGGGCAATGGCCTGGGGCTCGCCCTCCTTGGGCGGCGGGTCCAGGCCCTCGATGGCAGGCTGTGAAATGTGGTCTTCGAATCCGAAACTGAGCAGAAGCAGGGCGACCGGTCAGAGAGAAGGTGGTCTACGACATCTCACAGGGAAACACTTACTGTTCCTTGCCCCGGAGGTTCTCCAGACGCTTCTTGGTCGGGTCATTCTCGTCGGGGATCTCCCTCCGCTGCGCTCTGCCATCGGCATTGCGAACGTGTCCCTTCTTGACCAGCGTGATCTTCGCGCTGGCCTCCGTGGCGTCAACGGTATGATCGTCGGCAATGCGGAAGTAGCTCTTGAGGTCCTTGACCGTGGCCTCCAGCTCGTCCTCACGCTGGGCGGCGACGATGAACATCCCGTCGCACCGCCAGTTGTCGTTTTTGGGCCAGCCCGGGGGCGGCCGATACTCAGGGGCCAGGGAGTCGGTCTCGTCGGGCCCTTCGAAGACCATGTCCTGGTACATGCCGCGCTCATGCAGTAGGTCTCGGAGCTTCAGGTTGTCGTACGGCCCAACCAGCTTGGTCGTACCCTTGCCGGAGAAGGTAATGTTGATTGCGTTGAACGTGTCGCGATCCCCGGGAAGAATGTCCACTCTTTCCCGGGCTTCATTGATGCCTTCATGGTTCTCAAGGTACTCCTTGCACTTACTGCCAGTGGTGATCTTGCCGGATTCCACCAGGTTCCTCAGGTGTTCTTTGAACGTGGTATAGGAGCGGTCCTCTTCGAGGTCTTTGATCTTGAAGAACAGGAAGCTCTCGTAGTACCGAGGGAGACGGGGCCTGTCAATCACCAGTAAGCATAGGATGCACTTGCACGAGAGCTCGAGGGCATATGTGATGTACTGACCAGATACTGCCCTGGATGTTGGCGGGGTCGACTTCAGACGCCATGTTGGAAATGAATGTCGTTCAGGATTGAATCAGATTGTTGGATCTGTCAGATTAAGATCATGACCCGGCTGGACAGACGACTTCTTATGGCCATCTCCCTTCGCTGCCATAGTGGCCGACGAGTGGCAAGGCCAATTAGACGCATGTGTTTCTAATCGCTGCCAGCTACAGCGCTGTCATCTGTGCGAATTCAGCTGGGAGGAGACACGACATCATTGACGTCTCCGTCCGTGATGGACCATCACGGCCTAGGCCAATCAACGCCATGCGTTGCTCATAGCTGAAACTCGCATAAGCTATACGCATGCTCGAATGGACGCGACGCAGGAGGCGACATGATTTCCGCAGCGTGGGTGGGGCGATCGCGGGCGAGAGCCCCCGGTCCACGCACTATTGGCTTTGCAGCGGTTCATCTGAGAGGCGTGGCTCCGCAGAGAGGCCCCCGGTTGCCTTTTAGTCCCAGCACAGTGGAGTCGTCGCCATGCAGGAATCTTGATCGAGCATCCGAAGTCCTGCAGGAGCGGAGGGTCCACTGCGGGATCGTGAGATGACAGGAGCTAAGAGCCCAGCCAAGACCGGGAACGGGGCATGATGAAGAGATCTGCAGCACTTCTCAACTCTAGGACTGGAGTGAAGAGGAGTGCACGGCAGATATCGGCGATGCCTCACATTGCGACCATCGACGTCCAATTAGCGAGAATGCCTGCCCTGCGTCGTGTCGGGAGCCAGTCTTCATCCTCATCTGCATTGAAATCTCGTCTGCATGTCCCGTCTGCATGTCCCGTCTGCATGGCCCATCTGCACGGCAGTTCGGCGTTGATGTCTCCAGAAACATCAACGCCAAGCAACGGCCCTCTCGGGCCCGGCTCGGATCTCCCGCTAGGAACCGCGGTGCGGCAGTGCGAACCATGATGGACGGGATGGTTTGTGCTTGTTGATGCTGGGCACAGTGGGCCCTGCGCGGAGACGCTGCGCAGATCGCAATCTTGGATGGCTGAGGGCTCATCGCCAGGTCCCAAGAATGGGATCCATGGACCACCTCAGCTAAACCACCTACGTCAGGATCTCTGCTGAAGGGATTCCAAATCTTCTGCATCAAGCGCCTGTGCGAGCGTCGTGCGTATGGTGCTGGCGGTGGCTGCGCTGAACTGCCCGCCTGGTATTTCTACCCTGGCCGGTCCATTCATGCTGTCTTCCTCCAGACAGCCGTCCTTGTTTCATACTTCTGTTGAGAATGAAGCTCCATTGGGCCTCGGGCTTCCTCCTGGGGCTGATTGTCCGCTCTGTGGACGCCAACGCGGAGTCTCACATCCCATTTGCCACCGATTCGAGTCACATCGAGCCTGAGACCGAAGGGCCTATCGACCCCGAGGCCTACCTCTGGCAAGCCCGGCCTCATGGCGGCAAGCTCCTCCCCCGCAATCAGTTCACGACGCACTGCTCCAGCATGACCGAGGGCAGCAGGTGCGAGTATGCCAACGACGGTCTCGCGGAAACGCATTGGGTCAGCGGGTACCACTCTGTTCATGAGACGGACGAACTCGTCCTGGACCTTCACAAAGTGCGCAACGTGAACGGCATTTCCATGCGTCCTCTTATGGGGGAAGAGGACCGCGGCCAGATCGCCAAGCACGAGGTCTATGTTAGCGTGGATCGCGCCGCCTGGACGAAGGTTGCGTACGGCACCTGGGGCTGGAACAAGAGCCCCAAGATGTCCGCCTTCGAAGCCATCCAAGCCCGATACGTCAAGCTCAGGGCCACGAGTGAGGCACCTCCGCCCAGGCATCCTAGCCATCAGTATCCCGATGCCGTCACCAAGATCGTCGACGTCAACGTCTACACCACCAATGCGGTGCTCCCCCACGAGCCCTCCAAGGGCCTCTGGGGCCCGACCCTGGACCTGCCCATCACGGCTGCGGCTGGTGCCCATGGCTTTGGTGCGAAGGGTCACCACAACATCATGCTCTGGTCGGCCTGGACCGACGACCGCTTTTTTGCGTCACCCGGGGGTAAGACCTTCACGGCCACCTGGGACCCGTATCTGCAGGATATCGTGCAGACCAACGTCACCAACACCTACCACGACATTTTCTGCCCGGGCATCTCGATGGACATTGACGGCAACATCGTCGTGTCCGGCGGTGCCGACTCGCAGAAGACCAGCATCTATGACGGCTCGGACTGGATCCCTGGCGGCGACATGAACCTGCACCGCGGATACCACTCCTCGACCACCCTGTCCGACGGCAAGATCTTCGCCATCGGTGGCTCGTGGAGCGGCGGTTCCAACATGCCCAAGGACGGCGAGGTCTACGACCCGGCGACCAAGCGCTGGCGCATCCTGCCCAACATCAAGGCCGATGTCATTCACACGGTCGACATCCCGCTGCGCAACGACAACCACGCCTGGCTGTTCGGCTGGAAGAATGGTAGCGTCTTCCACGCCGGCCCGAGCAAGAGGATGTTCTGGTTCGACACCCACGGTGACGGCAATGTGAAGAGAGCCACGCTCCGCCTCAACGACCAGGACTCGACCTCGGGCAACGCCGTCATGTTCGACGCCGTGCGTGGCAAGATCGTGGCCTTTGGCGGCCAGGAGTACTACGACGGCTCGTTTGGCCACCGCAATGCCCATCGCATCACCATCAAGGAGCCCTTCAAGCGGCCGCTAGTCGACGAGGCCGGCTTGAACGGCACCGACGGCATCAAGGGCGCCGGCGGCATGTACAACCAGCGCGTCTACCACACGTCCGTCGTGCTCCCGGATGGCACGGTGTTCATTACCGGCGGTGAGATCTACGGCGTGCCCTTCAACGAGGACGAGCGCGACGTCCAGTTGACGCCCGAGATCTATCACCCTGAGTGGGACGTCTTCCTGCCCCTGAAGCAGAACAACATCGTGCGCGTCTACCACAGTCTGTCTATCCTGTTGCCGGACGCCACCGTGCTCAATGGCGGTAGCGGGCTCTGTGGCAACTGCACGGCCAACCACTACGACGCGCAGATCTTCACACCGCCGTACCTGCTGCGCGAGGATGGCACCCCGGCAGAGCGCCCTAGCAAGCCGGAAATTGTCAACAATCAGTACCGTGTGCAGGTCGGAGCCAAGCTGGCCTTCCAGACGGATGCAGACATCAGAAACGCCTCGTTGATCCGCCTGGGAACAGTCTCGCATACGGTCAACACCGACCAGCGCCGCATTCCGCTGTCGTTCACCCGGTCCACTGAGCCTGTGAATGGCCGTGCCGTCTTCCACGCAGCCATCCCGCACGACCCCGGCATTGCGCTCCCTGGGTACTACATGCTCTTCGTGATGAACGACAGGGGCGTTCCGAGCCACGCCGCCACCGTGAAGGTCGAGCTGCCCAGGACCTCGCACACCTCGCCGGAGACGGAGCAACTTCTCACTGTCGAGGAGGAGAAGGAGGAGGAGGATCTGGCGGATGTTGAAAAGCCGGAGGCTGACTATGATATGGAAATGGATGAGAAAGAGGCTCAAGGCATTATGAATGCGCTGTTTGCGGCCACTCGCAAATTCTGGAGCTCGCGCTTGTCGGGGCTGGTGTATCAGGGTTAGATGAGCTTAGATGGGGAGTTAGGCTCTGTAAATATAGTTGAGTGCAAAAACAGAGTGTTCTTCAAGTTGACTGAATTCCATCCGTTAGCGGTATCAAGACTCTATGTGATACGATTAGTTTGTCCCAGGTTGTAGCTCCGCCATGCCCTTTGGCAGACGTTCGAGTATGCCTTGCTTACAGTTCTGAAGAGGACGACGTAGAAGATGCGTGTAATTGCCTAGGATACTAAGCGGCTACGTAAAGAAGATCCCGCCATCACATGACGTCCCCGTGACAAGTTCCCTGTTTGATAGAACAAGCATCCTTGCGTTGTTGGAGGATTACTAATTTTGTGTATAGGGAGAAGAGTCTCTTCAAGAGCATTAAAATAGGATTTCGCGGTATAGCCTATTTTATGGTGAGAATTCGTCCCGTTCCATGATGACTAGATTTGAGCGGCCACCAAGCCAGATTGACGTCCATTTTAACTGTCGAATATCTTTTCCATGAATAACGAGGTTCACAAGGTCCTTCCTTAGATGCTCGTCTTTAAAGCAGAATATGTATTGGTGAATACAGCTCAACTTTCGTTGGTCAGCGTTGTGCTGAATTTCTCTGTCACCATCTTCAGGGTGATGGACCATAGCATATTGCCTGTTATCTGGATCTTCTCCGGTCGATTGGCTGTGGGCTTATTGGCTGTAGGGCTCTCAGGTAAGTCACTAGCTGATGGCTTTCTAACTGTCGTATTCGCGTCACCGTTCGCGCTGGTGATTGGAAGGTTAGGGTCATTCAGTTGTAAGTGGGTGTATATAATGACGGCATCTTGGTTGTTTTTATTCTTTTTCTTTAGTCTTTTTTTTGATAACACATGCCGCGCGGTAATAGAGATAGATCAAGAAATGATGGAAAGGTCAGTAGCAGGCCATTAAAAGTATGAATAGAGGACGGAATAGGAGGACTGAGGAAGGTTCTTATAGACATCAGCGCTCTAGCAAGTAGGTTTTGGCCTGTTGATCACAATTTCCCTCCAAGCCTCGCTCTATCGATATTCTTCGCCGCCTTGCCGGAGGTCGTGTCTATCTTTACTAGCGCTCCTTCAAATGTTCCTGTCATCCGTTACGAGGCATTCGATGAGAGAATCTGTCTTCGCCCTATGATCAAATCATGCGAATAAATGTGGGACACATTCCCGAACGGACAACGCGATTCTGCGGGGCGACAACCACCCATATTAGGGCCCAATGACTCGTTGATTTGGGGGCTAAGCCAGGTTGAGATCCTTTTTCGATCTCTTTGAAATTATTAGCATGCATCTGCGGACCTTTTCAATGTCAGTGGTGGATGAAGGCGACATTTTAATGATCGATACCTCCCATGTACATCTATGGCTATATAGTTGTTGGATTTCAGTCGACTGGAACTCAGAGTGCCCGTGTACGATGTCTCTCCCTTGCCGCCAACACGAGAAGGGTCGCCATTATGCGGCCCCCGATCTCGAGTCATTGATCTCGCTAGACCCCTGTATGGACTTGAAACAAGATACGGATCCTGTCACTTGTATCTGGTCGCCAATGTTCTACGACGCCATTCTTATGAACACTCTCAACCTAACTATAACAATTCTCCCAAAAATGGCAGTTCCCTGTTATTGGGCTTCTAAGATACCCCTTGTCTCATGCGTACTCTCGTCCCCAGCGGACGTCCATGTGACCGATTTTGTCTTGTGAGAGCTCTTGCAAGACGGATGTAGTCACAGAAGAGGGTTTCTACAACCCGTCAAATAGCTAAGTCTGGCAGCACCCGCTGATTAGGTCAAATCACCACTCAACAGGACCATGGTTAAATGTATATATCTCAGCCATACATTGATTAAATTAATCCAGATTTTATACATGATGTTCAACGCCTTCGGTGTCGCGATAAGGGGAATCTTTATTGTACCTGGTAAATTCGCGATCTTATTATTGATACTGAAATTTTAACCGTCGCCTGTATCTTCCGAGGCGAAGTGCGCTCCTTATGCCAACGCTTCGACGCCATCGAGCTATTATGCGAGCCGGACTCTCGAACTTGAATCACCATACCTGATTTCTGATGACTGGTAGAGAAAACTGATTCGATGAAAGATCAGACATTACAGCGATATATCCTCTAGATATCCGAGGAAAAACGAATAGCACACTCCTCCTTATATGCCTTCAACTGCTCCATCTTAACCTGCGTAAACGACTCCATCTCTGCACGCACCTCATCATCAAGCAACTCAATACCCGCACCATCGTTATGCAACGCAGCCCAATAGATGGTATCCACATCAAAGCTCTTTCTTGCCGCATAACCAAACCAAAATCGCCCAGTCCTCCATGAATCGCGCATCCGGGTAGAGAGAGACAGGCCACCGGGCTGCTTGACCTCTGGTGCCATTTCAGTTTCCACTTTCTCCAAAGCTCGTAAGAATTGCTCCATTCTAGGCTCATAGAGAGCCAAAAATTCCTCGAAAGCGCAGCGCTCAAGCCACATTTCCGGCCCAGAGAGCAACAGCCACCAGGGCGGGTCATACGTGAACTCAGCTGGTATGGCATTCGTGAACTCGAAATCGAGAACGGCAGTGATCTGAAGTGTTTCCGGGTCTATAAGCATATTTGAGGGTCGTATGTCGTCGCAGAAGGGTAAAGCTAGCCCGGAGTCCTTGGGATAGTACTTTGACACTAGCTGTGCGAACCGATGACGGGCAATGAATCGCTCCTGAGCGATTTCTGCATCGTCGGCAAGGTTGCGCTGGGTCCAAAGGTGTGTCAAGTGCTCGTTCGCGAGCGACCTTAGATAATCGCTTGCACGATCAAACGGTGAAGTTGGAAATTGACCATCGGGGTAACTGGTGACACTGGCTAACTCGTTCATGTTGTATGTTAGCGGTCTTCCGGCAACATGCCATGCACCTGAAGTACGGTCCTTCGAGATGGCCCCGATGTTAGCAAACTCAAGTTGAGAAAGCTGAAACATGTAAAAGGCGATTTGATAATAGATCTTGTCTAATATCTTGTTGTCGATGCTTAGGTTGAGAACCATGTTTTCTTGATCGGGTTCTTTCAAAACAGTCGATAAGAGTGTACCATGGACATAATCTATGATGATGAATGGACCAAGGTGTTGTGGACTGTCGGCAATTAAGCCCCAGCTGTGAACACGAGGAATAGGGATAT
Organism: Penicillium hispanicum; assembly: GCF_028827665.1. Lineage (NCBI taxonomy): Eukaryota > Fungi > Ascomycota > Eurotiomycetes > Eurotiales > Aspergillaceae > Penicillium > Penicillium hispanicum. The sequence continues at coordinate 373,272 of NW_026623199.1, read as the reverse complement.
CAGTGTTTTGGCGGAGATATTCCATGATCTGGACCTCATTCGCAACTTTTTCGTCCCGATAAGCTGTCGCCGTATGCCCGGGCTTCGGAAAGCGAATAATGGCATCCGGCTGTCCATCGTCGAAGCTGAAGCGGAAGCCGAAATTGAAGGAACCTTTAAGAAAACCAACATATTTCCCAGTTCCCCCTCCTTCCCGCCGCCCAGCGACAAAAACAGCTAATTCAGCCTTGGAGTCCAAAGCTTGACTTAACCAGGCCTTGCATTCATCATCGCCGTTGGTCTCTTCCAGCTCGTCAAAATAAGTCTTGAGCGAGGATGTCTTCTGCTGAGGCATCTGAGCAATGGAGATGCGAAGGAGACGGGAAAATGGTGTGCAGACTAGGGAGAGTAAAGATGTGAAGAAAATTTTGCGTTGAAATATTGAAATCGCCTGAGCGATAGAACTTGGATGGAAGCAGATAATATAATGCGGGCGGAATAAGAGGAAAGCAGACTTGGTCGCAGCCCCTGAACACGCTCGATTTGCGGCTGCAAGGCCTGCCCTGCGTGGTATCTGCGCCGCCAACCTGCATTTGATATCTGTCCATGGCAACGAAATTATTGGAGGGTGCTCGCAATGCAAGAGGACCGTGATGATCTTAGAATTGCGTCGTCAAACTAAATACCCCGGTTTAAAGTCAAGAAAAGTAGTCCCTGTGTTTTGGTCTATGCGCGCTACTTATATCGGGCCTGGGCTATCGATCCTAGAGTGGACCGATATAGTGGTCTTTAGGCAGTGGTAACGCGCGTGCCCAGGCGTACCTTAACAGGCGTACAGGTGCAGGATCCCGCGCTGTCGTGTCAAGTAGCCCTAGAGGCTCGCCAGAACAAACAGACGATGATAATATCGTATCCGTTTCCACGGTGCACACTTCCACTACTCAAGCCATTAGCCATTAAGGCTCATCCCCAGAGAAGATACTTCCAGATTCCTCCATTACGCAATGGGGTGTATTCGGGGTATACTAGTACAATAGTCACAGAGCGAAATGGACAGGAGAACGAACCCTATCGGCACCGAGCACGAGGGACAGATCCGCACGACCACGACAAAGCCAGCCAAAACAAACCGTCCGCGCCCAACCTGAATCAAGATCCTGCGGCGCCCTTCAGAAAACACCAGAGCCTATAAATCAACCGTGCCGACATAAGTGACAGTGGAGCTGTCTACTGCGACTCCTCGGCCTCGGAGTGCTCAGAGCGCTCGGACGAGTTGGCAGGGCGGCTGAGGACCTCGAGAGTGCCTGGGCAGAGGAGTATGTTAGCGATGACAAGTCCACGACGAAAGAAAACAAAAATGCACAGAAGTGGGTGGTTCAGGGTTCATACGCTGGACAATGTTCAGGTGCGTCTTCTTCTGGCCCTCGCTGGTTTCGTGGCTCCGGAGGCTGGCATCGCCTTCCAGGTAGACTAGCGTCCTATCCAAATAGAAAATGTTAGCCGCCATCTCGCCCATCGACAGAATTCAAGAGTGCGACTCGCGTGGGAAGGATCTATCCAATGGAACAACCCAGCCCCCGACGAGTAGTCCACGACGTACCCCTTCGGCAGACCCATGATGAAATCCCGGTGTCCGCCTTCGGGCAGGAAGCCCGAGACGCGAAAGAAGCTCGTCTGGCGGTTTTCGCGGCTTCCGTGGCTGCTTGCAATCGAGTAGCGGATGAATTCCTGGCCGGTGGAGGAGGCGTGCAGCTCGGGTTCGTTGGCGAGGCGGCCGGTGATGATCATGCGGGCGAGGGAGCGCGAGGCGGAGGAGCTGAAGCTGCGCGAGGCCTGGCTGGCGGCATTGGCCAAGCGCAGGGAGGGGCGGAGAGAGGTGAAGGCAGACATGGCGAATTACAGGTGATTGCGGGTGAGTAGTGTGGTGAGCAATTGAGGCGTTCAGGGGATGCGCAGCGCGGAGTTGAATTGACGTCGACGCGCGCGGGCGGTCAGGTGATCGTCACCAGCTAAGGCGATCTCGATTGGGATTGATGTAGGGGGTCTATGGGCATCACTGTCATACATTTAATCATATTTGTAGTAACTGTTTCTTTGGCACCTACTATTAATTTTGGTAGGTCTTGCGGAGTCAGACCGGATGGATTGACTTTCGCTAGGTGTATGTATAGAGACGGAGTTGTTCCGGGCCATTACGTAGCTATAAATACTTGCCCAACATTCCGGTTCAACCTTAATTCTATATCTAATTCCGTGTTAATTAATTAGGCATCAATCGGGTACCTTTAATTTCCATGCATGATCCTACCAGAGTTCGAGTTGGGGAGGGGGGATCATGCAGTTGATCACGGAATAGGTCACTGTGTGAGAAGACCAGCTCGTCGTGCATAAAAGCTTCCTTAAGCATAACTAGCCACCTCGGAACAACGTTCGAGCCATACGGACCACACGAACACCGCCCGAACGTTTGTCTTCCGAGACAGGCGGCAGTCGTCAAAACACATCGCCCTTGGGGGCCGTCTCGCTCAAGGCCAAAGATCAGTCGGAACTAGCTTTGAGCAGGTGCCCGTGACCCCGATATTCACATCTAAGATTTTGAGCACGACAAAGTTGTTCCGTGTTGGGAGTTAATGAATATTACGAGGATAGACGGAACTCGGAAGTCAGAAGTACAGAGCTTCTAGTGAAGCAACCGCGGACGCAGTGGAGCAGCTAAGGCAGCCCTGGAATATCTGGAATCCCTGCCCCATCGAATATCACTCACACGGAGTACTGACAGAGGCCGAGATATGACTGACTCTGGTTGTTGAAGATTCAAGGCCTTACCGGCACAGGCCAAGACAATCCTATTGTGCTGGCGAGATTAGTCCCCGGTGGCAAGCATCCATCATGACCTAGCTGTGTTTCACATGGGGTACTTCTGAGCGGACAGAGGCGTTAGCGGATAGGGTCGGTAGCGGAAAGCTATGCAGCCAGCGCGACAAGGTTCATCGTCCATCGAAACTAGAGCGCGGCACGGCGCTCTTAAATTCCTAGTTAGGGAACGCGGCGGCCGACTCAGCCAGCCCGGTTGCTCCGAGGAAGAACCGGGGCTGGGACACTACTTCGACGCAGTGACGAGATCTCATCTTGACTACGGTCCGCTAGTACGGAGACCATGGTGGCAGTGGTCGTGGTTCACCCCTGAAGGACCCTTCACGATCAACCAGAAACCACCACAATCGCACGGGAACAAAAAGAGAAGGCAGATACAAGAAAAGCAAAAATTAAGTAAAAAAGGAGAAGGAAAAAAGTCAGTCCTCCGCTTCTCGACAAGGCGGCGGAGTTTTCGGGTAGAGGAGCCGCGCGGTAACGAATAGCAACCAAATGGAATGGCCACCATTTGGTGGGCCATCAGCTCTGCCGATTGTTGCCCCTGACAGCACACAGTGCGGAGGCAATGACTTTGGTCCACTGCGCGCACCAGACGTGTACTATGACTGTCTCTAGTCCTCCATGGATGTCCACCAGATGAAGCCTCGGCCGCCCGAGCCACATCGCCCCGGAGGGTCAGCGTCATCGTCTCCCGCGGGAAATGACAGGTCCCAACGTGGTTGACAGGGAAGTTAACTTGAAACTTCCCAGCAGTGTGGCCAGGGCCGTGCTTCCCGCGTCCGCTAGGTTAGGGGCGGGTCCTCTGCTTGTTCAGCGTGGCGTGGTCGAGGAGCTACGAAGAGCTAAAGGGCTAGAAAACATCGGGGGGCCGCAACGGCGGAGATTAGACCCTCCTGCGAGCCGGGCACCGCGATGTCATGACATGGCACTTTTTGCCTTTTCCATTTTCTCCCCTGGGTGGGTTTGTGGGAGCACGCCGGTTGATCGCCAGGGGCAGACCGGTGCAATCCTTCCGGCGAATTTACCGCACTGGCCACTCTATTTAAACGATCCGTCGACGAGGATCTAGACCGGGGCAGTTGGAAGATGGGTGACGTGAAACAGTTGACTAGGCGCGAGTCGAAGCTGTGAGAAATACTAATAAATGGGTGGCAGCAGAAATCGCAGGAACCCGAACGCCACGCGAGCGGCAGGTAACATACTGTAGAAGCAACGTAAAAGCCAATCCCAAGCCAATCCCTGCAACTCCATCGTTTCCAGCTCCCAGGAGAGCTGCTCATCCCAATTGAAGGCCTGTACTCTGATTGAACGGGGTCCCTTGCAGTCGGGCCACCCGATGCTAGTGCTGACTCGGGGAATACGTCCGCCCCCGGCACCGGGTTCAAGATCGGACCGTTGTCCTTTTTCCTGGCGCCGAACAAAGTCCCGTTCGATCATTTCTGGATGGAGTCACCCCGGAAGGCGCAACGGCTCGCCCGATCCGATTTTTGACGTCGCGTGCATGTCAGGCCCTTGGCATTGGGGATCAGTACATCACGACCATCGTAATTCCAATCACAATAGCCGGAACTCTGCTGGCTTCTGGACCCTCCGGTCGAGGCAAGTGGACGCACACAGCCATCTCGGAAAAGCTCGATGCGCCGGGAGCTGCAGGTGATTCGACGCAATCCCTTGACGCGGTAGCCAGTCATCTCATCGCCTTGGCAGGGACCGGTGGGTTCGTTATCCCGCACAGAGCCGGATCAAGTCCGTGCATCGCCAGTTCTCTGGTCCATCGGGGAAACTAGTGTAGAAAGCTTCGCTCGCACGGGAGTTGTCTGGGCCAGATGGATCCGACTTGGAAGCTCGCTGACGCGAGGGGGTTCGCGTTTTGGGGCAAAGGTCTGGTGGAAGACCCGCGCTGGCGGATCTATCACGATAGATGGAGAGGTGTGTCAAAAGGTCAAAAGGTGCTGAACTCAGATGGCGGAAGCCGCGAAGTTGTACGAAGAGGATCTGCACCCGCGAGTCCTCGAAGTACAGGTACTCCCGCTCGTACTGGTTTGGTATGCCGGGACTTGGTATTCTACAACCCTCAATCTCCCCAGTTCTCTCTTTTCCCCCCCACTCGATTGTTACTTGGACTTCTTCCAAGTCGTCCAACCTCTGTGTCTCTCTCTCTATTCCTCGCGCTTCTGCCTCCCTTTTTCCTTCCAATTCCCACTCCCGTTCTAGACCCCGGGGCCTGCGTCATTAAAATTATTAATCCTCGTCTTGCGCCCACTGGAACCACTTGAAGGCTCGCCGAAGCTAACGAGCTAGATTGGTTCTAAACCGTGGAGATTGTGAAGAGCCCACCGCCCCGCTCGGGGCCTGCTAGGACATTTAGGGGGAAAGGAATTCTTATACCCTGCGAGATTCGCCAGAAAGACAAAAAAAAATCGAGAGACGCGCCTCGAATCCGTGAAAGCCGACAACGCAGGCCAGTTCATTCTGGGAGATCTTCCGACACCTGCTTCGGCTTCCCTTCGTCTTCTCATCGCTACCGCTACTTCTCCACTCTGAAATCCGCGGGGTGCAGACAAGACCAGGAGGAAAGACCCAGTCATTCAAGCAGTCCCTGATGGGCCTCTTCAAGCGCAAGGACTCGCGCCAGTCCGTCCAAAGTGACAGAGATGAGCACGAGTCCTTCGTCTCCGTCAACAGCGCCCGCACCTCCAATACATCCCTGCGCTCACCAGGGTACAAGGGTAGCCGGCTGCCGGCCTCCATCCCCGAGATACCCATTGCAAAACCGCCGGACCCAGCATTAGACCCCGCCGCCTATCTACGCAGCATCCACGCTGTCCGCGAACGCGCCATGCTCGTCCTCGATCGCGCTAAGCGCAACCAACTCCGCCATTTCGAGGTCGACTTGGCCAAATTCAAAGCGACGGCATCCTACGTCGTATCCATCATTAAGGTAGGGCTATAGATCCGGCTCAAAGAGGAAGAAAAAAACAAAGTGTCTCAACTTTCCATGCTAACGCGCGTGATCTGTGAAGCGAGACTATGCGCCAGACTATGAGAATATCCCGCCGCACGGCCGTTGGCAGCATTTCGACGTCGGTGGCCGCCCGCGCATCAACCAACTCCTGCAATCGTGGCCCAGCCGCATTGACGCACAGGAGCGGACACGCCGATTGATCGACTTGTTCGTCGTCTCCGTCCTACTCGACGCGGGCGCGGGCACGAAATGGTCCTACCGCTCGAAGGAGTCTGGTAAGGTCTACTCCCGCAGTGAAGGTCTGGCAGTGGCTAGTCTGGAGATGTTCAAGTCGGGTCTCTTCAGCAGTGACCCGACGGAGCCGTGCCAGGTGGACGGGGCAGGCTTGAAGAAGGTGACAGTCGAGAAGCTGGCGAGAGGCATGCAACACTCCGAACAGAATGCGCTGGCCGGGATCGAAGGTCGCGCCGGGCTGCTGGTGCGATTATCGGACGCTCTGAACAACCAGGATTTCTTTGGCGTGGATGCACGGCCCGGGAATATGCTAGGTGGGTTGGGATTGCACCATATAGGAGGGTCAGCCAATTTGTCTACTAACCACGACTGCCAACAGACTACCTCCTGGGCCATACATCGACCCTGGCTTCATCTGTCCCCATTGTGCCTATTACCACGCTTTGGTCGGTTCTCATGGATGGCTTCTCCCCGATCTGGCCCCCGTCACGTACACAGGTCGACGGCATCTCCATTGGGGATGCCTGGGAGTGCTCTGACCTCCCCAAATCCCCACCCGCCGCGCCGTGGGAGAGTATTATTCCATTCCATAAACTGACACAATGGCTGTGCTACTCGATCATGGTCCCAATGTCCAAATTGATGAACATACACTTCGCTGGCAGCGAGCTGCTGACTGGGTTGCCCGAGTATCGCAATGGCGGTCTCCTAATCGACATGGGGCTCTTGACGCTGAAGTCTGCGGATATGGACCGTGGGATCCAGGCTTATAAAGAGAATGCCCAGATCAAAGGCCAGCCGAATATGGAAGTGGTCCCGCTGTTCTCCACGGATGACGATGTGATTGTGGAATGGCGAGCTGCCACGGTGGGTTTCTTGGATGAGCTGCTCGACGAGGTGAACATCCAATTGGGCCTCACTGGGTCCGAAGAGCAGTTGACACTAGCTCAGATGTTGGAGGCTGGGTCTTGGAAGGTTCGTCTCTCTTGACTGTGCGATGGCAGTTCACCTCCATACTAACTAGTCCAACTCACAGGGCGGTCGTGAAATCGCCGAGGTTTCCAGGCCCAACACTAGGGAGCCCCCGATTATGATCCGTTCCGATGGAACGGTCTTCTAATGCCCTATATGCGCAAGTTTAATTAATGATGGGATACCTAACTTGTGCCAATCCCTTATGACCTGTTTGACGACGACCTCCTTTCATCTTCTCACGACTGGCCTCGTCGTTGCTTGTGAAGTTTGCCCTTGTGTTCTTGGTTGTCACTTCTTTTTCTCCGATTGGGGCCTTTTGCATGGTGTGCCGTTCACCTTGTAATGGCACATGTCTGCGTTTCTTTTTCGGATACCACTTCTTTTTTCACCTGATTTCATAACATAGCCATTTTTGACTTCCATACGCCCTTTGATTTGTGAGACTGCATTTGTTGTGGGTTCGAGTAATCGGATAGCCACCATGGGCATGCCATACAACCAATGTCGTCATCCCGGTACCTCGGCAGTGCCAGAAGCTCGACCATCTGCCAAGGTTAATGGAGGATTGAATGAGACTTGTGTTTTCGGTCACACAACTCATACCTGATGTAATAGATAGGAATGACTTATTCAGCCCTTGAAATCTCTGCGCTCTTATCTCTGCACGCTTGCACACCAATGACAAAAGACCATCACGTGACCACTCCCGGGCGCAAGGTTGATCCTGATCCGTCACTCCGCATCTCTGAAGGCTGGAGCTGCACTTCTCTTCTACCTCATCTTGCGTCCTCAATTCTGTGCATTCGACCTGAGGAAGCTTGGCCCCTTTCAGAATCAATTACAGAGAGCCCCCAGGATCTATCTCTCATCCTGCAAGGCCTCTCAGCCAGCTCCCAGAACTACCCGACTGACCCCCGCGCCTGCGGGGCATCCGAGCTCAACAGCAACCGGCAACCAGCAACCAGCAACCGATCGGCAGCATGGATGCTCGCAAGAAGAAGAGAAAGGTCCTGCTCATGGGCAAAAGTGGCTCGGGGAAGTCATCCATGCGCTCGATTATCTTCAGCAATTATGTTGCCAAAGATGTGCGCCGTCTGGGCGCCACTATCGATGTGGAGCATAGCCATGTCAAGTTCATGGGCAACTTGACCCTCAATCTATGGGATTGTGGAGGGTTAGTTCTCTCATAGAATCTCTCTGGTCCTGTCTGATGTAGCTGCATACTAACCATGGTCGCCCGTGCACCCTCAATAGACAAGATGCTTTTATGGAAACATACCTTGCCTCCCAGCGCGGCAACATCTTCTCCGACGTCGCCGTCCTGATCTACGTGTTTGACATTGAGTCGCGTGAAGTGGAGCGCGACCTGGACACTTACAATGCCATTATTGAAGCGCTGCGCGAGTTCAGCCCAAATGCGTATGTCTTCTGTCTAGTCCACAAGATGGATCTCATCCAAGCCGAGCACCGACAACGCCTCTACGAAGAGCGGTCCGCGCTGATCCGCAGCCGATCAGCGCATTTCCGCGTCGACACCTTTGGCAGCAGTATCTGGGACCAATCTCTCTACAAGGCCTGGGCCGGCATCGTGCACAAGCTCATCCCCAACCTAACTGTGATCGAGCGATTCCTTAGCGCCTTTGCGAAGAAAATCGACGCCGAGGAAGTCATTCTCTTCGAGCGTTCGACCTTCCTGACTGTCACATCTGTCACCTCGGAAGTCGGCGAACTCAACCCCATCTACGACCGCCACGAGCGACTGTCCAATATCATGAAGGCCTTCAAGCACTGCGCCGCCCGCAACACCCTGACCACACCCGCCTCTGCCGGCTTCGTTGTCATGCACACCAAGACACCGCAGTTCAACATCTTCCTCGGCCGCTTCACAGACAACACGTACATCTTCCTAGTCGTCCCGCCTGGCGAGGCCGCATACAACTGCGCCGTGCTTAATACCATGCTCGCCCGCGAGGGCTTCTCCAAAGCCGCCGCCGCGGGCCGCACAGATGGTTTCCCGCTCCCTCCGCCCGAAACGCCCGAAGATGCCGCAGCAGCGAACGGCCACGCCATCCGCTCTGGAATGGCCTAGACGAATTGCGAGTCGCCCATTCATCCCTCCTCTTCCGATTCTCCCTCCCCTTTCATCTCTTCCGTTCCCTTCTTGATTTCAGCGTGGTGTCCTATACAGCCGGCATTCTTGGGTTCACTTACATTCCGTTGGCAGAAAAAGTTCAAAATTCCAAGTTCACGGGCGCCAATTTACACGGCGTTGCGGTATGACTGATCTATGCATTTCCTCTGTCTCTGTCTCTTTCTTCTTTGGTCGTGCATGCCATGCTGAGAATCGAGATACCCTTGTCCCTGGCATTTTCTCGTTCTCTGTTTTGTTCCGTGTGGGTTGGTCCTCCATCTAGCAGGGAGTTTAGTATAGGCTATATGCTATGGGATTTGAAATCATTTTGGTTGGAAATCTCCTTTTATGTCTGGATGGTCAGATACAGAGCAATCCGTTGCTGGTGACTTGTCGTGCGCAACCTGGCCATATTCGTGCAATATCAATGGTTCCAGGGACATGTCTGTATCCACTGGGTACCTAGGTCGTCGGCAAGTCCACTCGTGCAGTCCAAGCTAGAGATCCTATTCAGCCGTAATTTGGGAGTCATTCATAGACAACAGCCCACAGAAATAGACTACCCAATCCTATTCTATATTTTCTTCACACCAAGGCAGTATACCATACCCCTTTTACTAGGCAGAGAAAGGGCAAAAACAAGACAGACAAGCATCAGAAACACGTCAAGATTGAATTATCTATCGGACCGGCCGGCCTCAAGGGTGAGCGCAAAAGAATAGATAGATAAACAGGAGGACAAGTCGAGAGAAGTGGTAGATGGGACGTTATGAGGGTGGAGGGAACACGACGGAGGGGGCGAGTAGGGCTGTACATTGAACCACTCATGCCGTATGTCAACAGACTTGATTGAAACCGGGGAGACTGCTTATTGCACATCTGGCATGCGGACAGCGATGTCGCCTGATTGCGTGATGTAGCGCACCCAGGGGAGGGAGGGGTATTGTAGCTATGCAGATGGTTAGAGAGACGCGACGAGAGTATCTGGAATAGTGGAGCAGAAATGGACGTACCTTTGGCTCGGTAATCTTCAAGTACCGCACCTGAATTCCACTGGTCGTGAAGTAGGGAATCTCGAACTTGACATTGATGGGCCGCTTGGACTTGCCCATCGAGCCAGCGCCGCCCATGCTGCCGCCGAAACCGCCAGTCATACCACCGCCGTGCTCGTCGTCGCCTTTCACGGACGGCAGACCCAGCTCCGCCCGCATGAGGAACTCCTTGCCACCACCGAACTGCTTGATCTTCCAGATAATTGCAGACTTCTCAGGCGCGTAGTGCACAGTGCCAATGTTGGTACGGAATCGGGGCGAGTCCGCGTCTTCGGGGACGGGAACAAGAATCTCGACGTTATTGGCGGTACTGCGACGTTTGAACTGTGCTTTGGCCTATTTCACAGTGTAAGTAACCCAGCAGAAAATGACGAAGTCGGGGATGCTCTATCCTACCTTGAGCATGTACTCAATGCGCGACCCCGAGTGCGACTCCACCATGCACTCTACCCAGATCAATGGCTTCACCTGCGTGTTCAACCGGTAGCTCATGAGCTCGAACTCGCCATCCGGCGGAATGAAACTAATAGTGCGGTCGTTCTCAAACCGCGACAGTCGCACACACTGGTGGAATTTGACGTCCTCCATCTCGACGGACTTCCCCCGCGTGGCGCGTCCCGTCGTCTCGAACATGGCCTTGTCGTTCAATCCCAACCGCAATTCGGGCATGCCGCTCAGATAACACTTCATCTTAATGGCGCCGAGGATCTCAGACCGCAGGACGTTTCCGTTCGCCGAGACGAGCAGGTTGAGAGATTCGACCACATCCAAGAACACCTCGTTCTTGCGGTAGCGGATACCTTCGCTTCGCCAAGAGACGGCGTTCGTGACGGCAATGGGCGGGCGTGCTTGCACCTCGAGCTTGTGTGATTCTTGAGTGATATATCTGCGTGGTACGGTGAATCGTCCCGTTAGCGACTGCCCGAGATTCGAATCCACCGCCGTGAAAGGACCTGGCTGCTTACTCCTGCAAGATCTTGCTCTCTGTTGTCTGCGGGTATCCAAAGTCCATCATCTCATCCAGCAATTCATAGATGATGACGAAATTATCGCGGATACTCTCCTCCTCCAGCACCTTAAAGTATTCGGTGAAGACCTCCACAATCTTGTGGAGGAACAAAAGAATTTCGGTGGCATTTGTGTTTCTCTTGGTCAAAGCGAGAATGTAGAGATTGCTGTGGCGGATATATAGGTACTACACAGAGGCCCCGATTCAGTCAGTCTGGTCGCGGGTTGGCCAGCTCACACACAAATGGAAGGGGGGCAATAGGGGAGGCCAGATAGACCGCGTGCGAGGGTGAGGCAGCGGGACGTACGTTGATGCCCTCATGGGAGAAACAGGGAGGTACGGCGGAGCTTTCTTCTTCGGCGTCGCTGAGGAGGATGGGGAACTGCTCAACTGCGGACATGGGGATGTCCCCACGATAGTTGCGGGCCAGAAGGGTCTGGGATTCGGAGGTCAGCAATGGCTCCCGCATGCATTGGCCGAAATTTGTGCAGCATATTTTGCTACGCCAACTGCTGTCAATGTGAATCCACGCACCTTGCCCTTGAGGTCGAGGAAAAAGAGCGCCGATGCCATGACGTGTCAATGGGGAGGGATCGGGGAGACGTAGATGTTGTGTGTTCAGATGGAGGCTGATTAACGGGATTCGGAGTCGGAGGCGGGAGAACAAGGCCACATGCTGCGCACTACTGCAACATGATGCGAAGCACGGGAAAGAGATCGAGAGATTGAAGCCGCAGCGTCTAGAGCATCCACGGAGCTGAGAGGAAGACCAGCGTCGACCATCTCGACTCGTGCCAACGCTTGGCTGTTGCCCGCAGTGGAGCCACCCGAAACGGCCTAGCGTGGGCAGTACAAAATCTCTTCGCGCGCCGCAACTTTTCTTTCTTCTCCCACGCTCTCAACAGACAGTGCAAGGCAGTACAAAGTCTTTTCTTTCTGGTACCCGGCTGGCATTCTGTCAGACGGCTGCCAGTTTCGATTGCTGGAACTTGCGATACCGAGATGCGGAGACAAAGCATCGTGAATTCGAGGGTTCCATAAGAGCTGGCCGTGTATTTTTCTCACTGTTACGCGGGCGGCGTCAGAGGAACCGGACATCCATAACTGATATCCTGAGACAATGGTGTATCTTGAGACAAATGGTATTGTGCAATATAGCCAAATAACAAGGAAGAAAGGTCTAAAAGTACATGTACAACACCCCCCGTGTCCAAGGGGAGTCCCTATGTAGTACACTGCCTCCAATCACCCGGACCACCACAAAAGATCATGAACGCCGTGCCAATGCTGCGAATGGTCTCCTAGAACTGCGTCTTGGTGCTGACTCCCAACGGCTCGAGAATCCGCTCCCGAACCACCTGGTTGGCAACGTGTCCGCCCTTGGCCATCGCGACCGCACCGATAATCGCAAACAGGGTGTGCGACAGGACGAGGTTGACACCGGACGCCTCAAGGTTTCCGGGCTATAGCAAACAAAAATAAGCAACTGATAGGAGAATAAGAAAAGAGAGGGCGGTGTTTCTAACCTTCGCGGGAGCCCATCGAAGCACTTTCTGCAGTTCGTACTTGTTTGCTAGCTCGGCCATCTTCGACCGATCGGCTAGAATGGATGTGGTGTCGGCGGTGAGGTTTTTCAACCCATCGAGCGCTGGGTGGGAGAATGGCTCGCGGCCATGCTCGTCTGGGCTGGTCGGGGTCGAAGCATGTGTCGCCTGGGGGTTTTGTACGAGGGCAACCGAGGCCTGCAATGTCACAATCCGTTTCCCTGCGAGTCGCGTCAGTAACTACTGCCTTGGCAAAGTTGTTTCCGCAACAAATCCATTTATACCATACCGAGAAAAGCCAATCGATCGTTGAATCCTCGGCGTCCCTGATCGAAGCTCTTGTGTGTCACGGCCAACCACTTCAATTCTTCGGGGAGGACTTGGTCGCCGCCAGGTCCCAGCAATCGAACGTAAAAATCATCCAGAACAGCGGAGTTCGAGTTGGTTCGAAATGGTGGGCGGTTTGAATGAAGCCGAAGACTAAATGGCGCCTTGGTTTGTGGAGGAGTGTAGGACCATCGCGGCGCTGGTGCTTCGCCGGCTGAGTCTTCCGGGGCCGAATCTGGGCTCGTGCCGATGGTGCGACGCGGTATGAGCGTGACAAGCGGGCGAGCACTAGTCCTCGATGCGAGGCAGGCTGACCTGACCATTCGAACGGACAAATTCGAAGCCATGGGGGATGGGTTGATCTTGATCTGCGGAAGTGGACGACCGAGTGGAAGTTGGGGAAGAATTCGGTATTGGCGGTATGATTCTGCCGCTTCCAGCTTTCCCCCAACAGTGATCGCGCCGGGACGGTTCATGCTGCAACAATGGCATCAATCCTTCGGAGATGAGCCAGATTGCGGAGCCAAGTTGCAGATATGCTAACCGAGGCATGCAACTGCGCGTCTTGATTGCCCGACGAGTCTGTCATGCACACGGAACAGGGTAGAACCGCCGAACCTTCACCGCTGCTGTGTGGAAGTTCGTTGCATTTCCACGAATCTGGCCTGAATGCCTCAGACGTGGAGCTGAAAATTCCTCTACTTTCGGTGATAGTAAATGAGGAACTGACAAGCCGGGGACGACTGATTGTGGAATTCACACAAACAGCATCCGCAGCTACCAGCCCTCGGCGCATGTATGATCGAGTTGGTACTATGACACATGATCCTGCAGAGTCACATCTAGCGGTCAAGTGTGGTCGTTTTAAAATATTCAGCATACCGCTACTTGGGGATCTCGTTATCGTCCATCTCGTGCCTTTTGCACCACTGGAAGGCTGCTTTTCCCACACATCCTGCAGTGGTCCTATATGAATCCACTCAAGGGCTTCAGGAATACCGCCATCACCACCAAATGCTTAGTCCTACGTTGCATGATCGTACCGGGCTTCGACCCCAATTTCTAATACAATTTCATGAGACCATCGGGAAGAGGCCTTGTCCGTCTTCCAGCAACATCCTTCTCTGGATCACTCCGCTATAGTTCAGGCCCCTTCAGAAAAAAGAAGCCAACCCCGATGGATTCTCACTTCTCACAAGCTCATGCAAAACTGGTCCGAGAACGCTGCTAGGTAACCTTGTTCAGCTCAACGATTGGGTCCAGGGCGATACAAGCAAGGTGGCGCAACCGGCCCTTAGCGCGGCCCAACCGCCCGGACCCCAGTCCCTCGGTGCTTCCCAGACCTGACACAGATCTCAAAAGAGTAGGGTTCTAGAGGGCCCGGCGCCAAGCAGAATTTTCGGTGAGCTTCTCTGGGGCATTCAGTGACAGGCCCCGGCTTCGGCTGAGCTGCGGCACACGGTTGAACAAGATCGAAGCTCCTGCGCCACACAGCCGACTTTGAGACTGCTTGATGTCGCCAGCGGATATTAGCATCCGTGGAGCGGGCCGCGCGGAGGTGGTTGGCTCAATGAACCCTTGTTTCTCGCGGGTCGACGGTGGAAAAACGGCCTGCTGTGTAATGGCGTTGCCGTACCCAAAGCTGCACCTCCTCCATAAGGCAGGAGGCTTGCTTTGTGATACCGGCAAAGCATCTACAGATCCACGTGCGCTTGAGTTTCGGCCGTGTTTGTGGCTTCCTATGCTGCTGTATATCCTCCTGTTCTCACTGGGGGGATGGATGACTTGAAAAACCCTATGTAGCCAACGATGGATCCATTGTGAAGCCCCCGTAGTTGGCAGCGGTGGCAAGGACATCATTACATGCATGTTCAGTGGCACTAGATAACTTGATCTTGATCGCCATACTCCGAACTACTCCTACAACTCCAACCCCCGGGGAAGTATGACACTTTTCAGTCCCAATTTCAGCTCCATGCATGCTTTCCCCAGTACCGTCGACTTACCGAGTGTGAGACGCCGGCTAGTAGCCGCCGCGCTTGGCACTCTAGCATCGTCTCCGGGGGCAAATGGAGTCACCATACCCTCTCACCTTGACAAAGATGATCGCTGCAGGAAGCCGGAAGTTGACGGCTCAGACCGCTGGTGTCACTACCCTGGAAGCTGCAACTCTCGGGAAGGTCTGGGGAAAGGATCTTCAGCCGTCCACAGTGGCTGGAAAATAGCAGCCAAAGAGAAATAAAACAGCAGCCCGAATGCGCTCAAGTCACGCCTTTACCTTTTGCGGATTTGCTCCAGACATGGCGGGGAGTGGAGTTCTGTACTGCTGCTGCCTCTGCATTGCTGTCATCAAACGTTTGTCGGGTCTTGCAGCACCTGCATTGGGGTCACAAAGCACGACACGATGACAATCAAGGGCCTCCTCGTACTCCAAGCTACTGGGGCAGTAGTCAAAGTCGAGATATGGCGGGTGTGACGGCTCCGCGTTCAACGGTCTATACATCCAGTGCTCCCGTCGGGCCCTTGCAGCGTCTACCGAGAGATTCCTCAGATCGCAGCGGGTGGAAAGCCACACCCGGAGCCGATAGATATGCGTAGTGGAAAGCATCCATGGCCAAACGGCTTTCCTAGCTGCTTGATTGGGATGCCAGACAGGATGGCGGTGTACGACTTGGGGAGGCATGGCATCTCCGAAAGCCCCGATTGCTTTCACACTCGCTTTGGGGTCGACAACATATAAATGGGGGTGAAAGTGCCCGGTCTGGCAGTCGGTGGTTTCTGGCAATCAACTTTTCTGCAAAGCTTTCCAGCCTTTTTCTTTGATTGCCATTATTCTTCGTTTGGCTTCTATACCCCGGCCACTGCGCTTCGCCACTCAGTTGCGTCTTGTTAGCCTTCGTCGCTCCGACAGTCTTGCTCTTTGCGCTGCTCCTCTTTCAGACTTATCAGCTTTCTCTCTACCTTATACCCTAGTCCCTTCAAGGAACATACGCCATGGCCTACTACATTACCTTGGTCTCTAGCTCGCCAGCTACCCGACTGTCCTATATCTCCACTGAAGGAACGGCAACCAACACTCATTCAGTGCAAGATCCTCCTTCGCCGCGGCCATTTCCTCCCAATCCCCCGCCGAGCCCGGCTTAAGCGTTCACCATTGGGTTTTTATTCGGCGTTGAGGGAAAACGGACTAATAGGTGAGTCGCAAAGACCGAACACCCGCCTTTCGCACTTCAGATGCCCGGAGGATAGCCAGGATGGTATGCTGACAAGCAGTGCAGACCATGATTTGAATGATTTGAATCGCCAGCACCACGAGCGCATATTTTGAGGGGAAGGAGCTGGAACAGCGCATAATAAATATAACGTTGTTGTTGTTTGAGCCCTTCCCACGGTCTTTTTCTTTTGGTTGGAAAGGGAAAGCTGGACGGGACAATGCGATGGAAATGGAATCGGACGAGAAAAGCTTCTTCTAACGCTATCTCTAACGCTGTGTTCGTTCTATTGACTCAGTTGGGTTCTTTACTGTAGCAAACTTTGCACGGCCTAGACCAATCAATGGAAGTCCTAGGATGCCGAGGAAATTCAGAGTGTGCATTCGGTTCATGACAGACGTCAGTCGCCTTGGGGTAGTGAAAAGGAAATATCTCCAAGAATAGTAACAGACTCCGGCAGGCTTCGGTATCATCGCGCGGGGACCGGCAAGAGATAGCCGTTTTCGCAGCTGCAGGAGAATTCTAGAGGCGAAACACAGCACCATCGGTTCAACAGAAGGAATCAGCGCCTTTGGAGTACGCGCCTGGAAACCGTATTTCATGTATAATTGATCGACAAATCATACTTTAATAACACAACGAAACTCAAGGTATATGAGGTCAAATCAAAGGAAAGCAAGAGCGATCGCGCTGGTGACGCTCAGTCCGACGACAGTCCAGCCAGACTTGATGATGGCTGGGTTGCTCAGACCGCGACCCAGATCCCAAGTCAGGTGGCGGATGCCGTTCATGGCGTGGTAGGTGAAAGGGAGGGCCATGGTGGCCTTAAGGAGGACCTTGGCCGCGACGGGAAGAGCGCCCATAGCAGCAACCATGGAGGCAGACTCGAGGTGCCAGCCGAGGGCGGGCGAGGCGAGGTATGCGGTGGCCCACAGGTAGAGCGAGCCGGACAGGGCGACACCGGTGATACGGTGCAAGGAGGAGCCAATCCAGCCGATCTGGGGGCGGTAGATGGACAGGTGCGGAGCGACGGGGCGGTTGAGGCGCTGCTTGACCAGGATCTGGGCCGGGTCCTCAGTGTTCGGGGACGAAGTGACGAGTCTAGAATGGAGGGGGGTATCAAGTTAGTCTTCAGTCGATCGCGGATGACGTATGGGTGGTGTCGTCGTGAAGGTTCAATGCGGAGAGGACGGTCGATTTGAATGGAGCTCTTGTGGCTGCAGGGGGACTGACCTCTTCTGGAGGCCGTTTCCGAGCGCAACGGCGGCCGGGGAGGCGCGCATCATCGACCACTGCATGGCATAGGGCTGCTGGACGGCAACTGCGAGTCGGGGCGGCTTGTAAGTAAGAAAGTCACATCGGAGGAGGGCCAATGCAAAGAGCGGGACATACGCCGTCGCAGCGACTGCTGGGCAACCTTCTGAGAGAACATGATGGGCGGTTCGAGATGCTCTCACACGGCGTAAAGGGAAGAAGAGTGCTATCGCGAATGATCGGAACGGACAGCCTCGGGTGGGCGTCACGGGACTTCGGGACTTCGGGAGCCAATCGCGGCGCCGGCAATGATAATAGCGACTGCTGAGGTAAGCTCACTGGCGTGCCCGGAAGATCCTTCATCCAGTTCACGTGATTCTCGCTTGCCCGTTTTGCATTTGTGTTCTTCTCCCGCTGCGCGTTCCGCTTCTCTTCTTCTTCTCCACGAGTCTCCGCTCACGTCGATGTACCACTCTTCCACTCGCTGGGAGCTCTTGGGATGAAGTTGACGTGCTTAGCACCCTCTGGTTTCGGCATTCTGTCGCGACCTTCGAGGGATCCTCGAGACTCGCAGAAGGAGTTGTCCCGTCGTTAATCGCCCATTTGGCTCTTTCCATGAGTCGAAGGGGTTTCATATCAGGGTTACATAACTGTAGAAAACATCTGTGGTCGGGAATGCGATAAGCTGCATCTGTATCGATGCTATCTGACACTTCGCACCCAGAGTTGTTTCGTAGTATCGAGATCCATGGCAATGTTCACCAGTCCACGTTGTATGGAATACTCGCGATGCGACTGGTATCTTGTATCTTGTATCTTTCACCAGTGCGTGTTTCTACATCCTGGGCACTCCATATGCTGTTTTCTCGTCTGACAGGACCCAGGTCCGTCACATGCTTCACTGCGATGGGAAAAGAGCCGTATAATGATATTCCATTCGCGTCTGGGACTTAATCTATATCGACGTAAGTATAATTTGAGTATTATCCGGGGGTATAGACCGACCGGGGCGTAGTTGAAGAATTGCATTATTGCATTGTTCGCAACGGCGCTGGGCTCATGCACCGACTACTAATCCATTTAATGCGCGGCCAGCGAACCTCGGCAACTCGACCTTCCCCCACAGCAGAGGTCCGCGGCTGACTCTGGGGTCACCCGGTGCTTTTCAATCCCTTCTCTGATTTCTATCTGACTGTTTCGTCAAACAGTCCTGCTTATATTCGTCGGCGCAATCTCTACAACGAGCTGCATTTAGTATTCGGTCGAGATATTCAACCCCGTTGTTCCTGTTGAGCGATCGACTTCCCCGAGTTCCGTCCCGATTAGATACCAAACCACTCCCTTTCCGACACTATGCCGTTCAACACAGCGTTGACCCGCAAGTTGGGAATCAGGGGTATGTGACCAACCGACGGATTCGTGTCATGTACCAGCACTAACTGTTCACAGTGCCCGTGGTGCAAGGTGGCATGCAGTGGGTGGGATACGCCGAGCTGGCCTCGGCCGTGAGCAATGCAGGCGGTTTGGGTATTGTATGTCGACCAGTCTTACTAAAGTGCACTTGTTGCGCATCATCTTGAGAAATATTGGTTGCTAATCCTGGAAATAGCTTACAGCCCTCACCCAACCCACGCCCGAAGATCTGCGCAAGGAGATCCGACGATGCCGCACCATGACCAAGTATCCCTTCGGTGTGAACTTGACCCTGCTCCCCGCAATAGTGCCCCCGGACTATGGTGCCTACGCTCAAGTGATCATTGACGAGGGCATCAAGATTGTGGAGACTGCAGGTAACAACCCGGGCCCCGTGATTCAACAGCTGAAGAAGGCCGGCACCATCATTCTGCACAAGTGCACCACCATCCGCCACGCCAAGTCCGCCGTGAAGCTCGGCGTGGACTTCTTGTCCATTGACGGCTTTGAGTGTGCCGGGCATGTTGGCGAGCACGACATCACCAACTTCATTCTCCTGAGCCGCGCGCGCCAGGACCTCGGCGTGCCGTTCATCGCCTCGGGTGGCTTCGCGGACGGCCAGGGTCTAGCCGCTGCTCTCGCCCTCGGGGCCGAGGGGATCAACATGGGCACTCGGTTCATGAGCACCGTCGAGGCCCCGATCCACCAAAAGGTGAAGGAGGCAATTGTTAACGCCCAAGAGACCGATACTGCCCTCGTGCTCCGTCGGTGGAAGAACACCTCTCGTCTGTTCGCCAACAAGGTCACCCAGGATGCCTTGAAGATCGAGCGCGAGAGCAAGACTGGCGAATTTAGCGAGATTGGACCGTACGTTAGCGGCAAGCGCGGCCGCCAGGTCTTCTTGAACGGTGATATCGACTTTGGAGTAAGTCTTACATTTCCTTCCGTCGGAGTCTGTGGAACCTGACCCCCTTTCTTAGGTGTGGACTGCTGGGCAGGTCATTGGTCTGATCCATGATATCCCGACCTGCGCTGTGCTTCTCGATCGGATTGAGAAGGAGGCCCTGGAGGCCGTGACTCGGACCCGGTCGCTGTATAGCGATGCTCCTGCCAGCAAGCTGTGAGGCACACTGCCATGGACGCAGCGGGCACTGTAGTACAGATCTTGTCGTGATTCGATTTTGAAGAGGATATAGAGATTGCAGAAAGACGGAGTGCTCTAGACGATCACTTCAAATCACAACATCTGATTCCAGTGTAGTATCACACATGATGATTTGACTTCCTGGTTGGTCTTGCCGATCACATCTACCCCGTTCTTGCTTTTTCTTTCTCCAATAGCGCCATTAGCCCGGAAAATCCTCGACACCGCTCTTCTCCAAGGGATCGAGTGCGTCCTGTAAAGCAGAGATTGGAGCTAATGCGCGGCATTTTGAAATGCGGCCACATTCTTTAGCTTTGGGTTCCGCGCTAATCGACACCGTCGAGATTCCTAGCCGGACATTCCACCACACGTACTTCAAACCCTCAGGAGAATCGTCGTGAGCACACGTACATCCCCCCACAATGGCCGATTAACTTCCTTGCAATGACGAAAGGTGTCTTTGCGCTGCCCGTGCTGAATGGAAGAAGAACGCCCTTGCATGCGCCCCCTTGGGAGATCGTCTGGGGAATGCAGGCTGCAACACCTGCGATTGGGCACGGTAGGCTCAATTTGGCGGTCTTCGCAGAAGAGCGCGGTAAGCTATGATCACAGGTGCATGATGCAGCTGTCGTCTGGCAAGTTCGTCGCTACCCTCTTGTATCGCAGTGTACATTTCAGATCGAACGTTCTGCTCGAGCTCGGCTTGCTACTCCATCACCCGCAGGATCGATAGTCGATTCATATAGACCAGCCACAGCAATCCTTAAACACATAGCCCTATTGCGCGTCAGTCCTAAGCAATGGAAGAAAAGATCGACCGTATCACCGCAGTGACTAGCCCAACACTATCCTACCGATATGCTAGATCGATCGTAGCCGGATCGTGCATACGACTGGCGTCTCGAGCATAATGCAATGCAATGCATTACACTCATGCCAGACCAAGCAGGATAGTAGACATCCCCAGATCTACACCACCCCCCGTTCGTCTTCAAGCAACTATACCCCCCTCCCCTCCTCCATCTCATCCTCCCACTCTGGTCCATCTACTGCGGGCTTTCAGTATAGAGGTCCATCCACAACCACAACCACAATCGCGTCAACCATGGGATTCATCTCATCCATGACCCGCCGCATGCGAGTGACCAAACTATCCCGCCGCCTCTCAACCACTCAGCCAGACCGCCGCTCCTCCGACGGCAACGACCTGATCAAAATCCCCTCGACATCAGCCTCTCTCGTCCGCGCCGACAGCCACGCCTCGTCGACGACAGTCGTGCGCGAGAACCACGAGCCAGTCCTCCCCACCGAGTCCCCCACCCGTCACACCCGCCTCACGCCCGCCGATCTCAACCTGCAGACCCTCTTCGACAACGCGGACGCGCTCGATGCGTCGACGAGCCGCGCCGTCCGCGCACTGTCTATGCCCGAGTACCCGATCCTAAAGCTGGAGGCCGTGTCGTCGCCGTTCGATACCCCGCCGCGACGGACGTTGCAGGCGCCCCTCGAGACGGACGAGACGGTGTGTGAGGATGCGCGGGCGAGTGAGCGGTTGCGGGGGCTTCTAGACGAGCCGGCGCGGGAGAAGGACGGCGTCCGTGTGAAAGGGGTACATGTGGATGTGCAGCAGCGGCCGGAGTCGAGGCTGAAGCGGTCGATGACGGGGCTGTTTAAGCGGAGGTCGATGAAGATTCTGCGGTCGTCGCTGTCGTTGAAGGGGTTGCGGGTGCCGACGCCACCGAAGGAGCGGGATGAGGCGAGGATGGCGGAGGAGAAGTGGTTGGAGGCGAATGGGTTTGCGAGGTTTGGGGGGAATGTCCAGTTTTGGGGGGTGGGAAGGCCGTGGTAGTGGTTTTGCGTTGAGAATTGTGTCGTGTTTGGTGTATATAAAATAGAACGAGATGAATTGCAGTTGGGAACAAAAACGCTACGAAACAAGGATAGAACGGTGCGTTCTTTATAGGATATTCTGTGAGCTGGGCTGTAGAAAATCGACGGAGTATGTTGAAGCTTATAGATGTCTCCGGACCAACAGTGAACAAGGGAGATATCGGAGCAGGTGCTAAATTAGTCGAAACAAGTAATAGGCACAAAATGCAGCCGTGTGAGAAGTGCCTGCATTCTAATTCAAGGAGGGCTGGAACCATTGCAACGAGCTACAACAGCAAACAGAGAGAACCCAGTATCCGAACTCTAAGGGTTAAAGGTATATATGCGAAGATTGCAGCGCTAGACAGCAGCTAGAGACGGAACCAAAGCACATTGCGGGAAGCCGAAGCACCAAACAAAAAGTGAAATCAAAGCAGTCTTCTGTCTCCGAGGGTGCCACAAGACACAGTTAATGATACATGGATAGTAAAACAGATCGCCGAGCTACTCAAGAATACCCAAAGCGCCTGCCTCCATCGCCGAAGATCGATAACGGTCCACTGTCACAGTGCTGCCGAGGGTGCTTTGAGCCAGCGCCCAGAGTGCCGCCATGGCGACCTGTGCCTCTCGCATAGTGCCAGAATGCAGACAGCGCTTAGATGATGGAGCCAAGGGCGATGCAAGGGAGGCCGACGCCGATGAGGTCCGAGTTCTATAGAAGTTAGAATGGGGTGCAATTGAACCCGTGGAGCTTTACTTACGGCGCTGGAGGGAGAGTTCTGGCAGCAGGCAATGTTCTGCTTGCACTTCTGGTTGACGATGTCCTGAATGGGGATACCAATGATGGGGACTAGAACAATGTTAGTACGGGAATGGCTAGTTCGGGAAAGACATCCAGCTTACCCTGCAGGTCGAGCTTGGAGCACTGGTCGAAGAGGCCAAGGCCGTCAGCGCCGGAGCCAGCGCCGATGAGGTTGCTCAGAGCACCGCCGAGTGGGCCGGAGTTGACATCGGTGGTGTCGCCAGCGTAGGTGGCCTTGTTGCAGCAGGAGAGCTGAGCCTGGTCACCGCACTTGGCCTGGGCCTGCTTGACGGTCAGGTTGTCGGGAACAGGGAAGCGAACGTTGGTGTTGCCCTTGTTGGCGACACCGTTGGCGTTGCCAGCACCACCGGCAGAGGGCTCCTGGGGAGGCAGGGCAGCAACGGTGGCAGCGAGGCCGAGAACAGCGGACAGAGTGAACTTCATTGTGTCTGTGGGGTTGGATTTGAACGAGAAGGACTCGGAGATTAAGGATTTTCTGTGGTAGAGAAGACTGTACTTCAGAAGAGAAGATTAAAGAGAGTGATGCGGGATGAAGAGGAGAAGTTGGACGATGAGTGACCCCGTCTTTATACACTTCGGTGGCGGTCTGTGAGCCTCCTCGATCACTGTCTTCAACGATACGCGGTGTTTGTTTTCCCACCATATTCTCCCTCTCTCTCTCCCCCCGGAATGCAACCTGTAAGGAAGGGCGAGGGAGGATCCCTCCACTTGCCAGGGCCCGCTGGCCACCAGACGCCGCTGCATCGCCCTCCTGGTATGGATCTACCAGCTAAACACGCCGGCCTTCCCGCGACGCCCACCTCTGCCCTCGCATTCCGAGCTCCCTGGCGCTGCAGTGTGTCCGGCCAAGCTCGCCGAAACTCCTCCAGTCTCGGTGTACCTGCTAATTGATCATGTACTACTCTACACTGTTGTCTGCAGTCGGGAATTCAGGAATAGATCCTGGCACCTGCACGAGGTGCGTCATCGAATTCGACTGAATGTACCCCCCAGGTCTGCCTATAGCCGCAACAGAGTTGCGTTATGCAAAGAGCCGTCAACTCAAATCCAAGCTTAAACGACATAGTTCAGGCAGTGGATCTCTCCATCGTTGTTCCTGGTCCCAGCCACTCTCCACCACTTCCCAAGGGAGAGAGAGGACGCCTCTCCGCTCGTTCATGTTTGGTTCTACGACCTGAGACCGCCACGCCTCGGGCACTAAGGCATGCAACTGGCCCTTCCCACCCAGCCAATTTACTCAGATGCGATCCCTGGCAGGTACGTGCTGGTCTCGGTGCGGAGTCAGGACTGTGGAGTGCGTGACGCATGGTAAATCATCCTGTAAGGGATGCGGCACCGAGCCAGTCAGCGGCGGCCATCAATAGGGAAGGCCCCTCCTGGGCTCCCTTCATTGTTTCGCGCCCTTGGGCCACGAAAAAGAATTGGTTATCGCAACCCTAGTCAACTGTGCGCCTCCCCGAGAACTCTCCGATCGGAACATGTGAGTGGTGCTTCCGCGGACAATGGCGCCTGGTTGGTTGCAGTCAGGGCTGCGCTCTAGTGACTCGTAGGTATGCACTAACTGGTCTGTTGTAGTCGCGGGTTCTCTGTCTTTGCTGTCTCTGTACTGTCTCAAAGCTGAAACTTGCTCCTGGGATTGTGAGTGGTCAAAGAATTCGACATCCCTGTGTGCCTGGCTATCCCCATGTACCCTACCTGGCTCCTACATGCATTGCTGGTGAATTTGGCATTGGAACTGAGATAGTACCAGCGCAGGGTCTACTTTTGGTTTGTGTCGGTGGAATGGTCGAGATCTCATGCACTCTATCCCAAATGTACATCACAATCTCTCTGTGTATGTTCGGTAATGAGTCACCCACAACTATGTGAGCAGGCTTGTACACCTCTCGGCGGTGTAGATGAGTTACGTATTGGAAAGTAGCCAGACGAACTTTTGCATCGCTGGTGGATACAATATCGATGTGTCGGTCGTGTTCGAATGCAGTGTATTTTGTTCGGGCTGTAGGTCTTTTGTTGTTCTTGGCCGCAGAGGAAGACTCGGGTCTCATCTGGGCGATATGCAGGTCCCGAGTGTAACCGAGCCAGTGCTAGCTGAACGCTGGTGTGCAACTGAGACCATCTGTCGGCTCGTTGTACGTAGACTTGCAGCTAGTTCCAGGCTTCCGTGGTTTTATCGCAATCGTACATGTATCATCTTTGCTCGGTCTTCGAATCACTCGTTGACCGACCAATTCAATCATTCGATGCACGGTGATATACACCTATATAATTAGTTTCCAATGTCAATCAGGTCGGCTTTTATACACTGGTTGTCGTTAAAGGGCCCAGGTGCATTGCCGGGCTGTTACCAACCTTCGCGGATGAGGTCGGAATCTCCCTCTCGTAGAGCATCAATTGTCTTAATATCATTTCGAATATCAATAGATGTCAGGTTTATTCGTAGCTTTGGAGGATGGAAACAGATATCATTCAGTGGGAAAGTTGAGTAGGAAAGTTCTACGAAGTCTGGTCTGTCTACTTGTATATATATATGTAGAGCCACCGTTCTGCCTTTGATGGATATAACCCACAATGATTGCCTACTCTTTGCCTCCATAAATCTCAGCTTTTGAATCCAGTTTACTTCAAAACAAGCCATTATCCAGCACATTTAGATACACCCACAGACAGATGTAGAACATAGACCCAGGCCTCGAGGTGCCTGCGCCCTCTACTTAGGGCTTCCCATTCGCGTTCTTATCACACGTGACCCACTTACCACTACGCCGCCCGTAACGACCGCGTCTGCTCCTCTCCTGGTGGACCTCCTTCGTTGCCGCTGACCCCTACAGTTCATTAGATCACTCCCTTCTGTTTATTGTGCGGAACTGGGATTCACGCAGACAAAATACTCTAAATTATACGGTCACTCCAGTTCCATGTTCACTGATTTCTAGCTCCTTCGATGGATTATGTACCACCATTCAGGATGTCACTCATAGACCTGATCCTCGATGTTCATTCTGGGTAATCTCGGCAAATCATGCCTAGGTCGGCAATACAAGCTTGAAACCATCAAACTCGGTGTTCCGGGTTAGAGCTGAATGCCCTCGATGTTCATATCTACGCATGTTCCTTCACAGGACCTCAGTCACCTTCGATCACCGAAACAAACCGAGTCCCACCGGCGCTGCGGGCCTCGCAGCGGCCAATCACCGTTGGCCCGCTGGGCGCCAGTTCAGGCGCCCCGTTGGACTCTCCGATGACTCCTCAGGGAGCCTCACCTGCGCATCTGCTTGCAATCAATCCATCGATGACTCAGCTAGACTCCAGCTCAATGACCGCATCCCAACGCGCGCTCTGCTTGCCGGAGATTGTCAGTGAAATCATCGCCTGGATCAGTGAGGACCACGTTTTTAGGATCACGCTCCGCAAGGAGGGCGTCAAGGACTATGATGAGCAGATGGAGGACCTGGACTTGGGGCAAATCACCTCGCTGGCGGACATTGCTCGCCTCGAGACGCCGGACTTTGAAATCGGCCGACAGGGAGTCCTGTTCCGATGTGCTCTGGTCAACAGGCTCTGGTTCGCTGAGACTGTGCGCGCGTTGTGGGAAGATCTAAGTTGTCCCTATGACTATTACGATGCGGATCTGGCGTCCTTGATCGGGTGCGCTTCTCCTCCTCGCCGACAGTTCTATGCCAACCTGATCAAGCGAGGCAAGCTCATAGCGTGGTTTGCGGAAGGACCCAAGTCGAACGAGAACGTGTCCCTAGACGGTGTCGTTTTCCCACAACTGGAGTCGCTGTTTCTATGCTGTTCGTGTTGGGAGCCCATCGAAATTTCCCGTGTACAGTGCCCGAACCTGAAGGTTCTGGATATTGACCCGAAATGTGACCAAGAACAGTGGGGAATGGAGTACGGGGTCTCACAAGAGACATGGGACTGGTTATTTGAGCAGATTGCGGTGAGTGGTGCAGTGTCATGATAGCCTAGGAGTATCATCACCGATGTATTGTAAAGCTAACTAGGACGGACGACCACTGCAGATTCTTTGGCCAAGCCTTGAAACCATCAATATTCTAGACCATGCGAGAGTCTGGCCAGGCGCCCTTAAACGCTATGCGCAGCTCATGCCGTGCTTGGAGAGTTTCGATACCTCTAAGGTGATCGAAGACTCCAACACGGGTCTGTAGGGAACGTGCAGGTGGTACAGGCTACCTAGGCTGCTGGGACTGCATGAACCGTTCCAGTTGAGCCACCGACTGCTGCATCTCATCCTGGCTTGGCATGTTGACGATCATCAGATACAGCACATCCTGCTGCAGGGCCTTCCTCGCAAGACCGGGCTTCTTCTGGCGCTTATGGTCCTTCCGCTTCTCTCGCACGACTCACTGGGAGGTAGGCCCTGCGCACTCCGCTTGGCGTCTTGCGATTCTCGTCTGGCATTGGCAACCCGTTCGATTAGCCCCGGCGAGGTACCCATCCGGCCACCAGTCAGCACGGAAACCAGATTTCCGTTGTTTGCCGGGTGGTTGGGATCACTGTAGCGTGAAACAAAGCCCTTTCTCGCCGACCCTGGAACGGATAACGAGGAGCCTTGGTGCTTGAGTTCCTGGTCCTTGTTAGCGCGCACTCTCGTTGAAATCAAGGCGTGGAAGCGGGCACTCACGAACGATGCCTGCGACTTTCGGTCCAAATAATCCTGCACCCAAGTCCCCGCGCCCTTGAGCTTGTCGCGCGGCCCCGCCGACTCGCTCTTCGCTTCGCCCTCCATCGCTCGTGCTGCGACCTCATCCAAATCAGGATAGACCAAGGGCGCAGCCTCGGGCAGCTCGATTTCGCCGTGGGTTTGGCCGCTGGCCAGCCGGAGACCTTTTATGCGCTGCTTGGCCTTGGTAATTTCCGGGTGGTTGGGGGTGTTGTACTTGGCGACGGTTGAGGTGATATCGAACTTGGACCTGCCGACTGGCTGGTTGATATCGATAGTCTCGCGGGAAAAGAGTGGTTGGCCTAGCCTTTGCGACTGAGCGTTCAGGGGCCCGCCCTGCTCGCCGGGGATTTCATCTTTGAATGCGATGACCATGGCATAGAGACCGCGCGGCATGAAAAAGTCCCGGTTCGCCCGGTCGAGGAACGTATTCGCGCGGTGACGGTGTTGGACTTCCCAGGCGGTTCCGGCCACGGTTTGGACCACGGCGCCTGTCACCATAGTTGTTATTCCAGGAACGGTGCCCACGATGCCGGATGCAATCCAGATAATCTCGATCCACTTCGAAGCCTGCGTTCGCTATCAGTAACTGTCGTCTCACGACGAAGTCGGTGGAGAAGTTCAGTGGCAACCCACCCTGCTCGCTTTATAGAAGTCGTCCAGGAATTGCAAGAACACATCCTGGCCCACGCCGACGTCCGCCAACAGCGGCGCATACACGCGCACAAATCCACGATGCTTCCAGCCGGGCCTGCGTTGTGGAATGATGACCGGAGGGGCAAACCGCTGCGCGGGCGAAATGCGCCCGCCATTTGCACCAATTCGCGAACCATATGTTCTTCCTGTTCTTCCCGCTCCTCCCGAGCCTCCTTAGTGTCGGTCTCTCCCTCTGTTTCGAGATCTCTCTCTGTTTCGAGATCTTTCTCTGTATCAATCTCCCTCGCTGTCTCAGCAGTGACCACTGCTGCGGCCGCAGATTCCGACTCATCGTATGTCGGTAATCTCATACGTTGCGCCGTCTCATCCAGCTCCCAGGCGGCTTCATCTTGTTCGACCCAGGAGTTGGCCTCGCTATACTCGTCCGAATCATATCCGGCCTCGGCGGCTTTGCTCGGCCGGTCCGTTTCCCTGTATGCAGGCAGCTCTGGGCCTCTCTCGGCGACAGCGTCGGGTCTTGCCTCCGACGCTTTGCTCTGCCGGGCTTTTTCGCGATCGGCCGATAGCTCTGCGCGGCCCTCGGCGATGAGTGCGTCGGCTGCCGCGTCGTCGGCGAGGATGTAATCATCACGGAGATCGCGAGAGGAAGACGTCGCAGAGGCAGCGCCATGGTTGGATGGGCGGTTACGAGCTGCAATGATAGCTTCCGAGGTGAAGCCAATGCCGGAACCGATGAGCCTGACGAGTTTACCCATATTGGTGGGGGCGGACAATTGGATGAGTGAAGGGGTTTCTACGAGACCACGACCTTTTCTACCGGTCTTATATCCCTAGGGATCGAGAGGACACAATCTATATTTACTTTTCGGCACCACTCATGTTTTGACGCGGACGGGGACAGCAGACCGTTGGTTTGACATGCGGTCGCATTGCCTACTCGATCGGTGATAGTTTGGACTGAAGACAACGGAGAGCCGCTAGTTAGACTTTTGGCTTCGTCCTTCACGCGACAGTGTGCGGTTCTGATTGGACTGCAGCGCGTCACAATCAGCCCCCACACCACGCTGCAAGGCTTGGTGGTGCTTAAAATGAGGGATTCTGCGACGACACGTTCCATCTCTCATACTAGGGGCGTTGCAAGGACTTTTCGTGAGATCTGAGGGCATTCAGTCCCTGACCTTGGTATAGTCGCCGTCTACCTTGCCACATGCAGAGACGCACCTGGGCAAGGTCTGTATACAAAATGAAGACGGCATGAAGAGACCGCCACATCCCTTACTCATCGATGCTCGGTAAAGGTAAAACTCACACTCCGATTAGACCGTGGCGTCCAAAGACTTCCAGCTCAGTACCCGCGGTCTGGTGCTCCAGACTTTGGAAAGGTCAAAGTGGGATTCTGGTTTCAGAGGACGTCGACTCCCGCTTATCCTTTTCATGCTCGACGTCACGATACTCATGAGTTGTGCTCGACTCCTTCAGTAGACATATTCGGCCAGAGTATGGATCAGGAAGCCGATTGTGAGAAGGCGACAGCCCCGGTGCATTTGCTCATCTAGGAACAAGGGGCAGTGGATGCACTCGCCACTCATAGCCCTCGTCGACGAAGGACTAGGTGTCAATAAAAAAGTCATTGACTGTCTTGACAACAACTTGTTCCGCACTTGGATGCTTGCGGGCATCTAAGATTGTTGGCAGGGGCCCAATTTGGATCTGGGAGTCCTTTGGCGCCGGGGGTGGAGGAGCAATATGCGTGTACTTTCCGCCATTCTTGCAAGTATTCCGGTCTATTCTGGGCGCGAGTCTCTGGCATAGCGTCTTTATCACTCCATTGATGGCCGCTTCCATCGCCACGCTACGACGAGCCACAAGGGCGTTGTAGAGATTCACAAGAATGAGTTCTGCATGATGTTCGGTGCCGGATTTGAAGCTCAGGCTATCAACACTGAGCGGGATCCTGTCGCGGCTCACGAGAAGCGCGCGTTGTTCTCTGCGGCACTGTCAGCGAAAGGGCTGACTCAACAAGAGGCCGTCATGATAGAGTATGCTAACTCGTTCGTTGAGAAAATGAGCAGGCTGGGAAACACTGAAATGAGAATTGACATGGCCAAATGGTATATCGATTTGGGCGTTGACATGTCGGTGTGGAACGAGGGGAGTTATCGTCACCATGGATGATCCTCTACACTTAGACTGAAAACTGACCGATCACATTGTAGAGGCGTCCCATCCTTGGCTTGATCTCATGCTTGGGTTGATGCATGTGGTGGCTGTGATGGATAATCTCCGCCCTACTCAGTATCCGCCATAATCAGTATGGCAGGGACAGGACCGCTTCATGAGTAGATCTCTGAATTGAGCAAGGAAAAAAGAAGGTATCCCAAGGAGCGATGGAGGCACACTCCTGGAACATGGCGTAAGTATTCAAGGTAGCGTCCCCACGTATCCAGAGATAGACCAGTATAGACGAAGCACCGAGGAGATCCATGCCCAATACGGAGACAGTGTCCATTTCACCGCTCTTCATATCGACAATCGAGATGATTCCACACGTGTTCTACATTACCAGTTAAGGGGAAGAACGTAGATCCCCTGGCCAAGCATTCCAAACGATCTTATACATCCGGAGTCTGGATATAGTCTCATGTCTGGATAATCAAAAACTCAGCTCATAGACCGATTTTTCCGCTCATGCATTGTGATCTATCGCATAGTGGAGCTGGGTGATGCCAGGAATAGGAACCATGGATAGACCGAGATTGGCGAAGGACTGAAATTCCAGATCGACAGGGAAGGCGGGGTGAAAATGCTCCTAATAATCCCAATAATGAATAATACAGGAAGGGCAGCAGCTCCCATGTGGAAATCTGCCCGAGATCATCACTCGGTGAGTCATTATAAGATGAATATTAATCCATGGATGCTGCATTCTCACGGTGAATCCTCGGTTAATCGGCATCTCTAGCGATTCCGGAGTTAACCCCCGGACTTGGCTGGAATACGCCCGAATGGCGAACGTCAGCGCGAGTCCGAATCAAGTCATGGCGCCGGATTAATAATGGCATTTCTGGGGCCGTGGATGAGTACTCCTGCTAGCTCCATCTCGAGTCGTTTTTATTGCACTGGATCGACGCCGCCATGCCTTTCTCCCATCCCGCTCCTTCGTGATGGCCGCCATTGTGCGCATTTTGTCGCACGCCGCCAACAAACCCTACCGAACCAAGGATCTCCGGCATCAGACACCCCCGTACCTGAATGACGATGGGTATGTCGCCTTTGCGCCCGACGACATCGAGAATCCGCGGAATTGGTCCACCCCCCGTCGCGTCACCGTCACCGTCAGCGCCGTGCTGCTCGTCGTCAATGCCACCTTCGCCTCCAGCTCGCCCAGCGGCTGCTTCGAGTCCATCTCGGCGCATTTCGGGGTCTCGACCGAGGTTGCCGGCCTTACTATCACCCTGTTCCTGCTGGGCTACTGCGCCGGCCCGCTCCTCTTCGCGCCGTTGAGCGAGTTCTACGGCCGCCGCTGGATCTTCTACATCACCTTCTTGCTCTACCTCGCGTTCAACTTCCTATGCGCCTTCGCGCCGAACCTCGGCGCCTTGCTGGTGGGTCGGTTCCTGACGGGCACGTTTGTCTCGGCGCCGCTGAGCAATGCCCCCGGCGTGCTCGCCGATCTCTGGGATCCGCTGCAGCGCTCCAATGCCATGGCAGGCTTCTCGGCGATGGTCTGGATCGGCCCCGCGCTGGGCCCCGTGGTCGCGGGCTTCTTGGAGCTCAAGGAGGACTGGCGATGGAGCTTTTACGTGCTCCTCTGGCTGGGCGGATTCACGGCGGTCATCATGCTGACCATCCCCGAGACCTTCGCCCCGATCGTCTTGTACAACAAGGCCAAGCAAATCCGCAAAGCGCAGATCCCGGGGTACGAGCACGTCAAGGCTCCCATCGAGGACAGTGACCGCACGCTGGTGAGTATCTACAAGGTCGCGCTGACGCGCCCGTGGATTATTCTCTTTGATCCGATTTCGCTGCTCTGCGCGATCTATATGGCTGTTGTCTACACCTTGCTCTACATGCTCTTCAGCATCTACCCGATCGTGTTCCAAGAGAAGCGCGGGTGGAACGCTGGTGTTGGTGAACTGCCACTGCTCGGGACCATTGTCGGAGCGCTGATCGGCAGCTGCGTCGTTCTGGTCGACACCAGAATGCGCCAGAACAAGATCAAGCGAGGCGAGAAGACGATGGCCGACTCGACGCCCGAGGATCGATTGCCACTCGCCATGATAGGCGGCGTGGGCTTTGCAGCGACCATGTTCTGGTTTGCCTGGTCGGCTGAATACAAGTGAGTGTGCTCCTATATAGCCCCAAATCCGACGGGCCAGTCAAGCTAACGGGCGCAGCTACGTCCACTGGATCGTCCCTACCATCGCCGGCTGCTTCCTCTCCAGCTCCATGCTGCTCATCTTCGTCTCATACCTTAACTACCTGGTCGATGTCTACCTGATGTACGCTGCGTCTGCCATCGCAGCCAACACCATCGCGCGGTCCGCCTGCGGTGCCGCCGCACCGCTTTTCACCAACCAGATGTTCAGTGCGCTTGGCGTGGGTGGTGGAGGAAGTCTGATCGGTGGCGTCGCTGCGCTGCTGGGGGTCGTGCCGTTCCTCTTCTACAAGTATGGAAAGCAGATCCGGATTCGCAGCAAGTTTGCGCCAACCTCGAAGCCGCCCGTCCAGACGAAGACTGATGAAGAAACGGGACCCCGAGAGGTGGCTTTTCAGAGTTCTGCCTCGCAGTCTAGTCGGGATGACGAGATCGAGTCGACAGAGTAAAAAAGCGATTGAGGAGCCACCAGTACATATATCATACAGTTGTAGACAAGCTTCTTTGAAATGTACAGGAGTTCTCTCGGACTTAAAGTTGCGGGAGTCGTATGAGGATGTATACAAATCGAACAGAGTTCCATCAACAATTGATCATCTGAAAGACAGGGATTATGGGGATAGACCGACGATCACGGCAAAGGTATCGTACAATCATAGAAGATCACAGTCTTCTCTCCAACCAGCCGGCTCATTAGAGACGAATGTGTAGCTGGCACACAAATACAGTGAGAAATTAGGGCCACCCATGCTTACTTTGGGATGAATCAGAGAAGTGGCTAGACATCACCTTGCTTTGGCCGCCATACTAAATTGTCTGAGTGACATTTTCGTAGACCCGTGTAGTACCGACCTCTTGATATCAGAAACCATGGCTAGCTTACCGTTCTCCCGGCCGGTGCATACGGACTACCGTCTTGCTGGGCGTTTAGAAGAGTAGACGGAGGTGTGGTTGGCCTTCTTCGGGTCGTCGGGGAGTCTGTCACCTTGAGCGCCGAGATTAACAAATTCGACGTGGCACCGAGAAACCTTCTTGGCTTTTAGAGGATCAGGAACATTTTTTTGATCTAGAATGTACATCCCTTTACCGGCGACAATCGGGGCCCGGACAATAAGGCATCTCACCGGCGCCGGTGGAGACGGAATCTGCTTCCCGGAACGAAGGACTTGTGGTATTTCTGCAGGGATAATTAGCTCATCGGAGGGCCGTAGCTGTTATGGTTCTTTTTGAGGTTGGTTTCATCTAGTTTCTGGTTTTCTTGAATGTGGTCGCGTATTAGATGACTTATATACTGGTAGACGCCAGAACATGGCCCTGGGCAAAGCCCCGAGGGTATAAAATAGTCTACCCAAACGTATAAGCAGTCTTGGAAGGAGTACTCGACATCAGCGGTGTTTAAAGCAGACTATACTGATCAAGCCTTTCAAAGGGAATTGAGGAATTGAATACAAGGTATAGAAGAACATGGTCCTTCAGACCACAGAAAGTGCAATGAATCTGGTTCATCAAGGAGAACGAAGGCCACACAAGACCGGACTAGAGGGAAACATTGTCAAAGTATAGGCTGCCACCCATCAACTGAGGCCATTTAACAAAGACTGCAATTCGAAACAAAACAAAGGCATTGCCAGTTGTCTCGAACCTGGTTAGCCCAGCAAAGACCAGATCGAACGGATTTTCAGAGAACAACTACAATCACGACCAAACCTGACTGTTAGACGGGCAGCCGTCTAAGCTTTACCCATCACGGACAGGATTTCTTCGTCAAATACACTACTAGGGCTAGCGAATAGCGACGCCAACAGTTCTTTGCTCATCAATCAAGTCAACCTTGGAACGAGTCGACTGAATTTTGCTAGCTGCCTTGAGCTGGCAGACGTTGATGAACCTAGTCCTCGCTTGACATACTGGTATGTAATACAAGATTCCCGGCTTATAAAGGATCAGAATCAATCACCACTTTTGATACGCGATCTGAAGGTCCTGATCTAGAGATAACTGCATGTATAATCTTCATGGTAGTTGGTTTACATTTCAAGAGCAGAGGCCAAGCAGGACACCTAAAGTGAAATCCTTCGAGGGTTACAAATTGCCACAAATATTCCGGCTCTGAGATGTCATATCAATCAAGAGATCTTGGTAATTAGCCCCTTGATCTTGCCCGTTCCCCGTCTCTGTTATCATCCTAGCAACCCCCTATTCCTGCCCAAACTTGGAAGCCATTTTCTTCGAACGTCGTCAATGCTTGTGTATAAACAACAATGCTGGATGATTCATCAACAAGTATAGCATCCGAAAATGAAACTTGGGCTGCTGGGGTATTTATAAACGGTCTATTCTCGCTGGCGCAATAGATTTCCATCACGGTGTCGTCATAGTGTATTCCAGTGTCGTCGCTATGATGCGTAATCGGCTTCTGCCGTAAAGCCATTGCCTGCATCCTTGCATTGTCGGCCTTCCCCAGTCCATGTACTGTCGTCAGGGTTGGATCTATTGAATTCAACATATCCAGTAGCCTTGTCGCTATAGCATAAATAGCTCGATAATAGGTGGGGGTCCCTTTGGCTCTGTTCATACAAGAAGACATAAGAGCCGCGGATATCCCCAAGTAGCCAATGCTGGAAGCTTCCAGTTTGCGTTCCATAGGGAACAGACACGGATCCTCAAAAGTTGTCTTGAGAGTATCCCTATAGTATTGCCAGGTGGCATCGGCGGCAGTAAGCTCAGTCTTGAAGACCGCATCGTTAAGAATATCGATGAGGGATATAGGGATGCGACAGTACAGGGTGTCCGTGGCCGTTATCACGAATATCCCAACTGCTTGGGATCCAGTTGCCCCGGAATATATCGCCAGATCAAATCCAGTCGGTTGATATGAAATCGAATTGAATGTCACAGTGTTATCGGTACCAGTGTCAGGATCTGTCAAAAGGACTTGTTTGCCGAAAAAGGTCGAGGGCATTGTTAACGCGCCGAGCATGCCGGTTCGTCCATTGCCGGCAGCGACGAACTCAAGGAGGCAGACTAAGAAAAGGGCTCGGAAGATAGACGTCATGTTGGCTTTCGTGGGTGATCAAGAAAAAGAGCGTTGACAGCATTTGAGGACTAGGACTGCCCACATTGATTTAAAAACCGACAAGAACAAATCCGTTGCCCTATGAATCCGCTAAGAGTGCGAGATTTGAGCTGATTTGGGGCACTGGTTCTTTGAGGTGAGTGTTCCTCGAAAAGCAATCCAGGGAGCAGACACCTTTTCTATAAAAGATGGGCCTACCAGTCCGGAATCACCTAGACTATTATCACGGTCGCCCGGGGCCATTCCTGCAGGAGAGCTACGCCTTCATGGGTAATAACATAGATGTTACCAACTTAGGCAGGTCTCCATAGCCAGTAAGGAATGGATCCACTATTAATGCGAGTCTCCACCTACTCTGGGCGGGCCAAGAAGACTCCCTGGATCAAACTGGTTACCGCGATCTCGAGAAGACCAAAGTGATGAGGAAGGGGAAAACACAGAGTGGAAAAGTCACTTCATCCCCTGTTGATCACGTGATTTGCAATTCTAGGTTCGTCGCGTTCAGCCTTGTTTCCGCTTGTCCTCAAGCCATTTCGCGATTCTCACACTCTAGGTCTTATACCGGTCAAAGCTTATTCTTACTATGTGGAGGAATCTATCATCTCAAAGTCCATTTTGGTTGATATCTGGGCCCTTGCCTGCAAAGCTTGCATCGTGCAGTGTTCCAGCTGTTCTTCGTTGCATTTCGAACGCCGCGTTCGTGCGCGCAAACCGAGCTTCTCCCGAAACAATATCGAGGAAAGAGACTTCTGCTCTAAGCCCTATAGGTGTGCCATCTGACATTCTCTGTATCTCCATTTAGCTGGTAGATGATCAGATAACTAATGTGGCATTTTGTTCCATGTAGGGAATTCGGAAGATCTCTTTCGATATACGTCAGGTCGATGGCTTGTTGACGAGAAAGCCCAACAGCAGCTGCGTTACGTGAAATTTGATCTTGATCGTCTTTGTCGCCTAGCTGCAGCACATTTTGGTGATGCAAGAAAGTGTGTGCGCGTTGTCAAGCTGGAAGGAAGCTTCAACAAAGCTTTACTTCTTACTATGGATGATGGCAACGAGGTCGTTGCAAAGATTCCGTGTCCAAACGCTGGTCCGCCCTCGTTGACTACAGCTTCTGAAGTTGCTACTTTAAAGTTCTGTATGTATTGTGTGCTTTTGTTTATTATTTGTTTTGGGGTAGAGCTTACTTTCCTTTTCTAGTGCAGTCAAGGACATCCATTCGGGTGCCGAACGTTTTTACGTGGAGCTCTGATGCTGCCAACCCGGTTGGTGCGGAGTTTATAATCATGGAAAAGGTCAAGGGAGTTGCCTTGTCAGAGACCTGGGAGGGTTTAAACACCTTGGAGCGCTACAAAATAATCGATCAAGTTGTCCAAATGGAGAAGGAGCTTGGCAATATCTCTTTTCCAGCATACGGCAGTCTGTTTCTCCGTGACTCGTTACCTGCTACATATCGACAGTATCCGCTGCCTCCAGAGCTAGATCCCGAAGGGTTATTTTGCATTGGACCGTCCTGTAAACGAGCCTGGTGGCACGGCAATTTCGTTGGCATTTCCCAATCGTTGTCAAAAGATTTGGGCCCTTGTGAGTATTCATATACCTATGCTATACTACTAATCTTGGACACGCAATTCTGATATATTGCAGGGGCATATTTTTCACAATATGCATCGTCGATTGTCCAGCGAGAGCTTGCTCACATTGCAAACTCAGGAACTGAGGTGCAACGCCAACTCCATAATTTCGACGAATCCCAGTCAATCGATGAGTACAAAATTCTTCTGGAAAGAGTGAGCATGGTACTGCCGATTTTGTCTGATGAGCCACGTGTGATAGGGGCTTCAGACCCTGTTATGTGGCATACTGATTTACATCTGGGAAATATCTTTGTTTCACCAAATGAGCCTAGCATTATCGAAGGAATTATCGATTGGCAATCATCTCAGATCTGTCCTTTATTCATACAAGCTCGATTTCCCGAGTTTCTTATGCCGCCCAAGAACTATCCTGTTGGCCCCGACTTACCCAGTTTACCAGACGATTTCGACAACCTTAGTCCTCAGCAAAAGGAACAGGCTATCAACGAGAAGGAGTTAGCTTCGAGGTCAAAATATTATGAGATGTCCAGCCTTGCACACAATGAGCGTGCTTACAATGCTATGAAACTTGACTCTAGGCTGTGGGGACCCTTCAGTCACTGTCAACTATTCTCCCAGGGTAGCCTGGTTCCCCTACGCCATTATTTAATTCGGTTATCCCAGGATTGGTCTTTGCTAGGGCTCCCAGGCAGTTGTCCCTTCGTGACATCCGAGAATGAACTCCAAAAGCACGATGAACAGAAATTGCAATATGATGACAGGCTTTACTTGTGCAATCTTGTTAAGGATCAGCTTGTTACTGATGATGCCGGATGGGTTCCGAATGACCGATGGGAAATGACACAAGAGGCAAACAAGGAACTATACAATATGTATATCGAAACAATGAGTGAAGAGCTCACGCCTCAAGCTGCTGCGAAGAACTGGCCTTTTCCACCACATTAGGCCTGATATGGGTTCAGAGATATAGTTGATTCGGAGGAGTGGTTGCCTTGGCGAATGATTTCCGTATCTCGGGGCCGGATAGTGCTGGACGTTCACTGCCAACGCCAGTCTGGGCTTGCTCGGTTCAAGCCAACTGCTCGCGGCTGATGATGGAGCGTCTCGGATACAACTTGGATATGATCCAGAAAGCCAGCCTATATTCATTCAAGCTTCACAAAGCCGTCCGGCAGATCTTTCTCCTCAATCCAAGCGATCACAGCATCCGCGAAAAGCCGCGGATCCTGACGATTCCACGGATGTCGCATCTCCGGATGGGCGTAAGCGACCGTCGCGGCATTGCGCTCGCGGCCGGTCTGCATCAAACGAAGCGCGACCTGCGTGTTGTCGGCACTTGGGATCAGTCCTCCCTTTCCCGCAACAACGATCAACGTCCTCGCCGGCCATGGCGATGGCCAGGGCACCGCGTCGGAAGGGGCCATGATCTGCTGGCATAGCGCGAGCGTGTTCAGGCGTGTATTCGTGCGCGGGAGATCGGTGCCGTCCATCGCCCATCGAACGGCGGCGCGAGGGACGAGGTTCTCAACACGCTGCATGGCCCAGACCGCGTAGGGCACGCAGGGGGTCAGGAGCGTGCGCGGGAGCGATCCGAAGCCGGATATGAACACGGAGCGCACGATGTCTGGGTGAGTGCAGG
Organism: Penicillium hispanicum; assembly: GCF_028827665.1. Lineage (NCBI taxonomy): Eukaryota > Fungi > Ascomycota > Eurotiomycetes > Eurotiales > Aspergillaceae > Penicillium > Penicillium hispanicum. The sequence goes on along the minus strand of NW_026623199.1, from coordinate 334,429 downwards.
CGAGCTGGATGGCGACCTGGGCGCCTAGACTGTGGCCTACGACGTGGGCATGGGAGTAGATCGCGCGGTCGCGGATCAGTTGCGCCACCGAGTCCACGGCCGACGGGACGGAGAACTCTTGCTCGGAGGCCTGGCCGTGGCCTGGCAGGTCGGGAGTCAAGATGTGATATTTGGTGGGGAGATAGGGGACCACGAGGTCCCACCAGGTGCCGGCGGCAAAAGCGCCGTGGATCAGAACGATCGAGTCGGAGCCGCCGTCGTTCCAGCTGGAATGAGAGATCGGATTCTGGGATCCGCGTTCCATTGCTATGCGAGGCTCAGGAGCGAAGTTGGAATGGTCGAAGCGAATCGGTACTCGGTGGGCCTGGATCTATAATTCGGCCCCGAAACATTCTGTCCCTATTCAGCTTGGCGTCATATACTACAGGTGGAGTACAGAGGCGTTGCAGTATGGAAATGGCGACTAGTATATTAGCGTGACCCTGTGATATGTTGGCCGGTAAATATATGTTTAAGATGAAGCGCTTATACAAAGGTGATAGATGCAAGCAATTGCAGGTTTATGGGGCTGAAGAAGTGAAAATTGCGTACGCGAAGAAGGAATTGAGCTCAACGGCCAACCAATGTGACGCTCGCAGGCGTGGATCCTGGGCACGAATTTGGTGTACAGTTGGAAGCATATACAGTGTAGCAATGGGAGATGGGATTGTCTGAAAAACAGTCACATTCTAGAAACGTGATCATAATCATAAGCTAAAACTACACATGATGCATTCCACGCAGGATCTCTAATGCTTGTCAAAGAACTCGACGGCCGCCTTAGCAGTCGACGTGGCGCTGGCCGGGTTCTGGCCTGTTACCAAGCGGCCGTCGACAACGTGGAAGTCATGATACAAGGGGGTCGTGGTCAACTCTCTAGGGAAAAAGATTCCCTTGGGTTCTGGGCAGCTGCGAGATGCAAGCTCCACGCAACGAATCCCACCAGGTAGGCATCCGCACCCGGAGACGCGCTAAATTGCTCGCATCATCTCAGAGCCAGTCGTCTCCATCCCACTAAACCCGGTGGGAAAAAGAGTGAAGATCAGCTTTGGCGCATCCCGACTGGACGATCGCCCGAAGGCGGTGAAGCCCCGACTCGCGCTGCCATTCGATCTTCGAGATCCTCTCGCACCCTGCGCATTCTCCAGCTGTGATTGACCTCACCCACCAGCTCGGAGGAGGGGGGTTATTAATTTACCATGTCCAACCAACCAACTGCTGTCACTCAAGAGCGCGCAGCGACTCCACCTGCGCGCGAGTCGCCCGAGACTGGAACTGACGCGACCCACGCGACCACCAGACAGCTGCAGCAAGACGACGACCAGGTAGAAACATCACAGATGCAAGAGGAGGACTCACAATTGGAACATCCCGGGGGGAGAGAGAGGACGACGAGGAAGACGAAGCGAAAGGCGAAGCAGAAGACACATCCGCGCCACCCTTACCCGACGAGGTCCCTCCGCCGCTCCCCGACGAAGCACCGCCCAGTCAAGTCGAGGACGATGGATGGGAACCCGTGTGGGATGCCAACGCGCAGGCCTACTACTTCTACAATCGCTTTACGGGGCTGTCGCAATGGGAGAATCCACGGGTCCCCAATGCAACAGCCCCGGGCATAGAAGACAGCAGCAGCACTCGAGAGCCCCCGGCGAAGAAAGCCCCCGTGGTCGGCGGTTACAACCCTGCTATCCACGGCGACTACGACCCGACTGCTGCCTATGCGCAGCAGTACGAGGAACAAGAAGCGAGCGGCCCGGCGCTGGATCCGACAGCTGCCTACGCCGCCACCGGGACGTTCAACCGGTTCACTGGTCGGTGGCAGGCCGAGTCAATCAATCCGGACAACCACAACGACGAGAACAAGTCGCGCCGACAGATGAATGCCTTCTTCGACGTGGATGCCGCGGCCAATAGCCATGACGGCCGCAGTCTCCGGGCGGAGCGCAGCGCCAAAAAGCTGAGCAAGAAGGAGCTGAAGATGTTCAAGGAAAAGCGCAGGGAAAAGAAGGAGGAGAAGCGGAGGGCGTGGCTGCGAGATTGATCCATGCCGGAGAAGAGCATTGATGGGGGGGTCGCCCCGCGACCTCTTCTTGCTGCTGTCGCATATTAGGGACTATTCGCATCATCCTGGGAGCGGGATATGCCCTACACCGGGCGTGGCGATTCGGGGCGTTGGTGGTTGTTTTGGGCCTTTTCACTGTTTCCGCCAAGTGCATAGAGGCAGACCTGATCTGCCGACTTTCCATAATATCCACGCCGCATCTGTATTACTATCTTTCAGCATCAACCAATGGAGCTTTGTACACTGAATTTGAGGGAAGCTTTCTTCTTTCATCTCCTTCCTGCTGCAAGCTGAAGTATACAAAACCGTCGGTTCCACCCCACCATGTGGTCACATGATCGACGATATCAAAGTTTCTTCGGCGAGCGCGGCGACAGCAACCAACAGGATTCTACACAGTACGCCCGCAGAGGTAAGAAAGTTTTTTCCCTTTGATCCCAAGCTGGATGTGCATGTGTTTTGATTGAAGCCCCCCACGTTCATCCGATGTTGGGGTGCACTGAAATTTGCACTCTTATCAACGCCGAATGCAAATCTCGGAGATGCCGTCAAATTGCATGTTCGGGATCAATATCGGACGGCTTGACTTGATTCGACATCTGCGCCCTGAGGTGCATGGCTTATAATGCAAGAAAGCGTCCTCGAATGCCCTCGCTAACATCCCGTCCAGTGCATATCGAATTCTCTGGCCGCCGCAGAACTTCCCCACCATCACTCTAGCGGGGATTCAGCAACGCGGACCTATATATCTATATCTGTCCCGAGCGGGGAAGAAGTATTAGGTGTATTGATCGCATTATGGCGTCCTCAACGCCAACGCCTAAGCCTAAGCCTAATGTGCCCGTCGCACTCTCCTTCGAGGCCATTGATGACCTCATCTACGACGCCCGCGCCGGCGACCTCGAGGCCCTGACTGCCGACGTCGCCAATCTGGCTTCCCAGCATAGCTGCCCAGAATCCCAGATCGTAGCCTCTGCCATCGATATGGAGGACGAGAGCGAGGGTGGCACGGGTTCCTGTGTACTGCACTTCCCTGCTGCCAATGGGAATATTGGTAGGCGTCATTCTTTCCTTTTTTTCACTGTCCCGTGTAGTAGGAGATGGTTATAGTTATCAGTCCCAGAGCTAACCGTCCCAGAAATCCTCAACTTCCTGCTTCAAAAGCTCTCCGCCGCAGACGCCGCCCTGCGCACGGCATTCGTGAACCACCGCAACCACTCCGGCAACACGCCGCTGCACTGGGCTGCCTTGAACACGCACCTGGAATGCGTCAAGGCGCTCGTTGAGGCCGGCGCGGACGTCGCCATCAAGAACGATGCTGGCCACGACGCGGTGTTCTTGGCAGAGCGAGCTGCCTGGTCTGCCGCTGCGGAGGAAGGTGACGCCAATGCAAATGAGCAGCAGAGTCAGGAGATTGAGATGACCGTTGGCGGCGAGGAGGCCCAGGGCGAGGGCCAGGCGGAGGGCCAGCCTCCTGCTGGAGAAATGTCTGCGGGCAGACAGGTTGTGGAGTGGCTGCTTGGATCCGAGAAGGCCGGGGGACTGGAGAGTGGTGCCAATGAGGGCGAGAGCTCGGCATGATGTTGTGCTGGAAGGGATGGAGTTATAAATAAAAGTTTACATGACATAGACCACCTTGATCCTACTTACAGATCCCGCGGATTCGGTATTGTATCTTCGTCGAGCATGGATGTCTTCGCCAGGTGTATATAGACTGGGGTGTATCCATCATGCTGCGGCATCACTCCGGAGACCCCGCCGCCTCCTTTTCGCAGCTGGCTTCTCATCCTGCTTTTCTGTAGACCCAGTTGCATCGACAGGCTCCTTCTCCCGTTTCTTCGCAGTCGTCGAGGTAGCAGGCCATCTTCCCTCCGCTAGTAGGAGCACCAACGACTCAATCCTCTTCACCCTCCCCGCCGGAGAGCCATTCTGAACCCGCAACAGCGCCGAATAACGCTCTGTCCGATTCAGCCCATCAAAGAACCTCTTTGCTGCAGGCACAGCTCCCAGCGCCGCATTCAAGTCCTCCGGCACAGTCATGGTCGCCGGCCCAGCATACGCACGCTCCCAGCGCCCATCCGCCTTGGCCGCTTCCACCGCAGCGCGGCCGGCAGGACGCATTCGATTCTGCGCCAGGAGCTGGGTGGCAGTGCTGACGTTTTTCTGGGACCAGAGACTCTTCGCCCGGCGTGGTGTGTACCGCACCAGCCACCAGTCCTTGTCGAGCGCGTGGGCGCGTCCGTCAATCCAGCCGAAGCAGAGCGCGGTTTCTACGGCCTCGGCGGCGGATACGGACTGCATGCCGGAGGCCTTTTTGGCGAGCTGGAGGTAGAATCCTGGTGCTGTAGAGTGCTCGCGCTCGAGGAATGCTTCTAGGTTTTTGGCCGTGGCGAAAGAGTACGTGGGGAGGTCTGATGGGGGCGGTTTTGTCGACATGAAGACGGCAGTGGCGTAGCGCGGGACTCTATTTCTTGTCAAGAATGCCTTCAAGGGTTGCATGGATTTCGGGTGACGAACTAGAATGCAAGCGAAGGTTGGTTCTGCCTGTAGGTGATGTGACGGCTGCGGCTCAAGGCGCTGATCGGCACTAGAGCGGAATAGGAGGGCTACAGATTACAACAGAGGAGCCGTGGGTGACACGCTCGTCAGAGATGCAATTGGCTCGAAAGCTAGGAGGTTCATATAATGTACAGACGACTGTTCTCCTGGGTTTTATGGATCGATCAATCACTACGGACTTTGGCTGCCTTGCCGTCGGTCTGCGGTGCCACGGGAAACCAATCGACCACAGATCCCGTGGAATACGATCCTTCAGAGGGCTCACTGCGATCAGAGCCAATTTCTCGGACCTTCGCGTCAAACCCAACTTTGAACCGCCGGTCGCGCCACACAACCGTCACGCCGCCGTAGACAGCCAGGAACCAGATAGGGAGCGCCAGCACTTCACGGCCCAACCATGCAGCAAACCATGCAAGAAAGGATCGACGCGTAGCGTGAGAAGAGCTGGGGCGAACAGGTCTCGCAAAGGGCGGAGTGTCCTCGTCCAATTCGACCGTCTTCGCGCTGTGCAGCTTGATGTAGAGGGTCCAGTCGATCAGAATCCACAACGCCATGCTCAGCGAAAAGCAAGCGAAGAAAGAGACCCATGATCCCAAGCAGGAGGCAAAGCGGACGCCTTTGTGGTCAAGATATGGCGCCAATGCAGTTGTCACTCCCCACGCCCCATAGATGGAGCACACGAACGATTCGGTGCCGGGCTCCACGAGGGTTGCGAGGAGGACGGTGAATTTTCGGACTCGCAGCCACCGCACACGTCGGGCGATGTACCCGCGGACGCTCATGTTCGCCACGGGCTGGATGGCCAGGTCTCCAAAGACCATGGCATGCTTACCCCAGCGTTCACGCAGTTCCGTTTCCTCCCGCACCGGCTTCCGCCACAAGAGATCGCCAATCAGATGGTCCTCGCAAATGTTGTCCGAGAAGAAGTCGATTCCGGGGTGACGGAGCTTGGGATCTTTCGGGGACGGAGCCGTGAGATAGTCCAGGTGCGAGCGGCGGAACATATTGGACTTGCCTACGATGCAAGGCGCAATGAGTACGGTGTTGATCGCAGTGTACATCTTTGCGTGGGAGGATGACAGGAATAGCTCTTCAAGGCGACCGCCCCCGACAGCGAGGGTGTTGGCAAACCCATCCTCGGGACGGCCGCATGCCAATCCGTCATTCGGGGCTGACGCTTCCCGAGTGGAATCCAGGATCGTTTGTCGCTCCCGCCCAAGATTGCTCTCTCCGGTGACGTCCACAGCCAGGGGCAGGTGGTGTACAAACTTGTATCTCTTGCCCGGTGTCGCTCCCGACCCACAGAGTCGGTCCACCATCCGACCGCACACACCCTTACCAACCCAGACATTGCAGTCGATAATCCAGATGATATCCCCTTTGGCCTCCCGATATGCCCGACTCATGTTTCGGATCTTAGGGTTCGGACCAAGCGCATAGGCAGCTGGGCCGTGGCCCTGCAACAGCGGATCCTCATCTTCGACGTAGAGACGGGCGTCAGCATCCGGGAAATCCTCAATCAGTTTGCAGAGAACTGGGTACGCGGGATCGTCGCAAGTAGCCACACAGAGGCAGATGGTCAGCTTGTCACGCGGGTAGTCCTGGCGGAACGTGGCCGCGAGGCAATCGTAAAGATGAGGCTCGAGGCCCTTGATGGGACGGATCGCGGTGACATGGGGCGCATCATTGGCACTGGCTAGTCGCGACCGGCGTGGTCGTCGTAGAAAGTATCGCCATCTGCAAAAAATGCCACAGCCGCACGTTAGCCACACTCGGAAATCGGACGCTAGTTGTCTCCCCGCGTGCCAGGGTGCACTCCTGAGCTCTTTGTCTGAGTGCTCAATCACATACATCTGGAAATAGCCCAAGGCACACACCGCCAGTACGGTGACGTACCAGATCAGACCGATCCAGCCCGCCACCACGGACACGGGCATCGCGCCATCACCGATGGGCGACCTGTCGAGAAAATGCGAGGTCGGCTCTAGCATGGGACTCGGAGGGACGGTGACAGCGCGGGCGAGGAGCACATTCTAGGATGATTGAGACGGGCTCCGGAAAGGCGCGAGGGTGAGAGCGAACGGTGTGGGTGGAGGGATCGCAAGAGCTCGGATGCCGCGGGTGGATTTGATTTTTGCCCGCACCGCCTCGCGCTCAGGTTATGGGTCGCCTTGCGTGTACATCATCGGCCTTGGGTATGTGATTTGCGCCTGGCAAATCATGAGCCTCGCTTCCAGCCCAGGCATGGGAAATTGCGATCCTTCTTGGGGTCTGCTGAGCGTATTCGTACGTTGTCGAATGCTACCGCTCTTGGCTCGAGTGGATCTGTGGATCCAGATGAAGCACAAGTCATGGCTGCCTGTCTATATACACCTGTAATCTACAAGATTGCCATGCTCGGAAGAGGCGGAGGTGAGACACAAAGTGTACACTTCATTGCTTGGTTAAAAATTGCTTTGCTGCTTCTAAAACACAACTCGGTGTGCATGATCTGAGATCTGATATCGTTGAACCGTTCCATCCCGCCGTGGAACTAATGCATGAAGGTGACTTTCCCAATAGACTCCAATTCCCACCCGCTGAATCAAAATGGACGCGACGACCTCATGTCTTTTTCTTTTTCCGCACCAGGCTAGCATTGAGCACATTCACAGCTGCTGGCTGCGGTGGCACTGGTTGGGTGTTATCTGCTCCACCCGGCTGAGCTGAGCTTGCATCACTGCTGGGCTTGTCACCCTCGCCTTCCGACTTCTTCCTCTTGCGAATCAATCCGCTGTCAAGGAAGTTGTTCGCCGCAACAGGCTGACTCTCGGTCTTTTCTGGAGTGTGAGCGCCCACTACTCGCCTGCCCCATGTGAGCTGATCGGCCAGAGAGGCCACCTCGTCGACGTAGGACTTTGTGCTAGCGACAATATCCTTCTCGTCGTAGAAATGATCCAGAACCACATCCATAACCTTCTTATAGTCAGTTCCATTGAGAACAACCTGTCCACGGCCGGCCTCGGGCCATGAGAAGGGGCTGCTGTCAGTCGAGAGAGCGGTGGTGTTGGGCCCATCTGATGTGCTTGCAGGCGGGTGATCAAAATAAGGCGGAGTTGGCAGGTCGGGCCGGGTACATGTCTCTGGCGCGGCCGTAGGATGTGTTGTTGTGGCCGCTGAGCCCTCTTTGGGTTTCGACTGGTCGCTCTCTTTTTGTGGTGGTTCTTCAGGTGACGGCTGAGGATTTCGCCCGCTGTCTGCAGATTGGCTCGTGATACCGGGCTTACCAGTTTGACTGGCCATTGTCGTCGAGTTCATCAGGCCAGGAGGGTTGATGACAAGCCATAAGAACCCAACCAGCCGCCCAGCAGAGCACTCCTGCCGGAACGACATCATCTCCCAAAACTGATCCAATGACCGCACGCTCCGCCATTGACCAGTACTAGGCGGCGCACCCTCGCCTTCTGCAGGTTCAGGAAGCTCATCATCCAGGTCGACCAGAAAGCGCGTTTTGGGGTCATCTGGAAGACGGGGAACCAAGCAACGCGGCGGAGCCGTGGGATCATGGCACATCTGATGTAGCGGGTAGCTGGCGAGCCATCGTGGACGATCGCGCGTGTCGGACTTGGCTGTGGGAGGGAAAAAGCTGCGTGTTTCAAAGCGGTCACATCCTGGTACGATCAGATACGCGGTCGCAGACGCCTGGGCGGCCTCGACTGTCTGATCGAGGGGCTTGGTGTCTTGTGAGACAGACTCGGTTTCATGTTCTCGGAGAATCGGGTCCACGGCACGACACCACCATTTGATCAGGCCCCGATCGTCAAGGACGTGTTTCTCGGCATTCTCAATACTCCCGGGAAACAGGTACTGGTTCTGCGCGCGCGCAAACAAGGACACCACTAGTCGCACACCGGGCCGTTGATGTGTTCGTGCCAGATACGAGAGGAAAGTATGTGAAATGACTCTGAGCACAGAAACTTTCTGCGGTAGCTTGAGCAGGTGTAGAAATCCCGTTGAGTCGGCTTTGGAGACAAAGATAGTGGTCAGGTGGGCCGTGTTGTAGACCAGGACCTCCATCCCGAAGACGATGATCTCCGCGTGGTCATCTTTGGGGGAGTCAATTGAGACCGTCAAGAAATGGCTCTCGCAAAAGGTCGACTCCGGGTTCTGGCCGGGCGCAGCTGCAAAGAGCGCGGCACACGGGGCAGGTGTTGAAGAGACATGGCGGACGGTGAGCTCGGCTCCGGTGGGGAGCGCCCTGGCCAGGAGATCTCCCAGATCTCCATCCGATACCATTATTCGTCTTCAGCCAATGAGCGTGGACTCTGGAGGATGTTGGATTGGAAAAGGTTGCGGCGCTCGAATCTGCACTGGTTGCCCTGTCGTCGTCGATCACGTGCCAGGTGCCGTATAAACATGGGGTGAAGAAAATGAGAGATGGGATGTGAGAGATTACTTGTAGGCTTCCAAAAGGGGTTTTTTCAACTCCTACTTTGCACTGTCTATATCACGTGTAGCTAGATATGCCTCTTAAGCTTCTTATATGCCTTTCTAATCTAATTTTTAGCATTTTTAATTAGTTCCTAATAGATGGCTAGGTTCTTTGGATTTATATACCAGTATTCTTTTTTTCATTTCGACCACCATCGCCGGAAATGCATGCTCCTCCCGTCACATGAGGAATAGTGAGTAGACCCTCGAGACCTGCTTTTCGGAGTGGAAGTTATATTTTCTGATCCCTCCGGAGATCTGACTCTGTCAACCTGTCAATCAATCAGCTGGAATCTCCTCTCTAGCTGGAGTCCTTAGTCTTGCCAGAGTCAACAACCGGAAATTCTTCCCATATGAATATTCTTCTAGAAGGACTTTCTCGAGCTCTGAATACTCTGGAGATAGTATGTTGCAGTAATTGCAGTGACGGTCATATATGGGTGGCCCTAAAATGACACAAAACATGCGAGTGTCGTTTTCAGTGCTTCAAATGACGTTCATCTTCACTACTGTTTCCGTAGCATTAGAAGAACCCCAAGGGCTTCTCGGAAAGACGAGGGAATAGTACATGGTAAGGTATGTTGGGAGTGCTTTTTTGGGGCTTTTAAAACTGGTGAAGCAGTTCCACTAATATGGTCCGAGAAGATTTCACAGGAAGATAGTGCATAGATGAGCTGCAGAGGCCAGAGGGCATCTAAAAAATACATCTAAAAGTATGCTGCCACGGCATCCAGGTCATCTGCATTAAGAAGAGTAACTCCCTCACGTAGGAGAGCGCGCCAGACTAGGTTTCGCTTCCGAATCGGGAAGTACGGGGTGTTCCAATATCTTGCACCGATTCCACGCTTCTTGGCAGTTGCAATTTGCTCACGAAGAGTCTTGAGCTGATCATCCGTAAGAATTGGATCGGTGTCAACAGTGATATCCCCGACCGCTGCTGCAAAATCGGTGGACGCGATGAGAGAGACCGTGCCATCCACATCGGCATATTTGGGATCATTCAACTCCGCAAGAGGGGCATCGAAGAAATAGTCTCGGTCCGAGACAGATGCGACCATGTCGAGCGGAGTTTCACCAGTTCCAATGATAGTGACGGGCCCGTAGATCAACGTCTTGCCATCCTCCAACGTGGTGAGATATTCCTTCTCGCGGAGCGGCTCCAGAGCCTTGATCACAGCCTCGAAGGTCTCCGCACCGGATGTCTTCACGTCGATGAAGAAGTACAGCGTCTGTTCCGGGGCGGTATCCCAAACCCCACTGTTAAGTTCCAGTTAGCGTTGTCTTGGCAATGGTTGTTGTAGAGCCCCTACTTCTTGGTCGGAGATGTCACAAAGGGGCTGTCGGGATTCTGACGGTCCAGAACCTCCAGGATCGGATTGATGTAGAGTGACGAAAGCGTTCGCTCCTCTGTCAATGCAGATTGATCATGTCCAACCTGAGCCAGTTAATCAACAGGATACCAGAGCTCGGATGCATCTAAGTAGATACGAACATAAAGAGTGCCATTGTATAACCAGACATCTGCTTCAGTGGAGGTGCACCCCTTCGACAGACCTGGGAAAACTCGGGTTAGCCGCGGACGTTGTGAATTGAGTAACCAAATGTACCGGTCCAGAAGGGTTCTTCTCTCCAGTAATCGCTGGAAAGTTGATTAGTTTACTGTATAACCAGATCCGCCAAGTTGCGGCTTGAGGATGGCTTACTTGTGGGAGTGGACGGGAATCTGGACATGACGTTAGCTAAAAACGGCACAATAATGCGACATTATCAACGGTAGAAGAAGCTAGGATGTGGTCATATAAAATGATTGAATATCGACTTACCGGAAGAATATCTCTAGTGATATCGGTCGGATATTCGTATTCTGCACTACCGTGGGTGTTCTTCAAGATGTTCTGCAGGCCCGAGGTAATTGCGGCATTAATCGGGACCGAGGCCCCGAGTAGCGCAACAATTGTGGCGGTGACCGACACCAGTGGAGGGACCATGGCTCTAAGACAGGCTCGTCCAGCCACAACCATAAACGAGGAAATGAGTGCGTTGGTAGAACAAAAATGGGGCCGCTCCCCCGAAAGACGCGACGATCGAAGAGAGCAAAGAGGCTGACACAACGTGATTTCACTGGGTGGATCGGCCACCTACACTATGCCTAATTCGGATCTTTCCTACAGTACCCATCATCATGATCACAATACTCTAAGAACAATGCGTACGCTCCGCGCTTTTCAGCCTTGCATTCATCCAGAAGGTGCAACATATACAAGCCGAATACACTAGTCGGGCTTCCTCCCGAACTATTACTGTCAATAGTAGGGCCGTGGCGAGGTTTAGGTAATACCGGGGATTGCACGGAATGGGCGCTAGTTCCTCATACCTAGATAGCATGTGGTGCAAATTATGTCATATCCATAGGGGTTATGTTGGCCGATAAATTACATAAAAGTGCAATTATTATATTAGAGCATACCGCCATCGTTAAAATATTACATAGGTACGTAGTGGTGATCTGGCCAGGCGGCGACGGCTTAATTCGAGAGGAATAAACATTTGATCCGGTCACGTAGCGCGGCTCCGGATCAACAATTGGCCCCACCCATGCGTATCACCCCAAGCATTGGATCTAGCATCGCCTGCGTCCCTCTCTTTGTCAATTCTCCGTCGACGTTAAATCGCTACATGTCAACTCCTCACAATGCCCGAATCTGCCGCCGAACCCCCTGACTACGAAGCGCTGCTGGAACAGGCACAAGAAGAGCTGGCCTAAGAGCGAAAGAAAACACAACCGACGACCGTCACTGAATTCGTCAGGGACTGCCATGTCTATCTCTCACAGCCAATCCGCGTACAAATATCCGACTTATCCGCACGAAAGAGCTTGACCAGCCCCCAAGGTTGTTTCTGCCCGACTCACTTGCGCTTCTGGGACGATTTTCACACCCTACAACGTGGCGTATACACAAAGTTGCTCCATTTGCTTGCGCCTGCCGATCAGGATGCTCCGCGTCTTTTCACGTCGCACCTGGGATTGGCGAGTCTCGGGGAAGAGCTTCACAACCGCGTCCTGATAAATGAATCAGACTTTCAGAGCTACGCTCGCTTCGCCGTCGAAAACCAAGTCTCAAAGATTCTCGATGCCCTCAAAGCAATACCAGAAACGAAAGAACACTTCCCGCTCCTAGGAGACATCCGCTTCGATAACCACGCGAACACGTTGAGCGAGCGCCTCGCGCCGCATTCGTCGCAGCAAGGCGACGAACTGACCCGCCCCAACACAGACCAATTCTGTGTGCATCGCGCTTTGCATGGGAGGAACAATCTTTTGACTATTCTGGAGTATAAGCCGTCAGCAAAATTGCCACCCGAGCAGTTACGCGCCGGTTTCCAAGATATGAACGTCTGGGAAGATGTGGTGCAGCGGTCGAGGATTCCCGTTGACCGAGAGGAAAAGCTACAGTACATCGCGCAGCTACGGGCCGCTACGGTGGCAACTCAAGTCTATGACAGTATGATCAAGGATGGTGTCCCATATGCCTGCTTGACGACCGGGCTTGGGCAGATGTTCTTCCACGTCTCAGAAACCGAACCGGAGACTCTCATGTATTTCCTGGCGGAGCCGAACCTTGATGTCGACTCGATGGACCAAGCGGACTGGACACAGGAGCCAGTGACGGCTGTAGACCGTATCGTCTCGTTATGTCTGATGGGTTTGACTATGCCGCTACGGAGCCAAGCATGGCGGCACAAGGCAACGGGCGAGATCCACCGCTGGGCCATCGATATCCAGCAGAGGCTGGCCGACCTCACGGACAGTGAGCTATCCTCTAATCCATCTAGCTCGGAGTATTCTCCCTCGTCTCCTATCGGGTCTTCGCCCGTCGCACGACTCCCAACTCTCTGCCCCCGCGCGAGTTGCCAGGATAAGCCTACAACGCCGCTTCCATCTAATGACACTAATTCTGACAGTCCTTCAAACAGGCAAGGGCAAAAGCGTCACCAGAGCCAAGCATTTACTCCCTCTCCGACGCCTGCTAGGCCAGCCAACTCCAAGAGAAAGATACCCCTTGGGGCGTCTTCACAGAAGCCACAGGAGGAAACAAAATCATTAGACTACTGTTCGCAGCGCTGTCTTCTTGGTCTGCGAGGTCGTGGCGAGCTAGACGCTCAGTGTCCTAACTATGAGCGACACCGTTGTTCCCAGCCCACCGACCGCCACCTGATCGACCAGACTCAATTCGCTAAGTCTTTAAAGGTGCAGCTAGATGACGGCCTGGATCATCATATCACGCCCTGTGGACTACCAGAGTCTGGTGGGGTTTCGTTACGGTTGAGTCTCATGCCCTACGGATATACCTTCATCGGCAAGGGCACGCCCATCGAGCTCGCGAATCAGGCGCAACAGGAAGCCAGAGACTTATCAGATACTTCGCTCATGCCAAGGTACAGCCGTACCAGTCTGTATGGGCATGATCCATCTACAGCACACATATATTGTTCACCCAAGCTTTTGTGTGAAGCAATTACTCCTCACATCATGGGCTGGTGAACCAGCCTGTCGCTCGCAGAGCGGCGTGTTAGAATCGATCAAGACAGCGAAACAGGCAATCACCCGGTGTGGAATCCGACATCTAGCCCTTTCGCAACCAGCCAACACGCTATGGAACCCCCAGCTAAAGCGAGTACAACTTGTCAACTTTGACATGGCGACCTGGTCTCGTCTAAATCTCCTCCCATCCCTCCGTCATACACAGCGGAAACGCTTAATCGGAGCAGAAGTCCCTAAGCCGAAGCGACCTCGCATCTGCTAAAATCGACTCTCATGTAGCGTCCGACGGAGGAAATCCTTTCAAATCACGAAGTATTCGCGACGACTTGGCTGATGAGGCCCCTAATTATCGCGCCCCGATCAATAATCCCACCGCTCCTGTCCTGGCCAGCCCACAAGGCTCATTAGATTTTCTATGTGGGGCCACCTACAATAAAGGAGGTGGAATAGGAGCAGTCCGAAATGGATATACTCCGAATCATAAAGTCAGACCTGAGTTGTGGCCCCTGTTTCCTGGGTAGAGTAGCGGGAGTCTCCATATGACAATTCGGGAATGTTCAATGCACCGCCACAACAACATAGCCACAGACATTGGTCACGTGATAACAGCCACCGTTCACGGGCCACCACGTGAGTTGTAACAGATGGTTGTAAGCCACGACCTCACCAGCGCACACACACTCAAGCCCCTCGCAATGGTCAGGCAACCAGAACCGCTGCCTTTTACCAGCAGCTCGCTTCCTGAATCCCCCTTACCGACCAAGGATGAAATCCGTGCTTGCACAAATATTCTCTTTGACCGCCTATACAAAGTAGTCGCAATAAATGACGGGATCGTGGTGAAATTCGGCCGCGGCGTCCAAGATTACGAGGGCCAGGTCCTGATATTTCTCGAGCGCCATGTCCCCACAATTCCAGCGCCTCGACTGTACGCTATGTATAAAGACGCGGAGACGCTTGAAACGTTCCTGGTCATGCAGCGCATCCCCGGCGAACGGCTAGATGCAATTTGGCCATTATTGGCCGAGGACGAGAAAGACAATATTATCGATAAACTCGGGCAAATCTTCGATAATCTCCGTCAGGTTCCGTGTCCCAAGCCTGATTTCTATGGCGGTCTAGATGGCGGCTGTCTCCACCACTACCTGTTTCATAACCGGAGGGGCGGCTTGCCGGGATGCTTAGGACCCTATATTGGGGAAGAGAACTTCGTCGCGGGCATGGTTGGGAACTACCGTGCGCACATTGAACGGAACCAGAGGCCGGACTATAAGGTCCGCTATTACGAAGAATATCTGCCGAGTCTCCTCAAGGGGCATCGGCCGACGCTGACGCATGGAGATGTCCAGCAGAAAAACATTATGGTCGCAGAAAATCGTAGCGGTCGCAATGCGCAGGGGGGGCGGTCGTTTGATGTTGTGCTAATAGACTGGGCGGAAGCTGGGTGGTATCCTCAATACTGGGAGTTCTTTGTTGCATCCTCCCCGATTGCATTTATGTACTGGGATAGTGACTGGTGTTTAAGAATCCAGCAATTCCTGGAGGTTTGGCCAGCGGAACAGGCCGTGATGCGGATGGTGGACAAAGATGCTGGTTGACATTTCAAAGGCTTAGAATCATAGACAGCCACACCTCGCACATAGATCCACCAGGCTCACAATCCTGTCTGGGTTGATTGGCAAAGGATGATCCGTCTACTTGGACGACTTGCAGCGCCAGATGAGACTCGCGATCCCCTCAGCCAACTATTCATTTCAAGTTGTTGGCATTTTGCGCCGCAGGGTTACTTTTACGCAGTCGCCGCAGCGAGGGTGATTACCCAGGTGGAGAGTAGACAGCGCTTAAATGAGCCAGCGCTGCATGAAATAAGGCTCTTGCAGCGCAGCCGCAACCCACTGGCTGCACGTCTGCTACGTTTCTTGCTTCACTTTATTTATTCCCAAACCATGCTGCTGAAACCCCAAAAGGGGAAATGGTGCTATCTTAAAGGCCGACTTTACCCGCTGGCCGGCGCTTATGCACGATGACACGGCGCCATCGGCAAGCAGCGCATACAAGTGATAATAGTAAAAGGCCCCAATTGAGCGTGTGGTACCCGTGAAGTATATTGGGACCAGGCTGCTCGACGGCGATGATCGTGTTTGGTCCACCAAATGTTATGCGGGGCCAACGAGGCAATCTGGGGAAGAGATTTTAAAGTTTTATCGGGTGGTTCTTGCCCAGATTGATTATTGTACCTGGGATGGTTAGGATACTATCGATAAGTGTTATATGCTATGGTATTATATAGCTAGTATATTGCAGTATACCTATAACTTCTTCATTAATAACCTTTCCAGAAAGTTGCCGCTCACTATTGATTATAGGCTGCCTACTCTTGTATCACTCCAGATTCTCACGAATCAGGCGTTGTTTTGCTGGCTCTTCTTGTTTCTTGACTACCCTACTAAATGTTTATGTTGCTCTTCTATATAATGGTATTTCTGGTATAGCTTCTCCATACTTTTCTTTTGAGCTTTCTACTATTTGTGAATCATTCGGAAATAGCAAGAGATAGATTATCGCCGAAATTCTATTGAAATATAGTCCAAGTATTTTTGTAAGTATGCTTCTTGATATCTTAAATCTGCTTATATACCTGTTTCTTCTCTTCTATAGTGCATATATAGGAAATGTCATTGATACAGCTCGAATCCTCTATGGTGTCGATATTTATGGGAACGCAGGGAAGCAGAACGGCCGACGGAGGAGCCAAAAATGGCTTCCCTCCGCCAAGCAGGGTGATGGAGGATAAGTGAGGATGCCCTACAGCGGCTGCGGCACGATTGGATATTGCGCCGAACAATGGCCCAGGCACACAATGCAGGAAGGTTTTAAGCAAACCCCCTAGTCAGTTAACTAAATCGACAGAAATGGCGCCTGTTTTGGTCGGTCATTAGCTGATATTAGGAAGGCAGAGGAATAGGGAACTGATCACCTATGATAGAGGGTGTAAAAAGGTCTGTAGGACCCCGTAAGAATACTACCAGAACAGCAGCAAGTCCGATGGAGGAATGTCATGAATAGAAAAATTGTTGATTGGATATGGACATATAGTAATACATGCTGAAATATGCAGAAATGAACCACGCCGGACCCTTGTGCTATCACCGTCTGCCTCCACCCAGGAAAGCCCTCTTCTGGCGAATGTACGAGGCCACGAGATTCTCCACACTGCGCCGGTCGTGCTTGCGGGACCTAGAAAGAACAAAAACCGTAAGTCAAGAGCAACCAATGATAGATGCGCCCTGCAGGGCAGATCGAAGAAATCCACGAACCGCATGTAGTACAGTCTCGCGCGGCGAGGCTTGCGTTCCGCACGCTGGACAATCTCCACACTCTGAACATTAGGGTTGAACACCTTGACCGACATCTCCACCGCAACACGGGTGAGCTCGTTTCGCAGCAAGAAGGACGTGTCAATGCCGCGCAGCTTAATGCTCAGAACAACACCGTTGAACGGATCCCCGTTCTTGAAAGTCACCCGTACAATGTCACCGGGCTTGACACTGCGCGGGTTCCGTCGATAATCGAAAAGAGCTTTTCGGTCACCCTTGGGGTCCAGAGCGGCCAATTGCGACTCGGCGACTTTGGCGACGGGGTCTTTGCATGCCTTTCTGGCGGAGGGGGGAGGGGGGTAGACCTTGACTGGCTTTGGTCCTGTGGTAATTCATGAGTACATCCCGACCAATGAGGATCTTTCTGGCTAGGACATAATGCAGTGCTTACCATTCTGGGGCTGCAAGCGCTCCGGTAATTGAGAGAGGAATTGCTTCGGGAGATTCGGAGGGAGAGGGACTCGTTCGGGCCTCTGCGAGTAAGCCGTTGAAATCAACCGGCGGCCCATATGTGGCTTGAAAGCATCTTGAGACCTGAGCAGTGACCTTAGACAGCCCAGCTGCCGCATGGTTGGTAGCGCGGCCATGGTTGTGATGGAGGGCGTAGTGAAGAAGGCCGGAGTCAAGTTTTGGCTGGCTGGACCGGCAGAATTTCCGCCAAGCCTCGCCGATTCTCTTTCTCCGCCCGGCCTCATTTCTGGCGCGGTTCCTTCAAGGTTGTCTTTGGCTATACGAAAAGCGCCAGCAGGCCCCAAAAGACCTGTCAATTGTACTGGTGCCCTCACACCGAGTGCTCCAACTTACCGATCATGGCTCAGTCTGCCATGGGCAGGCTCATCCGCTGGCCCAGTACACGCCGGTCGGTCATCGCCTTTTCGCAAGTCCGCAATTATGCCTCGAAACAAGGTAGGACACAATGCTGTACCTTTTACCTGCCTGTTTGCTAACCAGGATGTGATTTTCTATAGCAATTCCTACCTTCAGCGGGACGCCATCGCCGGAATTGGACCAGGCTCTCGACCGATTCCGACAAGAGCTCTTCATCCCATGGGGCCTTCCGCAACGACAACGGTCGACCATGTTTCAGACAAAACACCACCACCGACTCGAGGAGGAGCCTATCACCGTGAACCTCGGCGCTAATGAACAATACACCTTGCGACCTATGACGCTTTCTTCATTGCCGACACGCAGTGATGTGGCACATGTCTTCCAGCTGATGCAAACCACCAACAATTACACAAACCTCGTCCCCTTTGTGAGCGGACTTTGGAACTCGGAGCGGCACCTCAGTGTTGACAGATGGCTGCAGCTTGTCCGCCACACCGCCAAGGTGGGCAAGCTCTCTCTTATCGTCGAATGCGCCAATCGGAGAAATCAAACGGGTCTTTCCTTGATGAACCTTGAGATCTCGAGGAGTATTTTCTTCGAGCTTCACCGCATGGCCCTCAATTCGAACAACCGAGGAACAAACGTGACCCGAGCATTCAAGATGGCCAAGCAGGCGGTTGACATCATGGATGGTGACAGACCCCGTCCTCAAATACCGGGAGAATCCGTGAACCCCAAATTCCAGCCTTTCGTCATTGGCACACTGTTGGAACTTAGTGCGGCACGCGCGCTCGGCGAATCTGCCGGCAAAGACGAGGCCGACGAGGCTTTGAACTACGCGCACAAGCTTGTTGCAGCTTTCCCTCGACGTGAAATCAAAGCCCTACCGAAACAAACGAATGAAGCAAAGGTAATCATTCAGTGGTTCCAAGAAATGCTCCCTATTCAGAACGGCTTGAGATTGGCTCTTAAAGTCGAGAGTATTACCCAGGACAAGTCCCTCCGCACTGCTCTTGGATCAGCCGAGTCTCAAGTGAAGACCGCGATCCAGGGCCAGCTGAAGCGAGCCGAAGGGGTCCAGGGATTGAATGTTGCGGCAGACATAATCGAAATGGCGACAAAAATTTGATGACTGGGAAGCTGGAGAGGAGTTTCTTGGGGCTGTCCGGTTACTTGGAAGAGCCTTGTGGCATTTGTACATTATATCTTGTCCCAGCACTGATCGAGCTGAGCTTGTATTTTCACCAAATGATTATTTTCTTGCATAGATCACCAGTCAAATGTTCTTTATATATAGCGCCTGAAGTTCTACCACACCTATGACCTGTCCGTGCTATCGGTGGGATGTAAGCTCTAATTTAACCGAGGTACTACTTGGAAATGTACCGAAATAATGAGCCTGTACATCGAACCATCGGTTGGGTGTAATCAAATTTATTGCTCACAAGACCAGTCAATGTGAACCAATCGTATCATTCTTGAGAATAGCCGAAATATGATGGTAAATGCCCGATACATAATGCTCAATCGAAGATAGCAAAATTTACTTGCCCTCTCTCTAGCACAGCACCACGGTGTTGTCGTTGGTGATGCGCGCCCGTGATGAGAGTGTGGTCTTCCCATCAACCACAGCAGGTCCAGAGACCGTGATCTGAGAAAAAAACCACTAGTTAGCTATGACACTCCTAAAAGGCGAGTGAGACGGAGTGAGATGGGCTTACCTGGCCTTCAAGAGGACCGTCCGATGATGTTTTCTCTGGCACGCCTGTCAAAGTGATTTCGGTGCTGCTGACTGGCGCCCCAAAGTGGCTAGGGCCACTCAAGCATCGGTAGTCAAGGGCATTGGTTTGGGTGATAGCGCCAGCGACTCCAGGCCCAGTAAGTGCGTACACAATGCGAGCACCGGTAAAGATGCGAAGGTTAGTCAATTGTTCGGAACTGAGGCGGGCTGAGGCATCCGCATCAACGCGATGGGAGATGCAAAGCAGGCGCAGATTGTCCAGGGATAGCTCTGAAGTGGGCCCAATCCGAGCAAGCTGGCTGAAGAAGTTCTTGGAGGGCATGTTCCCAGAATCCAGCGTCCGCGATTGCACCCAACGACCGATAGAAGAGACAATTCCAGAGTGGGGCTTCATGACCCTGTCGTAGTAGTTCGACATGGTGGCCGAGGATGCAACAATGACCGTAGGAGAAACGCCCAAACTAGCCAAAGCAAAATCCACATTCTCACCAGCAACCGAATTCAATGCAATAGAAGAGTTCGAAAACAGCGCATTCATAATCTGGCAGAGAGGGTAGGACCGAGCAAGAGAATCGATTGACAGGACAACATCGGATGGAGTGAAACGTTGGGGACGAGGCAAAGCAGATCCCAGGGCACCAATAGCAGAAACAAGATTCTGCAGCAACTGTTAGCTTCACTCGGTACAGAGCAAGCGAGTTCAGTCTTACTTCAGCTTTGAAATTGATGAACTCCCCAGACTGAGAAGAAGAGGGCCAAACAGTGTTGACAGCAGGAGTCGGCGTAGTAGGGTCGTACTCGGGGACTTCCAGACCTGCCAAATCTTTGCCTTCCTCAACCAGCTCATGCCAAACATCCACATCCAAGCCTCCCTTCACATCGGCAGGCACTTCATGCCAGTCCATGTGTCGGTTGCCGTACTTCGCAACCCAGACGACAAGGGACAGCTGCTTGTTACCCTGAGTGACTACGGACAGATCGAGAGATCCTGCTTCGGCAATGAGAGCGTCGGCCTGGGCGGACTGCAAGTGGGCGGATAAGGTCTCTGGTGGAAGATTGTGGGGTATAATGATCGTTTTGAATCCGTAGAAGGCACCAGCTAGATTGAGCGGAGATTAGAATGCAGTCCAAGAGTGCAAAGTCCCAGGTTGCATACCGAATATAGCAGCCAGCATTTCAATAGAGTCCGTCAGGCAGACAGCGACGGTCTTCACCTCCGACTTCTGGAGATGACGACCAACCACGTTGATTTCCTGAGTGACCTGAGCCAAGGAATGTTCGACAGCCTTTTTACCTAACACGGTGTAGATTCTGCCCTGCTCACCGGAGACAGTGCCATCAGCATTCAAAGCTCCGCGCATAGCAGTTTTCCAAATATCGCGAAGGTCCCCCCGTCTGCCGGCCGTCCATTTCGGCGCACCAGCGTCTTTGACGTTCAATCCAAGCCGAAGTGGGAATCCATAGGGAGTCTCCAAGCTCCGGTAGGTCGCCGACTCGCCAGGCTGCCGGATAGGGGATGCTGTCGACTGGCGTGCAAGCAAGAACGGGTGGATGTCGGGGTCCTTGGACGAGATCACGGAATAAAACGCAAAGGCAACGAGAATGCCGGTGAAGAGGGTCGTGTAGATATTCCAGTCAGCCAGCACATCGGCCACCATTGCATCCAGCTGCTCCAGGATTGGAGCTTGCTCAGTCATTTTGCGTAGTGATGAGACAGCCGCCGAAGACCAGCACAAGTCAACAATCCAGATATCCGGGGTTATGACGTGGAGGGGTCCCGCGGAACGAGGCGGTGCTGATTGGGCGGAACCCGGGTCAACCATAAAACCGGCGTTAAACTCGGCGCGGCAACGGCGCCTGTTTCTTCGCGGATCCAGCCTCTGCGCGACCACCCAAACACCTCCTGAGCAATGTGTATTTGAACAACGCCACCCCTCGAGGCAGTCCCAATGCCGGCGCGACTCTATTGATCCTCTCCCCATTTTTCTTCCAGGTAAGTCCCAGAAAATCTCGGCTCGAAGGTAAGTGCGCTTCTTCTGTCCCTCGTTAGACATTAACAGTCATTAACCCTATGCTGTAGTTGCTCATTTCTGTTGGCGATTGGTCATCTTCTCGTTGCTGCTGTCTTCCTTTTGCACGACAATGGCTACACAATCTCTTCCATCCACTCCCAAACCTACACCCCGCGCGGTTCCGACCTCGGAGGGGTCAGATACCCCCGGCAAATGGCGCCATCCTCAATTGAATGAGATCGTTAGACGCCAGAATGCAGCTACTTTTGGCGATAAAAACCTCCGGAAGGTGTTGTGGAATGGATCTGCTTTGGTGATCACCTGGCTCTTCGGAAGCTCTTTGAAGACATAGTAGGTGGCGGTCAAACCCCGATGCAGCAAGTTTGTCATTAACCAGGTGCACTCTGCAGCGCCCGTCAGCTTTTTCAAAACCAGCCAGTCTACCACGAATTCTCACTGGTGCTTCTTCAACTCTTCTTCGTCGTCAACATCCTCATGGCATTATACCCCCTCTTTCGCCCGAAGGACGATCTCTCCGATATCCCCCTTACACCTACACAACGGGCTCTCCTCGGTTTAGATCCCACGGCCACCCCTCCCGCCACGCCCGGAACCACATACCTTACGCCGCCGCGGTACCGGTTGTCCACCTCGCGCAAGGCCAGCCCTGGGAACAGCTCGCCGCTGTCTGCGACTCCCTCATTCTCAGAACGGCGGGTTTCCTCCGGCACCCCCTTCTCCCCAGCGTCCAGCCCACTGTTCCACAAGGCCTTCTCCAATGGCGGCCGAGACTCAGGGGGTAGGCAAAGCATTGGGTCCTCGTCACCGCTTGCTCGAAGCAACTCCTTTGGGGAGTCCAGCATTGGGCCCGGCACACCGTCTCCCCTCGGAGGTAAACGGGCAAGCCTCGGGGTGAGCAATAGGTGGCTTTATGAAAGAAGTCGGAGGCTCTCGGCAAGCAATGGTAGTGCTTTTTGATTTGATGGCACGTGTTTAATCGGTCAGGCGGGTTGGAGTTTGTAGATCATGATTTCATAGCGAGTTCTTTATAATCAATGAAGCATACACAACGTTCTCTCAGTTTCATATCTCTGCTTTTTACCAGCTTGTGCTTGTGGGTGTTGTGGGTGACCCGGTATCCAGGTACCAACGTTGTTTGGGCGGCTCGGCAGATCTCCCAACGCCCGTGTTCGCGACCAAGACTCCGCAACAGCAACCAAGCAACTGCAACTGCTCGGCGCATCACAAATATCTCCCCCCACCACGATCTTGTGGCATCCTGCCGATCCGCTACATGATCCTCTCGCTGTGAGCGACTGTCTCTTCAGCAATGGGGGCCTCGGAGTCAAAGCTTGTGTTTAAGCAGGGCATCTTCCGCCTCTCCGAGGAGAAGGAGATCCCCGCAGACGACCCCTATTGGACGCGAGTATGTTCCCTACAGAAGTACACTCTTCGGCTATGGAGGTGAGCATCGTCAGGAGCTAACTGGATTCCTAGTTCTGGGAACTCCCCGAATCGACAGAAGACGTCTTCAGCCTGTTCACGCCGGCCGACATCCGACGAACGCGCGACCATGCCTTATCCAACTTTGAAACCTTACTGCTGTCCATCTCATCTCGGCTCATAGTTCTCAAAAACCATCCGTCCTTCCCGGACCCTGATTTGGCCCCCGACCGCGATGCGCTCAACTGTATCCGCGTCCTCACACGGCTCCTCCCCTTTGTCTACGAAGCCGAGCACTTGGAGGACTGGGAGGAAAAGTTCTTCTGGGCGCGTCGCAGGAAGAAGACCAGACAGGCTCAAATCGCCGGGGAAGTGCTCTTCGATGATGCGCAGGCGGAGAACCAACAAGATGGGGCCTCCCCGCGCGCAGAAGAATATGAAGACGTGAAACCTCTCGCGGAGGAGCTGATCGACACGCTGCTGGACTTGTTATTCTTTGCCGACTTTAGCATTCCGATGCTTCCGACCGCAAAGAGCAAGATCTCTTATTCCATATGGCAGAGTGGCGTGGGATGCAACACGGCCATGGGATCCAACAAGACCTTGGAGAACAATCGATGCGAAATCTTGCGGCTTCTGCTGACGATGACCGGGAAGGCAATGTACATGCCATCCAGTAAGTTGGCCTTTTCGAATACTAATACAATGGTCTTAACTGGTGATTTTAGATACATTGCCTGTGCAGGGTGTGAGGGCCATCACCTACATAACAACCCGCCAGGACAAGCAGTCTGTTCTAACGCTACTATGCTCCCTCCTCAACACGGTATGTCTGCACTAGGGCTCGGTTCTAGGTTACATGCTAATTCAAGAACAGGCCATGAAGTACAACCCAGCTTCTTGGAGGGTTCCATATGACCATGTCGTTTGGAAAGACCCCAAGCAAATCCTAGTCATCTACTGCTTGCAGCTCCTGCTTGTCCTCCTGTTATATCCCATTCCAGAAGATGGTCGCGGTGCACCGCCCAAGAACTACTATCGCCATTACTTTGGGAGGTTGCATCGACCGCAGGACTTCCAGTTCCTGGTGGATGGAATGACTAGGATCCTGAACCAGCCGGTGCGTGACTGCGCTCTATGTGTCATTCCAACCAAGCGCTAACATTATCAACCAGATGCAAGCGACAAGCTCCTATCTCCCCGGAAGCCAAAGATCAGTGAAGTGGGCTCCTGAGATCCTGGTTCTCTTCTGGGAGGCTTTGCAATGCAACAAGCGATTCAGGTCGTTCATTATTGACTCTAATCGCTCCCATGACTTCCTAATTCTTTGCATCTTCTACGCCATGGAGTACAGAACGGATGCCTCCAAACAGGGAGTGGTCCGGCTGTGCATTTTTATCCTCCAGACAATGAGCGCAGAGCCAACTTTCGCAAAGAGCCTCAACATGAAGTTTGAGGCGCAGGAAACCTTACCCCAGTCTATCAGACTGGTGAAGTTTCGCGGCTCATACGCCGATTATCTGATCATGGTACGCCTGGGACCTCTTTCGAGTGCGCTAGCGTCCGTCCACTAACTTGAACAGTCAATCCATTCCCTCATGACGACTAGCAAGGGAAAGCTGGACACGGCCTATCCGGCTCTTCTGATGATTCTCAATAACGTGGCGCCATACATCAAGCACACGTCACCCAGCGCCTGCTCCAGGATCATCCAACTCTTCTCTTCAATGTCTGCGCCTAGTTTTCTACTAGCCAACGAGACTAACCACACCCTTCTTGCTTCGTTTTTGGACTTCATCAATGCAATTCTCGAGCACAATTTCACCGGTATCTCCCCCGCTCCTCGTGTGCATTTTACTTGTTTCGCTAATCTCCCCAGATAACCCATACCTTGTCTACTCGATTCTCAAGTACAAACAACGATTTGAAGCTGTTCGAGCTTTCACTCTTGAAAGTGGCCAGCAGGAAATTCAGCGTCAGAAAGAAAAATCGAAGGCTGGAGATACCCTGGGAGACGTGATGACTAGCCCTTCCCTTTCACACTCGGAAGAAGACCTTCATACGTCCTCTGGTGCTCGGTCGCCTCTGACCCAAATACCCGAAGAGAATAGCGCCTTTGCAATTGGTGGAGATGATTCCGATGATGAGGAACAGCACACGCCATCTCAAACCCCATCGGTCCAGACTTCCCGCAGGCCTTCTATTGCATCTACTACTGATGAAACCAGCAGCTTGCAACATTCGCGAATGTCTGAGAAGGCGCGCGGGAAAATGCCAGCCAAACCATCTTTCTCGCGGCAGAACAGCATGACTAGTCAAACTAGCATGTCTGCCCTCTTCACCTCATCCTCTACTGGTTTCACGCCAACTGTTGCCTGGGTACGTCTTCACAACCACACCATGCAAGCTCCAGCATTACTGACTGTATTTGAATAGCTTGAATCCTGGCTTACGGAGCTTCCCTTGCACACCATCCTTACCGTCATATCCGCCATTGCTCCCCATATCCCGGATGCAGCCCTCCAAACTACATCCAGTCCCGAGGCCCGCACGCTGATCCACAACCTTCCGTCCTTTTCCGAGGAGCCCCAGGTCAAGAGTATTATCTCAGAGCCGACTCCAGTCCGCACGCAATCATTTGAGTGGTCAGCTCTTTCGATGGGCTGGTATGAGTCGCTCCTCTGGGGCTTCATCTTCTCTAGCGAGATGGTCGTTGGCTCTGCCGCCGGTGCCACTCCGGGCACCGTTGGTGTGTGGAACGGGACAGGGGTCCGACTTTTCAGAGTTCAGGAGGCAGCAGCCCAAGGGCCAACGTTGCTGGCTCCCAAGGGGGCAGTAGATGCCGTTGGCAGCAACCTTGTCCAGCGTATTGGAAATCTGAGCCTGCGAGGGCGTAACTCCATGTCCCAGGAACCTTCAAATGGGCAGTCTCCGAGCATACGGGAGGTCTAGGGCGATGATCCAACACGCGGCGTTTCTCGACAATGTACATAGGCACTACTTGCACGATATCAAATTATCTGAATGACGGCTCTTGCTCTTGCTTCATTCTCACTGGTCAGTATGCATCACAAATGTAGATCTCATGGCAAGACAATCTCGACACCTCCAATAGAGACATTGTTGTGTTCTCCCAATTTTGAACCGCGGATATAAAACTCCATAGCATGATTGTGACGTTGACAGCATCATGATTATATCGGCTCAATAAATATACCGGAAACTACAGCAGAATTGTTAGCAAGGTTGTTAATATCACCAAACGGAGATGTCTGCATGGAAACTGCATAGCTGGAATGCTGAATTAGTACGAAAGCAAAGGAGACCATACTTCAGGTTCTCACGATCCGTCATATCCAAGAATGCAGTCGCGCCGAGGTCTCTACTTTCGAGGCCCCCCTCCATCTGAGCCTGGATTCGATCACGCTTTTTGTTCTCCCACCGGAGAAGAAGACCAAGGATCGTGATGAGAACAGCCTCGATCAAGTGTGATACAATCATCGACCAAATTCCGAGCGAGTAAGTGGGTCTAACAGATAGAGTTAGTCATATATGGGTACTTTCATAGTGCCATAATAATGCAGAAGAGGAGAGGTTTGAATTTAGACTCACGATTGAGCTGTCTTGTAGAAGAATGGACCGGCAATATTACCAGTGCAATACCCGAGGAAGAGCACGGCATTGGTGACGACCTTTTTAGTATGACCTAGTATAGGAATGAGTCAGCTCAAGAAGTGCCAAGCTCACTGCCCTTCCACTGAGAGTACCTACCCGCTGTGTTTGCAACCTGCATGCTCAAGACAAGCACAAAGGCAGCATTGTATGGACCTGTGAGATAGTAGCAAATTAGCCGGCCGACGCGTTGATGGACTGGGACAAATCGGAGGCCGAAGGCGCCAGCCAGGTTGGGCATTAGGAAAATCAACACGAAGAGACAGCGGCGGTTCTCGAAACGATCGTTCAGATAAACACAAGCCAGGATGGAGAGAGAAATGATGACTCCGTATGGGATCTTTTCATGCCGGTATGTTAGTCTCTCACTGGAATACAGAGATTAAATTCGAACCAACCTGCATAAGGGTCGTGACCAGTGTCGAGAACCCAAAGCCTTTAATAATGATGGTTCCAAAGTTGGATATACCACCGTTGGGAATGTTGCCTGCAGGCCGAGTATCTGTTAGCGTAGAACGGGCCGAGCTCACAAGAGGTTGTCATACAGACAACACCCAGAATGAAGAACATGTAAAGCTTATAGTCCTTAAAAGCCTCGACGATCTGGTAGGGTTTCAGGTGCTTGTTCTCGACGCCGGTCTGATTCTCCCGAATACGATCGACGGCAGTACGTCGCTCTCTCTTGCTGAGACCACGCGCCGTGACAGGCGAATCGGGCAGAAAGATGAACATGATGATCCCCCAGGTAGCACACAGTGCACCACTATACCGGAGTTAGGTAATTGAGCATCGTTTAGCGAGGACGACGTCTTACATGACGATAAATTCGTATTTCCAGGAGGCAAGAGCACCTCGGATATGGCCAATGCCGTAACCAAGCAGACCGCCCAGGGCAATCCCGAGGCCATTCGCAGTGTACCAGAGACCAATTCGAACGGGCTGTTCCCGACGAGTATACCACATACTGGTAATGAGCATAAACGCCGGGTCAGCACATGCTTCGGCAGCTCCACCAAGTGCACGAAGGACAGCGAGTGTTTCAAAACTGTTGCATGCGGCTTGGATCATGAGAAACACGCCCCTATGATAGATGTCAACGACAGCGGATCATGATCGAAATTAGTTCCTATCACCCACCACATAAAAATATTCACACCCAGATATTTTCCTGGCATTCAATTATTAGAATGTCTCTCTGCTCAGGAGAATATCTCGTAGGACAATACCGATCGGAAGGCGCTGCATGAGGAAATTGGTCGGGAACGCCCAGGCTAGGAACCCAAAATAGAAGATGCTGCTCAGCCAGTTATACTCGGTACCATGTAACTTGAGATCATCACGAATGCCAAAAATGGCAGCATAGCTCAATGTCGTCTGTTCCGTTGCAGCATCATTTGTCAGAGACTTTCTGTCGGCGTGGCTAGAACTCATGTGTAAAAGACCGACCTTGTCAATGTAGAAGAACGCATAGCAAACCGCCAAATAGGGCAAGATCATGAAGTCAATCTTCCACAATATTCTTCTCGCTTCCACCGGGTCGACTTCCTCATGGAGCTCGTCTGGATCGTCGAATAATGCCATGGCCGTATCGCCGTCGGCGGCCTTGACGGACTTCCATTTCGAGTACGCTTGGCTGCTCTCCGCGTGCGTGATCGTGGGCTCGTCCACAATATCGGCTTTTGAGCCATGGGCTAGCTCTGCAGTACGGGCGTCTGTCATTTCTGATGCTTGGTGATCGATACTCACATAGATATTGAAAGGAATAGAGGGTCGAAGAACAGGAAGGGAAGCGAATTGCCGGTATTTAAGAGTTCGCGGCAATCAGAGGAGCCAGGCTCGAGAAATTATTTCGTGAGCCCCTCAGCGAGGTTCACTCTTCAAGCTTCCTGTTGCAGCGCGACGCCGCCTGGGCTTGCCCAGCTTTCCCTCGACGCTGCATGACTTCACTTGCGGACAAACCATCCCAATTCTCCGCAAGACAAAAAGCTTAATGCGCCGCGTAGAATGCGGGGAAGATGCATCTTCCTCGCGCCAGCACGGAAAGGTCGTATTGCTGGCAGATCTGGCGCACACCATAGCCTGCATGGGCTTGGCTGACGAGATGCATAATCGGAGGCCCGCCGCGATTCTTGTTGGGATGAGGATGTCAGGCGCCGGCTCGCGCACTGCTCAGACTTCTCTAGGGCCCAGAAATGCAGCCATTCGCCCCGCTGGACTCACAGAAAGACAGATGGGATGGTGAGAATCGACCGTCGGACCAAGTCCGATAGGTCGGGGATTTTGCCGCTGGCCACGGCACGGTAGCAGCGTATATGTCTCGGGTTCTCTGTAGGGTGATGATAGGCTCGGCAGGTCTCGAAAAGACATAGAAAATGCACGGACTGGATATTAATGGTGCATGGGTCGATACAGCTTGTCCTGGAATGGACACACAGGGCGTGGGGGTCGCGGGGAATCCAAGCCTGGGGTTGCGATGCGATACGATGCTCAACACGGCCACTGACGGAGAGGATCCACTGGAGCACGCCGTGATGCGCACATGCAAAAGTAAAATGGGCATTGCTGTTGACCAGCACGAAAGCGTGGAGTTGGGGAGTTCAGGAGCTTCTTTTCTTTGTTGAGTCGACGCAGTCGTGTCGTATTTCCAACTCCCTACCAGGTGTCCCCCTACTGAAGTTTGTTTCTCCCTTAACACCTGGCAGTCGAAGAGTCATCCCAAAGTGATTGTACCCAGCGGTGGTGCAGGTGACGTTGCATCCATGAAGCTCGGTGACGACCAGGCCACCAATTAGACGCGTGAATATATCGAGTTGATAAATCCAGGCTCGCCAAAATCCTAGCATTTGGGGCCTCAGAAAGGCGACGCCACAGAAAAGGGAGAAGGTGATCACGACGGGTTGAGTGTGAGGTGAGTTGCAAGTCGTGAGTCGCAAGTGGTGGACTGAACCCGTGACTGACTGCTTCAAGTGCTTCAACTGCCGAGTTCACCGCGCCTCATTCGATCTCAACAAGGTTGTGTGCGAACCCTCAGCGTGGTCTCCTTTGATATCGATTTGGCACTCCTGCCCTCAACCGGTCTACAAGAGTCCCAGGGACCTTTTGCTGAAGATACACGGGCATGGCCAGAGTGTTCGGTACCCCCTTCGATTATACGTTCTGGTCTTCAAGGCCTGTTTAAGTGGTTAGAACTTGGGTTTGGGACACATCTGGCTACGAGTGACAGATCGGTGAAAGGTGGTTGAACGCCCATGTGTATACGAGTCAATCCGATCCATCTTCAGAGGATAAGATATCCACTGCAGCAGTGCTTCGCAGTCCCACAGCCAAGCTTTGGACCTGCGATCTCTCCTCGAGCTACTTCTATCACTCGAGTGGTTTGAACTGTCTCTGATGACGAAAAAAGCACTTATGGCTCCCCTTCGCTAGCCAAGAAACTCCACGAATGCCGCTCGAACCGCGATAATGCTGCATAGTAGCCTGGCCCACACCTTTTCATGGTTCGAAGGAACTGAATCCCAGTCAGGTTACAATGATCGAAGCGCTTACAAAGTGGAGAAGGGGCTCCGGCTCCCTGGTCGCGGAATGTGAATCATTCCCGATATCGTTCCTGTCGACGCGGAGTGTTCCTCTCACAATATCTGGCATGTCCAACTTTGACTCCTGATCACGTCTACACAAAAGCGTCGGGGGCTCTCCGACTCTGTAGAGAAACTGCTCGACACTGCTGCGCCATTGAATTGTGGCTGGGAACACCCCCCAAATCTTGAAACGTACCTTTGCTCAAGCGGCCGAGAACCCCTGTTGGCGCGGTGCACCAATGCATGAGCCAGCGCCATCGCAGGTAGCGAACGCCCAACTTCCCCCAATCACCTTTGGCTTGGATTAGTACTCGCAGCATATTGGGATTCCACACTGGTTCTCATGACCCAGGAGGTGAGACTAGCTCGCGAAACTGGTATCGTGCCTTCTGTTTCTTGCATGCGGTGGGACTGGACGAGGAAGTCCCTCGATGATGAGCGCAGAGAAATGGCGGT
This sequence comes from Penicillium hispanicum, assembly GCF_028827665.1. Taxonomy (NCBI): domain Eukaryota; kingdom Fungi; phylum Ascomycota; class Eurotiomycetes; order Eurotiales; family Aspergillaceae; genus Penicillium; species Penicillium hispanicum. The sequence goes on along the minus strand of NW_026623199.1, from coordinate 303,646 downwards.
GCAGGAAGGCTTAGACCTCGGAGCTATGGGCTAAAAGCCCCTCTCTGGACTGAGTCGGGTCACTCGGAAGCCTGAAACCTTCATCTTTACTCTTCCTGCGCGCTTCCTTTCTGTGCCTACTCATTCCAGTCCTATTGAGTGGTACATCCAACGTTGAAAATCAATAGGGCCCCATCATGGCTCTCAGTAATGTGGCCGGGGGAACCTTTGATGACCTGTCCAGCTTGATAGATGGTGTATTCTGCGAGGCCACCCTTCGATGTGCTCTCAAAGATATCCGGAGGACACGCAAACCCTGTGGTAACAAGATTAAGAGGGAGAATCTTGGCGCCCTGAAGGTCTTGTTTGATGACCTCTTCACTTTGCTCAACGAGTCCACGGCATATTTCCAAACCACCAAGGTAGTCCACACGCTGCTAGGTCGTATCGCTGAAAATTCCTTTTGTCACCGTCATCACGACAGCAACAAAAACGAGGCAAGAACGCAATGGGACGAAGAGTTAAACGATGCTGACCAGAGGAGAATGCTCCTGCTGTCTATGAGTCAGTATTTGGAAAAGGAGGTGCCGGCCGTATCTCTTCCAAGCCCAACCTCCTTGTTTCAGTCTCTGCAGAAAGTCGACTGTGGAGAATATGAAGTGGCCGAGAAAATCAGAGACATCTTGGTAGCGGACCTCAGTCCCACGGAACAAAATGACGGATACATCTATGCGATCTATCATCCCGAAGAGCAGGGCATGATCAAAATTGGCTTCAGTAAGAAACTGCCTGACCGAGGGCGATTCGCGGCCCACGAGAATTGCTACCCGGGATTCAAATGCATTACCACCAAATTGCTCCGCAATGCTCGTCGCTATGAGAAAGTGATCTTGGCCGAATTCGGCAGAGAGCACTACCAGCTCAAGGAACCCTGTTCGAAGTGCAACCACTCCCACCAAGAGTGGCTCCGCGTTGATCTGGAGAGACTCCAGCAGAGTCTGGATAAGTGGATCGAGTTTAGTGAACAAGAGCCTTATGACGAGATGGGCCGCCTGAAGGACGATTTGCGTCTTCCCAGCCCATCACTTGCTCGTTTCCGCGATCCCGACGATCGACTATCTGCAGATTCATACGCCGACTCGACTCCCACGAAGAAGAGAAGCTCTCGTCGAACTTCACAAGGTACCAAAACGCCGTCTCGGTCTCCCCGTCACCCTAGAAATGCTACACCCCGTCCCATCCCTCAAGAGGATGAGGCATCTTCGGAGATTTCAGTAGGTAGTGCGTATATGGAAGAAGGATCCCGCTCCTGGCTGTCTTTCCTGGCCTCGAGGCTTGAGATGATGGCATTTACTGAAGTGACGGTGCGGTCGACGGAGGTATCATTTGTTCATGAGGACTCTTGTTGACAAGATACTTCTATTTGTGCTTCACTGAGACCTGGATGTTGTGAACTGAATTTGCATTGCATATACGTTTGAATGCACTCATGAATAGAATCATCATGATAGTAGATGTGAGAGCATATGGGACAGTGTACTAACGCTCAAGGGTCCATGCACCAGGCAGGGGATTGTATTTCAATCCACTAATTCAGACAGCTCACTGGCACTCTCAATCGCTGAATATCGAACGAGTGGCTGGTCGCAATCTGCTAGATGGCCTTTCGAAGCGACCTCGGCACTCATGGCAGCCTTACAGTCGGGTAGTCTTTTGGTCTCTCCCGAACTGGCCGGGCTCTTTATATTCGGCCTCATCCCCCTTTTGCTTCTATAGTAATGTCCATCGCTTCAGGTCCGGTAATGTGGGATGGCAGCTATATGCAAGACAATCGCGTGGATCCCATTTGAATGGTGTGGATGCGCAGTGATGGACGTCGTATGTGCTAGAGCCTCTGCTTGTGCGTAAGCCATTCCGAATCGAACTTGCCCGACTTTGTATTGTCGAGGATGGCTAATACATGATCCGGATTCTCATTTAGTCCAGCATTCGTAAAGTTGTAAATCTTCCCGACGATCCAAGTAGCGCCATTGGGGCAAACACGCCGAGGCATGGATGACAGCCAGCCACGGCACCCGGGAAACAAATGAGATCCTCCGGCACATTAGCTGCCCAGTTCACATTGCACAACTGTCTCAGCTTCTCACTAGTAGGGGTAATTGCTGCGTACAATGGCTGGGATCGAAACGAGGTTCACCATCTCCGGGGCTTTATGGAAGAAAACTTGTCCATAATGGGGATTGGCAGCATCAGTACAGTATCATGCGTGAATTAAAATGCTGACTTGGTAGACCTGTAGACAAGAGGAAATTAGGCAGGTACGAGTGACTCTTTTTAGTTCCGGTCGCTATTGCGGTCTCGATCAACTAACGACTGCCAAGTGTGTATTTTAAGACATGATAATATTGGCTCATCATCTATAATCCTAAAAAGATATACTGAATCTCATTATAGATTTAATGAGGATAGTGATCTCCCATTTGAACACGGATAGGGTGGGAAGCTAAACGTCATCTTCCTGCAATATGACTATAGATGCTTTTGATCTGCACTTTGGGATTGCTATGCTCAACAAGCAGTAATCAGCATGACTCTGTAGTATTCCGCTGCACGGATCTCGTCAATCTCCGAGTGAGAATAATAGTCTGTGCAACAGGTACACTCTTCTGCCACTGACTCCGGGGCATGGGACTGCATATGAGCAACTCCGCGTAACTGAAAGCCATAATGTCCTTTGCAATCCGGGGATACTTGATATAAGATCCATTCCCTGACTGTTCTAGTTAATTAGACACTATGGGAAGGGAACGGACCGTCATCCGATGTTTTCCTTGAATCATTGAGAAGAGCCCAGATAGCATCAGAGCTTCCCTGAATGACACGGACACCTCTCGCTCTCAGACATCCCTTCTCTCACCACACTCGCTCTGTGTGACTTGATCCGTCTGTGAAATCTGCTGTTTTCAGCAGGATTTGAGAAAGCAAACTTGCTCAGTTAATGGGGGTGGACGAAGATCAGCACCCTTATACGGAGGCTCAGCCCAAAGAGTGAACCTGGAGGGTAACCATGTTCCTGGCTGTATATCCACACAACGGTGTATCAGAGCTATATCCTGAAAGAGATCCGATGCTTGTTCCTAGTTGTAATGCATCTGCATTTCCACGGATTCCAAATCCCCCCAGTGACCCCAGTGACTCTCAGTCGTCTCTTTGCCGCCATTATGGATCTTCTACCCATTCGGCCAGATATCGGGATTCGGGAGAAATCAATTTCGAGAACAGAATGCCGAAGACCAACACCGGAGGAACTCGTCGACCTCGCCATTGAAAACCATATCACCCGTCTGACCAAACGCGCTCTCGTTGGTGGCGACGAGTCATTCTTCGTCGCAGACCTGGGCAGAGTGACCCGGCAACATCAACGCTGGACGCAGAATCTGCCGGGGATACGTCCATACTATGGTATGTATCGTCAACCAGATCGGTGCTGTCATCTGAACGAAGACTCACCCCATCTCCATCAGCGGTGAAATGCAATTCCGACCGCACGCTGTTGAAACTCCTCGCCGACCTCGGCACGGGCTTCGACTGCGCCTCTGTCGAGGAGATCCGCGCCGTGCTCAGCATCGGGGTCGATCCGGCTCGCATCCTCTTCGCGAATCCGTGCAAGGCGGCTGCGTCGCTGGTGTTCGCTCGCCGCGTGGGCGTGCTGCGGACGACGTTTGATAATCTCGACGAGCTGGATACTATCAAGAGATATATGCCGGACGCCCAGCTGCTCTTGCGGATCTACGCCAACGATGACAGTGCGATCATCCGCCTGGGCGAGAAGTTTGGCGCCCATCTCGATGCGACAGGGCCCTTGCTATCGCGGGCTTGGGAGTTGGGGCTCACCGTCACGGGCGTTAGCTTCCACGTTGGTAAGATTGTGGCTTTCTTCCCCCAGATTGCTCGAGACACTGAAGGACTGATGAGTAGGGACTGGCGCGAGAAACCCAACTTCCTTCTGCAGGGCCATTCGACACGCGCGGATTGTATTCTTCCAGGCGGTGCAAGTAGGATTCAAGCCCAGCATTCTGGATATTGGAGGCGGGTTCCAGGATAGCACTTTCGAAGATACCGCGGCGTGGATTCGCGACGCGATCCAGGCGGAGTTTCCCGCTGATGTGACTGTAGTCGCGGAGCCAGGAAGATTCTTTGCTCGCAATGCTTTCACGCTTGTGTGTCGAGTCATCGCCCGCCGACGACAAATTGGCAGTGCGGCTTCGACGGGAGTTCCAGACATGCTATACCAGAACGATGGTATATATGGAAACTTCATGAACGTCATCATGGAAAAGGAGATCATGGTCCCGCAATTGGTGGCTTTCAAGAATACAAATTGGTCCCTTGAAAACGATAACTCGACAACGCACGCTACAAGGACATCCCGATACTCAATATGGGGCCCAACCTGCGATAGCGTCGACTGCGTGGTTCGGGAAGCGACGTTCAAGCATGAAGTCAAGATAGGAGATTGGTTGAAGTATGAGAACATGGGTGGTAGGTATTCGATATGGATTCCTTTTCACCGGCCTTTTCTGGATCTGCTGTTGACGTCGGGCAGCTTATACAACTACCACGGCGACCCAGTTCAACGGTTTTAGTAGCTCGCACGATGTCCTATATGTGAACAGTGAGTTATTATCAGAGTATTAGTTGGGCCCATGGCATGTCCCTTAGCCTGGCATGAGGTGGTCGACAGACAAAAAAATGACGTTTTTCGCAATTTTCGAGAACTACACTCCACTCCTTGAATTCGAAGCTTGGAATTGTAGAAGGGAAGCCCACAGGTGACCAGTAGGGATGGGATCTTCCCGATTTGAATTCACAGCATCTATCACCAAGAATCATCTAACTGGACCGAAAACCAAACTCGAACGCCATCCAATTCAACGGTCTGGGGAAATGGGAATAAGAAGGGATCAAACTCAATTGAAAGATAACTGTTAGGTTGAACAGCATTCACCACGATCAAATGGCTAGTAACGAGTGGACAAGACGAAGGCAAGTGGATATCAATCATAAGAAACGTGACAGGACCATGGGGCCTCAAGAAACGGAGAGAAGACAAGAAGATTGCAGCAGAGATGTAATGAGACGGGGCACATCCCAGCCAGCACAGATGAACATGCCTTAACCAAAGTCCAATTGTTTATACCTTCTCCGTTCCCGTCATCTGGACGTCCTCCCGAGGAACCGTCTCAGACGAAAGGGGACGCTTGACGTCCATGCCGTACGGCGCAGAAGGTAGATTTTGTTTCTCTGCATCCGGCGCAGAGCTGGGGTTGGGGCGTTTTCGGCCAAGCCGTTCACACCAGTGTTCGGCACTTACCAGAGTGTCGTTCACCACACCACTCACTTGGCCCAAAATGTCCAGGCCTTCATTTGCCAGCACCAAGATCCGATGCGCACCGACAGTCGCATCTGACGATGCCGCGGGCGCATCAGGCGGTGGCTGGGATGTACTGGCCATTTGGAATCGGTGTGGAAGTGATGTCAGGTGGCGTCGGACCAGGTGACGCGCATTCTCTGGCAATGCGCCTCCGGCATATTTGGAGACGACATCCACAACCTGCTTCAACGTGGAAAGGACATCCTCCTTGACGGCTTGAATGCGCTGCGTCAAGAGCGATGCATTATCTGGACTATGGGGCCGTCCGCCCTCGACGTCTCGGTTCTGGGACCGTTGCGTCTTGTGATTTTCCCATTCGGTCAGGGCATTCTGGAGGGCCACGATAGCTCTACCAAGCCGTCCATTCGCCCAGCGGAGCCAGGTCAAGCAATACTGTAGACTGCGCAGTGACTCCTCACTCATTGCGACACCAAGTCCTGAGGTCGAAATGACCAGACGGCTCTGCCACGTAGGCGGGGTCTGTCGCCCCGGCTTCTCCTCATAGCGGGGTGATATCATATCATCGTATGGCGGCAATGTCTCCGTCACGGAGAGGTTTGAGGGACTCCGTGTCTGCGACTGATCTGCAACCTCGTCAAGTCCTTTCTCTGCGTCTACCATCGACGGCATGGCGTCCCCGTTCACCTTGCGCCGTTTGTTGGTATGCTTCGAGTCCTGCGAAGATTCACGGCGCTGCAAGGCCCAGCGCAGACCACTCTCGACTCCGGTTTTCCGGCCGACTGTGCCGACGGTATTTGCGACAGGCGATCCGATATTGCGCTCAATAAACTCGGCACCAGATTTGAAGCGTGCCGAGTATGATTTGGAGGTGGTGTATGCCGAGACAGAGCCGTTGATGGCGGAGGAGATCAGTGGGTGAGAGGAGGTCAGCAACGAGAGAAGAGGCTCAGTCTGCGGAGAGCCCCGCGACACGGCCGGAATTGTCTGCCGCGAAGCTCGAGGCGACTGTCCGTAGTCTGCGGAACAAACAATTAGCCGAGCTGCAAGTTTTCCCCGCACCTCCCATCCTCAACAGGAAACGAGCATCCAGTGAGAGCAATGTATATGGCCAGAGTTGAGGCCAGGGCGAGGACGAGACCTACCAGAACGAAGACCTTCCAGTGCCTGCGCGGCCTCGAGATCATCCATGGAAAGCACACTCGTGGCTCGACGGGTACGCTCGTCAGCGGGATAGGGCTCGTCCATCACGGCGGCAAGAGCATTCTGACGGGGGGCGGGCGTGGCCGATGGAGCAGGAGATGGGTATGAAGAAGTCGAAACTGTCGAGGCAGCGACGGCGCCCACACTGCGATCCGGCGCATCCATGGATAAATGAGGAAGGTGAGATGCGCTTTTCACGTGAAGCTCGCCGGGTCGAGGGCGCTTATGTAACACGCGCCCATCCATCCATGGATGGATGGATGAACCATGGATGAATGGATGGATTCTTCTTCACATGTCGCCCCAATTCCGGCGCCGAAAGGATGCTCGCTTTCTCTTGACTCTCGAGTTGTATGTGTATATACACATTCCTATTGCATTTCTAGTTATGCTTGTGCGTATTGTCACTACGAACCCCTCGACTCCAACCCTGGACTCGATCCAACTCCCCGAACATTCGAACCCACGTCCGGGGGCGCCAATATGCATCTGAAATATGCATCGGAGACTCTCCGGAACACCTGGCAACCGTCGACAAGCCGGAAGACAGTGTCCCGTATGCATCACATGCCCCCAAATGCTGAAACTCGCCAGGAAGAGATCTGATCTCGCCGAAACGAGTCAAGAACGGGCCCCAATAACAAACCCACCTGGGCCTTGGCTCATGAGAGCCGAGTATTCCACGATCGCCGTCAGCATTACGAGTCCTCAGCACTACCGTGGTTGGGGTTCGTGCGATGACCGCCCCCTCTCTGGCATTCGTTGGTTAGGATACGCACACGTACTACATACACCAGTACATACATCATCCGATGTACAGACATGTGAAGTGTGGGCCCAGCAGCGACCGTATGGGGTCTAGTTGCGAGTCTGTTTGACAAGTGCCGTTTAGCCTGATCGCCATAGCCGAAAGGTCCATCGAGCACTGCCGATCTGTGTCCATTGGCTTGTGGACGTCTCAGAGGGCTTCGAATGTGAGGAGTCGCTAGAAAGGGTATCTTATTTTTACAGATTCGCGAGATATTCACAGGTCTCCTGCCAGTTCTCTTCGTACCTCGTTCGCCCACCTATTCAACGGATAGTCCGTCGTCGAGATCGTCGTAGTCCGTTGCATCGTGACCCAGCGCGAGTGCCTCAATCGTCTCCCCGCCTTCGTACTCGTCGGCCTCGGTCTCCTCCTCATCCGCATTCGCCCCGGGTGGTTCGCTGGCTGCGAGATGCGCAACGATCTTCTGGTTCACGCGGTAGCAATTTATGATGTCGTTGGTCACGACGCGAGACGGCGCAGCGCTTGCCTTGAGTCGACATAACGTCTCACCGAAGGCGTGGAACAGAAAGTTGTTGTTCGGGCGTGATTGTCGCTTGTACATGTAGGACGCTACTAGAGCGCACCACTCCACGCGGCTGTGTCGCCAGGTATGCACCAGCGGATGGGAGCCCAAGCTGGGAGGCTGGAGACTGCCGGCCATTTCCACGGCCTGGCGTGCCTTGAACGCATAGTCCAACATTTCGTTGGAGAACGATCGGGTCCATTGTTTGTACATCTTATCGACTTCCAACTTGATGGTCTTCAGGACAGTATGTAGGTCTCCGCCTTGCTGTTGATCAAGCTCTGCGGCCTTTTCGGCCTCATGCCACGGACGAGTGAGGTCATCGTCTAGACTGCCAAAGCCTTCGTTGTCCGGGAAAGACATCTCGAACTGCCTCATGATAAGGTCCTTCTCATGGTCAGCAACCCAGAATTTAAGGTAGTCCACGATGTTGGTCTTCTTTCGTTTGCGATGTGGATCCCGATAGGCCGGCTGATTACGAGGAACTGGACTGATCTTGGTGCGGTATTGCTGCCATGCCGGCTCTGATAGATGGACGCCACCTTTGCGCCCATCGACCAGGTGGCTCAGGAGACAGGCAAGTTCCATTGCCTGTGCGCAATCGATCGACTGGTCATACGCAATCTTCTCATGCTCCCTGGTACACCGTCCAAGATTCGACATGGTGAGATTGAACTTGAAGGTGCTCTGCAAGAAATCCTCTGTAGACTTCACCTGTGCCATCGGAACGGAATGCTTCGTCAAGCCAAAATGCTCGGCAGGAAATTCCTCATCTGGGAGATCGGAGTTCCTAAATTCCTGTACAATATTCTGATCCCAACAGACCCACGGCGTGTCGCCATCATAGTCGCCGCCGGACAACATGTGCGCCAATGGCATGTCCCCCTTCGTCGAGAAGACGATCACATCCTTGAAGTGCCGGAGCTCGTGTTTGTACACTGCCGTGCGGCGCTGGATATCCGAGGGTACATGGGCGGGCAGACGACCGACCAGGACATCAATATTGTCCAAGCAATTGTCCTCAAACTGGCCATCCGGATCTCGCCAAGTGCTTGAAAACCCCAAATGCACTTGATGCGGCTCTAGAACTCCATATGGATCTGCGATACAGTACGCGTACGTTGATAGCGGCACCTGGATGTGCAGCTCTTCCACGTGCCGATCAAGCAGGTATTTCAGATACAATCGTAGTCGCTTACGCAGCGGATGGAAACTCCGTGGCGCAAAACCAGCTTCAGACAGACGAATAATGAACTCGGCATCGTTGGCCACCCACTCATCCAGACACCGGGCTTTGCTTGCACCCTCGCCAAAGGGTCGGAGCTTCTGCAGTAAAGCTCGACAGCGGACATTACTATCCGACTGGAGAACACTTTCAAAGTCCAGGTACAGCGCCTTGATGCCAGATCGCATCAGATCGGCAATATACTCCTTGACACGGCCGCCATGCTCCAAGATAGCCAGCAGTTGAATATTCAGATCCACCGGATGTAACGGTTTAGCCCAATTTACAACTTCAAAGGTCAACTTTTCCCGGTCACAAGGTTCACGCCAATCCTGCGGATGCGGATGGATTTTGAGTTGTGAATCCGAGATCTGGATCCAAATGTCATCGCCTTCGCGAGAGTTGGTGATCGCTGACTGATACCGGTCCACCATCCAAAGACCCTTGGCCCCAGCAATCCGGCCTTGAAAGGCACTAGGTGTCGCCCCGGAGATTCCAAGCTGGTCACAAATCTGGTTCGCCAGGGATCTTGACATCAGCGCACACCCGTCGTTCATGACCCGCGGCCGCGAGGGATCGTCACGCAACCGCAAGATTTGAGTTGGTCGCACGACCACCGATTTCCAGGTCTTGGACAAGCCCAGGGAAATACGCTGGAAGAGCTTGCAATTACTCTGGTCTGCATTCTCTGCCTGGGGCATGTGCCATTCTAGCAAGTTCTCCACTGTCATGGGCGTGTGTGCATCACTGGCCTGCTGTGGAGAAGAGAGGACTGTGAGCGAGACTCGAGGCGACTGGCGCAAGAAGTCCACCCCATCAACCGCGAAGAGCTCGACTCGAAATCGGGATTCCCCCTTGGTCTTTCGCTTGGTCTTGACTTCTTCGACATAGAAGGCCCGCCAGGTTCGCCCCAGGCACTGGTGGTCATGTCGTGCCAGCCACGAAGCAATCGACTCGCGGAGAACAGATGGGTGAGAGTCAAATCTGAAAGGGGAGGAGGGCGCGATGGGGCGGGCACGGTGAGAGTCAGGAATCTATCCGACCCAAATCGCCGGTGAAAGCGGCAGGTCTTCTCCGTCTTGAGGGGGTTCAGTCTCAATTTCAGAATCCCCGGCTCGGATTCGGAGCACCAGTCGAAGTCGCCTGTCATGACGATCACTTCCGATTGCTTGTCTGTCTTGAAGCTGCCTATAGCAGCATCCCAAGCCTTACGAGAGCTTTTGTCGGGAAGAGCTTCTCCATTTCTCATGCTGTGGTTGGCAATCCACGTCCAAAATTGCTCATGGGTCAGAAAGGGCGCTCGGTCACCGCAAAGCATCATGTCGATTGGAATCCCCCACGCTCGGCCGATGCGCTCGAGCTCATATCGAAAGCGCAGCGGAATGCTCTGGCCGAACGGTTGTGTTTTTGAAAATGGCCCATGCCGCAATAGCTCTGCAATGAGTTTCTCCTGGATAGGTTGACTCGATTCGCTCGACAAGATTTCATTCGTCAACAGCTTATTGAATGATACATCCATCTTCGATTCCTCTTCTAGCCAGTGGTCAACAATAGAATCGGCATAGGTCGACTGGGTCTGAAAGGGCTCCGTCACATCAGTCATTTCCGTGTTGAAAGAATCGCCTAGGTGGGTATTATGGGATGTGAAGACAGAGGACACCGTCGTTGAAAAGCTGGTGTTCATGGCATCCATGGCAGGCGGCGGTGGGTCATAACGCCTTGTGCGATCACTACGCGGGCCAGACTGGGATGCTGTCAATCTCTCAAGAAAGGTAGATGGCTTCTTCATCGGCTCCGATGACCAATTCTGTGCAATGTCAGACGTTGCGCTTGAGTCCGAGTCACGATGCGGCTGGAGGGACAGATCCAGATTGGCGATGTCAAGCGGAAGAGACGGGGCTGCGACGTTGGATTTGGTGGGCGAATTGGGCGCTGTGTGAAATTCCTCTTCGTCGTCATCAGAGAGCCTCCGTCTCTTTTCGAGGGACAGGGACGTTGCTTTTTCAGTGGCGTTCTCGGAGACTCGTTTGGAGGCAACAGAACCGCCGCTCACCATGTACATCTCGTCCTCCATCAGACGCACCAGATACTTCAAGCGCACCTCTTTCTCATCATCGCTCAGCAGGTCCGGCTCCTCGCTCCGCTGGCGGATTCTGCGGCCCGGCCCTCTCGCGCTGACAGCCGGCATGGTCCGTCCGGAGATCCATTCCTCGAAGTTGGTCAAAATCCGATGGAGATTGGCCTTGCGATCATAGTACAGCTTGCGCAGCGCCTTGTAGGTGCGCCAGCGCGTCGAGGTTTTGTTCTGAAGAGCCGAGGGCGAGTTGTTGGCGGGATATGGAATGTCCAGCCCGAATTGAGTGTTCAGGCTGTTGACAAGCCCGCCGAGATTGTCGCGGGGGTGTTGTGGGGTGAGCGGAATCATGTCTCATACCAATCGGGGTGGTGAGATCCAAGGGTTCCGAGGGCCCATTCAGGCACGACTTGACGGGCCGTGGAATTCAGATGAGAAACTTGGATCCACGATCAGTCCAATCCGTGGGGGAGTCGAACAACAGTCCGTTGTGGGGTAAACAAACCATCAAGTCGCAATCATGGCGCAGGACCGTTGGCAGAGCATTGGTAGGTGCGCAATCGCTGATAGGAAGCGATCAAGCGCTCGACGCCAGAGGAAAAAGCAAACACGCAGCGTGACGCCTCGACTTCCTCTGCGGGCTGCGTGCATGAAAGGTCAGAGAAACGCTCAGTGAAAGCAGCGCCGCGTAGGATCTTTAGCCCCCCACTTGCGCCGAACCATCAGCATCGCCTTGTCACCCGTCAAAGAATGCACACACCACCAACAACAGCTACACTCCAATGCATAATTCCATGCCCACCATAGTAACCGAAATCTCAGTGTCTGGTGCGCAGTTCTCGGTAGCATCAAGATCAAGCTGAGCTGGCGTGCATTAGCATATCGGGGAACTGCATCGCGATGTCCTCGACCCAGATGGACATTTCACTATCGACCAAGTTTGCATATTTAGCTTGATTCATGTTCTACAAATTCGAGCAAGGCTGGTGTGGCCATAAATCACCATCGGCTTTGCCAGGAACACTGCTTCCGGAGATAACTGAGCAAAAGTACATAGAGAAAGCCGGGTACTGCAGAAGCTAATTGCTTGAACAGAGTCATTCAGGGAATCCCTTGATTGTCCTTCGCACAGGTTGATGCTATTCAGAACTCCAATTTAATCTGCCCTGATCTCTTCCATTTCCAATTGTCTTGGAATATCCTCGCGCCGGTCGGACCAAAAGTCCACGTCCTTCGGACGAACACGCTTGTCCCCAATGATCAGCTTGTGGCCCACAAGCAGAAAGACAAAAAGCGGCACTCCAACGTACGAGGCCACCAGATGCCAATAATCAAATTTGGAATGGCCGCGTGAATCGAATGTGAAACAATTGAAGACCATAGTTGCTGAAATGAATAGACACATGACCAAGGCTAGGCAAGTCCCAGCAAGACCAAAGCGAGATCGAAACACGAGGCAATCGTCCGGAATACCCTGGGCTCTGCGGGCCTGCACGAATGAAACGTGGGTCGCGAGAATCGAAATCCAGGTCAAAAGACCGAGCATGGTGACTGTGTTCATGAAGTATCCAAACACAATGGTCGAGTTTGTGCGAGCGTTTACATAGGCCAGCATTGCCAGGGATGAGCATATCCCCAGAGCAAAGATAGGAACGCCTCGGCGGTCGACGCGCAACAGAAAGGCTGGAGCCCGGTGCTTCAGGGCAAGGTCGCACATTGCCTTGGTAGCCAGGTATAGGTCGTAGTTGGCAATCGAGAGCACGAATAACAATATACACCCATTCAATGCATGGGCGATAACGGGCCATCCTGCGAAATAAAGAGCTGCTACAAAGGGAGATGCAGCACTTGCTTTGGAAGCTCCGCTGGAAAATGCAAGCAATGGTGACGTTCGAGGAAGAATCATGCCAAGCAGGGTCACCCCAAGGAGATGGAAGACCAGAATCCGATAGAAGTTATACTTGACAGCACGAGAGATGGCCTGTCGCACATTTGGAGTCTGAGCGAGGATGCCAGATCGTTCACTCCCAATATACGCAAAGGTGGCCGACGACATTGTCCCGCAAGTTGAGATAAATCCGGCCTTGGCCCTCCTACCGTGTTCATCGTTAAAGGCGCCCGGGTCCCTCCAATATCGGAAGCCTTTGGGATCACGATCGGGCGCTCCTCCAAGCGCTATCACCAGTGACAGTATCATGAGGACGAACATGACAAAGAGTTTGAAAGATGATACATAGAACTCCACCTGACTAGGAAGCGCATGATGAGCATAGTTTAAAGCCGTGATGACCAGCAGGAAGAGCGTAATCCACACTCCAATATTGACTTTATCGGCTTCCGGCCAATACTCTACCACTAAAGCTGCCGCAGTCAGCTGGTATGGTGTGATGATAGCGTACTTCAACCAGTATCTGTTGATCGTTAGCAATTTGTTTGTGCAGGATGTTCCCATGGCAAGCACTTACATCCAGCCCAGACTGAACCCAAGCGCGGGATCGCAAAATCGACGCGCCTGGTCTGCCACGGTAGAAGGTTTAGGAAGCCATGCGGCAACTTCCCCCAGTGCAAGAAGAACTAGGTATACCGCGAAGCCGACAACGGTGTAGGAGATCATGAGGGCTGCCGGCTGCATGAGGTTAATGACCAATCCGAGTAGGTGTTGCGGGCTCACGAACGCCACCCCTGTCTTCCGGTTAACTCGATTGATGCGAGAGTACAGACGCTTCTGTTGGCATACATGGGTAAACTCAGCCCCGTCGTGATCATCAAGCCTGTTCCAATCGCTGACCCGATTGCTGACAGGATCAATTAGCAATGGTCTCGCTCAAGCCAGAAACCGTGAGAACGAACCGATAATGGCGACCTGACGGGGCGACAATGCCGCATAGATATCAGCAAATCCTGTTGCAAAGTGCTCGTTGTTTCCTTCATCCACAACGTGGTGTTCCACAGCAGTGGCGGCGGAGATATTCGAAAGGAAGCTTGCGGGTTGCACTTGGCTGCTAGTAGAGGACCGTACTCTCCGCCGATGATGTTGGGGAATCTCCATCCGGGGCGACCTCGAAACGAAAGTCAGCGCGATCAGCTCATAGAGGATAGAACGAAGGGGCTCTAAAGTGGATTGGATTCATCGTGAGTCATGCGGTGTAGCGAAGACACGCGAAGCAGGTGCGCGTATGTGGGAAGGAGCAAGTGTGAGATCACCAAAGATGGGATATATTTCTTCTATATGCAACGACGGTCGCATCCGTAGATAGCGATCAAACTCAAGGGGCATGAGACAAAAAAAAAGATAAAAGATGAGAAAAAGCAAGAAATATGTCAGGTTGAATGCCAGCAACTCTATCATCGGCACAGCAGGCCCATCCCATCCAGGACGGTAGCTCGAGTGGCCATCGTCTATGTTACCCGGTCTCGAAGCCGTATGATCGCAAACGCCGAGCGTTGTCAGACGCCCAAAATGAACTAGCAGCGCCCCATTCAATGGGGGAGAGAGGAGATATCGTGAAAGGAGTTTCTCAAAAAATTGATGGAGATTGACCGCATGCGAAACAGGTTGGGATCAGCGGGCGTCGCCGGGAGCAGTCGCTTCCCTGGATTGGTGAAAAATACGTGAAGATCGTCAAATCATCTCGACATGAGAGAGTCGCTCGACTCAGTCCGAGGGAAGATGCGGGTGTACAGGGAGTCACTGGATTCAGTACGCGGGAAGTGCCGTTGGTGCTTCCGCGAGATAACACGATCCTGGTAAACGCCCTTGGCAGTGCCGCGAATGACCGACTCGAGGTACTCGCGGAAATCGGTGGGCTTGAATTCCGGGTAGAGTTCGGAGGTGAGGTGGTAACCAAGGTACTTGGCGTACTCGGGGTTGTTATCACCTCGGATGCCCCAAGAATATTGGTATTCGGCGAGGTATCGGGGAATGAACTTGATCGGGTCGAAGGGGTAGGTTTCACTGGCTTGTCGGGCCGCAAGCACTCTGCTGCAGATCGTCTCCTCGGGGACCTGTGCTCCGAAGGAACAGAAATGGTTAGCCGGAAATGACTCGAGTCCACTTCGGGAAGATCATGTGCGCCTTACGTAGTTGCGGTCAATCTTCTCCTCGCTGATCTCCTCCATGAGGCTGTAGATCTGGTTCTGAGTCGAGACGAGATTGTATGCGAGAATCTTCTTGTTCAGGGTGCGCGGGTCGTTGATGATCATCGCCATGTAGCGACCGATATCCCTCAAGTCGGTGAGCGCAGTAGGAATGTTCCCATCGCCGATGATCTCGTCGTTGCCCGATGTCATGGCATAGTCGACACGTCCGGAGCTGAGACGAGGGTAGGACAGCTGGTACCACCAACCGACATCGACGATCGTGTAGGGGAGCCACAGCTGGCGAATCTGGTTGTAGACAATCTCTTTCTGCGCAGTCCGACTATGGTTAGCTCTAGGCCGAAGGGAGTGGGATGACAGTAATGGGACCACCACCAGCCGCATTGTCTACTCACCTCATCACGCAACCACATCACACCACCAGGAGGTGCCACGGTGATGAAACCACACGGAATGAAGCGCTTGACGCCCGTTCTCTTCGCCGCCTTGGCCAGCGGAATTTGGTCCTGCTGCTCAGCAGGACCGACACAGCTGATGACGACATCGATATCGGCCAGCGCCTCAATGAGTTGCTCCTCCGGAGCCTTCAGGTCGCATTTCCGGATCTGCACACCTCGGTCCAACAGCTTCTGGATGGCGGGCTTGTGGACAGAGATAGGGCGAACCAGGGCGAAAACCTCCTACACGAACACCAAAAGGGAACATGGTTAGCATTGGGTTGATGAATTGGGGGAGCTCGGGAGGTGAAAGGCATACAAAGGAACCGTCTGCGACCAGGCCATTGGCGATGGATCCTCCGGTTTCACCCGCTGCTCCAACCAACAGAACGCTAGTCTTCGACATGTTGGCGGGCAGTGTCAATCAATGAATCGGCAGGTTGTGTGCGTAGTGGGAAGGCGATCTAGTGAATTGGGGGGGGGGGGGGGGGGGGGGGGTTGGTTGATGAAAGAGGGGAGAGTGGGAGGTGGAAGGCGGGAGGTGGGAACGAAGATCGAGGGGAGGGAGGAACAGGATTCAGGAGCTGGCGACGTTATAAATTCCCAGCGAGTCCACCCAAGGATGCTTGCTACCCACTTCTCTCCCATCCGGAGTGGACGATGGTGGGTCGGCAAGTGGATGTTCGCTCCCCAAAACGAGGGGAGATTTTGCCCTTGTCCTACGGGTCTAATGGTCGGACGTCATTCTTCCTGGTCTACCCACCTCCCATGATCCGGGATCTACTGTTATGGTCAGAATCGCATGAGTGCTGCTGCTTCTCCGGTGGTATTTGGTCCAGCCCTGTGGATGTCGACCACGGTCTCTGGCCTCCATTCTCGCCTCACGGGCCGGTGGCTCGGGAACAGAACCCTAACTAGTTGACTGGGTCGGAAACGCCCTTACGTCATGTCCATACGGCTTCCCGGTTGAAATAATGATGATGATGGGGGAAGAGGATGATACCTCTAGCCTGCTTCAGGTCACGCTCGCCTGTGTCTCTAGACTCGATCAAAACGGCCGGATAACCTTTTTCAGTCTGGGCCGGGTGTCAGACTACATACAGTTCAGGTGGAAACAGAAGTCCCTGTGCCTCCGGGATCACCTCGGTCCTACTGGAACGAGTGGTCGGATCGGGCAGGGTCCCTTTATCCCATGCAGACCTCTGATGGACGCAGCATTCCCATTATCATCGTCTTCCCCACCCCACATCAGCGACTCTCAGACCTGCGCGATGACCTCGAATGCAGCAGCCACTGGTGGGTGCTGGGCTGGAAAGTGACGAAATGCAGAAGCCGTGAGATTAGTCACGGAAGTCCGGTCGCTCATTGGCAGCTGACGGTCTCAAAAAACGGAGAATGTCGCCCCGTCCACGGTCGAGGACACGAGCACCAATCACGAGAATGTGGGCATGCGGCTGCCATGGGATTCGAGTCGAACGGGGAAGGGGGCGTAGATGAACGGTAACGTGCAGTGGAAGATCATGGCAATTGGCACAGGGCCAAAGTCGATAAGAGTCCAGAGCAAATCAGATGCGCCATGATTACGGGCAGCAGGGAAACCCAGCCACAACCGCTCTGGGGCGCGGGAGATCGGTGCCTGGGACAAACTGAGACTTCAAGGTCGACGTCGCCGTCGAGCTTCGCGGAAGCCAGTCGGTTGACGCCGCACTGGACGATACCCCATCATTCACCCGGATTTTCTCGGGCGTGAGGGATCCTGATTGATTCCCTCCCCAGTCAATTGAGGGGTGGGTGGGGTTGGGTCGTATGTCCTTAGCGGCCGACGCTGGGAATCCTCTCGATCAAGTAAGCCGGTGTGAAGATCGCAGCTGGTCTCCCTTGAATCATTGTGGAGAATGCAGGACCGCGGAGCTCAGTGCTGCGAAGAATTGCATCGAGGTCGCCGCCGTCCCCGCAGGGCAACTTGCAGCATGGTGGAGTGGGTCATTCTTGGAGAACGAAGCACTTGGTAGGATTCATCGTGATAACATGAAGCTAGGAGGTTGAAAAGTGAAGGGAACCGGTCTAAGATTGAGAGCGCAAGTCTCTGTGGCTCGATCACCGCCTAATTGGGAGCACGCATCGCCAGGACTCATCTAACCATCATCGGATCTGTACGATACTACTCATGGCTCGAGCTGAAAACCAATATGCGAGTAACGAATCAGTGTCTGCTTTGTTGTCATTTGCCTTTTGATTTCTCTCAGGCAATTATGTCCGATTTACCCTCCTGCTATCCTTTCAAACCGTCGGCTTCGACATGGCCTTTCCCTCTGATCTGTAGATTGTTGAAAGCTACAGTTGACACAATGGCCAGCATCCATCAGATGCCAAATCGAGGAACAACGTACCCTCAAGCAACGATTGAGCCGTTCGCCTCTAGGGTAATCCCGTATGCATCTCTGCATGACACCGTCAGTGAGCATGCAATCCTTGACAGAGAGCTCCAAGAGAATCATTCATTGCCTACATGCACACAAGGTTCACATCGTGGACCACATGCAACCTCGTCATTGAAATATTTGCCTACGTCGACGTCGTTTTATTCTCGTCGCCCCGGGTTGCGATAGCCAGTACAGTAAATAGAAACACTAGAATTGCCAAGCGTCGCATTTTGTGGCTAGGTCTCTCAGCGGATGATCTCGTCGTGGATGGATCACTGAATACTTCACAGTTATATCTGCCAGTCCAAGGTCCATTGAAATGGGAGGGTGGGCGATTTTAAACCTGGTAGGATGTCCGGGTAGTCGAGAATATTTTTGAAGGTTAGCCATTGGACTTTGCGTAGTCACTACTCGTGATAGGGTAGTATTGATTCAGAGGCAAAACACCGACCCATGGCCATCACAATATAGATGACTCTGTGCGCCCAGCGTTCGCTTCTCCGCAGTCAGGAAAGTGACTTTCCAACCGGGCCACTCGTGGGCCAATCTATGGTCCCTTTGAGAAAAAAAAAAAAAAAAAAAGAAGAAAAAAAACAAAAAGAACCCGGGGTTCATCTTGTGCAACAAGTCCTGCATCTCATGAAGTACAAGAGCAAGGAGGTAGCAAATCACACACCCCTCGGTGCTCCGATATTTCATTTCGATCCGCTCTTATATGTTTGTGATACTTGCATGGAGTATGTCGAATCTTACTAGGAATTTACCCATATCCGTCTGACAACATGTGAAAAAATAGAAGGAATGCTGCCACTGCAACAATGAACTCGATTCAAGAACAGAACGCTATGAATGCACCCAACCCAAACCCCGTACTCCTGCTTGATGCTTTCCGATTCCCCGAGTATCACATCCGTTAAAACCCGGAGCTCTGCGTAGGCCTTCCCATCCGGGGCCCTGGCCTCGCCTCCGGGTATATCTTCAACTTCCTCACATTCCGTAGCTCCCCTCCACAGTACAACCGCACTGTCAGAATATCTGTGCTTTTGGCGAGGAGCGCTTCTCGTTGCTTTCGCCGCTCCGCCATGATCAACGCCCACTTGGCTCGCACCTTGTCCACGCGGACCTTCCGGGCCCGCCATGTCTGCCTCCAGGTTATCTCTTGATGTGCCATGGTATCGTTGTCATCGTTTGGCCACTCCACTTTGCTGTCGCCCACTGGATATGGGACGATATCTGGATAGTGGATGCTGCACTTCTCGACCATGGTCCAGCACCACTCCCGGAAATCCTCCAGGTCTTCCTCGTCGCGACACAATGCCAGCATGCTACGCCGGTTAAGGTAATGGCGTTGAATGTGGACGTCCACATAGTAGTGAGCAATTACCACAGAAATGTCTGTGTCCAACTTGACGGGCCTGTCGAGCTCCCTGTTCAAGTGCTGCTCCACCAGCTCGTAGTATCGTTGGCGTTGGGACAGGGTGATAACCTTCCAGATGGAGTTTTCTCGATATTTGGGCTCTGGATCCAAGGGTGAGATCTTTTCATCCTCTATTCGGCTGTGGTTCGGGAAGTATGGTGGGTATTGGGAGATTTTATAGGCGCCGCTGTCGATGTCTGCCGCCAACGCAGGCTCGATTTCTTCCAGTGTGCACTTTGTACAGTACAATGCTTCATTTAGAGCTTCAAACTAGAATTTTTGATATCAATTCACGTGTTGCATCAATATGGGGCATAGTTCTCACCAGATCTGTCTGTTCGGTCATCTCCCAAGTCTTTCTCTGGGTGTGCACGTTCGGACGAGTCCAGCTCGTATCTGTCTCAGATTTGCCTCGCTCCATCATTGTGGTGGAGTGGCTCGCGGGTGACATGATTCAATAAATTGTTGGACATTGATTCACAGCATAGGGGTATCAGAAGTTGGTGGAAGATCGGATTAGACAATCGCGGCGAATACCAAACATTATTTTATAGCTCCACGCCGAGGTAATAGTACTCTCCTTCCACAGTTCTTGCTAGTAATTCTAGCACAACAAAGGAATCTATTAACCCTGATGAGACCAAAGCACCTGTGAATAGAAGTGAATGTTTGGGATTATTCACCATATACAAAGGACTTTGACGATGAATATCTACCAAGGTAGTGTAAAAAACCGAGCGATCAAACCGGGAGAGCAACGTCAAAGGCTCTAGACAAAGAATGTCTTTATTTTTAGTTCTGCGATGGGAATCGAAACCTTTTCAAAGAAAATCTCTCTCACTTCCAAGCTGAACGTCATACATAGCAGTTTCGGATCAAATGACAGTTCATCTGAGCGTTGGTCACCTGTGGATGCAGATCGCGGGGGAGCGTGACGGCGTCAGTAGGTGAGGTCGGATTCGGCATTGGGTGATCATTTGCTCGGCATGAGCACAACATAACCTTGCTTTGAAGCTCTGATATGCCTGTATTTTGATCGGGAGTTACTGCCTAAATAATCCTGATTAAACTATTGCTTTGCATTACTTAATGGACATTTGTGTCTTCCTGGTCAAAGCCCTATGTGCAATTCTGGGCCTTGCAAGTATAGCCTCATAATGTGCAATATGCCTCCTGTCCACTAGAATTGGAGTCTTATCGCTGTAAATTCTATCATATAATTGTATGGTAGATGATATCCTGGCATCGCATGCCAAATCGTGCGGGTTGTCGCTCACCACGTCGCTCGCCTTGTAGATAGCCACATCCACCACAAGTCAACGACGACGAGTCATCGACGACATAAGCGCGACGACATAAGCGGAACACACACAAACATTTCGAATACAGAACGAACGTGAAGATGTCAAGCACCATCCAAGCAAAACCTCATCATGGCGAACGCCCCCCTTATCTTCCCGATGGCCTGTCTCATCCTCTCCGGCCTCTTCCTCCTCTGCGTCCACCACCGGACCCTCCGACGGGCTTGGCAAAAAGCCAAGCAGATGGTGCACCGGGCCTACGGTGCCATCAGCCAAAGCATCCGGGTCGACAACGGTACATACCGTCCCCTTAATGCGCCTGAAGTCCACAGCGGAGACGAAATGGCGCCGCTCGATCTCGAATACACGACCGATGCGTCCTCGATGACCGACTCCGACTGCCCCCATCAAGAACCTACGCTCCCCGGCCACTTCGCAGATGCCAGAGCCCGCAACCAGCCTCAAGGAAATGCCAGACACTGGATCTGGGACTGGATGCCAACCTGGGGCATCACAGAGAACGACCCCGCCCTGCGCGTGATGCTCAACGACCTACGCGCGAACGAAGAACGGCTTCGACAGGGCCTTGGTGAACTCTTCAGGGCTGACGACGATGATCATGATGACGAAGAGGAGGACTGGTCTTGGGCCGACGACATCGTCGAGTGGGGACTGCAGCACATGCACGAAGTCACCGACGAGCAAATCATGCGAATCTGCTACGGACCTGAGGGGCGACCGGTCAGACGCAGAGATGCTTGACCTTGACCTATGCGTCCCGATCACGGGGGTTGAGGTGGCTGTGGCGCCGGTATCGATTGGCTCGGCTTATCAAGGTCAGCATGAAGGAGATGCGCGCTACGCAAGGATGTGACGGCGAGGAGTGGTGCGATGGAGCGCATGGCGCTTTTAGTTCGAGCGGCGCGCACGATCTGGTTTTTGTGTAAAGTAGCGAGCAAAAATGCGATGGGACGAGTTACTCCTTCCCTACGAAGAATGCACCTCTAGAGATGGTCAAGCTGGCCTGCGTCAACGTCGGATCCCATCCAAGTCGCCCTTGTATTTCCGCTCATGTCGTCTTTTCATCTCGTGAAAAAACATAATCTCGTAATAAATCCAGGCCCAAGCTCGAGACCCAGTTTGTCAAATAATGCGCCCAGCCATCAGTTATTTACGGAGCGCAGTAACCGCCGTCGACGACCAGGTCGGCACCGGTGGTGTAGGTGGATGCATCCGAGGCCAGATAAAGGTAAGCTCCCTTCAGCTCGTGGGCTTGGCCCTCGCGGCCCATGGGAATCTTGTCCCGCCAGATATTCTTAGTCTGCTCCGGCACGAAACTCGAGATCTCAGTAGCGATGTAGCCCGGGGAGACGGTGTTAGCGCGGGCAAAGCGAACCCATTCTACAGACAACGACTTGCCTGCGGTGGGCTGTTAGTGGGGCTCAATGGGTAGTCATCTGCATGTATGAGTGTGGAGCGGCACCTACAAAGATGGATGACTGCGGTCTTGGCGGCATTGTAGGCAGCCTGCATTTGTGGGAAATTGACGATATGGCCGCTCATAGAAGCAGTAGCAACAAAGCTCCCGTAAGTAAAGTTGGGGAGCTTGTTTCCGTTGATGTCGGTGCCCTCCTCCTTCTGTCGTCGCCAATGTGCTGCTGCAGCCTGGGCACAGTAGAAGGTGCCATCTAGATCAATACCGACGACGTCACGGTAGTGTTCGAGGGGGCCATCGACCATGGGTCCCTGGGTCCAAGGGACACCGGCGTTGGCAATGAAGATGTCGAGCCGGCCGTTGAACTCCTTCACAACGGCGTCGATGGCCTGCTGGACGGCCTGGGGGTCGGTGACCTCAACCTGATAGGCCTTCGCTGTGATGAACAAGGTCGTCGTGAGCTTCAATAAATGATTCCATGATTTCATGGAGAGGATATGGAGAGAGGCAAGGCATACTCTGGACCCCGTACTTGGAAGCAACCTCCGCAGCTCGCTCGGGACACTGGGAGTTACTCTTATACCACATGGCAACGTTGGCACCGGCCTCCGCGAGGCCCTGAGCGACGGCCAGGCCGATACCGGCACCAGCACCAGTAACTATTGCGGTCTTACCCTTGAGGGAGAACATGCTCATCAGGCTGGGGTGCTCTGGTGGGGTAGTGTTGTTGTGGACAAAGAGTCCATTCTGGACTGGGTTGGCAGTCATTGTGTCAAGAAAAAAACAGTGGGACTGAAGGAGAATATGAGATGGAAAATGCAGGGGAAGAAGAGTGAACAAGACGAAAGGTTGGCAGGCACCGGGGTCATGGGAGATCACTTAAATAGAGCTCCTCGTTGGCCATTTTAGACGGGGAACATACACTGGATGTGATAAGACGGTGAGTGATGCGCTGGCGGGGAAGCAGGACGAGACTGCCGTGGCAAGCTGATACATTGACGCCAGTGTCTCGCCGATAGCGACTGGGCCCTGTAGATCTGACGGTATGCGCCCCAGAATAGTCAGTAAAGCGGGTCGAAGTTGGCGGGGGGAGGTGCGATGGCATACATCACTTCCACAGCCATTGTATCATGGTTAATTGGTCGAGGGGGCCGGCTTTTCCGATAGCCCGAAGGTGTCCTCTTGACCCCATCTTCCTCACAGCCCATACACTCTCTCGGCTCTGCTGTTGTCTTCTCTTCTCTCACGCGCTCTCCAATTGGGCAATGTTTACTTCTGCTTCGCTCCACCACTAGGCGCAAAGGCGGTGAGCATCGAGCAAGGAGCTGTCAGCTGACTGGATTATGTAACACGAGCCCGGAAACGGCATGTCAGCCCCGAGCCCCGAGGCGTGGAATCAACACCTTATGCTTGTACATGACAGGGGCTGTGAAATGCAGGCTCATTGCATCAATCCGCAGGTGTGCTCAAGATAAGCTGTTGGCTCCATCAGCACCCATGGGGTGCGAGGGGTCCAGTCAGTGGACAGGCGGAGCGGGCTGAACTGCGAGGGAAAGTCCCGCCCGAGATATTCTTTTCTCAACCTTCTCGACAATACTGTCAACAGCCGCCTCGAGAGGATCGCATTTCATGAGAGTCGTGGGTGTGAGACTTGGAAGTCTGTCTGCATCTCTGCATGTCACGGCTCCTTCGCGCTGGTGCAGTGAGTCCAGGTCTACTGGTGCGCGACATGCCCTGTCCGGATTCTATTGATCTAAACTATCCAGACGTCGATGGCATCACAACCAGCAACAACAAACAGTTGACGTCGGACCCAAGGCCATCTATTCTTCTTTGACAAGCGCCAGATATCTTTCCAGGTGGCTCTCTTTCATCTCATGGGCAGTATGAGAGGCAGCCTGTCATTTCCTCTCAGCAACCGATCATGTTGATCATTACTTGGAATTCATATAGTACACAATGCATTGTCGATTACGGCATTTAATCTCCATTCCAACCATCCAGGACTTTACCCACAGACGTTCCAATAGCCCACTGAGGCTACCTGATTTGCCCGGCATGTCATAGATGGCAACCAAGGGGGTAGGCGTGGTGTGGCCGCCAACATTCCTCACGGTGCCAGTGGTGATGCATTTACATTCTTGGGCTCTGATCAATGTTCTCATAACAAATGAAGGGCCCCCGGGTGGGAATGCGACTTCTGGTGCCGCTGATACTGTTCTTCTGCCTCCTCGGGGCTCTGCCATTATACCGTTGGTCGACGTGCACCCGTCCTGCTGAATCCAAATCCTATACCTACTCCATTCTGCGATATCTGACGAAACGAAGTGACAGTGGACAACGAAGTGACAGTGGACAGCGCAGTGTCTTCAACGGATGAGCGACTAAACGGAACTGTCCTCGCGATTTCGCGCGCACTTCACCTGGGACCCAAGGTTGAAACTCACACGCCGGCGAGGCTATGCTGAGCTTGAGCGCCGTGGTAGCCATCGCCGCTTCCGGCGCGGCCTTCTTTATAGTCGTTGGTGTCGTTGGGATTGTTGTTTGGGTCAGGGTTCGCAAGGAGCGCCATGCACTGAAGGTGCTGGGCCTGAAGCAGGGACCCAATAGGCGTGGCATACGCACCTTCACCGGCCATACTTTGACCGAGTTATCTCACGCGGAGGGTACCGCTCTGAGAGCCCATGGTCAGCTTCCTTATGGGAAACCGACAGAATGGGGCCAGCTGGCTTCCCGAGAGACTCTGCTGCAGCCGAAGAGCGGATCGGATGCCCTGTTTCCATTGATGGATAAAGCTCGATCAATTCGGAATTCAATCTCTCGATCCCGATCGAAACGACTCTCGAGGACGTCGCATAAACGTATGAGTTCCATGGCGACCGTGAGTGAGACTGCCACGCATCAATTCGCCAGCCCTCCCAGACCATCGGATTCACGGGAAGATATCCCTCTGTCGGCGGTCGAAGGGGTGCTTGAATTGCCAGCAGAGAGAACACCCCGTCAGACGCCTGAAATCGGTCAAGAAGAGGACAATGGGTTCCATCTAGGCATGCGTCCAGTGTCCCCTGCTTGGCCATTGCCTTCACAAAAGGACCGGTCTGGCCTCTTTCCCGTATTTGAAGACTGCAACTCACCGGACTCCTTTGATCCGGCACCACAAGTCTTCGAAGAATCTCCGCGACGAATTCGCGGCACGAGCATCGCCAGTCAAACACCGGGGACCGTGCCGAATCAACCTATACCTGCTCCCCCTCCACCGACTGCGTACCCACCAGACCGATTCAGTTATTTGCGAAATGATTCAGTCATGCGGTTATCCTCCATGAGCCTTGACACCACGAACAGCTCGATTCTGGATGATGGCGTGAATGGCCCGAGGTCGGCTGATACTGAACTCACATCGCCAATCTTCCCGTCTGGTACCTTCGTCCCCTTCAGCGCCAACGACGTCGGTGTGAAGAACGGCCGTCGGAGCTTTATTGCGGACAATAGCTCTCTGCCACCTTTGCACAATTTTCCCGTTCGGTCATCCTCAACTGCTGAGACCCGAAGAAGATCCTCATTAGAGCCTATGACATCCCCTCGACGAAGTCTGACCACCACGTCTCGAAACCCGAGCAACGCCAGTGACAAATATGTCGGTCCACCACGTCGCAGCGAGTCATTGCCATCTAACCCTCCCCAGCGCCATGCATCTTTACGCGGTGGAACTCCTGTGTCCATTAACGGGGTCTATAATGTCAAGTCCTTGGCCAGGAAGTCATCCGGTTCGCAAATGGTCTATGTGCCTCACTTCAGCCAGTTCCAACGCCCAATGATGTATGAAGGCGAGCAGAACGAGAATGATCCCTTCTACGGGGGCTCACCAAACTCGACTGGAACCCTATTTTCCATGGGATCTCCTGGGCAAATGCCAGTCAGCTCTGTGTCCCCAAGCCCGACAATGCAACGCTCCAGCTTGTCCCTCAGAGGCGGACATCTCCCCTCCGCGATGAAGGGCTCTAAACCTCAACGCAAGGGACATCGCCGTCAGAACTGTGTACGTATCTCGATCCATCCCCCTATGACATTTGGAGGACCCGCGTTTTCCCCAACCGTCGAGGAGGAACCAGAGGATCTCGACGCAATTGAGGAGCTAGATCTTCGCGAAAGCGCCATTAACGGCCCGCTCAAGTCGCTCCCTTCTCTTTCAGATAACACCATTTCATCTCTTCCTCTGTCGAAGCGCACCAGCCGCCGGAACAAGCCCCCTCCTAGTAACCTTGGTCCGCTAGCTGAGGAACCACATTCCTTATACAACCGAAGCCCGTCAAAGAAGAGGCAAAAGACTCCAGACGACACAGCAGAAACCAACTCTCTTTTTGACAAAAATCGAGCTCTACCCGAGCTGTTCACCTCTCTTCCTGCCACCACCGACGGCAGTCTCTCTCACACGCCTTCTCCCCAGCACCCCCCACCAGTCTGGTCAATCCCCGAAGCCCCATCTCCCAGTACCTTTGAGCAATCTCCAGGCGCTGGTAGTCCGCGACGCTCCAATGTCAAGGGCCCGCGGAGCCAACCTGGTAGGCCTGTACGAAGTAGCTCGACCCGTGCACCACCGCCAAAACCCATAGAATCACTCATGGGCGCCGGATCACCCAGCAGGCTCCCTCTCATCACAGGAACCCAAGGTAGTGACTGGCGGAAGTCGACTGATTCACTGCATCGAACCAACACCGACCCAGCTGACCGTTCGTACCGGCGTTACCGTGATTCCCAAGGTTCTCTCGCCAGCATGATGGCCCAATCAAACATTCCGTCATCACCCCCCTACGGCGCAAAGGGAGGTTCTACCGTGAAAGACCGCGTCACCATCTGGGAGGATGCCAACCGTGGCGGATCGCCGCCGAAGCCACCGGCTGCGCAACTCGCTGGTTATAGCTTCCCAGACAGCACGTCGCCCGCCCAAGCCAGGAACAGCATTCCGCGAACCCTTCATCACGCCGAGTTCTCTCCTACCCGCATGTCCAGTCAGCGGATGCCGCCGACTCCCACCTCTGCTCGGCGTGGTATGGCAACGCCAAATAAGCCGGGTCTGGGGCTAGGGATTGGGTGTACTGGTACACCAGCCAGTCTATACGACGGTGATGGATTTCTGAGAGAGTAGCCGTTTTCTCTCTTTTCCCTCGGGTTCTCGTATCTCGATGATGATGCCGGGGGTATGATTTTTGTTCATGATTCTTGCTTGAGTTTAAAAGCCTTATACCTTTCTTCTCGCCTGGAGCACCTGTCTTCCTTCGCCTTCGCTTTCTTTCACCCTCTATGATGTGTGATATCCATGATTAGGTAGCCGTAATTATAAATGAGAATATTTATCCTAACGCGTTCGACTGCAAGTGTAGCAATTGACTATAGGAAATAGCTCGCTTGGGTAACTAGCTTCAAAGTTCCATTCGAGCTTTCCTCCATTCTTCTAAATCCAAATTTATCAAAAGAGAAAAGCCCTCTGTGTCACTTCTTTTCCAGATTCTTTTTCTTTTTCCAACACCGTCTGGAAATCCCCAAAGAATATATACATGTGGAAATCACTCGGTTCGTCGCCACTTCGTCTCGTCGCTCTCATCCTCACCCTCTTGCGCCTGACCATCCCCATTCTCCTCGCGCGCTCTCACAGTTCCAGCCCCAGGTCCAAGCGGGAAAGACGGCGGCTCGCCCTCAGCAATCCAGTTCCCATCCTCGTCAAAATACTCATGCATATTATCCGCCGTAATCCACCCGGAACTGCCCTCAAAGGGCGGCGGGAGATCCCCATTCGTCGAACCCAGCGTCCCCCACTGCCCATCCGCCGTGAAGAATTTCCCCTCATTCTCGTCCTCGTCTTCGTCACCCGGCTCCACGGGATCCGGGTGGAGGTTTGAGCACGCGGACACGGCATTGTAGAGCATCTGCGTGGGCGTCTCCGCGGGCGCGTCGCTGAGATCTTGCGCCGCGCGCTCGGTGGCTGTTGCTTCCGCGGCGGCGGTTGAGGCCGTGCTGCCGCCGACCGCGCCGGGTTCGGTGGGTGGTACCACTGTCAGTGTGATGCACTGCTCCTCGTCTTCTTCGGAGGGTGCGGATGGGGTTGCGATTTGCATATACAGGCCCTGCACCTCTGCCTCGGTGCCGGGCACAAGGAGGCGCTGGATGGCGTGCAAGGAGATGGAGGGGTAGGGAAGTGAGATCCCAGTCGAGGCTGTTGGGGAATAGAGGAGGAATTTGCTAGTGAAGGGAACTGTTAGCGGTGTTGTTGCTGCGGGTTCCGAGCTTGATTTCCAGGGAGCAGATGAGGTAGGTGAGTGAACACCAAGCTGTCCCAGGACGTTCGGCTGGAAGATATATCAACTGAAATAGGTCGGGCTCACTCTGATGTCACCCATGTATCCACGCCCTCGATGGCAACCTCGTGGCCCTCGTCGTCCGGCGGCGCATCGGCCGAGGTACTGTCGCTTTCATTCACAGCGTGGCTTGCTCCACGCAAGGCATTCAGAGCAGGTGTGGCGAGCAGGTCGCGCTCCAGGATCACGACCTTGCATCGCTGGCTGTGGTAGTGTAGCACCGGAGGTCCGGAGTGGAATGAGCTTGGGGTTCGCGACTGATGCTCGGCGAGAGGGACGAAGCCCGATGCCTCGGGGGTGGTCTGGAGAACTTCCATGTCGAGCAATAAATATGAATATGACCGGTCAAGTCCTTAGGGTGAATTGGAGTTGAATTTCTTGAGATCGGTGGGGGTCTGGGGTTGATGCAAGATAAAAAAAATAGCTGCGGGAGCTCTGGGCGGACGGGCGGGTCTGTCGCATCCGCTTGCGACTCGAGTACGCCACTGCCTGTGTTTCCGGTTATCATCAAGAATGGGCTTGCATTGGTATTCTAGTAGAGGCTACTTGATTCCGTTTTTGTTTTTCTTTATTTCTTAACTCCGGATCCCAATTGTTCGGCCCTCGTTGCATATATATTATGACAGCTGGGTCTTTTCCAGTCCCTCAGCAAACCTAAATATACCAGCCTAAATCTGGTATATAACTACTTTCATTCATTGAAGCAAGGTATATCCATGAATACGTAGATATTAAGTCTGCTGAACCACCTAAAGCTGAATGATATGACTGCTGATTATCGTTCCGTTGAGCAGGACTGGCCGGCCAATACCGATGACCATGCCGGGAGAGTCCAGTCAAGGGGCTAGATCTGACATTCTGTCCATTAAGCTCACATCCTATCAAGCTGCATGGCCCAGAACTGACACAGACAGGCCGAAGCGACACGACTGGAGGGGTTGGTTTGCATAAGGGGTGCTTGCCTCATGCAGGGTAGTGCTCATGTGATCATGAGATATCCGGGGGAAAAAGAACCAGCCTGAAAGCCAAAATAGGCCTTCCCGGGGCACAGATCCAGCACCACACTGTAGAAGCCGTGCCACGGCACCTTGTCTCGGCCGGGAGAGGGGGTTTCAAGAATGCAAAGCAGCACACGCGGGGGATGCGATAGCTGCATAGTCTGCATTCATTTTACACCGAGCCCACCAAATGCCCTATCTAGCTCTTCCGCTTCAGTTCGGGGCATCATTGATGGCAAGTTTGCAGAACCCTGGTCGGCCGAAGAGCTGTCCAGTAGACTCGTCGCATTCCCTGTAGGTCGTGGAGAAGTGACAGTTCGGCTGGGCTGCAGCAACTTTTCTTCCCGGTCAAGCCACCCGGGCGCGACACGTCGCTTCTCTGCCAGTTCCCGTTGCTGAATGGACTGTTCCCATGCCTTGATTGTGTTGTCGGAATCATTCTGGGTCTTCTTCAGGTGTTGCTCGAGGGATTGGCATGCGGCCAGGATTTCGTCTGGATGCGCCGCGTGCTCGCCACTGGAGGAGAGAACATAGCGAGATTGGGCACCAGGATTGCTTGGGTCAACTGTGATAGAAGGTGGAAGAGTCGAGGCGATTGCTTTATAAGTGTAGGGCAGGGTAACTGAGGTGGGGAGGTTGATGAAGGGCGAGACGGTCAGAGGGACCTGGGCCAGGAGAAGATGGGGTCCTAAAGAATGGCATGCGTTAATACTTGGAGAGCAAGCCTGGGAGGGCAAGCAATGTCCCATCGGAAGTGACTCACGGTAGGATTCGTACATGGTTGAAGGAGCAGGAGGAGGATATGGAGGGGAGAGTTGACGTACGGAGTTGACCGCCCGGGATTGTGCCAAAGTGGTTTCCGGACTCGGGAGTCCGCATACACTTCTGCGCCACTTCGTTGACTGGACTCGGCACAATTTATGTACATGTACCTCCCTGGTATGAACCTTGGAAGCACATGCAGGCTCACGCCTGTATGTACATATGTACATACATAGGTGTCAACATCGCTCCTCCATGCATCATTCCTATCACTCCGTGGTCTCCCCGTTGCACCCGAGAGGGCCGATCCGCCCCATCCAGTGGATCTGCGGCAAGACAGCCTCCAACGGCTGTGGCTCCTCGTGGACTAGTGTCACGCCTGCCGCCCAATCTGAAATTCAACGGTGGTTGCAACAATCCTACTGACTCCGCTTTGTTCGGCCTCGGGCACTCTATCACCTGAGTGATGCAACGCAGCATCTTGCTGTGTTATATATGAGCCGTCCTCGGCCCCATGGGAACGCTAAATATTAATATCCACAAGACTTGTCGTTGGGTTTCACCTACATCAAGGACAGCCGCCTCGGGACTATTCTCCTAGCCTCAATGAGCCACAGAGCTGCAGTCGTCTGGAAGTGCGCTAGCCGGGCGTTGAGCGGTGGCCAGATGTAAGTCGGCTATGGCCCTAAATCCTCTCTAATCGGCCGGGGTTCCACTTAAGGACAAAGAAGACTCGTTCTTCCAATCCCTGTCGAATGCTGGTTCCATTCCGGGCCGTTAGCGACTGTTATTCGTCATGCCATATGGGATCCTGCTCTCCAATGGAGGAGCAACTCCCGCTCTGCGCGGGATAACTTGGAAGGAATATGGGCCCCTCCGTCCGATATGTTTTCTCACTGGGCCCGGCTTACCGTTTGTTTGATCCGATTTGAATGGGAATTAAATTAGACGGCCCCTCAGAAGGGAGCCCTGTTTTTTTTTGTCTACCACCAGTCGCTCTACTATTATTGATTTCGATTTCACCCAAATCTTTGCTGAGCATCCCACCATAGCGCACTGGAACCATGGGAAACGAAGATAGCGAGCACATTGCACCGGTATGTGCGGCTTGGTCTCGATTTTTGATGTCCAAAACGACATAAGCTGACTTATGACTCTATGACAGGATCCCAATCTATATTTCGCAACAGATGATCACGTTCCCGAGGACTGGGAGTCGTACGTGCCTCTGCGCTGGTTCCCCCCGAAGACGGATCTTGGTCTAACACGTTGTATTTCAGCGAAACGACTTCTCTTGCATCCAGCATTTACCGCGGACTGATGGAAAATGGCCGAAAGTAAAGCCCCGTCCTTCTAAGGTGAGATCGATCCGCTGCTGACAGACCTATTAGATATCAAACCCTTAGCCAAAAGCACGCGCAGTAGGTGGCTCCAGCCTGCCTCCAGTGTCTACATACTCACTCAGATAGTGTGCCGTCGGACGAGCAAATGTTCGAAACATATGAGGCCAGGTAAATACAGTCTGATCACTGGAGCCCCAGGAAACCATTAATCTCGTCTCTCGCCAGTCATCTGTTGGCTATGGTCATAGATTCACACAAGGAAAACCCATTGTTCCAAGCTCCAATTGAATCGCCAAAGGTGAGCCGGGCAGCAGTCCGTTTGTGGCTTCGATAATAACATAGACAGAATATCCTTGACGTCGGAACTGGAAAAGGCTCGTGGGCCATGTAAGACTACTTTTGTCTCTCCATAGCTCGCATTCGCTAACTGGAGTTCAGAGATGTTGCTGACATGTTCCCAGATGGTACAGTACTAGACCTTATCCAGAAGCTGATACCATCTATCCTGGGATTTGCTAATCCTCACAGCAACGGTTCGCGGCGTGGACCTCTTTCCACCTCCGGTAACCTGGCTCCCCCCGAATTGCATCCTTGAGGTTGATGACATCCTTCAAGAGTGGACTTGGAGGGACCCATTTGATCTTATTCACTTTCGCCTCCTTGACTCGGCATTTACCCCAGAGGAAACGGATCACGTTTACAAACAATGCTATGAGTGAGTGGTGGAAATGACCTTCTCCCAAGCCCCCAGATTCATCCAGAAAGACTTATCTTTTTCTCCATCTTTCAGTCATCTCAGCCCCGGAGGATGGATTGAACAACTTGAAATGAGCTCCTTTGTTGAATGCGATGACGCCAGCATGCCGGAGGACAGCATTCTTCGGAGTTGGGGCCCGCGCTTCACCCTTGCAGCCGACAAAGCCGGCCGGCCCCTTGGCATTATGCGAACCTTCCGCGACGCCATCGAGAAGGCTGGATTCGTGGACATTCATACGAAAGACTACAAATGGCCCATTGGGCCTTGGCCCAAGGATAAACAGCTCAAAGAAGCCGGCGCTATAAATTTCCAACATTGGCTTTCGGGAATGGAAGGTTACGGCATGTGGCTCTTGACCCAGTTTGGGGACCCAGCGCCTTGGACCAAGGAGGAAGTTCATGTCTACTGCGCCAAGATGCGGAAGGAATTATCGAACCCTCGTATTCACGTCTACCAGAGGGCGTAAGCGCTGCTTTCCGTTCTGTTATGATGGACAACCGCTAACACACGATACAGCCGGAGAATCTGGGCCAGAAAGCCTTTTGACAGCATAGAACCTGCAGTGAAGCCAGAGCCGAGTTCTTAATTCAACAATTTGCGTGGTCGTGGACTGGTCAATATGA
Organism: Penicillium hispanicum; assembly: GCF_028827665.1. Lineage (NCBI taxonomy): Eukaryota > Fungi > Ascomycota > Eurotiomycetes > Eurotiales > Aspergillaceae > Penicillium > Penicillium hispanicum. The sequence continues at coordinate 270,495 of NW_026623199.1, read as the reverse complement.
AGTTACATCGTGCATGCCTGACGGGCTTGCATGTTATTGACCAGGTGGCGAATTCATGGATCGCTATTCTAGTTGGACACATACTGCTGATATCCATGGATACATCTTCAAATCAATACTTATCACATCATATTGGGTGGTGTATAAGGAATCGACATATACAGTCTTTTGAAAAGCCTACCTAGGTGCCTTGGTCTTCTTGAGTCTAGTTTTGGATTATCTGGAAAGCCTCTCTCCGGTGACGGCAACCCCACGGGGCAGAACAGAAAAGGGTCGGGGCAGAGTCTCGGAATTTCTTCGTTTTCATTCCCACATTTGGATAACAGAACATGCAACCCATATGACCACTCTTGACAACAAGGGACCCGAGCCTCGGGCTCAATATATAGCGAGTCCAGGTTTCATTTGCGGGGGAACCACGGAGTGGGATAGCCACGCCTTCTGTATCTCCAACTTTGAAAGATCGGAATACCAAGGGGCCGTCCCTGGTCTAAAGAGGCTTTCGAGCAAAGGTTCACATTCAACGTTAGCTCTCATAGATACCCCTTTCCCGTCAAATGAGGATCCTGTAAGCCTTCTCCAGAGAATCAACTCGCCGTATTAACAATGGCAGCACAAGTGGATTCGGGTAAGTCGATCCTTGAGCATCGATTTGCACTAATTTCAATGCCCAAACCGACGCATCGTGGTGGATATTGGAAGGTTTAAAGGATAAGTTGATAAGGGAGGGGCAATTTACGGCAGTGGGGGAAAACTTGGACAGGGTTGTATTATATAGATTCTGGTTGAAGGACTGCTTGACAATCTAAGATGAAGTCTGAAGGTGAATCTCTAGGAGTTGAGAATAGGCAACAGTCTAAACAAAATATACAGGCCAAACCACCGAGCCATACTCTTCAACCCTCTCTCAGTATAGAGAGACCTTTGCACTTTGGTGTCTTCCTTGTCCCTCCCTAGGATCCTGTAGCTCTTAAATGTATAATGTCGTCAATAGAAGACTTTTCTCCCAGAGACACACCCACTTTCGGTCCTCCCGAGCCATCGCCAAATATCATGCTCATTTGAATTGCGTTATCATAGAGAATCTCGAAAGTTTGCCCCTTGTTCTCCACATCATACACCTTGGGAGCTTTGGCGCTTTTCAATAGGAATAGATGTGCGTCCGCCATCACCCCTGCTGGAGTAGGATGGATGAGCGTAACCCGGTTAAGCGCGTCACCTCCGCCAAGGGGAGCTGTACCCTTTTGGATGATCTTGAGAACCTCTCTCAGGTATGAGGCTCCGTAGATATACCCAGTCTGGGGGTCAGTGGAGACAAGGGTAATGATATCAAGGCTCTGGGCGTTTTTCTTCTCAAGGCTCTTGATTCCTTTCTGAAGTTTCATTTGGATTTCGTGCAATGTGACTGCCTTGACGGCGGATTGGAAAGCAGAGGCTGGGTAATTAAGCGACCAATGCCCTTTTGTCGTCAAGAGCACAACAAGCACGTCCGGGGCGTTTGACGAAGCACGATCGTACTTCATTTCGTTGTTTGATTTGTCTGCCCATAGAATGGTCTTGGAAGATCCTGGGGCATCAACCTCCACGTCTAGTGGTTCTGCATCATCCATGATTTCATCCACATCTTCAATGACCTGACAGTCCTCGTCGTTGTGGTCGTTGTTGGCAATATCCGAACGCCAAAAAGAAGCTAGTGCGGGTCCATACATGGCAATTCCCGTCCATCGAGACTGTTGGAAAGCAAATGATAGAATCATCTTTCGTGATTCCTCGGATTCAAAAGGCGCGGCATTGGTAGCCCAAGGAAGCCTATTTGGTTCAGACCAACGAGCAGTCTTCTGGTATCTCTCCGCCTTCGTTATCCTGTGAACCCACTCGAGTAAAGCTGTGAAAAGCTTTCCATTTGTCGGGGTTTTTTTACCAACTGGCGTATGTTGAATCATGCTGATGCGGGTGAAAGTTCCGCCTTTCTCTTGGACTTGCTCGATAAATTTCCTTAGACTTTTCGGGGAAGCCCTTGAAGTTTCATCGATGTAAGGGGTCTGGATCCTCTCCTGGAAAACCCTAGAGGCTGTCACGCGAAAATATCTGGGATTACCCTTCGCCTCGCGTTCCTTGTCGTATTCATTCATGATATCCTGACCAGCCGACACTCGGAACTTGAACACCCACATTCCATATGTGGTATAAAGGATAAAGGCTTCACAATCGTCTTGAGCATTGTCCCATGTGAAGATTTTGTACTTGGCTTGGTCTTGCAGGTTCTCCAAGACATCCATATCCACCGCGAAGTCATCGGCGACAAGGGGAGTGGTTTGAAACTCCTGCCCGATCGAGTAATAGTTCTTGACACTAGCATCAACCGCTTGGCTTGATACATACTGGACGGAAGGAGAGCGGCCACGAACTCCTTGAAGGTCATCCTCATTCGGGCCCTCGTACGAAGCCAGATAGCGAAGAATGTTCCATTCAACCTCATTTGTATCGTCATCCCGTCGGGTCAGCACAAGACCGGATACGGATGGAAGAATGGCGGCAAACCACAGAAAGTGGATAAATGGGACGACCCAGCGCATGGTGGCTGCTAGCAAGAATCGTCCTCGAGAAGGTGAAATTGATGAGTATGGGCACCAGAACCTGGCTCGGAGAGGTTATTAAAAGATATTAGAAATACGCTATCCGGAACAATCTTGGCCCCTCGGATGGCGTTCTCAAGGCTTCATGACTCGCTACACAGCCACTGGACAAGTACTGCTGTAGAGGCCAACTGTTTTTCCATCACTTCAGCCATTGGTCATTGGATGTTACCGCTGGAGTCTTGCGTCACTTATACAGAAGGAATGAATAGTTAGTTAGAGCAAGATGAATAAGGGGTCATCGGCGGTGGACCCTTGCTACCTAGGGCACCAAGGTCATGACTCGAAGGAGGGCCCATGAGTACTACCCGTGTATCCAAATTCTTAAAGAAAATTCTGCCTTCTTGGAACGTTCTAACCTCACGCAGACGCACTGGTATACTTAGAACTAGCTAACGTAGCGAATCTCAGAATAGCGTACCTAGATCTATTCCTTTATCATTTGGGCCATAAGTTATGCTCGCACTCATCCTCGTGGCCTCAATGGATACTGAACCTCTTACACGGGACCATTGTCAATGAGTAGCTCATAATCTGTGTATTAATAGATTGTGCAGGGTCACTATCAGATAGACGTAATTTCAGGTTGCGTAGCAATCTTTCGTCCAGCTTGCTTGTCGACTCAGTCTTTTCTTGAGCGTCTCGTATGGAATTGTGCTGTGGTTAATTATTTGCTTTCGCAATGTGCTAATATACTCAGGACTTGCTCATTCGCCTTTGGTGCGCACTAAGCTATAGCACGGCACATACAATTACCCTACATGCCTCCAATTGTATATAGATTGAGCCTATTCGCAGATAATAGCTCGAATCGTACACGAATGATATAAGCAGGAAGATTCCAAGGTTGCATTGCCCAGGTGAAAATAAGAACGCTAGGAAATATCGTGACTTCGTAACATCGAGCTAAACCGCTGACAACGCAGAGATAGGACTTATGCTGGTGAAATCAAGAGTTTCAAGTCATATCAAAGTCAGGACGTCGTTTCATGCCTGTGAATAATCTTTTCATTGCTTCATTCCTCCATCAAATGATATGTGAGGACGGGGTCAATCAATGCCATCTCATCGTGGCTGGGTATCATAGAATCAACATCTTGCATGGTTTCCGCAGTGAAGTTATCTTGCATCACGAGATCGGTGCCGACACCAGCCTGTCCTGTAAAGGTGGGCGGGTCCTCAGACTGCGTAAAAGCAGAAAAAAAAATATCCGAAGACGGATCATTGCCGGGAGTTTGGCTATGGGAGAAAGACGGGACAGGGACGGCTTGGTCAAATTCAAGACCATAGATACCAAGTGCATTACCCCCGGGACCGTTCTGGTCTGCGAGCAAAGCTCGCTTCATGAAAAGTCCCTGCACTTCATCCTCGGAGCACCCATGCTTCGCTGTCATATGGACCCACAGGTCGTAGTCACGGTGGAAGCGGTTCTCGCACGAGTCATAGAAACAGGTGATGTGTCGACCTGTTTCCTCGGCGTAGCCCTGGCCCGTTAGGGCCGCCAGTGTTGACATTTGTTTATCTGGTGCAGCTGTTTGAGAGGCCTTGCTGCTCAATCCCAGTCGCTGACGACGCTCTGCCTTGGCATTCTGGTACCCCAGATGGGCTGTGCGGATGTGCTCCTCGAGCGCAAGTTTGCTGCCATATCGTTTCCCACACCCAACGCCATCCCAACCGGTCACTTTCTTCGAAGCAGACAGATCAGTTTCGCCGCAGCCAAACCGCTTCTCCCCTTCGTGCACGGTCCGGATATGAACCGCCAGATTGCCTCTTTTGGTAAAGCTACGATCACAGCCTGCGAATGTGCACGTAAAGACTTTTCTCTCTTCAAGGCTCACATCACCGTGTACAACCTCAAGATGACGCCGGAGCTCTCGTGACGTGGAGCAGACGATGGGACAATTGGGACATTTTGGAGGATGCACATTTCGAATGTGGTCTTGCAGAAGAGCGTATGTAGGGAACGTGAAGGACTGATCGGCGCTTTCATCAGCCATTTCCATCTCAGATGCCTGCTCTTGTCGATGACTGGAGCACTCTGCACAACTAAACCGCTGCTCCGTGTGGATCCTACTCTCATGGGCTCGGAGACGGCCTGCTGTATCAAAGGCCATTGTACATTTCTGGCCTGTAGTCGGATCAACATGAGTACAGGGAAATGGCTTCTGTTGCAGATGAACAGTCGTGATGTGTTTCTGGAGAGTGGAGTGTTTCCGGAAGGTCTCATCGCACGGTGGGTATTCGGTACAGCGATATTTATCTTGTCCATCATGAGCGTCAAGGTGTCTTCGAAGACGCGAGCCAGTCACAAAGCTCTTGCCGCATCCTGGACGATCGCAGACGTAATCTCGAACTCCAGTGTGGGCACTCTTCACATGATGTTGTAGGTGCGAGGCACGCAAGAAAGTCTTGTCACAGTGTTCAAAAGTGCATTGGAAAAGTCTCTCATTGTTGTGAGACCTGATATGTTCCTGTAGTCGAGCCGGACGATTAAAGGCTTTGGTGCAACCCTCAAATGGACAAAGATGGGTCTTGAGCTCCGATGGATATCGGGTAGATGTCGTTGAGAATGGGGTGGCTGGGGTCTCATGCATATCATCACTCGCTATACTAGGGGTCCCCAAGTTCGAGTATTCAGCTTCCGAATGAGCCTCCTCGTAAATTGGGTCTTAAAGAGTCATTAGGAACTTGGTCGGTCTGTCATACTCTCGAATCGGGGACTTACCGTCGCTATCCAGAGGGTGACGTTGCCGCCGTTTAGCCGGCGATGGCTCTCCCATTGAAGCCTTTCGCTTGGAGGCCATGACTCAATGGGCCTAGGGCCAGACTGCATTCCTCATAGGAGAGGTAGGACAGGAAGAGCGTTGCATTGAGGTGAAATAAAATTATTTTGCCGCGGCGTGGAAAAGGCGGTGGGGCCAAATCCAGACTAGTGTGGTGGAAGATTTTCCGCCCTTTTTACGTCGCGAGTTCTCTCCGTCACTTCGGTTGCGCGCTCAGCGTTTCTCTCTCCTTGTCTCCCTCGGACTTCCTGCTCTGTGATTCACCATGTCAGACTACGGCGATCATGACGCTGAGGAGACGTAAGCTCTCACCCCCCACCGACCTCAAGGCGAGCGGGCGCGAAATCTCCTCGCAGATCACTTCAATGGGGCGCCGTGGCCGCACGATGCGACAAATTGCCATTCTGACTTGGTTTATATGCAGTTACGACTACGAGCCTCATGAGGAGGTCTTCGATGAGAATGAGCCGGAGGATTTCGTCGATCACGAAGGCCTCGAGGGCGAGGAGGGCGCCGAAGGAGTCGACTCGTACCAGCCTGCCGTAAATGGCGAGAACGTCGTTGTCTCGGGTGACCCCAATTCCGGATACACAAGCAAGGTGATGGAACAGTCGCGAGAGAAGAAGGTGTCCAACGATCAGCGCACGACCACCCCATACTTGACCAAGTACGAGCGTGCCCGTGTTCTCGGCACCCGTGCCCTGCAGATTAGGTGTGTCGCATCCAAGACTGTTGTTTGGCGACAATGCATTCCATGCGAACTTGAATTGCTGACTATTGTGTTTCTATAGTATGAACGCACCCGTGCTGGTCGACCTCGAGGGTGAAACCGACCCCCTGCAGATTGCCCTGAAGGAATTGAACCAGAAGAAGATCCCTCTGATCGTGCGGCGGTATTTGCCGGATGGATGGTATGCAAATTCGCTACAGTCGCATTGAAAAACTTCTTGGCTAATCATCCTTTCTTCCAGGTACGAGGACTGGACTTGTGAAGAGCTTCTGTAGGCGGGCCATTCCCCCTCCTCTGCTGGGATTAAGGACTTCTTTCTGCTTTTGGGTGGATTCAGCATAGCGTTTGGAGTTTGGGGAGTCTCGAAACCGCGGCTCAAAAAAAAGAAACGGCGTGAACATTGGAACATCCTCGGAACATCCATGATGGGCACGAACCACTTGTACATGCATCTAGAAAGATCGCCAAAAAATGATAATGACGGTTTCTGAGTTGCTCGGTCATCTTCCAATGCTGCATCCGATATGAGATTGGCAAGGCGAAAGCAATCATCACGAGTGCTTCTGCGAGCAGCAAGCTATATGCAAGCTACCGTGCATCCATGGATCTCGATATGTGCCTGGAAAGTACCTCATCCGTTATATAAGCACGAGGCTGCCGGCACGTGAAGGGGATTGCCGCGAGAATCTCAGATTTGTATTTCATCCGAGCGAGTATCCGTCCGGACGAACTTGCGCTAAGAATAATGATTTGACATCGGCTGCTGAAGGACAAATACTGACGAAGCCCCACTTCTCTCCCCCTGGTTAGTGGACTCGTCACCCAGTCAAGACAAGCACTAACACGGATGGAGGACGCGCTGCAGAAGGATCTGCCGATCTGACTCGGAATCCAGTCGCGCACTGGGCCGTGTTTGGCCCGTCGTCTGGCTTGCCTCCCGCTGATCACCATTGGCCGCGTCGTGTTGACAATGCTACCGAGTAGTATAGTAGTATCAAGGCACTACTGCAAGCTAGAGCGTGCCTCTGCTTCCCCATGATCAAAGCGAGCAGGCACCAGGTGGGTGTTGGTGGATGCTGGTGGGCCTCGTTGTTGCCGAAGCGCTCTATCTGCGGCCTCCCCACCCCTGAACTTGGGCGCCCCGCTTGGCCTCAGGGCTACTTTATAATTCATTGTCTTCCCTGCCAGCCTGCGTGATTCTCCCTGTTTGCTCTCGTCGTCGTGGAGTTACCTTGCCCTTGTCGCCCTGGGATTTCAAGCCAGAGCGTCCGCCGATCTCGCTCCAATCTGAGCGCCAATGTCAGAAATGAGCTCAACTCATCCGGATGAAGAGCGAAAGGGCCTGGCCGAAGCTCCAGCCGTCAAGGACGAAGAGAATGCCAGCTCCTCGGCTGGAGACTACCCGGCAGTCAAGCTGGAGGAGCCAACTTTCGATACTGGCATCACAGCATGGCTGCAAGTCGTAGGTTCGTTTTTCCTGTTCTTCAATTCATGGTATGTTACGTCTCGAATAAGGAATAGTGGAGGGCATCCACTAACCGCCGCTCATGGACAGGGGTGTGATCAACACATGGGGTGCATATCAGACATATTATGAGCAGGATCTACTCGCTGGAACCTCCTCATCTACCATCGCCTGGATTGGGTCTCTGCAATCATTCCTTCTTATGCTTGTCGGTGTTATCACGGGCCCTTTGTTCGATGCGGGTTATTTTCGCGTGTTGATTGGCTTTGCGGGGTTTATGCTGCCGTTCGGACTGATGATGGCCAGTCTTTCCACAAAGTTCTGGCAGTTGATCCTCGCACAGGGTATCTGTGTCGGTCTCTCGGCTGGGTGTCTCTTTGTCCCATCAATCGCCCTTCTGCCGCAGTATTTTCGACGCAAGCGAGGTCTCGCCAATGGTCTGGCTGCCAGCGGGAGCAGCATTGGTGGCGTCGTCTATCCCATAATGTTTGATCAGCTGCAGCACAAAGTTGGCTTTCCCTGGGCCACCAGGGCACTCGGCTTCGTCTCCTTTGGCACCATCTTTATATCCTTTAGCATCATGCGCATTCGATACCCTCCCAAGGAAAAGCGCAAACTCTATCAACTGTCTGCTTTCAAAGACCCTGCCTTCTGTCTGTTTTGCGCAGCGATGTTCATGGGCTTCATGGGCTTCTACAACTTCCTCTACTACGTGCAGTCATACGCGATCGATACCGGTATTGTTGGTGTCAATCTCGGGTTCTATCTGTTATCCATGCTCAACGCCGCCTCGACATTCGGCCGTATCATTCCCAACTTCATTTCCGACCATACTGGCCCGATCAATGTCCTCACACCTGCCGTCACGATTACATCTGTCCTAGCATATGTGTGGATTCGCGTGCACACCGAGGCGGGTATCATCATCTTGGCTATCTTCTACGGCTTCTTCTCCGGCGGGTTTGTGTCTTTGCCTCCGGTGGTGCTGGCTAGCCTGACACCTGACGTGCGTGACCTTGGAGCCCGCCTGGGGATGGTTTTTGCCATCGTTTCCATTGGTCTCTTGATCGGCACCCCCATTGGTGGGGCTATTTTGAGCGACACAAACCAGTATCTCGGTGTTCAGCTCTTTACGGCCTGTTCTCTCATCGTGTCAGCGGGTCTCATGGCTGCCCTGAGGTATGTACGCTCAGGCCCGCACTTATTGACCAAGACTTGAAAGGAGCTGTGAGTCATCCGTGAGTCTTAGGACAATAAATCTCCCAAGTCTATGTCTCGTGTGGCATCTGAGGCGCTTGGTGGCCCTTTCCAATGCGCCCACTACAGGCATCATCGTTGGTGAACGCAAACTCCCCTTGCCAGCGGACATGCAACATTTTCAGCCACGGCGGCTATCATGTCTTCCTCACCTTCTGGGCGACAGTTGGGTCTTGGGAATTTATGACACAGGCCAGGGCTTCTCCCGGGCTCAAATAACTCAAAACGGCACCTTGCATAGCAGGCATCTTGCGAATTGAGAGGTGCATTGGCGAACTCAGGCAAACACAAGTTTCCCTTTGCCGCACTCGACATGTATGGACAACCGAAATATCATGAAGCATAGTACAGTATATATGATGCGGTGGATGACAATGAAAATAAATTACAACCTTCTTATCAGTGATATGCATAAGTGCGCAGTCCCTGCAGTTCCCAAAACACCCCCGTGGGCATGATTATTAAAATGGCTATCGCTGGGGTTTTATCATATGCTCATCAATGCATTGCCGTTCACCATGGCTTCAGGTGAGGTTACGAGACATCTTCAGGGTTCACCAAGAAGTCCTCGCCTTTTTCTCGAACATGCGCTCGCATTTTGTCCCGACTGCACGGCTTCCGCATGTCGTATGCATCCTCGCCGGATTCTGACATGCCGGTCGGATCATCGCTGTAATAACTGACCACTCGCCGGAAGACAGAGTACCTGCATACAGCCGTATTAGCAACCTGGGCAATTCCAATGTCTCTTGTGGGGCCATCCACTCACCCCATGCCTTTGTACATATCCACCGCTACTTTATTGCCTGCACGGACATAGAGATCGACAAACCAGGCGTTGTTGATGTCTGAGCCAGCTTCCAGCTGCTCTGTCAATCGACGAGCGTAACCGAGTCGACGCCAGGCGGGGGCAACCGTCAAAACCGTGATATGTCCGTGCCAGGGAGTGTAATGCTCAGAGTGCCGCATAGACGGGTGCTGTTCCTCGAGTTTACCCATGACTGCCATATGATTAGCTTCTAACGCGTTCCATTGTGCGCAACACGAAATTCATACTGTAGCCCACCACGCCAGCATCACGGTCCTTTACTGTGCTAAACAGGGACGGCCATTTCGTCAGGTAATTGAGATAGAAGCCCAGGTCATAGTTCTCGGTCAGCGGGTCCAGGTTGGTTAAGTTGAGCGACAACAGGTCCAGTGGGGACATGCGACCAATGGTGCTCATGCTGGGCGAAATGGGATGCGCTCGTCCCAGAACAGAAGATCCAGCATCGACAGCATCGCGAGAATGTGGGGTTGATGAACCGAGCGACGCCTTTTCTGCCGGGCGGTGACTCGCCGCCGCGGCGAAGAGAGTTCTGGACGTCTTGCTGCGTCCTGGCGATGCACGCTCGGATCGAGCTGGTGTTCTTTGTCCTCTTGCTTTCCACTACTCCTTGCATTCTCTCCTTGACCTGCTGCATTCTCTGTTCGGGCCATGACGTGGTAGACTCAGGAGACTCCGACTTCTCCAGGGCACCACCCAATTGCCCACTACAGCAGATCCACAACACTGCGTGTTGCTGGTCGCTTTGCCTTCCTTTTCTCTTTGTAGATCCATATTTACCCTTTGTTTCTTTCTCTCTTTGTTCTCACCAGGGAGAGACTTGTCATTTTATTCAGAAACCAACTGTCTCCGTCCCTCCGATGCCGCCCCTCCCTCCGTCTCCCCTGAAACTGGCTCACCGCCACCCCTCTGCCATGGACGACTCTCCTATCTCACCTAGAACAGCGGGAGTCAATGGATTTGCTCCCCAAAGTCCTCGCTCACCCCGAACTCCTCGGTTATCTGCTCCGCCCTCCCCGGTCATTCCCCGCCAGAATATATACACTATGAACGGGTCTCAGCGGGAGTCTGTAGACTACTCCGCCGACGCAGGTGGGGGAGGTCTGGGGAATCTGGCTGATGAATTAGCAGATGCGTGGGAACAGGAAGAGGATGGTTATGGGTATGCATCTGGACAAGAGGTCGGCCCCGCTGAGTCCCAGCAGATGGACCCCAGCGACGGGGAGGATTCGTATATGCAGTCTGTCCGTGGCATGCGCTCCCAGTCACCGTCGGCGGACTCGCCTGCCAGAAGCCGACTGCGTGCAAACCAGCTTCGACAGCACCGGCGCCAGGAGTCCCATTATGATGGGTCGGACTACGGGAATGACTCCGATCTCGACGAGGCGGCCGATATCTCCCCCGCCTTGGAGAGCCAGATGGCTGATATCGAGGGCCTGGTCCGGCGCGGTATCGAAAACAATGGTAGCGAGAACGACCATGTCATCCAGCGAACGGTCGAGGTCCTTCGAGATTTGGGCGGGCAAAGCGGGATCGAGAACAGCGCCATGCGGTCAGTCAATTTCCAAACTTCCAGTTGCTTGAGCAGAGACCTAATCTTTTCTTTCCAGACTGATCACCGCTCACTCTTCTATCACATCCCACCTCACCCACCAAACTCGCACCCTCCAGTCTCTCATCCATCCGCTCCTCTTCTCTCCATTCCCCCTCCTCTCCGAAGACTCTATCGACTCTCTCATGCCCCTCATCGACGAGGGTCTCCTGCCAAACCTCCCATATCCGTTCCCCGAACAGTCTCGCCGTGACTCCAGGCCATCTACCCCGTCACAATCATCCGCACTCAATCCCCTTGTATCTCTACAAACTCTCATCACGCAGACCGCCGATATCACACATTCCCTCCGGAGTCTGAGCGATACTCTGTACGAGTCCCGCCAGCTAACCTCTACGGCATCCCGGCGCCTTCGGTCCGCCCGTGAACTTGTGGCTGACCTGCGGCGTGAGGAAGAAAGCCTTGAGGAGGGCTCACGGTGGATTGAGCGAGGCGACTGGGACCGCAGACTCAAAGACCGCGAAGCTGGCAGGGAGTGCGGCGATGTCGTCAGCGGCTTCGAAGCTGTCTGTGGCGAATGGCGTGAGAAACTATTTGGGCCCAGCACGGAAGTGGCTGCGGCCTAATTATCATACAGAGCGTGATTTCATTACTTACCAAGGACTCTGGGCATCTTTTCCTGCCTAGACTGGACCTAAATTGTTATGATTGTCTTCTGGATTTTTACTTCCCCCTTTTTCTTGTCAGATATCCACTTGATTTACTTATTTCTCTTCCCCCCCTTCTTGTGATCCATGCCTGCCCAGGTGGTGTGTTTATATCCCTGATACTACAACTTAGATCGACATGCATATAACCTTGAGACTATTTGAAACCACTCATTTGGCTCTAAAGAGTTCTATACTCTTTCATCTGGACTTGACATACTACCTCGTTTGACATCATTAAGGCTAGGAAACTAACTATAAATGTTCAAATAGCATGGGAAGGTGAGTATCATCCCTAAAACAGAGTCCCTCTACATGACTGGTCGTCTTGCTCTCAATTGCCTACCTAGGTAGACTACCTGATCTCTAAGTCGACACTCTCCCACACTCTACTCCGCTAGGACAACAATCTTTTTCGCCGAGACTCCCTTTCTCAACGCATCAAAGCCCTCTTGAATCCCGTCAATCCCCTTGGTATCCATCACCCACGGCTCGGGCGCAACAAGAAACGCTCGCTTCTCCAAAGCTCGCGGCAAGAATTCTTCCCAAACCGCTCGAGTGTCCTCCTGCTCAAACCCAAAGATCATTTTCGCCCTGACGCCGTCAGGAACAACGCCCTCCTGAGGCGGCGTCGTCGTGATCACAAGAATATCATCTTTGGCCCGGCGCGAGATCTCCAGACACGGTTCAATGGAATCATTCGACCCAGCCGCCTGGAGAATACCAACGCACGCAGCGCCGCCCGCCAGCTCGGACGTGATCTGCACCACGACGTCGTCACGATTGTAGTCGAAGACTTTGCTTGCGCCGAGCTTCTTCACATACTCAAAGTTCTTTGCCGACGCCGTCACGAGCACGTCCAGTCCCGCTGCGCGCGCAAGTTGGATCGCATTGCTGCCCACCGAGGACGCGCCGCCCCAGATCAACACGCACTTGTCCTTGTTGCTTGTCGTGTCAGAGTTAGGCGTGGGCAACGGCAGAGCAAGGGCTTCCCGGTTGAACAGCCCATGCGCGGCGGTGTGAAGGCCAAGTGGGAACACGCTCGCCTCGGCGTATCCCATCCACTCGGGAATGGGGCATGTCACTTTGGAGTCGACGACGACGTACTCCTGGAAGCCGCCCTGGGCAGCGCCGTGGACGGCGCCTTCTGCGAAGGCGAGCACGCGGTCATTGATCTTGAATCGGGTCGCCGCTTCGGTCCCGGCTTGGACGACGGTGCCGGCGACGTCTTCGCCCAGGATGACGGGGTACTTCACGAATGGGAGGGCAATGTCCTGGAGCATGTAGTCACAAGGGTTGATTGCCCAGGCCTGAACATGGACGAGAAGTTGGTTTGGGGCCAGCTCCGTTGGATGGGCCAAGGGGCGGATGGAGAGAGCAGTGCCGGCTTGATCTTGCCAGGCTGCGCGGTTGGAAGGCATGCTGGGTGCTATAAATGTTTGGTTGGAAGAATTTATATTTGCTGTTGGTTTGAATGGATGTTTCGAGTGGGAGAGCGAAGCTGTTGAGTAGCGAAGGCTTTTTTATAGCCCGTCCCGTCCATGAAGCTATACATTATGCTGCACCTCGGAAACCTTGGCCTCCGAGTATTCAAGGCCATCTCCCACGTCAAATGCTCGCTGTTCAGGCATAACCTCAATTACATCTGGATCGGTTGACAACGCCCCGTTTATGAATGTAATGGACTACTGACGAACCGGACTGTGAGAGGTTAATTCCGCCTAAAGTCCGACATAGGACCGCTAAACTCCGTACCGGTCGTCCAACAGGGAATGCTTTGCCTAGAAATGGGATGATAAAAGATTGATCCTCGTAGGTCGATGGCCCCACTGCTGGCATTGTTCTTCCATAGCTAGGAAACGGAGAGAAAGTAAAATTGCCGATTGACGATAGGCAAAATGTGAAGATGATTCCAATGGGCAGTAGTATTGAGGGTCTAGAGATGATCAGAAATGACCCTATTCACTGGATCCCGACAGAGCTCGGGACCAAAATCACTGGAGCACAGCATGATATTGGCATCACGGATGACGAATATATTTCATCCGAAGGGGGAAACAAGAATTAAAGACATGAAAACGCAAACATCGATAGACCATGAAGCCCTATCGGGCCGATGATACAGGGTCATTGCAGAGAGAGGGGGGTCATGAAAAACATGCACCGGACACAAACACACCCGTGTCACTTTTTGGTTCGCTCCCTAGAGACTGTGAAAAGAAGAGAGTATAGCGATCCACCTATGCAGGCATTTAGCTCTGCTGCTGCTTCCATCTGGGCACCCACTTCTGGCCCTTTGACTCCTCAGGCCGGGAGGCCGGGGAAGCAGAGGACTGCGCAGGAGGCTCACGGTTGGGGCGAGGGCCCCAGCGGTCACTAGGTCCGTTTGAAGGGGCCTCGCGGGCAGGAGGGACGGATCCAGAGCCAGAAGAAGCTCCTCGCAAGTGAGGTGGCACGTATCCGCCAGTTCTGCGAGGGGGCTCGTCCCGAGCGGGAGCAGGAGCAGGGGCAGGGGTAGAGGCAGCCTCGGGCGCATTGCCGGAGCTTTCCTTGGCAGCCAGGCGCTCTCTCCAACCACCACCGCCACCAGTGCGGGATGCAAGATTGAGGCGAGGTGCGATACGTTCGGTAGGCTCTGCAGGAGCAGCCGGGGCACCGAAGCCAGTCTTTCGGGCAGCACGGCGGGCTTCAGCCTCCTCCTCACGCTGCTTCTGGCGGGCAGCCATTTCATCGAGTTTGCTGTCGATATAAGTTAGTCTTCAGATACTTGGTGCAAATCAAATGGAAATAAACAAACCCTCGCTCCTCCTCGCGCCTGGCCTTCTCCTCGGCCAAAGCACGACGGCGCTCCTCCTCACGAGCAGCACGTTCCTGCTCCTCGCGTTCGGCACGCTCTTGCTCCTCCTTCTGACGGCGCTCCTCTTCCTCACGCTCCTGCTTCTCGCGGCGACGACGATCCTGGACCTCCTTGACACGTTGCTTCTTCTTGGCTTCGAATTCCCGCTCGGCAGCCTTGCGGCGCTTCTCGAACTCCTCGTGACGCTTCTCCGAAAGTTCCTTGCGGAAGCTGCTGAACTGCGGCACGAGGCGGCTGAGACGGTGTTTGAGCGCAACAGCCTCGGCGTGTTTCTGCTTAGCCTCCTTAAGAGTCTCCTCTTTCTGCTGCTCGTACAATTCCATGTCGTGCTTTTTCTGCGCCTCAAAGTCGGCAGGAATGTGTTTAAGCTCCTCCCGACGGAAAGCACGCTCCAGGTGGTCGATACGCTTGGCGGTGGTGCGAACACGGTCGTTGAGCTCGTTCTTCTCCTTCTCGAGCTGGGCGAGCTTGATGGCACGGAGGCGGTTAGCGTCCAGCTCCTCCACATCCAGTTCGCTGATATCGATGCCCTTGACACCGGTCTTAAGCTCCTCGAGCTGCTTCTTCAGCTCCTCTTGGCGGATACGGTCCTGCTCATCCTTGATACGCTTGAGCTCACGCTCACGCTGCTCATCAGCCAGACGCTGCTTCTCAGCCTCCTGGAGCTGCTGAGTACGGATACGCTTGCGAGTCTCTTCCTCGCGCTGCTTGCGTTGCAGAGCGTCGGTAGCGGCTTCCTTCTTCTTGTCGATGACGACACGGCGAGACAAAGTATCTTCGTGCTCCTGAGCTGCCCCGGCAAGGGCACGCGCCTGGGCTGTTTGCTTCGCCTGGCGGCGAGCCTCATTATAGGACGGGTCCACATACATGCAAGTGACGTGGAGAGTCTTGGCCAGACGAGCGACCTGGTAGCGGGCAATCTCGGCAGGAGTGTGCTGGAGGCGCTGGACGGAGCCGACTTCACTCTCGGCCGATCCGGCAGCGCTGCCAGCGTGCATGGCCTTGGAGGACGAGAAGACATCCGAATCGAAAGTGAGAACACCGGAGATATGATCCACGCGGATAGCAAGATCACCCTTCTTGCAGCCGTTCATAATGAACTTTTCAATCATGGCGGGAGTAATCTGGAAGGGGTCGGGGAACTGAGCAAGCTCGTAAACGAACTTGAGCTCGACGGACTCGTAAACCTGCGAGAGCTGCTGGAAGAGGCGGGTGA
The DNA here is from genome assembly GCF_028827665.1 of Penicillium hispanicum. Lineage (NCBI taxonomy): Eukaryota > Fungi > Ascomycota > Eurotiomycetes > Eurotiales > Aspergillaceae > Penicillium > Penicillium hispanicum. Next base: position 254,466 of record NW_026623199.1, on the reverse strand, counting down.
GAATGACCTGCTGCAGAGGTACAACGTACTTCTCCATCTCGGGATCGGCACCAATCTGCTTCAAAATGGGGGTAATCTTCTTGCAGATGGAGAGCGGGTGGAAGTCAACCTCGAGGATGTTGTAGAGGTCGCGGATCTCGGGTCGGACACGCTTGAGCAGACCCTTGTTTAGAGCATCCCGGAAGAGAACGGAGCGGGATGGAGGCGAGATCATACCCAGGAGGTTGGTGAGACGAGTATTCTTGTTCTTGCGGGCTTCATCCACGTCGACGAGGGCTCCACGGGAGCGAGTGGTGCTGATCACGGGAATGGACAGGGCAGAAAGGAGCACAAAGGAGGCGGCCTTGGTCATCTCGGCCTCGGTCACAGAGGGATTCTCCTTCTTGGTGCTCTGGCCAGTGGCCAGAGCCACGGAGGAGAGGCGGAGAAGGTTGTAGTACCGGTTCCAAGCAGCGGCATGGAAGAGGTAGTTCTCGCTGACAAGAAAGATACGGGCCAGCTTCTCGTAGTAGTTGGCCATCATAACGTTCTTCGCCGGGCGCTTGCTCAGGTTCAGCAGGGTGTGAATATCCTCAATGCTGCGGAAAGCCTCCTGCCACAGCTCGAGCTCGACAGCAACGTTCAGCTGCTGGAAGCGAGTGTCCAGATGGCGTTGCAGGGTATCCGGATCGCTGAGGTTGATGGCGTGCATCTGGGCGGAGTACTTGGCAGCATTTTGGACGTGGTTGCGCAGAAGCTCGCAGAGACGGCGGAACTCGGTCTTGCGGGTGTACTTGAGGCAGAACTGGAAGGCCTGCAGAGCGGTCGACTGGTACATAATCTCGAGGCGAGCATTGTTCTTGAGGATCTCGAGGACAGTACGGTAGGTCTCCCACAAGAACTTGAGCCAGGGTGTAACGACCGCGCGGTCGGTGCGGTCACGAGACTGCTCACCGGAGACAGTCGCCAACAGAATAGTCTCGGGGGTCTCGATGGCCTCCAGGTCTTCAACATTGGTAGAGGGAGCGGCGGACTCGAGCGAGGTCTGAATCTCATCGGCCTTGGTCTGGGCTTCGGTGACCTTCTGCTCGGCGAGCTCGATAAACTTCTTGAGGACAACCTCAATGGTGCCGACGTTGGTGTTCTGGGCGATATTCTTGTACTGATACAGGCCATCCTTGGCTGCCTTTCCCTTGCGCAGATCGACACAGAGTTCAACAAAAAGGAGCATCACCGGCTCCAGCGAGGCGATCGGGCTGCTGCGGGTCCGCTTGGAGGTGACATGTTCGTGCAGGACGGTCAGCGCGGCGGGAGCCTGACCGACGGCGATGAGTTCCTGGGCCCTCTATCTCCGGGTGTCAGTATCCATCTTTGATCCCTCGCAACTTTTCCTTTGTCATCAAAACGCACCTTGAGGACGTTCTCAGGCTTGATATGCGGCGGCGGCGGCATGATGGGCAATGCACCCGTTCGGAGGAAGTTTTTTCGGTAGAGATTCGAGGTGAAAAATCGGCAGATCAACGGCGTCTCACACACGGGCAGTGGTCCAAGACCAACGTTGAAAAGGCTGCCACGCGAAGTCGGTCGACTTGGAGGGGAACAAGTGCCTGTTGTGCGTGAACCAGCGAAAATTCACGGCCCGCCAGTGTTCCCACTTCGGGCTAAGCGATGGGTCAGTCACGTGTAACCCTGGTGCCTGAGGTGGCAGTCTCCCTCGGCGACAATACGACAACTACGCAGTACGTACGAAACGTACAGAACGGCTGCGTTGTATTGGTAAAGTCGTAACGCCGAGTATTGTATGAGTCGACCGGAACTATGGGATTAGAGAACCGGAACGAGCCCAATGGTAGCGATGTCGCGTTTATCCTCCAGCACTTCATACTATGGTCATACTAGTAATTATAAATCACGGCCAACATACCCAACTCCTCAGCCCTCAATTGGCATAGTCCAAGATTCCCGGCCGTCGATCCAGAGTGGGCGGGTCAGATTTGCCCGAAAGTACCGGATACGTCGGCCACTATGGGGCACTATTGACTTGGCCCTGTACCGGGTACATCGCGCCCGCTCGCGCGCCCAGCGTCCACCACACGGACCCTCCCACTCCCCCCGTAACACCAAAACCATCAAAACCACCAAAAACGGGGAAATTCCCTCTCCAAGCGCCCTCCGCCCCCCCAACTTCCACTCTCTTTGGCCACTCACTCTCCTTCTCTCCCTTCTTTGTTCGGCTTCGCCTCGATTCCCTCCCACGAGCGCGCTGGTCCCATCTCCCTTTCAACGACCCCCCTTCTTTGTGACTTGGCTCAAGTCCAACCCCCTCTCGCCCCTTTATCCCAAATCGCGCGACCGAACTCAATTCGCCGACCGTCACGATGCCCGCTTACGAACTTCGATCTGGAGGGGATGTCAAGAACAAGAAGCAGAGTGTCGCCGACCTCAAGTACCGTCGCTTGACCGAGCTCAACGCCCGTCTGAAGGAAGATTTGGACCGTCCACGGGTCAAGGTCTCCGAGGCCGCGCTTTCGTGAGTTCCAGGCCCCCCCCTTCGATGATGTGTCTGCACGACGACTAACCAGCGTCCTTTGTTTCCGCCCAGGCTGATCAGCTACTGCAACAACACTCGCGACTTCATGGTGCCATCCGTATGGGGTCAAGTATGCGACCGTACTTCTCGGCGTACTCGCGCAAATCCCGCTAACGGTTTTCTTCACAGGTCGATAAGCGGGAGGACCCCTATGCCCCCCAGCAGCAGGGAGGCTGCTGCACGGTCATGTAATGGCCTCATGAACGATAATACTCTCGATCGCCACGACACGACTTCTCTTCCGTCCTTCTATTCTCCATCTAATTGCCGATCCGTGATGATCGTTCTTCCCTCGGCGGCCACCCTCATCTCCCCCCTGGACCCCACAACAAAACACCGCGATCGCTCACCTGCCGGGTGCGGACAAGCGAGACGTGGCCCCGAGGAATCGTCTGCTGGCCTTGCACGATCCCCTTCCCGACAACGTCTTGTCAGGATTCATGCAGGCATCCTATTGTTTTGTTTTGATTGGTCCGTGACCTTGTGCGCAGCACTTGGATGGCAGCAGCAGTTGCACTTGATGATCCAACTGCTGAACGCCCTTGTCTAATTTATCTTCTCTTTTCAACTTTTTCATCACACTTTCTTCTTCACCTCTGCTTCTTATTCTACAGTATCATTCCCCCATTTGTCGTCCCTTATGTTTTCAAGCCAATTTCCTTTGTCTCTGGGTTCGGCCAAAAACCTCTCTGTCTGGACATGGACACGAGAGTCGGTTGCCATTCGTGTATCATAGATTCGACCTGCATCCATGACCAATACAACACCGATCTAATCGTCCATGACGAGATACCCCATATAACAATGATCTGAGACTTGGCCTCCAACACGTCTCAAGTCCGCACATATATCTGCCATGTCTCCATGCTCTCCTGCGTGTTTCAGCCTCATCCCACATCGTGGGAATCCCCGATCCCGACCGTAGTCATGTACCGTACGCGCAGGCGTCGGGTCCACGCAGCCAATGCCGCAAGACACGAACCACGCGCCCGCTGAATCAGGCAACCACCCCCGCTGACATCATCCCACCAACCACAGCGCAGATGAATCAACTCCCCTCCATCGGACGATAATAACCCACAGCTCCTCGGCGCACTTCGAGGCTGACCGGACCTACATTCCAATCACGATTGCACTCGGACGAATCCGCCGGTGTCGTGTCCCTATCCCTAGCCCCATTCGCGAAGCCCGAACTAGGATACCCCAGCTCGCTCTGCATCTCCTTCCCGCATCCCCCGGCATAGGATTGATCAACTCCCTCCATCATCATGACAGAACCCACGCCGCCAATTGAGGAGAGTCTGGCGCCGCAGGCTGCAGCTGCAGCTGCACCTCCATCCTCTGGCCACCCGGTCGCTGAGAATACCGCCCTCGAGCGGGTGTATCTTCCGCGTATTGCTATTCAGTTTTGTACGCAGTGTCGGTGGATGCTGCGTGCTGCATATGTATGTCTAATTCCTCCCTTTCCTACAAGTTACTTCACTTTTCTTTCTTCATTTATTCCCTTTCCATTTTAATTGGAATGCCGGCCACCTGTTATACATTATAGATAGTTCCCGGGGTATCTAATCGCAATAACTAACCCTATATAGTTCGCCCAAGAACTCCTCTCAACATTCAACACAGACCTCGGCGAAGTCGCTCTTGTCCCGATGACGGGCGGAGTCTTTACAGTGACCATCTGGCACGCCGGGCAGACAGCAGCTCAAGGGGAGGCCACGACGCAAGAAACTGTCCTCTGGGATCGGAAGCGGGATGGAGGGTTTCCTGGTACGTAGAGAACCTGCCCTAATTATTGCTTTCTGCTATTTTTTTTTTTGTGTTTTATTTTACTTGGTGCTGTACATCCCTGGAGCATACTGATGAAGATATTCTTTCATCAGAAGTCAAATCTCTCAAGTCTCTGGTGCGGAACGTTATCGCGCCAGATCGGGACTTGGGACATACCGATCGGGCGTTGAAGAAACAGCAAGAGGGAAAGGGCAAAGACAAGGTTGAGGGTGGGAATGATTCTAAAAAGGACTGTGAGGATTGCAAGTGAGTGTTTTCAAAGGTGGTATCTTGCGCGCAACCGTGTTGTATGATGTATATTTATCTTGTACCTTGGTAAAAAGTTCGGCATGAATCTTGATGCCAAAGACATACACATTGACATCTACTCCCAGGCCATCCCAGAAGTGGAATATACGCAGGGCAGGTACTTTCCTGCCCCAGAAGCCCATTTAAGGGGCCGCCTGGAAGAGATTATGCTATCTCTACAAGCTGGACAGGTAGTTGTGGCTCGTAGTCGACTTCAACGAATTAACCTCGGGACTAACGTTGGAATGCTTAGTTGCAAGAGCGTCTGCTTACGCGATTGAAAAGGTCTACTATCAAATCCAAGTACCAAAAGAGAACGTAGAAGATCACAATATATATATTGGAGAGAAGTGAGAAGGAACTAAAGCTCGTCAGACCAACAGTCCCACACAAAGCATTCAACAGACCTCCAGTCACCAGGTCAAAGAATCAACGCCACCGGCCCCCGATCCAAGTTCTAAAATGACCGACCCAAAGCCAATGCAGCCCCCGATAGGCAAAGCAGACGCAGAAACGGAGAAACAATATAAAAGACAGAAAGAATTCGGAAAAGAAAAGAAAAAAAAGTTGAACATGTCCATATGGTCATATCATCAGAAGCAGGCGCGAGGTCCCGATGCAATACTACTCAAGAAGAGAAAAACAAGCCCATGGCGCCAGTATCCATGTAGGAGACGGTGTGACAGGGCAGCAAGACACCCATCCACATTCTGATGGCGTCCTTGTGGCTTTTGGGACAAACCTCGAACTCCACTTGTCTGCTGCTGTGTGTGCAAGATCTGATAAGCGTCGTGGCCGCATGTCGCGATGATGGAAGACACGGAATGTTATATAATTTCACCACCGGCATCGTTTGGATTGTAGGGGGAAAACAGAAGCCAGAAAAGCTCAGTCGATGGTCGAGGAGTAACACCGATCGCTCTTCAGTTGAGTGAGTCGTGAAATCGTTGAACACCACCAGAAACGCTCTTTACACAATGCACCGTTCATGAGACCATAATCGCGTAATATACAGCGTGAGAGTAAAGGATGAAGACATCAATAAGAATAAATCACTGGAAGTTCAGCTCTCGCCATGGAGCTCCTGCTGATGATGATTACGGCGCTTCCAGAAGGCGAGTCGCAGCCGACTTCGTCGCTTCGGAAGCCCCCGCAATCCACGGTCACCATTGCGCGAGTCTTCTTGCGGTTGTTCATTCTTGAGGCTTTCTCCAGTCATGGTAGACTGGGTCGGACTTCGAGCGCCAGTGAAAGCAGTCCTGGAAAATTCTTTGCTAGTGCCATCTGCGGACCGTGGGTGGCTGGCATCCGCAACAGAACAATGGCCAGAGCTGTGACTGATATCATGGTCTCCAATATTGGAAGCATATGAAGTGCTGGGACGAGTGCTTGAGTCGTCTGGAGCACCAATATCGCTCTGGGGTGCACTGTCATCCGAAACACGCTTTTCGTCCCCATCTACCGCCAAATGACTGGTTGCATTCGTAGAAGGGGATATCGAAGCCATGTTATTGCTGTAATTGCTGGTACTTTGTGTCCTCGTGGAGCTGTTGCGGTTTGAACTCAACGGACCAGAGTTACGAACGGAGGAACTCTGGTGTGCGTGGTGATGAGATGTAGCACCTGGCTGTTCTTGACGGGAGCTGCTCGGCCTTTCCGGCCTGGAATCATTCACATGATCGTGATCTTCAGCAGTTGCCGGGACCTTGCCACTTCCATTGGTGGCAGAGTTTGCATACAAAACAGCAGCCAAGACAGCCGGATCTCCTGCAGAGGGATTCACATCGGTGAGAGGGGTGTGAAACTGCGTCCCAACAGATCCTCGTGCTGATAGCGGTGCGCCCGGGATAGAGAAGTACGAGAGATCCGGCATAGCACTAGACGATTTTCGAGATGGAACGTCAGGTACTACTGGGCTTCCCGTGATTTCAATCTGGGGGCCAGGTGTATCGGGTGACACGACGGGCTTGATGGTGTTTTCGTTATATGCACCTGATGGCGACTCCGTGCTATCCGAGAAGTCTGGAGATTGGACATCCTCTGCTAAATAAGCTTCGGAATGTTCCGCTGCTGTAGCCTTCGGGGTACTGTCGGAATCGCTTCCCTGGGCAGCAGGGCTATGAGATCTGGGAGAGACGGTGTTTTCAACCCGGTCTTCAACGGGCAAGCCTTGTTTGCGAAGCTCATCGTTGGCATATTGCTGCCATTGTGCTTGGTTGCGGGAAATATGGTCGGCGGTGAACTGCAATTGGGGTAACAGATCCGAGACACCTTCAAAGAGGGGCAAAGCAAAGATCGACATGAAACCGATCTGGCTGGTAGCCAACTTGTAAATGTTGCCCAACTCCGGTGGTCCACCGAACAACGCAGTCTCCATGCCGACTTCCCGCTCCATCTCGCCTTGGTTGGCAAATTCCTCCTGCAGGATCTGAGTCCATTTCTCTGCGATCATCCACGGACGGGCGACATTGCTGATATCGGCACACTTGATCAACAGACCGCATAAGAGGGTCTTGTACATCTCGATATCCTGGGGCTTCCAGCCATCGACAGACTTGTGGTTCTCGTGAAATTTCTCCTGCAGGGAGCCCATTCGCTCCATGAACTTTTGGTGAACGCCCATGTCAGTTGCCAGGATGGAGCTAATCAGTAGCTTGCGAAGTTGTTTATCCTTGAAGGCGGCAGGCCAGTGACGGCGGAGGATTTGGGAGAATGCAGCACAGTGGAATGCCTCCAGAACAGAGTTATCGTTGTAAAGCTGTGCCAGAGGCGCATTGAGTTTTACCAGAAAAAAGTTGTTCACGCCAGGATGGCCGACATCATGACCAATCGCAGAGATGAGAAGCGTGAGAGCATCGAAGGGGGAGAGAAGGGAGGCGATGGGAGTCTTTTCGACAGCGGTCTGACCGACCGGCTCATACGGCGGCAAAGCACCGATGTGAAGCAGAAAGCAAAAGACAGATTGCAACACATCGATCGCATGGCGGAAATTGTGATATAGGACAAAAGAGTTATAAGCTGCGCGGCAGGCGAGCAAGAATGTCTGCAGTTCACCAGGAGTTAACCGCCAGTGTTCTAAACCGGGCAAATTGAAAGCGTGCTGGAGCATCTCGCAGGCTCCAAAGACCAGCTCGTCCTCCGAAAACTCGTGGGCGGAAAACGTCCAGCTACCGACTTGAGCCTTGATAAACGTTTCACGCCCAGGCTCAACATTGAGATCTCGTTCCTGGAACTCATCAATGATTTGCTCGGGATTGCAGATTCCTCTCATTAGCTTCGACACCATTGCCTCTCTTAGGTACGCATAAGGCTGTTCATCATGAACGCCGACCCAGGAGTGCTTGCGCAGTTTCTTGCGTGCCAGAAATCGAGACATCTCTTTCTGTGCGATTCGACGAGTGCGATACGCATGGACCACAAGCCCCTGGATTCTGGAGCGCTCGAGCGGAGTGGTAAGGACATCAATAGCACCTGCATCGAGACATCGTGCAATTTGCTTATGCTCCAACGTCACCGGGTTTCGACTCGACGGGTCGCTTGTGGGTTCGGGGGTCGCTGTGCCCGACGCATCCGAGCCAGCGGCGCGCAGGATGGCAACAGGAATGACGAGATTGGGACCTTCTTGGACTTGGATATCGTTCGAAACACCCGACAGGAGTGATAGTCCGGGGGCTTCATCAAAGTGGGAGGAGAAGGTGAACGTGCGCTGAATGGAACCCGGCGAGGGAGGACCGGTATCCGTCCACGAGGCTCGACTGGCTTTTCGCCGAGCCAAATTTGATTCATCGCCGCCAAAGTAGATACCGAAAAAGGCGAATATCGGAGTGCAATCGCTCCCGGAACGATCGCTGAGTTCGGCGAGCTTGTTGGCAAAGGATGCTCCACTTTGACAGAGGTAGACTGGATCGAGAAGGGTTAGCCAGGGCCCCAAGGTAATCCAAATGACGCTGGGAAAGCTGGAAAGAACCCACTCTTTTTGCACACTTCCATCAGTTGCTCCACATCGGCCTGCAGAGCCTCCGGTTCTTCGGGAAGGGCGAAGGAGCCGACTGACGAGACGGTTGAGGTGTCGATGGAGTTTCGGCGAACCCATCTCTCCGATCGGACTCGGTCGTCAATGTAGACGCCCGAGCATTCTACACGGTCCACCATCATGTTATCGAGAGCCAACCACTGTGGTCGATGCCACGCCGCCGGAATCACAGGGTCGCAGCCAGAGAATCAACGAAAAGGAAAAGAGTATGGAGGCTGTCCGATCCGCCCGGGTTCGCATATGGCTCGCACGAACCGGGACCGAGATGACAGGATCGGAAGAGGAGAAGTCTAGGATGAAAAGGGAGGAGTCGACGATACCCCAGAATCGAGCCGACGATCAGGCCAGTCGGAGGGGGACGAGTAAAGGGGGGAGGGGGAGAATGAACGGCAAGTCCGGACAAGTCGAAGTGAATCGATTGTGAAGATTGAGGTATATTCCAGTGCGAAGGAAGGACTAGAGTCGGCAACCAACCCCAAAGCAATCGAACAATGGAGTTGTTTCCTGCAGCGATCCAGGCCGAGTCACGTTGCGGACTGGCAGTTCCGAGACAACCCAACGGGGCCGCAGAGTAAGATCGCACGCAACCCGATTCGGGGGGGGGGGGGGGGGTGAGAGAGTACGGGGAGTATGGAGGGAGAAGAAATTCGAAGGCGCCACAGATGACGGCACGTGAGGGGAGACGGGAAGGGGGCGGGCCTGCGAGTTTCGGATTCGGAGGGCCAGATCAGTTCAGATTTCGGGTTTGGTGAATGGCGATGGCGGAAGGAGGGAGTGGGTGTTGGCAGGGCGTCAGGGCAACATGGCGAGAAGGTCCACCGCGGATCAAGATTGGAAGATTAGGTAAATGGGGAAGCGAAGGATAGGAGAATTTCGAGATTTGGGGAAAGAGGCAGAGGGGGGTGAGTTGCAGGAGGGCAAAACAAGTGGAGGGGGGCACACGGGGAAGGGGGCTTCGGTGCTCCTTCCAGAAGGCCTTAACTCGCCCTACGGGAATTTGGGAATTGGGGAGTCCACTGGGTGTGCTGCGGTGACTAAGTCGGAGTACCTCGACCCCTGCGCAGTTACTATGGCGTCGTAAGTACCGTCCACTCACGACACTACGGAGACTAAGGGGGGGCGGGACGGGATGATCTCTTCTCCTCTGCCACCCTCTCCTCCCATCTCGATGTATATACGTGTCTGGACGTACCTTCCCCGGATTCTGGGGCTGCTTCTTTTCTTTTTCTTCTCTTCGCTCATTCTGACATTTCTTCTTTTTTTTTTTTTTTTCTTTCGCCATCCACCTCTTCTATCTATCCCACTCCTACTCTTTTATCCTCGCTCATTGCCATTCCGCCCGTGCAGAGCCTCGATCCCAGTGGAGCCCCCCAATGACGCCTCCCTCTCATTTGCGCACGCACGCTGGGATTTTTTTTTTCTAGAAGGCCCACTGGTCCTTAGATAAGCTGCGCCCACGCCGAGTGGGCATTGGCCACATCTGCAGGATCCCGTCGAGGCTCCGGAGAGTCCGCCGGGCACGGCGAGTGGATAGGAGCTCAGTCCCGTTTTGGGGGCGCTTTCGCTGGTTTGTAGTCGCACACTTACGGTTATCTGGACGGGGAATGAGTGACGACAGACGAGTGACGAATGACGGATTCCCACACTAACTTCTCCCTAGCATGGGACAAGACGGTGGTTGTCGGTTCCATGGTGATCTCATCGACTTCGTCCATCTGATGCGTCAATTTTTCCTTTCCCTTTCCAGGCGCAGCAGTCCTTTCTGGCCATTCATTGCCTTCGAGCGGGGTTGACAACGCCACCGTTCCTGGTGTGTGCAAAGTTGCAAAGCGCGACCGTCTTTGGTTCGGAGGGCGATCAGTCCTACTGGAGGGTGGCTGGCCAATCATACCCTGCGGATACCAAGCACTAAAATCGCACCCCGAATGGCGCATGCATTGTTCGTTGCTCTTCCTGTCCTGTCCTGTGTACATCATTTTTAGGGGGAGTGCCACCCTTACTCAATCACACAGATGATCTTGCCCTTGGTGGTGTTGCTCTCCAGCAACTGATGCGCCTGCACAATCTGCTCAAATGGGAAAACCTTCTCGACAAACACCTTGAACGTCCCATCGCCGAATCGTGGCAGTGCATGCTCCGCCAGAATGTCGCGGAGCTTACCCTGGTACTCCTCATCGCGGCTACGCAGCGTGCTGCCTTCGAACCGTATGCGCTTCATCAGCAGCGGCGCGATGTTCACTCCGTCCGGCAGCTTGCCCCCGCCCATCAATCCCAGCAGCACAATGCGTCCGTCGCGGGCCGCCACATCCAGGTTGCCCTGGAAGTAAGTCGCGCCGATAAAATCCACCGTCAGATTCACTCCAGCACCGCCGGTCGCCTTCTGAATCTCCGCTGCCCAGTCCTGCGTCTTATAGTTGAATGCCGCCGTCACGCCCATCTCCTTCTCCAGGAACTCCGCCTTCTCTGCTGACCCGGCTGTCGCGTAGATGGCCTTCGCACCAGCATCTTTGGCCAGCTGGATACCGGAGATTGAGACAGAAGAGGCACCGGCATGCCACAGGACGGACTGGCCGGCTTGGAAGTCACCGATCAGGAAGAGGGCCTGCGACGCAGTAATCCAGGTCTGTGGTGCAAACCAGTAAGTCGCAGTCAAGTGGAGGTGGATTTTCTGGTGAGCAACAAACGTACCTCCGGCACACCCGCAGCCTCTTCCCAGGACAGATGCTTCGGCTTGTGAATAAGCATCTTGGTCGAGACGACAATGTACTCCGCGTAGGCACCTATAACGAACCAGCCCCCAGCCGCAAGTCAGTCACTCAACTCCTTTCAAACGACACACTTCATATACACAGACCTCCATAGGCCAGTCCGAATACTTCGTCTCCAGTCTTAAAGTCACCTGGCGCGTCCCCGCCCAAGCTCTCCACGACGCCGGAGAATTCCACGCCAATGGTCTCGGGCGCCTGCGGCGGAACCGGATACAGACCCTCACGCTGTAGCAGGTCCATGCGATTCAGCCCGAAGGCGCGAATCTTGACCAGCGCCTGGCCTGCAGCCGGGAGGGGCTTGGCGATATGGTCGACGTAGAGGGCTGTCGCGGGGCCTTTGCCGCCCTTGACGGCTGGAGTGTCCTATCAGTATATACCCGAATAGCAGCAAGAAAGGCCACACCCAGGGCATAGCGTAGTGATCGCAGGGAAGAGATAGCAACAGCCAAGAAAAGGCCAGTTGCGGGGTGCCGATATTGACATCTGCACGGCGATGTAGATGGGGGTGGGCGCGGGGTGATTTCGAGCCGACGTACCGATTGCTCGCATGGTCTGGCTCATTGTGACGATGCGAAGTGACGGGAAATCGGGTGTGGTTGTGACGTCTTCACACGGGGAGGTGGATGTATTGCTTTAAAATCTTGATCGCGGCTGGTGGTGCATGCGAATCTTCAGAAGAAGCCTTGAAGCTCACCTAGGTAGAAATGGCAGGCATTTGTCAGCGTCCATAGGTCCCGAGGTCCAACGGGTATCCACCTCGTCAGATTAAGTTGCGGTTGCATGATGACCGAGGCACAGTCTCCTGATGGCCTGGTGAGTTATCGGAGCATATTGAGGAAAATAGCAAATGCAAGTCAATTCTTCTAACAGTGCTCAAACAAAATGGGTAGTGGTCAATGTAAAATCATCATAAGTCGCCCTACTCCATGCAATCCACGAATTCCTTGGACCCCCACCCCTCGTGCTTTTCCGGCCGTAATCGAGGACGCCGAGATGTCGGACAAAAGAAGGGGAAAGGAAAGAAAGACGAAAAAAAAAAAAAAAGAAACACCAACAGACAAGAGCAGACAGCACATCAAATAGATACGGGCAACCGACCCGACGCCAAACATGAGTTTGAGGGAGCACCTGGGCATCAATGTTCCGTTGCACAGAGCCCCCCAACACTTTTGTCTCGAGATTCCACGCATATGCAATAAGTTAGACAGAAAAGAAAGAACAGTGGCACACATAAGCAGATATCATACAATCCGTTGACGAGCCCAAAAAGCAAGAGCCGCCTGAAAGAAAGGTAAATTAAGAGAGAAGGTTCTTCAGAGACGGGCTTGCGCTTGCCCCGGATCCGGCGCCGGTCCCGTTGACCCCGGAGTGTCGACTAGCACTTGGAAGCCCTCCCATGAGCGACGGGGACGTTTCCTCAGGGCGAGTCGGCGGAGTGGGCCCGCGCGGGTCAAGGCGCACCTGGGCAATGGGCGGGGAATGGGAGGGAGCCCCCAGTCCGCGATCCACCGCATACATGCGAGGCGGAGGACCTCCATTCAGCGCACTTAGCGAGGTTTGGGGAGACCGATTGACTGTTGCCTGTACAATCGGGGGAGACGTCGAAGCCGCAAATGAACGAGGTGGAGGTTGGGAAAGGTGCGGCGAACGAGCTGGCATTGGGCCGTACGGGCTCTGGTGAGTCGAGTACGATGGTGTCGGCGGCGGAGGACCCGCAGTCGGGTAATGACCTGGGGAAGGCCCTGGAGGATGGCTCGGCGGGTAGTTGCCCAGGTGGTGTGGAGGTGGAGGGGCTGGAGGATATCCAGGTGGCGACATCCCATTTCGTAGGCCGAGATCCCCTCCAGACCGTGGTTCATAGCCTGACGAGTATGCCGGAAGCGCACTATGCGAATGGGCTGGGGGCAGTGGACGCCCCAATACACCACCAGTTTGGGCAGGATGGTTATGCGCCATAAAAGTATGCCCGGCCATACGCGGGGTCGGAAGCATAGGGCGCTGGGGCTGCGCTGGAGGTTGAATCTGGGGTGGATACGGCGATGGCCGAGGATCAGGTGAAGGATCAGCAGGCGGATTCTTCAAGTGGCATTTATGGCATTCGTAGACTTGTTCACCAAGATCACCATTGGGTTGTGCCAAAGAGCCCTGATAAGGCGGACGACTGTGGAAAGACGGGCTGGCTGAGCCGAACCCAACTCCATTGGCCAGAGGGGCTCGAGGATGCGGTCCTCGTGGCCACCATCGAGGACTGAAATCAGTCGCACATCGGACACATTTCCGGTTGGTTGTGATCCCAGGAGCCGGACGTGATGGCGCAGGAGGTTGCTCGTCAGTGTCAATATCCATCTCATCTAGTGTCTCGTCACCAGCGACTACTGGCTGGGGTTTATATGCCGCGATACCACTGATAGATGAAGCCCGACGATGTCCAGTGCCTGCTCCATGGGGGTGCGGGGCGATGACGGACTGCTGTACATACGCTGCCTTCCGTGATGTCCCCGTGAGTGTGAGATCAGCTTGCTTGTAGGTTTGAGCAAACAGCTGAAGTGCATTGAGACCATCTTGGCCAGTCAACTCGCCAATCTCATGTAGAGCAGTGGGCGGGGTGTGGCCAGGGCAGTAAACGACTGGGGTGACTGCTCCGAGCTCATCGCCAAGGCGGATGGTGTGCACGCTGTCTCTTCGCGAACTCTTCACAGGTGTGACATCGAAGCCAAAACGGTACTGTGCTTGGAAAGCGCACCCGACATGAAAGTGTGCATTGCACCCTGCGAAATGACATGAAACACATGCACCCTTAGATGATTTGCAGATCTTGCACACCTCTCGCCAGCGATCCTTCGGGATGGACCCAAAGCCCTCTGCAGGCTCCAGTTCTTCCGCATTCCCAAACTTGACTTCAGCGGTCCACAAAGAACATAGGACGTGGGCCCAGTTGTTGCCCGCCGTGCGCTTCAAGGGTTCCCGAGGTCCAACAGGCTTACCCACTGCTTCTTGTCGCTGCCGGTAAAGCTTGATAGCTTCAGAGACCATCTCTTTCTCCAGTCGTTCCTTCTCCTTGTCCCTTTCCGACTTTTTGCGGCTGTTATTCTTGGGGGTCTCCATGAGCTCGTGCTCGGTCCAAGCCACAGGACACAGGACACATTCGTAAGTCGTAGAAATCGAAGGGCTTCGGTCGTTAGAACACATATCACACAGCCACTTGTTGCCAGCTCGAGTTCCCCGTGCTCCGTAACAATTGCGATGGACAGTAAGACGGCAGTCCCGACAAGACAGGTGCTCATCTCCAGTAGGCTCAACTTTGTTGCAAACGGCACATGGTAGGGTCTTCGCTTTTGGTGGATCAGGGACAATCGGGGGTCCCTCAGCGCCCTTCTCCATTCCAGCCTTCTTCTTTGGCATGGGTTCGACCGACGTTGCGGTGGAGGTCGTAGTGCTCACAGTGTCGGGGCGCGGCTTTTTCTTCGAAGGATCTAGCTTGCTTTCATGTTGCAGCTGCGGATTGGCATCCACTGGGATTCCCATCGACGCCGCAGTCGCAGCTGTAGTGCTGTTGATGGTGAAAGGAGTTTCGGTGGACAGAATCAGCTGTGCCAGCAATTCCTCGTCGATGCGACGACGCCATGACTTGTTGCCGCTGGCCGAAATCCGCTTCCCAAGTTCGTCAATGTCCTCATATTGAATGCTGTATTTTCGCCACAGTAATGCACATCGCAGGCAAAGGGCGACCGCAAGCATGGGGCCTTTGTCCTTTTTCGCAGTGGGATCGGAGGGCACAGTAGCATTTGGGGCGACACCCGGAGCACGGCGCCATTGTCGCGAGCTGCGTGTAGTGCAGAACTTGCATTGGAACCCACGTTTCTGAAGAGCCGCTTTTTCATTGTCAAAGGCGGAATCATCATGGTCGTCGGCCACATCGTCGAGTAGCTTCGAAATGGCGCTCTGTCGGCGGGAGTCCTTCTTATTTCGTCTCCCCTCATAGGAGCCCCATATCTGCCGGCCACGAGGAGTTTTCTTCCACATGTAATAGAATCGAACAATCTCGTAGTGAGGTACCGTCTTGACATGTTTAGTGATATTGCGCCATTCGGATCCATACTTGGCAACAGCTTGTTCAAACAGTTTCAGCTCTTCTGGGCGAAGATGCGGCTCTTTGAGATCCTTGTGTTTATTGGCTTTTTTCAGTTTGGCAAGAGCTGCTTGGACATTAAAGCTCTCAGCGTACAGAAGCACAATGGCTTTGTCCAGGAAATTGGTAGAATGTTTCTCGACTCCAACTTCAGGGGCCAATTCCTTTGCCTGGCGCATATAATTTTTGATAAAGGCGTCACGGTCCTCGTCACTCAAATCGGCACCCGAAACATCCACCTCGCCCCGGGCAGAAATCTGCTCTGTGGTTGGCATCTTAAAGAGGAGCTCAGCAGTCCGTGTTTCCTTTCCGTTGACGAGGACCGGCTCATCTTCTCCACGCAGTATATATCCCGGCGGTTCATCTTGGACCCATTTGGGCCGGTTCGCCTTTTCGTGCTTGGCGGCTTCCATCGCAGCGTGAGCGTCCTTGGACAGTTTCACTTGCGATCGGCCGCCACCCTGTGCTTTGACAGATTTCTTCTTCGTTTCGACAGTCTTGACGTATTTCACAGGACGTCCAGGCCAAGCAGGCACGTTTGCTTGATGTCGTGGACCGAGGCGAGAACTGGCACGGGGATAAATCCGATCGTCGTAGTCGAGGGCGTCTTCAACCCGGCAATGGATACCCAGGTACCGATAAGGCCACATCTTCGCCTGTGCGATTTGTTCCTCCGTGGCGGGTTGCGGCATCGAGTCTTCAGGGGCTGCCGGTGTGCTGGCAGAAGTTCCATTTGCATCCCCGTTAGGATGATGCTGGTCATCGTCTTCCTCTTCCATAATTTCGTCCTCGCCGTCTAGGCGAGACTCCCCAAGAATCGGCGTATTACGAGCCTCCAGTTTGCGCTCCTGAGCACGGCTGCAGGGCGCACAGGCCCAGGCAAAACCGCGGGCAGGCTTTTTGGTCAGGGCCGGTCGAACGCAGTGCATGTGGTAGGTTGAGCGGCAAACAGCACAATCCACAGATTCCGAATTAGCAGCAAACAGACGGCATCGCTTGCAAGTCTTGACGGCGCCCGTCAACTCCTTGCCTTTGCCCACCTCAACCAAGATGAACTTCCAGCGCTCATCCAGGACCTTCTTGACATTGGCGGGAACATTAATCACATCCTTGGTGGGGATCACATCATACAGGCGATGGATATATCGGTCAAACATCTTGTCATACCAGAAGGAATCTCGAGATCGCTTAAAGGTATTCATGTCGTCGATTTCCGAGACATGTCGAATGTCACATTTCCCACGCAAGGAAGAAAGCGGACACGTATCCGAATGCATGGATGCGTACAGTAATCGAGGATCCGGGCTGTGGCGCTGAATGTCGCGTGGACGGTAGTACCAGTTGACTCGTATCGCTTCAATGGTACCGTCGTCCTCTTCAGTCTTGGAGGGCAGGAACTCCATAATTCGAGCCAAGTAATATGGCTCACCGGGAGGCTCACAAATCAAATAAACATGATCTGAAGGGAAATGTTAATGAAAAAGACTCGGCAAAGAAGAAAATCCAGACATAAGACCTACCATTCGCAGCAAACGTAGTGCCATCATCAGCTATTAATTGGCCATCCTTCAGGTGGGTCCCAGAAGTCTCGAAGCTGACCATGTTGCTAAAATAGCCCCTTTCGGACTCGCCCGGGGCGGAGGTGAAGATCCTCTTTGCGGCATTGCCACCCGCGTTGGAATTCGCATTCGGGGTGCTGGCAGGCTGCTTGCGCTTTCTCAAGGAGCCGGCGCCGTTCACATCGTCTGGGCGCGCGGAAAAGGATGAGGTGCCGGGAATCGAATCCTTGGGCACGGGAGTGGCGGCGGCGCCATTGGTTAAGCTCTTGCGAGGCTGCGCCGGCGAGGTCGATGTCTTCTCACTGTCGGACTTGGAACCATTCACGACGTTGTTGAGGGCAACGCCGCTGTTACGCTTGGCAGTCTTGGCAGGCGCCGCCTCAAAGTCCATGTCAATATCACGGTCCTCGGCGTAGTTGGGCCGGGGTGCGTTGCGGCCTCTCGATCGCGTCCCATACGGGGCCGCGGCGGAGGAGCTGGCCGGATCGGCCACTGCCTCCGGAGAGTTACTGGTGGTCATCGAGAGCGACTCTTAGTCATCCACGACAGGCATAAACGAGGTCCTCCTGGGCTTCTGCGGTGGAGACGAGAGACGATGATGAGAAGTGCACGTGGTACGAATTGCTGTGGTGGTTGTTAGCTACCAAAGACCTCGCGGGCTGGAGAGCGTGGCGCGATGCATATACGTGGATAGGGCGGGTATGTGGAAACACACCCGCGGGGGCGGAAGGGAGGCGAAAATATCAGAAAACGGGTAGCGTGGGCAGATATGGAGCACACCGAAGGGGGTGGACGAACACCCGAACACGAGAACACCAGATCCAGGCGGGCGAGGGAATGGGGGAAAGAGAAGGGAAAAAAGAGGAAGTGGGAACGGCGAGAAGAGACAGAGTGGATCAGACGCCCGTGTCAGATCTGATTCACGGCAGGGGTTGAAGAAGGGACGGGGCAGATATCAAGGTGGACACCGTTGGGCCAGCGCCGTGATAGGGGACGAGATTGAGCGGGCAGCCTTGCCAGAGACCGGGGGGAGAAGACGAATATCAACGAGATTCGGCAAGCCACTTACCACGAACCCACCCGATGCCGTAGGGCGGGAGAGCAAAGCAAAGGAAGGGGGAGGGGAGAGTTGGGAAGAAGCGAAAGATTGGAAGAGACGCGAGATTGGGGGAGACCGGGAGAAATAGAATCGCAGCCCGTGCGAAACAAAACAAGCGCGCAGCCACCCGAGGAAAAAGAGCAGGATGGGGATGGTGCAAGGTAGCAGGGTAGCAGGGTAGACGAACGAGAGATGGGAGAGAATTACGGGAGATGGAAATGGGCGGACGCCAGGTGGAGGATGGTAATTATAGAATCTCCCGGCGGGTCGGGGCCGTGGTGAATGGAGATGGAGGATGGTGAATAGAGAAAAAGGTGAATGGGGAAGGGAAGAGTGACGATGTGGAAGGGAAAAAGGCGTCGAGGATGCCCGGCTGCCCCTAGTCCCGATGGGTGAATATGACGGATCCTCAGAGTATCTTGCTGGGAACCAGGGAACTACAGCGTTTCGCATTGCAGTGGCCGCTTCGCCCGTTGGAGAGATCGACGCGAGACATCGGATCGCGGGCACTCAAGGATTATGGCGGATGGGGAGTATCGAGGGGATTCGAGAAAGGCTACGTGCTGGCCAGACGGGCCAAGTAGGGAAGGGCACCAGAGCAGCCAAACCAGAAATACCCTGGGCAACGTTATGCCTCACGGGGACATGACTAGGAATGCTGTCACGCAGGAGCGTGGAGGGGCCTGGCCCGCGGTGAACATCTCTCGGGGGGAGACGATTACGATTGGGATGGCGATGGCGATGGGCACTGATTGGGAAGCCAGATGCACCAGGGCCTCTCCGATCTCGTCTGTTGTGCGAGGTCTGGTTTGGGCTCGCGATGGTCGGGAGTGGATCATCATTGGGGTCCCACGCGAGTGAATATGGAATATGGAATATGGAATATGGAACTACTGAAATGGGCAATTCAATACATGTACACGAGGATCGGATGCAGGAATCAAATAACCACCACACTAGGACAGTTGGGGTCGGATACGACGGGGCAGAGTCGTTGATATCGCGATGATCCAGCTGCTCATTTGCAGACTCCACCCAATCGACAATGCCTGGGAAAAATTCCACGGGTACTGGGGCATGTTATGTTCGGCGGTTTGCGTTTTTGCTCCCGCTTGGCTTGGACTTGGGCTGAGCACACTGGGGGGGCGCCTCTTCCAACTTGTCTTGTACCACCCAATCATCCCGGCGCATCCTTCGGCCTCTGGGTCTAGCGAGCGTCGGCTTGGATATCCTGGCGCGCGCTAACGCTGTGGTCTGGGAGAATTGATTAATTAATGGTGAGGGCCCCTTCCCTAGTCCAACGACCCGGAGAGATCATCGAGACAATCATCATAGGGGGCTTGCATATCTCCGGATGCCCTAAAGATGGCCTTATCTGGACAAGGCGTGCGGAGAGAGAGAGAGACGAAGTTTTTTGATGATGATATCGCTATTCCATGTCCCTATTCCATGTTACATTGTAACTGAGCAGATCGAATGAGTAGTCGGGGCAGAATGGGCGTCATGCCAAAGCCCAAGACCAAGAATCAAGACGCAATGCGATGGGAAGGGAGAAAAAAAAAGACGAGAAAAAGCAACGCGACAGACTTGGAAGCAAGGGAATCATGATTCGGTCCCCATCGAAACCATGCCATTCCCATGAGAGACGTGGACGCGGGTAAGCGTGTACTTGATGGTAATGCCGGTAAGAGTGGTACACTTGTGCAAAAGTCTCTAGGTCCTAGGTAATTTAAACTTCTACTGGTCCAATCACGATCGAGAACTGTTGGCCGATGATTTGCTCCCGGCGGCTGTTGCGTGTCGCCACCTTGCATCTCCAGAACGTGCCGGCGCGATGGGATACACGATCTTTTCGCGTGCACAGTGAGAGTTAGTGATCTCTTCTATCATCTCGGAAGTACGTGCGACACCTCGCATCAAGTCGGACCCAGGCTTCGTGGGAAAGTGAAGCCCGGTCGGATCCGGATATCTACCTCAGTATACGTAGGTTTTCCCTCGGTACATCTAGAGCCGTCTGCGCTCTCTTGGATGTCATCTATTGAATTTCCCAGAGGAGGAGTATCTCAGTACCCAGAGACCCTTGATTGCCTAGCTATTACGGGTCTCTAGAGTTCCCATTCTTGAATCGAGCTTGTCCACGTTGCCGCAATGGTCCAATCATGCTAGGTATTTAACAAAAGACCGTGTAGTCGTTGTACTCTGGTCGCCTTTACCGTTGAGGTATTCCTCACATTCCGCCAGTCATGGGCGATGCCCTAAAATTCCAGCATGTCGATCTGGATGGAGCTATTTACCCTAGCACTCCCGAGCAGGATACCACCGAGTGAATACAATCGGTAGAAGTACTCCGTATCGCTCCGTTGATCCGGATTGCATTTCCACAATTCTCTGATCGCATTACCTGAAGTCGCCACTTTGACCCGTTCCCCATTACGCATTTCCACCAGACCCGAAGTGCCCGGGTTCCAGTTTGTGGGATGCGCGAGCCTAGATCGGAGGACAAATTCTGCAGACCGGTCCATGGAGCCAACATGGGAATTGATCTCTAAGGCTCGGCGACCATGGTTGTATACATAGGACGCCAAATATGGACCTACGTAGCCTGCACCTCGTTGCAGTGTATTGACCCGTTTACTGTAGAGTACATATGTATATCTACCTACATAGAGACGAGAGTTTATCACCACAGCCCTGCAGCCTGTAATTGATGCTCTCGTGCAAGGGGTTTCCCCTCATCATGTCCCCTTTCTTCCCATCTCTGGGATCATCTCGCTGGGAAGGCGAAACCTTACCTGGAGAGTGATTCAGGCACTGGGGCTTGACCCAATTGCAATAACACGAAGTGAGTGGTCGCACACTAAGACTAGCTAGGTAAGGACTTACCCACTTCGGAGTGGTTTCCAGCCTTCTTTTACCTTCAGCTAGTCTAAGGCCGGCTAGTGCCCTCAGGCAGCCGCGCCATGCGAACCTGAGAGCCTGAGAGCCTGAGAGCCTGAGAGCCTGAGAGCCTGAGGCATTCTACCCCCTCCCAACGCGCTCGTCGCGTAGACGCAAAAACAGCAGCCACGATAGAATAATAGCTCTCGTCTTCGTTCATTTCGTTTCTTTCCTTCGTGGACCTTGGTTTTGAAAATCCATGCAATCCATGCTCAGCCGAATGACCGGGCCTCCAGGCAATGTCATCTTCGGGACAGACGTTCCAGTCTCATGGCTTCGAGACCTCCGTTGATATCGCTCGTCGCCAGGCCTATCATGTAGCGCCTGTGGCAGGCCTTAAGAGGCCGTCCACAGATGACCAGCATCCCTCTAATCCCCGGTCCGGTGTCGCTGTGCACCTTGTCTCCCGACATGGGCCCAAGAATGATCACGTCGAAATCGTGGAATCAACCCCGTTGGAAGCTGCACGAGCTTCGCTGGCCCCTCCCGCCAACCGATTTACCGCCAGCAGGATCCATCCGGGCCCGGGCGCGACGGTCCCAGAAGATGGACAACAGAGGGGCGCGTCGGCCGCTCCGGGCTCCAGTCAGAATCCGCTGCTGACACTCACCAATCCCAAATACGGACTGCCGCCGGCCCTCACGGCCAACTTTGCGGCTCTGGGAGTCAGCACCATCTATGCCTGGCAGGCGTCGTGCCTCTTGGCTCGGGGCTTGCTGTCGGGAGAACGGCATTTGGTCTACACGGCGCCCACTGGCGGAGGCAAGTCCCTGGTGGCCGATGTGTTGCTACTCAAACGGGTCATTGAGAATCCCGCCCGCAAGGCTATTCTGGTGTTGCCGTATGTCGCACTGGTCCAGGAAAAGCTCAAATGGTTGCGCCGCATTGTTCAGGGTGTAGAGAAACATATCCCCGATGACGAAGAGGAAGATGATTCATCTTACCCTCGTAGACGATGGAGGCGATTGCAGAAAACTATTCGAGTGACTGGATTTTTCGGCGGAAGCCGGACTACGGCTACCTGGGCTGATACCGATATCGCCGTCTGTACAATAGAGAAGGTATGCAGGTATCTATCAGATGACGTCTCACGCGATTTCTCTAAATGTATGGATGCTAGGCCAATTCATTGATAAACACCACGATCGAGGAATGTAGTATTGGAGACCTGGGCGTGGTGGTGCTCGATGAGTTGCACATGCTCGACGATGAGCACCGAGGCTACCTGCTAGAGCCCATGGTCACCAAACTACTATTGCTCCAGCAGGATATCCAAATCGTCGGGATGAGTGCCACGCTGTCGGTGAGCTCCTTGCACCATTTCGCGGTTGACGGAAGATTCTAACGGGGCACAAGAATACCGAGATGCTAGCACAATGGATGAACGCCAAGTTCTACATCTCCACATATCGACCAGTACCGATTGATGAGTACTTCGTCTACGAAAATGCAATTTACCCAGCAGCGACATCCAGACAGCTGTTTCAAACAGCGTCCAAGTTGACGGCATCGACATCAATTCATGACTCGATCCCGCCCCATCGAACCATCGAATCTTCGGCTTTCAAGGAGCTCAGCAATGCCGCTACTAATGCCATGGTGGCTTTAGCGGTCGAAACCGCCACTGAAGGATACGGGGCATTGGTATTTTGCGGCAGTCGTCAAGCATGTCAGATTCACGCATCCACCATTAGCGAGGCGATGCCTCACTTGCCACCAGGGGAAACGGAAGAACTCGGCAAGCGATTAGACCTTCTGGCTGATCTGCGGAGTCTTGCGTGTGGCCTAGACCCTGTGCTCCAAAACACAATCATCAAGGGCGCAGGTTTTCACCGTCAGCTATTTCTCATTCATGCTTGATTGACATCCAGAACTGACGCTTTGCTAGACGCTGGCATGACAACGGAAGAACGCGAGCTGATCGCAGCTGCCTACGACCAAGGCGTGCTCAAAGTACTGGTGGCCACATGCAGTCTTGCCGCTGGAGTCAATCTGCCTGCTCGGCGGGTGATCATCAACGGTGTTCGAATGGGCCGAGAGTTGGTTGGCCCCGCAATGCTGTAAGAGCTGTTTCGAGAGACGATTTCCTGGGGCTTCTGAGCTGACCAAAAGTAGCCGCCAAATGTGCGGTCGTGCTGGAAGAAAAGGCAAGGATGACGCCGGAGAGACGTACTTGATATGCATCAAGGCCGACCTAGAAGCTGTGTGTGACTTGCTAGATGCCGATATGCCGGCTATTGAAAGCTGCTTGGCCCCCGAGAAAAGGGGATTGAAGAGGTACAGTTACTGGTTTTGGATTCACTGTTTTGCCTTCGCTAACATCACATAAAGAGCCTTATTGGAGGCCATCGCCACCGGTTTGGTATCGGGGTGCGAGGCGATCAAAGAATACGTACGGTGCACACTTCTCTACCGTACAGTCGACAAGAAACTTGCGTATAGCATCATGAAGTCGGCTCTACAGGAGCTGGTGGATGAAAAATTGTTGGTCTTCAGAGACGACGAGTCCTATGAAGCTACACTACTGGGGCAAGCTGTTGTAGCATCCGCATTCTCTCCCGAGGATGGGTTGTACGTGCACGAGGAGCTCAAGCGAGCCCTCCAGGCATTCGTGATGGATGGCGACATGCACATTTTCTACATGTTCACTCCTTTACAGGTAGCCATGAGCTCATCCATCGATTGGCAAATCTTTCGCGACCAGCTGGATCGTTTGGACGAGAGTGGTCTCCGAGCACTCCAGTTTGTCGGGGTTCAACCAGGATTTGTGAACACCATGTAGGCTATGTCCTTTTCAACCCACGGATCTCATCTGACAAGTCCACCTTCAGGGTCCAATCTGGTGCATCATTGAAAGAAACAACCCCAGCCCAAGTTAAGCAGGCTCGCATCTACCGGCGCGCCTATACAGCCTTCCAGCTTCGTGACCTGAGCAACGAAGTCCCTCTATCAACAATTGCCCAGCGCTACCGAATCCCCCGCGGCACAGTTCAGACCCTCGCGCAGCAATGCCACGGATTTGCCGCTGGCATCGTTAAATTCTGTCAACGCATGAACTGGGGCATGCTAGCGGCTGTTCTGGATCATATGCGCGACCGCCTTGAGGCAGGTGCTCGCGCAGACCTGCTCGAGATGGCGCAGGTCACATTCGTCAAGAGCTGGACCGCGCGGCTGCTCCGGGAAAATGGATTTCGGAATCTGCGTGCTCTGGCCGAAGCGGATCCAAAGGATCTGGTTCCCGTACTTATGATGGTATGACGTGTTTCTCTTGGTGACGAAACGGCGGCTGATACTGAATATGGTCGTGCACAGGTGAACCCCCGCAAGGCGCAGAAGAGCCAGCTCTATCCCACGGAAGCTGAGCGGTATGCCGCGAAATTGGTCACCAAGGCGGAAACCATTGTGGCTTCTGCAAACAAAATCTGGGGTAGGCTGTTCCTCATTCCCGCTTCGGCTTTAGAATATCTATTGACCTTACGAAATATAGAACGAGAAATGCAGGTCGAGGTGGAGGAATAACGCACGACATCGAACTGAGACATGGCTTTGGAACATGAAAACACATTATTGGTATGCATTAGAGAGCGTTGGTCTTACAATACATAGAATCAGTGATAGAAGGCGATGGGTGTGTGTTGGAACTAGCTATCATTCATAGAGCATCTTCACTTGATATTCGTAATCGTGTGCATATATTTCGTAAACAGGTATCTAAATGATCGACCTAGCCTATCGTATAACCGCCTAGAATCCATTCATCTGGTTCTGTGCCCCAATTACATCTCCCTGATCCACAAAATCCGCCAGCACTGCATTCGGCGCACGGTCGTACAACGCCTCGCACTCAGCGGCTTGCGCTCCGATACTACCCGTGCCCGATACCGCGTTGGTCTTCGACGCGGCGTCGCGGTCTGGGACGTCCGCTCCGAGGATGTCCACGTCCAAGAAGTGGTTGACGATGTACATGCGACCCGAGGCGGACGCGCCGGCGGGCCGATCGATGCTGCAGTTTGAGAAGGAAGAGTCTGTGACATCGTAAGGGGTTTCGAAGTAGTAGTCGAACTCGTCGAGAATGTAGTCGACTTTGCTGGTGTCGGCGCCGTAGTCTACTCGAGGGAAGATCGTCGTTAGTGTTTGGGAAACTGAAATAGTGAAGGGGAGTCTTGGGGAACGGGCATAGCGGACACTTACCAAGGAACACCACCAATCGCTTTCCGCTTGAGATCAAATCGCCCAGAGTTGGCCAGCTACCGATGGACAACGGGTTCGACGAGGGCACAAACGCGTAGTCGGTGATACCTGCGCTCGAGAACGTGTCCCCGAACTCGGTGATGGACACCGAGTCTCCGTTTGTTAATAGCAGCGTGACGACCTCGTTCGGGTTAGCATCCAGCCAATCCTTGACGGTACTCAAGTATGACTCTAGAGTTCCTGCATCCTCGAGCAGACAGGATGTATGGCAAAGCTCCAAGACACTGTCGTCGAGGAGAGCATGGTGTGTTTGCCCCTGCAGGAACCGGATGCCCATGTCCAGTTGTGCGGTGACATCGATGTTTTGGTTGTCAGATAGGGTATTCCCAACGAAGGCAGAGTCGTGCGATCCAACGAAGGTGACATTTGAGTAGGACCGGGAGCAGTATTCTGTGCGGCCATTGCAGGTGCTTGCCGCAGCGGTGGCATGTACTACCGCGCTCGCTGCAGAGGACGTTGGAGAGGCAGAAGCTCGCGGGAGTACCTGCCTGACTCCTGGCAGCCCGAACGATGGTTGGAAAAATAGTGGGAGGAGGAGGGAGGTTCCGAGCAGAGCTCGCGCTAGGCCGCTCCGCATGGTGCTCATCGTGTTTAGTCAATCAAGGACCGAGGCTGGGCTTGGAACAGGGTAAATAGGCGGAAAATTGGGGTCTTCGATGCCCCTTTATATGCTCGCAAAGCAATAATGTACCGTGAGCATTGTCATACCCTCTCGAGGGGCATTGTGACCGATATATAGGGATCGCAGCCGGTCATGCAGTCCGCGGGTGACCCAGCGGCCGCGACATTCCACATGCCGATGATCCCTTCTGGCCTAGGAAAACAAGCAACTGATCGATATCACGGCCTCATGCCGCCACCGCCCATGATGATAGGACACTGACAAGCGTCAGCAGCGCCTTGTGACTCGATGTAACGACAGCCCCGCACTAGCAAGGGGAACGCAGGAACGGAATATAGACTAGGAATGAGCACGCAGAGCTCCTCTAGCTTACAGAAGGAGCCGACTGTGAATTGATCGACGTCCGCAACGCAAGTGCTCGAGCTACGGGGAGCTCCGTGGTCGCATTCGGTCTAGGAGAGCCCGCCAATGACTCGTCGCGCTCAACGCAGAAGGATTCGCTGGGGCGGGAGGGGAAAGAGGCGTCGGCATCGCCGTGACGATCTGAAGGCAATGGACCCTGGGAAGCTGGCTCGCCCCGAGCATACGCAGCCGTAGAATTGCGAGGTGGAGCTCGGACTGCACGGTGTATACACAAAGCGCATTGATATGGAGACTGATTGAGGAAAGATGATGTGATGCTGGGACGATCCCGCTGCGACGGGACTGGTGAACACAGGCCGAACCATCGAGTTCAACACGCTAATTTGCAGGAGATAACCCGCAGAGCTGTAGTGATATTCTCTCGGAGTTCAGGTTTACCTGAGGAACGCAATAAACAAGCGAGATTGTAACGACCATCACAAGGCACACAGCATGGAAATAGCATGGAAATAGTATGTAGAATGGCGGCAGCCACAGTGGCTGGAGGCTTAGGTGTGAACTCGCTACTCCACATGTTTACCACGCCCGAGCTCGACGACCGCCCCCCCGGCTCCCATCCCGTCGTCTTCCCCTTAGGAACTTAGGAAATCCACGACATTCAATCTGTGTGCATTCGGAGTACCCCGGCTGGTTCGGAACACGCATTCTCCCTGACCCGGCCCCAGCAATGATCATTCGGAGACGCTCATGAGCTCGATGGCTGAGGGCAGTGAGGGCTGGGCACGAGAGGATGAGCTTGAGCTGGGACCGGAGGACGAAGATATCCACGAGGCCGACCCAGGTACTATCGAAGCCCTCGACCACCCGAAGCCTGTTTCGCACGAGCGCATCGAAGCCGAATTCGACTCGAAAGACCATGCGCACGACCAGGCTTCCGAGAAGACAGTGGAACCCGCAGACACCACCCTTCCGCAGACTCCGCCGCCACGACGCGCAGACCTGACTGCGAACCCGGGTAGTGTGGATGAGACGGCTTCAACTCCGGATGATACCCCGTCCCTACATGTCAGTGGTCATTGCGATGCGATTGGCGCGCATCCTGGAATATATTTCTGACAGATCGTAGGGATCCGCTCTTTCATCTCCAAGCAGTAGTGCTTTGGCACTCCGAGGCTCTCCGCGAGTGAGCCCCAGCCCAGCACATCGTCCCTTTGACCTCCGCTTCCAGTCCCGGCTATCTTCGTCTCCTCTGAGCGCATCGAGGTCCGGATCGCCATTCCTCGCTCATATTCATTCGCGACAGTCATCAATCACGAGTCAGGTTTCACCAACTCCGGAATCCGATTTCGAAGCGCCCCCAAGTCCATGGGATGTTGTGCGATGGACCAGGCTGCGGAAGATAACCGGGCAGGCATTTTCGGAGATCGGAAAGCGCAACTTCGGGCGGCCAACTTGTCTCGCGGTCTCCACGGCCATTGTGATTGGCACTTCGAAAGGAATCATACTTGTGTTTGACTATCAGCAGAGTCTGAAGACTATCATTGGTACTGGCACCAAAGGTTGGTCAATCGCTTCCAGCAGCTTCCACTTTAGTACTGATTATACAGCAGCCGTCGAATGCGGGCCGATCACCGCTCTAGCATTGTCTGCCGATCATTCGACTGTCGCGGGTGGCCATGAATCGGGCGATATATTCACATGGGAAATCTCACGCTCCGCACGACCGTTTCTTCATATACCTCCAATACCAACCAATCAATTTGACACTCGCACCTCTGATGGCCACATCGCACGATCCTCGGTTATCCATATCGGATTCTTGGGAACCCGGCGCACCGCGATTGTGTCAGCAGATACAAGGGGAATGGCATTCTCCCATTTGGCTACTCGAGGTATGGGAGCAGTAGGGCGAACGGTCAAGACAACCCGAATTCTGGGGCGGTATCC
The DNA here is from genome assembly GCF_028827665.1 of Penicillium hispanicum. Taxonomy (NCBI): domain Eukaryota; kingdom Fungi; phylum Ascomycota; class Eurotiomycetes; order Eurotiales; family Aspergillaceae; genus Penicillium; species Penicillium hispanicum. The sequence continues at coordinate 226,110 of NW_026623199.1, read as the reverse complement.
CCAGCCAGCGCTGGAGGAACCACGTCGACGAAAACCCAGCTCGGTCTTGGCTTTCTCCCCTCTCCCGCTTGGCAACGTAGAGCAACCATCTGATTCATTGGGCCTCGTTGCTATGCTGACCCCCTATCTGCTCGTGATTGTGTCCACAACACCCGTTGCACAGACCCAACATAAAGCGCCGCGACCCAAAGAGGTTCCCGCCCATAGTACTATGACTGGAGCTTTAGCCTGGTTCCCGGCAATTCGGTTAAAGGGCAAGGACAGCCAGGCGTCAAACACAAAACTCGTCTATTGCTGGTCGAATGTATTGACAGTCCTGGAGGTGGCCGAGGCAAAGACGGACGAAACTGTGGATAGACACCGGCCGCCCAGTCTCGTTTTCAAAGCGCGCAGCAGATGGAAGGCAGACGAGGCCATCGTGGCTGTTCAATGGTTGAGTCGCTCGGTTCTTGCTGTCTTCACAATTACACAACGACTGCTCATTCTCGAGGACTATTCTATGCATGTTACAGACTCCGTCGATCTCGCCAATCGACACATTTACCATGTTGATCTCTTTTCATCGCAGCTTCATAACTTGGTCGAGCAGCTGGATGAGGAGGACAGCTCGATGCACGGCGTGGTGGCGGACGCCTTTTATATGAGTTTCCGTGCATACAAAGGGCGGTTATTCTTGCTTGGCTATACTGAGACCTTGGTCGGCAGTCTTTCGAACTGGGCTGACCGCCTCCTGGCGCTTATGGAAGCTGGTGACTTTATTGGATCCATTCGCCTGGCCACTTCATACTACACGGGCGCAGCGGAGAAGCTCACTGTTGGTCTTCCCGAGGAAGCTGTGTTGAGACAGCCCATTGTCCAAGAGAAACTGCTGGAAATTATTTCTGCATCTCTCAAGTACGCCTTTGGTCGCAATGCTGACGCAGACAATGATCGACTCGAGAACAAACAGCTGGAAGAGCTGGCCGAAGTATCCGTTGCTGCCTGTGTCTACATGGCGGATGAAGGATTCCTCTGGGAAGAGGTTTTCACCTGGTACGAGGAGAACGACTCTGCGGGCATTTTCCTCGATGTGCTCGAGCCACGCATTGTTGACGGGACTGTTCGCTCACTTCCGCCGACAGCAGTCAAGGCCCTCATCAACCACTTTATCAAGACACATTCAACTGGACGCTTGGAAGAGATCATCTGTCTCCTCGATACGACGACGATGGATATCGATCAGGTCACGACGCTATGCAAGAAACACAACCTGTATGATGCTTATATATATGTTTGGAACCGCTGTTTATCAGACTACGTGGGACCTCTGGAGGAGCTCCTGGGTTTGATCCCCTCCCCATCCGAGCATCTGGTCAACGGGGACCATGCAATCGAGATGAATCGGCAAACCAACGCACTGAAAATGTTCCCCTACCTGTCCTTCGTGTTCACGGGCCGCATCTACCCCACTGGAGACGATATGCACGAAATGGAAGCATTGCGGGCCAAAACCGCTCTGTATCAATATCTTTTCTCGGGCCAACTGTTTGGCACGGAGTCTGGAGATATCCCTGACGAGACTGGCTCCTTCTCTCAGCTGCGAGCTATGCTCAAATTCGATGCCTCGAGTTTCATGAGCATGCTCAACGAGGCCTTTGAGGATAGCTTCCTCAACGAGCCTGAGGCCGAGGCGGTTCCTACTTCGGGAGTGTCAATCAATCGACAGTATCTGATCAGCATTTTGCTTCAAGTTATGGGTGCATCGTCTTTCGCACCTTCCGATACCATTTTCCTGGACATGTTTGTTGCTCGCAATCTTCCTAAATACCCCCAGTACATTCTTCTTTCTGGCACGACTCTTCACCACGTTCTCATTCGCCTATGCCAGTATCCCGATCAGGACATGGCCGACGACTGCGAGCTGAGTGCGGAATATTTGCTCTCTTTCTATCACCCACCTGATATCCAGAGTCTGGTGCCCCTGTTCAAAGAAGCTCGCTTTTTCCGAATTCTGAAGTCGACATACCGCTCAGAGAAGCAGTATCCGCAGTGGATTCTCACTTATCTCGATGACCCTCACGACAAGCAAGCCATTTTCGCCGCACTGCACGACTGTCTACGGGTGGGATCGAGTCTCGGTAAGAATCAGAGAAGGGATGTGGTCGAGGTAATTAAGGAGCACGCCGAAGACATCGCCGCCATTGATGTGAAGCGAACTGCACAGACAATACAGAACCTGGCCCCCGATACTCATTCGACGTTCCTTCAAGCGCTGCGAGAAGACGCGTCTAGTCAATATAAATATCTGCTGGTCCTCGTCGAACCCCGTGGCCAACGTGGGGAATCTCGATCCCCTTCAGAGGTTGAGAATTGGATGATCGAACGATACGTGCAGCTTCTATGCAAGTACAATCCCTCCCATGTGGCAGACTTTGTGGATAGCATCCGAGTTGGCGAGATCCACTTGGAAGCACTGCTCCCGGCCATCGAAGAAAGCGGGGCAATCGATGCCGCCGTGATTCTGCTTGCAAGACAGGGGGAGCTCCGGGCGGCCTTGGATCGTCTTGTCGCACACCTGAGCACGCTTGAATCAGGCCTAATGGGCATCCTCCAGAGCGTCAGCGAAACCCCTGACACGGCCGGTACGGCCGAGGCCGTCGATGATCTTCTTGAGTCACTGAACAAGTATGCTGGTGTTGGGACGTGGCTTTGTCGGGGTCAGAGCAAGACCGCTAAGCAGTCGTGGGCGAGTACGAACGGCCAACGGGGTGTACCACCGCTTGAGCAACCCTTGGCACTTGATGAATGTCTCTGGCTCGATCTCATCGAAGCAGTGGTACGTATCGCAAGCCATGTCTTTGCATTCATGCGAGACCACCACTTCACGGATTCCGAGTCCCCCAAGGGTTATGGTGGGGACAATGGCCGGTTGACCACTGCGTTTCGCACGCTAGTGCAACAAGTGTTTACATCGTTGCTCGCCAGCACTGTGAAAGCTGGTGGGCCATCTGGCACTGAACGAACCGACCTGTCCTTCCTTCGCGTGCTCCGCGCATTTCTTTCGCGGGCTGCGAGCTGGTCGCCCTCCCTGCTCGAGCTGCGTGCCGTGCTTGCCTCGATCTTCTCCGCATATTCACACGAGAAGTCGCTCCTGACCCTGGCGAACGGTATGTTGGACCGCGACCTGTTTGTCCATGTGGACGAGGTCACCCGGCTCCGACAGCAAGGGTGGCGCCCCCGTGGGCAAGTTTGCGAGGTCTGCCGACGGCGGATCTGGGGACCCAGCGTGGGGGCATCATACTGGTCCGCCTGGGAGAGTAAACAAAGCGATGAACACCAGCGTCGTATCGCCAAGCGACTCGAAGAAGGCCATGACCCGGCCAGGGCACGGGGCAAGGGCAAAGCTGCGGCCGTGGGCACGAGTCGGCCGCTGCGCCTGCTGCCTGAACATGGCGGCCCCGATCCGAACGAGCACGAGCACGAGCTTGACGCAGGGGCCAGCCCCGGTTCTATTGCAGATTTTCCCCCGGAACCCATCGTGGTCTTCTCCTGCCGGCATCTCTATCACCGTCAGTGTGTGCTGAATGCCATGAATGTTCCCGGCCGTCCCACCGACGGCCCTACGTTCCGGCGCCAGCATGTCGACTGGCCAGGGGCCGACCTGTTCTGCCCGGCATGTACATAGGGTATCCTAGTTATGGGTTTCGTCTTTGATGTTTGGGCTGGCGCGAGAGCTGATAGGCGGCCTTTTGCACGAGCGGGCGGGATATGCTGTATAGTTCCTCTTCATTTCATTTCATGTTCCTTTCAGTATGATTCCTCCCGGTACTTGATCATTTGTCGGCATACCCCGGTTCTTCCCCTGGAGATCATCCTCATCCTCCTGCGCATGAGCGTCTCCGTCGGTGCTCCGTGTTTGGAGGGATAGCGTGCATCTCATGATCCACATTCTTCACACCCGTAGGATTCACAGGGTCTCTCTATCATCAAATTCCCGCGCGGAAGGATTTCCAGCCGGGTCGCATGCAGACTGCACGAATTCTCCCGTTCCTCCAATCCTCCCCAGGATCTATACAGTAGTGTAGATGCACCCCGAGTCGGGTGTCTTCTATCTGTGACTTGCCATCCGTGTGGGGTCACATTGAAGGATTATAGATCGCCTTAGCGGCGGCAGTGATCGGCCACGATTTTGTCCTAACGGGGCATGTCGAAGGACCCCCGGATCTCGGTGACACCGTGCCAGATGGAGCTGTGATTTCTGCAGCGATACTACCGGTCGAAGATGTCCCGTCCAGGTGGTCACGGAGATGAGATTGGGATCGTCGTGCTTATGGCAATCTGCGAATGGGGGAGGTTGTATAACCCCCAGCCTCTCGTGATCCTCTCGTCCTCCTCTCACTCCGATGACCCCGGCCTGGTCTGGTGTGAGATCTGTGCACGTCGAATTATCATCACATCTTGTTACTGTACCGTGTGTCGGGATAGCCCCTGGGATTAACCGTGGGCGAGACCGGAACCAAAAAATTTTTTTCAGTTGATTTTGCGCCACTCCATCCCTCACATCCGCCCTCCCCCTTCTGCCGTCCAACCACCCTGATCCATCAAAGACGAGAAAAAAAAAGACAAAAAGAGCGATCAAGGAGAAAAAAGCTTAATCGGGGCCGCGGGCGAGACGCGCCATTCGTTGATCCATCTTGCCACAACGTCCGGCGGTTCGGTGTGATTGGATCTGCGTCGCCAGCTGAGCGCAACCAGTGACAAGTCGCAGATGCAGTCTTTTCGTCGGCACCACTGCATCGCATCCCCGTGGACCCTGCTATCGGACGAGTCAGCAGTCGTGCAGCCATGATCGACCTCTGGTTCCGAAACAGCCAGGCGAATAAGTGGAAACCCTCAGCGCTTGATTCATCCGCCGGTCTGGACTCGACTCCGTCTGATCCTTCTGATTCGACTCGTACTGCGGATGCATGCCGAAAACCCGATCGCTTTTTTTTTGTTCAAATGAAAAAGGGACACAAAAAGGGACACAAAAGATGACGGGAAAAAGGAAAAAGGCCGTGCGGAGGACTTCCGGTGTACCTAACAGTGTATACTGTGATGCCACGGATGATCCCTCCAATCACCCGTCCAGTCTGGCGTGAGGGGCGTGGTTGCAGTGACGATGTACCAGGTCTCCCTCTGCCCCCCCCCCCCAAAAATCTGATGCATGAACTGTCGGATGCCGCGCGGATGATGCTCGCCTCTGTCTCGTCCAGCTTGCGTGGAAAGACAGTTGGAGGCCCTTGCTCGTATGTTTGGTACTGGAGATCCACGATAGGACCAGCGGTGGCTGTCAATTCCGCTGCAATCGCTATACAGTGCTGGGTCTAGAAGCCCTACATGGATAAGATCCCTCCTTGGGACTGCATTTCATGGCTCGGGACCCGCCGTTCGGCCAAAGACCCTGGCCCTTCTAGGTCCTCTTGCCGCTGTGGGAATACTCCTCCGCGTTTCGCATCTCTCACATGGGCCCTGCCATGCATGTCCCACTGGCCACTGGAGTCTCAAGATCGGGTCGGGTGGGTGCAGGCCCGCCACGCGTGGCTCTCTTTTTCTGCCCTTGATACCCCTGGATAATATTTAAGAAATGCATCTGTCCTGCTAGGTCGGTTCCTTTTCCCTCCATCGCGCTCTGTCTCTCCTTTGTGCGTGCATTCTCGTCACTACTTTCTCTTGTTTCATTCCTTTTGCTGGCATATACTATCCCTCTTCGTTGGGATTATATCGCCTTTGACCTTCTCTTCATAATTATTCTCTTGCCTCCCTGTGGGAAGCAATCTATATCTAGGACTTGCTTGTCTTTGAGAGACTGCATCCTATCCGACTCAATCCAACATCCATAGCGATCGAGAAACCATGCACGTCTTTTCTACACTCATTCCGAGCCTAAGCTTGTTCGCCCACCTCAGTGCAGCTGCCTACACGTTGCAGGACGACTATGGCAACACTGACTCGTTCTTTGACAAGTTCACCTTCTTCACGGTACGTCCAGTTGACGAGATTGACACTGGCGGATAGGGAACTGACGTCTACCTCGAAGAGCTCCGACCCAACTGATGGCTATGTGAACTACGTGGACCAGTCAACCGCAAGCAGCAATGGCCTTATCGGCGCATCCGGGGGCGCTGTGCGCATTGGTGTTGATAGCACCAACACTGCTAGCAGCCCGGGTCGCCAGAGTGTGCGCTTGACCAGTACTAACACCTACAACCACGGACTAGTGATCCTTGATCTGGAACACATGCCCGGTAGTGTCTGCGGCACTTGGCCCGCCTTGTAAGTCGTTTCTGCACAAGCCACACGGAATCCTCAACTTACATGTCCCAGCTGGATGCTTGGCCCCAGCTGGCCCACTACCGGCGAAATCGACATCATCGAAGGCGTCAACGAACAGACTACCAACCAGATGACTTTGCACACTAGCGACGGCTGTTCAATCAACAACTCTGGCTTCAGCGGTACTCTCGACAGTAGCAACTGCTACGTTGATGCCACCGGCCAATCCTCAAACGAGGGCTGCGCCATCACCGACTCCAGCGCTCAGTCCTACGGCAATGGTTTTAACAAGGCCGACGGTGGTGTGTATGCTACTGAGTGGACAAGCAAGGCCATCAACGTCTACTTTTTCCCGAACTCGAGTGTTCCCTCGGACATCACCAGCGGTAACCCTGACCCGTCGGGCTGGGGGACTCCTGCCGCCAGCTTTGCCGGAAATTGCGATATTGACTCGCATTTCAGCAACCTTCAGATCGTACGTTGGCTCCCGCCGGCCATATTCCTCGTTGCATCTAGACTAACGCATTCCATCCAGGTCTTTGACATTACCTTCTGCGGCTCTTGGGCTGGCGACGTCTGGTCCAGCAGCACTTGTGCCTCTCTGGCGAGCTCATGCGATGCCTACGTGCAGGACAACCCCTCCGCCTTCACCGAGACCTACTGGAGTGTAAACTCGCTCAAGGTCTACCAGGACAGCAGCTCAGACAGTACCCCAGAGACTGATACCGAGGTTTCCCCTTACCCCGGGCGCCATGGGCATGGCTCTTCGTGGAAGCACCGTCGGAGCCACTTGAATAGACGTGGGCAATAGATGTCGTTCATTGTGGACGAAGACTTGGCATTGATGTCAATACATGGGCATAAGTAGCCCCGTGGAGGGCACTCTTGCAAACCAGATTTGATATGTCCATTTGAATTTTTCTTCTTTTCTACATATTTCTTTCTTCGACTGGTCTGGGCTGGGTTTTGCCTAGCGCCTGTGCTTGCGCATAGGGACCTGCATTTTTGTCATTGAAATATCTTTGGAAGCTGGACTCCGGGCAACGTTCATATTGGCCTCATCTTCAGAATACCCCTACCACTCGTTCATAAGTACAGTTACTGCATTGGAATGCGAACACTCGGATTTCCTGCATCATGATTTGCAGGATAGACTGTTTCAAGGTCTTCCTAGTCGGTTATAGTGCTTACTTCTCCCGTCTCGTCGTACGTACCTTGTCATATTGCTTGAGAATCCTTCGCATCGGACTTGCAGCAAATTATGTCTTTTATCTGCCTTGAATTCTATCAAAGATAAATTATTGACAAATGTAATCCAACTCGTGCCAGGCGCCATAGTCACTAAGCTTTAGCATATCCGTGGATATACATAACGGTCACGCTATACTACTTTGGTCTTGGGGCCGATCCTATTCTTTGTTCTCCGTCCACGTCTCCCTTTCACTTACTGAAGACCAGCCGAGCGAAGCCATGGCGTCCATGGCACCCAAAGATGATTTGGTCTTTGTTAATTTATCACACCCAGACGAGGCGCGAGAAAGAGGAAACCAGCGCACCATTCGCCGTCGAGTAATGCGCGATATCGGCAAATCACGGCGGACACGCACGCGCCCAGCGACAACTTTCGCCTTGCAACCGGTCCAAGCACCGCAAGCGCCGGGGCTAATGTCCCTACCCTGGACCCCGAATCCACTACCTGTTGATCTGAACCCAAGAGCTTGTGAATTAGTCCACTTCAGTATGTATTGTGTCATCCGATATGGCCAGGTTGCCGGGAGCTGAACGTTTGCGCCCGCCCAGTGCATGCAGAAGCCGATTATCGATATCGGCCCTTTCGCAGTATCTGGTTCTCGATGGCTTTATGCGACCCTAGTGCTTTCAAGCTGAGCATGGCTAATGCAGCCATGTTCCTCGACGAAGCGCATAACCCGGAGACCTTCCGTTATGAACGTTCCCAGGAAGCGTTAAAATATTACGGTCAATGTGTTAGTCAGATCACCCATCGGCTTGCGGATCCAAGCGACTGTACCAGTGGAGGGCTGATAACCACAGTCTTAGGACTGATATGTCATGATGTCCGTTCTCAACATGAGCTCTGGCCGAGATGAGTTGGCTAACATTCCTGAGTAGCTATACGTCGGGACCTGGGATCGGTGGGCGTATCACATCCAAGGTCTAAACCAGATCTCAAAGATGAGAGGTGGTTTTCAGGGACTGGATGATAATATTCGTCTTTTTGCTTGCTGGTTCGATGTCGCGGGCTCGGTCGTTCAAGACAGCCCGCCGCGACTATCATGTCAGTTCTCCTTTATCAGCAACTTTCCAACAGGTCGGGCTTTACGAGATTCACACAACCACACGCTTTTCGACAATATACTTCAGACATCCAGCGACGCAGAGAATCTGGCGCTTGCATTCGATCGAGTACTCGTGATATCTGATTTTGTCAATGCTCATTTTACTCGACCTCAATTCTGGAGACAGGAGGATGACCTTGGCTCTCCTAGCATGCTCGGACCAGCTACGCACATGTTACTTTCTTTACCAAGATTCGATACATCCGACACGGGCTCCTTCGAATTCGCACATGAGCTGACTCGACTGGCTCTCCTGATCGTACTGGCTGGCTTGAAGCGTGCATATGGGCTGGCTGCTGCTGAGATGGGTTTCCTTCAAAGGAAGCTATATCATCTGATTCAAGGCTCGGGGTCGTCTAAAGAACTCTTTCTGCTTCCAAATCTTCAGCTTTGGTCTCTTTTGACTGTTGCTTTATTTGAAGCTCCCACAGAGCGGAATCTATACATCGGAGAAATATCTCGGAGGATGCCTACAGCCCGTCTACATAACGGTACAAGCGTGGTTGAACTAGCCCGCGGCATTATGTGGATTGAACCTCTAGCTGACCGACACACTATTGAGACTCTTTCATCCGAAATTGATCTTGTATTCTCAGCATCATAGGAGAAGAGAAACAAAATCAAACAGCGAAACGACAGTATACATGCAAGAGCTAAGTGGATCTATCCACCAGTGATCCCGCCACTCACAGAGATAACCTGCCCTGTGATCCAACGACTCTTCTCCGACACCAAGAGCAGCACCGCATCGGCAATATCAGACGTGGTGCCCACACGCTCCTCCGCTCTTGTCATCGGCACAAGGAATCCTTCGATTCTCTCTGCCTGCTCTTTGGGGAGCGCCCCCGTGTTGACGGGGCCCGGTGATACGGTGTTGATGGTGATTCCGAATCCGCGACCCAGCTCCATCGACAGCGCATATGTGAACGAATCCAACGCTGCTTTCGCAGCGCCGTACGCAGCAATAGGCGCCATGCCCAGCGTCGATGCAATCGAACCGGTGTTAATAATGCGCCCACCACGTGGCATGTGAGGAAGAACGGCCTGAATCATGAACAAAGGTGCATAAACGATAGAGCTGAACGTCGCGTCCAGAGACTGCCGTGTCGCTTCGAGGGCGCTATGCGGAGTCCCAGACGCAGCGTTGTTGACTGGCAGACAGACATATGTATCAGCTTGTACTCAGGTACTCTCAATTCGGGGTGGTGTGCGGTTCGTTCATACCAAGAATGTCAATGCGGTCAGTACCAAACGCCTTGAGCGTCTCGGCAGCCAGCTTCTGAGCGTCTTCTGGATCGGATACATCGGCCTGCACGACGATGGCTTCGCCGCCGTTCTGGATGATGTTTTGCGCCACCGCTGCTGCACGGGGGGCGCCTGCTTCCGAGACGTGGTTGATTGTCACTTTCGCTCCATTGCGAGCCAGTGCCATTGCAATACCGGCCCCAATACCGGTCTCACGACCGGATCCGGTAACTATGGCAATCTTGCCGGCTAGGGAGAGGTTGTCTGCTACCATTCTGGCGGATGAAGGCAAAATAGAGAAGGTCAAAAGAGGATCCGGGTAGGTATGAAGCAGAAGAGAAAAGATTGGATAGTCGACGGTGAGAGAGATAGTGAACAGAAAGGCATTTTCTTGGATGGAATGCCGCTATTTATGTCTTTCTGATCGTTTGAGATGTTCTCGCGGATCCCGGAATGGTAAGCTCCTGTCGGGTTGGCTGCCTGTACCTCGAAGTAATTTCTCGCCCCTGTGGGGATCTGAAGAGGGTGTCGGCCTATCGTCTAACAGGACGCCCAGATGCCTTCGGTAACTCTTTTCCCGATTGGGAAAACGGTGTTCTCTAGCCGCATATCAGACCCACTTATTCTGTATAGTTCATCAGGCTGGATATAAGGAGAGACGAGCAAGGCTATTATTATTGATGTTATCGAATGGATAGAGCAATTGTGACTCACCTGGATTATGTGTTGTGCTGACCAGAGGAATACAATCCCTTAGCCAGGGATTGGCACCGCCAGATCCAACACAAATCGCCCGTCTCTGGCAATGAAATGCTGAACTGTCTTTCCGGAAAGCGTGGCTTTTAATGATAGTTACACATGACCCGCGCAAGACACAGGGTGATTTGAACAGACCTACTTCTGTCTCCGACGGACTAGATCAACAGAGCAACGCCAAAGGGATGGACTTTGCCAATTCTCTCAGACCGTGCTAGGTCATCCCGACCGAGTTTTCTGCGGTGGAACAACCGTGGAAGGAATCAACCGCCAGGACAACCGGACTGATCTTCAGCACTGGGCGGCCGTGATCGCTTGGTTGAAAGTCCATCCATTTCCAACATTCTCTAATGCGTTCCTCACCAAGGGCATCTAGTGGACGCGTAGCAAAGCAACATCACTTTCCAGAAAGAGAGGATCCTCTTGGAGTTCACCAAGGAGTTGGATCCAGCCATGACACTGGTTGATGCCTGAGTAGTTAGGCATCAATATGTAGAATAGTCTCAGTTCCTTCCTCCCTTTCTCTCCCGGTGTACCTGATCTCTCGACTTCCGCCTCGATTCCTCTTTTTTCTTTTTCTGATTTTCTCCAATCTCTACCGTTTCCAGCCTCATCGTCGCACTCGATCGAGGACTGATACGCCAACAGAATAACTGGAGCCCCGAGCATGCCAGCGTGGAAGCAACGGCTGAGGCACTTCGTTGGCAGTGGAATACTGGGTTTGCTGTTATCGTGAGCGATACTATGAGTTGGGAGACAAGGCACGGCTGGGTCCTGAGGGAATTCCCTCGGGATGTAAGAAGACTCCTGACAGAGTATATAGGTCTATCCATCTCAATCGCCCGGTAGCTTCCTTCGGGAGCTCCAGCGATGAAGCCCCGGAGCTTCATCGCTGGAGCTCTTTCGTGGCATCGGTGCCATTGAATATACATGTCCTCGCCGCCCAACATGGTGGCCATCATCTAAGAAGTATCGATTGGCCCCGAGAGGATCAAGACCCCTTATCTAGCGGGGCTCGTATTTTGACTTTCGCCGTCTCTCCACAGAGGTAGCGGACGGTGCGATCAGCACGATCAACAACCATCCTACTCGTTAAATCGGCCTCGTCTCATCGGTGTGAAAGCCATTTTGACCTGTATGGCAGATGGAAGCGGCCCGTTGGGGCCCACTTCCTGCGTGGACTGATATGCACTGGCAACTTGAGGTCCATGATTGGAACGAAACGAGATCCTGAAGACGGTTGAACTGCTACATCTGTCGCGACTAGCTCGTTTCGCTTCTAAAGGCTGATTAGGCGGACGTTAGTCCGTTCTCGCAATTCTTTTATGGCGCCATCCACGCTACGCACCGTTCCAGTCGATTTGCTGTAGCAAACCACACGAGATTAGCACTAGCAATAGAATAAAAAGTTCCGTGTCGAAGACCCGTAATTCGTGCGCCCAAGCATTCTGGCCACGTGCTTTTAATGCTGCAGGGATCTGTAGATCCTTCCTTTCCTTGCCTTTTCTTTCCTTTCCCTCCACCCTCGACGACCATGTCCAACATGTCAGCACTTCAAACTGTGGACGAAACGAAGCAGGCGGGCTATACGCTGGGAAAGGAGGTGGATGGCGCCAGCTCGATCGATACGATCACAGCGCTGGTTGCTGAAGGTGGGTATTGGCACGCCAGGCGCGATTGCCGGTGTTGACGGACCCGGTCTCTCAACTAACGCTGGCCGTAGACCATCAACATGAGATCAAACTCCGGACTATGTCGTGGCAGAAGACAGCCTGCTTGCTCGCCGGTGACCAGGTCTGTCTCGCCATCATGGCACAGTCATGGTCCCTCTCGTGAGTAGTCTCCCCAACCTGAACCCGTCAACGGCTGGTCGAGTCTGACAATCTATGCCTTCACAGCGTCCTCGGATGGGTTCCCGGCATCATCACGATGCTTCTCTCCGGCATTCTTTTTTGGATCACCTCCATGACCATGCACAAGTATATCATGAAGTATCCTCAGATCAAGGATATCTGTGAGTGGTCGACCAACGTCCTCCAATTCCTCCAATCCCCATACTCATCGAATTCGCGATAGGTGACTTTGGGTACTACATCTTTGGACAGAGCAAGGCTGCCTACGTCTTCTCTGGGTTCATGCTGCTGGCCAACAACATCCTTCTCATCGGCTTCCACGTCTTGACCGGTGCCAAGGTACTCAATACCCTGTCGGACCATTCGCTGTGCACTGCGGTGTTTTCGGTGATTGCGACAATCATGGGAATCGTCATGTCTCTGCCTCGGACCCTTCACCATATCAGCTTCATGTCTATGTTTTCCTGTGAGTGATTTCTTGACCTCTTCCTCGCACACCCATTCCTTGCTAATCATTCCTTCATCCCAGCTTCCTGCATGGGAATCGCGATCCTCCTATTCCTGATTTTCGCGGGCATCGAGACAGCGCCGCTCTATGGATATAAGGGAAACTACCCAACCGATGGCCCCGTCAAGACCTATGCATTCCCGCTTCCCGGCACAACCTGGGTCGCGTGCATGAACGCCGTCTTGAACATCACCTTCCTCTGGGTTCCCCAGATCCTCTTCCCGACCTTCATCTCGGAAATGAAACGGCCCCAGGACTTCCCCAAGGCCCTTGCTGTTCTGACTGCGATTTCCACGATCCTGTTCATCGTCCCCCCCTCCATTGGCTTCCGATATCTTGGTCAATACTCCACAGCCCCTGCTTTCGGCAGTCTCGGCGTGGTGTCCTATAAGAAGGCCTCCTTCGGCTTCGTGATCGTTCCCACCTTGATCATCGGCGTGATCTACGCGAATGTGACGGCGAAATTCATCTACCTCCGCACAATGGGCAAGTCCCATCATGCGCACAGCAACACCATCATGGGCTGGGGTGTCTGGATCGCGGTCATGATCGGTATCTGGCTCCTCGCATTCATCTTCTCCGAAGTCGTGCCCAGCATGGGAGATTTCCTCTCCCTGCTCAGCGCCGCATTTGATTCCTTCTTTGGTTTCATCTACTTCGCCATTGCGTACTGGCAGCTCAATCGGGGCCGGCTCTTCGCCGGCTTGGGGAGGACGGCTCTGACTTTGCTAAACGTGTTCATCTTCCTTGTGGGGCTGTTCATACTCGGCCCGGGGTTGTATGCTGCCGTTGAGGCGATCATTGCTGATTATTCGGGAGCGGTGACCCCGGCTTTCACATGTAGCAATATGGCTCTTTAACCAGCCCTGGCTTGAGAGTGTGCCACCTGCAGATTGAGGCAATGTAGACGAATTTATCCGACAGCGGCGAATTAGACATTGCGCTCCGCAGCACTTAGCACTACGAGTTGCCTAGCAATCACCGCTTAGCCAGTTACACGCAAAAACACCTGGACACTTAATCATATATATACCATTTCTGTAAATTACATATCAAGAACGTGTAGAAAGAGAAAGGAAAGGAAAAGAATATAGCCCGCCCTCATACAGGCGTTCTTGGTCTATAGCCAAGCACATCTCTCTGATCATCCGTGAGGCGCCCCCATTCAAGCAACAGGCGGAAGAAATAGATTTCCATGTCTTCCTTGCGGAGTGCGATCTCGGTCCACTTGCGACCTTGCTCGGCAATCCACCAGCCCTGTTCGGTATGCGCCTTCATCCTTACATGAGACGGATCAGGGTTGTGTTTGTCGGCATTGGGATCAGATACACCCGCAAAGTACGCTAGGGTGCTCCAAAGACCGTGAAGACGAATATCCACGGGTACGAAGTGCAACCATGAGATCACTCGCGAGTCGAACCATTGTCGAAACAGGCCAGTCTTTAGTGGCAGGCTGTGGCTCTGGAGGAAGGGCAGGAAACGACCGCTGAACCCCGCCCCGTCAAGATCGAAGAGGAATCGGTGAGACCAGTGGTTTTGGAAATCAGTCCAGGAGGCGGTGCCTAGTTCATCATGCTGTTGCTCACAGTCGCCACAGCGGACAATCGGGTCGGCGATGTGGACGTTTGTGTGCAGGTGCAGCTGCTCTGCGGGCGCGGAGCCATCCATGATCTCATACTTGTAGCCCGGCCCAGCAGCCAGAAGTACAGAAACTTGGTTGTGGGTGTTGTTGTTCATTAGGTGTGCAAATCGCTGACGTGGCATGCCCTTCCATTCATTGAAGCGGCTATAGCCCTCGGAGGTGCTTCCAACCCAGTAGAGAGAATTGTCTTTCTGCTCGTATTGGGGGTCGGGGTATTTGTCGGAGGGATCATACTTTACCTTGTCCATGTAATTCCATGGACTCGGGAACAAGATATCATTAAATCCACTGAGAGCACTTTGGCTGAACACAGGGACCAACTCTTGTGACACCTTGAAAGAAGCCGGAGATATCAAGAGGCCATGAAGAAAAGCCAGATCAGGCTGATGGCAGATCTCAGACGCAAGGTTGAAATCCAAGGGAAACTGACCCATAGTGTGCGGTGCTGCACAGCCCAGGCAAATGTCATGGCGATTCCAGATGCGTCGTGTACGTGCCCTGGATGAGGGCGGACAGACTGCACTCACGTACCGGTCGAATATACCGCTCCAGGCCCCGTCCACGAAGATAGTTTCATTGGTCTGATATGCGGGTTCGAGGGCACCCCAGCCTGCCTGTCGGTCGACAGACCAACTTGGTAGTAAATCCTCTTCCGGCACGGGTTCTTGTGCCCGTGCCGCCTCCTTGAGGGGTAGAAGTTTTCCCCATGGCACCGCAACGCGCGGTTCATCATTCAGATTGAAAACAAGGTCCATATCCGGGAGGTGCTTAGAGAACTTCCCAATCATCTCTGCTGCCCCCTGTACCATCCATGCGTGGGTCGGTTTGATACCTTCTTGGACCTGGGGTTTGCCATCGCGAATGCTGATTCCTCCAAGATCATTGAAAGGATTCGTCGCCAATTTCTGCGTCATTTCACGGATTTTCTGTGGGCTCACGGCTCGAAAAGGGAGCAGATTCTCGTAGATTGTATCAAAATCATCGATAACGACTGAAGACCGCGCAATCGCAAAACGATACCATTCATCAAACCCACTAGATGAAAATTAGTTCATTGTCAACATCAGCCAGGGAATCAGAACTCACGGCGGCGGGTGCTGACGGTATCGTTTTCGATATTCCAAGACAGTATCTTCCAGTGTCTTGCTGGCACCAGCCTGTGCGAGAAACTCATCATAGTGAACGGCTCCCTTATGAATAAGGAGATCGATAGGGTGTGTATGCCCAAAATGGTGTTTGCTCGAGGCAAACGCGATGCCAGCTCCGCATAAAACGACGAACAATATTTGCAGTGCGATGTTGGCACGGTACAGAGTTTTCGATTCTTCCTCGCGCACTATACGAGCAAGAAGGAATAGTACCGCGCCTGTTGTGGATGCAATCAAAGGAAGGATAGAATGGGCCAGAGAGATGTATGGAAATGGCATTTGCTCGAAAAGCAGGATCGACACTGCGGGGAAATATATGAACATGAAACCGCTAAGGATGGAGATTCCTAGGGCGCCATAGTATGGCAGCTAAATTGTATTAGCACCAAGCGAACATGAAGAAGAGGACATACTCACAAGATACCAAGCCGATAAAACGAAAAGAACGGCCAAAAGCGCCTCGCCGAAGGCGCTACGCGAGTATTGCGCATCTAAAAAGAGCTGCCCACCGTTTTCAGGGTGGGTATTCACCACAAAAAAACCGATAATACTCCAAACAAGAGCGACGCCCTGAAGTATACAGTTAATCACCTGCTCAAGTTTTCGCAGCATTTCCACTTACGAGGAGACCAGCTCCGAAAGAGACCATTACACGCTTTCTCCGCTGCTCTTCCGAACCATCGCCGCGTTGAGCAATCTCAGAAATTCCAATCAGGAGAACGGAATCCACAAACAAATTGATGGCTCTGAACATCCGTAGGCGCGACGCTCCATGGAGAATAATAGGGCAGATGTAGGTTGACTCGCTACCGGCGGTGAATGATGCAGCTAGATAGCCACCAATTGAGAGCAAACTAGCAGCAACGACTCGTCTTGATCGGCTCTGAGTCAGATAATTGAAGCCCCGCCGAAATATCGAATAGGCCACCGGCGTTGGTAGCCTGTCAGATCGTTGTAGAGGAACATAATCCTCTCTTGGACATCTCCGCTGAATAAACCAATAGTCAT
The DNA here is from genome assembly GCF_028827665.1 of Penicillium hispanicum. NCBI lineage: Eukaryota > Fungi > Ascomycota > Eurotiomycetes > Eurotiales > Aspergillaceae > Penicillium > Penicillium hispanicum. The sequence goes on along the minus strand of NW_026623199.1, from coordinate 209,299 downwards.
AAAGCGAAACGACAAATGGGATGGCATACTATGGAGCAGAAGACGCTTAGCGATGCACAACATATTCCTGGGATGGGTCGCTTGTCTTACCGAGTATCCAGCTGGCACACATTCGCTGTTGAGAGTGACTTGGCGGAACAATTCAACTCTCAAGCAAGAGAGAGCAACGAGCACGCCAATTTTCCACCAATATGCAGATCGAGGTAGGCTATGTTCCTCGGCATCTATGCCGGGGGACGGAGAAGAGGCCCGCGACGCGAGTTCATACTGGTCGGCCAGTGGAATCCCGGATCGTTTGCTGGTGGGTGACGAGGGTTGCGATACCAATGGAAGAAACCGGCCTAAAACCAGAAACACAGTTCCAGTGAGGAAACAGGTCAAGACAGCTGTGTTGACCGGGCGATCTGCCCATTCACTCGGGATCAGTTGGCGAGCTCGTTCATACCAATAGCGATAGTGGCGACTTACCGAAGGCGAATGTAGCCTTATAGGATGCGGTGAGGAAGAAAGAGGTCAAGAAGAAGACCCTAAACAGAATGCGATCATCAGGAATTGGCTTTCCCACGGACTGGCATGGAATGGCAGCATCGGCCTGCCGGCGACTTACCCCACAGAGACCTTGAGCGCGATCTCGGAGAATTGGGGCATTGTGCATTCAAATCGTTACCGTTCCACGCGGACTATACCATAGGCCATTGCGCCCTTCGCAACAGGAATTGGATCAGATGTTCAAGAGAAGACCGTTGTGTGCACGTTGTGAGGCGCAGGGGAAAGCGTCGGCACGGCATATTATTGCGAAGAGACCAGGGTCCTGTGCTCCCGGGTGGAGCCTGCAGGGGATTGATTGACACTGACATGGACCACCCAGAGGCTCAGACTGGAGCGGGACTAGTCAGCAGCTAATCAGCGTTCCTAGAATCATGGCACACTGGCGATCAAGTTGCGTCAACGGTGGGATTTTGGCTTTCGTTGGAACACGCAACCGTGGGCCTTGGCGTTGCTTCGCTGTATCGCGGTCCAATCGCTGAACCAACAATTCCCACTGGGGCCGCTTGCGCCCTTGCGGCCCCGGAATGCGTCCAAGACAGCAAGACATGCACTTGGCTTCCGAGCACTCCACTTGGCGTACTTTGAACGTCACGGCGCGAAGCCATCGGCGTGAAGTGCCCTTGTTCTCAAATAATGAAGAAATGGCTCGCGCGTCCCCAGGGGATGGCAATACGTGCCTGAGATGGGTATGCGCCATGGGCCGTGCCAGAGCATGCGACCATGCGTCATGTATCCAATGGTGGAGGAGAGAGCGATAGTGGAGCTGCGCGGACGCCAGAGTGCACGAATGCGCTCGAAGGCGGCTACACTAAGGTTCTGGTATCCTAATCTGGAAAGCATCGACAAGGCGGGAGGGAGGCCTGTTTCACGTGACTATCTGAGGTAAGGTGAAGGCGGTGGGATGGTTCCGGCATAATAGGAAGGCGGTACAGGGATGCAGTATTGATTTTTTTTCCTTTTGGTCCCGTTTGAGATACAGGCGACCTCAAGAGAGATCTAACTTGATCAGCATCCCCCTATCTGAGGAATTTATTGCAGGGCTCAAAACTGGAAGCAACCCAGCTTTGCACGGGAAATCTGGATTTTTTTCTCCCATATCAGCAATCGATTAGCGAGCATAAAGGCCCGAAGTTCCTCGCGGCCAGCTCCGCACGCTCAACATGCCGCGCAAAGCGATTGACTCGCGCATCCCCGCCCTTATTCGAAATGGCGTGCAAGAGAAGAAACGCAGTTTCTTCGTGGTGGTGGGAGACCGGGCGAAGGATGTCATCGTCCATCTCCACTACATCATGTCCAGCGTCGACGTGAAGCAGAACAAGTCCGTACTGTGGGCATACAAGAAGGATCTGCTAGGATTTACTAGCCACCGGAAGAAGCGCGAAGCCAAGATCAAGAAGGAAGTCAAGCGGGGTATTCGCGAACCGAATCAGGAGGACCCCTTCGAGCTGTTCATCACTCTCAACCAAATTCGTTATGTGTACTACAAGGAGACGGAGAAGATTCTGGGCAACACATACGGCATGTGTATCTTGCAAGACTTCGAGGCCATGACCCCGAATCTGTTGGCACGTACCGTCGAGACAGTCGAGGGCGGTGGTATGGTATTGCTCTTACTGAAGAGCATGAACAGCCTGAAGCAGCTGTACACCTTGTCCATGGACATCCACTCCCGATACCGGACAGAGGCGCATGACGATGTGGTAGCTCGGTTCAATGAGCGCTTCATTCTGTCTCTGGGTAGCTGTGATTCGTGCTTGGTTGTCGACGACGAGTTGAACGTGCTGCCCATTTCTGGCGGCAAGAATGTCAAGCCTCTCCCTGCTCCAGAAAGCACCGATGAGTCAAACTCGGGCACAAAGAAGGAATTGAAGGAGATCAAAGAGAGTCTGGCAGATGCGCAGCCCGTGGGTCCACTGGTGAATCTCGCCCGTACCGTCGACCAGGCTAAGGCACTGTTGACCTTTGCTGACGCCATTGCCGAAAAAACCTTGAAGAGCACAGTTGCCCTCACTGCAGGCCGTGGACGAGGAAAATCAGCTGCTCTTGGTGTCGCAATTGCAGCAGCTGTTGCGCATGGCTATAGCAATATTTTCATCACCTCCCCGAGCCCTGAGAACTTGAAAACTCTCTTCGAATTTGTGTTCAAAGGATTTGATGCGTTGGGCTATCTCGACCATGTTGACTACACTATCTTGCAATCGACAAACCCGGATTTTAACAAAGCTATTGTCCGCGTCAATATTCACCGCAATCACCGTCAGACAATTCAGTATATTCAGCCGCAGGATTCGCACGTCCTGGGCCAGGCTGAGCTGTTGGTGATCGATGAAGCAGCTGCCATTCCCCTGCCCTTGGTGCGGAAGCTGATGGGCCCCTACCTGGTTTTCATGGCGTCCACTATCAACGGCTATGAAGGAACCGGTCGCTCTCTATCTTTGAAGCTGATCCAACAGCTTCGGGAACAGTCTCGAGGTGGCATGAAGAGCGGAGACACTGACGTGGCTGACCGCAGCACCGGCAAGGCTTCCAAGGGTGCAGACAAAAATCTCGGCGGTCGGACACTAAGAGAGATCACGCTTGCTGAACCAATCCGTTACGCCCCCGGGGATTCGGTCGAGAAATGGCTGAACAAGGTCTTATGTCTCGATGCAACTTTGCCTAAGTCTCGTATGAACACACAGGGCTGCCCCCACCCGTCGCAGTGCCAGTTACTCCAGGTCAACCGAGACACTCTTTTCTCCTTCCACCCTGTGTCCGAAAAATTTTTGCAACAGATGATGGCCCTCTATGTTGCTAGTCATTACAAGAACACACCCAATGATCTCCAGCTTATGAGCGATGCACCTGCTCATCAGCTCTATGTTCTTGTCCCGCCAATTGATGAGGAGGCAACGAAGCTGCCAGAACCACTCTGCGTCATCCAAGTTGCCCTCGAAGGTCGGATCAGCAGGCAAAGTGTTCTTAACAGCTTGAGTCGTGGTCAGCGAGCTGGTGGTGACTTGATTCCGTGGCTTGTCAGCCAGCAGTTCCAGGACGAGGATTTTGCTGGTCTTTCGGGTGCTCGAGTTGTCCGAATCGCTACAAACCCTGAGTATGTTGGTATGGGTTATGGCTCTCGCGCTTTGGAACTTCTGGTCGATTTTTACGAGGGCAAGTTCACTAGCCTGTCAGAGGACATGGCTGCTCCTCATGAGGAGATGGTTCGTGTCACAGATGAGGAGCTTGCCAACTCTAGTCTTCTGGACGATAATGTCCAGGTCCGGGATATTCGCTCTATGCCCCCGTTGTTTGGAAAGCTGACGGAGCGTCGTCCGGATGGTCTTGACTATGTCGGTGTCAGCTATGGGCTTACACCCACCCTTCACAAATTTTGGAAGCGAGCCTCCTTCGTTCCGGTTTACCTGCGTCAGACTCCCAACGAACTGACTGGCGAGCACTCTTGTGTCATGCTGCGCACCTTGACCACCGGCAGCAATGATGCCAGCTGGCTGGGTGCCTTCTCCCGGGATTTCCACCGCCGATTCCTCGCCCTGCTCTCCTACCAATTCCGTCAATTCCCATCAGTTCTATCTCTCAGCATCTGCGAATCTGCGAATTCCGGTGCCAAGCTTGACTCCGCCGCCGCGCTCCGCATCTTGAAGAAGGCTGAGCTTGATGCTGTCTTTTCACCCTTCGACTTGAAACGCCTGGACAGCTACGCCAATAACCTGTTAGATTACCATGTCATCTTGGATATGGTTCCCATCATTTCTGAATACTACTTTGGCAATCGTCTGGCTGGCAAGGTTAGCCTTTCCGGTGTGCAGCAGTCAATTCTCCTTGCTATCGGCTTACAACGCAAGAGTATGGATGATCTGGAGAAGGAACTGAGCCTCCCAGCTTCTCAGCTTCTCGCAATGTTCCTCAAGATCATGCGCAAGGTCTCGACCCACTTCCGTGGCATTCTCGAAGGTGCCGTCGCAGACTCCATGCCTGCTGAGCAGATCCCTGCCTCTGCTTCTGCCGGAGGTGCTCATGATGAGGACATGGCCGATGGCCGGTTCAAGCCCCTCGACACTGGCTTGGATGACGAACTCCGTGAAGGGGGTGAGCAGATCAACGAGGAGATGCGTGAAAAGCAACGTGCGCTGATCGATGCCCTTCCATTGGACAAGTGAGTGAGGCCTTTGCGAACTTGACCGCAATTCAGTAAGCCCGAATGAACAATAACTGATTTATAGTCTTCAGATACGAAATTGACAACGGTACCACGTCTTGGGAAGATGCCGAGAAGCAGATCCGGGGGGGAGGTGCTTCTACCGTCAGTGTGAAGTCCAAGCCTTCAAAGCGCAAGAAGAGCGAGACTGCACGTGAGATCTTTGACAAGGAAGTGGACTCTAAGAGGCAAAAGATCATTAAGAAGGGCACCGAGGGAAGGAAGAAATAAATGTGTTTCATGATTATTTGATGGCGTTTTCTGCATTTCCCTATGGTGTTCTTTCGGCTATGTACTGTACCCTCTAAAACAGGTCTGGGTTGCGCTGGATGCTTGCTTTTTGTATATACTAGAGTATGTACTCACTGGTTACCACCTGCATTCGACACCACAAGTTCTCATCTGCCATACGCATATCGATCACAATAGTCTAAAGCAGGACCAAGGGCCATCTCGACCAAGGAGGTTAGGAGGAATAGAGAAGTAGCTCTCGCAATCTGCTTGAGGTAAGAGTATTGCAGCTGAAAAAGAAGAAGAGATAATAGATCTTCTCAAGCAGAAAAGCCCATCATATCACAATTAGCAGCCTAATTTTTGTTTACCAGGATCCTTTCCTCTCTCGGAGAAGACGTGCTGAATACTCTGACACCTACTTAGGTAGCCATCTTCCACTCCTTCACTTCCCTCCTGCTCTTTCCCACCACCCTGTCGATCGTCTACTTTACCATCCGCCTTTCTTCTCGCCACTCTTTCATCGCTGCACACACGCGAGACGAGCACGATGGCAGGAAAGGCCAAACGCACAGGCGACCCCCAGTTCATGCTTCAGCATGAGCAAGCTCGACGAGCCCTCACGCCCCCTCTTCCTGAACCGGCGAAGAGAACCAGAAGTTCTCGGAAAACCTTTGACCAACTGCAATCCTCTATCTTTGAGCTTCCGCGAGAGCTTCGGGATATGATTTATCAGGCCATTCTTGTCTCCCCATCAACAATCCATCTCGAGTACGTGGAAGACACGGACAAGTTTCGAAGCTTTGACTGCCAAATCCCGGTTGATCGCCAGCAGAAGAATACATTCATTGACCACCAGCGATGCTTTTCCCAGGCCGGTGTACTCCGAGACTCGTCCTGCATTTTCTGGCCGACTCTAGAACAAAATGGAGGACAGATGTCTCTGGTCTTGCCTGAACTTCACCAACCAAGTGCACTTGCATTCCTGTGCACGTGTCGAAGAGTGTAAGTTTGTCACTATTGGCTACTTGTCTGGATAGGCACCTAATCTATCATTAGATACTTCGAAGCAATCGACGTTCTTTATGCAAAGAACCAATTCTATGTTGAGGGTTGGCGCACCCTCTTCGAACTTCCAAGGTGCTGCCCCCAGTCTCGACTGAACACCTTCCGTTCCCTCCAATTTGAGTTTGCATCAACGAATGTCTTGAGCAATGAGATATCTTCAGACAGAAGAGGCACCATCATACAGGCTCTAGCTGTGGTCAACAACCATCTCAGGGGGGTTCTCACGTTGCGCATCGTTTACAATGGCCCTGGTGAATACAAGTACGAGATGACTTGGGAAAGGAAAGACTTGGAAGGCCCTTTGGTTAGAAAAGAGCCTCCGATCAATCGCTTGAGGGTTCTACCTGTCAACGACTGACTCTCTTTCGGGCTCTATCTCTTGAATCATGGCTTCTGGGGTTGTGGGAAAGGGGCAATGAGGATTGCAAGTCCAGGGAAACTTGCGTGATCTACGACGAAGTCAAAAGTTAACCGTAGCGAGCAATCATGAACACAGTCAAGGCGAAAGTTTTGGTCCTAATATGTGACTGAACTAGTATGTAGCTACACACTACCGCACTACAGGAGACCCTAACAGCTTCTGGTCGATGACTGTACAATGACTTAGAACTTGTGAAGTAAAATGGTATTTAGTGAGAATATATTTCAGATTTAGATACCGCTCCCATGGGGGCAGCAAGATGCAATTACAGAGATTGAACAATAAGGGACACTGAGTGTGATGTCTCACTAGCGTCCAGTTCTCACAGCTCATCATGTTCCTTCTCCTTAACCTTCTCAGCCTCGCCGACAAGTCCATCAGGCAGCTTCTCCTTGGCTCCCTCTCCAAGTCGAATGGCATCAATCCACCCCTCGACAGCGGTGACACCAAAGTCCTCGGTATTCCGGTACCGACGCCACCACCCACGACGGGCATTCACGGCAACGATCTCCACCGCCTGGCTAGCTTCCAGGCCCAACGAAGTGCGCAAGGTCTGAGACGCTGTGTTGATTTCTGGGACGGCATACACCGGGAAAAGATGGGTACCACGTTGGGCGTGCTTGTGCGCAATCTCCGCCAGGCTTGCAAGGGCATCGGTGGCGATAGAGGGCTTCACAGCTTCCGGATCGTTTTGAGCAGGTAGAAGTGCAAGTACGCAGGTGTTTGACTTGGGGGCTAGGCAGGCCGACTCGAGTGATTCGGGAGTAGCGAGAGTAGGAACTGGTGGCACAGAGCTGGGAGCTTGAGCTGGGTGGGCATCGGGAGAGCCGGTAGGTGCCTCGGTGGTATCGTCATCGACAGACGTGGGCTTCGATGCAGGCTTCGAGGGCTTGGATTTCGGCTTTTGCTTCGAGTCTGCAGGGGATGCAGCCTTGCCAGAGGCGTCGGGGTTGGCCGAGGCGAACTGGCTGAGGAACTCGGAGATGGGCTGTTTCTTCATCTCACCTTCATACAGCTTGTGCTCTGAGCCATCACCAGGAACCACAACCAACGTCGGGAATTCGGAGACACCAAACTTCTCCACCGAGTTTGTTTCTTTGTTGCGCACCTGGGCGACGTCGATCGCATCGAGATAGTCAATTGCCAATGCACGAATGAGCGCACTAGTGGTGCCTTTCTCTGTGAACAAGATGGCCTTGGGTCGGTCCTCGTCCTGCGCCAGCCACTTATCCAGGTCCTTGTCCGTTGCGCGCTTCACGCGGTTGGGGATGCGATCCACCACCGCGTCGACGATGCCTTTGGCGCTGCGAGCGCCTTGGTAATCCTCCACGCGTGGTTTGCCTGGTTTCTTGGAGGGAGTCACGATCTTCAGTGTAGGGAAACCTTGGACGCCCATCTGGCCGCAGAAAGGCTTGTTTTCGTCATCGTCGCAATTGACCGCGGCGACTTTGGCCAGCCCATTCAAGTTCTGAGCAGCTTTTTCATAGGCCGGTTTGAGGTTTTTGCAGTGGCCACACCACGGCGCATAGAATCTGAGAAGCGCAGGAGTCAGGGAGGAGAGGAGAGAGCGAGGGGACGATGACGATGCGGGGAGAGCTTACTCGACGATCTATAAAAATGTAACCGTTAATATATGCGCAGGACATTCAGTATCAACTGTACGAGCTATAAACAGGAGCCTACCGATGTGTAGTTTGAGTTTGCAATGAGCGAGCCGTAAGTTTTCTGGTTCAGTTGGAGCACCGGCGACTTCTTGGTGTACAAGCTGTCGGCGTTGGCGGGGAGCGCCGCCAGCAACGAAGCAGCCAGCAGGATGACCGAAATGTGCGGCAGCATTGTGAGTCAAATTGCGGAGATAGGGAGTCGTCGCTATGTGGGAGTTCACAAGAGCATCGCAGGAATAGTCCGAGGCGGAGAGGCCAGATTGATGGAAACGCCGTTCTGTCATGGCGATTACGCAAGGTGTCCTGAAGCTCTTGGCACGCGGAGAGAACGCTTCTCCAATAAGCAGCCTTGCCGTTGGGGTCTGTCTTTCTCTGTGCAGCACAGCTATGACCGCACAGTCTTGTGTCCAGGATACACATGCCCAGGATCTGGCCTTTCTGCCCCGGGATGTGTTCTGGTTGATTCTGGCCTATCTGACCCCACGGGATCTCGTCCGATGCCGCCGTGTCTCGCGCGCCTGGAACGAGGCGTTCGGCAACCCAGGTGTCCTAATCCCACTCGTCAAAAGACACTTCCCTTGGACGGATGAAGTGAAGGCCCTGAACGTGAGCTCTGGCCATCTCAAAACCCAGGAAATTCGGCGTCTCTTTGACCAGGTCGCTTCGCGATATGACCACTTGCAACGAGGCAAGCCCCGCTCTGTGCAAAGATACCATCTGTGCGACGACTTCGGCGGCGCAGGGGACCGGGAATGGTTTCAGGTTCAGCCATGGGAGTCGCATGCTAGCCATGTGAGGCAGTTCGTTGATCGTCAGTTCTCCGAGGCGCTATGGACGCACGAGGACGGGTTACTGGTATTCCCTAGCGCGGACCACCAGTGCCTGCTACTGATGGACCTGAGCAATGACCGGCAATTCATGGTTCCATTCATCATCCGTGGAAAGGTCGTTCGACGAGTGCGGCTGCAGAGGCGATTGCTTGTGGTGGAATGGGCGGAGCCCAAGGCATTCCACTGGCTAAACGATAGTGACGGCGTACATAGGCACTTTGCCTCATCCTTTGAGGTTGAACAAAATGCTGATGACGGCTGGAGTATTGTTCCTCGCAATGAATGGAAGATCATGTTCTTGGGTCACCCACTCAGCGAGCGAGATCGATTCTTCTCCTCGCACACCAACACTCATTATGTGATCTATATTTGGCAACCTAACCGCAGTCTCTACACTGCAGATGAGGATGCCCCCATTGAGTCGTTGTTCGTTTGGGATATCTCGAGGCCATCTTCTTATCGCCCATCATTAGACCCCGCTAGTCATCAGACAGGCCCGGAAGTTGACCAGTCTCCATTTATCGTGGCTAGGTTTGGCTTCCGAGACCTGGAATTCTTTGGTGTTCGACAACGAGGCTGCCCCAGTGTTCAGCGAATCGAAGTCACGGAGGATGGCCGAGCAGTGGAAATCACAGAAAACATCAACACCTGGTTGACAATACCCGACACGCTTGGTCTGCCCCTCGTCATAACCACCAGTGTCCCTTTGCAAGGCCATGGTCCCCATCGGCGAGAGAAAAGCGAGCTGGTGCTACCCCCGTATCGCGGAAATTGCAGCCTACAGGCATCTCCCTTGAGCTGTATGGCTCTCTTGGTAGAGTGTTGGTATGGCATCATTGCACAGGTCACAGATCGGAATGCCGGTCTCAGTTTCTGCCTCCACTTTGATTCCAAAAGATGGGATGACGACGAGAGAGAACAGGACCAGAAGGATCAGACAATCAAGTTGACTATTCAGACGATGGTATCAGAGGTAACTCGGCCAAATATAGATTTCATGGGAAGAGGGAAGATCGAAGGTTGCGAAAGGTATCTATTAGGCGAGAATCGCAACCACGAGTTGGTGATTTACAGATTCGATCGATGAAGATGCCAGCGGCACATTGCATCACACTACTTAGGCATATGAGAAATGAAGACAGGACATTATTGAAGAAAGTCCCGTCTTGAACACCTCTCGAGCTAATTCTAGAGATCCTCGTTCGCAAACTTCTTACATGAAATACGACGGCTGTCTACGTCGAGGGAATTTACATTCAAGGCATTTGAAATTTTAACGGAGACAGCGAAAGTATGTGTGTCGGAGGAAAGAGATTCAAGCAAGAAACTCATCCGTCGTGATGGTCTTTTCAAGATCTAAAGACAAAACCCCGGGTCCCAGACCAAGCCTGGCGATGAAGCAAAAACTCATCGAGCATTCCAGAGAAATAGAAAGGGAGAAGAAGACACGTTGGCACTCACTCTCTTGATCATATTGATTTCACTGGCTCCTAGGAGCCACGACGACTAGTACTGGACTTGCAGCCGACACATGCTTGTTTACCGCAGTCTGAGCAGATCACAATGAAAATAGGCTTCCAGAGATGGCAGGTTTCACACTCCGAGAGCCCAAACACCTTACGCCAATTTCCGAGATGCGAACAACTCTTGGGGTCATTTGAAAAGGCTCCTTTATCGTCATAGGCCGAGAGTCGTGTACTTTCCAGCCAGGCACAAAAAACATGCAGAACCAGACCATGGATCTCTGTGTACAAATCATCGAGGGTGTATCTTGCGCTGGGGTCGTTTAATTTAGCTTTGCAGTACTCGATGAAAGGCTGCAATTGACTTGTGGCTTCATGCTCGTTGGGTCCTTGTTGTGAGACCTGAGGCTCCTCGACATCATGCATAGAGCCCTCAGTGCAGTCGTAAAACACATCGGAGTCAGTTGCTGTCTCGTCAGCAATGCAGGGCTCATACACTTCGCAGGAAGAGTTGCAAAGTCCAGGCTGGCATTGAGAATTGACATGGAACTGGCTGTGAGAGGAGCAGGTTGTGAAGCTTTCATAATCTGTCGACTGATCGGCTCCGGAATCTTCATCGGCTTCAGAAAGAGGCATTGGTGCTTTCTCCACGTCTTCTGTTCCTGCTGCCTCTTTTGCTTCTTCCTCAGCTTCCATTTCATCTTCATCACGCATCACTCTGGCTCGCATTCCCTCCCTTCGCCTCTCTGCCTTTGCCTTCTGCACTTCTGCGTTGGTGCCTGCATATTCAGCTTCCCAATCTTCAATGTCATGTTCATGGCGTGCCTGCTCATCTCTCGACTCCTTAGAGCTCGGATTCATATGAACACCGGTACCATAAGTGTACAGATAACGTTCCCAAGGATTGCTTAGATTGTAACGAACTTGTTTATCCAGCCAGGGTCGATCGTCGGTGTCATACCATTCTTCCCAGATAGGCTTGCGTCGAATTCTGGGATGTTGCGCTTCGAGAACCTTGTCATGCTCTCGCCGACGCTCGGAATCGCGAAGAACCTCCACTGCTTCCTGAATCTATCAATAGGAGCCTGTCAGTCTTTTTGGCCTGGGAAATTTCAAGGACATGGTTCAAACCAAGACGACAAACCTGACGAAATAGTATTGGGGAATTTTCGTTCTCACGAGACTTGTCGGGGTGATGAATCAATGCGAGCCTTTTATAGGCAGAGTTAATTTCTTTGGGCTGGGCATCAATAGAGACACCCAGTGTCGCATAGTGATTGACAAAGGGCAATCGCGTCGCCATCTTGACTGCTAGGCACCAGGGAGTTTGGGATGATGGAAAGTGTAACAACACAATAATATGAACAAGACAGCAATATGTGAGGTCTGCTTGGATCAATGAAAGGTAAAAGTGAAGAAGTGAATAACAGGCTCCACACACGTCCTGAAGTGTTGGGAGATTGCCAAATGGATACCAGGGGTAACTGAGCGCCGGGATGGCGTTGCGATGACTGGCCTAGTGGATATGGTAAGTGAAGAAAGAAGTAAGCGCGAAGCGACAGGGGATTCAGTAGATGGACCAGTAGTAATGGTAAGATTGGGAAGGGGACAAGGGCCGACGTCAATAGAACTACAGCCCTAGAGAGCTAGACTAGAATTGCCAACAGGCTAGCAGGCACGAAGCACAAAAGAAAATGAAATGGATTGACACTGATTTTACAGAAGCAGAGGGTCGATCTAACTATCAACAAGTCTACATTGAATGCGACTTCATCCCGTAGAAGCAGAAGCAGCCCTCTACATGTCCGCGGAGGCGGTGGCACCGGTGATAATCTCAACCAGTTCACCGGTAATGGCGGCTTGACGCTGACGGTTGTACAGAATCTGGAACCTTTGAGACTGTCAGAAAAACCAAACCTCCTTGGAATTGACGATGACGGGGACACATACTTGTTGATCATCTCACCAGCGTTCTTGGAGGCGTTCTCCATGGCATTGCGACGAGCCTGGAAAATACATTAGCATAATGCAAGAGGGTTTGCAGGTATTGCATCTTTAGCTTACAGAAATCTCGCAGGCGTGGCCCTCGGCCATGGCCCAGTAGAGGTTGTTAGCGAGGGCGTACTCGCGGAGGCTAGCCAGAGCCTCGTCATCGATCTCGAAAGCGGAGATGTTGGCTGTGAAGTGCTACAGTTAGGTTTGAAAATTACAACGCACCAAATACTCTAGAACACGACATACCAGATTGGGTGATAGCCTCCTCGGAGAAAGCCTCAACGGTGGTGGGCTCGTAGCTCTGAGCATTAACAAACTTGTTGTAAATAATGCGAACGCTGGAGTAGTCGGTGGGCAGGAGAGCAATCTGGTCGGCAATGGCCTGAGCATCGGCGAAGGTGGGAATATCCTTGCAGACGTTGGCGAAGCTCAGGAGGATCTTCTCGGGAGCGAAACGCGACAGCTGGGCCTTGGCCTTCTCGCCGAGGATGACGACGTCGGCATTGGGGTTCTCGGCCAGCATGCGGCGAGTAGCTTTGCTCAGACCCGAGTGAATACCACCACAGAGACCCTTGTCGGAGCTAGCAACGACGAACAGAGTCTTCTTGTCCTCCAGCGGCTTGGTCTCGGCCTTCTCGAAGACGGTGTTGGAGGTTTCACCGTAGTTGCGGGATTCATCCATGGCCCTCTGGGCCCGGGTAAGGCGAGTCGAGGCAACGATCTTCATGGTGTTGGTGATCTTTTCGATGTTCTTGATGGACTTGAGGCGGCCCTCAATCTCACGCAGAGTTGCGAAGTTGGCGGCATTGGGCGGGGCAGTGCTGCATTGCGGGTCAGCAATTGACAGAGCTCTTGTTTATTGAGACGATCCGTTCTCGCATGTTCGATTCGAGATGGCGGTGGTAGTGGTGGTTGAGTGCAATCGGGTGAAGGGGACCGGGCCACGAGGCGGGCATCGGAAGAAGACTTACCGGGTGACGGCAGCACTGCCAGCCCTGAGGGCCGGGCGGACGGCACGGGAGAACATTGCGGAGGGATATGCGAGAAGATCGAGCAGAGAAGAATTGCGGAGGAGAGGGGGGAGGGGAGAGCAGGGCAGGATGCAGAAGCCTCGCTTTGCTGGGTTGCTGGGGATAGTCGGGAAGTGCGAAGTTGAACTCCTGGCAGCACTGCAGCGCTAAACCCAAGCGGGCAAGCATCTACGGCGCACGACTCCGACTTCCGGCGCACTTTGATGCCTTGATTTCTGGGCATCAAATACATTGCATAATCTTCCTGGCCTCAGGCAGAGTGAGGTCAAGGCCTCGTTTTCCATTCCATTCCCTCCATTCCCCCCAAAACTTGCTCTTTCTCAATCCCCGGTGTTCAGCTTTCCCTCCCACGCGGTGCCTCAAACCACCCCACACACCCTCCTTCCTTCCTCACATCATTGAAGGATCTCCTCTCGTTCAAGACAGCTCTCTCTTCATTGGCCAGAATTTCCTTCACTTCATCGTTCTATCAAGCGGCTCGGTTGGCCCGACTCGGCGCACGAGGACATCTGCCCTGGCCTATCCCTCGATCCTTTCACTTGGGCCCTCACCGGCTTCGACCTGGCTCGCAGATCACAGTCATGAGTTCTTCCGAAGATGACATCCCTCTTGTGCGCGCAAATGGCCGTGCCAATGGTAAGTTTTCCCCGGGTAATTCGGCTGGCGTATGTACTCCCTCGGGTCTTATTCGCCTTTCGAGAACTCTTCTCACTTTATTCTGCCATTGTCTACATCTCCATCTACCCTTTTATCTATCATGTTTTCCTATCTTCCATCTCATTCTGTCTTCTCTGTCGAATTCGCACCTTCACGTTAAGTCTGTGGCCTACCTAACATGCGATCCTCTGCCCTGCTAGCTACGCCCTCCTCAGCCAAGGCGAATTCGAAATCTTCCCCAGCCGTCGCGAACGGTGATCTCGACCCCGGCGTGTCTATTCGGTTCGGTCCTGTGCAGGACAAGGATGTGGAGATGAAGGACGCGGATGGGGAGGTGCGTGGTCCTAGCAAGCGCAAGTCTCGGACAAGCATCGACCAGCCAAAGTCGTATGCCGAGTCCGAGAGTAGCGAAGAAGAAGATGAGCCTTTGGTACGCCTCGCATAGGTCCGATGTGACCTACCCTTGCCTTGCGACGTTGTTGTCGCTCTTGGTTTCAGCGGCTGACCATTCGATAGAGCAAACGCCGACGAACATTCGTTAAGCACGAGGATCCTGAAACGGACGACGACGTTCCCCTAGCCGTGAATGGAAGAAAGCTTCCGAAGGCCTCGGAAACCGCCATCGGAGACGAGTCGGATTCTGACGCCCCGATTGAGAGGAGACTGTCCTCGCAGAAAAAGAAAATCGAACAGAAGGCATCCAAGGATGCCAAAGCTGCGCGCAAACCCGCAGTCAAGAAGGAAGCCAAGCCTGCGACAGCTACCAAGAGACAATCAAACGGTGTCAAGAAGGAGCCCGTTGACGAAAAGCCTGCCATCAAGAAGGTGAAGGCTGAGCCGGTTTCTCCACAGAAAAGCAAAGGCAAGCTGAAGGCCGAGAGCGAGGATGTCGATGAGAAAGAAGACGAGGAAGAGGAATACCGTTGGTGGGAAGACACAGCTAAGGGTGACGGGACAAAGAAGTGGTCCACTCTGGAACACAATGGCGTTGTTTTCCCGCCACCTTACGAACCCCTGCCTAAGAATGTCAAGCTTAAGTATGATGGCATCCCTGTCACGCTGCATCCCGATGCTGAAGAAGTTGCTGGCTTCTTTGGAGGCATGCTCAACTCGACTCACAATGTTGAGAACCCTGTGTTCCAGAAGAACTTCTTCGCGGATTTCAAGGATATTCTCAAGAAGACAGGAGGTGCAAAGGATTCCAAGGGTAATAAGGTTGACATCAAAGACTTCGGGAAGTGCGACTTTAGGCCCATCTTCGAATTCTACGATGCCCAGCGCGAAGAGAAGAGAAATCTGCCTCCCGCTGAGAAGAAGCGTTTGAAGGCCGAGAAAGACGAACAAGAAGCTGCTTACCAGTTCTGCATGTGGGATGGTCGCAAGCAAAAAGTTGGAAACTTTCGCGTGGAGCCCCCTTCACTATTCCGTGGAAGAGGTGAGCATCCCAAGACTGGGCGCGTTAAGACCCGCGTGCAACCGGAGCAGATCACTATCAACATTGGCAAGGAGGCCACGGTTCCACCGCCCCCGCAGGGTCACAACTGGAAGGAGGTGAAGCATGATCAGGAGGGCACCTGGCTTGCGATGTGGCAGGAAAACATTAATGGCAATTATAAATACGTCATGCTGGCCGCCAACTCCGATATTAAGGGACAGAGTGACTTCAAGAAGTTTGAGAAAGCCCGTGAGCTCAAGAAGTATATCGACAAGATCCGCAAGGATTACCAGAAGAATCTGAAGCATGACTTGATGATTGAGCGTCAGAAGGCGACAGCTGTCTATCTCATTGATCAGTTTGCTCTGCGTGCTGGCAATGAGAAAGGCGAGGATGAGGCCGAGACTGTTGGTTGCTGCTCGTTGAAGTACGAGAACATTTCGCTGAAGCCTCCGAATACTGTTGTCTTTGACTTCTTGGGTAAAGACAGTATCAGATTCTACGATGAAGTTCAGGTCGACCCCCAAGTCTTCAAAAATCTGAAGATTTTCAAGAAAGCGCCCAAGAAGAATGGCGATGAGGTTTTCGACCGACTGACTGTATGGACCTCACATGACCTGACTAACTTGCTTAATACTAATAACGTATAGACATCTGCCCTCAACAAGCACTTGCAAAACTACATGCCTGGTCTCACTGCTAAAGTGTTCCGTACCTACAACGCCTCATTCACCATGAGCAATCTGCTCAAGGACATGAAGGCCGCTGGCACAATCCCAGAAAAGGTTAAGGCTTACAACGATGCGAACCGCAAAGTTGCCATTCTGTGTAACCACAAGCGAACGGTTACTGCTGGTCATGCCAATCAAATGGAGAAGATGGGCGAGCGAGTATGGTTTATTTTTACCGCATTTCTGCCGATATGGCAAGCTAATATGTTTCATCTAATAGATCAAGGGACTCCGCTATCAGAAATGGCGGCTGAAGCAACAGATGCTTGATTTGGAGCCTAGCCTCAAGAAGAAGAAGGGCGCGTCATTCTTTGAACTGGATGAGGATCTCACCATGGATTGGATCAAGGAACATCAAGATTTCCTGATGGAGGAGCAGACGCAGAAGATCAAGAAAAAGTTTGAGAAGGATAATGAGAAGCGAGTTGCCGATGGTGAGAAGGAGATGAAGGTCTCAGAGCTCAATGAGCGCCTGGAGGCAGTCAAGGAGATGCAGAAGAAATTCGCCAAGGAGAACAAGACTGGCAAGGTTGAAGCCGAGGGCAGAGGCCCCACAGTCGAGAAGATCGAGGCGAACATCACCAAGCTCGACCAACGAGTTGAAACGATGTCCCTTCAAGCTCAGGACAAGGAAGACAACAAGGAGGTCGCCCTTGGTACCTCAAAGATCGTGAGTTTGGCGGTTTGCCAATCCTACACCATGCTATATGCTAACTCTTCTATCAGAACTACATCGACCCCCGTCTCACCGTTGTCTTCAGCAAGAAGTTCAATGTTCCCATCGAAAAGTTTTTCTCCAAGGCCTTGCGTGAGAAGTTCGAATGGGCCATCAAGTCTGTCGAAGAGGACTGGGAGTTTTAATCGATCCTCCTCTGCATTTGGCAAGTTTTCTCATACAATTTACCTTGGCTTTCCTTGCTTTCTGCCTTGATTTGACCATTGAAGAGCTGGTTTGGTTTCGTTGTAGTTTTGTTTCCTTTCTTCAATCAACGTGAGTTTGAGGTGCTCGAACCTCAGGGTTGCTCCTTTGCGCCTAGTGCAAGCTGAAGGTTTGCTATGAAGGTTCATATGAAAACGCATCAGGGCGCACGTGGAGGACTTGAGAATGCAACACAAAAAACACCCCAAGAAAAACAACATCCATGCAAAAAAGGCCAGAAAAGTCGCATTTCACTCTTTGGTGACTTAATTTGCATACCAACCCGACCCCGTCCCTTGCATCTGGTATTGACTCTGGCTCCTCCAGTCAGTCCATAGAAATCAAGTATACAGGAAGGTCGCAATGTACTCTACAGATTCTGTTTAGGGCTTCGTTCCACAAAAAATGATACCGCTTCATCATTCACTTATCTTGAGAGCCTTCGACTGCAGACCACGTAGGCAGTGGGGCCTGCATGAGACGCAGGTGCGTTGTGCATTCCGCATAGGTGGGACCCTAGTACATGTATGAACAGATTTAAGAAGATCAAGCCTATTTAATCTAGAGCCAATCGGGATTTTGCCGGAGTTTCTGAGTCAATTCTAAAATACAAAAATTTCCAGACGGGGTGACCGGGGCTGATGCTAGGTCAACGAGAGGGAGCTTTGAAAGAAAAGGCTCAATGATACAACATGCAAACTCGGTCAAACGAAGGAAAAGACCACGAGTGTGGGGTATGAGAAGAAGGAAGCCAGAGTTTATGCACAAAAATAATCAAAAGGGGGGAAAGGTAAAAAGACCGCCGTACCAGAGGTTTATTACAGTACAAAAGCAGGACCAGGAACCCAGACCTGATGAGAAGGGGGATGAAAGTTCATCAAGGGTCGTGTCAAGTCGCGAGGCAATGGCTTCTTTTGGGGATAATGCGATGCGAAGGCGATGTCGAAGATACCGACTCCGCTTCTTAATCTCGATCGAACGAGAGCGTTAAAAAGTCGTTCAAGCCCAAGAAATGAAAACACAAGTCATTCCTTGAGTAGGGCGTCGGCAAGCCTCATGGCCACCAGCCCATGCGCTTGTAGCTCTCGACCATCTCGCGGATGCTGTTGGTGTCAAAATGCTCGTATTTTGGCTTCCAGCCTGTTGTGGACTCAAAAAGCGAGCCATCAATTGACAGGTCCTGATTCTTGAGGATGTCAAGTTCCAGGAAAGGACCGATGGGACCAGGACGCTCAATCTTGCTCTTGGCCACAATATCCGCCCACGTCTGTAGACTGACCTCGTTCATGTCATCAACCACATCATCGAGGTTCATCTTAGCGATCTGGGACACAAGCGAGCCGAGGAAGGTGACCTTTATATTGAAAACCTCGGCCAGGGCTTTCGCGACATGCTCCTGTTTTGTATCGTTGTGGTCCACAACATTGAAGGCGACAATCTTTGAGGAGTCCTTGAAGGCGTCCGGTAGGGTGGGGTCATTGGGGTCCAGTTTTCCCATGCTGGCACGCCATTCGGCCGCATACCAGAGTGCGCTGGCAGCATCCTTGACATGCAACGTATTTACCTTCACATCCTTGGTGTTGAGCATCACAAGGTCCTGTTCCAATTCCAGGTGCACGCGCGCAAGACAGATGCCCGTCGCGAAGTAGCCCGGGTCGTACTCTCCATAGACGTGTGGCAAGCGCAGTGCGCAAGAATTCAGGTTGGGAATCTTCAACACCTCCTCGGCCGCCTTCATCTTCCACTTGGCCAGTCTATGCCATGGCTGGAGTGCGTCGCTCTCCTTGCGCGGGGATGAAGCGCTCTTGTAGACGTGTGCCGTCGAGGTATCGACATATACAGAGATGCCTCTTCGAGCGACCTCCTTGGCCAATGTCACGGTGAGTGTGCAGCTGCGCGCTTCGTAGACGTCGTCGGGCTGACCATGCCGGGTCTCGCCGCCGCAGTTGATCACATAATCGAATTGTTCGCCGTTCGCTCGGTCAAAGATGCGCGGTAGGTGCTCTGCAGAGAAGAGGTTCATTTGTGAGATTTGCTGTCCAACTGTTTTGCCGAAGGGGATTAAAGAGGTGGATAGCGCCACTTACGTTCCCGACTGGCGTCGGCCTGCACAAACTTCTCCTTGGAGCATGCTGCTTCGAATTCGGGAGCCAACCAGGCCAACTGCGGCAGCACCTTGTCGATCAGGCGGACTTCAGAGGCCAGGTTGTTCTCGTGGATGTACAGTGCCAGGTGGCGGCCGATGAAACCTACAGCGGTCAGTCTGCATTTCAAATGTCGAGGAAGGAGGGGGGGGGTTGGGGGAGAGGGCTGCGAACGCACCGAGGCCACCGATGATCAGGACGGCGGGCTTCTTGGCGTCAGCCATGATGAATAGGGGGCGTATCGAGCCAATTGCTCCCCGAGGGTTCAGGGGAGGGAGAGTAGATGTTGATATGAGATGGGAGAATGGGAAGAAAGCGCGGAAGGAGGAGGGGGAGACTAAATCAAATGGTGCGTCTCAGCTGGGGCGAACCTTCCCAAGTTCATGCGGGCCTGGTCCACCAATGCATCGCTATAGGAAATTCGTACGATCGCATTTGCTCAGTTTTCATTTTCTCATTTCTTTTCCCCTGCCAAGTCCCTCCGCTCTAGCGACGCCGTGGATCTATAGTAGCCCCAGTGGACTCGCTGCCGAGCCTTGCGCGATCGGAGAGCACGGAAGAGTGGTGACGTCGGGCTCAGCGCAGCGCCCATGGTTCTGGCATGGCTGCGATCGCCCCGACCCGACAGTCTGCGCCCGTCGGATCCGGGGTTGCTTTCTTCACGGGAAACGGGAGCGGTGACGATGACGATACTCATGGCATGATCTCCTTACAATTCCATCTTCAGCGTCACGCCGATCTCGAACTCAAACACACCCAACTGCCCCTGGTCCTTGGCCTTCCACGCATAACCCACACGGTTCACCAGGGCCTGAAGATCGTCGCTGTCTCGGCGAATCACAAATCGTGCCCCGGACCACTTCAAATGCACCACCGCATACCGGCGTCGCAGGATAGGCATGTCGTCGAACAGCTGCCGGGAGGTTTCGTCCACTTCCCAGATCCCACACTCCTCCTCCATTCTCTTGAGAAAGCTGGTTGAGGACGTAAAACTCTCGAATGGGACGCACACCGGCTCCATCGGGTTATCCTCCTCCTGCACCAGGAAATAAGTCGCCATGCTGTTTTGCACGTCACCGGTTGTCTCACTCGCACCACAAACTTGCGAGACTGGATATGCCACTATGCAGTTAGATGAACTGTTACCGTTTGCCTAAGAAAAATCGGCATGTCCGTCGTACCTTGGGTCTCCGACGTATCAGTCAGTCGGCTGTCCGCACCACTGGGCGCGGTGACCTTGGAAAATCGGCCTTGTGCATTCCTCGACACTTCCGGGGTATTATGGTGTTTCTTGATTCTTGCAAGTTTGGGAGAAGGAGTTTGACTCGTCTTTCCAGCAGCTGCGGTGCCATTGTCTCTAGCGTCCCGGTCGGTCGTTGGTTCATCAATGCTCATGGAAAGGTCAGAAGACTGCGAGTTCAACAAACATTTGTCCACAGCCTGGAGTCAGTCAATGACAAAGATCCTAGCAGATCCATGGCAGGTAAGAGAAATGACCCTCAAGTTTGGAAAGCTTACCGGTCGGGTCGGTGGTGGTTTCTGTCGATTTTTGGAGCTCTTTTCCAGGAGAAGCTCAAGGGCCTGGGTAATTCTGAAAGCTGTCAATTGAATCCTCACGGGATCCGCGACATCGTAGTCACTCACGCCTCCCTATCCTGAGGCCATTTGCACAGGTTGTCTATCTCGAGATGGTCTTCCAACAGATACTCTCGTCGGCTCTCCTCAGTCCCCCAATATTGCGTTCCCACCTGCTCGAGAAACGTCGTGGCGCACTCGTGTCGCAGCTTCTCATCGCTTTGGAGATCGGACCATGAGAAGATTGACTGGACGTGATGATGCAGCAGCTCTCGGAAGCGCTTCCAGTGTTCATCTTTGAAATCGAAAAATCTCCGGAATTCATCTAGCGTACTCCTGCTCGTAATCTCTTTGCTCTCAATAAGCTCCAGGAGGCTGTTAGAATCCGCCCGGGTATGAGACTTATGGTAACTGTTGCGGCGCGCGGGCATCATGGATGTGCTTGCAAGGCAGCGTTGGATAGGGAGAAGGACCAGGTGACTCTCAGAGTATCAAAACGATAGTGCTTTATGGACACGTCATGTAAATTTCGTGTGGAACAGAACTAGTATTGATGGGCCAAAGCAAGGCCGTGTGAAGTAGGCAGAAGGGGTAATGCAAGAAAGTGGGTGGGGGATAGACACGTCGATGGAGCAGAGAGGGGAGACAAACAAATGAAAGGGAAGATTCATCTACGTGCTTCTTGTATTTCGAGGCTACCAAAGCCATGTGTAGACAAGATCATCGAAGACTATATTCATGGTATTTGAATGATAGAGATGCGCGAGCAAAGCAGGAAATTCATGATCCAGATAGACATGCCATTCATTATTCCGCACCAAGGTATCTTAGAGAATTTCTCAGCTCCTTCACTGCTGTATCCACGTCATCGAATGTTAGCGCAGAAACCGCCCAGCGGGCATGCTTCTGGGCCATAGAGATTGACTGGTCATCCACTGAGTGCGAGGGCTGGCTAGGGGCAGCGGGTGGAGGAGCAGCAGGGACTGGGGTAAATGAGGCAGATCCGGACAATGATGACGTTGCTGCTGGAGGAGGGATATGAGCACTAGCATTCGATGGATCGTAAAATAAGGCTGGATCTGGCGCAGCTACTGATGGACTGGCTGGGGGCGGAGGAAATGATTGGAAGGCATTTGGAGCGTGAGGAGTGTGGGTCTTCAATGATCCTGGCGTGTCCGGTAACTGAGGTACCGAGTGTGAGCCTCCAATAGTACCTGGTGTGGAGGGAAGGTCCAGTCCTCCAGGTTGCGGGTTGTCAATTTCCATCGCTTGGCCTGGCGGTCCAGGCGCATTGCGAGGGACAGAAGGGATTTCTAGCTCTGAGGGTGCAGGGGGTCGCGGAAGGGAAGATGCACGCGACGGATGAAGCGATTCATCAATCGATGATTGAGAAGCCATCTGGCGGCCGAGCCGGTCTGCTTCGTCAGGGATTTCCTCGACGGAAGCCTGTCTCGGCTTAGATGCCTGTTCCGCCACCGATTCGTCGAATGCTTGCACTTCGGGACCAGCCATGCCAGATTCCTCCTCCTCTTTAGGTGCAGGGTTTGTTGCATTTGGATCCTCCCCGGCTTTGATGGCCTTGACGATTCGGACAGCATGGTATTTAGCGAACTTGATCCTCCCGGCAATCTCAGGATCCGACTGCCCCCAAATTTGACATAGCTCGAGAAAAGTCGCTGCCGCTTGAAATGTATCTGCGGTTTGTCTAGCTCCGTCAGCTCAAGGTTTCATCATGGCTGGGATGTCAGAACAAACTCACTTGGTGACTTTGTTGGCAGTCATGGCAGCCTCAGCGCGGTTGAAGACCTCCAGGCCGAATTGCTCAACATAAGCATTCGCTGCAACATTGTCTGTCACCGTTTCGTTTTCTGGATTTTCACTTTTGAACTATTACCCACGATCGCGGTTAGTAATGTTGCGAAAAGGGACAAGGGCGGAGCGTGATGGGGGAGGACTATGGACCTGCTCTAGCTTGTCCACCAGGTTAGTGGTGTAGAGTTTGATCTCATCATCTGAGGTATGGAGTCCTCTCTCGATAATTTGATTCACGATATGGAAATTGCCTGGCGCATTGGCGATCTAGTCAGTCTCAAGGTCTCGCCGCGGGGACACTGGTGGCACTTACACCAGTAGGCAATAACAGGCTTAGCTTTCTCGATCTGGGCTGCCCTTACGGCAAAGCGCCCAATGTCGGCGGATCGAAGCCCTGCAGGAATCCCACTTGCCATGGTCGTGGAGAGAGGAGTTGAAGATGCCGAGAGACACGCAGGCCAGATGACGTTTGGAGCTCGGGATCAACCCACCGCCTGTGCGGAGATGCGATAAGGGCTTATCTTCCGCTTGCTACGCTTCTTCATTTCTACCTAGTAGGCAGTCACTTTCTGACTACTAACAGATCTTACCTTACTAGAAGAAGAATTAGGCAATGGCTTCATGTATAAATTGATATGGAATATGCCAGAGATAAATTTGCATTCTATCTCAAATCAAGCATCTTCCACCATCCAATCTCCAATCTCGACTCGCTCCTCGGCCAGCGCCTCCACCTCGAAATGGTCTTCTACTTGCCCACCAGGGCCGCCGATGCGCTCAATGACAATCCATACTCCACTCCGTAAGTCAACTGTGGGTGATAAATCAAAGTCTTCCACACGAACCCCTGATGCGGCATCGCAGTGTGCTCCATCTTCAGAAACAGCTAAAGTCTTCTTGTACGGGCCCTGGCCGCGTTCCACAGTCATCAGCACAGGCGACGAAGCCACAGAGCGAGAGTCAATCATGGATAGCTTATTCCTTGCAATAAGTTTGAGTCGTGTCATGCGAGATACTTTCAAGGATGCCAGCATCCGATCTTTACCCGGGTGAAGAACGCCCACTTTAGACAAAGTGACCCGGCGGCCTGCTGATTCAGATGCCAATGGCCGTATCGCGCATTGAATGGTGGATGAGATCCAAAGTGTGAAGCGACCAAGCTGGTCTGGAGCAAATGTTGAGCAAACAATGGTGTACACACCCTTATCGAGAGACTTCGTTTCCGCGAGAGCGCATCCTCGACGATAGTCGCCACTGTCTGCAATGATGTCTCGTCTTCGCGCTCTCGACACCCGCTGGCCGTTGGACCAAAAAATTTTGACATGAGTTGCAAGTTCCACATCACTGGACTCGATGAGAATGGAAACGTCGGTTCTTTCGTAAACCTGAAGACTGAATTGGGGGTTGGAGGAATATCGAGGTGACTCTACATTCCCGCCGGCAGTTAGGGCCGTCCATGAGCCGTTTACTTTGTTCAGACATAGGTACTGGTCCATCGAGGGAGCAAGCGTCACTGGTGACGTCGAAAAAGCCGAAAGTGTGAAGTTTTGACTCGACGATGGGAGGGATTGCTCTGAGACTACTATCGTGTAGGTCGTCTTTGGTGGCATCTCAAGTCTCATGAGAGTATTTGGCGAGTCCATGTAGGGGCCACGATGGAGTGCCCCGTCGCTCAAGGATACCCTCCAGCCATTTGCTTGGAAAACATAAATGCTGATGAATCCTAGCTGCCCGCCGTCTGGGACGGGGTTCTTCAGGTAATCGCGGTGGTCTGTCTTGAAATGCTTGCCCAGCAGCAACCAAACCGTCCCTCCTAATTCGCTGTAAATCGAGAACTGCGGGTTCTTGACAAAGCATCCAGTGACAACGCGGCCATGGGACAAGTCCCAGGCAAAATGAATATCTTCACGAAACCTGAACAGTCCGGGGTTCCAGTTGAGGTAGAGATTTTCAAAATTCTGTAGAACCTGCTCGCAGTCCATCCAGAAAACTCCAGGAGAAAGCGCCGGTAGTGAGCTAGACAAATCTGGGGCTTCGGCCTCACTGTGCATCAATGTTGGCTCTGCGCCGGCCCATGGATTTTTTAGTAAGAACTGTCGACGCCCATGGGCTTCCTTCATGTTCAGAATAGCATAGTCATGCTGGCTCACTAAGCCTAGGCCCTTTTCCTCACGCTCAGTCAACTTGCCAGTTCCAATCGTGAGCACCACATCGCCGTAGGAAAAGGCTTGGTATAAACGCCCCCAGATCTGATCAGACGTAGAGTCTTCGTGGTGTAGAAAGACTTGCTCCGGAATCCAGCCGGTCAATACCCACAGATCGGTTCCAGAATTACTTCCAGGAAAGTCATAGCCTCCGCGAACTTTCAGATAAGCTTTCTCCACAAGAGCAGGCCATAATAAGCTTGGATTATTCCGATCAACCACATGCAGAGAGCGTTCCGTCTTGGAAGATGGCAGTCGGTCGTCTATTACTACTTTTCGGAAACATCCGTTGAAGTAGAAGGAAAATATATATTTTCCTGAGGGTGATAAACTCGGCTGTTCTGGACCAGCCTCACAAGGGTACATCACAGGTGAAGCATGCTAGCTCAGTCAGCTTCGTTACTAAGTTCCTGATCAAAGTACATACTTTTCCGAGGCCTCTTTCTGATCGTGCCGTGATTGCACAGAGACTAGCAACTACAGAGCAATCGGTCAGCACATCTTGCACGAGGTCAGAGATGCCCGTCGCCGAGATGACTGGGTCAACCATATGCGATATTTGATCTCCTGCATCTTGTGCGCGTAATAATTCGGAAGGCCGCTTCCATCCTGCAAATATTTCGCGCTGAAACTTTGAAAGGTGCAGATCCGGGGTATCCCTGGACAGCGTTAGAAGAGACGGAACCAGAAAGAAGTCACACAACGGCTGTAGTAGATTTCCCTCACGTACGTGAAATGCTGGCCGTCGCACGCTACGAAATCAACGGACGCTGGTGAACGATCCCACGGCGGGAAGATGAACCCGTTCAACTTCGCCCCTTCAAGAATTATGATCTCTTCGCGGGTTGTGAGCCTCCGCTTGGATACGGGTGGATGCAAGCCGCGAATCGGTAAAGCGTCCTGACGTGCGACCAACTGCCAGTGCGGGGAGGCCTTGATCTTCTCGGCGCGCGTCAGGAGCTCCTTGCATTTGGTGTCGAGGCGCTTCTTGTCATCCAAAGGTGCTAGGCGCAAGGCCTTCATGTACTGTTCAGCGGCACTGATGGCGGCCTCTAATGCCGCCTTCTGGCTGGTCGCGGCAGCTATCTCCTCTTCGGCTTTCTAAATGCCGGTTAGCTCCGCCGGGTGATCCTGGGGTAGCCAAGGTCATTTTACCACAGCCTGAGAGAGATGCGATTGCGGCTGTGACTGCGAGTCTAGCCCATTGGGTCTAGACATCGCGCTGAATCGTCACCCTGTTACACCAGAGGTCGCCGTGTTGAACGAGAGAGTGAGGTGCCTGCGTTCATACAAGTTCCCAGCGGCACGGGAGAAAATAGATGATCCTCTCCGGTGCTGTCTCCATTCCGACATATTCTTGGAATCACGTGTCTCCCCACTGATCTGTGAGATACTGGTTTTTTATTAGAAAGATAACATAAAAAAAAAATAGCAACTTGAGTGGCTAGATACTATTTATGTCCTAAACAAGAAGTTTATTGTATTTATTATAATACCTAGAATAATATCCGATAGGGATAACATGCCAGAAAAAAAGAGCTTCTGGTAGTTGAGGTTAAAATCTTAAACCCGGTCGAGGGGATTCGAAGTTATTCAGAAAGAGTCCAAAACTGTAATGAAAGATACTTGCCTGGTTTTTGGCATCTATTCTACCCCTTCTCTACTTTCGGCTACTGATATTCTCAAACAGGGTTAGATTAGCGTCAAATGAATGTTGTCGTTTAGGCCTGGGGCACCGTTAAAAAAACACAAAGACAGAGTTTTCGTCATGGTAAGTAACAATGTATGGATTGGGGCGGTCTCTATAACTCCTTCGCGATCGCCTCGCCCTTTTAACCCTATCTCTTTTGGTTGTCTTAGTACACCCAATCACAATATATTTCATGGCATTAGAAGACTCGCTGGTCGCGAGGAATGCGCTGGGGGGTCTCTGCTGTTGATATGTTGGAAGCCGACAGACCTCCACCTCCATAATGCTATTACCCGGAAATGAACTCGAGAGAGCATCTTATCCCCATCAAGGACAATCCTGTAGTTGCACACCTCACAGATCTCCTTATTAGTCCTTAATCCTACCATGCACGGGCCGTACGCGAGCTTCCGGATTGACAGCTGGGGCTGACCTAAGCTGAAGCTGAGCCGGGGACCTCGGCTCGTTTCGTTTCCGCGCGGGCGCCGAGGTGCTTTTGAGGTGCTTGTGGTCGCCGGTCATCGAGCTCGGTCGTGGTGTTCGGATGACATCGGCTACGACGATCTGAATGCTGACGTTAAGGTAAACTCTCTTGCTTGTCTCTCTTGCTTTCTTCTTGTCCTTTGTTGCTCGAGCTTCCTCCGTCTTCGGAGCAAGCGACGTTTAGAGCCCCGCTCCGATCTCCCCCTTCACCCGCTTGGAGTGTGTCATTTCTTTTTTTTCTCTCTCTTGAGCTTCGACATACACCATGACAGGCCAATCGAAACCTGTGCGCCTATCTCCTTGGGGGAGCGCCGTAGCCGGTGCAACGGGCGCCGTCCTGGCCAATGCTATGGTATACCCGCTGGACCTGTAAGCGGAAGACCCCGACAGGAGCTCCACGCTGATGTTAACTAATCTTGGATTACTCGTATAGGGTCAAGACGAAATTGCAAGTCCAGGTGAAACAGAGCAAAGGAGCTGAGGGCGCCGAAGAAATCGACCACTATGAATCCACCGTGGACGCCATCTCGAAAATCGTGGAGAAGGAGGGTGTGTCCGGTCTTTATTCTGGGATTGCAGGCTCACTTCTAGGAGTTGCATCCACCAACTTTGCCTACTTCTATTGGTACAGCGTTGTTCGAAGTCTGTACATGGCTTCTAACCGTACTCCGAAGCCTCCGGGCACTGCCATCGAGCTGTCTCTTGGTGCCGTTGCTGGGGCCGTAGCCCAGATCTTCACTATTCCGGTATCCGTCATTACCACACGGCAGCAGACACAACCCAAGGGAGATAAGAAGGGTCTCATCGAGACGGGTCGGGAGGTAGTTGAGAGCGAGGACGGCTGGTCCGGCCTGTGGAGAGGCTTAAAGGCCAGCTTGATTCTGGTCGTGAACCCAGCCATTACGTATGGCGCGTATCAGCGTCTCAAGGACATCTTCTTCCCGGGCAAGAATAATCTCAAGCCCTGGGAGGCATTCTGTGAGTGACTATGTTTCGCCTTTCATTGTGTGTACTAACCAATTGATTCTAGTCCTTGGCGCTATGTCCAAGGCCCTGGCGACTATCGCAACCCAGCCTTTGATTGTTGCCAAGGTTGGTCTGCAATCTCGTCCACCGCCGAGTCGGCAGGGCAAACCCTTCAAGACCTTCGGTGAGGTCATGAAGTATATCATCAACAATGAAGGCGCACTCTCTCTCTTTAAGGGAATTGGCCCACAGATCATGAAGGGTCTTTTGGTGCAGGGCCTGCTTATGATGACTAAAGAACGGTATGCAATCCCTCTCTCGCTCTCAATGCCGCCGGGTTCCTCTGACAACTGTTTAGGATGGAGCTCCTCTTTATTGCCCTGTTTGCCTATCTTCAGCGCATCAAGAAAGAGAAGCTGCGCAAGGCAGTGGATACTGCTGCGTCCAAAGCCAAGACCAGTTTGCCTGTGGCCCTGAAATAAATCGTCTGATACGTCCACCCCTTTTGACACACCCTTCAATTCCCTCTGTTCTGGTCTTCGGCGTGTTGGTATTTCTTTTCCTCGCAATACTTTTTCCATAGAGACATTTCTTTTCCTTTCAGCTTTCCGAGTCTTATATCTTGAGGTGTGCTTGGTGCGATGGAAATGACTCCCTTTCTCATCCTGGGCTATTATGACCTACCCCCCCCCCCCCCACGAAGACTTGTATATAGACGTCTAGCTTGGCCTAGGTAGGTAGTCCATGAAATGTGAATCCTCCAACTTTGGAAGGTTTGTCATAGTCGAGCTCTATAGTATCTTTGGGTGTAAGTAATGTCAGATATGTAGGCCAAATTGCAAGAATCAGTTTGCTTCAAGAATGTGAAACACGACACAATGAGCATCGCTGGTGCCCGCGGCACATATATATCTGGGCATCGACATTGGTTGTTCCCAGCAATGACCTAAATGTAAATACCCTAGCTCCAAGAAGCTTAACGTTTTTTACTCACAAAAGAATTTCAATGGGAAGGATTCCACGGAGAATACAAGCCCAGGTGTATGTAGCCGAAACTAATGATGCAACCTGTTTGGCTCGACGGAGCCCGGCGCTGGCGATCTACCACCCACCCCAACTCAACGATTTCTCTCCAACCATCCCATTAGTCTGTCACTGCAGGGGTCCTGGCGACATGCGATGGCCACCATGGAATTTTCGGTCGACCGATGACGATAAGCACCAAAGACCGGGCACCTCAGACTCAAGCTCAGGCTCAAGCTCCCACCCCACGCCCACAACAAACAACCCCATCTTCTCTCTTGATTGGGCTGCCTTCGCAGAAGCCAAAACGCTCATATCGACTGTGGTCTTGACAAGTGGCATTTTACTGACAGTACGCATTCATCGTCGCTACCTACGCCGTTTCCCCGACGCGCCTAGCATCTCACCCTCCTTTCTCCGGCGTCGGACGATCTTCGGTCAAGTGACAAGCGTTGGCGATGGTGACAATTTTCGGATATACCATACGCCTGGTGGACGGCTTACAGGCTGGGGATGGTTGCCGTGGAAGAAGGTCCCTACGACGAAAAAGGAACTGAAAGATAATACCGTTCGCCTCCCCTATTGCCCTCTCCTGTCGCGTCTGTTCCTCGGACTCACATATTCTCTGTCCGGTCCAGATCCACATCCGTCTAGCTGGAATAGACGCGCCTGAACTCGCCCACTTTGGCCGTCCAGAGCAGCCCTTTGCCCGCGAGGCCCATACCTGGCTCACATCTTACCTGTTGCACCGCCGTATACGCGCCTCCCTCTACCGTCAAGACCAATACAATCGAGTCGTTGCGAGCGTGTCCGTCCGACGCGCCCTTGATTTCCCACCTTTCCGCCGGAGAGATGTCTCTTATGAGATGTTGCAGCGCGGTTTGGCGACTGTGTACGAAGCAAAAGTTGGTGCGGAGTTTGGTGGCGAAGCCATGGAGCAGAGGTATCGCCGCGCAGAATGGTGGGCCAAGGTTCGATCCAAAGGGCTTTGGAAGGATTACCGTCGTGTCGGGTCTGACTGGGAGAGTCCACGGGAGTACAAAACACGCATGGGGCTCGGCGATACGACCGACAATGGCCGTAAATCGAAGTGAGTTTTGCTCTGGAGCATTGAACAGCATATGTACATGGGATACGACGATACTGTATATGCGATGGTCACGGTCGGAACAGGTCACTTTGAGACCACATTCAATTGTATGAATATATGTTACACGAATTGAGAAACACTGTACGAACTATGGGGGTGACAGGTCCCACGGATCACGACAGTGTATCTTGGAGCCCAATCTGTCATGGTCAAAGCACGCGCATGGTATATCGCGACTCAATTAAGAATATGTATACATGCCCGAAGTCGGTCTGACCTCTTAGCAAAACCTTCGCTCAACCTCCGCAAATAGCTGCGGAGATATTTCATCACTCGAGTTGCCCTCAACCCGCCACAAACAGCCACGGCGGTCATAATGTTCAAGCAAGGCTCTGCTTGTCTCCTCGAACTTTCGTAGCCGTTGCTTCCATGTATCAATGGAGTCGTCCTCCCTCTGTGTGAGTGGCTCGCCGGTCACATCGTCCTTGCCGGGAACCTTCGGTGCATTGAAATCTGTGTTATACACCCGCCCTGATGGTTCATGAACCCAACGCGATGCAATGCGCGACAAAATAACCGAAGGAGGGGTGAGGAGGTGAACAACAAAATTGACCGGAACTAGAGCGTCCAGACTTGTTGCTTGAGCGGCAGTGCGGGGGAATCCATCGAGAATGAAAGACGCGGAGGGAGATATTGAGGGAGTTGAGTCTGCGGACTGAGCGGAGGGTGATGAAGAGAACGGCTCAGACTGGGCCGATGATGAAAGCCAGCCTTTTGATCTTAATTCAGAGGAAATCAAGTTGAGAATCATGGAGTCGGGAACGAGGTTTCCGGACTGCATTGCAGCCTCGGCTTGAATGCCTGCGATTATGATTGAGTCAGGACCCTCGATATCATATTATGCAATGCTGTTGAAGACGAATTACCTACCGAGTGGTGTCCTTCGGCGCACATTCTCGCGTAGTAGGTCCCCGGAGCTGATCGAAGCTAGCTGCGGAAACCGGGCCAGTAGTCGTTCTGACTGCGTGCCTTTTCCCACCCCCGGGGCACCGATGAGAATCACTCGAGCAGCCTTGTTGAGCTGCTTAGTTGTCTGCGACATGCTGGAGTACGTTGCCAGTGCTGTGACTCGCAGATCAGATATGATTATAGCTGTTGGAAGTGTTCATAGAAGTGTTGGGTCGATGATAGGATGACTGGCGGCGTTCGTAGGGCACAACAGAAAACGACGCGATGAAGAAGCGCGCTATGGTTGATGCATATTGAGAGAGGGATGGGAGGTTGAGAAGATACAAAATAAGCACCACGGTCACGAACAGGGTAGTTATATCTTGAACTATCAGCTTCGTGATCCTGTGGGGTTGTGCACGGCTTCTCTGTCTTCGGCCGTCGGTGAGGAGCTCCGAGGGAAACACCGGAGACTGCGAGTCAGCAATATGGAAAGCACGACAGGGCTATCTCATCTTTCCTCTCTCTCTCTCTCTCTGTGTGTGTGTATGTAAGGTGGGTATATCGTAGCAGCCGGGAGCCACTGAGATACTGAGGAATCGAGGAGTAATGGAGTAGTCGCAATGTGACTCGACAAGTTCGCTACGCTCTCACATGTGTATTACTAGCCGGTCCATGAGTGGTGCCTGATCCCCGAGGCCGAGGACAAGTCCCGTGGGACCACGTGACTGGCACCGGGCCACGCGTGGAGGCGCGTCGCGTCCGCCCAATTTAGTGACGAGAGTGATAACCGAGGTGGTCGTGTACATCTACTCCAGATCGAACCCTGGCCGCATCCAACCGACGTGCGACCGTGCTGCCAACACCATGATCCGACAGGACGCCCATCGAATCGACCCCAAACGCAGGGCCACTATCGATCACAAGAAGAGGCAGTTCGCCGCGCCGACGTACAAGCAACAGGATTACCCGCATCGTCTCAACCTGTACGACACGCCGCCCACAGCGGAGATCACGCTTGAGCAATTCGAACAATGGGCCATTGACCGATTGAAGAGTATACATAACATGCGGCGTCTTGTATCTGCCCGTTTACTGACTCCGAGGCAGTCCTGGCCGAGATCGAAGCATGCTCCTATCGCAATAAGTCACCCGCGGAGACCGCAGCACATATCACCCCTCTCCTCCAGAAGTTTCTCCCTCTTTCTTCAAACACATCGTCCCCCAACGGCGCAACCGATCCCCGTTTGAAAAATGAACGGCAGAAAGACCACTATTCTCACTTCATCCTCCGCTTGGCCTTCTCCGCCACCGAAGACCTCCGTCGCCGATTTGCACGAGCCGAGACCATGCTATTCAGGTTCCGTTTTCAGCAAGATGATTCACGGGAAAGACGTGCTTTTATTGACAGCTTGAATCTTGACTGGGAGCCAGTCAGTGAGGAGGAACGAAACGAAGTCGCCGATAGCCTAATCAGCTCCACTCCTGGGTTGCGTCGATTGGATGACGAAACATGGTATAAGGTGGATTGGGAGAAAGTCCCGGAGCTTGTCGAGCGACGGACGGTGTTCTTGAAGAGGGGACAGGCATATGTTCCTGGAAGGGAACAGCTGAGTATGATCATGGCTGAATTCACGGCCCGACTGGAGCGTGCACTCGAGGTATATCTGCATCAATTCACTTGACATGCCCAATGATTTCAACTGACCAATTGAAGCTTACGAGTCGAGCCCTCCCCCGCTTGGATGAGGACGACCGTCTGACCCCTATCCTGAACCACCTCTCCAAGAACTTTGGAAGTGCCGAGTCAGTGTACTCCGAGGGCGAAGGCCATGTTGACGGAGCAGCCATCACGGCCAGTTCCATCGACCAGCTCTCTCAGCATTTCCCGCTATGCATGCGGAGTTTACACATCAACCTGCGCAAGAACAACCATCTGAAGCACTTTGGACGACTCCAGTATACGTTGTTCCTAAAGGGCATTGGCCTGTCATTGGAGGAGTGTATTCTCTTCTGGCGCCAATCCTTCAAAGGCAAGACAGATGATGAGTTCAATTCCCAATACAAGTACAATATTCGCCATGCTTACGGTGATGTCGGTGGTGATGTCAACCGTCGTGGCCGTGGCTACCCTCCCTACTCATGCCAAAAGATCCTGAGCGACAACAACGTCGGGATTGGTCAAACACACGGCTGCCCGTATCGGCATTACTCAGTCGACAACTTAGTGGGGCTCCTCCAGTCTACAGGGGTCCACGACAAGGAAGTTCTGCGTGGAGTGCGCGAGGATGTGGGCAAGCAGCGGTACCACATTGCATGCAACCGTGTGTTCGAATGGGCACACAAGGGTGAAATCAAGAAGGTGAAGGAAGATGGGACGTGGAGCCAGGCTGATCTGGACACAATTGTACACCCCAACACATATTTCAAGCGCAGCTACTTGCTTAAGCAGCTGGCCAAGGCCCCAAGCCGAGGAGACTGAGCTTCGCGAGTGAAATTTCTTTCATGATGTTATGTTGGCCCGTCACGGCCGAGGCTGTCCCATTGGCGTTGCGGCGTTGCGGGCATGGATTTGTACAATGCGCAGAGATATCTAGGTAGATTCAGGTTGTTTCAATTGGAAATGGGGAGCATAATTCTCTGCTTTTACGGGAGGTCTGTAACCACAGCTGATTCCCAGTTTATCCAAAAGGATCGGAACGACCTTTCAAGACCAGGTGCCCAGCAACGGGTCAAATCGATCTCCGCTCGACGCGAAAACAACTTTGTCATGGAAAGGACGGAAGTTGTCGACAGTAATGTGATTATTTGTGTCGGCGTGGATTTTTGAAGAAATTGAAAGGAGGGGAGAAAAAAGAAAACCGCCGGGATTTAATGATGTTTGGTTACGGGTGGCGGCAAGGACCACTAGCGCTGCAACCTGGCCTTAATGGGGACACCATCACACAACATACACCTCCACCTTGTGCTGAACTTCCCCCTCAAGTTGACGTTTGGGGCCTTTTTCTTTTGGGATCTGGGTTATGCTCCGGTGTGGTTTTGCTGCCTAGACGTCTCCTGGAGTAGTCCAATACTGAGGTTCTTCCTGCAACTTCCTCCACTCCATTCCCCTCCCTCCCCTTGATCAACACCGAACCGATACCCCAATTACAACCCGTCACAATGGATTACGAGGCACTGAAGGATCAATGGAGTGACGTGGAGGACCGCGATGGTATCAGACTCAGCTGGAACACTTTCCCGAGCTCTCGCATGGTGCGTTTTGGATTGGGCAGCCATCTACACCTCCGGTGTCGCGTCATCGCTAAACCTGGATCTAGGAAGCGTCCCGGCTGGTCGTCCCCATCGCTGCCGTCTACACGCCGCTCAAGGAGAAGCCAGACTCGCCATTGCTTCAATATGAACCTGTCACCTGCAAGCAGCCCTGCCGAGCTGTCCTCAACCCATATGCGTATGTGCCGCATTGTTGACCCCAGCTTGGGAGATGATGCTGACCATGTCCAGCACCGTCGATATCCGCGCCCGGATTTGGATCTGTCCCTTCTGTCTGATGCGTAACCCTCTCCCCCCTCACTATAAGGATATCACGGAGAACACAATACCCCCGGAGCTCCATCCGCAGAGCACTACGATCGAGTATCAATTAGCTCGGCCGGCCCCAGCTCCCCCCATCTTCGTGTACGTTGTCGACACTTGCCAGGAGGATGACAGCCTGCAGGCGCTCAAAGACTCGCTCGTTATGAGCTTGTCGCTGCTGCCGCCAAATGCACTGGTTGGTCTGATTACCTATGGAACTATGGTAGGTGGAGCATGGTCCTTTCCCGCAACGGCTTGCATATTGACCCCCGAACGTAGGCTCAAGTGCACGAGCTCGGCTATACCGAGTGCGCCAAGTCCTATGTGTTCCGAGGCAACAAGGACTACACCGCCAAACAGGTCCAGGAGATGTTGGGTCTTGCTCCCGGCATGCGCCCCGGTGCCCCCCTTCAACAACAACCACCCCGACCTCCTCTCGGTCCTGCGGCACGCTTCCTTCTGCCCGTTCAACAAGCCGAATTCCAGATCACCAACGTCCTCGAGCAATTGCAGCGCGACCCGTGGCCCGTAGCCAATGACAAGCGAGCTCTTCGTTGCACCGGTGTGGCACTGAGCGTTGCAGTTGGTCTTCTGGAGACCTCCTTCCAAAATGCTGGCGGTCGTATCATGAACTTTGTCAGTGGAGCAGCCACTGAAGGCCCTGGTCATGTTGTCTCGCCCGAGCTAAAGGAGCCTATTCGTTCGCACCACGATATTGATCGCGATAACATCAAGTATTACAAGAAAGCTGTGAAGGTATGGTTCTGGGATGCAAGTATTACTGTGTTCCCTGCTAATATTAGTAGTTCTATGATAACCTCGCCAAGCGTGCCGCAAACAACGGCCATATTGTTGATATCTTCGCTGGGTGCCTGGACCAGGTCGGTCTTTTGGAGATGAAGAACTTGGTGAACTACACCGGAGGTCATATGCTTCTTACGGACAGCTTCACCTCCTCCCAGTTCAAGCAGTCTTTCGTTCGTGTGTTTGACAAGGACGCTAACGACAACCTTCTGATGGGATTCAATGCCTCGTTGGAGGTCCTTACAACTAAGGAGCTTAAGGTCACTGGACTTATTGGGCACGCGATCTCTCTGAACAAAAAGTCGAGCTCTGTAGGTGAAACAGAATGCGGTATTGGCAACACTTGCGCTTGGAAGATGTGCGGTATCGACCCGTCCGCCAGTTACGGTGTCTACTTCGAGATTGCCAACCAGGGCGGCCCCGCTGCTGCGCAGCCCGGTCCTCAGCGAGGCATGATGCAGTTCTTGACGTACTACCAACATTCTTCCGGGCACTATCATCTGCGGGTGACCACTACAGCACGACCCTTGAGCGGCCCTGCCGGTGACCCGACATTGGCGCAGTCATTTGACCAGGAGGCTGCTGCCGTGCTGATGGCTCGCATTGCTGTCTTCAAGGCCGAGGTGGACGACGGCCCGGATGTGCTGCGCTGGGTCGATCGCATGTTGATTCGTCTCTGCTCACGGTTTGCTGATTATCGGAAGGACGACCCGACATCATTCCGACTCGAGAAGAACTTCACACTTTACCCCCAGTTCATGTTCCACTTGCGGCGAAGTCAGTTCTTGCAGGTGTTTAACAACTCCCCTGACGAGACTGCTTTCTACCGACATGTTTTGAACTACGAAGATGCTGGGGACTCACTCGTCATGATCCAGCCGACTCTGGACTCCTACTCTCTGGAGGTGGAGGGCAGCCAGCCTGTGTTGCTGGACTCTGCATCCATCCAGCCCGCACATATTCTTCTCCTCGACACCTTCTTCCACATCCTCATCTTCCACGGCGAGACCATTGCCGAATGGCGGAAAGCTGGCTACCAGGACCAAGAGGGCTATGAGAACCTCAAGGTGCTCCTGGAGCAGCCTAAAGAGGATGCTAGGGTTGGTTTTATCTTCTACTTGATCTTGCCTGAATCACCAAGCTGACTCACATCACAGGAACTCATCGCCGACCGTTTCCCTCTGCCCCGATTCATCGTCTGTGACGCCGGTGGCTCCCAGGCTCGTTTCCTGTTGTCGAAGCTGAACCCGTCGACCACTCACACCACCGGAGGATATGGTGGAGGTGTGTCGTCGCAGACCATCTTTACAGATGACGTCTCCCTGCAGACATTCATGGACCACCTGATGAAGTAAGTAAATCGCTCTGTGCCGATATTCACGAGACTAATTCCCCCTAGACTTGCTGTATCTGGAACCAGTTAGTTGTTATGAGATGATAAACCATGAGAGCAAAGGGCGGTCTTGGCCCCTCGGGTCTTGTGTATCTTTAGCGGTGATTTGAAATTCCTTGAACAACACTATAGTAGTAGAATGAATCGATTGATACCAAGGCATTGCATCGGTAGCACATGATGAGACTCCGCGTCGATACATACGGAGTGCCATCAACACCTTACCCAAACTGGCAACCAGCTCACATACGATCACGTGATAGTGGTTGTGCCCTAATCACCACCCAAATGAGAAGCTCGCTTAGGGCAGTGCTGTGTGGGTCCCCGACAACTCTCTCGTGAATTCCGCTCGAACTTTTCTTTCTCCATCCACCTTTCGACAACCCAAGGCAGATTGACCACCTTTCGCACTCGCCATGCGTAAGTATCATCTCCTTGGTCTGCTCTCAAATGGCGGCTAACATAATCTCCCGTGGTCAGCTCCTAAGTTCGACCCCAATGAGGTGAAGATCATTCACCTCCGTGTGACTGGTGGTGAAGTCGGTGCCCAGTCCGCGCTGGCTCCTAAGATCGGTCCCCTGGGTCTGTCTCCCAAGAAGATTGGTGAAGACATTGCCAAGAACACTGGCGACTGGGTACGTGAATCTCTGCAATTGTTGTTGCAATTGAAATTTGGGAGCAGTGGCTGACAGGATTTTTTTCCGGACCTACAGAAGGGTCTCCGTGTGACTGTCAAGCTCACCATCCAGAACCGTCAGGCCGCGGTCTCTGTTGTTCCCTCCGCCTCTTCCCTGGTCATCAAGGCCCTGAAGGAGCCTCCCCGTGACCGTAAGAAGGAGAAAAACATTAAGCACAGCAAGTCGATCCCCATGGACGACATCATCGAGATTGCCCGCACCATGCGCCACCGCTCGATGGCCAAGTCTCTTCAGGGTACTGTCCTTGAGATCCTCGGTACTGCTTTCTCCGTTGGCTGCCAGGTTGACGGCCGCAGCCCCAAGGATGTCAGCGACGATGTCAAGGCTGGCGAGATTGACGGTAAGTCATTCCTGTGACATTTGTTAGTGCTCTGAACATAATATCTAACGAGCTGAGTAGTTCCTGAGGAGTAAATTATCCTCTCGAATGGGGGAGGTGGCTATCTGCTTTTGTAACGGCATGCATGTCCGCTGAAAAGCGGAGCTAGTTGCAGAATACGAATGTTGCCTCAAAACTAAAAAGCAAAACATGTTCATGAGTCATGACCTGATACCTTTTTTTCTTCGCTCTCCTGCGAGTGTTCGAATCGAACAATTGGATCACTCTCGCATTCTGCTCTCTCTGTTCGTACATTTCTTCCCTTTGTTCCCTCTCTTTTTCCACTTGCATGTCTTCCTCTCGCTTCACACCCACGGCGACGAGGATACTGGAAGTCTGACGTGCAACCCATCCGGGCACGTCCAGTCCGTTCTGGAACCCTTTGCAACACTCTGGCCCTTACCGTTCTCTCCTTGCGAGGATTGAACATACTTCCAACGTGGTTTAGGCTTATTTTAAGCAAAGGAGAGCAATCTTGACCCCTTACTCACCGCGGTAGCCTTGTGAGACCGGCCTCGTGTCGGTCTTTGTGGCTACAGTGGTCCATCTTGCGGGCCTACATCTAATATCAGAGCTTCTTGCTCTGCTTGTAGAATCCACCCATGCTGCTGGGTGCGTCCTAGTTTTATTTGATATTCAATGCATGATAAATTATCTCACTGTTGATTTTCATATATTTTCGTTGGAAGGCGATCCTTGTCGTTTAGTTTGTAGGTACTCAGATGCGTTGAGCTAAAACGTGCCGAGCCAGTTGCGTATAGGAACTCAGATCGAGCAATGGCCTCGGATATTGCAAGACGCGCTTTCGATTAAGCCATTTGTCGATGGCGATGTCGAGCTTGATCTGAATTCATTCGGCGGTGGTCTTTCGTTTACTATGTGGTTTAAATTGACATGGTGTTGGTAATCTCTAGGACTTGTATAGAGGTACAGCTCTACGCACTATCGGTACAGTTGTGCGTGGGCTTCCTGTATGGTTTACCGACTATCTCAGTATCTCAGTCTCACGGTGGTCATATCCGATGTTGTTTCGACCTGCATATTGCCGATGATACTACCTAGGTAACTACCAGCATTCAACATGATTCAATTTGCATGCTGTGGGGGGCCGAGCTGCCACCAATATTAAACTGCCGTGGCCCAGCTCCTGGAGCCTTACTTATATCATTAATCCAAGTATAAAGATAACTACGTACAACATAGTTAACTATGCCTAGGTAACATCAAACTCATGGTCATCAGTCAAGCCGCGATGTCCCGGCTCGATCACTTGCCCCCACTCCCCACTGCCATATGGCAATGAGCTTGTTTGGCACCATCATACCGACGTCGCTTCACTCAGGATATCTGAAACCGCTAGGCGGCCAGGAGCCACGCACACAGATACACACACCAGAATGCAAACTGCCTCGAGCGACGTGTCCACCGAATCGGATACCCCGGCGGTGATTGGATACGCGATCCAAAAAAGAGCCGGTGCATCGGGCTGTGTACACAGGTCGTATTCCTGGACCTCTCAGAAGGCGCCCAGTGGACCGGTCAGCACACCGAGAGCGTAGCGATTATTACGCTGCAGCTCAGACTGGCGCGGGCGCTCGCGCTCGCCCCATGGCGGCTCCACCCACCCGACGATCACTGCTGGTTGGCTGCCCCTGGTAAGGCGACATTCGTTGGTTCCCTCCACCGGTGAAAGTGGTCGGTGGAGATGGTGCTGGGCAAGGGAGATGGGAAGAGCACTGACCGGTCTGAGCGATCCTGACATATTGACATACAATGAGATATCCAATCATGTATATGTATGTAGTTACTATTTGTAGTTAGCTATATACAGCACATAATTAGTGACTCCTGAATAGTACCAAGTCGACGTCAAGTATGACACTGCGCGGGACTCGACGAGCATAGACTAGGTCGGGGAATATCGACGTTAGACAAATGAGAGCGCAACCGGCTTCCCTCCAGGATTCGCGTGGAATCTTTTCAAAGCGGTACCTGCCATCGATGGGTTCTGTACCACCCGACTCGCATGGAAATTGGGAGCAGACGTTGCGCAGGCCACAGTGGGGAGGGTGAGTTTGCCGATCGCTGCGGGAAGAGAGTGCTGGGTGTGACCGTGCATGCCAGCGGGGAGGATCCACGGTGATAGAGAGTACTTTCCAGCTCCCTGTTGATAGTAGGGACGAAGTACCACAATGTGGCGCAAGAGCCACACTGGGAGAGGCGAGTTGGCAAGTGAGAAATCACCTCCAGCAGTCATGCTCACGATCTACTCGTGAGAAGAGAGGGAGAGAAAGAAAAGAAATCATCAAAAGAAATCATCGCACCCGGAGGATCACGGCCTCCTGGCTCGCAACCCCAGAATTGGGCCTGGATAGGAAATGATCGCAGATAGATGAGGCGGCCACGATTCTGAGGCAAACAGGGGGGGGGACTTCTAATATGCCAGTCGCCAGGAAACACCAGCAATAAATAGCAACAACCTGCAGGAGGAAGGGGGGCCGACATGATCGTGGCTTGTCTTGCTCTCCTGCGGGGGTGATGGCTGTGGCCAGAGCTTGGTGAAGATTTTAGTGGCATCACAGGTCTCCACCAACAGCCGTATGTAGGCTCGACTCGATCATCACGGGCGGGGCGTCACTGATCCAGTTGGCGCAGCCAATGCGTTCAGCCGTTGGATCAAGTGGGTCAGTGGAGGAGACCGAGGAGTGAGAGAGAGAGAAAGAGAGAAAGGGAGAGGGGGAGCGAGAAGCGGAAAGGAAGGAAGCAGGAAGGGAATATCTTCCAACGTCGGCGGCCGCGGAAGCGATATCTACCAGACACAGAATAATAATAATATAATCAGAGGTCGAGGCGAAAGCGGGTGCAAATCCTGTGATCCGCATCCTTCATATACTGTAACAACTTCTCTCCCCCCACTCCCCTAATCCCGCCGCGTCCACTCCTGTGTACTTACACTCTAATCCTCCATACCTCTTTTTCCTTCTTGATCTTCGACCTTCTTTTCCTTTCCCTCCTTCTGTTCCTCTCCTTTTCTTCCCCTCTCCACCCCCTGAACCTTGATACACTCTCAGATCCCAAGCTGCAACGTTCCCTTTCCTGGCCCTCGCACAATTCTTGCCAAGATCGCCTCCATTTCATTGGTCGGACACCAGCAGCTCAGCGCTGACCCCTTCTCCCTTGCGTCTCCCGGAACATCGAGCATCTTTAAAAAACCACTTGGCCTTTGGCACTCTTGTCATCGCGTGGATCCTCTCTTTGCGACACCCTTGATGATGACATCCTGAGTGTCGCCTTGCTCGGACTCTCTACTCTCGATTCGAGTGGTGGTCTGTCAACCCATGATGCGGTGTCGGAAACGCTTCAAGGAGGATGCTTGTTGAATGTCTATGAGTTTGAGCTGCTTGTGTTCTCTCTTTCTATAATTCCATCGTCCGCTCGGCAGATACGCCCCCTTGTCGCTGCCCCGATCAGTCTCTTAGCTAGAGACCGACCGTGGCGGTCGACCAAGGCGCCTCGAAAGCAAAGATGTTTCCGACCGTCTTACCATTTCCACCTGTTCAGCCGCATCACCACCTCCACTATCCCACCAACGAGGCCATCCACCAAGCCCCGTATGACGTGAACGATCCGAGTTTCCCCGCTCGCAACGAGCCCTCCAAATCCTTCTTCAATCCGCCCCGGGCGCGCCTCCAGTTGCCACACCCCGTGCAACGTTTCGATCGCCGTGATGCCTCGGGGTCGAGTTCCAACACCGGCGGCCCCGGAGAACATGCGCTTAGGAGGAAGACCCCGAATGGGACCCTAGCCGCTGGTTACGATGGAACCCCAGGCGATACCACTATTCAACCGGCATCGAAACATATCCTGGTATCGCCGCTCGAGTCTGGACAGTTCCTGTCGCCACAGGGGCTGCCAACAGACACCTGGCAGCAGCCCGCTCTGGATCCGTCTACCTCCAAGCATATGAACTTTCCACCTGTGTTCAAGAACGACGGCACCAACCCGCTCCCCGCGGGTGAGGTCGTCCAGGATGCGAACGGCACCAGCTGGGTGCGCCCCGTCAACTATCCTCCAGGAATCGACTCGGTGCTCAACCAGAGCCTGCCCCTGCAGACGCCACAACGTTTTCTCTTGCATAACGGTGCCTACATCCCGACTGTTCTGCCCGCGACATTGCAACCATGTGTTGGACCGACGGCCTCAGCGGGCACTGGTCCATTTGGTCCATATTGGCCAGATGGCGTGTATATACCGTATCGCCCTGCAGCATTCCGTGATTCGCGTTTTGGTTCTCCGAATCCCAACGGCCAGCCATTCTTGGACCCCAACCAGGTGGCATTCAACCAACCTCAAATCCCCTTCAGCAATCATGCCGATACGGGATTCACATGGGGTCAGTCTCAGCCAGGAGTGCCGACCCAGGATCCTCAGCTGAAAACTCATTTCCCTCCACGACACTCAGATCAGTTGCCTTTGCATGCGCGTCTCAACCGATCTGTCTCTTCATACCCATCGAATCCACCCAATAATGAACCTATAAGTTGGACCAGCCGTCCCCCGGGACGTAATTTCCAACCTCCAGGCCCATCGGTGGCGGTCAATCTGGAGTTCAAGGAGAAGATATTGTCGTGGGCTCACGGAGTCTATGTCGACCTTCTCGCAACCATTCACCAAGCCCGTCGCAACAGCATTTCTAACGGCGGCACCGATGGCCAGAACCAACGGTTCTTGAAACCAAGTATTTATCCAAAACCTCCTCGCCAGCCGGGGCTTGATTTCTCGCAGAGCCCCGTTGCTCAAGTCGCTCGCCACAACAGTTACCCGTCTAGTCAATATGACTTGCAACGGCAGAAACCTGGTCTCTTAGCCAACTCAAGGATGAACGATTCCCACTCCGATTTACCACAGGGCGGAATTCACAACCACCGACCGTCGTTCAGTCAATTTTCGCAACATCAGAGAGGATCAGATACTCAGGTCCGAGACGCTGGACGGTTTTCTGGCACACCTTCCCATTCAAGATTCTCTGGGTCCCTTTTCAACGAGAACTCTCCAGTTGCTAACGCCGTATCTGCTTTGGAAATGCTTTCTCATCTGTGCATGGAAAGTCATTGGGAATGGATTGATGGTATGCTTCTTGGAGGCTGCCTGGCCTACGGATTGGGCGATTACCATAAAGCTATGCGGTGGTACTCCAGAATCATAGCACGCGACTCAACGTGAGTTTCTGCCCTCCCATGCTCTCATCTGAAATGAACGCTAACTTAGCGCAAAGGCACGTTGAGGCTACATCGAATCTCGCTGCAACTCTCTTGGCGCTTGATCGGCGGGAAGAGGCCCTGCAAAATTGGCTGCGTGCTGTCAAGCTGCGCCCGAGCTTCTTTGAAGCTGTCGAACACCTGATTGGGCTGCTGTGCAGCAGCCATCGCGGCAAAGAAGCCGTTAATATAATCGATTTTGTTCAGGCCTCGCTTCGCCATCCCAAGGATGGAGACTGTTTCAAGGCGGACGAGCATGCTAGTGAGCCTGAGAGCGATGCTGAAAGCAACGTGTCTGATGTGTGCATGTATGACAAAGTATCGTTTGATTACGATGATGATATAACTCGAGTCCCGAACTCGAACCTTGGCTCGCCAGACTCATCACCGCCTGTGGGCTTTGCAACGAGCGGTTACGCTATTCCAGGCGCTGACAATGGCCGAATATTGGCACTAGTCCATGCTAAAGGAAACATGCTATACGCTCTTGGTGACAATGCTGGTGCTGCGGCCGCTTTCGAGGATGCGGTCTTGATTGCGGCTGGCCGGCGGCGTCATGGGATTCAGAGTCTCATCAAACAAATTTTTACCGCTTTCTCCCGAGGCTCTGACCATGGCTACCAGCAAACTGAGCATGACTCCAACGAAAGTGTCCTCCTTTACCCGGATAGGGCCCTAAAAACATCCAAGCTTGTCTTCCAAGCGAATGGAACCCCGCCAGGGCTCAGGTTCGTGGCGGAAGGCATCTCCCGAAACGCGGCTATCTCTACAACGAGCAATTCTCTCCTCTCCTTGGCGAAGATCTATCAAGATGGAATGTCGACTGTCTCATCTGGAGCTCCGAGATCCACACCTGGTGTGCGAGACATCCTGGCCCTCTACTATCTGTCTCTTTCCTTGCAGCCCAGTCCATCTACTGCTAACAATGTGGGTATTTTGCTGGCTGGAATCCAGCATAATCCACCGGCTAGAGGATTGGTGCGTCCCAA
Source organism: Penicillium hispanicum (assembly GCF_028827665.1). NCBI lineage: Eukaryota > Fungi > Ascomycota > Eurotiomycetes > Eurotiales > Aspergillaceae > Penicillium > Penicillium hispanicum. The sequence goes on along the minus strand of NW_026623199.1, from coordinate 165,078 downwards.
TGGAGAGAGCCAACACCCCGAGATACCAGGTGTTGTTCCGGGTAGCGGGATCTCACTGGCACTGGCGTACTATAACTACGGACTACATCTCGACTCTCGACATGCCCATCTTTACACCAATCTCGGCAGTTTGCTCAAGGACATTGGTCAACTGCAAGCTGCGATTAAGATGTATGAGCAGGCTGTTCAGTGTGATGGCAACTTTGATATTGCCCTGGCAAATCTGGCCAATGCTGTCAAAGATGCTGGTAAGGTCAATGACGCCATTTCCTACTACAAGCGTGCTGTCAAAGTGAATCCGGAATTTGCCGAGGCAGTTTGTGGGTTGGCCAATGCTCTCAACTCCGTTTGTAATTGGGTTGGTCGCGGTGGTATCGTCAACGGCCGTGGGTTCCGCGATCGGTGGCATGTAGACGAGAAAGGCATGCTCCGGGACGCTCAAAGCAACGACTCCGGTGCAGGTTGGATTCGACGGGTCGTCGACATTGTTGACCGTCAACTTCGAGAAGGCGAATACTGGGGCCGTGGGCTGTTAACTCAAACCACGGCTGATCAACTATGCGGGCAATTGATCACCGCGCTGGAGTCTAGTCATTTTGCTTCAAACGGAAGATCATCTCTGACCAAGGTCCTTCAGTCATGGGCAGGGCAGAAATGGGAAGGATCACGTATTGTTCGACTCATTGAACGCGCCATTCGATCAATTACGTGGCAGTGGTATCAAGATCTCTATGTCTATGGGGAGCAGTATCCTGCTTCTAAATACCGTCGACCTCAACTTCCTGCAGCACTTACTGCACCAAATGCGCCGACGGTCCTCCCTTTTCACACCTTCACCTGCCCGCTTTCTGCGAAACAGATTCGCCAAATCTCGCAACGCAACGGCCTCCGCATCTCGTGTTTGACTTTGCGTCTACCGTGGCTTCCTGCCACGGTGTATCGTCCACCGGCGCCTCCAAACCCATGCCTTCGGGTTGGTTATGTCTCCTCAGACTTTAACAATCACCCCCTTGCACACTTGATGCAATCAGTGTTTGGGTTGCACAACCCAAACAAGGTCAAGGCATACTGCTATGCGACCACCGCCAGCGACAAATCTATCCATCGTCAACAGATTGAGAAAGAGGCGCCAGTCTTCCACGACGCCAGCGGATGGCCGGTTGATCGGCTGGTGCGACAGATTGTGGATGACGGGATCCACATTCTCATCAATCTCAACGGCTACACTCGAGGAGCCCGCAACGAGGTCTTTGCTGCTCGCCCCGCTCCAATCCACATGTCATTCATGGGCTTTGCTGGAACCCTTGGTGCAGAGTGGTGTGACTACATCCTTGCCGACCAGATCTCCATTCCCCCGGAGACCCTCAGCCCCTCACGGCGCCGAACACGCATTGAGGATCGCATTCTTGAGGAAGACAACGGCGAGGAACTTGAGGACTGGGTGTACGGCGAGAAAATTGTGTTCACTCGCGATACGTTCTTCTGCTGCGATCACAGACAGAGTGCTCCAGATGCAGGAGAACGACACATCTCATGGGACGAAGAGCAGATACGACGCTGGAGAATGCGAAAGGAACTGTTTCCCAAGCTCAGTGACGATACTATCATTCTCGGAAACTTTAACCAGCTGTATAAGGTGAGTCGAGCCCTGCTCTACCTTGAACCGTTCACGATGGGTAGTTGAACTAACTGGTCTAGATTGAACCCACTGCATTTCGAACGTGGTTACGCATTCTAGCGCGCATTCCTAATGGTGTTCTCTGGCTGCTCCGATTCCCGGAGACGGGCGAGCAGAATCTCCGGGACATCGCCAAGGCCTGGGCCGGTGAAGAGACGGCTTCCCGAATCATTTTCACAGACGTGGCGCCTAAAAACACGCACATTGCGCGGGCAAAGGTGTTGGATCTGTTTCTCGACACGCCTGAGTGTAACGCACACACGACGGCCACCGATGTCCTCTGGAGCGGCACCCCTCTGCTCACGTTCCCGCGCTACAAGTACAAGATGTGCTCGCGCATGGCGAGTAGTATTCTGTCCAGCGCGCTTCCAGCTTCGGAATCCGGCCAGCGTGCCCGGAACGAACTGATCGCCTTGTCCGACGATGACTACGAGAACAAGGCGATCCGTCTTTGTATGGACCTACAGTACATTCCAGGAGGCGAGGGCCGTGCCAGCGGCCGCCTGGCCGAGATGCGACAAATGCTCTTCCTGCAACGATACCAGAACAAGCTATTTGATACCGCGCGCTGGGTGCGTGACCTGGAAGAAGCCTACGAGGCCGTGTGGGCGCAATGGGTGAATGGCGAAGAAGGCGATATCTGGTTATGATGTGCACAACGATTATATACCCCTTGAGCGAATTTCTGTCTTTCTGGTCCTTGCATCTGGGTCTTATCTTCATTTTCTTCATCTCTGCGCTGGACTATTCATGGATTGGGGGTTTCATTGGTGTTGACACTGTATACGTACGGGAATTTTGGGGGAACGCTGGAGTTGGATACTTAGTGCGGCTCGGATAGATTGTTATGGTCCTGGTCTTTCGAGCTGGGGAATCCACTCGTCTCTATTGTATACAAGTTGCATATTTTGTAGAAGATTATCTATTGGATCGGACTTAGGGCATTGATGTGTGCATTTTTCACATGTATAGTCACCATGGGAGTATAGCTATCAAGGTATCACGACGCCGGTAGCTGGTAGAGGTTAATGGGGTCCAAAGAATCAGACATGAAATCATCCCAACAATTGACTCAACCAACTCAACACCCTTTGGTTTAGTCCGAGGTATCTGTCGTAGAGATCACAGTTTATGCCGGGCTCTCCGGCCTCGGATTGTCCACGGATGGTAGGGGCGGAAGTAGGTAGCGCAGGCCGGTGTCTAGTAGGATCTCGCCCCCCCCCCCCTGGCAAACACTGCGTCCGTTATTACGTCTTCGAGGTTTGTTGGGCCCCTTGGGCCTCCCAGATCTCATAACAGAGATCTTCATGCCCGGGGCAGACCATCAGCACATGTCGCACTGTCCGAGGGTCCTTCCGGCATGCCGGGCACAGTGGTGAGTCGGCCCGCTTGACGTCGTGTAGGAAGTCGTTGAAGCCCGATCTCTCCTGGTGCGTGCTTGCAGCAGGGCTGAGCGCTCCGAGGCCGAGAGACCCCTATAGAGGGCTAATATGCACTGAGAGATTTCGGGCTTGTGTCGTGCAAGTGACTGCTGTGTCGCAGATTGCTAGTTGTCGTTCTAGTTCTATTTGGCCGTCCCAGTTGGAGTTGCCTTTGGACTCTAACGCTGGCTAGGGCACTGGAGTATAGTCTTGTTAGTGAAATGATCCAACGAAAGAGATAGACTTGACATACAGAGAACAGGAGACAGTGATGCTTCGGGGCGAAGTGGCACTAAACTATGTTGGGAAGGATATACCGGCAACTCCCCGGACTCGACATCCCGGTCCCCGTGACTGCCGCACTCAACCGCCGGCTCCATTCGTTTTATGTCGACCACAGCCTCAATCCTGAGCTCTCCATCCATGGTACTGAGTAGGTCGTAGATCAAAACCGTTACGTACGATGCAACCTCCCATCCAGCTCCTGAAGAAGCAGGGAGTTAACTCCTGCGGGCGCCGAATCCATCCACTGCAGATCAAGTAGTTCCTTCCAGGAGGACGGTAAGGTGTATAAGCTTCTCTCAGCGATCACGGCATCGGCAAACTATCGAAGCGGGCAGTGCAGAGCGATCGAAATTCAGACTGAGGAAGTCTGGATACGTACCGGGGCACGGCAGTGAACCTTGGGAAACTTGTGAACAGCACGGAGAGGGACCACGGAACCGAGAAAGTCATCATGCTCGGATCCACCGCGTACATACTGGAAGTCAGTACATATGACATTATGTAGGTATTCCTATGAGCTTTCCCCATATTGCATCCATGGGTCGAGCCGAGGCTCGCCGGTTTCAGCCTGTTTCAGAACCAGGCATTGTCTCCCACCGGCCTATTATTGTTCTCCGGTGTCGATACATATGTACATAGGAGGATTCCGCGGAAATCCACGACTCGGTGCGAACTTAGCGTAGGATTGACCTATACGCTGAGCAGCATGACTGGATCGCGACCGGGCGACTCCGTCGGAAGGATAGTCGCCATGGACTCGTGAGCATGCACCCCATCCAGACTGGGCGTACATGTTCTTGGCGTCTTCGACACCTGATATAGATACTATTCGCACCTTCTTCCCACTTGGGTATCAGCGTGGCTCGACTTCAGTGGCTGTCTGACAGCGTGGATCTCTGAAGAGAAGAGGAGCAGGAAGCATCCGTCCCGCAGAACTAGCATGCGATCCCTGATAGTCTCCTTTCAGCTGGGTACGGGGCGGAGTCGCGGGGCGCAGGGGGAAGACAGACAGTAATAATAATACACCAGATCGGGGGGCGGGACATCCGACGTGCCCTACCGAGATCAAAATTTTGACATAATCGGAATCGGCCAATCCATCCCTCGACGCCGTCGCGATTTCCCGACAGGCGGGTACCTATGCACGCTAGACTAAGATGGGACTAGTTCTCAGATGGCACCGAGATCCTCCGTAAGCCAATCAGAGGGCGTAGAGCTGCTGGGAGGTGGGATTCACAGTATGTATATTTGGTCGATGGGGAGTATAGAGTTTGGCGCGTGGGCAGGCTGGTTTTCTTTTTTTTTTGCCTGTTGTGATCTGCTGAAACTGGTTTTTGTTTAGAATTACAGATTAACTGGCGGAGTTGCTCGGTCCTAGGTCCCTACTGTATGTAGGCTCATACCCATAATGCCTGGAAGTGGCTGGATATGTATACTCGACACCGTGTGCATAGGCATGGCCTTGTGTCCTTGTGCTCGCCCATCGGACAGGAAATTAGGCGAGATCGGATCGGCCTGGGGTAAACCCACCCGAATAGGACAGAAACGAAGCCGAAACGAGTCACCGTGGGAGTGTAGACCAGGAAACAGAAGTAACGGCGCAAAAATGGGGCCCGCGTTAAGAATACCGAGTCGGGCGCGCAGCGACGTCGATCGCAGGATCCGATGGATTGGAACGCAACGGGCGAACCCCCGCTGTAACATCCAGGTACCGTACTGTATATCCGTACGTCAGTTCCGAGGTTATGTATCGAACCACGTACATAACAATATACGTGCAATGGATAGTGTCGGTGCATGATTTGTATAGAGAATAGTTAATCCACATCCGGCCCCTGACCCGGTCATGGCCTATGGTGATCCCGTGTCCATCACCACCACCACCACCACCACCCCCGATCGGACCTTTGGCACCCGTTTGCCCGCGCAAGGCCCGGCAGTTGGCCCTGGCAGACAAACTAGTGGCCGCCCACAAACCTTGCTCGGTTCCCAGGGGGCGGTTTTCTTTCACCAACCCCTCGGATTCTGTCAACAGGATTTGGGTTGACTCTTGGGGCATTTCGGCCTCCGGGGATGCCTAGGAAATCCCCACGCTCTGGGTTCTTTGTTGAAATTCCTGGGATTGGGGCTTGCAGTGCCCAGCATTCAGGGGTTGTCTTTTCCACTTCCCCCCCTCCCCCTCCTTTCTCCTTTCTCCTTTCTCGACTTCTTTGTCTCCCGCGCGGATCCACTCCGTCCAGCTCCCCGGTCGCATCGTTTTATCTGATGCCATAACGGCGCTAGATCGGAATCAGTAAACAGTGAGAGGTTCCGTAATGATGAGATTCTGAAAGGAAAATTGGGGGAAATGGAGACGGTGGAGTCGGTGGGTAAATGTCACGTCTGAACCGGGAATTTCATTTACCTGCACCTCGCTTCCGTGTTGCTTCTCAATTCCAAATTCTCGCTCTCGCACCAGAGACGAAGATGGCGACGAAGTGCGAGCACCCAGCTCGAGACTCGCGAGGCCCGAAACCGATCGACCCCGACTATTGATTGCTTGTGCCCCCGGTGATCACGGCGGCGCCTGTCTCCGGGCCTCTGATTCGATGCGACCGTCCACGCTTGGGAGCCCAGTCGCGGCGATGTGCTCGCATATCCTATCGGCTTGCTCAGTCCATGGCTGGCTGACGCCGGTGGCGGTTGGAGACGCCAGCTGAACAAAGGAAACGCCGTCGAGGCGGCGCGACTCGACATAGAGGGTGAGGGAGAGACCTCGGTACCTCTCCGCAGATCCAGCAAGACCGCGGACGTGATGGCCCAAACCAGCATGGTTAGTGGATGTGTGTACATATTCTTTATGTACCGACTTACTCAGTACGTACATACTGCTGCAACGGCGTCATCATGGCGAACCTTGGAACGCTCGATCGCGCGGCAAGCTGGTGGATCTCACGTTCGTAACGAACCGTGGAAACACGCAGAGTTCGAACGGGACGGGTATCATCATCATCGCCGCTCCTTCTTCCTCATCACCGGCAACGGCCTCATCCTTTTGCCTTTTCCCGCTCTTCCTTCTACGCAAAGCAACCCCGGGGCAGTCGGAACTCGCCTCCCCATCGCCCCGGGCGTGCATGCATGCACGAACACCCCACCACCCACGAGAAAGCGTGAGAGGGGAGGCGAGAAAATCCCAGCCCCGCTGTTCATTCCGTCAGGCATGACCAGTCCGATCGATGCATCAAGTCATTGGCTCGCGCCGCGGGTCCCCAGCGGGCGGGCGGGCGAAGGGCGCCTCTTGCGCACAGCTGGCGTCGCATCGGGCGCTCCTGGTTGGCGACGGCACCGTTAGGGGATGGTGCGCCTGCAGCTGCGGACGAACCTATCGTTTAACTTTGGCGATGGGTGGCTTGATGGGCTTGGAGCCTGGTTGTCATGCATCTGGGTGTTTTGGGATACCTTGCACATTGTTGGGTCCTGCTCGACTGTCTAACGCTCTCGTACCCACCGTGGGTCTCGAAGTGGGGACCTCGAGAGCCTTTATGTACTCCTCTTTGGCCAGCATCTTGTACCTCGGTCATCCACCGCCGATGTGTGCTGTGAGCTGCCCGACCAGATAGCCAAAAGTACCTGTCGTCACTGTGCAGGCGTTAGAGAGCGGAGAAAGACAGAGGCGCCGTCCATAGAGCCCAGTGAGCCTGGCCCAGTCCACCGTTTTTTTATTCTCTCTCGTCTTGTGGTGTATCCCTTGCGTGGCGTCCCTCGTGAACGTTGTAAGTGGCACATTCCTCATGGGCCTTGTCTGACAGATGAATACATACCTGCCTGGATGATCCCTCGGGGCGAGGTATGCACCTCATACTGAGTGCCAGAGGTCCACCTCGGGGGAGTCCGACCCGCGAACGTCCTGGATCAAAATTACGCGAGCTGCTATATCCATGTACATCCGTCTCCTTTTGCGCCCTGTACCATAGTTCCCAAGGATGAGCATCCCTGAACCAGGCCTAAGTGGGGGGCGGGATTGGTGAAGTGCGACCTCAAACCGACGCAGCATTGGCTTCGGGGTGAGGAGATATGCACAGCCCTAGTCAGTCGACGGTTCTAGAGCATGGCCCAAATAATCAAGTCGAAAGAGTTCGATTTGGATTTCAATTCCTATGTACAGGGGGTATTATACTAGCAGGCCAAAATCCAGAGCGGGAGACATCCACTCCCCGATGGTTTCACTCTTTGCGAATGCTTCCGCTCCTTCTCCCCGTCAAATAACCAGAAACTCCCCGGAGCCCCCAGATCCTCGTGGATTTGGAAAATCGAATAGAAGGAAATGTGAAGACAATGAATCAAGCCCCCACCAGGGAATTCCTTTCATGACCGAAAACACCCAGATTTTTTGTAGATCCGAACCATGGTAATACACATTAAGGGTACAAAGGAAAAAGCGAACCACCAAAGGGAAGAAAAAGCGAGCGTGAGGCTTTTGGCACATGTACAAAGGCGGGCATCTGGCCCTAAAACAAGGTCCGAGCGAGAATGGGGAATAAAAGAAGAAAGGGAACAAGTATAAAACAGAGAAATGTGTCGAGAACATGGACAAAAAGAAGAGTCGTACAATCATGACCGTATAGCGCCACCATCCATGGGTGTCATGGAAAATGCTGGTCTTAGTTCAGCAGGTTGTTCACACCCATCCGCGTGTCGCGGCCGAGCTCGGGCCTTGATTCCCAGGGTTTGGGTAACGAGTCGGCCGGCTGGTGCCACGAGGCGAGGGTGGGCTGGTGCTCCATCCATCGCCGCTTGGAGGCCAGGTCGGAAAGAGATTCCAGAGACCGAGCGGAGTAGCTGGGCGATGAGTCGTCCATCACATGCACCGAAGCGGCGCTGGGGCGGCGGACGTCGTATTGTGTCCGCATGTCCACCGGCAGCGGGAGCACCTGTGGAGAGGGCAGAGTGCGCGGAGACGAAGAGCAGACGGAGTTGTGATCGGAGACCATCGAGGGAGGCTCTACCGAGGTGGCATTGGAGGCCTCGGAGAAGGCGGGCGATGTCAAGGGCGTCTCGATGGGGCGGTTGATGGAGGGGAGGGTGTAGATGGGAGAGAGTTGGCGGGTTGAGGGCATGGAATCCCGGCGGGACGCAGGGAAGACGTCGGCAGGCGAAGGCGCAGCCGAGTCGACAGGCGAGTCGGCCCAAGGGCGAGTCGCAAAGCGAGGGCGAGTTGGGCTCACGACAGAAGCTCGGGCGTAGGGTGCTTCCACCCGGCCGCTGTAGGTGCGCGAGGCCGTAGGAGACGACAGACCGCGGCGCTTGCGGTTCATGCTGCCGTTCCACCAGTTCTTGACGGCGTTGTCGCTGCGATTGCCCAGACGGCGAGCAATCTCTGCCCAGCGCTTGCCCATCTCATTCACCATGCGTTCGATCACGAGGCCTTCGTCGGCGGAGATGGGCTCGCGGTTCAGGGTGGGCTTCAAGTTTTGGTGAAAGCGTTCGCGGCATTGCTTGGGCGAGCGGTAGTGCATATGTTGAGAGATGCGCACCCAGTTGTTGGGGCCTTGTTCGCGAACGAGTTGCATCAAGAGTTGATCTTCTTCGGGGACCCAAGGGCCACGACGGTGAGAGGGAGCCATGATGGGAGAGGAGGAGTGAGGGATGGAAGACGTGATCGAAGTCCAAGCCACAAGGGCAGCTCGAGCATTATATCTGCACCCAGGGGGATGGGTCCACGAAAAATGCCCAGCTCCACCCGCACACGCTATGGGAGGAAGATCACGATCCAAGATCTTGGACCTAACAGTTCGGAACAATACGCCCACGGCGCTGGTGTGACGGGATACGCACGGTTTTTCCCTGACGGAGTGGAGCCGGAGGTATTTGCGGATTATTATGATTATGATTATTATTGTTATTATTATCATCATTATTATTACTGGGGATTTCGGATTTGGATTTATGGATTATGGATTTTTTCGAGCCTCGTGAATTTCTGATTATTGATTATTGATTATTGATTATTCTTTGTATGTCCAGTGTCTAATTCCGTAGAGCTCTCATGAGCAGATAGCAGTCCCACGTCCAGCATTTGCTGTATAGCATCTGGAGAGAAAAACCAGCGCACGAGAGGGATGATCAACAGAGAAGCAAAAATGGAAAATGAGAATGAAATGGAAATTGAAAAAAAAAAAAAAAAAAGGAAACACAAAATGCTCCGGCGATCGTCAGTACGACCCGGGGTTCCGGGCTGAGGAAATACAGTACACAGTAATGATCGGAGGGATCGACCCTGAGCCCCGTTGCTGGAATTCCAAATCACTGCTCGCGCTACAGAAAGCTATTTTTTTTTTAAAAAAAAAAAGCAAAGAAAAGAAAAAAAGAAAAGCGTCTGAGCGCGCTGTGACGGTGCTAGTTGGGGTCATGCAGAGAGACCCAAAGCGTCGGTTCCGATGCAGGTGAGAAACGAATATCATTCGGTCGCAGTCGATAACGATGTCCTTATGTATGTACGGTCGATACTGTATACAGGATGTACATGGCATGACACCATGCATCCTCTGAGAGCTGGTGACATTGTACCATTCGCGAAAGACGTCGTTAAATCTGGCAGGGGCCACTAGAAGGATATTAGAATCGAAACCATCCACGTCTCACCCACAAGTAGTAAACACCACGACCGAACCGTCTCCGAATCACCTACTACCCCAACGCCCAAGCGCCCCTGACAGCCAACGGCGCACCGAGCGCTCCCCTGTTTCCCCTGCGGACCAGGGGCAGATCGTCCTGACAAGCGAGAGGCGCGGTTAGGGTGACGGTTCCTCCCCCAGTCTTCAGCCAGCCATGCACGACACCCAGCTCGATTGCGTCCGATCCGAGCGCAATCGGCCATCTCCATTTGGTGATTGGTCCGATCAATAACTTGTTCGAGCGGTGCCGGTGGAACTATCGTTATGGACCCGTAGTGGAGCGTGGATCGTGACAAATTCTCTACAGCGCACTAAACCTTGGAAGTGTATGGAAGTCCCACTCGGTGTGGCTGTCCGTGACACGCTGTGAAGACAGGAGTAATAATCATCATATAATAATACAATAAATATATAATATGGGGAAAAAAGGAAAAAAGGCGCCAGGAACAACAGGGGACTCAACGGCGACTCCGGGATCGCGCAGGAGCTGGGTCCCCCCCGAACAAGTCCGTGAGGATGATTATCTCATTCTGACTCCGTCTGGGTTAATTGTTACCTTTCGATATGAGAATGTGGATCGGAGACGGAGACGGAGACGTGCCAACGTCTCTTTCCTCCCCTTTTCTCCTCATTGTTCGCGCGTCTCGTGTATGTGTGCCTTGCAGCCCTTGCAGCCAACTAAACCCGGTCCATGAGGGTGATTCCCCTCCCATTCCTCCCTTTCCCTCGTAAGCCCAATTGTGATCCTTACTATGGTAGATCGGTCAGGTCGCATTGGCATAGTGCTCGATCTAGTAGGGCCTCGTCTGGCTCGTCCTTTCTCCGCCGGAGCTGCTTCCTCTGCAGGGACTCAACGAGACGCTTCGCTTATCCACCGGCGACAGCCATCTGGGTAGCCAAGTGCATGGACCACATGCCACCTGTCACGGTGCTGGGCGATCTCCGTCGTGACGTGATAGCCAGTGGTCGCGGCAGATCGGAGACGATCTCCTACAGTACTCGCTCAGCTCACTGCGCGCAATTGTGTAGTCCAGGGGGTCAGCAATCTACTTCCCGTGTCGTCCATGGCCACTATTCCCGGACTAATGCCGTTGGGGTACCAGACTTGGGCGTCGATACGATGCATCACACACCACGCCCACGCCCACGCCCACCTCCACGATCGGGGCGAGGGATCGCCCCTGGTCCAGGGCATTATTGCCTGGTTTGGCGTCTCGCAGCTGGGCTCCCCCACTCCGGTGGAAACCGTTGGACAGCATGCGGTCGCAAGCCACACCTTTTTTGCTTTTTTTTCCCGATGATTTTCGCGCCTCTTTGCTCTTACCCTTTACTGGGTGCTCTTCGTGCGTAACGAGGCTGTAAGTAATACAGATAGTCGGGATACCACACTCCACTGTGACGAGCCTGTCCCCGGTCCGCCACGCTCATTGGCTCCTCCAGGTATTTGTCATTCTGGATCCGGGACTGCTGGTTCGGGCAAGGATGCGCTACGGGTATCGACAGGCCTTTCGATCCCTTTATTGTCGACGATAGTTAATCTATTCCCGACGGGTCGTTCTCCAGCAGCTGGACTTTCGTGTGGGGATCGTGAATGGTGGAAACCAGTGAATCCCGATTGCAGAGTTCCCGACTGCTAGTCGAGTCGTAGACGCAGGGGAGCTTGTCCCAGCAGTTGTTCGCGAGGGGCGGGTTACTTTTCCCACACCAAAGCATGGGTGCCTCGAGGAGACCAGCCCATGTGGGCGAGATGACGAACGTGTGTGTGTGTGGACCGATCGGATTCCCGTCCCTCTGGGAAGCCAAAAGCCGTTGCAGCCCAGACGAACCCGTCCTCCTGGGATGCAACATCGACTAGGGTAGACCCGAGATTGTGACCTGTCAGGTTCGACGGCGCCAATCAGAAGCCGCTGTTCAGTATTTGAGATTCATCCCTGTTGAGTGACAGGGATCACCGTTGATCGCGCCCGTGCGCGTTGAAATCTCTCTCGCGCGCGAACTCAAGCGCCGGACTCTTTGTATAAACATCACCGGCTAGAGCTGTGGTCGTCCCCTAGAACGGTACCAAAGCCAATGGCCCGCGGGGGAATGATTTCCGTGAACCAACACGATGGAACCTTTGTTTGATGTTCTTTGTTCATTATGGGTTATTCTTGTTCGAAATGGGGGAGACGATCTGACGTAGACTTGAACAGCACCAATCCAGCTGAGGAAAATAAAGTGGGATCGAACGGCCGCGCAGCCGCTGCTTCCTGACTGTCGGGCCTGCGTGGCGCCGGGTCACGTGGTGAGGCACACGGTGTCGGACAGGTATCGAGAGGTCGCAATGGCAATCGACATCGCAGGAGGAGCGTGTTTTGAAATTGCCATTCTCAGCACCGATGCCGGCTGTTGATTGGCCCGTCACTCTCGGACTTCAGATGTCGGGGACCATATGGTTCCCGATCCGGTGACTAATTTGGCATCGACAAATGCTGGGATTGTTCCATCCTGAAACTGCCGGGTGTATAGGAACAGCGCCATTATGATGATGAATCCTTCTATCCTGTACCACTACTGTGTCCGTGGTCGGGAACGAGGCGCGACCCCCGTCCCTGCCTCGTTCGTATCATTTATTCATCATCCTCACCCCGTCGTACAATACTTCCTAACCCATCTGAATCATGGCTCAACCGGGTGATTGGCGGATTTAGGAGGGGTTGCATGGATCCTCCCGTTGAAGCCGTTTTTTTGGTTCTCTGACTCTCTTCCTGGCATCGATCCCCGTCATCATGCACCTCTCGTCGTATTCGGGAATTGGCCTATACGTCCCTTCCCTAAACCAGCCCGCGTACGGCCTCCCCTCCTCCACTCTCTCCACGCCGGACAGACTCCGATACAAAGCAAGGCGTTCCCTGACTGACCGCCATCCTTACCGCGCGAGAAAAACCCAGAGCAGAAAGAGGGGGCCCAGGTGGACAGTCTGTCAGTTCTGGACTCTCGTCGATGAAGAACGGGCCAGCTTGCCCCCCGCTGGAGCTGGTCACCGTCGCGCTCGACGGCTCCTGACTGGCTCTCGACTCGCTAGACGGGTTTGACAGCGGTCCCACGAACCATCGTCGCTGACGCCCCTCCTCGACCTCCCTTCTGCGCATCCGTGTGGCGGACAATCCAGACCAAGTGCAACGGGGACCCGTCACAGCACAAGGATGATCGAAGATATACCCACCTAAGGTACGGGTCTAACAGCACCACGCGAAGAGCGCACTGCATACTACTCGCCACGCATCCATCACCGCCGCCCGACTGAGAACGCCCGGCAAGAGCGAGTTGTCAAAGCCACTCTCGCTCGTCTGGGAAATCCAGCGCGCCCATCGATGTGGGTTCGCCCTCTCTTCGGCCAACCACGGTGCGCTGTCGCTGCCGGCCCAACCCTATCTCCCCGGTCCAAACTCAATCGGAGTTCCCAGACGAACGTCCCAGCGCAGAGGAACGCATCGCTCCTGGGTCTTTTCGACGCCCTCGTCCAGTGGTGCTCCAGGCTGCGGTGTCGTGCCCAACCCTTCCGTTGTCCTTAGAATCTGTACACGGCCGCATTGGTACAGAAATTGTCCAGATCCTGTCCATGCACCGCGAGAGAACGGGCCCTCGAGCCGTTGGAAAAGTAACTTTGCACCTCCCGGTAAGTGCCCAGAAGGATTATGGGGGCTGATCATTATTTTCTTTTTGCTTTTTTTCTTCTTCTCTGCTCCGGTTTCCCCTCTACCTTCCTCGGTTCAGTACCTCCAGCGTTGTACTTGCGTCTGTACAGAGGTCCGTCCCACCTTTCAGTAGCGACGGTGGACAAGGTGGAGAGGGTGCGGAGTGGCACGGCAAGTGTCATCGCCATTCTAGCCGGCCACGCCTCGATCTAGACTAGTGCCCCCGACCGTCCCGTCTATACGGTATGGGTAACTCGTACCCTACCGAACAAGGACGAGGTATGCTTCATACGGGTGCGCAATACCCAGTGGGAAGGAGGAATCTCGTAGGTCACAAGAGGGTATGATCGCGAGACCAGACCGGGGGGCCAGGCTCAGGCCCCGTTGAGCCGCAGGGGAGACCGGAAACCGAAGAGACTGGGGGCTGCAACGACACCTACCTACCTAGGGTATGGTACAGGGGTGGTCCAGCATTACCCGGGGGGGTGAGGTGCTCGTCTGCCTATTTGGGCTCGAGAGTGCGCTCCTGACTCGTAGTCGGAAACTACCGAGCCTTGTCGAGTACAAGCCAGTCGGTTCACGGCATAAGGAGGTGTAATGCTGACGAATGGGTGTTGTTGACGTAGGGCGCATTTTTGAGGCATTCTTCCCCGGAAAAGCGCCGTTGACTATGTTGCTATCACCGCCCGCTGAGGCGTTAACTATACCATACCAAGATCAAACAACACCAAGCTTCTACTGTGTAGAACGAATGTAGCACTATCCACGTGATATGGCCCGATGGGGACTAGCTGTAGGGCTCCTGCTTAGGGCATGGTGATGGATTGATCTAGCTAGCATCGAGGGAGTCATCCACGGACAGCACTGGTGATGCTGGAGTGAGTGAGACTGGCTACTACCAAATGGGAACCTCATTCTGCCCGGAACACGTTCATATTTCTTTTTCCCATGTTTCACCCCTCCAACCTCCCCTAGTCCATCTCATATCCACCCGTTCCCTGTACGACAAACATAGATATATATGTGCCTTCCAAGGTTGGTATCGCAACTCTTGCACGGATCACGATCACCACCCTGGGAACCTTCCAAGTCTAGAAAGATACGAATCCATGTGTAACTTATAAAGACGAAGGAAATTGAACCACACGAGCCTTCATCGCTCTCGACGGCTCTACTGGATGGGATCCAACGCCAACTATCGCGAGTGGCGCCCGCCTCTGCAAGCCACTCCAGTGAGATCGCAGCACAGCCGAACGCGAACCTCCCCACCATGATCACAGCTGGCATGCGAGTGGAAAAGATGACACCGCACATGGAACAACAGCAGTTGGATAACTTGCGAATCCCTGGGCTCGTGGAACGGGTGGTTTCCCGGGAACAAGGCCGGTGTGCCGAGGCAGCAACGAGGGCGTTGACGCAAGGGATGCATGTGAGAAGGTGGACCGGGGGCCGATCAGGCGATCAGAAGATCAGCAGATGCAAGGCTCCAAGGGCGTTTAGGTTTGACGGGCTTGCCGTTGTTGCTTTTTTTCTCTCGTCTTGTCTTTTCGGGTGCGGGATCGTAAGCCGCTGATTTGCCCAGAGGGTGTTGCGCGTTGCATGTTGCAATGCCTGCACGGATGGTGGACTCGGGTGCATTGAGAGACTGGAATCAGAACCGGATTGATTCCTCTGTTTAGGACCAGGTCCACGGATACCTGGGTTGCACCATGTGGCCTGCTTCTGGGAACCTGCAGCCAGAAACGAGGACGCAAGTTTTGACGGCCCCTCGGCGTGTCTCAAACCACGCCTTGTCCCTCCTTCCCCTTACCACCCACTCATGCCTGTCGCTGTCCTGTGCAGCCACCCCGGAAAGTGCTATGCGCCATCCGTTGCAGCCGCAGATGCCGGATACTGGGTACGGGTGCCATCGTGGCTGTCTGAGAGCTGATATCCTCCCGTATCGGCAGAGATATACCTACCTATACAGGCACTTGTATTGGTGCCCTCGGCACTCGATGCATCATCTGGCACGCCCAGGGTGGGCCTAGAGAGGCCATCATTTACCTTTGAATCTCGATCTCGGATCTCGCTTGCACCGATTGGGACAGGTAGGGCGTCATGATCGGCGATTGCCATGGCCGGGAGTTGCGCCTCGATCTCATCGTTTGGCGCAGTGTCTTGGTCGATAGTAACTGGTCGAGGGAATTTGTCATTGATCTAGTGGGCTGGGGGCGATATGTAGTGACACACATTGCACTAACGCGTGTGCGGTGCGCGTGTCTGTGTGTCTTGAGAAGCTGAAACTGGCCCTGCGGGTGATGCATAGAATTCCAGACACCGGGGCCTGTTCGCCACTCTGCATATATCTAAACTCTGATGCTGCTGGTCGTGCGGGATTGCGACACATTGTATTGCGTGAGATGGAGTATGCTGGATTACAACTTCTGTATGAACGACAGCATTACAATCGGCCAAATTGACGGTACGTAGGATGCGAAATTAGAGGAAATACTCGTGCGACCTGCTCAGTGCTCACCCATACTCACGCGGTAGAACAGGGGCATTGTCTCAATCGGACAGTCCACCTCGGCGGTAGTTCCGCCTTGGTATATCTTCGGGATGCCTTCCTGTGGCACGCTTGACTTGCCCCACAGCGTCCAGTAAGCACCAGCAGGGAGATAGACGGTGATTTTGCGCTGGCCCGGTTCCACGATGGGTGAAATCAGATAGCGAGATCCGAACATGTACTGCGTTGCAATGTCCCATGTCTTCGAGTCCCAGGGAAACTCGTAGAACAGCGTTCGCATCACAGGCGTCCCCTTCTCATGAGCTTCTCTCATCAAGTCTCCAGCGTAGTCGCGCAGCTCTTCACGGATCTCAATGTATCTCTTGCAGATTTCGTACACCTCTTCGCCATACGCCCAAATCTCATTACTTGCCCCGGAAAGTCTGGGCTTGCGGTCTCTGTGCAGTCGCATCACCGGGCAAAAGGCACCCCATTGAAACCAGCGGGTGAACAACTCCCTGAATTCTGGGTCGTTTGGGTTACCACCGTGAACTCCACCGATGTGTGTCGTCCACCAGGGGATGCCCGCGGGGCCCATGTTCAGACCAGCAGCCACCTGATTCCGGAATGAGCCCCATGACGATGCGCTGTCGCCGTCCCGGACCAGGACGCCGTATCTTTGCTCCCAGCCCATGCGCTCGGCTGCAAATTGACAACCTCTTCAACTCCCATTGCATTTAGGCCATCGTGGAATGTTCGGGCACATTCCTTTGGCAGGGTGTTACCGGTCCGGAGATAGCTGCCAGTGGAGTAGTGGGAGACATCCACGTCGTATTCAGGGCCCGGCTCATCGAGGCAGAAGACCTTGATACCGGAGTGATGATAATTCTCCAAGGCAATTCCCCAGATGAGCTCACGCGCTTCTGATTGAGTGGCACCGAAATGGGTGATGTTGTCATCATCCTGCATCGCTACCTGCGGTCCGCGGTCACTTCGGACAAGAAGCTCCTCCTCGGGCATTTCGGGGAGAGCTTCGGATGTGGCCTCGACTTTTGGCCAGATAGAAACCATAAGCTCTATCTTAAGCTCTCTGAGCTCCTTAACCATGGCATCTAGATCGAAATATCGTTAGAAAACGTAGCGCATTTGATATCTTGGTTGGACGCATGGTAAACTCACCAGGATCCGGCTAACGCACCAAGTCGAACTTCCAGCTTCCCTTGTGTTTCCAATGAAAAGCATCAATGGCAATCACATCAAGTGGCACATTGGACGCCGATACTCTCGAGCAACGTGGATTAGCTGTTCCTGATCTGAGGAGTGAAACATGCTTTGGCAGAACCCAAGGCCATACTCCGGCATCATGGGAACACATCCCGTCACCTTTGCATATGCTTCCACTATTTCTGCAGGGGAGTCTCCAGCCACGATCCAGTAGTCCAATGCGCATGTCGAGTAGGCCTCGAAGCTCATGATATTCGTACCTAGCACGGCCCGTCCGATTGCCGGGTTATTTCACAGGAATCCGTATCCGCGCGATGACACTGCAAATGGAACTCTCGACTGGGAGCCGTGGTGCGCCAATCCCAGGTCGTTGCCTTTGAGGTTCAAGTTGGCCTGCTGATACTAGCCCATTCCGAAAACCTTCTCCTCTAGGTCTAGCGATTCAAACCGCATAGTAAGGTGGTAGTCTCCACCGGGGATGGGTCGCAGCTCTCGGGTATCGATATCCATGGGGGAGGATGTAGCATGACGAGGAGGTGGTCGAGGACGAGTATATTCTTCAAGCAACTTCTTGCACTTGAGTCGTAGACGATGAGTTTTCCCAGTTGTCAGACGGTTGCTTTGATCTTGCCATTCGTGAAGCTTGCGTGCTGGCCACCTGGAGTTTCGACGGTTTCTTGCCTGTGACATGGCTTGAATGAAGGGCCCAGTTCTCTTCAGGTAGAGACTGAAGCCTGGTTGCTTGCACGCGAAAGGCATTCTCGCCCCAGCATTGGATGCGGAGGTAGTGATCGGCGAAACGGAAGGACCTCTCACTTTCTTGGGAGTTGCGCAGCATGGTTATCAGTTACTGGTGTTCTTCTCTTGGTTCTTTTGGAATGGGATGGCAGGGCTTGAAGAGGGGTCGTCTGGTTCGAACTAAAAAACCGGGCTCCATTATGACGGAATGGCTGCCATCCTGCAAGAAAAAGTATTCCTGCATAGCCACTTCTCATTGCAAGCCGACTTGGCAAGCCTCATTTGAAACGCTTGGTAGCGGGATTGGGGGTACCTGGTTATCTTTACTGAACTTCGTTCATAGTACTGTATATGCCACTAAACCTGTGATAACTTAGGTTAGAATTAAACCAGATTGAAGCCGTGTAGAATATGAAGGAGTACATTTAGGTACAGGGGTGGTATGCCTCTCTTGTGCCTTCATCTTGTAAAGACTTTTCGTTCTGAACGGCTGCTTAGAACGATCAGCCCAGACACGAGCGACGATGACGTCGAACTGATCGTCGCGCTTGAGGCTGAAAAGGCAGACGCCTCAATTGCCTACGATGGCCCGAGCTAGACTCTTTTTGATGCCCTCGTAGATCGGTGGTCGGCCCTCTGGATGACTCTGTCGTCTATTTTCCCCTAAATGGGCTGAGCTGATTCTAGCAGTGCTGCTGCAGAATGCCTAGAACTGACCCAAACTCCAGCCATGATAGCCAGATTTCTTTCAGATGGTCTGGCTAGCCGGAGCAAAGAATAGTTCGTCTATTCCGACATTCTCAGCCTCAGCAGCCGTGATGTAGGGAGCAAGCTGAGTGCCGCAGCCGTTGGGTCCCCCCACTGGGGCTGTGTTGCTTATGTCTAGGATCTTAGGCGACGAGGTTGCGATCTTGTGGACAGGACACGACTGACATCGAAAGCAGTGGTCTTGAGAAAACACGGACAAGGTATATGAGGCAATCGCGGCGCAGGTATCTTGCCGAGAAAGCTGTCGAGAGACTGGGCTACGGTAAAAGGAGAGACGTTGGGGATCGCGTTCGTCCCCCACACACGCTAAGCCCGACCGGGCCGAACGACGCGGGAAGCTCGACGAGCAACGTTTTTCACCCTCGCCCAGCCCCGTCACTTCGCCCTGATCTATCGTTTACTCTCATTCCGAGACGTGTGCTGTGACTCGATTGCTGCTAGCTATGGCAGTTGCGAATGGACCTTCTCATGGGGCGGACGCCACCATGGATATTGATATGGATCTCGACCTAGGCCTGGAGCACGAGCACGAGCCTGAGCCCGAAGCGATGGCCGTTCAGACCGTATGTGCTCTCGGCTGATGTGCTTGTGATTGTGCTATTCTAACTCGCATTGGCTCGTGTGCCCTACAGGAAGCGACCATGCAAGAAGACACCGTGGACCCCCTCAGTGAGGAGGCTCTGTACGAGAAAGTCCACGTCCGCGGAGTGGACGAAATGACGACCGATAACATCAAGCAATTCGCCACTAGTCACTTCGATCAGGAGGTGCCTTCCAGGGTCGAATGGATTGACGACACCTCCGCCAACATCGTCTACTCCTCCGCTGACGTGGGCCTCCAGGCCCTGGCGGCTTTGACCCAGGTCAGCGAGGAGGAAGGTGCCTCTGCCCTCCCATATCTTCGTCTCCGATCGGCGAAGCTCCTGTCCACACATCCCGACTCCGTCCTTCAAGTGCGATCCGCCGTCAAGACGGACCGTAAACAACCGCGTGCCTACGAAAAGAGCCGCTTCTATCTCATGCACCCCGAGCACGACCCCCGAGAGCGCCTGCGCCAGGAACTTGCGGACCGGAGAAGGCATGGAGGTGATTCAAGTGATGGTGACTATCGGCGACGTCGGTTTGACGACCGGGAACTGCGTCGACGACGAGACCGCGACTACGACGACCACTTCGATGCCAATATGTACGACGACCAGCCTGAGAGCTTTTCTGACTCGGAACGCGGCCGGGGAGGCCGGAGACGCCGTGGCGCGCGGGACTTGTTCCCTGATGAAGAAAATACAGTCGGACGACTTCGCAACCGCAGTGCGTCCCCTGGTCGAGACACTCTTGATGACGCCGATCGTATCGACCGAGGCCATGACTCACGCAGGCGGTTCCGCGAGCGGTCGCCACGACTGAGTCGTCGAAATGAAGGCCTGGAGCTTTTCCCCTCAAAAAGTGGAGGGAATGATTCGAATACTCGTGAATTGTTTCCGAACAAGCCCACTTCTAGCTACCTCAAGAAGGAGCTGTTCCCCAGCAAAACAAGTAACCACCGCCGGTCAGATGCCTTTGACGCCGCAGATGAGACGGCGGATCTCTTAGGGCGTAGGATTTCCGTCCCACTTGGCGAGGGCGGTTCTGACCAGCGGAATCGCCACGTCGAACTCTTCCCCGACTCTGCTGGGGGGGATGGTAACCGCATCCAAGGATCCGCCAAGGGGGACCAAGGCTTTGCGATCCGGGGTGCATCCACTGGGATGTCAATTAAGGGCCGGGGCGCATCTGTCCGTGAATTGTTCCCATCCAAGTATAACAATAACAACGCCGGCAAGGAGCTCTTTTCCGATACTCTGGAGGGACGCGGAGGTCGTCGCCGGAGAGCGGAGGATATGTTTGGTTGAGTGGAATTTCCCAAAGATTTGGACAGTGCAGGCTAGGCGTTTCGACTTTGTCGCATAGAGGGGATCCATCGAGAGCGTGGTTCGATATGGCGTTTACGTGAATGAAGGCGAAGGATTTCTCGGGTAAAACTTGCATAACGACATATAAATCTGCTCCTTAGAACCCAGAAAACATAATGAATCCATGTATTTTTGAACCATGCCTTTGCCGTTCTGGCCGTTCCGTAATGGTGGTCTTCCATTTGCTGCAGCGTTGGATTGCTGGATATCGATACCGCCGCATAATCTGGCGCCAACCCAACCACTTCAAATTTGACCGCGCCGCTTCGACTTACTGCGTATGGCCCCCTCTACACAGATAGATGCGCTAACGAGCGCCTTGGTCGCTCGTTTCCTGCGGACGAATCACTATGCAGAGACCCTCCAAGCCTTTATTCGGGAGGCAGGCCTTCCGGCGGACGTGGGGCAAGTCTCGGGCGACGACACCAATAACTGGAGCATCCAAACCTTGCTGGAGGAAAAGAAGGCGTTTGACCACAGCGTCAACTTTGAGCGATATGGAAGTAGCACCAAAGAAAATGGCCTATGGACAGTTCCATGTGAGTTTAAGCCATAATCCAAGGCTGCTGCGCGGAGCATCTGAGCATTCTTCAAAAGAAGGCAAAAGTCTGTATAAAACCGGGATGACTGACCGAGACATAGCGCCATCGCAGCCCACTATTGTGAGCACACCAACCTCGTCAAATCTTCTGGCGGCATCGGTTGAGCTGTGGCAGAAGCCTCATGGTAGCGAGACTGATGCTGAGACGTGCGCATCTGCACCACCATCATTCATCGTTTCCACTGGTGCCGATAGGCAGATACACCTGCTTCAAACCACAGCTGGAAATGCCTCTTGCACTTCCTTCTCTGATGTATCGGACTCACCGGTGCTTTCATATGTGTCGATCTTCCGGGGCCGGTATGTCCTGATGACCAACATGTCGGGTCATCTGCTTCTACAGCACGGGTCTCGCATCCTCGACAGCAGAAAGGATCATGGGAAATATGCTGTCAAGGTAGCTGCCCATGAAGAGCAGGGCCAGCACGGCTCACCGTCCTGGTTCTGGGTTGCCACCGCCGGTTGGGATGCAACTGTTTACCTGTATCGAATTGAGATTTCGAGCGAGGAGCCTGGCTCACCCACCCCAGTGATTGGAGAGCCTGTTGCACGCATCAAAACTAATACGAACCCAGAGTCCCTGCTGTTTGTGCGGAATATCGATTCTGGCGAGCTGCTTCTGCTGGTATCACGTCGTGACTCAAGCTACATCTATTACTACAAGGTGGAATCGCGGATAGACTATCGCCCAGGTCAGGATGAGCACAGCACTATGACACAACACGCCATCCCCGAGTGCCGTCTGCTCGGCAAACAGAATCTGGCTCCTCATTCCAATGCCTGGGTTGCTTTCTCTCCAGCACATATGGCGCTCAGCCCACATGATCCCGGTCTGTTGGCGGTTGCTACCTCGACACTACCTCATATGAAAGTGATCATAGTTCGCCTCTTGTTCCCGACGACTAAATCTTTGGGCGAGGCGAATGCAGCTTCGGCGGACTCCGTGACACAAGCCTCCCAGGCCCTTGAGGCTCTAGCACTGCAGAACCGCGAGGACGCAGCTATCCTGATGCAAGTGAATACTTTTGCACCACAGACAGCGTACTCAACGCCGCAGGTCGCCTGGCGACCTGATGGATCGGGAGTTTGGGTGAATGGGGACGATGGCGTTGTTCGTGGTATTGAGACTATGACCGGGAAGGTGATTGCCATGCTCAAGGACGGCCATGAGCCTGGGTGTAAAGTACGAACTGTCTGGGCTGGGTATGCCGATATCCCATATGAAGGTGGGGGTGTCAAGAAGGAGGAATGGGTCATCAGTGGTGGGTTTGATAAACGGTTGATTGTCTGGAAAGTATGACATGACTCCGCATGTACATAGTTATAAGTATGTAGTGATTGGTTTGAGACGTGGTCACCGGAATTTGGCAGCAACTGCGTCACCTCCAGGTCTACTGCTTACGAACGGATGTAGCCGTCCATCGATGCACCGTTTCGTCGTCGAGACATGAAAAGGCGATTGATAAGAGACGGGGGCAGGGGATTTGCTCTTGGCACGTAGAAAAATCCTTCAGCAGGCGCGCATAAAGAAAAGCACGTTGCTGTACACACATATGCCGTGTAAATGGGGGAATCGAGGTTTTGCTCTCGAGTTTGCAGAACAAGCCAGATGCGCCGACCAAGGGCTCGACCACAAAAGACTGTTGGAAGAAAAAGAACACACGTGGAGAGGTTCATTCCTCTCTGGAATGGGCACCGCTGTGTGAATATCGAATTTAAGCCTGTTGGATTTCTGTATTTCAAACAACCCCGGACGGACTGCGCGCAAGGAACGAGCAGAAACCAGGCCTATTCGAGACAGCAGATCGTTCTTTGATCATCGCACGTTATTGTAATCCCGAATCCTTGCGCGCTTCAAGTTTCTCTCCATTTTCCCATTGTCGAATCCGTCAAATTTATGCGACCTCACGCTTGCCCTCCTTGCGCTCCTTCTGTGTGGTTGTTAGTTACATTCGATCTGACTGCATCGATTGGTCGGCCGTGGATTGGCGGGCAGTCAACGTACCAGAGCCTTGGCAGTGCCGTGCAGGGCGTGACGGTGGTTGCGGCGGAACTTGGCGTCAACACCACGGAGGGAGGGGTAACGGTTGGTCTTGGGCTTCTTGATACTGTAGGAAGGGTGGATATCAGCGACTTCGACCTCGTGAATGCGTGGTGTGTGGCGATGAGGATAGAGACGGGGTTTAAGCCTCCAGTTGTCTGAAACAGATGCCATCAAAATATGGAAACACCTCATGTTCAATCACAACGGTCGGGCCTTGACCATCTCATCCTCATATCGGAAAATTGTCGTTTGGGAACCAAATAAAACATTGCTCATAATCGGGATCGGTGTTCATGAGAGGAGTGTACGCACCCGTTACGGTGAGCCTTCTGGCTGTTGTGGTGCTGCGAGGCGTTCTTGGACTCTGTCGAGCGCGGGAAAAGTCAGTAATCGGTCGGTTTTCATAGCCGCCAACCGGAAAAGGGCAGACGAAAAAATCAGGGCAACATACTGGCCATCTTGACGAATGTTGTCGCTGATTGACGTGGACGGGATGGTGAGAGTAGGAGGAGAGCACCGGATTCGACCCAAATGGAGACTCGGCTAGGGCTTGTCCCGTTTGTGTGGGATCTCGCTTACCGCCGTGGGCGTGCACGGACGTTTCTTGTATGGACTATGCCTGGTATCTATGCAGTCTAGACTTTTGGGACGATGTCTGTTGGATACATGTTGAGAAGCACGGTGTATTCCACCGGACTTAGAACTACCATCCTCTGCCTCTCACACTTTCGTTCATTATAGATTCGGCTCATCTTGGTGCTCTGCTAGAGGAAAATAGGAACGATTCTATCACGTGACTTGTTGTTATACACGTGACACGTTCATGTATAAGCTCGAAGCGCCTGCTGTGATTTAGATTCTTCCTACACGCTGGAATGTGACATGATTAGATTCTATGTTCGGTAGGTCAAAATCCAATTATACGCTTAAAAGGACAAGAAATATCGAATTAAAACCTGAATGGTCTCAAGCTAGCGATACTTATACGAGTGCGGAACAAGAAGTATATACAACTGAAAAAAAAAATGCTAGGTATACTAGCGAGTGAGAAAGAGAGCAAATCCAATCAAACACTTCTCCTGGATGATATAGAACAAGGAGGTGAACCTAAAAAGAATAACTTGTAAATAAGTCAACAGCGCAGCCTGTTCTCCCGAGTGGTCCATCACGTGATCCAAACCACTAGGGAACAACCGGCTCCAACTTCGACCTTTGCAACGCAACCTTCAAGAGGGATATCCCCAGCCTTTGCATCTCCCATCCATTGCACAATGAGCTCCCTCCGCTTTGCTCGCTCTGCCCTGAGGGCTCGTCCCTCTTTCCTCGGCGCTCCCATTCAGCGCCGTGGATACGCTGAGGCTGTCTCCGACAAGATCAAGCTGTCCCTGACTCTGCCTCACCAGGTATGTTGGATCTACTCGGACCTGACCTCCCGGCCCACGGAACCACAGACTTACATCTTTATCTTATTCTAGACTATCTACCGCTCGACTGGCGTGTGCGTCATCTCCCCATTTGCGCCCGCGCCTCCCTAGATACTGACGAACCTTCGCGACCGCAGGACCCAGGTCAACATCCCCGCCGCCTCCGGTGAAATGGGTGTCCTCGCCAACCACGTTCCTTCCATTGAGCAGCTCAAGCCCGGCCTCGTTGAGATCGTTGAGGAGGGTGGCTCCACCAAGCAGTACTTCCGTACGTCCTGACCATCGCGCCTTAGAAAACCAATGGCGAGTCGGCTACAAATTGAGAGAGCAAATTGGCTAACGATGGCTTTTGCTTGGGTGATAGTTTCCGGCGGCTTCGCTGTTGTTCAGCCCGACTCTCAGCTGAGCATTAACGCCGTCGAGGGCTTCCCTCTGGAGGAGTTCAGCGCCGACGTACGTCCAACCCTTCTTTTGCGACAGCACGAGTGAAACTGATCATTGATTTGCGGTACACAGGCCATCCGCGCTCAGATCACCGAGGCTCAGAAGATTGCCGGTGGCAGCGGTAGCGAGCAGGATATTGCCGAGGCCAAGATTGAGCTGGAGGTATGAATCTCGCAATTTGTTTTCTTTCTCTTGCAACCGCCTACTAACATCTTTTTCTTCTTGAACCAGGTTCTGGAGACCCTGCAGGCTCATGTCAAATAGATGTACATATCCACTCGCGCACTTGATCCCTTGACCGTGTAGAATTAAAGCAATTCTTCCTTTTGTTTGATGGTGTTCCTTCTCATCCTGGTAGACGGGGGCGTACCTTCCACTCCAGCGCTGACCCTATCTTCTCTCACTTGATTCTGTTTTGCTGCAACACTCACTTTTCACTTCTCCCACTTGTCAATCGCCACATATTGCCAGCCATGCGCTCAATGAAACCCCCACTGGGCATCATTGATACTCGTGTGACCATGACGGACTCCCCGGTAGATGGTTTACTCTCTCCTTCATTTGCATCTGTACTCGCGTTTGACGACGCGCGGCACGACACGCTCGCCCTCGACAACCTTGACAACGACAATTCTCCTGACCGCAGCATGAGTCCGAAAGACCAACACGCATCTAATGATGCTCGTCCTGTGCGTCATCGCGAATGGGGAAGCCCAAGACGATGCCCTCGCCTGGAGCTGGATGTCGCTCTAGACAAATACCATATCTTGGACGGGCCCACAGAAACTTTGAATCCGCAGAACACCCCAGCATCGAATAGTGGTGGAAACAGCCCCAGCGAAGGGCGTCGACGTCGCAATGCGGAAAATCTACGGACAAGCTCTGCCCCCGAATCCCAGCCATTGAATTTCTATTTCGAGGATCAACAGGCTGGTGGCCTGATGTACCTCTCTGGGGACGGTGAAGGTCGTTTCAAGACCCCGAGACGCCGTTTCTCAGCCTCTGACGAGCGAGGTTCTGTTTCCCCAACTGCCACTTCGAATGACAGGCACCAGAATGCCAATGTAACGCCCATCAAGGGGTTCAAAGATGCTAGCTCTGCAAGATTTGTTCGATTTACACCGCCGAATTCTCCCCCACGCCGACAAACTCGCTCGCCTCAGCGTCCTCTTCCCTCGGTGGAACGGAAGCAAGACTATATCACCTCGTACCGGCTGAGAAAACAGGCTGAGAAATGGAAAGGCGCGAACCGGTCCCTGGAGCAGCGGATATCTCCGTATCGCAGTCCTCCCAAGCCTTCTCAACTGATGGCAAGATCCTTGAACCGCCAGCCAGAAATCCGCTTTGCGTCTCTCTCCAAAATACCATTCCGTAGGGACGAGAGTCCTGCAAAGCCTGCGCAGAACACCATGCAACATCAAACTCGAGATGTAGTAAGCGGCGCCGTCAATGACATGAGAGACGTCGCAAAACCCCAGACACATGACCTCGCCTTGCTTTCCCTCTCTTTGCACCGAATGCGAGACCCCGAGCCACCCATTGCTACCTGTCCATTGTCAAGCTCCTTACAAATCAGGATGAGCTCTACAGTCGTCCCAATGAGCTCTCAGCCGCAACCATCAACTGAAGTAAAGCAAACGACTCGCAATGGGCACCCAACTGGCGAGTTGCTCCTTTGCATCAATCTTACTGTCCCTGTATTCATTCTACGAATTCCCTTTTCCATGATTTCAGCCACGAAACGTGTATTGCATTCGCGACTGGGGATTCTAATCCTCGAATTAGCAGGAGCGCTCTGGTCTCTGATCATTTTCTTACTTATCTCCGTGATCTCTAAGCTATCGGGGTTGGAGATCAGTTATCACACGAGCTCTACTCATGGGAACTCCAACTAAAGCACCTGGCGCCGATGAAGCTTCATTGATACAACCTCTCCTAATCTGGGCTGCTGATCGGCCTCAAGCAAATGCGGAACAATCCTACAGTCTCACTTGCATGTCGAACCACACCAATGCGGGACCTGCTGCCACTTCTATTGCCTGAGAACATGGATGTTCAACCCTCACTGTCTATCTTCTCCTTGAACTTTTAGCATAGTATCTATTAGGGTTCACCTTCGATCGTATTTGCTTGACCAGTCGCCTTGAATGCAATGATCCAAATTATGAATGTCATGTCTATTTTTACGAAACTTGATAAATGAGATTTTAATATTATGAGATTCAATGCAGTCCATTTTTGGTTTACCTAACAGTCCAAGGGCTCTGATCGGCAAGGTCGCTCGAAGGAAGTAATGGTGAAAAAATCCATGAGATCCGGTGTATATCGGCACGAAGAGAACAAGAGTAAACCAGAAATGAAGGATACGAGCCAACCAACGACCCGGTAGAAAAAAAAAACCCCCCGCAGATTCGCTTGCCTCGTAAAGATAAGAAAAAGATAAAGGACCTACCTACCTATTCATTTCATGCTCATCATCCTCGGGAAAAACCGAGTTCGTATCGAAGTGAAATAAAAAAACATCAATCAGACATGAGGCCATTCATATCGACATGGGAGATCAGAAATAAGAACTCATTTTGTACAAGTCATAGCACCGTCCCAATGGACAATAGGAACATGAACAAATGGAAAGTTGACAAAGGTATCGAGACGATTACTCAAACTCCACGCCATGCTGCTGTCTATCCTGTCGCGCTCTGGCTCGCTCTGCTCGGCGGCGGCGGCGGTTATTAGCATAGGAGCCACTGGCTTCAGTGCCGGTCCAGGTTCCCGGCGACGTAACACTGCCCGCGCCGTAGGGCATGCTTGAAGGAGGATGGGGAACGGGGGGTGGAGGAGGCATCTGGCTGATCTGAGATGCTGGGGGAAGGGAAGAGGCAGGAATACTGCCGGATGGAGCGACAGATGCCGCAGCGGCAGCTCGTTGCTCACGCTGCATCTGCTCCGCTTGCTGGCGCTCGAGCTCTTCGACACGGCGCCAACGGTCGTAGCTTCCTGTTCGTTCGTCACCAGATAGCGAGCTGGTACTGCCAGCGCGACGGCGAGAGCTTCTTCGCTCTCGGCGTCGTGCTTCACGGCTTGCAGCGGCTTCTTCTTCTGTCAACCGGCGCAGAGTGACGTGCCGGCCGTCGTTGTGCATCTTGACCTTCACTGATACGGGCGGTGACTCGACATGGCCCTCTCGGTGCCGGCTGATGCTGCTGCGGCGATGGCTGGAGGTAGGCCTCATTGCTGCCCCGGCCGCTGCACCAGCCGCGGCGCCAGCAGCTAAGTCTGTTCCGTCATAGGATAGACGGGAGTGAGACCGTGAAGGCCTCAAATCACCAGATAGTTCCTGGTGCAGGGGCGGTGCGGGAGGGAGATTCGAGTGGCTCGCGTGTACGGCACCCGTTGCGACAGGTTCTGCGGTGAGAAGGGAGTCTCCATGAGAGGGTTGTCGAGGTGGTCGCGGCGTCACGTCAGTTGGTGTAAGGTCGCTTTCAGTGTAGGAGCTCGGCCGGCGTCGCTGGGGGTAAGGCCCTTCGCCGGTATTCTGTCGCCGCTTGCTATTCGCTCGTTGTAGACGCTCATCTTCATCTTCCCGACGGCGGATATCCTCCAATCGGCGTTTTTCGTCGTCATCCTTCTTGCGACCAAAGAGCTTCTTTAGACCAGCAAACGCGCCAGCGCCAAGCAGAGCATCCCGGACGCCATGAGAGGGACGTCGGGGCTCCGGCTCACTGATATATGTGCTGTTGTAGTAGTAAGACGAACCAGGGCTCTGGGGTCTGCTGGGCGCACGGCTGGGGGGTCTATTGAGCGGCGTGTGGTGACTAGGTTCCGGTCGTCCATCCTCAAGCCTGCTGAGAGAGTCCTCGGTGTAACTGTCACTGCGTGTATGGGCAGGTCGATACCGACCCGACTCAGCGTCGTCTTCACGCTTCTTGCGACGATCCCACCAACTCTTGGCGAGCATACCAGCACCGGCCAGGGCTCCAATCTCAAGAAGTCTTTTGCCCCAACCACCACCGTGACGAGATTCTTCATCGGAGTATTTTTCATCCGAGTAGGATGTTCGGGATTCTTCGTATGCCTGGCTTGTATTGCGGCTGCGTGGACGTCGGAACATGGACCCAAGAGCCGCACCCAGCGCACCTCCAGCCAGAGCCTCACCCATGCCACTGTGATGGTGCTGTTCCTCCACCACCGATGGTCCTGTGTATCGACTTCCATGTTCGCTAGCCAGGTGATACCCTTCATCGTCATAGAGATATGACAGTATGAAGTAGGCCAGTAGATAGCCGAAAGCGGCAAGGGCGAAGAGAATAAAAAGGGCTTTAGGGGATCCATAGAGGGTCAACCCTAATGGGATCTGGATAATACCCAGAATAATCAGGGCGCGACCCAACCATCGGTGAATCTAGGAGACAGTCAATGAGATGAGAACCGGGGCTTTGCGTCCAGTTAAAACATACCACTAGTTTTAGGGGCACACGATGTCGCATTCTTTTCCTTTCCATTTTGTGGACCAACCAGCCCCAAAGTACTTGGAAGATTACCATGACATAGATGGCCAGACCAATTCCATGGTGAGGGTTGGTAAGACTTCTTTCCGGACCGACAGCAAACCAACCCAATACGAACACGACCGTTGTAAGGAGTAAAGTGAGTACCTGACACCAGGCGTGAAGCTTGAATGCCCAATATGGGTTCCATCGTGAGTAATATCGAATGATAAGGGTGGACACAGGGACGAGCCCCAAGAAGACGATAGTCGCAATAACGCCATGCGCGATGATGATGGAATGGTACCCGGCCATGTCCTTGAACCTGTTACCCATACCTAAGGCGAAGACGTGTTAGCCAGATGAGAACTATAGTGGCTAAATGTGCTCTCAACCAACCGTTATATCGCATCGTCGCAAAATTCACTCCCATTAGATTGGGCAGCAAGAAGGTGTCGCGCTGCGAGTCCCATGTTCCATCCCCCACATGTAGCGTATTTGACGAGTATGTGCTGCTCCCCGCAGCTGTGAGCCCCGAGTTGGACATGATGCCAGTGGTGATCGAGAACTTGTGCAGTCTCGATGCTCTGGAATGTTGGGCTTATCGAAGGAGATCTATTGAGATCCCCCGATCCGAAGAATGCACCATGCGACGGGAACGGCGTCTCGATTGGAATGCCGTATGACAGGTGGTCTGACGTATGAATTGAAGGTGTGCCTTTTATCTGAACCCGCGAGAACTGATATTGGATACTCGAAGATGTGTGCACTCGATCGGTCTTGTTCTAGCGGTCAAGAGCTAGTGAGTGCGCCGTCAAGGGGATAGAAGAAGGGAGGAAGTCGTACAAGTCCACAAGAGCTCGAAGTTTCTAGACTGGGCAGAGGTTGGGAAATGGGCCAGGAGCAAGAAGTGTGATGAGGATGAATCCCGTGTCGCACAGGACGACAACAAGCGGGCTGAGCGACGCCCTGTCAACTGTTTGCTGTTTTTGGTTTAGGGCGCCAGCGCATAACCAGGACAACGGACTGACCGCCCTTAATTCTGCCGCTCCTCCGATAAAGGTCACATGACCTTATCGCGTCGGAATCATTTGCCGCCATCGCGTCGGCCACAGCCCCCAACTGACCTCTTCCTTTCGCTTCCTCTCTCTTTTCTAGGGAAAGTAAAGGGGCACAAGCACCAACTCCTCTGAGGAGAATAGGCCTGCTTGATGATGCCTTCCTCCCAGTCAGAGATCTTTGTCCGGGCTTTATCTCGGTAAGTTGGCTTCGTGCAGGGTTTCGAAGAAGTGGTAGACGTGTACATATACTGATAAGTTGTGACAGCCTTCTAGGATGGATATAGTATGTCTTCAACTTCTCCAACACATCACTTCCAAGGTCCAAACTGATTGAATTTCTGGTAGTATGGCCAGCTGGTCAGCATCCTTCTACCCTCAGCCAATCTACAACTTTCAGCGTGGTTCGACGGCGGGCCTGTCGATCGATTTCCCGACTATTAATTTCCTAGGGTTTGTGTGTTATGCCATCTACACGGCGGCCTTTCTGTACTCGCCCGTGATTCGCGCCCAGTATGCCGCCCGCCATCCCCACTCAGGCGAGCCAACCGTGCGGTTCAATGATTTTGCATTTGCGGCCCACGCTGTAGTCCTGAGTGCCATTGTCTATTCTCAGTTTTGGCCCGTCATTTGGGGTCTGCGTGTTTCTCGCTTTCAGAGAATTAGCAAGCCCATGGCGGGCCTATTTTGGGGCTCTATCCTGGCAGTCCTGGTGGTCATCGGGATCGTGATGTCTGGCAGCCCGGACAGGGGCAATGATCCTTCGTCCTGGGCTTGGATTGATGTGGTGAGTAATTGCCCTCTGCAAGGCGCCCCGACTGCCGGGAAGGAATTGTTTCAGAGAGAGACTCATGCAGGAACCCTCTATCAGATCTATACTTTCTCCTACATCAAGCTTGTGATTACCGTTGTGAAATATGTCCCGCAGGCGTGGTTGAACTATAAGCGCCAATCAACTGTGGGCTGGAGCATCGTTCCGATCCTCATGGACTTGACCGGGGGTGTTCTATCTTTGGTTCAGCTAGTGCTAGACTCCAGTCTGCAGAGTGACTGGAGCGGGATCACGGGCAACCCGGTCAAATTCCTCCTGGGCAACATCACCATTGTCTCCGACATGGTCTTTGTTGTTCAACATTATATCCTCTACCGGGATGCATCGGAACCCAAGTCGCTGTTCGATCCCGATCCGAACACGCCGTTGCTGGTCGACTCTCATGCTCCACGCCAATCGCCGTGACATGTCTCCAGTACTGAGGCAGACACACTGATTTCCTGTCACTCCGTCATTCGACCCTTGTCTACTGACGCCTACTCTGGACGACCGGAGTGTGTGTTTCCATAGAAGCAATGAAATGAATGGGGGCCAACTTCGAGACATGTGGATAAAATAAGCACAGTTCTCGTAGGATTTTGTCTCTATGACTGTACTTGCGGGATTGGGATTCCTGTGCAACATGAAGACATTGGGGGCGAGAAGTCCGTTCTTTTTTTATTCCACTGGACTCGGTCGGCACTTGCGGCCATAAGGCCCACTCTCGCTGGACCGTGGGTGGAATTCGTCGGAGTGCGAACGGCGAGATTCCGACTTTGGTAGATAACGTATACTTCATCTTTTGCACGAGGTCGTGGCTTGCGACGTGCATGTACGATAACCATAACCCTCATCGCAAGGTCTCGCGCACTTGTGGAGATGAACACGAACGGGAGACCACTCCAGCGCCGGAAAATGCGCACCGTCACCAGCCCTATTTAACTTGCACCAATGCTTGACGAAAGGTCGATTTCCTCATCGGGACGCCGCCTCGTCCATGTGCGCCGATCACGCTCGCAAGAAAGATTCGGGGGAGCGACTATTCGCGACCCGGTGGAAGTTAGAGTTGGAACATATCCCAGTGCGGCTCGGGACGCACATCATCGACACCGCTTCTCGCGTTTGGGGAGGACCGACAATCCCGCCTCCACGGCGCCCGGTGATTGGTCCATGCGGGCGTTAAGCACTAAAACCGTGCGAACGGGCCAATCAGCGCCCCCAACCGCGTGTTGGCAGGGATCCCTGCCGGGTCAAATCGTCGGTGTCGGCGTTCGGCGTTGAACTAGCTGAACCCCAATCACGGTGTGGTCCAATCTGGGCGTACCATCCTAGATGAGATCCCAATCGTTCTTCCCCCTTTTTCCTACCCCGATCCCTGTTACGGGCCAGATCGACGCGGGCGACGAGGTAACATGCGGGTGGTCGTGAATGCTTAACGGCTGAACCTATACTACCTTCGAGGGGCATGGCCACAGACACAATGCCACCCTCTCGACCAACGTTGCGTCCCAGCCGACGTTGCGTTCTAGAAAGAGCGTGACAGTCGAGAATACAGCTCGGATGAACACCGCACGATGCCCGATGTGCTCTTGGTCGCGAGTTTCTGGATGGAGCCATGCATGAAGCAACCACGTATCCCGTGGCTCGTGGCTATCGACGCTCTACACTCTATACAGTATGCAAGTATTCCAGACGACGATTTTCTGTGGGTCGCGAATCCATGGACCTACTGGGGCATCTATACGAGCGCAGTACGACTACCTTCGATCTTGCCCCGGCTCTCGAAAGCTTGTCTATGTATACGATTGTTAACTCCGAGCCGACCCAGTCTAACGCTACAAGACCGAGCCTTGGGACGCGGACCACCGTGTGGGCTTCAGCCAAGTGGGGGAAACCGCTGGAATTGAGGCATGCGCGTCAGGCAACCAATCAACAACGATCGGGCACTACCCAAAAGGGTTGAATCCGGCGCTGGAAATGGAACCAAGTGGGGTCGCGCTTTCCCAATCTGGCTTGTCGTAAGCTTCTCTAGCCTAGCTCTTGGGTATCTTGGGTATTCTTAGTCTGCGTTGGTCTGGGCGGTGGAGCCGCACGCCAGAAATAATCTGCAATGGAATATTATCAAATATTCTTCTGCCATCGCCATGACGCTAGCAGCCTGTACATTACTTCGTATCGGGAACCAATCAGCGCCCCCGACGTGTATACCCGTTTGGACTTAGCGTGTTCCGAGCCCGTCGACAGCTGCTGCTGTCTTTGCTTCTCTTCATCTTCAGCCCTACTCTCGTCTGCCAATGGCCAATGGCCCCTCCCAGATTCCTAGCCCTGGGAGTGGAACGGTGCTTTTACCCTCTTACGTCGATCCTCCCTTGTGCTGCCAAACCGTGCATGGGCGCCATGCTCATCCCTACCCCCGGTTCCCCCGTTCCCCGTTCCCGTTCCCTCGACCAATCTGAATCCTCATCAATTACCATGCCCACTAGGCGAATGCTTTGGGGCCGGACCCCGTTATTCTCTCGAACCCTTTCGATTAGCATCTGAGACGCTTGCTTCTTTTCTTCATCTGAGTCAATTGCAGATCCCCTTCTCTTGCAGTGGAACGCCTGGGCATGACCGAAGCACTGCCCCCATCCTCGCATTCTTCTTATATACTGACCCAGCCTGGCTGTCACGAACGACATTGTCCCTGAATGCAAGGCCACGTTTAACTCGAAACAATTAAAAGGGAAAAAAAAAGTCATTTGCCGAAAACGGGCCATCCAAAAAAAGGTCGAGAAACCTTATAAATCACCAACCGCGATTCCACCACGAGGTTGACGATACAAAAGATCCGGCTTGCCCGGTGGCTTTGAATACCTCATCCGCAGTTGCTTCTCTTCTCAGCCTTCACCCTTCGCACATTACCTGGATTGGACCACGCATCCTCGTGGTACATTGATGGCCATGCGTGTGCTTCATTCCCCACCTAACACCTTGTTGGACCTGGACAAGGAGACCAACCCTCTTCCTCTGTTCTCCGGTGATTTTCTGTTCGACCCCGATAGTGTATACGCACCCGGCACCTCCGACAAGGGCAGCGCGAGATCCAACGGTTGGAAAGCTACGACTATGACCGAGCGCGTTCCTGGAGGTGTTGGATGTGGCCCCCTCGAAGCTCCCCAACTGGCAGGCCTGACAGGCATCCCTGTCAGCGCATCCCCCGACGTTCATTCGTCTACCCTCCCTCCCACCGTGGGCTACGTGCCGACCCACTCAGACTGCATGACGCCTTTCTTGGCCCCAGAAAGTTATTTATCAGACCAACGGGAGTCGCCCGTTAGCGACGCTCTAGGCTCACTGTATGCCTGGTCCAGTGCTTCCGGTCAAGATAACTTGAGGCCGCCTGCCTCTGTTGATCACTCCGTCTCCTCTGCCACTTCATCGCCCTTCATGCAGTCCTACTATTCCTTTGGGCCCTCGCCGCCCTCCGTACCGGCCCAGCTCCCCGGTGTCTCGGGATACACGGCTCAACAGATCGGCAAATGGTGTATCGAGAGTGAGCCTGCGGGCAGCTTCTATCAGTCTCCCGCTCACTACCCCGTCATGAGCCCTCTTGCATTTCCTTCAACGGAGATGTCCCCGAACCCCTACCCGCCTCTCAACGAGACAATACACACCACATCCGAGCAATGGTTCTCCATGCCGGCCTGTGCGGACCCGCCCTCCACCTCGCCTGCCGCAGGTCCAGCGCCCGAAACCTTCCTCTCTCCTCCGTCCGCTGCCGCAGTCTCCATTGAATCCACTCCGGCCATGAGCACCTCCCCCGCACCCACCCTCTCCGACTTTGAATCATCATTCTCCCGTCGTCGCCCGTCATCACCTTCGTCCAACCCCGCGGATCTGAGGCGATATGGCATTCCAACCGCGGACGGCGCCTGGCGCTGCGCCCACCCGGGCTGCACCTCGCAGGCCCTGTTCCGCCGGGGCTGTGATTTGCGGAAGCATTTCAACCGCCATCGGAAACACCTGTTCTGCCGACATGAGGGCTGCCCCCAGTCGCGCCAGGGTGGGTTCTCCAGCAAGAAAGACCGTGCCCGGCATGAGGCGAAGCATAACCCTGGCATCGTTTGT
Source organism: Penicillium hispanicum (assembly GCF_028827665.1). Classification (NCBI taxonomy): domain Eukaryota; kingdom Fungi; phylum Ascomycota; class Eurotiomycetes; order Eurotiales; family Aspergillaceae; genus Penicillium; species Penicillium hispanicum. Next base: position 129,218 of record NW_026623199.1, on the reverse strand, counting down.
GAATGGAACAGTTGTGGACGAGTCTTCAGCCGCGTCGACAACATGAAAGATCATGTGCGGCGGATTCATCGGCGCGGTGCGAATAGCTGATCTGGGTGTCAGGTTATTATGATGTCACGGACTATGCTGGGGTTTATGATTTTTTTTTCTTTTTTCTTTGCCTTCCTGACTGTCTGTCTATATGTCTTTCTATCTTCTTTTCTCCTTCTACTTCTGGGGCTCTAGTTCTTGTATACATACCATGGGAATGTGGGATTTTGGTGAATCAGGCGCAAACGAGAAACCAGTGGGCATGGGTCATTATCATGGCGAGGGACTTTTGGAGAAACACAAGGAAAAGAAACAGGAACAGGATGAGGGCATTTCTTCTGGAAAGATGTGCTTTTATGCGATTTCATTACTGTCATGTCCTTGCGACTTTGCTTCATATACACTGGTTCACACCTGAAATAGCTACCATATTTGATAGAAAATTGAGGTTCACATACAATGCGTGATTCCACATAGCTACTCTGTCCTCAAAATTACAAGTCTCCAGGCTCCTATCGAAACCCTGATCCATGACGCATCTTCAAAGAGCCTCAGCCCAGGTAGATACGAGCCTCCAAGGACAGGGAGGCAATCGAGGTGGTACCTCGGCATGTTGCACGACCGAGCAAAGAAAAAAAAAAAAAAAAAAGCCAAGAATGCGCATACCTTTCGTTAAGCTCGCATCTCCACTCGCCATCCCACGCTGTCGTTTCAAGTTTCAAGATGGACTCTATTTTTAAATCTGCAGTGGCAGTTCGGTACACAACGATGGAGTCAGAATGCACAAAGCACGATAGAACAGTTACCTCCACCGCCCACAACCAAATCCACGTCAATATTTTTATAGCATCGTGGTGACCACTGGGCAACCCCGATACTACCTCGCGTTCCTTTGGCAGCCGAGCTGAGTCAAACGCGGATGTGACAGCAGCGCTCTGAAATAGGCAACTCGTTTGCGAGCATGCACTCCAGCCGCACCCCATTGGCTGCCTGAGATGCATTCCTCCATCGGCGAGACTTGACGTAGCGGGTGTCCCTTGCGCTCTGTTCGCACTTCTTTTTATATCACGGGCACTGGTTCTGATCTGCATCGTGAAATTGGGGTGGCTTGAGACATGCGTGACATGCATAACCTGATTGGGGGCAGGTGGAGGTTCTGGAGAGGATCGTAGGTTTGGCCCCCATGCGAGCGCTGGGCGAGATTCCGAGGTACATACTGCTGCACTACCGCTACTATCTATATGTATGTTCCCGCGGGTCAGCCTTCGAGGTCTACACAATTACAGCAAAACCACCAGATGTACTGTCTATATATTTCTACCTAGGTATATATCTTCCCGCAGGTGGAGCCCCGAGAGCTGGCGCAGATCCCCGGCCCAGAACCACGGTAGATGGTCGAGCGTTGTGGATATAAACAACCTAATCGATCGCTGAGTCTATACTTGGCTTGGCACGGCTTGTTCGTCTTGGCTTCGATAAATGCCCGACTGGTCTGGTCCATGCTCTCTACCTGAGGTCTACCATCCATGCCAGTGTCCAACTGCTACAATCAGAGCCATCTTCCAACCCTGATACTTGATTCGGCTTTGGACCCCCCCCCCCCCCCCGGTTGTTGGTGTCACAGACCCATCACCGAGAGGCTCCGGGATATACCCCGTTCTCTGAGGCTGGCGTTGCATTTCACCGTTGTAAGAATTTCTCTTTCTTTCTGCCCATCGTCGTTTTCTTTTGCAACGGGTGCGTAATGTGCGCTTTGGAGAGATCAATGGTCTACGTGAAGAGGTGAGTCGACGATTTTTCGATCGAGGTTTATATAACAGTGCCACACAGGGGTCTCCACTCCAGCTTCGATCAGAGATATGTCTGTGAACGGTGTCGATACACAAGTGAGTACATGCCCTCGAGGTATCAGAGAAGTAAGAGTCGCCGCCTCCAGGTACCAACACAAACTCACTTGACTGCCAGTTTACATGACGATTTGGAGCTGCTGGATATCAATGAGCGAGTCGATTCCCCAAATTTTGACCTCTTAAGCACAAGTCATGTAAGCCATCGAACCATCTCGCTACGCAGTTTGTGAAAACCATGTCCAAGAAAAGTCCTCTAATTGGGAAAAGCGAGATCAGATGGAACCGGAAAAAACCAACTTTTGAGATCTAGAGATATATCCAGAGCATACGGACTACATCCCTAAGAAAACGATCACAAACTCCGTGCACCCCTGCGACCGTGGCCCACAGCAGGCCGTGTTCAATTCCAGCTACAAGAGAGAGAAGCTTGGCCTCGAGGGACAAGATATCGAAGAAAAGATGGAAGAGAGTGAGAACAACCAACGGACCATTCCACAGACGTGATGCCAAAGGCATCCACAGAACTAAGACACTTGGCAGAAACGAATGGCCTGTGTATGATGGTGCTTCTAACAGGGTGGACATATGGTATCATCAAAGGAACAGGGCTGCATTGAACAATGGCGAGCCAAGCATAAATGAAAGATGATGAAAAGAAGAAGAAAAGAGGCAATGGAAAAAAAAAAAAAGTCAAGAAGTGAAAAGAAAGGTATCACGGATGGGAAATTCGTCACACGTCATAAGTATGTTCCGGGAAACTGTCAAGTGGTTGGAATAGGGGGCTGCTGGCTGCAGGGAGATCAAGCCCCTTTTCGAGAAAGAAGATCATCACGCTCAATTGAACAAGGACACAGAAGGAAGGAAAACCTTGGCAATGCCGAAAACAGATGCATATGCAGGGCTCACGCGTTCAGTCTCCGGCGCCGTCCGCGTGTGCTGCCGACTGGCCGCTGTGCGAGGACTTGGCGGAGGGTGGGGTCGTCTTTGTTTTTATCGACGTGATGGACCCGGACATGTCTGCAAGAAGAATCAGCCAGGCGCTCCCGCAGGATGAGTCATGAGTGGTCCTGTACCGTTGAAGATTGTCTGGCCGGGGGTATTTATGTTGCTGATCGGGACAGAAGGGACAGACGTAGCCCGGAGAGTTGTGCACCAAGCCATGTCGCATCATCTCATTCTTGCGTTTGAAACCCTTTCCCCCGACGCCGCGAGGACACCCTTCGACGGGACAGAAGTGCGGCCGGTCTTGCGAATGCACGTTTGCATGTGAGCTGTTTTACAATCTGTTAGAGACCGGAGACTATTTTCCATGGCGGGAGTTGTTGCAACCTACTTCAGCAAATACTGTGTCTGAAAAGGCGCTGCCGTGCACCCTGGATGGGTGCACTTGTAATTTCCCGAAGCCCCCACATCGTTTGGCGACGGATTCGAGCTAAATGATGCTCGTTCACTCGCAGCCCCCGGCGCGATCTGTTCCGTGGGCGTGGGATAGCCCGTAGTAGGGCTCTTGGTAGTCATAGGGGATATCTCATAGGGGCTGGGCGCATGTGTCTCGGACAGAGGTGGGGGTGGTGCGGGTGTCGGTGCCGATATTGACGCTGCCGCTGACGTCGTGATCGATACCAGTTTGGAAGCTGGGGTTCGCCAAAATGATGGCTGGGATGCGGGAGACGGATTGTTCGAGGGCCCCTTGGTGCTTACCGGCGAAAGGTGCGAGAGCGGACTCGGTGGGATTTGTGACGGCAAAAAATGGGCCGGTAGATGATGATCGTGGGGTGAGTCGCGCGAAGATACCGGCGTGGGGCCCGAGGAATAAGGAGAGTAAGAGGGGGGAGGCGGTAATCCATTGAGGCGAGAGGAAGAGAAATCGGGCCCCAATGCGTTCAATGCGGACGAGATAGAAGGTAGACTTTGGTTGTTGCTAGCTTCGGAGGAAGTTCCGGCACACGAGGATGGAGGAGAATCAAGAGACTGCAGCGATGGCAATGAAATGCGATCTTTGAGGATCGGTGATGGTTTGGTGGCATCTCGAAAGGGAGGCGAGAGCCGCAGCGGATCCTCCGAGAGTCTTCGCACCGGAGCCGTGATTGAGGGAAGTCGAGGACGCTGCCGCGGCGGCGAGGCGAGATCCGGTTTGATATCCCTCAGCGGTGCGGGCGGCGGAGGAAGCGTGGGTACGTTGGTCCGGGGAGACTGGGGTTTGTCCAGTTTGAGCTCGCTTCCAAGCGGCCGATCCAGCTTCAGCGCCGCTGCCGACTTCAATCCCACCTCTCTCCTTTCCCCCACGATTGGCGCCGCCCTCCTCTCGAGCCGATCCCGGTCCTGCTTGGAGAGACCAGGCCGTCAGCGGATGGTCGCGAGCGTGGGCCGCGATATCCGGACGGGCTGGCTCTAGAAAGCTGATCAGCACCGAGTCGCCGTAACGCGTGGAAGTCTGGGTTTCCGGCAGGTGCGGCTTACGGGAACGGTCTGGCGTTCCCTTGGCGCATTTCTCGGTGGCATCGCCGTCGGACCGGGAGACAAAGGGCGGCGGGCTTTCGTCCACCCCATACTTGACCTTCGACGGCAGCAGCGGCGGAGACCGGTTCATCGCGTCATCCGAGTCATAGTGGTCGGGCGTCATGAAGGCAAGGCAGGGCGCATGAGCCGCCCGTCACCTTGAATTTTCGGGTTGAAGGGGCCAGGGGAGGGCGGTCGTTGGATCTGCGTTATTGGGACGAATCGAGTCAATCGCACACCCTCAGTACCGATCGAAAAGGGCTATTGGGACGAATTAGCATGGGCCGAATGTCCCTCTCGTAGTGTGGATTCGCAGCCGTTGGATGTGTGTTGCTCCCAGACGAGATCGTAGTATCACCTCGTGCATGTTCGGGGGGGGGGGGGGGGATGGGAACTAGCGACCTAGCGACCCACAAACCCCCGGGACTCGGTGGACGTGACGAAGATGGAGATGTGTACCAGCAGCAACACTGGTACCGGCACCGGGTTCACCAAACACTAGTCCCGCCAAGGCGATGGGTTGGGAGATGGTGGATTGTGGAAAATTCCAGGACCACGAGGGAGGAAACTGGGGGAGAGGAAGAGGAATGCGACGTACCAGTTGGGCCCCAAGAAAGGCGGGTCGGGGAACGATAGGGTGGGATGAGGCTCAACAGATCCGCCAAATGACCAGCAGGAGCGCCATCCGGAGCACAAATGAGGCTGAGCGCAACATGGATAGGCAGGAGGAGGGGAAAGGGAAAAGGGAGAGGAAGAGGGGGGAAAGACGAAGCTAAGAAGCACGGGACACGAAACGTCAAGGGAAAAAAAAATGCGGCTCAAGGTGGGCCCTCCGAGGCTCCAGGCGAATTCCCCGCAGAGCAAGACTGTCGAGGCTGGCCAATCACTCCGACCGGGGGGGAACTTAGGTACTGATAGTACGGTACTGCGTAGGTTGGGAAGGTGAGTCTCCCTAGGGAATGGAGGCAGTGGGCGCAGTATCCGCCGTGTATGGAGCATACCAAGTTCAAGGAGGTTACTTGGGCTCGATGCTCCACGGACGGCTGACTGGCGCAGATGATCTCGGAGGGTTTAGGGCGTGATTTGTATGGAAATCTGCTGGTTTTTTTTTTTTTTTTCTTTTTCTTTTTCTATATAATTCCTTTACTCTCCTTCACATTTAGGCTCCACCATTTCCCAGTATATAAATGGATACTGCACACTTCGGGCCACTCACTCCCCGGCCTTCGACAACTGGGAATTATTAGCCGGGACCAACGGGCGGCCCCGAAATGGCAGCTCTCGGCACTCAGCAATTCCCCTCCTCCCCGCTTCAATCCGGGAAGGGAAGCTGCACGACTGCCCTCTCCACCTAGTGGACTCGCTACTCTGCAGCATCGATGCGACCGTAGAGGGACGATCGTTGGGCATTTGATGATGATGCTTCTGGGTCGCTATATAGGTGTACTCGGTATACTCCCCAGCCCCTTACGAGTAGGGCCTCGACCCAATTGCAACCGAAGGATTCCTACGACAACGTATATGATTTAGGTAGTCTCACGTTGCGCGTCTCAGGAGCCTTGCAAACCCGGAAAGGGGAAATACGCGGCCCGCACCGAGACTCTGGGATACACGCATAGAGGTGTCAAGATCAATATATAATACGGTAAGGTTCAAGGCTCATGAGGATCTCGGGAGGACTGAACAGGACTCGTCCTCCTCCATGGTCGGGGGATACAGCAGGATCGGAATTCGCACGCCCGGTCGGGGTGGATTCGAGGTGCGTGTGGGTATTGGATGGATGTTTCCCGAGGATATAGACACATCCCCCTACATGATACATTTCTGTGTATACATATATGTATACTCAAGTTCCTCCGTCGCTCCCGCGGTATTGTCACAATGGTCATGCCGGTGACCAGGTTGTCCCCGTCGCCCCACCTCACAGCCTCACTTTTTCCATAGAGCCGCAGGGCCGCAGCCTCATTCCTCAATCCTTTCCCTTCCTGCCACGTCCTTCCTACCCCATCCCGACCGGCTCTTTCTCTATGTAATGGAAGGCCCTTCAGCATTTCTTCATAACTCCATCCTCTATGAAGCCTGGAATGCTTGTCCAAACCCACTCTCGGAGGTGCCCTGAACGTGATCAAATGGTGCTACCCGCAGAAGAATCGGCTAGGCTTGCCTGATGTACACCAAAGAGGACAAGTGCTGACCGGAAATACTCTCCCACAGCCCCGCTTCCCAGTAAGCTTACCCAGGTGTACGGCTTATTGCAATGGATATCCGATTGGAAGCACTGGTAACTATCCCACTGGGCACCGAATCTACTGCGTGCCCGGTCCTGCGTACCATGTATACGACGTAGGAGGAATCAGAGGTCACACACGTAGACACGCACGACTGTCGGAATAGACTTTGTAGAAAATATTAAATGCCCTATCGACCACTGTATGTATCTACATACGGTGTCCCGCCCAAATGCTCCGGCCCCTTTTCCAATCGGCCCTGACCGTTACCAAATCAGGAGGAATCCAATCAACGATAAACATGTTGATCATGCATGTATACACTCGGTCCGCCTCGTGAGGGACGGCAGTCGAACTACAGCTTACCTTTCTGCTGCGCAAGCTTTTGCACCCGCTGCACTCGCTCCCATGCGCCCAAGGCGAACGGCTTGGCCCGTTTGGCGTAGTCCTCAGCGCGCGCACTACTGGCCTGCCGCCCTGCAAACCGGGCTGCAATGCCCTGCATGATGACGGAGCCTCGGAAGGCGAAGAACGCATCTCCCCAGAGGATCTCATCTGTCGGATTGTACCCAGCCACCTCACGGTACCAGCGCATGCAGTCCTCACGCGACGGAAGGCCCGCCACCCGCCCGGCCTGGAACTTGTCCACCTGGTGGTCCGCTCCGTCCATGATCCACGGGCTGCTCAGATTGCAAAAGTCCGACAATGGGTGCCCGACCGTCGCCATCTCCCAGTCCAGGATGCCAATCACTCGTGGCTCGGTCCGGTGGAAGATCATGTTGTCGATCTTGTAGTCTCCGTGCACCAGCGTCCCGCGATCGCGCGGCTGCGTCGCCTTCTGCGAAAAGAATCGCACCATCTCGTCAAAGTACGGCAGCTCCCCAACCGGCTCCTTCGTGTCCGCATCGACGACCTGCGCCTGCGCCTTGGACACCGTCGTGAACGTCGCGATCTGTCGATCGTAGAACCCCGTCGGCTTGCCGAACTTCTCCAGTCCTACGGACTTGGGCACCACGCGGTGGAACTTGGCCAGTGTCTGCACCGCATCCTTCCATCTAGATGGCCAGGCCGGTCGTCAGTGTTGTCTCGGTATAACTCCAGGGGACAGGTGTAAGTAGGTCTTCTTCCACGTACAATGCATTCCTTTCCTCTGCACTCACGCCCGGCATGGCTGGGTCGGTGAAGTGTCGCCCATCCAGGAACTCCATGATGTAGAACGGTGTCCCGATCACGCTACTGTCCTCGCAGAGACATAGAGCCTCGGGCACCGGTACATCCGTTGGGCCCAACGCCTTGATCACTTGATATTCACGATCCACTCGGTGTGCGGTCTTGGAGAGCAGGTTGCCGGGAGGCTTCTTGCGCAGCACGTACTTCTTGCCATCGGCAGCCGTAAGCTGGTAGGTCGGGTTGGATTGGCCGAAGCCGAACTACAAGAAAGCCAACGTAAGTATAAATGGCTGAGTCTCGAACAATTTCTCTGCTGCTTGGCCAACTCACCTGTTTCAAATTCAAGGGTGTCCTCAGCGCTGGCACGTTCTGGTCGATATATCGCTCCAGTGAGGGGATGTCTATGGGCTGGCGCACGGCTCCCGCCATTATTGAAGATTAGAGGAACTCAGACTAGATGTAGAGAGAGACAACGAAATTCCCCATTCATGAGGGATATATACACAATCAGAGCATCGCAGCTCCAGCCAGTGGTAGCCGGGGACCTCGGCCTAGCAACCTCGGCCGCCTCCATTGGAGATGCCCGGAAAAGCGGGGAACAAGACAAACAGCGCAAACTCACCTGACCCGGACGCGGGCGCGGCGCGTCCCAGCGGTGAAGCCGAGACGCGCAAGGGAGAGACTCTGCACACACCGCAATTCTTGAACAGAGGGTCTTGGTCTGATCCATTGACCCAGTTTCGGCTTCACTTTTTCATCTTTTGAGCTTCGCCCTTCCCTTTCTAATTGATTCTTTTGTTTCCCTGCCATGACCACGGAAACTACCCCGCCGCCTGCCGAATCTGTCCCTGCTACCAACGCTCCCTCTACCCACGCACCGCCTTCCCTCCCCGCCTCCCCGATTGCGAAGCGCACCAAGACCGACGCCATGACTGCCCCCAATGCGCCTGCGGTGACTTCCATCCAACAGCCCCTGCCCCCGCTGCTGGTCAAGAAGCTTGTCGACTCGGCCCGTGCTCCGACGCGGGGCTCCGCCTTCGCCGCGGGGTACGATATCTACAGTGCGAAGGAGACTGTGGTCCCGGCGAAGGGCAAGGCCACCGTGGACACGGGAATTGCCATTGCGGTTCCCGAGGGTACCTGTATGTCACCTCCAATGCTCCCAAGAGACTGTTCATCGCGGGGATGGAAAGGGTGCCTAGACTAGAAATTGCGGGCTGACGTTTGATTCTTTGCGCCGAATGTAGATGGCCGGGTGGCTCCTCGAAGCGGTCTCGCTGCGAAGCACTTCATTGACACCGGTGCCGGTGTCATTGATGCCGACTACCGTGGCGAGGTCAAGGTGCTTCTGTTCAACCACTCTGACGTTGACTTTCCCAGTATGTCACGATGGGTCATTGTATGAGGGGGGTGGAAGTGGCTTGCTGCTAACGTGTCTCGGTCAATCTAGTCAAGGAGGGGGATCGCATTGCCCAGCTGGTTCTGGAGAGGGTGAGTTCTACGCTTGATGAAATCGGTATACTCCGTCACTGACAAATTGCTTGTCTAGATCTACACTCCCCAAGTGACCGTGGTTGCGGAACTGGAGGAGAGTGTCCGTGGTGCAGGTGGTTTCGGCAGCACTGGCGTTTAAACAAAGTGCCCTTGGACTCGAGTGTCGAGAACGGCTATTGGGTGGACGAAGTGAAAAAGAAACCGGCGCACAGCTTAGGCTTGAGCTCCCTGAGCAGATTTAATGAATTTACGTGTCCAAAATGACTCGGTCGAATACAATGAAAGGCTATCATAATGTGATTCAGTATCTAGGTCTAAGATTGAATCTATATACAGACGAAATGCCTCGCGTCTTTCGTCTCCCGACGTTCCCACCTTGGTTTGTCTTGATCTAAACCATGATGCATGCATGCTTCACCCAAACACCGTTGCTCTCCATGATGCAACAGCTTTATCTAACCTCTTCGAGTCGTGTCTCGTCATTATTGAAATTGAGCTGGGAGATCCTCCTTGCCCCACTCTTGTACTCCAAACTGAACAAGCGGATCGCGCAAAAACCGCGCGTTTCGGACCAGTCTCACCTCAGCAGCTTTGGTGCGACGCAGATGTGCTTGCTTCTGCTGTTCCTCGGGGGCTAAACCTCCATTCTGAGGAGTTGCAGCGGCGGCTAGCTCGGCATCGCGTGCGTGCATCGTCCGCTCAAGGACGCTGTGCATGCTGGAGAGGACCTTGAGAGTGGCCTGGGCTAGGGGGAGGTTACTAGCCGCCACGTCGTCGGACGAGACCCAGGACCGGGTGGTGCTGAGGCCCTCGCCACTACTGAACACAGCTTCGCGGAGCCGGGCAACCGTTAATGCAGCGAACATGTCGCCTGTGCCGCTGAAGAAGCAGTCCAGGGCAGGCACATCAATGCGGAATAATCGTGGGGATCCGTCGGATCGTGTGGTGGAGCCGATGACAGTCAAGTAATTGTCGGGCGGGCTGGGGGTGGAGCCTGACTGGGATAGCTTGAAGAGCTGCACCGAGGTAATGATGACGTGCGGGACGGAGTAGGTGCGGTGAATGGCAGTGATGGCTTCGGCGAGCGTGGCGAGGGAAGTGATCTTGATGCCGGAGAGAACTCTGGGCGACTCTGGTTAGACATGGTTCATTGATATGAGGACCGCGACGTTCAACTCACTCGGCTTCAAATTGATTGGGAAGAATCAGATCTGCATGACGGATCATCTTCTTGTAGGCCGGGACAACGTCGTCGTTGACATATAGACGGCCCTGGTCACCCATGACTGGATCCAAGACTAGAACGAAACAGTCAGAGTGATGCAGTACGCCCCGATACCATCAGAACTCACTCCAAAAGAATGAACCGGGTTTCTTCTCGGCCTTCTTCTGCAAATCGATTCCAATAGCACCCACTGCTTCAACGGCCGCCGCACTGGGCGCATAGCCAGAGAGCATCACATCAAAATCGGTCAGGTTACTCTGGCACAAGCCTTGGTAGAGGTCTGTAATTTCCTGTGCGGTTGCGCGAGTACCCTTGAACTGCCGATACCCGGTGTGGTTACCTGTTGTTCAAGATTAGTGGACCTGATATCGTTGACATCGCGGGGCTTGACTCATCGGCTGGCCCCGATGCGCTGGTGGAAAAGCCTACTGAAATGCACCGTGTTCAACGAGGCAACCTCGCAGCCCAAGGATTGCATTGCGAATGTCGCCATGGAGTTTCCGACATGGCTGAGGTGTGGTCAGCCTGGACGTCGTCGCCAAATGACTTCATGCAACCCGAAGCGGGCTGGTTACATACCCATAAACCACCTGGATCGGGTTAGGACACTACTAGGAAGGGGAGAGAAGCGCCACACTGACCTGGCTGGCCACGGCCAAGACCCGCGTCTCCGGCACGAGCGAGCCTGACATGCTGCAATGCTGTCCGAGACGTGGTGAGTCTCTCGAGGTGATCGATGATCGATGATCGATGTGGGGGAGGAACCGACGGGGAGTCGCTGGATTTCCTCTTACCTAATTGGCCCCGATAACAACCGTGGCAGAAAATCCACTGGCTTCCGATCGCAGACAATCCTGTCGATAAGTCGGCCATCGCATTCATGAATCTTCAACATGTTCAATGTCTGATGCGTCCGATCATGTCGCTACGCTCTGAAGTGGCCTCCTTACGCTGTGCCAACGCGGCTGAGCTCCCTTTAGGTTCATTGCGTTCGTGTTGCCGTTCAAACTCGGAACGGGCATGGAGTGACACAGGCGATAATGAGTTGACAAGCGTAAGGATGGAGGAGAGATTGGCATTGTTAGACGCTGACAGGAGCCGGCAGGGAGTATAGCAAATACCTAGTTCTACTGAGTACTCTACCTAGTACTCTACCTACTTCAGTATAGACATTTATGTCGTAGACATTGTGCCGTTGGTACTGCCCGGTCAATTTAGTAGTACTACATAGTGACGAAGTACTTCGTAGTACTTCGTGACATGACTCCGTCAGACGGCTCGATCCTAACCAGAAACAGCCGCCGGCAGCATCGACCAGTCTCGACTCTTGTGCGATCTTCTCCTGTCCGAATCCTTCGCCCTACGGACACACACACACACACACACACACACACACACACACACACACACACACACACACACACGCACGATGCATCTGCCCCATGCACTCCCCCCTGAACCGAATCGGCGCAGCCACCGTTCGGGTCTCGTCTCCACAGAACGATCTAGTCCTCCGCCAACCCTCTGCGTGGCGTGGACTAGCGCCCTGCACGGGGTACTCAGTGGACGTGTTCTCGGCCTTGGCTGCATCCTCTATAGGGCTAAAAAACCAGCCAGGATTTGGTTCGCAGCCCCGGCTGTGCCGGCTTGCTTGTTCTCCTTCTACGTTACCTAGGTACGCTTCCTCGTGGTCGTCATCTTCTCGGGCACCGGACACGAGCGCCTCTCTATCGCCTCTGGTCAGCGCCAATGACCCGCTAACGCTGTCGTGTCTCGGGTTGGGGGCTGCTGCGAGTGCTTATGTCTGCGTGGGCCATGTGGGATACCTCTTAACGCTCTCGCGTCTTTCTTTCTCCATCTTCAGCCCTCTGAGGCCTCGTCGCTCGTTTCTGGTTTGCGATGGAACATCTCGTGAACTCTTCCGACTGCCTTCGCCCTCGAAGCGCACGTCTGCCGCTCTCTTCACGCTCCAACTCTCGTTTATCTGCTCGACTTCATCGAGCGCCGTCCCGTCGACCAGGCCGCACCTCCCTATTGTCCCAGCCTATCTATCATGGCCTCTTAATTCTAATTTTGATCATTTCTCTGTTGCCCCGTTCAACTCTGGCGCAGCCGACATCAGCTGTGTCTGATCCAAGTGCGCATATCCCACCAGCTGTCTCTACCCCAAGTAGGGAAATCATCGTCGATGATCTTTTTCAAACCACACGACGGGACGACGGTGTCGACAATGTCGGGGGCAACTTGGCTGAGACCACAAAGACCGACATGTCACCGCTAAAACGACAAATCGCCACAGTCAATGGCAGCTCCAACTCGTCTATGGAGATGCCCGCGCCCTTTGATACTCTCTCCAATAGCTTTGCCAACAGCACCTGCGTCAATTTCTTTCAAAAGTTTCTCTCCAATTCCACGGTCACAAACTGCCATGCCGTGTCGTTACTCCTTCAAAATTCCAATTCCTTCTTTCATATGTTAACGTCTGCTACGGAAACCTCGCATGTGCTCGACACTGCCTGCTCGGAATCGGTCTCCTCGTGTTCCTCGATCATGGATTCGGTAGCTTCCGAGATGCTGGAAGAAGCTAATTGTGGCCCGGATTATCAAGCCAACAATTCTGTCGTGACGGGCGCCTATGCGGGTTTGATGGCGTACGAGCCGACATACCACGCCACTTGCCTGACCAATCCCGACACTAAAGATTACTGTTTCGTCGATGCAGTACAGAACGCAACAGCCCCAAATGACTATGACGTCTACTTTATGCCATTAGGAAATCCTCTCGGTTCTGGGGAGCTTACTTGCAACGAGTGTCTACAGGCCACCATGGGTGTCTTCGCCCATTGGGCCACCATAAACGATCAAGCCCTCGACACGACCTACCTTCCCTCTGCCAAGCAGGTCAACACTGAATGCGGGAGCAATTTTGCCAACGTCAACGTCACGGTGGGCTCCAATAACGTTCAAACGGGCGCTGGAGTGACAGTAACACTGCCCGATACCCGATTCGCCGTCTCCCTCTTTGGTCTTGCACTTGGTGCGACGATGCTTGGTGCTTTTTAATCTCATTCGAGGGCCCTTCAAGTCTATATGGATTTTATTGTCTTTTACCTGTGGAATGAGTTCTTTCCCTACTCTTTTGTGTCGCTCCCTCGGAGTGACAGTTACGTGTGATGACAGCGACGAGCGTGTGCTTTCTTTTCCCACGCCGATACTATGTGCTGACTTTCTTGACTTATTATTTAATTGAATCATACCTAGGTATATATATCTCCATGCGAAATCACATTCTATAGATCATCCATCCACTGTACAACATCGGTCGCAATGGGACCTGACCACAGGCCGATGCGACTGTCGGCAATTAGAAACGTTGCCTTGGCACGACCGGCCATCAAAATAACCTACTATATGGTTCCCTCGTCCGTCCACTTGAATGACCTCAGCAGTTATGCCTCTGGCCCTGTCAGACGGGCCATCAAATAGAGTCATTGATCGACGCGCTATGACTCCACTCGGTTCGCCCGCTCCAATCATCTGGTTTGTCAAGAACTGGGCCCGGACGCAACGCCCTCGCAATACAATTACGAGAGAAACGAAGAGAGAGATGGAGCTTTGATCCGTGGTTTAATTATTGGCGCAGCCACGAGGATTCATTCTTCATACATAGTGCTGTGTCTCGAAAGCCGCATCTAAGCCACTTGTGCAACTCGCACATGGGATTACATAGCCGTCATAGGCAGAAGTTGGTAAGTTGTTAGATGATGAGCGGTTGAACACGGCACTCTATTGGGCCAAAAGCCAATTGAATTCAACAAGTTTATCAGTATATACTTGGCGATTGAGAATAATGCATCATCGGCCAAGACGGGGAGCAGAATATAGACAGGCAAGTATGCAATCGCAGTTGAGGATCATGGTCACAGAAAGAGAGAGAAAAGACAGGGAAAGAAAAAGGTATTGGCTCTTGTCATTCGTCACAGGTTGAACAGAAAGAAGATATGTGCGTAGGAAGAAGAATGAACGAAGCGCTTTTAACAGAACAAAGATCGAATTCGAAGAGGAGCTCAGCTCAGCTTCTTCGCGATAAGCTGTCCCCGAGGGCAACGCCAACTAGACTCTGTGGCTCGCCACCGAAGCTAGCTCCTGGGCTAGTTATGGTAGGAGAGCTGGCACTCGAGATGGGACTTTGAGCTGCGTCACGACCCCGTTTCACTCGAAAATAACTCAACTTGGCGAAGCGGCTGACATGGGCCCAGAAATGCCGACCAGCTGGATGGGCGGCGATGCGGTCAAGTAGCTCGGCCGTCGCCTCGCGTACTGCCTGATCTGGATGAAAGAGACCCATGCTGAGATAGAATAAGCCTGCCTGGTTCTCTGGGGCAACTGTCAACAGCTGACAGATACCCGCGTAGTCCGTAACCGCATGAGATAGCGCCAAATAAATGGCACCAGCGTCTGCATGGGAAAGCTTCAGCGACCGCAGGCGGTCGTGGTGATGATGGATGTCGGGTCGCTGAATGGGCCGAGCTGGGTAGTACATGGCCGCAATATCTTGAATGTAAGAATAGTATGAACGTGTGTTCCGCCAGCCCTCAATGCGCGAGACGGAAGCTGAAAGCTCACGTTGCTTGGCAGCTTCATCGGACCACACGTAACCGTGTCCTCGAAGCGACGATGGATCCGACGCATCGACTTGGTGGCCAGTAGGGCTGTCCGGAGACAGCTCCTCACCGGGACCAATGATGTAGAGATTGGATGCACCGTATACGGTTTCTTCGAATGCAGCGGCAACTCGGGTGAATTTTGTAATATAGGCTCGCCATTTCGCCCGTATCGCATTCTCGCCGTGACGATTGCTGATACTGCGCAAGATGTCTTCCATGAATAGGTTGTCCCCCGTGGGATCCGAGTTCGCATTAGTGGTATGATGAGGCAAGAGGGAACTCTGCTGCTGGAAGAAGAGGAGGCCTTCTGTCACTGGGGCAGATTCAACGTGACTCGAGATCTTGATACGGCCTGTCGGCAGGTCGCACAAGACATCCCACCATTCTGGGTGATTGGCGAAGGTAGGATTTGTAACACCAGCAATGAAGCCAGGAACTTTGAGAAGATCATCGATTTTGGTGAGATCTGTGTAGGGGAAGGCGTGTCGAGTGAACCCACGGAGGATTCCGCCCGACGCGAGTGCGCAGGCTGCGAGGACTGCCTCGGCGACTTCACCAGAGGGTCGATTGTGTCCCAAGAAAACAACCCGTTTCTGTGTGAGAATAGCATTGACAAGAACAATCACGGGGTGTGTGAATGGACCACTTGTTGTCAGATGAGGATGAATCTGGAAAGGTTGAGGGGAAGTGGCGTGGGGACCAGCAAATGTCTGGATAAGCTTGACAAGGGAGAAATCACCAACAGTTTCGGGCCAGATAACCGTGGGGATTTTGACCGGAATAGGAATATCGTTGTAAACCACTTTTGATTCAAACTCATGCGTGTCCCGTGGAAGGACATAGCGACTCGTTTTCTTCGGCGATGGTGGGCATTCTCCATTGCCAATCTCTGCTTCCTCCCGCTGGCGGATCATTTGTTCAAATTTCTCAATAAACATCTCCTTAGTATTGCTGGATTGTAGGATATGACGCTCCAGTATTGACAACTTGGGCATCAGCGAGAGGTCCATGTTGTTCACAGCATCATAGAGTGAGGCGAGAGTTTCGGGGTAGGGGGACTTGAAGTAATCTTCCAACGCTAGAAGAAGAAGTGGCTAAGGGGGTTTTCTTTTAGCTTAATTCACATTATTGAGAGAGCGGGTTTACCTTGTAGATGTGGAGAAAGGAATGCCTTGTACATATCGCCATGGCCTTTACAACTGCACCTCTGTCCCCTGGTCAGTGTCTTCTGCATCGCAGGGCCAATTGGGATGACGAACCTCCTGACGGTATTATCTTGCTTTGTGTTCACCAAGTTCAACACATACATCAAGGGTGGCCCTTCCCCACCCTCTTCATCTTCACTGCTGTCATCGTCGGAGCTCTCGTCAGGATATTCCCGCTGGATATTGGCCCCCTCTCCATTCCCACGATATTTGGACTTGCGCTTCTTCTTTCCCCCCGCCTTCTGCTTCCTCCTCTTCATCGCCGCTGGTATCCTTGTGCAGGAAGAAGATGGTCCAATCTTGACTCCGCACGTGGGTTTGGTCAGGGAGCATCAGCTCCGCCAGCATGCTCTCATCACCACTGATCGTAGCTGGATATTGGTGCTCCATGACCGGGCCCCGGTCGATATGGAAGGATGCCACCAGGATATACTCCACATGACGCTCGGGTGAATCTAGCGGATACTGTGACTTGCAGCGTCGCGGCCTGTAGCCCACCGCATTTTCGGTAGATGTACGTCGGAGCGATGTGTGTGAGCTGCTGGGGGAGCGACCGATAAAGGAGGGCGCGGGAGAGAGTCGAGGGAGTCCATTTGTCTTCGGGTTCGAGGTGGACAAGGAGTCGTTCGACTGTTGATATGGCATCGTGCTCGCCATGTTCGGAGGGGCTAGGAGTCGAGAAGGATTCTCCGGGCTAGGTGACGAGGTTGACAAGCATGCCGGTTCTCAGCAGGCCTCGAATTCCCTCGAAAGACTGTGCCCGATTGGCTGCTGTTCAATGCTTGTGCCGTACACCAATCACCGCAGGCCGGGCGATGGTTCAGGGGTCGCGTCTCAGGAAAAAGGGAGATCTCCACAGCGGGGGCGATAAGTAGGGCGATAACAGCTGCGGTGTGATGACGAAGGCAGCAAATCCGGAGGGACTGGAGGGTGAATATCCTCATCTTGTAGACCATCGAACTCTCTGCTACAATTGATAGCTCCAAGTGAGAGCTCCAATCCCCTTGTTCCCGCGCATTCGAGACCGGAATTGACAGCTCCAAAAATTGCGATTGTGCGGGCTCCGCACGTGCCTCGTCGGGCCGACTGTTGTTGCCGGGGCATTGTTTACTTGCGGTCTTCAACTATAACTCCGCCGACCTCGAACTCCAGATCTGCTACGCCATGGTATGCTCCAGCCCAGCAGATGCAGTTTCAGAACTAACAAGTTGATTGGCCATGCAGTCTAACAATCCGGGATTCAAACCGTCTTCGTTGTCCTTTGGGGGGCCCAGGGCATCGCCCTTCCGGCGACCATCCACTCCAAACTCCCCGCCGTCCGCTCGTCCTGGCACCCCGGGGAGCTCGCCGAGTAGAGGCTATACACCGATGCAGTCCCCCAGCAAATTGAACCAGTCCTACACTGTTGATGAGGGTGACTCGATCTCTCCGAGAAATGATCCCATCCCTCAGCCAAAATTCACCCGGGAGCTCCCTCCTTCCCCGACCAAAGGAGCGCGTTCACCTGGCCGCTCTTCCCCGACTTTTGGGAGCCGACCAAGTGGGATTGTGGGCGCAAACACAGACGCTGCTACAAAATTACCGGCCAACCAAGTGAGGGAGATTCGGGAAGCCTTTCAGGTCTTGGATCGGGACAACGACGGCTTGGTCAACAAGGATGATGTCGCCGATGTGCTCATGAACTTGGGTATGTATCTTTGCTGTTCACTGAAGCAAAGTGGGCTTTCTTTTTATTAACGCCCGGTCTCTGGCAGGCCAAGATGCTTCATCGTTGACCCTCTCACGTTTCTTCCCACCGGGTGCAGGGCACACAATCAACTTTCCCGTCTTTCTGAACACCTTGTCTCAGCTCATGTCGCCCATGTCCTCCTCCCAAGAACTGATTAACGCTCTAGCAGCCTTTGATGATGACGATAACGGCCAGATTGACGTGGCGGAATTACGCAATGCTCTTCTTCACACCGTCCCTGAGGATGGCAGTGCGCCCTTGACAGAACCGCAAATTGATGACGTATTCAGTGGATTCACTGGTCGCCGAGCTTTTGGAGGCAGGGGCGCGAAGAGTGGGGGAATGGGAAAGAGAGGTGAAGTCTTTCAGTACCACGACTTCGTGCGCAGCGTTGTCGGCGGAGGGGAGAATGGAAGCAGCGGTAGGCGAGAGGCGGGAGTAGCCCATGCTTGAATTATGTGATGGATTATGTTTTGATAGGGTTGGCGTTGGGGCTATTGCAATGTTGATTTCTGACACTATTATGCTCCTTTTGACTGCATAGTTTGGCCGAGCTTTTGCATGACTGATGAAGAGCTCGCGACCGCTTTTTGAGAAGATAGCTCAGCTTATGACCCAAATGGATTAGACCTGATTTGACGGAGAGAATCGCCCGCGGGCCAAATCACCGTCTTGCAAGTCCTCGTTCTTCATGGGTGGCAAATGAAGCTGAAGCTACCGATGAAAGTTCTATACACGATTAACATCCATCGCGTTGCTTACGAAACTTCAAGGAGTCTTCTGGACCACGGGATTGTAAAGGCTTTCTACATGATACTTCACTGGGGAAAGTTGCGATGGAAGCACAAGGCGCGGGGGCGCGTGTACTCCGCATTCTCTGGCAGAAAATCAACTCCAGCCACCGCGGACTTCCAACTCGCTACCCCAAACAACACACGCCATGTGCGCGCGTCGATAAAGAACCAACCGAAGAATGGCCAATCTTCAGTCTTCTTGGGCCTTCACTGGCTCGGAGGCTCCTGCCTCGCCGAGGACCATGCGCACGCTGCGGAAGATCCGATCTCATCAGGTTATGACCACTTCCAGGGATCTCATTGCCCAGACCCAGTCGACCCGCCCAACTGGATCTGATGCTCTCGATAATGGATCGGTAGTAACACCCCCCAGTGTGACGGTTCGAGCGGCTACCCATCGTCGGGTCCGATCTAACAGTGACGCGGCCGCTCGTGAAGCAGCGCTAGCAGCATCGGCTCCCACCCAGAGGCGCCCTGCACGGAAGACCGGCTCCGGGGTAGGATTGAAAAGGTCTCTACTGGAGAATCTCTTACGCGATGGACCACACCATGGAAAAGCCCGCGAGAGCCTGCAAGACTTGAGGTTTCTGGTTCTGTCGAGCAGAGTCGATGCAGATGGAGATGGCATGGTAAGAGCCTTCGATGCCTGCCGATCACGATTAATTGACAGTTCAAGTCCACCTTGCTAACCCCAGATTACACTGTAGTCTCCATTCCGAATCTATCTGTGGCTGGTTCTTCTTAACATCCCCCCTGTTCCTACCGACGATTACCTTGCTCTCATCCACCGTGGCCGTTCCCCAGCCTACACCAAAATCCGCAATGACACATTTCGCACACTGGCCACTGATCCGCTTTTCAAACGTCGTGTTACTGAGGCAAGCCTCATCCGGTTGCTCAATGCTGTTGCGTGGAAGTTACACGACTCTAAACCGAAGCCTCGGTCCCGACCTTCGTCGTCCCGGAGACGTGAAATGGAGCTTCTGGTGAACACACCTCCAAGAATTGCAGAGGAACCAGAAGATCCTAGATCTGCCAAGGGAAGGGAAGTGGGAGACTCTGCAATCTATGTGCAAGGAATGAATGTTCTTTGTGCACCGTTCTTATATGCAGCTCGCAGTGAGGTAGAAGCGTTTGCTCTCTTCCACTACTTTGTCACCAAAGAATGTCCAGGCTACGTCCGTGGGACCATGGACGGTGTCCATAAGGGACTTCGACTGGTCGACCGATGCCTAGAGATTGCAGAGCCTAAACTTGCCGCGCACCTATTCGCCAAGGGCATGCATGCAGAGCTCTATGCCTTCCCATCTGTGCTGACACTGTGTGCTTGCACGCCACCGTTGCCAGAAGTCCTGCACCTGTGGGATTTTCTTTTTGCATATGGATCCCATCTGAATATTGTATGCATTGTTGCTCAGCTGATCCGTATGCGGGACATACTTCTTGAGAGTCCGAGGTTTGCTGTCCCTCCGATGGAGCTTTCATGAGATATGACTAACAAACATGAATTAGTCCGAACAGAATTCTGCGATCTTTACCCCCTCTTAATGCCAGAGAGATCATTACTTTGACAGTTTATCTTTTGAGACTGATTCCGGATGATCTATATGTGGAGATGATCAACCATGCGAAATGACCAATCTTGGATGGCCCTATCCCATCTGTACTGTACTCCAAGGAGTCTGTGCTCTGACTTTCCATTTGCACGGCGTTGTGGTAGTTGTTTATCTGCAAATTTGGGCTTGGCGATTGGGGCATGGAACATGAAACTTGCATGGACACGATTAGGATACGATGCTTCGCATAAATGAAATAATTTTTATGGTTGATTTTGGCCATTTGCTGATACGTACTTGTGTAAGGTCACTTTTTGAAATGACAGGGGGTCTTGTTCATCAGACATGCTGGATCGCAAATGTGCTCCCTGGTACCTAACTTCACTCATTTTAAGAATATTCTAGTCTGTTCACTGCAGACAATGAGTGCCACCAAATTCATTTCTTCTTTGAGTAACGTATTGAATATTTCTGTCTCTTTTGAGTCTAATTGAGAAGTCATATTGGTTCCTTCGTGGACGAAATCAAGCCTCCTAGGTTGCTTCATTCGACTCATGAAGATCGATATGAAATCCCCTCCTTTCCTTCTACCACATCCAAGGTTTCTCATGGCTGGAATTGTTGTCATTCTCACGGTCAATTTGAGCCTGAAAGTCCCAAATCCAAGTCTCTTAGGACACCTTATGGGGGAGAAAATGTCGTCGTTCATCTCGTCATACTGGAAATACTGCTTTGCCTTCACTACCTTCATTGTCGTTGCTTTGGTATGGTACTTCCTGTACGGACATTTCTGCCAGGAATATGACCGCAAAACCCACAGTCAGGTCCACCATCCTGGAATCTGTCGCCAGATCATTTCTGGGGATTTCTCTCATAATCGAAAAAGAAACCACTTGACTCCCGTTCAGTCAAGGGGGCGTCCCAATAGAAGGCTGCATACGGCATTCGGAATTGACAGTGCTTTTACCAGTCTCGATGTGAACTACGTTGGAGACTTTGTCCAGAAGGCTAGGCAACATGTCAATCTTCCACCAGAAAAATGGAGGTATGTAACAGCCGTGGTTCATGAAACTGTTGCCAAATGGATGGAGAATGGACAGGTTCCAGCCGAATTTCAACCTGGTAGGCATACGGGAATCCAGATCAACCTCACAGCCCTGGTTCAAGTGCTTTCGCTTCGCATCGGATTGGAAACGATGTTCGATCCAAGAACTAGAAAAGACGCCAGTGATGAAGACGTCTTAAAATTGGCCCAGGCTATCAATAGTACATGGATCGATTCCAAGCACCAAGATGCGATTGGCGACGGCATCACCAAGTTCGACGAGAACGACATTCTCAAGGACAGCTTGGCAGCTTTGTTTTATGCTCCCGGCGAGAGAACAGGAAATCCACTCAACTGGATTCTTCCCTCCTTCGAGACATTGTGGCGAATAGTTCTTTGCGCCTTTATCGAGATCAGATTTATGACTGGTCTTGAACAGCCGGAATGGTCGAGTGTCTTGACAGCATTTGCCAAAGCGCCTACTGGAGCACAATTCGAACTACGCCCTGTACAGGATGCGTTGGGATTTAGCTTCCAGAATCACGGTGATTCTTCCACTCTGTCCAAGTGTCCGTCTGCAAAGGATATCGTGATGGAATGCCTTCGGCTGTATCCTCCAACTCGACGGATATACCGTGCACATTGTGGTAGAAACTCTGGTGTCGATTCACAGTACTCTATGGTGGCCGCCGACATTGAGGCTTGTCATCTGCGAAAAGACATATGGGGCCCCGATGCAGAGACATTCAACCCGCATCGCTTGGTATCGCAGACGTCTGAGCAAAAGGAGGCATTCATGCCATTTGGAGCGCGACCATTTGAGTGTCCGGCGAGGGCGGTTTTTGGGCCGCGAATGATCGGCATATTGGTGGGCGGATTGCTCACTGCGCTGGATACTGAGCCCGCCAAGAAGATGGACTGGCGAGTTGAATGTAAAAATGAGCAGGTCTTGAAAACTGCGGCCAAGAGAGAGGATATTGGTGGACCGGGAAACCCTCAAAGATCTGAAGTTAGTCGCCTTTTAGATATGGAATTTACAGAAAGCAGGATGCGTAGACGTGACAAAGACACTGGTCAGAAAGGATATTTGGCACAATACATTACTATCCACAACCAGCGCTCTTGACAGTGGACTCCCAATATCACGCCTTCTCGTCGAGTTTCAGGTCGGCGCAGAACTCGACAACATCTCTAATGACCTTTTTTGTAAACCCGACCCATCCACGACGAGGGGCTGGCAAGAATCGACAGTCTTTTTGTGGAGCATATTTTGTCCACATTCACTGCATTCGGAGCTCTTGTCATTGCATACCAACTCTGGTAACTCATGGTCCTCCTGGGCCATCGTACCGTCCCAGCTGTCGCTGCGTGTAACACTAGGACGTCTGTCTATCTTGACTCGGATTTGAGCCCCCATGAAGGTCATGTTGTTCAACATGCTCACAGCTCGCTTGGCCTCCTCGGCCGTGAGCATTATGGCCGAGGCATGGGCTTGGGCCTGATGGTCGTACGTATCCGAGGTCACTGTCACGTTGCACTTCTCCACGGTTCCGGCACCTTGCAGAAGGCTCTTTAGGTCGGCGGCAGTTGTGATTGCGTTTAGGTTCTGGATGTAGACAGCCCGTTGTGCCAGATTGGAGGTTGGCGAGTTAGACTCGGCCGGACTGGCCCAGGGCTTGCGCGGCTGATAATGAGGGTAGCCATCTCCGCCAGACTCATGAAGTGACTGAGTTGGCGACAGGGGGTACAACGGCATCATGTTCCAGCCTGGGGCATCGAACATGGCACAGTGCATCAGTGGGGATGGCGGGAAGCACTGCATCGGCTGTGCAAGTGGATCCGGCATCATGGGCATAAATTGCTGTGGTGGCATGGGCATTGGTCCCATCATAGGCGCATATTTAGGGTATGGGTAGGTTGGGCTCGCCGATTGAATCGATCTGGTGATGATTAGTCTTTCGGCCGCGACCAACGATTCGAATCATCTTACTCCGGGGAGATGGGCGACGGCGGCATGGTCCCGCTGCCCTTGGACTGAGGAGTGGAATGGCCTGAGATGTAGCCCTGCGCCACTGCCGGTGGGCTTCTGGTAGGTCCAGCAATGGGCTTCGTAGGAGCACTGGTACGCGCTAGCGTCACAACCAAGCTCTGGCCTTCCCAGCCGTTGGTTGATAACCGGTCTGCATGTGCTGTTAGAATCAAATAATCCCTCTCAATGTCTAGAAGCAGGAAACACGTACGATAGGTACGCCACGCTTCATCTTCGTTTTTAACTATGATCTGCCCTAGTCCAGTAGGAAACCCATGGCTATCATCATATACCACGGCCTGCCGGATATGCAGGGCCGTCTGGCGCACCAGATCCTTGAGTTCTTGCCAGCGACAATGGGCCGGAATCTATTGACCTAATAAGTAATGCGAAGTTTGACACCAACACAATAAGAAAACTCACCCCTTGGAGAAAGACGACGAATTCATCGTCTGACCTGCGAGATCTGGGACTGCGTCCCTTCTCACGGCCAAGAAACGGCATATCTGTAGTTATTCCCTCTGTTTCGAATCGTCTCTTCTCTGAGTGTTGCGATTTTTCCCGACAGACGCAACCTGGGCGCGCTCTACAGACGGAAGTGGGGGTGTCTATGGTCGACCAACGATTGCTGCGTGCAAGTATTCTGAAAGGCTGCCAGCGTTGTAAAACAGTCGGGGCTCGAGTTATCCGACCAGGGTTGTGTTCGGTCGAGACTGTAACAGAAGGGAGTTTTTTGTACGCAGCTGGACCCCGACAGAGTATTGTGTTAGCGGCCGAGTATCAGACCTCGATGAAGTGGATTGGTGGGAAAGTGTGAGACTTTTTCTTAGTGGGCTTGCAACTATCGCCAACGACTCTGTCCGGATACCAGCAAAAGAGGCCAGCTCGTGGATGCAAGGGCAAGGACTGAGCTTACCTGGGATATGTTCAAGTCGATGCAGGCTAACAAATCAGTCTGACCGAGATATGCACTTGCGCAGAGAAGAAAATCTCGGGTGCACCACGAGCTAGACGAGCGTCGAGTCGATTATAAGGGCGATGGTGAGCGCAAGGAAGACAAGAAGACCCCCGGACGTTCCACAAGAGATGTCTCCATTGTGTTCAATAAGAGCAGGTCGGGACTAGTAGTAATAGCTTGGAGAGTCCTAATAGCAGAAAGTGGGAGGCGAGACCCAGCGAGGTGCATTAAGCGACGAATTGAGAGGCCCCAACAGACAGCAGCCAGCCAGTCATGTCGGAGATCATTCGACTCCTGTCGTCTGCAAATGCTGAGATATGTCATTTCTGTCCGCGAAGAAGCCCGAGCTCAGCTCCTCCCGTCCGCTGGCGAATGCAATAAATCACTTCCCCGTACCACCCCGCTGGGAACAGGTCCACCCAGGAACACGCATCCTTGTGTCCTCTCTTTTGGACAGTTGCGGGTTCCGTCTTGCTCGCTGTTGCCCCGGCCACATAGGCCCAACAGAGCGGTGGGAAATAGATTTCCTCGACTAGATGGCGCTTCGAGCCCGGGTATACCCGTCTTCTGCGATGGCATCGGTGGGGGCAGTGGGGAATGGTGCACGGAGCACAAATCGAGAGATCTTCGAGAGCGAGATGCAGCATTTAGCAGGCTTGGTGTTACACCGCCAGATCCGGATCGGACACAATGCCTCCAGACGGTCTGCCCAGAAGGTCTTCGGCTAGGAATTTTCGAGGGGTGTGGACCGGCAGTGAGGCCCTATCGATCATATTGGCTTGGAGAGCTGCACCCATCCCTTAGTCGTGCAGAACCCCCTTGGATGGAGCTTCCGATGGATGCCATCAGTCAAATCAAACCGCAGCCGATCAAGAGAATGCTGCAAGAAAAAGAAAAGAAAAGAACTGGACGATCGGCGATCGGCGATCGGCGGGGGGCCAACCAAGGGTCCCTGCGAGACGAGCAATCAGACAAAAAGCACACCATCTCGAGTGGCGATTGGGTTTGCTTCTGGGATGATCCGGCGCCATTATTGATTTGGGCCGCGTACTAACCGGAGTACCTGCAGCGGCGACAGGATCGTGGCTGGCTGCGAGTGCGGTTGAGGAAGGGTTTTGTGCAGTGAAGGACGCTTCGTCTCCACCGGCACCTTCGTTGCGTAGGTAGGAAGCGATTCCGGTTAGTGGGAGGAGATTATTCCACGCGTGACGCTGGGGCTCGACCCGCACGGATGGCCGAGGCCCTATGCAAGTCCGTATGTATGGTAGTCGAGTGCCCTCAGTCATAAACCGGCGGCATCCTAGGAGTGCACCAGGCCTGGTTGCACTGCATGCTGCATTTCCATGAGCTTCTCATTCTCTCTGCCATGCCAAAGTCCCATGATGCATGGAAGATGCGGTGGAACAAAGCTGAAGGGCCTCGAGGGCGAATACGCGCAGCAGACTTTGGGGATACTGGGGGGTGATGGGCAATGCAGGCATCTGCAACTATGGTGGAATGTGAGAGTAACATGAGAGTACCACCGGAAACGCGCGGTCCAGAGTTGACCGGGCGGGTGTTCCTCGAGAGTTCGAGTACAGCGAGTGTACACCTTAACTATTCGCAAAGGTGTACAGATAGATGGCAAGCATGAGGATGAGAAGCCAGCACATTCAGTAGATCCAAATAAATCGACATTGGCATTCAGATCTGTCCATTGAGGCAGATATAGGACATTCATCCTCGAGACATTCTCAACGCCCCGTTTTATGATACATTCTTCAAGGATATTAATAATTTTACAGGATATAGCTACACATGCACTGACATGGGTAGCTACGCGGTCAGAACCAGCTGTCAAAAGGTATCAAGCACTTGCGCTTGATTCATCCACCGCAAGAATTCCTTAGATCCTCGTAGAAGATAATCTATTCTCCCGGCCAATCAAGATCAAGCTAACTCTGAACAAGTATGCGAACGAGAACCAACGTGAACGGCGCACAGCCGGATGACCCGATAGGCGTGTGCGGTCTGGTTATGCAATCACCAAGGCCAAATGAATGGACCACCGAGCTCGTCTGCTAGAGCCAGGCTGTATGTGTAGTAGCACAGTGGGAAGAACGGGATTTCTCCGCCAACTTGGCAGTCACCCCGCCGAATCGCTTTCTCTCCTTTTCCCAACCTTTTCTCAATATGCCAATTTCGTGAGCCCGCCAGATCATCGCTTTTTCGAAGACCCGGACGTTCCGCGTCGGGACCCGATACGCTTGATATTTGGTGTTGAGGGATTGCGATCCCGCGTCGTGAGATGTGTGTTGAATGGTTCGAAGGAAACAAAGAAATTTATGTTTTGCGACCAACAATTCCAGAAGAATGTACCGCCGCTGTGCCCGCACAGTTCTTGCCACGCAAGGGATCGAAAACAAACGGAAGTGTCGAAAAGACGGTAGAAGTCCGATTTCGGAGAACAGGTCCGGCCTGTGGAGGATGATGTGATGGTTGGATTTGATCTTCCCCAGTGTGTTCTTAGTGGGTTGGCGCGTTGCTACCAATTCCCATTCTGAGATGTGCTCTTCATCGCACGAATCCCACTTTAGAGGCGCAGCGACTGCAGTAGTAGGAGTTCATGCCGAACTGGACCACGCCAGAGCCAGATTGGTTGGCGAGACTAAGGGATTGTTGACAGCGCGAGCACCGGACGACGTCGAAAGTCATGGCGGACGTGGCTTCGGTCGGACGAGGCACGCCAGGAGGCGGGATATGCACCACCGGCGAGGTCATTTCGGGTGCATAAGAGGACAACAGATAGCGACGTCGAGTGTGAAGCGCGATTCAAGGAGGTGAGAAAGAGAGAGGGCAAGGGGGGGAGCACGAAATAAGAAGAACACCACCAGTCAGTGTTGGGGAAGAAACCGCCCCAGTAGTTTAATTCGTCGAGCGCCCGTTGCTCGTGGAATCCGGTTTTCCCCCCAGTCACCCGCTCCGCTCCCGACCTGCAGACATTCGAGGTCATTGGCGTCATGACACTCCTCGCTAATCTAGTCCTGTCTATTCCACGGTTCTTTCCCCGGCCTACCTCTATACGGGATGATATCCCAAGTCCAACTCCCACGTCCACCCGGCACGCGGTACGAGGTTGGAAACGTTCTTAGCGCACTACTGCAATCCTGCGATCCTCCACTACATCCCAATTTTGGGGCCGTGGTCTACGTTGCGTGTTTGGCGAACAGACCATACCATTTTGCTAGCTACTCTGTTTACACCCTTCAATTCCCGATGGCCTCAGCCCGTCTGCATGGTGCCGTCATGCCAGGACACGACCTGCACGCGGCCCATTCGGGCATCTCGACTCTAGCACCTAAATGCCAACTGCATATGCACATACCTATTCATTCGTATATTCGCACAAGCCGAGTGTCGGGAATGTGCGGATTTTCTCATTGGGGCTATGCATGGCTGTCGTGGTCTGATAGACTTCGCCTCGTGTCCAGACGAGAGGCCTCGACCGACGTCACTGCGGCCACAGGTAGAACTAGTATGCCTACCTCCTTGTCCCTATAGCCGTCTTCTACGTAGCCTGAAACTGAGCATACCGGTCTGGAACTGGTCTGAGTCTTTCCCTCAGCCCGAAAACTCGGGGAAACGTGACAAGGCCGATGGACGTGAATCGAATGAGGGTCCAACAAAGGTGTTTTCATTTATTTCTTATCTTCAGGGACTCTTGGAAAATGATCTACCTACATTATTCTATTGTTCCCGGTGGTCGTGCTGTTCATGGAGGTTTTATACCAATGCATCATTGGATATAAAGCATCGGAAACACGCCATTATTACCTTCTGGGGATGAATCAATACTCAAATCCTTCAGATCGTCAGTACAGTATGCTGACACAATTCATGCCTGCAGTATAGTCCTCAATTGCCCTGAACAGAGTACTCGGGTGGGCGTACTCGAAGTGTTGTGCACTTCATAGTGCCCACTCGATCGGTGCTCCACCATGCCGCGTCTGTTGTGGAAGATCGTCGCGACCCGAACCATCCCTCCTCGAGGCGTGACGGCCGAAGCATCTCTCAATGCACACAAGATGCGACGCTCCAATTTATGACCTCACCTGATCATGCCCATTCCCACGCGCTCGGCCTCGCTGCGCGAGCCCCGTAAACCCGTGGGTCTCCATCTCCACCAAGGGGGATTCCCGTTTCCTTCCTGGCATTCCAATCGCTAACATCTGTAGCAGCAGACCACCTCCAATATCGCTCGACCGACGACGAATACTACGATCCAGCCAGCCGGGTTAAACAAGCCACCTGCCCGTTCAACCCATGACAAGGTTCGACCTCCATCCAACCCTCCGCCGGCCGATGGCCCGTCCGTGAAAGACAATGCCATCTCCAACCGTGGCCGAACCCTTCTCCCTCAGCGTAGTAATCCCATTCGAGACGACGGCAATGGCCTGGGGCAGGCCCGGCTCCCACCGCCAGAGACCAGGGTGCCACAACGGGGCGAACCTTCACCAACGAGACATCAACCGACAAGCTCCGAAGGAGACAGACAAGGGTCATCATCCAAGGCCGGGACAGGGAGTTCCGCGCCTACACGTCGCCAGAGTCTGATGCGCCCCGGGGCATTGAAGATATCTGGCACCAAGAGCCATGCCTCGGCTCCTTCAAAGGCCACGGCACCTACATTTGTGCCCCCTTCCCCGCGGAAGCAGCCCCCAGTGCGGTCGCCTGTACAGTCCACTGCTCAGCGGCCTCCTTCCCCCAGAAAGACCGACATGCCACCGCCGCCCCGTCCAGCGCGGTCCGCCTCATTGAGACAACCGGTAGGAGCGGCATCCGGCTCATCGGCGGCTGTACGAGGCCATGTCAGGCACCGTAGTCAGATGGTGCCAACGAGTACAAGGCAGATCCAACCGGACTCTGCACTGGGACCGCAGAAGCATCGATCGCAATTTTCAACCTACCAACAAAACTACTCGCCCAAAAAGCCAACCAAGCCTCCGACTCCAACCCCGGGAGAAGCAATCGGCGGGACTGGCGATCTGCTCATCCCCACATCCTGGCCAGATATCGCAGCTCTACAGACCGAGCTCCTCCAACTGAGTCTATTTCATTCTAACTCCCTTCAGCGGCACACTGAATGGAAATTACAATCCGAGTCTCAACTGCGCAAGAAGTATGACGCTGTGGCTACTCAATACCAGTCGATGCTGGGAGACGAAAATATACGACAGCGTCAGCTGAATGCGCAGGCTTTGAACGGTTGGCTCCAGAATTGTCGTGATCACCAAGGACTTCACGGTTTCCCTGAACAGATTCAGCTCCTATCGCAAATCCTGCAAGATATCTCGGATCTTGTCAGCAGTGGGATGAATGGTAAGTATGAGCAAGCCGTGGAGACCTTTGAACTCTGGTTCCAGCAAGTCGAAGATATTCGGCACCAGCGCAAGTCGCTACACGATGTGGATGGAACGGCATTTGTTGATCCACTTGATCGCGTCTGGAAAGAGGAAGTACAAGCCCTCCATGCGAAGCTCGAGCTGTGTACACGCCAGCTACAAAGCTTGGATATTCTGGGATTTGGAGAGGTGGAGCGATTGGAGCAGTCTGCTCTAGCCAGGGTGGCCCAGAGTCTTGGCCAATCGATCCAGATTATGATACAAGAAATCCGGGCGATGCGGAGTCTAGAGGCGGAGCTGGTTCGCTCGGAAAGAGAGATGGTTAGCAACCTGGCAAAACAACTGACGAGTTTGCCACAGAAAACCAATGCAGTACGGGTGGGGATATGGCGGTGTTGATCCTACCGTACGGCTCGGTGTATCCTGCAGTATCGCAATATCCTGTTGATCCGTGTACTTGGAGCTTCGTTCTACTATTCTAGTATAGGCCGGGGGCCGATAAAAAGCACCGCCCGGCTATCATCAGCGCTCTCTGTAAATCTAGACCAAGACTACATATGTACGACATACCCACCTACGTATTCCCATTCCACTTGAAAAGGCGACTTACACCCCAGTAGCAGAGTCCGCAAAGCACTCTGTGTGATTGAATCGGTCTAGAAACCGGATATAGATGCACTAGTGGGAGGTACCTGGGGCCGAAGTACCCAGCCGGCGATCAACGGGCGAACCGCTACCGGTGCCGAGGTCACTCCCGCATCAGGCGCTGACTCAGCCCCTGCCCGTCATGCCCTCTGGATCTGGGAAGACCGGGGGTGAACCTGTTCTGATTTCACTGGTCCCGTTTCGCTCCTTTTTCGCCTCTCGT
Source organism: Penicillium hispanicum (assembly GCF_028827665.1). Lineage (NCBI taxonomy): Eukaryota > Fungi > Ascomycota > Eurotiomycetes > Eurotiales > Aspergillaceae > Penicillium > Penicillium hispanicum. Next base: position 98,490 of record NW_026623199.1, on the reverse strand, counting down.
TTCGATTTGTGTCCCTAAATCTTTGGTCCCACATCGATCAATCTGCCATCTCTCTTATCTTTCATCTTCTCCTCAACTTGACCTCATGCCAATCATCAAGGCGAGCTTCACGATCTCTGCTCGGCTATTGCATTCCTGACGTCATATACACTTCCGTTGCGACAAACCCAAAAAAAGAAAGCCCACGACACCTGGCGCAACGAACGCGTTTCGCGATGATTACCAGTCGTGCCTAGCCTCATATCTAGCCTGGGCGATTACAGCGACCATCGACTACGATGAAGGACTCGCTGTATGACCGTCTGTGGCGCCGGGAATGCGGGCACCTGTCGCCTCATGCCGGACTGCGCGGGATTTACGGCTCAAGGGAATGGGTGGACGATCTCGACATCGTGAATGAGCTCGGTGGACACACGGGCTGTGTCAACGCTCTCAGGTATGTCTTCTCATTATTTGTATCGCTTTGCGGCCTACTGCTTGACCGGCTTCCCCCCCGCACCTCAGATGCGCTGGCAGGATGGCGCGCTAACGGCGTCGCAGTTGGTCTCGTTCAGGACGTCTCTTGGCCTCGGGCTCGGATGATCAACATTTGAATATCTACTCATACCAGCCCGAATCCTCGAATGCTCCATTCGCGTTGAATGCCACCGTCGCCACGGGCCATAGGTCTAATATATTCTCAGTCAAGTTTATGCCGCATTCCAACGACCAGACCCTTGTCACTTGCGCGGGTGATTCACAGGTGCGTGTCTTCGACATTGAACACTCCGGCAGCAACGGCAATGTCGCAGCCACATCGGCCTTTGCGGCCTCGGCTCGGAGCCAGCGCCTCAATAACTTCTTCGAAGGAGCACGTTATTTGAGTGAAGGCAACACCAACGCTAGGGTCTATCGCAGTCATGCCGATAGCGTGAAACGCATCGTCACTGAATCGTCGCCATATCTCTTCCTGACATGTTCCGAAGATGGGGAGGTTCGACAATGGGACCTACGTCAGCCGTCGTCTGCGTACCCTCCACCGCGGGGTGGCCAGGGCTTTATGGCCTACCGGCCTGGCTTGGAGCATGACGATTCTAATGTGCCTCCACCGCTCATCTCCTACAAAAAGTTTGGTTTAGATTTGAACACCATTTCATGTTCGCCTACTCAGCCACATTACATTGCCTTGGGTGGTGCTCATATGCATTGCTTCCTTCATGACCGGCGTATGTTGGGCCGGGACATGTTCGCCGAAAGAGGTACCCCTACCGGTTCTACACCGAGCGAGGGCAGTTTCGAGGACGAGATGATGGGCAAGGCCACTCGGTGCGTCCGTCGATTTGCACCACGCGGAAAGCGTCGCATGAAGCACCTTGACGATGGACACATCACTGCTTGCAAAATCAGTGATGCGAATCCCGACGAGATGGTGGTGAGCTGGTCTGGGGACCATATCTATAGTTTTGACCTAATTCGAAGCCCGGATGCTCGTGATACGGCTTCCAACGAGGGTCTCGAATCAAAGCGCTCGAGCATACGTCGCAAACGAAAACGCACTCATCCAGCGTCAATGTCATCCCAGGAAAGTGGTGACCGACATCAATCTCAACGTCGGTCAAATGAATCAGATGCTTTCACAGTCCAATATGAGAATGGAGAAACTTCTGATATTCCGTTCCTCGGGCTAACAGGCGGGGATGAGTCCCCAGAGGACGTGTTTGAACGTGCTAGATACTCTGTTTTGAATGAAGCCCAGCGGTTGAGCATGGACATCGCGAAAGGACTAGTCAAGCTTCGGAAAGCTTTGTTCTCGCTCAAAGCAGCCACTCGAGAGGCCAGTGAGGCGAATGATCCTGATCTGGCTCCTTATGCGGAGTCTTTCGCATCTGTACTTTTGCTGGCCTCGACCTGTTTACCCCAAATGGACGACGTCATTCGCAAATGGAGCTATCCCATGAACCCATCTCGCCAGACTGTTGCCTTCCAGCAATCACTTCGTCGCAATCGCCAGTCGTCTTGGCGTTTCGTTCAAGCCGCTGGCACTCTTGCTCGAGCGTTAGACAAGCGAGCAAACAACCCAGAGGAAATCGACCCGGAACCATCTTCGAGCTTTTTGAAGATCATACCCGCCCCGAATGAAGACGAATCGATTGAGCGAGACGCGCAATTTGGTTATGATTTTCTGAAGGCGATCTTACTCTGGCTGCGTGGAGGTCGACAAGAACTCTTAGCCGGATTCAAGCGCGGCTCGTTCCCTCGGAGGCTTGACGGTCGATTTCCTATCCCCGCCGATGCCAACGAGGACGCTATACACACCATTCTCATACCCTATCTTCAGGCAATGGCAGGCGATAAGCCCGTCATCAATGTAGATGCTTCGCGGTTCGAGCACGACTCTACACGCGTCTTGTTCCAGACCCAGCGGGCAGCCGTGACTGCTTTCGGCAATGCTGTGCGGTTACCTTTAGAGAATCTTGGAGTCACAGCTGCTCGAATCGACAAGCGTCGTGTATCACACCCCACTTCGCAAGTTCGATCACTCGACCGATCCTCTGCAACTCGGTTCTGGATTTTACGGGTAGGTAGGGGTATTTTGATGGAGGCCGGGGCTGAGGTCAACTTCGCTTTTGTCAATCGTGCTTTTGGTGGACTCCATACTATGGTAGACGAATCCGACAATGACCAGGACCTGGAAAGATCCCAGGACGATATCGACCCTAATGTGGATGAAGAGACCATCGCGGCTCTTAATCTCGCGAGAGCTGGCATTTCTAGTCGAGAAATGGATTTGGGAAGCAGCTCCGTATCTTCAGACCAAAGCATGGACGAGGGTCACCCGAGATATTTGAACGAGAGTGACGATGAGGATGTGAGTGAAGATGACGAGGGTGGTTGGCATATGGGTTTTGCCGATTCCTCGGACGACGAACGTGAAGATGAAGATTCCGACACCGATTCCTACCCTTTGAATTTCGGGCGTCGCAAGTCACGGCGAAGTGACGTTGAACTTGATACACCATGTGCATCTCACACGCGGGCCTATCGGGGCCATTGCAATATCAAGACCGTCAAGGACGTCAACTACTTTGGTTTGAATGACGAATACGTGGTAAGCGGCAGCGATTCAGGCCACTTGTTTATCTGGGATCGCAAGACTGCAAATCTGGTAAACATTCTGGAGGGTGATAGTGACGTCGTCAACGTCGTCCAAGGTGAGCTCATCTATCCAATGTCGCCTTGATGGAATCTCTTCTTAACATTTGAACGTAGGTCACCCTTACGAGCCAACCTTGGCCGTGTCAGGAATCGACAATACAGTCAAGATCTTCTCCCCAGACAGACAGGCTCAAGAAAATGCCCGTCGGGGCGTCAATATCCTCGACCCAGACAACCCAGCAAATCTATTTGGACCGAATGTGCGCCACGGCGGCGGTCTCCAGAGCCGCAAGCGTGTCCAAGACAGCTACCGCATCATGAGCCAAAATGACGTGGAACGTCGTGGGGGCATTAGCGATGCCAATGTCACGGTAAGAACGCCTCGCTCGGAGCCTCCCAACAACGCTAATTGTATTTTTTTAACTCCAGAGAAGTATGCTGGCTCGTCTTGCCGTCACGCTTCGTGGCCGGCAAGGCCTTGGAGGTGGTGTTGGTGGCCTAGGCCCGGACGTGGGCGAACGGACCACCGTTGTTCTCGATGAAAACTGCCAGGTTTGTGACCTTGAAGCCCGCTATTTTACACGTACAGAGCAGCTGACCGTTTGTGGTAGATGATGTGATACGGGGGGATGACTCTTTGAACTTACTGTAAGCGTTGCTTTTGCCCTCGATGGCCAGACTGAGACGAAGGCGTTGTTTGTTTCTACGGAGTAATTAGGACCCAGCATTGAGAATGTGCATTGATAGGAATGGAAGGCAAAAAAATATGGGAACCACCTGCAGCAATCCTGTAGACCACTCGTCACCGATTTGACCATGTGTATCGCGTCGTAGTGTGTGGACTGGAGTCGTCACAGCTCCATCTTATCGATGCCCCTCTAGGGTTTTCCCCGCCGAAACCGACGGAGACGGAAAATGCCCCACATCGAAAGAAAACCCGATGCGCCTGGAACTCGCATCATTGAAGCTCGAAGGCTGACCGGTTGCACTCGACGCAACATGGCTGATCTGCTACAGGCCCGCGCCCTCAAGACCACCCAGCTCTACGCCGATCCACACAATCCGCACCTCTATCTCGAACGCGCCCGCCTTCATGAGAACTTGGGCTTCCCCGATCTCGCCGCCGCAGATGCCTACCGCGCCCTCTCGCTGCTCGAGTCCGTGGTAGATCCGGACGGATGTGAATTTCATGCCAGACGGCAGGTCGAGACTGCTGCTGACAATGGTTCGACCGCCCTTCAGAATGGGGACAATGATCGCGACTACGGGAGCAAGGATGAAGACACCGAGGATGATGAGACGGTGGCAGTGACGCAGGAAGAATACGATACGCTCATCGACGCGGTGTATGTTGTACTCGTGCGCAGCCTCGTGCGCTGTGGGTGTTATCGTGACGCCTACGAGTTCGGTGTGCGCGGCATTGAATTGTTGCGCGAGCTGGCGAACGAGAAGCCCGATACTACTTCGACCGCAACGTCGACGGCGGCGATCCTCGAGCAGCTGGAGCAGATCAAGGAAGTGTACAAGACTCGCACAGGCTCGCAGAAGGAAGTGGACCTGGACTCAATTGATCCCGCCATTCTTCCCGCACAGGGATCTGCTCGTCGCGTGCTGTATCCCTGGAATGAGCATGAGCCGGACCGCCGCGCTCCGGAGGAATTGAAGCTGCTGAATGACAGACTCGCGGATGTGGCGCCGAAGTGTGAAGTGCGCGCCGTGGCATTGCCGGCCTTGCATGGAAGTACATCCGACGGCGCCGGCGCTGACGCCGAGGTCTCTGTTCAGCTGGGTCTCTTTGCGAAAGAGGATATCAAGCCTGACGAGATCATCCTGCGTGAGTCATCCCTTCTCACGGCTACGAACCGTCTTCACGATGATCTCTGCGATGCTTGTAATGGCCCTCTTCCAGAATTGTCGGCTCCTGCACCACCCGTAGCATGCGAGGGTGGTTGTGCAGACACGATATTCTGCAGCCAGACATGCCATGATACTGCTCAAGAAGTTTACCATGGTGCTATTTGTGGTCTTGAGGATGGCCTCGAGTCCATTGGAAAGGATATACCGGACCCCAAGGATAAGGCGGACTACCTGTACCTCCTCCTCTTGGGCCGCGCTCTCGCCATGTCTGCCACGCAGGATGTACATGCCCTGGATATGCCGGAGGTCAAGTATATATGGGGCGATTTCCACAACTACGATATCGAGTCCGCGTCCACTTCGGGCGCTGCAGATGCATCCGCTACGCTGCCTTTCTCTTTCCAACTCAATATCCTCCAGCCCATCCGGTTCCTGGAGGAGATGGAGATAGATCCTTATGTCTCACTCCCGCGCTATGACACCTGGGTTCTGAACACGCTCTACGCCAAGTTCCGTGGCACAGCCTCCGGTCGCCTGTCGACCTGGGACGGCGGGCCGGAGCTGTGTGCGGTACATCCGCTGTGGTGCCTGGCTAATCACTCCTGTGACCCTAACGTGCGCTGGGAATGGGGTGGTGAGATTACGTTCCGGGCTCGGACTGACGAAGAAAAGGCTGTTTGGAAGAGAGTCAAGCAAGATGGTTCCACGGCGGAGAAGGTCGCTGGGTCAGGTGGCATTGCCCAAGACCAGGAGATCTTGAATCATTATTGCGATATTGGGCTACCAGTGAAGGAACGGAGAGAATGGGCCTGTGGCGCCTTGGGCGGAATGTGTCGGTGCGAGAGATGTGTTTGGGAGGCCGGAGAGGTGAACTAGGTTGCTTTTGTATAGGATCGGAGTGGTTTCACAGCGCGGGGGGCGCATTGATGTAGATGAGATACCCATTGCCTCAAGACTTGGATTTGATTGGTTGCCAGAGGGGCAATATGCGTGATATTTGGGGATCGCCTGAGCAAAGCAGGCGAGGGAAAAGCTAACGACTAAAATACATCGTTTCAAGTTTTGTTGTGTTTCGCATGCCGATTATCCCTTGCACCAGACCATACAAACCCCAGAGAACAATCTGAAGAACAAGCTCGACATATCAATGATGCAGTGGGGGAATAACGATGGCTCTTGCCTCCTCGTAGGATTCCCGATCCCCTGTCTAATGCAGTTGGCGTTAATTTCACGGAACATTGTTTCAGTGGCGGCGGGGTGGTGTCCGCGAATAGCTTCTCCCTCGCGAGTCACCCCGGCGTCCTGGAGGGGGTGGAGACCGAGACCCAGACCAGCCACGTCCTCGACGGGGTGGAGGGGATACCGACTGCGACGAATATCGCCTGGCACTCCTGGATGTAGTCTCACGGTGAGGGGGTGTCACAGAATGGGAGGGCGATCGTGAGTATGTTTGGCGTCGGCGAGCAGGGGCTTGCGCTCGCGGTGGGGTCACGGATCGAGACACAGACCGAGAGGGCGAGCGCCGCGATCGGTATGGACTACGACTAGCACTACGTGAGTCGTAAGAACGAGCGCGCGAGCGTCTCGGCGGAGTGCGCGACACAGACCGGGACCGGTCAGACGGAGTCCGGGATCGGCTATAGGTATCACGGCGGTTGCGGCGAACCGGAGACCTGGAGCGTGACGGCGTGTAGCTTCGACCCCGAGAGGAGGGAGTGATAGAACGAGAGTAGGAGCGGCCGCGGTCTCGAGAAGGAGACCGAGAGTAAGAGTAGGAGCGGGAGCGGGAACGTGAAGAACCGGTGTATGATGAATAGGTCGAGCGTGACCGGGCAGACGGCGAGCGTGACGCAGCTCGTGCAGGCAATGCAGGCACCGTAGGCCGGGGAAGGTTCTTGAGATGCTCGCGCATGTCTTCGGTCAAGATACCCATACCAATACTGGTGAAATAATTGACGGAAAACCGTGTGTAGCGCGGGTTTTCGGTAGGGAACAGGCCTTCGAAGCTGGGCCGTAAGATCTCATCTCTGAAGCGGGACTGCAGACCAGGCAAGCCGAGGTTCTCTGCGAGGTCTTGGAACAGGATCTTGATAAAGATACGACTGCTCGAAGTGGTCTCCTCCTCGTTAAGATGAATGACAGACAGCACATGCCATCCAATAGCATCATTGCTAATCATGTGCCCAAAGAACCTCGCAATATTGCGCAGGCGATTAGTCTCGTAGCGGTGGATAGTGTCGTAGTACTTGGCAAATGCGGCCTCAAACAAATCGGACCAGAGCCGGTTGATCTTGGCGAATCGCTCTCCGATAAGACCGTAGAATTTCGAGTACGTTCGCTCTTGTGAGCAGCACTCGATAATCATCGACGGCAATTCTGGTTCCAACCCAACCGGTAGGTTGATCTTCATCAATTTGTGACAGCATTCTTCAAAGTCGATACTCGACATGATGGTCAGGTAGATCGTCCGGCGCAAATTGACCAAGTCTGTGTTGCTTTGATCCTTGATATCGACTCTCTGCTCCTCGGTGTCCGATTCTTCCTCCGAGCTTTCGCCCTCCTCGTCTTCATCGTCTTCCTCGTCACTGCCCTCGCCTAGAATCTCGGCCTTCAACTTCTTATAGGCTTCCTCGTGTTGCTCCCATTCTGAATCAAACTTGAAGATATTGACTGAGTCCTGAGTTTCAGTTTCGTCGTCCAACCCGACTCGATGGGTGATCTGATCCTCCTCTTCCACGAGATCGAGCTCCTCTTTGATCGCTGGGTTGTCCTTGTACCGGTCCTTGCGCACTTGGAAAAGCACTTCGATCATATATTGCACTCGCTTATCAATGTCGGCTTCGTGCAGGATGTTACGGAACTGGTCGAACACTGCAAGCGCAATCGGAGGGTTCATTTCTTCAAGATGTTGGCCCACTTCACGGGTCAGCCCAACAGCGATTTCCACGCTGTCGTCCGTGGGCTTATGAAGGAGGAGGAGTAGAATCTGGGCCGCGAGCATTTCATGGGCGACCTGATGGTTGCAGAGGTGTGCGATGAAGGTGGTGGACGAGATACAGACCGCCTTGTCATTTCGCTTGAATGCCTTGCGGAACTGGACAATTAGTCGGGACAGCAACAATTCACCCACTTGCGGCAGCTTGGTGTTGACAATTGCAGCCATGGTGGCATAGATGGGTGTGAAGGGCAAACTAGCTGCCTGGGCCTTCATAATGGAACGGCAGAACAACCCGCGACCTCGGACCAGATTCTCCCCAAAAAGTTCGGGCACAATGAATTTGATGTTAGAGACGTTCACCTTATTAATGAGACCGTTGATGGACTTCTTCAATGCCTCCCATGCCATACGCTGGTACTCTTTGCTCGTCTTATCCGTGATCTGGGCCTGCAGTGCGCGGAGTCGAGCCGGAGGAATGTAGGTACCACCTGATCGCATGTTCAGGAGCTTCTCGTACTCAGCCTTTGCAGAGGCCTGCTTTTCTTCCTCCGTCAGAGGTTTGCGGGCAGCTTCCTGTCTCTCATGCTCACAAACTCGCTCTGCGAGCTGACGCTCCCGCTCAATCGCACGACTCGGGTCCATGCGAGGGACATCGACATCATCCTGGAGTGAGTTACCGGGGGCTGAGCGACGTCGATTAGGTGAGGGCGATCGAGAGGGAGGCGACCGTTTGCGCGAGCCCGCGCTCGGTGAAAGCGCACCCGGGGGTGGCGTGGGCACGCGAACCGCAGATTGGAGAACAACCGGATCATCCATGGTGGATGCAAAGAGTCTCCGGAGGTTCAAGTGAGATGCGGATGGGGAGGAGTAGGAGTTACCGCAAGGAGGTCGGTGGTTGCAAGTCGCCCGGATTAAAATGAAAGCTCTAGCACCGGTCACGTGCACGGAGGCCAGGTGGGAACACGGAGCTCCCTCGGGTTGGTTCTCAGGGTTTCACCATCTCGCGAGTTTCCTTTCCAACTTTGGAAGCACTACTCCTTGACATAATGGTTTGATTGCCCCATTGAATTTCCTCCTTTGCGTCCATACTCATGGTGACATAGCTGGGCCAACTCGTGGGTTCCGCCATGCTCTTGGCCGCAACTGCGATCTTTCTGTACTATACCGCGTGGACGCTGTTGATGGTACGTTTATTCTGCCCCATCGATTGCCATATGGTCTTTTCTCACCTTTAATATAGCCCTTTGTTGACCCCGGTCATCCCCTCCACGACCTCTTCCCGCCGCGTGTCTGGGCCATTCGCATCCCCGTTATCCTCACCCTCGTGGGCTCCGCCGTGGTGGGTACGTTCATAGGCATTGTGATGATCAACAGCAACAAGAAGAAGGCTGCCAAGGCCAAGGCTGCAGCGAAGAAGAAGACTTGAGCGTACATGGCGGACTAGGGAAAACTATGTGAAACTAAGCGACTTCGGTCCCTCTCGCGGGGGCCCTGTATCATCAACTGTCCAGCGCGGAACTTCTGGCTCTCGAGCCTCAATATTTAATAGAAGCTGAAAAGGATTTGCCATTACTACTACTATGATCATCGTCATTCTCCATTCTCTGGGTTCCATTCCCGAATCTCGGAGCTCAGCGCAACGTCCTCCGTGGCCCAACGTGACCGTGGTGGAATGCGCGGATCGGAGGCAGGAAATGCAGGTCTTCTGGTCTCACGCTGTGATTGCTAGTTTGGTACCCCGATGGAAGCACCGGATGTCAGATCTGTACACAGGAACTGCATATGGATAGTATTGAGTATGCAAGTCATGGCTGAAGTTCCCTGTGACCGGGCGGCGAAACCGGTGATGTTCAGCTCTCAATCATCCCGCCTCTCTTAAGACTCCACGGTCATACTTCATCTTCTCGTTTTATTTCTACTGGTCTGATGGTCTTAGAATTGCCCGAGACAAAGGCGGCTACGATCGGCTGATTCTCATTCATCCGGCTATGCCATGGTCCCAAGGTCGACTGGTGGCCATGCTTAGATAAGGGGCCACCTAGACAGGAGCCAAAAGCGAATGAGAATCCGCCATGCTATATGAACGTGGAAAACGTCAGAGCGTCAGAGCGTACCCAGATCTCCAGTTGTGTAGTCAGCGAAACACGTAAATGGGTTGAGGGAGATGACCCGTTCATAGCCGGGGAATGACAGGGTCACAGCCCAGTAACGAGAGGAAGGAGCGCGACGTGACCGCCGTGACTGTCGCCCCGGAGTGACTCAGGTACCGCGTTTCCCCCTCCCCCCTCTTCTTATCGCGATTGCCTTCCCTTCCCTTTCCGCTTCCCCGCCGAACTTCGACTTCCGTCATCGCCACTGTCACTGCCACTGTTATCTTTTACTTTGTTCACCTCCCCCCCCCCCCCAAGTCTGTCCTGGATATATTGGTTATATCGTTCTGCTTCTGCACCGGCTCTCTCCAGTGCTGTGTGACGCCTATCGGTCTTATCAAAGCTTCCCCGCGTATCGAGAGCATCTCCGCTCCAGATACGCATCCCCTAACCCTGATCAACGCGACCACCCCGCTTCCAGCTTCTATCGGATTGCCCTGAAAGCTTGTATAGGTAGGTGTTAAGGCTGTGTTTCGCTTAGGAGAAGCAGCTTCCGGATACATGTGTGAGAGCCGCGGCTGATGTGACGGGTGGCACCAGATTCCTGAACCCCTCCTTTTGTACTTCCCCAGTTCCTCGCCCTCCGCCATCGGCTGTTGCTCTGTCCTCCGTTCTCAGACCTCATCACAGGTCCTGAGAGCGGTCCTCCGTGCTCTGAGAGACCAGTGCCTCAGATCTGAGGCACCCGATCCAGTTGAATGCCCCCGGCAGCGCCTGACGATCTCATCCTCCGCCAGCATAGCCGGTCTCTCGAAGACGATCCACCGTTCACATCCGATCAGTCCCACCCACTGCAGGAGCATGAGCCTTCTGGGAAAAGTAAGAAGAAGAAAAGTAAAAAGGCCAAAGCAGCCAAAGCAGCTGTTGAGGTGCCGGATGATCTGTAGGGGACCCCTTGATGATGACGGCTGGTCGCGTATTGGAAGTGGCTAAAACCCGTCTAGAATCCAGCCCTCGCCGCCGGCACCAGCTGAGCCATCCTCCTGTCCGGATCCTCGGCTGGACCATCATGTTCATCCCACCGTGACGTCGCCCGCTCTCGATGTGCTTGGTTCCCTCGATGGAACCGCCGAGAACGATCTGACGAGTCGAACCGACTCCTGGGCCCAGGCCGTGCCGTATGGAAAGAGCCCGCCCGCCGATTTGATGGATGGGGAACTTCCCAATGAATCCCCACTCAATTTTCCAACCATCCAGGAAAGGGGCGCTTTCAGTGGTTTCAGTCAACCCTCCTCGGCGTCTCCGCCGACTCGGATCCGGCCGTTCAGTTATGGAAGCGGTTTTCGCAGCAGTATGCAGTCTCGACAGCAGTCAGCCGATCGGCGGAAGAGTCACTCTTATGGTAGCCCCATGGGCAACATGGCTCCTCCTCCACATATGCCACAGGCCCATTTCTACGGCGCACCCGATATCGATCTCCCCACTCAGATTCGTCTGGGAGCAGAGGGTGCATACTCTTTCTGTGGGCTTGATTCTCTGCCTAATCCTTCCATCAAGTCTCTTCGCTCAAGGATGAATGTTTTGATGGTGGGAACCGACGGTGCCGTGGATGTTCTGGCAGTTGAAGATCGCCGTTCCCGTCTCATTGGGAAGATCACTGGTTTGAATGGTCGAGTCCTGGAAGCAAAGATCCTTCCGGGAACCTCTGTAAATGATGCCCTTGTATCATCTCAGCCACACGTTGCTGTTATTGTTCATGGTCCGTTGCCACCGAATGATGAAGAAGGCCGTACCTCTTTAGCTGGCTCTGAGGTGAACGACGTTCCCCCTTCTATGGTAAGGGGCCCCTCGAGTGACAGGCGAACAGTCAGAGATGGTACCCCCTCTTATCAAACAAGGGTTGAGGTATATTCCCTCCGGTCTGGGGAGCACGTCGCAACCCTCTTTACAAGCAAGCCTGTGCCTTCGCTGGAGAATATACCTGGTTTGCCATCGTTGGCGCCACCGCCTGTTGGGAGCTTGAAGCTCTTCATTGGCGGGAATCACGTTCTTGTTGCCTCTGGAATCAGTGGAGAAATTTACATTTACAGACAAGCTTCAGGCACATATCAGTGCTTGGGCAAGACTTGGACCAATGTCCAAACGGGGGAGTCTCGGCGTTATTCCACTTCCTCGAGCTCCACCGATCCAGACGGGTCTCACAGCGACTTACCTCGTACCCCCATCTCGGACCGACCAATATTGACGGTTCAAGGTAGGTGGCTGGCAACCGTTCCGCCGTCCTCTTCGCATAGAGGATCAATCCAAGGAACTGTTCCTGCCAATTTGATACACGGTCGAGCTCAAGGACTTGAAACTCGCAGCCCGCCGACTATTCCGTCGGTAAACTGCGCGACCGACGTGGGTGAAGGAGAGAGCTTCTTCGACAAGGTCGCTCGAGGGGTTACGCAAGAATTGGTTCGCGGCGCTCGCTGGATGGGAGATCAAGGAATGCAAGCATGGAACAACTACTGGAACAACCAACAATCTCCGGGAACTCCTCCACAACGTCCCACTCGTGGTCCCGATTTTCCAGCGCCTGGATATGGTCTCTTTCCACCAACTCATGCCCAAGATACTCAGTCAACATCGTCACCCGACCCCGATGCTGTTTCGATCATTGACCTCAAGCGTTTTGACGAGAGCATAGACACGAAAGCTGCATCTCTTCATCCCATGGCAACTTTCCAAGTTCTCAATGGCTGCAGCTTTCTCTCGCTGTCTCCCAACGGTCTCATGCTTTTCACGGCAAGTAAAAAGGGCGACGTTCAATATGTCTGGGACTTAATGCAGCTCAAACATTGCCGAGCAATGGCTTTCATGACCGATGATCACACCAGCCAAAGCCCCAATGTGCGCCAAGTGGCAAGGTATGCGCGGCTGACAACATCCAGTATCGTGGATGTGATTTGGACACCCCCGGTTGGAGATCGGCTCGCCATTATTACACGCAAAGGCACTGTTCATGTATTTGATCTACCTCGAAGTGCGTTTCAATGGCCACCTTTCCGTCGTGCCAGAGCTGCCGCACCGAAGTCGCCGACGATTGATCCAACGGGTGAAGAGATGACCAGCCAAGCGACCGGGGGTAACCCACTGTCAGCGGCCATGAAGCTCGTCGGGGGCAAAACCCAGCCGTTTTTCTCCGCTGTCAGAGGTCGTGTTCCATCTTCTGGTGCTGCATTCCCTAATATGAGTGGTTTTGCCTTGCCGGCAGCAGCTAGCATCAAAGGTGGCAAGGTTGTTGCGGCAGGGCTCAGCAAGTCCATGGGTGCGGCCGCCACCGGTACTGTCCACACCATTCGCCATGTGGGAGAAAACCGCCTGCACCTGTCGGGGCTCGCCCGAGACCCCGCTCCTTCTCGCGTCATTTGGATCTGCAACAAAGGCCTGATTTTCCTGGGGGTGGTGGATGATGGGAATTTCAAACTGTACCGCCTTAAACGCGGCCCTTCTTCGCACAAGAATCGCCAATTTCATTCAGTGATCGGCGGTAAAGAGAGCCAGTATAGGCTTCCGGCCAATCTGCAGAGTCCTTGCGGACCAGCACCCCGCAAGCCATACGATCCGGAGCAGGTAGTTCAGGCTTCTCTCTTTCTGCCTTCAGCCAGCTCACAGCCATCGGGCACGAGCAAGTCCTTCTGCCACCCTCTATCACAGGCGGAGATTGAAACGAATACTCCATATCAACCCTTCCATACAGATCAGCGAGTTGGCTTACATGTCTTCTCTACCGGTTACAAGGCAGTAGGTCCAACACTGTCAGTCCCTGGTGGACAATGGGTCTTTGGTGATGACATACCCACCACCAAAGTCCATGTGAGATCATACAGCAACAGCAGCGACGACCCCGTTGAGGACGACGAAGACGCTGCCATCCACGGCCACTCACTTGGTGCCGGCGGAGATATGGAGAACCTTATCACCCTCGGGAACAGCACCGGCAATGTCGAGGAAGTCGTTATTACCACCCGGCGGAAGAAGAAACACTCAGCCCCGTTAAAGACTGACGATGGCTTCTTCGAGGACGATTGCGAGGTCCTGGACTTTGCCCGGGATCGAGTTTGATCTCTTACAACTCCTCACGTTGATTTTTTTCCCTTTCCTTTTAAGTGATTTAGAACTTGTGCCCGTGCACACGGCGTTGGAGAATTGCGGACGCTTCCTCCGTTTCTGGTTGTTGCTGTTTCCTTCCATTTACTGAATCCTATGAAACCGCATCAGACAACATCCAGCCGCGCGGATGAGTCTGCCCACATTTGCTCTACTTCCGCTCATGATTTGATGCACCATTCTGAAACTTTGATTTTGCTCACAGAAACCCAAATACCCAAACCCTGTACTGAGTTATTGGCATTTGATAGACTGGAGGTCTTTTTCTTTTTTGATCTGTCCCTGTTTTTGTTTCCGGTTGCAGTCTCTAATTCACGAGGGCTAGTCATGTCCTTAAACACTCACTTGGACGTTGACGTTTCGGAAGCTCTTTTCGTTCTTTCTGATCTGGTGCTACAATGGCTCGTCACTCATTGAGATTCGGGGATGGTTATGGAAGATCTAGGATAGTCATGGATAACAATACAAACTGGGCCTCCCGGGCACCATATTCAACATAGCATTATATTTCGCTCGCCAGCCGTATCTATTCATGAAGAACCACTCATTTCCTCCTCCCACCAGCCCCGGAAAATCTTCAATCGCTCCGTGCGCACCTGAGCCATCTTCTTTCCCGTCTCCGTCTTCATCATTCCCTCGAGCTTCTCCAGCTTGTCTCCAAAATGCTCGATTGAATTGTCCATCTCCCACTTGTCATCAACGGCAAACCTTTTCCCCTGTGCCCCGAGGAAGGTAAAGCAGCGTCCGATCCCAATTGCCCCGATCGCATCCAGCCTGTCAGCATCCTGGACAATAGCTAGCTCCCGATATCCCTCCTGGTCAATCAAGCGTCGGATTGCAGAGGGGTTCTTGCACTCGGTTGTGTACGAGACATGTGAGACGATGGTCTGCACCTTGGATGCGAGAGCCAACGGAGCGCCGTGCTTGACGAGCGCGTGCTGGACCATTGTCGTCGGGTCGAGGGATGCTGTTGCCGCAGCGTCTCCTTCAGCCAAACTGGGGAGATACTTTCTGTCCCCGATATCGTGGAGCAGAGCGGCGAGCTTGACGACCTCTGCGTCGTATGGCATTGATGGGCACAGAGCCTGTTCGGCCTGAAGAATGACGGTGGCTAGGTCGACCACCCGGTGAACGTGAGCTGGATTGTGCGATGGGTCATGGCCGGACATGCAGGTGTTGACGAAGGTTAACATGGCATTGTAGAGAGCCTGGAATTGGTCGCTGGTTGTATGCATCATTGATGGTGCGGGCCCGGTCCTGGCACTCTGGATTGAGCCAAAGGTATATTGTGTGGCTCGACTAGGGTTTGGTGATAAGAAATTCTCGACTAGGGCCTTTGTTTGAGGTGCGTTTGGAGCTCTTTGCGGTTCCAGCGGTCACTGTGGCCCTCTGAGTGTATGTATATATTGTTGCGATTCGGAGATGCTCCATTATGACAAGAAAAGTCGGGCGGCCCGCAGTTATCACCCACTCGTCCCGGCGGTGAATCTACCGGGAGAATTGACTTTCCCTGTCTGCAACCACCCCTTTCCTGCAGTTCGCCTGTAGACTTGGTGCATATCACAATATCCCCAGATCATAAAAGCTCCCCCTGCACAGGAAATCGGTGGGGCGGGATCTGCAGATGACGACAGCTCCAGCAGTGAAATTGGGCGGATCAATGCGTCGTGTTTCCATCTGTAGGTGACACAAGTGCTCCGATGGAATATTGACATCTACGATTGGAACTTGTTCTTGCTTTCTCATGTCATTCAGAAAAGGCCATAGACCCAGGTATCGAATAAATTATCACACATGCAAAGAAAAGAAAGCAGGAAGGTAGACTGGAAAGCAGCCGCCCTTGTCTGTGGCCAGATATTACATATATCTGCTAATCCAACCATCCCCCTTGCCCACCATTGCTTACAGAGCGAATGCAGCAATCACCAGGCCGAACAGTCCGGCACCCGAAGCACCCAGCTTGACGTTGGCGGCAGCGGCATTGGTGGTCTGGGCGGCGCCGGTGGAGGAGGAACCACTAGTGCTGCTGGCGCTGCTGTGGGATGCTGCAGACTATGTCAGTATGGCCGATGAGGAATTGGTCATCAAAGACTTCAGGACGTACATTTGGGACCGGACTCGGAAGAGGTAGTCTCAGTAGCGCTGCGGCTGGTGGCTGTGGCAGCAGTCGAAGCGGTCTCCGAAGTGGACGAGCCGTCAGCGGGGAAGAAGTGCGAGCTGTAGCAGTTCTGCTCGCAGTCGGCATACTTCTTGGTGTCGGCAGGGGAGCCTGTACCCTGGGGGCAGGCGGCGACGCAGCTGTTGGTGTCGTTGGCCTGGCTGTCGCTGGGGCACGGGACCTTGTAGCACTTGGCAATGCAACACACGTCCTTGGCAGCGCCTGGATAGAAACCATTGTGAGACGAAGGAGGGATCCCAGTTAAGTTGCTTACTTACAGCTCTTAGCACACTCGACCTCAGCGCTCGCGGTGGTGGTCGCCGCATCAGACGTGGTGCTGTCGGCGGCAGCAGCAAGGGCCAGCAGGGCCGAGAGAGCGAGGAGGTTCAGTTTCATGGCGACGAGGATGAGCAATGGGATGCCAGATACTGTCAGGCGAGTACAAAGGAAGTGGAATGCAGAAAGCGACAGGAACGAATGACTGGGGGTGAAGGTGGAGAAGGAGAGAGGGAGAGGGAGAGGGAGAGAAAGCAGGATCGTTTGACAATTAAATATAGGCCAACCCCAAACCAAACTCTTCTGCACCTTTCCTTTTCTCTCTCTCCCTCTCTTTTTTTTCTACCCCGGCCCCTTACCCCAATCACAATCCCCGGAGGCCAGAAAAACAGGCACTACGATAGCACTGTGGCGTCTGCCCTCATTCGTAGTGTCTCGGATGAAGCTTCGAGCGTCGGGGACTCCTTTCTACGTTCCATGGACGAGAGGTTCGGGCACAATAATGCAGGTGGCACTTCGCCTTGCTTCTTCCACAGAGGGAAGCGCGCCTCCTGCGGACACAACGTGCAGAGATGGACTTCTTCACCCCTTGACGGGGATGCGATGCGATGCAGTCTAGGCACTCGAGGACCCCGGGTGGATCTGACGGATCGACCGGGCCAGGGGCGCCGTCGTCTCCACCAGGCTCCTTTCATATCTCTTGCTTTTTTGCGATCACCTTTCGATTCCCTTTTCGATTGCACACCGGGCCATCAATCCTTGGAGGAGACTGCTAGGGGCGCAGAAATTGATTCTTAACATCTTTTCTTCATTCTCTCCGTGGGAACGCCCACAGTATGTTGCTTACTCTTCTTGTCTTCTTCATGTAGACACGGCATACTCGAACACAGGCAATCTTTTGCTGCTCGCCCTATCGAGAATTCTTCAGGGGCATAACTGCTCAACTATAACCGGACTAGTGAGACAGCTAGAGAACATAGTATATTCACCACTGGAGATTCCCCAGTTCTTCTGTCCAGCTCTGGAGAGCGACGGGGCTCTCCAGTCATTGAGATGGAATTGCTCTGCACACTATTGCAGACGCACAGCACTACAAAGGCGCTCACTAAGCCAATCAGATACCCGCGAGGATATGCTTATTACCATTGATTGCCATTTGAACCGGAAGGTTGGGAGGATTCATCCCTCTACCCCAAGTACAACACGAAGACATCTCTCATAGGCCGAGGAACTACGAGGTCGACTTCAAGATCATTGATGTCTACAGCTTAAGTCAATCTGAGACACGTGTTGGAAATTGACAACCCTACCTACGTCCGTCGTCCCTATGGGATCAGGTTTCCTGTTGATATCTGTCAGATAATATTGATCGCCCTGCCCGATGATGGGCTGCGAGTATGAGAATTAGTGTAAAAGACCTCCGACGAGGCGTGCACAGTATCGACACTAGCGTATAGCTCCGTTGAAGGCATCTCCCAGAGTTGGAAAGCATAGAATCCCACTGTTGCTTCAATTCTCCGATGAACTGGGATACTACTCTAGAGAAAACTACCTATTATAGCGGGGAGCCTGGGGAAAGTCATACATTTGAGGAGATCTGTTCCCCGCAGGCGCCCAATGCACTCCTGCAACTAAACAAGATAATTTTACCACTTGATCCTGGGACTGTCGATTATATAATGGAAAGTGTCGTTTCAAGCTATATAGTCTAATTTAGAGGGGATAAGAATAGTGGTGATTCTAACCTTAGAAGCTAGAGAATGTAGATACTAAAATATACCTAGATAGTAGCTAAGCGTAAGCGAACTTTGCCTAAGAAAAACAGGATCTTTTTGAGATTAACGAAGCTGAAATATAAGGTAAAATTACTCTGATTCCCCACTACTCGTAAGAGCTGGGCAATCATTATTAGCTCGATAACTTGACTCGTGGGAAATCCATGACTCATGAATAGTCTGCTTCCTGACTCGCGAAGACGGGTCGATATTTATTTTTTCTCATACAGTAGGGCCGCCCTTCCTATGGAATCTTCATAAAGGGCCAAGGGTACAAAGGGGTGGTATCCGACAAATTACAATCGCATCTGAAATGTAGCTCCTTACTCAACAACGGTGGAGTCTCCCCTATATACAGACGAGGGAAAACACGGCGTTAATACCACTACATGTACATACAACAGAGACAACGTCGAGCTCAGCTGGCCTCAAGCTACTCAGATCGGTGGATTGGCCGAGAAAAAGAGTAGGAGATTGACATACGAGCCCGTTGTCAACCAAGTGCTCCAAGATCTCATTGACATCGCAAGCTGGGATTCTCCAACATCGCAAACCATACCCGTGTCTTTGAATCTTGAGGATGAGGAGACAGATGTCGTGCCATACACGCGAAGCACCCCTACAGGCAAAAGTCTCAAGGAGCGACTTGCGGCAGCGACATGGACGGCCGGGGCAACAACGGCGGAGACGTGGATCTCGACTTATGAAGTGAGAACGCCCAAAACTATCTCGCTTCTCCAGAAGATTACCTCCCCGGATGGAAAGACTGTGGGGTATTGGCCTTGGAATAAAGAGCCCACATACACGCCGAACACAGACCGTGCCGGTGACAATGCCGGGCAATATTGGAACGATCAGACCCAGACATGGAGATATGACTCGGACTTGCCGCAAGCTTCTCTGCAAGAGCAGCAGCACAATGCCGAATTAGATCTCTATTCCGAAATCCTCAACACTGTGACTATTTGGCGACAGGGCTGAGCGGGACAGTGGGGAGGGAGCCAGAGGATGGGACACGACAAGCTGGAGGCCGAATTGAAATCTGGAATTTGTGTATAATACAAGATCGAACATCGACCTTTTTCACTTTTATGAAATACTCCCCTGCTGCGTGTAGTTCTTGTAACTAGTTAAAGCGCGCCGATTGGGAGATGAGGTCGATGATTCGATCCGGTATTGCCACGCGCATGGGTACCTGCACCCACGCACCTCCGCCCAGCAACCTCCGCCGCTTGGAGACCATCCCGTATACCAAGTCCCATCTCCCCCCGTGTGCCCACCATGGCTGATGTACAGTTCGATAGTGCACTGTGAGTCCTTCACAACCCTACCCCTGACTATCTCCCAGACCATGGCGCTCTACAGACCAGAAGGACCAGTGTGCCACGCCCTGCATTGCAACCCCGCCCTATGCGCAGCAGGTAGACACCCCGAGTTGACCACGTCTCTCCCAGTGATCTCCTGCGCCGCCTGAACCCACGAAACACCAAATCCAACCTGAATGCCATCACAACCATTGTTCCTGACCTCACCGAAGATCTCCTCTCCTCCGTCGATCAGCCCCTGGAGATTCGCCGATGCCCGCAGACCAACCGTGACTACCTGCTCTGTGACTACAACCGCGACGGCGATAGCTACCGGTCACCATGGAGCAATGAATTTGACCCCCCACTCGAGGATGGTACCGTCCCCAGTGAACGAGTACGCAAGCTCGAGGTTGCGGCCAATGAGGCCTTTGACGTTTACCGCGAGCTCTATTACGAGGGCGGCGTGGGGAGTGTGTACTTTTGGGATTTGGACGATGGATTCGCCGGTGTTGTGCTCTTAAAGAAAGGTGCGTGTGTGTGTGCTTTCTTTCGATTGACGCGAAGGGGGCTCTTTCAAGTTGATAATGGCTGACTCTGTCGTCCAGGGGTGACCCCCGGATCGCAGAGCTCCGGGGAATGGGACAGCATCCACGTCTTTGAGGCCACCGACCGGGCTCGTATGTCCCATTATAAACTCACCAGCACCGTTATCCTCCACCTGGCCAACGATAGCCAGGCGCTGGGCGAGATGGACCTGAGTGGCAACATGACCCGCCAGGTGGAGGTAGACCTACCTGTCGAGTCGGATGCAAGCCATATCGCCAATGTGGGCAGACTGGTGGAGGATATGGAATTGAAGATGCGGAACTTGCTTCGTGCGTATTTCTGTCTCACTGGATCTGGAACAGATATACTAACCTGAATTGTGATCTTTCAGAGGAAGTCTACTTTGGCAAGGCCAAGGATGTCGTAGGCGAGCTTCGGAGTAAGTGTTGGCCGCTCGATTCTGCAAATATATGATGGTTCTGACCAAAGATTTCCAGGCTTGGCTCCGCTATCAGAGACCAATCGGGATCGGGCGACGCAGCTGGAGATGATCAAATCGATGCAGAAGTAGTACCTCTTGGGGGGTTCGATCTTCAGGTTTGATTGACTCGGGGCGATTGAATTAGACGGACTGTGGTTGATTCTTGCCCTCGCATAGCTTTACTTCTGTGCATATGCGATACTAGTCCATATTACATTTACCCTCTGACAGGGTCCTGTGCCAACTCTCTTCTTTACTTCACCAGAAGAAGGACGACAGTATAGCTGCTCTTAATGCGAGCGTCTCTTTGGATTTCGGGGTATCAAGTGTTGCAAAATATCGCTGCTTTTCTTCACTTTTATCTCAAAGCAGTCTTCATCATTAGCGAATAGCATCCTCAATCAACCTGCATTCTGTCTGAATAATCATCTACTTTGCCTGAGTCCTGGTGCACATTCGATGTCTGGTCCAGTTGCTCCACAAACCGCCGTGCCGCTGTCCACAGTTCCGCCTCCTTGTCTTTACCGACTGTGTCCTTGCGGCTGTTCAGCCAACTAATATCCAGAGGGTTGGAGGCGCCCGCGCCAGATCCTGCCGTGCCTCCAGCACCAATGGCGCCTGTACCTGTGGCATCACCCGCCCGGGAGCTTGAATCTGGTGCCAGCACCGAGGCTTCTTCCAAAGCGTAGACTTGACGACGTAACCGCACATCAATTGAGGATAGGAGAGCGAAATATTGAGCTGTCGCTTCTTTGAATTGCAATTTATGGGATTCAAGGGAGCCATCCGAATCGGCGGAGTCTGGCTTTGCATTGGTCAAGGCCTGGATAGCCAGTCCGGCGGATCGGATCAAGTTTGCAACATCCTAAGCCCAGAAATTGGTTAGGCTTTCATTCATCTCGATTTCACATATCCGCAGCCGCAGTCGTACCTGGTCAATGTCATTCAGTTGGCGGATCCGGTCCGCGGAGCTAAACATCTGCGTAGAAGTTCCCTCGCTCATTCTGTTGGCCTCAGAGAATGGAATGGATACACACAAATCAAGGTCCGATAGAAGGCTTTTCCAAATACTCGTCTCCCCGGCACGCAGAAAAGGATCACGGCGGGATTGCGCTGGGAATTGAATTGGCCATCACGTGTGAGCGGGTCCAGGAATCTGGAGGCGCTGAATAAGCGCAACTCGCCCGCGGCCTTGGCCAAACTTGAGATATCAAATTCACTTCCCTGGCATTCACTCTGCTTCGTTGTCGCATCCCTCCTCGCATCCCTGCATCTCACTTGTCATCTGAGCAGCAGTTCATCTGTCTGATCTCTCCTGGACAACTCACTGCATCCATCGCCATGTCCGCGCCAGGCGGCGCTCCCAGTCCTGCTCCGCGCAGCAGCACCATGGGTCCCGGCGCAAACGGGAGCGGCGTGCCCATGACCCCTCAGCAGCCTTTGGCTGGCACTCCAGTGCATCCTGCGCCTACCCCGGGCCCTCCACCACCTCAAAGCGGTGCTATGTCGCAGCAGAACCTGAACCAGATTGTAAGTGACTGCCATATATACCACTGGTGCACACCACTTTGCCTTGATGGCCATGTTCCCTTTTTGCCACCTGCCTGTTAGGCGTGGTCATCATGTTGTCTCTGTTGCAAGTGAGTTCGCGGACTGTGTGAGCTTGTGGTGTGTGTTTTCTTTTGCTTTGTTGTTTGGTACTATGGATGGCGAGCCTCAGCCGTGATGAACAGCCTGAAACTCCATTTGGTGCTGCCTGGAGATGATGGTGGCCAGGGAAGGCACGCGGGTGGGCGACGCCTGCCGAATTGGGCTATGTTCCTCACTTTGCTTGCTGTGTATTGTGTTGCGCCACGTCTCTCACCTTACCCTTTCACCCTATCCTATTATTGCCCAATGCTGCTTTCATCCTAAGAATCACTCGAAATTGCCCTTTTGCCATTGACTGCTACCCTCCGCTGTGCCCTCTACAATGGCTGGTGGTCGTCGGAAGAAGAGCTCAAAGCCGGCCTCCAAGACCCCTCGTCAAGGGAAGAGGAACAAGAATGCTACCCCATCTGCCGACCTCACAGAAGCATCCAAGGATGCTACTATCGACTCTGGGAATGTTTCCCGAAGTCTGCGGGAGATGTGCATTGCTTCTACACCATCAAATCCGGCCAACGAGACTGCAGGCTCGGAAGCAGCCTCGCAGGGTGCCATTGGTAGCTCGAGAGAGACTGTCAAGGGGCCCATGCTGAAGCTCGAGGAAAATCATCCGACGGACGCACCGAGCCCTGCCCAAGAGGATACCCATGCAGCAGCGGCTGTTCAAGTCTCCTCTGACGTTTCTGTGGACCCCATGGTTAAAAAGAAACGGGATAGAAGAAAGACCGCGAGGAAGATCAACGCGGCAGTGCCAACACCCTTCCAACAGTCTTTTGATTTGCCAAATATTCTGCAAAACTCCACTAGCATGATCGAGCAGCCCACTTCCTTCCAAGATGTGGTTGAGAGCTTTTTGTCCAGTTTCCCTTCATCTGACACAGTCTGTTGAAATGATTTTGACATGCTGGAGTCTCGTGACTGACTGGTTTCTTTGTTTTAGGTCATCGACTATCTAGCCAAGAAAGGCTATAGTCGCACCGAGGCAATGCTTCGTATGGAGTCTGCCAACCAGGAAATTGATGGCCGCCCTCTTCCTCCTCTTGGTGAAGATGCTCGTCCCAAGTTCAAGCAAGGCTTTGGTAACAAATCTCACACTCTTCGCAAGAAAGAGTTATGGTTCTGACGCACGTATAGATCTCCTCAAAACATGGGTTGAAGAAAACCTAGACCTTTACAAGGTAAGGGAATATCGTATCTATTTATTAATGGAGCGGTCATTAACCGGAACATAGCCGGAGCTCCGTCGTGTTCTGTGGCCGCTTTTTGTGTACTCCTTTCTCAACATGGTCACCTCGTTCTATCCCCAAGATGCGAAACAGTTCTTTGAATCCAACAAGAACATGTTTCTTCCGGAGCATACTGACGACATCCGCAAATTTGAGCCAATTGCTCTCCCGGAGCATGTCCAGGATAACTCGCTGGCTAAGCTTTACCGCTCCAACAAGTATCGCATTGTTCTGAGCAACCCTGCCTACACCAACCTTCTTCAATTCCTCGAAAGCAAAGAAAAGGAGGGAGGTTCTGTCATGAATGCGATTCTAAGCAGCTTCTGCAGCATCAAAACCATGGATCGAGCTGCCGATGATCGGTTCAGCTTTGCCACAATGCTGGGTCAGATTGGTGCAGGCCAGACATTTCCCACGGAAGACGAAGGTATTCCTGGCCATCATCCCGGTTCGGCTTATACTGGAGACAACCCAGCAATGGCAGGCACTCTTCCACGGCTTAGGCTCGGAAAGCTTCCCATGGAGCAGGCCCTAGAGGAAGATGTGCGCGCCGAACTGGCCGAACAGGACGTGAAGGATCCGCCAGCTACGGGCCGTAATACTCTTGTCCAAGAATTTGATCAAATGATCAAGAAGGAGGAGGATGAGGAGGCCCCCACTCGCGCTGAAATCCCCTACCCAGCTTCTACCGCTCGTGATGTGGCCATCGAGGTTATGAAGGTCAAGGAGAATCGAGACCGGTACAGACTGGACGGGCACACGGGTGGCGTGGGTCCCGGGGTTAGTGTGTGCATGTTCACTTTTCACAACACCTATGATGGGTCAGTAACGTTGCTTCGCCCCGCTGACTTTACTTTCAAAAGTTATTAACAAACTGACAGAATCAATTGCCTCGACTTCTCCGATGACAACACCCTGGTCGCCGCTGGATTCGATCATTCCTATATTCGTATCTGGAGCCTTGATGGCAAGAATATTGAGCCGGCTTATTCCGATCTCGATAACATGCCGCCGGCTAACTCTCGCCGTCTCATTGGACACTCTGGCCCCGTGTACGCCGTTGCCTTCCAGCCAAGTGCAACTCGTTCAGACAACTTGTCTGAAGATGACGTTCCAACAAATCCTCGATATCTACTCTCATCATCTGCGGATAAGACCGTCCGGCTGTGGTCTCTTGACCTTTGGCAGTGCATGGTTGTCTACAAGGGCCATGACCGTCCCGTGTGGGACTTGCGCTGGGGACCTTTTGGCCACTACTTTGTTACCGGTGGATCTGATCGGACTGCTCGACTCTGGCTGACAGACCATATTCGTCAAGTGCGCATCTTTGCTGGTCATGATCAGGATGTGGACTGTGTTTGTTTCCATCCCAACTCCGCGTACGTCTTCACGGCCAGTTGTGACCACACCGTCCGCATGTGGGCAGTGACTACTGGAAATGCCGTGCGTATGTTCACCGGCCACACTGGCAACATCACTGCGCTGGAGTGTAGCCGGGATGGTAAACTGCTGGCATCAGCGGATGATCAGGGTTCAATTTTCCTCTGGGATCTGGCTCCTGGTCGACTCCTGAAGCGCATGCGCGGTCATGGCAAGGGTGGGATCTGGTCCCTTAGCTGGAGTGTCGAATCCAACGTGCTTGTGTCGGGTGGAGCGGACGGTACTGTCCGTGTCTGGGATGTCACTGGCCCTCAGGACGCATCCTCAGGACGAGTGATTAGCGAAGGTGGTGCCGGAACCAAAATTGATGTCAACCCGCCTGCGCCAGCAGCCGGTCAAAACAAAAAGAAGAAGGGAAAGGAAGTCGTTGTCACCCCCGATCAAATCAGCGCCTTCCCTACCAAGAAGACCCCGGTGTACAAAGTCAAGTTCACCAATATGAATTTGGTTGTTGCGGGTGGTGCCTACCTTCCTTGACTGGGCGCTTCGCTTTGACTTGCATCGACGCGCATATGCGTTGTCAACTCTCACCATTTTCTCGGCGCAAATACCCTGGTTCTCTTTTCTCTTTTCTTTTTTTTTATTCTTTCTCTTTTTCTTAGTGTGCTTTTCTTTGTGTTGGGTCTGATTCCATTTTTCACCATCTCACTCTCACCATCTCTTGCGGGATCTTGGTGGCGTCTGGAATCTGTGACTTAGCGACCACTCTGGTGTTATGGTTTGTGATGGTGGTGTGCCTCTTGACTTGTGATGTTTCTCTTATGTGACCAGCGGTCTCTCGAAAATCTCCTTTAATTGTCTTTTATGTGTCAAATGGTTCCTGGTCTAGGTCGAACTTTCCGATGCGGCCGTTGCGGACTGCGTATTGGCCCTCGCGGTACGATGAGTGGACTGTGATGGTGCATTGGATGTGGATTGGTCCGGAATGCAGTTGTCTAACCAATACGACATTTCTCCCCAATCACATATGATCATAATCATAATCATACTCGGTCTCGTAACTGGCCTTTCACATTCCTAGTTGAGTGGCTCATGGAGGGACCGAGTTTCCTAGACGTGAGGAGCATCAGTGAATGTGGGTTTGGAGTTAGTAGTGTGGTATAAGTGTTTTGACCATACCCTGCTTCATGCCGGCTGGAGATACCGCTCGCTGAGATGATGACGGCAAGAAAGAGACTATGTGTAGACATCCAGCAACCAACGGACTTTCACTGTCAATATTTCGCACTACTGTGACTGCTACAATAGTCTTGCCATTTCATCTCTCCTCTCTGACTCATTTCCTAAAAGAGTTGAATGAGGTAGAGGACATTGTGAAGGTTAGAATGCACGCCTTGAATAGGATGTTTATACCGGCCCAGTGCAAGTTGTACACTAATTCTGAAGGTTTGCAGGACACTGCATCGTAGTAGAAGTAGAAAATCATAGTAAACAAGGGAAATTGTCGCTAGCTCAACTTTGTATCGTGCCATAGATCTAGCTACCTCGATCTCTATATGTACCAAAGGCCTTCATTCTTCCCGTCTAAACCATGCAAACTTCTGGAATTCTCATAACCGGTCGCTTATTTAGAGATCTCGACACCATTGGTGGCACCTACGGGTCCAAAGTCAGCCCGGGTGAAAGGAACAAAGGAAGCGAACCAACTTACCAAGAGCCTTCTTGATGTCACCGTAGATGGCAAATTGGCCAGCCGTAAGGCCACCAACCATGAATAGACGAGTAGGAAGACCAGCGAAGGAACCACGAATACCAAGCTCACCGGCAATCTTGACGAGACGGGAGAGGATGCTCTCACCGGGCAGGCCCTGGGTCTTGTTGATCTTGGACAGCATAGTATCAGCGGGTTGAGAGATGATGGCAGCGGCGAAACCAGCAATAAGACCAGATCCCAAGTTGACACCGGTCTGGGCGCCATTCGACAACTTAGACTTGTCAAGGCGCGCAAACAAGGCTTCGGCAACCTTTTCGAACGCGACGAACTTGGTCACTGTGTAGGGAACCCTATAGAATCACATTAGATTTACGTTTCTGGCAATCAAAGCTTGTCGTCGGAATCAGCGTACTGCTTGAGGAGAATAGGACCAAAGCCACTGTAGAAAGCCCCGACACCCTCGTTCTTTAGAATCTTGCCGAAGCCGCCAATCAAACCGCTAGCGAAGCCAGGTTGAGAGACGAGACGGATACGGGTAGCCTCAAGTGGGCAGAGAGCAATCGAGGCGAAGAACTCGGCGCTGGCAGCCGAGACCGAGTAGACGGCAGTGCGGTTCTGGCGGGCTTTCTCAAGGCCGAGGATATCGATGGATTGCTTCTTGAAGAACTCATAGCCGCCAAATTTGAAGGCGCCCTGCATGAAGTAACCGGCAAAGGTTGGGCCGACACCAGTCAAGAGAGCGCCGGCACCTTCATTCTGGACGACTTGGCGGAAAGCACTGAACATACCCCGGTTGTAGGTGGCGGGGTCGAGCTGGATCTTGGTCTTGACGCTGGAGGGTGAGTCAGTCTATATCGAACACTCGACGGCCGAGCTGAAGCGGGTGGACAATGTACACATCGACTGGGGTAAAGGAACCGTGAGTGACGGAGCAGCAGACGGCACCGGCGAAGGCGAAGCGAGAGTAGAGGTCAAGGCCCTCCGGCTTCTTCTGGATGGAGGCCTGGGTAGTCATTGCGACGGTGATGAATGCGTGCAGCACAACGGAGGAAGAAAGAAAGAAACCGAGTGGAAAGACGCGGTGTGCTGGGAAGCTGGAAGAGCGAGAGTAAGCGAAGACAGCAGAGACGAGCCTCGCATCGCCCGAAACAGCTAAAGCCCGATTAACACCGAATGCGCCGCGGGGGCCAAAACGAATTCCGGCATTGAGCCGTGCATAAATCGGTCGCATAGTCTAAAGATTGAATCCATGGTCAAGGTGCCGCAACAGCTCTAGGATTGATACCAACCTTGTCTGGCGAAATCAAGAGAAGATCATCCCTACCGTAAGTCGCAATGCGCTCCTGCGGGCAAGCAAGGCCTGGTTCGCAGCGCAATTATGATCACCATCTCGATCACGCCATTCGAATGGGGATGAGCGCATTACTCGTACTGCATTTTACGAAGCGGGCTATGATCGTATGAAAAGCGTGTTAGTTTATCACAATGATGGCCAGAGAACCAAGTATCACCACTATATCACGCATTGGATCGTGCCAGGTACAATAGAATGGTGATTGGAGAACTTACGCGAGATTCGAGATTCTATTCATTTTCCAGAAATTAGATTAATGTAGGGACCATCCAAAGTTAGCTGGCATTACAAAGCTATGTCTCCACGATCGCTGAGAACCAAGCGTTTCGCGGGCTTGAAAAGTTCACCCCGAAACATGTCGATATCTTTCGACATTTCGGATATACGACAGACTTTGAATTCTCATGTCGAGAGAATCATGCCTCATGTCAAGACGACTTGCCATTTACCTCTCAGCGCAGAAGGCAGGGGGGCAATGTATGACGTCAGACATCTAAACTTCCAAGGTTGGCGGCGATCACTGGAAATAACTAGTTGTACAACCCGGCAAGAACTCTGAACCAGCAAAGCTCCTGGGGACCGCTGATTTGAAGAATCTAGCTCCAACAACGAGAATGGTTTCATTCTGGGGCCGAAAGAATGACGACCCTGAGAGGACGGAGTCGTTCCAGGGCCAACAGGACGGAGACGCATCCGCTCACGAATACAATGAACCAACCGAGCGCACGAGGCTGCTTGGCCGCGACAATAGTCAGGGCTACTTGAGCCCGGATGATCCAGCAGTAAGATATCATTTCGAACCAGTCGTTGCGACAGACGAGATCACTCACGGAAACCAGGTCTCTCCTTACAACCTGTGGAGCGTACGTGCGCTTCGCGCTTTCTCCCTCTTCGCGCTGGCCATCAGTTTTGTATGGTGGACCTTCTTGCTGGTGTCCATCTTCGTCACTCCGCCGTTGATGCACTCTCGTGGCCCCGGCTTCTTCGCCTTCTCGTATACCACGCTCGCAACCGGGTATCTCGTGCTCGGACTGCTCTTCTTTGCCGTTCCATCTAAACCAGTCAGCATCTGGGGCAGTCTCCTCTTCACTTTTCTGCTGGTGAACATGATTATTATCTTGGCTGTGCCACGAATTCGTCTCGAAGAAGGCTGGGTCGGTATCGCTTCGGTGGTCTGGGCTGCGGCCATCTCTCTGTATCAACTGGTTCAGAATCGAGCAGTGGCATGGGGCAAGCGCGAAGAGGAAGAGCGACTTACAGGTCGCGAAGAGACACGTCGCTCTCTGCAAGAATGGGGAGCTGTTTTGATTGAGATGGTTGTCCTGGTCGTCTTGACCATCGCCGCGATACTATTTACAGCCACTCTAGTGCTTCGTGCTCGGGATGTGTCGCTTGCTTCACCAGGCCACCGGTACTCCGTTCATGGTGATACATATCAGGTTCATCTTGCCTGTTTTGGGAATCGCACCGAGGAAAACGCAGACCAGCCGACTGTTCTGCTTGAGGGCGGAGACGGTCCCGTTGAGCACTCGTTGCAACCCTTTATTGACGACGCGCACCAGCATGGTCTGATCGGCCGGTACTGTTACTGGGACCGACCGGGACTGGCATGGTCAGATAATGCGCCATCACCGCATTCCGCAGGAATGGCCTCAGACGCGCTATCCGAGGCTCTGGCTCTAGCCGATGAGACCGGACCTTGGGTGGTCGTCTCGGCTGGAGTCGGAAGTCTCTATTCGCGGCTCTTTGCAAGCCGCCATCTGCTTGAAGTCACCGGTATATTTCTCATTGATCCACTGCACGAAGCCTATCTGGAAGATCTGGGCAGACCGAGCAGGGGCTTTGTACTTTGGCTTCGTGGCGTGATTTCTCCGCTGGGGCTGGATCGTCTCGCCGGTGCTCTGGTGCGAGGCCGCAGTCGGGAAGATCGAGTGATTGGGCGTTCTGCGTATCAATCTGGCAAGTTTATCAAGGCCAAACTGCAGGAGAATCTTGTGGCACTCACAATGACTGCGGCCGAGGTCCAGTCCGCTCGACACGTCCAGATGGGCGAGACTCCGCTGGTTGTTGTCAGCTCCGGTGTAAAGGTGAATAAAGACCCTCAATGGGCCAAACGGCAAGAGGAGCTTTCTCGCATCACAAACAAGCTCCTGTCCTGGGATGTTGTTCATGACGCACCGCATGAAGTCTGGACAAATGGGGAGGGAAGACAAGTGCTGGAAAAGCGGCTGCGGGAGATTCTGCAGAAAGGTCAGGCGAATCGGGCTTGAACCAAAATCCTGGGTATGTATTTCGATAGTCATGGTCTAAGTGTTATACTTGATTTATTTGATTCGTAAGGACAAATCCGAGGAAAGCGTCCACAAATTTTGCGGACTTGTGAAATAATGATTCTCTTAATGAAATTCCACCTCAAAAGATCAATAAAACACCTGCCCATAAGATGACCTGCTATGCATAACGCTTGTGCTTGATGGGATTCACGGGACCCTGGTATGAAGGAGACTGGACAGGTTGAAAAGCCCTATTTACCGGAAGCTTAACACTGGTGGTTCAATATCGGTTCAATTGTCCTAAATCGCCGAAGCGTGAGAGTAGACAATGAATGAGATCTTAAAACCAATATCCATTGCCATACCGGAGGATGGCCGGCCATAGATAACCACAATTTTTGGAATAAATACGATCGTAAAACATCCATGTTGGAGGCCAGAACGGTCGCCATCCCACCGCCTCACCTCACCCATCGCTCCCATTCAACTCCAAAGCCAGCCGAGGTCCACAGATCGTAAGAACGAGAAGTCCACAAAGATGTTGGAAGAAAAGAGGCATTTGGATTGTAGGTCTCGGGGCCATGCCTCATACAATCGAATCGAACCAGGCGGAGATGATAATAGAAACCGAGGGGTGGATACAAAAAGCTGATCATTCTAGACTAGCTCCCTTGAACCTCTTAGCAAGCTGTTCACCGTCGGACTTGGGAGACATGGAGCGGGGGATATGGGTAGCGGGCGAGTGAATCCGCCGTCTCCCGAGCTGGGGATCCGGGCGTGAAGACTCAACCGCGGTGGGCCAGGGGCGCTTAGGGGGGCGCTCACCACTCTCTTGAAGAATTGTCATCAAGGTCGCCCACCCGGAGGTGTTCAACAGCTGAATTCCATCGGCGGGGGAATGGGTCGTGGCGACTCTGCAGAGGAGTGCTTCTTCGTCCTGTCATGGCGGTGGAGTTAATGCCAAGTAGAAAGGTATTGGATAATTTGATATGCGACTGACCTTATTGAACGTCGACAGTCCATGCAGAAAGCACAGAAGGTGAAAGTCCGACACGCCCTGAATCGCTTTGTCCGGGTCTCCATGCGACATCAACTTCTGGGCAACATGCCGTAATTCCTGACTCTCTCCAATGACCTCACGATTCTCGATGGGATAGCGGCTATTGGTGAAGAGCGGTGACGATTCGGTGGGGAAACCGTGTGTCAGTGTCACTAGAAGGAAATCGACGGGGAAACTCGGTTTGGCGTTCTCCTGCACACTGGCGCCATACTCATTGATTCGCCGGAAGAATACCTCGGGAATATACCGCGTTCTGCTTCCCATACCCTCGTCTTCCTCTGACTGGACCAGCATCACAGAAGGCTCTGCGGAGGGTTCGATGATGTTGGCTCGGACCATCTCCACCGCGGATACAGTGGCCTGGTATGAGCTGACAGCAATGGCTCCAGTCTCATCTCCGCTGAGCACACACGTCACAAAGTCGGAACCAAAACGCCCTGTACGGCTCCACTTGGTGGCTTTCGGATTTTGAGCCTGTAGACGCGAAGCAAATGCAATCTCAAGAGAAGAAAGGTAGTAAGAATCGATATGCCGCTTGCATACCACAGAGCCATCGCCACGGCCTGCATCGAGCAGGTCTGTGAAGATGACCCCTACCTTCTGCAGGCCACATAGGCGGGCAACCTCGTCTACCTCTTGTTCATTCTGCCAGTCATGAAGAGTGACTCCATCGACCTCACCCATCTGCGGGGGCTCGTAGATTGCTTGAACGACTGCCTTGACACCCAGCGGGACTTCTGCGTATTCCTCATAAGTCCCGTACAAAAATCCTAATCGCTGGGCCCCCGACTTTCGCCAAAAGTCCAGTAATGAGTTGATGAGATCAGGGGAAGAGAATTCCACATGGTCGACCATGCGATACTCCTGGGGCTGTAAACTAATGGCACTGGGTTGGCATTTGGTGCAGATGCCCTCGGGCCATGAAGGATGCCCGGACGGACAATCTTGTCGAACCCGGTAGAAAGGTTCACTGAGTGGCGGCATGAATGAACTCTTGACCTCAGGTTTGTTGGTCGCCGCGTTGATTTTGCGCAGGTAGGAATGGAACGAGAGATGTTTGATCTTCTTCTCCGAGAGGTATTTCGGATCGTATGGTTCCAGGGGCATGCAGTAGTCACACATCCCGCGCGGACCATGCTTGCACATCCGTGGGTCCTGGCTCCGCTTGATCTTGCCGTCCTTCTTATCGAGGAGATCATCCAGTGGCGACTGCTGCACCACATCCCATGGATTCTTGATATTCACGGATGGAGAGGTGGGTTGTGGACGGAGAGGGACCGTTTGTTCTTGAGGCACCGAGGCTCCATTTAATCGCCGTAGAGCACCTGTGGATGTGAAGCCATTGGAGGTGCCGTTCTGCTGCGTAGAGCCTTCTTGGTATCCAAGGAACAGCTTATCACCATGTCTTCGAGACATTGTTGTCAGCAGCGTGTCCACCGATATTCGTTTCTTTCCCATTGCGGTACATACTTGAGGCCCACCTGCCCGATCGAAACTCCTTCCAGCGCCTGTAACCGTCTCTCCTCGCCACCTGTGCCTATCGGTCGGTTGGACAAGGAAATGGTTGAGGGATCAACATCTGATGGCAAGTGTTCAATGATCTGAAGTAAGGGAAATGAAACATCAGTTAAATGCACATATTTGACTGGACATCAGGGGCTAGGGGCCAGTAACGACCTTTTGTTGGAGAGAAGGGAAGAGGTCGTGCGGGCTGACAGTGAACCGAAATTGGCCGTTCCGACTCTCAAAACGCAAGAGAATCGGCCGGGAAGCCATGATAGGCCGGGATAGTCAAATGTCGATGGATCACAGAGGAGACTGAAAGTGGATGGGAGAATTTCCGGCCAGGTGAAAGAGAAACACATCGGAGTCGAGCCATTCCAGCTCGGAGCTTCCGCGAACTCACGTCACCGAAGGCGGGCGGTGTACGGTCACCTAGTAACATGACACCCCGCAGGAACAAGCAGTTGGGGTGCGTAATATTGGTAAGCAGATTACCTGAAGATCTATGTAACCACTGGGCAAGATCGAGGGCAGATCATTGACTTAGTGACTCTGTTGGTGAAAGGAGAAGCCGATAGAAGGCAGATATTACATTCCATCAAATGTCAAAACAGATGAGAGCATTGCCTAGCACAGGCGTCGACAGGGCTCTGTCCGGCATGGTGCTGAGTCGTTGATTACGCGGTGGCCTCCGCGAGCAGACAATAATGACGAGTAAGGTGTGACGAAGAATTGGCCATTTTATATCAATTAGGAGTATCTAGGTTCTTTGAAAAGGAACATGGTCGTCATCGCCATATCATCATAAACGCCGTTGAGAACGCCCCCCCCAGAAACTCGACAGAGAAGAACGGATGCAGGGTGTTTGGATCGCAGTTAGAGGATGGTGCACTTTCTGGGCAACCCGCACGGTCCTTCGTTGCTCTTCTCCTTCTCTGATTTCTGGGCACCCTGCTGTGCCGGAGAGGGCTGCGTGGTCTTCTTCGCAGCCGTTTCCGCCGCCGCAGGGGTCGAGCTCATCGGCTTCGACTCGGTACTACCATGCAGTCAGTTGACCTTGGCGACGGTCTCGTAGAAGGCCTTGCCCTGGGCCTCGGCGATAGATAGCTCAAGAGTGGTAGGCTGGCGGGAACCGTCGGCGCCCTATTATAAGAGTTAGAAGAGTCCCCTTCAAGGATTGGACGTCATCTGAGTGAACTTACAGCGAAGGTACCGGCGCCCCAGGGGCTTCCACCGTGGACCTCCTCGAGGTTGGACAGCTGGGCGAAGGTATTCTTGTAACCGAGGGGGACGTAGATGAAGCCGTGGTGGGTGAGAGTGCTCATGGTGGAGATGGCAGTCGATTCCTGGCCACCGCCAAGAGTACCAGTCGAGATGAAGAGACCAGCATACTTGCCCCAGTAGCCACCAGTGGCCCAGATGCCACCAGTCTTGTCCCAGAAGGTCTTCCACTGGGCCGGGAAGTTACCGTAGCGAGTGGGAATGCCGAAAAGGACGGCATCATACTCGAGGAGATCGTTGGGCTCTACGATGGGGTAGCTGGACTTGGGCGGCGCGTGCATCTTGGCCAGAACCTCATCGGCCAGGGTCTCGCCAATCCTAGAGGAACGGTCAGTTTATCTAGTACCGGGGTAAGCGGAAATGTTTAGAGACACATACTGGAAGATGTCGGCCTTGCCGCCAGCAGACTCAATGCCCTTCTTCTCAGCCTCGGCCAGCTTCTGGATGTGGCCGTACATCGAGTACTTGGGAGAAGAGTTAGCCAATGCTAGAAATGCAAGCAACCCAGCAGTGTTGGAAGGGCGGACCTACAAAGACGATAGCAATCTTGGGAGCCATGGTGGTGAGAGGGGGGAAGTGAAGATCCGGGTGTAGTAGTCAAGGCGGAGCCGGTTATAAGGAACTGGAATGGAAGAATGAGCCAAGGGGGGTTGGGAGGTTTTATAGTTGTGGCCAACCCCGCCGCCACCAGCGGGCACGCGGTGTGGACTCCGATCTTGCAAGTAGACCCGATTATTCGCAAATTAGCAAAGCATAGCAAAGCTTCAGCAAAGTCCATCAGTCATCGATGACAGAACACATGTGGCCGCTGGTTGGCCCGACGGGTTCCACTCGGCTTTACGGGCGTTGAGTCGACTTAGTCGAGTCTGACCGATCTCTGACAAATGAGACCCGCTAGGCCAGCCCGAAGAGACAGTGCAGGTATGTCTAATGCAAGCGAGGTTCACTCTGGTTCCTGGGAATGGATCGCTAAGAATTACTCCCTGCGCAAGGTCTGTGTGTGATGTGCAATTCTCTCCCAACCGAGTACAATGATGTCATAGTCACCACCATGACGCGGAGCATTCTTGAACGCTTTTGACTGCGGCCGGAAGGACTCTACAGGGTCCGCAGTGCTTTTGATACGACGCAAAGAAGGCCACCCAATCGCAGTCGGGCCAATTGAATTTGGTGGCTGGCTTTGGACCCGACATGACGGTTGGGATTTCATATATGGGAACTCGTAGCCCATTTCCCTACGGCCGAGGTTCAGTTGCGAGGGTCTACCTCACCGTGACAATGCATTGGGTATCTTGATACCAGTCCTTCTGGGACTGCGAACGAAAACAACAAAAGACAAGGATCAAACAGCCAGAAAGCCTTTCGCTCCAATAGAACCCGGGCACCGTGAAAATGCAAATCGGACAGAGCTTGCAGCCCGGTCGTTTTGGTTGGAGACCACAATTACCCCCTTCCTCGCCCACGAAACCGTCCGCGCATGAAACCACCACCGCGGCCGCGCTCGTTCCGCCACTCACGCTCGCGCTCTTTCTCACGTTCCTGCTCTTCTCGAATGAGCGCACGCTCATGCTCCAGCTCTTCTTCGGTCTTCTCGGTCCGTACGGTAGGTCGTGGTAGATTTTCCGTCCATCGGGGATGCGCCTCCGGACATGCCTTACCCTCCGGGCAGAAACCGGCCAGGTAGAACAAACAGAGACGGCGGCGGACATGTCGCTTTGCGCAGAGCGGGCCTAGTTCACAGAATCCTCGATCATAATGTTCACAGGGCGGGAGTCGAGCTTCCTCGCGAACATGTTGGTAGAGGCAGTCATCGCCATTGGGACAGTATCCGGAACGAGAGAAGGATTGGCATTCGGGCATGCGGCGTAAGTTGTACTCGTGCAGATACTCGCATTTCAGCCCCTTCTTACACAACCCCTTGAGGAAATGTTTGCAGACTAGCGACCCGTGAGTGGTGGATGGTGCCAGTCCAGACGCAGTGGTGGTGGAGGTGGTTACTCGAGAGGGTGTAGGATGTCGGTCTGGACAGGCAGGTCCTAGGGGACAGTGGCCTTCGCCGTAGGCTTTGCAGACCGGAACGTCACTGGCGAGGCCGAATCCAAAGCTCGTGCGGAGGAATGGCGTGAAAGAGAAGTCATCGTAACTCGGATCGCGCGTGGGTTCGGCAGATAAAAGACGCGTGGCGGTGGTTTCAACATCGGCTGACATGATGTCGCGGAGCGATGGATAGCTTCGACTCGGGGTTCAGGTGGCAAGGAGCAGCTGAAAAGGTATGACAAAGAAAGCCTCCTCGAATTGCGAAGGTGAACAGCGAACTCGAAGCTCCGGGCACAAAGAGCTTCACGCGAGATGTCGTTCAGAGGAGAAGCAGATGGATTGCGAATGGTTCGTGAAGAGGTTTTGATTTACGGGAGCGAGATCCCCCGGTCGGTGCCTTATAAATCAGGTCTTGTACCAATCCCGGTATGGAGGCCTGAGGCCGGGGTCCAGCTCTTACAATAATAATCATGCGCATTGCTAGACCCGTCAGGAAATTTGGCTAATTAATGAGGGTCTGATTATGTTCCTTACTGTTATCTCATTAAAATTCAATGCCTCGAGTCGCATATCCACAGCTTCATATCACAATGTTTAAATGACTAGATTCTACTATACCCACTTTTTTTTTTCCGTCGAATCCCGTCCATTCAAATCGTTTCTTCATTCCTATACAGCAAAGCATACATATGTATATCTACCCAGTACTTGGGTCTAATATAGAAATTCCGTATACATCTAAGTGCAAGTATGTAATTGGTAAGTTTTTGACCTGTGTGAGTGATTTGAAATCGCTTGATCAGCCTATGGTATTAACTGTGTCCGACGGGGACGATGAAAAGGACTCTTATGACAAGCTAATCGATATGAGACATGTTTCAAGTTTACCAGGTCTGAGTTGGACCTATACTATGATTAGGTGCCATTCACTGCCTGCATTTGCGTCTCGAGCGACATCCCCAGTGTCTACACAAAACATTGCGGGGAAAACAAAGGCAGTGTTACTTTGCCGCAATTTCTCAGCCAATCAACTCCGGATGGAAAAAGCAAAACAACATCGGGTCAGCCTGGCCACGGTCCGGTCTCATCCCCATTTCGTATTCTCCCAAGGACATCTCCACGAAGATGATGCTGTAATCTGTGACCATCGACTTATTCATGGATTCCGAATGGAGGGTTGCCTGCGCACATCTAGTGCCCTGATCAGTGTGACCCTGGAGGCACGAGGAATGGGGTGCATACGATCCCCACATGCACGTCGTCACCAGCGAATTGACGGCGACCCGATCAAGCCGACCATAAATTCCTGGCCGAATCTCACCGCATGTCAAATGTGGATATAAGGGGCCGCCTCGTTTGCGCAGGAGTCTCGACCGGACGTTGCGAAGCACCAGTAGGAGATGCTCCGAGATCTCGAGCAGTCGTCGCACTGGCATGATCCAGGCAACAGCGATTGGTCACACCACGAGGATCCTCCACTCGTCCATCTGGAAGTGATGATCTGGCCTGCCTGGCATTAGCCCAGATGCGCCCCGCATTCTC
Organism: Penicillium hispanicum; assembly: GCF_028827665.1. NCBI lineage: Eukaryota > Fungi > Ascomycota > Eurotiomycetes > Eurotiales > Aspergillaceae > Penicillium > Penicillium hispanicum. Next base: position 60,758 of record NW_026623199.1, on the reverse strand, counting down.
ACGCCGTTCACAGTGGAGGGGTAGAGCCTCCACTGCCCGTGTAAAGCACAGCCCCCGGATGTGCCATGCGAATCTCTGTCTCAGGGAGCAAGTGAATTCGGAGCGCCAGGAACTTCGCCAATCGCGCGAGTTGAAGAGAAGAGGGAGGAGAAGAAAAAAAAACATGCGATCCGGGCTCATAAATCGGACTACCGTTCAATACCGCTAGGCTCGAAGGTCATCAGGACAAACTGGAGTTACCAGTTGTTCTTTACGGTATGTATACTAGTCCCATTCGGGATTAGTATGACCTAATCACCGTCTGGGAATGAGCTCCCTCTGTAGATAGCTTCCTCCTCCATTATCGCTTTTGTTGATCACATTTCCTGCTTCCTTTGTATCCTGACAATTTGGAGCCATGTTCTCGGCTGCCCGCGCAATCTTTCGCCAGCGGCCCTCGGCGGACCCCGCCTCTCCTTCCCCTGGCTCCTACGAAGTGCCTTTGTACACCAATGCAGCCTACTATCCAAACTGGAGGATCTACCGCAAGCAGCCTCCCTCGTCGCTGCGATTAGGCTTCATCTCGCACCTGTTTTACGCATTTGCTTGGTACGTTATCAGCCAATCACCGTCGTTAGAGAAATAGTATAGATTGATGATGCACTAATCTCAATCTGGAACCTTTGCAGGGTCAAAGAGGATGGCACAGTCTACGTATGTCCAGAGTGACCCGGCGTGACAAGCGTGATCGGGACTTGGCTAACGCAGAGCGGCTGTAGTTGAGTGACGAGTGGGCTGATACCCAGATGCCGGTGGATGGCACGGAGGGTTGTCTGCGAGCCTTTGTACAATTGAAACAGCAGTACTCCAAGATGCGGGTGATCCTTTCTGTGGGCGGAGGCGGAAAAGGGAGCGAGAACTTTGCTGCTGTCGCCCACAGTCGATCCCGTGTCGACACGTTTGTTCGAAGTGCCCGCGCATTGGTAGATCAGTTCGGATTGGATGGAATTGACGGTGAGTCACCCATCCCACCGCGTGGGATCGCATTGGAAACGGTGGGATTGCACTAACTACTCATGGGATCGGTGTTTCAGTGGATTGGGAACATCCCGCCGACTCGAAGCAGGGCAAAGACTACGTTCGTCTTCTCGCCCGACTGCGTGAGGTGCTGCCTGCCCCACAATATGTCCTGGCCACCTGTCTGCCCGCTGGCCAATGGGCTCTTCGCAACATTGATCTCTCTGTTGCACAGAGGTATCTGGATATGATCAATCTCATGGCATACGACTTCTCCGGACCTTGGGAAGCTGAGACGGGGCATCAAGCCCAGCTCTATGGCTCACCCGTCTCTGGTCACTCCGCCGTTTCTTATGTGGCCTCCCAGGGTGTCAACCCGCGAAAGATCATCCTTGGCATCCCAGTATACGGACGCTCATTCCTCGGTAGTCATGGACCTGGCCAGCGGTACACCGGCTGTGGTGGCGAGGATGGAGTCTTCGACTATAGCGATCTCCCGCGCCCGGGAACGCAGGAGTATCTTGATAAGCAGGCTGGTGCAGCATACTGTATCGGGGCGGATGGCGGATTTATCACCTACGATACGCCTGCAACGGTTCAGCAAAAGGCCGGGTTTGTGACCTCGTCGAAGCTAGGAGGTCTCTTTTACTGGCACATCTGCTCTGATGCCCGGGGTCCACGAAGCTTGATCGAGACGGGGTATAACACGCTCCATGAGATGTAAGCCACCAGAGTAGCTGAATTGGCTGAACGGGGAAAAATTGTTAGCTCCCAATGTACCCTTCGCTCCACCCATGATGTCTTCTTGCTACCTTGAAGGCCCAGGTGAAGCCAGCAGCCCTGGTAGAGGCCATCTCCTCTGACTTTTCGCCGACTCTAGTACTGTTACAGTGTTCCATGCCATGAAGGTAGAAGTAAACCCTCTCTTGGGATTGTATTCTCTGTAGATTCCCTGGGGTGGGATGATTCTTAGTAAGAGCCTATGGCCTTAGCCCAATTTCCGGATCTCCTCAATCGATAGCTGAATCCCTCGATCGTCAAAACTCGATATCCACAGTTCTTGCTCCAGCAGCACCGAAGTCCAGGACTGCAGAAGCAACACGAGCCGAACGCCGAGGTTCAACTCGCCCCAACAAGCTTCGGCCGCGCCCCCGCACTTTCTACCTGTCAACCGATCGATTGAATGCGCCGTGATGGCTGTCCTGCTGGCGCGAGGCTGCAATCGTAATTCCCGCACTCCTCTATTTCAGCTTCTCAGATTCCCATTCCAAAAGCATCAGCATCAACGCCAGCATGTCGCCGTCGCCGCCCCAGCCCGCGACAGCGGATATCGGCTCTATCACCGAACCTGCTGCATTGGACAATACCTATACATCGGACACGACTCTTCGGCGATCTTTGCAATGTGGGAGTGCCCTTGATGATCTAAGTGACTTTCCAACATTGACATCACTCCAGGGTACCTCCCCTCTGCGACTCTGCAGTCCGTAGAACTCCACCTGATGCAGCTCGGCGCCGAGGCCGTCTCCGAGCGCGTACGGGAATGGAACGCCGATGCAGAGCGCAATCAACCATATTTCAAAAGCCATAATGTATGGGGCAAGCGCTATGACTATGACCGACTCGTCACCAGCGAGGGCTGGAAGCAGTTAGGGCATTGGGGAGCTCGCCACAAGATCGTTTCGGCTGGTTACGACTCCGCCCTGGGGTTGCAGAGACGAACGGTTCAATATGCACTGTAAGACCTGATAACCACTCTCGATCGTTATACCCGTTTGTTGAAAACTAAACGCGATGCCAGGAACTATCTTTTCTCTCCTTCCTCGGGGCTCTATTCCTGCCCAATGAGCATGACCGACGGTGCGGCTTTTATTCTCTCATCGAGGCTCGATGGATTACACCCGACACATCCATTCCAAATCACCTTCAAAGGCCTCATTTCTGAGAATCGTGATCACTTGACGTCGGGTCAATGGATGACAGAGAGAGCCGGGGGCAGTGACGTCCAAAGCACCGAGACCTGGGCAACCTATTCTCCGCTACCCAAGTCTACGAGTCTTGATCCAGTCGGAGAAGGAGACTACCTGATCAATGGATTTAAGTTCTTCTCCTCGGCCACTGACGCGAACGTAGCTCTTTTGCTTGCCAAGACTCCCTCGGGAAAGCTGAGCACCTTTCTGGCACCCCTCCGCAAAACGATCGTGGACAGTGATGGCGTATCCAAACAAGTCACAAATGGGATCCGAATTCATCGCCTGAAAAACAAACTGGGTACAAAGGAGTTACCCACCGCCGAGCTCGAACTGAAGGATATGCGTGCCCATCTGGTTGGGGACCTGGATCAGGGAGTGGTCACTATTGCCCCTCTACTCAACCTGACCCGCATTCATACTTTAATCGGATCCTTGTCTGGCTGGCGTCGAGCCATCAGCATCACAAAGTCCTTTGCTAGGGTAAGGACTACCGTTGGCGAGCCTTTATGGTTGATTCCCATGCATTTACGGCTTTTAGCAGACTTGGAGGTCAAACACCGGGGTGGGATGAACTTGGCCTTCTTTACTATTGCCGTGATGGGGCTGGTTGAGAACGATACAACACAACATCCGGAGCTTTCCCATCTGCCGCGCCCAGGAAAGGAGGCAAATGTGGTGTTTCGTACCCTAACAGCCGCTGCCAAAGGCGTGATCAGCAAGATGTCTGTGATTGGGATTCAAGAATGCCAAGAGGCAATGGGCGGCGTCGGCTACATGGATGAGGCGGACGAGCCTGAATTCAACATTTCCCGTATCCTGCGCAATACTGCCGTCAACTCCATTTGGGAGGGGACCACAAATGTATTGGCCAGCGAGGTGTCTCGCTTCCTTCTCAAGGCTGCTAATATGGACGTGTTTTCCGCGTGGGTTGAACGCAGTCTGTCATTAATCCACGCAGTGAGCTTGCGAGATACATTGACGGCTGCTTGGTCGGCCTTCCGGGCTCGACTCTCTACGAAGAATCAGGCCCCAACAACGATCCTGGCCGACGCTCGTCGATACATGTTTACTCTCGCGTGGATTGTTTGCGGCATGCTGTTAGCTCTCGATGCTGAACGCGACCAAGATCCCGTGACTGTCGAAATCGCCCGCCGTTGGGTTCTCCGCGCCGAGGGAGGTGTCGGAGACATGGTATTTCATGACATCGTCACTGTGCAGGAGGTGGAGGATGTCGAGTCCCGTGGAGAAAACCATCTTCAGTGGGACTGCCAGATCGCTTGGGGCATCGATCTCCCAGCTAAGCGGGCATTAGGCCACCGGTCTCTGCAGAGAGACAGTTCAAAGCTGTGAGCATTATATTTATGACTTTAGGCATACCCCATATGAGGCGCGTCGTATACTACAAGATCAAAGTCTCGATCAATGAATCTCCATCAAGCGATCCGCTTTTACTTCCAGTCATTCTTCTACTTCTATCTTGACTGCTCACAGATCCTCGAAGAGTAAACGGTGAGGCTTCGAGAAGACACGCCCCCAGCCGTCCCTATTCTCAAACATGATGATTAGGCTGATGCCTATCGGGGTTCCCATATTGCGTATATATCAGAGCCTGGAACTGCAATACCCAATGGAGGCCCAAACGAAAGCTCAGCGTCCCAGACAATACGGCATCCTACTCTGTGCACTCAGTTCCTGCTCAAATCACCTCATTGGTCAACGAGGTCTGTAAAAGCGGATTTGCCAGGTATTCATCTCCGAGTCATCTCGCTAGCCACATTGTCATCTTGCTGGCAATCTAGCACAAATACCATGTTGCTCACCAAAGTATGATACCATTCTACTTATAATTCTCACAGAGTTCTTTGCCAAGCTCGAATACCGACGACAACCGACGATCGCCGAGCGAAACTGTAAGGTGTTGAAAACCAGCTGGAATACGTCAGACCGCATGAGCGATAGTTAGCAGGTTTGCAGACACGCGGGAAATTGGGATTGGCGTGTGCCGACCTTGGAATGCTAGGGTAAAATCTATCAATTTAACCACGCCCTCTTTCTGTAAACCATCAATATGCGACCAAAACAGGATAAAATTGGCCAAATGGCTCAGCATGAAGGAAGGACCTGCTAGCTACCCAAGTCCTACCAAATTCCATGAACTCAACAAGCTACGCGTACGTTTACGTACCACGTCTACGCTCCGCCGCCACCTAAACAGGACCCCTCAACGCAGCGATTCTCGCCTCAATAGCTATGCATTGACCTAAACTGAAGAGATTACACTTCTCCTCGATTCCCGTAGAGCTAGCCCCCGGCTAGCTATGCTATTGTACGCCTGGGCACGCCTTAGCACTGAGCCAACAGACCACTATATCCATCATCTCTAGGATCGATAGCTCAGGCCCAATATAAGTAGTATAAGTAGCGCACATCGTTGTCGTAACTGTAACAAGAAGCCTCTAGAGCTAGCACCGCTGGTACCTCTATTTACGCCTACGCCGGCCCCCAGGGCCCGTAGGAGATACACTAGATATGGTGATTTAGGGCATACGTATGCTCGATGTCAAAATAGGCAGTTTAATTGATTTAATGGAGACCTGGTTGATTTCGGTCTAAATTCTAAATTCAGATGGGTTGGGTAGGCGGACCACCTGTGGATTACGCTAGGTGGATTTTATGCCTATCTCTCTTTACCTAGGTAGATATCGCGGATTTGGAGATCCCGCTGAACGGAATTCGGAAACTCATCCAACGGGTTTCGATATATGTCAGCCTACGCCTAGGAATCGACGCAAAATATATAAATACGCTGGTGTGCTGGGCCTTCCCCTTCTTAAACACCACACCGCCATCTCCAAGATCGACGGACGTCCCATCGAGATGAGCTGCGTCAGAAAGGACGAGCTGTCCGATCTAGATAGGGTGACCATTCCTATGATGGTGAAAGCGTTCGTTGTTTACGAGCTCTTACCCACCGTGGATTTGTCCAGTCTGATATCATCTTTGATGGAAGGTCTCGACGATGCAACTCGCCAATTCCCCTTCATGGCAGGCAGTGTCCAGGTCGACCAATGCGGCAAACCCTACATCGTGACAGTACTAGGGAAAGGAGTTCAGTGCATCATCCAACACTTCGCCCCGACTGAATCCCCATCATTCTCCAAACTTGCCGCTGGCTCGTTCTGTCCGACCGACATGGACGAGACCCAATTGCTGCCCAGATTGAAATTGGACGAGAAACCGGTCTGTGTTTTGCAATTAAACATCATTGACGGCGGTTTAATCCTTGGGTTTACAATGCACCACTCAGCCGGCGATTGGGTATCCATGCATTCCTTTCTCTCTTTGATATGTCGAAGCTGCCAAGCCCGCCAGAACGGTCTTCCCATGCCTTTGTACACTCCAGATCTGAACAAGTCCCCTTACAACGGCCAGTTCGTGGACCCTGAAACCACCAAAATAGGGCTACTCAAAAAGTGCCCGGGATACTACGTGATTGACCTCAAGGAATCACTAGCTCCCAAACCATCACCGCCCTTCCAAACCTGTATCTACAGAACCACTGCGTCCGCAATCCAGCACCTCAAGCAGCAATTCACACCCATCAAGGAAGTGGAGTATGTCACCTCTTACGACTGCCTGTCTGCCATTCTCTGGAAGGCCATTACCCGGGCTCGGGTTCAGCTTCGCCCGGAGAAAAGCGCTTCACAGACTCGCCTCCTGCACCCAATTGATCTCCGCGCGCGAGATCCCGAAGGTAGAACTTCGAAGCGATACTTTGGGAATGGAGTCATTCCATCTCAGGCCGGTCCATTGGACGTCAATGTTCTTCTGTCGGAAAGAGGCCTGGCAACTGCTTCCTCAATGATCCGCAAATCCATTAATTTGACAAGCATGGCCTCCCTTCAGGACCTTACTTTGCTCGCCAAAACCCTGGAGCCAACCGAGAGATTGGGGTATCATGCAGATTTCCACGACCTGGATATTCTGATGAACACTTGGTTCTCGGGAAGAGGAGAAGATTTCCATATTGGCGGCGGTTCGTTACCACGCGCCTTTCGCACGCATCGACCCATTACTGGGGCTTGCTGCTTGGTGTTGCCCAATTTCAGTCCGGGTGACACAAGGGTCTATGAAGTTATTGTTCAATTGGAGGTGGAGCAACATTCGTTGCTGCAGATGGATACAGAATTCTCAAAGTTTTTTGAACTTGTGGCATGATTGGATCGACCAGTCGCGGGGTTTGCGAGACTTCGATTATCATTTGCAGGAGTGGCTCCTGGATTTTGGAATTTAGGTCCCGGGCCGTAGTTTTCTTCCTTGTTCCGCCAGAAGTGCCGTTTAGATTGAATGTTATCAAAGTCCAAATTTCCACAATTCGCAAAGCTAATCAGCCATTGGCGACTTTGACCATGTCCACGCTTGATACATAATTGCCTTTTGTCTTCAAAGCGTCCTGACGATCCAGTGTTTATGTATAAACCTCGCAATCTTCGAACATCTGATCAAGCAGTCGCAAATCCAAATTACCATTGGCCCAGTGGTCCTCGGAAGAGGCTTGATCGAGTGTCGATGTATCTCGAAAATCCAGCTGCGAGTCTTGTAATATACTCTCGGCTATTTGAAGTTGGGTGTCTTCGAATGGGTCAAAAAGGCTTTGGTTTTCAGCTTGCGCAGTCTGGTCATTCCAGACCGAGCCTGATAACGGAAATGACCAAGTCTCGTTGACATCCAATGTATAGCTGCCATAATTAAAGTATGGATAATGGGGAGACGCAGAAGCATCTTCAGTCGACGACTTCCCTAGTCCTAATAATGAGGAATTCTCCTCCAAAGGAATCTCCGGGTCGGCTGATTGATTGAACTGTTTTGACACTTGATTGAAGTGCTGTTTGGCCTTGGCGAGTATAGTATCCCACGCATCACGGTATTTTTTCAAGTTTTCATTTCGCCCCGTCACGGCAAATAAAACAGATGAACAGGCGCGCAGATCATTGGCAACTGTGGCCGAGCAAGGACGGGTGGATCGTAAAAGACAGTGACTGGGGCGTCGTCTTAGTACAAGTAGGGCTTGTGTTTACAAATGGATGTGATAACATACCACAGGGTCAGTCCAGCCTTGAACAATGTACTGACGAGTATGTATCCAAACCCCATATAACCTTTCTGATATAATCCTTCAAAAAACTGACACATTTGTCCCGACGCCTCCATGCAGGTGTGCATCAATGGGTGGCTCGGGGGGAGGATGCCGATAAAGGGCTGAAGAAGAATCCGAATCGCATTGTTCCAATGCATATGTAGCCAGTCGGTATCAATAGGTGACATGCCTGATGACAACGACACCTTGTAGTCTTCCAGCGCTGAAAGTAACGGTCCAACCTCCGGTAGCAAGAGCGAAATTCCTTTGTCGACTCTGTGGACTCTATCCTGGATTTGCGACTTGAGACGAACGAGTTTGATAGAGGGAATGAATACCCCAATACTTGTTCCTGGTGGTCCTCTTCCAATATGACCAACCCAGTTTTGAGCGGGTTCCTCGTAACTGGGTGGTAGGGCAAGGTCGATGTCGTGCTCGGCAATGTTGAAAGGCCGACCGAGAAGGCGTGCAATACTTCGATCCATCAGGTATACGGACCAAAAGAGACGTCTTTTCTTTTGAGATTCATCCGGTTTCATATTACGATAACTGGATTCTCTATGCAGCCCGAGATCGATTGCCGTTCTCATGGCTAAGCCGACCATGTACCAAATATTGGCGCTAGATGGGGACCGAAGGTTGTACATGATGAGCAGCATTAGGGCTTGAATGGTTTGCACAGAGCGAAGCTCTGTAATTGGAGGCTTGAGGCGCAGCGCGGTTTGGAACAGTTTCCTCGGGGTGGTGGCATTATAGCTCTCGGAGACCCTGCGTGTTGCAGCCCCGATAGCATAGACCATAAAAATCTTAAATGAGCGCCACTGTGCTTCTGGTGTCAGAACATTCAGCACGCCTCTTTCTCTATGCAGCTGGAATAACTCGGCTCGTTCCAGAAAAGGGAGCTGGTTATGCATCGTTTCCAGGTAGGTCCAGATGAAATCAAGCCCATCGGCGTCAGAAGGGACAGAGAGCGGATCTCGCTGGAAATTGCTTCCAGACCTGCTCTCGGTATCTGGGTGAGACCCGAGTGAAGTAGTCCCTTGGAATATATGATCCATGTGCCGCCCAAGTCGGCTCCCCGGCAAGCGCCTCATGTGCGCTGGCCGGGTGCGAGATACGTTTTCTGACGTTAGGAGATCCATGACGTCGGACAAGTAGCTCACCCCCAAAGAGACCTGACTGGGATAACCATTGAGCTCGCCATGATGGTGACCATTTTCGATCTGTCCCGCTGATCCATTCAACGCGGTGTCCAGCTGAGCTTCCAGAGCCTCGATCCTACTAAAGAGAGCATCCTTCGACATGCCGTGGTATCTCTCTGACGCCGGCAGGGCTCTGGGATCTGACCTTATGCACGGCACATTTGCTGTCTGACAGTTGGTACATCCTGGTGCTCCTACACACCGTTGCTTTCGGCGATGACATCGTCTGCAAGCTTTGGGGGCGCGTTTTCGAACCTTCGAAGAGTGTGAGTCCATGGCAAAGAAATGGGTACTCTGCTCAAATACAGGTATGAGTCACACTCCAGGAGATATTATCGGAGAGTCGATGATCACAACTCCGGAGGAGACTGCGCACGATGTCGTGATTGTTGGCGCTATTGCGAACCCCTCCGCCATCGAGTCACGTGTTAGTGCAGGAAATGGTGCTTGTCCAGGTATATGTTATACAGATATAGAAGGTGGCAAATGGGAACTAGAAATAGCGGGCTCGTGGTGTTTGTTGTATTCACATCGAGAGCTGATTGTGTAGGGTCAATATAATATTTGCCTAGTTGGATCATGATCACGGCGTGCGGATACGTGCACCAAACACGCTGGTATTGTTTGTACACGTCAGATATTGAGCAACCAAGAACCACTCCAGTCAAATCCTGAGCCTTCCCAACTAGTGCCAAAAGGTTCCATATTAGAGTTGGGATCAGCAAACCCGCAGGTGTTCATAGTGACCTCCGCTTGAGCGTCGAAGGTTGGGAGCACATCATCACGGTTTTGAACTTCCACCAATGTACAGGTGGTTGTGAGGCCCGTGGTATTTGCTGCTGATTGTGAGGATTGGCCAATTAATCGCCACTGTTTGCACAATTTGATATCAAAGCCCTCGAAAAAGGCTGCAGTGTCGAAGTCCAGCGTCGGTGGCGGGTCGTCAAAGGGGCCTTGCTCTCGGACTTTTTCGGTCAATTTGTTCAAAGCCCTCAAGGGCCCGACTGCTGAAAGCCAGCGCTCGGACAGCTTTTGCAGTGAGAGTTTCATGACAGTTAGCTCATGTTCGGCCGTGCTTTGTAGTTGTGCGTAGCGACAGCTGGAGAGTAATGATAGTCCAGCACAGAGCGGGTAAAATGCGAACACAGGTCCCAAGTATCGGAGCTCATCGCGTAGAAGAAAGTCTTCATAAATTCCAGCAATGAACGATGATGCCACTAGCGATGCAGCAGGTGGAACACTATTTGGTGTCGGCGAGCGGTGGAGGATGGTCAGAACGACAAAATACATGACCAGAAGTTGTTGCACTTCCAAGCGGGCAGAGATGGCATCCTCCTGTATAGCAGCCGAGGAATGCAATTTTGGGATGACCTGCTTAGCCCAGCGGTACACGGCGTTTTCTAAATCAACACGTCGTTGCCGAGATATCTCCCGTCGTAGATAACACTCCACCGTATCTCCGAGATGACAAGAAATTGTGGAGTACGCTAGAAAGAGCTGCGCTTGGAAGTCCTTGGCTGGAAAATCATTCATGGAAGGGGGAAGAACGTCGCTGTCACGGAGGTTGATTGTCCGCGGCCTCCCAACCCCGACCGAGATGACATTATCGCGAATCTAGACATGGATAGAAGGGTCAGAACCTCCACCGCGGCGATGTGGGTAGAGAAATACCTAGGTACTCACCACTAGAGACCACCACAATCTTCGACGAAGGCCGCGGTCCGTGGCGTTTGGCAACGGTTCCTTGTGCAGGCCAATTTGAAATGCCATTGCCCCCGCAGTCCGAATCCAGAATCCGCTCGTGTCAGTTGATACATCCTCCGGTCCTACCGGGTTATACCAGTGCAACAGGCAAGCGGCCACGATGGAGATGAGCGAGTTGTTACCCCCACCAAAGAAGAACAAAAGCTTCGCCCGGCGATAAAAGACCTCGCTTGATCCGTAATCCAAGTGTGCTTTGGATACCCTGCTTCCAGCAAGGAGAATTGACTGCAGTAACAACATGGACGGCGGCGTACCCGCTTCGAGCCAGTTGGGGTCGACCACTGGTGTCCAGGGAGCGCAATATTTGTGAAAGCCGTCCATCAATTCTCTCTGGACGGAGAGTGGAGGCAACTCAAAGGCTCCTTGTTCATGCAGCATCTGCAAGTCCGCCGCGGATGCCTTGGGGCTGGTGTAGGTGGTCTCGTGGCCTGGCTTCACCATGTTTTCATCGAACGGGACGCTTCCGCCCAAGTACTCGCTACGGCCACGATAGCTTTCCTCCTTGATACACGGCTCACCACTATTCTCCGGGAGGCCGACCGGTTCCCTCGTGATAGCTGCTTCCGTATATGCATCCCGGGATGACACCCGCGGCGGTGCGACTCGGTCACTCGGCGAATCGGCGGGCAGTTGCGAGCTGCGCCGACTCAAGGGATCCGACACCACCCGTCCCGGCGATAGACTGTTGGTGAACCTCTTCCGTTTCCGTGCATATGGTCTGAGTTGGTCAGTCTTCTTTGGGAGTCTCAATTCCACCGGGTTGGCGGGTCGCCTCACCTGCACTCCACATCGGACTTGGTACAGTTCGTGCAGGGGTTGTGGGTCGCGAAATCGCACCTCACCTGGAGCTGTCAGCGACTGTCCGAACAACGACCACTGCGAGGGCCAATGATGTACCTTGCGCTTGTGACAGATGATGCATGCGCTTGACATGGCCGCGCCTATCCGGGTGGTTGGAGGAAGTTAAGTGTGGGGGGTGAGCCGAGGCATCTCGATCCGTCATCAACCAGCAAAATCCCACGACACCCCAACATGGTCTTCGTGATCATGTCCACCCGACATGGCGGAGGGCAAGCCGGTGACGACCGATACGACCTCTCAGCCGGGGGTCACAATCATGACAATATACTCACTGCATTGAAAGAATGGAGTGGACGCCCTGATCGCGAAACGCTTCTATGAAGATCGACGGAGGAACCGTCCGGTTGCAAGCGATTGTTGGTCTGGGCCGCGCTCTAGACATGATCTTCACCGGTCGACCCGTCAGAGCACTCTAAGCCCTCGCCATAAGGCTTGCCAATCGCGTGGTGCCCAGGGAGAATCGTTGACCCACGCGCTGAACATTGCACGGCAACTCATCGCCTTCCCCGAGCTCTAGCTCAATACTGATCGTCGACCATGTTAGTATAGCACCTCCGAGGCATCCTCCAAGATCCTGTGTCCCAAGAATTCCAGGCTGGTCATAAGGCCATTCGAGCAGAAGCCATCACTAGCGCTACCTAGTTCAGCAGAGGCTCCGGCAGACATGGTAGCTTCACAGGCTTCAGCAAACCGTGAGCCAAGAGGATAAACAATGTTGAAATGGGTGAACGCCGGAGTATACTTCTCTGCCATCTAAATCCCCTCATGAAGTCGAGCTACTCAGGACGATATTCGAGTGCAGATAGAGTACATGAATCAATTAAAATCAAGCTACAGAGGTTGATATGTTCCATGCCTCTCGGCATTGTCAATGACCGCAGTGAGGGTCGAAGGGTTGGGACCCTCAAATCTGAACAATGCAAATACAGCCTGAGATACCTCGATCTCGGTGCCTTCCACATGGCTTTGTTTTTGTTTATTTTGGCCCTCTTTTTGATCTAATTATCCTTCTTGTCGGTTGCATCGGTTTGTTCGGTGGTAAATTGAATGCGCTTTCCATATAATAGCGGAGTACGAGAGACCAATGACCCCAGGGCATAGCCAATGTAGGCACCAATGAGGATCGTAATGGGGAAAGCTTGCCATGGACGGTCCCTATCCAATGTTGTTAGCGCTAGATCTCCGCAACACAGTGGATGACATCGTGCAGATTTACCAATCCAGCGGGATGGGAATGGCTCCAAACCAGGCACCCAGCCCGGTTCCTAGAGCGCCGCCCCAGACGCTGTCGGCAGGTCGAGCAATTCCCCAAACCTCTTTCCACACGGAACCGTCTACACCATGAACATAGACGAGCGCGGTGGCAGAAAGGAGGGCCATGTGAGCCGCACAAAGGAGCGTTTCCAGGTTATGGGTAGTGAGCGGAGCGCCGAAAAGGACGAGGAGTGCAGCGAGGACAGGAGTAGCGAGAAGGGAGGAAAGCGAGAGCGAGAGGAATGCCGGCTAAGAAACGAGGTTAGGAGAGTTTTAGCATTGAAGTTATACGGCTGCTATCAACGTCTATTCATACCATCAATTTGGCCCAAATCCCCGCCCAATGGTGTTTTCCTGCGGGTTGTTTTCGTCGGTATCCAGGCTTGCCGGGGCGTAGAGTGACGGCCGGCGTGGGAGGTGAGCGAGATGGTGTCCTCTTCTTCTCTTCTCCATCGGCTGACGATGTCCCTTCTGTTGACCCGGCGGATGGAAGACAAAGCATCACATAAAAGATCTGTAGGAGGGCCAGCCATGGGAGATCCGTGAGGAGTTCCCGGACAGGATCTGCCACCAGAGCCTGAAATCGGACAGTACATAGTACCAGAAGCAATGCCGGATGCACATATGAATAGGCCTGTGCCAGTTGGGAGGGGAGTACGTTGATGGGTGGTGCGGAGGGCTTTTCGGCCGGGGCCTGCGTGGGTGAGGAAGGGGCATTCATGGTAGCGGAAGAAGGGGACGTAGAGGCCATAGTAGGCGTGTAGGACCTGGCCGTTCACCTTTTTCTCACCTTTTTCTCCCCTGTGTTCTTTCGACGTCCGGCTGGCTCGGGACAGGAAAGGGACGCGGTGGGTTCTGGTTTGCCTTGTTTGTATCCAAGGAATTTGTTGCCCGAGGGCTCAGGTGTAATACTAGCCTGAAGCGTCAGGCCACAGAATATCTCGGTGCAGCTGCATTCACGAGAAAGCGTCCAGATATGTAGGCTTACAAGTAGCTGGTTGAATGATTTGACCGGTTTCGGATAAAGTTTACACATTGCACTACATGTTCCAGTCCAAAGCAGAGAACCCCCTCAAGCATCCATTGTTACATCCCAATTTTTAAACATCACACCAATAACCGAAGCTTAAGACCGGCTGGGCACGGTCATGACAGAAAAGAAAACCCTAAAACAGACCAGCTGCGAGCACAAAAACATACAATCATACCACATAGCAACGTGACCCATGAGGAGTCCAAACCCTAAGCAGGAGCGTCGGACACGCAGAAATAGACAGCAGAAAAATAGAGAAGACGAGTGTAGGGGAAGAGCCAACAGGGGATACATGAGCACCGGGGCCGAGGAGAGAACAAGACCAAATAGGAGAGGAGCATCCCCAGGTTTGCGAAAAGACCATAATAACAAAAAATCCAACAGACGCAGGGGCAAGAGCAAAGTTAGCAGGAACAGAAAGCCCTCGTCAAGGCCAGTCGGAAACCAGGGAGGGCATCACCTCCGTGAATCGACCTCGCCGGCCTACGGTCAAGACCTAAAAGTGCGGCTCCTGAAAAGTCAATCGTGAAATAGTTCATGAAGGAACGAGGCTGATAAACGCAAATACAGAAAGGAAACATAACACACCCTGCACAGGGATCTAAACATGGAGACAAACCCAGACAGGCGTCTTCCCAGCTTATACAGATGTCTCTTTCTCAGATGACTCTTTGGGCTGTTCCGAACTGGCCGCTGCCTCCGACGTGAACGTCGTCTCAGGAACCGGCGCGGACCCGTCCATCGCCTCAGGAAGGGCAGATGGCACTTCTGGACTATGTGGCTCTTCGGGGATTGAAGGGGGAAGGCCAGCACCAGGTAACGGGGAGGCTGGGGAGCGAATTGGTTCTTCCTTGGATTGGTCGTTAGGCACTTCCACTGAAGGCTGGCCGTTCGTTTGGTGGTGGTTCATAGTAGTGGGGGGCAGCGGTTGAACGCTCGACGATGGATTGAGATCCGACTGATTTGGGCTCTTGGCCCGTTCCCGATCGTCCCTAACCCCGTCACGCACCTGGGCCACCTTGGCTTTAAATTTGCCAAATAAACTCTTTCTCTCCGGCTCAGCACTGCCTGCAGAGGAGCCGCCCTGAATTCCAGCATCGAGACTCAGAGGCTGACTTGCGGGATCGTGGCTGGAATACGGACCGCTTCCAATGGAGCTGGTGCTTTGCTCAGCACCCGGGTTGGTGGCCACCAGGGGTGGAGATGCCAGGCCCAGTCCAACTTGTTCGCTGCTGCGCTTGGCCGAACGGTGAAAGCGCCAACTTCGCCGATGATCGCGGCGCTCAGAACGAGAGCCATCCTCCGCTTGGTCCAAATCCGACTGGTCGGTGAATGACGACCGGGAGTTCATGGAAGGCGTACGTGATTGGTGTGGACGTAGGGAGTTCTCAGCGTTTGTGTGCGACGATGTTTCGCCAAGTGTGGGAGTGGAGTCCGCGGGGGCATCGCGATTGCTTAGGGTCGCGGTGTTGGGAGGCCTTGGGGTAGTATCCCCCACTGTGATGTCTGTCGACACTACCTCACGTCTTGCGTCCGGGGCTGTGTCTACAGGCGGCTCCGAGGGAAGACCATGCAGAGAATTTGAAGAGCTTTGAGCGCTGATGCTTGCACTACCTGGAATGCGTTTCTTTTTCAGACGGTTTGGCTGTCGTGGTTCTTTGTGTTCACTGTCCGGAGGTGGGGACTTGGTGAACAAGCTGGAAAGTTTACGCTCACGTGTGGGGGTGACGACCTGAGGAGGTGGCGATACGGGTGTTTCGAGATGTTCATGTGGCCGGGGAGTGTCGCTGATACTGAGACGCTCCGCTGTCGCGACGGGCACAGGACCGTGGGTCGATGTGTGTACAAAGGCAGCGCCAGGGGTTGACGAGGTGGATGCCGCTTGGTTAGGGTTTTGCTGCTCTGTTTCTTCACGCAATGATGGTGTGCGACTGGCTGATCGCGAACTGTGGTGAGACACCGAGAGATTGGATGGATTGGGGTCGCCATTCCGTGCGTGGCGTGTGGAAGTGATGACGGGGCCCATCTTGGATGGGAGAGTATTGCTGCGATGAACGCCACCCCCAGAAACCGAAGTGGGAGTGCCCGGGCTTGGGGCGGTGTTGGAGTTGCGGGAGTTGCGAGATGAGACGGATACGTTCCGACGCAAACCTTCCAACTTACGATGGCTCTCTGCACTGCCACTCGCACTGGAGGCTGAGCGTCGGACATTCGAACTCGACTTGGCATGCGTCGCATCCGAGGGCGTCTGTGCAGTTCGTGGTGGAAGACTAACTGGCATTCCGGCTTGGACTTCCTTCAAGGTCTGTTCATCAGCCGCAGTGCCGCCCATGCCGACCAGGAAGTGGTCCTGGTTCTCGATGAGGAAAATCAACACATCTTGGCTGAGCTTGTACTCTTCCGGTGACATGTCGTGCTGGGGATGCGACAGCATCCCGGGCTGGAAAATGGCAGACAGGTTGGCCGACGTCATGCGATTCTGATCGGACTTTGACGCGAACACGGCAAGGAGATCGAGGATATAGAGAAGCAACTGCTTGTTGAGAGGGGGAAGCTCAATAATCAAGCGCTGGTAGGTTTCGACCGCTTTGGCGTGGTCGAACTTCTCCGCGTCGGCTTGCTGGCCTTCCTGCACCTGCTTTTGGTAGACTCGAAGAGGCTCACGGAAGCGTTCGTAGAACTCCAGGGGAACGATCGGCTCCGGCAGCTGATTCAGGTAGCGGCGAAGGACGTTGGCTGCATCGTGAACGGTGTATCCGTCCCAATCCAGGCCTTTGCCATACCTCTCGGGGGAATCAAAAAGCTCCTGGAGGTCCTTGATACGTTTGGCGGATCCATTCAACCGGAAGATGCCTTCCACATCCGTTGCTAATACCACGGAAAAGTAGATTGGTGAGCGAGCAGTCCTGCGATGGGTGGAGGGTTGTTCCCTGGACTTACCTTTTTCCTTCAAAAACACGCCACACTTGGCCACGACGATAGGGACATATCCATAAATGAAGCTCTCACCACGTTCATTGTTCAAGGAGATAGCCACGTTGGCATATTTGATGCTCACATTGAGCGGAATACCAAAGATACCCCGGGGCGAGTCTGTTTCGCGACAATGACGAGTTAGTGGAACTATCCGAAAGACAAAGATCTAGCGACAGCAGCCGCGAGGGGACGTGAATTGATGCGTGGGACGTTTTGAATAGCCGCTCAACTCTCGGCCGGATGGTCAGGGGGAATCGCAAACCGCGGCCGGCCCGGCAGATTCATGAGGTATATGGGAGTGGTCGACATTTGGGGTCGCGTATATCACCTGCGATGGCACCGCAGCCGACGTACCTTTCAGATCATCCTTTCGGGTGTTCCGTTTGAACTGCCTCCACCAAGACACCAGATCTCGCTTTGACGGCGGGGAATGGGAGGCGACAGGCTCCGGCGAGGTCACAGGAAGCTGGACCGGGTCGATGGCGGGTTGCGATTTGCCGGTCACCATGGCGGCGCGGGGAGCGAGAGCGCGGCAGGGCGGGATTCGACGAGACGGCAGCCTTGGGAGGGGGAAGGGGATGCTTTCACGGGAGCTCCGGAGCGGGATGGATTTGGAGGGGATCGCGGGAAGAAGGGCACAGCTGCGTCACCGCCCGCGTGTGGGAAATCCTGGGGCTGCGCCCGAATACACTCACACACACACACACGAGGTGAAGCGAGGGAGTGGAGGAACGCGGTGTCACAAGTCGCGAGTCGAGAACCGGAGCCGCCAGCCGGGAGCGAAGGGGCAGGAAAGGGAGGAGGGAGGACGAAGGGGGGATGGGGTGAGATGGGCCACGATGGGGTCAATATTCAAGGATATCAAGGGGAGAGAGCGAGAGGGGAGGGCACGAGCCAACGGGATCGAGAGAGGTTTTGGAGGGGGAGTGAGTTGGACCTGCGATCCTCAAACCCACACAAGTCGAGGCGACTGGCACAGAAAGGAAGGCCACGAAAGAGAGGGAGGGGAGAGCAAGAGGCGTCCAGGGACGACGGGGAGGGGCTATGAATCGTTGTCAGTACTCGGAGTACTGGAGTCGTGGTACTGCGATCATCTGCAACAATCTTCAATATACGGACCCAAGGTTCGGGGGGTGCATTCGATGGGTCAGGGTCGCATGTCAAGTGTAGACGGGAGGTCGAGGTCATAAATAGCTGTAGATGAAGAGCGATCGTGCGCTGCAGAACTCCGGCGATGGGTCGAAAGGACGAGGACGATGCGAAGGGTTCTATTCTATCCTCCAGCTGGGGCTCGCGCTATTTACAAGATCGCAGCGCTGGGGTGGAAAAAAGTGATGTTCGCGGTGGCCCCCTCTAAATCCTCATCCTCATACCGCCTGGTCTGGACCCTCCAGTCCGTTTTAGGGATTTGGGGGGTTTTACGGGTCTTTGGCCCCAGCCGGGTTCAGGCACATCTGTGGATGGACAACACCGACCGTGGATGAGGAACTGAACTGGGTACCCTCCTAGGCGTGCACATTTTGTCATCCTCGACATATGCAGGTGCCTTGGAATACGCCATGTTCCGTCCAAAAGGACAGAGTACCGCGTCAACGAGGCTTGGTATCCAATCGCTGCGGGGGGAGGCACAGTGGTGGCGGCGATCAGCCTCCGTGACCCCATACCAGCTACAGTAGACCATAAGGCTATTGGGTATGATTTCAATTGTATGTGATTCGTTACAAGGGTAGGCTCCAGCTGATCGCCGTCAGATACCTCCATTCCGGTTGCGCCTCTCTCGGAGTATGAAGGATGAAGGGTCTCAGGTTGCTAAGTATAGAACGTCTAGTCTACCCGCAAACAGCCAGCATGTGACTTGAGGTCATGTGAGATGTGTGGCCAAGCCCCTCAACTACACGTGATCAAATGCTCACGTGATGATACGGGTTGCGGACAAACGTAGTTGCGCCCAGAGAAACAGCTCCGGAGCTTCTCGTCTGCGTCGGCCCGGCGTATTGCCAATTTGCATCCATCTTGCTTTCCCCGGATACCTTAATCATTCCATCCGCTCTCCTTTTTGGATAGAAACCAGCATGGACGGGTATGCCACTTACACCTTCCCCATCTCTTCCTTCTCGGGACGCGACTGGGATTGTTTTCAAAATTGCCGTGCCATACTGATCCCCTGCCAACAGCCTCAATGCATCCGAGCAGCGCGAGTTTGCCTCTCGTATGGAGCGTAAGCAACTGAAGGAGTTTATGACTGTACGTGCCATTCCACCTGCCTCCATCTCCCCATTTGCCCATCTTGCCCACTGCAATTATGGTCAGTGTTTGCCTGTACTGCTGGTTCATGGCCATGGAAATCATCTTTTTTTTTCTCTTGTTTCTCGCATCCAGCTGACCAGAGTTGTCCTTCAATCAGATGTACTCCAAAATGGTGCAGCGCTGCTTCGATGACTGCGTCAACGACTTCACCACCAAGTCCCTGATCAACCGTGAAGAGCAGTGCGTCCTGCGATGCGTTGACAAGCAATTGAAAGGTTCTGCACGGTTGAATGAGCGCTTCCAGGAGCAGAATGCTGCCATGATGCAGGGTGGCCAGCTGCCTGGCCGGTAAAACACTACATGAAGCCCTGGAGCGTTGGGACACCGAGGATGCCTCGGTGTGTTTCGGGAAGCAGAGTGTGCACCGCCGGACGACCAGGGTCATCAATGCCCCTAGGTGCGTTATGGGAACTCTTCTCTCTCCCAGAAGCACGGCCCGGTATATGAACGACGCACGCACGGCAATGACTTGGCCAGCGAGTGCAGAGCCGGGCTGGGCTTCTTTCCATGTACTATAGTGATTTGGACGGGTCAGCCGGTGAACCGCATGTTCTCCTATCCCCGATCCTCAAATATTAAAAAGGTGGCATCGCCTGCGTTGACATGAAAAGAACTGGTTCTCTCGGGACATGAAGCCCCAGCCATTATAATCGACTTTTGAGATCTAGCAGGACTCTGGCACGCAAGAATGCAGACCCGATTGGTCTGACCTTGCGCCACCAAGTGCGTATGTTTCGAAATCACGGTGTTTGACAGACAGCCGTCATTCTCACCATAGTTATCAGATCGTCTATATCGTGGTGGGAGTCCTCTCTTATGCGCTCCGCAATGTAAAATGGCTGGGCCGGAAAACTTTGCCTTTTCCGGTAGCCGCTCGATCGTGAATAATAATGCGTCTCTGGGCAAGCACTCCCCTACTTCGATCAGGCATAGATAGGAAAGCCGAGATAAGGCATATGTGGGAAGCCGGCTCGGTCGATGATCCGTCCTCCGTGTCGTGCTCCGTCCACAGGACCTCGATTCTAGTACTTGGAGGCGTAGGAGGCGTACAAAGTCGGCTCCGACACCCGTTGGAGACAACCACGCCCCTCCCTCCTCACCCTCAACCCTCAACTCTCCTCACCTTATTATTCCCCACTCCCCTCACGCTGCTTCTCTCAGCTTTCTTCCCCGAGCGGATCCACTCCCCTCGCCACCTTCTCCTTCAAACCCCCCCCCCCCCCCCGTTGTTTCCCTCTTCTCTTCCACGCTGCATCAACCTGGTAAGCACACTCCCCCCACCATCCCCCTCCGGACTGACGTTTGTCCGTGCTAACCACCCGTCTTCAGCTGTAGTGGGATATATTGGAGATTCTAACTCGCATACGTCATGGCTAGCACAGTAGGACAGGTATGGGAGACAAAATTTCATCCCCGGCGTTCGCAAGCTAACTTGACCATCGCAGACCATCACTTGCAAGGTAAGAGAGCTCTGCGACCCACGCCGCCTAACATGACGTCGACCCCGCGCTTTCCGCGATTGGACCACAATATCCCGGTGGAAGCAGAAATAAAGATCCAGGGCGACGAGGAATGAAATGCAATGCTAAATCTCTTTTGCTTTGACAGGCGGCAATTGCCTGGGGCGCCGGCGAGCCTTTGTCCATTGAGGATGTCGAGGTCGCTCCCCCCAAGGCGCACGAGGTGCGCATTCAGATTCACCACACCGGTGTCTGCCATACCGGTAAGTCCCCACCACACAGCCCCGCCCCAGCAGCCAAAAGGTCACCGGAATTGATTGACACTCATGCAGATGCCTACACGCTCTCCGGCAAGGATCCCGAGGGTGCATTCCCTATCGTCCTAGGCCACGAGGGTGCCGGTATCGTCGAGTCGGTCGGCGACGGCGTGACCTCCGTCAAACCCGGCGACTACGTCGTCGCCCTCTACACCCCGGAATGCCGCGAGTGTAAGTTTTGCAAGTCTGGCAAGACCAACCTCTGTGGCAAGATCCGTGCCACGCAGGGGAAGGGTGTTATGCCCGATGGCACTTCGCGCTTCAAGGCCCGTGGCAAGGACATCCTCCACTTCATGGGTACCTCCACCTTCTCGCAGTACACCGTCGTGGCCGACATCTCGGTCGTTGCCGTGACCCCCAAGATCTCCACCGACCGGTCCTGTCTGCTGGGCTGCGGTATCACCACCGGCTACGGTGCCGCCGTGGTGACCGCCAAGGTCGAGGAGGGCTCCAACGTGGCGGTCTTCGGGGCTGGCTGCGTTGGCCTATCCGTAATGCAGGGTGCCGTCAAGAACAAGGCTGGCAAGATCATTGCGGTTGACGTTAACGACGGCAAGGAGGCCTGGGCTCGGAAATTCGGTGCCACCGACTTCGTCAACCCTACCAAGCTCTCTGGCAAGACCATCCAGGAACACCTGATCGAGATGACCGACGGTGGCTGCGACTACACCTTTGACTGTACCGGTAACGTAGGTGTCATGCGTGCCGCCCTCGAGGCCTGCCACAAGGGCTGGGGTGAGAGCATCGTGATTGGTGTCGCCGCTGCCGGCCAGGAGATTTCCACGCGGCGTAAGTCAAGCTTATGATCCCATTGACGTTTTCTTTGTTTCTCGATTCATGTTTCATCCAACTGACACTGCTTTTGTAGCGTTCCAATTGGTCACCGGTCGCGTGTGGAAGGGCTGCGCGTTCGGTGGCATCAAGGGCCGCACCCAGCTGCCCGGTCTGGTTGACGATTACTTAAACGGCGAGCTGAAGGTTGATGAGTTCATCACCCACCGCGAGCCTCTGAGCAAAATCAACACTGCTTTCGAGCAGATGAAGGAGGGAGACTGTGTTCGTTGCGTGGTGGATATGAAATAGATCGTATGATGTATATCGTGGATGAAAACCCCAAAAAGGCTCGATGTGAAATATGATTTTCTTTTGTTATGATGGAATAAGGCCTAGCGATCACTGGTCTGCGTAATTCTCACCAGCCCGAAGGGAGCTGGACGGGCTTTGTAGGGCTGCGCAGGGAACATGCAAGGTCCTCACCGGCTCGGCTACCTTGGTGGTGCTACGTACTGCGCCTCTCTGGAGCTCCTCGGGGTTGATCACCGTCAATTGCATAATATTCTCCATGGAATGTCGCGTATGCACTGGCAGAGTCCGATTTGGAGAAACCCGGAACCTGGGTCTCTCCAACTACCTTCCCCCCTGGCTCGTTATCTCGGCGTTGATTGCGAGAACCGCTTACCATCGGCAACACAGCTATCGATGGGCCCGTTGCCCCTTTTAAGGGGAGATCATCGAGCGACACCCGCTATCTGATGGGCCACGGTGTTTCAGCGACGAGACTCCGAATTCCCCACCTTCTCCGCAGCGACGTGATAAGCAGGCCGATTTCGGTCTGCGTCGGGCGTTTGATCGCCAATGGGCTCTGATAATGGCTTCCCAGACCTAAATGAGGTGATCTTGACGGCGTGCAGGGATGACTGTTCTCATTACATGGCAGGACCGAGCGGTTCAGCCTCCCTCGACGGACAACGTCCGTCATCTGCAGGAGTGGCGCATATAAAGAGCGCGTCTGCTGTGTCTGATATGCCGGTTACTCATTGTGTCCTTGGGACCTTGTCGGTTTCTATTTATCCAACCCGCGATTATTAATCTGCAGGGCCTTCCTTCTCGTCATATCGGCCTACATCATAATACTCTAGTCATGGCTGCCGCCGACGCACTTGCTCTCCCAGAGCCCTTCGCCTCCATCGCGCGGACTTCCCTCCTTCTTGGCCCCTCGCCGATCCACGCACTCCCCCGCATCAGCGCCGATCTCGCCCGTAGCAGCCCTCATGCGCCAGTGGCCATTTACGCGAAGCGCGACGATTTGAACTCCGCCTACGCATATGGAGGCAACAAAACCCGCAAGCTCGAGTATCTCCTTGCCGATGCGCAGGCCCAGGGCTGCGATACCCTGGTCTCCATCGGCGGCGTGCAAAGTAACCATACACGCCAGGTAGCGGCGGTGGCTGCGCGGACAGGTCTCAAAGCCCGTCTGGTCCAAGAGCATTGGGTCGACTGGGTGGACCAGGGGTATGAAACTGTCGGCAACATCCAGCTGTCACGCTTGATGGGCGCCGATGTCCGATTGGACCCTTCCGGCTTTGGCATCGAGCACAAGACAACCGCGCAGGCGGTGGTGGACGAATGCAAAGCAAAGGGCGACAAGCCCTACTATATCCCGGCTGGCGCCTCGGATCACCCACTGGGTGGATTGGGGTTTGCCCGATGGGCATTTGAGGTCCGCCAGCAGGAGCAAGAACAAGGCATCTTCTTCGACACAGTGCTGGTCTGTGCTGTCACGGGCTCGACCTTTGCCGGTATGATCGCAGGCTTCAAGCTTCTCGAACGTCTGCATCCGTCCGACCCCAAACGCAAGATTATCGGGATCGATGCGTCCGCGACGGTCGATGCGACACGCACGCAGGTCCTTCGGATTGCGCGGAACACGGCCTCCAAGATTGGCCTGAGTGCGGAGGATATTACCGATGCCGATGTGATCCTGGATGACCGGTATCATGCGGGGATATACGGCATCCCTGATCGTCAGACCTGGGATGCCATGGAATATGCGGCCCGGATGGAGGCCTTCATCACAGACCCAGTCTATGAGGGCAAGAGCTTCGCGGGGATGGTGGATATGATCCGCCGCGGGGAGATTCAAGGGGGCAATGTCCTGTATGCGCACTTGGGTGGACAGCTGGCATTGAATGCCTACTCGGAAATTGGCCGGACGAAGGAATAAACACGCGACAAGATCTTAACCATCAGTAGATAGGCAATGGGATGCAAGTCTCCAGCTATTATTAATAGAGAAAAGGGTACGGCATTACCGCTCAGAAGATGAATGACAATACGATGGATGATCGTGGAGTTTCAATTTGATCTAAAAAAGAGTGACTCTAGTTGGATAAGTTGACTTAAAAAGTATGGAAAGTAGGGCGACGAGGGTCGCTTTCACAGCAGCTTGTGCTCGAGCGTCATCTCCGACTCGGGCTGGAGACCAACGCAGGCACGGAAGATGTTGATCAGAGCAGAGCGCTGCTTGCCGAGAGCATTGACGACGGGGGTGCCCGGGGGAGTCAAGGGAGCCTTGAGCATGTAGCTCAGAACGCTTAGGACGCTGTGGAAGCCCTTGTACTCGGCCTCCTCGGCATCTGCCTTCCAGCTGACACGCGTCATCATCTCGGCGAGGACGACCAGGTCAATGATCAGGGGCGACGCCAGCAGCGAGTCTTCGCAGATGTTAAACAGGCTGATGGTCTGGTGGCCACCCATGAAAATTTCCGCATAGTACTCGTCCAGCGCACGCTTGTTGTCGCCGACAGCAGGCATGTACTTGATGACAACAGTATGGTCGGGGTGCTCATCCTTCTCGTATAAGATGTGGTTGGCCGCAACCATGTCATCTACGACGTTGGACTTGGAGATCTCCTTGGATCGGAACTGCTTCTGGGAGCTTAAGTTCTTGCCGTCGTTGTTACCCAGGTGGTTGTAGCTGGCAATGGAGGTGAGTTTGATACCGGCATTGATCAAAAAGTCCACCAGAGCGGACTTCATCTTGGTTTGACCAGACTTGAAGTCGTCACCACCAATGAAGGCACCACGCTGCTCAGCAAACTGGAGAGCACCCGGAACAAATGTATTCTGAGGCGAGCCGTTTATGAACGGGGTGTTCTCCAAGATGGAGGCCACGGCAAACACAGTGGAAGGAGCAACCTCGGCATGTCCGGTCTTGATCGCGTTGATCAAATTGTCGGCAGTGTCATTGACACCTGGGACGACATCGGCGTACCGCTCGGTGTTCGCGGTCCACATGACGATGACCTTGTCCAAGCCATTCTGGGCCTTGAAGTCACTGATATCCAAGTCAGCAGAAAGCGAGACAGCGAGAAAGAAAGAAAGCAAAGATAAAGAGGAGAGAAGAAACGGTATGGGCAGAGAGAATCATACGCAATGAAAAGAACTCACCGGATATCCTTCTGGATCCGTTCCACGTGCTCCCAGCAAGCCTTGCTTCCTTCGAGGACGTTGTCGGCGCGGTCCTCCTGGTTGGAAGCGATGAAATCGGGGTAGTAAATGCTGGGCAGGGGCTTCATCTCGGCCATCTCCTTGCGAACGAGAGCCTTGAGGCTGGGCTCAAGCACTTGCGCACGGTCCATAGCACCCGCTAGGTTCATGGCGCTGATGTCCCAACCGCCAATGGCCAGGTCATTCGGGTGAACCATCGGCAGGAGGTCATGGAAGGGGATGTTGATCTCCTCACCAGTCTTGGCGTCGGTGCCCAGCTTGACGGTAGAGCCCATGACGATTGAGCCATAGTAATTAGCAGCCTGCTGGCCCTCGCGGGTCTCCCAGGCGAGGCCGCGACGATTGGCCATGATGCCAGCGGTCACAGTGGAACCGTTGTTTCCACCCCAGCCAACGAGCATCATACCAACCTTGCCCACCTTGCGGTCCACCTTGAAGTGGTAGTTGGTAGCCTTGGGAGTGGCTACCAGCTTGTTATCCGCAGTACGGGTCACTTCAGTGGTCTGGTATGCATAGCGACTCTTGATCTCATTGGGAGTGTATTCCACGTTGGGCGACTGAACAGTAAACAGAGGCGAGGTTTCTTGGCGAGCCGACCCGTTCACGTCGTCATTGGCATTGTCAGAGCTAGCGTGGGGAGCCATTGCGTTCACAGTGGGGTCGAAAGTGGTGTGAAGCGAAGGTTACTTGAACACGCAATTGGGTTTACTGGAAGTATAATGCGTATTCCGGTGCTCCTCCACGGTTGGACGAACGCCGGCCGTTGAACGGGTGGTGCCGCCTGGGGGGTACAGTCAGTCCGGGGAGCTCATAAGAGGGTTGGCACGGCCGGGGAAACCCACGAGTTGAGAGATGTGGCGAAAATTTTGACGGTTGTATGTGATCACGTCTCGAGGAGAAGTGATCGAACCTACTGACAAGGCTTATACGAACCGAGAAAAAGGGAAGAGAGAAGCAAAATTGCGAAACTGGAAGGTTGTGAAAGAGGGAGAGGGAAGAAGGTGAGGGGGGGAAGTACCCCGGTAGTTAAATAGGTCAACACTCTCCACGTGAGCTCCGCCTGTCTCCGGGGGAATTTCTCCCTCTCCCTCTCCCTCTCCCTCTCTCCCAATTCTTTAGTTGCCTGGCCCCTTTTTTGCACTATATTGACTTTTTAGGGACAGGCTCCCGTGTCACATTGGCCCTCCCCCCCCCCCCCCAGAGCTAAACCTTCTCGAGCTGCAATCCAGAGCCTTCCGCCAAATTGTTGGGCACTAGCTCAGCCCCGGACAGGTGGCATCCGGTGCCTGCATCCTGGCCTAACCGGGAGTGTCCGCCCGGGCACCCTGATTCTTCTTCTGGCAACAATCCGAGTTGCCCCTTTTTGCAGTGGGCCAATGGCTGATGGATCCGTCATGGTCAATAATGCCGAGATTCCGGATTGCTCCGCTTGCGGAGCACAACCAGGGATTACCAAGTGCCTGCGGGAGGAACTCGAACATCCAGGAACCCGGGGGTTCGCCTACACCGATAGCCTGAAACTGTTATGCGACCTCGGATTGCTCGGTCTTCTTCACCACCAGGTCACCTTCACGGACTCCCCCCGCCTATAATTGCCAACCCCTCGGTCTCGAACCGGACGGTGATCCGTGCGGCCACGAAAATCTCACGCGTGTGGAGAGTTGCCGGTTGGCTCCCGCGGGGCTCCAGAACTGGCGGTCGGCTGCGTGATTGGCCGGTGAGTACTTGATGCTCCGAATGAGGATGCTCGGTACTCACCGCACCTTTGGCCGCTACCAAATGACTTGAAAGTGTGCATTCCCGAGTCAATCTCAAGGGAATACAGCAGCAAACGAGAGAACGCGCCGGACTTCTTGTCCCAGTGTCTCCTGTGAACTGTGGAATCCACAATATACATTCATTCAGTGGCAATCCAAGCTATCATCATAATCACCTGGGTAATAATGAAGGATAGCCAGTACGGTCACCCCCATTCTGAGACCATTTTCGAAATTCCCAAGATCTGCAGTGCCGATATTCACCCCCGTGGCAATTCGACAAGGCAGTCGAGGACACCTTGTCCGGTCTATGGTGTTCCCCGGCGTGGGCAATGCTAGTGATTCTCCATCACCCGCACAGTCGGGGAACTTGCAGAGGCTAAGTAGCTCACAACGTCCAAGGTCCTATGAATCAAATGACCAGCCATCCAATTTGGTATCGCCTCCCAGAAGCCATACTAGGTCAGGGAGAGAAGGAGAAGAATTGAAAGAGAGGGAATCCATATGCCCAGAGCAGACTCAATCTGTGGTATCTCAGGCCTTCCAAGGAAGCTACAATATTTGACAAGTGAGATCTTGAAGGAAGGCTCCCAGTGATCTCAGGGCGTTCTGATGCTGCTAATGCAAGCGTGCCTTGTACTATCACCGCGAAAGTAGTGACTTAGGGAAAGTGCAATATATTGTATTCGATCATAGTCCTGCGTGCTATCTCTCTTTCCCAACAATAAGACATTGCCACTGGTACACTTCAGCTGAGTTATAACCATTATCCAAGGTTACCTGTATACCAGAGCGCATAAATAGAGACATACTGTGCACAAGAGACTAGTTATATACTCTCCTTTGAAAATAAGCTTGCCCCTTAGTTTGACGACTTGAGGTCTTAGTTCACTTGCCTTTTATATATAAAACTTTTTAGATCACTGCTAGAAATGATAAAATAGCGTATTTTCCAAAAGCAAAGAGGGTAGAGCATATGTACTTTCTCAACAAACCCGGAGTAAGGAAGCTGCGTATGAACTACTTGTATGGAATATTCATTTGCGTCATTCTTGCTGAGAAGCCACTCAAGCGTTCTTCTTTTTCAAATAGGTGGTTCTGCTACAAACCTGTGTGATGGAGTGCTCAACCTTGAGAGCTATAGGTGGTGCTTGTATAGGAGTGTTGAGACGAATTGCACAGGCAGAATGCGCTATACTAGGCTCTTTGCTTGCATGCCAGAATCTTTTGTGGTTGTATCTCTCTGCCCTATGTCGCTATCAAGAGACAACCCCTCCTTTCATCGCCATTGCCTTAGACGTTGAATGCAGTGTGGAATCGTAACCTAAACATGGAAACGGGAAGGTATGCTATGATGATTCCTGCAAAGATCAGTACCTGGGCTTCCCACTATCCAGCATACATTTTGGCGGTGATAACTATTCAGGCGCAGGTTCTGTCGGTTAGAGTGGATTGAAAAAGAAGCTGAAAACCAGTCCAGGATAGTGACCAAGGAAGACCACTATTTTAGTTCTACTCTCAACTCTCAACTCAACTCTCAGGAATCTAAGCCCAATTCAGCAAATTCTCCGGCATTTCGTGTTATCTAGGATTACATAGTGCAGCCATCGTTATACTTTTTATCACGCCCGTAAGTCGATTTGGGCGCCAGCTCCATCATTTAGAGACTCCCGTGGTGGAGAACAGCCTTGAATATACACATTCAGGATCGGCCCCGTTTATCAGTTGTATCTACCGATTGGGAAGAATCGTGGAGGTCTATTTCGCCTGAAGTGTAGATCCTCTACGAACCTGATTGCCTCCAGCAGCGCTGGGCGGAGGCGATTTTGATGACGAACGTCCCTTATGGAAGCGGACCTCGACCGCGCCTTTATAAGCTCATGTTCTCATCGCTGAATGCTTCGGTCGGTTGGAATTGATGCTGGCCAACGCTGGGCAATGCAATCTGCTCAATGGCATCGGCATCTTCGTCAAGGGGTCGTCTAATTTGCGTTCCCGAAACCGCCGGGCGCAGTTTTGAGGTAGACCCAATCTTTGTTTCCTTGAAGTCGATCTGGGAACTGGTGCGTTGGTGAGTGGGGAGGATGACGTTGGAGGATTGTAGAATATATATCCATGGATACCTAAATAATGCACTCCTGGTTGAAAACCTGAAATTGAGGATAACCGGCCCACAAATTTCAAGGCAGATGATTATCTATATGGATTTTCCTTTACAAGTTCATCGATAACTAAAAGGCGAGCGCAAGTGTTCCATGCATTTCCGGGGAACCGCGATCGAGTGATAACGATCGGATCACCAGTAGATTACGAAACTTGCTCTCCCCGCCACCCTTCCCCGCTACAACGTCCAACCCGCCGAACAGAATGCCGACGACGCGAAGGGCCCAATGCTGGTGAGTTAAGGCTCAATCAGCCCTCAAGTCTCCCCAGAGCTTTCTAACGAGCCTCAGTGATCCATGTCGTCGGCTGCACCACAAATGTCTGTGCCCCGTCTGCTATGCTCGAAACTTGGTTGACACTGTAGGAAGGCGACGGAAATCAACCACGATGTAGTCGATGCGAGCGCACCGGACGTGCGTGCGAGCGAGGGAAATCAGAGACGAGATTCCGCCCAGCAAAAGGACCCAGTCCACGTACTCGGTTTCCTCGCAACCAGGTTTGGCTCCGGCCGCCACCTCGAGGTCAGGATGTGCCGTGCGTTAATGCGAAATAGCGTCTGACTTTCGCCTTTGTGTCTAGTGGACTTTGTCCTGGAGTCAGGCAGCGGAGAGCCAGATGACTTGGTTCACCCATCGCTGGAAGCACAGTCGGTGGATGGAGGAAATATTTTGTCCACCCATCCTAGCCGTGAATTTAGGCTAGAAACCCCTTGGTCTCCCTCGAGCGCCTACGAGAATTCCCCAAAAAGGATAGACATCTCGACACAAGTTATTGAGAATCGACAGCAGCTGTACCGTACCTTCAACGAAAGACGAACACCCCGCCCTGGGAAGCGTTGCTGGCCCTTGAGAGATCCAGAGGAAGCTTCTCTCTTGAAACATTTTGTGGACCATATTACACCCTTTGTCAGTGACACTGTGAGAGAAGAGTCGGAAGTTTCCAAACTAATTCTGACCTCTCAGTTCGACTGCACGGATCGCCAACAGCATTTTGCCGTTCACATCCCATACCGTGCCCGGTTCTGCGATACATTATTTAATGCGATAATGGCCATGTCGGCACGCCATCTGAGCTGCACAGCCTCCTTTGATACGTTTGTGTCCGATCACTACTACCAAGCATGTCTTGAAACACTGATTCCCGCGTTGAATGACCACGAGGTCACCATGGATGACGATCTGTTGGCGGCCATCGTGATTCTCCGCCTGCTGGAGGAATTCGATGGTGAGTACTAATAATATACTTACTCCATACGGAGTAACTGGTGGCAACTTCCCCCACCGTGACGTTCTCAGAACCCGTGTTTATGGTGATCACAGTTCCACTGGCGGGATCGGATCTTCGTGGCCATTCCTTTGGGACCAAGGCCTTCATCCAGGGTCCGCCACCGTCGGCCACCACAACCCCAAGTCTACGACAGGCTGTGTACTGGAGTAGCCTTCGCCAGGAGATTTATAATGCACTCAGCTTGCACCAAGCCCCAGATGTCGATCTCAGCTCTCTCCATTCACTTTTCACTGCGCTGGGCCCAGACGCTGGGGACTGCGCGTGGGCAAACCAGGCAATTGCACATTGTGCGGATGTTCTGCTATTCTCGTTCGGCACGGGTCAACGCTCGGCGGCTGTGCATGCAGACTTGCGAAAGCAAAACGAGCAATGGAGTGATACTCGCCCGGCATCCTTTGACCCCTATTTTAAAGGCAGTGACGAGGTGGGGATTGGGGCCACCTTTCCCGATATTCGTTTCAGTTGTCCTTGGCACGGTAGGATCATTCATATACATTATTATTTTCATTGTCCTTGTTATTGTTCCTGCCCAGTCCCATCATGTTACAAGACCATACTTGTCATCATTCTTCTCGCTTGCCAGATTGAGGCTGACGAAATCGACCGACGCTAGCCATCGGCAACCAATACAACGCGCTGGCGCGGATTTTACTTTGCGTGCATGATCCCAGTCTCCCCACCGTTGGGCCCCTGAGACGGCGCTTTGCTCGCGAAGCAGATGTAAGTGCCCCCTCCGCGAATAATATTGTTCATTTACACGCCTTGACCGATGTCATTACTTATTGATCCAACCCCAGTACCTCATCCGGAAGGGAGTTTGGACCGCGTGTGGGGTGGCCCTATCAAATGCCTCCGTGCCATCTGTAATGGTAGTTGGCTGCATGACCATCCACCTCTGTAAGTGCTCCAATCCGCACCGGATCCCTTCCTGTCGGCGGCGAACAAATAGGGAAGAGTAAAAAAAAGGCACAACACAGCTAATGAGAGGACCAAGGTGGTGATCGATTTACAGATCGGCAGGAACAGGAGCGGTTGATGCAGGTTTTGACTCGCACGGACTCGCTGCACGGTTGGCCGACTCATGCGCTCCAGCACCAGCTTCGGGAGACTTGGGGTCTGGTGACAGAGCGAGAATGCTATGAAGACCCTCTATGACACAGGCGGCGCGGGGCGCCGACTAAAGCGACCGGCTCGAGAGCAGAGGTTGTACCATGTATACCTGCGTGCTCACACAGATATGTACATCTACATATTTGGCCCCTTCTCCGCCCCATGGGCCTCTGCAATGCAGTTGGACGGGCCAAAACAGCACCGTTTCGTTCTCGATATGGCTAGCGCGTGGCGAGGGGCAATCCCATAAGTGAAGGATGCTTATGACATACTGGAGTAGGGCGCCGATCAGGGCGTCTTCAATATGCGATGAAGGTTGGACAAGACACTGGGAGCGTGTTGATCTGTGCAAGACAGTCGGGATCCGGCGCCGGAGAGTAATGTGTGTAGCCTGAGGATGGGGGCGGTTGACCCGAGGTGGAGGAAGCACCCAACGAACTGTTGATCTCTCGAAGCGTGGTAACTGGGGGCGACCGCGAAGGTGTCTATAGCACTCCGTCCACTACGGGAAGTCAGAACTGAACCAGGACTCAGCACGGTGTAGCCGATTTAGATCGAGCTTGGAGCAGCCACGTCCCCACCGATCCTGCATTGAATGCAGCCGCACTGGCGATGATTGGATGAGGTATTCCGGGTGTGGCCAGGCACCAGTTGCCGAGTGGGCGAATTGACACAGCAAGGACCCTGTGCTTGGGTCCACACCGGAAGAAAGCATGTGGTGACGTTGTTGCGTTCTCCTGGGGAGGTGGAGTGAGAGAGAGAGAGAAAGGGAAGGATGATGGACGCGGAGAGAGAGAGCAGAATTGCATCAGTCACGCTCCGCCCAGCACCACCTGTCACTGCTGGAGAACTCTTATTTGACCACCATCCTTGCATCCTCACGACCGCGCCCGGCGTTGCTATTCACGTTGCGCTTTACCCCTGAACACCAGCACACTTACGAATCCCCCGTCCGCACTGGAGCCGCTACGCACTAGCGCCATCCTTTGGGGTCTACGCGCAATCCAGTTCGGGGCTAGCGACCAGCATTAGCACTGCGATAGGCTCGCGATCACCCAAGTTCCCAGTCCAGTCCCACCCCGGACTTTCCATTTCAACCCTCCTCCTTCCAGAACCTCCTCAGCGACACTATTCCCGGACTACTGGCTGTCTTCCCACATCTCTCGTGCCATCCCCGCATATAGTTGTCGCTTTGGGATGAAGCCTGGCCACTTGGCCCAGTGACATTCGATGACCCCGGTGGTCCGGTCTTTGGATCTGTGGATTCGCAATGACCACGATGGATGCGGGCTTCTTGCCCACGATCAAGTGTTCCAACTGCGGGCATGATGTTGAGATCTCCGCCATGGGCGACCATGTGTGCGCGCCCGTCGACACTGGTAGGCCTCTCTCCATCAGATGGAATGACGGACGCCCAATTGACATACGACTGACCATTCCTCCAGGAGCAGCCCCTATTGCGCCGCCATCACCTCCCCCTTCCGCGGGGTCTGATTCTCCAGACCGACTGACGACAACCATGGCAGCCAGGTCGGGTCGGCCGGGAGGGCCTCCACGGATCGATCCCTCCATCGCAAGTATGTATATCCCCTTAGGCCAGATGGGGGCATCTGGTATTTGAGACATGTGTGAAACTAACTGCGAGGACCAGATCTTGCATATCTTCAGCCTCTGCCGAATATGCTGACCCCGGCGAGCAGTGTTGGATCGCATGTGGCGTCTCCTCGTTCAGTTGCATCGGCGCCGCGGTCTCCAGGGCCGCCATCGGCACGCCAGACATCACCCGACGGCGAATCCATTATCAACTTGGACTCGGTGTTTTCCTTCCCGATGCCTGGGAGTCGGTCACCCGGCCGTGTCAGGACTCCCGGGACCACCGAAGATGCCACCGGACGCTCGGCTGCACCAACACCCTCTCCCCGGCTGGGTTTGGATCAGGTACCGGAGAATGTGCAGCTTCCTCCTAGTCCGCTACCACCCCCGCCTGAATCAACCGAGCGAGGGCATCGACGAGGTGATTCCCTCGCCAGCCACAGTAGCTATCGTACATCCATCGCGAGTACCCGCTATGGAAGCTCTACCACGAGATCTTCAACCCATAGCTTTTCCCGCGGGTTCCGAACTTTCATGGAGGACACCCCTCCTATGCCGCCGCCGCCTCTCCGAACCCCCAACAAAACATCCTTCTCTCGCGACTCTAACCTGTCAACGGGTTCATCATACCGGAACGATAGCGACCAAACATACAGCGGGTTTGATTTCGGTATACCCTCAGACCATGCCGCAGGTCTCCATGACCTCCCTGAAGAACGATCTCCAGATGAGCCCAGTTACAGCTCTGATCGGGGCTTCCAACAACCTCCACACGATCGCTTGCACCCCGCAGCCGCAGGATCACACTTCGAGGCTCCAAGGAAGAATTCGGATGCAACGAGTGTAAGTGCGCTGTCAGTAACCAGCTTCGCGCGTGCCTTGGGGCTCGATGACCATATCCCCAAGGCGGAGAGTTCCACATCGTCCGACTCTTCACCTTCGGAAACGCGCAGTGGGAGCTCAATGTCTAGCCTTCCCTCCGACGTCAGCATGAATCGGTACAAGCCGTCAGACCCTCTCAATCTAGGCCCGCTGGTAAAGGAACTGCCTCCGCGCACTCGACAAACGATCCTAGAGTTACCTGGACGCGTGCGGAGCACCATGGACGAGGTGCCCCCTATCCCTGCGGCCTTCTTCACGCCGGACTCGCCCACCGACCCAACCATCAACCAAGGTGGCCTCTCGCTGATCGCAGAGAAACGTGAGGAATCTGCGATGGACCGACGGAATGAAGAGCCTCCTTCCCCTCGACGTCCGATGCAACGTGCAGCCACGGCGTCTATTCCCCGCCCACCCACCAGATCAGCGACGCGGTCAAAGGGCAAATGTAAAGGCTGTGGAGAGGATATCACCGGCAAGTCCATTTCCTCTTCGGATGGCCGCCTCACAGGGCGATACCACCGTGGTTGCTTTGTTTGCTTTGAGTGCCACTCGCCTTTTCCAACGGCGGACTTCTACGTGCTCAACAACCGTCCATACTGTGCTCAGCATTACCACGAGCGCAATGGGTCTCTCTGTTATACATGTCACAACGGCATCGAGGGCCAATATTTGGAAACGGTGGAACAGAACCTCAATCGGTCGGACCGACGCCGATTTCACACCGAATGCCTGCAGTGTCGAACCTGCCAGATTCTGCTCAAAGGCGACTACTTTGAGTGGAATGGCGAGGTTTACTGCGAACGGGATGCTCGACGTGCTGCCGCTGCATACTATCCGCCACCCGGTCCGCATGGGCCCCCTGGCCGGCGACGACCTACCCTCGGCTCTTCTCCTCTAGGCTCTTCCCCGATGACACAATCTCGTGGATATCCTCCTCCGGCCGGATTTCGACCTCCGCCCTCTCCGGTCCCGGGCGGAGGACTCCGCCCTGGCCCTCGGTTCCCTTCTGGTGGTGGTCAGCGTTTCCCTGAGCGTCGAACCACCAAACTTATGATGATTTGAGATGGAAAACGTTTCCTGTATACAAACCCTTTCGGCCAGGAAGGCATTTTTTTTTCTTATTTTTCCCTTTTTTTTTTGGCGAAACCTGTCTTCTGCCATCTCGACCTACTCCATTTTATCGAGGTTGATCGACCGGATCGACTAGGTTGCCGTTCGATTTTATAGACTGCGTTATACCCTACATGTCTCCCTTGATACATTCGGTTGTTGCCGACTCTGGCGTTGATTGTCCATTACCCTGCATCCTAGGTATTTTCTTTCTTGTGGATCCATTTACCCCCCCGATCTTGCCAAGCTCGTTTCCTAGTTTCTTTCTTGATCATTTTGATTGGATTTTCTTATGTGGACCGGTGTTTTTTCTGTCCTGGTGGCTCACGGTCATGTCCGCATGTTTTCCAATGTATATCATATCGGTTCGGTGTTTGGTTGGCTGGCTAGGAATCTCGCTTGTACAAACTTCAATGAACATAATGTTTACTGCTAGAAATCCGAGTCAAGACAGCTCTGGTTCTTATCCAACCGGAATGACACTCGACCTTCATTCCATCTTTCGTTCTTCAAACTGTACGCGTTCCACTGCTAGAAGATACTTGCGTTTGAGGAACCAGCCGAACAGCAATACATACAACGCCACTGCCAGGACCTGAAGCCGTTGAACCCAGGTGATGCGATCGAGATCTGGGTCTCGTGCGATCGACTTGCCTTTATTTTGTTCTTCCTCCCAATCCTGGCAGACCTGCCGGAAGCTAGCTGGATCATCTGTGATCACCCCGTCAACCTCGTGTCGGATGCTCCAGCGCATCAAGTTAGGAGCGTTGACCGTCCACAAATAAACCTGGCGACGCGCAGCCCGCGCCTCCTCCAAAAACCCACGACCAAGCGGGCCCATCAACACCTTCTGGTTAACATTGAAAGAGATCCGTGGCACTTGAAGAAATTGACGGGCATAGCTCAAGTCCACGCAGATCAACGTCAGGGCATAGCGCGGGAGATACCGTGCTCGGTGGGGTAAGTATATTGCCGACCAGCAGCCAAGGACAATACGACGATGCCAGTCTGGTCCGATGGTGGGGATTGGCACTGCTTCGATCGTTTCGGCGATGCGTCGCATGATTGCAGCTGGGTCATTGCTGAGCTGCTCGCGCAAGTCAATCATTGAGTTCGCACACTAATCAGGGGCTTAGACTAACGACTCACTTTGATGTCCAGCAGGATCCAGATATGCTCACGGCCGGGTTGTCGTAGGTAATCCAGAACGTCAGCTAGTCGAGGTATGGGCTCGTATGGGGCCTGCAACGTGCGAAGCGTCTTTAGATAGTCCCAATCGCAGTCGATGATCTTCTTCTTAATGCCAAAGCATCGCTGAAGAGAAGCATCCTGTACCGTGTGAGAATCATTGTTCCTCCAACTGGACCAATATGGCACCTACGTGCGACAACACAACGACTCCATCGCGGGTGAGATGCAAGTCGATCTCTAGCGCCTGCGTGCCTGCCTGAACCGCTCCATCGATCGCACAAAGAGTATTCTCCGGGAATTTACCCTTGTACCCTCGATGAGAGATGATCTGGGGTAGACGAGGGGCGTCATGTGCAATCGGTGAATGTAGGAAATGCGCTGGCAGAAAGGAAATGAGTTCCCCGTGGGAGAACGGCCTCGACGCAGGGATGATTTCACTCACCTGGCGCACCAGAGGATGGTTGCTCACATGAGGGTGACTTATCGTTGGCCATCGTGTAAGTTGGAGGAAACCATCTTTCCATGGCCGTGAGGATGTATTTGTTGCCCGGAGTTTGGCGGAGATACCGAGTTCCACATACCCCGCGCTGCACACTTACGTGTATGCTTCTCGACTATTCGAGAGACGCAGCAATGAGACGAGCGTCAGACATGGTCGCCTCACTTCAAGGGCGGTGGAGAAGAGAGAGAGACTCTCGCTGGGTGGCCGCAAGGAGAACAAAGCCATGGTGATCTTTCGGGAGTCACGAAGCCTAGATGACTCAGCTGCGTCTCCTGGAATTCCAAGGTTTTCTCCAACGCGGCGATGTATCGCTTCGCCGAATTCTTAGTTCCACTAGGCAATCGCCATTCTGCACCCATCCGGCCATGTCGATTCAGCAATGGGTGTCGCCCCTTGAGGGATTGGATAGCCTTCGCCGGACAGAGGCTCCGATGAGCGCAGCGGGACCTGGCGAGGTGTTGGTGGAGATCCATACCGTCTCTCTGAACTATCGCGACGTGGAAGGTGATGTTTTCAATTGGTGGATGGGTCGTTCGATGATCACTGACGGCGGGATATAGTGAGCAAGGGGGAATACAAGCATCACAAAACTGCGGAGCAGAAGGCCACCATTGTACCATGCTCCGATATGTGCGGCAGGATCATCGAAGTGGGCTCTGGCGTGAGCCAATGGGCCGTGGGCGATCGGGTCCTGTCTACTTTCCTGCCCGAGCACCAGACCGGACAGGTGACGGAGAAGGAGCTTGCGGGAAGCATTGGTCTGCCACTCGATGGCGTCCTCGCGAGTCATCGCGTCTTCCCTGCCCACGGCCTGGTCCCTGCCCCTAGCTACATGTCGGATGAAGAGGCATGCACCCTACCCATTGCCGCTGTTACTGCCTGGATGTCCATCAATGGGATGCGACCAATTGGCCAAAACGGCGGCCAGGGCGAATATATCCTTCTTCAAGGCACTGGCGGTGTGGCCATTGCTGGCCTGCAAATCGCCAAGGCTGCGGGCGCAAAAGGTGAGAATGCCAATCTTCATTGCAAGTGGAATGAGAGAGAAAGAAATACCTGACCGGGCTAGTTATTATCACATCTTCGTCCGATACAAAATTGGACCAGGCTAGAAAGCTTGGGGCGGACTTTACGGTCAATTACCGCACAACCCCAAACTGGGAAGTAGCAGTCATGCAATATACTAAAAACCATGGCGCTGATATCATTCTCGAGACTGGTGGTGCTCAGACTTTGCGGAAGAGTTTTGATTGCATTGCGTTTGGGGGACTAATCGACTGCATTGGCTACGTCTCCGGCAAGGTGGACTCGGCTGATGATCGACTCAATGTGAATCTTTTGGCCCTGCGACGCAACGTGACTTTGAAGGGTATCATTAACGGCCCTAGGGACCGATTTGAGGAAATGATTCGATTCTACGAGGCGCATCGAATCCATCCGGTGGTCAATCGTGTCTTTCCCTTTGTCGAGTCCAAGGAGGCATTCAAGTTCCTGGAGAGTGGCAGCCACTTTGGCAAGGTGGTCATCAAAATTAGATCGTAACTAGGATTTCCATCTTGAGAAAAGTGTGATCACTATGCAAGGCCTGTCGAATACTTATTGTTGCTTACGGTGCACTACATAGTGGCCGTCACTAAGTCCTGAGGTACTAGTGGCAATGTCCTGCATCTTTCGCGGGTCTTTGACCTGTCGAGCGAAACCAAGCAGGAAAATTTGGGAGTGATAAGCATCTTCGCAAGACAGTCGAAGGTATTATCATCCTCGGAGGGTCCTCCCAGAACGTATAAATTGTTTTATTGAGTCCATAGGCGAGAGAGCTTTCCAGTGGTGAAATCACTGATATCACCCCCGCCGAGCTTCTGCTTCGATCTTGATCGCGTCTTCCGCACGACTCTTCCAATTCTCCTCCCATCGCGAGAGTGCTGGCCGTCCCTCGATGACGTCTTCGCTACCCCACTTCATGCGTGCTTGATCGAGAGCCTGATCAGCCTCGCCGTCGGGGCAGACAATGTAGAACGATCCCCGTTCCAATCCCTTTTGCAGCTCGGTCGCTACTTGACTTGGATACCATGCGCCGGCTGGCTTCTGGACCTCCTTTTCATTCGTGGGGCCGACATTCCCCATCAAACCAGTCCATGTCCAGCCGGGAATTAAAAGGTGGACGGAAATGTGTGCAGTCGCTGGATCAGAGCGGAGGTCGTGTGCGAGATGCTCGCTGAGGCTTTTTATCGCAGCCTTGGACGCATTGTATGCTGGGTTCCCAGCACCAGGCGGGTTGGTGATGCCCTGTTTAGAGCCTGTAATCACAATCGACCGAGGTGATTTAGACTCGGAGGCCAAGATCAGAGGAAGCAAGACTTCCAGTCCATTGAGAGGACCGTAGACATTGGTCTCAAAGGTCTAAGAAGGTTAGCTCTGCCCGTCGTTCCTGGTAGAGAATCTTCGCCTCCAACCTTTCGCCAATAGTCTCCATCGAGCCAGGGCGTCCGATGTCCGCTGTCGGGTTCTTGGGGTTTATAACCTTTGCCGGCATTCAGGACTATTAGATCGATCTCCGGGAAGGCTTGGGAAACTTGCTGCACAGTCTGTTTCCATGCGACAGCATCGGCAACATCCAGCACGTAGGCTTCTGTCATCAGGGCTGGGTCAAGCTCGCACAAGACATGCTTCGCCTTTGCTAGATTGTCTTGGTCAATATCCAGCAACGCCAGATGCATGCCTTGGCTCCGGCACAACTTTGCAACAGCGAAACCCACTCCCGAGGCTGCCCCGGTGATGAGGGCGGTATTTTGCACTTGAATGACGCGGTCCATCTTGGAATGGGAGGGTTGAATTGAGGGGTCAGTAACAGGCGTAGCGCAGACGTTTAAATGTACACGGTGGGGTGAAGAGCGGAAATGAGCGCCAATCATGGCGATCGATGGACGGCAGTTGCGACTGTCATCACGGCGTTTACGGACTTAGCCATGCTGATCAAGGTCGTGGATAAGGATCTTGATTCGTGAAACGCCAATTATCGCACTGACACTGAATGGCTGACAAGCCTTCGCCATGCTTCAGGCGCAGTGCCCGCCAGCAAGGCAGAAGTTCACCTAAAGCCCAGTCGGAGGGATGTACCAATGATGCCATCCTATCAAGCGGAGATTCAAACACGGGGATATTTTTAGACGGGCCCTATATAGGACAGCCCTGGGCCTCCAAATCTATAAATGCAAAGGCAGTCCACACGCATTGTTCTACCCGTTCCTCCCACTTCGCGTCACCTCAATGGCCGAAACGCTTTAGTTGCGCCGAGCAAGACGGGGGTTGAGACTTCGCTTCTTAAACGCGCCACTATCCGCGAGCGCCTCCGTTCGTCCTGGTCCAAAGTCTGGCTGACCCCCCAACGTGCCGAAAATGTCCCCAATGTAATTGCGAGGCTTCACGCCCAAGGCAAAAGTGCTGTCCCATCCCGATAGGATGCCTTGCACCACATGAATCCCGGCGCGGTAGATGTTTTCGATAGCCGGTTCGAATCCACCAGCATCCGCATAGAGCAGGTTATAGGTCGCACTGGACCCGGGATACGGTCTGTCGAAGTCGGATGCAGTGCGCATGACAATGATGCGGGCAAAATCGGTCAGGTTGCGGGTGGAGGAGCGGAGGAGGGCCTCGAGCGTGGCGTTGTCTTCCTGGGCAGAGGAGCAATAGTCGCCAGTTCCATTGGTGAGCAGCTTGGTCGTATTGTCAAAGGCATCACCCAGGATGTTGCCGCTGTAGTAGACATCCGAGGTGGCGACGTCGCATTCCACAACGCCGGGGGACAGAGTCGCGGCCTTGTACTCCCCGCCGGGAGTCGCGTAGTGGGCACGGTAGGCCTGGGCAGCCGCCGAATCGGAGAAGTTGGCCTTGCGGGCAAATCTGGCGGCGATACTGCGAAGACTGGCATTGAGCTCAAAGACCTCGGTGCCGTAGATACTCGTCGG
The DNA here is from genome assembly GCF_028827665.1 of Penicillium hispanicum. Classification (NCBI taxonomy): domain Eukaryota; kingdom Fungi; phylum Ascomycota; class Eurotiomycetes; order Eurotiales; family Aspergillaceae; genus Penicillium; species Penicillium hispanicum. The sequence goes on along the minus strand of NW_026623199.1, from coordinate 19,628 downwards.
GTACTGGGAGGGGAAATCCGCACCCAGGGGGAAGTACCCAGTCGAATAGTTCGTGGGGAGCTCCCGAGTGTCGATCTCATACTGCAGAGCCACCTGGACTGCGTATCGGGCGAAAGTGGCGGAGCCCATGGTGGTTCGCTTGGGGTTCACACCGGCGATGCCCGCGACGAAGAAGTACGTCTGGGTCAAGTTGAACAGAGGTGAGAAGGCCACCGACGTGACTGTTGTAGCAGCATTGATCTCGGATTCACCGGTGATCAGCTGGCAAATCTCATAATCCTCCGTGCAGTGGACCTCGGGGTAGAGGGGTGAGAGGCCGGGGAGGGTGAGGTTGTGGGCCAACAGGTTGAATTCGGGGATATTCCACCACGCCTCGGCTTCCGGTTCGAACTGTAATTGACGTTAGAACGAGTCGGTCTGGCTGCATTTAGGGTCCGGGCCTGTATACCATTGACACGATGAACACCTTGGGCGCGATCTTCCCATCGTGGGCAGCCGGGGCAGTGGCCGAGACCGCAGATCGCAGCAGCAACAGCGAGGCTGTCAGGGTGCGCAGGGACAGCATGGTGAGCTCGAAAGGCCTGGGGCGGTATTCGATCTCTTGCGCATCCGGCCGCGTGGAGTAGCTGCGCTTTTTAAAGACCAACAAGCTCGACGCTGCAGATTCCGCGAGCGCTCGCGGCCTCCACGCTGCCAACCGCCCATTCCGGTGAGTGGAGCCCGGTGCAGCCGGACTCAGCAGGGATCAACATCAGCCAGGGGTTGGTTCCTGATGGGGAGGAGGCCTCTGATTGGCATCGAGTCGGCCAAGCCCCATGGACTCGACCGCTTTTCGATAAAGAATCCCATTGTGACTATCGTGTCGACGCCATGACTGGCCCGTTGTAATCTCGGCGGACTTATCGGCGGAGGTCGGGCAAGGGAAAGAAGAAGCAGAAGCAGAAGAAGCTTATCGGAGCAGGCCGGTTGACCCGCCGTGGCGCATTCTCCTCACAGTCGGACTAGTGACCATCGAGGATGCTGACGATGAAGAGGATAGATTGGAATAGATTCTTCAGTTGAGAATTTAACGGAGTCCGTCGCGGGTCCGACGAGGCGGAGAAGGTGTCCGTTCGAATGTACCGGATGTGCAATGTTTCTGAGCGTGTCGCAACACCAGACATGCGTTCATCTCCTCGGATTGCGAGAGGATCTCGACAGCACAGAATTAGGTCGGCGCAGATAGGCGCAAACCGTGGCTCATACGTCGTATCAGTTATGTAAACAGACCAGTGCTTATCACACGCGCGCTAATGTATCCAAGACCGACACGCGCATCCGAGATTGCGGTTTCTACATCAATCCGTGTGTCAGATCGCTCCGTTATCAGGGCCTGTGGGCAGGCTGTAGATACATATATATGCATAGACTGAAGTACTTATCAGTGCTGCGTTTCCCCCCTCGAGAGAATTCTGATTCACCCTTCCAGAGTCATCTTCGTCGGTGGCCCGAACACCCGGGCTCACCCACCCCGGTCGGAATTCTTCAGGGGCCTTAGTGTGCATCCTTCGAACGCGCGAATGGGTGGTCTGCGTTCTTATTGTCGTTGCTGTATCCACATCTCAGAGCGTGTGGAGGTGCCGAGCCATGCACTCTGAGCCGCGCTGGTCCACAGCGAGACACTCATAGCACGCGGATCTAGGTATAGCATGCGGTGTATAGCAATATGTACTGGTATCTGAATGCGACAAGCCGGGCTCTGTTCCACAGAAAACAACACGCCTTGGTCGCTTGTTACCACTGAGTTGGACGAGTCAGACGGTGGAAGGGAGAATCGGTTGAAGTGGGTGAAAGTGAAGGTGAAAAGGGAAAGGGAAAGTTGGTGGGACATCGAAAGGGCGGTCGAAGTTTCGTCTTAGCGTAATTCGGCTTCAACGTTTGTTATGACTCGTCTTGTCTGGGCTTTTCTTGCATCCCTACCACCCGCTTTGATTGGCGACTTGACACGCCCTCCTCCAGCTCGAGGCCCTGGCCATTGCTCGTGGCCACTCGTTTTTGATGCACCACCACGGCGCTGTCCCTATCCTCAGGGACGCCGTCCATGGATGATGTCTCCATTCGGCAAGCTCCACACCCCTTTCCGCGGATGATGTGGCACCAAATGCCGAACGATCGCCTACGCCGGCCGAGGAAACCTTGATTTTGCTCCGAATGGATGGTTGATGGGTCTGAAAACAAGGCCGGAGTATATGCCAAGGTATTCTTGTCTCCCCGCGGCCCTCTGCACTTGTACTTATTCTCATCCTCAAGGGACTGGCGACGGGGGCGCTCGACGTGTCAAAACGGGGCCACAAAGGGGGAAAAAAAATCAGTGCTCAGAACCTTAAAGACAACCGGCCGGCTTGTATATATACCCGCGCATGAGCATAGCGTTTGGCTCCTGTCGGACGAAATGGATCCAATCGATTATACACCACACACGATCATCATCGTCGGCGCCGGCATTGCGGGCATTGCTTGCGCCCTCGCCCTCTCCCGAGAACTCACCCCCTTCGTACCCGACCTCACAATTACCATCTACGAACGACACGAGATCCTTTCCACCTCGGGCGGCGCCATCAATCTCACCCCCGTCGCGCAACGCCATCTGGCCCAATTGGGGGTCCTCGACGAGCTCGACCGCATGGGTGCGGAAGGGGGCGCCGAGGTGGATGCCATCGAGCTATTTTCCGTGCGATCCGGCCGCTCGATCGGCTCCCTCGATTTTGTCGATCACGACGGAAATGGGTTCGGCGGATACAAAGGGCGCCGGGTGATGCGCATCATCCTGTCCATGGCAATGATGGCCGTCGTGGACCGGACCCCCAACGTGAAGATCGTCTTCGGGAAGAAAGTCGCCGGTGGGGAGGAGCTGGACAAAAGAGCGGTGGTCCATTTTCAGGACGGGTCCGAAGCTGTCGGTGATCTGGTCATCGGCTGCGATGGTGTTCATTCCGCAGTCCGCACTCGCTGGGTCGATCCCGACTGTCCCTCGCAGTATACGGGTCTCTCGTTCCTGCAAGCCAGCGTGCCTACACGCTCTATCGCATCACCCATCCATTTCCGCTCTGCGGCCCTCAATATCTCACGCCATGGCTCTATCCTCACAAGCTTCTGTGATCGCGACCACGAGCAAATGTTTGCTGCTGCGATCGTGCAGTTCAGCAAGGACGACCTGAGCTACTACCGGCTCGAGGCGGGCCAGGACTGGGCCACTCAAAATCAGATTCGGGGCGGGTTGCGGGCCGAGATGCGAGATCGCTTCGCGAAGTCGGCCCTGCCGTGTATCCGGGAGATAGTGGACAGCAAAGTAGATTGGATGTTGTACCCGGTTTATCAAGTCCACCCCGGAGGGCGATGGTGCATGAACCGGGTTATCTTGCTTGGCGATGCCGCGCATGCAGTATGTTCTTCCAACTCGTCCTGTCTATTCCGTCGCTGAGCATACTAACTCTGATGCCGCAGATGCCCCCACGGGACGAGTCGGCTGCATACGCGCTTGACGATGGGATTCTCTTTGCCCGCATCCTGGCCCGCTACCGATCAGAATCGTTGACAGAGGTCTTCGATGCCTATGAGCGTCTTCGTCGCGACACCATCAACCATGCATTCAACGAATCCCACCGAGCGTGGGCGCGGAACCGTGATATGGGCATACTCGAGGGTCGGCTCAAGGAGTTTATGACTCCTTTCTATCTCCGCAGTCACCGAGAGGAGCGCGAGGCGGCGTGGGAGTTTGACGCGACCAAAATAACGCTTCCAACCCCTTCGCCTAGCGAGGATCTGGACTCTCTGCGTTCATTGTTGAAAGGACGTTCCTTGTGAAAGATGAATGCCATGTGTACACATCTGGTCGGTGGTCGTGCTCGGTTGGGGTTGCGGTGGGACGGTGTTGCTGGGCTTTTCTCCGTTACATATGATCGATACCCTGAGGTAGCCCCTTGTACTCTAATTTGTCTCCCCAAAAGTGATTTTACGCTGTACCCGAACCAGTCCGTTTTCAGGCTCGACTACTCCGGTTATGTTAAGACCTGCAGCAATTTCTCCGGGTCTGCCCCCCCCAGACTTAGGATTACTATGTCTGGGAAAACGATACCCTGCAGTTTCAAGGCTTGTGATTGCTTGTTCAAACGGATATGGAGCTTGTATTTTAGACCGGTCAGACCCTCTATTTTTGCTTATTGTTCTCAGAGAGGATTGCAGCTGACTGTGACTGCTGGACAGGCACCTGATCTCCCTTATCGTACATTCCTTGCGTGTCATGCGTTGCCCAATGGTTCGCAGTTGGAGCTCGTAGCGCATAGGCCATTGGGCTCTATGATAGAATTTAGACGGAGGAAGATGCATCATGGAGTGAAGGATTTGAGTTGCAATCCTATAGTTCATCTAGTTACGTTCAAGGCACACTGATTCGACACAATAGCCCCGCTAGTCATATAGACAGCAGACATGGATGCTTGAAGCAGCTGAAGCCTGGTGGAAAGCGAAAGGGGGACTCCTGGCGCCTTTTTAGGATAATCTTACTCTTTCTCAAACTCACTCTTGACGCTATGCCTTTCTGACCTTAATCTCTTACCTACTGTCCTAGCCGTATGCTATATACTACTTAGTATGCCCGATGACTCCCAATGGGGAAAGGCCGTTCGGTCTTCGACTCACGTGCCCCGACGGGAGCGATTCCTCCAATCAGAGCAGAGCAGCCGCATCGCGGACTTTCGGACTCTTCTTCTCCTCGCTGCACCGGATGCACAGAGATAGCAGTCGCACTCGAAAATGAGTGCAAAGCATGCCTTACAGAAGATCTCGGAATACTGTCGAGGGGGTGCTCAACGTGCGTACCTAGGTCGGTCCTAGAATTTGGTAGTCTAAATACATGCATATTTTCCCGCCGATCGACTCCGTATGGGTATACCTAGTGTCGCTAGTCTTTGAGATTGCAATGCAGGCTCCAATTCAGTAGACAGCGTTTGTGGAGTGTTTGCTTAGAAACGAGAAGCTTTTTCAGGGAATGCTCCAACAAACGGGTCATGGTGATAGGTTATGAAATAGATATTGCTGCCTGAGATGGCAAGATCGGAGTACTTGGCGGGGAGCGCGGCGTGATCAAGATGAAAAATCATCGCGCACGACGTTGCAGCTATTTCACAAACCTCATCATGGAGAGTTGCTTGTCGACTGGTGCTTGACAGGATTTGGCGTGGATTCGTGCCTGACAGACATGGCCGCCACCGGGACAGTCTCGCTTCCAACCTCCTCGCCGCTACAGAACAATCCTATTGTCCAAGCTTCCTGTGACTTGACCATGTATCCACCCCTCTCCAGGAGCATCACCCCCTACGAGAGGAACAGGAATTACCTTTATGACTTGGTCTTCCAGAACCCCCATGCCAATGCCACCACCAATTTGATCCCCGCGGACAACCACAAGATGGGCGCGATCTCGCCGGTAGCCTTGGTGACCCAGCCGCCAATGATGGCGCCTACCAGCGTCAGTACGAAAGCCACCACGCGCCGATCCCGCTTTTCATTCCGCAATAAAAACAGTTTAGGGTCCGACATCAGATCGCACAGTAGACTTGTGATCACCACTGTCGGGATCTCGTTGAAACCCAGGGCTCGGCTGGCAACGATCTGGCCTGCCGCCTGAAGACTGAGAAGTACAATTGGCACCTCTTGGTCCCATTGGGTTGTGGACTGCGACTGGCTATCGGCCAGGGCACTCGAGACCACACCGCCTTGAACAAGGCCAGCGGTGATCACGATGATACTAGCTTGGATGAGGAAGCTCAGCATCAAACACCCTCGGCGGCGGGCGCCGACAATCCGATTGATCTGTGCAAAAAGGAAGCAGCCCGCCACAAAGCAGACAATGGATGTCAATGATCGCGCCCAACCGTATGGACGAGGATTCTGGTTTGACGCGCCGAGCCCGACAAATATGGTGTTTCCTGCAACCACAGCCGAAACGTCAGCGTTTTCATCCTTGTTGGTGCATCGGCGACAGCTAACGCGATCACGTCGTACCGGTTTGCATCGACACAAAGGTCTTGTACGCTGCGAGAGTTAGATTTTTCGCTTTTCTCCATGCCAGCAAATGTTTTGGAGTGTCAAACACACCATTATATATCGTACTGTCGACCAACCCGGAAGTCAAACAGCAGGTAAACAGTAGCAACTCGGCATGCCGTGGCTCGACTTCGTCGCTCAGAAAGGCAGACAGACCAGCGACAGACCCTTTCTGCTGGCCCATGGCATCGGTTGAGAATGATGGAGTAAGAATGAGGGGGGCAGGAATGATGGAAGACAGGAAGACAGGCTTTTTATCCTCTGGCAAACCCCTTCCGGGGGGGGGGGGGGGATGGGACAAACCCCAGAACCATCAGCGCGTCTCTTTCCTCTCCCCTCCCCCTCAACAACGCAAGCCCCCAATATGCAGCCGGTTACATCGTCAGTCTCTTATCAAGATCCCTCAAGACTTGGCCAAGAGCAACAGCCAACGAAGAGACTTGTTCTGCATAAGCGAGAGCTAGTTGAGGTCAGCCACAATTCATCATCACACGTTCAACCAAGTCCGTCTCGGTGCTTTTAGTGCGAGCTGACGCCGAGCTCCGCCCTCTCCGCCGAACACGATGGCCTCCAAATCGGAGTCGAGCCCCGAGTGCCAAGGGCAATTCGGGAGGAATCGGTCATGATGCCCAGCGACTTGGCGCCGCGTCCTTCGTCCCGAGATCCACCAACGGGAGGAGATGTGCGACTGAGGGGCTCTGGTGTACAACCTGCCTCGGGGCATTTGAATTGTACTCTACACGAGCGAAGTGCATATCGGCCGATGGGCATCCTTTGGTTCCCTAGAGGGAGTGGGCTTTGCAAGTTGTACCTCGGCCGTTTGCTGGTTCATCTCAAGCCAAATGAAGTCTCCGCAAGACTAGCCGCGTCCCGCGCCGGCCCCGTCAATGGGCTCGCAGAGTTGTCCATCACCCGCATGGTGGATTGCGGGAGTGGCTTGGCGAACCAGGGTCTTGATTACGCTGATCCTCGGCCTGACTTTCTTCAGATAATATCCCGCATAGCGGAGATCTCCACATATGCAAGTGAGAATACGACGTACGGCTGTCCGCATCATGCATCCTAAGCGCTAATAAACCTCAGATGAATGATATCCTGAACAATCTCGCAAATTGGTATCACGGCGACCGATATAGATTGTCCAGATCTTCAAGCATCATATTCCTGGAGGAAAGCACCCTCGAGAGCTGCCGTACCAAGTCTTGTGTCGCAGGGTCCCTGAGCCCCTGTAGGCGAGGTGTATTAAGCCCAGAATGCGGCAATTGATATCACCGGATCGGGTTCCTCCCCTAATTTTTCAATTTCCTCAGGGGGGGTCGACGGCGTGGATTCGTATCTGCAGTGGTCTTGCATAGGTAGCCAGGTCATCTGGACTCCGAGGCTAGGCTGGTGCGACCATAGAAGGAGCATCTTGCCTTGGCAAATGGCGAGATGTTGCATCTCCAAGACACCAAGACCTTTGGCCATCCTGTGTAATCTTCCTCAGTTGCCGCCAGCCATCACTCGGCGGGGGCTGACCGAAATCCTAGTCGGATCAAATTATCCCGAGGAGCACGCTGCTGGAGATATAAAGATCTTCTCCTGCCTCTCGCTGCTGGAAAGTGACAGATTTCCATCTACACGCCAAGAGAACTCCTCCCTGGATCCTAATTCACCATGACGATCACCATAACTGTTGAAAAAGATGGCTACTACGAGGTCAATGGGATGCGACACGAACCTACCGTGTCACTCTACGTTATTCCAGCTGCATCCAAACTTCGTCGCATGCTCAAAGATACAAAGGACTTGATTGTGTGTCCCGGGGTCTATGATGGCCTATCTGCTCGCATCGCCATGGAAGTGGGCTTCAAGGCACTTTACATGGTAAGAAGGCACTCCCCACTACGAGGCCTAGTTTACTCATTGTCATCGTAGACCGGCGCGGGTACAACTGCTTCTCGACTAGGAATGGCCGACCTGGGGCTAGCCCAACTGCATGATATGAGAACCAACGCTGAGATGATAGCCAACCTCGACCCTTTCGGAGCTCCACTAATAGCGGACATGGACACCGGGTACGGAGGTATGGGCTATGAAACGTGAAAAGTATCAAATCGGTTCGGTGCTGACTTGCCCATTTCCAGGACCACTCATGGTATCCAAGTCTGTTCAGCAGTATATCCAGGCAGGTGTTGCCGGATTCCATATCGAAGATCAAATCCAAAACAAGCGCTGCGGCCACCTGGCAGGCAAGAAGGTGGTCAGTTTGGAGGAGTACATTACGCGGGTCCGAGCCGCCAAGTTGACCAAGGATCGGCTGCATTCTGATATTGTCCTGATTGCACGCACAGACGCCCTTCAGCAACATGGCTACGAGGAATGCATCCGCCGTCTCAAAGCAGCAAGAGATATGGGAGCCGATGTGGGCCTCCTCGAGGGCTTCACTTCAAAGGAGCAGGCTCGTCAAGCGGTCCAGGACCTGGCCCCCTGGCCGCTTCTTCTCAACATGGTTGAGAACGGAGCCAGTCCAGTGATTACGACAAAGGAGGCAGAGGATATGGGTTTTCGAATCATGATTTTTTCCTTTGCCTCACTTGCTCCGGCCTACCTGGGTATTCGGTCAGCTCTGGAGCGTCTGAAAACCGAAGGTGTGGTGGGAACACCGGAGGGACTTGGTCCTCGCAAGCTGTTTGAAGTGTGCGGTCTTATGGAATCCATGAAAGTTGATTCCGAGGCAGGAGGTGACGGTTTTGTCGACGGTGTCTGATCTGAAATATATGTTCATTCTCTTTCTGGGATCTAGCTAACTAGAAGCAATACTGGGTCGAAGCAATAACGTCATAGCTCTTCAGTCATCTCACGAGGACCCTTCCGTAGATTCAACCAGCGAATCAAACTCTGACCTGTCCCTTATCGTACATGGTACCCGGGACGTTGACTTCACAATTGCCTTCCCAACGACTGTAGGCTCGTCTTCCGTTGCGAGAGACGTGGATAGTAGTGGCCATAGACAGATCTCAACTATCTCATCAATGCCATATTGCCCTGTAAGACTTTCCATACTTTCCCCTTGGACAGTCATTCCTGGCACCATCCACCAAAAGTGGTATATCTGACCCTGACGCTCCAGTTTGCTTTTAAACTCCACAAATTCCCAAAGCAAATCCTTTAGCTGTCGAGTCCGTGTGGCAGCGCTGGTTCCAGAATATCGAGAGAATCGCGCTTCCATAATCCCTGCAATCCTATTGCAGGTTTCCACTAGCACAGGCTTTGCGAGGGATAGAAGCGCGCTGCTCATTGCCGTACGCCAGTGCTGCCCGACATGACTTGGATCTGTTTCAGTGAGAACCAAAACACCAAGAGCACCAATGCCGAGAGCGCTTTTGATCACTTACAAAGCCGTTGAACTTCGGTGTTCACATGAAAGAAATACGTATTCAACTGCAGGTCCTCGATCCCAACCATGAAGCGTGAAAGAATATAATGAAAGATAAGCTCCATGAGGGCGCCGTGGATATATGAAATATCCAACCCGAGCGGGGCGTCAGAGCTAACAGGGTTTCCACCATCTTCAGAGCTGACGCTCGAATGGGTAGGCAGCAGGTAACAGAAATGCTGCTTGACCCAGGTCTCGAGACCATGATATAGCCGGCGCATCAATTGCTTTGTTTCCTCATCGTCGAGCCTTTCTGTCCAATTCTGCAGTTTGTGGACTTTGACAATCAACTTGCGGTTCTCTTCTTGTGCAAGATTTGCTCTTTTAGTAGCCTCTTCGAGCAGCTGACCTTGTCGACGAGTCTTCTCTTCGCTGACAAGCTGAGCCTGTTGTGATCTTCTGGCGTGCTCATCGACTTGATCGAGTTTTTGTCGTAGATTGTGACAAACTCGATGGAGTTCCTCAACTTCGTCCACTAGAAGGGCCCTTTCGCCCAACTCTAGCTACGTCAGTGACAGTCTTACAAGAGACCAGACAGGGACCTCTTTACCATCAGGTGGACTCTCGTCTTGGATCGTTGTCATCTCAGACCCCCTGATCCCCTTGTTCGAATCCATTCCACGTAACAGGCCTCCAAAAAGCATGATGTTGTGGGATCGAAGAAATCCAGCTGTATTTGCGAGTGCGAACTGTAGAGAGACGGAGTCTGCTTAGGTACAGTATCGATTATAACTAAGCCTGGTTAGTGTGGACTTCCAATTACGTAGGGCCCGCCGGCTCCGACGCTGATTGTGGCTAGGAACACTAGTCTATGACACCGATCGCGCATAATAGGCCTAGGTTTAATCAATAAGCCCCCTTGGTAAAATCTGCATTCACAGTCACCGGAGCCTGAATCCGCCTCTTCGTTGAAATACACCAGAAACACTTTACAACAACAACAACAAAGGTAGGAAAGTCGCGACAATGAGTGCTGGAGGAGCACCTCGACTGAGTGTCGGCATCGACTTTGGCACAACATTTAGCGGGTATGCTTTGAGAAATATCCTCGATGAATACGCAGCAAGAAGAGGCTAACGATGTTAGTATCGCCTGGGCGTTGGAAGACTGTGCAGATGATGTCGAAGTCGTGCAGACGTGGCCAGGAGAAGGAAGCAGTGAGGTCCAGCCTCTTCTAAACTGATATTCCCGCCTGCTGATTCCAAAAGATTCATCGCAGAAGGCCCCTACACTTCTGTCCTATCAAAGGAATCGAGTTAAATGGGGGTATCAAGTAGATGACCTTACCGACGCCATCAGGGGGGTCAAGCTACTCCTTGATGAGAACCAGAAGTTTCGCTACGCGCCTGCAGCTGAAAGCGAAGAAAAAATTCGAAAATTGGGGAAGACACCCGTCCAAGTGACTGCAGAATACCTCAAGATGCTTGTAACTCATGCCAAGGATATCTTGTGCCGTCGATTCGGAAGCGCATTGCAGACGATGGATATTCATTACACCTTGACGGTTCCCGCTATATGGTCCGATAAGGCTAAAGATGCGACCTTGCAGGCTGCCCGCTTGGCCAATGTTCCGAGCTCCTGCTTATTTCTCCTATCTGAGCCGGAAGCGGCAGCGGCTTGTGCAATCCGTACAATCCAGCCCAATAGCATGGCCGTATGTCTTCTGGAGAATCTGTTGCAATTTGGAAATGCTATCTAATGAATCTTAGGAAGGGGACTGTTTCATTGTGTGCGATGCCGGGGGAGGGACTGTTGTAAGTAGGCAAATTCCTTTCTGGTGGCTTATTAGACTGACTACTACTCTGTAGGACCTCATTACTTATCGCATCACTCAAAACGAGCCACTGAGACTGGAAGAAGTTACAGAGGGGACAGGTAATCTGACACGCGTACTTTGGCTACAGTTTTACTGATTTATCATTTGCCAGGGGCCGTCTGTGGTTCAGTCATACTGGATGAGCGATTTGAGGACTTCCTTGTTCGCATCATAGGAAAGAATAGATACAACAGCCTCCCCGCTGCTTCCAAACTTATTGCAATGAGGCATTGGCAGAACTATATCAAGCCTTCATACCAAGGTCGGGTCCATTCTGATGGATTTGCCGACATAGGCTATTTTGCCCCGCTTCCTGGATTACCGGATCTTCCAGAATTTCACCTTACCGGTGGCCTCTTATACATGGAGCAGTACTGATATCATCCTGCGAGTTTTGAAGATTCGTACTAACGATAGGCTCAGTCAACAAATCGAGGAAATCTTTGAACCTATCATGGCGCACATCGAGAACCTCATTGACCAACAGAGATTGAAGGCGAAAGAGGCTGGTTTATCTACCAAGGTATACTAGATATCCAGAAATCCTGGTCTGTATGTCACTCACTTCACTAGGCAGTCATTTTAGTTGGGGGTCTGGGGGCATCTGAGTATCTTTTCAAGGGGCTACAGAGAGAGTTCCAAGGCATTGACATTATGCAGCCGACCAATGCGTGAGTACAAATACCTGTCATTCATTGCTTTTGCTTTGATGTCTAACTTATCCTAGATGGTCGGCGGTGGTGCGGTAAGTATTCTCTTCGACGAAGGTTTCACTGGACGCTGAAGAAACTAGAGGGGCTGTGTATCATGGACAAGACGGAAATCGAGTCCAAAACAGAAAGTCCCGCTGTCACTATGGTGTGGCAACGAGGACGAAATACAATCCGAAGCTTCACGGCCAGGATCAAAAGCTAACTTGGTGTCGGTTCGAAGAGCAATGGATGGTGGATGGGCAGATGGAATGGTATATTCAAAAGGTCAGTCAGTTCTAGTCGGAGTGCCATGGAAGATCTCTAAGGAGTCTGAACTTCAGGGAGAATAAATTGCGGAGGACAGACCTATCAAAATCTCCTTCTATCGAACCTTTGGGTTGAATGAGTCGTTACGGATGACAGACACCCTGGAGTTTTGTGTTCAAGAACAGGCTCCAAAGACCCACACATCTAGTAAGTTCCTTTCGCAAGATTAGAATCGTATTCCAAACCTATCCCATGGGGGTAATTCCAGTCTACTAGACTGGAATTAGGGCGGCAGTCTTAAGTATGGGAAAAAAAAAAGTGGGGCGGGGGTAGACTGGGATTAATTTTTCAAAGGTAGACTGGAATTATTTTCTGAAGTCGTACGAGGCTAAAAAATTAGGAGGTTTTAAATCTCCTTCCTCTTCGTACGATTCCTTAATTTTAGACCTCTAGACCTTCTCTATAGCTTAAAAGGGCGATATAAAAAAGTCAAGTTATTTTTTGATAAGGTAAACTTAGGCTAAATTAATACTAAGTCAGCAGTATTAGGCTTATATAGGCTAAGGTCTTAACTATAGTTAGGGTTTATAAATAAACCAGTTTTCCTATTATCAATAAACTAAAGGGTTTATAGGTATCTTGTACAATATACTGGTATCTTATAGAGATATATATCGCAATATCCTAGCTTTTATATATAATCCTCTACTAACTACCTCCACTATTTATCTTAGAAATTATTAGAATTCTATAGTAGATCTTATTCCTAGATATTCTAAAGCTATTTTTATTTATAGAAAAAGATTAAACCCCCCTAATATTAATGCTTAACTATATAAGTCTAGTATAGTATAGTTAGCTAAGATTCTATACTATATAACCACTAAGAAAAAGATACTTACTATCAGAAATCACTAGGTAAAGGCCTTTTTTTAGGTGGATTTTTTTAAGATTTCTATTTTTTTTAGATTTTTAAGTTTTAAAGGGAGGGAATTTTTCTAAATCTAGATTAGTATCCTATCTAGCCTATATAAAGGTAAGAACCTATCACACTTTAAATTTAGTATATAAATCCTTTTTATCTGAGGAGATCTCCACTATATAGGGTCTGTTATCTAGCTGGATAGGGTTATTATATAACCTTAGTGCTAAGGCGGCTAATAGTCCTATAAGTAGAATTACTGAGGTAGATAGTCCCTTTAAAGCTGGTGGGGTAGACTAGGGCTGGGTCTGGTTATAGTAGCCTTTATATGCTAAGTCTTGTATAGTGTAGTGGGCTATATAGTCTTGCTATTTACAGTTAGTGTATATACCACTTTAGTGGCCTAGTAAGCGAATACACTAAAGGAATAGCTATATTAGTAAGGCGGTATAGTATACTATATATACCTATACTAAGGGCTGGCTATAAGACTAGATCAGTAATATATTAATATATAATAGGTGCTGTAAGGTTAACTGAGCCTCCTAGATACTCTAAGGAGTATATAGGATATCTATATCTAGGAAGGCTAAGATATCTAGTTACTCCACTGTTATATATAACTAGCGTAGTAACTAACCCCTAAAGGGTAGGGGAAGCTATTATCTAGATTGGTTCTATTTATAGAACTATATAACCTAATCTATATACTAGGCTATATTAATCTAGTTAGGGTTGCTAGGATCGAACTATATAATAAACTGTATTATATTAAGTAGTAGGCTATTATAAGGGTATTGCTGCTATAGCTAGGTAGCTACTAAGGGGGGTAGGGGAGGGGGGTTATAGCTATATTATATAATATTAGTAGGGTGTAGTTTATCTTATTATCCCCTAGGAAGAGAAGGATATAGCTTATATATAAGATCTATTGTTAAGAACCAGATATCTAAGTTGTTAGGATAGATAGCCTGTTGGTCAGGTAAAGATAATCAAAGCAAAGAAGGATAATATCTAATTCAGACAGTAACTAATTCTTATTAAATCTAACTTAAGCAGCAAAGGAGATCTCCTTTTCTATCCTAAATCGTCAGAGAATTGTAGGGATTTGTTATTGATTAGAGTTTATTATAATATTAAAGGATACAGTTAGAGTAACCTTCCTCTATTCTGCTTAGGGACCCTATCCCTTATAATAATTTATCCCTTTTTTTATAGCAGATAACCTAGCTAATAGACAAAGAAAGTATAGAAAGTTATAAAATATATTATAACTTTTTAACTAAAAAGACCCAATAAAAATATTACTCTCCCTTTAACTTATTATACCTTCCTATCCTAAGCTATCTACTATATAATAAAAAAGTGACTAAAGATTATAGGATAGAGTATATAATAAAGAAAAGATAGTATAAAATCATTAATTTACTATATCTTCTTTAACTTTTCTATATTAATCCTTTAGTTATTATATCTTATAGTACTTTTCTAGTTACTATTAATCTATAATACTATTTTTACTAGAGATATTTAAGTTATTCTGTTATAACTGTATAGAGAGTAGTTCTTTTAGTAGTACTAATAGTAATATATAAGATAGACTTAGAGGATTCTATTTTATATTGTTATTACTATTCTAAAAAGTCTTTATACTATACTGTAAATATCTTTTTAGTTTAAAAGTGAATTATAAGCTAATCTGAATAGGTACTAATTAGGATATTAGCTAATATATATATTTTTATATTATTATTAGAGTTAACTATAGATATTATAGATAGATATATATAGATCTTTATAATAGTAGTTTTTCCTATACTATTCACTTTTAGGCTAATAGCTATTATAAATATAAAAATAAATAGTATCTTTTTAAGGGCTAGTTTTAGTGTAGTATAGACTATATATATATTAGAATATAAATTGTTAGGGCTAAAAGGCGAGAGTTGTATAAATATATTAATAGATATAATTTAGAATAGTTTTATTAATAAATTAAATAGGCTTATTAGGATAAATATTATTAATATATATATATTTACTAGTAAGAAATACTTATTTATCTAAATAAATTAATTATATTAGTATATCTTAATTTATATTTATATCTAAGTAATAATAGTTATATTTTATAGTATTATATAATTTAGTTATTTTTTTATAATATTAAGAATAAAATAGCTATAGATAGAGAAACTATAATTAATTAAAAATAATTTTTTAGATTTAGTTCCTAATTTATTTATAAGATATAGTAATATAATATTATTTTATTAGTAAAGATATAGGGATATTTAAATAGTTTATTAAGGCCTTATAGTTTCTAATTTAGGTTTATTTTAGTTAGTTATTAAGGTATTTAGGTGTTTCTAGCTAGTCTTATAGTAGAAGTAAAAGATACTATATTTTTTCTAAAACTTCTTTTCTTTAATCTTCTAAAGTTATATCTCTGTTTACCTTTTATATTTTTAAAGTATTTCTTTTCTGATTTAAAAGCTTTTTTTTATTAAATTAAAATACTAATCTAGTTTTTAAAATATCTAAGATAAATTTTACTCTATCTCCTATTTCTTTACTTTTTTCTTTGCTATATAGACTAACTAGTACTTTTTTATTACTGATTTATCTAGTATATAATTATATTTATATTGCTTAGTTTAACTAATATAATTTTTACTTTTAGCTAGCTAAGAATAGCTAAGATAGTATTAAGCTATTCTAGATAAACTATATATTTAATATACTGAATTCTTAAATATATATATTTTACTTAGTAGGGAATACTATATATAATTTAGTAAGCTTTTTATAATAATTTAAAAGTAATATATTTCTAATATAGATTAGATTCTAGGTAAAATTACTAAAGATACTATTAACTTAATAAAGTTAATTTAGTTAGTAAATATATTTTAAGATCTTTTTTATTTTTTTAATAGTGATTTAGCAGAGATTCTTAATTAAAGTGCTTAGCTAGATAATATTTAGCCCTATATAGTTTTAGTTATTAAAGAGTTATATAGGGCTTTTATATCTTTAATTATTTTTTATCAGTCTATTTATAGATTTTTAGCTATTTAAATTTAAGTTTTTTTAGTAAAGGTTTCTTAATTATCTTTTAAAGATTTAATAGCGATTTATTAATAATTTATAGACTACTTAATAAAAGTATTAATAATTTTTAACTAGATAAATTGCCTTTTTAAATCCTTTACTATAATCTAATTTTAGACTACCCTAAAGTAAATTACTAATTATAAATTATTAATTTAATATTAAATTATATCTATAGATAATAGTTATATATTTTAAATAACTATAAAGGTTTATTTCTATAAAGTAATTATAGAAATTATCTATAAAATAGATATTTTAGATAATAATAAAGAGGCTACTGCTTTTTAATTAGATATTTAGGACTGATTAAAATTCTATTAGCCTCTTTTACTATTAATCCTATAAAGATTTAGTATTATTTTATAGGCTTTAATTATAGCCTTTTTATATAATTTCTTAGCTTATATATATTAAATTAATCTCTTTACTTTTTCTACTTTTTCCTAAATTTATTAATTATAGCCTAGATATTCCTTATATCTTTATATATAATCTATTAGTTATATTCTGATAGCTATTCTATTTATTTAACTAGAAAATAATAATCTTTATTAATAAGTTTTTTATTATAGATTTTTTTAACTTTTTATTTATTATTATTAGCTAGTTTTAGTATTAGTAATAATTTAGTATTAATTTTTTCTTTTTATAGTTCTAAAAGGGATATATAGAATATATTATAGATTTAGGAATATTATTCTAATAGTGCTAAGTAATATATCTAGGGTCTAACTATAGTTAGGACTTAGAAAGGTCTAATAAATTATAGGGCTAGCTTCTTAGATAGAAATTTTAATTTTAAATTATATATTAATAGGGCCACTAGATCCTCTTTTTTAAATTTTATTAGTTTATACTTTAAATTATAGTGTTCTGCTTAGGATTTATTTAATTTTTTTTATAACTTAGTTAATTTTTAGTGGAGAATTTTTAATTTTTCTATTTATATAGTAGTAGCTAGGACCTCTTTTATATATAAATTAGCCTTAATTTAGAGGTAAAAGTCTAGTTAGTAACTATAAAGAATATTAAATAGGTTTTTCTTAGTTATTATATTAACTATATTATTATATATAAATTCTGTGGTATATAGTAAGTTTAGCTATATTATCTATTATATATTAATAAAGTATTATAGGTATTTCTTAAAGGTTTAGTTTATTTATTCTGTTTAGCTATCTATTTATAGATAAAATATAGTAAATAGTTACTATTTAATATATATTATTTATACTAGGATTAACTAGAATTTACTAGTAAAAATAGGGCCTTTATTAGATATAATACTATCTAGAGGTCTAAATTTTAATTCTATTTTATTATAAAATAGTTTAGCTAACTCTATAGAGTTAATTAATATAAAAATAGGGAAGAAAAAGTATATTTTTGTGAATCTATTAATAATAACTAAAATTAAGTTAATAAATTAATTTTTAAAATAAACAGTTAGTAATCTTATAATAAAATTTATTAATAGTTTAGATTAAGGCCTATATAGAATTAGTAGTGATTTAAGTCTATTTTAGGGCTAATATTATAGGGCGACTATTCCTTAATAAATTATATAGTCTTTAATATATTTAACTATATTATTATAGAGGTTTATCTAATAGAATTTTCTTTTAAGAACTTTTTTAGTTTAATTTTAGCTAAAATATCCTATAAAAGGGTTATTATAGTATAATAATAGTAAATTTTACTATAGTTATTCCCTAGCTAAGATATATAGCTATTATTTATAGTGTAAAAAGTCTATAGAATTAATAGTCTAGTCCTTTTTTAGATTTGTCTCTGAAATAGCAGTTTTTCTATATTATATTTTAGGATTTTTATTTTAGATCTTAAAGATTAATAATTTTAAATTATTATTTACTTTTATAGTATAAATCTATTTATCTGTATATATAGTTTAAACTATATACTAGGAAATTTATTAGTTATAACTTAATTCTTTTTAGATAGCCTAGTTAGTTATTTCTGCTTTTTTATTCTTTTCTTTGGACTTATAGTATAAAGGGCTAAAAAGATCTCTTTTAAACTAGGATTTACTAGTAATAAAGTCTATTATATTTATTAACTTAACTATAATATCTATTTTATTTTTCTTTAAATTAATAATAAAATAATCTTTTAGTAAATTTAAAAGTTTAGTACTTAAAGTATCCTTTAAGTCTAAATTTACTATTTAAGATAGTATATCTATAAGGTTTTCTTTACCTTTTTAGTGTTAAATTGTGAATTTAAATAGACTTAAAAATATATATTATTATACTTAATAGCTATTTAATTTAGATTGTTTTATAAATATTTATAAATTAGAATAGTTAAAAAAGACTTTAATTTAATATTTAGCGCTTTTAAGATAGTATTACTAGTATTTAAATAACTAAATAATAGTGAATAGTTCTTAATTTAGTATTTTATAATTAATTTTTGCTATTTAGAACTTTTATAATTAAAATAAAATAAAGTAATAAACTCTGTTATTATTTAGCTATAATAGAATATTAGCTATATTTTAGTTAGAAATATTAGTTTCTAAATGAATTTATCTTCTTAGGTTAAAATAGTAAAATAAAGGGGTAGTCTTAAATATAGTAATAAAGTTATAAAATATTATAGTTTTAATAGTGTTTAATTGTATTAGCCTAGGTTTTTTTTCTTTTATACTATCTCTTAGTAAAGAGATTAATAGTAGTGTAATTAAAGAATAATTTTTAATAAAATACTAATAGAAATTATAGAATTTAAAAAATATTTAAATATTATAGTATAATTTTAGAATTAGCTATAATTTAATAATAAAAACCTATTAAAGGTCTATTAAAATACTTTTTTAGTTAATAATATATCTAAGGAATTCTATTTTATCTTAATAAAAAGTGTATTTTAAAGGTTTTATATAAAATTTAGTATTATATATTTATTATAAAATTTTATAAAGATATTAAGTATATAAATCTTAATCTATTAAGAAGATTAAGATATTATTTAGATATATTACTATAAAGATATTAAGATATTTATAAAGTGCTATATAGATATAGTTCTAGAATATTATAGATATATTAGTTAATCTAAAGGGTATTACTATATATTTAAAGTAGCTATATTAGGTATAAAAAGCTATTTTCTATTTATCTCCTTTCTTAATTTAAATTTAGTAGTATATATTTTAAATATTAATTTTACTAAAGTATTTTATTAGGGTTTTAGGGGTTTAGGGTTAGGGTTTAGGGTTTAGGGTTAGGGTTAGGGTTTAGGGTTTAGGGTTTAGGGTTTAGGGTTTAGGGTTTAGGGTTTAGGGTTTAG